>NC_090934.1:622745816-625740816 GCF_040938575.1 Ambystoma mexicanum
CCTTCATGCCCTGTGTGTCTCTCCTGTTACCCCCCACCCCTCTCATGCCCCGTGTCTCTCTCCTGTAGCCCCCCACCCCCCGGTCATGCCCAGTGTCTCCATGCTGTTGCCCCCCACCCCTGGTCATGCCCAGTGTCTCTCTCCTGTTACCCCTGACCCCCTGCTCATGCCCGTGTCTCTCTCCTGTTACCCCCATCCCTTGCTCATGCCCCGTGTCTCCCTCTTGTTGCCGCCCAGCCCCCGCTCATGCCCGTGTCTCCCTCGTGTTCCCCCCCACCCCCGCTCATGCCCCGTGTCTCCCTCTTGTTCCGCCCACCTCCCGCACATGCCCGTGACTCCCTGCTGTTGCCCCCGACCCCCCGCTCAGGCCCCGTGTCTCTCTCCTGTTACCCCTGACCCCCCGCTCATGCCCCGTGTCTCTCTCCTGTTACCCCCACCCCCCTCTCATGCCCCGTGTCTCTCTCCTGTTTCCCCCCAGCCCCCTCTCATGCCCTGTGTGTCTCTCCTGTTACCCCCCACCCCCTCTCATGCCCCATGTCTCTCCTGTAGCCCCCCACCCCCGGTCATGCCCAGTGTCTCCCTGCTGTTGCCCCCCACCCCCTGCTCATGTCCCGTGTCTCTCTCCTGTTACCCCCATCCCCGGTCATGCCCCGTGTCTCACTGCTGTTGCCCCCCACCCCCGCTCATGCCCCTTGTCTCTCTCCTGTTCCCCCAAAACCTGCTCATGCCTCGTGTCTCACCTGTTCCCCCCACGCCCTGCTCATGCCCCGTGTCCTCTCTCTGTTACCCCCGACCCCCCGCTCATGCCCCGTGTCTCTCTCCTGTTACTCCCACCCCCGCTCATGCCCCGTGTCTCCTCTTGTAGCCCCCACCCCCTGCTCATGCCCGTGTCTCCCTCGTGTTCCCCCCACCCCCTCTCATGCCCCGTGTCTCCCTCTTGTTCCCCCACCTCCCGCTCATGCCCCGTGACTCCCTGCTGTTGCCCCCCACCCTCCGCTCAGGCCCCGTGTCTCTCTCCTGTTACCCTGACCCCCCTCATGCCCTGCGTCTCTCTGTTACCCCCCCACCCTCCTCTTTGTCCCGCGTCTCTCTCCTGTTACCTCCCACCCCCGGTCATGCCCAGTGTCTCCCTGCTGTTGCCCCCCACCCCGCTCATGGCCCGTGTCTCTTTCCTGTTCCCCCAAACCCCGCTCATTCCTCGTGTCTCCCCTGTTCCCCCCACCCCGCTCATGCCCCGTGTCTCTCTCCTGTTACCCCCACTCCCGCTCATGCCCCGTGTCTCCCTCTTGTTGCCCCCCAACCCCGCTCATGCCCCCGTGTCTCCCTAGTGTTCCCCACCCCCGCCATGCCCCGTGTCTCCCTCTTGTTCCCCACCTCCCGCTCATGCCCCGTGACTCCATGCTGTTGCCCCCCCAGCCCTGCTCAGGCCATGTGTCTCTCTCCTGTTACCCTGATCCCCAGCTCATGCCCCGCGACTCTCCCTGTTACCGCCCACCCCCCTCTCATGCCCCTTGTTCTCTCTTGCAGCCCCCCACCCCCAGTCATGCGTCATGTCTCCCTGCTGTTGCCCCCTCCCCCGCTCACGCCCCGTATCTCTCTCCTGTTAACCTCACTCCCCTCTCTTGACCCGTGTCTCTCTCCTGTTTGCCCCCCACCCTGGGCATGCCCCCTATCTCCCTTCTGTTGCCCCCACCCCCCGGTCATGCCCTGTGTCTCCCTGCTGTTGCCCCACCCCCGTTCATGCCCCGTGTCTCTCTCCTGTTACCCCCCACCCCCTCTCCTGCCCCATGTCTCCCTCGTGTTCCCCCCACCGCCCGCTCATGCCCCGTGTCTCCATGCTGTTTCCCCCACCCCCGCTCATGCCCCTGTCTCTCTCCTGTGTCCCCGACCCCCCGCTCATGCCCTGTGTTTCCTTGTGTTCCCCCAACCCCCCGCTCATGCCCCGTGTCTCCTGCTGTTGCCCCCACCCCCGCTCATGCCCCGTGTCTCCCTCCTGTTGCCCCCACCCCCCGCTCATGCCCCGTGTCTCTCTCTGTACCCCCCACCGCTGCTCATGCCCTGTGTCTCCCTGCTGCTGCCCCCACCACCCGCTCATGACCCGTGTCTCTCTCCTGTTACACCCCACCCGCCGCTCATGCCCGTGTCTCCCTTCTGTTGTCCCCCCACCCCGGATCATGCCCCGTGTCTCCCTGCTGTTGCCCCCCACCCCCGATCATGCCCCGTGTCTCCCTGCTGTTGCCCCCACCCCCCGCACATGCCCCGTGTCTCTCTCCTTTTACACCCCACCCCCTCTCATGCCCTGTGTCTCCCTCGTGTTCCCCCCATCCCCCTCTCATGCCCAGTGTCCCTCTCCTGTAGCCCCCCCACCTCCCGGTCATGCCCCGTGTCTCCATGCTGATGCCGCCCACCCCCCGCTCATGCTCCATTTCTCTCTCCTGTTACCTCCCACCCCCCGGTCATGCCCCATGTCTCCCTGCTGTTGCCCCCCACCCCCTGCTCATGCCCCGTGTCTCTCTCCTGTTACCCCCACCCCCTCTCATGCCCCATGTCTCTCTCCTGTAGCCCCCCACCCCGCGGTCATGCCCCGTGTCTCCCTGCTGTTGCCCCCCACCCCCTGCTCATGTCCCGTGTCTCTCTCCTGTTACCCCCATCCCCCGGTCATGCCCCGTGTCTCACTGCTGTTGCCCCCATCCCCCGCTCATGCCCCGTGTCTCTCTCCTGTTCCCCCCAACCCCCGCTCATGCCTTGTGTCTCCCCTGTTCTCCCCCACCTCCCGCTCATGCCCTGTGTCTCTCTCCTGTTACCCCCGACCCCCTGCTCATGCCCGTGTCTCTCTCCTGTTACCCCCATCCCTTGCTCATGCCCCGTGTCTCCCTCTTGTTGCCGCCCAGCCCCCGCTCATGCCCCGTGTCTCCCTCGTGTTCCCCCCACCCCCGCTCATGCCCCGTGTCTCCCTCTTGTTCTGCCCACCTCCTGCACATGCCCGTGACTCCCTGCTGTTGCCCCCACCCCCCGCTCACGCCCCGTGTCTCTCTCCTGTTACCCCTGACCCCCCGCTCATGCCCCGTGTCTCTCTCCTGTTACCCCCCACCCCCCTCTCATGCCCCGTGTCTCTCTCCTGCAGCCCCCCACCCCCAGTCATGCGTCATGTCTCCCTGCTGTTGCCCCCCTCCCCCGCTCACGCCCCGTATCTCTCTCCTGTTAACCCTCACTCCCCTCTCTTGACCCGTGTCTCTCTCCTGTTGCCCCCCCACCCTGGGCATGCCCCCTATCTCCCTTCTGTTGCCCCCCACCCCCCGGTCATGCCCTGTGTCTCCCTGCTGTTGCCCCTACCCCCCGCTCATGCCCCGTGTCTCTCTCCTGTTACCCCCCACCCCCTCTCCTGCCCCATGTCTCCCTCGTGTTCCCCCCACCGCCCGCTCATGCCCCGTGTCTCCATGCTGTTTCCCCCCACCCCCGCTCATGCCCCCTGTCTCTCTCCTGTGTCCCCGACCCCCCGCTCATGCCCTGTGTTTCCCTTGTGTTCCCCCAACCCCCCCGCTCATGCCCCGTGTCTCCCTGCTGTTGCCCCCCACCCCCCGCTCATGCCCCGTGTCTCCCTCCTGTTGCCCCCACCCCCCGCTCATGCCCCGTGTCTCTCTCCTGTTACCCCCCACCGCCGCTCATGCCCTGTGTCTCCCTGCTGTTGCCCCCACCACCCGCTCATGACCCGTGTCTCTCTCCTGTTACACCCCACCCGCCGCTCATGCCCCGTGTCTCCCTTCTGTTTTCCCTCCAACCCGGATCATGCCCCGTGTCTCCCTGCTGTTGCCCCCCACCCCGATCATGCCCCGTGTCTCCCTGCTGTTGCCCCCCACCCCCCACACATGCCCCGTGTCTCTCTCCTGTTACCCCCATCCCCTCATGCCCTGTGTCTCCCTTGTGTTCCCCCCACCCCCATCTCATGCCAAATATCTCTCTACTGTTGCCCCCCCCACCTCCCGGTCATGCCCCGTGTGTCCATGCTGATGCCGCCCACCCCCGCTCATGCCCCATTTCTCTCTCCTGTTACCCCCAACTCCCCCTCATTGCCTCGTGTCTCCATTCTGTTGCCCCCCCACCCCGGATCATGCCCCGTGTCTCCCTGCTGTTGCCCCCCACCCCGATCATGCCCCGTGTCTCCCTGCTGTTGCCCCCACCCCCCGCACATGCCCCGTGTCTCTCTCCTTTTACCCCCCACCCCCTCTCATGCCCTGTGTCTCCCTCGTGTTCCCCCCACCCCCTCTCATGCCCAGTGTCTCTCTCCTGTAGCCCCCCCACCTCCCGGTCATGCCCCGTGTCTCCATGCTGATGCCGCCCACCCCCCGCTCATGCCCCATTTCTCTCTCCTGTTACCTCCCACCCTCCGGTCATGCCCCATGTCTCCCTGCTGTTGCCCCCACCCCCTGCTCATGCCCCGTGTCTCTCTCCTGTTACCCCCCAGCCCCCTCTCATGCCCTGTGTGTCTCTCCTGTTACCCCCCACCCCCTCTCATGCCCCGTGTCTCTCTCCTGTAGCCCCCCACCCCCGGTCATGCCCAGTGTCTCCCTGCTGTTGCCCCCCACCCCCGGTCATGCCCAGTGTCTCTCTCCTGTTACCCCCGACCCCCTGCTCATGCCCGTGTCTCTCTCCTGTTACCCCATCCCTTGCTCATGCCCCGTGTCTCCCTCTTGTTGCCGCCCAGCCCCCGCTCATGCCCCGTGTCTCCCTCGTGTTCCCCCCACCCCCGCTCATGCCCCGTGTCTCCCTCTTGTTCCGCCCACCTCCCGCACATGCCCGTGACTCCCTGCTGTTGCCCCCGACCCCCCGCTCAGGCCCCGTGTCTCTCTCCTGTTACCCCTGACCCCCCGCTCATGCCCCGTGTCTCTCTCCTGTTACCCCCCACCCCCCTCTCATGCCCCGTGTCTCTTTCCTGTTTCCCCCCAGCCCCCTCTCATGCCCTGTGTGTCTCTCCTGTTACCCCCCACCCCCTCTCATGCCCCGTGTCTCTCTCCTGTAGCCCCCCACCCCCGGTCATTCCCAGTGTCTCCCTGCTGTTGCCCCCCACCCCCTGCTCATGTCCCGTGTCTCTCTCCTGTTACCCCCATCCCCCGGTCATGCCCCGTGTCTCACTGCTGTTGCCCCCCACCCCCCGCTCATGCCCCTTGTCTCTCTCCTGTTCCCCCAAACCCTGCTCATGCCTCGTGTCTCCCCTGTTCCCCCCACGCCCTGCTCATGCCCCGTGTCTCTCTCCTGTTACCCCCGACCCCCCGCTCATGCCCCGTGTCTCTCTCCTGTTACTCCCACCCCCGCTCATGCCCCGTGTCTCCCTCTTGTAGCCCCCCACCCCCCGCTCATGCCCCGTGTCTCCCTCGTGTTCCCCCCAGCCCCTCTCATGCCCCGTGTCTCCCTCTTGTTCCCCCACCTCCCGCTCATGCCCCGTGACTCCCTGCTGTTGCCCCCCACCCTCCGCTCAGGCCCCGTGTCTCTCTCCTGTTACCCCTGACCCCCCCTCATGCCCTGCGTCTCTCTCCTGTTACCCCCCACCCTCCTCTATGTCCCGCGTCTCTCTCCTGTTACCTCCCACCCCCGGTCATGCCCAGTGTCTCCCTGCTGTTGCCCCCCACCCCCCGCTCATGGCCCGTGTCTCTCTCCTGTTCCCCCCAAACCCCGCTCATGCCTCGTGTCTCTCCTGTTCCCCCCCACCCCCCGCTCATGCCCCGTGTCTCTCTCCTGTTACCCCCACTCCCGCTCATGCCCCGTGTCTCCCTCTTGTTGCCCCCCAACCCCCGCTCATGCCCCGTGTCTCCCTCGTGTTCCCCCCACCCCCTGCCCATGCCCCGTGTCTCCCTCTTGTTCCCCCACCTCCCGCTCATGCCCCGTGACTCCATGCTGTTGCCCCCCCAGCCCTGCTCAGGCCATGTGTCTCTCTCGAGTTACCCCTGATCCCCCGCTCATGCCCTGCGACTCTCTCCTGTTACCGCCCCACCCCCCTCTCATGCCCCGTGTCTCTCTCCTGCAGCCCCCCACCCCCAGTCATGCGTCATGTCTCCCTGCTGTTGCCCCCCTCCCCCGCTCACGCCCCGTATCTCTCTCCTGTTAACCCTCACTCCCCTCTCTTGACCCGTGTCTCTCTCCTGTTGCCCCCCCACCCTGGGCATGCACCCTATCTCCCTTCTGTTGCCCCCCACCCCCCGGTCATGCCCTGTGTCTCCCTGCTGTTGCCCCTACCCCCCACTCATGCCCCGTGTCTCTCTCCTGTTACCCCCCACCCCCTCTCCTGCCCCATGTCTCCCTCGTGTTCCCCCCACCGCCCGCTCATGCCCCGTGTCTCCATGCTGTTTCCCCCCACCCCCGCTCATGCCCCCTGTCTCTCTCCTGTGTCCCCGACCCCCCGCTCATGCCCTGTGTTTCCCTTGTGTTCCCCCAACCCCCCCGCTCATGCCCCGTGTCTCCCTGCTGTTGCCCCCCACCCCCCGCTCATGCCCCGTGTCTCCCTCCTGTTGCCCCCACCCCCCGCTCATGCCCCGTGTCTCTCTCCTGTTACCCCCCACCGCCGCTCATGCCCTGTGTCTCCCTGCTGTTGCCCCCACCACCCGCTCATGACCCGTGTCTCTCTCCTGTTACACCCCACCCGCCGCTCATGCCCCGTGTCTCCCTTCTGTTTTCCCTCCAACCCGGATCATGCCCCGTGTCTCCCTGCTGTTGCCCCCCACCCTGATCATGCCCCGTGTCTCCCTGCTGTTGCCCCCCACCCCCCACACATGCCCCGTGTCTCTCTCCTGTTACCCCCATCCCCTCATGCCCTGTGTCTCCCTTGTGTTCCCCCCACCCCCATCTCATGCCAAATATCTCTCTACTGTTGCCCCCCCCCACCTCCCGGTCATGCCCCGTGTGTCCATGCTGATGCCGCCCACCCCCGCTCATGCCCCATTTCTCTCTCCTGTTACCCCCAACCCCCCCTCATGCCCCGTGTCTCCCTTCTGTTGCCCCCCCACCCCGGATCATGCCCCGTGTCTCCCTGCTGTTGCCCCCCACCCCGATCATGCCCCGTGTCTCCCTGCTGTTGCCCCCACCCCCCGCACATGCCCCGTGTCTCTCTCCTTTTACCCCCCACCCCCTCTCATGCCCTGTGTCTCCCTCGTGTTCCCCCCACCCCCTCTCATGCCCAGTGTCTCTCTCCTGTAGCCCCCCCACCTCCCGGTCATGCCCCGTGTCTCCATGCTGATGCCGCCCACCCCCCGCTCATGCCCCATTTCTCTCTCCTGTTACCTCCCACCCTCCGGTCATGCCCCATGTCTCCCTGCTGTTGCCCCCACCCCCTGCTCATGCCCCGTGTCTCTCTCCTGTTACCCCCACCCCCTCTCATGCCCCGTGTCTCTCTCCTGTAGCCCCCCACCCCGCGGTCATGCCCCGTGTCTCCCTGCTGTTGCCCCCCACCCCCTGCTCATGTCCCGTGTCTCTCTCCTGTTACCCCCATCCCCCGGTCATGCCCCGTGTCTCACTGCTGTTGCCCCCCATCTCCCGCTCATGCCCCGTGTCTCTCTCCTGTTCCCCCCAACCCCCGCTCATGCCTCGTGTCTCCCCTGTTCCCCCCCACCTCCCGCTCATGCCCCGTGTCTCTCTCCTGTTACCCCCGACCCCCTGCTCATGCCCGTGTCTCTCTCCTGTTGCCCCAACCCCCCGCTCATGCCCCGTGTCTCACTCTTGTTGCCGCCCACCCCCCGCTCATGCCCCGTGTCTCCCTCGTGTTCCCCCCACCCCCGCTCATGCCCCGTGTCTCCCTCTTGTTCCCCCCACCACCCGCACATGCCCGTGACGCCCTGCTGTTGCCCCCCACCCCCCGCTCAGGCCCCGTGTCTCTCTCCTGTTACCCCTGACCCCCCGCTCATGCCCCGTGTCTCTCTCCTGTTACCCCCCACCCCCCTCTCATGCCCCATGTCTCTCTCCTGTTACCCCCCAGCCCCCTCTCATGCCCTGTGTGTCTCTCCTGTTACCCCCCCACCCCCCACTCATGCCCGTGTCTCACTGCTGTTGCCCCCCAGCCCCCGCTCATGCCCCGTGTCTCCCTTCTGTTGCCCCCCTGCTCTGAATCATGCCCCGTGTCTCCCTGCTGTTGACCCCCACCCCCGATCATGCCCCATGTCTCCCTGCTGTTGCCCCCACCCCCCGCACATGCCCTGTGTATCTCTCCTGTTACCCCCCACCCCTCTCATGCCCTGTTTCTCCCTCGTGTTCCCCCCACCCCCCTCTCATGCCCAGTGTCTATCTCCTGTTGCCCCCCAACCTCCCGGTCATGCCCCGTGTCTCCATGCTGATGCCGCCCACCCCCCGCTCATGCCCCATTTCTCTCTCCTGTTACCGCCCACCCCCCGGTCATGCCCCGTGTCTCCCTGCTGTTGCCCCTACCCCCTGCTTATGCCCCGTGTCTCTCTCCTGTTACCCCCCACCCCCTCTCATGCCCCGTGTATCTCTCCTGTAGCCCCCCACCCGTGGTCATGCCCCGTGTCTCCCTGCTGTTGCCCCCACCCCCTGCTCATGTCCCGTGTCTCTCTCCTGTTACCCCCATCCCCCGGTCATGCCCCGTGTCTCACTGCTGATGCCCCCCACCCCCCGCTCATGCCCCGTGTCTCTCTCCTGTTCCCCCCAACCCCCGCTCATGCCTCGTGTCTCCCCTGTTCTCCCCCACCCCCGCTCATGCCCCGTGTCTCTCTCCTGTTACCCCCGACTCCCCGCTCATGCCCGTGTCTCTCTCCTGTTACCCCACCCCCCGCTCATGCCCCGTGTCTCCCTCTTGTTGCCGCCCACCCCCCACTCATGCCCTGTGTCTCCCTCGTGTTCCCCCCACCCCCCGCTCATGCCCCGTGTCTCCCTCTTGTTCCCCCCACCTCCCGCACATGCCCGTGACTCCCTGCTGTTGCCCCCCACCCCCCTCTCAGGCCCCGTGTCTCTCTCCTTTTACCCCCCACCCCCCTTTCATGCCCCGTGTCTCTCTCCTGTTACGCCCCACCCCCCGCTCATGCCCCGTGTATCCCTTCTGTTGCCCCCCACCCCGGATCATGCCCCATGTCTCCCTGCTGTTGCCCCCCACCCCCGATCATGCCCCGTGTCTCCCTGCTGTTGCCCCCCACCCCCCGCACATGCCCCGTGTCTCTCTCCTGTTACCCCCCACCCCCTCTCATGCCCTGTGTCTCCCTCGTGTTCCCCCACCCCCCTCTCATGCCCAGTGTCTCTCTCCTGTTACCCCCACGCCTCCCAGTCATGCCCCGTGTCTCCATGCTGATGCCGCCCACCCCCCGCTCATGCCCCATTTCTCTCTCCTGTTACCTCCCACCCCCCGGTCATGCCCCGTGTCTCCCTGCTGTTGCCCCCCACCCCCTGCTCATACCCCGTGTCTCTCTCCTGTTACCCCCCACCCCCTCTCATGACCCGTGTCTCTCTCCTGTAGCCCCCCACCCCCCGGTCATGCCCCGTGTCTCCCTGCTGTTGCCCCCCACCACCTGCTCATGTCCCGTGTCTCTCTCCTGTTACCCCCATCCCCCGGTCATGCCCCGTGTCTCACTGCTGTTGCCCCCACCACCCGCTCATGCCCCGTGTCTCTCTCCTGTTCCCCCCAACCCCCGCTCATGCCTCGTGCCTTCCCTGTTCCCCCCAACCCCCCGCTCATGCCCCGTGTCTCTCTCCTGTTACCCCCGACCCCCCGCTCATGCCCTGTGACTCTCTCCTGTTACCCCCACCCCCCGCTCATGCCCCGTGTCTCCTTCTTGTTGCCCCCCACCCCCTGCTCATGCCCCGTGTCTCCCTCGTGTTCCCCCCACCCCCCGCTCATGCCCCGTGTCTCCCTCTTCTTTCCCCCACCTCCCGCACATGCCCCGTGACTCCCTGCTGTTGCCCCCCACACCCCGCTCAGGCCCCCTGTCTCTCTCCTGTTACCCCTGACCCCCCGCTCATGCCCCGAGTCTCTCTCCTGTTCCCCCACCCCCAGTCATGCGTCGTGTCTCCCTGCTGTTGCACCCACCCCCAGCTCATGCCCCGTATCTCTCTCCTGTTACCCCCTGACCCCGTTCTCTTGACCTGTGTCTCTCTCCTGTTGCCCCTCCACCCCCGGTCATGCCCTGTGTCTCCCTTCTGTTGCCCCCCACCCCCCGGTCATGCCCTGTGTCTCCCTGCTGTTGCCCTCCACCCCCCGCTCATGCCCCGTGTCTCTCTCCTGTTACCCCCCACACCTTTCTCATGCCCCATGTCTCCCTCGTGTTCCCCCCACCCCCCGCTCATGCCCCGTGTCACCCTGCTGTTTCCCCCCTCCCCCCGCTCATGTCCCGTGTCTCTCTCCTGTGTCCACCACCCCCGCTCATGCCCTGTGTCTCCCTCGTGTTCCCCCAACCCCCCGCTCATGCCCTGTGTCTCCCTGCTGTTGCCACCCACCCCCGCTCATGCCCCGTGTCTCCCTGTTGCCCCCCACCCCCGCTCATGCCCCGTGTCTCCCTCCTGTTGCCCCCCACCCCCTGCTCATGCCCCGTGTCTCTCTCCTGTTATCCCCCACCCCCGCTCATGCCCCGTGTCTCACTGTTGTTGCCCCCACCCCCCACTCATGCCCCGTGTCTCTCTCCTGTTACCCCCAACCCCCGCTCATGCCTTGTGTCTCCCCTGTTTCCCCCCACCCCCGCTCATGCCCTGTGTCTCTCTCCTGTTACCCCTGACCCCCCGCTCATGCCCCGTGTCTCTCTCCTGTTACCCCCACCCCCCGCTCATGCCCCGTGTCTCCCTCTTGTTGCCCCCCACCCCCTGCTCATGCCCCGTGTCTCCCTCGTGTTCCCCCATCCCCCGCTCATGCCCCGTGTCTCCCTCTTGTTCCCCCCACCTCCCGCACATGCCCCGTGACTCCCTGCTGTTGCCCCCCACACCCCGCTCAGGCCCGTGTCTCTCTCCTGTTACCCCTGACCCCCCGCTCATGCCCCGTGTCTCTCTCCTGTTCCCCCCACCCCCAGTCATGCATCGTGTCTCCCTGCTGTTGCACCCCACCCCCCGCTCATGCGCCGTATCTCTCTCCTGTTACCCCCTGACCCCATTCTCTTGACCCGTGTCTCTCTCCTGTTGCCCCCCCACCCCCGGTCATGCCCTGTGTCTCCCTTCTGTTGCCCCCCACCCCCTGGTCATGCCCCGTGTATACCTTCTGTTGCCCCCCACCGCGGATCATGCCCCATGTCTCCCTGCTGTTGCCCCCCACCCCCGCTCATGCCCCGTGTCTCCCTCCTGTTGCCCCCCACCCCCTGCTCATGTCCCGTGTCTCTCTCCTGTTACCCCCATCCCCCGGTCATGCCCCGTGTCTCACTGCTGTTGCCCCCACCACCCGCTCATGCCCCGTGTCTCTCTCCTGTTCCCCCCAACCCCCGCTCATGCCTCGTGCCTCCCCTGTTCCCCCCAACCCCCCGCTCATGCCCCGTGTCTCTCTCCTGTTACCCCCGACCCCCCGCTCATGCCCTGTGACTCTCCCCTGTTACCCCCACCCCCCGCTCATGCCCCGTGTCTCCTTCTTGTTGCCCCCCACCCCCTGCTCATGCCCCGTGTCTCCCTCGTGTTCCCCCCACCCCCCGCTCATGCCCCGTGTCTCCCTCTTCTTTCCCCCACCTCCCGCACATGCCCCGTGACTCCCTGCTGTTGCCCCCCACACCCCGCTCAGGCCCCCTGTCTCTCTCCTGTTACCCCTGACCCCCCGCTCATGCCCCGAGTCTCTCTCCTGTTCCCCCCACCCCCAGTCATGCGTCGTGTCTCCCTGCTGTTGCACCCACCCCCAGCTCATGCCCCGTATCTCTCTCCTGTTACCCCCTGACCCCGTTCTCTTGACCTGTGTCTCTCTCCTGTTGCCCCTCCACCCCCGGTCATGCCCTGTGTCTCCCTTCTGTTGCCCCCCACCCCCCGGTCATGCCCTGTGTCTCCCTGCTGTTGCCCTCCACCCCCCGCTCATGCCCCGTGTCTCTCTCCTGTTACCCCCCACACCTTTCTCATGCCCCATGTCTCCCTCGTGTTCCCCCCACCCCCCGCTCATGCCCCGTGTCACCCTGCTGTTTCCCCCCACCCCCCGCTCATGCCCCGTGTCTCTCTCCTGTGTCCACCACCCCCGCTCATGCCCTGTGTCTCCCTCGTGTTCCCCCAACCCCCCGCTCATGCCCTGTGTCTCCCTGCTGTTGCCACCCACCCCCGCTCATGCCCCGTGTCTCCCTGTTGCCCCCCACCCCCGCTCATGCCCCGTGTCTCCCTCCTGTTGCCCCCCACCCCCTGCTCATGCCCCGTGTCTCTCTCCTGTTATCCCCCACCCCCGCTCATGCCCCGTGTCTCACTGTTGTTGCCCCCACCCCCCGCTCATGCCCCGTGTCTCTCTCCTGTTACCCCCAACCCCCGCTCATGCCTTGTGTCTCCCCTGTTTCCCCCCACCCCCGCTCATGCCCTGTGTCTCTCTCCTGTTACCCCTGACCCCCCGCTCATGCCCCGTGTCTCTCTCCTGTTACCCCCACCCCCCGCTCATGCCCCGTGTCTCCCTCTTGTTGCCCCCCACCCCCTGCTCATGCCCCGTGTCTCCCTCGTGTTCCCCCATCCCCCGCTCATGCCCCGTGTCTCCCTCTTGTTCCCCCCACCTCCCGCACATGCCCCGTGACTCCCTGCTGTTGCCCCCCACACCCCGCTCAGGCCCGTGTCTCTCTCCTGTTACCCCTGACCCCCCGCTCATGCCCCGTGTCTCTCTCCTGTTCCCCCCACCCCCAGTCATGCGTCGTGTCTCCCTGCTGTTGCACCCCACCCCCCGCTCATGCCCCGTACCTCTCTCCTGTTACCCCCTGACCCCATTCTCTTGACCCGTGTCTCTCTTCTGTTGCCCCCCCACCCCCGGTCATGCCCTGTGTCTCCCTTCTGTTGCCCCCCACCCCCTGGTCATGCCCCGTGTATACCTTCTGTTGCCCCCCACCGCGGATCATGCCCCATGTCTCCCTGCTGTTGCCCCCCACCCCCGATCATGCCCCGTGTCTCCCTGCTGTTGCCCCCCACCCCCGCACATGCCCCGTGTCTCTCTCCTGTTACCCCCCACCCCCTCTCATGCCCTGTGTCTCCCTCGTGTTCCCCCCACCCCCCTCTCATGCCCAGTGTCTCTCTCCTGTTACCCACACGCCTCCCGGTCATGCCCCGTGTCTCCATGCTGATGCCGCCCACCCCCCGCTCATGCCCCATTTCTCTCTCCTGTTACCTCCCACCCCCCGGTCATGCCCCGTGTCTCCCTGCTGTTGCCCCCCACCCCCTGCTCATGCCCCGTGTCTCTCTCCTGTTACCCCCCACCCCCTCTCATGCCCTGTGTCTCTCTCCTGTAGCCCCCCACCCCCCGGTCATGCCCCGTGTCTCCCTGCTGTTGCCCCCCACCCCCTGCTCATGTCCCGTGTCTCTCTCCTGTTCCCCCCAACTCCCGCTCATGCCTCGTGTCTCCCCTGTTCCCCCCCACCCCCCGCTCATGCCCCGTGTCTCTCTCCTGTTACCCCCGACCCCCTGCTCATGCCCCGTGTCTCTCTCCTGTTACCCCCCCGCTCATGCCCCGTGTCTCCCTCTTGTTGCCCCCCACCCCCTGCTCATGCCCCATGTCTCCCTCGTGTTCCCCCCACCCCCGCTCATGCCCCGTGTCTCCCTCTTGTTTCCCCCACCTCCCGCACATGCCCCGTGACTCCCTGCTGTTGCCCCCCACACCCCGCTCAGGCCCCGTGTCTCTCTCCTGTTAACCCTGACCCCCCGCTCATGCCCCGTGTCTCTCTCCTGTTCCCCCCACCCCCAGTCATGCGTCGTGTCTCCCTGCTGTTGCACCCCACCCCCGCTCATGCCCTGTATCTCTCTCCTGTTACCCCCTGACCCCGTTCTCTTGACCCGTGTCTCTCTCCTGTTTCCCCCCCACCCCCGGTCATGCCCTGTGTCTCCCTTCTGTTGCCCCCCACCCCCGGTCATGCCCTGTGTCTCCCTGCTGTTGCCCCCCACCCCCCGCTCATGCCCCGTGTCTCTCTCCTGTTACCCCCCACACCTCTCTCATGCTCCATGTCTCCCTCGTGTTCCCCCCACCCCCGCTCATGCCCCGGTCTCCCTGCTGTTTCCCCCCACCCCCCGCTCATGCCCCGTGTCTCTCTCCTGTGTCCCCCACCCCCGCTCATGCCCTGTGTCTCCCTCGTGTTCCCCCCACCCCCGCTCATGCCCCGTGTCTCCCTCTTGTTTCCCCCACCTCCCGCACATGCCCCGTGACTCCCTGCTGTTGCCCCCCACACCCCGCTCAGGCCCCGTGTCTCTCTCCTGTTAACCCTGACCCCCCGCTCATGCCCCGTGTCTCTCTCCTGTTCCCCCCACCCCCAGTCATGCGTCGTGTCTCCCTGCTGTTGCACCCCACCCCGCGCTCATGCCCTGTATCTCTCTCCTGTTACCCCCTGACCCCGTTCTCTTGACCCGTGTCTCTCTCCTGTTTCCCCCCCACCCCCGGTCATGCCCTGTGTCTCCCTTCTGTTGCCCCCCACCGCCGGTCATGCCCTGTGTCTCCCTGCTGTTGCCCCCCACCCCCCGCTCATGCCCCGTGTCTCTCTCCTGTTACCCCCCACACCTCTCTCATGCTCCATGTCTCCCTCGTGTTCCCCCCACCCCCCGCTCATGCCCCGGGCTCCCTGCTGTTTCCCCCCACCCCCCGCTCATGCCCCGTGTCTCTCTCCTGTGTCCCCCACCCCCGCTCATGCCCTGTGTCTCCCTCGTGTTCCCCCAACCCCCCGCTCATGCCCCGTGTCTCCCTGCTGTTGCCCCCCACCCCCCGCTCATGCCCCGTGTCTCCCTGTTGCCCCCCACCCCCGCTCATGCCCCGTGTCTCCCTCCTGTTGCCCCCACCCCCGCTCATACCCCGTGTCTCCCTGCTGTTGGCCCCCACCCGATCATGCCCCGTGTCTCCCTGCTGTTGCCCCCCACCCCCCGCTCATGCCCTGTGTCTCTCTCCTGTTACCAACCACCCCCCGCTCATGCCCCGTGTCTCCCTGCTGTTGCTCCCCACCAACCGCTCATGCCCCGTGTCTCCCTGCTGTTGCCCTCCACCCCCCGCTCATGCCCCGTGTCTCTCTCCTGTTACCCTCTACCCCCGGTCATGCCCCGTGTCTCCCTGCTGTTGCCCTCTACTCCCCGCTCATGCCCTGTGTCTCTCTCCTGTTACCCCCCACCCCCTCTCATGTCCTGTGTCTCTCTCCTGTTGCCCCCCACCCCAGTCATGCCCCGTATCTCCCTGCTGTTGCCCCCCACTCCCTGCTCATGCCCCGTGTCTCTCTCCTGTTCCCCCTCCCCCGGTCATGCCCCGTAGCTCCCTGCTGTTGCCCCTCACCCCCCGCTCATGCCCATGTCTCTCTCCTGTTACCCCCCACCCTCGCTCATGCCCCGTGTCTCTTTTCTGTTGCCCCCACCCTCTGCTCATGCCCCGTGTCTCTCTCCTATAACCCCCCACCCCCCTCTCATGCCCCGTGTCTCCCTGCTGTTGCCCCCCACCCTTCGCTCATGCCCTGTGTCTCCCTGCTGTTGCCCCGATCCCCCACTCATGCCCCGTGTCTCTCTCCTGTTACCACCCCCACCCCCCCTCATGCCCTGTGTCTCTCTCCGGTTACCCCCCAACCCCCTCTCATGCCCTGTGTCTCTCTCCTGTTACCCCCACCCCCCACTCATGCCCGTGTCTCCCTGCTGTTGCCCCCTACCCCCCGCTCATGCCCCGTGCCTCTCTCCTGTTACCCCCCACTACCCGCTCATGCCCCGTGTCTCCCTTCTGTTGCCCCCTGTTAAGCAGAAACCTGTGCATTTCCCTCTGGGACCACTGCAAATGATTTAGGCCTACAGGTGTTTGGCAGTAAACCCACTTGGTAGCAGTCTGTACCACACAGATTCCCCTGGTAGCTGTGGCTGAGCAGTCAGACCTCTCACAAGAAAAGTTAGGCAGTATGTGGAGTATACAAGATAGGGCAATTTACACCGTAGAACAAGCAGACACGGAACAGAGCTTGGGTCCAAAGATATATAATTATTTATTTTAAGGACATATCTATCAAAACACACTGGCACTAATACGGCAAACAACTTCAATTACAATTACTATAAGTATCAATCCCTTACCAATATATTTCGACAAGTCTAGGTTCAACGGCACCACTTATTTGCAGACATAGGTGAATGCTTTAACCTAGATGGCACTCTAATATTCGTTAGAACGGGAGAGAAAAGGCAGGGTATGAAATAAACTCGGTACCAACACTTTTACGAAGCAAATGCAAGGCCCGTAAGGCAGGGTCTGCAGTGAATCACAAAGTTCAGAGGCCAGGCCCGCTCGGAGAGAGGCAAGGCTGTATGTCCCAACAAGTATCACAGTGGAAACGCACTTCGAGTCTTTGTAGCAAAATGTCACAGAAAGGTTGGACCAGTTTAGAACAAAGAGTTAAGAAGGTCTGGAGGCGACCCATTGGAAAGGTAAGGATTTAAGACACCTCACGCTAACCGTCACACGGGAAGCCAGGCGTACACAGTACCTTGTAAGTGAAGAGAAAGCTCCGGCGGGGACAGTTGTTCCTGGTGGTGGATGCAAGTCGGGGTTTTGCCAAGAGATGAGATGATCTCGTCGTCGAAGGAAAGTTGAAGATCGTTGCACCACCAGGGAAGAGACCAGCCGCGGAGTGCTCCGTCACAAGGCACCACCTTTTGTTCGTGGTATGGGCTAGTGGCTATCCGGTTGCCGGGGTGCTCAGCACGGGCAATTCGACCACTACGCCCTGGAAGCGAAGAAAAATCAAAGGGACTGGTTGTTGCCACCAGTCAGGGGGAGAAGACTCTCCAGCAGGGAGATCTCCTCTGTCGTTGGGAAGTGGTGAGTCGGTTCAGCAGGGCTCCACCTGAGGTGTCGTCGTTGCAGGTCGGCTCAGTTTACCCTCGTCGGATTCTGAGGTCCTGTGGCGACTTCTGAAGATCCTGTCCCAAAAGCCCTGCTTTTATGCAGCAAACCCTCATTCATTCAGCCTAGCTGTCAATCAAAACACGCTAAGTGGTGAGCGGGGTGGCTCACCACTTGGGCCAATCACACCAGAGTGTGACTTGAGTTGGCAAGGCAACTCAGTCCAGGGTGCCTAAACCCCTTCCCACACCCCCTGTGGTACCCAGACAGAATGGCACCATTTTGGAAGGCTTCTGTGCAGAAAGGCTCAACCTTTGGTTCGGAGTTACAGAGACGAACACAGACGCCATTTTAAAAACCGAGTTCTGCCAGAAAATACCAACCAATAGATTTATTTAAGATAAATAAACTGGTGGTATGCTAGAGATTAACGAGAAAAAGTATTAACCTCCAACAATGGGAAGAATCCCATAGAGTTATATTCGGGGTCGAATATAACAAGTAGTTTCCACTGCCACCAGCCAAAACACGACGAGGGGGGACGGGACAGTGCCACCTCGAATAACATACCCAGAGGTAATCGAATTACCCTACTAATACGTCCACAATAGGATGGTTTGTACTAGTTCTGTTAGTAAATTTAGGTCTAGTAAAGCCAATGGTGACTTTACATGCCCTGGGAGACAGTGGTCAGTCCCAGGGTATGGAGTCTATGGTGGGGATCCTCTAGGACGCCCCAGTGTCACGGCACGGAGGGTGCGGTGTAACACACATAGAAAAATATATGAGACCCTATGGAGTAAAAGACCCCATAGCCCATAGAACACATTGACTTTCAAAGGAATTAACCACATTCATGTCCAAGAGTGGGAGAAAAAGAGTCTCACTCTTGGCAGGATGGAAAAAAACAAACTCCAGAAATCCAGCAAAGCTGCTGGGGGACTCACTAGGTTAGGAAATTCAGCCTAAACAGAGAATTTTCCCTAACACTCGCCCCCCCCAGACTAATGGACAGGAGGATTTAATCCACTCCTGGATGAATCTCATACCTCTGGTCGATGACATACATCCTAGAGAGACCATCAGCATTTTGGTGGTGACACCCTGACCTGTGCTCAATGGTGAAATCAAACCCTTGCAGGCAGATCGACCATCTCCGTAGTTTTGGGTTTTCCCCTTTCATTTGCATTAACCATCTCAAGGGTTGGTGGTCAGTCTGAATGACAAAAGTAGAACCACACAAATATGACCTAAACTTCTTCAGAGCCCACACGATAGCAAAGCATTCTCTTTCGATTGTTGCCCACCTTGTTTCAGGATCCTTCAGCTTGCGGCTGATGAAGCAAACTGGGTGCTCCCTACCTTTCCCATCCAGTTGACTGAGTACGGCACCTATTCCTACATTATAAGCATCTGTCTGCACAATGAAAGTTTGGTAGTAATCAGGAGCTCTGAGTACTGGGGCTTGGCAAAGAGCCTTTTTCAGGTTTTCAAAAGCCTGATTGCACTCCTCGTTCCATCTAACCTTTTTAGGACATTTGGGAGAGGAGATGACATTCAGTGGAGAAGCTATGGTCCCACAGTTCTCAATGAAATTCCTGTAATACCCAGTGAGGCCTAGGAAGGCTCTCACTTGGGTCTGAGTAGTAGGTGTTGTCCAATTTTGCACAGCTTCAATCTTACTGAGCAAAGGCCTTATTTCTCCACCTCCTACCTCATGTCCAAGATAGACTACCTTACTCTGTCCAATTTGGCATTTACTCGCCTTTATGGTTAGATTGGCTCGTCCAAGAGCCTGCAAAACATCTCGTAGGTGGGTTACATGTTCTTCCCAGGAATTGCTGAACACTGCTATGTCATCCAGGTATGCCATGCAGTAGTCCTCCATCCCATTCAGAACCTGGTTTACCATCCGTTGAAATGTAGCAGGTGCATTTTTCAATCCGAAAGGCATTACCTTAAACTGGTATAAGCCAACAGGGGTAGAAAATGCAGTTTTCTCCTTGGCATGGTCTGTCAGGGCTATTTGCCAATAGCCTGACGTCAAGCCAAATGTGCTGAGGAACTTGGCGGCGCCAAGTTTATCCACCAACTCATCTGTTCTTGGCAAAGGGTGGACATCAGTCTTCATGACTGCATTAAGAGCTCTATAATCCACGCAGAATCTAAGTTCTTTAGATCCGGACTTTGGTACTAACACTACTGGGCTAGACCATGGACTAGTAGAGGGCTCTATTACCCCGAGATCAAGCATCTTGCTGACCTCACCTTTGATGTGGGTTTGTACGTTTTCTGACATTCGGTATCCTCTGCTTTTGACCTGCAGACAGTCACCAGTGAGTATGTCGTGCTGGCCCCAAGGGGTCAAGCCTGGTGAAAGCGAGAACAGAGAGGCAAACTGATTCAACATAGATTTGCACTCTTCTTGTTGCTCGGGTGTCAGATTGGAAGAGAGATTTACTCCTTCAATTTTTTCGTCTAAAGGTAAGCCTCTGAGGAGATCCGGAAGATCTTCTTCTTCCTCTGACGATGCTAGAAACAACGCTCCTACATCAGGTCTTGACACATACGCTTTGAGTCGGTTGGTGTGGAAGACTGTCGGAGCCTCCTTGGGTTTGCCCAAGTCCACCAGATAGTTGACCTCTCCGAGTTTACCCACAACTCTGAAGGGTCCCATCCATTTGTCTTGCAAGGCCCTCTGCCTTGTTGGGATCATAACGAGAATGAGCTGGTCTTGAGTGAACTCAACCATGTTAGCCTTTTGATCATGCCAGTGCTTGACCAATGCTTGTCCAGCTTTCAAGTTATCGCTTGCTTCTGTCATCATGTGCGACATTCTCCTCCGGAGACCTATCACGTAGTCAGTCACTCTGACTGGCTTGGGGGAAGGAGCACTCTCCAACCCCTCCTTAATCAGGGCCAATGGATCTCTGACAGGATGACCATAGAGAAGCTCAAAGGGAGAATAACCTACTCCCTCCTGAGGGACTTCTCTATAAGCAAAGAGGAGGCATGGCAGTAGAAGGTCCACTTACGCTTAAGGGGTTCTTCTAAAGCACCTATCATGCTCTTCATGGTTCGGTTGAACCGTTCTACCAACCAATTGGTTTGGGGGTGGTAGGCTGTTGAGAACTTGTAAGTAACTTCACAAGTTTTCCACATGGCTTTCATGTAGTGGGACATAAAGTTTGACCCCCTGTCAGAGATTACTTCCTTAGGAAACCCGACTCTGGTAAAAATACCAATGAGGGCCTTAGCCACAGCCGGAGCTGCAACAGTCCTCATAGGAATTGCCTCAGGATACCTAGTAGCATGGTCTACTACAACAAGTATAAACCTGTTGCCTGCGGAGGTTCGAGGATCAAGGGACCAACAATGTCAATCCCTACTCTCTCAAATGGGACTCCCACAACTGGGAGAGGCACTAAAGGTGCCACATTCTTGGAGCCAACCTTACCAGAGGTCTGGCAGGTGTGGCAGCTCCTGCAGTGTTTTTCTACTTCGGCACCCATCTTCGGCCAATAAAAGTAGAGAGAGAGCCTTTCCTTAGTCTTCTTGAAACTCAAGTGACCAGCCAAAGGAATCTCGTGGGCTAACTGCAAGAACTGTGGTCTGTTCTCTTGGGGTACTACAAGTCGTTTGTAGTCTCCAGGTGCAGACTCGGTCGGTTTACTGTAGAAGAGGGCATCTTCCCAGTGCAACCTGCATTTCCCAGGCTCTTGCCCTTCAGCCTGAGCTTCCACCTGGTTTCGAAGACCTTCCAGAGTTGGGCATTCTCTCTGTCCCATACAGAAATCTGACCTGCTGGGTCCACCTTCTGCCAGTAAAGACTGCAGCTCAGGACGGTCAACAGGATCCAGATCTCCAATGAGTTCCTGGCCTTCCATTAGCTCTTCTTCAGAGTCTAATTCTACCACACAGGGTTGTACCTCCCTCTCAGCCTCAGCTGGAGGGGGAGTTACGGGCGTAACTTTGGACAACCGCGGGGAAGTCCTTGTTGGCTGTACTGAAATGCTGGCTGCTGGTTTCGGTATGGAAGTCTTAGGTTTCCCTTTCGCTTCTGATTTCTTTGAGACAGCAGCGGACAATTCCAGTGGAGCAGGAGTGATATCTTTCTTCTTCATCTCCTGGAGAGTACCTCGCATGGTTCTCTCCCTTGAAGGTCTGGTTAGCTCCTGTAATCGTTTACTAGGAGGTCTGGGGGTATGCGACACAAATCCGAGATTTTTCAAGTCGTTACCCAACAGAACGCATCCTGGTACCTCACTCTGTATGCTGACAGGTATCTTCACAGTCATGTCGTTACACTGGATGAGAACTGGTAATTGGGGAAGCATCTGCACAGGCCCTCCAGCTAACTTGGTGAGGCGTTTGGGTGCCTTAGCATCATCCTCAGCCTGAAAAAAAGATTTATCCACCACAGTTATTCTGGTCCCAGTGTCCTTAATGGCAGGAGTCTCCTGACCATTCACCTGGACACTGTCCTTATAATACTCTTTAGTATTATCGGGGATGGAGTTATAGACATCTAAATTCTGTTGTTCCCGCAAACCCAGAGACACTAAAGAAACACTGGCTGAAACTCCAATGGCTTCATCAGCCAGCAGTAGAAAGTTTCCACTTGCCATTTGGACTTCCTTCTCTGGAGCGAAGGCTAAGGAGACAAGCTGGACCCCTGAAGGTTTACCCTTACATCTGGGATCTCCTTTCACGTGGTCAGTCGAGCCACAAACAAAGCATTTACCGAATGCTTTCTGGAATGGTGGCTTGTTCTGGCCTCCTTCCGGTTTGGCACCAGAAGGCACACTATTCTGCTGTGGTTTTCCTTGTGGCTTACCCTTCTGGTTTTGTTTGGGGCCCTCTTTGGAATTTGAGTTATTCGAATTCTCTTTTGAGTCTTTTTTAGGCTGTTTTCCCTCATCCTTTTTCTGAGTTGCCCCAGAATCCTTATGAGTGGCCCTGTTGGCAACTCACAAGTCAGCAGCCTTAGCTAGCTTCCTGGAATCCAATTCCTTCGAATCAGGCAAGTGCTGTCTGCGCTCCGGAGATCAGGCATCATAAATAGACTCCAACATAAAAAGATTTTTCATACCCTCATAAGTGTTCACTTTGTAACCCTTAATCTATCCCTCTAAGTTTTTCAACCCTTCACTCACCCAAGGTAGCCCAAGGGGTACCATCATGCTTTTTGAGGGTTGTAAACCTCTTAAGATACTGGGAAGGGGGCTTCCCGAACCTAGCTATCAAAGCTAGTTTCACACTTTCGTACTCTTTCCTATCCTCCTCCCCAAACTCCATTACCACATCAGTTGCAACAGGGGGAGCCTAGAGAACAACCAGGTAAGCAACTCATTATCTGTGATGTTCTGGAGCCCATGATTGTACTCAAACAAACTCAGCCAATCCAACACATCCAACTTTGGTTCATACATACCAATTAATTCCTTCGGCATCCGGAGTCTTTTGGGACTGGATCTTCTAGAGGAGACAGAGACAGAAGCAGTTTCGACAGACAACTTTTTCATTTCTAACTCATGCTTGAGCTCCATTTCTCGGAGCCTAAGAATTTGTTGCATTTCTTGGTGTTTCTGTTCAGTTTGAGCAGTAATCCTTCTGAATTCCAAGTCTATTTTCATTTCTTCTAGTTCAAGGACTTGAGGACTTAGTGTGGGACCTGTTATAGGCCCTGTAGGTACAGCTGGTAAGGCAGACAGAGGAGCAGGGGAGACAGTTTCGTTAGCCTCTCCTTCCTCTTCAGCCTCTTCATCGCTATCATCGGAACTTTGATTTAGATCATCACCATTACTGTTACCTACATTTGCTGGAGAAGTTGGTTCCTCTGAACCGGTACCCAGACTTTGGTTTTCCAGCAATCTCGCTATCAGGTCTACTTTCTTGCCTCTTACAGAAAGATTCTCTTGTCTACAGAGAGCACTCAAACTCTCAGTATTTGCACCTGACAAGGACTTTCGACTGTAAACTTCCATAGTAGACATGTTTTTGTAAGTTGCTTTTTAGTGCTAAGCTCTGTGGTTAGTTATCCTAAAGTTTTGAAAAGCACTCTAAACTGTATACTCAATACAAATCCCACCGCTGTACACCAGTGTTAGGCGGAAACCTGTGCAGTTCCTTCTGGGACAACTGCAAAAGATTTAGGACTATAGGTGTTTGGCAGTAAACCCACTTGGTAGCAGTCTGTACCACACAGATTCACTTGGTAGCTGTGGCTGAGCAGTCAGACTTCCTTCAAGAAGAGTTAGGCAGTATGTGGAGTATACAAAATAGGGCAATTTACACAGTAGGACAAGCAAACACAGAACAGAGCTTGGGTGTAAAGATATATAGGTATTTATTTATAAGAACACATCTATAAAAGCACTCTGGCACTAATACGGCAAACAACTTCAATTACAATTACTATAAGTAAATCAATCCCCCTAACAATAGTTCAACAAGTCTAGGTTCAACGGCACCACTTATTTGCAGACAAAGTGAATGCTTTAACCTAGATGGCACTCTAGTATTCGTTAGGACGAGAGAGAAAAGGCAGGGTATGAAATCAACTCAGTACCAACACTTTTACGAACAAATGCAAGGCAAGTAAGGCAGGGTCTACTGTAGATCGCAAAGTTCAGAGGCCAGGCCCACTCGGAGAGAGGCAAGGTGATATGTCCCAAAAAGTATCACAGTGGAAATGCACTTCAAGTCTTTGTTGCAAATTGTCACAAAAAGATTGGACCAGTTCAGAACAGAAAGTTTAAGAAGGCTTGGAGGTGACTCAATGGAGATACGAGGATTAAGACACCTCTCACTACCTGTCAAAAAGGGAAGCCAGGCGGACACGGTACATTCTATGTGGAGAGACAGCTCCGGCGGGGGCAGTTGTTCCTGGTGGTGGATGCAAGTTGGGGCTTTGCCAAGAGAAGAGATGCTCTGGTCGTCGAAGGATAGTTGAAGATCGTTGCACCACCAGGGAAGAGACCAGCCGTGGAGTGCTCCGTCACAAGGAACCACCTTTTGGTCGCGGTACGAGTTAGTGGCTATCCGGTTGCCGGGGTGCTCAGCACAGGCAATTCGACCACTACGCCCTGGAAGCGAAGAAAAAGCAAAGGGGACTGGTTGTTCCCACCAGTCAGGGGAAGAAGACTCTCCAGCCGGGAGATCTCCTCTGTCGTTGGGAAGTGGTGAGTCGGTTCAGCAGGGCTCCACCGGAGGTGTCGTCGTTGCAGGTCGGCTCAGCTTTACCCTCGTCGGATTCTTAGGTCCTGTGGCACCTTCTGAAGATCCAGTCCCAAAAGCACTGCTTTTATGCAGAAAACCCCCATTCATTCAGCCTAGCTGTCAATCAAAACACGCTAAGTGGTGAGCGGGGTGGCTCACTACTTGGGCCAATCACACCAGAGTGCGACTTGAGTTGGCAAGGCAACTCATTCCAGGGTGCCTAAACCCCCTCCCGCACCCCCTGTGGTACCCATACAGAATGGCACCACTTTGGAGGGCCTCTGTGCAGAAGCCCGCCAAAAGTGGAAAAAATGGCTCAACCTTTGGTTTAGGAGTCACAGAGACGAACACAGACGCCATTTTAAAAACCGAGTTCTGGCAGAAAATACCAACCGATAGATTTATTTAAGATAAATAAACCGGTGGTATGTTAGAGATTAACGAGAAAAAGTATTAACCTCCAACAATGGGAAGAATCCCATAGAGTTATATTCGGGGTCGAATATAACAAGTAGTTTCCACTGCCACCAGCCAAAACTCGACGAGGGGGGACGGGACAGTGCCCCCTCGAAATAACAGACCCAGGGGTAATCGAATTACCCCTAGTAGTACGAGTACGTCCAAAATAGGATGGTTTGTACTAGTTCTGTTAGTAAATTTAGGTCTAGTAAAGCCAATGGTGACTTTACATGCCCTGGGAGACAGTAGTCAGTCCCAGGGTATGGAGTCTATGGTGGGGATCCTCTAGGACGCCCCAGTGTTACGGCACGCAGGGTGCGGTGTAACACACATAGAAAAACATATGAGACCCTATGGGTAAAAGACCCCATAGCCCATAGAACACATTGACATTCAAAGGAATTAACCACATTCATGTCCAAGAGTGGGAGAAAAAGAGTCTCACCCTTGGCAGGATGGAAAAAAACAAACTCCAGAAATCCAGCAAAGCTGCTGGGGGACTCACTAGGTTAGGAAATTCAGCCTAAACAGAGAATTCTCCCTAACACTGGGGGCCTGGTGGAGGGTGCCCCACAGTGCTGGGCGTTGGGGGTGCAGGGAGACAGGAGTGGGGGCCTGCTGGCAGGTGCCCCTGACTGGTGGGGGGTGGGGGTGCAGGGAGACAGGAGTGGGGGCCTGGTGGAGGGTGCCCTGCACTGCTGGGGGGTGGGGGTGCAGGGGACATGAGTTGGACATGAGTGGGGCCTGGTGGAGGGTGCCCTGCACTGCTGGGGGG
The DNA here is from genome assembly GCF_040938575.1 of Ambystoma mexicanum. Classification (NCBI taxonomy): domain Eukaryota; kingdom Metazoa; phylum Chordata; class Amphibia; order Caudata; family Ambystomatidae; genus Ambystoma; species Ambystoma mexicanum. The sequence goes on from NC_090934.1 coordinate 622,771,181, forward strand.
TGGGGGTGCAGGTAGACAGGAGTGGGGGCCTGGTGGCAGGTGCCCCTTACTGGTGGGGGGTGGGGGAGCAGGGAGACAGGAGTGGGGGCCTGGTGGAGGGTGCCCTGCACTGCTGGGGTGTGGGGGTGCAGGGAGACAGGCGTGGGGGCCTGGTGGCAGGTGCCCCTGACTGGTGGGGGGTGGGAGTGCAGGGAGACAGGAGTGGGGGCCTGCTGGCAGGTGCCTCTAACTGGTGGGGGGTGGGGGTGCAGGGAGACAGGAGTGGGGGCCTGGTGGAGGGTGCCCTGCACTGCTGGGGGGTGGGGGTGCAGGGAGACATGAGTTGGACATTAGTGGGGCCTGTCGGAGGGTGCCCTGCACTGTTGAGGGGTGGGGGTGCAGGGAGACATGAGTTGGACATGAGTGGGGGCCTGGTGGAGGGTGCCCCACAGTGCTGGGGGGTGGGGGTGCAGGGAGACAGGAGTGGGGGCCTGCTGGCAGGTGCCCCTGACTGGTGGGGGGTGGGGGTGCAGGGAGACAGGAGTGGGGGCCTGGTGGAGGGTGCCCTGCACTGCTGGGGGCTGGGGGTGCAGGGGGACATGAGTTGGACATGAGTGGGGGCGTGGTGGAGGGTGCCCCACAGTGCTGGGGGTTGGGGGTGCAGGGAGACAGGAGTGGGGGCCTGGTGGAGGGTGCCCATGGATGCTGGGGGGTGGGGGTGCTGGGAGACATGCGTTGGTGGGCAGTAGTGCAAGGTGACATGTGGGTTGGCTGGGGGGCATGGCCATGGTGGATGGGCTGCCTGCGGGACATGTGCAGGGGTGCAGGGTAGTCCCCTGTGGTGTGGGCTGCCTGCAGGGGCCATGGAGGGTGTAGAGGGAACAGCTGGGAGGACCCACACGGCCAATTCACGTGTGGGACTCCCCAGCACCCCTGAAATACACGCAGGCTGCTGGATTCTCGTGTGGAATTTGCCGCGCACCCGGAGTACACGTACTCTGCTAATTCACGTGTGAAACTTCCCGCGCACCCCGAAATACACGGACCAAGGGCAATCGCGTGTGGAACTTCCCGCGAACCCCGTAATACACATAACCTGCTGGTATTGCATGTGGAAGTTCACGCGGACCCATAATACACGTACCCTGATGGTATCGCATGTGAGACTACCCGCGCACCCCTGGAATACACATACCCAGGCAAATCGCATGGCTGGGGGGTGGGGGTGCTGGGAGACAGTAGTGGGGGCCTGGTGGAGGGTGCCCATGGATGCAGGGGGGTGGGGGTGCAGAGGGACAGGAGTGGGGGCCTGGCGCAGGGTGCCCTTGACTGGTGGGGGGTGAGGGTGCAGGGAGACAGGAGTGGGGGCCTGGTGGAGGGTGCCCCTGGATGCAGGGGCTGTGGGGGTGCAGGGGGACAGGAGTGGGGGCCTGGTGGAAGGTGCCCCTGGATGCTGGGGGGTGGGGGTGCTGGGAGACATGCGTTGGTGGGCAGTAGTGCAAGATGACATGTGGGTTGGCAGCGGGGTATGGCCATGGTGGATGGGCTGCCTGCGGGACATGTGCAGGGGTGCAGAGTAGTCCCCTGTGGTGTGGGCCACCTGCAGGGGCCGTGGAGGGTGTAGAGGGAACAGCTGGGAGGACCCACACGACCAATTCACGTGTGGGGCTCCCCGGCACCCCCAAAATACATGTAGGCTGCTGGATTTGCGTGTGGAATTTGCAGCGCACCCGGAGTAAACGTACTCTGCCGAAATAGCGTGTGGAACTTCACGCGCACACCAAAATACACGTGCCCTGCTAATTCGCGTGGGAAACTTCACGCGCACCCCGGAATACACGTGCCCAGGCCAATCGCGTGTGGAACTTCCCGCGAACCCCATAAAACACGCACACGCTATTTTTCACACAGCGGGTGTCTGTGTTTGTCGGTACCCCTTTGCACCTCATTTGTCCTAGAGGGCCACTGTATGGACCAATTAATCATAGCTGTATATGGGTGCTTTTTGTTAGCGCACATTTTGGCACACATTTATTTCAAGTGCAGGGACGTTACCGCCTGCTTTCTTGTGGCGTACTTGTTTGGCCCTGTGCCCGTCTTTCACTGTGCGCTGGTTTTGCCCTATTCGAGTCCATGAATATGAGTTGTAGGCGAGCATGTGGGCGTTCCGCGCACTTGCCTCCTGTACTTCCCCCGTGACGCCCATATTTTCAAGCGTTGTTCCCCATTCCGAGTGTTACGCCCCGTGTTCCGCCTACTTTTGTAATGTGCGCCACGCTATGTGCGATTTTGCAGCGGCCGTGGCGCACGCCGTTGGATGACCTGTGCGCCGGCATGCGCCATGCACTTTTTCAGCGCACATCCAACATTTCTCTCGCGTACGGACTTCCATGAATAGATGTGCGCTGGTTTCCCTGCGATTTTCACACATTTTGGCACCTCTGCTCCGGAATTTTCGGCGCACATTAATTCCATGAATCGGCCTGATAGTGTTTTCTACTTCTATCATAGCTAATACTGCCTCATTTATTATTAGTGGTTCTCCCAGTGGTTCTTGGCTTCCTGTTACAGAAGGTTGACTACTGTCAGGAGTGTCTTTATCTGGTTTGGCCTGGAGTTCTTCTTTGTGCTGCTGTTCATTGTGCAACATTGTTTTGTATTGTGTAAAGTTTACATCAGTTGTAGTGCTTTCATTTGCTTTGAAAGCATCTTCATATGAGTCATAGTTTTCTAGTATTTCTTCTTCTTTTCTCCATGGTTTAAAGAGTTGTAGCAGGGACATGTAATATATTTCTTTATGTTGTTCAATGACAATTTGATATGATTAATTAAATTTGGTTTAGTGAGTTTAACTAAGCTGCCTTCACAGTTTGTCACTCTGTATTTACCTTTTTTTCATCAAGTTTTATATTATTTTTGTATGTGTAGTTTTGGGCTATGTGGTATAGACACATGGTTTCCAAAGTACTACTTCTGTTTGGGTAGTATGTGTCCAATAAATTGTTTTTTAAAATGTCTTGGCTGTTGGGATCATGTTTGGCTATTGTTTCTATATCTTCGTATGTTTTTAGAACTCTTTTTCTAGATTTAGCTGGACCAAGACTTAGCCATACTATACTTTCAGATTTACCATACGATGCAGTACCAGTTAAACAATCAGCTGCTTCATATGATCCACATTCTCTATGGGAGAGCATTTTTATGCCCAAGCTGTATAATTTCTGAGAAACTATTTTATCTGATGACAGGTCATTCCAGCGGTCTTGGAAATCTGTCTTTTCTGCTTTGGTTAAGTATGCTGTGACATATCGTGCAACTGCAGTAGAATTGTCTGCAATGTACTGCACATCTATTTTTGCATTCCATAAGTGGGAAATGATTGCATTGTAATCATTGATATATTTTTCTTCTTCTTTTATTTGTATGTAATGTGTACTTTTAGGTGACTTACCTTCTAACTGAAGACATGAGGTTGTTCACTTGACCTGTATTTGTAACTGAAGACATGAGGTTGTTCACTTGACCTGTATTTGTAACTGGTCTAGGGAAACCAAATCGGCATTTGGTGTAGTATTTCCCTTTGTTTTTGTATTTGCGACGACAATATTTGCCACATTTGTGTCTTTGAAATTGTAAAATTTGTGCAGGAAGATCACTATTTGTTGCTTCGATGGAATTTCACAAATGACATATTTTTCGATAAACTGTAACACAGTGGCATCATTGTCTTGACCAAATTTAGGAGCATCGTTAATCCATAAAAGCATGTGGATATGTGGTGCTCCTCTGGCTTGGTATTCTTTTCTCCAAAATAATTGTTGCACTTCTCCGAGGGGAGGAACAGTTTTATTACAAGTGTAGCATAGCAATGAAGCGATGGTGAAAATATCTTGAAACATTAACAGGATCTAGAGAACAAAGTTCTCCAGGTGTTAGTATATCTATGTTTGTTTTGTTTTTGTTTGATATGCATAGGAAATCATGTTAATCTTCCCATGCATATTCTGCACAACTTAATGTAACAAACCAAGTGGGTGGGCCAAGGTTTCTTATCATACAACGTGCATCTCCATGACGTCAGAACCAGTACTCTTTAGTACCATGCATGTTTGCTAATAGATTTGTAATTGTAAAACCTCATCTTTTTGGTGCACTTTTTGTAATAATTGTGTAGCTGACATATTTTGAAACTGGGCTCCTGATTTTAATGTTTGTGCAACTCTGTGACATAGAGTTGCTAGTTCACTTTCAAAAAGTAGGTGGAATATGTATTCCACATTTTGTCTAAATCTGGGATATTCAGAATACATCCGTAACGAGCAGTATTTTGATGCTGTTATTTGAATAGGTCTATCATTGTACCTTCCTCCTTTGCCAGTAGGAAAGAGTAAAGGAAAAGCATGTGCTTCTATACTTTTTTCCCATATGCTGATTGGTGATCCTTTTGTTTGTCACATTTGGTACGTTTCTAGTGCATCTTCTACGGTGTCATTAGAGTGCAATGGATGAATTGTATAATGATCTAAAGTATTGGATCCTCTAGCAGGATCTAGAAGCTCAAATTGACCAGCTTCTGGTGTCTCTTGAATTATTTCAGTGGTATCCTTCAAGTTTTCTTCAATATTAATTTCTTTGTAGTATTCATTATTGTCTTTTAGATATTGCAAGGCTTGTCTAACTTTATGTAAATCTACCAGTTGTTGCCGATTTTTTTTGTCTTTTGTAGGTACACCATTTACTAAGATAATTAAAGATTGCTCCATTGGATGTTGCACTCCCAAGGTGTGCACATTTAGTTTCAGATCTAATGGTAAATACACTACTTTTCAACAATTACCTTTCACTAATTCAGAGGGAGGTAATTTTGCTGTTTTTGGTTGAAGGTGTATTATTGCTTGAAAGGGGTGCACTGTTTGAATTATGATGCTCTCAAATAAATGTAGTTGTTGTAGGGGTTTTGGTAGTGGAAATAATTCCAAATTATTTGTGATAGCACGTGAAGGAGTTTGGTTGATGTCAAGTTTTATAGTGCAGTAACTGCAAAGTATTAAGGGGTCAGTTATTGCGTAATTGTTTTCTGCTATAAGGTAGAGAGCTAATTAAAACCATTTAGAATCTTCATTGTCTTCTATTTTGTATGTTAGGTCTTCAGTTTTTGTGTTACTTTTATAAAAATGTCTGCGGCAACATACACACACATGGTTTGGTACTTCAGTAGATGTACTTTTAAATTTCAGTATTTCTTTTTTGTATGTGTGTAGTATAAAGTTGCCATGCATAGAATTGTTGCTAATTTGTTTTAAAGCTATTTCATTCTGTAAGTGGCTTTCACTTCCATATAATTTTTTCTGGATATAGTCGATTTCTTCAAGTAGGTCTTTTGCTGTACCATGTAGAAGAAAGTTATTTAAATTGGCTAGTGTGAAAGCAGGATTTTTAGCATAGTACAGTTTATAGACTACATTTCTTATAATTGAATGATCTGTTGATATCATTTTGATATGATGGAAGGTGGTTTTGCAAGTAGGTCCTGAAATGCAGGCCAATGAATGTCCTTGTAGTCCTGTGTACTTTCGGACTGGACAGGTATACATATTTTGCAGTAGTTTAATTTTGATTTTGTCTTTGCCTTTTACATACTAATTGAGGAATTGGCGTAAACACTTGAAAGATTTTTTGGGAATGTTACACAGTGTCATGCCATTTATATACTAGACATTCTGATTCAGTTGAATGGAGAGGTAATTCTAAGTTTTCTGAGGAAATTTCTGTAAGCAGTATTTCTTGTTCCATTATGGTATTATTAACCTTTTTCATAACCTTGTCCACTGCTATGTATGGCAATTGTATTTATTTGCTTTTGTTTGTATGCTTCTTCATTAAAATATGGTTCTGTGCTTGTAGTGTGACTCCACTCAACTCCACAGATATTTAAGAAGTTATTTCTGTTGACATTTCGTTTATTGAGAAGTCTTTTTTGTAATTTAGTCATTAGTTTTGTTAGTGGTTTCATTTTGTTTAACACTATAATAAATATCTTTCTTTTGAGAAGGATTGCACTGTCTATCAAAGCTTCTAAGATTAATTTCCTACGATAGGTTTTAAGGGTTTTGCATGATTTCTCTCCTGTTTCTATAAGATTTTCAAGGACTCTGTGGCGGAACATTTTTGCTAAAATACTTTTTTTGGTATGCTTACTTGGCACTATATCAAGATTTACAGGAGCAGTTTTATCAGTAGTGGTAGCTGAATTCTTGTTAATTGTTTTCTGTTTCTGTTTACATTTTGATAGAGGAGGCAAAGTTTCTATACTTGAAGCTTGTTTTATTTCGCTAAATGACTGTATTAGCTGTTTTGTTTTAACTTTTTTTTACAAATTCTGCTAGTGATGGATGCTTATTTTGGACACTTCTATTTTCATTTGCTCTACTTCTACGTTGCTTTCTACGGACTTGATTTTTGGTAGGCATTCTTTAGGGTCTGTTGAAAAAAATAAAGAAGGTATGAGTTGGGGTGTTCTGCAATTATTGTGTGCTGTGTGCATGAATGTCTGAGTATGATGATAAAGATGTATGTGATGGTGTGTGATTGTGCATTGGGAAACTACAACTAGTTGGGATGGGTATTCTTGAATTTACGTGCTATTAAACTGGGGTTCAGATGAGAGTAGAAAGTAAGCTAGTGGTGTGCAGAAGTACAAATAGGAAATCTAATGGTACGCAATTAAAACAGTTTTTTGTTCTATAATATCAAAATTCTAGGGGCTGAGTTGTGTCATTTGTGCGCCGAAAAATGAGAATTTGTGCCCCATTCTGCCTGTAAATCTCTGTTTAGCAAATGGGGATTTGTGGATAAAATGGTGCACAATCTCTATTTTTAGGCACAGAAATAGCATGAATTAACCTTACAATATGTTTGAATAATAGTACAAATATTATGTTGGTATTTAACTTACTTTTTTGTGAAATGAGCAGGTTTCTTTTAGTTGTTGTTTGTACTTCAAATTCTGCTGCTGCTTTTCAGGACAGTGGTCTTCACTGCAATTGTAAAGGAAACAAATTAGTATTTTTGTTTGTATATAGCACTGATGTTAATTTAGACATTGATTTTTATGTTTTTGTACAAGTATTGTTGTTTGATATTTGAACATAGTGTGTGCATGCAATTTTGTTTGACTATGTGAACTCTATATTTTACATTAAATATGTTAGTTCAACATGCTTTACAAATGTGTGTGTAAAAAGAAATTAATAGCAGATAGGTTTGGAAGTGACAGTTGTTTATAGGAGATGGGAAAAATGACAGTAAATTCATTTTATAGGTTATACAAGCTAAAAGTCAGTTAATCTGTTTATATGAATGTATAGGAATTGTACATGTACTATACAGAAAATATGCATACTTGTAGTTTGTGTTGATGCATATGGATATGCATGCAGCTGCAAGTAGAAATCTTGGAGACTTGTACAGTATTTATTGTAGAAGGTGCTTTCCAATAATATGACACTTGTACTCAGAGTGATTAACAGTACATTTGAAGTGCTGATCTATAATGATGCAGTTAGATGTAGAGGTCTTGGATGAGATTGGTGGATGGTCGTGTGACTGCTTAGCTATATCCAATGAGGGAATGGCACAGAAAGTGAAATGGAAATGGTAGAAGGACTGTCCATGTTACGATATGTCTGCGGACATGGTGTTAGTCCGCGGACATCACGTGTTACATCTGGGGATTTTGGGGTGGGAAGGCATGCAAATGAGAATAAGCAGAGCAAGGGATTGGTCAGTAAAGTTTAGTGGGTGTGTTGTGCCAGGAGAGAGTTTGTCACATACTCTTTTTTCTGAAAGAAGAACAGATAGCTATGGCTGTGTGTTTCAGAAAACAGATTGTTTGGATTTTGGGAGACTCGTGGATACATTGGTTGAAGGTGCATGCAGAAAGCTGTGGAGTAGCTGTAGATCTTGGATTCCCACATGTGGAAGAGCACTGGCATGGAGTACGTGGAATGAAGTGGTTGAACTTGCTACCCCTCCGTGCTTCTTTGGAGACAGAGCATCATCCAGACATAATTGTAATTCATTGTGGAGGGAACAGTTTAGGACATATGGCTGGAATTTATTTACAATTTGCAATGAAAGAAGGACTTGGGAAGGTCATGGACATGTTTCCAAATTCTCAAGTAATTCTTTCACGGATTGCGCAGAGACAAATGTGGCTGCATTCTACTTCACTTGGTCCACAAATGGAGAAAGCAAGGGGCAATGTCAATAAGACTGTTTGTGCTTTTCTAAGAGATGTTGGCATGTCCTCTTTTCACAATGAATATATTATGTTTCGTAGCACGTACATTTTTCGCAGAGATGGAGTCCATCTTACTTATGCTGGCAATCAGATTTTTCTGAGAAATGTACAAAATGCATTGCAACCTTTTTTGGAATTACAGCATCCATTTTGTAGTAGGTGTTGAGCATTTCAAATTTTTCAAACACAAACAAACACCACCAAAAGGCTCTTTTCAGAGCCACCACTTCCTCCCAGACAAAACTGCAATGGTTATGATAGGGCAGCACACCAAAATTTTAGATGTTCGCGAACTGTCCGCGGACTTCTAAAAAATACACAAGGCCCTGCTTCATTTATTTTCACTTCTATTTTCAAACTGTGAAAGGCGGCTCTGAAAAGAGCCTTTTTTTATTTTTTGTTTTTTTATTTTGTTTTTGTTTTTTTACACACGACACACTAGGAGAGGAGTGAAAAGCAGGGTAAGGAGGGGACACCAACCACAGGGATAAGAAAGGGCAGGTGGAGAGAGGAAGATGTAGAGTGGGACTTACTTAGGTAGTGAGCAGGTCTTCTCGTGCTCTGAGACCAGAGTCTCAAAAGCACTTCAAAGTCTCTCCCCCCTGCAGAGTACTGCGTCACAGTACATACACACAACTGTGACCCTCGAAAGGTAAGGGTCATCAGCATTGTGAATGGCCTGTGAGGCAGCTAGAGGAATACGCTGTCCCCCAAGAGTGTTCCTTGTGGTGACAGGATCGGAAACAGAGGGTGTAATAGAGGAAGTCAACCTACTACGCTCCTCGCAAGGTACAACCTTGTGAATGGCCCCCGCGAGGAATGACTTTAAGTGTTGCTTCATAGTAGTCGTACCAAAGCTATACGAACCAGGCCTCCTGTGACTCAGTACCATTTTGCACTGGTTGCAAGTGACTTGGTTCGCAAGCACCTTAGGTACGTTTCCATGAATGGTAAATAACCGCCACACCCAAGACACATGGCGAGTGCTGGTAGTAGGGACTTCCACTACCTCATTCTCGTCATCCTCTCCATCCTCCTCTGCATCCTCACTCCTGTTCCCCTCTTCAGGCCCTTGGGGAGGTGGTGGTGATGGAGGGGGTGGGGCCGGTGCTGAGGCAGATGTAGCACCAGGTGGCAGTACTGCAGCCATGGATGCCATCAGGTTTCTGATGAAAATCTGGAAAGTTGGCAGCAAAATGCACTGTGTTCTATAAGATAGCCAGAAACACAATGAGAATGAGCTCTAGGGTGTGACCTTTTATAGGGGTGCTTGTGCATGGTTCGCGGACACACGTGCTGTCCGCCGACAGATCGAACACCAAAAAAAGGTTCAAAAAGTCCCAAAAAGTATGTAGAAACTCAGGATTACTGTCTGGGACTTGTGCTATTGTGGTTTATTATTGAAAAATATTGTGGATTGCCTGAAAAGGTAGTTTTAAATTGTTCGGGGACACAAACAGTGTCCGCAATCAGAACACACGCTCAGCGTGGGCGTGGTCACATGATAGCTTCGCGAACATGTCCACGAAGGGAACCGGTGTCCGCAGGACACCAAATGCACGGGAACTGATTTGCGCATGTGCGTTGGTGTTCTACGGACACTGTTTCGGTTCTGAAACTAATTAAAAGTGTGACACAAGCGAAACGAACAGTTGCGAACAGGCGTTTGTTCTTAGAACAGTTTCAATCTGCTTGAGAACAATACGGACAGGCATAGCATCCTCGGAACACCCCCATTTTGTTTACATGTCAGGACACCGCGTGTGTTCTTAGAATAGTTTCAACTCGCTTGCGAACAATACGGACAGCGTCCTCAGGACACCCCCATTTTGTTTATTTACGAACATTTCAGGATATTGCCTGTGTTCTTAGAACAGTTTCAACTCGCCTGCGAACAATACAGATAGTGTCCTCAGGACATCCCCATTTTGTTTATTTACGAACATTCCGGAACAATTGATGTGTTCTTACAACAGTTTCAATCTGCCTACGAACAGCACGGACAGGTCTAGCGTCCTCAGGACAACCCCATTTTGCTTATTTACGAACTTTTCAGGACACCGCATGTGTTATTTTTGTTACGGAAATCTCAGACACCGAATGTGTTCTAAGAACAGATTGGACTTGTTTGCGACCATTACAGACAGGCATAATGTTCTTAGAACATCTCCTTTTTGGTTAATTGCGGATATCCCGGACATCTCGTGTTCTTAGAACAGTTTCAACTTGCTAGCGAACAGTATGGACAGGTATAGTGTTCTTAGGACACCTCCATTTTCGTTTCTTCATGTCGACGGACATCTGAACTGCTTTCTAAAAAAAAAAAAACAAGAAATGAATTAGGACACAATATAATAATTGTGCTTTATTATATATGGATGATAAATTTATGACAGAGAAGGAGAAGCAGAAACTGAGACAAACACAGGAGAATTGGGGGTTTCAATAGGATTCATATGAGGTGAAGAAGGGATGAAGTCTCATCAAAACGTTTTGGTTCATGGAGAGGGTTTGGGGATGATTGACTGGGATATGGTGAGGGGGGACAGGTACATGTGGGACAATGGTATCTAGTTTTTTGTTTCAAGTGATCCTCCACAAAGTTTTTTAAATTATTGAAATTTGCCGTGAGTAGGTCCATTTTTTTCTTCCATGTGCTGGAAAATCTTATCCAATATTTCTTTTTGTTTACTATTTTCAATGTTTGTATGGTCTGTACAAAGAAAAATGTATATGTTAAATGTATATAAAATAATATGTATTAATTGTTTTATATAGTAAAGTGTCTACCATTAGGTTCAGTATCTTCAGACATTTCCTCATCTGGGAAATGCTCCACTAGCCACTCCAGAGTACTAGACATCTCTGTGAGAAAAAAAAAATCACTTTTTTTGTATCTAATAAAAAAAGTTTAGAAATATATGAATAAAATGCAGTACACTTACTAGCTTGTGGTAAGGTGTGTTCTTACTAGTCTGTAGATCTGCTGTTGCTCTTAGTTGTGGAGTTTCTGTGAGGTAATCATGTTGGAAGCCTATCTTTCTTCTTTTGGTATATTCCAATTTTAGAACATATTGTATTTAAATGAATGGTTAATGTGTTATATATATGGGTTACCCTTCTTATTTATTACTACATACAATGTGTATGTGTGCTGGTTTGTGAATTTGTACAATGTTCATATGTTATGATATAACAATTAAACATACCCCCCAGACTTTTTGGGTAGTGTTGCTGTTGTCCGCATATGTCCGTGGACATTAGAAGAGTTTGCAGACATCAAATTCAGTAGAGGGGGTTCAGTATGTTCCATGGTACATGTACATAAAGTCAGAGATATTATTGTTAAGTTGTGCTACTAAAAACCTATGAAATTCAGTAAAAAAAACGTTGTTGAAGGGACGTTATGGTTAAGTTGCGCTACTAAAAACCTATGAAATTCAGTAAAAAAACTTTGTTAAAGGGACGTTATGGTTCCAAGTAAAACCGAAAAACCCCTGAAATTCACCAGTTATGGTAAGCTAAGCAACCATAACTCGCGCCACCACGGTACACTGCTAAGACTAACACCCAGGACATCAATGATGACATCACAAGTGTCATTGATGACATCATTGATGACAGCACATGTGCATTTACATTTCATGAAAAGTCTATACACGGGATTCTTATTGCAATGTTAAAAGTAGTGTCAAGGATCATTGGAATAAATATCATGAGGTATGTAGTGCATTAAGCAATGAATTAATCCAAATAGCATTGTATCATGATTTTGTTTCCAATATACTAAGGTACACATGTCGTAACATAGGCATAGTTTGCAGGAGACATGTTGGAGATGCAATATTAATAATCTTGCGATGTTAAATACTAAAATTATAAATGCCTTCTTATTATAGTTTTGCATACTGTGAAATATTTAATAAGTACCTAATAAAAATCACTAACTACATTATTGCATTAATGCACACAAAACACAAGCAGACAACTACGCATACAAATATGAGCATATACAGGGGAAGTGAAGTAACTTAACTGATTATCTTCATGCACAGAAATGATTGCTCTGCTTCAAACTTACTACTTCCCTATGTATAACTATCACATATTGTGACTAGGCCCTAAGGAAAGTAGTGTACGTGCAATGTGTACAAATATAACCATATCCAGGGAAAGTGCAGTAATAAAAAAATAAAAAGGGACGTTATGGTTCCAAGTAAAACCGAAAACCCCCTGAAATTCACCAGTTATGGTAAGCTAAGCAACCATAACTCGCGCCACCACTGTGCACTGCTAAGACTAACACCCAGGATATCAAAGATGACATCACTTTATATTTCTCAGTAAAGTACATAGAAGCAATAAGATTTTCCAACATTTCCATTTGCAGTTTGTGTTATGGTAATGGGAATACCGTACGTTCATCCTCCGACCCAGGGACTGGAACAGTGGATAAAAAGCCAGCAGGCCAAGTTATCAGCCCAATCGAAACGAGAGTGGATAACGAGGTCTCTGGACCATTACCCCCCATTCCAGCCCCTAAAATGGGGGATGAATGCCATTAGCAGGCTAGGTTTCCAAAGTGGTAACCCGTGCTACTAAAAAGGAGGATTTTTCATCCTATACCGGGACGCCTTTGGCGTCTTGGTTTAGGAAAAAAATCATTTTCCAACATGGCCACCATGGAAAGGGAAGTCAGGGGTTCCATACAGGGCCCCTCTTCGCTTTCCATGGCAGCCTACAAAAGGCAAACACAAAACCCTGTACCCATATTACCACGCACACAATTTTATTCCCTTTCAAATGTATCCTAATTTCGAATAACTTTACCACAAAGCCAGTCCCAGATGGACATGGCCACTTTAATCCTATGTTTTGTTTCTTCTGGTCATAGCCAGTAGCCACATTGTCAGGATCATGACGTTATACCATTACCTGCCATTCTGCCACTGCCCATGGCTAGAGCGTACCCCTCAGTCACTAAAGCTATACCGCTATTTTTTAAACTACATTATGACATTTGCCAAATAAGAAAACACTGCCACATTTTCAAAACCATGCTTTTCGATCGTTGTCAATGAGCCTTACGCATATTTGCTGGAAATCCACCAACGTTTTATTTTTTCAAAACTGTCAAAAGAATACACAAATGATTTGTCATATAAGGTATGCACAAAATATCCCACCGATCAGCATTACCCCTCACCTCCCCAAACATTATTTCATAAGTTTCACAAGGGCAACACTCAGAAAATATTATTGTCCCGAGGGTTCGACCATGTATATGTAACTGATACACAAATCGATATGGTCATACATGACATTTTAAAGAAATATTAGCGTTGAACCTGGGTGAATCTAGTGATAGATTCTGCACTCCCCATAACCACAAAAAAATGACAATGATCTTTGTATGAATGCCAGCAAGACGGAGATCCTCCTCATCGGCACACCATCTCCATCCTTTTCCCTCACTCTCTGGCCGGCCTCCCTTGGCCCTCCTACCCCTACCTGCGAGGCTAAGAACCTTGGCATCATCTTTGACTCCACACTTTCCTTCTTGGCCCATATCTCTGATGTCTCTAAAAAGTCAAACTTCCGACTGCACCTCCTCAGAGGTATTCTGCCTTTCCTCTCCTTCCCCCAGAAGCTCACGGTATCCCAAGCTCTGGTTCTCTCTAGCTTGGACTATTTTAACAGCCTCTTTCTAAATCTACCTGCCTCTACTCTCTGCCCTCTACAACTTATCCAGAACAGGACTGCGAGACTTGTCCTTGGCCTCAAGCCCTGGGATCGTATCTCTCCAGCTTTAAAATCTCTCCATTGGCTCCCAGTGGATGCAAGGATTAAATTCAAAACCCTCTACATTGTCCACAAGGCTTCCTGGGGCCTGGGTCCAAAATACCTTCAGCTATCCCTCCGCAAATACCTCCCCTCTCGAGCTCTTCGCTCCTCTACCTTTAACTCCCTCAGGGTCAGTCGTTTTTCAAAGAAACGAGCTGGGGGTAGATCTCTACGTTCGGCTGGGGCCTCCCTCTGGAACAGCCTCCCTGCCACTCTAAAACTTGAGGAGAAACATCTCTGGTTCTGGAAGCACCTCAAAACCTTCCTCTTTGCTTCTGCCTTCGCTCCCCTTCTCCCCTGCTGATCTGCTCTCTTGGCACTGTGCACCTGGCCACCCTCTGTTCCCTGGGCCCAGGTACCTGCTCACCCTGCCACCTTCCTGCACTGCCTCCTGGCTACCACTTGCACTGGGGACTGTATCTGTACCATACAGCCCCCCATTTATCTTCTTTTTCTTCACTTATTCAGACTTACCCAGTCTGCTGCTTTAAACACAGCACTTGCCACTTGCTGGCTGCACTACCACAGTTTGCCTCAATTTTCTATTTATTTTATTTATCTGCGCTCCTCGGCTTCTGCACTTTCCACTCTCCCCCTTCCATGCACTTTTTTCCCTTTTCCCTTTCCCATGCACTTGCGCGTTCTCAATGTCACTGGGCCTAGTAAGATCGTTTTTATGTTGTGCTGTATTCTCCCTGGTTCCCCTCCCTTGCCTAGTTGCGCTCTGAAAAACTTGTGTACGAGCGCGATACAAATAAAATATCATATCATATCATATCATATCATAACCACACAGAAAGATAGTACTACAGTTACATTGCCAAAATTAATGTTCAGATAATAATAAATTAAAGCTTGTTCCGGTGTACAGTCGTCAAAAGGAAACTTACATGATATTCACTGTCTCCATTCTCTAACTCAGACTGCAATGCTCAATGCTCTCGCACCAAAGAATCGTCATGAACTGATTTTACATGTTCCTTACAAACTTTTGGAATGAATAACCTTATCAAATGTTCATTATTCCAAACCTCCTCACCCTCCATTCTTACTGAATATTCCCTTTCCCTCAAGGTCGAAAAACAATTGACCCTTTTTGTTTCAGTCCCATGCGTAGGCTGCCTTAGCTCGCAACCAAAAAATCAAAGCGGGTGACCTTCACTCAGAATCCAAATACATTCTCACTTTGCAACAACATGACTCAACGCATTCATGAGAACTGGTATTCGCATACAAGTACAGAGCCACTGTTTCCATCAAACACTGCAGGTGGCTGCCTCAGATGCCAAACTCTAGGGGGCACCAGTCTGATTCCAATATTATTTTAAATACATTGTAACACAGACACATTAGTCCTTCGCCTGTACTTTTTGCACATTCTATTGAGGAACACCTCCAAATGTACGGTATAACTTTCGTGGCAAAACTACTCCACTTTTTTACTTCTTGCTGCCACATCCCATCCCAGCCTCATCAACCCTCACCTTCCGAGACAGTATTTGATAAGTTTAAAAAGTGCAATGTTCTGTTTTTTTATATGTTTTTGGGGCGATGTCCGCGGACATCAAAAAACAGATCAAAGATGGCGGACGCAACGGAAAAATCTGACGCACTTCACGCTCTTCACCATCCAATGAGCGAACGCGTCCCATATCCGTGGACATGACGCACCCGATTAGCCAATTGTTATCTTGTCCGCGGATCGAACAGGGACGTGTGACCACAGAGCGGACATAGATATCACACATTTTTTAAGACCTACTTTTTGATTGTTTAAAAAAAAGTACTGGACGGATTTTTATGCTTTCGGGACCAAACCGCTGCTCCTCCCGCAAATTTGGTGAAAATCCATCCAGCTGTTTGATCTGTAGCCATGCGCAAAGTTTTTCTCCCATTCAGTCTATGGGAAAAAAATAAATTTTGGGACCCCCCTATAACTTTGCCCCCCCTGGACCAAACCTCACCAAACTTTGCAAAAAAATTGGCCATATACTTTTTTTTAAAAAGTTTGGTGAGGATTCGTCCAGGGAGAGCGAAGTTATAAGCCACCCAATGTTAGTCTTAGCAGTGCACGGTACTGGCGCGAGTTATGGTTGCTTAGCGTACCATAACTGGTGAATTTCTGGGGTTTTTCGGTTTTACTTGGACCCATAACGTCCCTTTAACAGAGTTTTTTTCATGGAATTTCATAGGTTTTTAGCAGCGCAACTTAACCATAACGTCCCTTTAACAAAGTTTTTTTACTGAATTTCATAGGTTTTTAGTAGCCCAACTTAACAATAATAACTCTGACTTTATGTACAAGTAACATAGAACATACTGAACCCCCTCTACTGAATTTGATGTCCGCAAACTCTTTTAATGTCCGCAGACATATGCGGACAACAGCACCACTACCCAAAAAGTCTGGGTGCTATGTTTAATTGTTATATCATAACATATGAACATGTTACAAATTCACAAACCAGCACACATACACATTATGAGGCTGATTCATGGAACAAACGTGCGCCGAAAATCCCAGCGCAAGCAGGCGCAAGGTGGCGCAAGCGTGAGAAAGCAAGCGCACGACACGCGTGCGATTCAAGGAAGGTGATGCGCGTGTTTTCCACTGGTTGTGCGCCAAATCCGTGTGTGGCGCACCAAATGGCGTGCGCTACGCGCACAGCGAAAGCGCGCATAGCGCGGCGCACTCAACAAAAGTGGGCGGAACAGTGGGCATAACATGCGGAATGGGGAACAACGTGTGAAAAAGAAGGCGTAACTGGGGAAGTACTGCAGGGAACTACATGGAACGCCCACACACGCGCGAACAACCCATATTCATGGATTCGAATACGGGAAACCTGCGCATGGCAAAAGACGCGCATAGGCATCAATGCGTCCGCCACAGGAAGGCAGGCGGAAGCACCCCTGCGCACAGTATAAAGTATAAAAGTGCACGCAAACAACAAACACGTATATACAGCTACGATGAATGCCCCATTTGTCGCAGCACTGATCGTGGGACACCGCAGGAGGAGGGGAATAGCCAGGGCATGCATTTTTTCACCCTGGACAAGCCTTTTTGGGATGCCTGACGACCAGGTCTATGGCAGGTATAGGTTTCCACCGCGTATCATCCTAGACCTGGTCAGGGAGTGGGAAGATGACCTTACATCCCCCACCCTCTGCTCCTAAGCATTGAGCCCCTTGGAGAAGGTGCTCAATGACCTGCATTTTCTGGCCACTGGTTCATTTCAGCGGACTACTGCCATAGTGGGGGGGGGGGTCTCACAGGCCACGCAGTCATGCTGCCTACACCAGGTCTTGGCATTCATGACAGTGCGTTCCTCAGTCCGCAGGCACATATACATGCCCAGAACACCTGCAGAAAGGCAGGCTGTTGTCCAGGACTTTTACACAGTGGCACACTTCCCCAAAGTGCTCGGTGCCATAGATTGCACCCATGTGGCCATACGTCCACCTAGGGCCACTGAGCACATCTACCAAAACCGCAAGCACTGGCATTCCATCAACGTGCAGGTGGTATGCGATGCAAAAGGAATCATCACCGCTGTCTATGCAAACTACCCTGGCTCCACCCATGACACTTTCATATACAGAATGTCCACCCTGAGCCGGGCCCTGGAAGCTGGGCAGCATGGTGACACATGGCTCCTAGGTGAGTACAAATGCCTGTGCACATGCATGCATGTCACACACACACATACAAATACACAAACCCCAATAATCACAACCATCATCACCTCTCTAGAGGACAGTGCCTGCCCCCTGAACAACCACATGATGACGCCAATCCAGTACCCCACCACACCACCCCAGGTAAGATACAACGCAGCCCATATTGCAACAAGGGCCATAGTGGAGCGCACATTCGGAGTGCTCAAGTCACGCTTCTGCTCCCTTGACCGCTCTGGCGGGCAGCTACTCTATTCACCCCCAGTAGTGTGCAGGATCATTGTGGCAGCATGTGTCCTGCACAATGTTGCAACACGGCAGGGCATACCGGTGGACATGGTGGTACCCCCACATCCCCAACCACAGGCACAGGCGCTGCCCATGGGAGGGGACAGGGCACGTGGCGAGGAAGCCCGGACCCAGCTTGTGGACAGATTTTTCACCTAAACTCCCCACCCTGCGGAGTCCCCACAGGCCTGGCACATACTAGGTGACAATCGATGATGACAAAGAGACAGTCAACTGTCACAACCTTATCACCCTGAGATTGTTGCCATGGAAGTGCCACATTGTGTGCATCCCTAGCTACTTAAAAACAAGCAATCCTGTGTGACCAAAAGGCACACATGCAAGGTGTGAATCACACAGACCTGCAAAAAAGGCCATGACTATCACTGGTATGTCACCCAAACCTTCCGAAACCACAACATGACATGGCAAGCAATAGCTATACACCACACAGTACCAATAAGGTACACATTGACATGTGAAAAATGTAAAGTGGCATTAGACAATGATGCCTGACATGGAATCAGATGAAATGACTGACCAACAACCTCCCACCCAAAAGAAGTCATACCCAAATGCATTCCAACAGTTGTAGTTGTAACATAACAATGAATGCCTGTCTACATGCACATTGTGCATTTCAAAATCAACACTGCAGCTTCTGTGTGCCGTGCCCACCTCCTGCAACACACTGCTCAGCGCACAGCATAGTGAACAGCCATTGTGTGTGACGCACACCCTGAGCATCACATCTAAGCAACAAACTACATTAAAAAGCAAATTACGCATGTGCAGGATCCACAATTGGTCATAGGTCATGTTCTGCAGGGACACAGTGGGCACCAGAAGGCAAACAGAGTGTACATGTGGACATGGAAGGGTGGTTGTACATCTAGTGGATCAGTAGGGACATGCACTCAATATATGCATGTGCAATCAAGTGACCACCAGATTCCTCTACACATCACATGTGAACATTCACTATGTGTACACCCCAGCATGTCAAGCCACAACTATTCCCTCACACCTAAAAGGTAAACACAACACATGAACAGGCATTGATCAGCAGAATACATCATGTATATAGGATACCACAATTACAATGTCAGGGTGCGCATCACACTGTAGAGCAAGGCAACTGTCAACAACAAAACACCCCCCTTCCCTCACAAATCACCATGACCCACTGAACAACTGCACCTGGGTTGTGCAGCCTTCATTCTTGATTTTCACCTGGCCACAGGTTCACCCTTCCCCTTTGTCACCATCTCCCACCTTGTGTGCAAAAAGCATCCAGCAACCTCAGAGGCCACCTTGACTTGCAAAAACACCACATCAAAGAGAACTCAAAGCAGGCCAACACAGAAGCCAAGTAAAAAGACTGCAGGCAGCAAAACAAACCAGAAGAGCCTCCAGTAGATGACTGGAAGTAGCAGTACGTCACAAAGCCCAGGTACTACCACAATGACGTAACAACCAAGGTAGCACAGTAAAACAATGTCACAACAGGATGTGTACCATGTGTGGTACATAACACAGAATGATGCACCACGAACTGATGTGTACTGTTACAGCTCCCGTGTACAGGTGCAGGAGTGGCATGAACCAACCACTCCCACCGTGGTCTCGGTGCCTGCAAGGTCAAACTCAGACAGGCCGTTGAGACACTGGTGGGGAAGGAGGGTCAGGGATATGCAGTCGGGACAGGCATTGCTATACTGGATAACTGGAATGCAGGGCAGGAGAGGGGAGTAGGATTGACATGGGAAAGTAGGAAATGCACAAAACTGTACTACTCATATTAACACATACACAAGTATGATCATCATGCACATAGTAACAAATTACTCAAATGGAAGACAAAGAGAAACTTATCTCTGGGGTGAGTGCTGGCCTCCTGCCTGCGCACTCTCAGGTCCGGTAACAGGAGCAGTTCAATGCTGCAAAGAGAGCCACAGTTACTAATCTGTGCGTGCCCATAACACACAAACACACCACTATATATGCCCCAAACTAACAAATTACTCTACAAACAAACAATCTGGTGTGGATGCTTCGTACCCTTACGTAACATTACCCGTGATGGTTCATACACAGTCAATGCAGTAAATCAGGCGCCGGTGGGTGCGTGGCAAATGGAAGACCAATGTGTCAGTATTTACACAACATGCAATGTTCCCTGGGTAAGCAGCCAGATGCATATAGCAAGGTACGACTTCAGAACAAGTTGTGTTCCACCATGACCGAAATAAAGTAGGTAGTGCATGTGTCAAATTCTACATGGAAATTAAATGCACTGCACACGAGTCTTTCCCTTGCTGTCTGTCCCTGTGAGCTGCTTCTTTCCATGTCTTGCAACGCTACATGGCTAATACAAGTGCCTCAATGGACCATGATGGACCGGAGGGTATGTGCCACTGCCCCTGCAGGTGCCCCAGACAACTTTCCCATCAGCTAGCCATTAGTCCACCAACACATCTCAGCTGTATTGTGCGCTTCAACACCAACATTTGTCCAAGCTCACCGTCAGTTCTGCTACTAAGCATGCATGTGCAACTGGCCTGGTGGAAGGTTTGCTGTGTTGTGGCCCCCCTGTGCTGCTCACCTTGCCTGGAGTCCCTTGAAACATGTCAGCTGTTTTTGGATGTATGAGCGCAATCCCTGTGCCTCTGCTTGCACACACATGCGCATGTCAGCACCACCAAACGTGTCCAGCTTCCAGACGTCCAATGGCCCATGTCTGCTGGCAAAGGTGGCCTGGAGGCTCATCCCCCTGCAGAAAGGGCATGAAACACATGATTTATGCTTTAAATTCATCTGTGTGTGTCTCTTCAGGCATTTCATGACTGGACCATGTCAGAGACGTACATCAGAAATCAAACCATTAGTCCGTCTTTCACAGGCAAAGTGTGGAACACACTATCTACGGCATGAATTGCAACAAGCACATGTACAGTAAAGATAAGAAACATACTACACAATGCATAGCAATGCATGTACACATGAATCATGAAACCCCCCATCTAGCGAAAGAAGAACAGTGGTCAATAACACCCCTATCATCCCCACTAGGGGTGTTAACACAAGTTGGACAGCAGCAGACATGCCACAGATATGACAGTCCAAAGCCCTTGTGTAATAGGCTGTTACACCAAACCATCCTTGCGAGCCCATGGATAAGGAAAGCAGGAGTGGCATATGTGTGTCAAGGACCCCAAGCTGCAAACACATACACAAGACAAGCTTGAAGGGCCCAGCTGGAACAGACAGTGGATGCTTTCAAAAGCCACACAGCACCACACTGTCACATGAAAGCACAAGAGACAAGCATTTTTAAACTATATTAACTAATTACACTAACTATGAAAAACCTACATTACCTAGTTAAACTATCAAATAGAAACTTAACTAACTAAACTAAAAGAAAAATCTAAAATGGGCACATACGACCCGGGGGGGCACCCAGGTGGGGGATGTACAGGGTGCTGCTCAACACCCACATGCAATGATGTTGAGGAAAAAAAAAACCTCCATGGACTCAACGCCTGCACAGCCCGACATATGTGGGAGATAGATTGTTGTCCGAGTCTGGCTCTTCCTGGAAAGGAGGATGTGACACAGGAGCCTGACCACGCCTAGCCGCAGCTTGCCCCTCATTGGCAGCAAGTCTGCCGGATGGGTGAGCCTGGTTCTGTGCGGCGATCACACGTAGGTCTGCATGCAGGACCTCACGTGATACGCGTGCTTCCTCTTGAAAGGTAACACGTGTAACATGGAGTTCCTCCTACAAGGCCTGGCTAGACAACTGTTGCACCTCCCGGCAAGCATGTAGATCAGCCGAGATGCGCAAACCTCTCCTCTGCCCACTCCCTCTGGGACATCATAAGGACACGCAGAGTGGATCTGACGGAAGCATACTCCTCCCTCAAGGCCTCCATGTGTGCCTCTGCGTGAGCAGCAATTGCTCGACACAAAGACACCATCTCAGCCTGGCGTGCCCTGTCTGAGGCCACCATGCCCAGTCTGAGCGAGCGGGCTGTGGACCGTGCCGCCTGCTGCTGGAGAAGCACCTGTCTAGCAAGGGGGAACACGGATTGGGCCACACGCTCTATGCTCACAGCGATGTTCTTCATTGCTGCCCCCTGGCATTCAGAATTGGCAGTCATGTCTTGCTCCCACTCAGTATACACTGGTTGTGCGCGGCGACCGCGTTGCTGGGCTTGACCCCTGCGGGACCCAAGGACTGGGTGTCCTCGTTGTGTTGGCACCGACCGCAGCTGCACGACTACATGCCCCCGTTGACGTGATGGCCCAGGCACATCAGTGATTGGTGTGGAGGGTGACCATGCGTCCCGATCCACCACAGGTGGAGGTTCCAAGACTGTGTGATCCCTCAGTGCAGGTGTCACAGACAGAGGAGTGCCCACATCAGAATCACTCACCCCTGACATATGGACCTGATGCTCATCCAACTCGACATGGACGTCAGAGTGGTCATCAGGGCTGGACTCATTGACAGCCAGAGACAATATGGACTGTAGCACATGTGGGTTTTCATGGCCTACCACCCCACGACCCCCACTTGTGCCCGGTTGCTGTAGTGATAACAACCCTGTGTCTGGCATGACAACACCATCCTCTGGCTCCATTGCATCATCATCTGAAAAGTAGAGAGAAAAAAGGTCACTACACATGTTAGAAGCACACAACACACACACACACAGACATCACACAGACACCAAACACATCAAGCAGACATGTCACACACAAAAGAGAACCTGCCATGCATGCTGGGTCAACTTGAAACTGCTTCTGTGATTGGGCATGTAGAATGGTGTCATTTTGCACAGAAGTGGGTCGATGCAGTGCAGCTAATTTGTACTTTACTCACTGTCTACATGTTCAAGTACTACATGATGTGTATCTGAAAATGTGAAGGCAGTGCAAGGTCAACTTCAGCCATCACGTGCAATGTGAATTCAATGGCTAGCTTGGCTACAAGCAAACCACCCCTCCCCCAAGTGCAAATGCAGGGATGCCTAGCATGGTATCAAAAGGCTGACCATAACCTGTGTATTGACAGACAGTGTAGACTAGCATCAACTGCATCATGTGAGTCAAGTGACAACACAGCAAATGATGATGGGACGGTAAGCAGGGCACATGATGAAACCTCCGGAGTACACCCACGTGTGAAGGAGACACTACACCAGTTGGACAGAGTCATTGGCCTTTAAAGAGGCTGAGGCCTGTGACCCACACAGACTGTCAAACCCAAACATGTGTGAGACGCAGGACTGCGCCACAGTGGACATGGGAAAGCTGATGAAATGCCATGCAATGTAGGTCCCCCTGGACTCGTACTACAATGATCATCCAGTCAAGGACACATAGGGGCATGAGTGGAATACACATGGAGCATGAATGGGCACTCATGTCCCTGAGGGGCATCTGACCTCTGCACAGTCCAAGTAAGACACCCTGCATCAAGTACAAAGGATGTACCACACAGCATATGTCTGGCAGATTGGTTGCTGGAAGTTAGCATGTACATCGGATGCATGAACTGGGAAGTACTCAACGGCAAAATTGAAGCATACCAGTGCTAAGGTGGAATTGGGGTGCAGGGGGGGGTGGAGGGGCAAGGGAGCATGCCTACATGGAGTACCCGCATGCAGGCAGAGGACACATGCACGTCAGTCATGCTATGACATAGTCACTGGGCTGAGAGGAAGGTCACCCCACGCTACATGCAGAAGGAGCAGTGAGCTGGAACATGGACTTGAGGGGCATCCTGGTGACCAGCATTTGAGTAGGGTGCAATAGTGGTGATGCGGACAGTCCCCGTCCGCTCCATATGTCCACCATCCAGCAGAGCAGACATGCATAAGGGAAGCATTGCATTACTTGCACATCAGAACCATGTACACGTGACATGTAGTGGCAGTCATGCACAACACATCACACAAGTAAAACACACATGTCCACAACAAACACGCAGTAACACTCACTGGACTGGGCATCAAAGTCCGGCATCTCTCCCACTCCTTCGACTGATTCAGATGGTATGAACTCCGCAAGGAGTGACTCATGCGGAGTGAGGTCTTCCTCCTCAGGTGCAGGCCCACTGCCAGTCACCAGAGTCAAGTTGTAATTTGAGGCATGCTTAGCCTTAGCGCTGCGTTTGAGGTCATTCCAATGCTTTTTGCACTCTTGTGCCGTGCGCACCTCATGGCCGAATGCACTCACATGTTCTGCAACTTGCTTCCAGTAGGTATCACGGTGGGCAGCCGTAGTCTGACAATTAGGACCCACTAGCATGCCATGGCTGTGGTCCCGCACGTAGTCCACAAGGTAGTCCAGTTCCAGGTTGCAGAAAGGCTTCTTCCTCAACATGCAGGAGGTTGTGGCTGTGTGTGGGGTCCCAGCCTGTGCTGCAGGTGCAACCTTCCTCCTCTTGGATTGTTGCGCAGACCCTGGCTGGCAAATGCTGCCCTGATCACTATGGCCAGTAGCACCAGTGGAATGGCCAAGGGAGTGGCAGGTGGAGGGACAACCAAAGGCATGACTTGCGTCAGTGGCAGCTGGGTGCCCTCTAATGGACCCTGCGCAGCAACATCCGCTGTGGCAGGGTCATTGACCGCGACTGTCCTGGTTGGTAGACTCACAACCGGGGTGTTGTTGGCTGCATCTGCCCCTGCACTTGCCAACAGCCGGCTGTTCGGGGCGAGCAGATGACATTACTGCCCCAGGGACACGTGTCTTGGTCAGGGGAGCCCTGCGTGCACCTACGGTTTCCCTCCTGGCCTGTTGGAAATCTTCCAAGGGCTCTTGAAGTGCCAACGCAGCCTGCACTGGCAGACCCTGAGCCTGGGTGGTGGTGTCCACAGCTGCACCTGCAGCTACCACTACCCTTGGGCCCGTGGCAATCGATGAAACAGACTGCCAGATCACACAGGCGCCAGTGTCAGATGCAGAAGCTGCATCTCCCGGAACCACAGGGGGTGGTCGCATGACTGCACCGACACATGCCACGACATTGTGTTCAAGTGGCGCACCCCTGCTTCTTCCCCCTCTGCGGCCACCCTGGACACCCTGGAGTCCCCCTACTCCCTGGTCACCCCGGCCACGTCTCTGACCATGCGCGCCACGAGGAGGACGCCCAGCGAGGCGCACCTCACCTTTGGTGGCCTCCCAACCATGGCACAGATGGAGTAGTGCCGGCACAGATGGAGGAGTGCCAATGGGAGGTGTACACCACGATTGTCCTAGGCAATTGGGGTGAAGGGGGTGAGATGCAACATATTAACAGCCCCCCTGCACCTGCAAGGCTGTATGTGACCCCGGTGATGTAGTGATGGTTCACGCAACGCCCAGGCACCCCAAAACTGCAGTAAAACCGTGCATGTAAGCCTGCAGCCTACGTGCATGGAATCAGTACGCAGTGGCACCCAGTAACATGAAAAATGCATACGCGTGGGACACGCAGGCTACTATGACCTCGAAAATGGGTGCGATACACAGAGGCACCCGCATGGGAAAAAATAGCGTGCGCGACTCACTGTCATGATGCCTACCTCCAAGGAGCCAGGTCTGACCCAGCAACCCCAGAGGCAGGCATCATTTCCCCCAGGGGAGTGCCAGCGGGCCCAAGCTGGGGCCCTTTGGACGCAGTCCTGGCGCCTTAGGTGCCAGGCTCATATTGGACCTCTGTCCTGGCGCCTTAGGCGCCAGGCTCATAAAGCTAGACATGTGTTCAAGTGTTTTAATGTGCACATACCTGATGCAGACCATGCTGTCACATCCAGGCCCTCTTGAGGCCTGAATGGAACTACTTTACCTGTGGGACTACTTTCCACCCGGGTGTGGTCGGGGAAGGATACATACCTGATCGGAGGAAAGATACACACTTGGGACTTCTTCCAAAGCTATTTAAACCACACCCGATCAGCAACTCACGCTTTGCGTTGTTCTGCTCCTCGCAGCTGGACGCTCACCGTGTCAGCTCCTGCATCTGGACTTCAGCCACGCCTGTCAGCATCCTGGGTCAGCTGCAAAGGGAGACAAGAGACCTTACCAGCTAAATCTGCACCACGGAGACATCACCGACGATCCTGAAAGGGAAGACATTATTTTTAAAAGCATTTCGTTACGATCGCTGCAGCGCTGCATTTCACTCACCTTTCCTGGGCTCCTCCATCTTCAGCAGCGATCATCCGGATACACAGCCACTTCCCAGAGCCTAGAGAAAAAGACAAGAATAAGAGGTGAGAGAAGGAAGGGAATAAGACTTACCTGTTGGGTCATTCCCATTTAATTTCGGGTCTTGCCGCTTCCAGGCATTTTCTGGACCCCGGCCCCTATGGGGAAAATAGACAAAGACATTGAATGAGCGTATGCAAAGACAGTTCCCGAGCGCTCATCCAGAACTAACCTGCCATTTACTGGAACTGGAACTGCACGTTTCACTTCGGGTCGGCGCCATATCTCCGGCATTCCGAACCCCGGCCCCTAAGGGGAAAAAAGACATAAGCATTAGCGCTTGCTGCAAAAAGACAATGAACATTATTATTAAGCTTGGACTTTTGAACTTGCAACAGAACTTTTACAGAGCCTTACCTGAATAGTCGAGCTTACCTGAACTCCCATCAATCCTCAATCCAGTGAAGTAACTGGGTTTCAACGCGCCCCTGCATCAGAAGCAGGATGGAGAGCTCATCCTTCCTGACCCTAAGGTGAGACTTCACAGGAAATCGTGGAAGGGTATCGTGGAGGGTTGGAAGAGAGTGGGAGGCTTGAGCATAACTCAGTCAGTAGGTAATACTCCCTTTTCACGCACAGGGGAATATTCCTGCGAGCCGGAGAAGCCAGAGTAGAGGGCCCTTCCTGTCCATCTTCAGAGTCCTGCGCTTCACCATTGAAGAAGCATCAGCACTCGAAGCCAGACCTGCGCCTCCGTGGGAATCAGGTGAGCGTTACACTCACCGTCTGACTAGCATGATAATGAAAAACATGCATAGCCAATACCCCCGCCAAAAGAAGAGATACGTCCTTGATCCGCTGTATAGTTGTGATGGCGCGCGAAACAACACGTAGTAGCAACACATGTCGGTCTCCACGAAAGGCACGTACAGCGAACTGCTGGCTGCACTCACCTATAACCCGTGCTGAGAGAAACGCACGCGCGCGTCGTGCGTAGCCCCTTTCCTTGGATTACACGCATTCACACGCAGACGTGCAGTTTTTTCACACGCACGCTGAACCACTATGCCCACGTCACGAGGGAAATGCCCGTGCGTGCTACGTCACAGATGGGCTTACGCGATAAGGCCCTTTCCTTGAGTTACATGCTGACGTGCAATTTTTTCACGTGCCAAATCACTCCGTATCAAACTGGCTACGTGAAAACACACGGAAGACCACGCTCCTGCCCAAAAGACCATTTTTCTGCCCCCAAGAGCCCCGAGCACCCTCCCACCAGCCATCTGCTGCTGCCTGCCTGCCTGCTGCCCATGTGCCCTGCTATTTGGTGCCTGCACATCAGCCATCTGCAGGGGTCCAGTTGCTGTGCCTACCCCTGCTGGAACAGAAGACTCCCGACTGGGATACCATCGCTCCACAGCCCAGCCCCAGGACCCAGTTGCCCACCCACGCCTGCCTCGGGGGTCACCATGTCGGGGCAAACACCATCTGAGACCACTGGCGACCCCCAGTCAGAGAGGCAGAAGGCCACCAGCTTCAGTGAGAAGGAAGTTGGTGTCCTGGTGGAGCATGTCCTGGGGCATTATGATGCCGTCTTCGGAACATCACGCGCCAACAAGAAAGGACAGTCGAGGATCTGGGAGGACGCAGTGGTTGCCATCAACGCGGAGGGGGTGGCAACCCGCGACATCAAGCACGTCAAGGAGCGCTGGGAGGACTTGAGGTCCAGGACCCTCTACAAGGCCTGGTGCCTCGCGTAGGGGGGCCGGGGCAGCATGAGCAACATCCAGATGAGGGTCCTGGAACACGTAGGCCCAGCGCTCCATGCCCAGATCCTTCGGAGGCAGACCCGTCTGGAGTAAGTGGCCAAGCATTGCTGTGTGAGACAGGGCATGTTGCAGTGTGCTGGTAGTCTGATACTTGCCTGTATGTGTGACATAGGCCATGTATGGATGTGTGTGTGCAGGGACATCATGGTCATGCATGTGAGACCAGTTATGTGTGAACCACATGGATGGTGCATGTGTTCCAATGCAACATGGGGAGCTGTATGCAGAATGCACACATGAAAGCATGCCAGTGTCTGTTCTTGGACATGAAGGGGGTGTGAAGGAATGGGTGCTGCTGCCATGTACATGTATGGTGCACATTTGTGTGTGTCTGAGAAGTGTGTGTGTGACTTTGAAACGCCATGGATGCATGACACATGTCCATGATGATGTGTAGATTCACTCATGCAGTGCCGTCACCGTTATATCCACTGTGTCTATCCACTGTGTCTGTGGTGTACAAGCCATGATGCATGACCCTCCGGTGATGTGTGTGCATGGGATCAGTGTGAGCCATGATGCATGTGAGTTTGAAGGCAACATTTTGGTTAACAGAGGCCCTTGTACATGGATGCAGATGTTGATTGCAGGCGCCGGGACTGTTTCTGCATGTGTGTTGCGTGCATTCACCCATGTGTTGTTGAGGGACAGGATGGAAGTGCCATTTGACAGTGCCACTCATGTGTTATTGCTTCCTGTCTAGGGGAATATTGTACTGTACCCTGATGCTTGTGTTCTATGTCTCCCTCTACGCAGCGTCAAGTGAAGAAGAGGGTGGAGACAGCGCTGTGGAGCCAAGCGGTGGGGATGCCTCCACCGGGCGGCGACACATGGCCCATCCACCCTCCCAGGAATTGCTATCATCCGGGAGCGAGGGGGCTGGTGCTGCGTCTGCTACTACGGCTGTAGCGGAAAGGCCGGTTGAGCCCCCGCAGGGGCTTGCAATGGCGGAAGACGGTGTGGAGACATCCAGGTTGGTGGTCCTCACAGAGGAGGAGGAGCCTACTACTGAGCCGCACATGGGGCGTGGTGGGGGTAGTACTACTGGTGCAAGTGGTGCAGTCCAGGGCCAGGGTCAGGAGGCAGCACAGGTCACTGCGGAGGGGCCTGTGCATGTTGCTGTTCTTGACCCTGTGTCTGCATCACCATGCACCAGCAGGGATGCCCCGTCCCAGGCCCGTCCGCAGGTAGGGGGGAGTGCCACGTCATCTGCCTCTCCACTACCTGTGGACGAGGGGTCCCACGACCGTATGGGCTCCGTCCTGGTTGGTGTCGCGTTGTGCACACGTGACATTCGTGATGACATGCATGCTTCCTGGGCGGAGCACACACGCCATCATGAAGAGCAGCGTTGTGACGTGGCACTGTTGGGAGGGGCCTTGGTCGGTGGGTTCCTACATGTGTTGCGCACTCTGGCGGACCTCTCCTCCTCTGTGGAGACTATGCGCCAGTCGTTCTCCGTGCCGTCTTCCAGCCCAGACTCCACCAGGGATCCCTGTGGACCTGGCCTGACCAACACAGCCAGCTTAATGGAGATCCCATCCCTGCCACAGTCGGAAGTCGGCGGTCCAGCAGGAGTGGACACCTGAACAACTCGAGACCAGCAGATGGAGGATGTGCAGGCATCGGACGGGGCACATGGACAGCAGCAACAACAGCAGGCTCTAGGTGGGAGCAATGATTGCTCGGGGCCATCGACATCAGAGGGGCAGGCATCGGCCAGAGGGCGGGAGGACCCTGGAATGGGTGTGCCTTCCGTGTGGCTGCAGTTGGGCCAGTGTATAGATGTGAAATACACGTACCCTGAACGCACAGGGCCAATCGCGTGTGAAAGTTCCCATGCATCCCCGAAATACACATACCCTGCTCACACAGGGCCAATTGTGTGTGAAACTTCCCATGCACCCCCAAAATACACGTACCCCGCTCGCAAAGGGCCAATCGTGTGTGCAACTTCCCACATACTCCCGAAATACACATACCCTGCTCGCACAGGGCCAATCGCGTGTGAAACTTCCCGCGCACCCCTGAAATACAGGTACCCTGCTCGCACAGGGCCAATTGTGTGTGAAACTTCCCGCGCACCCCCAAAATACGCATACCCCACTCGCACAGGGCCAATCGCGTTTGAAACTTCCTGCGCACCCCCGAAATACACGTACCCTGCTCGCACACGGCCAATCGCGTGTGAAACTTCCCGTGCACCCCGAAATACACGTACCCCGCTCGCACAGGGCCAATCGCATGTGAAACTTCCCGCGCACCCCCGAAATACATGTACCCTGCTCGCACAGGGCCAATCGCATGTGAAACTTCCCGCGCACCCCCAAAATACACGTACCCTGCTCGCACAGGCCCAATCGCATGTGAAACTCCCCGGGCACCCCAGTAATACACATACCCCGCTCGCACAGGGCCAATCACGTGTGGAACTCCCCGCGCACCCCAGTAATACACGTACCCCGCTCGCACAGGGCCAATTGCGTGTAAAACTTCCCATGCACCCCAGTAATACACATACCCTGCTCTCACAGGAACTATCGCATGTGGAACTCCCCCCGCACCACAGTAATACACGTACCCCCCTCACACAGGGAAAATCACGTGTGGAACTCCCCGCGTACCCCAGTAATACACGTACCCCGCTCGCACAGGGCCAATCGCGTGTGAAACTTCCTGCGCACCCCAGTAATACACGTACCCCGCTCGCACAGGGACAATCACGTGGAACTCCCCGCGCACCCCAGTAATACACGTACCCCGCTCACACAGGGACAATCGCGTGTGGAACTCCCTGCGCACTCCAGCAATACACGTACCCTGCTCACACAGGGACAATTGCATGTGGAACTTGCCCAGTACCACCGAAATACACGTACGCTGCTCGCACAGGGACAATTGCGTGTGAAACTTCCTGCGTACTCCCGAAATACACGTACCGTGCACGCACAGGGCCAATCGCGTGTGAAACTTCCTGTGCACCCCTGAAATACACGTACCCCACTCGCACAGGGCCAATCGCGTGTGAAACTTCACGCACACCCCCGAAATACACATACCCTGCTCGCACAGGGCCAATCGCATGTGAAACTTCCCACACACCCCCGAAATACACGTACCCTGCTCGCACAGGCCCAATCGCGTTTGAATCTTCCGACGCACCCCCGAAATCCACGTACCCCGCTCACACAGGCCCAATCTTGCGTGGAACTCCCCACGCACCCCAGTAATACACGTACCCCGCTCGCACAGGGCCAATCGCGTGTGGAACTCCCCGCGCACCCCAGTAATACACGTACCCTGCTCGCACAGGGCCAATCGCGTGTAAAACTTCCTGCGCACCCCAGTAATACACGTCCCCGCTCGCACAGGAACAATCGCGTGTGGAACTCCCCGCACACCCCAGTAATACACGTATCCCGTTCACACAGGGACAATCGCGTGTGGAACTCCCCGCGCACCCCAGTAATACACGTACCCCGCTCACACAGGGACAATCGCGTGTGGAACTTGCCACGTACCACGGAAACACACGTACCCCACTCGCACAGGGCCAATCGTGTGTGAAACTTCCTGCATACTCCCGAAATACACGTACCCAGCTCGCACAGGGCCAATCTTGTTTGAAACTTCCCACGCAACCCCGAAATACACGTACCCCGCTCGCACAGGGCCAATCGCGTGTGAAACTTCCCGCGCACCCCCGAAATACACGTACCCAGCTCGCACAGGGCCAATCTTGTTTGAAACTTCCCACGCAACCCCGAAATACACGTACCCTGCTCGCAAAGGGCCAATCGCATGTGAAACTTCCCGCGCACCCCCAAAATACACGTACCCTGCTCGCACAGGTCCAATCGCATGTGAAACTCCCCGCGCACCCCAGTAATACACGTACCCCGCTCGCACAGGGCCAATTGCGTGTAAAACTTCCCATGCACCCCAGTAATACACATACACTGCTCGCACAGGAACTATCGCGTGTGGAACTCCCCCCGCACCACAGTAATACATGTACCCCCCTCACACAGGCAAAACGGCGTGTGGAACTCCCCGCGCACCCCAGTAATACACGTACCCCGCTCGCACAGGGCCAATCGCGTGTGAAACTTCCTGCGCACCCCAGTAATACACGTACCCCGCTCGCACAGGGACAATCACGTGTGGAACTCCCCACGTACCCCAGTAATACATGTACCCCGCTCACACAGTGACAATC
Organism: Ambystoma mexicanum; assembly: GCF_040938575.1. Classification (NCBI taxonomy): domain Eukaryota; kingdom Metazoa; phylum Chordata; class Amphibia; order Caudata; family Ambystomatidae; genus Ambystoma; species Ambystoma mexicanum. The sequence continues at coordinate 622,803,525 of NC_090934.1, forward strand.
GCGTGTGGAACTCCCTGCGCACCCCAGTAATACATGTACCCCGCTCGCACAGGGCCAATCGTGTGTGAAACTTCCTGCGTACCCACGAAATACACGTACCGTGCACGCACAGGGCCAATCGCGTGTGAAACTTCCTGTGCACCCCCGAACTACACGTACCCCACTCGCACAGGGCCAATCGCATGTGGAACTCCCCACGCACCCCAATAATACACGTACCCCGCTTGCACAGGGCCAATCGCGTGTAAAACTTCCCGCGCACCCCAGTAATACACATACCCCACTCGCACAGGCCCAATTGCGTGTGAATCTTCCCGCGTACCCATGAAATCCACGTACCCTGCTCGCACAGGCCCAATTGCGTGTGGAACTCCCCGCACACCCCAGTAATACACGTACCCCGCTCGCACAGGGCCAATCTTGTGTGAAACTTCCTGCGCACCCCAGTAATACACATACCCCGCTCGCACAGGGACAATTGCATGTGGAACTTGCCGCGTACCACCGAAATACACGTACGCCGCTCGCACAGGGACAATTGCATGTGAAACTTCCTGCGTACTCCCGAAATACACGTACCGTGCACGCACAGGGCCAATCGCGTGTGAAACATCCTGTGCACCCCTGAAATACACGTACCCCGCTCGCACAGAGCCAATCGCGTGTGAAACTTCACGCGCACCCCCGAAATACACATACCCTGCTCGCACAGGGCCAATCGCATGTGAAACTTCCCACACACCCCCGAAATACACGTACCCTGCTCGCACAGGCCCAATCGCGTTTGAATCTTCCGACGCACCCCCGAAATCCATGTACCCCGCTCACACAGGCCCAATCTTGTGTGGAACTCCCCACGCACCCCAGTAATACACGTACCCCGCTCGCACAGGGCCAATCGCGTGTGGAACTCCCCGCGCACCCCAGTAATACACGTACCCGGCTCGCACAGGGCCAATCGCGTGTAAAACTTCCTGCACACCCCAGTAATACACGTACCCCGCTCGCACAGGAACAATCGCGTGTGGAACTCCCTGCGCACCCCAGTAATACACGTACCCCGTTCACACAGGGACAATCGCGTGTGGAACTCCCCGCGCACCCCAGTAATACACGAACCCCGCTCACACAGGGACAATCGCGTGTGGAACTTGCCACGTACCACGGAAACACACGTACCCCACTCGCACAGGGCCAATCGTGTGTGAAACTTTCTGCATACCCCCGAAATACACGTACCCTGAACACACATGGGCAATCGCGTGTGAAACTTCCCGCGCACCCCCGAAATACACATACCCAGCTCGCACAGGGCCAATCTTGTTTGAAACTTCCCACACAACCCCGAAATACACATACCCCGCTCGCACAGGGCCAATCGCGTGTGAAACTTCCTGCGCACCCCCCGAAATACACGTACCCTGCTCGAACAGGGCCAATCGCATGTGAAACTTCCCGTGCACCCCCGAAATACACGTACCCCGCTCGCACAGGGCCAATCGCATGTGAAACTTCCTGCGCACCCCTCGAAATACATATACCCTGCTTGCACAGGCCCAATCGTGTGTGAATCTTTCTGCGCACCCTGAAATCCACGTACCCCGCTCGCACAGGCCCAATCGCATGTGGAAGTCCCCGTGCACCCCAGTAATACACGTACCCCGCTCGCACAGGGACAATCGCGTGTGGAACTCCCTGCGCACCCGAGTAATACACGTACCCCGCTCACACAGGGACAATCGCGTGTGGAACTCGCTGTGCACCCCAGTAATACACGTACCCCGCTCACACAGGGACAATTGCGTGTGGAACTTGCCGCGTACCACCGAAATACACATACCCCGCTCGCACAAGGACAATTGCGTGTGAAACTTCCTGCTTACCCCCGAAATACACGTACCCTGCTCACACAGGGCCAATCGTGTGTGAAACTTCCCGCGCACCCCCGAAATACACATAACCTGCTCGCACAGGGCCAATCGCATGTGAAACTTCCCACGCACCCCCGAAATCCACATACCCCGCTCGCAAAGGCCCAATCGCGCGTGGAACTCCCCACGCACCACAGTCATACACGTACCCCGCTTGCACAGAGCCAATCGCATGTGGAAGACCCCGCGCACCCCAGTAATACATGTACCCCGCTCGCACAGGGCCAATCACGTGTAAAACTTACCACGCACCCCAGTAATATAGGTACCCCACTCGCACAGGAACAATCGCCTGTGGAACTCCCCGCGCACCCCAGTAATACACGTATCCCGCTCACACAGGGACAATCACGTGTTGAACTCCCCGCGCACCCCAGTAATACACTTACCCCGCTCACACAGGGACAATCGCATGTGGAACTTGCCGCGTATCACCAAAATACACGTACCCCGCTCGCACAGGGCCAATCGTGTGTGAAACTTCCTGCGTACCCCCGAAATACACGTACCCTGAATGCACAGGGCCAATCGCGTGTGAAACTTCCCATGCATCCCCGAAATACAGGTACCCTGCTCACACAGGGCCAATTGTGTGTGAAACTTCCCATGCACCCCCAAAATACACGTACCCCGCTCGCAAAGAACCAATCGTTTGTGCAACTTCCCACATACTCCCGAAATACACATACCCTGCTCGCACAGGGCCAATCGCGTGTGAAACTTCCCGCGCACCCCTGAAATACAGGTACCCTGCTCGCACAGGGCCAATTGTGTGTGAAACTTCCCATGCACCCCAGTAATACACATACCCTGCTCGCACAGGAACTATCGTGCGTGGAACTCCCCCCGCACCCTAGTAATACATGTACCCCCCTCACACAGGGAAAATCGCGTGTGGAACTCCCCGCGCACCACAGTAGTACACGTACCCCGCTCGCACAGGGCCAATAGCGTGTGAAACTTCCTGCGCACCCCAGTAATACACGTACCCCGCTCGCACAGGGACAATCACGTGTGGAACTCCCTGCGCACCCCAGTAATACACGTACCCCGCTCACACAGGGACAATCGCGTGTGGAACTCCCTGCGCACCCCAGTAATACACGTACCCCGCTCACACAGGGACAATTGCATGTGGAACTTGCCGCGTACCACCGAAATACACATACGCTGCTCGCACAGGGACAATTGCGTGTGAAACTTCCTGCGTACTCCCGAAATACACGTACCGTGCACGCACAGGGCCAATCGCCTGTGAAACTTCCTGTGCATCCCTGAAATACACGTACCCCACTCGCACAGGGCCAATCGCGTGTGAAACTTCACGCGCACCCCCGAAATACACATACCCTGCTCGCACAGGGCCAATCGCATGTGAAACTTCCCACACACCCCCGAAATACACGTACCCTGCTCGCACAGGCCCAATCGCGTTTGAATCTTCCAACGCACCCCCGAAATCCACAACCCCGCTCACACAGGCCCAATCTTGTGTGGAACTCCCCACGCACCCCAGTAATACACGTACCCCGCTCGAACAGGGCCAATCGCGTGTGGAACTCCCCGCGCACCCCAGTAATACACGTACGCCGCTCGCACAGGGCCAATCGCGTGTAAAACTTCCTGCGCACCCCAGTAATACACGTACCCCGCTCGCACAGGAACAATCGCGTGTGGAACTCCCCGCGCACCCCAGTAATACACGTACCCCGTTCACACAGGGACAATCGAGTGTGGAACTCCCCGCGCACCCCAGTAATACACGTACCCCGCTCACACAGGGACAATCGCGTGTGGAACTTGCCACGTACCACGGAAACACACGTACCCCACTCGCAAAGGGCCAATCGTGTGTGAAACTTCCTGCATACCCCTCGAAATACACGTTCCCTGAACACACATGGGCAATCGCATGTGAAACTTCCCGCGCACCCCCGAAATACACGTACCCAGCTCGCACAGGGCCAATCTTGTTTGAAACTTCCGACGCAACCCCGAAATACACATACCCTGCTCGCACAGGGCCAATCGCGTGTGAAACTTCCCGCGCACCCCCGAAATACACGTACCCTGCTCGAACAGGGCCAATCGCATGTGAAACTTCCCGTGCACCCCCGAAATACACGTACCCCGCTCGCACAGGGCCAATCGCGTGTGAAACTTCCTGCGCACCCCCGAAATACACGTACCCTGCTTGCACAGGGCCAATCGCATGTGAAACTTCCTGCGCACCCCTCGAAATACATATACCCTGCTTGCACAGGCCCAATCGCGTGTGAATCTTTCCGCGCACCCCTGAAATCCACGTACCCCGCTCGCACAGGCCCAATCGCATGTGGAAGTCCCTGCACACACCAGTAATACATGTACCCCGCTCGCACAGGGCCAATCGCGTGAGAAACTTCCCACGCACCCCAGTAATACACGTACCCCGCTCGCACAGGGACAATCGCGTGTGGAACTCCCTGCGCACCCAAGTAATACACGTACCCCGCTCACACAGGGACAATCGCGTGTGGAACTCCCTGTGCACCCCAGTAATACACGTACGCCGCTCACACAGGGACAATTGCGTGTGGAACTTGCCGCGTACCACCAAAATACACGTACCCCGCTCGCACAGGGACAATTGCGTGTGAAACTTCCCACGCACCCCCGAAATCCACGTACCCCGCTCGCACAGGCCCAATCGCGCGTGGAACTCCCCGCGCACCACAGTAATACACGTACCCCGCTTGCACAGAGCCAATCTCGTGTGGAAGTCCCCGCGCACCCCAGTAATACATGTACCGCGCTCGACAGGGCCAATCACGTGTAAAACTTACCCCGCACCCCAGTAATATAGGTACCCCGCTCGCACAGGAACAATCGCATGTGGAACTCCCCGCGCACCCCAGTAATACACGTATCCCGCTCACACAGGGACAATCACGTGTTGAACTCCCCGCGCACCCCAGTAACACACTTACCCCACTCACACAGGGACAATCGCTTGTGGAACTTGCCACGTACCACCAAAATACACGTACCCCGCTCGCACAGGGCCAATCATGTGTAAAACTTCCTGCGTACCCCCGAAATACACGTACCCTGAATGCACAGGGCCAATCGCGTGTGAAACTTCCCATGCATCCCCGAAATACACGTACCCTGCTCACACAGGGCCAATTGTGTGTGAAACTTCCCATGCACCCCCAAAATACACGTACCCCGCTCGCAAAGAACCAATCGTTTGTGCAACTTCCCACATACTCCCGAAATACACATACCCTGCTCGCACAGGGCCAATCGCGTGTGAAACTTCCCGCGCACCCCTGAAATACAGGTACCCTGCTCGCACAGGGCCAATTGTGTGTGAAACTTCCCATGCACCCCAGTAATGCACATACCCTGCTCGCACAGGAACTATCGCGTGTGGAACTCCCCCTGCACCCTAGTAATACATGTACCCCCCTCACACAGGGAAAATCCCGTGTGGAACTCCCCGCGCACACCAGTAATACACGTACCCCGCTCGCACAGGGCCAATCGCGTGTGAAACTTCCTGCGCACCCCAGTAATACACGTACCCCGCTCGCACAGGGACAATCACGTGTGGAACTCCCCGCGCACCCCAGTAATACACGTACCCCGCTCACACAGGGACAATCGCGTGTGGAACTCCCTGCACACCCCAGTAATACACGTACCCCGCTCACACAGGGACAATTGCATGTGGAACTTGCCGCGTACCACCGAAATACATGTACCCCGCTCGCACAGGGCCAATCGTGTGTGAAACTTCCTGCGTACCCACGAAATACATGTACCCTGCACGCACAGGGCCAATCGCGTGTGAAACTTCCTGTGCACCCCCGAACTACACGTACCCCGCTCGCACAGGGACAATCGCATGTGGAACTCCCCACGCACCCCAATAATACACGTACCCTGCTCGCACAGGGCCAATCGCGTGTAAAACTTCCCGCGCACACCAGTAATACACATACCCTGCTCGCACAGGCCCAATTGCGTGTGAATCTTCCCGCGCACCCATGAAATCCACGTACCCTGCTCGCACAGGGCCAATCGCGTGTAAAACTTCCTGCGCACCCCAGTAATACACGTACCCCGCTCGCACAGGGACACTCACGTGTGGAACTCCCCGCGCACCCCAGTAATACACGTACCCCGCTCACACAGGGACAATCGCGTGTGGAACTCCCTGCGCACCCCAGTAATACATGTACCTGCTCACACAGGGACAATTGCATGTGGAACTTGCCGCGTACCACCGAAATACATGTACGCCGCTCGCACAGGGACAATTGCGTGTGAAACTTCCTGCGTACTCCCGAAATACACGTACCGTGCACGCACAGGGCCAATCGCGTTTGTAACTTCCCGTGCACCCCTGAAATACACGTACCCTGCTCGCACAGGGCCAATCGCGTGTGAAACTTCACGCGCACCCCCGAAATACACATACCCTGCTCGCACAGGGGCAATCGCATGTGAAACTTCCCACACACCCCGAAATACATGTACCCTGCTCGCACAGGCCCAATCGCGTTTAAATCTTCCCACGCACCCCTGAAATCCACGTACCCCACTCACACAGGCCCAATCTCGTGTGGCACTCCCCACGTACCCCAGTAATACACGTACCCCGCTCGCACAGGGCCAATCACGTGTGGAACTCCCCGCGCACCCCAGTAATACACGTACCCCGCTCGCACAGGGCCAATCGCGTGTAAAACTTCCTGCGCACCCCAGTAATACACGTACCCCGCTCGCACAGGAACAATCGCGTGTGGAACTCCCCGCGCACCCCAGTAATATACGTACCCCGTTCACACAGGGACAATCGCGTGTGGAACTCCCCGCGCACCCCAGTAATACAAGTACCCCGCTCACACAGGGACAATTGCGTGTGGAACTTGCCACGTACCACCGAAACACACGTACCCCGCTCGCACAGGGCCAATCGTGTGTGAAACTTCCTGCGTACCCCCGAAATACACGTACCCTGAACACACAGGGGCAATTGCGTGTGAAACTTCCCGTGCACCCCCGAAATACACGTACTCTGCTCACACGGCCAATTGTGTGTGAAACTTTCCGCACACCCCCAAAATCCACATACCCCGCTCGCAAAGGGCCAATCACGTGTGCAACTTCCGCGTACTCCCGAAATACACAAACCCTGCTCGCACAGGGCCAATCGCGTGTGAAACTTCCCGCACACCCCCGAAATACAGGTACCCTGCTCGCACAGGGCCAATCGTGTGTGAAACTTCCCGCGCACCCCCGAAATACACGTACCCCACTCACACAGGGCCAATCGCGTGTGAAACTTCCCGCACACCTCCGAAATACACGTACCCTGCTCGTTTAGGGCCAATCGCATGTGAAACTTTCCGTGCACCCCCAAAATGCACATACCCCGCTCGCACAGGGCCAATCGCGTGGGAAACTTCCCGCGCACCCCCGAAATACATGTACCCTGCTCGCACAGGGCCAATCGCATGTGAAACTTCCCGCGCACCCCCAAAATACACGTACCCTGCTCGCACAGCTCAATCGCATGTGAAACTCCCCACGCACCCCAGCAATACACGTACCCCGCTCGCACAGGGCCAATCGTGTGTGGAACTCCCCGCACACCCCAGTAATACACGTACCCTGCTCGCACAGGGCCAAACGCATGTAAAACTTCCCGCGCACCCCAGTAATACACATACCCCGCTCGCACAGGAACAGTCGCGTGTGGAACTCCCCGCGCACCCCAGTAACACACGTACCCCGCTCACACAGGGACAATCACGTGTGGAACTTGCCGTGTACCACCGAAATACACGTACCCCGCTCGCACAGGGCCAATCGTGTGTGAAACTTCCTGCGTACCCCCGAAATACACACACCCTTCACGCACAGGGCCAATCGCGTGTGAAACTTCCTGTGCACCCCCTAAATACACGTACCCTGCTCACACAGGGCCAATTGTGTGTGAAACTTCCCGCGCACCCCCAAAATACACGTACCCTGCTCGCACAGGGCCAATCGCGTGTGAAACTTCCCGTGCACCCCTGAAATACACGTACCCCGCTCGCACAGGTCCAATAGCGTGTGAAACTTCCAGCGCACCCCCGAAATACACGTACCCTGCTCGCACAGGGCCAATCGTGTCTGAAACTTCCTGCGCACCCCCGAAATACACGTACCCCGCTTGCACAGGGCCAATCGTGTGTGAAACTTCCCACACAACCCCGAAATACACGTTCCCCGCTCGCACAGGGCCAATCGCGTGTGAAACTTCCCGCGCACGCCCGAAATACACGTACCCTGCTCGCACAGGGCCAATCGCATCTGAAACTTCCCGCGCACCCCCGAAATACACGTACCCCGCTCGCACAGGGCCAATCGTGTGTGAAACTTCCCGCACACCCCCGAAATACACGTACCCCGCTCGCACAGGGCCAATCGCGTGTGAAACTTCCCGCGCACGCCCGAAATACACATACCCTGCTCGCACAGGGCCAATCGCATGTGAAACTTCCCGCGCACCCCCGAAATACATGTGCCCTGCTAGCACAGGGCGAATCGCATGTGAAACTTCCTGCGCACCCCCGAAATACACGTACCCTGCTCGCACAGGCCCAATCACGTGTGAAACTTCCCGCGCACCCCCGAAATACACTTACCCTGCTCGCACAGGGCCAATCGTGTCTGAAACTTCCTGCGCACCCCCGAAATACAGATACCCTGCTCGCACAGGCCCAATCGCATGTGAAACTCCCTGCGCACCCCAGTAATACACGTACCCCGCTCGCACAGGGCCAATCGCGTGTAAAACTTCCTGCGCACCCCAGTAATACACGTACCCCGCTCGCACAGGAACAATCGCGTGTGGAACTCCCCGCGCACCCCAGTAATATACGTACCCCGTTCACACAGGGACAATTGCGTGTGGAACTCCCCGCGCACCCCAGTAATACAAGTACCCCGCTCACACAGGGACAATCGCGTGTGGAACTTGCCGCGTACCACCGAAACACACGTACCCCGCTCGCACAGGGCCAATCGTGTGTGAAACTTCCTGCGTACCCCCGAAATACACATACCCTGAACACACAGGGGCAATCGCGTGTGAAACTTCCCGTGCACCCCCGAAATACACGTACTCTGCTCACACGGCCAATTGTGTGTGAAACTTTCCGCACACCCCCAAAATCCACATACCCTGCTCGCAAAGGGCCAATCACGTGTGCAACTTCCCGCGTACTCCCGAAATACACAAACCCTGCTCGCACAGGGCCAATCGCGTGTGAAACTTCCCGCACACCCCCGAAATACAGGTACCCTGCTCGCACAGGGCCAATCGTGTGTGAAACTTCCCGCGCACCCCCGAAATACACGTACCCCACTCGCACAGGGCCAATCGCGTGTGAAACTTCCCGCACACCTCCGAAATACACGTACCCTGCTCGGTTAGGGCCAATCGCGAGTGAAACTTTCCGTGCACCCCCAAAATGCACATACCCCGCTCGCACAGGGCCAATCGCGTGGGAAACTTCCCGCGCACCCCCAAAATACACATACCCTGCTCGCACAGCCCAATCGCATGTGAAACTCCCCACGCACCCCAGCAATACACGTACCCCGCTCGCACAGGGCCAATCGCGTGTGGAACTCCCCGCACACCCCAGTAATACACGTACCCTGCTCGCACAGGGCCAATCGCATGTAAAACTCCCCGCGCACCCCAGTAATACACGTACCCCGCTCACACAGGGACAATCACGTGTGGAACTTGCCGTGTACCACCGAAATACACGTACCCCGCTCGCACAGGGCCAATCACGTGTGGAACTTGCCGTGTACCACCGAAATACACGTACCCCGCTCACACAGGGACAATTGCGTGTGGAACTTGCCGCGTACCACCGAAATACACGTACCCCGCTCGCACAAGGACAATTGCGTGTGAAACTTCCTGCTTACCCCCGAAATACACGTACCCTGCTCGCACAGGGCCAATCGCGTGTGAAACTTCCCGCGCACCCCCGAAATACACATAACCTGCTCGCACAGGGCCAATCGCGTGTGAAACTTCCCGCGCACCCCTGAAATACAGGTACCCTGCTCGCACAGGGCCAATTGTGTGTGAAACTTCCCATGCACCCCAGTAATACACATACCCTGCTCGCACAGGAACTATCGCGCGTGGAACTCCCCCCGCACCCTAGTAATACATGTACCCCCCTCACACAGGGAAAATCGCGTGTGGAACTCCCCGCGCACCACAGTAGTACACGTACCCCGCTCGCACAGGGCCAATCCCGTGTGAAACTTCCTGCGCACCCCAGTAATACACGTACCCCGCTCGCACAGGGACAATCACGTGTGGAACTCCCTGCGCACCCCAGTAATACACGTACCCCGCTCACACAGGGACAATCGCGTGTGGAACTCCCTGCGCACCCCAGTAATACACGTACCCCGCTCACACAGGGACAATTGCATGTGGAACTTGCCGCGTACCACCGAAATACACATACGCCGCTCGCACAGGGACAATTGCGTGTGAAACTTCCTGCGTACTCCCGAAATACACGTACCGTGCACGCACAGGGCCAATCGCCTGTGAAACTTCCTGTGCATCCCTGAAATACACGTACCCCGCTCGCACAGGGCCAATCGCGTGTGAAACTTCACGCGCACCCCCGAAATACACATACCCTGCTCGCACAGGGCCAATCGCATGTGAAACTTCCCACACACCCCCGAAATACACGTACCCTGCTCGCACAGGCCCAATCGCGTTTGAATCTTCCGACGCACCCCCGAAATCCACAACCCCGCTCACACAGGCCCAATCTTGTGTGGAACTCCCCACGCACCCCAGTAATACACGTACCCCGCTCGAACAGGGCCAATCGCGTGTGGAACTCCCCGCGCACCCCAGTAATACACGTACGCCGCTCGCACAGGGCCAATCGCGTGTAAAACTTCCTGCGCACCCCAGTAATACACGTACCCCGCTCGCACAGGAACAATCGCGTGTGGAACTCCCCGCGCACCCCAGTAATACACGTACCCCGTTCACACAGGGACAATCGAGTGTGGAACTCCCCGCGCACCCCAGTAATACACGTACCCCGCTCACACAGGGACAATCGCGTGTGGAACTTGCCACGTACCACGGAAACACACGTACCCCACTCGCAAAGGGCCAATTGTGTGTGAAACTTCCTGCATACCCCTCAAAATACACGTTCCCTGAACACACATGGGCAATCGCGTGTGAAACTTCCCGCGCACCCCCGAAATACACGTACCCAGCTCGCACAGGGCCAATCTTGTTTGAAACTTCCGACGCAACCCCGAAATACACATACCCTGCTCGCACAGGGCCAATCGCGTGTGAAACTTCCCGCGCACCCCCGAAATACACGTACCCTGCTCGAACAGGGCCAATCGCATGTGAAACTTCCCGTGCACCCCCGAAATACACGTACCCCGCTCGCACAGGGCCAATCGCGTGTGAAATTTCCTGCGCACCCCCGAAATACACGTACCCTGCTTGCACAGGGCCAATCGCATGTGAAACTTCCTGCGCACCCCTCGAAATACATATACCCTGCTTGCACATGCCCAATCGCGTGTGAATCTTTCCGCGCACCCCTGAAATCCACGTACCCCGCTCGCACAGGCCCAATCGCATGTGGAAGTCCCTGCACACACCAGTAATACATGTACCCCGCTCGCACAGGGCCAATCGCGTGAGAAACTTCCCACGCACCCCAGTAATACACGTACCCCGCTCGCACAGGGACAATCGCGTGTGGAACTCCCTGCGCACCCAAGTAATACACGTACCCCGCTCACACAGGGACAATCGCGTGTGGAACTCCCTGTGCACCCCAGTAATACACGTACGCCGCTCACACAGGGACAATTGCGTGTGGAACTTGCCGCGTACCACCAAAATACACGTACCCCGCTCGCACAGGGACAATTGCGTGTGAAACTTCCCACGCACCCCCGAAATCCACGTACCCCGCTCGCACAGGCCCAATCGCGCGTGGAACTCCCCGCGCACCACAGTAATACACGTACCCCGCTTGCACAGAGCCAATCTCGTGTGGAAGTCCCCGCGCACCCCAGTAATACATGTACCGCGCTCGACAGGGCCAATCACGTGTAAAACTTACCACGCACCCCAGTAATATAGGTACCCCGCTCGCACAGGAACAATCGCATGTGGAACTCCCCGCGCACCCCAGTAATACACGTATCCCGCTCACACAGGGACAATCACGTGTTGAACTCCCCGCGCACCCCAGTAACACACTTACCCCGCTCACACAGGGACAATCGCTTGTGGAACTTGCCACGTACCACCAAAATACACGTACCCCGCTCGCACAGGGCCAATCGTGTGTAAAACTTCCTGCGTACCCCCGAAATACACGTACCCTGAATGCACAGGGCCAATCGCGTGTGAAACTTCCCATGCATCCCCGAAATACACGTACCCTGCTCACACAGGGCCAATTGTGTGTGAAACTTCCCATGCACCCCCAAAATATACGTACCCCGCTCGCAAAGAACCAATCGTTTGTGCAACTTCCCACATACTCCCGAAATACACATACCCTGCTCGCACAGGGCCAATCGCGTGTGAAACTTCCCGCGCACCCCTGAAATACAGGTACCCTGCTCGCACAGGGCCAATTGTGTGTGAAACTTCCCATGCACCCCAGTAATGCACATACCCTGCTCGCACAGGAACTATCGCGTGTGGAACTCCCCCTGCACCCTAGTAATACATGTACCCCCCTCACACAGGGAAAATCCCGTGTGGAACTCCCCGCGCACACCAGTAATACACGTACCCCGCTCGCACAGGGCCAATCGCATGTGAAACTTCCTGCGCACCCCAGTAATACACGTACCCTGCTCGCACAGGGCCAATTGTGTGTGAAACTTCCCGCGCACCCCCAAAATACGCATACCCCACTCGCACAGGGCCAATCGCGTTTGAAACTTCCTGCGCACCCCCGAAATACACGTACCCTGCTCGCACACGGCCAATCGCGTGTGAAACTTCCCGTGCACCCCGAAATACACGTACCCCGCTCGCACAGGGCCAATCGCATGTGAAACTTCCCACGCACCCCCGAAATACATGTACCCTGCTCGCACAGGGCCAATCGCATGTGAAACTTCCCGCGCACCCCCAAAATACACGTACCCTGCTCGCACAGGCCCAATCGCATGTGAAACTCCCCGGGCACCCCAGTAATACACATACCCCGCTCGCACAGGGCCAATCACGTGTGGAACTACCCGCGCACCCCAGTAATACACGTACCCCGCTCGCACAGGGCCAATTGCGTGTAAAACTTCCCATGCACCCCAGTAATACACATACCCTGCTCTCACAGGAACTATCGCATGTGGAACTCCCCCCGCACCACAGTAATACACGTACCCCCCTCACACAGGGAAAATCACGTGTGGAACTCCCCGCGTACCCCAGTAATACACGTACCCCGCTCGCACAGGGCCAATCGCGTGTGAAACTTCCTGCGCACCCCAGTAATACACGTACCCCGCTCGCACAGGGACAATCACGTGGAACTCCCCGCGCACCCCAGTAATACACGTACCCCGCTCACACAGGGACAATCGCGTGTGGAACTCCCTGCGCACCCCAGCAATACACGTACCCTGCTCACACAGGGACAATTGCATGTGGAACTTGCCCAGTACCACCGAAATACACGTACGCTGCTCGCACAGGGACAATTGCGTGTGAAACTTCCTGCGTACTCCCGAAATACACGTACCGTGCACGCACAGGGCCAATCGCGTGTGAAACTTCCTGTGCACCCCTGAAATACACGTACCCCACTCGCACAGGGCCAATCGCGTGTGAAACTTCACGCACACCCCCGAAATACACATACCCTGCTCGCACAGGGCCAATCGCATGTGAAACTTCCCACACACCCCCGAAATACACGTACCCTGCTCGCACAGGCCCAATCGCGTTTGAATCTTCCGACGCACCCCCGAAATCCACGTACCCCGCTCACACAGGCCCAATCTTGCGTGGAACTCCCCACGCACCCCAGTAATACACGTACCCCGCTCGCACAGGGCCAATCGCGTGTGGAACTCCCCGCGCACCCCAGTAATACACGTACCCTGCTCGCACAGGGCCAATCGCGTGTAAAACTTCCTGCGCACCCCAGTAATACACGTACCCCGCTCGCACAGGAACAATCGCGTGTGGAACTCCCCGCACACCCCAGTAATACACGTATCCCGTTCACACAGGGACAATCGCGTGTGGAACTCCCCGCGCACCCCAGTAATACACGTACCCCGCTCACACAGGGACAATCGCGTGTGGAACTTGCCACGTACCACGGAAACACACGTACCCCACTCGCACAGGGCCAATCGTGTGTGAAACTTCCTGCATACTCCCGAAATACACGTACCCAGCTCGCACAGGGCCAATCTTGTTTGAAACTTCCCACGCAACCCCGAAATACACGTACCCCGCTCGCACAGGGCCAATCGCGTGTGAAACTTCCCGCGCACCCCCGAAATACACGTACCCAGCTCGCACAGGGCCAATCTTGTTTGAAACTTCCCACGCAACCCCGAAATACACGTACCCCGCTCGCACAGGGCCAATCGCGTGTGAAACTTCCCACGCACCCCCGAAATACATGTACCCTGCTCGCAAAGGGCCAATCGCATGTGAAACTTCCCGCGCACCCCCAAAATACACGTACCCTGCTCGCACAGGTCCAATCGCATGTGAAACTCCCCGCGCACCCCAGTAATACACATACCCCGCTCGCACAGGGCCAATCACGTGTGGAACTCCCCGCGCACCCCAGTAATACACGTACCCCGCTCGCACAGGGCCAATTGCGTGTAAAACTTCCCATGCACCCCAGTAATACACATACACTGCTCGCACAGGAACTATCGCGTGTGGAACTCCCCCCGCACCACAGTAATACATGTACCCCCCTCACACAGGCAAAACGGCGTGTGGAACTCCCCGCGCACCCCAGTTATACACGTACCCCGCTCGCACAGGGCCAATCGCGTGTGAAACTTCCTGCGCACCCCAGTAATACACGTACCCCGCTCGCACAGGGACAATCACGTGTGGAACTCCCCACGTACCCCAGTAATACATGTACCCCGCTCACACAGTGACAATCGCGTGTGGAACTCCCTGCGCACCCCAGTAATACATGTACCCCGCTCGCACAGGGCCAATCGTGTGTGAAACTTCCTGCGTACCCACGAAATACACGTACCGTGCACGCACAGGGCCAATCGCGTGTGAAACTTCCTGTGCACCCCCGAACTACACGTACCCCACTCGCACAGGGCCAATCGCATGTGGAACTCCCCACGCACCCCAATAATACACGTACCCCGCTTGCACAGGGCCAATCGCGTGTAAAACTTCCCGCGCACCCCAGTAATACACATACCCCACTCGCACAGGCCCAATTGCGTGTGAATCTTCCCGCGTACCCATGAAATCCACCTACCCTGCTCGCACAGGCCCAATTGCGTGTGGAACTCCCCGCACACCCCAGTAATACACGTACCCCGCTCGCACAGGGCCAATCTTGCGTGAAACTTCCTGCGCACCCCAGTAATACACATACCCCGCTCGCACAGGGACAATTGCATGTGGAACTTGCCGCGTACCACCGAAATACACGTACGCCGCTCGCACAGGGACAATTGCATGTGAAACTTCCTGCGTACTCCCGAAATACACGTACCGTGCACGCACAGGGCCAATCGCGTGTGAAACATCCTGTGCACCCCTGAAATACACGTACCCCGCTCGCACAGAGCCAATCGCGTGTGAAACTTCACGCGCACCCCCGAAATACACATACCCTGCTCGCACAGGGCCAATCGCATGTGAAACTTCCCACACACCCCCGAAATACACGTACCCTGCTCGCACAGGCCCAATCGCGTTTGAATCTTCCGACGCACCCCCGAAATCCATGTACCCCGCTCACACAGGCCCAATCTTGTGTGGAACTCCCCACGCACCCCAGTAATACACGTACCCCGCTCGCACAGGGCCAATCGCGTGTGGAACTCCCCGCGCACCCCAGTAATACACGTACCCGGCTCGCACAGGGCCAATCGCGTGTAAAACTTCCTGCGCACCCCAGTAATACACGTACCCCGCTCGCACAGGAACAATCGCGTGTGGAACTCCCTGCGCACCCCAGTAATACACGTACCCCGTTCACACAGGGACAATCGCGTGTGGAACTCCCCGCGCACCCCAGTAATACACGAACCCCGCTCACACAGGGACAATCGCGTGTGGAACTTGCCACGTACCACGGAAACACACGTACCCCACTCGCACAGGGCCAATCGTGTGTGAAACTTTCTGCATACCCCCGAAATACACGTACCCTGAACACACATGGGCAATCGCGTTGAAACTTCCCGCGCACCCCCGAAATACACGTACCCAGCTCGCACAGGGCCAATCTTGTTTGAAACTTCCCACACAACCCCGAAATACACATACCCCGCTCGCACAGGGCCAATTGCGTGTGAAACTTCCTGCGCACCCCCCGAAATACACGTACCCTGCTCGAACAGGGCCAATCGCATGTGAAACTTCCCGTGCACCCCCGAAATACACGTACCCTGCTCGCACAGGGCCAATCGCATGTGAAACTTCCTGCGCACCCCTCGAAATACATATACCCTGCTTGCACAGGCCCAATCGTGTGTGAATCTTTCTGCGCACCCTGAAATCCACGTACCCCGCTCGCACAGGCCCAATCGCATGTGGAAGTCCCCGCACACCCCAGTAATACATGTACCCCGCTCGCACAGGGCCAATCGCGTGAGAAACTTCCCGTGCACCCCAGTAATACACGTACCCCGCTCGCACAGGGACAATCGCGTGTGGAACTCCCTGCGCACCCGAGTAATACACGTACCCCGCTCACACAGGGACAATCGCGTGTGGAACTCGCTGTGCACCCCAGTAATACACGTACCCCGCTCACACAGGGACAATTGCGTGTGGAACTTGCCGCGTACCACCGAAATACACATACCCCGCTCGCACAAGGACAATTGCGTGTGAAACTTCCTGCTTACCCCCGAAATACACGTACCCTGCTCGCACAGGGCCAATCGTGTGTGAAACTTCCCGCGCACCCCCGAAATACACATAACCTGCTCGCACAGGGCCAATCGCATGTGAAACTTCCCACGCACCCCCGAAATCCACATACCCCGCTCGCAAAGGCCCAATCGCGCGTGGAACTCCCCACGCACCACAGTAATACACGTACCCCGCTTGCACAGAGCCAATCGCATGTGGAAGTCCCCGCGCACCCCAGTAATACATGTACCCCGCTCGCACAGGGCCAATCACGTGTAAAACTTACCACGCACCCCAGTAATATAGGTACCCCACTCGCACAGGAACAATCGCCTGTGGAACTCCCCGCGCACCCCAGTAATACACGTATCCCGCTCACACAGGGACAATCACGTGTTGAACTCCCCGCGCACCCCAGTAATACACTTACCCCGCTCACACAGGGACAATCGCATGTGGAACTTGCCGCGTATCACCAAAATACACGTACCCCGCTCGCACAGGGCCAATCGTGTGTGAAACTTCCTGCGTACCCCCGAAATACACGTACCCTGAATGCACAGGGCCAATCGCGTGTGAAACTTCCCATGCATCCCCGAAATACAGGTACCCTGCTCACACAGGGCCAATTGTGTGTGAAACTTCCCATGCACCCCCAAAATACACGTACCCCGCTCGCAAAGAACCAATCGTTTGTGCAACTTCCCACATACTCCCGAAATACACATACCCTGCTCGCACAGGGCCAATCGCGTGTGAAACTTCCCGCGCACCCCTGAAATACAGGTACCCTGCTCGCACAGGGCCAATTGTGTGTGAAACTTCCCATGCACCCCAGTAATACACATACCCTGCTCGCACAGGAACTATCGTGCGTGGAACTCCCCCCGCACCCTAGTAATACATGTACCCCCCTCACACAGGGAAAATCGCGTGTGGAACTCCCCGCGCACCACAGTAGTACACGTACCCCGCTCGCACAGGGCCAATCGCGTGTGAAACTTCCTGCGCACCCCAGTAATACACGTACCCCGCTCGCACAGGGACAATCACGTGTGGAACTCCCTGCGCACCCCAGTAATACACGTACCCCGCTCACACAGGGACAATCGCGTGTGGAACTCCCTGCGCACCCCAGTAATACACGTACCCCGCTCACACAGGGACAATTGCATGTGGAACTTGCCGCGTACCACCGAAATACACATACGCCGCTCGCACAGGGACAATTGCGTGTGAAACTTCCTGCGTACTCCCGAAATACACGTACCGTGCACGCACAGGGCCAATCGCCTGTGAAACTTCCTGTGCATCCCTGAAATACACGTACCCCGCTCGCACAGGGCCAATCGCGTGTGAAACTTCACGCGCACCCCCGAAATACACATACCCTGCTCGCACAGGGCCAATCGCATGTGAAACTTCCCACACACCCCCGAAATACACGTACCCTGCTCGCACAGGCCCAATCGCGTTTGAATCTTCCGACGCACCCCCGAAATCCACAACCCCGCTCACACAGGCCCAATCTTGTGTGGAACTCCCCACGCACCCCAGTAATACACGTACCCCGCTCGAACAGGGCCAATCGCGTGTGGAACTCCCCGCGCACCCCAGTAATACACGTACGCCGCTCGCACAGGGCCAATCGCGTGTAAAACTTCCTGCGCACCCCAGTAATACACGTACCCCGCTCGCACAGGAACAATCGCGTGTGGAACTCCCCGCGCACCCCAGTAATAAACGTACCCCGTTCACACAGGGACAATCGAGTGTGGAACTCCCCGCGCACCCCAGTAATACACGTACCCCGCTCACACAGGGACAATCGCGTGTGGAACTTGCCACGTACCACGGAAACACACGTACCCCACTCGCAAAGGGCCAATCGTGTGTGAAACTTCCTGCATACCCCTCGAAATACACGTTCCCTGAACACACATGGGCAATCGCGTGTGAAACTTCCCGCGCACCCCCGAAATACACGTACCCAGCTCGCACAGGGCCAATCTTGTTTGAAACTTCCGACGCAACCCCGAAATACACATACCCTGCTCGCACAGGGCCAATCGCGTGTGAAACTTCCCGCGCACCCCCGAAATACACGTACCCTGCTCGAACAGGGCCAATCGCATGTGAAACTTCCCGTGCACCCCCGAAATACACGTACCCCGCTCGCACAGGGCCAATCGCGTGTGAAACTTCCTGCGCACCCCTGAAATACACGTACCCTGCTTGCACAGGGCCAATCGCATGTGAAACTTCCTGCGCACCCCTCGAAATACATATACCCTGCTTGCACAGGCCCAATCGCGTGTGAATCTTTCCGCGCACCCCTGAAATCCACGTACCCCGCTCGCACAGGCCCAATCGCATGTGGAAGTCCCTGCACACACCAGTAATACATGTACCCCGCTCGCACAGGGCCAATCGCGTGAGAAACTTCCCACGCACCCCAGTAATACACGTACCCCGCTCGCACAGGGACAATCGCGTGTGGAACTCCCTGCGCACCCAAGTAATACACGTACCCCGCTCACACAGGGACAATCGCGTGTGGAACTCCCTGTGCACCCCAGTAATACACGTACGCCGCTCACACAGGGCCAATCGCGTGTAAAACTTCCTGCGCACCCCAGTAATACACGTACCCCGCTCGCACAGGAACAATCGCGTGTGGAACTCCCCGCGCACCCCAGTAATACACGTACCCCGTTCACACAGGGACAATCGAGTGTGGAACTCCCCGCGCACCCCAGTAATACACGTACCCCGCTCACACAGGGACAATCGCGTGTGGAACTTGCCACGTACCACGGAAACACACGTACCCCACTCGCAAAGGGCCAATCGTGTGTGAAACTTCCTGCATACCCCTCGAAATACACGTTCCCTGAACACACATGGGCAATCGCGTGTGAAACTTCCCGCGCACCCCCGAAATACACGTACCCAGCTCGCACAGGGCCAATCTTGTTTGAAACTTCCGACGCAACCCCGAAATACACATACCCTGCTCGCACAGGGCCAATCGCGTGTGAAACTTCCCGCGCACCCCCGAAATACACGTACCCTGCTCGAACAGGGCCAATCGCATGTGAAACTTCCCGTGCACCCCCGAAATACACGTACCCCGCTCGCACAGGGCCAATCGCGTGTGAAACTTCCTGCGCACCCCTGAAATACACGTACCCTGCTTGCACAGGGCCAATCGCATGTGAAACTTCCTGCGCACCCCTCGAAATACATATACCCTGCTTGCACAGGCCCAATCGCGTGTGAATCTTTCCGCGCACCCCTGAAATCCACGTACCCCGCTCGCACAGGCCCAATCGCATGTGGAAGTCCCTGCACACACCAGTAATACATGTACCCCGCTCGCACAGGGCCAATCGCGTGAGAAACTTCCCACGCACCCCAGTAATACACGTACCCCGCTCGCACAGGGACAATCGCGTGTGGAACTCCCTGCGCACCCAAGTAATACACGTACCCCGCTCACACAGGGACAATCGCGTGTGGAACTCCCTGTGCACCCCAGTAATACACGTACGCCGCTCACACAGGGACAATTGCGTGTGGAACTTGCTGCGTACCACCAAAATACACGTACCCCGCTCGCACAGGGACAATTGCGTGTGAAACTTCCCACGCACCCACGAAATCCACGTACCCCGCTCGCACAGGCCCAATCGCGCGTGGAACTCCCCGCGCACCACAGTAATACACGTACCCCGCTTGCACAGAGCCAATCTCGTGTGGAAGTCCCCGCGCACCCCAGTAATACATGTACCGCGCTCGACAGGGCCAATCACGTGTAAAACTTACCACGCACCCCAGTAATATAGGTACCCCGCTCGCACAGGAACAATCGCATGTGGAACTCCCCGCGCACCCCAGTAATACACGTATCCCGCTCACACAGGGACAATCACGTGTTGAACTCCCCGCGCACCCCAGTAACACACTTACCCCGCTCACACAGGGACAATCGCTTGTGGAACTTGCCACGTACCACCAAAATACACGTACCCCGCTCGCACAGGGCCAATCATGTGTAAAACTTCCTGCGTACCCCCGAAATACACGTACCCTGAATGCACAGGGCCAATCGCGTGTGAAACTTCCCATGCATCCCCGAAATACACGTACCCTGCTCACACAGGGCCAATTGTGTGTGAAACTTCCCATGCACCCCCAAAATACACGTACCCCGCTCGCAAAGAACCAATCGTTTGTGCAACTTCCCACATACTCCCGAAATACACATACCCTGCTCGCACAGGGCCAACCGCGTGTGAAACTTCCCGCGCACCCCTGAAATACAGGTACCCTGCTCGCACAGGGCCAATTGTGTGTGAAACTTCCCATGCACCCCAGTAATGCACATACCCTGCTCGCACAGGAACTATCGCGTGTGGAACTCCCCCTGCACCCTAGTAATACATGTACCCCCCTCACACAGGGAAAATCCCGTGTGGAACTCCCCGCGCACACCAGTAATACACGTACCCCGCTCGCACAGGGCCAATCGCGTGTGAAACTTCCTGCGCACCCCAGTAATACACGTACCCCGCTCGCACAGGGACAATCACGTGTGGAACTCCCCGCGCACCCCAGTAATACACGTACCCCGCTCACACAGGGACAATCGCGTGTGGAACTCCCTGCACACCCCAGTAATACACGTACCCCGCTCACACAGGGACAATTGCATGTGGAACTTGCCGCGTACCACCGAAATACATGTACCCCGCTCGCACAGGGCCAATCGTGTGTGAAACTTCCTGCGTACCCACGAAATACATGTACCCTGCACGCACAGGGCCAATCGCGTGTGAAACTTCCTGTGCACCCCCGAACTACACGTACCCCGCTCGCACAGGGACAATCGCATGTGGAACTCCCCACGCACCCCAATAATACACGTACCCTGCTCGCACAGGGCCAATCGCGTGTAAAACTTCCCGCGCACACCAGTAATACACATACCCTGCTCGCACAGGCCCAATTGCGTGTGAATCTTCCCGCGCACCCATGAAATCCACGTACCCTGCTCGCACAGGGCCAATCGCGTGTAAAACTTCCTGCGCACCCCAGTAATACACGTACCCCGCTCGCACAGGGACAATCACGTGTGGAACTCCCCGCGCACCCCAGTAATACACGTACCCCGCTCACACAGGGACAATCGCGTGTGGAACTCCCTGCGCACCCCAGTAATACATGTACCTGCTCACACAGGGACAATTGCATGTGGAACTTGCCGCGTACCACCGAAATACATGTACGCCGCTCGCACAGGGACAATTGCGTGTGAAACTTCCTGCGTACTCCCGAAATACACGTACCGTGCACGCACAGGGCCAATCGCGTTTGTAACTTCCCGTGCACCCCTGAAATACACGTACCCTGCTCGCACAGGGCCAATCGCGTGTGAAACTTCACGTGCACCCCCGAAATACACATACCCTGCTCGCACAGGGGCAATCGCATGTGAAACTTCCCACACACCCCGAAATACATGTACCCTGCTCGCACAGGCCCAATCGCGTTTAAATCTTCCCACGCACCCCTGAAATCCACGTACCCCACTCACACAGGCCCAATCTCGTGTGGCACTCCCCACGTACCCCAGTAATACACGTACCCCGCTCGCACAGGGCCAATCACGTGTGGAACTCCCCGCGCACCCCAGTAATACACGTACCCCGCTCGCACAGGGCCAATCGCGTGTAAAACTTCCTGCGCACCCCAGTAATACACGTACCCCGCTCGCACAGGAACAATCGCGTGTGGAACTCCCCGCGCACCCCAGTAATATACGTACCCCGTTCACACAGGGACAATCGCGTGTGGAACTCCCCGCGCACCCCAGTAATACAAGTACCCCGCTCACACAGGGACAATTGCGTGTGGAACTTGCCACGTACCACCGAAACACACGTACCCCGCTCGCACAGGGCCAATCGTGTGTGAAACTTCCTGCGTACCCCCGAAATACACGTACCCTGAACACACAGGGGCAATTGCGTGTGAAACTTCCCGTGCACCCCCGAAATACACGTACTCTGCTCACACGGCCAATTGTGTGTGAAACTTTCCGCACACCCCCAAAATCCACATACCCCGCTCGCAAAGGGCCAATCACGTGTGCAACTTCCGCGTACTCCCGAAATACACAAACCCTGCTCGCACAGGGCCAATCGCGTGTGAAACTTCCCGCACACCCCCGAAATACAGGTACCCTGCTCGCACAGGGCCAATCGTGTGTGAAACTTCCCGCGCACCCCCGAAATACACGTACCCCACTCACACAGGGCCAATCGCGTGTGAAACTTCCCGCACACCTCCGAAATACACGTACCCTGCTCGTTTAGGGCCAATCGCATGTGAAACTTTCCGTGCACCCCCAAAATGCACATACCCCGCTCGCACAGGGCCAATCGCGTGGGAAACTTCCCGCGCACCCCCGAAATACATGTACCCTGCTCGCACAGGGCCAATCGCATGTGAAACTTCCCGCGCACCCCCAAAATACACGTACCCTGCTCGCACAGCTCAATCGCATGTGAAACTCCCCACGCACCCCAGCAATACACGTACCCCGCTCGCACAGGGCCAATCGTGTGTGGAACTCCCCGCACACCCCAGTAATACACGTACCCTGCTCGCACAGGGCCAAACGCATGTAAAACTTCCCGCGCACCCCAGTAATACACATACCCCGCTCGCACAGGAACAGTCGCGTGTGGAACTCCCCGCGCACCCCAGTAACACACGTACCCCGCTCACACAGGGACAATCACGTGTGGAACTTGCCGTGTACCACCGAAATACACGTACCCCGCTCGCACAGGGCCAATCGTGTGTGAAACTTCCTGCGTACCCCCGAAATACACACACCCTTCACGCGCAGGGCCAATCGCGTGTGAAACTTCCTGTGCACCCCCTAAATACACGTACCCTGCTCACACAGGGCCAATTGTGTGTGAAACTTCCCGCGCACCCCCAAAATACACGTACCCTGCTCGCACAGGGCCAATCGCGTGTGAAACTTCCCGTGCACCCCTGAAATACACGTACCCCGCTCGCACAGGTCCAATAGCGTGTGAAACTTCCAGCGCACCCCCGAAATACACGTACCCTGCTCGCACAGGGCCAATCGTGTCTGAAACTTCCTGCGCACCCCCGAAATACACGTACCCCGCTTGCACAGGGCCAATCGTGTGTGAAACTTCCCACACAACCCCGAAATACACGTTCCCCGCTCGCACAGGGCCAATCGCGTGTGAAACTTCCCGCGCACGCCCGAAATACACGTACCCTGCTCGCACAGGGCCAATCGCATGTGAAACTTCCCGCGCACCCCCGAAATACACGTACCCCGCTCGCACAGGGCCAATCGTGTGTGAAACTTCTCGCACACCCCCGAAATACACGTACCCCGCTCGCACAGGGCCAATCGCGTGTGAAACTTCCCGCGCACGCCCGAAATACACATACCCTGCTCGCACAGGGCCAATCGTGTCTGAAACTTCCCGCGCACCCCCGAAATACATGTGCCCTGCTAGCACAGGGCGAATCGCATGTGAAACTTCCTGCGCACCCCCGAAATACACGTACCCTGCTCGCACAGGCCCAATCACGTGTGAAACTTCCCGCGCACCCCCGAAATACACTTACCCTGCTCGCACAGGGCCAATCGTGTCTGAAACTTCCTGCGCACCCCCGAAATACAGATACCCTGCTCGCACAGGCCCAATCGCATGTGAAACTCCCTGCGCACCCCAGTAATACACGTACCCCGCTCGCACAGGGCCAATCGCGTGTAAAACTTCCTGCGCACCCCAGTAATACACGTACCCCGCTCGCACAGGAACAATCGCGTGTGGAACTCCCCGCGCACCCCAGTAATATACGTACCCCGTTCACACAGGGACAATTGCGTGTGGAACTCCCCGCGCACCCCAGTAATACAAGTACCCCGCTCACACAGGGACAATCGCGTGTGGAACTTGCCGCGTACCACCGAAACACACGTACCCCGCTCGCACAGGGCCAATCGTGTGTGAAACTTCCTTCTTACCCCCGAAATACACGTACCCTGAACACACAGGGGCAATCGCGTGTGAAACTTCCCGTGCACCCCCGAAATACACGTACTCTGCTCACACGGCCAATTGTGTGTGAAACTTTCCGCACACCCCCAAAATCCTCATACCCTGCTCGCAAAGGGCCAATCACGTGTGCAACTTCCCGCGTACTCCCGAAATACACAAACCCTGCTCGCACAGGGCCAATCGCGTGTGAAACTTCCCGCACATCCCCGAAATACAGGTACCCTGCTCGCACAGGGCCAATCGTGTGTGAAACTTCCCGCGCACCCCCGAAATACACGTACCCCACTCGCACAGGGCCAATCGCGTGTGAAACTTCCCGCACACCTCCGAAATACACGTACCCTGCTCGGTTAGGGCCAATCGCGAGTGAAACTTTCCGTGCACCCCCAAAATGCACATACCCCGCTCGCACAGGGCCAATCGCGTGGGAAACTTCCCGCGCACCCCCAAAATACACATACCCTGCTCGCACAGCCCAATC
Source organism: Ambystoma mexicanum (assembly GCF_040938575.1). Taxonomy (NCBI): domain Eukaryota; kingdom Metazoa; phylum Chordata; class Amphibia; order Caudata; family Ambystomatidae; genus Ambystoma; species Ambystoma mexicanum. Next base: position 622,829,247 of record NC_090934.1, read on the forward strand.
GCATGTGAAACTCCCCACGCACCCCAGCAATACACGTACCCCGCTCGCACAGGGCCAATCGCGTGTGGAACTCCCCGCACACCCCAGTAATACACGTACCCTGCTCGCACAGGGCCAATCGCATGTAAAACTTCCCGCGCACCCCAGTAATACACATACCCCGCTCGCACAGGAACAGTCGCGTGTGGAACTCCCCGCGCACCCCAGTAATACACGTACCCCGCTCACACAGGGACAATCACGTGTGGAACTTGCCGTGTACCACCGAAATACACGTACCCCGCTCGCACAGGGCCAATCACGTGTGGAACTTGCCGTGTACCACCGAAATACACGTACCCCGCTCACACAGGGACAATTGCGTGTGGAACTTGCCGCGTACCACCGAAATACACGTACCCCGCTCGCACAAGGACAATTGCGTGTGAAACTTCCTGCTTACCCCCGAAATACACGTACCCTGCTCGCACAGGGCCAATCGCGTGTGAAACTTCCCGCGCACCCCCGAAATACACATAACCTGCTCGCACAGGGCCAATCGCGTGTGAAACTTCCCGCGCACCCCTGAAATACAGGTACCCTGCTCGCACAGGGCCAATTGTGTGTGAAACTTCCCATGCACCCCAGTAATACACATACCCTGCTCGCACAGGAACTATCGCGCGTGGAACTCCCCCCGCACCCTAGTAATACATGTACCCCCCTCACACAGGGAAAATCGCGTGTGGAACTCCCCGCGCACCACAGTAGTACACGTACCCCGCTCGCACAGGGCCAATCGCGTGTGAAACTTCCTGCGCACCCCAGTAATACACGTACCCCGCTCGCACAGGGACAATCACGTGTGGAACTCCCTGCGCACCCCAGTAATACACGTACCCCGCTCACACAGGGACAATCGCGTGTGGAACTCCCTGCGCACCCCAGTAATACACGTACCCCGCTCACACAGGGACAATTGCATGTGGAACTTGCCGCGTACCACCGAAATACACATACGCCGCTCGCACAGGGACAATTGCGTGTGAAACTTCCTGCGTACTCCCGAAATACACGTACCGTGCACGCACAGGGCCAATCGCCTGTGAAACTTCCTGTGCATCCCTGAAATACACGTACCCCGCTCGCACAGGGCCAATCGCGTGTGAAACTTCACGCGCACCCCCGAAATACACATACCCTGCTCGCACAGGGCCAATCGCATGTGAAACTTCCCACACACCCCCGAAATACACGTACCCTGCTCGCACAGGCCCAATCGCGTTTGAATCTTCCGACGCACCCCCGAAATCCACAACCCCGCTCACACAGGCCCAATCTTGTGTGGAACTCCCCACGCACCCCAGTAATACACGTACCCCGCTCGAACAGGGCCAATCGCGTGTGGAACTCCCCGCGCACCCCAGTAATACACGTACGCCGCTCGCACAGGGCCAATCGCGTGTAAAACTTCCTGCGCACCCCAGTAATACACGTACCCCGCTCGCACAGGAACAATCGCGTGTGGAACTCCCCGCGCACCCCAGTAATACACGTACCCCGTTCACACAGGGACAATCGAGTGTGGAACTCCCCGCGCACCCCAGTAATACACGTACCCCGCTCACACAGGGACAATCGCGTGTGGAACTTGCCACGTACCACGGAAACACACGTACCCCACTCGCAAAGGGCCAATTGTGTGTGAAACTTCCTGCATACCCCTCGAAATACACGTTCCCTGAACACACATGGGCAATCGCGTGTGAAACTTCCCGCGCACCCCCGAAATACACGTACCCAGCTCGCACAGGGCCAATCTTGTTTGAAACTTCCGACGCAACCCCGAAATACACATACCCTGCTCGCACAGGGCCAATCGCGTGTGAAACTTCCCGCGCACCCCCGAAATACACATACCCTGCTCGAACAGGGCCAATCGCATGTGAAACTTCCCGTGCACCCCCGAAATACACGTACCCCGCTCGCACAGGGCCAATCGCGTGTGAAATTTCCTGCGCACCCCCGAAATACACGTACCCTGCTTGCACAGGGCCAATCGCATGTGAAACTTCCTGCGCACCCCTCGAAATACATATACCCTGCTTGCACAGGCCCAATCGCGTGTGAATCTTTCCGCGCACCCCTGAAATCCACGTACCCCGCTCGCACAGGCCCAATCGCATGTGGAAGTCCCTGCACACACCAGTAATACATGTACCCCGCTCGCACAGGGCCAATCGCGTGAGAAACTTCCCACGCACCCCAGTAATACACGTACCCCGCTCGCACAGGGACAATCGCGTGTGGAACTCCCTGCGCACCCAAGTAATACACGTACCCCGCTCACACAGGGACAATCGCGTGTGGAACTCCCTGTGCACCCCAGTAATACACGTACGCCGCTCACACAGGGACAATTGCGTGTGGAACTTGCCGCGTACCACCAAAATACACGTACCCCGCTCGCACAGGGACAATTGCGTGTGAAACTTCCCACGCACCCCCGAAATCCACGTACCCCGCTTGCACAGGCCCAATCGCGCGTGGAACTCCCCGCGCACCACAGTAATACACGTACCCCGCTTGCACAGAGCCAATCTCGTGTGGAAGTCCCCGCGCACCCCAGTAATACATGTACCGCGCTCGACAGGGCCAATCACGTGTAAAACTTACCACGCACCCCAGTAATATAGGTACCCCGCTCGCACAGGAACAATCGCATGTGGAACTCCCCACGCACCCCAGTAATACACGTATCCCGCTCACACAGGGACAATCACGTGTTGAACTCCCCGCGCACCCCAGTAACACACTTACCCCGCTCACACAGGGACAATCGCTTGTGGAACTTGCCATGTACCACCAAAATACACGTACCCCGCTCGCACAGGGCCAATCGTGTGTAAAACTTCCTGCGTACCCCCGAAATACACGTACCCTGAATGCACAGGGCCAATCGCGTGTGAAACTTCCCATGCATCCCCGAAATACACGTACCCTGCTCACACAGGGCCAATTGTGTGTGAAACTTCCCATGCACCCCCAAAATATACGTACCCCGCTCGCAAAGAACCAATCGTTTGTGCAACTTCCCACATACTCCCGAAATACACATACCCTGCTCGCACAGGGCCAATCGCGTGTGAAACTTCCCGCGCACCCCTGAAATACAGGTACCCTGCTCGCACAGGGCCAATTGTGTGTGAAACTTCCCATGCACCCCAGTAATGCACATACCCTGCTCGCACAGGAACTATCGCGTGTGGAACTCCCCCTGCACCCTAGTAATACATGTACCCCCCTCACACAGGGAAAATCCCGTGTGGAACTCCCCGCGCACACCAGTAATACACGTACCCCGCTCGCACAGGGCCAATCGCATGTGAAACTTCCTGCGCACCCCAGTAATACACGTACCCCGCTCGCACAGGGACAATCACGTGTGGAACTCCCCGCGCACCCCAGTAATACACGTACCCCGCTCACACAGGGACAATCGCGTGTGGAACTCCCTGCGCACCCCAGTAATACACGTACCCCACTCACACAGGGACAATTGCATGTGGAACTTGCCGCGTACCACCGAAATACATGTACCCCGCTCACACAGGGCCAATCGTGTGTGAAACTTCCTGCGTACCCACGAAATACATGTACCCTGCACGCAGAGGGCCAATCGCGTGTGAAACTTCCTGTGCACCCCCGAACTACACGTACCCCGCTCGCACAGGGACAATCGCATGTGGAACTCCCCACGCACCCCAATAATACACGTACCCTGCTCGCACAGGGCCAATCGCGTGTAAAACTTCCCGCGCACACCAGTAATACACATACCCTGCTCGCACAGGCCCAATTGCGTGTGAATCTTCCCGCGCACCCATGAAATCCACGTACCCTGCTCGCACAGGGCCAATCGCGTGTAAAACTTCCTGCGCACCCCAGTAATACACGTACCCCGCTCGCACAGGGACAATCACGTGTGGAACTCCCCGCGCACCCCAGTAATACACGTACCCCGCTCACACAGGGACAATCGCGTGTGGAACTCCCTGCGCACCCCAGTAATACATGTACCTGCTCACACAGGGACAATTGCATGTGGAACTTGCCGCGTACCACCGAAATACATGTACGCCGCTCGCACAGGGACAATTGCGTGTGAAACTTCCTGCGTACTCCCGAAATACACGTACCGTGCACGCACAGGGCCAATCGCGTTTGTAACTTCCCGTGCACCCCTGAAATACACGTACCCTGCTCGCACAGGGCCAATCGCGTGTGAAACTTCACGCGCACCCCCGAAATACACATACCCTGCTCGCACAGGGGCAATCGCATGTGAAACTTCCCACACACCCCCGAAATACATGTACCCTGCTCGCACAGGCCCAATCGCGTTTAAATCTTCCCACGCACCCCTGAAATCCACGTACCCCACTCACACAGGCCCAATCTCGTGTGGCACTCCCCACGTACCCCAGTAATACACGTACCCCGCTCGCACAGGGCCAATCACGTGTGGAACTCCCCGCGCACCCCAGTAATACACGTACCCCGCTCGCACAGGGCCAATCGCGTGTAAAACTTCCTGCGCACCCCAGTAATACACGTACCCCGCTCGCACAGGAACAATCACGTGTGGAACTCCCCGCGCACCCCAGTAATATACGTACCCCGTTCACACAGGGACAATCGCGTGTGGAACTCCCCGCGCACCCCAGTAATACAAGTACCCCGCTCACACAGGGACAATCGCGTGTGGAACTTGCCGCGTACCACCGAAACACACGTACCCCGCTCGCACAGGGCCAATCGTGTGTGAAACTTCCTGCGTACCCCCGAAATACACGTACCCTGAACACACAGGGGCAATTGCGTGTGAAACTTCCCGTGCACCCCCGAAATACACGTACTCTGCTCACACGGCCAATTGTGTGTGAAACTTTCCGCACATCCCCAAAATCCACATACCCCGCTCGCAAAGGGCCAATCACGTGTGCAACTTCCGCGTACTCCCGAAATACACAAACCCTGCTCGCACAGGGCCAATCGCGTGTGAAACTTCCCGCACACCCCCGAAATACAGGTACCCTGCTCGCACAGGGCCAATCGTGTGTGAAACTTCCCGCGCACCCCCGAAATACACGTACCCCACTCACACAGGGCCAATCGCGTGTGAAACTTCCCGCACACCTCCGAAATACACGTACCCTGCTCGTTTAGGGCCAATCGCATGTGAAACTTTCCGTGCACCCCCAAAATGCACATACCCCGCTCGCACAGGGCCAATCGCGTGGGAAACTTCCCGCGCACCCCCGAAATACATGTACCCTGCTCGCACAGGGCCAATCGCATGTGAAACTTCCCGCGCACCCCCAAAATACACGTACCCTGCTCGCACAGCTCAATCGCATGTGAAACTCCCCACGCACCCCAGCAATACACGTACCCCGCTCGCACAGGGCCAATCGTGTGTGGAACTCCCCGCACACCCCAGTAATACACGTACCCTGCTCGCACAGGGCCAAACGCATGTAAAACTTCCCGCGCACCCCAGTAATACACATACCCCGCTCGCACAGGAACAGTCGCGTGTGGAACTCCCCGCGCACCCCAGTAATACACGTACCCCGCTCACACAGGGACAATCACGTGTGGAACTTGCCATGTACCACCGAAATACACGTACCCCGCTCGCACAGGGCCAATCGTGTGTGAAACTTCCTGCGTACCCCCGAAATACACACACCCTTCACGCACAGGGCCAATCGCGTGTGAAACTTCCTGTGCACCCCCTAAATACACGTACCCTGCTCACACAGGGCCAATTGTGTGTGAAACTTCCCGCGCACCCCCAAAATACACGTACCCTGCTCGCACAGGGCCAATCGCGTGTGAAACTTCCCGTGCACCCCTGAAATACACGTACCCCGCTCGCACAGGTCCAATAGCGTGTGAAACTTCCAGCGCACCCCCGAAATACACGTACCCTGCTCGCACAGGGCCAATCGTGTCTGAAACTTCCTGCGCACCCCCGAAATACACGTACCCCGCTTGCACAGGGCCAATCGTGTGTGAAACTTCCCACACAACCCCGAAATACACGTTCCCCGCTCGCACAGGGCCAATCGCGTGTGAAACTTCCCACGCACGCCCGAAATACACGTACCCTGCTCGCACAGGGCCAATCGCATGTGAAACTTCCCGCGCACCCCCGAAATACACGTACCCCGCTCGCACAGGGCCAATCGTGTGTGAAACTTCCCGCACACCCCCGAAATACACGTACCCCGCTCGCACAAGGCCAATCGCGTGTGAAACTTCCCGCGCACGCCCGAAATACACATACCCTGCTCGCACAGGGCCAATCGCATGTGAAACTTCCCGCGCACCCCCGAAATACATGTACCCTGCTAGCACAGGGCGAATCGCATGTGAAACTTCCTGCGCACCCCCGAAATACACTTACCCTGCTCGCACAGGGCCAATCGTGTCTGAAACTTCCTGCGCACCCCCGAAATACAGATACCCTGCTTGCACAGGCCCAATCGCATGTGAAACTCCCTGCGCACCCCAGTAATACACGTACCCCGCTCGCACAGGGCCAATCGCGTGTAAAACTTCCCGCGCACCCCAGTAATACACATACCCCGCTCGCACAGGAACAGTCGCGTGTGGAACTCCCCGCGCACCCCAGTAATACACGTACCCCGCTCACACAGGGACAATCACGTGTGGAACTTGCCGTGTACCACCGAAATACACGTACCCCGCTTGCACAGGGCCAATCACGTGTGGAACTTGCCGTGTACCACCGAAATACACGTACCCCGCTCACACAGGGACAATTGCGTGTGGAACTTGCCGCGTACCACCGAAATACACGTACCCCGCTCGCACAAGGACAATTGCGTGTGAAACTTCCTGCTTACCCCCGAAATACACGTACCCTGCTCGCACAGGGCCAATCGCGTGTGAAACTTCCCGCGCACCCCCGAAATACACATAACCTGCTCGCACAGGGCCAATCGCATGTGAAACTTCCCACGCACCCCCGAAATCCACATACCCCGCTCGCAAAGGCCCAATCGCGCGTGGAACTCCCCGCGCACCACAGTAATACACGTACCCCGCTTGCACAGAGCCAATCGCATGTGGAAGTCCCCGCGCACCCCAGTAATACATGTACCCCGCTCGCACAGGGCCAATCACGTGTAAAACTTACCACGCACCCCAGTAATATAGGTACCCCACTCGCACAGGAACAATCGCCTGTGGAACTCCCCGCGCACCCCAGTAATACACGTATCCCGCTCACACAGGGACAATCACGTGTTGAACTCCCCGCGCACCCCAGTAATACACTTACCCCGCTCACACAGGGACAATCGCATGTGGAACTTGCCGCGTATCACCAAAATACACGTACCCTGAATGCACAGGGCCAATCGCGTGTGAAACTTCCCATGCATCCCCGAAATACAGGTACCCTGCTCACACAGGGCCAATTGTGTGTGAAACTTCCCATGCACCCCCAAAATACACGTACCCCGCTCGCAAAGAACCAATCGTTTGTGCAACTTCCCACATACTCCCGAAATACACATACCCTGCTCGCACAGGGCCAATCGCGTGTGAAACTTCCCGCGCACCCCTGAAACACAGGTACCCTGCTCGCACAGGGCCAATTGTGTGTGAAACTTCCCATGCACCCCAGTAATACACATACCCTGCTCGCACAGGAACTATCGAGCGTGGAACTCCCCCCGCACCCTAGTAATACATGTACCCCCCTCACACAGGGAAAATCGCGTGTGGAACTCCCCGCGCACCACAGTAGTACACGTACCCCGCTCGCACAGGGCCAATCGCGTGTGAAACTTCCTGCGCACCCCAGTAATACACGTACCCCGCTCGCACAGGGACAATCACGTGTGGAACTCCCTGCGCACCCCAGTAATACACGTACCTCGCTCACACAGGGACAATCGCGTGTGGAACTCCCTGCGCACCCCAGTAATACACGTACCCCGCTCACACAGGGACAATTGCATGTGGAACTTGCCGCTTACCACCGAAATACACATACGCCGCTCGCACAGGGACAATTGCGTGTGAAACTTCCTGCGTACTCCCGAAATACACGTACCGTGCACGCACAGGGCCAATCGCCTGTGAAACTTCCTGTGCATCCCTGAAATACACGTACCCCGCTCGCACAGGGCCAATCGCGTATGAAACTTCACGCGCACCCCCGAAATACACATACCCTGCTCGCACAGGGCCAATCGCATGTGAAACTTCCCACACACCCCCGAAATACACGTACCCTGCTCGCACAGGCCAAATAGTGTTTGAATCTTCCGACGCACCCCCGAAATCCACATACCCCGCTCACACAGGCCCAATCTTGTGTGGAACTCCCCACGCACCCCAGTAATACACGTACCCCGCTCGAACAGGGCCAATCGCGTGTGGAACTCCCCGCGCACCCCAGTAATACACGTACGCCGCTCGCACAGGGCCAATCGCGTGTAAAACTTCCTGCTTACCCCCGAAATACACGTACCCTGCTCGCACAGGGCCAATCGCGTGTGAAACTTCCCGCGCACCCCCGAAATACACATAACCTGCTCGCACAGGGCCAATCGCATGTGAAACTTCCAACGCACCCCCGAAATCCACATACCCCGCTCGCAAAGGCCCAATCGCGCGTGGAACTCCCCGCGCACCACAGTAATACACGTACCCCGCTTGCACAGAGCCAATCGCATGTGGAAGTCCCCGCGCACCCCAGTAATACATGTACCCCGCTCGCACAGGGCCAATCACGTGTAAAACTTACCACGCACCCCAGTAATATAGGTACCCCACTCGCACAGGAACAATCGCCTGTGGAACTCCCTGCGCACCCCAGTAATACACGTATCCCGCTCACACAGGGACAATCACGTGTTGAACTCCCCGCGCACCCCAGTAATACACTTACCCCGCTCACACAGGGACAATCGCATGTGGAACTTGCCGCGTATCACCAAAATACACGTACCCTGAATGCACAGGGCCAAACGCGTGTGAAACTTCCCGCGCACCCCTGAAATACAGGTACCCTGCTCGCACAGGGCCAATTGTGTGTGAAACTTCCCATGCACCCCAGTAATACACATACCCTGCTCGCACAGGAACTATCGCGCGTGGAACTCCCCCCGCACCCTAGTAATACATGTACCCCCCTCACACAGGGAAAATCGCGTGTGGAACTCCCCGCGCACCACAGTAGTACACGTACCCCGCTCGTACAGGGCCAATCGCGTGTGAAACTTCCTGCGCACCCCAGTAATACATGTACCCCGCTCGCACAGGGACAATCACGTGTGGAACTCCCTGCGCACCCCAGTAATACACGTACCTCGCTCACACAGGGACAATCGCGTGTGGAACTCCCTGCGCACCCCAGTAATACACGTACCCCGCTCACACAGGGACAATTGCATGTGGAACTTGCCGCGTACCACCGAAATACACATACGCCGCTCGCACAGGGACAATTGCGTGTGAAACTTCCTGCGTACTCCCGAAATACACGTACCGTGCACGCACAGGGCCAATCGCCTGTGAAACTTCCTGTGCATCCCTGAAATACACGTACCCCGCTCGCACAGGGCCAATCGCGTATGAAACTTCACGCGCACCCCCAAATACACATACCCTGCTCGCACAGGGCCAATCGCATGTGAAACTTCCCACACACCCCCGAAATACACGTACCCTGCTCGCACAGGCCAAATAGCGTTTGAATCTTCCGACGCACCCCCGAAATCCACATACCCCGCTCACACAGGCCCAATCTTGTGTGGAACTCCCCACGCACCCCAGTAATACACGTACCCCGCTCGAACAGGGCCAATCGTGTGTGGAACTCCCCGCGCACCCCAGTAATACACGTACGCCGCTCGCACAGGGCCAATCGCGTGTAAAACTTCCTGCGCACCCCAGTAATACACGTACCCCGCTCGCACAGGAACAATCGCGTGTAGAACTCCCCGCGCACCCCAGTAATACACATACCCCGTTCACACAGGGACAATCGAGTGTGGAACTCCCCGCGCACCACAGTAATACACGTACCCCGCTTGCACAGAGCCAATCGCGTGTGGAAGTCCCCGCGCACCCCAGTAATACATGTACCGCGCTCGACAGGGCCAATCACGTGTAAAACTTACCACGCACCCCAGTAATATAGGTACCCCGCTCGCACAGGAACAATCGCATGTGGAACTCCCCGCGCACCCCAGTAATACACGTATCCCGCTCACACAGGGACAATCACGTGTTGAACTCCCCGTGCACCCCAGTAATACACTTACCCCGCTCACACAGGGACAATCGCATGTGGAACTTGCCACGTACCACCAAAATACACGTACCCCGCACGCACAGGGCCAATCGAGTGTAAAACTTCCTGCGTACCCCCGAAATACACGTACCCTGAATGCACAGGGCCAATCGCGTGTGAAACTTCCCATGCATCCCCGAAATACACGTACCCTGCTCACACAGGGCCAACTGTGTGTGAAACTTCCCATGCACCCCCAAAATACACGTACCCCGCTCGCAAAGAACCAATCGTTTGTGCAACTTCCCACATACTCCCGAAATACACATACCCTGCTCGCACAGGGCCAATCGCGTGTGAAACTTCCCGCGCACCCCTGAAATACAGGTACCCTGCTCGCACAGGGCCAATTGTGTGTGAAACTTCCCATGCACCCCAGTAATGCACATACCCTGCTCGCACAGCAACTATCGCGTGTGGAACTCCCCCTGCACCCTAGTAATACATGTACCCCCCTCACAAGGGAAAATCCCGTGTGGAACTCCCCGCGCACACCAGTAATACACGTACCCCGCTCGCACAGGGCCAATCGCGTGTGAAACTTCCTGCGCACCCCAGTAATACACGTACCCCGCTCGCACAGGGACAATCACGTGTGGAACTCCCCGCGCACCCCAGTAATACAGGTACCCCGCTCACACAGGGACAATCGCATGTGGAACTCCCTGCGCACCCCAGTAATACACGTACCCCGCTCACACAGGGACAATTGCATGTGGAACTTGCCGCGTACCACCGAAATACATGTACCCCGCTCGCACAGGGCCAATCGTGTGTGAAACTTCCTGCGTACCCACGAAATACATGTACCCAGCTCGCACAGGGCCAATCTTGTTTGAAACTTCCGACGCAACCCCGAAATACACATACCCTGCTCGCACAGGGCCAATCGCGTGTGAAACTTCCCGCGCACCCCCGAAATACACGTACCCTGCTGGAACAGGGCCAATCGCATGTGAAACTTCCCGTGCACCCCCGAAATACACGTACCCCGCTCGCACAGGGCCAATCGCGTGTGAAACTTCCTGCGCACCCCCGAAATACACGTACCCTGCTTGCACAGGGCCAATCCCATGTGAAACTTCCTGCGCACCCCTCGAAATACATATACCCTGCTTGCACAGGCCCAATCGCGTGTGAATCTTTCCGCGCACCCCTGAAATCCACGTACCCCGCTCGCACAGGCCCAATCGCATGTGGAAGTCCCTGCACACACCAGTAATACATGTACCCCGCTCGCACAGGGCCAATCGCGTGAGAAACTTCCCACGCACCCCAGTAATACACGTACCCCGCTCGCACAGGGACAATCGCGTGTGGAACTCCTTGCGCACCCAAGTAATACACGTACCCCGCTCACACAGGGACAATCGCGTGTGGAACTCCCTGTGCACCCCAGTAATACACGTACCCCGCTCACACAGGGACAATTGCGTGTGGAACTTGCCGCGTACCACCAAAATACACGTACCCCGCTCGCACAGGGACAATTGCGTGTGAAACTTCCCACGCAGCCCCGAAATCCACGTACCCCGCTCGCACAGGCCCAATCGCGCGTGGAACTCCCCGCGCACCACAGTAATACACGTACCCCGCTTGCACAGAGCCAATCGCGTGTGGAAGTCCCCGCGCACCCCAGTAATACATGTACCGCGCTCGACAGGGCCAATCACGTGTAAAACTTACCACGCACCCCAGTAATATAGGTACCCCGCTCGCACAGGAACAATCGCATGTGGAATTCCCCGCGCACTCCAGTAATACACGTATCCCGCTCACACAGGGACAATCACGTGTTGAACTCCCCGTGCACCCCAGTAATACACTTACCCCGCTCACACAGGGACAATCGCATGTGGAACTTGCCACGTACCACCAAAATACACATACCCCGCTCGCACAGGGCCAATCGAGTGTAAAACTTCCTGCGTACCCCCGAAATACACGTACCCTGAATGCACAGGGCCAATCGCGTGTGAAACTTCCCATGCATCCCCGAAATACACGTACCCTGCTCACACAGGGCCAACTGTGTGTGAAACTTCCCATGCACCCCCAAAATACATGTACCCCGCTCGCAAAGAACCAATCGTTTGTGCAACTTCCCACATACTCCCGAAATACACATACCCTGCTCGCACAGGGCCAATCGCGTGTGAAACTTCCCGCGCACCCCTGAAATACAGGTACCCTGCTCGCACAGGGCCAATTGTGTGTGAAACTTCCCATGCACCCCAGTAATGCACATACCCTGCTCGCACAGCAACTATCGCGTGTGGAACTCCCCCTGCACCCTAGTAATACATGTACCCCCCTCACAAGGGAAAATCCCGTGTGGAACTCCCCGCGCACACCAGTAATACACGTACCCCGCTCGCACAGGGCCAATCGCGTGTGAAACTTCCTGCGCACCCCAGTAATACACGTACCCCGCTCGCACAGGGACAATCACGTGTGGAACTCCCCACGCACCCCAGTAATACAGGTACCCCGCTCACACAGGGACAATCGCATGTGGAACTCCCTGCGCACCCCAGTAATACACGTACCCCGCTCACACAGGGACAATTGCATGTGGAACTTGCCGCGTACCACCGAAATACATGTACCCCGCTCGCACAGGGCCAATCGTGTGTGAAACTTCCTGCGTACCCACGAAATACATGTACCCTGCACGCACAGGGCCAATCGCGTGTGAAACTTCCTGTGCACCCCCGAACTACACGTACCCCGCTCGCACAGGGACAATCGCATGTGGAACTCCCCACGCACCCCAATAATACACGTACCCTGCTCGCACAGGGCCAATCGCGTGTAAAACTTCCCGCGCACACCAGTAATACACATACCCGGCTCGCACAGGCCCAATTGCGTGTGAATCTTCCCGCGCACCCATGAAATCCACGTACCCTGCTCGCACAGGCCCAATCGCGTGTGGAACTCCCTGCACACCCCAGTAATACACGTACCCCGCTCGCACAGGGCCAATCGCGTGTAAAACTTCCTGCGCACCCCAGTAATACACGTACCCCGCTCGCACAGGGACAATCACGTGTGGAACTCCCCGCGCACCCCAGTAATACACGTACCCCGCTCACACAGGGACAATCGCGTGTGGAACTCCCTGCGCACCCCAGTAATACATGTACCTGCTCACACAGGGACAATTGCATGTGGAACTTGCCGCGTACCACCGAAATACATGTACGCCGCTCGCACAGGGACAATTGCGTGTGAAACTTCCTGCGTACTCCCGAAATACACGTACCGTGCACGCACAGGGCCAATCGCGTTTGTAACTTCCCGTGCACCCCTGAAATACACGTACCCTGCTCGCACAGGGCCAATCGCGTGTGAAACTTCACGCGCACCCCCGAAATACACATACCCTGCTCGCACAGGGGCAATCGCATGTGAAACTTCCCACACACCCCCGAAATACATGTACCCTGCTCGCACAGGCCCAATCGCGTTTAAATCTTCCCACGCACCCCTGAAATCCACGTACCCCGCTCACACAGGCCCAATCTCGTGTGGCACTCCCCACGTACCCCAGTAATACACGTACCCCGCTCGCACAGGGCCAATCATGTGTGGAACTCCCCGCGCACCCCAGTAATACACGTACCCCGCTCGCACAGGGCCAATCGCGTGTAAAACTTCCTGCGCACCCCAGTAATACACGTACCCCGCTCGCACAGGAACAATCGCGTGTGGAACTCCCCGCGCACCCCAGTAATATACGTACCCCGTTCACACAGGGACAATCGCGTGTGGAACTCCCCGCGCACCCCAGTAATACAAGTACCCCGCTCACACAGGGACAATCGCGTGTGGAACTTGCCGCGTACCACCGAAACACACGTACCCCGCTCGCACAGGGCCAATCGTGTGTGAAACTTCCTGCGTACCCCCGAAATACACGTACCCTGAACACACAGGGGCAATCGCGTGTGAAACTTCCCGTGCACCCCCGAAATACACGTACTCTGCTCACACGGCCAATTGTGTGTGAAACTTTCCGCACACCCCCAAAATCCACATACCCCGCTCGCAAAGGGCCAATCACGTGTGCAACTTCCCGCGTACTCCCGAAATACACAAACCCTGCTCGCACAGGGCCAATCGTGTGCGAAACTTCCCGCGCACCCCCGAAATACACGTACCCCACTCACACAGGGCCAATCGCGTGTGAAACTTCCCGCACACCTCCGAAATACACGTACCCTGAACACACAGGGGCAATCGCGTGTGAAACTTCCCGTGCACCCCCGAAATATACGTACTCTGCTCACACGGCCAATTGTGTGTGAAACTTTCCGCACACCCCCAAAATCCACATACCCCGCTCACAAAGGGCCAATCACGTGTGCAACTTCCCGCGTACTCCCGAAATACACAAACCCTGCTCGCACAGGGCCAATCGCATGTGAAACTTCCCGCGCACCCCCAAAATACACGTACCCTGCTCGCACAGCCCAATCGCATGTGAAACTCCCCACGCACCCCAGCAATACACTTACCCCGCTCGCACAGGGCCAATCGCGTGTGGAACTCCCCGCACACCCCAGTAATACACGTACCCTGCTCGCACAGGGCCAATCGCATGTAAAACTTCCTGCGCACCCCAGTAATACACATACCCCGCTCGCACAGGAACAGTCGCGTGTGGAACTCCCCGCGCACCCCAGTAATACACGTACCCCGCTCACACAGGGACAATCACGTGTGGAACTTGCCGTCTACCACCGGAATACACGTACCCCGCTCGCACAGGGCCAATCGTGTGTGAAACTTCCTGCGTACCCCCGAAATACACACACCCTTCACGCACAGGGCCAATCGCGTGTGAAACTTCCTGTGCACCCCCTAAATACACGTACCCTGCTCACACAGGGCCAATTGTGTGTGAAACTTCCCGCGCACCCCCAAAATACACGTACCCTGCTCGCACAGGGCCAATCGCGTGTGAAACTTCCCGTGCACCCCTGAAATACACGTACCCCGCTCGCACAGGTCCAATAGCGTGTGAAACTTCCAGCGCACCCCCGAAATACACGTACCCTGCTCGCACAGGGCCAATCGTGTCTGAAACTTCCTGCGCACCCCCGAAATACACGTACCCCGCTTGCACAGGGCCAATCGTGTGTGAAACTTCCCACACAACCCCGAAATACACGTTCCCCGCTCGCAAAGGGCCAATCGCGTGTGAAACTTCCCGCGCACGCCCGAAATACACGTACCCTGCTCGCACAGGGCCAATCGCATGTGAAACTTCCCGCGCACCCCCGAAATACACGTACCCCGCTCGCACAGGGCCAATCGTGTGTGAAACTTCCCGCACACCCCCGAAATACACGTACCCCGCTCGCACAGGGCCAATCGCGTGTGAAACTTCCCGCGCACGCCCGAAATACACATACCCTGCTCGCACAGGGCCAATCGCATGTGAAACTTCCCGCGCACCCCCGAAATACATGTACCCTGCTAGCACAGGGCGAATCGCATGTGAAACTTCCTGCACACCCCCGAAATACACGTACCCTGCTCGCACAGGCCCAATCACGTGTGAAACTTCCCGCGCACCCCCGAAATACACATACCCTGCTCGCACAGGCCCAATCGCATGTGAAACTCCCTGCGTACCCCAGTAATACACGTACCCCGCTCGCACAGGGCCAATCGCGTGTAAAACTTCCTGCACACCCCAGTAATACACGTACCCCGCTCGCACAGGAACAATCGCGTGTGGAACTCCCCGCGCACCCCAGTAATATACGTACCCCGTTCACACAGGGACAATCGCGTGTGGAACTCCCCGCGCACCCCAGTAATACAAGTACCCCGCTCACACAGGGACAATCGCGTGTGGAACTTGCCGCGTACCACCGAAACACATGTACCCCGCTCGCACAGGGCCAATCGTGTGTGAAACTTCCTGCGTACCCCCGAAATACACGTACCCTGAACACACAGGGGCAATCGCGTGTGAAACTTCCTGTGCACACCCGAAATACACGTACTCTGCTCACACGGCCAATTGTGTGTGAAACTTTCCGCACACCCCCAAAATCCACATACCCCGCTCGCAAAGGGCCAATCACGTGTGCAACTTCCCGCGTACTCCAGAAATACACAAACCCTGCTCGCACAGGGCCAATCGCGTGTGAAACTTCCCGCACACCCCCGAAATACAGGTACCCTGCTCGCACAGGGCCAATCGTGTGTGAAACTTCCCGCGCACCCCCGAAATACATGTACCCCACTCGCACAGGGCCAATCGCGTGTGAAACTTCCCGCACACCTCCGAAATACACGTACCCTGCTCGTTTAGGGCCAATCGCGTGTGAAACTTTCCGTGCACCCCCAAAATGCACATACCCCGCTCGCACAGGGCCAATCGCGTGGGAAACTTCCCGCGCACCCCCGAAATACATGTACCCTGCTCGCACAGGGCCAATCGCATGTGAAACTTCCCGCGCACCCCCAAAATACACGTACCCTGCTCGCACAGCCCAATCGCATGTGAAACTCCCCACGCACCCCAGCAATACACGTACCCCGCTCACACAGGGCCAATCGCGTGTGGAACTCCCCGCACACCCCAGTAATACACGTACCCTGCTCGCACAGGGCCAATCGCATGTAAAACTTCCCGCGCACCCCAGTAATACACATACCCCGCTCGCACAGGAACAATCGCATGTGGAACTCCCCGCGCACCCCAGTAATACACGTATCCCGCTCACACAGGGACAATCACGTGTTGAACTCCCTGCGCACCCCAGTAATACACTTATCCCGCTCACACAGGGACAATCGCATGTGGAACTTGCCACGTACCACCAAAATACACATACCCCGCTCGCACAGGGCCAATCGTGTGTAAAACTTCCTGCGTACCCCCAAAATACACGTACCCTGAATGCACAGGGCCAATCGCGTGTGAAACTTCCCATGCATCCCCGAAATACACGTACCCTGCTCACACAGGGCCAATTGTGTGTGAAACTTCCCATGCACCCTCAAAATACACGTACCCCGCTCGCAAAGAACCAATCGTTTGTGCAACTTCCCACATACTCCCGAAATACACATACCCTGCTCGCACAGGGCCAATCGCGTGTGAAACTTCCCGCGCACCCCTGAAATACAGGTACCCTGCTCGCACAGGGCCAATTGTGTGTGAAACTTCCCATGCACCCCAGTAATGCACATACCCTGCTCGCACAGGAACTATCGCGTGTGGAACTCCCCCTGCACCCTAGTAATACATGTACCCCCCTCACACAGGGAAAATCCCGTGTGGAACTCCCCGCGCACACCAGTAATACACGTACCCCGCTCGCACAGGGCCAATCGCGTGTGAAACTTCCTGCGCACCCCAGTAATACACGTACCCTGCTCGCACAGGGACAATCACGTGTGGAACTCCCCGCGCACCCCAGTAATACACGTACCCCGCTCACACAGGGACAATCGCGTGTGGAACTCCCTGCGCACCCCAGTAATACACGTACCCCGCTCACACAGGGACAATTGCATGTGGAACTTGCCGCGTACCACCGAAATACATGTACCCCGCTCGCACAGGGCCAATCGTGTGTGAAACTTCCTGCGTACCCACGAAATACATGTACCCTGCACGCACAGGGCCAATCGCGTGTGAAACTTCCCGCGCACGCCCGAAATACACGTACCCTGCTCGCACAGGGCCAATCGCATGTGAAACTTCCCGCGCACCCCCGAAATACACGTACCCCGCTCGCACAGGGCCAATCGTGTGTGAAACTTCCCGCACACCCCCGAAATACACGTACCCCGCTCGCACAGGGCCAATCGCGTGTGAAACTTCCCGCGCACACCCGAAATACACATACCCTGCTCGCACAGGGCCAATCGCATGTGAAACTTCCCGCGCACCCCCGAAATACATGTACCTTGCTAGCACAGGGCGAATCGCATGTGAAACTTCCTGCACACCCCGGAAATACACGTACCCTGCTCGCACAGGCCCAATCACGTGTGAAACTTCCCGCGCACCCCCGAAATACACTTACCCTGCTCGCACAGGGCCAATCGTGTCTGAAACTTCCTGCGCACCCCCGAAATACACATACCCTGCTCGCACAGGCCCAATCGCATGTGAAACTCCCTGCGCACCCCAGTAATACACGTACCCCGCTCGCACAGGGCCAATCGCGTGTAAAACTTCCTGCGCACCCCAGTAATACACGTACCCCGCTCGCACAGGAACAATCGCGTGTGGAACTCCCCGCGCACCCCAGTAATATACGTACCCCGTTCACACAGGGACAATCGCGTGTGGAACTCACCGCGCACCCCAGTAATACAAGTACCCCGCTCACACAGGGACAATCGCGTGTGGAACTTGCCGCGTACCACCGAAATACACGTACCCTGAACACACAGGGGCAATCGCGTGTGAAACTTCCCGTGCACCCCCGAAATACACGTACTCTGCTCACACGGCCAATTGTGTGTGAAACTTTCCGCACACCCCCAAAATCCACATACCCCGCTCGCAAAGGGCCAATCACGTGTGCAACTTCCCGCGTACTCCAGAAATACACAAACCCTGCTCGCACAGGGCCAATCGCGTGTGAAACTTCCCGCACACCCCCGAAATACAGGTACCCTGCTCGCACAGGGCCAATCGTGTGTGAAACTTCCCGCGCACCCCCGAAATACATGTACCCCACTCGCACAGGGCCAATCGCGTGTGAAACTTCCCGCACACCTCCGAAATACACGTACCCTGCTCGTTTAGGGCCAATCGCGTGTGAAACTTTCCGTGCACCATCAAAATGCACATACCCCGCTCGCACAGGGCCAATCGCGTGGGAAACTTCCCGCGCACCCCCGAAATACATGTACCCTGCTCGCACAGGGCCAATCGCATGTGAAACTTCCCGCGCACCCCCAAAATACACGTACCCTGCTCGCACAGCCCAATCGCATGTGAAACTCCCCACGCACCCCAGCAATACACGTACCCCGCTCGCACAGGGCCAATCGCGTGTGGAACTCCCCGCACACCCCAGTAATACACGTACCCTGCTCGCACAGGGCCAATCGCATGTAAAACTTCCCGCGCACCCCAGTAATACACATACCCCGCTCGCACAGGAACAGTCGCGTGTGGAACTCCCCGCGCACCCCAGTAATACACGTACCCCGCTCACACAGGGACAATCACGTGTGGAACTTGCCGTGTACCACCGAAATACACGTACCCCGCTCGCACAGGGCCAATCGTGTGTGAAACTTCCTGCGTACCCCCGAAATACACACACCCTTCACGCACAGGGCCAATCGCGTGTGAAACTTCCTGTGCACCCCCTAAATACACGTACCCTTCTCACACAGGGCCAATTGTGTGTGAAACTTCCCGCGCACCCCCAAAATACACGTACCCTGCTCGCACAGGGCCAATCGCGTGTGAAACTTCCCGTGCACCCCTGAAATACACGTACCCCGCTCGCACAGGTCCAATAGCGTGTGAAACTTCCAGCGCATCCCCGAAATACACTTACCCTGCTCGCACAGGGCCAATCGTGTCTGAAACTTCCTGCGCACCCCCGAAATACACGTACCCCGCTTGCACAGGGCCAATCGTGTGGGAAACTTCCCACACAACCCCGAAATACACGTTCCCCGCTCGCACAGGGCCAATCGCGTGTGAAACTTCCCGCGCACGCCCGAAATACACGTACCCTGCTCGCACAGGGCCAATCGCATGTGAAACTTCCCGCGCACCCCCGAAATACACGTACCCCGCTCGCACAGGGCCAATCGTGTGTGAAACTTCCCGCACACCCCCGAAATACACGTACCCCGCTCGCACAGGGCCAATCGCGTGTGAAACTTCCCGCGCACGCCCGAAATACACATACCCTGCTCGCACAGGGCCAATCGCATGTCAAACTTCCCGCGCACCCCCGAAATACATGTACCCTGCTAGCACAGGGCGAATCGCATGTGAAACTTCCTGCGCACCCCCGAAATACACGTACCCTGCTCGCACAGGCCCAATCACGTGTGAAACTTCCCGCGCACCCCCGAAATACACTTACCCTGCTCGCACAGGGCCAATCGTGTCTGAAACTTCCTGCGCACCCCCGAAATACACATACCCTGCTCGCACAGGCCCAATCGCATGTGAAACTCCCTGCGCACCCCAGTAATACACGTACCCCACTCGCACACGGCCAATCGTGTGTGAAACTTCCCACGTACCCCCGAAATACACGTACCCTGCTCACACTGGGCCAATCGCGTGTGAAATTTCCCGTGCACCCCCAAAATACACATACCCCGCTCGCACAGGGCCAATCGCGTGTGAAACTTCCCGCGCACCCCCGAAATACACGTACCCTGCTCGCACAGGCCCAATCGCGTGTGAAACTCCCCGCGCACCCCAGTAATACACGTATCCCGCTCGCAAAGGGCCAATCGCGTGTGATTCTTCCCACGCACCCCAGTAATACACGTACCCCACTCGCACATGGCCAATCGCGTGTGAACCTCCCCGTGCAGCTGGGTACATGTATTCGGAGGGGTGCGCGGGCAGTTTTACAGGCGTTTTCATGGTTGGGGGCCTGTGCACCATGTACAGGATTTGTGCGCTGTACATGGCGCACGGGGAGGGGTTGGGGGCGTAACTGGCACTGCTGCAGGGTCGCTGCGCCACTCTGCGCCACGGCTGGTTATGGATGTTCAAATCCATGAATTTACTGTGTGCGGAAATGGATTTTGGCGCACGCGGCTGGTGCAGACTGTCGCACGCACACACTGTGTGCCAGCCGCGTGTGGTGGATTCTATGAATTACCCCGTATATGTAGTAATAAATAAGAATTGTAAACCATATATATAACACACTAACCATTCATTTAAATACAATATGTTCTAAAATGGAATATACCAAAAGAAGAAAGATATTCTTCGAACATGATTACCTCACAGAAACTCCACAACTAAGAGCAACAGCAGATCTACAGACCAGTCAGTACACACCTTACCAGAAGCTAGTAAGTGTACTGCATTTTACTCATATATTTGTAAACTTTCTGTATTAAATACAAAAAAAGTGATATTATGTTTTTTTTTTCTCACAGAAATGTCTAGTACTTTGGAGTGGCTAGAGGAGCATTTCCCACGTGAGGAAATGTCAGGAAGATAGTGAACCTAATGGTAGACACTTTACTATATAAACCAATTAATAAATATTATTTTATATACATTTAACATATACGTTTTTTTTGTACAGACCATACAAAAATTGAAAATACTAAAGAAAAAGCAGTATTGGATAAGACTCTTCAGCACATAGAAGAAAAAATGGACCTACTCATGGAAAATTTTAACAATTTAAAAAACTTTGTGGAGGATCACTTGAAACAAACAACTACATACCATTCTCCACATGTACCTGTCTCCCCTCACCATATCCCACTCAACTATCCCCAAATCCTCTCCATGGACCAAAACGTTGTGATAAGACTTCCATCCCTTCTTCACCTCATATAAATCCTATTGAAACCCCCATTGAAACCCCCAATTCTCCTGTTTTTGTTTCAGTTTCTGCCTCACCTTCTATGTCATAAATTTAACATCCATATAAAATAAAGTAAAATTATTATATTGTGTCCTAATTAATTTCTTGTCTTTTTTAAAACGCAGTTCATGTGTCCGCGGACGGCGCGGGTGTCCGGAATGTCCATAAAGAAACGAAAATGGGAGTGTCCTAAGGACACTATATCTGTCCGTAATGTTTACATGCAAGTTGAAACTGTTCTAAGAACACACGCGGTGTCCTGAAATGTTCGCAAATAAACAGAATGGGGGTGTCCTGAGGACACTATACCTGTCATACTGTTCGTAGACAGGTTGAAACCGTTCTAAGAACACATCAAGTGTCCTGGGATGTTCATAAATAAACAAAATGGGGGTGTCCTGAGGACGCTATGCCTGTCTGTATTGTTCGCAGGCAAGTTGAAACTGTTCTAAGAACACAGGCTGTGTCCTAAAATGTTCGTAAATAAACGAAATGGGAGTGTCCAGAGGACATTATACCTGTCCGTACTGTTCGTAGGCAGGTTGAAACTGTTCTAAGAACACATCAAGTGTCCTGGGATGTTCGTAAATAAACAAAATGGGGGTGTCCTGAGGACGCTATGCCTGTCCATATCGTTCGCAGGCAAGTTGAAACTGTTCTAAGAACAAGCGCCTGTCCGTAACTGTTCGTTTCACTTGTGACGCACTTTTAATCACTTCAGGACCCGAACAGTGTCCGTAGAACACCAACGCGCATGCGCAAAACAGTTTCAGTGCATTTGGTGTCCTGCGGACACCCGCTCCCTTAGCGGACATGTTCGCGAACCTATGATGTGACCGCCCCCACGCTGAGCGTGTGTTCTGATTGCGAACACTGTTCGTGTCCCGAACAATTTAAAAATACATTTTCAAGCAATCTACAATATTCTTCAATAAAAACTCACCATAGCACAAGTCCCACATAGTAATCTTGAGTTTCTACATACTTTCTGTGACTTTTTTAACCCTTTTTTCTGTTCGATCTGTCCGCGGACAGCGTGCATGTCCGCGAACCGCGCACAAGCACCCCTATAAAAGGCCACACCCTAGAACTCATTCTCATTGTGTTTCTGGCTAGCCTACAGAACACAGTGAATTTTGCTGCCAACTTTTCAGATTTTCATCTCAAACCTGATGGCATCCATGGCTCCACTCATGCCACCTTGTGCTGCATCTGCCTCAGCACCACTCCCACCCCCTCCACCACCACAACCTCCCCAAGGGCCTGAAGAGGGGAACAGGAGTGAGGATGCAGAGGAGGATGAAGAGGATGACGAGAATGAGGTTGTGGAAGTGCCTACTACCAGCACTCGGCGTGAGTCTTGGGTGTGGCGAGAATGGTCCTAAGGCGCATGCGAACCAAGTCACCTGCAACAAGTGCAAAATGGTACTCAGTTGCGGGAGGCCTGGTTCATACAGCTTTGGGACAACTACCATGAAGTGACATTCATTCCACACTGGGGCCATTCGAAAGGTTGTACCTTGCGAGGAGTTTAGTAGGTTGACTTACTCTACTTCATCCTCCGTTTCCGATCCTGTCACCACAAGGAACACTCCTGTGGGACAGCGTATTCCTCAAGCTGCCTCACAGGCCATACGCAATACTGATGACCCTTACCTTTCGAGGGTCACAGATGTGTGTATGTACTGCAACGCAGTACTGTGCAGGGGGGAGAGACTTCGTAGTGCTTTTGAGGCTATCATCTAAGAGCACGAGAAGATCTGCTCACTACCCAAGTAAAACCCACTCTACATCTTCCTCTCTCCACTCGCCCTTTCTTATGCCCATGGCTGGTGTCCCCCCTTACCCTCCTTTCTCCTCCTCTCCTAGTGTGTTGTGTATAAAAAACAAAAAAAATATAAAACAACAAAAATCAAAGAAAAAGTCTCTTATCAGAGCCGCCTTTCACAGTTAAAAAATAGAAGTGAAAATAAATGAAGCAGGGCCCTGTGTATTTTTTAGAAGTCCACGGACAGTCCACGAACGTCTACAATTTTGGAGTGCTGCCCTATCATAACCATTGCAGTTTTATCTGGGAGGAAGTGGTGGCTTTGAAAAGAGCCTTTTGGTGGTGTTTGTCTGTGTTTGAAAAATTTGAAATGCTCAACACCTGCTACAAAATGGATGCTGTAATTCCAAAAAAGGTCGCAATGCATTTTGTACATTTCTCAGAAAAATCTGATTGCCAGCATAAGTAAGATGGACTCCATCTCTGTGAAAAATGTATGTACTACGAAACATAATATTTTCATTGTGAAAAGAGGACATGCCAAAATCTCTTAGAAAGGCACAAACAGCCTTATTGGCATTGTGCCTTGCTTTCTCCATTTGTGGACCAAATGAAGAAGAACGAAGCCACATTTGTCTCTGCGCAATCCGTGAAAGAATTACTTGAGAATTTGTAAACATGTTCATGACCTTCCCAAGTCCTTCTTTCATTGCAAATTGCAAAGAAATTCCAGACATATGTCCTAAACTGTTCCCTCCACAATGAATTACAGTTATGTCTGGATGTTGCTCTGTCTCCAAAGTAGCACAGAGAGGTAGCAAGTCCAACCACTTCATTCCACATACTCCATGCCAGTGCACTTCCACATGTGGGAATCCAAGATCTAAAGCTACTCCACAGCTTTCTGCATGCACCTTCAACCAATGTATCCACGAGTTTCCCAAAATCCAAACAATCTGTTTTCTGAAACACACAGCCATAGCTATCTGTTCTTCTCTCAGCAAAAAGAGTATCTGAGAAACTCTCTCGTGGCACAACACACCCACTAAACTTTCCTGACCAATCCCTTTCTCTGCTCATTCTCATTTGCATGGCTCCCCAACCCAAAATTCCCGGATGTAACACCCGATGTCCGCGGACTACGGCCATGTCCGTGGACATAGCATAACATGGACAGTCCTTCTACCATTTCCATTTCACTTTCTGTGCCATTCCCTCATTGGATATAGCTAAGAAGTCACATGACCATCCACCAATCACATCCAAGACCTCTACATCTAACTGCATCATCATAGATCAGCACTTCAAATGTACTGTTAATCTCTCTGAGTACAAGTGCCATATCGTTGGAAAGCACCTTCTACAAGAAATACTGTACAAGTCTCCAAGATTTGTACTTGCAGCTGCATGCATATCCATATGCATGAACACAAACTACAGGTATGCATATTTTCTGTATAGTACATTTCTTATAGATTCATATAAACAGATGAACTGACTTTTAGCTTGTATAATCTATAAAATGAATTAACTGTTATTTTTTCCATCTCCGAAAATCAACTGTCACTTCCAAACCTATCTTCTATTTAATTTCTTTTTACACACACATTTTCAAAGCATGTTGAACTAACATATTTAAAGTACAATATGAAGAGTTAACATATTCAAACAAAATTGCATGCACACAGTATGTTGAAATATCAAACAACAATACTTGTACAAAAACATAAAAATGTATTAATTTATGTATTTATTTACTTATATTTATATAATGCGCAAGCAGCCCATGGCATTGAGGCGCTGTTACTTACAAGAGCTTAGTTACAGAAATAGTGGTATTCAGTGGTACATTATGAATTCCACAAGGCATAGAAATGATACTTTGGTTGGTAAGTTAGTCATTACAATACAGTTTATGCATTAAGAACATATGATATGTACTCAACTGGTGCGACGCATCTTATGTGAATAAGATAGTTTTCATGGTTTTGAGGAAGGTGCTGAGGGTCAATATCAATTAAAAAAATCAATGTCTAAATTAAAAACAGTGCTATATACAAACAAAATTACTAATTTGTTTCCTTTACAATTGCAGTGAAGACCATTCTCCTGAAAAGAAGCAACCGAATTTGAAGTACAAAGAACAACTAAGAAGAAACCTGCTCATTTCAGAAAAAAAGTTAGTTGAATACCACCATATTATTTGTACTATTATTCAAACACACTGTAGGTTAATTCATGCTATTTCTGTGCCTAAAAATAGAGATTGTGCACCATTCTGTCTACAAATCCCCATTTCTTAAACAGAGATTTACAGGCAGAATGGTGCACAATTTCCTATTTTTCGGCATACAAATGACCCAACTCAGCCCCTAGAATTTTGATATTATAGAACAAACAACTGTTTTAATTGTATACCATTAGATTTACTATTTGTACTTCTCCACACCACTAGTTATTTTCTACTGTCATCTGAACCCCAGTTTAGTAGCACATAAATTCAAGAATACCCATCCCAACTAGTTGTAGTTGCCCAATGCACAATCACACACTATTACATACATCTTTATCATCTTACTCCGACACTCATGCACACAGCACACATACATTAAGAACACCCCAACCCATACCTTCTTTATTTTTTTCAACAGACCCTAAAGAATGCCTACCAAAAATCAAGTCCGTAGAAAGCAACGGAGAAGCAGGGCAAATAAAAATAGAAGTGTCCAAAACAAGTATCCATCTCTAGCAGAATTTGTAAAAAAAAATTAAAACAAAACAGCTAATACAGTCATTTAGCGAAACAAAACAAGCTTAAAGTACAGAAACTTTACATCCTCTATCAAATATTTTTTTTTAATTGAATTTGGTTACAGAAGAAAAAATATAACCTTTCACAAGTTTCAATTAAGTACATAATTTAGTAAAACAAAAAAGAAAAGAAGAAAAGAAGAAAAAATTATACAGTTAATAAACAAAGCATTCGCATCCAGACCAATTCCAACACAATTTTTAAAAGAATTTTACAGTTCTATCTTACAGTCCTCAAGCATCTTCACTACAGCAATTGTCTTTTGGTGCGAGTGACCATCAATCAAGCTTTCCCAAGAGCAATCTTGTGCCAAGTCTCCCGGACACCTAAATTTACCTTCGCCCAGTTTTATTTCTACCACCGGAGATGCAGGTTTCTTCTGATTTTGCACTGTAGATTTTTTCAGAAAAATTGGGGCGATCTTTACATTAGTTTTTGGTTCGAATGTGGCCCCGCCCTTAACCAGGGATGCTTTCAACCCTGATTTTTGTTTTACTTTAAGAAAAAGGGGTGCTAACTTAATGACCTTCTTCAAATTAGAAGAGGCTGGTGCCGCTTCCTGCTTGTTCAGAGTCTTATCTGTTTGTGAGCCTCTTGATATCCCACTCAATGATTTTATTAAGGCCAATTTTCTTTCCATCTTCCTGGGCATCCTGGAGGGCTCTTCCCTGTTTGTTCATCTTCGCACCTTCACATTTTCCCTGTGGACTATTCACTGATTCAAGTTCAACAATTTCTTGGTCATCCTTAGCTACCGCTGGGTGAGAAGAACCAGCTTTCTTCACAGGTGAATTAGTATCTGGCTTCTTATGTTTTACTTCAATTGTTTCTTTAATTATTTTTTTCCATTTTTTGCCAGCATCTTTTTCTTTGGGTGTTTTCACCCTTTTTGCTTCCCTTTTTCGATTCTTTTTCCCCCCTAGGTTTGAATTTTGGGGACGAACTGCTAAGGTCTCCTCTCCTTGAGAGTCCGACTGAGTGCTAGGGATGACTGGCCCTTGTTTGACTGACTCTAGCTGTATTTCATGTAGTTTCGACAGCAAATTTGTATTGCTGACATTACAACAACCCACTACTGCCCCGTCAAGAGCAGCCATCTCCTTCGTCATTTCCATTAGCGAGCCAGATTTAAGTTGCACCTCAGTTTTCAAAAGTTCAAAATCGGACACCAACGAGTTCAGAACATCATTGAGTGCACTCAATGTGTTGTCATTAGACTGGACCCTTTTTTCTGCATTTTCTCCCTGGGGGGCACATGAGTCTAGGACTGATGGTAATTCTATTACTGCTTCCTGCAATGGTCCAGCAAGCTCTAGGTTAGTGACTGGACCAGACAAGTTAATATTACTTAGCGTTTGATCACTTGTGTCCAGGTCCAGAACAGGTCTGGCAGACTCACCCTTTATGATTTCTAATAGGGCTTGAGGATGTATCCATATCTGTATTCATCTCTGATACATACAACTGATTCCTTTCTCCAAAATGTTCATCAATCTTTTTTTGAATTTTGTTTGTGGTTATTGAAAATTTGAGATCCTTTTTTCCAGTTTTCTGCCAAAATAGATTCTGCTTCCTGCCCACCAAAAGTTCTTACTGGTGTAGTATGGGGGGACAAAGATGGATCTGCATGCACTTGTACCTGAAGCTGTTGGACCCACCTTGCCGGAGACAGGGCCTTCTCGTTTACTTCTAAAGCCCCTCTCAACCATGTGTTAGCGGGCTGCTAGCCATTTTTGGTTCCTCCCATTATGGGGCTCTCGGGTCATCCTGAAGTGCATTGCTCTGTAGTTTCATTGTCCTATTTGATACCGACTATGGACAATTCCAAACGGGCCTCACTCACAAAATCGAACCCCTATGGCCTCCCACACAGGACTTTAAAGAGATATAAGCCTGTGTAGCTCAGAGGCTCGAAGGCTCGAAGTCCGAAAACCCACAGTCGCAATACAGCAATCAAACCGGCACTTCCATGCACAAAGACACCCTGTAGATTAATTCCTTGAATTCCTTGATTTCCTTATTTTCCTGAACGGCTCAAAGGCAACAAGCCTGCAGACACCGTCTAAATAACAAGCAAACAAGCCCTATGCCCTCAAACAGTGGTAGACAGTGAGGGATTGTTCAAAATACTGGATAACCTCTACTGTCTCCACTGCCAGGTATCAATAGGCTGGGTTACCTGGGTTTAACCCTGCTCTGACACCCCCAGTAGCAAGGCAAAAGCCCACACAAACAGTTTAATCTAATTGCTCAATCTGTATACTTTTGGCAGCCAATATATTTGCTATACGTTACAGAACTGTAAATGTAAATTTGTCCTGCAATTTGCCGTATATAACCCACAACAGGTTAAGCAGGTTAGGCAATACAAGAAATGCAGGCAGTAGATAGCAGTACAATAGCTCAGCAGCTTGTTAACCGCAATAGCCTCACTGTGCAACTTAGCTCTGTTGCCAAAGGGTTTTACTGAGCATTTGAGAGGCTTTTTGAGGCTTTTGCGGTTGTATTGAACGTAACCACCTCACCTCACGTAACCATCTCACCTCTCTTATAGGCTATTGAGCACAGGCGCAGGCTGTTCTGACGGTGTTTTATTTTAGTTGGAGCGCTGGTATGGGCATCCAACTTCCAGCTCCAACTTCCAACTCCAACCCTCCAACATTCCAACACTCGGTGCACTCGGGACACTCGGCACACGGCACCCGACTTTCCGACTTCAGCCGCGGCCCATGCTCCTGCACCGCCCCTGCACTGCCTCTCCTCGCTCGCTTCGCCTCACGTCCTCGCGTCCTCGCGTCCTAGCTGCTCGCGTCCTCGCGTCCTTCATTAGAGGAAAGGACCCATAGAATCCTGTGGAATCGTCAAGGCGCACCAGGAAACCCACTCTCTACTGCTCTCTGATACACTGCAGTTCTCTCTGGCCGCTTCCGACAATATTTGCACATTATCAAAATGTAAAATGAACCACAAAATATTTAACAAAAAAAAGTTACCACTACAGGTAAAACTGCTCCTATAAATCTTGATATAGTGCAAAGTAAGCATACCAAAAAAAGTATTTTAGTAAAAATGTTATGTCACAGAGTCGTTCATAATCTTATAAAAACAGGAGAGAAATCTGGCTCAACTCTTAAAACCTATCGTAGGAAATTAATCTTAGAAGCGTTGATAGACAGTGCAATCCTTCTCAAAAGAAAATTATTTATTTTAGTGTTAAACAAAATGAAACCACTAACAAAACTAATGACTAAATTATAAAAAAGACTTCTCAATAAACGAAATGTCAACAGAAATAACTTCTTAAGTATCTGTGGAGGTGACTGGAGTCACACTACGAGCACAGAACCATACTTTAATGAAGAAGCATACAAACAAAAGCAAACAAATACAATTGCCATACATAGCAGTAGACGAGGTTAGGAAAAAGTTAATAATACCATAATGGAACAGGAAATACTGCTTACAAAAATATCCCCAGAAAACTTAGAATTACCTCTCCATTCAATTGAATCAGAACGTCTAGTATACAAATGGGCATGCACGTCAATGTGTAACATTTCCAAAAAATCTTTCAAGTCTTTACGCCAATTCCTCAATCAATATGTGAAAGGCAAAGACAGAATCAAAATTAAACTATTGCAAAATATGTATACCTGTCTAGTGTGCAAGTACACAGGACTACAAGGACATTCATTGGCCTGCATTTCAGGATCTACTTGCAAAACCACCTTCCATTATATCAAAATGATTTCAACACATTATTCAACTATAAGAAATCTAGTCTATAAACTGTACTATGCTAAAAGTCCTGCTTTAGCACTAGCCAATTTAAATAACATTCTTCTACATGGTACAGCAAAAGACCTACTTGAAGAAAGCAACTATATCCAGAAAAAATATTTTGGAAGTGAAAGCCACTTACAGAATGAAATAGCTTTAAAGCAAATTAGCAACAATTCTATGCATGGCAACCTTCTACTACAAACACACAAAAAAGAAATACTGAAATTTAAAAGTACATCTGCTGAAGTACCAAACCATGTGTGTGTATGTTGCTGTAGAACCTTTTATAAAAGTAACACAAAAACTGTAGACCTAACATACAAAATAGAAGACAATGAAGATTCTAAATGGTTTGAATAAGCTCTCTACCTTATAGCAGAAAACAAATACGAAATAACTGACCCCTTAATACTTTGCAGTTACTGCACTACAAAACTTGACAACAACCAAACTCCTTCACGTGCTAACACAAATAATTTGGAATTATTTCCACTACCAAAACCCCTACAACAACTCAATTTATATGAGAGCATCATAATTCAAACAGTGCACCCCTTTCAGGCAATAATACGCCTTCAACCAAAAACAGCAAAATTACCTGCCTCTGAATTAGTGAAAGGTATTCGGGGAAAAGTAGTGTATTTACCATTAGATCTAAAAGGAAATGTGCACACCTAGGAGTGCAACGTCCAATGGAGCAATATTTAATGATCTTAGTAAATGGTGTACCTACAAAAGACAAAAAAAATTGGCAACAACTGGTGGAATTACATAAAGTTAGACAAGCCTTGCAATATCTAAAAGACAATAATGAATACTACAAAGAAATTAATATTGAAGAAAACTTGAAGGATACCAATGAAATAATTCAAGAGACACAAGAAGCTGGTCAATTTGAGCTGCTAGATCCTGCTACAATATCCAATACTTTAGACCATTATACAATTCACCCATTGCACTCTAATGACACTGTAGAGGATGCACTAGAGACATACAAATGCGTCAAATAAAAGAATCACCAATCAGAAAATGGGGAAAAAGTATAGAAGCATGTGCTTTTCCTCTACTCTTTGCTACTGGCAAAGGAGGAAGGTACGATGATAGACCTATTCAAATAACAGCATCAGAATACCTCTCATTACGGATGTATTCTGAAGATCCCAGATTTAGACAAAATGTGGAATACATATTCCACCTACTCTTTGAAAGTGAACTAGCAACTTTATGTTACAGAGTTGCACACACATTAAAATCAGGATCCCACTTTCAAAATATGTCAGCTACACAATTATTACAAAAAGTGCAACAAAAAGATGAGGTTTTACAATCAAATATTACAAATCTATTAGCAAATATGCGTGGTACTAAAGAGTACTGGTTTCGAAGTCATGGAGATGTACGTTGTAAGATAAGAAACCTTGGCCCAACCACTTGGTTTGTTACATTAAGTTGTGCAGAATATGCATGGGAAGATATACATGATTTCCTACGCATATCAAACAAAAACAAAACAAACATAGATATACTGACACCTGGAGAACTTTGTTCTCTAGATCCTGTTAATATTTCAAGATATTTTCACCATTGCTTCAATGCTATGCTACACTTTATTTGTAATATAACTACTCCTTCCCTCGGAGAAGTGCACCACTTCTTTTGGAGAAAAGAATACCAAGCCAGAGGAGCACTACATATCCACATGCTTTTATGGATTAAAGATGCTCCTAAATTCGTTCAAGACAGTGATGCCACTGTTTTACAGTTTATTGAAAAATATGTCACTTGTGAAATTCCATCAGAAGCAACAAATAGTGATCTTCATGCACAAACGTTACAATTTCAAATACACAAATGTGGCAAATATTATCATCGCAAATACAAAAACAAAGGGAAATACTACACCAAATGCCATTTGGTTTCCCTAGACCGGTTACAATAACAGGTCAAGTGAACAACTTCAAGTCTTCAGTTAGACATAGTGTTAAAGGTAAATCACCTAAACATACATATTACATAAAAAGAACAGAAGATGAAAAATATATCAATGATTACAATGCAATCATTGCCCACTTATGGAACACAAACATAGATGTGCAGCACATTGCAGACAATCCCACTGCAGTTGCACAATATGTTACAGCATACTTAACAAAAGCAGAAAAAACAGTGCTCCAAGACCTCTGGGATGACCTGTCATCAGACAAAACACTGTCTCAGAAATTATACAGCTTGGGCATAAAAATGCTCTCCCATAGAGAATGTGGCTCCTATGAAGCAGCAGATCGTTTAACTGGTACTGCTCTGTATGGAAAATCTGAAAATATAGTATGGCTAAGTTTTCTGACTTGATGGTCGTGCAGATGTATGGAACCTCCGTCCCCAAGTACCACACGAGCAGGAGCAAAAAACACCACTCGTGTAATCTTTGAGGCCACAGGTGTAGAGTGCCGTCAGTCTGGAACCAGGAATGCCGGAAGGACCCCTTACCACTGTCAAGGAATGGTTAGGTCAAAACACAATGCCAGTGGATATATCTAGGAATGGCAAAGAAAGCGGAAAGGCCTTACCTACTGGAGGTGGTGGGACGACCTGCTCAGAGTGAACGGGACAGGAGTGTATGGTATTCTGCGGAAGCAGCTGGTGGTTGACTGTTAAGGGTCTTGGTAGCACTCAGGATGGACAGGAACACCTGAGGGTCATAAAGAGCAGAAGGGGATAATCCGTATGCCAGTCCAGGTAAACAATCAGGGGTCGAGCCAATAGTAACACCAAGATCAAGAGGAATTCCAAATCGTGTCCAGTGAACAATGCCAAGTTCGAAATCCAAGGTGGCAGAAAACAAATGTTTCAGAGGAAAAAGCAAAGGCAGTCCATGTAGCAATCCGTGGTCCTGAAAACGTAGTTCAATCCAAGAAAAAACCAAAAAGCCACACAGTAATCCAAAGCCTCAGCTGTGAAGCATTTTTCTGTGTACCTCAGAGCCTTTTGAACGCGATGTGTGGTCACATGACGTGCATCACGTGATCGAGCGTCCCATGTCACGTGACCCGTAATGTGAACGGAAAGTGTTGGTTTTGATCAAATGACGTGGGGATCTCCTCACGCTCGCATACTGCCAATGGCCCCGGAAAAAACGCCATGGCAAATGCCAGTGAAGAAAAGGATGCAGCCTTCCTGACTCACCGGTCGGGAATACCCGCTTACGGGTGAGCCGCTGCCGTCGGATATAAGAGTGAGAGTGGGGTTTGTAGGGGATTCGGTGGTTGTTGCATGTGAGATTCGGGGAACAATTACTGGATGTGGCTCGGGACATGACAGAGCTCCCCCAAAGCCCACAACCCTGTGGGCTAGACGGGTGATCGCGATGAAAGTGGGCGACCAACCGAGGGGCATGAACGTCCTGAGAGGGAACCCAAGATCGATCAGCAGGACCATAACCCATCCAGTCCACAAGGTACTGAAGGCGACCCCTGTAGATGCGGGAGCCCAAAATGGCACTGACCTCAAAGACATCAGGGGATGACACCAAGACTGGAGAGGAAGGGGAAACAAGATGGGTTTGCACAGGGCAGAGCTTAAGTAGCGATGTATGGAACACCGGTTGAATCCACCAGGCAGGGGGAATCGCAAGGTGCAGTGCCACTGGGTTTAGCATACTGGTAATACGATAGGGACCCACAAATCGAGGGAGCAGTTTACGACAGCCAGGGATATGCAAGTGGCATGATGACAACCACGCGCGATCCCCAACCCGGTAAGTGGGTGCTGCTAGCCGCTTCCTGTCAGCGGAGGTCGTCATGGAAAGCTGGGCTTCCCGTAGGTGGACGAAGGTCTGGGCATGAACTGCGGCAATGTCGCGGGCACAGGCAGTGGCAGCAGGGGTACTAGAGAGTGCATAATCCGGATGTGGTAGAGTGCGGGGATGCTGGCCATACAGGGAGTAGAATGGGGAGAAACCAGTGGATGAGTGCAGTGTGTTGTTGTAAGCAAACTCTGCAAGGTGTATTAAACTGAGCCAGGTGCGTTGGTATTGGAGGGTTAGACAGCGTAAATACTGCTCCAGGGTCTGATTCACCCTCTCCGTCTGCCTGTCGCTCTCTGGATGGTAGGTGGAAGAAAATTGTGCGTCTATACCAAGCATTTTTGTAAGGGCCTGCCAGAAACGGGATGTAAATTGTGTACCCCGATCTGATATTAGAACCTGTGGCAATCCAAAGAGACAGAAGACAACTTAAAGAACTTCTTGGCCAATGTAGGGGCGGAAGGTATGCCTGTACATGGTATGAAGCGGGCCATCTTAGTGTAGGAGTCCACCACTACCCAAATGGTATCAAATCCCTGTGTACAGGGTAAGTCAGTGATCAGGTCCATTGAGACCGTATGCCATGGTCGTGGGGGTATGGGTAGTGTTGGAGGAGTCCCAGGGGGCGATCTCTATGGGTCTTACACTGAGCACAAATTGAACAAGAGTTCACATATGCCTCTACATCGCGCTTCATCGACGGCCACCAGCACCATCGTTTAAGCAGATCTAAGGTACGGTGCTGTCCCTGGTGACCGTTGATGGCTGCGTCATGAGACCATTGCAGAGCCTGGTTGCATGTATCACTGGTGGGTATGAACAGCTTTCCCTGCACGAAAGGTAGACCATCTTGGACAATAGAGTCCCACTCTGCTAATGTGTGAGGATGTTGTGAGACCCTCTGACGTATGGTGGATAACATGGGTTGAGTAGGAGTACAGGCACAAATAACATGACCCTTCTCCAACAAGGTGTCTGGAAAGAAGGGGAGGGAATCCCCTCCTAGGGATCGTGACAGTGCGTCCGCCTTCCCGTGAACCAGACCCGGTCTATGCTTAATCACAAAATCGTATGCTGCAAAAAATAGATGCCAACGCACTTGTCGACTATTTCTACATTTGAGGGAAGCGAGATCTTGCAGATTCTTTTGGTGTGTGTACACAATAGTTTGATGCTTAGCCCCCAGAAGATGATGCCGCCAGGTTTGCACGGCATCCTTGATGGCCAGGAGTTCTTTTTCCGTGACCGTGTAATGTGCTTCTGTTGACGTGAATTTTCATGAATGGTAAGCTATGGGATGTAGGTGACCAGTTGATGGACATGGTTGGGAAAGCACTGCACCTAAAGCAAAGGATGAAGCGTCTGCTTCTAGGACGAAAGGGAGTTCTGGATCTGGATGCTGGAGAACCGGGGCAGTGGTAAACATAGTTTTGAGGGAGTCAAAAGCCGCCTGATGCTCTCTGGACCAACGGAAAGGGATGAGGGGATGAGTCAGGGCGGTTAGAGGGGTAACTATGGCAGAAAACCCAGAAATAAACCGTCGATAAAAGTTAGCAAAACCCAAAAACGACTGTAGTTGTTTAAGATTCGATGGAGCAGGCCAGTCTGTGAGCGCACAGATTTTCGACTGATTCATGGACAGACCCCCAGGGGATATATGAAACCCTAGGAAGTCGACTTCATTAGTGTGAAACAGGCATTTTTCGGAATTCGCAAACAAAGCGTTGTTCTTGAGAAGTGCAAGCACCTCCCTTACATGAGTGATATGTTCTTCTAGGGACGAGGAAAACACCAATATGTCGTCTAGATAGACCATCACATAAATGTCTAGGATGTCACTGAATACGTTGTTTATGAAGCGTTGGAAGGTAGCGGGGGCATTACATAGGCCGAAAGGCATCACTGTATACTCAAACAACCCTTGTCGAGTGCAGAAGGCCGTTTTCCATTCGTCTCCACTACGCATGTGGATTAAATTGTACGCCCCACGAAGGTCCAACTTGGTGTAGACGGATGCATGCATGAGTTTGTCTAGCAAAGTGGAGATGAGTGGAATGGGGTAGCGGTTCTTAATGGTGATAGCGTTCAACTGCCTATAATCCACACTAGGGCGGAGGTCCTCTCCTTCTTTGGGACGAAAAAATAGGGCTTGATGCAGGGGAGGAAGAAGGTTGTATGTGTCCCAACTTCAAAGCCTGTTGAATGTAATCCTCCAAGGCCTGTTCTTCCAAAGGTGACAGTGAATAGATCCGTCCTTTTGGGATCGGGGCTTCTGGAATCAGATCGATGGGGCAGTCGTATACCCTATGCGGCGGAAGGCCTTCAGCAGAGGCTTTGTCGAACACTGTTCGAAAATCATGGGACGCCCCCGGTATCCCTGGTAGGATTGCGCCAACTGTATGAGGTGTTGTAGAAGCAAGGTTACCCTCTTCGATGGTCAAAGAGGCCACTGCCCCCAAGGCACTTGCAGGGTTGGATACTAACTCAGAATACAGCAAATAGTAGTGCTGACAAACCTCAGACTCAAAGGAAATCTGACTGGTACCCCAGTTTATTAACGGGTTATGTTACCTGAGCCATGGTATACCTAGGATAATCCCAAACTGTGGTGTAGCAATGAGATCAAAGGACAGGGTTTCTTTGTGGGTACCTTGTATCACTACCTACAAGAGGGCAGTTTGCTGTTTGATTGGGCCAGAGGCGAAGGAGGTCCCATCCACCGCCTGCACTGGTTCATGGTGTTCTTTCCTTATCAGTGGTAGGTTCAGTGATTTAGCCAGCGTGATGTCTAAATAGCACCCAGTAGCCCATGAGTCGATCACAATGTGTACCGAATGTGTACAATCCCTAGTGGGTTTCAGTAGGGCTTGGACGACAACTGGCCTAATAGGGCCAAAAGCGGCTTCTGAGGGATTTTGAGAAGCGCTCGCCCTTACCCCTGATCCTAAGGCCGAGCCTTCTGAAAATCCGGATTCCTGTTCTTTGGGCGGCGAGGGCACTCCTTGATGTAGTGGCCATTGAGACCGCAGTAAAAACAGGCGTTGCTTGTTCTTCTACGTTCCGGCTCGGCATTGGTTATGGGACTGCGAATCCCTCCTATTTGCATGGGTTCACTGTGTGGGTCTGGTGGAGGGAGGGATTGGTGACCCGACAGGCCAGCTTCCACCCTGCGTTCTGTTCTCCGGGCATACACCTGTAGGGTCAGATCAACCAGATCATATAGAAATCTGGTAGAGAGGGCACGACTGATAGAGCATCCTTCATAGCGCTGCACAGACCTCTGTAGAAAACCACAGCTTTTTTTTCTCAGGCAAAGAAGTTTCTGCAGATAACTGGTTAAACCGAGTTATGTATTCAATGAGTGTTTGTCTGCCCTGATTGAGGTCTGATAACTCCAGGTCTAGGGATTGTGCTTTATATCTTGTATCAAACACTTTGGCCATCTCACTCACTAAGAGATCAAAATCATACAGCGCCGGGTGATCGCTTTCCAGCAAAGGATTTGCCCAGGTGGCTGCCACCCCCAATAATTGAGAAAGCAGAAAGGCGGCCTTAGTGACAGAATCTGTGAATGCTTGAGGTCGACATAGGAAATGGAGCTTACATTGGTTAAGGAAGGTTCGATATTTTCTGGGATCCCCTTGATATCTTTCTGGGGCTGCTAGAGGGAACTGGGTTGGGATTACCACAGGAGTAGCCGGGGCAGGAGAGGATGTGGAAGGAGTCGGGTTTTGTGGTGTGGCATCCCCGAACTTGGGATCTGCGGGTAAGGGGTGGCGGACACTCTGTAGAGAGTCGAGGTGGTGGTGTATAGCGGTAGTAGCCGCAGCCATGTCTGCCCAGAGAGCTGTGGCGGCTTGCATTAGAGCGGCCACAGGGTCCCCGGCTGAGGTATCCATGATCTGGAGGACCAGAAAGGCTTCACAGTCTGTTCTGACTTGATGGTCGTGCAGATGTATGGAACCTCCGTCCCCAAGTATCACACGAGCAGGAGCAAAAAACACCACTCGTGTAATCTTTGAGGCCACAGGTGTAGACTGCCATCAGTCTGGAACCAGGAACGCCGGAAGGACCCCTGACCACTGTAAGGCAAGAAATGGTTAGGTCAAAACACAATGCCAGTGGATATATCTAGGAATGGCAAAGAAAGCGGAAAGGCCTTAACTACTGGAGGTGGTGGGGCGACCTGCACAGAGTGAACGGGACAGGAGTGTATGGTATCCGGCAGCAGCAGCTGGTGGTTGACTGTTAAGGGTCTTGGTAGCACTCAGGATAGACAGGAACACCTGAGGGTCATAAAGAGCAGAAGGGGATAATCCATATGCCAGTCCAGGTAAACAATCAGGGTTCGAGCCAATAGTAACGCCAAGATCAAGAGGAAGTCCAAATCGTGTACAGTGAACAATGCCAAGTTTGAAATCCAAGGTGGCAGAAAACGAAAGTTTCAGAGGAAACAGCAAGGGCAGTCCGTGAAGCAATCCGTGTTCCTGAAAACGTAGTTCAATCCAAGAAAAAAACAAAAAGCCACACAGTAATACAAAGCGTCAGCTGTGAAGCATTTTTTCTGTGTACCTCCGAGCCTTTTGAACACGATGTGTGGTCACATGATGTGCATCACGTGATCGAGCGTCCCGCGTCACGTGACCCGTAATGTGAACGGGAAGTGTTGGTTTTGATCACATGACGCAGGGATCTCCTCACGCTCGCATACTGCCGACGGCCTCGGAAAAACCGCCATGGCAAATGCCAGTGAAGAAAAGGACGCAGCCTTCCTGAATCGCCGGTCGGGAATGCCTGCTTCCGGCTGAGCCGCTGCCGTTGGATATGAGAGTGAGAGTGGGGTTTGTAAGGGATTCGGTGGTTGTTGCATGTGAGATTTGGGGAACAACTACTGGATGAGGGTCGGGACATGACACTAAGTCTTGGTCCTGCTAAATCTAGAAGAAGAGTTCTAAAATCATACGAAGATATAGAAACAATAGCCAAACATGATCCCAACAGCCAAGACAGTTTAAAAAAACAATTTACTGGACACATACTACCCAAACAGAAGTAACACTTTGGAAACCATGTGCCACATACCACATAGCCCAAAACTTCACATACAAAAATAATATAAAACCCGATGAAAATAAAGGTAAATACAGAGTGACAAATTGTGAAGACAGCTTAGTAAATCTCACCAAACGAAATTTAATTAATCATATATAATTGTCATTAAAGACTCCTGAACATAACAAACTATATAACATGTCCCTGCTACAACTCTTTAAACCATGGAGAAAAGAAGAAGACATTCTAGATAACTACGACTCAGGTGAAGACGCTTTCAAAGCAAACAAAAGCACTATAACTGATGTAAACTTTACACAGTACAAAACAATGTTGCACAATGAACAGCAACACGAAGAAGAACTCCAGGCCCAACTAGATAAGGACACTCCTGACAGTAGTCAACCTTCTGCAACAGGAAGCCAAGGACCACTGGGAGAGCCACTAATAACAAATGAGGCAGAATTAGCTATGACAGAAGTAGAAAACACCATGTGTCAGTATGAAGATAAAGAAGACTTAACTATACTACAATCAAAATTAAACAATGAACAACGTAGCATTTTTCAAGAAGTAACAAAAGAAATTGCACATGGTGTACAACATGAAAACAAAGAATGCACCTGCCAAAATTACAAACCTGTACTACTGTACGTCAGTGGTGAAGCTGGTTCTGGCAAAACATTCTTAATCAAAATCATCAGTAAGTTCCTTCAACAATTGACAAACAACAAACTGTCAGCTGTCGTCACTGCCCCCACAGATTTAGATGCCTACAACATAGGCGGTGTCACTTTACACCGATTACTACTCCTGCCAGTAGAAAACCAAAACAAATTAGACTATTACAAGCTTTCTACAGAAGCTGCAATGGAACTACACAGAGTATTAAAACAAATGAAAATGCTACTAATAGATGAAGTGAGCATGGTCTCCAACCTAGTGTTGGCTTTGATTCACCGCAGACTACATGAAGTACTCAAAACAAACTACGAAGAGCTCTTTGCAAGAAAACACATTATTGTTTTCGGAGATCTTCACTTGACACCAGTGAAAGGTGAGCCTATTTTTAAAACATTAGGACACATACTCTGCCATAAAACTGTTGGCAGCATTGGAAATGTCAACCTTTGGCAACATTTCCAAAAGTTGACTATTTACAAAAAATGCGGCAATCTGCAGATCTCACTTATGCCAACATCTTAAAAAGTATTAGCGTTGGTATACTATCTCAAGAAGCACAAGCAATATTGAAAACCCGGCACATTCATGCACTTTATGGAGATGATGTATGTGCTACAGATGTTATGGAACAATTAGCCCACAAAAGTGTCAATTGTATGGCCATAATGCCAACTCTTGCAAGCTGTTTCAAATTCAATGAAACAATGTTAAATAAAGAAATGCAACCAATAATGGAAATTAGCACCACAGACAACCTAGACATACATGGTATGACACTACCTATGTGTGATCAAGCCACAACAATACTAAATAGTTTAGAAAATTCAATCTCCAACACAGCTGGGATGGAAAAAATATTAAAATTATCCTTAAATATCAGAGTAATGCTTAAACGTAACCTTGACATGGACCAAGGACTAGTTAATGGAGCACTGGGTACAGTTGTTGGCTTACAAACAAACCCACGTGACAACAACATTCAGTTTGTCAATATTCTCTTTGACAAACTTTCAGAAGTAAAAAGGATAGGACGCTCAACAGGTCGATTCCTTCTCTTCAAAGACATGTATGTACGCAGAGAACAATTTTAAGTAAGTATATTATAATAAGTACAACCATCACAGCAAATCACACCCATAGTGGCTTACAACTTTGTTGCTTATAGATTTCTTCTTGGATCCCAAAGTTATAAGCCACTATGGGTGTAATATACTGCAGTGGGTGTGGCCAGGGCATAGACTCTTAGGTGCATGGCCATATAGCCATGCTCCCAAGACTCTTTGCCCTGGCCACAACCACCGCAGCATATCACACCCATAGAGTCAAACATTTTGACTATGCCATATGGGCACTTTTAATGTCCGCGGACATGATGAGTGTTCTTAGAACACTTTCAACTTGCCAGCGAACAATACCGACAGCGTCCTCGGGACACCCCCATTTCATCCATTTATGAACATTTCAGGACACTGCAGGTCTTCTTAGAACAGTTTCAACTTGCCTGCGAACAAAACGGACAGGCATACTGTCCTCAGGACACCCCCATTTTGTTTCTTATCGAACATCCCAGAACACATCATGTGTTATTAGAACAATTTCAACTTGCCAGCGAACAATACAGACAGCGTTCTCAGGACACTCCCATTTCATTTATTTACGAACATTTCAGGACACCGCAAGTGTTCTTAGAACAGTTTCAGCTTGCTTGCGTACAGTACGAACAGTCATACCGTCCTCAGGACACCCCCATTTTGTTTATTGACGAACATCCACCATCCTCAGGACACCCCCATTTTGTTTATTGTTGAACATCCCAGGACACATAATGAATTCTTAGAACAGTTTCAACTTGTCTGCAAATGAAACGGACATGCATACCGTCCTCAGGACACCCCCATTTTGTTTATTTACGCACATCCCAGGACACATCAGGTGTTATTAGAACAATTTCAACTTGCCAGCGAACAATACGGACAGCATCCTCAGGACACTTCCATTTTGTTTATTTACGAACATTTTAGGACACCGCGAGTGTTCTTAGGACAGTTTCAGCTTGCTTCCGAACAATGCGGACAGATGTAGCGTCCTCAGAACACTCCCATTTTGTTTATTGACAAACATCCCAGGACACTGCATGTGTTCTTAGAACAGTTTCAACTTGCTTGCGAACAGTACGGACAGTCATATCGTCCTCAGGACACACCTATTTAGTTTATTTTCGAACATATCAGTACACCGCGTGTGTTCCTAGAACAGCTTCAACTTGCCTACGAACCATACGCACGGACATAGTGTCCTCAGAACACCA
The DNA here is from genome assembly GCF_040938575.1 of Ambystoma mexicanum. NCBI lineage: Eukaryota > Metazoa > Chordata > Amphibia > Caudata > Ambystomatidae > Ambystoma > Ambystoma mexicanum. The sequence goes on from NC_090934.1 coordinate 622,871,416, forward strand.
CCATTTCATTTATTTAGAACATTTCAGGACATCCGTGTTGTCCGCGGACAAATCGAACACAACAAGGAGATCTACCACCTAAATAAATACAACATTTAACCCATCTCTTACTCCCCCACCCTCCCCAAACAGTCTTACATATCAACACACTCTACTAAATAGCATTTCTCCACCAAGTTTTACTGCGCTGTCCGCGGATGTCCTTGAATTCAAGATGTCGGGCGTTCCCGAAAATCTGACCGCTTCACGCTCTTCGCCATCCAATCAGCAAACACGTTGCATGCCCGCGGACATGACGCAAGCCAGTTGGCCAATCAGGACACTGTCCGCAGAGCGAACAGGGAAGTTTGTCCACGGACAGAACATAGATATCACTAATTTTCTTCGACATATTTTTTGCTCATTTTATAAAAAACTACTGGTCAAATTTGCAAAAGCACACTTTCGGGACCAACCCGCTGCTCCTGGTCCAAATGTGGTGAAAATCCATCCAGCAGTTTGGGCTGTAGGCGTGAGCAAAGTTTTTTCCCCGTTCAGTCTATGGGAAAAAAATAAGTTTTGGGACCCCCCTTATAACTTTGCCCCCTCTTGGACCAAACCTCACCAAACTTCGCAAAAAATATCAGAGCGACCCATATACTTTTTTTTGCAAAGTTTGGTGAGGATTCGTCCAGGGAGAGTGAAGTTATAGGCCACCCAAAAAGGGCTCTTCCTATGGAAACAGCAACTTAACCATAACTACACAGCCACTACCGTATAATATATATATATATCTTCTGAGCACTGATGACATCAGGCAGGGTAAGTAGCACTCTTCACATCACCAAAAGTAGCGAAGTCCGGACAGCAAAGTTAAAGTATAATAACCATCCTTATTAATGCCTTGCAAAGTGGCACAAAAGTTAAAAAGCCATAAAAGTTTGGCACTCCCAAAGTGCAAATATCTGTGCACATTGGGAACGTTAACGCGTTTCGCAGCTCGCCTCACCACTTGATCACAACAATGTGTCCCCATCAAATCACAGGGTTTTAAAAACATGGTGCAGAGCAAACGGCGACCACTTTCGCCGAAATGGAAGAGGGACGCCATTGGGGAAACGCAACCCATTTGGAGCAAACCCATGGCGGACATCTTTACCTATTGGTGCCGTAGTAATGGCAAGGATACATATGCATAGAATTGCCATCTCTTGAGACTGTGAGGTCCTTGTCAGTTGTCCTTATTTGGGATTTGATACAGAGTTACTATGTGTATTTGTTACACTGTTTGTCCGCCATGACCTGCCACAAACAATGAGCGCGTGTCGATGGAGCCCCTCGGTGCCTTATACGTGCTTAAATGCATTCCATACATTTGAGACATCATGTTTTGCTTAGATGAAAGACGCATTGAACATGCAACGAACATTGGCATAGTTCACAAATCGTAAAAAATTAAGTTAATAAAGTTACTTTTCCCAGTCCCAGATGTGATAGCATGAATGCTTAATCAGCCCTTTTTATGATCCAAAATGAATCAGAATTCAGCCATAGTTCGATGGAGAGGAGGTCCTGCACAAGCATAATGATTACATCATAGGTCACATCCTGAGGTACGTCAATCAACCTGAGATGCATTCTGTATACTATCATCAACAGTGAACTTCGTATAATATTTCTGGCATGAATGTTAACACAAGACCTATTTATTGCTAGTTAGCAAGGAGGTCCTGAATGCGCTATCTGTTAGCAAAATGCCAATATAATGGCTGCGCAACTAAATACACACACCTTGTATAACATCTCGGCATACCTTTCCTTGTCTTGCCTCAAACCCAGCACACAATATACTGCTGGGTATAGGAAGTGTAAACATCTGTGATACCGAAGGATAAACCCATTTTATTTGTGCGTTGTGAGACTGGTAGATTAATTTCAACGGCAGTCCTGCGAATGAAAGGAAATGTCATGTGGCCTTTTGTTAGTCAGATAATTGGCAAACAGGGTTACATCGAGGGTCAATTTAAATAAAATTTGACTTAAATTAGGGATAGATAAAATTCAATATGTGTATCCTGATTTATTTAATGAACACCATTTTCCTTCCGAGACAGCAAGACGGACATACGCTTAAAGAGAGAATTGTGTATATGTTTTGATCTATTTCAAATACTATATCTAGTGTTTTCCAAATGCACTGGGCTGGAAATAGTAAAACATGAAATGTAAGCAATGACTTTTACACAATTTGTAAAGTACTTACTTTTATTATATCTGAAATTTATCAGATAAATCCACTTACCACGAGTAGAAAACATGCTGACAATCTCGTGGACAAAATTCTCAACAAAGGGATTACAAGATGCAGGGAAAACAGGGTCTATGCAGATGTTTAATGCACTTGCTGTTCATCCTTGATATGCGCGTTCAACTCTGCTCTTTCCGCTAATACATTTTTAAACGGAAAAATACATTCAAATTGTAAACAACACCTCTGTATTTATACCCGATTATGCAGTGTTTCTGGAGAAAAGGAGGCACTTTTAGGCTTCTCAGAAATTCTTCATTGTGGCTTAACAAAATTCTTACATGCGCTGTTACTGCCATTACCCATCTGGAACTGGTCAAAACCAGAAAATATGATGGTCACGACTGGCAAAAGCAAAATGACTGAAAGACATTGTATGGGAGGAAAGGTCGCTTAGGCCTCCTCCCCTCCATTCTCTTCCCACATGCACACTATGATCGTCCCACTGCTGCCCATTCACCTGTGGCCAGAGTTGTCGGACAGCCTCGGGACGACACATACTAGTGTAACGTCCAAAAGAGGGCTGATTACTGACTCCATTTTGTATGGAATCCCGACTCTATCTTGTATATGCCAAAGCAGGCCTCACAGCAAAGCTAGCCTGCAGGCCTGCAGCTCTCCCCTGGAACCGCGCACAGTTCGGCAGCTACTCCCCGCACCTCCTCCCGTCTGCTGTCCATGTAGCTGTGCTGTTTAGCTGTCCTGTTCTCATGGAAAGACTAGGCACAAATAGCTACAAGTAAAACACTGTATCTTTCACCTTCCTCCTTCCATCACTGACCTGTGAATGACCGGACAAAAACTCAGGCCTGGAGAAAACAATTCATCTCCACAAACATGCCTCGTCACTTGCAGACTCTATCCTTAAAATTATCCTTAAGATATATACTGTGCATAAACCCCCAATCACACATCACTTTTGATGAAGCAGATGAATACCCCAAGACTGTGTGCCCCCCTATTTCACCTACAATGCTAATCCCCTATGTAAGGCTATACATTCCCTACTGTGTTTATATATAAGGGGGCTGTTAACAGAACAATCAATAATTACCTATCTAAATTAATTGCAATGAATATTATATCACAATTTACATGTCCATGTCCTATAATGTTGGTTAGTAATGTTGGTTATGAGTTGTTCACTACCAAAGACCCCCGCAAATGTATGGAGTGCTAGGTAACTTGTTTGTTATGGTGTAAAACGTATTGTTCGCTTGCAAAACTTGTTCTATAGTATTGTGTATAGTCTCAAACATATTTAGATGTTATAAGATTCTCATGCACAATATAAATGGTGCAGCCACGAGACTAATGTAAATAAAAGCCATTCTGTAGCACGCGACAATGTGCCAATATGATAATAGTAAACATGATCAAACCCCATACAAATGGCTCATGTATAATTCCCCTCTCCAGCAGTGCCGTTTCTCTTTTCCTCATGACAGTGCTGCTGCCGTAGGCCCATGTCTCACTAATGCCTTAATGCAACAACTGTATCGTCTCTCACTTTTGCAAGGCCCACACAGAATGCCCTCCCACCCCTTGACACAAGATTACCCTCCTATCTTTCCCTCTTTTCAGGTATACAAGACAATGGTATTTTTTATGAGTGTCCTTTTACTGCTTTCTTTGAAGTAGTGTCTAGATTAGAGAGTTAGTATCAGTCAACCCATCCAGGGCCCCATAACCTTCACCTCACACTGACCAGCCCAGCTGAAGCACGTGATGTCCACCTTCCCGCCAAGCAACTATCCAATCATCTGTAGGCGGCGCCTACACACCAATACTGGATTTGTGAATCTGCCAATGCGAATATAATTAATGTAACATATATTGTGACATCATTTATTTGCTGTAACGCTTTTTAAAGTACTGTTAGAGTGATGTTGGGCAGAGCGCTCTCTGAGTTTGCAGAGTTCTCTGCTTGCCCTATTTTGGTTTTAGATAAACTTACTTTTACTTTCACCCACACTTGGTCTTGGTCTCATTCCCTCCTGGTGGGTGTCCATTATTGACTCTCATTGGGGAGTTATGATTGCATTTTGGGGGACTATCATCTTCATTTGGTGACCCTGACATGATTTTGTCCTTCCGTTCCTTCTGGCACAAGACGTCCCCAGCCACAGCAGAGACACAGAGTGTGCCCCCTCAAAGAGCTGCCTGCCTACAACCAGTACACCTGGATGTGCGCACATAGTAGGGTGAGAGGGACGGGTCCCAGCTTTGCAAAAACCCACTGTACTGCTCACCGGATCCAGGTGCGGCCATTGAGTGTGGGACGGCGCCTTGTCAGACCAGCTACAGAGGGTCTCGGATCAAGATGGACACGTGAGTATCGAGTGCGAGCGACATTAAAAGAAACAAATGGGAGTGGAAAAATAGTGTAAGTAGTTAGATAAAATGATATTGGGGTTAGAAAGAAGGGAAACTAGAGGGGAGAAGAGTTCAAATATCAGAAAAAGAACTTGTGGGCTTAAATCTATTCTTCTTTCTTTCTGCATATGGCCATTAGGACAAGTTAAGGCGATTACAAGGTGAAAAGGGAAACAGAACCTAGCTCCGCAAGGGGGTGTAAGGCGGCGCCACACAGTGCTATTTCGACTAGTACTGGGTATAAAGAGGAACATAAGTGGAAACAGTAGGAGTCTATATAAGGAGAAGACTCGGAATAGTATCTAGAAAAGCTTCATCTTTTCTTTTTTTTGGGTAAGGGGATAGTACATAAGTGATTAAGATAGGTAATGGACTGGCATATCACGGAAAAATATTGGAAGGGTAAAGGGGGGCATGAAGGGAGGATTTATGTTAAGTGTTACATGTGATATGTTTAATGGTCATTGTTGTGTAATCGTCTTGATATGTCTATTGCGTACAATGTACATGGATATGGAATGATAAAAAGCAATATTGCATAATTATTTTTACAAACTCTGTCATAGTAGGTGCGACAGATTGTAGATTACCAAATACAGTGTCACGAAGGAGACATACGAAGAAGTGAAGAAGTGAATTACATTGTTATACTGACTCACAAGGTTGGAAAGGCATTGTTAAGACAGGATGGGTGCGGAGACACTATTGTCACATATTTGCCAAAGTTTGCCAGGGTATGCAGACAGGATCACAAAGTGCCATGATCAATGGATCACAGAGTTGAAAGGGTGAGGTTTACCCCAGGTATGTCCCAAAGCAGGGTAATTCGCTAAGAATGTCCTAGACACGGTAGCAACCTGTTTGTTTGTGAAGTACAAAGGCAAACAACTCCAGAATAGGTGAGAAATATTTGATCTGTGGAGAGTCTTCGAGGAAGTGCCTCCAAACAAAGGTAAAGGAACAGGGTGCATCTCCCCTGGCAGCAAATAGCAGTGAAAGGGAAGGGGAAGAAAAGGAGGGTAAAATAGAGGTCACACGATTATATCCCCCTCCTGCCAAAGCCAGTACTAGCAGAAGGGTATAGTGACCCAGTGTACATGTCAAAGCCCACATCCCCCTAAGTGCCCCAACCAACAGCCACAGCACCACCCCATATGAGTGTCCAAGAGCAAGTGGTCAGGTGAGTACCCCTGCAATAGATATCGAAAAATGCACCCAAGACTCAGACTCACGATTAACAATGGCCCGGACAGAATTATCACAATTAAGAGATATATGTATACATGGAAGCTCCACTACCCCCAGAGCTGAACAAACGCAGATGTCACAAACACTTGAGAGGTCAACGGAGGAGGGGTGGAAGAAGAGAGAAATATTGTTCCGAATGAATGATACACCCACAAGAATAATAAAAATAGACCTAGCTATCAGTGAGGTGGGCGCAGAAGGAGGGGACATTTCATCAGATAGAGAGGAAGAATATTGGTGTGACATAGAAGAGCAAGAAGAAGAGGAAAAGAGGTTGGGCTGTGCAACAGGTGGGGTGACGGCAGGAGTAGAACAATCTCCTTTGGGGAGGTTAATGGAAGAAGAATGGCATGGAAGGTTGAGGAACAGGATGGAACAAATGGCAGTATTGGGAAAAAGGGGGCGAAGGTAAGTACAGGGAAATCAACAAGAAATAAATCACAATTACCATTGATACACGGAGGGGTTGGAAGACCCAATTATATATCCTGGGCCCAGATGGATAAGGCAAACTTACTAAAAACTCTACCCCTACTCTTGGGAGGGGCAAGTAAGTGGATATACACATTTGAGAAAAATACTACCGGGTCCCTTTAGCCGTGGGTGATGTTAAAAGCATATTAGTGTCTGCACTAGATGATCAAGCTAACAGGGTGTTGGCAAAGGCAGTATTTCCTGGAATGTGATTGCCATGATGGGGCATCTTTTAACACAGTAAGAGCAAGAGTATGGGATGCACTAAGAGACATTTTTCCAGATACACCGGATTTACAGTCTGTAATGCAATGCACAATGGGAGAGGAGGAATATGCAATGGCCTTCATTCTCCGGGTGCAGGAGATGTGGAAAGCGGAGACGGGCACAGCTTAGATCAATCCACCTCCCAGGTCTATTTTATAATTTAAAGAGGGCTCCTGAAGGAAGTGCAGAAGGCCCTTGATAAAATTGCTGGGATAGAAGCAAAGGGCTGGCCAGAGATACAGAGCATCATAGTACACCATTACAAAAGAATCAAAGTAAGGGAAAGGGAGATAGCCCAAAAGAGACTGGCAGACGAGGCTAAATTAATACAGACAAAACTAGTGAAGGTCACAGCAGCAGTAGTCACCCTCCCAGCAGAAAGAGAACGAGAGGAGGAGGAAGGGCCGTTCGCAATACAAGCAAGGATGGCCATAAACTGGGCAGGAAATGGATAGGAACAGTGGAACAGCAAGGAACAATATATAGGGCCACAATGGCAAGCAAGGAGCGCCTGTGGAGGAAGAGGTGCGTACAGGGGGTCCAGAGGAGGTGGGTACGGGTATGGAGGATAAGAAGGACAATGCCCCAGGGGAGGAGGACAGGGAGCATGCTGGAACTGTGGGAGGCGGGAACATTTTTCAAGGGAGTGTCGAAGCCGGCTCATGAACCCCTACCAGAACGAACAACAATATGGTCATCCCCACCCAGGAAGCACATGGGTGGTGGTAGGAGAGAAGAGCAACCCAATCCCAGGTACACAGATGAACGCAGAGCACCTCCACAAAACACACAACAATATACGCAGTCCTGAGAACACATGGCCCAGGTTCGCAGAAATCCCTTTGTCACGACAGCAAATGGTGCCCCTGCGCCTTTCAGAGGTACAGCAGTAGTATCAGGTAATGTTTTTGACAGCGGGGAGGACACACAATATTCTGCATAGGACAGTCCACAGTGAGCGATTGCGTGTCCAGTACTATTGATAACCCTCAACGCAGCAGAGGAACCGCTGGTGGGGGTGGAGATAGGGAAAAACAGTTCATTTTTATGGTAGACTCAGAAGCAGAAATTCATGCCTACGAGAAGGAAGGTTTCCACTTTCTAATCATAAAATGGAGATGCAGGGGTTTTCTGGGGCAGTGGTCGAGATTCCATACACAGAAGAATTGGAAGTAACAGTGGGAGGAAAAACAGTGCGAGCACCCCTACTGTATTACGAAGACTTGCCCATACATTTACTATCTCATTCACAGAGAGAGGGATAGTGTGCTCAACTCCTGGGATTTGTGCAATGCGAGCCATGCTAGTTATACACACAAAAGCCACGGCACAGCAGGTGCCTGGAGTACCTGTAGACCTAGACATGTTCACACAAGGGTTAAAAACATTGGCACGAGTAGTGCCCGAGTTAAAACGGCAAGAATGGAGAGTGCCATCAAAATTTGTGTTTCGTCCCATAGCAGGCCCGAGATAGTGCCACGGTCGGTCGTGTCCCTAGACTTACATGGGGTACAGGTGTCATCACAAAGGATAGCAGTGATTGGACTAGACATACATGGATGTGAATGGCAAACAGTGCTGTGCATAAATGCCAACACAGCCTTGCAAGATTTATCTGACGAGGAGCTCTTCACAAACTCAGACAGTGATGGGGAAATAATAATGGAGATAGCAATTCCCTGTGACATAATGATCCAGAACAGACAAGTGCCACTTCCATTTATGGCTGTAGTGAGCGCACGACCAGCATTTTTTAATGAAGAAATGCAACATGTACCAGCAGACTTGTGGACCACTGGCCCGCATGACGTGGTATTGTTGCGTGAAGTAACACCTGGAAAAATAAAACTCAAGCCAGGGGCACTATTGCCCCGTGTAAAACAGTACCCCCTTTCACGATAGGTAGAAGAAGGAATAAAAGAAACAATACACGCCTTACTACATCAAGGGATCATAGTACCTTCAAATTCCAGCTGTAACACTTTTATCTATCTGATCAAAAAAGCAAAGGGAGGGGCTTGGAAGTAGATACAGGATCTACATCCCCTCAATGACATCATACAAAAAGAGTTCCCACTGGTCCCAAACCCTGCATCAATACTGTAGTATACCCAAGGAGGCATCATGTTTTACAGTGGTGGATTTAAAAAAAAACATTCTTCTCAGTACCACTGGATCCCGAATCACAGTACCAGACAGCATTTACCCTGGGGGGGAAAAGGTACAAGCATTGCAGGCTACCCCAGGGGTACTGTGAAAGCCCAAGCATATTTAACAGAATACTGCATGAAGATGTTGGAAATATCGACACAAAAAGCACAATCATTCAGTACGTAGATGACCTCTTGATCTGTGGAAAAAATGAAGATGAGTGCAGACAGGATTCAGTAACACTATTGACACTACTAGCACACAAGGGTTACAAGATGGACAAACAGAAGTTGCAGCATTGCTTGCCAGAAGTATTATTGTATTTAGGTCAACTAATATCAAAAGAAGGCAAACAAATAATACCCGACAGAGTAGCAGCTGTTCGAGCTGTAAGTGAACACAGAACAGTGAAGGAGATGCAGACATTTCTCAGTATGTGCAACTATTGCCATGCCTTGATATCAGAATATGCAGCATACACAAAACCATTCCTACACGCACTAAAGGAAGCACAAAGGGAAAAAGCAGTAGTACAATGGACACAAGAAATGCACACTGCCCTCAACACATTGAAAGAATTGATATCGACAGCACCCATTCTGGTGACACCAAAGTATGAGCGCTAATGTTATTTATTTTTGCATTCTGATGGAACACTCATGATGGCAGTACTGACAAAAAATCATCACTGGGCCACAAGCCTCTAGCGTACTACAGTGGTAGACTAGATGCAGTGATGCAGGGACACTTCACTTGCGAACAAGCTCTCGCAACTGCAGCGTTCGCTATTGAAAAAAGTGCAACAATTGTGATGGGATGCTCCGTAATCCTATGTGTAGAACATTCACTGTTTGCCATACTGGAAAGGTCAAAAAGTACATTAACAACACAGAGGGCCACAGCCTATGAAATAATATTATCAAGTGCAAACATACACATAGTACGGTGTAAAACAGTGAACCCAGCCACATTTCTCATAGAAGCATGCACAGTGGAAGATATGCAAATTCACGATTGTGCCACGTACAGGGGGGAAGACAATGTTACACCCACAGCAAATCAAGATGCACTGACTGAAGGAGAAGTCTATTTTGTAGATGGATCAGCATCAATAAATTGTGAAACAGGAGAAAAATATGTAGGGGCAGCAGTGGTACGATTGGAAGAAGGGGAATATGAAGTGATTGTACAAAAGAGGTTGCCCACCCATTTTTCAGCACAAGCAGCGAACTGGTGGCGCTAATTGAAGCGCTGCTCACAGCCAAAGGAATTGCAGTAACAATATACACTGACTCTGCATACATGACCACAACAGTCCAGAGGGGATTGGATTTGCCCTATGCGGGAGGAGAGAATTTAGAAGAGCAGATGGGTCCCCTGTGCAGTAGAATTAATAGGGGCCCAAAATGAGGCAAAAGTTGTAGCTTTTGTAAAATGCCAGGCCCACACGAATAAGAATGACATCATCTCATTAGGAAACGCTGCAGTGGATGCTGCTGCCAAGGAAGCATCTTATATTGCAAAAGAAATAACAGGTGAGTACATACTGCAAAGGTATGTGGAGGAAAAGCAAAATGAGGAATATAACTCCATGCCAGTTTCACAAATGCTAGAGTTGCAGCAGGATGAGCCAGAGGAAGAAAAGGAACTATGGTTAAAGAGATGGTGTAGTCAATCGTCCACTGACCTCCTCTGGCAACAAAACAACACAGGTAAAGTAGTAATGACATGGAAACTACTATAAATAGCATTCCAGCATCTTCACTTCCCCGCCCACAATGCCAAACAACATATTGCAGCAGACATTGAGGAAACTTTGTTTGTGCCAGTGCTACAAGAACAGATATCCAAAATGATCATAGAGTGTACCACATGTCAAACATATAATTCGGGAATGACATTGAGAACATTACGAGGAACATTACCTAAGCCAGTTGGACCCTTCCGAGTACTACATATTGACTAGGCAGACATGGGAGAAAGGTGTAATGGATTACGTTACTTAATAGTGGCAGTGTGTCCCTTTTCAAGGTGGGTGGAAGCAAGCCCCTGTGCCCACCCAGACGCAAAGTGTGCAGCCAAGTTCCTAGTGAGGGAGGTGTTTTCTCGCTGGGGGATATGCAATGCCATACATTCCGACAATGGAACGCATTTCGTCAATGACTTGTTCAAAGCAGTGACAACAATGCTGGGCATTACTCACACATTATGTACGATGTATCACCCGCAATCAAATGGCATTGTTGAGAAGATAAATAGACTCCTTAAAAGTAGACTGTCAAAACTATGTCACACATTGAAGAAAAAATTGGTATATTGCTTAACATTGGCCCTATTTGAATTGAGAAACCAACCCAGTAAGGACCACCACTTGTCCCCCCACGAGATAGTGACAGGTAGACACATGCACACAGCGCACTCCCCATTACGAAGACAGTCAGATGCACACAGAAGCGCAACAGTGTTGGGTGAAGAGTTCCACGAATACTTGAAACAACTTACAAAAGTGGCACGTATGATTGCAAAACAGATAGCACCCCCTTCACACAAGAAACAGCAAGTGATATGGTAGCGCCAGCCACAGATAGCCCACGCTGCCAGCTCATGCCAGGGGAGATGGTGTATCTGGAAGCTTCGTAAGTCGGTGGAATGCACCCAGATTCCACGGTCCCTATTAAGTAGTGTATTGCACTCTCACAACAGTGAAGGTGAAGGGCCTGAGATACTGGATTTGTTTGTCCGACGTACGCAAAGCATATTGCAGTGTAGGGCAAAATGAAGATGAAAATAGTCCAGAAGGAGTAACACAAAGGTAAAAAAGCAAAAGAGACATAATTGATAAGACATCTGAAACAAACGAATGGAGGAAATTAATAACGAAAATAATAAAAGAGTGTGTAAAAAAAAGCATAATAAATGATAAATGCCTAGACGGAAGAAGAAATATGCATTCTAATAGTAGTTGCATTTAAAATAACAGTGATGATAGGGACTCTCTCTCTCATATTGATTCTCTAGATTTCACGATGAGCATTAATTAAGAGTAAAATGTGTATAAAGTATAAAGAGTTCTGAGTAACAGTTACAATGGAAAAAAGAAGTTAAATGAATGTATGCTTAACACACTTTTATATCTCATTCTGTAGGAGTAACCATGGCAACGGAGGGGGTCCCCAATGTGAACGACAGTAGATTAGATAGTAATAGGAATAGACAATTTCATTTGAGACAGTACTCGTATGAGTGTGGTTTATTTTTCTGTGCAGTAATCTTCTTTTCAATGTGGTTTGGTCTAGTAGTTTATTGGACCATAGCATTCATATCTATCGACTGAGTGAGGGGGTAAATTTGGTGAAACCGGGATCCCATCTCATATGGGATGGATTTAAGTTGATCTGGTCATATGGGACCCATAAAAACATATCACACAATGACAATCATACAACCAGTACTCCCACACATGTAAATCCTACTACGCGTTATAATGAATCTGAGTTCAGTATTTACGAGATGAACGACCTGGACCCCTCTGAATTACACTGGTTACATTATGATCCCAATCCAACTGTATTATTTGAACCAGACACAGCTGAACAGCACACACCATACCATGAGGGTGCAAAACGCAGTGATGAAAACACTGTTGAAAGATACATTGCACTATATAACAAGTGGGAAAAGGAGGGGGGCAGGTGGAGCATCCTCAATCCAACATGACGATAGAAAAGCTCTGAGAAGCCCGGAAGGGAATAGAAGGAGGAAAAGTGGGGCAGAACAGAAGATGTATGATGAGTATCATGGGCTGTGGTTGGATACAATAGAAGACCCACAACACCCACACCAGTCTAACAAATAGTACGCAGACATGAGCACCACCACAAAACAGACAACTAATGAGAGCTGCTATGTGTGCTCTCTGATACCGCATGACTCGGGTACTCCTAAAGTGCTGTTACCACAAGAGTCACCTGTTGCAGAGGCACAGTGTCTCCTTCATCCTGCGCTATGCAGCATCAAAAATAATTTTCAAGCACACACTGTCTCATTTGAAATACTACAGAACAAGAAGACGTGCTATGCAAAACCACTAGGAGTAATCTGCCTGAAAGAACCTTTCCTGGTGATCAAAGGAACATTCTATTCAGACAATAAGTGTCAAGAAGTGCAAATAACATGCAAAGCAGAGGCATTGCGAGGACTATCAGAGAAAGAATTGCAATGGATCCACAGAACATGCACCCCGATATGGACTCAACACATCACGAAACTCACATGGGTAACGGCCTTTGAAAAGCCATTCAAACTGCCGAAGGAAATATCCTATGATCTGTGCTTCTGCGGAGAGGGAAAAGTAAATCTGGGAGCAAACAAGAACTGTAGCAAAACACTCATCATCCCAGACATGAAAAAAGGAATGGTTGCATTAATGGACACTTACTGGGTTTGCAACAAACAGGCGTACCTGCACCTTCCACAGTCATGGAGGGGCACATGCTCTCTGGCAACGCTGCATTGCGCTCTAATGGTTATACCCAAAAGCCATATCTAAGGGGGGGGAGGACCACCTACAATCAAAGGTCCGGAGCCCCTGCCAATAACTGAAGATACACCCGTTTACGCTCTTTCCAAGGAGACGCTGCAGAGCAGTCTCGCAAAAAAGAAGATCGTCAAACTATATCTCAAAGACATCGTCCGAACTTTTGGCATAGATTCCAGATTGCTTCCGACTGTTCAACTCCGCTGAGACGTTCTTTGCTTCCCTCGTTCCAAGCACCCAGTGCAAAATGGTTGCAAATAACGCGCTGGGAGCTGATCCAATTGGCCAACGACACAGAAGAAGGGTTTAATGTAATAAAGGTGGAGCTAAGGGCCCTGCGATTGATGATGATCCAGAACAGGTATGTCCTAGACCTGTTGACAGCTATGGATGGAGGTGTTTCCCAAACAATCGGGAGCGCATGTTGCACTTTTGTACCTTCTGCAGATGCGGACAATGGAACTCTTCCACATGTCATAGCAGCCGTGCACAATCTTGGCGAGCGTATGACGAAAGAGGTACAGCCCAGCACTTGGTTCGACAACGTGTTTTCGTGGGTACCGTCCTTGCTTGGAATGACTGTCAAACTATTAATACCCACCATCGTTTTTCTGCTTTTGATTTTTTGTGGGTGCCAATTAGGTCTTGGGTGCTGTGCAAATGCGGTACCTAACAGTGCAATGATGATGGTGACAGTGGGCAGTGCAAAAGGAGTGGTACAGATGACACACAAGGCACAAGTACAAACAGGGGATGACTCAGAGCCAAAATATAGAATGACGGCTATATACAATACAGGGTACATTGTAGATATGTTATATCACACAACAATAAAAGAGCCTAGTGAATTAGCATGGTATGATGAGGTATGGGTCGACTTGGAGGGGCATGGGTGTTGTATTTACATGACTTGCACCCACCCCGGGTGAATATGCTATGGCCGGAGAAAGCCTGAGGGCAGTATGCAGAGCCTGGATGCCATAGAAGGGAACACCCACATGGGTTGAGGCAGTGGCAGAGGAGGAAGAGCGTAAAAGATTAAGTGAGTTACAATATTCATTACTTAAGTAACGAAAGAGGGAATGTATGGGAGGAGAGGTCACTTAGGCCCCCTACCCTCCATTCTCTCCACGCATGCACACTATACTCATCCCACGGCTGCCCATTCACCTCTGGACAGAGGTATCAGACAGCCACAGGACGACACATACTAGTGAAACGTCCAAAAGAGGGCTGATTACTGACTCCATTTTGTAAGGAATCCTGACTCCATCGTGTATATGCCAAAGCAGGCCTCACAGCAAAGGTAGCCTGCAGGCCTGCAGCTCTCCCAGGGTGCTGTGGACAGTTAGCCAGTTACTCCCCCACCTCCTCCCCTCTGGTGTCCCTGTAGCTGCCCTGTTCTCATGGAAAGACTGGGCACAAACAGCTACAGGTCAAACATTGTATTTTTTGCCTTCCTCCTTCCATCACTGACCTTTGAATGACCGGGCAAGAACTCAATCCTGGAGAAAACAATTCATCTCCACAAACTTGCCTCATCACTTGCAGACTCTACCCTTAAGATATATACTGGGTATAACCCCCCAACCTCACACCCCGTTTGATGTAGCAGATGCATACCTCAAGACTGTGTGCCACCCTGTTTCACCTACGATCTAATCCCCTCTGTAAGGCTATAAATTCCCTTCTGTGTTTATGTATAAGGGGAACGATCAATAATTAACCTATCTAAATCAATTGCAATGAATATGATATCACGATTTACATGTCGATGTCCTATAATGTTGGTTATAAATGTTTCACTACCAAAGACCCCCGCAAATGTATGGAGTGCTAGGTAACTTGTTTGTTATGGTGTAAAACGTATTGTCTGCTTGCAACACTTGTTCTATAATATTGTGTATACTCTCAAATGTATTTATATATCCTCATGCACAATATAAATGGTGCAGCCAGGAGTCTAATGTAAATAAAAGCCATTCTGTAGCACAAGTGACCACAGTATATGTGATAATAGTAAACATGATCGAACCCCATACAAATGGTTCACTTATAATTCCACTGATCAAACTGGGCCAAACTGAATGAGCCAAAGAGCCGTCTCTCCCTTCTCCAGCAGTGCTGTGCATGAAGGGCTCACATCCCCCACCCGTTTCTCCTTTCCTCGTGACAGTGCTGCTGCCGGAGGCCCTTGTCTCGCTAATGCCTTAATGCAACAACTGTATCGTCGCTCAATTCTGCAAGGCCCACACAGAATGCACCCCCAGCCCTTTGACACAAGATGACCCCCCCTACATTTCCCTCCTTTTAGGTGCACAAGACAAATGTATGCATAGATAAATGTGAAATATATGATTCTCCGCCCACTGTCAGAGTGTCAATCATATTTTTTATGAGTGTCCTTTTACTGCTTACTTAGAAGTAGTGTCTAGATTAGAGAGTTAGTATCAATCACCCCATCCGCGGCCCCATAACCTTCACCTCACACTGACCAGCCCAGCTGAAGCACGTGATGTCCGCCTTCCCGCCAAGCAACTAGCCAATCATCTGGAGGTGGCGCCTACACAACTATACTGGATTTGTGAATCTGCCAATGAGAATTTAATTAATGTAACATATATTGTGATGTCATTTATGATGCTCTAACCCTTTTTAACGTACTGTTAGAGTGATGTTGAGCAGAGCTCTCTCGGAGTTTGCAGAGATCTCTGCTTGCCCTATTTTGGTTTTAGACAAATTTACTTTTACTTTCACCCACACTTGGTCTTGGTCTCATTCCCTCCTGCGGTGTGTCCATTATTCACTCTCATTGAGGAGTTATGATTGCATTTTGGGGTACTCTCACCTTCAACATACTAAGGAAACACTAAACAAATGGGTTCTCTTGGACCTTTCAGCCTTATGCAAAAATACATAAACTTCCTTCAGGCCGTGAGGGTCAGTCCATCTTCAATAGCACCTAACGTGATGATGTCATGTATGTGTCTAGGCTTAGATATTTCATAACACATTTTGTGTTATCACAGCCAGGACTGAAATCATCTTCCTTGGCTCTGCCATGTATACTTCCTTACATTTTCTCTGCAGTTTTGCTAAAAGCACACCTCGTACGCTGGTCCTTTTGACTAGGAATCTAAGGGTCATCATTGGTTGGTCACTCTCCTTCATTCCTTAGTTCCTAGAGTTATCTTAAAAATCAAATTCCTAGCTGCCCCTCCTCAAGCACATTTTCCCTTTTCTCAATTTCCTTCAGAAGGTAGAAGGTAGCACAGATCGGATCCTCTCCATGTAATAGCCTTTACCCTGGCCTCCCAAAGAATGCACTCCACCAAATAAAGCAAGGAGACTCCCATTTCAAATCCTTGTGCTGGCTCCTTTTTTAATGGACACATCCACGTTAAAGATATGTATATTTTCCATTCGGCCTAAATGCGCAATGGGCCTG
This sequence comes from Ambystoma mexicanum, assembly GCF_040938575.1. NCBI lineage: Eukaryota > Metazoa > Chordata > Amphibia > Caudata > Ambystomatidae > Ambystoma > Ambystoma mexicanum. The sequence continues at coordinate 622,888,204 of NC_090934.1, forward strand.
GGCTACCTCAAACATAAGCATAGGGAATGCTTGACCAAGCACTTAAGATCCACCTCATCCAGGTTTCTTGTTGACTCTTGGACAAAGATAAATATATTTGGTTGCAGGGTCTTTGGTGCTGTTGGGTCCCATGAAACGATCTTCCATCTGGCAAGAGAGATGAAAAAGCCACTGTGACTTCAGGAAAGGACTTAGGACTATCTCTTCTTTAGGCAATTCTTTGGTCCATAGGCTAATCTGCCTAATTCACCAACTTTTCATGCAGATTTTCTTGAGCGGGCGTCCCTCAATTGATCCCAAGACTTCAGTCTCTTGAGGGTATGGCCTTGTCCGCTGTGTTTAGGAAAGAGCCTCTAACTTACCTTTCTTCAGTATGTTGCTTATTAATGGTAGCTGTGTACGTTATGTTGTGGGCCATGGCTCATAGTAGTTATTTGTAATGCTTAATGAGGTGTGATGGTATGTCTATGGGATGGCTATGGGATATCATGCCCTTGCAAATCTTCAAAGCATTGCCGTTATTTTTTTTTTGCTTCCTGTGTTTAGCCTCCTTGGACCTTCCCTCTCCCCTTCCCCTTGTTATATAATGTAATAGAATGTTTCAAAGAAGTCAAGTTCAGCATTCTTGTGACATTACAAAAGTTGTGTTTCACAGTTTCCGAGATGGCATCTTAGAAATCTACTAAACATCACTACATACATAAATGAGTAGTAGTAGTAGAAGAAAAACTTTAAATCGACCCTCGGGCCATAAAAGTACATACAAAAAGAAAAGGAAACACACAATGTATAAACAATTAAATTACAGAAAGCAAAAATAGGATGTATAACAAAATCCTGTGTCAATGTGTAATTAAGATCATCACAGTGTCGTCCTAAAATAATCATAAAATCATAAAGGAAAATCTCGTCAGAGATCCCAACCATGCCTAAGTTCATATGGCAGCATTACACATAAAATAATTGTTAAAACGCACAATTATAAAAGTGTCAATCAATTGCAGTGGACTTAAGATATACATTTTCTTTTTAGGTGCCAAGCTTTTTTTTAAAAAAACGATTGGGCCTGTATCTCCGTATCGCATTGACTCCTTAAAAAGAAATCCAGAGCCTCAACAGCACTCTTTATACTATGATTTTTGTACATCGAAAAGAGTCACCTATGCCACAGATTATTATATAGAGGGAAAATAAACAGGAAATGTCATACATCCTCCTCCCCTATACGGCAGATTTTACATACGGGTGTATCACCTCTCACCCAGCTGCGTGTAACCACTGCCAGTGGCAATACCCCTAATCTAGCTTTTAAGTACAAAATGTGCACCTCCTTGTCTTCGATGGACTTTAAGTACTTTTCCAGACCAACATTTAGTTTCAGCGCACAATGGCCTATCCCTGAGAACTTTAATTTATAGTACCAGTCCTTATATTTCTGTTTAATATTCTCTTTCAAAGCCAGGGTTTCTCGATTTACAAGAGTGGCAACCGGAGGTAGTCCCAATTTAATATTTAGATCAGTTGCATACCTAACCCATGGAACCATTCTTGCACCATTTTGCACAAGGACATCCAAAAGTGATAATTTGTAGAAGCTAAGAGAATCTGTAGTCATTAACTTGTATAAATGTAGTAGGGGTTTCAATTTAACATTGAAGATGACGCCATCCCCCCTGACTCAAGTTTCAAGGAGTTTGATGGTGTGGCCTTTGGGAGGGAAAATGTTTTCTTCACAATGGCCATTTCCTTCTGCTCCAACTTCCTTAGAGCGGAGTATACATTGCAGAGCCCTCAATATCTCCAGACTTTGGAGAGCTGCCTTTCCACCATAGTGTTGCATAAAGCACTGTGCTGTGGCCCCTTGTTTTATAACATTGACTAAGGACTTGTCAATATGCTTGCCCCATCAGCCACTTTCACTGACGCAAACTCCCTTGAAATCATAAAAGCCCACCCTCTCAACCTTGTTACTTCCCAAACGGATTAGAGAGGTACATTTTCCACAGTGGATTGACCATCCCATTAACCTAGTTTTTGATAAGTTAATTTCAATTCCCATCCTCAATGATAGGGTTTCAAACAGGTTCAGCTCCTTTTGAATGCCCGTCCTTGTTTTGCTAATTAATACTGTGTCATCGACATAGAGTAGGAGTCCCCTTTTTTCCTTGCAAAAGGTGGCTAAAAGTGTTAGTGCTATGATGCAGCACTGCCTTATGCCCCTTTCAACTTGTCAAGCCTCCACCCTTTGTCAAACGCACCTGGGGATAAGTGCTGGTATACAAGCTGTAAATTGCACCCAAGAAATTCAGTGGGACCCACATTCAGAGCGGGTAAACCCATAACTGCTCTTTAGGTATTGAGTCAAAAGCCGTGGGCAGATCAATAAACACAAAAAATAACGTTTGATTTTTCAAGCTTCATATACTTATCACAAAGCATGGTTAGCCAGAAGACCTGATACAATGGCCCAAGGTCTGCTCTAAAGCTTGCCTGCAAATCGGAGAGCCTTTTGTTTCGAGACATCCACTCCACCCATCTCCTCAATAGTATTTCACCATATATCTTTGAAACCACATCAATTAAGTGCATGGGCCTGTAATTGTGAGGGTCAACCTTGTCTCTTTTTTTAAAAAAAATGGGGCCTATTATGGCTCTGCACCATGTCCTTGGCACCATCCGGGGGACTCTTAATATTCATAAACACTCGCCTGAGGACAGAGTCCCATATGCCCACTTCTTTACAAAAGAGCTCTGCTGGTATTGCATCGAACCCTGGGGCTTTGGCTCTATTTTGAGAAAGGATTGCCTCTTCCACCTCCTTTAAAGATCGATCCAGCAAATACTCCGACAATGGACACTCCCATACTGGGCACACAACACTTGTCAATGGTTCTACTTCCCGACCTTGATAGAGTGTGCTGAAATGGATATACCAGGTTTCCTCTGAAATGATTGGGGCAGTGGGTAAAGACAGCAATTCAGTAGGGAAGGAAACCAGATTCCAAAAAGCCGTAACATGTTTCGTTTTGGTCACTAATTTAAGCTCATCCTATTTCTTTTTTTAAATGCAGTTTTCTTTTGCTTCAATACTGTTTTGTATTGATACCTGGATTGCCTTAATTCCTGAATATCCCTTTGATTTCAAGATTGACAGGATTTCAGATGTCTTAGTATGGCACTCCCGGTCAAACCACTGACTTTGTCATAGGCTACTCTTCCGGCCATACAGACAAGGCTTTGTCAGTAGTGGCATTGACACACATACAACCTGTTCCCAGAAGTCTTTAGATGATAAAAGAGTTGTGCCATCAACAGCTTCAAGGATGTGTAGAAGCGCCTCATGCAATCTACCAATTTGATTATTGTTAACCAATGTTAGCCATGGAATTCTTACCCGTTCCGGTCATCCCTCAAAGTTATCATAAGGACATACCTGTCTGCCCTTTGAGACTTGGGGGGAGGAGAGGCAATAGCGACAAGCACAAGGGATCATGGTCACTTTCAGTATGCTTGATACTCCTGGTAATCAGCTATCAGTTTCCAGCTGTCTAGAAGAATGTTAACGATCCAGGAGCTACGCTTCCCAGGGCCATAAATGGATCTCAGGGGAATGCTGTGACAAAACCTGCCATTGCAAGACCTGTATCCCTTAGTTATGACTTTTTGGTTTAATTTATCAGAGAAGGCAGTATATGGGACAAAAAGCGCACTATGCGGCTGTGGAACCGGCCATAGCTCATCATAGGTTTTTATGTAAAGAAAGGTGCTTTTGACTGTTTCCAGTTACATATTAAAATCACCCAATAAAACAATATGATGGTCTTTGACAGTTTGCAAATTAACTAAATTATCTAACTCTTCCAGATGTGCTAATAAGGCATTTCTGGCATTCTTGTTGGGCCTTAAATAAATATTAACAATAAATAAGAACAGCATTATTATCCCAATTCACAGTTAAAATATTGGGGGAGTGAGATTGATCCAAAATATTGGAATCAGGTAAAGTATTTTTGAGACATGTAACCAAACCCCCACTCAGCAGGCCCCTAACTGATTTCCTTGCAGGTATATTATAGGAGTCCAGATCTTTCCTCTGGGAGTAAAAGCCATATCTCCTGCAAGAAAACAATTTCAAAATCATCAAAAAATTGCTGCCAATCCAAATCTTCCTTTTTACTCTTAACTCCTGTGATGTTCCAGGATAAAAGATTTAGGGCCTCATTCCCAGATCAGCGGTAAATTGTAATACTGGTGGTAATTGTGTTACTGCCAACTTTACCACGACAAAATTATGACTCACAGAAATGTTGGTGGTAATACCTCTGACAAAGTTAGCTCCATCGGAATTACCTCTGGCGCTAACTTCAACAAAAATTGGTGGAATCATAGCCAGAGGTAATTCTGTAGGTGGAATTACCTCCAAAAAATAAAAAACAATTTCTGCCATATTTCAAGTAAAGAAACAGCAGAATGACCTCCCAAAATTGTAAGTAATTCTGCACAAAAACACATCACAATTACCTCCACCAAAAATGTGGAGCTAAATGCATATAGGTGTCACAAATCAAGGTGCAGGTGCACCAAAGCCACTCAGGTGGAGTATAAAAGGCCCACCCTCACCCTCAACATACATCCAAGCAACATGCAGCCACAAGCAGACGTAGATTATGGGCTACAAAACCTACTACTCTACATTGAGCTACAACAGCATGCTGGACCACAGCAGGGAATGAGCAACCAAGGCATAGGAGACGCATGCAGCGGAGGGCACCAGTACCAAATAACCGTCCATCCCCATGGACACTCACAGACAGGCAATTATTCACCTTATACAGACTGGACCATCCAACCATCACCGACCTGCTCACCCTGACACAGGCACAACTGCAGAGTGCCATTTCCATCCGAATAGCCACCCCCCCTGCTGAAGCTTGTGTCCATCCTACATTTCTGTGGCACAGGTGTCTTCCAAAACACAGTGGGGCACTGCATGGCATGTCTCAGCCCACATTTTCAAAGGTGCTGGAGCAAGTCCTGGATGCCCTAATGATGCATGCAAACCTGCACATCTCCATGCACATCTCCATGCTCTTCATCCAGGCACAGATGCATGACACAAAGGCAAGCGTCTACAGCATAGCAGCATTGCCCAACACAATTGCAGCATTGAACTGCACCCATGTTACATTGGTTCCACCCCAGGCAGCTCAACAGGCATACTGCAGCCGGAAACAATATCAATCTATGAACGTGCAGATGACCCGTGATGCTGATTTCATCATCAATCACTGCTTTGCCCAATATCCTGGGGTGGCACATGATGCACTGATCCTGCGCAACAGCACCCAGCCTGCGTACATGGAGAGGCACAGAGGACAGCACACATGGCTTGTGGGTAAGCAGCACTAAAACCTGATTTCCAAAAGTACTCATATGCATTTGCGGCACGTAAGTAGTAGTGAAGTGAATGAACCACAAGTACCATGATGCAACAACAATGATACACAGAACAGGCCAGGCATCCTGACCGACCCACCCCAGGACACAGACTTTACACATGTGATGAATCAGGGCATCCATCCATGCAAGGCAGCACCACGAAATCAGGTCAACGTACAACCCATGTAAGCATATCCATGTACCCTACATGGTGTAGTGTCACACCATAGATGACAAGTGCATTGAAAATGTCACATAATTGACGGACTACACATGACTGCCGACTCCCACAATGCATATGACTGCAAGGTAGCCATGTTGACAATGTCCCAACAAGCCCGATGCACATAAGGCACCCTGTGCCCATCCACTGAGACATTCACATAGGAGTATGGTCAGGACCATGCACTTGTACCACAGACAACACACTGCCATGTCTCACACAGTCCAATCATGTCTTGCAGGTGACGCTGGATACCCACAGTTGCCATGGATAATGACCCTTGTGTGAAACCTTGATACACCACAGGAGATGGCCTATAATGATGCATAGAGAGAACAAGATCATGCATTGAGAGGACATTTGGACACATGTTTGGATTGGCCCCACGGCCTCTCGGCCTGTGGCCGGGCTGAAATCGTCCATAGGGAGTGGGGGCCGTTTCTGGCCACACCTGGGCCAGTTTGAAAAAAAAAGAAAAAAAATTATGAAAAAAAAATGTTGAAAACATTTTTTTCATCCCTTGGTCTCAAACTCTTTTATCTGGCTTTTCAGTTTTTCATTCAAACCGTTTAATATCCTCAATTTAGATGTACTAATCCTGTTTGATATCATCGCATAACAATTACAATAAGTACCACATTGTTTCGGACATATTTGACCCTTTTTAGATATAAGAACTCCCTTCAAACGCGCAATTTTGCTCTATGTACTGTTAAGAAAAATATGTTTTTGCCAATTTTTCTGCATTTGCACTTTCTATTCTTGTAAATATTGACATGTCCCACTATTGTACTGTGCGTATATGTAATGTGTATATGTAATGCGTTGGGGTGATATTAAGTGGTGTAAGCACGTCTTTGGACTGACCTTACCCCATTCGTCTGGTTAGCCCTCCTAGCCCTGGTTCATAAAATCTCACTATTCTAAAAGATCCCACTCCTGAACCACTGTGTCTACCTCCACAGGTGTACAGTCCACTTTCTAAAGCTCTGAGTCGAGCAGATTTGGGGTATTTAAACTGCCAAGTGACTCAGAGATAGCAGAGGAAAACATTCACTCACAGAAAGAAAAGCTTTTAGGCCATGGTGTTTGCCGAGCAATCCCATAAATGATGATGCATGCATCATTCATGTGCTGCTGCGGCATTCAAAGTTGAGGGGCCAGGGCTGCCGCCGGGCCAACGCCGATCACTGTGCTGCCACTCCAGGGGGCACGGTGCCCCTGTTGTTGTGCTGTAGTATTAGTGATAAATATGTATTAGTGATATTAGTGATAAACTACCGATTTTAGAGTAGAATAAGCATCCATTTCGGACTATTTATTTTGCCTTTCGCAATTTGCAGTAATAGCATGTTTTTTTCTGCCGTAGTCTCTCTTACAATCATCACAAGGCATTCCATTGTGAAGTGCTCAGTCACTTCACAAAATCCTTGTGCCTAAAAGCTTCTGTACAGTGTACAAATATTTGACCATAGCACATCAAGTGGCCATTGACTTCATTGTGCCACAATTAATGTTTTGTTTTAATGTGTTTATCTTTCCCATCTCCCTGGCATGCTGTTCAGGATGTTTGTTTGCATGTATGAGGTAATGAGTGTTCAGACTATGGGATGTCCTGTGAGTGTGCTGCTTTCCCTATTTTGCCAACCTGTGAAGCCTGAAAGTAGATGCAAGCAGGCTTGACATGCCGCCAACTTTGCACAAGACCTCTAGATGAACTTAACTGGTCTGCTGTTGAATCGGTTACCAGTTGAATGGTATCCACTACAGAATAATTGTCACTTTACTATAGCCGATATGAAAGCTCAGTGGGTTGAGCACTCACTGCTGTGATGTGTGTGTGATCTGCAGGTTCGAATCCCAGCCAGGCCATCTCAGCCTTTCATCCTTCTTAGGTAGATAAATGAGTATCAACACAGGTTCAGTGATATTGTATGCTTATTTGTTCTATAATAAAGAGCTTAAGCGTGAGTGCTATACAATAACATATTATCATTTGGCCTTGGACATCTGCTTGCATTCACAGTAATTTGACAATATGGAGCTACACACACAGATATTAGTGATAGATATGGTGATCCATTCTTGTATGAAATATATATCACATAAGTGAAATCATAGCCCAAGCCCACTATCACCCCCCACATCACAAAGAACAGACTACCACACTTAACTGCCCCCATTTTGAATTGTGCTGCATTAATACTGCTGTATCCATGTCTCTGACCCATGAAAATAGGACCCCAATGCTACCACTGCAAATATTGTGATGCCACATTTAACTACCCCCATTTTGAATTGTATTGTATTGAATCCCACTGTATCTATGTCTCTGACCCCCGAAAATGGGACCATCAAAAACCTTGACACCCAGTTTAACCATTTCACCATTGACTCTATCAAAATCCCAGTATCTGACACAGTGAAAACCCTCGGAGTCTATCTGGATTTCAACCTATCCATGACGAGACAAGTTAATGCAATCACCTCATCAGCAGCGTACCATGCTAAACTCATTAACGCAGCCAGGCCTTTTCTCTCCAAGGATAATTGTACTAACATAGCCAGAGCCATCACAGGCTCAAGGCTAGACTACTGCAATGTACTCTTTTTAGGGACATCCACAAAAAACCTGGAAAAACTGCAAGTTATCCAGAACAATGCGCTTCGTGCAGCCCAAGGCATCTCCAAAGAGAACACATCACAGCCACCAGAAAAGCAGCCCACTGGCTCCCAATAAAAGAAAGGGTAATATTTAAAGCATTGACACATACCTATAAGTGCATCCACCTCTCTGCACCTGACTACCTATCGCAAAGAATCCACCCTTCTACCTCCACAAGGCCAAGTAGAACACCCTATGCTAACATTCTTAGTGTGCCATTGGTAAAAAGAGTGAGAGCAGGTGGTGCTAGCTTCCCCTACCTTGCATCCCTACACTGGAATGCACCACCCCCTACTCTTCGAGGTGAGGTATCACTCATGCGTTCCACAAAGTCATGAAAACCACGCTCTTCAATTGATGTACTCCACACTCGCCGCTTGTAATTGCCTAAATGCATCTCTTGTTAACCTACAAAATGTATTTATAACCTGTACTCAAATGTATTAATATACAACATGTAAATGCATAACCCACTTGTACCTCCCATGTAACTAAGCTCCCTGAAAGTAACAGCGCATCAATGCCCAAGGGCTGTTTGTGTGCTATACAAATAAAAATAAATAAATACAAATAAAATAAATAACCATATTTTTCGTAGTGTCCTTGGGAACAATGCTATTTGATGACACTTCCTGTTTTGTCAAGCGGTGAAAGGTCGTGTTTTATCACTTTCTCGGATGTCACTTTGGGGTGGGGTCAAATGACACCACTTACAGTGATGTCATCAGAGGTCAAGGATCGTGAGATGAGGGGTGGGCAACTTTTTTGAGGCGATGGGGCGCCACTTTTTTTTGGTTGTCCGGGCCTATTTCTTGCCCCAGTCCGACCCTGTGCCTACATCACACAGGCGGTTCACTGATGTACAGCCACAAAAAAGTAGGCAAAATCATAGTGGTCTGTGCCATGCTGCACAACATGTGCATATGCAGGATTGTAGCAATGCCCACAGATGAGGACAATGACTCCCCCCCTAGCTCTGATGAGGAAGATGCTGGGGGAGTGGACTGGACACCCCAGGCCCTATGTGGGGAAGAAAAAGAAGCAAAAGAAGGTCAGATGGTCTGCCAGGAGCTCATTCGAAATTATTTTTGACTCCAGAGACATGGCACCCGTACATGCAATGCAATAAATTGATACTACCAATATGAAGACGAATCAATTGTTTTTAATACTGGCAATGAGGAAACAACATCCCATACAACAACGACCACCCCCACACCCATCTCCAACAACAACTACCGCCCAACCCCACCCCAAGAACAACTACCACTTGAATTAGTGCTTGCGCTTATCCGCCTTGTCTGATGGCCTTGCTGCATTTGCTGCATGCCGTTGTGGTCACATGGTTGGGGTACTCTGCGTGTGAAAACAAAATCAAAATATCGAAGCTGAGTACCCCAAAAGGAAATACACTGAACACGGGTTACAAAGGAACATACAAAGAACTTTATTTTATACTGAACAGTTTTCCAAGAAAAGTAACAGATAGCTATCGGTGCTCAGTACAACACAACACACTCAAGCGTGGTTCAGTGTGTTCAGTGAGAGACGCTGTACATTAGAATTCGTTGCTCTTTTATACTATTTACGAACATGATGTCCAACCCTACTTCGGGTTAATATTCCTCTAATACATTACTGATCTAGGGTTCATGCTAAGTTCGCATATCCACATGCAACTAGTTTGCCTTTAATGCATACGTCAACAAGCCTACACGGCAACTGTGTATTCTGGGATTTCTCATACAGGTCTTCTCAAACATTAATACAATGTAGTTAAACAAGTGTTCTCAGTTCAGTATTTCAATACATTGTTCTTAACATATGCTCGCGGATTAGTTTCATTGATGCGAGTAATCCTTTACACACAGGTCAACAAAGGACAAGGTCTCAGTTCACGACCTCAACAAGTGGCCTGCAGGCAAGTTACATTTTAATTACACACAGAGGTCAAGACGGCCATGTTGTATTTCGGAATGACATCGTCCACCATTTTAAGTCACATGGTGTCTTTACAGAGCAAACCTAAAATGGCGGATTGACCTAAAATGGCAGCTTACATTGATTTTAAGGTCAGGACCTTGCAACACGGATTTCTTTGCAAGTGGCTTACAAGCAGCTTGGCGTAGGCCAATATACATATATTCATTGCAATAGGAGGTACGATATAATTTCCCTTTTGACAAACCCTCCTTTTGGCCTATGCCAAGTGCTAAACTACTTTGGATCTCCTTGCAAATAACTCCATGCATCATCGTCCATGCACCCTGAATCACTGTCAGAAATATCTATTGCCATCAGATAATTCGCTAAAATTTCCTTTAATATGTATTCCTTGGAGATTTTATCCGGGGCATCCAATTTATGTCCTATCATACCTATCGCTTGTGCACAACATCCCCCTAGCATTGAACATATACTAGGTAGACACTGAATACAATAACAAAGGAACAACAGAATTTCCATAATGGTCAGTAATACCGAAAGTACCTTCCAACCCCAAGATCGCAAGAAGTCCCAGAACACAACGCTAAAATGTCAGTTTCCCTCAGGAATATGCACTTCTGAACTAAGGACGTGCAGATTCTGTATTGCCTTAAAGATAGTTGGGGAGGAATCTGGCACGAAAACACAGCAAGTGGACCCCACTAATTTACACACTCCACCACGTTCGGCCAGAATGACATCTAATGCCATCCGGTTCTGAAGCGCTACTAGTCTTATCGCTTTCTGTTGTAATGTCATATTATAGAGTAGGTCCGTGGTCCGGTTGATGGTTCTCTCCAGTACTCTCGCTAGTCTTCTGATATCTTCGGAATTCGCTATCTGCCCCCAAAATGGCACAACTGATTTTGATATATCTCCTGTAACGCTCACCTGGCTCCCACAGGGGCATCGATCTGAACTGGACAGCTTCGGCCTCCACCAATGTGACGCGTAGTGCCGAGATGACGAACTGGACTGTCCCACCTAGCTTCGTTTGCTTGGCCCGTAGGAATATTCTTCTGCAAATGGAGAAAGGGAATTAACCACCCATGGAGTTGAGCGTGAACCCTCCCCCACTCCCGCTGTTCTCCCCACTGATCACCTTTGATGTCCCCTCTTATAGTCTCACCTGATGGTTTAGAAAGATGAGCTCTCCACCCTGCATTGAGCGCAGGGGCGCGTTGATAACCAGTTGCTTCACTGGCTCGAAGGAATTGGTGAGTTCCAGAACAATATTGACTCTGAGATTCCGGCAAGACGCCGTAAGTATGTAGTTCGTAAGAGTTCAAATGTCTGACTTTCACTCTTGTCCGATTCCTTGCAGGTTGCAGCTTGACCCTAGCGAAGAGTTCCTCGTGGCAACCGGTAATATTCAGGTAAGGATTTGTATTATCCAACACAGTTCGATAAAATAATGTCAATATGTAAACTTTTGCGTTCTCCCTTATTCAGGCGCTGAGAGAAAATATGAAGTCTCAGGGAATAATGCCTCCGGCGGTAAAATCAGGTAAGTCTATTGTGCTGAGGAGGTTTCCCCTTATTTTCCCTTTGATTCACCTTGCTGTTCCTTTGTTTCCCCTTAGGGGCCGGGGTTCGGTGAGGATGCAGTGGAAGCTGCGCCGACCCGTGAAGAGGAATAGTACTCCCTGTGGTAAAATCAGGTAAGTCTATGGGGGGCAACTAATATTGCCTCTGTGTATTCCCTCACCTTGCTGTTCTTGTCTTCCCCTTAGGTGCCGGAGTGCAGCGGGAGTATGCAGAAGGATGCGGTGGAATGTGAAGATGCTGCGAAGGCCAGTGAGTTCAGCGCAGCGCTGCTGCAGGCGAGGCGACGCGCATTAAATAACTTCTTTCTTCCAGCTCGAAGGCGCGATGTATCAGGAATTCAGGTAAGGATCAAAGGTATTGCTCTTGTTCTAACCTTTTCTCCTTCTTTCTCCCTTTTTCTAGGAGCTCCAGACTTGAGGCGGGTATGGCAGAAGACTGGATGCAGACTTGCAGGCACGGTGAGCGTTACGATGCTGGATGCAGAATAACGCGAAGCTGTGCTGCTCTTCGGGCGTGGTTTAAATAGCCTCCAAAGTAGTCCCAGGTAAGTATTCCTCCCCAGCCCCACCCGAGTAAAAAAATAGTCCCTAGGTAAAGTAGTCCCTTCCAAGCCTCTTTTGGCTTGGAGCTCTTGCAGCATGGTCTGCATCAGGTGAGTTTGCAGCATGGTCTGCATCAGGTAAGTTTTAATCTATGAGCCTGGCGCCTATGGTGCCAGGACTGACTCTCCATATGAGCCTGGCACCATCGGCGCCAGGAATGCACCCAAATAGCCCCTAGCAGGGGTTGTTGGGCTTGCTTAGAATAACTCGATGCCTGCTTCCGGGGTTGCTGGACTTGGTCTGGGTCCCCGGGGGTAGGCATCATGACAGCTCCCAAGACTTGTGCTGGAGTGTCACCGTTCTCGTCCCGCCGTGGATGAGCCTTTGAAACCTCTATTGTACTAGCTATAAACACCCCAGATAACAGGATCCCTAAATAACAGGTTCCCTGCCAACCCCTGGGAAACCATGGAAATGCTACATTACCGCAAACAAAGTAGAAAGGATCACCTACATACAAAGGTCTGTCTTCCCCCATCAAATTTGCAACGTTGGCACAACCTCTAAAATCTCCCATTGACTGAGTACCATTCCTCTGTATGCAGAAAGAAACTGAATCGGGGCTATGGTTAACAGTATAAGAAGGAGGCATGGCATCCTTATTGCCGATCGGAGCCATCTTAAAGGAAATCAAAGATTGGAAAGGACGAGACAGTCTGTCGGAAGGCCTAATAGAAGCAATGTTGGGCTTACTCCTATTTGCGAAAAGCGAGCATCCCATGGGAGTCAGAACACGTTTCTCAAAGCTATTCAAATTAGTGCTATCAAAGTTCCCCGAGATGCTATCGTTCCAACAGCCAAAGAACAGTGCTCTAAGAGAAGCATGACAAGCAGTTGTCAAAGGTAAAGGATGAATATACCAACCTAGCCCCTTATCCCTGTGTTGCGGTAAATGTGAGCAGACCCAACAGTTGGATTTATTAAAAATGGCATGTGTGGCATTCATGATAAGTAGCAGAGTATTATTGTGGTACCTTTGTCTATGCTGGGATTCCCGAGGGGACAGAGTATGCAAATGTACAAAGGGAGTAGGAACAGTAGGTACATTTTCAGTCGGTAACAAGGATTCTAAAGGATGCGTTTCCTCGAGGTACCATAAGCCTAAGACAGTGACTATTATAAAACCAAATATTATTATAAAAACACAGCAATACGTTTTCGGGGCATAGGTGCATTGTCCATTATCCCGGTTGGTCACACAATCCTTTACAAGTCCCATACGAGCGGTAGTGGTGGCAGGCATTGTAGCCTTCAAACGACAAACCCCCAATGTTCGTTGCTGGCGACCTCCCGGCCGCGCGACTTCTTAGCCCTTCCACAATGCTAGCCAACAGAATCCCCTTTCTCAAATTTGGGCAAAAACAAGCCCTCGATGATCCTTTCCTTCTCCGAATGCACAGCTGAACCGTGCCGTAAGTCTATCAGATGCACAGCAAAACCGTGGCGTGAGTCTATCTTCTTGGACGCAGATTGTACCTTGCTTTTTTCGGTACTGATTGATCCGGAAACAATGTGTGTCACTTCCCATTGGAAGCAACGTATCAGAAACAAGTGAAGATTGCGGATTTGAAACAGCAGTTTCCGGAAGCAAAACCTTTGGAGAGTATGGAGAAAAAATGGCAGGCTTCCCAAGCCTCACAGGCTCAGAAAGATTGTCCAATACACTCTCGGTGCTATTTACTGCTTTGGGATCATTGGTTGCAGCGTTAGCGAGGGGTTCTGTTTCTTCTGTATCGTGTGGCACTGGGTGAGGAATTTTCTTGACATGTGACGCGTGGATCCAGTTCTTTCTTCCAGAAACCCGCAGCGCTGTTTGTGTGACCACAGGACCTGGAATGGGCCCCACCAGCGAGGTGCAAGGCAGGAAGAGCGCTCAAATGCCTTGATGAGCACCCAGCTTCCAGGCCGTATGCTGTGGCCCGGGCCCTCATATCGCAGAGGTAAAGCCTCTCGCACCTGGTGATAAATCAAATACAGGATTTTAGTCAACTGGCAGCAATAATCTGAAAGTAATACATTTTCAACATTTCTCAAAGATCTACATTTAGGAAGGTTCCAGATATTGGCAGGTCTCCCCATTTGACCTCAAATGGAGAGAGCCCAGTCTTAGTTTGAGGGGTTGTATGCATGGCTAATAACATGATCTGTAAGGCGTCTGGCCATTTTAATTTAGTGCCGGCACACGTCTTAGCGAGCTTGTTCTTGATGATACCATTGTGTCTTTCTACTAGTCCGGCGCTTTGAGTGTGTCTGGCCGAATGGAACCGTTTGTTGATCTGTAATGCCGCACATATCTGCAGAATTACAGCAGCGACAAAATGTGGACCATTGTCCGACCAGATGACTCTCGGTAGCCCGAGCAGCGGGAATTATTCTTTTAACATGGTTTTCGCAGTAGTCATGGCTGTAGCATCTTTGACAGGGAAAGCCTCAACCCCTTTACTAAAAGCACAGATGACCACTAATACATACTTCATATTATTACAGCATTCCATTTCAATAAAATCAAAGTGGATGACTTCAAAGGGGACAGAGAGTGGCCCAAAACTTCCCCTTGGAGTTGCTGTCCCCTTTCCCACATTGTGTTGTAGGCAAATCATGCAGTCCTGAAAATAGCGCTGGGCAATTTTTGAAATTTTGTCATTCGCCCAAACTTTCTCTAACATTTTCGTGACCTTCTGGGCACATATATGCATAGGACCATGGGCCATGATGACCATCATCATTACATAAGCATCAGGGAGTAGCTATTTCCACTCAACTATGTCCACCCAACACCCGTCATCATCAAGGTTCCCCAAGCCTTCAGCCCACCTCTTGGATTCTTCTAACGTGGCATCAGCTTGGATATCCCGTACAGACCCAACACCCTCGTTCATTGCATAAGCATTTACAGTCTCCCTTGAAACATACATCTCCGTAAAGAGATCGGTAGCAGTTTGTCTAGCTATCTGATCAGCGAAAGCATTCCCTTTTCCTATGTCATCTGTAATCTTTCGATATGCTCCACATTTCATAATGGCTAACTGAATAGGGAGTGCAAGCGCTGAGAGTAGTTGTACTATTAGGGAGCCATGTTGGATCTTGGTACCATGTGAAGTTAGGAACCCTCTCTCTGACCAAAGTCGACCAAAGTTGTGAACCACCCCAAAGGCATACTGACTATCAGTATATATGTTTACTGTAAGCCCTTCGGAAAGTTCACAAGCTCGGGTCAATGCTATAATCTCTGCGGCCTGCGCAGTTATGCGTGATTCTCTTGGTTTCCACGACCGTGCTTAATGTGTTGATTGCAGCTGTGGATGTACCATCCGGAAGTTTGAAGCAGGAGCCATCACAAAACAGATCTCCTTGCGGATTATTCAAAGGAGTGTCTTTCAAATCAATTCTACCCTTTGTCTCTTGTTCGGTAGTATACAAACAGTCATGTGACTCTTCATCGCCGCAAGTAGTACCTTGCGGGGAAGGTAGGAGTTCAGCCGGATTAAGAACACAACACCTCTTAATTTGGATGTGAGGAGCAAACAAGATCAATTCAAATCTTGTTAACCGTGCAGAAGTGAGGTGTTGCGTTTGCGTTCGGTTCAGTAGAACATCTACAGAGTGAGGCACCATCAGGGTTAGATCATGGCCTAGGACCATTCCCTCACTCTGTTTTACAGACACAGCAGCAGCAGCGACAGCTCGCAAACATCTTGGCAAAGCAAATGCTACACGATCAAGGGTGGAAGAAAAGTAACCGCACGGCCTATTCTTCCCTCCATGTTCCTGCGTTAATACAGCCAAAGCACATCCATCACATTCATGCACAAACAACACAAAGGCCTTTTCATAGTTTGGTGTGCCCAAAACTGGGGCCGAGCATAATGCAGTCTTGAGCAAATCAAACGATTGCTGGTGTTCCGCGTTCCACGGCAATGGTGAAGAAATGCCCTTCTTTTTCATAGCCAACATTGGTTTGATCACTAGTGAAACATTTGGGATTCACAATTTACAGTAAGAAGCCATACCTATCAAGGCTCTAACTTCCTTCTGTGTATTTGGGACAGACATGCCAGAAATGTGTTTTATTCTCTCAGGTGTCAATCTTCTTCCCTCCTTTGACAGGAGATAGCCTAAATAGGCAACCTCCTGGCACCAATATTGAAACTTTTTAAGCGAAGCTTTGTGACCATGTTTAGCTAGATGTATAAGCAACAACACAGTGCCCTCCTTACAGGCGCTCTCAGAATCAGCAGCTAAAAGCAAGTCATCAACATACTGAAGCAATGTTCAAGTAGAGGGTAATTCAAGGGTATCAAGCTGTTCTTTCAAAGACCTACTGTAGATGCTAGGACTCTCTGTGTACCCTTGAGGTGCACAAGTAAATGTGAATGAGCGTCCCCCTAAGGTGAACGCGAACAAGTATTTACTATCCTTGTGTATAGGAATACTAAAGAAAGCATTTGTTAGATCCACCACACTAAAGTTAGTAGCTGTAGCTGGAATCATGGTCAATATTGTCGTCCCATCAGGCACAATTGGAAATTGCGCAGCGACGACTTTATTAATGGCACAGAAATCAATTATGAAACGGAATGGAATTGCATTATCGCCTTTCTTGTACACGGGTAAAATCGGACTATTGCACAAACTTCCTGAAATTTCCTCAATCACCCCGCGATACACAAAATCGAAAACAATGCATTTCAAAGCTCGCTCGCCGTCAACTGAAATCTTATACTGGGGAATGCGTGGCAGCTCAATTCCATGTTCAAAACTATCTTAACAGGCTCAATCTGTAAAACACCGACATCGTTGTCATCAGCAGTCCATAAGGTCTCTGGTACATCAATGAATTCTGGCGGCAAAGGTCTAGTCAATAATTGCGAGACAGAAAGTTGCTGTGGTGAAATCGTCAAGCGCACTCCATCAGAAGAACAATACATTACTGCATTTAATTCTTTTAACAGGTTCAACCCCAGCAAATTCTCTCAACAGTTCGAAGTCAACAGAAATGGACAGTGGTCCGTAAAGGGACCCAAAGAAATGGATACCGGCGAAGAAACTGGACAAACAACTGGTGTGCCAGAAAACCCTACAGAAACATTGGTTTGCCCTGACAGTGGAATGTTTGGAACCCGAGAATGATCAATGGAACACTTCTGTGCTCCAGTATCTATCAAAAACTGATGTTTCCTATTTCCCACCACCATTTCAACATAGGTACCTCTCTGATTGACGGGAATAGGTGTAGGTTCCAAACCCTGCTTTGGGCAATCTTAACAAAACAGAATATATCAAAAGGAAGCTCTTCAGATAGATATGCAGCAGAAGGATGATCAAATATGTTCCTAGAATCCACACTCAGAGTCTGAATTTCCTGTGAAAAAGGTTGCTGAGGATTCTGTGCTAACTGACCTCTACCAGGGCCCCCTACACCTGGGCGACCTCTGGATCGTCTACCCATATTCCCAAATGTGTTATTCGACCTCTGTCGAAGGACAGGGCATTTTTGCACGCCAATGACCCTCCTGTTGACAATAGGCACACTGGTTAATGTTCACAGGACCCAAGGTGACATTCCCTTGTGGAACATACTGACCTCTAATCTGTGAACTACCCCCTGTGGGGCCTCTAACAATTTGCTGTGATAGTACTTTAGTCTTTAAATCACCTTTCGCTTCTCGGCTCTATCTTTTTCATTGTTGACACGATTCTCATAGTACTGAGCCATGTGCAGTACTTCTGATTGGGACTTCGCCTGCCAAGCGCTCTCAGAAGACATCATTTGTGACTGGATGTCAGGCAGCAATCCACGCACAAATGTGTCCACAGATAACTTTTTCCCAGACTCTGTGCCTAAGTCTTGTCCGCTGAAATCTGAGAATACCTGTTCGAACCGATTAAAGAACTCGGTAGCGCCATCAGACTTCCCTCGGACACAGGCCGTAAGTTTGTCCCAAATAATTCTTTTCTCAGGGATTATGGTTTTCAATTTTGCAATGATTCTATCAGGCAAAGTTAGCATCACCTGAGGCGGTCTTTCAACAGCTGGCCTTTCTCCATCGCATCTAGTTATATTCGCCCATGTATCTCCCAACCCTGGTACGTCATCTATAGTCCTAACTTGTTTCCACAAATCTACGGGCAGGAGTACAGGAAATAACAAATCAATATCACCTAAGGTGAACACTGAGGACTGCAAGATGGACTCTATTTCTTTATAGAATCCTGTCCGATTTTTCCTAATATTAGGAATCGATCATCTAATAGTATTCACTTCCTGTCTTGAGAACAGGACATGAACAAACTGTGATATATAATGTGCAGGAATGTTCACAGCGACTACATTTGCTGTAGGATCAGCCGCAATCTCAACCTTCAGGACAAATGTCGGAGGAACCTCTCTCATAGGCAACTGAGAAGTAGGTGACTCCGAACGCTTACTAAGCAACCGAGCTAAATCGAGCACTAAAGCAGTCGAAGAAGTGTCAAGTGAAAAAGCTCTCTTATAAATACTCAATAACTCTGTGGAACAACTAATCTTTCATTTTACACAATCATCCTGTAGGTACTCTATCATTACCTGTATCACTTTCCTCTGCATTTCTGGCGTATACTGACTATATGTGTCATATACCTCAAATGGAGTTATCGACATATCTGAAATCCATCTAAGCGCGTCTTTCGTACAAATTTGTGCTTCCTCAGATATCGATTTCCGACAAGGAAGGAACCGTTTCTGTACATACATACTTTCCCCCTCGTCATCCTCATTCTGTAACCTTTCCAACTCCTTTCTATACTCAAATAACCTCTCGACATGCTCATTTACTTTCTCCACAGTGTCTCTTGAAAACGCTAAAGTGTTTAGATCCCTTAACCCTTGCGGGAGATCTGTATTATTTAATTTGCCCCACATTACACATAAATGAATCCCTAAACCTTCAATAAAAACATTTTTCTCAAGAAAATTATCCATATTAAAAAGTGTGGCAAAAACATTAGCTTGATCATCCCTCTCCATACAATGCTTAGCCCATGCAATCAACTCACGTTTCTTCTCTGGTGGTACAGTATTGAGAGTGACAACCTTTGACCCCGCACCCTGATTGACTACAAGCGGCACAGGACCACTTGGAAGAGATGGAGCAGGCAAATTCAATGGAGGTACTGTTACTGGTGCAATAAGAAGAGATGGAGGAGTAGGTGGAGGAACAGTAACTGGAGGAAGAGGAACATTAGGAGGAGCAGGAACAACAGGAACAACAGCAGGAAGAGCAGGAATAACAGGAGGAAGAGGCAAAGCAGCAGGAAGAAGAACACACAGAGGTGGCGCAGAGGCACCAGGCCTTCGTTCACTTAACAATTTGTCTATGAATTTGTTGGAAACATGAAGGTCTTTAGAAGGATAAATTTTCAGAATTCCAAGTGAGAAAGCCCTATCCATGTTCCTAGTCGACTCAGAATGCTTATCTTGGTCATACAATAATGCTTTTTCGGCATTCGTTTTATGACGGCGCGCATGTTTTTCTCTACTCTTAAGTTGCTGCAACGCTTCTTTTTTCCAATTCTGTAAAATATCAAATGCTGCAGGTCTAGCCTTTTTCTTTAATAGAATTGACTCTAAATGCTCAATACGAGGGATTTCAAAACTACCATTGATTGGCCACTGAAGTTCGGAGGCATGCCTGGTTTGTCTGTGCCAAATATCATTAAATACTATACTTCCAATGCCATGCTTACAGTACATAGTACAAGCCGGCGACCCCTCCTGTGGTGCCGGACAGCTAAATTCCAAAGATTGTCTATCACTGCGGAATAACGCCCTGAAGCAGGTAGACAATTTCCCAGGCATATCAAATTATTGGTGTTAGCTGGTCAATAATTGTGTCTGCAGATACAATACGCCAAAATCAAATTATCAGGATATTTAAGAATCGGGTCATGACTCACCTGATCAGTCCTAAGGAGGACAGATCGGATTACAAAGAATCTTACCCTACTAATCTTACCTCGTGTTTGGTGATTTCAGCAAATCTGCCCACCTCGATAAGTGGACCCTCGGCAAGATGCCGTCTTGGACCACAAGCTAATCATCCAGGGATCGGGTCGTGCAGCGCTGCTGAGGTGTCACGTCTCGTTCAGTTGGGGCCCCTTTTTGTCACACCGTCCGATCCCGGCCCGATAGCGAGGGTCAACCTTCGATAATCCAGCATCAATCTTGAGGGTCCCTATTTGGGCACCAACTGTGAAAACAAAATCAAAATATCGAGGCTGAGTACCCCAAAAGGAAATACACCGAACACAGGTTACAAAGGAACATACAAAGAACTTTATTTTATACTGAACAGTTTTCCAAGAAAAGTAACAGATAGCTATCGGCCTTCAGTACAACACAACGAACTCCAGCGTGGTTCAGTGTGTTCAGTGAGAGACGCTGTACATTAGAATTTGTCGCTCTTTTATACCATTTGCAAACATGATGTCCAACCCTACTTCAGGTTAATATTCCTCTAATACATTACTGATCTAGGGTTCATGCCGAGTTCGCATATCCACATGCAACGAGTTTGCCTTTAATACATAAGTCAACAAGCCTACACGGCAACTGTGTATTCTGGGATTTCTCATACAGGTCTTCTCAAACATTAATACAATGTAGTTAAACAAGTGTTCTCAGTTCAGTATTTCAATACATTGTTCTTAACATATGTTCGCTGATTAGTTTCATTGACACGAGTAATCCTTTACACACAGGTCAACAAAGGACAAGGTCTCAGTTCACGACCTCAACAAGTGGCCTGCAGGCAAGTTACATATTAATTACACACAGAGGTCAAGACGGCCATGTTGTATTTCGGAATGACATTGTCCACCATTTTAAGTCACAGGGTGACTTTACAGAGTGAACCTAAAATGGCGGATTGACCTAAAATGGCGGCTTACATTGATTTTAAGGTCAGGACCTTGCAGCATGGATTTCTTCGCAAGTGGCTTACAAGCAGCTTGGCGTAGGCCAATATACATATATTCGTTGCAATAGGAGGTACGATATGATTTCCCGTTTGACATGCGTTGACCCCTCATTAGGGGTAGCAGATTGTGAGCTCTCCTGCATGCTACCCTGTAGATGTTCCAGGCTCAGATGTATGGCTCTGGTCATGGTATCATGTGACGAGGACATTTGTTCTGCCAGCTCCTAGACCCTATGGCTGGTGAGATACAGACTTGCATTGCATGTGACAGTGCTCCTGCATAGACGGTCGATTTACCGCGCCAACCATCTTGAGGCCCCCTGGATGCAGTTATGCATGATGTCAGCATTCCCTAAGTGTTACTGTCCAATGGTGTGCATTTCTACCTGTCTCTGTTCCATCCACAGATGGCTTGACGTGTGGGGGCAGGCACTAACGGTGGTGTTAGCATTTGAACATGTTCCTCGTGCTGGGCATGACGCTGAACATCTCTGGCATGATCGTCTGATGACACCTCCACATAGCGCAGGGCACAGCGGACATCATGCTGCGATGGTGGTGTGTGCAGCGGTGTGAGGATGCTCAGAGGGGAGGACTAATGTGAAAAATTGCAGACAGAGAATAAAGGTGGCTGGTTGCAAGGGAGGCACCCCTCATGCAGGTCTACATCCATGCCTGCAGTGGCCTGCTGTGATTGTTGGCTGTCATCCTCAGCCTGATCAACCAGTCCGATGTGGCACTTTCCTTGCATCTTCTCGGTGGCACAGATTGCAGACCTGGCGTCTGTGTTGACCCTGTGGGCTTGTCTATCTGAATGGCAGGAGTGTATATCGGTGGCCTGGTGGACTGGTGCCTCTTCCTGGGTGGCACACTCCCACTCAGTGTACTGCCTTGCCCTGTCTGCTTGCTGCCAGTGGTTGTTACTGGTGTCGTGGATGGTCCAACCTCCTGGGATATTTCCTAGGTGTCTTGAGTTCCTGTTGGGACAAATTGACATGTGCGTTACCACATTGTTGCTGATGTGCTTTGGAAAACAACATTCACTGTCACTTGTGCTCTCTCATTGCTGTATTTTGGGCATCCTGGGGTGGGGGGCTGGCATCATCTGTCGGCCACTGTGTTCATGGCATACATTGCATATGGACAGACAGGTGTGGGTTGGCCTGCTAGATTTATAGGTGCATCAAAGGGATTAGTTGGGCAATGAACTGTCCTGTGCAGTGGTGCGTCTGGACTGATTGTGGCAGGTATCTGGTGGTCCAGTCAGGTGGGTAGGTTGAGTACATTTAGTTGTGTGTGGGTCAGGTGGGAATGTTGTCAGATGTGTACTCCTCAATGTTTCTGTACATGGGTCATGGTAGCCGATGGGCTTTTGCCAGTGACGCAACTATCAAATGTTGTACATCCATGGGTAGGGACAAGTTGCATGGTTGCATGGTGGCTAATTTGGCTGTGCATGAGTGTCAGGTGAGGGGGGTCGGGGTGTCACTGGTTGCTGTCAACAGGGCCTGGAGTCTAACATGGATGGTGATTGCTTTCTGCCTGCAGGGTTGTGCAGTCGTTGTTGCGTGTGTCACTGTGGTACTCACCAAATTCAGCTTGGCTGCTGGCTCCTAGCTCTACCGTAACCACGCCCTTGATCCCAACCATGTACAGTATTTCTCTGACCATCTCCTTCCACAGTGTCAGTAGCAGAGGTTCTACTGTGCCACCTCCAGTGGCAGCGGTGTCCTGGTGGTGATTTGAGATGAGGGTCCGGACCCTGACCATGAGGTCATTCCATCTCTTCTTCATGTCCTCTACACCACCTTGTCCCTTATTTCAGCCCATATGTTGTTCTTAAGCTGTTGGCTGATCTTCCTGTGCGATGCCCCATATAGCTCATAAGAGTTGGCAACCACTTGCTCTGCCAATACTGTGAGCTCCTGCTTGCTGAATTTGGGCTTACACTGCCTCATATGGGGCACTGTGCCTTTGGCCTTTGCTGTGGACAAGTGTGGCCTTGGGTGGGGGCCTGGATGACACTCCTATCTCGAGATATTGGATGGATTGCACTTTTCAAAATTGCCACAGTGGAGCTTCCCTTTATAGTGACAACGAATTTCCATGGTGGTAGCGTTAATTCTCCCCTTTTTTGCCAGACTTTTGTGGTACCATAAAACTTTCCGTGGTACCTCCGCTAGGGGGAATTACCATTAACGCCAATGGTGTGTGCGCACACCTGCCAGGTTTTCATTCGGCAGTGAATCTGCAGCAATATATGGTGCTAACGCTTAATCTACCATAACGTAACTCATAATGAGGCCCTTCGTTTTCACTCTCCTATATATGAACTCAGCATGGTGTTTGTTGAATACTGTGGGGAACATCTTTGGGCTGTCATTTGGTGAATAATATTCCTCAAACGGACAACACCATAAGGCAAACCAGGAGTATTAACCACTATTAACGCACAGCTGGAGGCACATGCAAAATGCAACCATAGACTGCTTCAGTGGCACACCTTGATAAGCCACCCGAACTCATTGCATTCATTTTCTTGAGCTTAAGATCCAATTCAGTCTTTGTTAAATCCAGAAAAAGAGGATGTTGGCTACCTTTTTTGATTTGGCCTGCACCGCTGTTATCTAAATTGTGGACAGGAAGAATCAATAGAGGTACATATCACGTATCAAGTAAATGGCAGATGTTGTGCTTATAATCTTGATATACCTCTATTCCTCTATACGATAGCTCTGTAAAACAGTTCATTATACATGCACAGAAATATAGATTAGAAAGTCCAAAGCAGACATTGCACCGCACACAAAATATACAATCTGATGAAATCCTTGCCAATGTGAAAACAATATTTCTGCTAAGGCCTTGATTAAAGTCCTCTTATACAAGTTTGTAGTCTCATATGTCAGGCCTTTAATGCAACAGATAATAATATGCTTTCTACACAAGGCTAAAATATCCATCTGATCCAGTTAGACCTCACCCCCAACCTCTTTCTCCTTAGGCAGCCTGGCCTGGCAGTGGACCCTGGGGTGTCTGGCGTCAGCCTCCTTGGTAGGGTCACTGTTTCTTTAGCAGTCTTCTTGCTGGGCACTGCTCTGACATTTTGTAAAGTTGACTTTATTCTCTCTAAATGATGAATTGCTTCTGGGCCTACATAGCCATCAATGGTAACAATTGTGGGATCGCTAAGAGGGAATATCAGTGTTGTCTATAGCGCAGCATCAGTGGTGGAATCCCAGCAGCCCAACGTCTGGCCGTGACTTCATCTCCTTTAGTTTTTACAGTGGCTGCATGTCCCAGCTGTACTTATCCACATTACAAAAAACTGAACCAAGATCCTACAAAATCTCTACAAGAAGAAATAGAGAACTTGATGAAACATGCCTTACATGAGGAATGGATAAGCAAAGAAGAACAGCTATTTGTATGCAAAATCCATCCCAGAAAGGGAGCATTTTATATACACCCTAAGGTGCATAAAAATATAGAAAAAAAAAAAATACCCGCCAGGTAGACTGATAGTTCCGGCAATCGATTCATTATTGGAGCCACTATCTGATTAAACAGAGGTATTTTTGAAACTGTTTGTTGAACAGATGCCTGCATATATGAAATATACGACTCACATGCTTCTCATTCTAGAAAACATCATCATCGAATCAGGTGATATTTTAGTAACGATGGACGTAGAATCAGTACATACGTCCATCCCACAAATGCAGAGTTTAGAAGTGCTGAGAACTATCCTTGACACGAGAAGAACCTTTAACTCTACCAAAAGCTTTATACTTGAATGTGCACGTCTAGCTATGTGTGAAAATGTCTTTCTGTTAAAAAAAAGCCCATATGAGTATGGGTGCTACATTTGCGCCCGATGTGGCAAATCTGTACATGGCAAACTTCGAGCACAATTTTGTAATAGGACCTTTGAACTCTTTAGAACAACAACCATTTGGCAATAACCTGGTAGTGTGGAAACATTTAATAGACAACGTATTTCTTGTATGGAGAGGCCAGGAAGATTCTTTGTCAGCCTTTCTTGTTTGGATCAACTTATGTGATCCCCACATTAGATTTACGATGGAAAGGAACAAAACCAGAGTAAGTGATTCATAAAATGGAAGATCATTTGGAAACAACTCTGTGCAGAAAGATCACAGAGAAAAACACGCTCTTACATTACTCAAGCTTTCACCCTGCAGATTTGAAACTCAATCTACCCTACGGTCAATTCCTTTGCATTAGAAGGAATAGTACGGAAAAAACTGAGTTTATCAATCACTCAGTAAAACTGCAGGATAGATTAATTGAGAGAGGATATCCGAAAAAGCTGGTCAATCAACATCAACATTACAAATGTACATTGAACACCCACGGAGAGATCTGCCTGTTACCTAAAACCAAGGACAAGAATAATAGACTGATCTGTGTATCCACTTTTTCTTTCTCCAATAAGCAACATGATTAAAAAAAGAGTGAACAAAAACAGGCACCTCGTGAAATGTCCTAGGAGTCTGGCCTACAAGCCCATGTTTGCGTTTAAACGTAACATGAATTTGAATCAGAAATTAGTACATACTTACAATGAAACTGATGATAACCAAACAGTGATGAATCAATGGGCCTGACACCCATCACAGGACATCATAAATGTGGCCATTGTGTGGCATGTCAATTCACTTCTACAAAAATGTCCTTTGAATATGGGGACAATAAGGTATGGATCCTAAGTCACACCAATTTTTTTAGCAAAATCATTATAGATGTTATCCCATGTAATTTATTATATGTGGGAAAAACTATGAGAGAAGTGTGCCAAAGAATATCTGAACATCGCTCCTGTATAAGGAACAAGGTGCAAGATAAACCATTGGTAGAACATTTTGCCAAAATAGGACACACATATAAAGATATCAAGTGGTTTGTCCTCCAGACTATAACAACCTCTATGAGAGGGGGTGACATGTCCACCATGCTATATCGCCAGGAACAAAGGTGGATCCATTTGTTGGACTCTGTGAAGACAGCTATAAACATCGGAATTGAATGTAACAAACTCATCACGGGGTAACGTGCACATGATGATGTCATGATTCACAGACTACATGACCTAAGTTGAGGGGCCATTTGACCTATCTCTCCCCAA
This sequence comes from Ambystoma mexicanum, assembly GCF_040938575.1. Taxonomy (NCBI): domain Eukaryota; kingdom Metazoa; phylum Chordata; class Amphibia; order Caudata; family Ambystomatidae; genus Ambystoma; species Ambystoma mexicanum. The sequence continues at coordinate 622,914,776 of NC_090934.1, forward strand.
GTTGGATCAGACATAGCTTGAGAGAGCTGTATATACTCGACATGACACTGCTTGTGGAGATATAGTGTATTTCTTCAACATTTTTTCACTTTTTTTCACTTTGTTCTTATTTTTCATTTTCCGATTCTTTCTCAGAATTTGTATTCATTTCCTCCAATGTATCTAAAGGGCGTGCTCTTTATCTGTGAGAGTGGCTCCGTTGTAGCAATGATTGTCATATATGATCTAGATCTGGTCATTTTAACCCCACAGATCAGCGAATCGGAGTGTAGCATTCCTCTCATCTGGATAGCATGTATGCATCAGCATGCACCACTCCATGATAAAATGCAGAGCTTTTAAATTTACATAGTAGTCTGAGGGGGAGCACTACATGTCCCCGGATTCATATGCGGGTTTGAGATTAGTCCTACTTTGTCGCCATTTTGAAATAGCAGCAAGCCATGCCCACACACACAGACGTGTGTTCGCGTTTACCGAAGACAGAGGAGTACGCCGCATGACCAAGAGCTCTGTGAACCAACGGTAAGGAATAAATCCCCCGGGAATCACGGGGGTATCGACAGTGTATGTACAGGTCGATTGAATCAACTGCATTACAGCCCTGGATGCAGAGGCATTTTATGAGATGACCATTTGAAACACCCCGACATAGCGGTGTAGAGAACATGGGTTGAGGCAGTGAATGAACACGCCGGTTCCAATGAATGCAATAAAAGTATATGTATTCTAAACTCTGTTTGTGAAGGTTGGAGCACAGGAGCCCCTCACAGTGGCTGCCTGGGAATTAGGAGGGGCTGGCTTATAATGCTGGCCTCTTCTAGAAATCCCTAATTTATCTGAAAGGCATCTGAGCATAGCAAGCCTACGTACCAAATAAGGGATAATAGGGTCATTTAAGAACTATGTGCAATATTTATCAATACACTGTAACCAGATATAATGGGCCTGTCTCTATAACTAGACTCTATTTTTTAGGAACATGGACATCATACTGGCCCTCATTACGACCCTGGCGGAAAGTAACTGACCCGACCGTAAATAGCGTTTCCGCCATTGCACGATGGAGTAAAGTGCGGCCAATTATGACCCATCGTGCACGAGCATTACGCTATGGCGGAAGTGCAAAGTCCGCGAAGGCGGAAATGTCCCCAAAACGCCCCTCTCCGCCGTCGTACGGCGCCCTAGGTGCAATTCCGCCACCCATCATAGCGGTCACCGTAATGAGCGCCAATCGCAAAATACGGTGACCGTAAATATACGGAAACGGAAGTAAAAACATGGGGCCGGAACGGGAAACAGCACGCCGTACACCTATAAAATCAGAATCCCAACACAACCATTAAAAATCCGACCCTGAGACACATCCCAACCCAACAGCCACCCTAGTTAAAACAAACAAAATGGGAAAAGTAGCAAAAAAAGCGTGCGACCGCAAGCGGCAGGTCCACTTCTCCCATGAGGAACTCACCGTGCTCACAGAGACCCTCCAGGAGAATGCTGCCGTCGTCTTCTCGACGCAAATGACCAGGACGGCACTTGCGAACAAGAAGGCCATATGGGCCCTGGTGGCACAGCGGGTAAGTGCGGTGGGGACCGCACCCCGCAACCCACAGCAATGCAGAAAGCGATGGGACGACTTGCGGATACGCGTACGGAGCATACTATCAGCCAACCGTAACATTGCCACAGCTACCGGGGGAGGATCGGAATCACCCATCAAGTTGACCCCCTGGGAAGAAATCTGTGCCTCCACCATTGGAATGGAGAGCATAGAGGGAGTCGGAGGGATGGAGAAAGGAGTGCAGACATCCGAAGAATCAGGTAGGTGGGCCAAATAAAACAATGCTAAATCCACAATGTCCAATCATGTGAAGTACCATGTGGCCACATAGTGCAACAGAAACACATGTCCAGGAGAACGGCCACATACATTGGCCTGATAGCGCACTTTAAAAGTCACATTAAATACATAAATAATTTAAAATCCTAAAAACACCCTCTACACGTGCAGCATGCACACCCTAACTGCAGGCTGCAAAACAACTGCATCCTCAATCCACACAGAAATGAAACCACCTCCAAGGCCCTGACCCAAATCACCCTCAGGTACCACCCCAATGCATGTGATACATTGCCATTCCAATTTCCACAGACCCATAAATAACGCTCGCCCTCCTTTACTCCACCACAGGGTCCGAGTCAAACGACGAGCTGCAGGACACCCCTACCAGCACACCTGCAAAGAGGGCCAAGACCAACGGCCAAAGACCCTCCACCTCAGCTGCACGGATCAAGACACGGCAGCAGCACAAATCAAGTGGCAGCACACAGGAGGGGACTTCAACAGGCACCCCAGCAGCCAGCATGCCCACACCAGCAGCACCACAGGTCCCCCCAATGGATGCCACAGAAGGCACTGCTTCTGATGGCAGCAGCACCATAGGTGACACTGCATTAATGCCAGCATGCTCCGACACAGACAACGGTGCTGTCGATGTAGGACCCATCCATGACCTGTCTCAATCCCCCTGTTTGTATCATCCCGTACACCATGAGGATACCACGCAGGGGCACCCACAAGACGACGACTGGCCATCCCCCACAAGCCCTGTGGCAAGGCAACATGAGTTGATCAGCCCCTCTGTGACACCACCGCAAATGGCCATGGCCCAGCAGAGGCAACAGTCCCTCGACCAGGTGATCGTGCAACAGCAGCAACTGGCCACGCTCCTCAAGGAGCATGCTGATGAATGTGGGGCTTCTAAGGCAGCCATAGAAACATCTACTGAGACACTTAGGGCACAAATGGAGCGAAGTACAGAGACACTTAGGGCACAAATGGAGCGAAGTACAGAGACACTAAGGGTACAAATGGAGAGAAGCACCGAGAGCCTGAGGGGGGAACTGCATGCGACGTCCAAAGACGTATGTGGTGAACTTGCCGCTGTGCGCCGTGTGCTCACTGAGCTCTCACAAACTCTTAGGGACATGCATGGACGTGAGCAGGCAGAGACATCATCCGTTGCAAGTTCCGTCCAGGGCAGCCCCCAACGTAGATCTGGGAGGAACCTGCGCTCCACAGGCAGGGGTGCCCCTGATACCCGGAGAAAGGGCTTGCAATAGTGTCTGCCCACTGACAATGAGCATCTTTGGACACTGGTGTTCGGGGGGAGGTAGGAGGGTGGAGGGGGGGTGTTGGGCTTACTTGGGTGGCGGGTCGATGGGGTGTGTAACATAACTTCACATATGCTATGAACATTACATAATCATCCAATGAGATGTGTGGACATTGTTCCTTGTGTATGAGTCCTTTATAGGCGTACAGTCCACATTGTGCATGTTCCCGACACACACAGTGCCACAAGTGCCGTGTCCATGCATCAGCCAACAGGTGTGAGTGCTAGAAGCATGAATCTATGATACTCTGACGAATTTCACGGGCCTCCTGTGCCTCGCGGACTCCCTGAGGTGCTGCCACATCCCCAGCCTCATCATGACCATCTTCAGGTGCTTGCAGTTCTGCGTCAGGGGGCATGGGCACATTTCTACGTATGCACATGTTGTGTAGCATGACACATGCCGTGACTATCTTTGCAACCTTCTCATGGTGGTACAGGAGTGCCCCGCCAGACCTGCTGAGGCAGCGGAAACGAGCCTTCAGTAGGCCGAATGCCTGTTCTATGACTACACAGGTACGTGAGTGGGCATGGTTGTAGTCCTCCTCATGCTGGTCCTGTGGGTTCCGGAGTGGTGTAAGGAGCCATCTCTTCAGTGGATACCCGGCATCACCTGTATGTGGACAAGATAGGATGTTTGTGGGATGACATTGCTACGTACGCATCCCCCCCCCTTCCTGCCAGGTCATTGCCGCATCACATACCCCACATTATCATGCATGGATTGAGACTCACCGAGTAGCCAGGATCTGTTCCCTGCGTGTCGCTCCATGTAGCGTGGTATTGTAGAGTTCCTCAAGACCATAGAATCATGGGTTGATCCAGGAAATCGGGCACAACAATGTGTAAAGATCCTGTTGGAGTCACACACCATTTGTACATTAAGAGAATGATATTGTTTCCGGTTGCGGTACTGGACCTCCATGGCATGTGGGACAACCAATTCCACATGGGTGCAGTCGATGGCACCAATGCAACCCGGTATGCCGGCAAGTGCATGGAATCCCACTTTTGTGTTTGTAATCTCCAGCTCCGAGCGTGGTAATGAGATGTAGTCGTCTGCGTGCTTCAGGAGGGCATCGAGCACTTGCAATAGTGTCCGTGAGAACAGTGGCTGTGAAATGCCATGCAACTGTCTGACTGTGTGCTGGTAGGTGCCTGTGGCCAGGAAGTGGAGTACAGACACCACCTTCAGTAGGGGTGGGATGGCGGTTGGGCTATCTATCATGCTGACAAGGTCAGCGTGTGTCATGTCCACAATGGAGATTATGGTGTCCCGGTCCAAACGGTAGAGGGTGTGGATCTGCTCAGCAGTGAGGTTGAACGGATGAGCTCGGAGGCGTGGGATTGCGGGCTGCCTGCGTGGTGGTAGTGGCTGTGCTGGTGGGCCTTGCTGGCCCTGCCTTGCCCTCCTCCTCCTCCTGCGTCTCCTCTGTGCGGCCGGTTGTAGTAGTAGTTGGTGTTCGTCTTTTTCTTGAAGTTGGAGTACTTGCAGTGCTATCAGGTCCCCCAGGGCCAACATCGCTAGTCCTGCCGGTAGCATTTTGGAGTGGGTGTGGTTGTGGGAGGGGGTTGGGTGTGCAATTTATGTGTTTTCAGGCTGTGTAGCCTCCACCTGTGGTGATTCATTCCACCTGTGCCAGCTGCAATCCCCTTTGGGCGAGCACTGTACCGAGGTTCACCGACGGGCGGGGCGTCCCATTTGTGAGTGAAGCCAGTTGCCATTTTCACACACTGCCGCACTACATGGATGAATTTGTGATTTCAAGCCGTCACAGATGCCTTTTCGACGTAATGTTGCAAATGAGGAATTCGAAGGACAGCGCTTTCGGTTTTCAGCTAGCGGCGAGGAGACGCCCACAGGTCTGACTGCAAATATAACGTTCTATTGTTTAATGTTCTTGGGACAGGGGCCGTGGCGAGAATGCAATGATTGATATGAATAGTATGGGATGCGCAATAGCGTAGTGGACGAATAGGCAGGACGTTCCCACATACATGTTACTTCACAACACTATTATTCCGGCCTGGAGCACAGTGGATTTTGCAGACTGCATTACGCACAGACTCAATGGAGATTTCAAATGTAATGTGAGTAAATAATCATGCGTTTTTATACCGGGATGAGGGAATGATGTATGGATGCATGGACAGATGATTTAATTGAGAGTTTGCCATGTACATGGCTTTTTGGAATCTATCCCCTTCCCCTGCGCTATGTGATGCAGAGCTGCCATAGTGGGACCATCGTCTATCTGCCCTTGTTGAACCCTCCCTGTCTCGACGCGCCTTCAAACACTTGTGTCTATACACGTTACTAATCCCATCTAATGGATTCTGTTTTAACAGACGCATGCACACAAACACTCGTTTGTAATAGTGTTTTCACCTCGATTTATATGGTTATGATTCGCAAGTGATTTTTGGGTGGAAATAATCCTTTTGAGTGGGCTAGCATGCATATGCCTGTAGATTTAGTGTGATCATTGAAGTGAGTAATACAAATGAAGTTCTGATGCCCATACTATTCTTTTTCATTTCATTTGGGTGACAGGTATCTCCTCCCCTTTTGCCGCTGCCATCTGTATGCCACTCCTGCAGATGGCTTTTACTCCCAACACCTGCTGCTTCGAGTTAATCAGTGGAGCACCATTACGATCTTATGGGACGATCGCCAATGGGCCACATGCCCTTACGCAGTACTAGTGGCTAGGAGCAACATATCTACCTTTCAGCTGGACTAGTGCCTACCTAATGGGACGGGCCTGCGGTTCTAGGCGCTTCCATGTTGCCTTTTTGAACGTGAATGTAGCCCCTGTGTACCATGAAGGAACAGGGCGTCACACAAGGAGTAGCTGGTCATTTATTGCGGATGCAGCCCACAGTAATGTAGATATTTCGGGGTTTATGACCTAATAGCTGTATGGGCTTGGTGAATTTGATGTGCATTAAAATTTTAGTCTGATGTTAACCGTGTAGCGTTATTCTTTGCAAGTAATGTAGCATATTCCTATTTGTGGAGCGATGTATTGTGAGTAGATCTGCATTGGGTTCCGGCTTCTGAGTATAGTTGCGTGGTACTGTACTGGCCGCGTTTGCCTACGAAGCCCAGTAAGGTCAGGGATAGGGGCTGCCATCATGACTGTTTTAATGATGTCATGCTTAGGGGCGGGGGATTAGCTTTTGTGTAACAGATGCCGGTCAGCCAGGTGGATTGGTGGAATGATGTGATTATCAGGAAATGGCTGGTCACAGGTGCCTGTGTTTGCGTGCGTTTCTTGGAGGGAGACTGAGGTCATGTCCATTGGAATAGCTTCTGCATTCGTGCCATCTGTGCCCTGCAGCTCCCATTGGCCCCTCTTGAGATGAGCCTGGCTGCTCAGTCACTCTGCCAACTTGTGTGGTACATGCTTATGCTGATGGTTGGTTTGTTTACTGGCATGTGTACAGGGCTGGTGCAGTCTCCCTCAGGATACTGCTTTGAATGTTGCCTTACACTGGTGTCAGGCGATGGGGGCCTGTTGTTGTTTTGTCTCATCTTTCAGTTCATTTTGCTGTACTTGAACCTTCGCATGCCTGTGCTGCATCAGTACGGCAATGGTGACATGCCAAATATGGATGGCCACTCACAAGGCACTTGGAGCCCCTACATTCATTTGTTCGTTGGCATGCGTGGGTGACTTGTGCATTTCACTGGTTGCATTGTGTGACTTCATTGCACCTACGAGGAGTTGTGCAATGTGGCCAGGGTGTGGTGTACAGGCACTCAGTAGGGCCATTTACGGTTGGTTCACGATGCCGTAATTCTCGCCATGGCGGAATGGTACTTTCCGCCATGCTTGATGGCGTTATGTAAATGTCCGCTAGGGTCAGAATTCGCGTACCGTTGCGCCATGGTGGTAATTACGGTTTTGCATGGCGCGCGTGCGCGTACTTGGTGCAGTTAGCGTTGGCGTTCACTACGGTGTCGCTAATGGCATCGTACTTTACGGTGACGGGTCATAGTCGCAACGAGCGGTATTCGATGGCGGTATTGCATTTCCGCCATCGTTTTTCGATTTCCGCCAGGGTCGTAATGAGGGCCACTGTGTTGAACCCGTTACTCATCGGTCTAAGTGGAAAAGATCACTGCACTCCCCAATAATACGACACCAGGTGAGTGTAGATTGGGACTTAGCATCAATAATCTCATGATAGACCTGGGATAGAGGCTGGTACACATATTTTCTCTGTGTTACATCCTCATCGTGGGGTTGGTTTGCTTTCCATGCAAAATTGAAATCAGGAGGTTAAGCATGGATCTTTGGACTATGTGATAAATGCTTCTGCGCCTGAACTTCGGATCAGGTAAGGGTGTGTTTTCAACATAACTCGCACAGTAGTATACCATTGAAACTGGTCATGAGGATCATTAGAAGGAAGTCTCATTTAAGTGCCTTGTCATTTTCTTTTGTTGCAGTCTTTTTGCAGAGTGGTACGCAACTACTGCAGGATTAGTTTCCCCGCTGACACACGACTCCATCATTGCTTGTGGAAGTGAGTGTTAGCCCATATACATATTAACAGGGGTATACACACAAATTGTGCTGTGTCTTTAGAAGTAAGAGATTGGAACCCTAATGTATCATATATCTGTTTATTTTTCGACTGATGCTAGATGACATCCCCCACCTTTTGACATCACAGAGTGGTTTTAATCTAACCATCTGTCTCCTGAAGAAGGTTGCCTATACTGACTGGCTCAACTGGGAGCCTATCTCTTGATGACCGAAACATATGTAGAGCTGCATTGAATAAGCATGATGCTATTTGATTCTTTTTTGTTAACATTTACTGAAAATGTAGATAGGTGTTTTTGATTTATGTAATAGTATGAGTATTTAGGTTTATACATTATCCTGTTGGTGGAATATATATACTTCAAGTGAAAGTGTGAATGAATAATGAAATGAACGGTGGTAAATGGATGAGGATGTTGTAAATAAGAATTACTTCAGTGTATTGCGAACGCTGGTATATAAACAAATATTTGAAAGTTATATATAAATAAATATATTATTTGACAGAAAATGGTGTTTGTCAAGACTAAGAAATGTTCTGATCTCATTCGCCAAGGTCCCTATTTGTTGTTGTTCCCACATTGACATCTGCCATTTTGTTTATAGTATTTAGACATTTATCAAAATGCATCTCGTCCAATGATCTTGATGCATTCAGATTAGCAAGCTCTCCTTTAATTAATACCAGGGTAGACTCAATATGCCCCAACCGATTTTCCAGCAGCCTTTCAACTACACTCACAGCATTGAAACATTCAACCTGCTTGTTAAAGACCTTAGGAATTTATGAAGCTGAAAAGGGGCTAGAGAACTGATGTTGAGTGGTGCCAGCCAGCTTTCGATGAGAGCCATCTTCATCTCTTTAAGGTCATCTTGAGGGTCATTTTTACTCTGTGATATACACTGTTCCCACTCTACTGCAGCAAAACGTGACTGATCAGCCTGCTCCCTTGGCCCTCACAATTCCTAACATGCTGGCTTACCATCGAACGGGACCCCATATTCATTCATTGATTGCCCATCGGGTCCCTGACAATATTAATTACATAATTTTTCTGAAAGCGTAGTTAGACACATACATAGGGTTAGTCACCATATCTATGATGGTTATAGGGTTGACTTTTCCCTCCATCGCCCAAGTTAGCGCTAAATTCATGCTACCTATACCACCTACACAAGCTCTCAATGGCAACTCCTCTGCCTTAATGTGGTTGAGGCTTTCAACTTTGCAGCTACATGTGTCTTCTGCAAGGGGTTGGAGGCAGTTTTCCACATATAGGCTATCCAAAGCTTCAAGCAGTGATTTGTCAGAGCGAGCCAAATTACAGCAACATTCTGTAGGGCTTTTCATAGCATTCAGAGGGGCGGAACAGAGTCAGTGGTTGTTATGTTAGTTGCATCACAAATAATATATCCTCTGCACTCCCTGGTTTCAATGCTGTTCACATGTTCTTCTTGTATTGCAGGGAGTAAAGCCTGTTTTCCCCCTTGTGGGTTGGGAGTAATGTTAGCATCGGCTACCATAAGGTTTGTGTAGTTCAAGAGCCATTTCTTTGTACCCTGCAAAATTAAGTGGACCTGTGGGTCCACTTAATAGTTGATTGAGTCATATGGCTGCATTTGGCTACAGAATACAGCACATGTTATATATTTAATCCGTTTGTCTTTCTGGCACTGCTAATCATGTTTCACCATTTGGTCTAGTTCTTCGAGCCATCTTGAAGGAAACCACTAGGATGTTCAGGGCCAGCCTCTCCCCTGTCCCAGACTTCGGATGGCTTACATCCTAAGTGCTATAAATATAGGTATAGTAATAGGCCTGAATAGACACTACACAATATCCACAGACCAAGATCTGGAAACAGGAGGCATAGGGGGACAATGATGAGAACACAAGGCAACTGTGCCACTACCTTGCTACCGCCTTGTGCCTTAAACGTCACTAATGGAAATACCCCTCCAGCACATATACACTGGCACTGTTGTGTGTCAGATAAAGAGAACCAAGCAAAGGGGGGCTCAACAGGGTGCTCCACCAACCTCTGTGGCTCCTAAATGCCCCTCAACTGCAATGGCCTACAGCAAAATGTTAACCACACACACCGCACAGACTGGGTCACCAAGGGAAGCCCCCCGCAGTCCTTCTCCATGATCTAGTATCACGCTCCAGTCATAGACTGTAGCGGGTCTCAGCGGTTCTCAGGATCTCCAGGTAACCTCAGTGCCTCAGCAGTCATTCCATGGCACGTCCGCTCGTAGATCGTACTGCCGATTCACCCACGAGCGCGCTCCGCAAGCAAACTCACACAGACTCATGCAAAGGACCTTGCGTTGCCTGCACCGTCCTATATCTAAACCTCTATGCTTCTGTAGACCGTCAAGCCGTGCTGTAACCAGCTGCTTCCACAGCCAAGGGAATGAATCAGGCAAGTCGTTGTGATGATTGTTCAGTCCTGCTTTTTGCCCTCGCTGCCCGGTCAATTGATTGCATGAAGGCATTCTTCATAAATGAGTAAAAGATTAGCACTCACAAAGTTATCTTGCTCCTAAAAAGAAATCCACAAATCTGAATAAAAAATCTATATTACTGCCAAATGTTAGCAGAGGTTTCTTATTTCCCAGGCAGTTATGTATGTATGTATAGATGTATGCATGTAATATGTAAAAGAAACATTTAGCTGGAAAGCCATGGAGCACTAGACTTAGGGGATGCACACAATGGGGTTACAAGAAGGGTGCCAGGGTAATATTGGAGCTGAATGTGTAGAAGGAAGAAGGTGGGGTAGAGCTACACATGGGGAGAAGTAGGTCTGAGTTGTGCAATCAGCAATTGGTGAGATGCTGTTTGAAAAATAAGGCCTTCAGGTCCTTCCTGAAGTGGCGGGTGGATGGAACCAGTCATATTTACATTGGTAACACATTTGACAGACACGGTGAATAGCAGGAAAATGCCTTTTCCCTTTTTTGTCTCTCTTGCAGTTCTTTGTTTACATTCTGGCTATGTCTTGGCTTCTGATTATGCACTGATCTTTGGAGATGTTGTGTTTCTAGGCCAGGTAGTGTTTCAGTGAAGACAGCTTTGTAGGTGATGCAGGCTGTCTTGAACATGTTGCATTATTGATAAGGTTGCCAGGGTGGCTCTTTGTGGAAGAGATTGATGCTTTCAAATGCTGTAAGTCCTGTAATGTTGAGTGCTGAAGTGTGCTGGGTGGGTTTTAGGGGGTTGTGGAGTGTTGCCACTGTCTGGGTGGGAGATTAAAAGGGCTCGGACGACTGTTCTGAAACTTGGGCGCGATGAAAGGCTTTGACTTTGCTGAGGGGTGCAAGCTGGTACAATGCTGTTTGGATCGTTTTAGCAATTTGTGATATGAATAGAAAGTCAATGTTTATGTTAAAGCTCAGAGATTCAGCAACAGGTGACAGTTAAAGAGTGAATCCAATCATAGATGTCTTTTTAAGAGGGAATAAGAGGCATGTTCCTTGGACAACTGTCTTGGGAGGGGTTGCCAACTTGCTGCCTGGTACACATGGCAACCTGCCTCAGTGCCTATTTTTACAAAACACATGTCGACATACTTTATGGTGCTCTGCTAATGCTCTAAAGGTTCTGCCTGAGTTCTTTTGGCAGGTACATTCTGCTTTGATCAATTAATCTGTAATATGTTGGAATATGTTGATCATGTGCATCATCAAAGTTGATAAGCATGTTAATACATTTGACAACAGTTCCGAAGGTAGCTCTTTGTGGAAAGCACTTGTTACAGAGATGTTTGTGCATATGTCAGATTGAAGTGCCAGATACCAGCAAGGCTTACTCAACTTCTCCTTTTAATGAGGTTAAACGTTCCATGCATATATACTTTGATGTTAGCAACACCTACACAGCACAAACAAAATTTCTTTATCAAAAAATGTTATTGCGGCAAAATATTATTGACAAATACAATTAACAATAGAGCAGTTGATTACAATTAATACAACAAGAAAGTCCCAGTACATTCTCTACATCAAATTGTTAAAACAAGCAACTAAGCTGTCAATAAAGCATCAACAATTAAATATGAAAATAAAATTAATTACATATAAGTTCATTCCAACTGGCCTAAAAAAAAAAACAGACCTGCAGCAGATAGCTCTAGCTATACACTTTCAGACAACATTAGTATGGTGAAGGTCTCCATCTCAGTTTCTCGAGATGACACATGAAAAAACCGAGCACCCACCAACGGTGACGAGAATAACGTGTTTGTCAGAAGAAGTGATTAGATAGCCAAATTCGAGACTGTTGAACCAATGTACTAAGGCCCATATCCCAGCTTTGCTAGAGGGTGATAAAGGGATCCTGGGAAAAAGACTGTACCTCACTGTATAGTACTCTTTTGGCTTCCTTTGAAAGGTTTGCATTCCAACCTGCTGGTTGCCTTGTTTGCACATTGCTTGATCTTTCTTTTTATATACAGAATTTGAGTGGTAACGGTCCTTGACAGAAGAGAGCCTGCCAAATGATACATGGCTCTGCACAGCATACTCTCAGGTTTGCTTATATCACACAAAAACAGTAGGCTTTTTTGTACAAATTCAAAGGTCCTTCTGTACATAATAAAATACATGTGCATGACTGTGTTTTGAGTGTATTTAACACTTTAAAATACTAGAGAAAGTCCAGATACAATATTTTAGACGCACATCAGTTGGTATTCTGGTACTTTTATACTTCCCTTGATGATGGAGAAAATGAAGGTAGAATCATTCTCAATTGGCAGAATATGCTTTCATAAAGCTTTGTTAAATATTGTCATGTTGATTTGTTATGTGATTTATATACATTCCAATCACGTTCTACCAAAGAGTATTCAAATGTTCACTCATACTTGCACCTTTCTGAATGAAATCCCAGTTTACACTCTTTACCAACTTGTGTGATCCTAGTCAACTCATTTCATCTCATAATGCCGTACCTGTAAACATTGTCAGTCCCTAAATATTTCCAAATGTTCATCCCCTTAGAATGATTGATTTCTCAGTGTATGCTCTTCAAAAAAGACCTATTCATGGTTTAGATGGCTTTGGTGTTGCTTCAACTTTACTAATAGTGGCTGTTGTTATATTGCACACCACAAAGCTGTTTGTTTATTTTCTTAGTAATAGCAGCACCATTTGAAAGCAAGGGCCTTCTTCTGATCTCAGTCTATTTCTGGATATGTGCACCTTCCTTTTAGCTTCTAATCAATATCTTCTATCTATGCTATGTTATGTGTACCTTTCTCCTTGCTACCAGTCTGTCTCCTGTACCCATGCTTCATCACTTTTCCATTCTGTGTTGCTGCTAATCAGCATCCTGTGTATGGGGTGTGTATTGCTTGTACATATAGCTACCAATATGGGTCATTCATCTATACTAAGGTCTGTATACATTACTTGTGGCTTCTATTGTTGACATGTCTCACAGGGATGAACACACATTCTATGGTTGTGAACAGATGTTACCCTTGAAATGCCATTTGCCTATTATTCTAATTCCAGCTAGGATATTTTATAAGGGGAATGGGAGGGAGCATGCATGCTTATTTGGATCGCTACAGTGCAACATTTCAAGGTATGGTTTGTCGTTGTGACAGGCTGCCAGTGGCCACAGATTCTGCATCTCTTTGGGTTATTTTTGTTTTGGGGAGTGACAAAGGTGTTTCTACCCCAGACCACAACATTCCTTAAAAAGGCCTTGACTGAATTGAGTGTCGTTTCAGTCAGAGAATTCTGGAGTTCAGCATGCTTGGTGGGCGTTACTATAAAAAATAATTCAGCCTTTTTCCAGGTTGATCTATTGGTATGGACTTGATATCTAGTATTGGATGATGGACAGACAGTGCTTGAGTCGATAAATCTCCCTGATTCAATTGGTATTTAGATAAAACTGCTAGTCCTCTGTTTATTAGTCTATCTTGATGTCAGTCTTGGTGACGAGTACCCCCATAAACATAGACTCTGTCATCAGTAGCCTCAGATCACACAAATGTATCGAACACAGCCTCTTTGTTTGGGAGTTACCACTCTTAAGAATATGGAAGAAAGAACATGCCCTACATATTTTGACTGTCATATGTAAAGTATTGTCTCAAATATTCTGCTAATGTCATTTTAGGCCTGGTATATTGTCCATATGATAATGTATTACAAACATGTTTAGGTACCACCATCATAATATGCTACATGCAGTGTACAAAAAAAAACAAAAAACAATACAAATGTTCTTGGCCAGGTCAGTCACCATATGTAAATAAAGCCTTGCTGGTGCTGAAACTATGTGTCAGATGCAGCTTTAAATGTCTTAGTAATGATACCGTAAGCCTACAATTGTCATCGTATGCAAGTTATAGCCATACCTATCTAGGTGCTTACAAGATATGGCAAGTGGACCATCAAAAGGTATACTACTGCCATCATATGCGTAGTATACTCATCATGTGAAAGAATGACTTTATAATTAATATGTTTAGTGATAGAGTGCTTTCTGATCTCTAATAAAGTGCATACCAACAAAATAAATCCATTGCCTTTATCACCAAGTTAATGGATAACATTTGCTCAATCTGCTTTGCTTAATTTTCCAGGCTACATTGTATGGAATTCTCAGATAACACTCAGATGGACAAAAGGAACAAGCCTTACACTTTGTGCTAATTAACTGCAAACATTAGCAGAATAGTCTCCTTATCTTTACATTCTGCATTAGGCAGGCATTCTCATAAAGGACGTATCTAAACAAAACATCCAGAAATACACCAATAACCTTTTTGCCGTAATGAATGGATGGCAATATAGTTCATACCATGACAAGCACTGACAATCGGAGGATCTATTCTTTTCTGAAGACAAAAATAATTGCAGAATCAGGGCTCTGACCACCAGTGGAATCCTGCATTCCATACTTCTCCTTTGTTCCAGGTCACTGGCCCATCAGCAAGCGTGTCTATGAGTCTTGAACTGTTTGTAGATCTTGCATCCCAAGATCTAGTTTGTGAAGTGCCCACTCAAGGCACTAGATAAGTAGAAATGAAAGTTTGTATCATAGGAAGCCCAAGGTAAGGCTTTCGTTTTCCACCCTGCACAAACTATAATAGTATAAGAGTCCTTTCCAGGAGGCTCTTTAGTGTGCCTGGAGATATTTGCCTTCATTAGAGGTCCACACCTTTGTCTCGGGCCCACTATCCCATATCTGATGTGGGCTCTAATACTACATCAAAGTACTTTACTCAAATCCTACATACACACTTCAAAAACAACCCACCTAACTATTACATAATGTTCTGCTTTTACAAAAGTATGTTTCTCTACGAAAGATTAATATTTATGGCGGCTTTGCAGATCTTAAATCTGACTTGGACGGCGTTCCCCGCACTAGGTTGTGGGAGAAACTGGTGGCCATAGGCAGACCATTGTCATTAGTAAGAGCTTTTATTCCCTTTTATACCAATAACGAAGCAGCCGTATGCTGGACCCTGGTGTGGCATCTGGCACACACTTTAACTATCCACAAGGGATGTGTTCTGGCTCTAACATTGATTTTTTTGTTTAAATTCCAATCTTAGGAGCTGATGCTTTCTGGGATGACGCGGTACACATCTCAAACTTTTCAATCTATTTTGCCAGGAAAATGGATTGGAAATCAGTTTGACTAAAAGTAAGATTATGGTCCTCAATTGACCACAGAATAAAGCACCAACGTTATTAATTACAGTTGAGGATACACTGGGGATACACTGCTAAAGCAGATACAGAGTAGGATTATATTGGTCTGAGGTTTACAAATACATTCTCTTGGCCAGTCAAATTGAGAGAGCGTAGTCTACTATGGAGAAAACCAGTAATACAATCTATAAATGTACTCGTACACAGGGCTGTGGCACTGTACACCCTTCTTTGCAAGTATATCATGCAAAGGCAAAATCAGTCGCTCTGTTTGGTTGTGAACTATGGGTCCACGTTATAATTATTAGGCTTTCGATTATAGAGAATACATTCCACAAGAAACTCTTATGCCTACCAAAGAGGACTCCGAATGTACTGTTAAAGCTAGGGTTAGATTGGAATGATGTAGCATGTGATTTGGGGCTTTTGCCAATACTATTCTGGGTTAGAATGTGGTTATCCCCCAACCGTATCGCCATATAGGGAAGGCCTATTGGATGTGCTGGATTAAGATGGGGATCATCTCTGCCATGGTGTCGACAAATTAAGAGCATTTTGAGTAATTTGGATCAAATTGACATTTAGAATACTACTGCTACTATCAATGGCAAAACAAATATTTTGATTAAGACTCTATATGAGGAGACGGTCCATGATCACATTGTTGCAAACTGCCAATAGACTGGGCTCTCATGTGCTTATTGGTCATTATATTAGAAAAGCACCCTGGTTCTGAGCCCTATTTAGATCTCATATAACCACATTATGCAAGGTCACTATCTTTAAAATGTATGGTAGGCACTTTACCTTTAGGATGTGCAGAGAACACCTGGAATTCGGCCTCCAAGGATTGTTGGTTGTTTAGTGCTGGAGTGCTGGAATGACTCCATCATCACATATGTTATTGTTCCGTTTATAAGGATCTGAGAGTATCCTACTTGATTCCCTCGCTGAATAACCATGGCATCAGGTATATTAATGACGCTTTGCAGTTGTGCAAAACATCTACTGAAACGACGATTGCTTTTTACCTGTTGCTAATTTTATGCACAAAGCATGGGTTCGCAGGGATAGATGAGCTTGTGTTGTTACAAAATAATAATGCATCATCTTTAATGTTATATTGGAAATCATTCTACTTAATACATTTCCAATGGTCTTTTATTCTGTTTAATTGATTGTATATATCTTTGTCGTATGAACTGACATTTTATAACATTATAATATATATATATATATATATCGCTGATTGTTTTCTATTGTTGTTTGCTGCTTTAATGACGTTTGTTGCAAGAAATCTGACTCGATGATGATTCTGCTATGTCATCATGCAATATCATTACATGTGCATTCATGGGATCCATTATATGGTCCAATTTCTTGCATGTGCAATTGATCTGGTGCACTTTATTTTAGGGATCAAAATTCACGGTGTGGAAGATCTATGTTGCAGACTTGAAATGCTCCTAACTGAATTTGTCACGTGCATTTTTTCTGCATTTCATGAATTATCTCCCTTTCGAACCCCCTCTCTTCAACTGACTCAGGTGTTGGCCCAAATGGATGTACTAAGGGATGGTTAAAGACAATGTTAAGTTGTCATCAGCAAATCAAAAACTTGTCATGTCCTCATAGTCACCACTACGGATATCTGTCACTCATCCACATGCACCACAAAACAACCGTGCTACAGTGTTAGTACCTGATACATACCAGGTGACAAATTGTCATCATCAGAGATGGTGTTTTGGCTAATTATAGATGTACTTCCATAGTCATCCACAAGGAAGCATCTTTTCATTTTCATTAAAGTCATTGGTTCACCTTTTCTCCCACTAAAATCATGCAAGTGTTAGTCTCACAATAGTTGTCCCCAAGGATTTGCTTTGCCTCCAGCTGTCCCTCTTAAGTGTCACCCCGGGGCATGTGTCTTCTTCACTTATGCTCATAGATTCCTTCTCTTATACTAGAATCAATTGATGGCTCATGTTTTGTTCACCCATATCTCTGAATTTAAAACTCAGCATACACAAATCCTACCCATAATCTAACTCTGTTCATGAGCCACTCACTACATTGCTCCGCTCTTCCTTCTCGTCGCATAGCCTATATCCACTCCAATTTATTCCTCTTGCCTAAAATGGACACTCTAGCCCTTTCTTCAGATTTCAGCACCTTCACGCATGAGACAGTTGCCTGAAATCGGCAAAACATCAATGCGGTCATAGAAGGACCAGTCCTCAACCCTAAACAGCATGGTTTATTTGACCTTTGCACTGCAACAAACTGCACCACGCCAGGGTGAGGCAACAGGTGGGCAGAGAGCACAGTAAGTCCCATTGTGCAGGAGCACACCAACGCTCGCCTCCCCCCAACGTCTGCTCCAGGGTATGTTAGGCAGCCACACACACACATTCTCAGTGCAGTTTACTTCAGAGTGAAAGGCACATCAAGAGATAAGAGGATCAGAACAACAACCTACTGGATGATTCATTTTCAACAATTGACACAGAACCCATTCAGGGAATGGGTACTTTTTTGCTAGTAATATATAAATGTTCTCTAAGTAGTGGTAGTTAATATTGCTAACAGACTGCTGGTCAACTGGGCTAGTTCATGCCAGGAGCATGGCCCATTTGACAAAATTAGCAACACAATGATGTTGACTGAGTGTTGGTGGAAGCAGTGCTTTTGGCAAACATCCTGCCCGCTCCTTGATGATCATGTTAAGAGTGTCCAGTAAAAGCAAGCCTAATTTAGAGAATGAACTACCATAATTTAGAGAATGAACTACCAAGGCTGCCATATCACAAGAGCTGCTTTTCAAAAATGCTTCGGCAAAGCATATTCCCTGCACCAGCACGTGGTCTGTGAATGCTGTCTGGCATTGACAAGAATAGCAAACTGCTACCTCGGCCATCCTCTTTACTGCCCTCTTTCCTTGGATTAGAAAAAACTTGGAGGATTCCTCCGGTCTTTCTAAGCATTATCACCATTTTTGGCAGAACCAACCATGAAACGGGTGGAACTGGGTCCGACTGGGGCATAAAATTGTCTCGTGCACCAACAAAAAAGTGCCCACAGTTGCAAATGGGAATTCATTCCTTTTGTGACGCTCTTTGAATAGTACCCAAGGGGGAGGTTTTTGATAAAATGTGATACAAATTGTACATTTTAAAGAATATTTGTTCAGCAATACTGGTCAAAACTATTAGTCGCGTAGTGAAGTAACTCATTAAACTGGCCCACATTGGCCAAAAAAGTGCACCACTTTCTGTTTTTGGTTTGGCCCTGGGCCTATTGCCCTATAAACCAGCGCAAGCCTCTTGCGCCGGGTGGCCCCATTATTAAACCCATCACTGCCAGTCAGTACCACTATTTTAAAGCAGAGGATTGATATTTGGTTTGTGATGTGTGTCACAATATTTGAACATGCTTCTTTTTTTCCACAGTTAGAATCGGAAGGAACAGATGCCATAATTATTCTGATTTGTTTGGCTTCCTAAACCAACACACACAAGTATTGATCTATTTGTATATATTACAATTGGTTTCTCCTACTCCCTGCCCGCACCAAATTAGGGGTGGGGGTCGGATTAATGATGAACATTTCCTGGTTTTCATCCTGGGATTTGCAAGGGCATCACTCATACTGAAGGCGTATTCACAGACGCAGAGCTGCACGCGTTTGCATATATTAGATGTGGGATCCCTGGAGAGACTTGCCTTATGCTCAATACACGCTCAGCCTGTTCAATTTCTCCCATTCTAACTATCGCAGAATTGGGGCTTACCGTGTAATCTATCAACATAAACAACACGGCGATGATAAATTGTGTGGGGAACAGAATGTGCTCGGCTCAGCTGCGTTGAACACTCTGTGGTGTTTTCAGAGCAGTCTAATGTATGCATTGCCACGTCTGAAACCTTTTGAAGCAGGGTCCCTCTCATGTGTGGCAATTTATGTAAATAACAGCCAGGCTGTAGAAAACAAAAAACACGACGACACGGCACGTATAGTGGCACTTGAATTACATATACAACATTCTTCGTGATTGTCCTGTTTTTTTTTTTTTATAGTTAACCACACGACAAATCTGTCAAGGATGTGAAACCATGAGCACAAAAGCATTTGGAGAAGTAAAGCACTTCATGTCGTCGTGGCTTTGCAATTTTTCAATGTAGACAAAAACAAAGGTACACATATGGTAGTTTATAGGGGAAGGGCACGTTTGATAGGGAAATACATTTAACACATAGATAAGGATATCTATGAATGTATTTCGTGGTGTTGTATACTGCACCACATACACAATGTTGGTGTTCATGGCAGAACTGGTAAAAACGGGATGGGGGTGGGGTGGTGGTGGGAGTAGAGTGAAGGGATGACATCAAGGAGGGGGGCTGAGAAACTTTTCTGACTGCATTGTAGCTCTAAACAATCCTCCACTAAACGTGTACTTCGTCATTTTTGCTGCACACTGTTAGCCTAATTTCAATTATCTCACGTTTCTGGTGTGGAGGGTGTTTAATGTTTCCGATGCTTCGTAAGATTTAGCTTCTGTTAACGTCTAAACCTGCTGCTATTCTGATTAATTTCAACTTAATCCATTCCTCTTTATGGTGCCAGTGTAGGTCAATTTCTTCAGTCCATACAGCATTTCTGCTAAACATCAGTTTTTTTCAAGTCTTTTACTTTAAGAGTTTGTGATGCTTCACCAGCTTAGCGTGCAATTGCTCACACGTGTTTTTATACGTCTTCTAAGAAAACGAATATGTTTTTAAGGAAGTGAAATCAGTCATGAACATTCCTAGTAACCTTACCCATTTAGTAGCTGAATGATGGTGCCAAATCATGTCTATTTCCAGACGATTTCTTTCCTGTTTCCAGAGATTGAGACCAGGTGAAAAGAGGCAAAGGGCACAGCAGTACCAAAAGCCACTCCTGCAGTTTGGAAACAGACGCTTTCTGGACCGTTCAATTCAAACTTCATAATCATTTAAAGGGTACGTGTAGTTTCTTATGAGTGACACTATGGGCCAGATGCACACAATGAACATCCACATTGATAACATAAATCCTAAAGGGCCTCTGCATGTTGTGGGTTGGTTTTGGGACAGGACCTGACCCAATTTTATTGAGAATGGTGCTATAAGTAATCAACCCCTTTTTAAGTGTTGGGTTATTGATGGGCAATCCAACAGACCAGCAGTCAAAATTCTAACTCATGAAATTCAACCTTGTTTAAAAATTGCAAGGCAGGATTGCAGGCAGTACCCCCTGGGAACACCACACACAATTAGGACTACAGGTGTAAACAAAAAACAACCTTTAGTATAAGTCTGTACCACACACTTTTGGTAGCGAGCTGAGCAGCAAAGTTTATCTCAAGAGGGAAGGTGAGCTGTAGAAAAAGTAACAGAGAAGTATCATAATCATAGTGGTTAGAGTAGAAACTTCCCTTGTGGCTATGGTTTCTGCCGACCTCCCTCTGGTTTGGCACCAGAGGTTTCACTAGCCTGATTCGGTTTCCCTTGTGGCTTACCCTTCTTATGTTTGAGGCTCTCTTTTGGATTGGAGGTATTAAAATTATCTTTTGGATATTGTGTGTGCTGCTTCCCCTCATCCATCTCCTGTGTTGCCCCAGAATCCTTGTGTGTAGCCCTGTTGGCAACCCACAAGTCAGTTTTTGCTAACTTCTTTGGATCAAGTTCCTTAGAGTCAGCCAAATGCTGTCTCAGCTCAGGAGAGCAGGCATCAAAAATAGATTCTAACAAACATAGATTTCTCATTCCTTCAAAGGTGTTAATCCTGTAACCCTTTACCCAACCATGTAAGTTTTTCAAACATTCACACACCCAGGTAGCCCAAGGGGTCCCAGCATGCTTTTTGAGGGTCCTAAACCTCTTAAGTTACTGGGAAGGAGTTTTCCCAAATCTAGCTATGAAAGCTAGCTTAACATTTTCATACTCAAGTTCCCCCACCTCCATTACAGCATCCGTTGCAACCTGGGGGAGCCTAGACAAAAGCCAAGGAATCAACTGATTCCTTGTGAAACCCTGAATCCCATAGTTATTTTTTATTTTTTATTTTATTGCATCAATTAATTTTCAAGAAAACTTTAAATGCAGAACATTTACTTGAGTATGTAAAAAAAAAAGAATTTCAGTAACTATATAGGGAGAAAAATAAAAAACCAAAAGAACTATATAACTAATTTCAGGAAAATGTCTCACGAAATTCAGCAATGCCAAGGTCAAAGATACTTTTCCTCCCCATCTTAAAATAGACCACCTCTCGTGCGGAGGTTTGAACTCAGAATTCTCGAAGTGCTTTCCCAGCCATTTTTCTCTGAAGTCCGAGAGTGGAACACAACTCATTACCAAGTGCTGTAGCGTTTCTACCTCCAGACCACAACAACGACACGTCGTGATCCTGTCTTCCCTTTTTTTTTTACCTTCTTCCCAACACCTCCCTAGTGGGCAGTAGGTTCAAACAAAATCTCAAAAAATGTTCCCTTGCTGAGTATGACGGGAAGTTATGAAGATAGGGAAGGACTGTGCCTCTGCTGTAGTATTCATCTTGGCCCGAAGATATGGATGGAAATAAGCTGAGCCTTTCATGGGTGATGATCCAGTCCAAGAGTTTATTCTTTACCCTGGACTGGTTTTCCACTAAATTGTCTATGTTTTGGGCAATGACATCAAGAATGCCTGTACAAGTGTTCTGCCATGTGATGAGGGCTGGAATCTGCCTACCTGACAGTGCTTCTTTTATAGCCCGAAAACCACTTCTTTCAGGAGGGTCCAAGCATTTGCTGTGAAGGGTTAAAGATTTCCAAACCATAGCGATGTACAATGATGTGAGCCCCAGTTCTTTCCTCACACACTCAATTGGAAGAGATGATGGTAATCTCAAGACCCTTTTCCAAAATTGGCTTTCAAGCAGGCGCCAGACCTCCGGTGCAATAACAAAAAAATTGGCCCCAGCAGCATAGGTCAGGATAAGAGAAACCTTGAGTTTATAGAAGTCAATAAGGGGTCGAAGTGAGAAGGAACAGTAACGTGACTTGATTAGAAGTGCTTGAGATGCCAGGTTTTTTACTTTACTTCTTAACTTTAGGACACCCGGACCATCTTGGATACTATCATTTAAAGTAATGCCAAGGTAGACCATTGATGAAACCACTGGAACGACTTCCCATGTTAGGTACCACCTGAAGGTCTTAGTATTGTTTTGTGTTCCTAACCCCATGATTTTCGATTTTTTGGGCTAATTCTCAAGCCATTTTCCTGGACATACGATTCCAATGCTTTTAACTGTCGCTGTAGCCCTATCGCGGTCTGATGTAATAAGAGAAGGTCGTCAGCGAACAACAACCTACCCACAGGGAACCCACCAATCTTTGGTGGGAAGCTTCTTACTGTTCCAAAGGCTTCATAGATGTCTGATATAATTAGGCAAAATACCGCTGGTGCCAAACAACACCCCTGTTTCAGCCCATTCTCAGAGGCGACATTGTTAGATAGAGTTCCTTTTCTGTCTAGTCTAATTTGTAGAGTTGTTCCACTGTGCAGTGCCTCCAAGGGTTCCCTCAGATTGTTTGGGCATCCCCATTTCCTTAGTTTGTTCCACAGGAGCCCACGATCGACAGAGTCGAACGCCTGTTCAAAGTCTATGGACGCGATGTAGATGGTTTTGTACTTTTTACCCTTGAACATACATTTTAGTATGTTAATGATTAGTATGTTCAAGGATGTACCGATACCCTTGCGGAACCCCGAATGCCAGGGATCCTGATGGTGTGACCACCAACTCCAAGCGTTCAGATGTTTCAGGACCACTGCGGCGAATATTTTCCCCACGACATCCAAGAGGGCGATCGGTCTGTAGTTCCCAGGGACAGACCTATCACCCTTCTTGAAGATCGGTACGATTATCGATCTGGTCCAGGAATCAGGGATCCTTTTGAGTCTCATTATGTTGTTAAACAGGGTTGTCATAAATTCGGCCCATTTCTCCGGGATCTGTCTTGAGGATGTCGTTTGTGAGGCCGTCGGCCCAGCGGCTCGAGATGAATTTGACTTTTTAATAAAATCCACGATGCCCTGTTTCTCAAAGTAGAGATCCCATGGTTCATCCGGTGGTAGGTATTTTTGGGGTCCACCAACTTTCCCCGCTGAATAAAGTTTGTGGTAGTGCTCCTCCCAGATCGTTGATGGGATCGGATTTACAGTTATTGAGTCAACAGGAGTACATATGTCATTTATTAGTTTCCAGATGCCAGTGATGTTTTTGCCAGTTACTAGTTTTAGCATCTTCTCACTGTCTTTTTGCAGTGTGAGGTGTTTATGTTGAGTGAGCCAGTTCCTGTAGCTGTTCCTGGATTCTTTGTACAGGACTAGATCACCTGGCATGTTAGATTTTTTGAATGTCCTCCTGCCCCTCCGGACGACCTTTTTTTTGGCTGCTATTTGTTGGTCGTAAGCATGCCTGTAGGTCGAGGGGCCACTCCTGTCCACCTCCTTTGTACGGAAGACCTTCAATACCTCAGTGTATTCAATGAGGTTAGCACCTTGATCGTACTCATCTGGTTTTAACCTCAATAGGGTGTCCAGTACTGTACCCATGTCTTTTTTCTGGATTTGAATTCTGTTTCCACCCGGAGTCAAGTCGAGGTGGTAATCCGGTAGATGTTGGGCCGGTGAAGTGTGATCTATGACCCAGTCCTCAGTTACAAGTTCCAGAATATTATGGTCACTCACTGCCGTTTGAATCACAGTCAGCGATGTTAGTTTCCCCATCAGTGACTCTGTTATAAACATATAGTCTAGGGTACTAACTTGATTTGCCCGTTTCCAAGTCGAGGCAGCTGGTTGATCGCCCGACAGGCTACGATTTACCATTAGAATGTGTCTACTGGCAAGTTCTTTTTCAAAATTGACTCCTCTTAACATATTGTTCGTAGTGTTCAGAGGCAGAAACTCGATTTTGCTCCCCTTTTTATCGAAGCATTCCATATTGAAGTCGCCACAGAGGAGGACCTCCAAGTTTGGACACGAGATCCTAGCATCATCGATCGCTTCAAGGAGTACTTCCTTGAAGTTATCCTCTTGACTTTCTGTGGGTCTCAGTAAATGTTGCATATGAGCAATTTCCATTCCAGTCGGACGGCCCGAACCTTGGTGTTTGTTTGGACTGTGGTTAATTGGATCCAAGGATTTTGGTTTTTGGATGAAGTCACCCTTAGGCCACTTGTTCGCCTTATGCCCAGTAAAAGGCACAAACTTGGTCTTCCTTTACTGCCCTTTACGGCCGGGTTTAAGAACAGTTCGTACCCATCTAAGAGAGGAAGTTCGCGCAGCCATGTTTCTTGCAGGCAAAAAAGATCATATTTGGTTAAGTCTGTAGCCTGATTTCCGAACAAGTGGGAGAAGCCCCTTGTGTTCCAGCTCATTATTTTTTTCCTTTTGGCCACGGTGGTAAGTGGAACATAAGTCTGATCCGGCTGGCATTATGATTTAGTTTCTAGGAACCCCGCCAACCACCTCCCGTCGTCTGGACTGCTTGCGGAGTTCTCCTCAGATTTGTCCGGGGAGGTGCAAATTGAGGCTGCTCGGACGTCGATCTGTGAATCGTCCTGGGCCCTTTTCGACACCTGCAATGGACAACCCCACCCACTAGTTGATTTAAGCTTTTGGGATCCTCTTACAGCGTGGTCCCTGTCCTTGGTGTCTTTTGGGCGGGTACGCTTGTCCTCCTCCAACTCCTTGAGCGAGAACCCGCAAAGATTGAGTTTGGGGCCAAGTTTGAGGAGTGAAGATCTTGTTTTCCATTCCCCCATGTGAAGGACCACGCTATCGTGGCGCTGCTCATTGTGGAATTCGATCAGATCGATATCCTTTGATTTCAGGTGATCGGGCGAGTCAGGGGAGTGTACAAGTCTCATTACATTTGCCCGATTCATAGTGAGGTTGTCTTCGTAGCCCAATGTTCTCTCTAGAAGTAATCTAAAGGGGCCCTTGCCACCCTTGGCCTCTGATCCTTTGTCTACGTTTTTATTGTCGTGCCCTGATCTTGACCCCATATCTGGGTTTTCTGCCCAGGTCACTGTTCTTCTCATGACAATTTCCTGCTCATTTTGAGGTTTGTAATTTGTTTCTTTTTCTGCATTCCTCATTTCCAGTAAGTTCCTCTTACTCTCGAGGGTTTGGAAGGCCATAAGCCTAGTAGTGTCAGTAACCCCCCTCTCCTGAGCTGGGGCGCAGGCCTGGTTTTCCCTCTGAGTGTTGACTCTAGATTTCCACATACATTTCTTAGTTGAGTCAGCTCCCTGTACATTCAGTTTTACCAACGAAAGAGCGGGGTGAGCAACTGGATGATCCCCACACTCTTTTGGCTTTTGGTTAACCCCTTCTGACTTTTGAGCGGCACGCTTGAGCTCTAATATTTCTGGTGCATACTTTTTCTCTGAACAAGATTCAAAAGCCGGTGAGGCTGATCCCACGTCTTCACCCCCGGAGTCGTTCATGTCTGAGTAGATAGATAAGTGCATGAGGGAGTTTTTCTCACTTTCGTTCACCCTCTCATTATCTGAGTAGTAGTCTATTCCTTCTGTAGGCTCCTTTTTTGATTTTGTTGAAGCTCCTACAGGCTTTCTTGAACTTCTCTCGTAGATTAAAGGTTGATCCGGTAAGACCAAATTTCTCGGTAGGGTTAGCCTTGTCTTAACTTTGGTACAAGCTGAGGCCTTCCGTGAATTAGAAGCCACTAAGTCTATCAGTTTTTTCAGCTCAGATGTCGGTTTTCCATAATTTCTGTCACCTTTTTTGTTGACTTGTAGTTTGTCACTAGCCAGTGTGGTGGGACCTGTCTTTGATTTAGTGAACAGGTCATACAATTTTGTATTGATGTTAGAGACACGCGCTCCTAATGGCTCAGTTGTCACAGGAAGCAAGGTGTCGACTACCATAGGGATCGTTGAACTTGCATTTTTGATGGAGCAGCCGCCCGTCGTCTCTATGTTGGCGTCAGCCCAAGGAGTAAGATCAGTACTAGTAGATTGGTCCTGGTGTTTTGGCAAGTTAAGAGCGTCCTCTGGACCCTTGCCAGACAGTGAAGTCCCAGAGGTTGAAGGCTTTGCAGGGTTCACCAAGTCGGCCGAGATGCCACCCACTCCTTCTGATTGTGTCAGGAGTGGATCTCACCTGTATCTCGGTGTCTGATTCACTGGAGGATAATTCCGATCCAGATAGTTCTGTTGTCTCCTCGGAAATTCCTTTTTTAGAGAAGAGATAGGGTCTGTTTCGGGAATGCGCCACAATGGTTGCTATTAGGAAACAGACTGCAATAATGTATGGCACTTCACTCTACAGCCCAATATGGGGGAAAAAGCCAGTGGCATAAAAAACCCCAGTAGTATTCAACTCCGAGACCGAAGGAAGAGGAATGTCCGAAGTCTTGGTCTTGAGATTCCGCAAACAGTACTTAAACAAAGGTTGGGCCGGAGATTTCCAAGAATGTCCTTAAGCAGAGGCTGGGCAGGAGTCTCCAAAGTCTGCAGACTGTATTACCAGGGGCTGAAGCATTCAAAAACCACTCGTTATCCAGATGGAAGGCAAGCCGGTGACACAGGAAGCTTAGGAGGAGGGGCTTCAGGTAAGCAAACAGGCAAAACGAGTATAACAGAAGAAATTGCATAAGCAGAAGAGGAAAGAAAGGAATAAGGAAAGAAAACGGATTAAGAGAAAGGATACCCCCAATCTCCACGGAAAAAACTCACCGAGCCGTGATGAAACCGGAGCCTTTAGAGATAAGAGTGAAAACCGAATGTCGTGAAATACTTAAGCACAGGAGAGAGAGCAGGGGGAAAGAATAGGAGGTGGTAAAGATGGCAGAAAGATGCCGGTAGAAAAGAAAAGCTATAGGGATAGACCAAAAGCAAACCTGGGAAAAAAAAAAGGAAGGTAACACAGAAAAATACAGATGAATGAATGGAGCTGAAAGTCTGGTAGGCAAAGTAGTAAAAAATCAGATGGGAAAGGAGACACAGGAGGGAAGGAGAATCCGAGGCTGGAAACGCTGGGAGCACTGAAGTAAACGGCTTCAGTGGAGCGAGGAAACGAAGATTGTTGCAACGCACTGAGGGGGCGTGGCTAACCTCGTTATGAATGCCACAAAACGTAACTACTAGAACGGTGCAGGAGGCACCATAATGTGTATGTTAATGGTGCTTCCATCGGGAACAAAGCTTCCAGCCTCCAGCCCTCATGACAGTATGCCTCCTTCTTGGGGTACCGACCCCAGGCTTGCCCGGATAGAGGGTATGAAACTGTCGTACACATCTGGGAGCTGAGAGATTAGTCACAGGTTCCCAAGAGTCCTCGGCTTGAGAGTATCCTTTCCACCTCACTAGGTACTGGAGTCGACCTCTGTAGTATCTCAAATCCATTATTCTCTCCACTTCATATTCATCTGCGGGGGGGATTAGTATCTTTTAAAAGAAAGGTTCTTCTTTTCCTGTGGTGTGGGTCTGGGATGAACCTTTTCAACAGGGAAGAGTGGAAGACCGGATGTATTCTGCTGAGCTGAGAAGAGAGTTTCAATCGGAAAGCCACAGGATTAATGCGAGCAGTGATGGTATAAGGACCCAGATATTTGGGAGAGAATTTGGAAGGATGTGTCCAACGAGGTAAGTATCTGGTTGAGAGCCAGACTCTATCGCCTACTTGCCAATCAGGATTCTGGATCTGATGAGTATCAGCTTGATGTTTATATCGAGCTCTACTCTCCTGTAGGTTGATAAGAGAGTTCTTCTGTGTTCTGGTAATGTTTTCCAAGAGAGAGTCTATCGTGGGTAGACATGAAGCCTGGACATTATTCAGGGGAAAAGATCGGGGATGATGACCAAACACACAAAAAAAAGGTGTCATTTTAATAGCCGAGTGAAGGGTATTGTTATAAGAAAATTCGGCCATAGGAAGAAGAGAGACCCAGTTATCTTGTTGTTCGTTAACAAAACAGCGAAGATACTGCTCCATAGTGGCGTTGAGACGTTCTGTCTGTCCATTACACTGGGGATGGTAACCTGAGGTGAGGGCCCGTTCTATTCCCAGTAGATCACATAAGGTTTTCCAAAAGGTTGAGGTGAACTGAGAACCTCTGTCCGAAAGAATAGTTTCTGGGATACCATGGAGTCAGACGATGTCCTTTAGAAACACCTGCGCCATCTCAGGTGCAGAAGGCACTCCTTTCAGCGGTGAGAAATGGCCCATCTTACTGAAGCTGTCTATGGTTACCATGGTTGCTGAGTATCCTTGAGACTTTGGGAGATCTACCACAAAGTCGGTAGAGACATGTGACCACGGGGTTGTTGGAAGTTTTGGTTGGTGCAATAAACCAGCAGGTTTTGAAGTCAGACCCTTGCTCCTGGCGCAGATAGGACAAGAACATACATACAGTTTAATGTCAGACAGCATGTTAGGCCACCAGAACATTCGTCTGACTAGGTCGGAAGTAGCTGTTAAGCCCTTGTGACCAGCGATCCGTGATTCATGACCCCAATGAAGGACTCGTGACTGTAACTTGGTGTTGGGAATGAAAAACTTTCCTTTGTAGAACCACAGTCCTTCTTTCTTGATTAATTGCTCCTGAACCGGCTTGGAAAGAGGTAGCATAGCAACCGGAGTCGCTTCCTTAACGTCCTGTAAAAATCTTGATATGGTATGGACGATTCGGACCTCAGGTAACAAAAGTTCCCCCTTAAAGGGTGGATTGACCCAACTGGAGGGGCTACGAGACAGACTATCCGCTAGAACATTCTTGCTGCCCGGGAGGTAAGTAATAAAGAAATCATATTGGGCGAAGAAGTAAGCCCATCGGGCTTGTCGAGTATTTTTACACTCCATTTGTTGTAGCACCTTGAGGTTGCTATGATCTGTGCGAATCTCAAATGGATGTCTTGACCCTTGGAGGAGATGTCTCCATTCTGAACATGCTTGCTTAATGGCCAGGAGCTCTTTCTCTATAACAGAGTAGTCGTTCTCGCTAGGCGTAAGCGTGCGAGAGAGATAGGCTATTGGGTGTTCCATACCATCGTGTTCTTGTTTGAGAACAGCCCCCAGTGCCCCTGAAGATGCATCAGTTTCAACAACGAAGGGCCTTCGTTGGTATGGCTGTTTGAGAATAGGAGCCGAACAAAACGCCTTTTTTAATCCTAGGAACGCTTGTTCTGCGTCGTGATTCCAAACGAAGGGAATATCCTTCTTGAGTAGAGCTGTTATCGGAAGAACTGGTTCAGAAAAGTTGACGATAAATCGTCTGTAGAAATTTGAAAGACCCAAAAAGGCCTGTACCTCCCTTACAGGAGAGCGGGCTGGCCAGGAGAGAATAGCTGAGACCTTTTTGGGATCCATCTCGATACCATGTTCCGATAGGATAAAACCTAAATAGGGTACCGAAGGCACTGCAATCACACATTTTTCCGGTTTAGCCAAGAGTTGATAGCGTCTCAAGCGTTCCATGACCTCAGTGAGATGAACCTGATGTTGAACAGGGTTACAAGAAAAGACCAGGATGTCATCTAAGTACACTATAACTGAGACAAATAAGAGATCAGCAAAAAGACGGTCCATAAACCTCTGAAAGGCTGCAGGGGCATTAACTAAGCCAAATGGCATTACTCGATATTCATACAACCCAAAGGGTGTACGAAATGCCATCTTCCATTCGTCCCCAGCCTTAACCCTTAAGAGATGATAAGCACCCCTAAGGTCCCCTCGTTCAGATGTTTCAGGACCACTGCGGCGAATATTTTCCCCACGACATACAAGAGGGTGATCGGTCTGTAGTTCCCAGGGACAGACCTATCACCCTTCTTGAAGATCGGTACGATTATCGATCTGGTCCAGGAATCAGGGATCCTTTTGAGTCTCATTATGTTGTTAAACAGGGTTGTCATAAATTCGGCCCATTTCTCCGGGATCTGTCTTGAGGATGTCGTTTGTGAGGCAGTCCGGCCCAGCGGCTCGAGATGAATTTGACTTTTTAATAAAATCCACGATGCCCTGTTTCTCAAAGTAGAGATCCCATGGTTCATCCGTTGGTAGGTATTTTTGGGGTCCACCAACTTTCCCCGCTGAATAAAGTTTGTGGTAGTGCTCCTCCCAGATCGTTGATGGGATCGGTTTTACAGTTATTGAGTCAACAGGAGTACATATGTCATTTATTAGTTTCCAGATGCCAGTGATGTTTTTGCCAGTTACTAGTTTTAGCATCTTCTCACTGTCTTTTTGCAGTGTGAGGTGTTTATGTTGAGTGAGCCAGTTCCTGTAGCTGTTCCTGGATTCTTTGTACAGGACTAGATCACCTGGCATGTTAGATTTTTTGAATGTCCTCCTGCCCCTCCGGACAACCTTTTTTTTGGCTGCTATTTGTTGGTCGTAAGCATGCCTGTAGGTCGAGGGGCCACTCCTGTCCACCTCCTTTGTACGGAAGACCTTCAATACCTCAGTGTATTCAATGAGGTTAGCACCTTGATCGTACTCATCTGGTTTTAACCTCAATAGGGTGTCCAGTACTGTACCCATGTCTTTTTTCTGGATTTGAATTCTGTTACCACCCGGAGTCAAGTCGAGGTGGTAATCCGGTAGATGTTGGGCCGGTGAAGTGTGATCTATGTCCCAGTCCTCAGTTACAAGTTCCAGAATGTTATGGTCACTCACGGCCGTTTGAATCACAGTCAGCGATGTTAGTTTCCCCATCAGTGACTCTGTTATAAACATATAGTCTAGGGTACTAACTTGATTTGCCCGTTTCCAAGTCGAGGCAGCTGGTTGATCGCCCGACAGGCTACGATTTACCATTAGAATGTGTCTACTGGCAAGTTCTTTTTCAAAATTGACTCCTCTTAACATATTGTTCGTAGTGTTCAGAGGCAGAAACTCGATTTTGCTCCCCTTTTTATCGAAGCATTCCATATTGAAGTCGCCACAGAGGAGGACCTCCAAGTTTGGACACGAGATCCTAGCATCATCGATCGCTTCAAGGAGTACTTCCTTGAAGTTATCCTCTTGACTTTCTGTGGGTCTCCAGTAAATGTTGCATATGAGCAATTTCCATTCCAGTCGGATGGCCCGAACCTTGGTGTTTGTTTGGACTGTGGTTAATTGGATCCAAGGATTTTGGTTTTTGGATGAAGTCACCCTTAGGCCACTTGTTTGCCTTATGCCCAGTAAAAGGCACAAACTTGGTCTTCCTCTACTGCCCTTTACGGCCGGGTTTAAGAACAGTTCGTACCCATCTAAGAGAGGAAGTTCGCGCAGCCATGTTTCTTGCAGGCAAAAAAGATCGTATTTGGTTAAGTCCGTAGCCTGATTTCCGAACAAGTGGGAGAAGCCCCTTGTGTTCCAGCTCATTATTTTTTTCCTTTTGGCCACGGTGGTAAGTGGAACATAAGTCTGATCCGGCTGGCATTATGATTTAGTTTCTAGGAACCCCGCCAACCACCTCCAGTCGTCTGGACTGCTTGCGGAGTTCTCCTCAGATTTGTCCGGGGAGGTGCAAATTGAGGCTGCTTGGACGTCGATCTGTGAATCGTCCTGGGCCCTTTTCGACACCTGCAATGGACAACCCCACCCACTAGTTGATTTAAGCTTTTGGGATCCTCTTACAGCGTGGTCCCTGTCCTTGGTGTCTTTAGGGCTGGTACGCTTGTCCTCCTCCAACTCCTTGAGCGAGAACCCGCAAAGATTGAGTTTGGGGCCAAGTTTGAGGAGTGAAGATCTTGTTTTCCATTCCCCCATGTGAAGGACCACGCTATCGTGGCGCTGCTCATTGTGGAATTCGATCAGATCGATATCCTTTGATTTCAGGTGATCGGGCGATTCAGGGGAGTGTACAAGTCTCATTACATTTGCCCGATTCATAGTGAGGTTGTCTTCGTAGCCCAATGTTCTCTCTAGAAGTAATATAAAGGGGCCCTTGCCACCCTTGGCCTCTGATCCTTTGTCAACGTTTTTATTGTTGTGCCCTGATCTTGACCCCATATCTGGGTTTTCTGCCCAGGTCACTGTTCTTCTCATGACAATTTCCTGCTCATTTTGAGGTTTGTAATTTGTTTCTTTTTCTGCATTCCTCATTTCCAGTAAGTTCCTCTTACTCTCGAGGGTTTGGAAGGCCATAAGCCTAGTAGTGTCAGTAACCCCCCTCTCCTGAGCTGGGGCGCAGGCCTGGTTTTCCCTCTGAGTTTGGACTCTAGATTTCCACATAAATTTCTTAGTTGAGTCAGCTCCCTGTACATTCAGTTTTACCAACGAAAGAGCGGGGTGAGCAACTGGATGATCCCCACACTCTTTTGGCTTTTGGTTAACCCCTTCTGACTTTTGAGCGGCACGCTTGAGCTCTAATATTTCTGGTGCATACTTTTTCTCTGAACAAGATTCAAAAGCCGGTGAGGCTGATCCCACGTCTTCACCCCCGGAGTCGTTCATGTCTGAGTAGATAGATAAGTGCATGAGGGAGTTTTTCTCACTTTCGTTCACCCTCTCATTATCTGAGTAGTAGTCTATTCCTTCTGTAGGCTCCTTTTTTGATTTTGTTGAAGCTCCTACAGGCTTTCTTGAACTTCTCTCGTAGATTAAAGGTTGATCCGGTAAGACCAAATTTCTCGGTAGGGTTAGCCTTGTCTTAACTTTGGTACAAGCTGAGGCCTTCCGTGAATTAGAAGCCACTAAGTCTATCAGTTTTTTCGGCTCAGATGTCGGTTTTCCATAATTTCTGTCACCTTTTTTGTTGACTTGTAGTTTGTCACTAGCCAGTGTGGTGGGACCTGTCTTTGATTTAGTGAACAGGTCATACAATTTTGTATTGACGTTAGAGACACGCGCTCCTAATGGCTCAGTTGTCACAGGAAGCAAGGTGTCGACCACCATAGGGATCGTTGAACTTGCATTTTTGATGGAGCAGCCGCCCGTCGTCTCTATGTTGGCGTCAGCCCAAGGAGTAAGATCAGTACTAGTAGATTGGTCCTGGTGTTTTGGCAAGTTAAGAGCGTCCTCTGGACCCTTGCCAGACAGTGAAGTCCCAGAGGTTGAAGGCTTTGCAGGGTTCACCAAGTCGGCCGGATGCCACTCACTCCTTCTGATTGTGTCAGGAGTAGATCTAACCTGTATCTCGGTGTCTGATTCACTGGAGGATAATTCCGATCCAGATAGTTCTGTTGTCTCTTCGGAAATTCCTTTTTTAGAGAAGAGATAGGGTCTGTTTCGGGAATGCGCCACAATGGTTGCTATTAGGAAACAGACTGCAATAATGTATGGCACTTCCCTCTACAGCCCAATATGGGGGAAAAAGCCAGTGGCATAAAAAACCCCAGTAGTATTCAACTCGGAGACCGAAGGAAGAGGAATGTCCGAAGTCTTGGTCTTGAGATTCCGCAAACAGTACTTAAACAAAGGTTGGGCCGGAGATTTCCAAGAATGTCCTTAAGCAGAGGCTGGGCAGGAGTCTCCAAAGTCTGCAGACTGTATTACCAGGGGCTGAAGCATTCAAAAACCACTCGTTATCCAGATGGAAGGCAAGCCGGTGACACAGGAAGCTTAGGAGGAGGGGCTTCAGGTAAGCAAACAGGCAAAACGAGTATAACAGAAGAAATTGCGTAAGCAGAAGAGGAAAGAAAGGAATAAGGAAAGAAAACGGACTAAGAGAAAGGATACCCCCAATCTCCACGGAAAAAACTCACCGAGCCGTGATGAAACCGGAGCCTTTAGAGATAAGAGTGAAAACCGAATGTCGTGAAATACTTAAGCACAGGAGAGAGAGCAGGGGGAAAGAATAGGAGGTGGTAAAGATGGCAGAAAGATGCCGGTAGAAAAGAAAATCTATAGGGATAGACCAAAAGCAAGCCTGGGAAAAAAAAAAGGAAGGTAAGACAGAAAAATACAGATGAACGATTGGAGCTGAAAGTCTGGTAGGCAAAGTGGGAAAGAATCAGATGGGAAAGGAGACACAGGAGGGAAGGAGAATCCGAGGCTGGAAACGCTGGGAGCACTGAAGTAAATGGCTTCAGTGGAGCGAGGAAACGAAGATTGTTGCAACGCACTGAGGGGGCGTGGCTAACCTCGTTATGAATGCCACAAAACGTAACTACTAGAACGGCACAGGAGGCGCCATAATGTGTATGTTAATGGTGCTTCCATCGGGAACAAAGCTTCCAGTCTCCAGCCCTCATGACAGTATGCCTCCTTCTTGGGGTACCGACCCCAGGCTTACCCTGATAGAGGGTATGAAACTGTCGTACACATCTGGGAGCTGAGAGATTAGTCACAGGTTCCCAAGAGTCCTCGGCTTGAGAGTATCCTTTCCACCTCACTAGGTACTGGAGTCGACCTCTGTAGTATCTCAAATCCATTATTCTCTCCACTTCATATTCATCTGCGGGGGGGATTAGTATCTTTTAAAAGAAAGGTTCTTCTTTTCCTGTGGTGTGGGTCTGGGATGAACCTTTTCAACAGGGAAGAGTGGAAGACCGGATGTATTCTGCTGAGCTGAGAAGAGAGTTTCAATCGGAAAGCCACAGGATTAATGCGAGCAGTGATGGTATAAGGACCCAGATATTTGGGAGAGAATTTGGAAGGATGTGTCCAACGAGGTAAGTATCTGGTTGAGAGCCAGACTCTATCGCCTACTTGCCAATCAGGATTCTGGATCTGATGAGTATCTGCTTGATGTTTATATCGAGCTCTACTCTCCTGTAGGTTGATAAGAGAGTTCTTCTGTGTTCTGGTAATGTTTTCCAAGAGAGAGTCTATCGTGGGTAGACATGAAGCCTGGACATTATTCAGGGGAAAAGATCGGGGATGATGACCAAACACACAAAAAAAAGGTGTCATTTTAATAGCCGAGTGAAGGGTATTGTTATAAGAAAATTCGGCCATAGGAAGAAGAGAGACCCAGTTATCTTGTTGTTCGTTAACAAAACAACGAAGATACTGCTCCATAGTGGCGTTGAGACGCTCCGTCTGTCCATTAGACTGGGGATGGTAACCTGAGGTGAGGGCCCGTTCTATTCCCAGTAGATCACATAAGGTTTTCCAAAAGGTTGAGGTGAACTGAGAACCTCTGTCCGAAAGAATAGTTTCTGGGATACCATGGAGTCGGACGATGTCCTTTAGAAACACCTGCGCCATCTCAGGTGCAGAAGGCACTCCTTTCAGCGGTGAGAAATGGCCCATCTTACTGAAGCTGTCTATGGTTACCATGATTGCTGAGTATCCTTGAGACTTTGGGAGATCTACCACAAAGTCGGTGAGACATGTGACCACGGGGTTGTTGGAAGTTTTGGTTGGTGCAATAAACCAGCAGGTTTTGAAGTCAGACCCTTGCTCCTGGCGCAGATAGGACAAGAACATACATACAGTTTAATGTCAGACAGCATGTTAGGCCACCAGAACATTCGTCTGACTAGGTCGGAAGTAGCTGTTAAGCCCTTGTGACCAGCGATCCGTGATTCATGACCCCAATGAAGGACTCGTGACTGTAACTTGGTGTTGGGAATGAAAAACTTTCCTTTGTAGAACCACAGTCCTTCTTTCTTGATTAATTGCTCCTGAACCGGCTTGGAAAGAGGTAGCATAGCAACCGGAGTCGCTTCCTTAACGTCCTGTAAAAATCTTGATATGGTATGGACGATTCGGACCTCAGGTAACAAAAGTTCCCCCTTAAAGGGTGGATTGACCCAACTGGAGGGGCTACGAGACAGACTATCCGCTAGAACATTCTTGCTGCCCGGGAGGTAAGTAATAAAGAAATCATATTGGGCGAAGAAGTAAGCCCATCGGGCTTGTCGAGTATTTTTACACTCCATTTGTTGTAGCACCTTGAGGTTGCTATGATCTGTGCGAATCTCAAATGGATGTCTTGACCCTTGGAGGAGATGTCTCCATTCTGAACATGCTTGCTTAATGGCCAGGAGCTCTTTCTCTATAACAGAGTAGTTGTTCTCGCTAGGCGTAAGCGTGCGAGAGAGATAGGCTATTGGGTGTTCCATACCATCGTGTTCTTGTTTGAGAACAGCCCCCAGTGCCCCTGAAGATGCATCAGTTTCAACAACGAAGGGCCTTCGTTGGTATGGCTGTTTGAGAATAGGAGCCGAACAAAACGCCTTTTTTAATCCTAGGAACGCTTGTTCTGCGTCGTGATTCCAAACAAAGGGAATATCCTTCTTGAGTAGAGCTGTTATCGGAAGAACTGGTTCAGAAAAGTTGACGATAAATCGTCTGTAGAAATTTGAAAGACCCAAAAAGGCCTGTACCTCCCTTACAGGAGAGCGGGCTGGCCAGGAGAGAATAGCCGAGACCTTTTTGGGATCCATCTCGATACCATGTTCCGATAGGATAAAACCTAAATAGGGTACCGAAGGCACTGCAATCACACATTTTTCCGGTTTAGCCAAGAGTTGATGGCGTCTCAAGCGTTCCATGACCTCAGTGAGATGAACCTGATGTTGAACAGGGTTACAAGAAAAGACCAGGATGTCATCTAAGTACACTATAACTGAGACAAATAAGAGATCAGCAAAAAGACGGTCCATAAACCTCTGAAAGGCTGCAGGGGCATTAACTAAGCCAAATGGCATTACTCGATATTCATACAACCCAAAGGGTGTACGAAATGCCATCTTCCATTCGTCCCCAGCCTTAACCCTTAAGAGATGATAAGCACCCCTAAGGTCCCCTCGTTCAGATGTTTCAGGACCGCTGCGGCGAATATTTTCCCCGCGACATCCAAGAGGGCGATCGGTCTGTAGTTCCCAGGGACAGACCTATCACCCTTCTTGAAGATCGGTACGATTATCGATCTGGTCCAGGAATCAGGGATCCTTTTGAGTCTCATTATGTTGTTAAACAGGGTTGTCATAAATTCGGCCCATTTCTCCGGGATCTGTCTTGATGATGTCGTATGTGAGGCCGTCCGGCCCAGCGGCTCGAGATGAATTTGACTTTTTAATAAAATCCACGATGCCCTGTTTCTCAAAGTAGAGATCCCATGGTTCATCCGTTGGTAGGTATTTTTGGGGTCCACCAACTTTCCCCGCTGAATAAAGTTTGTGGTAGTGCTCCTCCCAGATCGTTGATGGATCGGTTTTACAGTTATTGAGTCAACAGGAGTACATATGTCATTTATTAGTTTCCAGATGCCAGTGATGTTTTTGCCAGTTACTAGTTTTAGCATCTTCTCACTGTCTTTTTGCAGTGTGAGGTGTTTATGTTGAGTGAGCCAGTTCCTGTAGCTGTTCCTGGATTCTTTGTACAGGACTAGATCACCTGGCATGTTAGATTTTTTGAATGTCCTCCTGCCCCTCCGGACAACCTTTTTTTTGGCTGCTATTTGTTGGTCGTAAGCATGCCTGTAGGTCGAGGGGCCACTCCTGTCCACCTCCTTTGTACGGAAGACCTTCAATACCTCAGTGTATTCAATGAGGTTAGCACCTTGATCGTACTCATCTGGTTTTAACCTCAATAGGGTGTCCAGTACTGTACCCATGTCTTTTTTCTGGATTTGAATTCTGTTACCACCCGGAGTCAAGTCGAGGTGGTAATCCGGTAGATGTTGGGCCGGTGAAGTGTGATCTATGTCCCAGTCCTCAGTTACAAGTTCCAGAATGTTATGGTCACTCACGGCCGTTTGAATCACAGTCAGCGATGTTAGTTTCCCCATCAGTGACTCTGTTATAAACATATAGTCTAGGGTACTAACTTGATTTGCCCGTTTCCAAGTCGAGGCAGCTGGTTGATCGCCCGACAGGCTACGATTTACCATTAGAATGTGTCTACTGGCAAGTTCTTTTTCAAAATTGACTCCTCTTAACATATTGTTCGTAGTGTTCAGAGGCAGAAACTCGATTTTGCTCCCCTTTTTATCGAAGCATTCCATATTGAAGTCGCCACAGAGGAGGACCTCCAAGTTTGGACACGAGATCCTAGCATCATCGATCGCTTCAAGGAGTACTTCCTTGAAGTTATCCTCTTGACTTTCTGTGGGTCTCCAGTAAATGTTGCATATGAGCAATTTCCATTCCAGTCGGATGGCCCGAACCTTGGTGTTTGTTTGGACTGTGGTTAATTGGATCCAAGGATTTTGGTTTTTGGATGAAGTCACCCTTAGGCCACTTGTTTGCCTTATGCCCAGTAAAAGGCACAAACTTGGTCTTCCTCTACTGCCCTTTACGGCCGGGTTTAAGAACAGTTCGTACCCATCTAAGAGAGGAAGTTCGCGCAGCCATGTTTCTTGCAGGCAAAAAAGATCGTATTTGGTTAAGTCCGTAGCCTGATTTCCGAACAAGTGGGAGAAGGCCCTTGTGTTCCAGCTCATTATTTTTTTCCTTTTGGCCACGGTGGTAAGTGGAACATAAGTCTGATCCGGCTGGCATTATGATTTAGTTTCTAGGAACCCCGCCAACCACCTCCAGTCGTCTGGACTGCTTGCGGAGTTCTCCTCAGATTTGTCCGGGGAGGTGCAAATTGAGGCTGCTTGGACGTTGATCTGTGAATCGTCCTGGGCCCTTTTCGACACCTGCAATGGACAACCCCACCCACTAGTTGATTTAAGCTTTTGGGATCCTCTTACAGCGTGGTCCCTGTCCTTGGTGTCTTTAGGGCGGGTACGCTTGTCCTCCTCCAACTCCTTGAGCGAGAACCCGCAAAGATTGACTTTGGGGCCAAGTTTGAGGAGTGAAGATCTTGTTTTCCATTCCCCCATGTGAAGGACCACGCTATCGTGGCGCTGCTCATTGTGGAATTCGATCAGATCGATATCCTTTGATTTCAGGTGATCGGGCGAGTCAGGGGAGTGTACAAGTCTCATTACATTTGCCCGATTCATAGTGAGGTTGTCTTCGTAGCCCAATGTTCTCTCTAGAAGTAATCTAAAGGGGCCCTTGCCACCCTTGGCCTCTGATCCTTTGTCTACGTTTTTATTGTTGTGCCCTGATCTTGACCCCATATCTGGGTTTTCTGCCCAGGTCACTGTTCTTCTCATGACAATTTCCTGCTCATTTTGAGGTTTGTAATTTGTTTCTTTTTCTGCATTCCTCATTTCCAGTAAGTTCCTCTTACTCTCGAGGGTTTGGAAGGCCATAAGCCTAGTAGTGTCAGTAACCCCCCTCTCCTGAGCTTGGGCGCAGGCCTGGTTTTCCCTCTGAGTGTTGACTCTAGATTTCCACATACATTTCTTAGTTGAGTCAGCTCCCTGTACATTCAGTTTTACCAACAAAAGAGCGGGGTGAGCAACTGGATGATCCCCACACTCTTTTGGCTTTTGGTTAACCCCTTCTGACTTTTGAGCGGCACGCTTGAGCTCTAATATTTCTGGTGCATACTTTTTCTCTGAACAAGATTCAAAAGCCGGTGAGGCTGATCCCACGTCTTCACCCCCGGAGTCGTACATGTCTGAGTAGATAGATAAGTGCATGAGGGAGTTTTTCTCACTTTCGTTCACCCTCTCATTATCTGAGTAGTAGTCTATTCCTTCTGTAGGCTCCTTTTTTGATTTTGTTGAAGCTCCTACAGGCTTTCTTGAACTTCTCTCGTAGATTAAAGGTTGATCCGGTAAGACCAAATTTCTCGGTAGGGTTAGCCTTGTCTTAACTTTGGTACAAGCTGAGGCCTTCCGTGAATTAGAAGCCACTAAGTCTATCAGTTTTTTCGGCTCAGATGTCGGTTTTCCATAATTTCTGTCACCTTTTTTGTTGACTTGTAGTTTGTCACTAGCCAGTGTGGTGGGACCTGTCTTTGATTTAGTGAACAGGTCATACAATTTTGTATTGACGTTAGAGACACGCGCTCCTAATGGCTCAGTTGTCACAGGAAGCAAGGTGTCGGCCACCATAGGGATCGTTGAACTTGCATTTTTGATGGAGCAGCCGCCCGTCGTCTCTATGTTGGCGTCAGCCCAAGGAGTAAGATCAGTACTAGTAGATTGGTCCTGGTGTTTTGGCAAGTTAAGAGCGTCCTCTGGACCCTTGCCAGACAGTGAAGTCCCAGAGGTTGAAGGCTTTGCAGGGTTCACCAAGTCGGCCGAGATGCCACCCACTCCTTCTGATTGTGTCAGGAGTGGATCTCACCTGTATCTCGGTGTCTGATTCACTGGAGGATAATTCCGATCCAGATAGTTCTGTTGTCTCTTCGGAAATTCCTTTTTTAGAGAAGAGATAGGGTCTGTTTCGGGAATGCGCCACAATGGTTGCTATTAGGAAACAGACTGCAATAATGTATGGCACTTCCCTCTACAGCCCAATATGGGGGAAAAAGCCAGTGGCATAAAAAACCCCAGTAGTATTCAACTCCGAGACCGAAGGAAGAGGAATGTCCGAAGTCTTGGTCTTGAGATTCCGCAAACAGTACTTAAACAAAGGTTGGGCCGGAGATTTCCAAGAATGTCCTTAAGCAGAGGCTGGGCAGGAGTCTCCAAAGTCTGCAGACTGTATTACCAGGGGCTGAAGCATTCAAAAACCACTCGTTATCCAGATGGAAGGCAAGCCGGTGACACAGGAAGCTTAGGAGGAGGGGCTTCAGGTAAGCAAACAGGCAAAACGAGTATAACAGAAGAAATTGCGTAAGCAGAAGAGGAAAGAAAGGAATAAGGAAAGAAAACGGACTAAGAGAAAAGATACCCCCAATCTCCACGGAAAAAACTCACCGAGCCGTGATGAAACCGGAGCCTTTAGAGATAAGAGTGAAAACCGAATGTCGTGAAATACTTAAGCACAGGAGAGAGAGCAGGGGGAAAGAATAGGAGGTGGTAAAGATGGCCGAAAGATGCCGGTAGAAAAGAAAAGCTATAGGGATAGACCAAAAGCAAGCCTGGGAAAAAAAAGGAAGGTAACACAGAAAAATACAGATGAACGAATGGAGCTGAAAGTCTGGTAGGCAAAGTGGGAAAGAATCAGATGGGAAAGGAGACACAGGAGGGAAGGAGAATCCGAGGCTGGAAACGCTGGGAGCACTGAAGTAAACAGCTTCAGTGGAGCGAGGAAACGAAGATTGTTGCAACGCACTGAGGGGGCGTGGCTAACCTCGTTATGAATGCCACAAAACGTAACTACTAGAACGGCGCAGGAGGCGCCATAATGTGTATGTTAATGGTGCTTCCATCGGGAACAAAGCTTCCAGCCTCCAGCCCTCATGACAGTATGCCTCCTTCTTGGGGTACCGACCCCAGGCTTACCCTGATAGAGGGTATGAAACTGTCGTACACATCTGGGAGCTGAGAGATTAGTCACAGGTTTCCAAGAGTCCTCGGCTTGAGAGTATCCTTTCCACCTCACTAGGTACTGGAGTCGACCTCTGTAGTATCTCAAATCCATTATTCTCTCCACTTCATATTCATCTGCGGGGGGGATTAGTATCTTTTAAAAGAAAGGTTCTTCTTTTCCTGTGGTGTGGGTCTGGGATGAACCTTTTCAACAGGGAAGAGTGGAAGACCGGATGTATTCTGCTGAGCTGAGAAGAGAGTTTCAATCGGAAAGCCACAGGATTAATGCGAGCAGTGATGGTATAAGGACCCAGATATTTGGGAGAGAATTTGGAAGGATGTGTCCAACGAGGTAAGTATCTGGTTGAGAGCCAGACCCTATCGCCTACTTGCCAATCAGGATTCTGGATCTGATGAGTATCTGCTTGATGTTTATATCGAGCTCTACTCTCCTGTAGGTTGATAAGAGAGTTCTTCTGTGTTCTGGTAATGTTTTCCAAGAGAGAGTCTATCGTGGGTAGACATGAAGCCTGGACATTATTCAGGGGAAAAGATCGGGGATGATGACCAAACACACAAAAAAAAGGTGTCATTTTAATAGCCGAGTGAAGGGTATTGTTATAAGAAAATTCGGCCATAGGAAGAAGAGAGACCCAGTTATCTTGTTGTTCGTTAACAAAACAGCGAAGATACTGCTCCATAGTGGCGTTGAGACGCTCCGTCTGTCCATTAGACTGAGGATGGTAACCTGAGGTGAGGGCCCGTTCTATTCCCAGTAGATCACATAAGGTTTTCCAAAAGGTTGAGGTGAACTGAGAACCTCTGTCCGAAAGAATAGTTTCTGGGATACCATGGAGTCGGACGATGTCCTTTAGAAACACCTGCGCCATCTCAGGTGCAGAAGGCATTCCTTTCAGCGGTGAGAAATGGCCCATCTTACTGAAGCTGTCTATGGTTACCATGATTGCTGAGTATCCTTGAGACTTTGGGAGATCTACCACAAAGTTGGTAGAGACATGTGACCACGGGGTTGTTGGAAGTTTTGGTTGGTGCAATAAACCAGCAGGTTTTGAAGTCAGACCCTTGCTCCTGGCGCAGATAGGACAAGAACATACATACAGTTTAATGTAAGACAGCATGTTAGGCCGCCAGAACATTCGTCTGAGTAGGTCGGAAGTAGCTGTTAAGCCCTTGTGACCAGCGATCCGTGATTCATGACCCCAATGAAGGACTCGTGACAGTAACTTGGTGTTGGGAATGAAAAGCTTTCCTTTGTAGAACCACAGTCCTTCTTTCTTGATTAATTGCTCCTGAACC
Organism: Ambystoma mexicanum; assembly: GCF_040938575.1. Taxonomy (NCBI): domain Eukaryota; kingdom Metazoa; phylum Chordata; class Amphibia; order Caudata; family Ambystomatidae; genus Ambystoma; species Ambystoma mexicanum. The sequence continues at coordinate 622,957,768 of NC_090934.1, forward strand.
AGCTTGGAAAGAGGTAGCATAGCAACCGGAGTCGCTTCCTTAACGTCCTGTAAAAATCTTGATATGGTATGGACGATTCGGACCTCAGGTAACAAAAGTTCCCCCTTAAAGGGTGGATTGACCCAACTGGAGGGGCTACGAGACAGACTATCCGCTAGAACATTCTTGCTGCCCGGGAGGTAAGTAATAAAGAAATCATATTGGGCGAAGAAGTAAGCCCATCGGGCTTGTCGAGTATTTTTACACTCCATTTGTTGTAGCACCTTGAGGTTGCTATGATCTGTGCGAATCTCAAATGGATGTCTTGACCCTTGGAGGAGATGTCTCCATTCTGAACATGCTTGCTTAATGGCCAGGAGCTCTTTCTCTATAACAGAGTAGTTGTTCTCGCTAGGCGTAAGCGTGCGAGAGAGATAGGCTATTGGGTGTTCCATACCATCTTGTTCTTATTTGAGAACAGCCCCCAGTGCCCCTGAAGATGCATCAGTTTCAACAACGAAGGGCCTTCGTTGGTATGGCTGTTTGAGAATAGGAGCCGAACAAAACGCCTTTTTTAATCCTAGGAACGCTTGTTCTGCGTCGTGATTCCAAACGAAGGGAATATCCTTCTTGAGTAGAGCTGTTATCGGAAGAACTGGTTCAGAAAAGTTGACGATAAATCGTCTGTAGAAATTTGAAAGACCCAAAAAGGCCTGTACCTCCCTTACAGGAGAGCGGGCTGGCCAGGAGAAAATAGCCGAGACCTTTTTGGGATCCATCTCGATACCATGTTCCGATAGGATAAAACCTAAATAGGGTACCGAAGGCACTGCAATCACACATTTTTCCGGTTTAGCCAAGAGTTGATGGCGTCTCAAGCGTTCCATGACCTCAGTGAGATGAACCTGATGTTGAACAGGGTTACAAGAAAAGACCAGGATGTCATCTAAGTACACTATAACTGAGACAAATAAGAGATCAGCAAAAAGACGGTCCATAAACCTCTGAAAGGCTGCAGGGGCATTAACTAAGCCAAATGGCATTACTCGATATTCATACAACCCAAAGGGTGTACGAAATGCCATCTTCCATTCGTCCCCAGCCTTAACCCTTAAGAGATGATAAGCACCCCTAAGGTCCCCTCGTTCAGATGTTTCAGGACCACTGCGGCGAATATTTTCCCCACGACATCCAAGAGGGCGATCGGTCTGTAGTTCCCAGGGACAGACCTATCACCCTTCTTGAAGATCGGTACGATTATCGATCTGGTCCAGGAATCAGGGATCCTTTTGAGTCTCATTATGTTGTTAAACAGGGTTGTCATAAATTCGGCCCATTTCTCCGGGATCTGTCTTGAGGATGTCGTATGTGAGGCCGTCCCGCCCAGCGGCTCGAGATGAATTTGACTTTTTAATAAAATCCACGATGCCCTGTTTCTCAAAGTAGAGATCCCATGGTTCATCCGTTGGTAGGTATTTTTGGGGTCCACCAACTTTCCCCACTGAATAAAGTTTGTGGTAGTGCTCCTCCCAGATCGTTGATGGGATCGGTTTTACAGTTATTGAGTCAACAGGAGTACATATGTCATTTCTTAGTTTCCAGATGCCAGTGATGTTTTTGCCAGTTACTAGTTTTAGCATCTTCTCAATGTCTTTTTGCAGTGTGAGGTGTTTATGTTGAGTGAGCCAGTTCCTGTAGCTGTTCCTGGATTCTTTGTACAGGACTAGATCACCTGGCATGTTAGATTTTTTGAATGTCCTCCTGCCCCTCCGGACGACCTTTTTTTTGGCTGCTATTTGTTGGTCGTAAGCATGCTTGTAGGTCGAGGGGCCACTCCTGTCCACCTCCTTTGTACGGAAGACCTTCAATACCTCAGTGTATTCAATGAGGTTAGCACCTTGATCGTACTCATCTGGTTTTAACCTCAATATGGTGTCCAGTACTGTACCCATGTCTTTTTTCTGGATTTGAATTCTGTTACCACCCGGAGTCAAGTCGAGGTGGTAATCCGGTAGATGTTGGGCCGGTGAAGTGTGATCTATGTCCCAGTCCTCAGTTACAAGTTCCAGAATGTTATGGTCACTCACGGCCGTTTGAATCACAGTCAGCGATGTTAGTTTCCCCATCAGTGACTCTGTTATAAACATATAGTCTAGGGTACTAACTTGATTTGCCCGTTTCCAAGTCGAGGCAGCTGGTTGATCGCCCGACAGGCTACGAATTACCATTAGAATGTGTCTACTGGCAAGTTCTTTTTCAAAATTGACTCCTCTTAACATATTGTTCGTAGTGTTCAGAGGCAGAAACTCGATTTTGCTCCCCTTTTTATCGAAGCATTCCATATTGAAGTCGCCACAGAGGAGGACCTCCAAGTTTGGACACGAGATCCTAGCATCATCGATCGCTTCAAGGAGTACTTCCTTGAAGTTATCCTCTTGACTTTCTGTGGGTCTCCAGTAAATGTTGCATATGAGCAATTTCCATTCCAGTCGGATGGCCCGAACCTTGGTGTTTGTTTGGACTGTGGTTAATTGGATCCAAGGATTTTGGTTTTTGGATGAAGTCACCCTTAGGCCACTTGTTCGCCTTATGCCCAGTAAAAGGCACAAACTTGGTCTTCCTTTACTGCCCTTTACGGCCGGGTTTAAGAACAGTTCGTACCCATCTAAGAGAGGAAGTTCGCGCAGCCATGTTTCTTGCAGGCAGAAAAGATCGTATTTGGTTAAGTCCGTAGCCTGATTTCCGAACAAGTGGGAGAAGCCCCTTGTGTTCCAGCTCATTATTTTTTTCCTTTTGGCCACGGTGGTAAGTGGAACATAAGTCTGATCCGGCTGGCATTATGATTTAGTTTCTAGGAACCCCGCCAACCACCTCCAGTCGTCTGGACTGCTTGCGGAGTTCTCCTCAGATTTGTCCGGGGAGGTGCAAATTGAGGCTGCTCGGACGTCGATCTGTGAATCGTCCTGGGCCCTTTTCAACACCTGCAATGGACAACCCCACCCACTAGTTGATTTAAGCTTTTGGGATCCTCTTACAGTGTGGTCCCTGTCCTTGGTGTCTTTAGGGCGGGTACGCTTGTCCTCCTCCAACTCCTTGAGCGAGAACCCGCAAAGATTGAGTTTGGGGCCAAGTTTGAGGAGTGAAGATCTTGTTTTCCATTCCCCCATGTGAAGGACCACGCTATCGTGGCGCTGCTCATTGTGGAATTCCATCAGATCGATATCCTTTGATTTCAGGTGATCGGGCGAGTCAGGAGAGTGTACAAGTCTCATTACATTTGCCCGATTCATAGTGAGGTTGTCTTCGTAGCCCAATGTTCTCTCTAGAAGTAATCTAAAGGGGCCCTTGCCACCCTTGGCCTCTGATCCTTTGTCTACGTTTTTATTGTTGTGCCCTGATCTTGACCCCATATCTGGGTTTTCTGCCCAGGTCACTGTTCTTCTCATGACAATTTCCTGCTCATTTTGAGGTTTGTAATTTATTTCTTTTTCTGCATTCCTCATTTCCAGTAAGTTCCTCTTACTCTCGAGGGTTTGGAAGGCCATAAGCCTAGTAGTGTCAGTAGCCCCCCTCTCCTGAGCTGGGGCGCAGGCCTGGTTTTCCCTCTGAGTGTGGACTCTAGATTTCCACATAAATTTCTTAGTTGAGTCAGCTCCCTGTACATTCAGTTTTACCAACGAAAGAGCGGGGTGAGCAACTGGATGATCCCCACACTCTTTTGGCTTTTGGTTAACCCCTTCTGACTTTTGAGCGGCACGCTTGAGCTCTAATATTTCTGGTGCATACTTTTTCTCTGAACAAGATTCAAAAGCCGGTGAGGCTGATCCCACGTCTTCACCCCCGGAGTCGTTCATGTCTGAGTAGATAGATAAGTGCATGAGGGAGTTTTTCTCACTTTCGTTCACCCTCTCATTATCTGAGTAGTAGTCTATTCCTTCTGTAGGCTCCTTTTTTGATTTTGTTGAAGCTCCTACAGGCTTTCTTGAACTTCTCTCGTAGATTAAAGGTTGATCCGGTAAGACCAAATTTCTCGGTAGGGTTAGCCTTGTCTTAACTTTGGTACAAGCTGAGGACTTCCGTGAATTAGAAGCCACTAAGTCTATCAGTTTTTTCGGCTCAGATGTCGGTTTTCCATAATTTCTGTCACCTTTTTTGTTGACTTGTAGTTTGTCACTAGCCAGTGTGGTGGGACCTGTCTTTGATTTAGTGAACAGGTCATACAATTTTGTATTGACGTTAGAGACACGCGCTCCTAATGGCTCAGTTGTCACAGGAAGCAAGGTGTCGACCACCATAGGGATCGTTGAACTTGCATTTTTGATGGTGCAGCCGCCCGTCGTCTCTATTTTGGCGTCAGCCCAAGGAGTAAGATCAGTACTAGTAGATTGGTCCTGGTGTTTTGGCAAGTTAAGAGCGTCCTCTGGACCCTTGCCAGACAGTGAAGTCCCAGAGGTTGAAGGCTTTGCAGGGTTCACCAAGTCGGCCGAGATGCCACCCACTCCTTCTGATTGTGTCAGGAGTGGATCTCACCTGTATCTCGGTGTCTGATTCACTGGAGGATAATTCCGATCCAGATAGTTCTGTTGTCTCTTCGGAAATTCCTTTTTTAGAGAAGAGATAGGGTCTGTTTCGGGAATGCGCCACAATGGTTGCTATTAGGAAACAGACTGCAATAATGTATGGCACTTCCCTCTACAGCCCAATATGGGGGAAAAAGCCAGTGGCATAAAAAACCCCAGTAGTATTCAACTCCGAGACCGAAGGAAGAGGAATGTCCGAAGTCTTGGTCTTGAGATTCCGCAAACAGTACTTAAACAAAGGTTGGGCCGGAGATTTCCAAGAATGTCCTTAAGCAGAGGCTGGGCAGGAGTCTCCAAAGTCTGCAGACTGTATTACCAGGGGCTGAAGCATTCAAAAACCACTCGTTATCCAGATGGAAGGCAAGCCGGTGACACAGGAAGCTTAGGAGGAGGGGCTTCAGGTAAGCAAACAGGCAAAACGAGTATAACAGAAGAAATTGCGTAAGCAGAAGAGGAAAGAAAGGAATAAGGAAAGAAAACGGACTAAGAGAAAGGATACCCCCAATCTCCACAGAAAAAACTCACCGAGCCGTGATGAAACCGGAGCCTTTAGAGATAAGAGTGAAAACCGAATGTCGTGAAATACTTAAGCACAGGAGAGAGAGCAGGGGGAAAGAATAGGAGGTGGTAAAGATGGCAGAAAGATGCCGGTAGAAAAGAAAAGCTATAGGGATAGACCAAAAGCAAGCCTGGGAAAAAAAAGGAAGGTAACACAGAAAAATACAGATGAACGAATGGAGCTGAAAGTCTGGTAGGCAAAGTGGGAAAGAATCAGATGGGAAAGGAGACACAGGAGGGAAGGAGAATCCGAGGCTGGAAACGCTGGGAGCACTGAAGTAAACGGCTTCAGTGGAGCGAGGAAACGAAGATTGTTGCAACGCACTGAGGGGGCGTGGCTAACCTCGTTATGAATGCCACAAAACGTAACTACTAGAACGGCGCAGGAGGCGCCATAATGTGTATGTTAATGGTGCTTCCATCGGGAACAAAGCTTCCAGCCTCCAGCCCTCATGACAGTATGCCTCCTTCTTGGGGTACCGACCCCAGGCTTACCCTGATAGAGGGTATGAAACTGTCGTACACATCTGGGAGCTGAGAGATTAGTCACAGGTTCCCAAGAGTCCTCGGCTTGAGAGTATCCTTTCCACCTCACTAGGTACTGGAATCGACCTCTGTAGTATCTCAAATCCATTATTCTCTCCACTTCATATTCATCTGCGGGGGGGATTAGTATCTTTTAAAAGAAAGGTTCTTCTTTTCCTGTGGTGTGGGTCTGGGATGAACCTTTTCAACAGGGAAGAGTGGAAGACCGGATGTATTCTGCTGAGCTGAGAAGAGAGTTTCAATCGGAAAGCCACAGGATTAATGCGAGCAGTGATGGTATAAGGACCCAGATATTTGGGAGAGAATTTGGAAGGATGTGTCCAACGAGGTAAGTATCTGGTTGAGAGCCAGACTCTATCGCCTACTTGCCAATCAGGATTCTGGATCTGATGAGTATCTGCTTGATGTTTATATCGAGCTCTACTCTCCTGTAGGTTGATAAGAGAGTTCTTCTGTGTTCTGGTAATGTTTTCCAAGAGAGAGTCTATCGTGGGTAGACATGAAGCCTGGACATTATTCAGGGGAAAAGATCGAGGATGATGACCAAACACACAAAAAAAAGGTGTCATTTTAATAGCCGAGTGAAGGGTATTGTTATAAGAAAATTCGGCCATAGGAAGAAGAGAGACCCAGTTATCTTGTTGTTCGTTAACAAAACAGCGAAGATACTGCTCCATAGTGGCGTTGAGACGCTCCGTCTGTCCATTAGACTGGGGATGGTAACCTGAGGTGAGGGTCCGTTCTATTCCCAGTAGATCACATAAGGTTTTCCAAAAGGTTGAGGTGAACTGAGAACCTCTGTCCGAAAGAATAGTTTCTGGGATACCATGGAGTCGGACGATGTCCTTTAGAAACACCTGCGCCATCTCAGGTGCAGAAGGCATTCCTTTCAGCGGTGAGAAATGGCCCATCTTACTGAAGCTGTCTATGGTTACCATGATTGCTGAGTATCCTTGAGACTTTGGGAGATCTACCACAAAGTCGGTAGAGACATGTGACCACGGGGTTGTTGGAAGTTTTGGTTGGTGCAATAAACCAGCAGGTTTTGAAGTCAGACCCTTGCTCCTGGCGCAGATAGGACAAGAACATACATGCAGTTTAATGTAAGACAGCATGTTAGGCCACCAGAACATTCGTCTGAGTAGGTCGGAAGTAGCTGTTAAGCCCTTGTGACCAGCGATCCGTGATTCATGACCCCAATGAAGGACTCGTGACAGTAACTTGGTGTTGGGAATGAAAAGCTTTCCTTTGTAGAACCACAGTCCTTCTTTCTTGATTAATTGCTCCTGAACCGGCTTGGAAAGAGGTAGCATAGCAACCGGAGTCGCTTCCTTAACGTCCTGTAAAAATCTTGATATGGTATGGACGATTCGGACCTCAGGTAACAAAAGTTCCCCCTTAAAGGGTGGATTGACCCAACTGGAGGGGCTACGAGACAGACTATCCGCTAGAACATTCTTGCTGCCCGGGAGGTAAGTAATAAAGAAATCATATTGGGCGAAGAAGTAAGCCCATCGGGCTTGTCGAGTATTTTTACACTCCATTTGTTGTAGCACCTTGAGGTTGCTATGATCTGTGCGAATCTCAAATGGATGTCTTGACCCTTGGAGGTGATGTCTCCATTCTGAACATGCTTGCTTAATGGCCAGGAGCTCTTTCTCTATAACAGAGTAGTTGTTCTCGCTAGGCGTAAGCGTGCCAGAGAGATAGGCTATTGGGTGTTCCATACCATCGTGTTCTTGTTTGAGAACAGCCCCCAGTGCCCCTGAAGATGCATCAGTTTCAACAACGAAGGGCCTTCGTTGGTCTGGCTGTTTGAGAATAGGAGCCGAACAAAACGCCTTTTTTAATCCTAGGAACGCTTGTTCTGCGTTGTGATTCCAAACGAAGGGAATATCCTTCTTGAGTAGAGCTGTTATCGGAAGAACTTGTTCAGAAAAGAAGACGATAAATCATCTGTAGAAATTTGAAAGACCCAAAAAGGCCTGTACCTCCCTTACAGGAGAGCGGGCTGGCCAGGAGAGAATAGCCGAGACCTTTTTGGGATCCATCTCGATACCATGTTCCGATAGGATAGAACCTAAATAGGGTACCGAAGGCACTGCAATCACACATTTCTCCGGTTTAGCCAAGAGTTGATGGCGTCTCAAGCGTTCCATGACCTCACTGAGATGAACCTGATGTTGAACAGGGTTACAAGAAAAGACCAGGATGTCATCTAAGTACACTATAACTGAGACAAATAAGAGATCAGCAAAAAGACGGTCCATAAACCTCTGAAAGGCTGCAGGGGCATTAACTAAGCCAAATGGCATTACTCGATATTCATACAACCCAAAGGGTGTATGAAATGCTGTCTTCCATTCGTCCCCAGCCTTAACCCTTAAGAGATACTAAGCACCCCTAAGGTCTAGCTTGCTGAATATACATGACCCTTCAACTGCCTCCAAGATATCTTTTATCAAAGGCATCGGGTAGCGATCTCTCACTGTGATCTTGTTTAAGCCCCTATAGTCAATACATGGGCGTAGTTCACTTGTGTCCTTGTTGGCTATGAAGAATAAGGAAGCCCCTGCTGGAGACTTAGACGGACGAATCAATCCATTTTGGAGGTTTTGGTCTAGGTATGTCCTCAATGCTTGTTTTTCTGGTAAGGTTAAAGAAAACATACGTCCAAAGGGTACAGTAGTACCTGGAACGAGATCGATAGCACAATCTTCGGACCGATGAGGGGGCAAGTCTTTGGGTATCCTATCTTCAAACACATCAGCAAACTCATAAAAAACGGGGTGAATGTTAAGAACCCGAAGGGAACCAGAAGTTCCTGATGGGCTAGAGATAACAGTTGCTTCCGTCTGTTTAGAAGAGCAGCAGTGTTGGAAACAGAACTCAGAGTCGAATTTTAAGGTGTTGAGGGACCAGTTAATAACAGGATTGTGTTGGCGGAGCCAAGGGATTCCCAATATAATGGGGAAATGTGCTGCTCTTATCACATCAAAGGTGAGGGTTTCCTGATGAATAGAGATGCATACCTTGATGTCGACTGCAGCTTGTACAATAGGTCCCGAACATAAGGGACGGCCATCCACCCCTTCCACCTTTTGTTCCTCTGCCTTAGCTACAAGGGGAATACCTTCTTGTTTAGCCCAATTGATCTCTAAGAAATTACCAGCTGCCCCGTTGTCAATGAGGGCTAAGGCATTCTTTTTGGGACGATTCTTCCACTGGAGTGACACTTGAAGGACCATAAGTCGGGCGTCTTCTCCTGAAGTCTGAGCACAATGAGAGCCTTCCACTGAACCCTGGTAAGTGGCTCCTTCTAAGACCGGGGTCCGTCGTTTCCCCGACGTCTCGGAGGAACCTCCGGGCAATCCCTGAGGAGGTGTGCTTCCGACGCGCAGTACATACATAAGCCCTTTTCCTTCCGTCGGTTTCTTTCTGTGGTTGAAAGAGGACCCCTGGTCGTACCAATCTGCATGGGTTCTTCGCCGGAGCGATGTGAACCCTGGGTGGAAGTAGGTGACGGGCCAGGGATCAAAGATGTCTGAGTTCGGGTTTTCCTTTTCTCAGATCGTCTTTCCATGAGTCGGTAATCTCTCTGCAGGACTAGAGTATACAAGTCGGTTAACGTCGCCGGTCTAGGAACTCGTGCCAATTCGTCTTTCAGGTCGTCATGGAGACCTCTTCTGAAAGCCGTGTATTGCACTGTGTCTGGCCAGCCCACTTCCGCCGCCAGCTTCTTAAAGGTAGAAATATAGGACATTAGGTCCATCAAACCTTGTTTAATATCAAACAAGGCTTCTCCTGCAGAAAATCCGATCTCTTGTCTTTCAAAGGTTTGGCGTAGCAGGGTTATGAAGGCGTTATAGTCTTGTAAGACAGGATTGTTGGACGTGACCAACGGAGTTGCCCACGCGAGGGCATTTCCGATCATGTTGGATATGAGAAATCCTACACATGTGCGATCTAGAACGTAAGTAGTAGGTCTGAAGGTAAAGTATATCATGCACGCATCCAGGAACTCCTTAACCTTTTTGGGTGAGCCATCAAACTTTCCCGCTGCCAAGGACAATGGTGGTAAATCCGTCTGGTGGGCTTCTCTAGCGACTGCCATTTGACGGAGAACTGCATTTTCTGCCTTAACTCCCTGCAGTTCGAGGGAAAAGTTCTGTACAGCGTTTATTAGCTCCTGGACTTGTTCTGCCGTGGCCATCTTTGGGCGTTGCAATCTGTCTGGAGTGGATCTCACCTGTATCTCGGTGTCTGATTCACTGGAGGATAATTCCGATCCAGATAGTTCTGTTGTCTCTTCGGAAATTCCTTTTTTAGAGAAGAGATAGGGTCTGTTTCGGGAATGCGCCACAATGGTTGCTATTAGGAAACAGACTGCAATAATTTATGGCACTTCCCTCTACAGCCCAATATGGGGGAAAAAGCCAGTGGCATAAAAAACCCCAGTAGTATTCAACTCCGAGACCGAAGGAAGAGGAATGTCCGAAGTGTTGGTCTTGAGATTCCGCAAACAGTACTTAAACAAAGGTTGGGCCGGAGATTTCCAAGAATGTCCTTAAGCAGAGGCTGGGCAGGAGTCTCCCAAGTCTGCAGACTGTATTACCAGGGGCTGAAGCATTCAAAAACCACTCGGTATCCAGATGGAAGGCAAGCCGCTGACACAGTAAGCTTAGGAGGAGGGGCTTCAGGTAAGCAAACAGGCAAAACGAGTATAACAGAAGAAATTGCGTAAGCAGAAGAGGAAAGAAAGGAATAAGGAAAGAAAACGGACTAAGAGAAAGGATACCCCCAATCTCCACGGAAAAAACTCACCGAGCCGTGATGAAACCGGAGCCTTTAGAGATAAGAGTGAAAACCGAATGTCGTGAAATACTTAAGCACAGGAGAGAGAGCAGGGGGAAAGAATAGGAGGTGGTAAAGATGGCAGAAAGATGCCGGTAGAAAAGAAAAGCTATAGGGATAGACCAAACGCAAGCCTGGGAAAAAAAAAAACGGAAGGTAACACAGAAAAATACAGATGAACGAATGGAGCTGAAAGTCTGGTAGGCAAAGTGGGAAAGAATCAGATGGGAAAGGAGACACAGGAGGGAAGGAGAATCCGAGGCTGGAAACGCTAGGAGCACTGAAGTAAACGGCTTCAGTGGAGCGAGGAAACGAAGATTGTTGCAACGCACTGAGGGGGCGTGGCTAACCTCGTTATGAATGCCACAAAACGTAACTACTAGAACGGCGCAGGAGGCGCCATAATGTGTATGTTAATGGTGCTTCCATCGGGACCAAAGCTTCCAGCCTCCAGCCCTCATGACAGATTGTAAGCTCAACCTCTCTGATCTCATTGTTTCTCTGTCCTTAATTATTGGCTCCAAGGTCTGCAATAATACAAGTCGACCATAGGTGGGTGTTTTGCTTTGGTTTATGAATTTGGCCATCACCTTGAATAAATATAAGTGGGTAGAGACCGGTGCACAATGTAATGTATATGTCATTTATGTTTTTAGATTCGTCGTTTTGTATGAGAAAAGGGGAATGAAACTAAAGTTCAATATAAGCACGACTGTCCTGAAGATGGCCCAATACCTACCATATTGACCATCGCAGACTACGATGGTTCCTGAAAGAAGGGCCGAAACATATGTCGACCTAGAGGAAATTCCAATGTGTTTTCCGTTGTCATGCATACTGTAAACAGCCAATATGCTCAAAAAATTGTAATCTGTCAAACCCCTAGTCCATAGATTATATGAATTGGAATGAAAGGTGTGATTGATGAATGAACAATCCTATGAATGTTTTTATGTTATGGTTTTATGTAACTATTAAAGTGATTTACAATTTTGTATTCATCGGACTCAGTCAAATAATTGGCTCACTAAAGGTTTGTGGGACTGTAGAAATATAAAACAGTTCTATTGCACTTTCACCTGTGTCATCGACAGGCCGTAGAGAGAGGGGTAGTCAGTCTGGTTTGTTCCTTGTTCTTAATTATTGGCTCAATGATACTCTTTAAGATTTCTGCAGTCTGATCAGCACTTTTGTCCAGGTTTGACTGGATCGCCGTGACAAATCCCTCTACAAAAATCATTTTAGAGTATAGCATAGCAATGGTAGTTGTGTGATCCCGTAGCTGCTCGTTTTGTGTCTCTATTAATTTCATGTATGGAGCCATTACGAGCGCAAATGCTGTGATCATTTCGGTGTCTATTTTGCGGTCATTTTTGAGGGGTTCATCCGCCTGAGTGGTGGCCAAGATCGTCAGGAGATCTTCATCCATGGGTGAAGGTTGTCGTCTGAATCGTTTAGTAGGAAACGGTGCCTGCTGCGGAAAGACCCCTTTGTGATGCCTCGGAGAATAGCCACTAGATTGATTGTTGTCCGGTTGTGGGGTGGCACCCCCCTTTGAGTGCGTTGACCCCTGAGCTAAGGACACATGTCCCCGATGATCCAAATGACGGGAGATAGGCCGCCTTACGGTAAGGTCAGGATCCCCGAGCTGAGAGTTAGCTTTTTTAGATTGGTGCTCCTTGTGAAAGTCTGGAAGGAGTAATCCAGTATGATATGAAATGCCGAAGGGTTTCCAACCTCGGTTTGGCCTTTGATTGTTGTACTGAAAGTCTTTTATCCTGTTATCTGATCCAAAGACAAAGGGATTGACTGCATGGAAGTCGCTAAACTTTGTTAAAGTATCAGAAGTGTCATTGGCCCCACTTCGTTCATTTTGAGAGGCAGAGGGGGGGCTCTGTGAAGGCGTTTTTAGTAGAGCCCCACCCGGTACTTCCAGTAAGGGCTCCTTAGTCCTTGTTTCCTTACCGGAATCCATAGATTCGCTGCCCACCACTCCAGAGGGAGGCACCTTGTTGGCAGATTCCGGGGGTGGCTTGGATTGAAGATGAGGAGTGTCGGCCCGTTTCACTGGGCTGGTCTCTTCTGCGGCCCCCTCGGTCATTTCTACTTCAGTTTGCAGGATATTGGCACGCGATATGGTTTTACAATTGATTGCCACTTCGAGATAGAGTTCATGGACAGATTTATCCATTTCTTCCTGTGAAGTCGGACTGACGTCCACTATTCAGTGGTCCTATGCCAGCTATTTGTGGGCTTGGATGTCTAGAGGAGAGTGTACCTCCCCTACTGGGTCTTTTGATCGGTAGTCCTAGTAGATGTAGGCTGTCCGTGAGGCCCTCACGAGAGATGGCCCACAACAAGTTAGGAGGTGTGATAATAGACGTTTGACAGTGTAATTTAGAGGTGAAATTTACGTACCGGCCTTTGTGCCTCGATGCCGTAGACTGGCTGAAACTGCACTTTACCGCACTTTGCGTTGCTTCGCAAGGGAGGCCGGGTTTTGTGCAGTAGAGTCTCGGTGGGGAGGCTGGAGGCGGAGCGCCCGCTCAACGCCGGCTCCTTGGAGCAGCACAATGCTTTAGCTGGTGTTTTCAAAAGGATCCACGATACGCTGCAATTTCCAATGTCCAGTTGGTTGCCAAATAGCGTGACTGCTGGAAATCCTGTATGGTAATGTCACCCACTCAATGCGCTTGATATTCACTGGTGTATAGATGTATCCAGAGGGGATCAAAGAGGAGCCTCCGCAGTCTCCCGTCCGGCGAATGCACCACCAGCGCCTAACAGCCGCACAACAGCCAGCGCCCTTTACCCCTGTCGGGCTTAACGCCGCGAGGGTGGATGTCTCGGCGCTTTAAGGAAGTTCAGAGTCACGTGAGCGTCACGTTTAGAGCACAAGCCCCGCCTCCTCCAGGAAGCAAACAGGCACACGGGCACCAGCAAGAGCCCTTTCAAACTCGCAGTGCTGGCTATGAAAACAACGTTCCTTCAGGCAAGTGAAATTCAAGTAGTGCAGCAGCGTTCGCCACTCGGGCGGATGTCTCAGCGCTTTAAGGAAGTGCAGAGTCACGTGAGCGTCACGTTTAGAGCACAAGCCCCGCCTCCTCCAGGAAGCAAACGGGCACACGGGCACCAGCAAGAGCCCTTTCAAACTTGCAGTGCTGGCTATGGAAACAACGTTCCTTCAGGCAAGTGAAATTCAAGTAGTGCAGCAGCGTTCGCCACTCGGGCGGATGTCTCGGCGCTTTAAGGAACTTCAGAGTCACGTGAGCGTCACGTTTAGAGCACAAGCCCCGCCTCCTCCAGGAAGCAAACGGGCACAAGGGCACCAGCAAAAGCCCTTTCAAACTCGCAGTCCTGGCTATGAAAACAACGTTCCTTCAGGCAAGTGAAATTCAAGTAGTGCAGCAGCGTTCCCATAGTTATACTAAAAAGCAGCCAACCAATCCAAAATATCAAGTCTCACCTCATACATACTCACAGCTTCTTTAGGCATGCAAGGCCTCTTAGGACTGGAAGACCTATAAGACTCTGGGAGAGAACCATTTTCAAGAGACAATTTCTTCATTACAAGTGCATGATTCAATTCCATTTCTCTGAGCCTGATTTCTTGATGTTTGTTTTCAGTTTGCATTTGGAGCCTTTTGAATTCTAACTCAAGTATCATCTTCTCAAGAGAGACACATTCTGGAATCAGTACTGGACCTGTTAGGGTCCCTGTGGCTAAAGGTTGAGGCCCAAGAGCAGGTAGAGGGGCAGTGGGGCTCACATCCTGAGACTCCTCTGACTCATCTGCCTCTTCAATATTATAAGCGTTAGACTCTACATCATCATTTTCCTCATCAACATTATCAAGATGTGGTGAGACATTGGGGGTTACAGCCCAATATCTCAATCTTTGGTGTTCCAACAATCTTTCAATCAATTCATTTTTATTTCCTTTAACAGCCAGGTTCCTAACTGTACACATATCTTTCAGTTGATCTACTGTAAGAATGACTAGGGCCTCCTGTTTGTAGTTATCCATATTAGGCATTAGAAAACAATTGATTCTCTAGTGGAGTTTAGCCTTGTGAATGTTATTTTGAGCAAATGTAAGAGTAACACACTCAATGTAACAACTATACTTTATCCTCAACACTGTACACCAGTGTTAGGCAGAATTGCAGGCAGTAACCTCTGGGAACACCACACACAATTAGGACTACAGGTGTAAGCAAAACCAACCTTTGGTATAAGTCTGTACCACACACTTTTCGTAGCGAGCTGGGCAGCCAGGGTTACCTGAAGAGGGAAGGTGAGCAGTAGAAGAAGTTACACAGAAGTATCACAATCACAGTGGTTCAAGTAGACACACTTACACTCAAGGTTTTGTGGTAAAAAATACTTAAACATTTATTTACACAGTCATTTGGAAAACATTTGCTAGTAGAAATTAACTCAATATTAAACACCTATATACTACAGCACACAATTCTAAGTTGTAGGGACAGTTTGAGCTCCCCTGAAAAAGGAGCCAAATGGCACTTCAATACTTTTAAATTAGAATAAAAAGGCAGAGGTTTGTACAAAGGGTTAGAAAACACTTCTTTCAGATAATGCAAACGTTCAATGTACCAGGAGGGTCTGTTCAATTCAATAGGCCAGGCTAAAGTCAATAGTCTAGTGTTCTTGGATAGGACAGCACAGTTCTGGTACAGATGGAGAAGTCTTTGTAAAAGTTTTTAGAAGTAGTTTAGACGAAAGGAAATGATATGCTGGATCACAAGCTGATTGGGCCTGCAAGTTGGGAAAGTTTCACAAAATTTCACTGTAAGATTTAGGATCTCTCAACCGGATGGCACAGTACCTTAAAGTGAAGCAAAAAGATGTAGCTGAAGACGCTGGTTCCTGAAGTTCCTGCAGATCCCTCTGTTCCTTAGCCTCAGTCGTGGGGACAAGAGGGAGGACGTCGGGGGACTCCTACACTGCATAGGATCATCGTCGGAGCAAACAAAATGGCGTCACTTCAGCTCAAGTAGCTGTGGCTTCCAAACACAAACTGGTGCCCTTCTCCCTGGTTAACCTTAACTAGCTCCGAGAATGGTATCCAGGCATTTGCTGAGTTGATTGGTCCCACCAACTCAAAGGAAGAAGTCATCCTTGAGCGAGCTTCTTTGTCAAATGGAGATCTGGCAATTCAGAGTTGCAGCAGGGCTTCACTGGGCAAACCAACGGTCCAGTGGTTGCAGCAGCCATCCTCTTCCAGCTCGTCTTCGGTTCTTTCGTTCCAGTGGTTGACTCTGCCTTCCAGTCCTGTAGATTCACCTTTTAAACAGTTTTCTCCCATTCATTCCAGCCTAGCT
Organism: Ambystoma mexicanum; assembly: GCF_040938575.1. Lineage (NCBI taxonomy): Eukaryota > Metazoa > Chordata > Amphibia > Caudata > Ambystomatidae > Ambystoma > Ambystoma mexicanum. The sequence goes on from NC_090934.1 coordinate 622,973,630, forward strand.
GTCACTCACCCAGCAGGGTGGCTGTCCTTGCCGGACAGTCAGCCAGCCAATCACGCCAGAGTGCATTTGGGTCTCCTAGGAGACCAAGCACAGGGAGTTTCGGGCACCTCTCTCACTTCCTGCCCACCCTAGACACTCAGACGCCATGGGCGGACTTCAGTCCTGAAGTCCGCCAAAGGCTCCCAAAGAAAGGGACCAAACCTGGTTTGGCGTACAGAGTTAAACACCAGAAGGACCTTTCCACAAAGAAATGGTGGAAAAAGATGACCAGAGTCTGTTTTTACATATAGGTCGCCATATTGAGAAACATGGCTGACCTGATTTTTAGCTACCGTTGTTAGCGGTATGAAAAAATCATGGTAGTTTGATCTAAACCACTGCCACCAGCCATTTGAAGTAGTAAAGGGTAACATTGTACTGTTGCATGAGTGGTTTGACTTAGGGGAAGCTAGGCAACTCCTCCAGCACTCTATAGTAAGATAGGGTGTGCTGGGTCAGTAAATTTAAAAAGACTAGTAAAGTAGTCACTCATGGCGGCCCGATTTTTAGCTACCGCTGTTGGCAGGCGGGAAAAATCATGGTTGTTTGTTATAAAACCACTGCCACCAGCCATTTCAATAAGAAAGGGTAGTTTTTGACAGCAACAAGAGTGTTTAGACATAGGGGATACTAAGTAACCCCTCCAGCACTCTATAGTAAGATAGTGTGTGCTGGGTCTATGAATTTAAAAAGATTAGTAAAGTAAATTTAACTTTGAATTCTCTGGGGAACAGTAGTTCATCCCAGAGAAAATATTTATGCCTTGGGAAGTCCAATGGACCCCCTTGTGCCACTGCACTAAAGGTGGTGTGTGACACAACAATAAAAAGATGATGCCTATGGAGTTATCTAAAACTCCATAACCAAAGAACAAAAGAGTAAAACACACATCAAAATACATGAGAGAGTGGGAAAAAAGTCTCACATTCTCTCCATGGAAAAAAACAAGTCCTCAAAATCCAGCAAAGTTGCTGGGGGTCTCTAAGGTGGAGGTAATTAGCACATTTCTGAGAATTCTCCCTAACAAACACTCAGCAATAAACTCCAGCAAAGGATATGAAGATCAAATCAAACTATAAAAATATTAAATGTCATTATCAAACACATGTTCAACTGGTCAGGATGTGCCTTTTCCTTACATGCCGTTTTTTCTTATATCCAATCCTCTCATGGGGTAGAAACAGAGGCTTTAAAAAATGCAAGGCTCTTTGCTTTTCCTCAGCATGGCCACTCTGATCCTTTGCCCCTCTCTTTGTTTCTTACTCGTACTTTCTTTAGTACTTTTTTATCTTCAGGTGCTTCCTTCACCACTGTATTGTATTCGTTTCACTTTGTTGTACACACTTGCACTGTCTCGTTCTTTCTCTTTATTGTTCCTCTTGCACACTTTCATCCATCTGTTGTGCACACTTGCACTGCCTTCTTCCTATTGTGCCACTTGCACACTTCCCTGCACACTTGCATTTATTTCCTTCTTTCCGGGTCACTCGCACACTTTTTACACTGCCTTTTTCATGTGGTGCCTCTTACACACTTCTTTCACTCTTCCAAGTGGACCTGCACTTGCTTCCTTCTTTTTGGGTCACTCGCACCCTTTCCTTTTTCTCAGAATTTCACTTTTACTTCTGCGCCGCTAAGGTATCTTTTCTTCCTTCTGTGCCATTAGCGCGCTTTCTCCTTCTTTCTTATTTTCTGTTTCTTAAAACATTCCTACTTGCTTTCCACTTTGTGCCGCTTTACTAATCTTGCTTTTTCCTCCCTTTCCTGCTCCAGCCATCTGCATGCTCCCGAGCTTCTCTCTCTCTCATGCGAAACTCACCGGGTAGCGTAGCGCTGGTGAGCAGTCTCTCCCGGATGCTCACCACCTGCCCCTCAGGCACACTGTTCAAGGGAACGAGCAATTGCACTGACACCACCAGCATGGTCTCAGCTGCCTTGCTCCGGCTATCAGGAGACATGGCTCCCCAGTCACGCTTAAGTCCTTCTCAAACAAGGGACCAGTGTCGCAGCATGCTGCTCTCCTCCGGAACCTTCTTCCTGCAGCGCCCAGCTTTGTGGTGTCTTTTGTCCAATCTGCTTCCCCGGCTCGCTCATCCATCTTTGCAAGACCACACCTTTTACAGTGAAAAGACCAGTCAAGTGGTGTGAATGCCTGACCCTGCCTGACTCTATTAGTGGGACAACTGGAGTTCGTTCTAGGGTAGGTTTCCCTTGATTTCCCCATGTTATTCCTATGGGTAATCTCTACTGATCTTAGTTGCATCCTCCTCGTCTCGGTATTTTTTGTAAATGGGGAGGAAGAGATGGGTTGAAATGGAGGTACCCCATTAAGGTTGAGGGAGAGTAGGTTAGGTTATTTTTGGAACTGGGGAATACCATGTCATGCCTTTTTGTATACTCCTCCCCTTGTTACTCTCCACTCAGGTGATCCTCCCTCGCTTGTCCACCCCCAGGGACAGGGTCCAAAAGCAATGGCACTTCCCTGGCCACCTGAATGGAAGATCCCGAGGAAGTGGGTGGGAGATTCGCACACCTGGCACCACACTAATTCAGAGTGGAATATTGAACACGCTCTCTTCCACCACAACTCCTGTTGTTTTTGCGGTGTGCATCCCTGCAACACCACAATCTGTGTTATTTCATTGTGTTTAAACCTTCTGTCATCACCATTTTTGATGTACATGCATATCTGTTTGGGACACTTGTAATGTTTAGTATCTCAGGAAAACATGCTGCCCTTTTGGGTTCTGAGCCCAATGCTTTGATGCAGTGAGAAATCATGTCTGAGCTTCTCATATGCACTGTGCACTTGTCCACAGTGATCACCGATGGACATTCAAGTGCATCCAATAGCCTCTCTAACAATGGTGCATTCTGTACTGGTGTGCCATCTGTGGGAAGCCCCTCCTTTTCCATTGTGACAGCCCTGAATGTATTGTTGTCATCATATAGGCAGAGTTAGCGTACACTGTCACCACCTCATCCTCATGCTCCTCAAGCACTAAAATCATGGCTACCAACTCTGCTGCTTGAACTGAAAAATGTGCTGGCAATCTTGCACTTTTCACCACTTCAAAGCTCCCGTGGTATAATGCCCTCGCCACTGCTGTTCCAGTATGTTGTAATCCACTGCTTTAATCTGTCTTTGAAGACCCATCAACAAAGAGAGTTATACCCCCTTCCAGGGCATTGTCCTTAACGTGAGGCACATCATCATTAACATCAGCGTAGGGAGTGCAATCATGTACATAATCTCCCTCTTCCACTGGTTTCGCTATGATCCTTGCTGGGTTCTCGGGGCAACAACTTACAATTTTGATTGATGGATTTGAGACTATGACTTTGTAACCTGCTTTTGGGCTTTTCAAGGATTTGTAAAAGAGCATGTTCTATAAATAATATATCTGAACAGCCCATTGTAATATTTGTGACTTCTCAATTGCAACGGTTGCTGTAGCCAAAGGCACATCACTGCTCCATTTGAATGGGAGGACAAGAAAATGTATTCATTTTAATCTGGGATCCCTAACACAGGAGTTGTGCTGATTGATTTTTTCAATTCATCAAATGCATCTGTCATCTCACCTGTTCATGCCGTATCTCTCATATGTTTCTGCGCTTCTTTTGGTCCATCTAAGAGCGACCCGACATATGTGCTGTAGTCAAAGACCCATACCCTGCAATAATTTCAGTCTTAATAACAGTTGCATCTCCTTCTCTGTATTTGGTATGGCAATGTTGCTAATCGCCTCTGCTTTTTCAGTGCCACTTTCCTCCTCTCGTTTGATATTATCTCGCCTATGAACAATACCTCTTCCTAACAATATTGCAATTTCACTTTGTCCACCTTCTACCATTTTTCAGCCAGCACTGTTAATAATATCACTGAGTCTATCCTGCACTCTTCCTGCGTTGCACTGTAAACCAATAAGTCATACACATACTGTGTGACCGTGCTGTCAGTTTAGATATTTCCCAAGTTCATTTGCAGCACTCGATTAAAGACACAGAGGGACTGACAATACCCCTGTGGGATGTAATAATGCTGTAATCGGGTTCCACAATATGTAAACATGGTCAAGTATTGTGAGTTTACATGCATGGGAATGGAAAAAAATAACATTTTTCAAATCAATCATTGTAAAATATGGGGTTGTAGATGGTACATTACATAATATTGTAGCTGGAGCATTTGGCTCCTTTCAATAAAACAACGTCATATGGACTGTTGGTCCACAATGAACTCCGTACCTTTGCCAAATCTTCCTGCATAAAGGATGGTACCTTCTCACCAATAATATTAGTTGGGGAACCTCTCTTTACTCTATTTGCAAATGATCTGTAAGACACATATAAAAAATGACCTTGTCATCTGAGTCATCATCTTCAAACAGACCTTCATTCGTTGAGTCAGTTAGTCTGGGTGTCGAGTCAAGCGCTACTACTGTGCGCCAAGTTACTCCTTCACCATCTACTCTGTGTAATATCACTTTGTCCTCTCTTAATATTGCTGCTTCTAATTCAATTGTAATGATCTTCCCTTCCTCCATGTCCATGGTTATCTCTGGTCTAAACAAGAATTCTCTGGGTACTCTCAGCAATGTGTCCTGCATTTATGGAAGCCATGCCAATAATATCTGTACTCCATAAAGGAATAGCTCTGGGTTTAGGGGCACTTCTATCTGTGCTTTCTGTCCAGAAAATACTCTGATGAACTTGCAGGCATTCACATCATGAATGCCTGGTGTAGAACAAATAATTCCCTTCTCAGTGAAGGAAATATTCATGTTTAGCTTACTCATCAAGTATCGCCCCAATATGTTGACTAGTATCTTTCAAGAGTATAACAATGGCATAGCCATCTTGTGTTCTCCTATTGTTATGTATAATTTGTCTGTAAAAGGAAGCATTGTCATAGCCCCAGAGAATCCTTGTGCACCCATTCATATTCCTGACATTGGGAACTTTCCCTCTCTAACAAAGGATCTCATTTCCCCTTATCAACCAAGAAGGAAAAAGCTTTGCCACCTATTGCCACACTGGCCCTCACATACTCTCCGAAGTCTTAGGCAATTGATAGAATTGGACACATCAATTTGCTGAGAGGCTGTGCTATTGTGGATACACATTCAGTCCTGTCCCCATAAAGGGGTTCCATACCACCACTGTCCCAGCCCGTACTCTGGGTTTTGGCGGTCCTTGCAGAAATATGTTTGCATCCCGTTGAACTATTGCATTCTGTGGTACTTGTATGTGTGCTTGCTGTATTCATGACTATACCTCCTGTTGTGGTTGTTGTATTTGTAGCTGGACTGCCTGATGTGCGTGCAGAATTGGTGGTGCCTGTGTTTGCTGATACTTTGTGTAGTCTTGAACGTTATAGTTTGGTGGTGCAGCACTATACAGCAGTGAGTATGCTGACCACCATGTTGGGCCGAATTGTTGCCAATTTTGATGCATTCCTCATCTACTTCTGCAAGCCCATGAAATGTGTCTAAGTATCCCCCATGTCCAGCATTGTGCTGGAGCTCCTCCAAATCAAGATTGCCCTCCATTAAACCATCCCACATGTGGTGCTTGAAATCCAAACCTTATTCCTCTGGGTGAAAACATTCTTCCCCAGTGTAATAATTGTATTACCCTCTTTCTGCAAAGCTCCCATTGACCCTAGCTACATTTGTTGTGCTTCCTGCATGCTGTGGCTTTCCCTACCATTTGTTAAAACAGCTTCTTCTATTGTCAAGTTTCAACAGCTTCTTTGGGACCAATTTAACTTCTTCTAACTTTCTTCCCTCAACCTTATTTCTATCTTTCTCTTGTTTCAGTCTTCAATGATGAACAATGGTCAATTGTATCTCAGGCTACGGTTTTGCCTCAATCCCCACCATTTTCTTTAACTGCCTTTGTACTTCTTCAGGGAGTCCCTGACATAAAATTTGATAAAACAATTGTTATATTTTGTGCCAACTTTCCCTTGTTACAAAACACCATTTTTCCTGAATGTCCTGAACACATGCAGCAGGATCTTTGTCCGGACCCATTTTCCATTACATTATCACACTTCTGTCTGAAGTCTTTGTGAATTGAATTCTGTGTGCTCTACAAACATCTACCCGACAATTGTTAAAAGGGCCACCGTCATGTTGGGTGTTTTGTGCCGTCACCCCAGGATATCCTGCCCCTTTCCAAATGTTGTCGGATTGTTAACGTACTATAGCAGCAAAAATGCTTTTCATGTCTCCTACTGCTTAAGTTAACAAGCAGTTTCTCTTTCTAACTCATGAATCCACTTCCCTGCCCTGCTGTAAGAAATGGTAATTTACAAATCAAATGATTTTTAACTGTCTGTGGCCCAGGTATATATTCTGCTAGTCCTCTACCTTTCTGTAATAATTGTTTCAGTCCAGTTCTGTGCAAGGTTGCAGTCACATCCTTTGTCTTTTTTGGTATGTCTGTCATTCAAACTTTCCTGTGTCCTGGTAAATCTCTTAGCATATTTTGAAAGTTTTTGTTCTGGGCTTCTTGAGCTCAACCCCGGGAGCCAAGGGTATTTAATGGGCTCTGGCCTTATCACCAGCTCCTCCAAATATGCCCAAGCTATCTTATCTCTCTTCCTACACAGGTGCCCATAGACAGTGCCCATGCAGCTTCCTCTTCCTCAGTCTCATCATCATCTCCTACCTCTGACTGTGTTTCTTCTTCTTCTTCACCCTCTCCTCAAAATATGGGCTTCTAAGGGGATCTCTCCCATACGTCTGACTCATTACCTCTTCTAATACATCCTTTCCTTACTTGTGCTGATACTTGCCCTAACTCTCTCGTATATTTGTGTGTCCTTCCAATTTCTGTATAAGCTTTCACTGTACCTTTGTATTATAACTTCTTCTCCCTTGTCTCTGTTAGGCAAAATTCTCAATATGTGCTAATTTCCCTTACTTTTTGAGACCCCCACCAACTTTTCTGGATTTCTAGGATTTGATTTTTTACCTGGAAACAGTGTGAGCCTTTTTTTCCCACTCTTTCATGTATTTTGATGTGCGTTTTACTTTTGTGTTCTTTGGTTATGTAGTTTTAACACAACTCCATGGGCATCATCTTTTTCTGTGTGTCACACAGCACCATTGGTGCAGTGACACATGGATGTCTTTCAGATTCCCCAAGGTTTAAATACCTTCCCTGGGACTGACTACTTTACTAGTCTTTTTAAATTTACTGACCCAGCACACCCTATCTTACTATAGAGTGCTGGAGGAGTTGCCTAGCTTCCCCTAAGTCAAACCACTCATGCAACAGTACAATGTTACCCTTTACTACTTCAAATGGCTGGTGGCAGTGGTTTAGATCAAACTACCATGATTTTTTCATACCGCTAACAACGGTAGCTAAAAATCAGGTCAGCCATGTTTCTCAATATGGCGACCTGTATGTAAAAACAGACTGTGGCCATCTTTTTTGCCATTTCTTTTAGGAAAGGTCCTTCTTGTGTTTGTCTCTGCGCGCCAAACCAGGTTTGGTGCCTTTGTTCTTTCGCCTTTGGCAGGCTTCAGTGGTGAAGCCCTTCTCTGGTGCCTGAGTGTCTGGGGTGGACAGGATGTGAGGGAGGTGCCTGAAAACTCCCTGTGCTTAGTCTCCTAGGAGACCTGAATGCACTCTGGCGTGATTGGCCAGCTGGTTGTCCGGTGTTAGGCAGAATTATATGCAGTACCCTTTGGGAACACCACACACAATTAGGACTACAAGTGACAGTACGAATTCACCTTAGGTACAAGCCTGTACTACACAGTAAAGTGGTAGTGATGGCTGAGCAGCCAGTCCTATCTCAAGAGTAAAGTGAGCAGTATCAATAGTTACACAAAGGACAGCAATTACTATGATTCAAACAAACACTGACTGAAGGTTTCTGAGTAAAAGAATATACATTTATGTACATATAAGTTATTAAACATTTCACTATTATCAAGCAGTTGAAAAATCACAATTCTAATACACTACACCACACCCAATGGATTCTGGATAAATTAGGCTCAAAATGAAGTGTGAGCAAAATGGCACTCCAGTAATAAAAATGGAGGGAAAGACATATTTAGACAGAAGTTGAGCAGCACCAACAAGTAAGTAATCAGGGCAATCTAGAAAAAGGAACTACAGTGAGGAAATCAAATCAAGAGACCAGGGCCAAAGACAATGTTCCAAAGTCTTTGCAGAGGATCACACAGTTCAGGGAAGTGTGCAGTTAAGTCTTTGCCAAGCGTTCAGAATGACGTTGGTTGGACGAAAGGTTACTTTGAAGAATAGAGAAGGACAAGCCCTCGGATTGGCGAAAGATTTCACACATTTTCACCTTGGTTGGATGAAAACCAACAACCGGGTTAGCACAGTACCTTTAGAGCAGAAGAATGCTGTAGCTGAGGCAGATGTTCCTGGCAGGTCCTGCAGGCTCACAGTTTCTGAAGCGACTGTCGGACTGACAAGAAGGAAGAAGACTGGAGGGTCCTGCACTGCCCAGGGAAGAAACCAGCAGCGGAGCAAAGCGACAAATAAAAGGTGCGCTCCTTAAAACCCAAGCAGGGTCTGTTCCTCCTGGCTATCCGGTTCACTGTAGCTGTGCACAGTAAATTCGACCAGAGGAGGGAGGCCTGGCTTGCAGTTTGGCAATCTGGTTGTTCCCACCAGCTCAAGGGGAGAATATTCCTTGCAGATCTTCCCTTTCGTCAAAGTTTGGAGATAAGGAACCGCAGCAGGGCTTCACCGGGAGGTTCAGTCGTGGTAGAGGTCCTTTTCTGTCAGCTTCTCTTTGGTTCTCTCGATCCAGTGGCGACTCTGCTTTCTCAGTCCCAGAGAACTGCCTTTTAAACAGTTATCCCCATTCACCAAGCCTGGCTGTCAATCACACAGCAGGGTGGCTGTCCTGCCGGGACATTCACCACAGCCAATCATACCAGAGTGCAACATGGGTCTCCAAGGAGACCCTGTGCAAGGTGTCTCAAACCCCTCCCTCACATCCTGTCCCCCTCAGACATTCAGGTGCCTAAGGAGGGCTTATGTGCAGAAGCCCGCGAAAGGTCGGCGAACAAAGGAACCAAACCTGGTTTGGAGCGCAGAGTAAAACACGAGAAATACTTTTACAAAAAGAAATGGCAAATAAACCCAGCCAGAACCATATAAGAACATATATGGACCAGTGGATTTAAGTTCGAGGCTACCAAGATAGCCTAAAAGAAATACCAAGGATATTTAGAATAACCGCGGTAGGAAACACAGAGTAGTTACCACTGCCACCAGCCAAATCTTAATGAAAAGAGAATGAAACAATGTTCTATGAGAAACAGACAAAAAGGGATAAATATTAACCCTTTCCAGAACTCTATGTATGATAGTTTGTACTGGGTCTGTGAGTTTTAAAAAGACTAATAAAGTCAATGGCAACTTTACATGTTCTGGGAGACAGTAGTTAGTCCTAGAAAATGGAGTCTGAGTTGGGATGTCTAAAAAGACAACCCTGTGTCACTGCACTGAAGGTACTGTGTACCACACAATAACAAGATGAGGCCTATGGATTAGGTGAGGCTCCACAGTCTATGAACAGAAGAACATGTTAAACACACACAGCAAAACACATGTAAGAGTGGGAAAAAAGGCTCACACTCTTACCAGGTGAAAACAATAAAACCTAGAAATCCAGCAAAGCTGCTGAGGGACTCAATAGGTAAGGGAAATTAGCCATTCTGGAGAATTCTCCCTAACACTCGCCCCCCAGACTAAGGGACAGGAGAATTTAATCCACTCCTGGATGAATCTCTTCACTCTAGTCGGATAAAAACATCATGGAGAGACCATCAGCATTTTGGTGGTGACATCCTGCTCTGTGCTCAATGTTGAAATCAAACCCTTGTAGGCAGATTGACCATCTTAGATGTTTTGGATTCTCCCCTTTCATTTGCATTAACAATCACAAGGGTTGGTGGTCAGTTTGAATCACAAAAGTAGATCCATACAAGTATGGTCTAAACTTCTTCAAAGACCACACAATGGCAAAACATTCACGCTCCATGGTTGCCCACCTTGTTTCTGGTTCCTTCAGTTTCCTACTGATGAAGAAAATGGGGTGCTCCCTACCATTCTCATCCAGTTGACTAAGGAATACACCTATGCCTGTATTGGATGCATCTGTCTGCACAATGAAGGGTTGGTGATAATCAGGAGCTCTAAGGACTGGAGCTTGACAAAGGGCTATCTTCAGGTTTTCAAAGGCTTGAGTGCACTCCTCATTCCATCTAACCTTTTTAGGGAATTTTAGAGAGGAGATCACAGTCAAGGGAGAAGCCATGGTCCCATAGTTCTCTATGAAATTCCTTGTGCATCCAGTGAGACCTAGGAAGGCTCTCAGCTGGGTTTGAGTAGTCGAGGTGGCCCCATTTTGTACAGCTTGTACTTTGCTAGGCAATGGACTTATTTCACCTCCTCCTACCTCATGACCAAGGCAGACCACTTTGCTCTGACCAATTCAACATTTGCTTGCCTTTATGGTCACATGGGCCTGATCAAGAGCCTGCAAAACATATCCTAAGTGATCAACATTTTCTTTCCAAGTAGGGCTGAACAGTGCAATGTCATCCAATTATGCCATGCAGAAGTCATCCATCTCATTCACAACTTGATTGACCATCCTTTGGAATGTAGCAGGTGCATTCTTTAATCCAAAAGGCATAACCTTAAACTGGTAGAGGCCTGCTGGGGTTGAGAATGCAGTTTTCTCCTTGGCATGGTCTGTCAGGGCTATTTGCCAATGGCCTGACATCAGATTAAATTTACTGAGGTACTTGGCTGAACCAAGTCTATCCACCAGTTCATCTGCCCTTGGCAAAGGATTGGCATCAGTCTTAGTGACTGCATTTAGAGCTCTAGAGTCCACACAGAATCTCAACTCCTTGGATACGGCCTTTAGTAGTAGAACAACTGGACTAGACCATAGACTTGTAGAGGGCTCTATAACCCTGAGATCAAGCATCTTGTTCACCTCTCCTTTGATATGGACTCTCACATGTTCTGACATTCTGTAACCTCTGCTTTTCACAGGTAAACAGTCACCAGTTAGAATATCATGCTGGCCCCAAGGGGTCAAGCCTGGTGAAAGTGAAAACAGGGAGGCAAACTGATTTAACAGAACTTTGCACCCCTCCTGTTGTTGAGATGTCAGTTGAGAAGAGAGCTTGACTCCTTCTATGTTCCCATCTAAAGGGTGGCCTCTGAGAAGGTCAGGAAGAGGTTCACTCTCCTACTCCTCTTGAAATAAAGCTAGAAGCAAAGCTCCCACTTCTGGTCTCAAGACATATGCCTTCAAACGGTTGGTGTGAAAGACTCTGGGAGCCTCCTTAGGTCTGCCTGAGTCCACCAAATAATTCACCTATACAAGTTTGCGCACAACCTTTAAGGGTCCTATCCATTTGTCCTGCAAGCCCCTCTGCCTTGTTGGCACCTTATCTAGTACAAGCTGGTCTTGAGTAAACTCATCCATGCTGGCCTTCTGGTCATGTCAAATTTTGACCAGACTCTGACCTGCTTTTAAGTTATCACTGGCTTCTGCCATCATTTGTGACAGTCCCCTCTGGTGACCTATCACATAGTCAGTCACTCTGACTGGTTCTGGGGAAGGAGAACTCTCCAACCCCTCCTTGATCAGTGCCAAGGTGCCTCTGACTGGATGGCCATAGAGAGGTTCAAAGGGACTGTAACCAACTCCCTCCTGAGGGACTTCTCTATAAGCAAAGAGAAGGCATGGCAGTAGAAGGTCCCACTTTCTTTAAAGGGGTTCCTCTAAAGCACCTATCATGTTCTTCATAGTACGATTAAACCTCTCTACCAGTCCATTTGTCTGTGGATGGTAGGCTGTAGAGAACTTGTTAGTGACACCACAGTTTTTCCACATGGCTTGCATGTAGTGGGACATAAAATTGGATCCCCTGTTGTATTTCACTTACTTAGGAAACCCTACTCTGGTAAAAATACGAAGTAGAGCCTTAGCCACAACGGGATACTAACAGTCCTCATAGGTACGGCTTCAGGATACCTAGTTGCATGGTCTACTACAACCAGGATAAATCTGTTTCCTGAAGACGTGGGAGGGTCAAGGGGACCAACAATGTCGATGCCCACCCTCTCAAAAGGAACACCCACCACTGGCAGAGGCACCAGTGGTGCCACATTCTTGGTTCCACTCTTGCCAGAGGTTTGGCAAGTGTGCCAGCTCCTACAGAATGTGTCAACTTCTGAACCCATTTTAGGCCAGTAGAACTATAGGGATAGTCTTTCCTTGATCTTTTTAAAACTCAAATGACCAGCAAAGGTATCTCATGGGCCAACTGTAGGAACTGGAGTCTGTTTGCTAGGGGCACTACTATTTTTTTGTAGTCCCCAATGATAGACACAGTCGGTTCCCTGTAGAAGAGTCCATCTTGCTAGCTCAGCCTATGCTTTCCAACTTGTTGCCCATCAAGTTGAGAAGCAGCCTGTTGTCGAAGCCCTTCGAGAGTAGGACACTCGCTTTGTCCTCTGCTGAAGTCTGCCCTGTTGGGTCCAACTTCTGCCAGTAAAGACTGCAGCTCAGGATGGTCAACATGGTCAATATCTGCAAACAAAACAGTGTCTTCCTCCAGATCTGATTCTTCAGAAGCTGGATCAACCACACAGGGTTGTACCTCACACTCTGCCTCAGCAAGTGGAGGAGTCACAGGTGTGACTTTGGACAATCTTGGGGATGTCCTTGTTGGTAGCACAGGGGTGCTGTCTGTCTTTTTCTTTGAGGTCTTGGGTTTCCCCTTTGCCTCTTTCTTTCTAGAAATAGCAGTGCGCAACTCCTGTGGAGTGGGAGTGATAGTCTCCTCTATCAACTCCTCTGGAGAGCCTCTCAAGGTCCTCTCCCTTGCAGGCCTAGTGAGCTCCTGTTTCCTTTTTCTGGGAGGCATGGGGGTACTGGACACAACTCCAAGAGTTTTCAGGTCATTGCCCAACATGAATCTCCCAGGCACTTCACTCTGCACACTAACAAGTATCTTGACAGTCATATCATTACACTGGATGAGAGCTGGTTACTGGGAAAGCATTTGCAGAGGGCCTCCAGCTAACTTGGCGAGGCGTTTGGGCGCCTTACCAACATCCTCCACCTTGAAAAATGATTCATCCACCACAGTTATGCTGGCTCCAGTGTCTCTGATGGCAGGGGTCTCCTGGACATTCACAAGAACACTATCTTTATAATACTCTTTAGTATTATCTGGGATAGAATTACAGACATCTATATTTCTGTTGTTCCCACAAGCCCAGGGACACTAAAGAAACACTAGCTGAGACTCTCATGGGTTCATCAGCCAGTAGGTGAAAGTTTCCACTTGTCATAGGTACTTCTTCCTCTGGGGAGAAGGCTATGGAGGTAGTTTGGGCCCCTGAAGGTTTACCCTTACATCTGGGATCCCCTTTCACATGGTCTGTTGACCCACAAACATAACATTTCCCAAATGTTTTGATGAATGGGGCTTTGTTCTGACTTCCATCTGGTTTGGGTCCAGATGGTGCACTAGCCTTATTTGGTTTCCCTTGTGGTTTACCCTTATGTTTCTGTTTCTGGCCCACTTTTGGATTGGATGTATTTGAATTATTCTTGTTGTCTTTCTTTGGCTGCTTTCCCTCATCCTTCTTCTAAGTTGCTCCGGAATCCTTGTGAGTAGCCCTGTTGGCAACCCACAAGTCAGCAGCCTTAGCTAACTTCTTTGGATCTATCTCCTTAGAATCAGCCAAGTGCTGTCTGAGCTCAGGAGAGCAGGCATCATAAATTGACTCCAACATAACAAGATTTCTCATACCTTCATAAGTGTTCACTCTGTAAGCCTTAACCCAACATCTAAGTTTTTCAAACCATCACACACCCATGTAGCCCGAGGGGTACCATCATGCATTTTGAGGGTCCTAAGCCTCTTAAGGTACTGGGAAGGGGTCTTCCCAAATCTAGCAATTAAAGCTAGCTTCACACACTCATAATCCATCCTATCCACCTCCCCCAACTCCATCACAACATCAGATGCAACAGTGAGTAGCCTAGAGAAGAGCCAAGGAAGTAAATGATTCCCTGTAATGTCTGGAATCCCATGGTTATATTCAAAGATGGCCAACCAATCCAAAATGACAAGCTTAACCTCATTCATACACACAATTTCTTTAGGCATACATGTTCTCGTAGGACTGGAAGACCTAGAAGACTCTGGGAGAGAAGCATTTTCAATAGACAGCTTTTTCATTTCTAAGGAACGGTTCATCTCCATTTCTCTGAGCTTAAGTTCTTGATGTTTTTGTTCAGTTTGAGCATTTAAACGTTTATATTCCAATTTAAGCTTCATCTTTTCTAGAGCAATGCATTCAGAATTGAGTGTAGGACGTCTAGGGATCCCAGTGGACAAATGTTGAGGTTGATTAGCAGATAAAGGAGCAGTGAGGCCTACATTGTGGGACAAACCTGTTTATCTAACTCATCAATAATATGATCCTTATCATTATCATCCACCTCATTTTCTACATTTGCTGAGGTGTTCGGTATTTAATACCCATCCTCCAGACTTTGTTTCTCTAACAACATTTCAATCAATTCAGACTTTTTGCCTTTAACAGAGAGATTACTTTCTCTACACAGATGTTTCAGATAATCCACAGTGTAACTAAGGAAGGTCTCCTGACTGTAGCATATCAGGCATGATTAATATTGCTTTTTAGTGATGTTTAGCCTTGTGGTTAGTTGATCCAAGGTTATAGCAGCACTCTAAGTGTAATCAGTATACTTGATCCTCACCGCTGTACACCAGTGTTAGGCAGAATTATATGTAGTACGATTTGGGAACACCACACACAATTAGAACTACAAGTGACAGTACAAATTCACCTTTGATAAAAGCCCAAACTACACAGTAAAGTGGTAGCGATGGCTGAGCAGCCAGACTTATCTCAAGAGTAAAGTGAGCAGCATCAAAAGTTACACAAAGGAAAGCAATTACTATGATTCAAACAAACACTGACTGAAAGTTTCTGAGTAAAAGAATATACATTTATTTATACATCAGTTATTAAACATTTCAGTAGAAAAATCACAATTCTAATACACTACACCACACCCAACACATTCTGGACAAGTTAGGCTCAAAATGAAGTGTGAGCAAAATGGCACTCCAGTAATAAAAAGGGAGGGAAAGACAAAGTTAGACAGAAGAAGAGCAGCACCAACAAGTAAGTAAACAGGGCAATCTAGAAAAAGGAACTACAGTGAGGAAATCAAATCAAGAGGCCAGGGCCAAAGTCAATGGACCAAAGTCTTTGCAGAGGATCACACAGTTCAGGGTAGTTCACGGTTAGGTCTTTGCCAAGCGTTCAGAACGAACTTGGTTGGACGAAAAGTTACTTTAAAGAATAGAGTAGGACAATCCCTCAGATTGGCGAAATATTACAATCACTTTCACCTCGATCTGACGAAACAAACAACCGGGTTAGCATAGTACCTTTATAGCAGAAGAATGCTGTAGCTGAGGCAGACGTTCCTGGCAGGTCCTGCAGGCTCACAGTTCCTGAAGTGACTGTCAGACTGACAAGAAGGCGAAAAACTGGAGGGTCCTGCACTGTCCAGGGAAGAAACCAGCAGCAGAGCAAAGCAACAAATAAAATGTGCGCTCCTGAAAACCCAAGCAGGCTCCATTCCTCCTGGATAACCGGTTCACAGTAGCTGTGCACAGCAAATTCAATCAGAAGAGGGAGGCCTGGCTTGCAGTTTGGCAAACTGGTTGTTCCCACCAGCTCAAGGGGAGAATATTCCTTGCAGATCTTCCCTGTCATTGAAGTTTGGAGATTCAGACCCGTAGCAGGGCTTCACTAGGAGGTTCAGTCATGGTAGAGGTCCTTTTCTGTCAGCTACTCTTCGGTTCTCTCAATCTAGTGGCGACTCTGCCTTCTCAGTCCCAGAGACTTGCCTTTTAAGCAGTTTTCCCCCATTCACCTAGCCTGGATGTCAATCACACAGCAGGGTGACTGTCCTGCCGGGACAGTCACCACTCCCAATCATACGAGAGTGCGACATGGGTCTCCAAGGAGACCCTGCCCTGGGAGTCTCAAACCCCTCCCTCACATCATGTCCCCCTCAGACATTCAGGCGCATAAGGAGGGCTTCTGTGCAGAAGCCTGCAAAAGGTCGGCGAACAAAGGAACAAACCAGGTTTGGGGCGCAGAGTAAAACACGAGAAAGACTTTTACAAAAAGAAATGGTGAATAAACCCAGCCAGAACGGTATAAAAATGTATATGGTCCAGCGGGTTTACGTTCAAGACTACCCAGATAGCCTAAAACAATACCAAGGCTATTTAGAATAACCGCGGTAGGAAAAATAGGTTAGTTACCACTGCCACCTGCCAAATCTTAATAAAAATGGAATGAAACAATGGTCCATGAGAAACAGACAAAAAGGGATAAGTATTAACCCTTTCCAGAACTCTATGTAAGATAGTTTGTACATGGTCTGTGAGTTTTAAAAAGACTAGTAAAGTCAATGGCAACTTTACATGTTCTGGGAGACAGTAGTCAGTCCCAGAAAATGGAGTCTGAGTTGGGAAGTCTAAAAAGACAACCCTGTGTCACTGCACTGAAGGTGCTGTGTAACACCGTAAAAAGATGATGCCTATGGAGTAAGTGAGGCTCCACAGTCTATGAACACAAGAACATGTTAAACACACACAGCAAAACACATGTAAGAATGGGAAAAAAGGCTCACACTCTTACCAGGTGAAAAAAATAAATCCTATAAATCCAGCAAAGCTGCTGAGGGACTCAGTAGGTAAGGGAAATTAGCCATTCTGGAGAATTCTCCCTAACATGGGGCAAGGACAGTGGCCCTGCTGTGTGAGTGACAGCCAGGCTGGAATGAATGGGGGAAAACTGTTTAAAAGCAGGTCTCTGGGACTTGGAAAGCAGAGTCGACCACTCTGACGACAGAGAAGCCCTTCAAGGTTAACGTCTTCCCTTGAGTGTGGTGGTCGAATTTTCATCAGAGTGCTGTTGAAAACCGGATAGCCAGAGGGAAGGAAACCAGCTTGTGGACTTTAAGGCACTCACACCTTAAACCAACGTCTTGCTACTGCTTTTGGCCTCATCCCTGGGCAGTGCAGGAACCTCCCGACGTCCTGCTTCTCGTCCCCACAACTGAAGCCCAGGAACAGCACGATCGGCTCGAACTGCCAGGAACAGCTGCCTCAGCTACAGCTTTCGTCATTGACAAGGTACTGTGCAAACACGGTCGAGAAATCTTTTCGGCAATCGAGAAAGTGCGTAAAACTTTCCTCAACTACGAAGGCTTGTCCTTCCCTAAACATTCGTCAAACTTTTTGCCTAGCCAAATCCTTTTAAAATCTGTGACAAAGACGTAACCGTTATATACCAGACCTGTGCTATCCTCTACATAAAACTCTGAACCATTGACGGCCCAGGCCTGTTGAAACTTAACCGTTATATACCAGACCTGTGCTATCCCATACATAAAACTTTGAACCATTGACGGCCCAGGCCTGTTGAGAAGAATTGCTGGTTGTATTTAACTGAAACCCTTTGCCCTGCCTATGAATGTATTTGAGCTGTCCATTCTTATGACCTTGTCTGTTCCCTCTTGTATTAAGTATCTGGAGTGCCATGTTGCTTCCACATCATTTTGGACCATTACTTGTTCATTTTTGTGGTGTATTAGTGTGTGATATTGTCATGACCACTGCTTCCAAGGAGTCAGGAGCAGCCCAACGCCCTTGGAAGCAGGCTCACAACATTCATTGCAGACGCCAGCAAGTCCCTTTAGGGACCTTTTGGGCCTTGTCCTGGCACCGGTGGTGCCAGGCTCATTGTGGGGACTGGTCCCGGCACAAGAAGCGCCGGGCTCATAGCAAATACAGAAGTGCTTGGGTGGACCTACCTGCAGCAGACCATGCTGCTTCCTTACCGACAAGATGATGTCTTCATCCTCTTCTGGCAGGAACTACTTTTCCTCTGGGTGGGGCTGGCACCACTCCCTAGAACTGGAACTCTTCTAGAAACTGGAACTCTTTTTCTTACCTGGGCGAGGCTGTGGAAGAAGACGCCTAAGCACTCCTGTGCACTATTTAAACCACACCCGATTGGTGCAACGTGCTTCGCGTTATTCTGCATCAGCAGCAGGACGCTCACCGTGTCAGCTCCAGGGAATCTTCCATTCTGGCTCCTGTGAATGCGAAATCTCCGGATTTACCTGATGAGAATCCAATCTTCAGTCTTCAGCAGCATCTGCAAAACAACAAAAACACAGATTAGCAAAGTCAAGGTCAGCGCTTCAACTTACCCGATCCACCGGAGTGTTTAAGGTATTTGCCGCATTCTTTCTCCGCCATCGAGCCCTGCAAAGACAAAAGAACATTGGTTAGTAACGTTCTGTTTCTGAACGGCTTACCTGTGCGACGTACGCTCCAAAGTCAGCTCGCACCGCACTCCGCCACCTGCAAGGCAAAAGAGAGACATTAAGGTGCGTTTAAAGGCCTAGAACAGACTTTCTACTTACGTGCCTTCATATGCTCCATCATCTTGTTCACTCTTCGGCACAAACCTGGGCATCATCTCCGGTGCCTTCATCATTCTCCATCTGAAAGGAAAAGACATTAAGGTGCGCATTAAAGTACTGTGGCATTCATTCTACTTACGTGCCTCCACGAACTTTGGCATTCTTTCGCCATCATTTCTTCTCAGTGAACCCTGCAGAAAAGGGACGTTAAAAGAGACATTAAGGACTTTGATATATGCAAAATACGCTCGTGCAATTAACGGCGGCATCGCTCTCTACTTACCCTCTGCAATCAAGAGGCTGATCCCAAATCCAGTGAAGTAACTGGCCCCAGAGCCCCTGCACAAGACGCAGGATGGAGAGCCCGGCATTCACCTATTTAAGGTGAGCACAGTTAGCAACCGAGTACCACGGGAGGAGAGAGTGTGGGGGTAGAGACTTCATCCAACCTTCCAGCTACTAATCCCCTGATTTTTCCACTTGTAGACATCTCACCCTCCAAGTCAAGCTTTCGGTGAGAAGGGGGCCAAACCAGGGAGCCAAACGAACCCTACGCCTAACATTGAAGACGGTTTCACCGCCCAGCCAAGACCCGATCCTCCGAGGGAAGCAGGTGAGCGTTACAGATATTGAGCTGCTTACGCTAGTGTAATGTTTTCTAACTGAGTGAGTAAATAAATGTATATTCTTTTACCAAGAAACCTTGAGTAAGTGTTCACTTGAATCACTGTATTGGTTGGTCCTTTGTGTAACTTGCTCTACTGCTCACTTAAACTCTTGAGATAAGTCTGGCTGCTCAGCCAGCGCTACCATTTTACTGTGTAGTATGGGTTGTACCAAAGGTGAAATTGTGCTTGCACTTGTAGTCCTAATTGCCTGTAGTGTTCCCCAAGTGTACTGCAGGTGATTCTGCCTAACAGTCTCACAATATGTGTTTACTAAGAATGTAATCAAAGTCCTTTCTCTCTCTTCTTCCAACCTCTTCTCCTTCTCTGACTGTTTCTACCTTCCCTTGCCTTCTCTTTACATTCATCGATGCCGTTTATTACCCCTCCTATCCATGTCTCTGACACAATTGCTATCTTGTCTTTTTTGCCGTGCATGACTTTTGCTCCCTGATGCTCCTCATCCACCTCTGTAAAGTTTGCTTGCACCCTATGCTGCGCTTCAGATTCTTCCTTCAATAACAATGGCCTTAGCTTGCTCACATGTTCTCCTCTCATACTGTCTTCATCACTATATGCTGGGGGCACATATATGGGGTTAGAATACCCCGCAGTGTCCTTTAATGGAATCCCTGTACAGTGGAGGATGGTTCACTAGTTTGGGGAAGAGGAGGGGAAGAGGATGGGGAGGAGCTATTGGTTGAGTGCCCACCCTGTCATGCTGGATAAGCATCTATGCTTTCTTACTTTGCGACACCTCTTCATCCTGAAACATTTTCCACAGCTCGAGTATCCTCAATATGTTCCATAATTGTTTTCCCTTGTTTGTGGCATGTAAATATGTGCACATGTGTTACAGCACCATCTTCGAATGAGGGCCGCTTAGGCTCTGGACCCCTTTTCCAGGTCCACAACACCATTTCACTTTATCTACCAATACAAAAGAACTCCCCTACTATTATACATTACCCCACAACAGGATGCTGGTGCCTTCAAACATAATCACAAATCAAAATACAGTTGTCTTCCTGTATATTTGAGGGATTCTTCATTGTATCTCTACGCATTAAAGAGGCTTAACATGTGGTCTTCCTCAACTCTTTTCGAAAGTATTCAATCTTTTATCATTGCTAATTCTCATAAATCAGTAGCACAGAAAACCCCCAAATTCCCAGTTTTAGCACACACTCTTCATACTCACATCCACAGATACTCTGAGGGTCTTTAGCATCAAGTCCCCTCTATCTGCCTGCTCCCTTTCATTCCCAGCGGGGCAGCTTGCAGGGATCTGCAGGGATTTCCATCAATGTGAGTACCTGCCAACCTCTCTTCTTAAGTGTGCTTTGTCTCCGCTTTCCACAAACCACCCTCGCTGTCTGAGGTTCTGCAGCAAGGAGCCCTCAATAATCCATAAATGTCTAGAGAACCATTCTCTGCTACCAAAGGTGCACCAAAGATCACGCAATTAGTCAAAATAATACTCAATGTAGGAGGACTCAGTTGCACGTCAAAACCCAGCCTTATTCAAACAATGAATCCTAGCTAGGACAGCATACAAGCATCTCATTCTCATAGCTCTCTACCTTTTCAATGATTACAAGCACATTTTGTTCCAAACCTACATCAACGATAATGTCACATTAAATTATCAGTCTACAAAACCTATGGGAATAGGGGCTGGTTAATGACTCAGACTACATACAAGATGAATAGAGGTGACTCTATTGGCCGATACATATTTGATATCCCCGTCTGGACCCATCTTATTAAATATACTCTTGCTGATACATCATTACAAGGACAGCTAATTGGTTGGCATTGTCCATCATAGGCGGTGTGGCACTTGGACATTATATTGGTTCGCATTTAGCTCACCAACCTTGGACACTGATGAGACATGAAGATATGAGCGGACCATAAGTCGGGGAAGAGTATTCCATAGTCTTCCATAATTCCAATCATAGAATACTCGTGGTCGTTCTGAAATGATGAGGCCTCTACTTTCCTTTGTACTTTACCTAGGGTGTCGTGTGGTGTCTGTATTTGTACCAACGAGATGCTGCAGGTGTCTTATCTTTGTTTGGCTCAGGATGAATAGCCAGTGTTCTTCATATCTGGATCCTGTGTTAGGGTACCATGTTTGAGACCATGTTTGAGAGTGGATGTTATTCTATTTATTAAGATTTTAGCTAATTCTGAGCTGCATGTTGTGTTCTTTATGGCCACTTGAGGAATGAGCCAATTGCTGTCTATAAAGTCTTTGGGCTTCACTGATTTTGCGCACCTGGACATCAATGGGTGCTTGTGCTCGTATTAAAATTGATTAACTACTACTTCCAAACCTGGAAATCATTATCTTGTCCCTGTGTTCTGTTTATCTATTACTCCCTTCCATGTTCCTGACCTTAGCCTGGGCTATGAGCTACTTCTGGGCTCTGCACGAAATACATCTGTTTTTGTAAATTCAGAATCTTAGGATCTGAGGCCCCGCACATTATATGACCTGCTGCAGCCTCTGCGTCAGGAAAATGCAGCACTTCTGTCTTCCTGTTTCCATATTGGAACCTACAGCTTCGTCTATTTATCCTGTACATCTGCCATACAATGATGTCCCTGCCCATGTATTCAGCAGCTTATATACCTATAATCCAACTGCCCTATCGGTGTAGGGAGTCCCTTTCATGGTACACTGGATTCTCTTGTTCCTTTATACTGTGTTGCATTATTTATCCGGCACACTATTTGCTCATTCTACAAACTACTTTAAGTCCTTGTGTTGCACAATCTAACTATTTCTTTATGGAAGATTGCATAAAGATTCACATTCGTTAAGCAGATTATTTCATAGAGCTCAGTTTAACTCATATTATCAACCAGTCCTAGGTTCATGAGGTGGTAAGACTGTCTCAGTCTTAACATTTCTCACCAATGCGGTAATGGGGCGTGGCCGGGGCAGAAGGTGGTAATGACGTATTCATCTGCTTCATCCCAAACTGGCTGGTAAATGTGTTTACTTGTGTTTGCCTATGAGCTACACTAGGTCACCATATCATATACACTGAATACCTGCACTGTGCATGATCATACATGTGTGACTCCATTAACTTTCTC
This sequence comes from Ambystoma mexicanum, assembly GCF_040938575.1. Taxonomy (NCBI): domain Eukaryota; kingdom Metazoa; phylum Chordata; class Amphibia; order Caudata; family Ambystomatidae; genus Ambystoma; species Ambystoma mexicanum. Next base: position 622,996,040 of record NC_090934.1, read on the forward strand.
TGTTTGGAAAGAAAATCACTCCAGTAGCATCAGGTAACTGTCAAATTTATTCATTCGATTTAAAAACAAACTGGTGTACCCAAGAAGGTCCACAACAAAGATTCAACAGACATTTTATTTATTTTGTTTTTGCATTTATTTACAGCGCACATAAACCAAAGGTATCTAGGCACTAGTTTCATTGTGGAAATGCAGGTTATTTATAACACACTCATTTATGTATTTATTTTTTTGCCTAGCACAGGTCCTGGATTCGAACCTGTGTTTGCTCAGCGGGTGCTTGCTTCCAAGACCAGCACATTGCCACAGAGCTATCCTACCATCCATGTATATGTTTTTCTACTTGCAGCTGTTAGATGTATAAAGGGACATGTTTGTTTGTCCCCACAGTATTTTGTATGTGAAACTTCTATTGCAGAAGCCGTGTATCTCACGTTAGTTTGGGTTGTTAGGTGTTGCTTTCGACACCTATAAAGCCCAAACCATTGCATTCCATTACTGATTCAAGTACAGATAGGTAGGATTGGCATATGACGAGGAACTCAGAGGAATGACATTTGAGGATGGACACACAGTGTTTAGGTGTTGTTTGGTTATGAGCCCACCCATTGCCTGCATATAGACATGCTAATCCCTATAGCCGTCCCCAGCCATTTCTAGCTCTCCCCACCCAAACCTCCCCATCATTGGAACGCTTGGAGCATTGCTACCTCCTTTAATGAAGGATATTAGTTGATAGTTGTTAGTGCAGCATGCTAACGTGCTGACATAAGGCTCAGGCTGTCTGTTTTGGACAGAGTAACCTATCACCATTCCACGTGCTTCACGGGCTACAGCGCCTGTGTATTAGAGAATACGTGGTTGTTTGCGTGATTTAGCAATAGATGAGGAGCGCAGCAAACCTTTCTCTGCAGGGCCCTGTTGCACCTTGAGCCTGGGTGGGAAGCGTGACCTGCTGTCTTTGTCCTCACTTGACAGTCGGGTCTGAATGTTGGAGACCTGCGGTAGCACTCTACGCAAGGAGTATGTGCCTTCCGCGTACCTCAGTGCCACCTGCACTTGTCTGTGCTTGGTGCCCAGTGGAAGTCTAGGGGCTGATAAAGTAAGAGGGCAACTTAGGTACTGTTATCATTGATGCAGCGCAAGCAAAGAGGCTTTTGTGTGTGGGGATAGGGGATGTTGGACACCCCATGTGCTTGACAAGTGCCTGCGGAGTGGAGTAGACTTACCTTCTTAAAATGCAGTTCCAAAGCCAATGCATACTTTTATTGGTTGTCATGCGCAGTATACCACTCCATACAACGTATTCTGCCTCTCGGCTCACTTCCGGAACTCCTGGGGTCTTTTAGCCCAGGGTTCTGATAGATAATCTTTTTGTGGGTGCCAGTGCCCTTGTCATCTATGCTAGCACCCAGATCAATGGTCTCACACTATAACTGTGATGTGACGACTCTGGAGAAATTTGACAAAGCAAAACAACAGATAGTATACACTATCATAGCTCCTCAAACAAATGAAGGCGCTTGTGGGTGGGTACTCCAAGAAAGACCATTCGGGGTGCTGCTAGTTAGCTTAGCCTTGCATTTGCCCCTGCTGTATCAGACCCACCCGCCTTTTCTAACCTGACACTCTACCCCTACCCATGCCCATTACATTGCTTCCTCTTCAGGGATCCCCAGTGGGTCTTTCTTCTCATTTATTCTAGTAAGTACTTTTCTGCTTTCTGGGAGAGTTTTATGAGAGGGGTAGGAGGGTGTGATCCTGGTACAAGGGGCATTGCCCTTAAGGGTATTGGCAACCAAGTCCTCCACATGTCTCGGCGCTGCCGCTGTCACCCAAGGGAACGTGTATTAGTAGTAATGTATTTTGTCACATTGCAGTATGTTAAAACCCCACACAAACCCTAACTGCAGCGCATTTCAATGAAATACTGTGCCATCTCTCCATAGAAACTACCTGCTGGAGTATGCTGCGCGTTGAAGCTTCGCACAGCTTCTCTGCCAGTTCACCTCTGTCCTGTCACATGTGCCCTTGCACTTGCAGTGTTACTTGAGGTCCCTCACTCATTGCTTTAGGCCGAGGTTGGACTCATCTGGTCAATACTAGCCCCATGTGTGCCAGCACCCTGCCTTTGGATATAAAGCAGCAGTACACTCAATTATTTTGTTCGGCTGATACTTGTATTTGATAGCATCAGCTGGATGTAGCGTGATTCTTTATTAGGTGGTGGGGCAAACCGTGACTTAAGTTTACATGACACTGAGCTGCAACCTCCAGCTCAGTGTCATGTAAACTGGAGCAAGGTGTCCCTTATTTGCTGTGCCAGAGGGAGGTTTGAGAGGTGTCCTCGTGTTTTAGGGTTTGAGGTAAGTACAATTTACCCGACATGACACATTTAGTGGGAACAAAATATTACCACATGTTGTGCTGTTGACTTATATACGACATCCGCCTACCATATTTAACGGTACTGTTCAGCCTCCAGCATGCACAGCTGAACACACTGACACAGGTACCATAAGTTTCTAGCACTGTGGTATATGCGCTGAGGCACTTCCTTGTTACCTCACCTTTATTTTTAAATAAACACAAGAGACACAATAAAACAATCCCACCACTTCTGTTTTCTTGCGATTATTTTCTTTTATGCATATATCATTTTTAAATAGATGTTGCAATACATATGTTACACAATCAACACTTTTGTAGAAAATGCATAAACCAGCTCGTACACAATGAGAACATATTTTTTTTCTTACCAGCACTTGGAACACGATGAGATTACAAAACGTGCTTTCTAAGAGAAGAGACACAAACATGCATGTCACAAGCCTTTTTCATTTTCCGTTAAATCACAGTGTGTGAAAGAAAAACAAAACAATGATTCAGCACTCCATACTTGCCCTATTTGCCTTTATCCATACTGACCCCACTGAAAGTACTGTCATGTTTAAATAATTTGCTGTTCCAATCTGCACTCATTTTACTGGCTGCCTCCATTGAAATTACTGCCATAGCATTTTACATATCCCTCAATTTCCAACTGCTGTGATCGCTTGCGATATCATAGCGGGAGGAATAATACTCTACTATACTAAAATACATGTGTCACAATAGTAATGTTCTTCTCTTTGAGAGCTCAACATTCTCCACTCTCCTTTTCCATAAACCATCAGAAAGATAACAGTTTAAAACAATAAAACAGTAATAAAAAAGACATGTGTATCTCTCATTGAAGAAATGTCCATATTTAAAGTAAAACTAAATAAATAAAATTAAATGTGTACATTAGCCCACATATGCATGTCTACATGTAATACAATAAAATAAAATGTGCACTCCCGACTGAAGTGTCCATACTGAGATGTCCATATGTAATCAAGAGAAAACAAGCCATGCACTACTGATTGAAGTGTCCACATTTAAATGTCCATATGTACATGGAAAGTCCGTATTCCAAAATAAACACCATACACTTTGAATCATACACTCACTACATATATACGCATCCCATGGAATAAGCAGTCTCTCCCACAGAATATAATACCAGCATGTATGTACAAAAAAGAAAACAAAAACAAAAATAAACAACATCCTTTGTCTACAGTCCAAGCCCATTTTGATGGAACACAGCACAGTAATATGCTCCATCAGCTATAAATGAGAATTAAAGCGAAACTGAAGACGAACAAGGCAAAAGATGATGTATTTTGAATTCCTGGAGCCCAGAATACATGTTACCGCTACACAGGATCCGCTTCCGGCGTGTCCAGTCCATCAGTCTCCGTGCAACTACTCCACACAATGTTCTCAACAGTAGAACTTCTTCATTCCGGCACTCCATGGAACCTCCTCCACAGATGTCATCTTTTTGGCATCTCAGGCTCCTTATCTTCACAACCCATTCTTCGGTCGAGGGGCTTTCCTGGGGCCTCCTGCCGTGGCATCCTCCAAGGGTCCAGCGCTTCAATGATCCGGCGCTGCCAGTGTAAGGAATTAGTCATCCCTAGAGCGAATAGAAGAGAAACAGATTAAGTACTTAGCACAAAACTATTGTCTATCCCTCTTCTGCTACAAGGCCTGAAACCAAACTGGCATGCTGATTAAACATCTTGGCTCCCTGGATTTGCCACTTTGGAACTTTCATCATTACACAAAATAAGACAACATTATGCAACAAAATAATTCCAAAACGCACCCCCTCCATAATATTTCACATCTTTAATATCCCTTGCCATTTCTCAAAAATTACTTGAAACCCATGCAGAAAGAAAAACCCTACTACACTCTAACAGGAGAGTCGAGCTTGATTCAACGCCAAATTATAAAGAGAAAACATGTTTAAACGTTACATTTGGCTCTGTTTATTTCTGCTTACCCACCAGACCATGTTTTTATTTACTCATGGAATCCTGTGTATGCTACCTTACACATGCTCTTGTGTCACTATGTTACCCATATCACATATTATTCTCTGTTTAATGTGAATGCTAGCGAGGCAACTGCTATCATTTGTTTACCGTAACTCCACTGTTAGCTTTATTTTTACTGCATTTATTATTTTCATTCAGACAGTCTCAACCTGCTCAAGCCTTTTCACCCAGTGCTTTGGGTGACATGTCTTAATCTGGTTTACATGTACCTAGTGCACAGTGGCCACTTCACCCACCTTCTTGATAATTTTATACACTACAGGGGAGATTGTGTCTATAATTTCAAATGGCCCTTGCCATGCTGCTAGAAATTTAGAGTTGTTATGTTTATTTTTCCCAAAGTGATACTTATGTACCTGAACACCTATCTTGTATTCTTTTACAGATGTTTTTCTATCATAATATTTCTTTACACTATTAGCAGCTCTCTGCAGATTCCGCTGTACAAATGCAAATGCATGTTGCAAGTGCTTCCTCAATTCCTCCACATATTTGTGAACTGTGGAGGCACTCACAAGTGTTTGCTTGTGTGTCCTGTACAATAATTGTTGTGGCAATACCATTTTTCTTTCTGTCAATATCTCATCAGGGCTGATGCCTGTTGCTTTGGCGGGAGTCAATCTAATGGCCATTAATACTAAAGGCAACCAAAGATCCCAACTGGAGCCTGCCTCAGCTACAAGTTTTTTTAGTATGTCTACTATAGATCTATTGTTTCTCTCAATTGCACCTGATGAAAATGGTTGATAAGAGATGTACATTTTCCTCTCTACCCCCGATATCTGCCACACCTTGCTCATTAAGGCACTAGTAAAATGACTTCCCCGGTCTGATTCTATCCTTTGGGGTAAACCAGACCTTGAAACTATGTGATTTACCAATAATGCGGCCGCTGTTTGCGCACTGCAATCCGGTGCGGGAATACATACCACCCATTTAGACATCAGACACACAACAGTTAATAAATATTTATTTCCCCTGGCTGATCTTTTTACAGGCCCATCATAGTCGATTTGCAAATCTGACCATGGAAGGGTCAGATCTCTTTTCATTAATGGAGCCCTATGCATAGGTGAAGCAGGCTGACACTCTGCACATACCAGACACCCTCTGGTGTACACTTTAACATCTTGGGACATATGTGGCTAGTACGCATAATCTTTCAATATTTCCAAAATTTTCTATGAAGCTCTGTATCCTGCAGTTATTGCATCATGTGCATGGTGTAACATCAGTCCTCGGAATAATAGATGTACCACCCATTGTATTTGACCTGTTACGGACTCCCTAATCATCAAACCATCTTGTAGTCTAATTCTCTATTTGGTTTTTACCAACACTCTCAACTCTTCCTTTCCTTTGCAAACGTTTCCAGATATAGGATTTTGTTCTGCATCTACCAAATGATTATAAAACAGGCCTAAAATTGTGTCTTCTTTTTGTGCTTTGATCAAATCATCATCCGGGATGTCATAACTCCATTGCAATACAGGCTGTTTGATTTCTTTTGGAGATTTGGAGTGTGTGATCGCATCTACCTGCATTTCACCCAGTATGTGTTCGATGGGAAAAAACTCTCCCATGACTGCACCAATTTTGGCCAATTGAACTGCTTTGTCATTTCCTGCCTTGTCCTCTCCTGGTGCTTTTAAATGGCCCTGGATTTTCCTCCAGTGTGTTATTAAATCATTTTTCGACACTAATTTGTCTATGGCTTACATCATTTTCCCATTTTTAAGGGGTTTCTTATTATATTTGAGCATCCCTTTTGCCTTCCAGCCAGGTAAATACTCTACAAAACTATTTCACTCATAATCAGAATCAGTCACCAAAACTATCTCTTTAAATTTACTTTCAACTGCGGTAAGATCCGCCTTATGAATGGTAGCCAGCTCTGCTATTTGGCTACTCCTATCTCCAATTCTCAGGCTCGCTCTTGGAATATTGTCACATTTGAACCAAATATTTCCTATTCCCGCCACGAGTTGCCTTTCTTCATTATTTTCCACATGATATGCGTGTTCACCCGCATACAGTGTTGGAAAGCCTCCACACACCTCTTCATTGAATGCTTTGTGTGGGGATTGTTCAGATGCATTAAAATTGGTCTCTATTTCTGTTTGATCAGGAATGCATTTAGCTGCGCAATCATGCAGATCTGCCAGCCCTTGAGCAAATGTGCTCTTATTATTTTGACTATGTTTTACTTCTACAGGGAATCCTTGCAATGCCAATGTCCAGGAAGAAATTCGGGACTGTGCCAAATTACCTGATCTCATTCTTTTACTTTGCGAAAACTGCAAAGGTTGGTGATTTGTTTCAATAATTACTTTTTCTCCCTGAATGATGAGACAGAAATGCTGCCATGCCCACACAGTGGTCAGAAGAGCCTTTGCACATTCCCTGATTTTAGTTTCAACCTGAGATAATGCCTTGCTCGCATAGGCAATAGTTTTGTGATTTAAATCATGCCTCTGAGATAACACGATCAGGGATTATCCTGGATACCTCGCTGTTTGTCTACTTTTCCAGAAACAGATTTTCCACACCATTTGTGTTTTTGTGATAAATGCAAAGAACATTTGTATTCATCAGTTTGTTTGTTGTTTGGGCTCATGGTCCCAATTAAGGTCAGCCGACACGTGTTCTGACCCATGGGTATTTATCAAGGCCAGTTGTGAAGGTTAGTTGCCCCTTGTGGGGTCCTGGGATGATATGTGCGGTCAGTCTTGTCATTCACAGCTCGTCTCCTCATTGGGCCCTTGTTCTACATATTTCCGCAGTAGTGCGTCCTCAGATCACTGACCGAGGATGCACTGACGCCTTCTTTCAGTTTAGCCATCGCTTCACATTGCTCCTTTTTGCATTTCCATGGTACACTCTGCTTCAGCAATCTGGTTAAGAGTTGAGTGATCTCTGCGTTATTCTCAATAAACTTCCAGTTATATCCTCTCATCCCTAACAAACTCTTCAATCCTTTCAAATTAGTAGGAATCTTCAGTTTTTGTATTACTTTCACCTTTTTCTTTTGTGGATTTAACCCATGCTCAGTCACTTCATGGACCAAGAAATTCACTTTCTTTTTTCACCATTGTGCTTTCTGTAAAGCTACTTTGGCTCCACCTTCTGTAACTGGCCAAGCACATGCCTAATCCCATTAAATTGACTCCTTAGGGTTCCATTTTTTATCAGAACATCATCCACGTAAACTATTGTTCCCTTTTCTGCCGCATCTGGGATTGCTTTTCTCAAAAATATTCCGAACTCACTTCCACTATTGACATACCCAAATGGTGTTCTGGACCATGCGTATTGAGTTTTATCAAATGAAAATGCGAACAAATTTTGTATGTCTTCAGCCAGTTGCACACACCAGTACACAGCTGTAAGATCTAACGTGGTAAACACTTTTGAGCCATGGACCTGTGCGAGACCGTGATCAATAAATGGGAGTGGCCATCTGGACACTGGTTCACTTTTGTTTAATTCTCTCAAATCTGCACACAGACGTCATCGACCATTTGGTTTTAACACTCCCAACATGGGAATGTTTGAGGTACTATGAGTGGGCCTGATAATTCCTCTGCATTCTAGATTTTTATCTCCACTAATAACTGCAAGCATGCCAGTGGTAACCGATATTACACACAAATACCGGATCTCTACCATATCCCTCTGGTAATGTGGCTACATGCAAATCAGTTAGGCCACAATCATATGCATCTTTGGCAAAATCCTCTTTAAAATCCATGAATATTTTTCTCAACTCATTTCTTTCCTCTTCATTCGTGCTTGCATCTGCAGTCTGAACTTGTTCCTCTACCATTTTTGAAACTCTGGAAAATCCTTCAATGGAGGAATATCTGTGCTCTCCTCTAACCGTGTGGCTGTATCTCTCTGTAGATTTTCCACCTTTAAATATTTTGGAATATCAATCTCCATTTCAATATGCTGTTTTTCTGCTTCATTTTCATTTAAATCAAATAATATACAATTCTCTTTGTGACAGCACACTGACTTACTGGAATCATAAGGATACACAGACTGAATTTTGAATATCCCTTTAGTTTGAAAATCCAGAGTCTTTGGCATTTCACCCTGTGCATTCACATATCTCTCAGCGATGTTCCCAATCAATGTATTGTTGCAATCCGCAGTGTAATGTGATTTTTGTTTTGCCATTCCTAACACTGAATTATCTTCTAAATAAATATCCTGACACCCTTTATTATCTACCATGATTCTGAAGGACCCATCCCCAATCTCTACCAGTGGTGTATATTCACACTCTACTCCTCGCTGCCTCATGGATTCATTTATGCACACAGATGTGTTTTAGTGTTATAGTGACTTGTCTGGTGAATGCAGGAATAACATCCTTCGTCACCTGTAGCTACATTGCATATGGCACCAACTGCGCACAATGATAAGCCTGTCTCTTGTCTACAAACTCAGGTGTAGGTCCCCCTAACCTGGACCACACTTTTTGATTAAGGAAGTCCAACACCATACACATTCTGTGCATAAAGTAATTTCCCAAACAAAAATCATTTTGTCTCCCACTCACTATTCACACATAGTGACAGATAGTTTTTGGGCCAATGCAAATTTTTAGCATGCATCTTCCTACGACTCCGTTCCCTGAGTCCGGTTCATCTAACCTGAAAACGTGTTGGTTTTTAATTCTGAATTTCGGGATTTCCTCTCTTTCAATTATTCACTGGAGTATTTTTTCATTAATGAAAATGTTTCCTGTTCAAGTGCCAACGTGGCTTTTATCATCCCAGAATGACCATTTACACCAATAGGGATCCATGGCTGCCCATCTCCCATGTGTGTTGTAAAGAAAGTGTTGTAAAATGATTTTCTGTGGTTACCTCAGGGATAAGATTCTATTTGCACTTCTCTTAATTTAAGTAAAAGCGTAATGTATTTTCATCTATTTCTGTTTGCCATTTTTTTCTAGGATCCAAATAAATCTCAGCAGATTGCTTCTCTTTTTCACTTTGCATTTCATTCTGACACATCAAGATGACAGTGACACTAGGCACACAGCCATTTTGAAGATACGCCTCCACTACATCATCTGATTTAGCCACAGTATCATTCTTTTATACTGTTGTTTTGTGACCTTACTTTCTTAGGCCTCAATGGCTTTTTGGCTAGGGACCATATAACCCCATCAATGAGGGGCAACAACTTCTTCAGGCAATCTGTTCCCATCAAGAATGGAATTTCACTGAGAGATGTGATCAACACTTCCTGTCTCATCCTGTGTTTTCCTATCTTTATGTCAACCTTAGTGACACCTTTGATAGGTATCTCCTCACCATTGGGCCTTCATTTTGTCTCCCTTTGATATAATTTTATGGGGATCTCCCTTCTTTGATACTTTTTACCAACTCTTTGGACATTATCGTGGCCTGTGAACCAGTATCAATCATTGCAAATGCATTGCCCTTTGCTTCCACAGTGATAGGAACATAATAGCTGTCCTCAACTTCCTCCAATACACACAAAAAGTGAGAATTTTTGCTGATTTCAGGACTCAATTTTCTCAGACCCTTTTCACTTTTTGCCAAGCACAGAGGCAAATGGAATGATACCTTTCCCTCCATTTTGCCCATCCCATTTCGGGAATCTTTGTTTATTTTTCCATGTTCAGCACCCATCTGGAGTGTAGCCACTGTCTACCCCTCTGTCCGGGGACCATCAGCGTTCACACTGCAGTTCCTTGACTGAGCATGCCTACAGAAATCATGTGGTAGCTTGTCATTTTCTGGTTCAGGATGCCTATTTACCTCTTGCATGGTGCCTGTCTTCTCAGTCTCTTGGAATATGTGTGGCTCAAAGTACTCTTCAAGTCACTGGCCTGTACCCTCATTTTGAGCACTCACTTTTTCTGTCTGCATTTCATCAGTATGCTGACTAACAAGGGAGTATGTTTTAACAATCAATCCTACCTCTTTATCAGGTGTTTTATCATGGCATGTGATCTTCTTGTTTTAATCTGTCTATCTGCTCTTTTGTAATTTCTTGTTTATTTTCCCCTTTATGTCTTTCATTTGCGCACACTCGGATAGTCTGGTTCAACTCTAAATTGAACCACACCCCCTTCTTATGGGTGTGTGCCCCCTTCCACATTCTCATTTGAGGTCCTCTTCATGTTTAAATCGGCAAGCAATTCAGGACCGTTACACAAATCTGGTTCATGGGATTCTGTACCTTTATCGTTGCAGGGGCTATTACATAGTCACTTATTGTCAGAGAGTACAAGATCACTCCTTTGGAATTCTGCTCCCTCACTTTGTGGCTGCTTTTGAACTGCACAGAATGTTCCTAATTGCTCAGATAACATTTTAACTTGGGCCTCAAGGCATTGCAATCTGTCCTTTTCCCTGGAATCTTAACTTTGTGACGTAGGCCGGTACTGGTTACTTTCACCCTGGCTGGACCTGTTCTGGTATCTCTCTGGAGACTGATTTCTATTTGATTTGTTTCTGAATTCTTGATTCATGGCAGGTGGGGAGCACGGTGTGCTCATTCTTTGGTTGTGATCCACTGGTGGTGGTGACTGATTATAGTGTCGCGTGGCATAGTTTATGTTTTGTCTTTCATTTTGTGGGAACTGTCCTCTATACTGATTTCCATTTTCAATGAACTGATCCACAAATCGTGGTCTGTCTTGATTGCCATATACCATAGTATTGGGGTCAAATCTGCTTTGTGCCCCCAACCCCTGGTATTGATCATTGTTTCTTTGATTTTGATTTTGATTGTGATTGTTATTTATGCCTGACATATCGGCCTGGTATCCTACCCTAGGTCTGTCTCCCATATAGCTAAGGCTAATGTAACTTTCTCTATTGCTCGGATGATTTGAATGGAACATGGGTGTTTGGGATGGCATTCTCTGTGGCGCGCCTCTTTGATCAGATGTCATATTATTCCTGACCTTGGTTTTGGCTGATTGAAGTGGCATTTTTGCAGATCTTATCTCCATGACCGTTGGTGTGGAGTCTTTAGATTTTGATTATGGCTCTTTATTTCTAACACCTTCTTCACTCTGACAGTCATGACTTCATACAGTTCAGTTCCTTGCTCTACAATCCACTCTAGTGACTTCTCATAATCAAATTTGCGAATTAACCGTGATATAATATCTTTTTGTAAGCCATAAAAATAGGCAGTTTTAATACTCTGCAGAGTTAAGGCTGATAGATACATCAAAGCGGAAGAATGTTCTTTTTAATTCTTGGAGAAACTGGCGAGGTGACATATTTGGCTTCGCTTTCATGGTATATGCTGCCTTTTGACATCACTTCTCACCATACCAATTGGTATGGTGAGAAGTGATGTCTAACCTATTTTTCTAATTCTGCCCATGATATATTTTCTTACTCATTTAGGCCCCTGAAAATGCTAGCAGTAGCCGCATCAAGAGTTAGGTGAAAGTACTGCCTATATTGTTCCCTGGGTATTTGAAGAGCTTTAAATGTATCATGTACTGTTTCCACATGATCCTCTATGCAGCAATCACCTCCCTTTTTGAACGGTTTAATCAGGCCTTAATCGATTTCATTATTTTGACTGGACTACTTGGCGCTATATTTGGAGTCGCATTATTCAGTTGTTCATTACTTTTGTCAGGTGGACAGGATTGGCGGTAACCATCGGCGGGTGAGTCAAACCGCCCAAAAGTGTTACACCCAGGACTAGCCGGTGGTATAGCTACTGGTACATTGTTCCCTCGTGTAGAAGTGAGGTTAGCCTCAATCCCATTGAATGCTGTGCCTTGTTTATTTCCTGAGATTTGAAATTACCTATTTGCTCCTCCAATTCTTTGCACTTTTTATGAAGTCGGTCTGCTTCCTGACAAAGGTAAGAATTCTCATCACCCATCTTATTAATCAAATCCTGCATTTCATTTATCTGCATTTGGCACTGATTAAATTCCCTGTCCTTCTTGTCATTTTCCCACAGCATTTTGGCAATTTCTTGTTCAATGGCCTGAAACTCCTCTTCCCTTTCCACATTATCTTTTTGGATTGTTTACATCTCCACAATTGTGTCCTCTTTATCTTGTCTGATGGCACTTACCACCCCTTTTAGTTGTTTCAGCTCCTGCTCACTCTCCTCAAACTGTTTCCTGCCCTGAGACAGCTGTTTTTCTAATTCACTGCATTTAGATTTCATCTCTCTATTGCATGACTCTAATTCTGAATTTAGATTTTTCTTCTGCTCATCAGCCTCATCCAAATTGATCTGTAACTTGTTAATTATCCCAGCATCAGCTTCCTGCAGTCTTAAAGACCGATTTAAAAGAAACCTGGTCTTGGCACAGAGCCTTATTAAGCAGTCTTTTTCAGCATTTTTGTCTGCAGCTCTAAACAATCACAAGAGGCAGACTTGGATTATGCTGCCTTCATCAAAAACATTATTTAATGGTTCTTTCTGCACTTTTACATAAATGCGGTCACGCCAAAGGATGGCATTGTCTGATGACCACACCCCATGCACAAATAACTTTGCCTCCAGGTATTTCACCAGTTCAGAAAATGTGGCCTCTATTTGAGACATAATGGTACAGTGTTCAGCGCTACAATACTCTCACTGGATTAATTCCCTTTAAATGCACCAATGGCTGTGTGAAACACACTTGCCACGCACAGTAACTGCTTTACAGTTTGTTCCCACAGGGCCAACACACCAAATTATTTTGGGGGTTTTGTCATAGAGTTATTACCTAACTTGGGTGGTATTTTAGAATCTAAAGGTAAATTGGTGGTAATTTAGTATGGTGATATAACAGTGGTGAGCATATTTGTAGTACTGCCCTATATGATGAGACAAACTCTCCCCCTTTTGTATTTGTATTCTGTTTTAGGGTTCACTGTAAGTACAATTTACCAGACCTTACACATTCAGTAGGAATAAAATATTACCACATGTTGTGCTTATGACTTATATACAACATTAGCCTACCGTATTTAACGGTTCTTTTCAGCCTCCAGCATGCACAGCTGAACACACTCACACAGGTATCATATGTTTCTAGCTTGCTCTTCTAGTTCCCCAACTTTTATTTTTACTCAACCACCAGCGGAAAATATTTTACCATTGTGGTATATGCACTGAGGCACATCCTTGTTACCTCACCCTTTAAAAAAAATAAACACCAGGGACACAATAAAACAATCCCACTGCTTCTGTTTTCTTGGTGCAATTATTTTCATTTATGCATGTATCATCATCTGAGTAACATCCTTCAAATGTATTATGTAACATAACAATCTGTATTAAGAAATATTCTGTTTTGGACCGCAATCTTGTAACCCTGAATTAAGACCTCTTATGCTTCCTCATAGCGCTTCAATGCCTGTGGGCTGTAGTGCGCTCTACCAATACAAAATACATTTTAAAAAAAAGAAATCATTTTAAAATAGAAGTTGCAATAAATATGTTACGCAATCAACACTTTTGAAGAAAATTCATAAACCAGCTCGTACACAGTAAGAACATATTTGTTTCTTACCAAAACTTGAAACACAATGAGATTACAACACATGCTTTCTAAGAGAAGAGACACAAACATGCATGGCACAAGTCTTTTTCATATTCCGTTAAATCACAGTGTGCGAAAGAAAAACAAAACAATAAACTCGTTGACACTAATGAACTATTTCTGTCTATCTAATTGCAAAGATAATTCTCTCTCTCCCCGCGCTCTCCTCACTTTACATTTACTCACCCTAAATGGTGAAGCCTCTGCGCTTTATCACGAAAAATCACTCTCAGTCAGGGTTATCTGCAATGAAGTGTTGAAAACTCTCCACTGCTTTTTGCGCCCCCGAAGGTCAACCTTGGAGCCCAGCTGCAGCTAAGGTCTGGGCAGCTCAATGCTTCCCTATGCTCTCTCTGTTCCCTCTTCTTCTGACCGCCAGCAGTAAAAGAGAACCCCACACCCTTCTGCTTGGTGTATTTATGCCTGAGCCCTGTCGATCAAAAACTAAACCTGCCCCTTTTTTTTACGTCTTCTGTGCTCCAGTATGTTTGCAGACCCATAGCTTTTCTCGATCCAATCCTAGCAAGAGTTTATATGTTTCCACTTTATTTCCTGCACAAACAATAGCTTCTCTGAATGGAAAAGACAGCTCATTCATTTTGCTTGCACGTTTACTTCCCCAAAACGAAAAGCAGAATTTTCCATCTGGGCTTGCTTTCATTTCAATGTTAACAGGGGCACTAATTAATTACTGGGATATTATTTAATAAGAATGGTTAGTTGATTCATCTGGGTCAGTTTCGTCAATGCAAGACTACATAAATGGCGAATTTGCTTATGACATGAATCACATTTACATGTGCTCAGTGCATATTAAATCTGCTGTCTTTTGCATCCATTTTGCTAACACCATGGACATCCTAGTTCACTGCTTCATGAATCCAATGTATTATTTTTAATCTGCTGCCTTCACCTGCACTAATTCCCTATTTGACTTTATCCATACTGACCCCACTGAAAGTACTGTCATGTTTAAATAATGTCCTGTTCCCACCTGCACTCATTTTACTGGCTGCCTCCATTGCAATTACTGCCATAGCATCTTACACACCCTCTCTTTCCCTCTCTGCCTGGCCTGCTTCGTCCTTGCCCCCCAGAACTCTCTCATACTGTTTTGGAACTGCATTGGTGCCCAGGAACTCTACCTTGCATCTCTCAAGCCAAGAGCTGTCCAGGCAAAAACCACCAATACAGTAATGCAGAAGTTCCCACCATGATACTTGATGTATCTAGTGCCTCCCTCCCTCTTGCTTCCCTTCTTGTAAATATACATATTTTCAGTAGCCACACCTGTACATCTCATAGACAACTGTACATTATAGAGTTAGGTGCTTGCAGCCGAGATCTGAGCTCACTGCAGGCCCCAGCTTTGAGACAGAGTAGAGCCAACTCACACGCCAACCTTGCCCCGAGATGCAGCGGGCACTGGGGCAGAAAGTGCTACATAAAAGCAGAGGCAGTCATCCCTTTAGTGTACTTTTTAACTTGGCTTGCACACAGAACTTTCATTGTGCAATGAGTGGTTCAGAGCCGAGCGTTTCCTAAAGGACATGAATTCATTAAGTGGCGACAGAAGCCTATTTAGTAAATGGTGTCAACCTCTTCTCTTTGCCAGCCCTTGTGCGTAGTGTGTTGATGAGTGGCAAATAAGAAGTGGGGTGTGGCTTCATTCTCATGGAGCCAGGGCTAGTGTTGGCACAGGAGTGACCTGAGACACAGCTATGCGAATGAACCTCCATCCTCGCCTGCAGCACCCCTTGCTGTTCCAGCCCTGGCGTCCATCATCTAAGTGTAGTGGAAGGCAAACCCTTTCTGAAACCTCCCCTCCACACAAGGATAAGACAGCTTTTTTAATCACACCCTCAGCAAACACCCCTTTCTCCATTGACTTCCATCACATTCCAAAAATACAAGCTGGCACTCTCACTGGAGACTGAACACTTATGCCGTGCAGTGCTTTAAGTGGGGTGAGAAATCGAGGTGGTGTGTGGGCGAAATGATGGGTATGGCCTGAAGGGTCCCTAACATGGGACAATTAAAAAAAGTGGCTTTCCTCAATGCCTGTTTTGTTTTATTTTTTTTTTATTGTCCAGTGCTGGTGATTCGAACCCGAGTCCTGTTTCATTCAATAGCCTGTGTGGCACAGGCTTTATGTGACAGTCTATTGAATGAAAGAAAAAAAATCCAGCATCTCCCAAATAGCACAGTGTGCTGTGCCTCTGGCTTGTCATCGGCAGAAGGCAGGGCTTGGGTACGAATTCCCAGCACAGGACAGTAAAAAGACCTCATTTGTTATGTTTTCTATTGTCTGATGCATGTGATTGGAACCCGAGCCCTACTGCTGACAAGCCAGTGTCCATTGCACTCTTCTATTTCATAGGTACTTAATTTTGTTGTGTCATTCAACAGACTGTTTGACACATAAAGCCTGTTAAGGGTTTCATGTGTCAAGCAGTATTACATGAAATAAAACCAGCACCTACGAAATGGCACTTTGCTATTTCATAGGTGCTGGAATATTTTTTGTTTCATTCAATAGACTGTTTCAAACATGTAGCATGTCAAGTCAAGCACTCTATTGAATACAACAAAAGAGATCCCAGCAACTCTGAAATAGCACAGTGGTGGCTTGATAGCAGCTGGCCTAGCATTCGAATCCCCAGGCTTTAGGCTGTCCCAAAAAACAGTGTCTTTCATTGCAGGTGGGGAGGAAGCCCCCACAGAGTCCTGCCTCGATCAGAGCTTTGAGAGACTGCCCTATCACACTTAAAGCCATGGCCATACGACATGTGCCTAGCAAGTGTCTTTCACATGCCCACACAAAAGCCTAAACTATTTACAATGCTTGTTTTGTTTTAATGTATCATGGCCTCTATCCCGGGATCCCTGCGTTATAGTATTAAAAAACATCTGCCTGCTCGCTGAGTGCCTGGATACTGCCATTGGGTGGCAGCGGTGCACGGTACAAATTAACATAACAAACCATCATATTACATGCTATGCCTTTCTCATGCCATGTAAAACATTGCCTCATTCTGGAGGCCTGCTGCTTTCAAAGGTGTGGTTTTATGCGCTTAACTGCTTCTGAACGCAACCAATATTTCTTTCAAACATCACTGTTACAGTTCCTTGTCAATTATACAGACAATAAGGGTGCACACAAAAAGCTGTAGTCACATGATCCACGCATGATTTGCACATGTGTCCTGGGATGGACTGGCTGGGCTGTTGCCCATGTGCCTGAGCTCCAAAATGTAAAACAAATAATTGAAAAAAAAGAAATCCTTCAGAATATAGCCTGCCACAATGGGACTGAGTGCTGCAAAGCCTGCTCAGATTCTGTGTAAATGGAGTGAGGCATTTGTCTTGAGTTGAGCAACCCACACATGGGCCTCCACAGTGAGGGAGAGAGAGAAGAGTCAAGGCTGTAAGGGCATGTTATTACTGCTCAGTGGCAATGTATGCATTTAAATAACAGATTATGTGACCCTTGATTGTATTGTTGGCACTGCTGCGTCCCATACACCATTGGTCTGTTACAATCTACAGCAGCCTATCACAACTCTTACTTGCCAAGGAAGTAATGGTCCATACCATATAAGAGTTTGTCTTCTGATTGATTCTGTATGAATACTTCCCCTATGTTCTGGTGAATTTCTTGATCGCCAGTGTGTTCATACAAAACGAGTTTAATAGCACCCTGAATAGCACCCATAGTTGTTCCTTATATAGTGATTATAGAAATGGCTGTTGGCTGTTTGTGGTACTTACTTTTGGATACAGTTGAAAAGCACACATAGAAAGATGTTAATAGTCTGTTGTTCATTATTAGAAGACTGTCACTAAGGGGGTCATTTAGAGCTGGGCAGATTTCTTCCTACCTCTGAAGAATGTTACCAGCTCTGCTGGTGGTATTTCTGAAAATCCACCCTACACAAAGTTTACCAAAGCAGAGGTGGTATTTCGGGAATGCCTCCATTGATATTTCAGAAATACCACTCTGACTGCGCTAATATAAAAAGTTTATTTAAACATTTCTTGTCAGCCATTTTCAGAATCAATGTGAAGGGAAATATCGATTATGTACAGTAGTGCCTCATATCACTACTGTTGATTTTCATTATGCACAAAATGGGCAATTCTGGCCCTTTCATGCATTTTATCGGCGAGATGGTAAGAGGAAGCAATCTGAGATGCACACCTTTTTACCCCCTCAACATCGCCTCTTTGTAAAAACTGTGTTCACTCTATTGAAGGGAAGTTCACTGTTCACTCTATTGAAGGGAAGCACCTGTACCTTGATTCTGTATAGTAAAAAGAAGGATTTAAAAAATGTGGGACCAGTTTGGAATTGTTACCTACACCATCAAGATAGAGGTTAAAATAGGTGGATTTTCTGCAAAAACGACTCCCTAAAATGCCACTGTGTTTGCATGGAATATCACCAACGGCATTTGATCAAACCCTGAGTTGGGTGGACTTTAAAATCAGAGGTATTTGCCAAATACTGATAAGTTTACTGTAACCACCCAACTCTGAATAACCCGCTAAATCTGATCGTTGTTCATTGCCTTGTTCAGGACACTCTTCCCTTATGTGACCAACAAAAGACACACACGCAAATCAACACCATATTCATTGGTGGTTTGATAAAACCAGATGTATTGAACAGTTTAGCCCTTGGATAACAACTTTGCAGAAATCATATTTTTGTTTCTAATATTGAAGATGGAATAAGAGAAAATGAAGTATCCCCTGCTTTCTGAGTTGGAAACTGTGGAACAATGAGGCTAGGGCTCAAATCCTCACCTTCCACGCCTCATATTTGTGATCCTGAGCAAATCACTTTTCATCACCTTGCCTTATTTTGCTTAACTATCATTAGAGAAAGCCTCACTCATATGGGTTTAGCAGGATGACAAGTGGGGGTCCTATGTTGTGGGGGGTGGGTACACCAGGTGCAAGTATGGGTTTTGTGTTTTGTGTTGTGGTGTCAGGAAGCCAGGTATGGATCTTCTGCCATGCCAGCTCATGTTTGACTCTGAGAGCAAACTGGGATCCCCTGGTTCAGCAATGATCTGCTCTACCAATGAGTTCTCTAGATTTGCCACCTCTTTACATTGTTCTAAAACTAAAGATGTGATGGTAGGAGATGTGTGCTGCTGTCAAATTATAATCTGTAACGAATTGAAAACTGGGTTGGGTCCAAATCCCTGATTTCTCATTTCACCAGTTATATTTTTCTGCGGAAGTAATTTTACTATTTTTGGTAAGCAGGATAATTTCCCAGAGTGCAGCGCTGTAAGAAACCACAAACATACCTGAAAAATATGTTGCTTAAAGGAAAGTAATGTCAATAGTGTCTACAGTATATACCTAAGAATGTGTTGGAGGAGAGGTTGGTAATAAGATTGCTTGTTCTGGAAGATGTGGCTGATGCACTGTGTTCTTGGGTCATTGTACTATGGGCCAGAAAAGTAAAGCTGCCACCCAGGGCAAATGGAACCAGTCCTCCCATGCATGTGTCCCGAACAGCCCAGAGACAGCCATATTGTCATGTTATCTTTGATGTCGTGGGTGTTAGTTTTAGCAGTGCATAGTGTTGGCGCGAGTTATGGTTGCTTAGTTTACCATAACTGGGGAATTTCTGGGGTTTTTCAATTTTACTTGTAACCATAATAACTCTTTAAGAAAGTTTTTCCAATTATTTTGTTACCATTTTACTAGTGGAACCATAACGCCCCTTTAACAATGTTTTTTCACTGAATTTCATGGGTTTTTACCAGGATACCCTTAATTTTTCTACATGTCCGTTACATCATACTGAACCCCTACCCCAACATAATATCCACAGAGTCCACAGACTGCGCGGCTGTCTGCAGACCTCAGACAGCATTCACACTGCCCAAAAGCACAGGGGCTCCTTACAATGTTGTGTCCTACAACGGGCAAAGGCATGTACTTGAAACAATAAGAGATATATGTAGCACATCCAAAAAATAAATATGTATACAAATTCTGTACTTAAGAAAGCAGAAGTACATTTTCATAGGTTGCACAATATAATGCACCAAACACAAAGGTGAACTGTACAGCTAACAGTATTACCTCAGTGGAACCTTGCATACACACTCACAACCAGCTCGCAGATATTCAAAAGAAACCCTTACAAAAATAGTAAGTACACTCTATTTCTTTCTGTATCATTACAATTTATTATATGTACATGACTTGCAGTATTGTTTTATTTGTACATAAATGGCAAGCACCATGGAGTGGTTGGAAAAACATTTCCCCTGTGATGAAATTAGTGAAGGAAACAACTATAATGGTACAGAATACCATTTTTAAACCAGAAAAAAAAGAAAAACCAGAAAAAGTGATGTCAATTGTTTGACATGTCACTAAAACATGGTTTTCTTTTTAACAGTATATAGTGCAAATGAAGATAGTGGCCCGAATTACTATTAAATGACCAAGAAGATGGCCACAGACAGCCTCTAACTACAAATCCAGAAAATGAACTACTAAACCTATCTGCAATAATGGATGCATTAATGACATTTGTTAAAAATCATGTTAAAGAAAACATTTGATACCACTGCCCCACTTGAACCTGTGCCCATTCACCCTGTCCCAACCAATCATCCCCATCAAAATCCCTAAATTAAAGACGCTACGATGAAACCTCAATCCCATCCTCCCCTCGTGAACAGTCTGTAGGAAAACCCAATTCCCCCATATATGTTTCCCATTCTGCTACCCCATCCCATTCCTAATTGATTGTATTTGTTTGTCTTAATAAATATGTATGTGCGTGCGTGTGACTGCGCGACTGTCCGGGCTGTCCTTAACCAAAATGGAGGTGCTCCCAGACATTGCGCCTGTCCGGAGATGTCCACCAGGTCGTGTTGCACTTTTAAATAATTTGGGGACTCTGCCCCTCTCCTGCGGACACCTGAGTGTATGCGTACCTGGTCTCGTTGTGCCCCCAAACACCGAGCCAGTCTGAACCTGTCCACTCACATGTGTTGCACTTTTAATTAGTACGGGGACTCCCCCGTCCGCGGACACTTGGACACATGCGTACCTGATCTCACTGTGCCCACGAACACAGCGTCTGTCTGAACCTGTCCGCTCTCATGTGTTGAACTTTTAACTAGTTTGGGGACCCTACCCCTGTTCTACAGATACTGGCAAGCATGCGTGCCTGATCCCATTGTGCCCCCGAACACTGCGCCTGTCCGGACCTGTCCGCTCACACGTGCCACACTTTTAATTAGTTCAGGGACCCCACCCCTGTCCTACGGACACTGACACACATGCGCGCACCTTGTCCCGTGCAAAAGGAGTCCGCAGAACAGCCATCCTATCCGCGGTCATCCGGGGACATCATCATGTGACTGCACCCATGCTGCATGTCGGGAGTATCCACAGACACTGTTTATAAATCCAGACAGTTAAAAACTGTTTTTGTCCAATCCAGGATGTTTAAAGATAAAACTGCACCCGTGCAGAGGTCCTAGACCATGTCCTGGTTGATCTTGTAACTTTTTTAGCCCTACCTGTGGATCAAACTGTCCACGGACAGTCACACGGCCTGCAGACAACCCCACTAAAGGGACCCAACCACTGCTGCTCCCTATTGTGTTTCTGGCTGTCCAGGAGTGACCACCTGACACTGGCATATTGCTGCTTCTACTATTGTGCTACTGTACAGAATGGCATATATGGCTACTGCAGCTTCTCCACCACCCCCACCACCATCTGGAAGGCCTGGAGAGGGGCACAGGTGTGGTGATATATGGGGGGATAAAGAGGAGGATGAGGTAGTGTAATTCCCTCTCACTGGCACACAACATGAATCTTGGGAGTGGAATCTGTTTACCACTGTTAGGGGGGTACCTTAGGCTTGTGAGGACAAGGGGAGGTGCACTGAGTGCAAGGTTGTACTCAGTCAGAGAACACCAGGTCTTTACAGTTATGGGACCACCTCCATGCAGCGCCACCTCCGGTCGAATCATAAGGGAGCAGTGCAAAAGGTTGTACCTTTCGAATGGGGCGAGTAGGTTGATATCCACTATCACACACTCAACATCCTCTCCTGCCACCACAAGAGACACTCCTGTGCTGCAGAGGATCCCTGTGGAAGCCTCACAGGCCATACATGACTCAGTCAACCCTTATCTTTCGAGGGTGACAGTGCTCTGTATGTACTGTGACACACCGCTCTGTAGGGGAGAGCAGTTTCAAAGTGCTTTCGAGGCTGCAGTCAGGGAGCAGGAGAAACACTGTCCCCTACCTAACCTGTCCCTTTGTCCCTGTGGTTGGTGCCCCTTCCCTACCCTCGCTTCCCTTCCCTCTACTCCCTTGTTTCTCCTGCGAAAAGGAGCCAAAGAAAAATATATAAAACACAAAAAATAAAAAGGTTTCTTTTCAGAGCCATCTTTTGAAGAAAAATAAGCAACATTCTATAGAACTAAATGTTTTCTTTCAACCTCAGAACAGTAGGCATTCTGTTTTTGCTTTGCTTCTATGCATTTTTTTTGACCTACTGCAAAAATGCTTTCTATATTTACAGAAAGTGCTTCAAAGGATTTTGAAAATTTTCCCAAAAAAGCTGTTTACCAGCATCAGTCAGATTTACTGCATCTCTGCAGAAAATATTGGCAATGTCAAATTTGAACTTTGCATTATGGAAAGACGTCATGTCAACATCTCCCAGAAATGCACACACAGCCTTGTTCACATTGCGCCTCACTTTCTCCATTTGTGTACCAAATGAACTGGAGTGCATCCACATTTGTCTCTGAGAAATGCAAGAAAAAATGTGTCGAGAGTTCGGGAACATTTCCTTCATTTTGCCAAATGTCTCCTTCATTGCTAATGGCAATGACATTCCAGTTACATACCCTAAACTGTTCCCTCCACAATGAGCAATGATAATATCCAGCTGTTGCAGTGTGACCAAATTGACACAAAATGGGAGAAAGTCCACCCACTTCATGCTACGCACTCCATAACACTTCATATCAACATGATGAAATCCAAGATGTTCAGCCACTCCACACCGCTCTGCATACACCTGCAACCAATAGATCCATGAGTCCCCCAAAATCCACACACTCTGCCTCCTGAAAGACACAGCCATATTCATAGCCATTTGTACTCCTCTCAGCAAACAGACCTTCTGCCACACTCTCTCCTTGCATACCAAACCCAGGAAACCTGATTGGCTAATCCCCTGGACTACACAGTCCCATTTCCATGCCTGGCATCCTCAAAAAACCCGGATGTGGCACATACTGTACACGGACTACCGCGGTGTCCGCGGACTGAGTGTCCAAATGAAGGGGGTGAGGAGAGAAATTAAACACAAGGTAAGGTATTTAATTGTTAGTGGTGGCCCTGAAAAGAACCTTTTTTTATCTGTTTTATTTTGATTTCTTTGGGGGATTTTCATATTTTTTTTCTATACCAACAAACATGCACTCTACATAATTTTTCTAAGTGCATTCTGAATATCAGCAAGAGAGATTGCACTGCCACAATACGTTAATGTGATGCCATCACAAAAGAAAGGACTTCCACAATCCTCCAGAATATTGTCATTTGGGAACCATGACATCCCAACACTGTACAAAAAATGTGGATATCCCTATGTTGACAAGACGCCTTCCTGTGTCTTGTTGAGGACAAAAGACATTGGGGCAGGTCTATAGTAAATTAGGTGGAATATGGGAAAATATCACCTTTCCACATGGAAAGAACTCCATTAGTGCCTTCAGCAATTATTTCACTACACTCTTCAAACTGATTGCACTAATGTACCCCAAATACATTCCTCCACAATGCACCACAATGACATCTGGAGTGTTGAAAACAGATATATTTTTGCAAAGTGCAAATGCACCTTTCAAGTTTCGCCCTGCAAACCACACCCCAAAGGCTCCACTCCCTCCAATCCAAGGTTGGAAGAAATGCCACATATTTCCGTGTACCTCTGCAAATGAAATATTAAAACAATCTCCCACCATCCACACATTGAGACTCTTCATCTCTGCAACCACACTCATCTTCACTACACACAGCAATGAAAACAACTATTACCCTCTCTTCCTATAAAGCACAACCAGAACACCTGATTGGCTAATCCCCACAGTCCCCTTTCAATGCAAGGCATCCTGAAAGACCCAGATGTGTCACGCCCTGTTCATGGACTACTGCAGTGTCTGCGGACCCCGTAACACAGGGCAGCCCTTCTTCCCTTTCTACTTCACTCTTTGCAGTACTTCCTCATTGACTACTGTCAAGCAGTCACACACACATCCACCAATTATATCTAAGAACTCTACATCTAACTCTGTCATCTCAGTTCAACACTTCAGATGTACTGTTGAACACTCAGAGTGCAGGTCTCCTGTATTTCCAAACACCTGCAGCAAAAACTACTGTAAAACTCTCCAAGATTTCTATTTGCAGATTCATCTACATCTGCATCTATCAACACAAAGTACAGGTATGCATATATTTTTAAAATTACATTTCCAAGTCTTACACAAATGCATATAAACAGGAGTCCTACCACTTACCCAGCATTGACCTACTCAATCATACTCTCATTTGTCCCACCTCAAATGGCACTCACAATGCTTTGTAGTTGCAAACTTTTTCTTTTGATGAAGATTTTCATAACACTTTAAAAACACATATTTGTAATTTCAGCAGCATTTTCTGTGTCTTTTTTGTGAACAAAAAGAAAACCACATTTGAAATATTTCCACAGTATGTTTAAGTGCCAGATCCTGTGTCCCTAATCTGTACATGCTTCTTGGCTTCTCGATTTTTCTCTGCATTCTGTGACAAATGCTGCAACCACAACTCCCACAATAAAACCAAAAGTACCATCATTTAATAAGAAAGTACACATTTTAGTACATCCCATTCACACGTATGCATGTACTAAAAACATAACAAATGTTCACAGAAGTGCCACTTAAAAGTGTTCTACAAATGTTTTCAATATCGATTTTTTTGTGAAAAATATTGTGCACAGTGCTGCTATAAAGTCACAAACCCTTTTTGTGCCTTTCAAGTCCAGCATCCAAAAAATGACAGCATTTAAAAGACTCAGCATTTTCCATTTTCAATTGTATAAGAATATCCCACTTTCTTTCTATGCCCTACGGCCATGCACCCAAGAATATAGGCACTGGCCCCAATCACCACAGCATAATACGCCCATGCACCGGAGAATCTGGCCTGTGGCCACAACCACCACACCACAACTTGCCCTTAACTTCCCAATTTAAATGCCGTCTGAAGAGGAGGTGACAAGCATGATTTGCACTCCTACCACCCATTTTGAAGTACCAGGAACATTCATGCCAAAATATGTGACGCATGATGAGCAAATAAACAAGCAGAGAGCCACAGTTGAGCTCTGTCCAGTACCTATCAGAGCAACAGCATCTATTGAAGTACTGACACCTAAGAAAACCTAAGGTACCCATTGAGAAAACCATATCGACAAGTGAGACAGAATGACGATTGTCAGAATGTAATACCCGAAGAAGCTAAGAAGATCCTGAAGGAAGACGAATGATGACATCATAAGAATCCAGACTGACTAACATATAGAAGATATACAACTTGAGAATGATGACAAATGACACAAAACACCATGGACAAGTGACATCCTAAGCCTAAAGTGAACCAATTGATTTCAAGATGTGCATGATGAAGATATTCAGTTAGTTTAAATGTGTACATATACAACGCAACCACAAGAAGCACAGAAATCATGAGGCTTTTTTATGCTTAGGAGTAAGATAGATTGCGGCAAGCGCCACCTGTACGTATCTACCTCATCTACGCACAAGAGCAGAATTAACCAAAGGTTGCTAAAGGTCTCAAGAGGAGAGTTTCACAGCAAACAAATCAAATCAAAAATTAAAGACAGAGAGAAACTCAGATGAAGATAACCATGCCATGAAGCCAAGGTCATATCATCTGAAATAGGCCAACATTGGATACAATTGATGAGAAAAAGAACAGAGTATCCAGTTCAGAAAGGTCAAGATAAGCCACAGATGCCAGATGACTGGCAGAATTAAATCAAATACACAAAATTGCATGAAGGAAAGTCCGATTTCACGGTGTTGGAATCACGTGACCAAACAAGCAAGAAGGGATGAAACTTTCACACCTGCGCATGGACCTTTGCCATGCCCAAAAGCCTTAACTTTCCCAGATCAAGAAGCAGACTCAAGGCCAACCACAAAGAAGTAATTGACACATTATCACTGAAGTGATGATTGATTGTAACTATAATTGGAGGGAAACTGGGGTGCAGACAAACGCCCTGCACCTGGCTGGCTATTCTACACACTGCTAAGCACAAGTGGAAAAGTATGAGTGGGGTTGATGCCAACCCAATCATAGTGGACCATGTAATCTAGGGTCCTATAGTTAGTGGAACCAATGAGACATCGTACTTTTAGTGACATTTAAAGTAGCAATTTTGAAGGAAGGGCTAGTTGCCCCACCTGACATTGTCTATCCAATCCCCTCTCCCCGTTACCATATACAGATATAGTTCCCATATTAAAGTTACCTTCCTAGAACCAATCAAGTTGTATGCTAAGTTTTAAGAGTTACACGTCAATGATGAGGAGTTTTTGGTATAATTATTATGTTTTTTCTGAAATGAATTGGAGTTGAAGCAAGAAGGAAGCTCGAGCGATTGTTGATATTCATGAACTCCCCATTTTTTGTACTTCTCATTAAACTACTGAGTTGTCATTATTGATTTGGTGCAAGAGTACAAATCTGCATCCCCATCCATCTCAAGGGTGCTGCTACTCATCTTAAAGTGCTGTTTGGAAACCCCCAGTCTTATGGGCCGGCTGGGGTCCCTACTGCACACTTGGTAGCATTGATTGATGGTTTGATTAGAATCGATTAGATAAGACACCCATTGGCCGTCAACATAAGTAGCTCTGAGTCCTCGGCAATATCACGAGTCCTTTGCCATCTGGCTGAGTAGAATGAGAGGCTCCCCGTAGATAGTGGTTAATCTAAGTAAAAAACCCTGCAGGTTAGGTCTGAAGGGACCTTTGCTTTCCCCCATAAACCCCTTCACACTTCTACGAGCAGCTAATCGGACAAACAGCAAGGAGAGGCGGTAACAAAGGCGGCGATCCCGAGCATCCAGAGAGAAAAAAAATACGAACGGTGAGTGAAAAAGAGTGCAATGCTTTGGCAAAAAGTTGCATGCCTTAGAACAAGTAAAGGGAAGGTAACGGAGGGAGGAGGGACAAGAAAAACAACAGAGTAAGAGTGTAATGTATATAGAAGGGGAAAATATTGACTCGAGGGTGGCCGAGCAATTGAGAGAGATACCGGGAGGATACCCGAGAGAATAGAGACAGATAACGGGAGGATACCGGAGAGAGGAATATGCGCCCAGATATCTAGGTTTTAATATAGCGCTAGAAGAAGACTGAATTTAAAGTCCTGAATTATTAGGACGATATAGGAGACCAGAATCGATTAATCTGAAAGAAATGGGCTTATATTCCCTGTTGTAATAATAATAGGGGCAGAAATGGCATGAGATTTATGTGGCCGGCCGGAGTCTGTCTTGTCTGTCATATCTGTCTTGTGTTTTCTTCTATTTTCTGACGTCACGAGGAAAGACAATTTTTGGGGGAAATAGCATGAGCGTTGCGCGGTTGAATAGACAAAATTTTGTATGGCATGAATTGATGTTTGTTGTTTCAAAATGTAAATGTACATTTTTTGTGAAAAAATAGGATTGGTGCATGGGACGATTGGTGCTCGCTCATATTGTTGATTTTGTTTGAGAAACGTAAAGCATAACAAAGTGTTATAAGTGGAGAGGATAAACAGATTTAAGCATGGAAGACATTACCCCGTTGGTACACTTGTGCAGACAGTTGCCAAAACATTCACCTAAGCTGAAGAAGTACAGTGCAGAATGGGTTAAAGGAACCGTCCACAAAATGTGTATGCCATGGCCCCAAGGCGGATCGCTATCTAACACGGTCCTGCAACACATGACGACATATTTGCATGCCACGTATACTGGCAAAATGTTAGATAAGTGCCTGGGTAGTTTAGAGCTTTGGAAGATGTACCAAGAGGAAAAGGAGGAGGAGCCACCGTTAGATTGGATACTTAACATATGCACAGAGGGGGATGAAATGCCTTCTGCGCCACCCGCCCCTTCTGAAACAAAAAGCAAAGTTAGTAAAGACAAAGGATTATATCCGTTGAGGGAGCTTAAAGCAGCCAGGGGATATAGCAACCCGTCATATGAGTCACCTACGCAAAGTAGTGACGAAAGCCCAGAGAAAGACAGAGATAGAGATGTCACCTCCAGAATCTTGAGGGACAAGGAGAGCCGCGAGAAAGAAAAAGGAGATCAAGCTCAATCAAGTACATCTCTAGATACAAGTAGAGAAGGAAAGAGATGGAAAGGAGATGAGGATAGAACTGATGAGATGGCATTCACACAGAACGAATGGATGGGAGGTCAGATTTTATTGAAACTCGATGGTAAAGGCATTGAAGATATGAGACAAAAGGGAGAGCCAGACGATTCAAAAAGGAAAGAGAAGGAAAAGGAAAAATTATTGAGAGACAACTAAGGAACTAAGAAAAAAGATAGGCAGAAACAAGAGCAGTTATATCGTGAGGAGCAATAAAGAAAACATGATCATAAGCAAACAACATCTAATGATCAGGACAGGCAGGAACAAAAGAGAATAGAAGAAGAAGAACAAAAGATACGGGAGAAGAGAATAAAAAGACAAAGGGATGAGGAAATATGAAGGGCAAATGAACTAAGAGATGCGAGGATACAGGAAGAAGATAGGGTCAGAGAGGAAGCGAGGAAGTGCAGAAAGTTCGATGATGACATTGAACGTAAGCGAAGGCAGAGAACACGGGATCTTGAATATCTGGAAAGGGAGGTTAAAAAATCCAATCCAGTAGTAGACTGGGAAGACATCGAAGAATTATTTCCCGAGTACGATTTAGTACCAGGCACGTCTATGGCAAATATGGAAGATGACTTCAACACCAGAAGCATCGGAGAGACGATTGATAGAATATATGATGAAATGGGGCTAGAACAGGTACCCCAAGGGAAAAGAGAGGACGAGTGTCTTGCGAGCACTCAGTTGTACGGCACTGAGGATGCCTCCAGAAGTAGAAGAAATAGAGAGCTGTCCCTAGATAGGTTGATGCTAAACAGGAACGAGGAAGATGTGTGGAGTTGCACGAGTTGATCACAGACAATATCAGATGCAGAAAGAGAGGATTATGAGGAAAGAGAAGATGAGAGAAGCCGCAAAAATGCTTCTCAAGGGGAAAGGGAATAAGATGGTCAGGTTCTAGTGGGTCTGCACCTAAGGCATCAGAGTCAGCCACACAATCAGACCGACATTAAGGATTATCTTACGGTCAGAGGGGTGTGTTTCCACCACCATATGTGAGCAGACTAAGGACATTGCCAGGTAGACGGTGATGCAGGAATATTACCCCTGCAGTGGATAGATAAATGATGAGAAAGGAAAACAGTGCCATGTGTTACATTTCCCGTTAGTCAAAAAAGGAGGAACAAGACCACATTATATACCCTGGCCACACTTGGATCTAGAAAATCTGAAAAATAAGCTTCCACTTTTGACATCAGGAGCCAGAAAATGGATACATGTGCTAGGAAAGATGACGGGAGTGAACATGTTAGCTATCTGGGCTATTAAGGGTCTTTTATTCGCCATACTTGGTGATAGAGCTGACGATGTGTGGACACGTGCAGGTTATCCTGACGTGACTACAGTTAATACTGCGCATGATGGAGCTTGTTTAATAATTGCAGAGCTGTGGTATGGAAAGCATTACAATTGCTTTACATGGGAGCTATAATGACACAGTAAATGAAGGAGTAAGAGGATCCTTTGCTTTACATCCAGAATTTCCAAGATGCATGGGTGATGGAAACTCGCAAATCTTGGGGGAAATCCAGACCCGTGTTTTACCATATATTATGCCAAGGGCTGCCAGATCAGGTACAGAAGCAGCTCAAGAAATTGGTAGGAATTGAGGTCAAACCCTGGTCTGAAATACAGTTGCCCATAGCTCACTATTGTAGGCTGCTGCAAGAGAATAATCGCAAAAAAGAAGCTGCACGAAAAGCTGAAGAGGAAAAATTAGTGCAGAAGAAATTGTCAAAAAATGCCATTGAATGGGCGATGATAACTAACACAGATGGATCGAACATACAGCAGGTCAACAACCAGAGGCAGGTTGATCAAGGCAATAACAGGTTTTACCCCAGAGGGAGAGGCTTTCGAGGAAGAGGTTTCAGAGCAATCAAGGAGGTTTGCAAGGTAATCAGGGAGGTTTTCAAAACATGCAAAACAGCAAGCAGGTTATGTCAAAAGGGCAAATAATCAGACCACTGCCAATATGTTGGTTGTGTGGGATGACAGGGCATCTATCACGTACATGCAGAAGTCAAGGCATGGTGCAAAACGACCAAGAAACAAGAGTAGGGATGGTGAATCCACCTGTGTTTTTACAGCAGGGTGGAAATGCAGTTGCACAAAATCACACGGTGCAACAGCAAGCGCCGGGAGCACAGCAAAGCTTGCAACCGCAGACTATGACAAATTTTCCGCAAGGACAGTCTCAACAGTCACTGATGCAACTGTTACAAACAACAAGTACAGGACAGGTACTAAATTCCGGAATGAGAAATAACACTGGTGATGGAGGAAGTCCATTCACTGAACATGAGACAAAGTTATATTTGGACTAGGACAGCTCACTGGGAAACCTGATGTGTTCTATCCTATCAGTGACACCAAACCCTCACGAAGAACCAAGGGTAGATGTACTTATAGGGGATAAAGAGTATTCTTTCTTAGTTGACACAGGTGCAACACGCTTGTGTATACGTGAAGGCAAGTTTTCTATATCCGGCGATGTCATAAATACTCATGGCTTCACAGGAGCAACAAGTTGTGTTCCTTTTACAAACAAACTTCCAGTTTCCATAGGAGAATGTGACATGAATGTTCCACTGCTGTATTCAAGGCAACCCCCAGTAAATATATTGGGACAAGACCTAATGACGAAGTTAAACATGACAATCTCGTTCAGGGAGAAAGGCATGGCATGTTCAACTCCAGGAATGCATTATTTGAACGTATGCGAAATGATTAGAGTATACTCAGGACAAACAGCTATGAGAGCTGTTCCATTGGAACCAGAGATATTCGCATATGGAGTGTGTATATTAATGTCATGGCTACCAGGCCTTACAGACAAACTAATGAGAACCCCAGATGACTTTCTATTTATGCCAATAATACCTATGCATGAGGAAAAGGGACAAGTGTTCCCCTTGGCAATACACACAGCCATAGTGCAAGGAGAAATGGCATTGATCGATGGTTGTGATGATGAAGACAGACAATGGTGCACAGTTATCGCCATTGAGGAAGGGTACAGATTGACAGACGTCACTGATGACGATCTGTTTGAAGAACAAACAGGTGTAGATGAAACGACAGTTGAGGTTAATCTCATTTATTGAGTGAAAATCATCAAAAGGGAAGTGCCCCAGAAAATGATGCTGGCACTAAAACGTCCTGAATATTTTGACAATGACATGGCGAAGGTGCCTGTCTCGTGTGGACTACAGACCCTTATGACGTAGGCTTGTTGAAAGGAGATGGAGAAGTAAAGATTTAATTGAAACCAGGAGCAATTTTACCAAAAGCACCACAGTATCCCATGTCTAGGGAAGCAGATGAAGTGATTTTCAAGACAATGGGCCTCATTACGAGGTTGGAGGTAAGTAACAGTCCTTAACAGCATGGAGCAATTACTGTGTCCGTGTAGTAAAGAGCCTGCTAATAGCGGGCCATTACGAGTTGGCGGGCACAAGCTTTGCGCCATGCCGGTATGGACATTACTGCTATGCCGCTAAAGACCCAAAAATGGCCTTAGCAGCATGAAGGAAAGCGCTGATAGCACTACCGCCATCCATGGATCCGGCATTAGCGATGACCTCTAATAGCGGCTACCGCCAATAGCGGTGACCGTAAATAAGCAGAACTGGAAGTAGCATCATCGCACAGGAACGGGAAAGAGCACGGCGGCAATCTTTAAAAACACAATCCATTGCCATCCTCAGCATCCAGGACCTGCAGCAGCACTACAGCAGCCCCAACATCACCTAACACCACATCAGAATGCCCAAGGCCCTCAAGAAAGGTGCTGCGCGCAAGCACAAGTTCTGTTTCTCAGTGGAGGAGCTAAATATGCTTGCTGACACACTAGCAGCAAATGCAGAGGTCGTGTTCATGCAAGACATGCAGCGTGCCGCCCAGATAAGAAAGAAGGAGATCTAGGAGGAGGTGGCACGCAAAGTCAGTGCGATGGTACCACCACCTGCACTGTAAAGGACGTGCGCAAGCACTGGGATGACCTGTGCCTCCGTAGCATACTTGCAGCCAATAGGAGCCAGGGCATGGGAACAGGTGGCGGAGGAGGCTCCCCAATCACGATGACACATTGGGAGGAGACATGTGCCAGCACAATAGGCATAGAGACAATTGAGGGAGTGGGGGAAATGGAGCATGGTGTGCCGTCATCGGCTGATGGAGGTGAGTGTCCACACAAAACACTGCAATGAAAAGCATGACAATGTTCCCCAAATGTGACACTGAAATGAGCCAATGCATGGGGCATCACACACACATGTACACAACCCTGCCCATAGGCTATCCACATCCCCATCACATCCCCATGCATGCAGCACCTCATACATGTGTCACCCAGACGTATGCCTGTATGACCCACCTATATGGCAAGCAACCTGTATGTCACAACTCAAAGTCCAAATGCATAGAACTGCAGCAATACCAACATATGCATGATGCACTTAGAACCATCACCAATGCTGTCCCTCTCTTGGTCCCCCACAGGCTCACAATCTGACAGTGAGGAGCAGGACTCCATGGCGCAGGCCACAACCACAATGAAGAAGCCAAGGGGCGTGGAAGGAGGCAACAATCACATCAAGGGGCACTGGCAAACCAGGACTGCCGCAGAAGGCGAAAGCCCCGCAGGCTGATACGTCAACAAGGCATGAAAGGGGTACTGACAATGCAATAGCTCCCAAACCAGTCGCTCCCACCACACAGGAGCCAGTGGCAGAAGGCTCACTGTCTGCTGCCAACAGTTCTGTTGGAGAAGCAGCTGCCATGGCACCCCTGTCAGATGAAGAAGGACCATGCCAGACACCCGTAGGACAGGGCAGAACCAGCCCACAGCTGTCACCCCAACTCAGTCCACTCCCCACATCCAATGCCAGCAGCCATGAGCTGTCTGATAGAGAGTCATTGGCAGGGAGATGGAGCCCCTGGGAGAGCTCACCTGATGGCGGACCCATGCCGCAAGCTGCACCAATATCAACCAAAGGCAGGGACAGAGACCAGGGAATCAGCCTCATCCAACAGCCCCAGGAAGAGCTCACTGCACTGGTTGGCCAGCATGTGAGCGAGGGTGCCCTTGCGAGGGACGAGTGGCGTGAATACACTACGGTCATGAAACTCGCAACAGAAGCCAGTACAACACGCATTTGTGATGAGTTGGCAGCTGTGAGGCAGGTCCTCAGCCGCATAGCGGATGCAATGGAGAGCCAGCGTCCCGCACAGGAACTGGAGCAACCAGGCACCTCCTCCTCTGCCAGCTCCTGACAGACCAGCCCCTTGCGCAGGTCTGCGCGGGCCTTGCTCCGGCCAGACATGCAACCACCCAATGCTGCTAGAGGACATGGGAAGTAGGGGCAGCCTGTTATTGGTGACTCTTGCAGACTAATGCTGCATTGAAGTGCAGGCCTTGTGGGGGGAGGGGGGAGAGGGTGTTTGGGGAAGTTGTGGGGGGAGGGGGAGAGGGTGTTTGGGGGATTTTTGGGGGAGGGGGAGAGGTTGTTTGGGGGAGTTGTGGGGGGATGGGGGAGAGGGTGTTTGGGGGAGTTGTGGGGGGGGAGAGGGTGTTTGGGGGAGTTGTGGGGGGATGGGGAGAGGGTGTTTGTGGGAGTTGTGGGGGAGGGGGAGAAGGTGTTTGAGGGAGTTGTGGGGGAGGGGGAGAGGGTGTTTGGGGGAGTTATGGGGGGATGGGGGAGAGGGTGTTTGTGGGAGTTGTGGGGGGAGGGAGGAGAGGGTGTTTGGGGTGGAGGGTTCATGCACTTCCTATTCACTTTATGGTTAATACGCCCGTTGTGTCAAGAACAATCACATGACTGGACATTGGTTATTGTGAATTTGTGCTTTATTGGTGAACAGTGCACAGTGTCCATGTCCCCCCAACACACAGTGTGCTGAGTCCACATCCATTGCACCCTCCGCATCCATGGGTATTAGAAATATTGGTCTATCAGATTCTGGCACACAGCACGTCCCTCCTGCGCATCGCCACCTGCCTGATGTGCAACCCCATCTTATTCTTCCTCCTCCTCAGCCTTACCAAGCGGTTGCAGTTCAATGTCAGGGAGAAGAGGGACATTCCGTCTGATGCACATGTTGTGCAGCATGACACATGCCATGATGATCTTGGCCACCTTCTCATGCCCGTGCAGGAGTGCCCCACCCGACCTGCTGAGGCATCGAAACCATGCCTTCAATAGGCCAAAGGTCTGCTCGATCACCACTCGGGTACGGGTATGTGCACGATTGTAGTCCGCTTCATGCCTGTTCTGCAGGTTCCGTAGAGGGGTAAGGAGCCACATCTTCAAGGGATAGCCAGCATCACCTGCATGGGTGCAAAAATGGTTATGGACCATTTCATCAAATGGAACCTGTACCTATCGCACACAAGCCTGCATTGATTTCTTGCTCACATCCACATATCCCTGCATGAATGGAGATAATCAAAGTAACTGCAATGTGTGAAGTCACATGATCCACAGGTGTGTGTCACATCGTCTGGTTGATGCAGGAGTGTCCTATTCCTTGCTAGTGTTCATGCATTGTGGTTGCCTACGGCAGTTGTTGGCATGATCTAGGTGATGTGTAGTTAATCGTATGCTTTGATCATGTCACCGTTGGAAACAGACTCTTAATGATCTGCCATTCCACGCAGGTTGTCCTCATGCTGGCATACTGCAGTTCTGTGGTGGTGTGCCAGTGACATTCTATGTATTGGCTTCATGTGATTCCTTTGTACGCACTCATGGACGCATGTCCGTTGTGATGGTGTTCAGCGGTCATTTACATTGGGCATACTGACAGCATGTCGCTGCATTGTGTTGCAGAGGGTACGGTCTGATCATGTGCAGTGTACACATGGATGGATATGGTATGGGTGCTGTACTGGCTTGTTGTTATTGTTGTGCAGCTTATGTCTTGCATATTGGTTTCAGGTGTCAGGTTCAGTCTGGGCTGTCTTGGGTCACAGTGTATTACAGTATGGGCATTGTTCAGTCTCTCAACTAATACCACCCAGGTGAAGTATGCATCTCCCCCCCCCCTCAATCTCACCCAGGTGAAGTATGCATCTCCCCCCCAATCTCACCCAGGTGAAGTATGCATCTCTCCCCCCCAATCTCACCGAGGTGAAGTATGCATCTCTCCCCCCCAATCTCACCCAGGTGAGGTATGCATCTCCCCCGCACCTCCAATCTCACCCAGGTGAAGGATGCATCTCCCCCATCACACTGCCATGTGCTTGCCCTGCAACTCACCAAGTAGTCAGGAACGTTGTCTGGCATCTCGCTCCGTGTAGCGTGGTATCGTGGAGTTCTGCAGGACCATTGAATCATGGGTTGATCCGGGATATCGGGCACAACAATGTGTAATGATCTTGTTTGAGTCACATACCATTTGCACGTTGATGGAGTGGTATATCTTACGGTTGCGGTACACTACCTCCATGGCATGTGGAACCACCAATTCAAAATGGGTGCAGTCGAGGGCACCAATGCAATTTGGGATGCCTGTCAGTGAATGGAAGCCAGTTTTGTTGTTGGAGATCTCGTGGGCGGTCCGTGCTAGGGATATGTGGTCTCTTGTGTGCTTCAGGAGGGCATCGAGCACTTGGTTCAGCAAGCGTGAGAATAATGGTTGTGATATGCCATGCATCTGCCATACTGTGTGCTGGTAGGTGCCTGTGGCCAGGAAGTGGAGCACAGACACCACTTTCAGTAGAGGGGGGATGGCGGTACGGATGTCTATGAGGCTGGCAATGTCGTTGTGAATCATGTCCACAATGGTGGTGATGGTGTCCCGGTCCAGATGGTACAGGGTGTGGATCTGCTCGAGGGTTAGGTTGAATGGACTGGCTCTGATGCGAGGGATTGGGGGCTGCCTGCATGGTAAAACTGCCTGCACAGGTGGGGCATGCTGTGCCTGTTTCACCCTCCTTTTCCTCCTGCGTCTCCTCTGTGCTGCCTGTTGTTGTGGTTGTTACTGTTCTAGCAATGCAAGCATGTCTTCTAGCCCCAGTATTGCTACTAGTGTTGGGATCATTTTGGTGTGGGAAGGGGTGTGGGAATGGGTGTGGTGTGCTCCTTTTGTGCTGGCCAAGTCTACATTGACTCCACCTGTGCTGATTGTGTGCACCTGTGGCAGTTGAGAACACTGCACATGGCAGTTTAAGGGTGGTACGCGATGTCGGTATTCCCGGCATGCCGGTATCCACTTTTAGCGCCTTCTTCATGTCGGTATTTGCATGTCCGCCTGACTTGTGATGTCCTCCTGTTTACGCCATGCTAGTATTTCCGGCATTAAGAGTTGCGTGCCCGCCCCCATGACGCTATTAGAGGCATCGTCATTTACGGTGCCGCTAATAGCGGGTTGGCAGGTCAGAATAGCCCGGAGCATTAAGGGATGCCAGTAATCCTTTACCGGCATCGTTTTTCCCTTACCTCCAACCTCGTGATGAGGCCCAATATCTGTTATGAGGGTATTTTAGTGACGTCAGAGTCATCATGCAACACCGCAGGTTTATCTTTTAAAAAAATCAAAGGGAGGGTCTTGGCGTTTAATCCCAGATCTGCGCCCGATAAATTATATTGTAGAGGCTGAGTTCTCTCTAATCCTAACCCGTCCACAATCCTATGTAATATACCCATTGAGGCAAAATATTTCACGGTGATTGACTTAAAAAACACATTTTTCTCAATCCCATTGCACAAAGACTCGCAAGATTTGACACCATTCATGTTCAGACAAATGCGTCTGAAAAGTACAAGGTTACCTCAGGGGTACTGCGAGTCTCCTTTTATTTTCAACAGAGTTCTGCAGATGGACTTAAGTAATATTGCCTTAGAGAATGTTGTCTTGCAACGTGTGGATGACATCTTAATTTGCAGCACGACAGAGGAAACGTGCAGATATGATTCTATTCAGCTATTGACTGTACTGGCCGAGAAAGGATATAAAGTTAACAAAGAGAAGTTACAATATTGTCGACAAGAAGTGATGTACATAGGCCAGCTGATCTCACATGAGGGGAAAAGGGTTACCCTTGAAAGGGCTGAAGCCATATTAAACACAGCCAAGCCACACAGGATAAAACACATGCAGAGTTTTCTAGGATTATGCAATTATGTCAGGGCATGGGTCTTTGACTACATCTCTTATACCAAGCCCTTGTTACAAGCCGTAAAGAAAGCACAGGTGATGAAAGAAAAAATGGAATGGACCGAAACCATGGAAGAAGGGTTTGTCGAACTAAAACAGGCCTTTTGCACGGCACCAGTTTCAGGGGTTCCCAATTATGTAGAGGAATTCTACCTGTTTTCACACACAAATGGCAGTGTCATTACAGCAGTACTCACACGGAGAACCAGGTTAGGGTACAAGCTCCTTGCATACTACAGTGGGAATTTGGACCCAGTAATGAGAGGTCACTTTCTGTGCAAACAAAGTTTAGCTGTTGCAGCGTTCACCATAGAGAAAGATACAACCATTGTGATGGGATGCTCAATGACGTTGTTCGTCGAGCATGCACTATTTGCTATATTAGAGAAACCAAAAAGGCACATTGACATCTCAGAGAGCTTCTGCTTATGAAGTGATCATATCAAATCCATCAATTAAAATAATTCGATGTAAGATAATGAACCCAGCTATGTTTATAGCAGAGCCAATCACTGAAGGAGGGCCAATACATGACTGCATGAACTATGAAGAATTTTATGATGAGATTCCCAAAGTGAAAGAAAATGCATTGGCAGAAGGAGAAATTGTCTTCGTTGACGGTTCTTCGATAATCGATCAAAATGATGGGCAGAGATATACAGGCACCGCTGTGAAGAAGCACACAGCAAATGGAGAATTTTGAGTACTCATTAGTGCACGATTACCATCTCATTATTTAGCACAAGCTGCAGAATTATTGGCATTGATACTCACACTCGAGAATCACGCAAAACAGGAAGTGATGGTGTACAGTGACTCCACCTATGTGACATCAACAGTCACGCAGACCTAGCACACTGGAAAAGGAGGGGCTACCTCCAAGCGGATGGCATGCCAGTGCAGCATGCAGCCTTATTGGATAGGCTGATAAGGGCACTACTTCTCCCAGTGGGCATAGCGGACGTGAAATGCACCACCCACATGAAAGGGACAGATTTTATCTCACGAGGAAATCAATCAGCAGACACGGAAGCCAAGCGTGTGGCAACCAAAGACAAAATAATAATGAATGTGGGAATAACTGATGTGCATTAAAGAATGATTGTTGTACGAAGTGAACCTGAAGGTTATAGTAATGTGGCGAAAACCCCGTTAATGGAGCTCTAAGGGGAGGCACCACAAGAAACGAAAAACCTTTGGAAGCGGCAAGGGTGTTCTTTAAACCCCTCCAAGGGCTTGTGGTGACAAGATAGCACTGGTAAATCGATGATGCCTATAGCCATATTGAAAATAGCACTGGAACAGTTACACTATCCAGCGCACATGACAAAAGAGAATCTAGCAGCGACAATTGCTGAAGACTGGTGTATACCGAACTTGGCAGAGTATATTGCATTTTTATGGTGAACTGTATAATCTGCCAACAGTTCACGGCAAGACATACACTACGAGTAATTAGAATAAACATTCCAAGGCCCAATGGACCTTTTCAGCACTTG
Organism: Ambystoma mexicanum; assembly: GCF_040938575.1. Lineage (NCBI taxonomy): Eukaryota > Metazoa > Chordata > Amphibia > Caudata > Ambystomatidae > Ambystoma > Ambystoma mexicanum. The sequence goes on from NC_090934.1 coordinate 623,035,224, forward strand.
CATGTCGATTATGTCAATATGATTCAAGTATGTAACGGGTACAGGTACCTAATTGTTGTGGTGTGTCCATTCTTTAGGTGGATAGAAGCAGGTTCATGTACACACCCAGACTCTACCTGTGTGGCCACATTTCTGGTGAGGGAGGTATTTCCCAGATGGGGAATATGTGAGGTCATGAGGTCAGACAATGGACCTCATTTAGTTAACGCAGTATTTGAACAGATCAGCTTGTTGCTTGGTATAAAGCACAAGTTTTCTTTGGCGTATCATCCTCAAGGAAATGGTATATGCGAGAAGCTCAACGGCTTGTTAAAGGAAAGGATAGCCAAGTTGAAGCTTACTCTAAAGAAGGGATGGCTACACTGCCTTCCACTGGCACCGATGCACTCAGAAACCAGCCTGGTTCTGACCACCATCTCACGCCACATGAAATCGCGACAGGCAGAAGGATGCACATGCCACTAACACCCCGAGATAGAGCTAGATGTGATGCTCAGCCAACAGGGGACGTGTTAGGATCAGAAATGCAAAATTACTTGAATTGCATGACATCTTGTCTTACTGTAATTTCAGGACAGCTGCAGCGACGACAAAAAGGATGCAGGGCCGCACAGAACATAGAAGGAGGTACTACAACAGACCAAGTTCAGGGTTTACGTGTACCACAATTGTTCCCTGGGGACACGGTCCTGGTGAGAAACCACAAGAGAAAAAAGTGGGATGGGCCAAGGTTCAACGGTCCCTTCAGAGTGGAGGATGTCACTCCCTCTGCAGTCAAGTTACAGAGAAGAAGAGCCTGGATAATTTTGGGTGACATCAAGCTATACATTGCAGAAGACCCTCTGCCCTCACCCCAACATGTAGAGTCTACAGATGACGGGGAAGAACCACAGCACGTGCAGACGAGATCCATGACGAGGAAGAAGGACGCATGACCAGCAAAGCAAAGGCAAAGAACTTTTGTGCAAAGTTGTGCCTTAATTGTGTACATTTCCCCTGAGCAAAATGCAGGGATAAGGACATAAAAACACGGAAACTCTGTGCATCCTAGTTGCAGGGTGAAGAAGAAAATTACACATATAAGCCACAACATAGTCTGTTAACTTTGAACATTGGAATGAGGCATACTGAAGCCTTGATAAGAAAAGATATGCCAAATGTTGATTGAGGACACATAAATTGGAAGAGAATACAGTATCATGACTCTTTTAACAGAGAAACCTTATTTGGGCTCACTTATGGTGTCACGCAGTAGTGACATCACTAAGGACATTTTGATCTATTTCGAGTTAGTAATGAGGTCATACCCGTCGTTGTTGGGAAGGCTCACGAACATTACAGAATTTCTTCAAGATCCTGAAAACTAAAAGACAATAAGGAGGCTGCTCATCGTGATTCCTGAGCAGTTCCTTTTGCTTCTGGAGTACGACAAGGACAAGACAAATGTCCCCAGCAGGAGAAGCAGGGAATAGGCTTGTCAACGTGCTATTCTTTCACTTAATTGAAGACTGTCCAGATCTTGTCGGGAGACACACTGATGTCTTGACATTTCTTCGAGATCCAGCAAACACAGAACGTTTGAGTATAATCCTGAACGGAATCATATTTCAGGTGGCTCTTCAAGCTCATCAAAATCACAGAAGAGTGTAAACTTTCCACCGAGGGACAGATCGAGAAAGTGTTGCCAGAGAACTTCACTCCTGCCTATGCTGACACAAAATGACATGTCTTCTGGAGTGAAACAGATGAGAGGCATTGACTGGGAGCTTGTTTATTTTGAACATGCAAATTAAGAGACTTGCTGAACTTATTACCTTATTTGACATTTTTGTATACGGAAAAGAGAAATGTTTCCAGAGCCAAGAGACAATCTATTATTCAGGCAAAGAGAACAATCGTTCCAGTGTCTGCAACCTACAAGCAGAAACAGCAGAACCCGAATATAACGACATTACTTAGAATGTATTAAAGAGTTAGTCTTATTCCTTAGATGATCGAGATGGGCAACCAAAATAGTAATCTTGTCCTCCCTCAGGAGGAGTGACGCTCGTATAAGTGTTGTACATTAACCTATAGAGGACTTATGTACCTATGCATAGTATTCATTATTGTTTTATTGTCACTGACAATTCAACTGCATTTTTTATTGGTGCACAAAGCGTTCCGATTCCAGTGCACTCACCTAATAATGTATGCATGAAACCCACGAAGGTGCCCAGACCTTACATAGTCATTCCAGTCCCTATAAGGTCTCATAGCGGAATTAGTGAACTTGAGATGGATGTGATGAGCAATAACACACACACACACTGGTGGTAACAAACAAATTGAACCGCCGGAGACAGGGTCGGCAGAGCAAGCATGAGAAGGGGTTAATGAAAAACACACACACGCAAATGATGGGTGCATATACACCTGGTCTAGTGTCAATAACTACAGAACCACAGTCCAAAGAAGGGGAGAAGTTTGGACAACCAACGATGAGAAGTTCCACACCAAGTGAAGCCAAAGGACAAATGGAGAAAACTGAACTTTTAAAGAGACAAAAGGAGTTGGGGAAAAAACAAACAGAGACAGCATTGACAAGCACCCCTAATTCAGCAATGAAAGGGACAAGTTCAAGTCCTTCAGAACTATCATGTGCAGAGATGACAGCAGGAAGGTGTATCAGAGCTTTTTGCTATGCAAGGAACGCGGATGGAGATACCTGAGAATCCTCCAGCAAGAAGAAGCTATATAGATGCGGTTAAGGATGTGTTTATAGAAAACTACAGAAAAAACCTAAGAATCAAAAGAAACACACAAGAAGACTACAACAAACTAAACGACTACCTGGACAGCACAGCACACTTGGGAAATAACATATGGTACCAACATATGAAAGAAATTGGACGATGACATTCCAAGGAAGAATGCTGTGTTTGTGCACTCCTACCTTACAGCATGGGGAAGTCAAAGATCTTAGTAGTTTATATGTACAGACAGCACACTGTCTGTTACATATAGCAATGTGCAAGACCACAGGCCAGTTCATGGGAAGTGATGCTTCACTCAAATGGGCAACTGAAGCAACTGATCCAAATGAAGATGATTATGTCCAGGACGTAAAGACAAGAAACAATGGAAAAACAAAGAACATTGTGATCTGATATGAGAAGCCTGGAGTTAAAGGAGCAGAGATCAGAAGAGAGGCAAACAAGAGACTGAATGTTCAAGGGAAAACTCCAGAAGAAGCTCGGAGTTGGAAGAACAGAGGTCAAATGCAAATTTGTGGTCCAGTACTATCGCCAGACGGATGGGAGAAAGTAGTAGTGATCTGCAGAGCATGGGTAGTGATTGGGTTTTACCAGGGTACTATTGACATAGTACAGAATGGATGCAAGCCATTATGGGCAAAGCTTGCTAAACTATTGACATGGGTCGAGGACAGAGGAGGACCCTTGCAGATAGTGCCTTCAGAGAGCCCAAAATTCTGCTTCAGAAATAATGGCACAAGAAAAATGGGAGAGAATCAGAATTGTTGACGAGTCTTTGGCGCTCCAGGAATGGTACATGGTACTGCACTGATCATGGATCATTATTGGGCATGTGGATCCAAAGCATATATCAGATTGACGAAGAATTGGGGAGGTATATGCACACTGGTGAATGTCCATGTTTCAGCGTTGGTTATTCCAAAACGTGATTTTAATATTGACAGTTTTCCAAAAGCAGATTCTCACCTGAGAAAGAAGAGATCTGTGGAACTGATGAGCCGAATAAAGAGAGAGAATTACTTGTCTGCTAAATCAGAAGAAGCCTTTCATGTGATCCCGTCTGAACACAAATTGTTCAGCATAACCTCATCATTGTTCACCACAATTCTGATGCCAAGAGTTCAGGTTGGAGCAAATACTAAATGGTTGCAGATAACCAGATGGGAGTTACTGCAGAGCATCAACACAACCATAAAAGGATTCAATGCAATCAAGGAAGAGTTAATGGCGATTCGACTAATGACTCTCCAGAACAGATATGTCCTTGACATGATCACAGCTATGGATTGAGGTGTTTGTGCAAAAATCGGAGAATCATGTTGCACATTTATACCATCTCACAATGACAAAAATGGAGCTTTAACAGAAGCCATAGGTATGCTGACAAAACTACAGAATCAGATGGTTGATGAAGTTGATGAAGTTGACGATGACAGCTGGTCTGCAAAAAGGGCCATAGGGATGAAGATCATGACTGGTGTCGAGTCAGAATGGAAACCTAAGGACCTGACTGATGAAGAAATTAGAGACTTTGTGAAAGCCAGCATTTATGCACCAGAAGGAACAAAGTTTCGGTATCCAAGGAAACATAGAAATTATGTGGGAAGATGGATCTATTGCAGTCCAAGTGGACAATGTCAACTAATGAAATGGAACAAAGATGAGCATGTAAGAATAGCAGGAAGCTTGAATGGAGTCATAAAAATATGGACCCCAAAGAGACAGTTCTTCAGACCTCTATGCCTGGATCCAGAGGATGAAATAAAAGTAGATGCAAAAGAAAAAGTGAGAGTGGTCGATGAATCGCCCAGAGGGGGGAGTTAAGAGGAGGTGCCAAGCACGATTTGCACTCCTACCACCCATTTTGAAGTACCAGGAACATTCACACCAAAATATGTGACGTATGATGAGCAAATAAACCAACAGAGAGCCGCAGTTGGGCTCTATCCAGTACCTATCAGAATAACAGCACCTATTGATGTACCAACACCTAAGAAAACCTGGACAGTAATGTACCCATTGAGAAAACAATAATGACAAATGAGACAGAATGATGATTGCCAGAATGTAATACCTGAAGAAGCTAAGAAGATACTGAAGGAAGACGAATGATGATGTCATAAGAACCCAGAATGGCTCACATATAGAAGATATAACGACCTGAGAATGATGACAAACGTGACTAAACACCATGGATAATTGACATCCTAATCCTAAAGTGAACCAATTGATGTCAAGATGTCGGAAACTTATGCCATATGCATGATGAAGATATTCAGTTAGTTTAAACGTGTACATATGCAAAACAACCGCAAGAAGCACGGAAATCATGACACTTGCTTATGCTTAGTAGTAAGCTAGATTGTGGCAAGTGCCACCTGTACATATCTACCTCAAAAGAGCACTTTATATAAGTATACTTCCACTACGCACAAGAGCAGGATTAACCAAAGGTTACTAAAGGTCTCAAGAGGAGAATTTTGCATGAAAACAAATCGAGAATTAAAGACGGAGAGAAAATCAGACAAAGGTAACCATACCAAGAAGCCAAGGTCGTATTGTCTGAAATAAGCCAACAGTGGAGACAATTAAAGAGAAGAAGAACAGATTATCCTGTTTAGAAAGGTCAAGATAAGCCAAAGATAGCAGACAACTGGCAGAATTAAATCAAATACACGAAATTGCATGAAGGAAAGACCGATTTTACGGTGTTGGAATCACGTGACCAGACAAGCAAGAAGGGATGAAACTTTCACACCTACATATGGACCTTTGCCATTCCCAAACGCCTTAACTTTCCCAGACCAAGAAGCAGACTTGAGGCCATCCACAAAGAAATAATTGACACATGACCACTGAAGTGATGATTGATTGTAACTATAATTGGAGGGAAGCTAGGGTGCAGTGAACTCCCTGCACCTGGCCGGCTATTCTGCACGCTGCTAAGCACAAGTGGAAAAGTATGAGTGGGGTTGATGCCAACCCAATCATAGTGGACCATGTAATCTAGGGTCCTACATTTAGAAGAACCAATAAGACATTGTACTTTTAGTGACTACAGTAACCATTTTGAAGGAAGGGCATAGTTGCCCCACCTGACATTGTCTACCCAATCCCCTCTCCCTGTTAGCATATACAGATATAGTACCTATATTAAGGTTACCTTCCTAGAACCAAATAAAGTTGCATCCTAGGTTTTAAGAGTCACACATCAGTGATGATGAGTTTTTGCTATAAATGTTATGTTTTTCTGAAATTAATTGGAGTTGAAGCGAGAAGGAAGATTGAGCGATTGCTGATATTCATGAACTCCCCGTTTTTTGTACGTGTCATTAAACTGACTCCCTTTGCCAAACTACAGAGTTGTCATTATTGATTTGGTGCAAGAGTACGAATCTGCATCCCCACCCATCTCAAGGGTGCTGCTACTCATCTTAAATTGCTGTTTGGAAACCCCCAGTCCTATGGGCCGGCTGGGGTCCCTGCTGCACACATCTACAGACTGCCAACCCTAATTTTTACCAATCCCAATATCCCCATATCATCTAAATTCCACTTCTAACAAACCCTCTTTTAGTCACCAAATAACTCCAAACGTGTTTCTCCAACTGCCCACCAAAGACTTGCTATTATAATGGTTGTGTCCAGATTCTTGGTTGTATGGCCGTATTATGATGTGGTGGTTGCGCCAGTGTCTAGATTCTCATCTGCATGTCCTATTTTTCACCTATGCAAACATCCCCATATCATCTACATTCCACTCCCCTACCCTATTAAAGCTTGCCTGCAGTCACCAAATAAGCTGCCCGCCCAAGAACCTGTCTGCGGACTACCGCAGTGTCTGCATACTGCTGCGCCCCGTACGCTCTTTTTCCACCTAAACAAATAACCACATATCATCTTTTTTTCACTCCCCAACCCTTGCTAGGCCCTCTTTCCAACACCAAATGACTCAAAATATGTTTCCCAGCCCTATTCCCCACCGCGCTGTCCACGAATAAGCCGCGGATATCCGTGGATAGAACATGGCAGGCATTTTGGAAAAATATGATGCACCTCATGCTTTTCACCAGATATCACTTATTTTTTTGTACCTACTTTTCCTCCATTTTAAAGAAAACCATTGGACGGATTTACACCAAGTTTACAAAAGCATGCTTTTGGGACCAAGCCGCCACTCCTGCCGCAAATGTGTTGAAAATCCGTCTAGCGGTTTGGGCTGTAGGCATGAGCAACATTTTATTTACAATGTGTCTATGGAAAAAAATCATTGGGACCCCCCTATAACTTTGCCACATTAACAAAACCTCACCAAACTTGCCAACAAAATCTAGGCCAGGCCATATACTTTTTTTTTTGCAAAGTTTGGTAAGGATTCATCCAGGGGGAGTGAAGTTATAAGCCACCCAAAAAGTGTTCTTCCTATGTGTTGAGCAACTTAACCATAACTACAGGGCTGCTACCGCAGGTCCTGTAATATGTGCAAGAACATTTGGGTCTACTGAGTTTTACCCAAAATCACACTGTGCCAGCCAGGCCTTACATAATAACTACAATCCTGATGCATGTGATACATGCTTCATACATTTTCAGGAGCGTTTTATATGTAATAGGTATATTTTCATAGGTGTATGTAAAATCGCCATATACTGATTTGGGCTGATTCATACAAATTACTCCTCGAAAGCTAAAATGACTGCTTTTGAGATTTTATGGAAACCATTGTAAATATATATAGCCCGCAGGACATTTACTCATTGCAGAAGCCTTGCTAGAGGGGCCTGGAGGGAGGGGGTTATAGCCCGGGTCTTGTGGTTACCTTGGATAGAATCTCAGGGGCTACAAACAAAAGTCTCGCTAGCCCCGAGTCCCGACATTGACATGAGTGAATCCCTGGAATTTTTCCAGACCTGGCAACACCCCTGACTCATTGCCAGTTTTATTGCACATGCATTTGTGCGTATGTGGATGACCATGCACTTCATTTACACGGTATTATAAATAGACTCCTACGTAAAATGTCTATCTCTCAACTATTGGGCGCCAACGTAAATGCACAAGGATGTACATGACAGAAATGCCATTAATATGCGAATTGCATTACTTTCCACTCGAGCACACGAAGCTGTGGTGATGAAAAGTACATACTTCACCATGGTTTCTGTATTGGGAGAACACATGACAGAAACAAAGATGTAAATCTGCGATAGCATCACCGTTCCTTGTCAGGGGCAGAAAACCAAGTGCCCCAGACTAATCATATTTATAAATCATGTGTCCCACGATGTGAGGACTGTGTTTGCACTTAATTGTCCGAGGAAGTCTGGCAGATATCCAAGATTGCATTCTGGTTAATTGCATCGACGTCCTTTATAGAGTTAAAATAATTGTATTTGTCCAGTTAATATCCAGAAGCTGGGTCCTATAATATGAAAGGGTGAGTGTCGCGTGTCATTAAATTAGAGCCACCTTCTGTTCTATTGACGCTGTGTGTTTTCACGTGGGCCCTGCGCCTACTGGGCGTTCATTCAAATGGCAGACCCTGGCATGAGCCATTAACATCGTATTCTCCAATAAGTCCCTGCTCCCTGTGGACAGGTACCGTGGAGAAATAATTACTTGGCAATTGCATGCACTTCATCACTTCCAAATTAGATTTTAGTTATCTGACGCTTTATTTTCAAGGTAATCTCATTACTGAGATGGGCTGGCTTTATTTTTCCGTGTGTTGAGATTTATTGCACCAAATGCATTCGACACAGACACAAATATATGATTCGAGGTTTAACATAATGCGATTCCCGGATCAAGAAGCGCCTTTCTTCTCGGCCTCGCCTTTCATTAAGGTGGTATTATGGCAAATACGCCTCTGCGGTCTCTATCTATTGCTTTCAAAAATACAATTGCTGTTTTACCCTCAGACCCTGGAGGGCCGGAAGCTAAGCCATTGAAGTGGTTATACCCGTTTTGCCTTTGGTGAAACAGATGGCATGTCGCTTTCCATTTATGCTAGAAGTGTTAGAAAATCTGACCACTGCCAGATACTAAAGACAATCAGACACAGGACTGTTTTCTTTGTAGATGTACACCCAGGGGTGGCCTGGCCTATAGGGAACGACAGCGATGACCAACGTGCCAAAGTTCTTTAAACAGACATGTCTGTGCAGTCTGAGGATACATTTTAGTAATCTACACCGAAGCCAAAGATTAATGTGTATCCAATGTTGGGGGTCTGTGTGAGAATCCTGGGCCTCCAATGTTGGGGATTTCTGCACCCTGGATCTCTTGTATGTGGTAACCTATTTTATTTCCAACATTTCTCATAGAAAAGGGGTTGGGGCTTGCTGGAAATGTATAATATGGGTGCACTTTTGAAAATTATTTCCAGGGCCTCTTTTGGCCCCCAGCACACCCCTGTATACACTGGCAGATCCCCCTTACAGCTTACCTTATAATGCTCTGTTCACTGGTCTGTCTTGGTTTGTGGTGTAGACTCTGAAACCACCAAATAAATGCATTAATTAATGCTTGTATATTCATGACAAGTCTTCGCACATTTTACAGTTTCCTAAGTCCGAGAACGTTTTTTTCTTTTTTTTCTTCACATCCTTACTTCCGAAGCACTGTGAGTTGAGAGGCGCCAGGGATGTCGAACTACTTCAGCACAGCGGCAATCTTGACAGGATTTCAGTATAACCATAGAGCATGTAAATAAATCCCGTTTTGATTTACTGAATGTGATGCTGCCCCCTATAGGGCTGTAGCACGTGGCCGAGTTACGTTCCATTCCGCTGCGTGCCCTATAAATAAAGGGGGCATACCCGGCCGCAACAGTGCGAACGGGGAGCCCGAACTCAACTGATGTGTGCGGCCTGAGTCTGTGGCGGGAGGCAGGGGCTCACGGGTATCACGTGGGGGCTCACACAGACCCCCAACAGTGACGACGATTCCGAGATTTCGCCTAGGCCCGGCGGTGATGAGAAATTCAATTTTTCATGCAGAACAGAGGAAGGAATCTGATCATTCCAGGCCGCGGGCTGGGGGCTCACACAGACCCCCAAAATTGGATACAAATTAATCTTTGCCGACAATTCTGAAAACCAGGATTCATTTGGCCCCCGAGGACTAGTTGCCCCCAGGTAACTTAGGGTGACCAACACCAAGTTCCTTCCAAAAATGCAAAAAAAGGTAGCAAGCGCCCCTCTCTCGAAAGAACACGGCATGATAACCTGTTCAGTGGTTATTAACCACTTTGAGAGTTTGAGAGTTTGCAGCCATCTGCTTTTTGCGCACTGTACCTTTCACAGATGGGAAATATCCATTTGCATATCAGTCTTTGTCCCACCCACATGGGCAGTCCAGCACCGAAATGCTATGGCAATTCCTCTCTGAACAAGGGTACCAACAGCAACCCCATACACGTGTTTCAGCCTTGTTGGGCCTCATCAGTGAGGTGAAGCTGTGCCTCTCTGAGCACAGTAGAGCAGGGAGTCCACGTCTGGTTGCCCCCAGGTAACTTAGGGTGACCAACCCCAAGTTCCTTCCAAAAATGCAAAAAAAGGTAGCAGGCGCCCCCCTCTCGAAAGGACATGGCATGATAACCTGTTCAGTGGTTATTAGCCACTTTGAGATTTCACAGCCAACTGCTTTTTGCTCACTGTACCTTTCCCAGATGGGAAATACCCATTTGCATATCAGTCTTTGTCCCACCCACATGGGCAGTCCAGCTCCGACATGCTATGGCAATTCCTCTCTAAACAAGAGTACCAACAGCAAGCCCATACACGTGTTTCAGCCTTGTTGGGCCTCATCAGTGAGGTGAAGCTGTGCCTCTCTGAGCACAGTGAGCAGGGAGTCCATGTCTGGTTGCCCCCAGGTAACTTAGGGTGACCAACCCCAAGTTCCTTCCAAAAATGCAAAAAAAGGTAGAAGGCGCCCCTCTCTCCAAAGAAGACAGCATGATAACCTGTTCAGTGGTTATTAACCACTTTGAGAGTTCACAACCATCTGCTTTTTGCTCACTGTACCTTTCACAGATGGGAAATATCCATTTGCATATCAGTCTTTATCCCAGCCACATGGGCAGTTCAGCACCGAAACGCTATGGCAATTCCTCTCTAAACAAGAGTACCAACAGCAACCCCATACACCTGTTTCAGCCTTGTTGGGCCTCATCAGTGAGGTGAAGCTGTGCCTCTCTGAGCACAGTGAGCATGGAGTCCACGTCTGGTTGCCCCCAGGTAACTTAGGGTGACCAACCCCAAGTTCCTTCCAAAAATGCAAAAAAAGGTAGCAGGCGCCCCTCTCTCAAAAGAACACGGCATGATAACCTGTTCAGTGGTTATTAACCACTTTGAGAGTTTGCAGCCATCTGCTTTTTTCTCACTGTACCTTTCACAGATGGGAAATATCCATTAGCATATCAGTCTTTGTCCCACCCACATGGGCAGTCCAGCACCGAAACGCTATGGCAATTCCTCTCTAAACAAGAGTACCAACAGCAAACCCATACACGTGTTTCAGCCTTGTTGGGCCTCATCAGTGAGGTGAAGCTGTGCCTCTCTGAGCACAGTGAACAGGGAGTCCACCTCGGGTTGCCCCCAGGTAATTTAGGGTGACCAACCCCAAGTTCCTTCCAAAAATGCAAAAAAATGTAGCAGGTGCCCCTCTCTCGAAAAAACGCGGCATGATAACCTGTTCAGTGGATATTAACCACTTTGAGATTTTGCAGCCATCTGCTTTTTGCTCACTGTACCTTTCACAGATGGGAAATATTCATTTGCATATCAGTCTTTGACCCACCCACATGGGCAGTCCAACACCAAAATGCGATGGCAATTCCTCTTTGAACAATAGTACCAACAGCAACCCCGTACACATGTTTCAGCCTTGTTGGGCCTCATCAGTGAGGTGAAGGTACAGTGAGCAAAAAGCGTGTGCTGCAAACTCTCATCTCAGAACAGGTTATCATGACATGTTCTCTCTGGAGAGGAGCGCCTGCTACCTTTTTTGAAATATTAAGAAAACAAGATTACAGACACTTCTCTGTCATTGGACCAAGGCTCTGGGACTCTTTCCCTTTGGACTTGAGGTTTTCACAAAACCTATCTCTGTCAAAATCCATTTGTTTAAAATTATTTCCTACATATCTCACCCCTGCTTGTCTGATCATTTATTGCAGCTTTAGCAACTAAAATCAATTCAGCTTGAGCTGCGCACTTTGCAATCATTAACATACCCATACAAATTTCTTTCACCAAGCATGTTTTCAGCCACTTGATTTATTAGCAGTATATGTGTCCTCATATTCATTGACCTCAAATTCAAGCTCGGCAGTTTGCCTGCACTGATCCAAACAGTTTTGTGACCCTAGCCCACGATCACAAGTAATGGTGAATTAGAGCATAGTGTTTGGATCATTTGTGCCTAAACCCACAAAATACCAATGATATCCTGCTAGCCTAAGGTTAATCACTAATTGGAAAATGTCCCTTTGACTTTCAATCATTATTTAATTGTTTGTAACAGTAAATTGTTGATTAAAGCCAACACGTGTTTCAACCCTACACAAGGTCCTCCACAGGGTAAAAAGATAACATTGTCTTGAAAAAATTGAACCCTTGCACCCAAACTCAATTAACATGCTTACTTAATTGCATGCACCGCATTACGCATTCTACTAGATGTGATAGAAAGTTTTCCTTCTAGACATGATTCAAATTACAAGGCTCTTGAAATAAGGTTTGTACTTTACACTAACACTCCTGAATAGGTTCAACGTGGCATTCCGCGAGATAGCAATACACTACTCAACAAAAATAGGAGATAATATATAGAGGGAAGGACAGGCAGAGTGGGGGTGATGGGCAAAGGGGGTGGAGCTCTATCAGGGGGTCATTAGACAACATAGTATTCCGTAAATAGCCTTAATATCCCTCATAAAGTGAAACAGAGATTGGGCCAATATGGCTATATCTGTCAAAGCCATGTACCGCATATGTGATGAAGTTCCACACTGGAATAAATATATGTTCCTACTCGGCAAAACTGAAGGTGTTCCACAAAAACAGGGGCCTATTTTTTGAGACTCCAGAAGACATTACAGAGTGGCTAGATGCACAGAATAGTCCAGCAGGATCAGTCAACCAGATGGAGGGCACTGCGGACAAGTGAGGCTGCGGCTCCTGGGACTGAGGTGCTGTATAATAATGTGACTTTGGGACTTAAATATAAGACAGTGCTGCTAAGATGCAGGCACGCATAGCATACTGTGGCATAAGTAGGGGAGATACCCTGCTGAGTTCCAACTACCGGTCGAGGCCGAGAAAGGACTAGATGTGGGGTAGCCTGAGATCCAGCGATGGAGCTGGGCAACAGTTGGGGATGGGTAGGGTGGGGGTGGGAAGGAAGTTTGAGAATTTAAAGTGGTGATTAACAAAGTTGGGTTATGAGCCGATACCTACGGAACACCGTACATGAAGCGAAAGAAGAGGGAGGAGAAGGGCGAACAGGATATGGATGAGATGGGGGACCTTAAGATAGTGACCTGGAATGTCATGGGGCTTAATAGATATTTGAAGAGGAATAAGATCATGTTGTATCTGAAGAGACAGACAATTGATATCACCTTGCTACAAGAGCCTCATCTGACTAAAGAAAAACTAGACACCGTGGGGAGGAAATGGAAAGGGACCACCATAGGAGCAACTTATTCAGCGTATGCCAGGGGGGCTATTATATGGATAGCACTGCATGTCCCATTTAAGCTGCAATGGTCTAATATAGAGCCAGATGGGAGGATGGTACTAGTAAAAGGACTTGTGGAAAATAGAGAGCTGAGCATTAGCAACACGTATGCCCCGAACCTAGATGCTCCCGGCTATTTCAGATCCCTCTATGGCAAGATTAGCCCATATATAGTGGAGACAGTTATATGGGGGGGGACTTTAATTGCACGTTAGATCCCAAGGTTGATAGATCTGACGAGAAGATGGAGAAATCCACCCATGTAGCCAGAGTCCTGCAAACCATACTGAGTGATTTTCAACTAGAGGATGTATGGCAGATGCACAACCCACAAGATAGACAATATTCTCATTACTCAGCCCCACATAACTTGCACACGCGACTCGACTATATATTTGCTGCACCAGGGATAATTGGGGGAACTGACGCAGTCGGAATGCAAAGCGAGAGTCCTCTCAGACCACTCGCCACTGGTGGTAGAGTGGCAGTATTCACCACCCAGAGCACGTATCCCAACATGGAGACTTAGGGCTGAATCTCTGAAAGACACAGAATTCAGGGAGGACCTAATGAAAGACATAACAGAATACTTTGAACTTAACACAGGAAGCCTAAAATTGGCAGGGCCCAGATGAGGAGGCCACCGCCGGGAGCCCCCCCAAGACCGCTTATCGCCCAAATTTTGAACTACAGGGATAGGGAGAAAATCCTGGAGCTCTTCCGAAAAGGGGGCATGATACAAAGAGCATCTGAGTCTATCACGGCGTACCCTGGTTATACACTCCTGGTGCAGAGAAGGCGACTGAAATAAGTAACAATCAAACGACAACTGCACAAAGCGAGCTACAGATACATGCTGATGTACCCGGTGAAACTGAAGGTGTTCAACAAAAAAAGGGCCATATTTTCTGAGACTCCGGAAGACGCGACAGAGTGGCTAGATGCACAGAATTGTCCAGCAGGATCAGTCGACCAGATGGAGGGCACTACGGACATGTGAGGCTGCGGCTCCTGGGACTGAGGTGTTGTATAATAATGTGACTTTGGGACTTGAATATAAGACAGCGCGTACCATGATTGGGAAGTACTGCTAAAATGCAGGCGCGCTTAGTATACTGTGGCATAAGTATGGGAGATACAGAGAAAACACGCTTTTTACCCCAATAGTTGGTTTAGTTGGGATACCAGTAGGGAGGTATCCCCCTGCTGAGTTCCATGTACCGGCGGAGGCAGAGAAAGGACTAGATGCGGGGTAGCCTGAGATCCAGGGATGGAGCTGGGCAACAGTTGGGGATGGGTAGGGTGGTGGGTGGGAAGGGAGTTGGGGAATTTAAAGGGGTGATTAACAAAGTTGGGGTACGAGCCAATACCTACGGAACACCGAACTTGAAGCGAAAGACAAGGGAGGACAGGGGCGGAACAGGATATGGATGAGATGGGGGACCTTAAGATTGTGATCTGGAATGTCATGGGGCTTAATAGATATTTGAAGAGGAATACAATCATGTTGTATCTGAAGAGACAGAAAATTGATATTGCCTTGCTACACGAAGCTCATCTGACTAAAGAAAAACTAGACACTGTGGGAAGGAAATGGAAAGGGACCACCATTGGAGCAACTTATTCGGCATACACCTGGGGGGCTATTACGTGGATAGCACTCCATGTCCCATTTAAGCTGCTACAGTCTAACATAGAGCCAGATGGGAGGATGGTACTAGTAAGAGGACTTGTGGAAAATAGAGAGCTGAGCATTATCAACACGTATGCCCCGAACCAAGATGCTACCGGCTATTTCAGATCCCTCTATGGCAAGATTAGCCCATATATAGGGGAGGCAGTTATATGGGGGGGACTTTAATTGCACGTTAGATCCCAAGGTTGATAGATCTGACGATAAAATGGAGAAACCCACCCCGGTAGGCAGAGCCCTGTGAACCATACTGAGCGATTTTCAACTAGAGGATGCACCACCCACAAGATAGACAATATTCTCATTACTCAGCCCCACATAACTTGCACACGTGGCTCGACTATATATTTGCAGCACCGGGGATTATGGGGGAATTGACGCAGTTGGAATACAAAGCGAGAATCCTCTCAGACCACTCGCCACTGGTGGTAGTGTGGAAGTATTCACCACCCAGAGCATGTATCCCAACATGCAGACTCAGGGCTGAAGCTCTGAAAGACACAGTATTCAGGGAGGGCCTAATGAAAGACATAACGGAATACTTCAAACTTAACATGGGAAGCGTAAAATCGGCAGGTACATTATGGGAGGCATTCAAAGTAGTGGTGAGAGGGGCAGCAATATCTAAATCCAAGTGCCTACAGGGGGAGATAACTCGTGAATTACATAAAGCAGAAGAGAAGCTGGAGGCAATAATACGTAAGGGTGAGCATTCCCCAGAGGAGTTTGGGACCACTAGACAACATCAACAGGACTGCAGGGGCCACTGGGACAGATTATGTAACTTAATTATAAAAAATATGTTGAGAGGCAACACATGGAGGGAGATAAACCCAGCAGATTGTTAGCCTGGCTGTATAAGAGTGAGACACCATGACAAGCAATCAGAGTGATAGGGGGGAGGGATGGAACATTACTAGACACCCAAGAACAAGTGAACAGAGGCTTTCTAGAGTTCTACCAGCGACTGTATATGGACGTAGATGAGGGTGGGGAAGGTGAAGTGATTAGAAACACTAGAAGATATCGGATTTCCCAAACTGGAGGCCACCTAAAGGGAGAACCTAGAGGCCACGATCACGTTGGAAGAATTAGAGGCAGTAGTCAAGCTTTTACCTACTAGTAGGGCTCCGGGGCAAGATGGACTCCCTAGCAAGTTCTACAAAATGTACAAGGCAGAGTTACTCCCCCCAATGCTAGCAATATTGAATGAAGCATTGGAGGTGGGGACATTGCCCGAGTCCCTGACGGAGGCAATTATCAACCCGCTTCTCAAGCCTAATAAACCATGCATGGACTGCGGGGCATATAGGCCACTGGCCATGCTTAATCAGGACTGCAAGATACAGAAGGCAGTACTAGCAAACAGGCTGAGACCGGTCACCAATAAACTAACACATCCTGATCTGACAGGGTATGTGCCGCTCAGAACCATATCTGACAACCTTAGAAGGCTCCATTATGTTATAGACCAAACAGAAAGAGACCCCCCGGAAGTGGCTATCATCTCATTAGATGCAGTAAAGGCCTTCGACTCTGTCAAGTGGCCTTGGCTGATGGTGGCCTTGAAGGAATATGGGCTTGGGGTCACGTATTTGAGGTGGGTCCGACTGTTGTACAGTAAGCCACTAGCTCGAGTCAAGAAAGGGGCGATCATATCAAACCGGTGGCAACTCGGTAGAGGTACAAGACAGGGTGGCCCATGGTCCCCGATGCTGTTCTTTTTAGCGT
Source organism: Ambystoma mexicanum (assembly GCF_040938575.1). Taxonomy (NCBI): domain Eukaryota; kingdom Metazoa; phylum Chordata; class Amphibia; order Caudata; family Ambystomatidae; genus Ambystoma; species Ambystoma mexicanum. The sequence continues at coordinate 623,052,150 of NC_090934.1, forward strand.
TGGAACCCCTGGTGATATATACCTAAGGCAACCATTTGGAGAGGTGGGTATCATCTTATATCAATGTACGCTGATGATATGTTATTGTATCTAAAATACCCCGAAGAGAATTTGCAATATGTTCTGGAAGTAATGGAGCGATACGTGGCACTGTCTGGCATCACAGTGAACCCTAAGAAATCATATATATTCCCCCTAGGTAGATATAGGGGGATACCGCGAGATAAATTGTTGCTATTGCAAATACAGTGGGAGACCGAGACCTTTAGATACCTGGGGATTGATGTGTCACAGTGTCAAAGTTGAACATAAACTAAACACAGAGAAGGCGATGGGGAGCATTGAAAACAGTATGAAGTTCTGGGCCAAGCTCCCTTTGACTATGATGGGGAGGGTGGCACTGTTGAAGATAGTGGTGCTGCCCAGGCTGTTACACTACTTTGTGAACATACCATATATGATACCCAAGCGCTCTTCATTAAAATCCAGGGCATATTCAGGGGGTACATTTGGTGTAACACTAGAAACAGAATTGGACTGCCCAGTACTTACCCCCCTTTCTTGCTGCACTTGCACGTTCTGAATACTCACAAGGCATGGCAGGTTCATACTTTCCCTCCTCCCCCCACTGCTCTTAAATATTGCATTGTAATGTATTGAAATTAATTTCCCTCCCTTGTCCCCTCCCTGCTCTGTGGGCACTTTGAAACAGTATGTTCTTATTGTATAAGCGCCTAACAAGCAAACAATAAATAAATAAAATAAATGAAGTCATTGAGTGAATGTGATAAGTGTGATATTCTAGTCAGAGTTGATTTTAATTCTGTGTGCAGAGTTAGTGGTGTGGTAATGTAGGGGTAGCGTCCAAGAAAAAAAACCTGAAAGATAACCTTAAAAAGGTAAACATAGCAGCAGACAATGATGATATTAAAAGTGTAAAAATGACCAAGCCTAGACAGAGATATCCAAATTGAGTTAAAACTTGATTGGTGCAAATTGTTTTGAGAAAAGAAAATTATGAGTGGTAACACATGGAAAACCTGGGTGAACTCTTGGGGCCTGCAACCATTAAATAGAAATGCAACAGGGGTTTTAGAATAACCGGTCAAATGGCACTATTTGTCATGCATTGATTATATCTTCTCTACTGATAAATTGTTCTCTGGGTGTACGAGGCAGCCCATCCACTCTGAGCATGCCCCACAGGCAGCCCATCCTCTCTGACCATGCCCCGCAGGCAGCCCATCCACTCTGACCACGCCCCGCAGGCAGGACATCCACCCTCCCCATGCCCTGCAGGAAGCCCCTCCACCGTGACCATGCCCCGCAGGCAGCCCATCCACTCTAACCATGCCCTGCAGGCAGCCCATCCACCCTGACCATGCCCCGCTGGCATCCCATCCACCCTGACCATGCCCTGCAGGCAGGCCATCCACCCTCCCCATGCCCCGCAGGCAGCCCATCCACCCTGACCATGCCCCGCAGGCAGGCCATCCACCCTCCCCATGACCCGCAGGCAGTCCATCCACTCTGACCATGCCCCACAGGCAGCCCATCCACCCTGACCATGCCCAACATGCAGACCATCCACCCTGACCATGCCCAACATGAAGCCCATCCACTCTGACCATGCCCCGCAGGCAGGCCATCCACCCTCCCCATGCCCTGCAGGCAACCCATCCACTCTGACCATGCCCCACAGGCAGCCCATCCACCCTGAGCATGCCCCGCAGGCAGCCCATCCACTCTGACCATGCACCGCAGGCAGCCCATCCACCCTGACCATGCCCTACAGACAGCCCATCCACCCTGACCATGCCCCGCAGCCAGCCCATCCACTCTGACCATGCCCTGCAGGCAGCCCATCCACCCTGACCATGCCCCGCAGGTAGTCCATCCACCCTGACCATGCCCCGCAGGCAGGCCATCCAAGCTACCCATGCCCCGCAGACAGCCCATCCACTCTGACCATGCCCCGCAGGCAGCCCATCCACCCTGACCATGCCCTGCAGGCAGCCCATCCACCCTGACCATGCCCCGCAGGTAGTCCATCCACCCTGACCATGCCCCGCAGGCAGGCCATCCAAGCTACCCATGCCCCGCAGGCAGCCCATCCACCCTGACCATGCCCTGCAGGCAGCTCATCCACCCTGACCATGCCCTGCAGGCAGGCCATCCACCCTCCCCATGCCCCGCAGGCAGTCCATCCACTCTGACCATGCCCCGCAGGCAGCCCATCCACCCTGACCATGCCCAACATGCAGCCCATCCACCCTGATCATGCCCAACATGCAGCCCATCGACTCTGACCATGCCCCGCAGGCAGGCCATCCACCCTCTGCATGCCAAGCAGGAAACCCATCCACTCTGACCATACCTCACAGGCATCCCATCCACCCTGACCATGCCCCGCATGCAGCCCATCCACTCTGACCATGCACCGCAGGCAGCCCATCCACCCTGACCATGCCCCACAGACAGCCCATCCACCCTGACCATGCCCCGCAGGCAGCCCATCCACTCTGACCATGCCCCGCAGGCAGCCCATCCACCCTCACCATGCCCAGTGGGCAGGCCATCCACCCTCCCCATGCCCCGCAGGAAGTCCATCCACCCTGAAAATGCCCCGCAGGCAGGCCATCCAAGCTACCCATGCCCCGCAGGCAGCCCATCCACTCTGACCATGCCCCGCAGGCAGCCCATCCACCCTGACCATGCCCTGCAGGCAGCCCATCCACCCTGACCATGGCCCGCTGGTAGGCCATCCACCCTCCCCATGCCCCGGAGGCAGGCCACATGGCACCACGCACTTGGGAGCCCCAACTCATGTCCCACTCACATTGATGGGCACCTGCCAGCAGGCCCTGACACATTTCCCCCCACCCCATTGATGGGCACCTGCCAGCAGGCCCCGACTCATTCCCCCCCTACACCACCCCCATTGACGGGCACCTGCCAGCAAGCTCCAACTCATGCCCCCCACCCCACCCCCATTGACGGGCACCTGCCAGCAGGCCCTGACACATGTCCCCTCACCCCATTGACGAGCACCTGCCAGCAGGCCCCGACTCATGCCCCCACCCCACCCCACCCCCATTGACGGGCACCTGCCAGCAGGCCCCGACACATGTCCCACCAAACACCATGTCATAACAAAACAGAACCATGGCCCTAATGCCAACCCAAATCCCCCCACCCCCAGTACAAGCACACAACCATCCACTGCACCCACTACCTACTAAATTACCCATGCCATGAAAGTCTGAAAACAACCAGCATGGCCATGAATAGAGGTTCAATCGAGCCACACAGTGGCAACACATGACTGGGGCAAAGCTCATAGAGACATGCACAAAACCAATGAGAGTAGACCACACCAATAATGAAGAAATAGGAACTGTATTAAAAAGTAAACAAAACGACATGATGAAAATCACACATGCAAATGAAGAAACAATGAATGCAATAACAAAAATAAAGAGAAATGCGATGAAAAAGAAAAATCCACAACATGAAAAATGAAAAGTGTTCCATCGCAAAAGTCCATAGAAAGTAAAGAAAAAATCAAAAGCACAAAAAAACATTGCTCCATGGGATGATGTAATAACGAAATTATGTACATGTCTGGTACTATTTACAATGAAAGTCAGAAGGGTCCATGATCCCAAAACAAAAGGAAACCTACCTAAAATCATATCTAAAATACAACTATATTCAAAAAGTGGAGCAAAGTCTGTGAACTCCACATAATAATAAAAACAAAATGAAAGCTAAACCTAAATAACTATATACAAAGGCGGCGGGCAAGTCCGACGGCTCACTTTTTCATGTCCTGGGCCGGGGCGTCATCGAACTCCACGTCGATGTTCCAGTGGCGGGCCTCTTCCCTGCCCTCGAGGTCTCGCAGGAATGCAGCCATGGCCTCCTCCAACTCCCTGCAAGTTGCCTTGAGGCACTCAGCTGGCCTCAAAGACCTGTGCATGGAGTTCTCCGCCCTGACCATTGTGAGCCGGGCCCTCTCCACCTGCTGCCGTTCCGCACCTATTCGATGGCCCAACCACTGCCACACGGAAGACACTCCCAATCCTGGGTCCTCCTGCCTGCCGGCCGATGTCTGCCCTGATGATGCAGAGGGCCCCGAGGCCACATGCCTCCTACGCCAAGCCTGCCGCTGCCTTTCTGCTGCCTGCCGCAACTACCACGACTGCCTCCGGATAGATGGCAACACCCGGGGCCATCGAGCAGATCCCCTGCTTGTATGTGCCTGCACATCATCCGTTGCCAGGGTCCAGTCACTGGGGTGACCACCTGTGCTGGAGCTCTGACTCCCGACTGTGGCAGGGATGCAATCTCCTCCAGGCTGTTTGCGTTGGTTGGTTTAGGTCCACAGGGGGCCCTGGTGGCATCTGGGCTGGAAGACGGCACGGAGAACAACTGGCGTATAGTGTGCACAGAGGAGGAGTGGGCCGCAAGACTGGCTGACACATGGAGGAAACCCCTGACCATGATCCCTCCCAACTGGGCCATGTTGGCACACACGTCATCACAAATGTCACGTGTGCGTAACAAGGCACCAATCAGGACAGACTCAATCCTGTCACCGGTCCCCACGTCCACAGGTAGAGGAGTGCCAGATAATGTGGACCTCCCCCCTACCTGCGGACGGGTCTGGGACGGGGCATCCCTGCTGGTGCATGGTGATGCAGTCACAGTGTCAGGGACAGTCACATGCACAGGCCCCTACACGGCTACCTGTGCTGCCTCCTGCCCATGGACTGCACCACTTGTACCAGTGGTACCACCCCGCCAGGCTCCATGTGCGGCTCTGTAGCGGCCTTCTTCTCCTCTGTACACACCACCAACCTGGATGGCTCTGCACCGTCTTCCGCCGTAGCAAGCCCCTCTGGGGGCTCACCCGCCCCTTCGACTTCAGCCGTAGTGGCGGACGCGGCACCAGTCCCCTCGCTCCCGGATGATGGAATTTCCTGCCGCTTTCCTCCACAGCGCCATCTCCGCCCTCTTCTTCACTCGCTGCTGTGTAAAGGGAGACATTGAACACAAGCATCAGGGTACTGTACAATAGTCCCCTAGACAGAAAGCAATAGCACATGAGTGGCATTGTCAAATGTCTCTTCCAACATGTCCTTCCACAACACATGGCATTGACCAGTCACTCACACACTACTCAGACACACGAACATGTACAACATGCATGTCCATGACAGCAACACCCATATCTCACACCCCAAACATGTCCAAGTACAGACACAGGCATGCATACATGTATGCATTCCGCATGCTGCTCCACATGATGCATTGTAACACATACACCATCCATGTGGGTCACGCCTGACTGGACTCACATGCAGCACCATCATGTCCCTGCACAAACACATCCATACATGACCCATGTCGCACATACAGCCAAGTAGCTAACTACAAGCACACTGCAGCATACACTGTTTAAAACGGGAATGCATGGGCACATACCGCTCGACTCCAGACGGGCCTGCATCCTGAGGATCTGGTGATGAAGCACTGGGCGAATGCGCTCCAGAACCCTCATCTGCTGGGTTGTAAGGTGCCGGGCCTTCTTGAGGGTCCTGGACTTGTAGTACTCCCAGCGCTTCTGGACGTCTTTGATGTTGCGGGGTGCCACCCCCTCCATTTTGATGGCACCCACTATGTCCTTCCAGATCCTCTTCCGTCCTTCCTTGTCGGCGCGCGATGGTGTGAAGAGGGCATCATAATACACCAGGACTTGCTCCACCAGGATGCCAACTTCATTAGCACTGAAGATGGCAGTCCTCTGCTTACCTGCTGGGGGGTTGTCACTGGTGCCGGATGGTGATGTGTCAGACATGGCAACCTCCGAGGCAGGTGTGGGTGGGCAACTGGGTCCTGGGGCTGGGATGTGGTGCGATGGGATACCTGTTGGGAGTCTTCTGTTCCAACAGGGGTGGTCACAGCAACTGGACCCCTGCAGATGGCTGATGTTCAGGCACCAAATGGCAGGGCACTGTTGGCAGCAGGCAGATAGGCAGGCAGGCAGCAGCAGATGTCTTGTAGGAGGCTCCCGGTGGCTCTGGGGGGGAGGAAAATGGCCTTCTGGGCAGGAGCATGGTGTTGTGTGTGTTGTTGCATGGACAGCTTGATGCAGAGTGAATTGGCACCTGAAAAAACAGCACGTGCGCATGTAATCTGAGGAAAGGGCCTTAGTGCGTGTTACTGGTCCGGGTGGGTCTGCAGCGCGCTGTACGTGCTTTCAGTGGAGACCGACGCGTGTGTTTTTCCTACTTTGGGGTTCACACGTGATTACTTCACAGCGGTTACAGTGCCTACGCATATTGCTTTTCCACGCAGACGGTGAGTCGTGCACGCTATTGCGTGCTATTTTTTCCATTGCGGGTGCCCCTGTTTGTCGCATACCCCATTTATTGAGGTCATAGTAGCCCGCGTGTTAATCGCGTATGCTTCATTGTGTTCCTGGGTGCTACAGCAGACTGCATGAGATTTTTTTACACGCATGTGGCCTACAGGGGTTGCGTATATGTTTTTATTGTATTTTTGGGGTGCCTGAGCATTGCGTGAATGTCATTTATCCCCAGGGTCCACAGGCAGCCTTGCAGGAGCAGAGGGGTTCGTCTACCATCACGTACCCTGCCCCCTTCACCCCAATTGACCAGGACAACTGTTCAGTGCAGCTCTCATTGGCATTGTTACATCAGTGCCATGGTTGTGAGGCCACCAAAGGTTATGGGGGGTTCAGCTGGATGTCCTTCCAGTGTTGGGAGTGGTTGGGCACTTGGCTGGTGTGACCAGGGAATTTGTGGAGTCCAGGGTGGCCAGGGTGGCCGTAGAGCGGGAAGAGGCAGGGATGCACCACAGGGGCAGGATGTCCAGTCGCATGCTGGTGCAGCCATGCCACCACCCCCTGCGGCTCCAGGTGATGCTGCTGTTGCATCCGACCCTGGCACCCTTGACACCCGACAGTAAGTAACATTTGCTGACACGGACCCACCGGTAGTGGTAGCTGCAGGTGCAGCTGTGGCATCCGCCACACAGCCTGCCACCCGCCAGGGTTACTTGTAATATGGCGGTACGGTATGGACAGTGCCAGTGACATACTGGTACCATCTCTGGTGTATCGCCATACTCATAATGACCCCCCCTTTGTATGTGTGGGAGATTTTTGCCAAGTGAGTTCATCAGGTACCATGTCAGGTGTGAATGTCTCATGCCTGTTTACATTTTTCACGTTGCACGTAATTACGATTGTGTCATGTGTTGTGCATTTGGTTGGCTGTTCAGCTGTTGCATGCCATGGCATGGCATAGAAGACAGGGGTCATGGGTGTTGGGAGGGTTTGGGTGACATACCAGTGATTTACATGGCCTGTTTTGCATGGGGGTGGTGGGATATGCACCTTGCATGTGTTCCTTTTGGTCACACAGGATTGGTTAAGTTTAAGTAGCTAGGGAGGCACACAATGTAGCACTTCCGTAAACATTCTCAGGGTGGTAAAGTTGTGACAGTTGACTGTCTCTTTGTTATCATTGATTGTCACCTGGTATGTGCCAGGCCTGTGTGCACTCCGCAGGGGTGGGAGTTTAGGTAAAAAATGTGGCCACAATCTGGGTCCGGGCTGCCTCGCCACATGCCCTTTTCCCTCCCATGAGCAGCACCTATGCCTGTGGTTGGGGATGTGGGGGCATCACCATGTCCTCCGGTACGCCCGCCGTGTTGCAACATTGTGCAGGACACATGCTGCCACAGTCATCAGGCACACTACTGGGAGTGCATATAGTAGCTGGCTGCCAAAGCGGTCAAGGGAGTGGAAGCGTGTCTTGAGCACTCCGAATGTGCGCTCCACTATGCCCCTGGTTGCAATATGGGCTGTGTTGTATCTTACCTGGGGTGGTGTGGTGGGGTTTTGTATTGGCGTCATCATGTGGTTGCTCAGAGGGTAGGCGCTGTCCCCCGGGGAGGTGAGGATGGTTGTCATTAGTTGGGTTTGTGTATTTGTCTGTGTGTGACATGCATGCATGTGCACTGACATGTATACTCACCAATGAGCCATGTGTCACCGTGCTTCCCAGCTTCACGATCCCGGCTCAGGGTGGACATTCTGTATATGAAACTGTCATAGGTAGACCCAGGATAGTTTGCATAGACAGAGGTGATGATTCCATGGGCATCACACAACCTGTACGTTGATGGAATGCCAGTGCTTGCGGTTGCGGTAGATGTTCTCAGTGGCCCTAGGTGGCCGTAGGGCCACATGGGTGAAATCTATGGCACCAAGCACTTTGGGGAAGTGTGCCACCTTGTAAAAGTTCTGGATCAAGTCCTGCCTTTCTGCAGGAGTTCTGGGCATGTATATGTGCCTGAGGGGCGCACAGTGATGACTGCCAACACCTGGTGTAGGCAGCATGACTGCGTGGGCTGTGAGACACCCAAAACTATGGCAGATGTCCGCTGAAATGACCCAGTGGCCAAAAAAATGCAGGGCATTGAGCACCTTTTCCAAGGGGCTCAGTGCTTGGTAGCACAAGGTGGGTGATGTGAGGTCATCCTCCCACTCAGTGACCAGGTCTAGGATGATAAGAGGTGGAAACCTATACCTGCCATAGACCTGGTCATCAGACATCCCAAAAAGGCTGGGCCTGGGCAAAAAAATGCGGGGCTTGGCTATTCTCCTCCTCCTGCGGAGTCCCGCGATCAGTGCTGTGAGAAATGGGTCATTCATCGTAGCTGTACATACGTGTTTGTTGTTTGCGCACACTTTTATACTACGCGGGTGCACTTCCGCCTGCCTTCATGTGGCGGATGTGTGTTAGGGAGAATTCTCATTTATGGCTAATTTCCCTCACCTAGTGAGTTCCTCAGCAGCTTTGCTGGATTTCTGGGGTTTATTTTATCCACCTGGTAAGAGTGGGAGCCTTTTTTCCCACTCTTACAGTGTATTCTTTTGTGTATTGTACTTTTTGTGCTCATGGGCTATGGAGTGTCACCAACTCCCTAGGCATCATCGTTTTACTTGTGTGTCGCACAGCACCTTTAGTGCAGTGACACAGGGATGTCTTTTAGACTTCCCTTGTGAACTCCATTTCTGGGGATGACTACTGTCCCCCAGAAACATGTAAAGTTGCCATTAACTTTACTTTAGTCACTTTAAACCACAGACCCAGTACACCCCATCTTACATGGAGCATTGGAAAGGGTTAACTCTTACCCATTTTTGTTTGTGCCTCTTGGAGCCTTGTTTCACTCCCTTAATATTAAGACTTGGCTGGTGGCAGTGGTATCTACCCTAACTTTTCTACCGCGATTATCTTATATAACGTGGTAATATTTTAGGCTATTATAGTAGCCTCGAACATAAAACCTGCTTGACCATATAGGTTTTATTCTGGCTCTAGTTGGGTTTAGTCGGCATTTCTTTTTGTTAAAGTCTTTCTTGTTGTTTGTTTTTCGCACCAAACCAGGTTTGGTTCTCTTGTTCACCGTCCTTTGGCGCGCTTCTGCGAAGAAGCCCTCCTTTGGCGTGTGGGTGTCTAGGTGGCTGAATGGAAGGTAGGGGTTTAGTCACTCCCTGCACAGGGTCTCCTTGGAGACCCAAGTCGCACTTTGTGTTCATTGGCTGAGGTGGTTGTCCGGGCCGGACAACCCCCCTGCTGTGTGATTGACAGCCAGGCTGTGTGAATGGGGGATTTTGGCATAAAAGGCAGGACTCTTGGGCTGGAAGTCAGAGTCGCCACTGGAACTGCAAGAACTGAAGAGAAGCGGAGAAGAAGACAGCTGCTGCAATTCCCGGGTCCCAGTGAAGCCCTGCTGCAGTCCTATGCTATCTACCCTTCAACGACAGAGAAGATCCAGTCCGGAGTCTTCTTCCCTTGAGCCTGGTGGGATCAACCAGCTCACCTTCTACAGCCAGAGAATCCTCTTCTGGGTCGAAATCACTGCACAGAGCTGTAGTGGTCCGGATAGCCATCAGAAGAACCCTCTCCTGTTTTTAAGGAGCGCACCTTTTATTCCTCATTGCTTTGCTGCTGCTGGCCTCATCACTAGGTAGTGCAGATCACTCCAGATGTCCTCCTTCTTGTCCCCATGACTGAAACTTCAGGAACCGTGAGTCTGCAGGAACTACCTGGAACAACTGCCGTAGCACCAGCTTTCTTCATCTGAATAAGGTACTGTGTCCATTTGGTCGTTCTCCCAGTCCGACCTTGAGGAGTTGGAGTGAATCCTTTTCCTTTCCAAAAGCTTGCCCTTTCTTTCTTCTGTCTTATAACTTTTGCCTCCCTTTGACAATATCCAAGTAGTCGTGGCAAAGTAGATCTTGAACTGTTCTCACCGTGTGATCCTCGACAACAGAGCCCCTGCTCCATTGACACTGGCGCAGGCCTATTGACTTTTATCTGCCTTGTAGAACACGTCCTTTTGATCCTATTGCCTTGACAAAAGTATTGCCTATGATTTTTATCCACTATTCCCTTGTTTTAATCATTATTATTATTATTATTATTATTATTATTTTTATTGACTTTAGTTTTGTTTTAATTCTTTGTGCTAAGTCTGTTTGACTACGGTTACATTTCTTCCCGTGGGTACGCTTTTCTTTCGTAAACTCGAACTGTCATTAATGTCAAAAAGTGATTGCGTATTAACCCCCGTTAACGTCTTTGTTTCACAACACTGGTAATTCAAATCCTAATGTACTTACCTTGAATTGACCTGAACAAGAGGAATTGGTTGTGTGTAGTATATTTAGAGTGTGGTTTTATTTAATAGAAGTGAAGTGTTTTGTGAACAGATGGTTTAAAAATAAATGTACTTATATTTTTTAACCATAAACATGGAGTCAGTGTTTGCTTGAGTCACAGTAATTGTAGTCCTTTGTGTAATCCCTGTTACTGCTCATTTGCTCTTGAGATAAGTCCGGCTGCTCAGCCATCACTACCACTTTACTGTGTAGTATAGGCTTGTACCAAAGGTGAAATTGTACTACCACTTGTAGTCCTAATCTTATGTAGTGGTCCTTAAGGGTACTGCATATGATTCTGCCTAACAACGTGTTTACATCTGTGCGTGTCTTTTGGCGTGTGCAGGTTTCCCCTATTCGATTCCATGAATATGTGTAGTCGCGAGCATGTGAGCGTTCCGTGTATTTCCCAGCAGTACTTCCCCAGTTACGCCCTCATTTTCACACGTTCCCCATTCCGCGTGTTCCGTCCCCTTTTTGGTGTGTGCGCTACACGTTGAGCACTTTCGCTGTCTGCGTCTCGCACGGCGTCCGGGATGTCGCAGTTACGTGTGCGCCTATGTGCGCCAGGCGTGCCTTTAGCGCACATCCTGGGAAAAACACACGCAGGGCCTTCCATGAATCGCACGTGTGCACGTGCGCTAGCTTTTTCACGCTTTTTCGGCGCACATTTATTCCATGAATTACCCCATAAATGGCGACTCCCAAGTCAGTACTGTAATCTGTACAAAGCTGCCTTATCTGGGGACCCTGTTTCAGTAAGTACTGAAACTTGGACACTAATTATCAAATTTGAAAATATAAAGCTTTTGGTAAGTAGGGCTTCAAGCAGCCGGGATGAATGACCGAAGTAATGTGGTCTTTAAACAAGCACCAGACATTTTGGCAAATATATTATATATATTATTTCAAGACATAATAGCCAAACAGAAAATTCCAGATTCATGGAAACTGTCTGATATAATAACTATCTATAAAAATGGCAATGGGAAGTGCCCAAATAGATATTGGCCCATTCCATTGCTGGACGCAGACAGCAAGATGTTTGCAGCAGTATTATTGAGAGAGCTCAAGACATGGGCAACAAAGGAGGCATGTCTGAACAAACTTCTGCTGGGTTCCGAAAAGGCCACAGTACATCTCTCAACGGCATTATAACGCACATACTGTCCTACTCAGCAAAACAGAGTTTTGGCCAGGAGTTATTTACTGCAAGTATCGATCTTTCCATGGTGTTCGATCTGGTAAACCGCAATAATCTGACGCAGAAGTTGAAAAAATGGGTCCTGCATGAGGGCTCAGTGAATATTCTTATTTACATTCATTCAGACACATGTTGAAGGTCAGGTTGAGCATGCTGGCCCCCTGCTTGTTCAACCTATATCTATCGGACTTGGGGGGAGAAATTACCACATGCCGTTTGCGTATCCCCTAAAATCAGTGGCCACAATATGTGTTGGCTGGCATACGCGGACAATGTTCTTCTTATGGACCTTACTCAGCTGGGTCTGCCAAGGCTACTGAATTCCTTTTCCGCATATGTAGTGCAAACGACCTAAGAATGAATGCAGCAAAAACAAATCTCACAAGGTTTGGCAAGTTAAGAACCAGGGGCTACGTTTTTGAATGGTTTATTGATGACAGGACATTGGAAGTCACAAGTGACCTGAAGGATTTAAGCTACTAGTTACAATCTCACCCAACAATAAAGTCTACTCGTTCTGATCTGATTGCTAAAGCGAGTGCCTATATTTCACAAGTGAAGAGAATTAAATGTAGGTACTGTCACTTTACACTTTTCCACCTATCAATTTCTCTGTGGAGAGGTTATCCCATCCATACGGCCTGGAAAATAATCCTGTCATTGACAAGATAGACCTAAGCATTAATGAAGGAAACATATGGAAGGGTGCATTGAATGTGCCACTAAGAGTCCTGAATTATGTACTTCGACACAAGCTGGGTCTGATATAATTAAATTGGTGGTTTCAGTGGAAAAAGTTGTAACTATATTGGAACATTTCGCTACCAATAGAGAACTTGCTTTATGATGATTTGAAAATCGAGGGACTAAAAAGATATGCCTGACATGCACATTCAAGCAAAAGGTTGAATGTCTAATGAATAGCTGCGCCATCGCCAATCCTATCCTGTTGGAGAATGTATCGGAGGGAAAAAGAAGAATCATGAAGAAAAATTGGTGTGATAGTCAGGATCATACTCAAAGGTACACTTGAAGTGGGATCTGCAACTTCAGCACCAAATTCTGTTTGGCGTATGTAGTTATTACGATTCCGGCTAAATTTACTCCCAACTGGTCAGATTAAATCAATCAAAAGTAAGAACCATCCTTTAAATTACAGTTGTGAGTAATGTTAGGAGTTGGGAACGGTTGAAAATCTCAGACTGACATGGTATGTCACAATTAAGGCAGCAACACTTTGGTAAATGTATAACAGATCCAGTTTGACTTGGTACAGAAACGTTCTGGTAGCAAATTATTTTGGGCAATGAGTTGCACCTAACTTTGGTGCTCCTTAGCTGAGGCGTTGCTAGGGGGCGCTGAGGGGGCTATATCCGCTGATGTTTTGGTTGTAGCCCTGGATAGAAGCTCAGGAGCTACAACCAAAAGACAAGCTAGTCCCGAGTCTTGATAGTCCTGACATTAGTGTAGCCCCGGATCTTTTCCAGACCTAGCAACACCCCTGCTCCTTAGGTGTTTAAAGATCCTCCATCTAGCCGAATTAAGGGAAGGTAAGGAATAATCACTGCTGGGGATATGGCAAATATGGTCACACGCATCTTGCACTTTAAGGAAGTAGGGCACTTGTAATGTTTTCATTACTCCTTCTATTCGCCCGCCCAAAAGGGAAAAAAAAGATGCTTAAGCTGTGATATTTTTAAAATGTATTTTTAGGTACTTGAAAAAGTTGATATTTTGGTATGCAGTGATTTAAATGAATAGAAATAATGAACAACATTTATGTCCACATATTTATAGGTTTTTGGGGGTGGGGAGGGGATTGGGCTGGGAGTATAAATGAAGAGAAATGGGGGTTTAAGGAGGAACACCCAAATAAAAAAAATTAGAAATCGGTATGTTTTCATTCTAAATGTTTAGATATAAATGTTGTTAGTTATTTTCTGTTCATGAAATCAGATGTAACCGATATGTTGTGCTGTTTAATGAATGATGAAATGTATTTGTGGATTTTATGAATTTATATGTAAAGTGTGATTCGGATTGTAGATGCATTGTAGATGTATTTTTTCTTCTTTTATGCACACAGTTTGTTTTTAACCTAATGCACATTAAATAAATACAATCAAATAAGTAAAAAAAATACCCTTTCATTTTTAGGAGATGTGCTTCTGTGATGTAGCTGCAAAGCAGAATTCCAGTCACAGCTGCCCACCTCTGGAATAACCTGCCCACCCCTGGAATACACTTCCCGCCCATCTGCGGTCTGAGCCTCTCTACTGGCCCTTCAGGAAACACCAGAAAACCTGTATGTTTAATTGACTTTGATTTGGCCCTTTTTCATTCAACTTCTCTCACCCCATCCATTGGTGCCACTTCCGTCTCTCTTCAGCATTGTATTTTCTCCCTCAACCCCCCCCCCCCACCCACAAGCTTAGCGCCGATATGCCTGTTTTGGTTTTGTGAACTGTATAAATGTCAAAATAATAATAAAATAAAACTAAATAATATATTGTCCTGGCACAACAGTGCCACAAAAAGCTCCACTAATATAGAGCTGCACGCTCTAAAAAGAATTATGCAAGCCTGAAGGACACTTACAGATGTATGTATTTGGCCAAGGCAGGTCCCGATGATGATTCATTAATGTTTTAAAGTGAGAGTGGAGACATACTTCTATGTGGATGCATAACGGTGGCACATGTAAATAAGGGAACATCATTTGGCCCAAATAAAAATTATGGTGAAGAAAAAAAACATAATTTTCAGCTCCCTTCACAGAATTATCTTACTGGCAATCGTCTACACCAGGGGTCGGCAACCTGCATCTCTTCTTAGGTTTTGAACTCCCATGATCCCTCACCCTTGACTATGTTGACTAGGACTGATGGAGGTTGTAGTCCAAAACATTCTGAGAAATAAAGGTTGCAGACCCTTGGTCTACACTCTGTTTTGTAGTTGCCTGGTTCCAGTTTGAGGAGTTCTGTACAGTTCAAGTACTTGGTTGTTTGGTTCTGTTTCCAGGTTTATGCTCTCTTGTGTGTTTTAGTTGTCAATTGTTGTGCACATTTGTTTTAGTGTTTGGTCTAGGTGTGGTTAGTGTGTTAATTTCTCCATATAAAAAAAGAAACAAAATGTGCACCCTTTCCTTGGGGTGCATTTAATTTCTTACAGTTCTCTCGATTTCGGTTCTCTCATGGCTGTCCAGCACTTGGAGCAGAAGCACAATGGAGAAGAAGAAGAAGAGGAACAGTGTTTTTCTTCACGGGAGTAGAAGAAACCTGCCATGATTGATGATTGGTGGGAAATGTCATGCTGTTCATTGGGCTGGTATATAGGCCATGCACAATTACTGAAACACTGAGTTGGTGGAGGAGACTGTGGCATTGGGCAAGTCTCAAAGGAAGGTATGGGATGGCAGGTGGCGCCATCAGATGAGGATGCCAGAGAGACAAGGGAATAAGGGCTTCTTGTGGACACCCCCCTGGGACAAGGGAGGTGTGGCATCCTGAATACATCCCCATGGAGGCAGGCCTTGTTGAGGAGCAGAAGGTCATGTGCCTCACGTGGGAGGATAAGGTGGCTGCAGCAAGCACCTTGAAGGAAAAATGTGGGAAGAGTCCTGTCTGGGTGGGGCAGCTTTGAGACGACCTGAACTCCACCCAGCAGGATGAGTATCCTGAGGATGAGCAGGAGGTACTCGAGTAAAATCCTCAGAGGGAAGACCAGCCTGTGGAGTTTCCCAATTAGATGGTGGGCCTACCTTTGGGGGAAGAGTCACAAGAGGTGTGAGGAGGAAGAGAAGAGGAGGTGGTGGGGGAGGAGCCTTATTCTGTGACTGTTGGTGTGGAGGGGACAAACCAGGAGCAGGAGGATCTCATGGAGCTGCAACCTCTACCCATCCACACAGTTCACATAGTCTTGGGTGTGGGACTGTTCTGCCTTGCCGTAAGGAAATTATGCCACAGGATTTTGTCTGGGGTCGTCTTCACAATGGAGCACTGTGGGACGAGGATAAAAAGGGTGCATAAACAACAAATAAAGGGTGTTCCTTCAGCACACCATCCATGAGGAACTATGTTCACTGCTGAGGCAAACAAATGCACTAGACAAACAACTCCACTGCCTCTGCTGAGCCCGCTAATGGTCATGCTGCCACCACCACCCCTCCATCTCTGGTGAAGAGAGATCAGGTTCTACAAATTCCCTGGACCATTATGCAGGAAAGCAGTGACATTGGACCTGCCATAGCAAAATCCTACACCCTTCCAGCCTGCCCAATCAGCGCTAATGGCACCAGCAATGTTAGCCAGTGACACACACCCTGGGGAGAGACTGTATTCACAGAGGGACTGTCCACTCACGAGAGTGGTATCTATCAGTGGATGAGCTACCAAACGTTATCATGAGGAAAAGTATTTTGAGAGAGCTACAGGGTTTTAGTGGGAAGCTGAAGCCTGTAGAGAACTGGAGAAGTTTAGAACAAGATAACACATTGTGGGGGAGATTGAGAACTTTAGTGGACAGTTGCAGTCTTTAGGAGAGCCTAAGAACTTGTGTAGTTGGCTGTGTCCAGTCAGACAGCCAAAGATTTTTAATTTGCGACTGGACCCTGGAAAGAACCCGAGAACTTCAATGGGTGATTGTACAATGTGAGAGAACCTAACACATTAAGCTATGGCGGCACCCTGTGAGAGATCCCAATAAATTTAAGGGGCTTGCTGCTCCCTTAGAGAGATTGTGAACTTTTCACAAGTGGTGTTAATGACTGTGAGATAACACTAGAATTCCAAAACATTTCTGGCTCATACACAATGTCATGTGCAAATCAGCGACTTGCCATGACCTCTCAGTCATTACTACAGCTTTCAGTTTTCCAGCTATATGTGTATTGAACAACCCTGCTCTGCTTTTTGATGTCTGACCTATACCGGGCAACAAATCATCACCACCAGGTTGAACCCTGCTGCTGTAGTTGTGGATGCCCCTGCCTGCAATGGCCCCCTTGCACCACCTGCACTTGAAACCCCCACCAAGCTGAACCCTGCTGCTGTACTTTTTTGGATGCCCCTACCTGCTATGGCCCCCTGTCAACACCTGCACTTGACACCCCCACCAGGGTTAACCCTGCTGCTGCACTTGTTGATGCACCTGACCGCAATGGCCCCCGGGCCATACCTGAACTTGACACCACCACCAGGCTGAACCCTTGCTGCTGTACTTGTAGATGCTCCTGCCTGCAACGGCCCCCTGGCACAACCTGCAATCGACACCCCCACCAGGATGAACCCTGCTGAACACCTGGCCTGCATCTGCCCCACCATATACATGATGAACTTCTACTACAGCACCTCCTATCATCCCTCACCTTATCCCCTTTCTTCCTCTGTGCTGCCCTCCTTCTAGCTGTCTCGAGACAGAACATCAGCTGCCTCAACCGCACTACCTCTGTCAGCTCCCCTCCCCTACTCAAATTGCCTTCCAACGCCTCTCCCATCACTGCCCTCTTTGCACCCTAATCAATGAACGATCTATGGTAGCACATGCTACGGATATACAGGACCGTATAATTAAAAACAGCATTGATATCCTGGCCGTCACAGAAACCTGGCTCACCCCATCTGCTGGCCCCTCACTCTCAATCTCTATACCCCCCTAGCTACACCATATTGTGCAACGACAGACCTAACAGAAAAGGCAGTGGAGTTGCCTGTATCTACACAGACTCCATCGCCCCTTGACCAATATGCCTTAAACTCCACCAGCCTCTGACACTGTGAAGCCATCTTGGCCAAACTGCACTGCTCACCTGATTCCACCATCACTATCCACCTAATCTACTAATCCCCTGGTCCGGTCGCCACTTTTGAAGCAGATCACGTCCAGCACATATCTTCTACCCTTAAATCTACCTCCCAACTCCTCATCCTAGGAGACCTTAACTTAGGTTTCAATTGGATCCTGACACCTACACTCTAGCTAGCTGTCACGCTCACCTGGTCTCCACGGGGGCGTAGCACGTAGCTGTATGAATGATGTCTGCACTGGCGTGGTTCTGGTGGTATGATGATGTCCTCTCCCCTGTTATCACCCCAGGAGGCATTTGTCTGCAATGTTGAAACAAGATATTAGCTTTTGAGTGGGGGGCTGGATTGGTCCCACCTCCTTCAACCTCCCGATGTCCAACTCCTCTTCTGGCTCACCTTTTAGTTTTGTGAGGTTGGCTCTCCGTCCTGCTTGACTTTCAGCCGGGGTGCAGTAAGCTCAGTCTTTCTCCGGACACAGTTACTTCACTGATCCAGAGTGGCTGTTGCTGTGTCTGGAATATCTGGATTAAGCAAGAAAGTCTCTATGCCAATGGATGCTTGGTATAGGTGCTCAATGTCTTTATTTCCCAAGGTTTAAATGTGTTTTGTCTTTCTTGCAGGTGCGGATTGGTACGGAGGTTTGGATGAAGATTTGGCTCTCCTAGGATGCTGGGCAGGTTATCTCCAGGTGAGTATTAGCGTGGATGAGTGGCGCTGGATGACTGAATAATAGTTCATTTTTGTTTTGTGCGCGATTAACTTGCTGTTTTCTGTTCTTTCTATGCAGGCGCGGCACGGCCCCAGGAAGATGGATGGAAGAACCACTCCAGAGGAATGAAGATGCGCGGGTGAGTATTGGAGGCCTGTGTGGATGTCCTCTTCCCAACTAGGACGGCGATCTGAAGATCAGCTGAAGGCGAGACCAGTGGATGAGAATTGCAGCTAAGGCCTTTGTCGCTGTAATTACACCTGTTCTTCTGTCTTTCTTCTATTAGGCACCGATGGATGGAAATCTCAGAATGGGCTTGGCTGTCAAAGCTCGAGGACAGAGCAGACACGGTGAGCGTTACGCTGCAGGAGTGCAGAATAACACGAAGCGTGTTCTGCCTGCAGGGTTTGGCTTAAATAGACTTGCAAGTAGTTCCAGGCAAATAGTCCCTTAACCACACCCTGCCTTTCAGATAAAGTAGTCCCTCGGTCACGCCCTCGATATACAGAAAGGCTCAGCCTCATTAGGCTGAGTAAGTAGTCCATATGGTTCAAACCATCTTATGAGCCTGGCACCAACGGCACCAGGACTGAGTCCAGGAGGTTCTGGGATGCTCCTTTGGGGCTTGATAAGCCCTACTGGGTGTCAATGAATGGGGTGGGCCCATCAGTTCCATGGGTTTGGGAGCACGCACCATGACAGCACTCCCCCCCAAGACCTCCCTAACGACGCGTTCGCCCAATTGTCCCGGTTTGTTCGTGTAATTATGATGAAACCTTTTCAGCAATCGTGGTGCATGAATATGATCACTAGGTTCCCATGATCTGTCCTGTGGTCAATATCCTTTCCAGTCTATTAGATAAAATAGTTTTGATTTGATGATCTTTGAGTCCAGTATGTCCTAAACTTCATATTCAGGTTCTCTGTCGACCATGATCGGTTTTGGTGGTTTCAGTACTCGGGTTCCTGGTTGCACTGGCTTCAAAAGTGAGACATGAAACACAGGATGAATCCTCATGTGTGGAGGTAAATCGAGTTTCATAGCTACCGGATTAATGATGGCCTTAATGGTGTATGGACCTACATATCTGGGATTGAAGGTACGGGTTCCTTTCATTTGTATGTGCTTTGCCGCCAGCCAGACTTCATCTCCAACTTGATACTTTGAAGCTTCACTTCTGTGCATGTCTGCCGACTTTTTGTGTTTTTCTTTAGCATGTCTCAGCTGATTTGTTGCTTGTTTGAAGGCTTAAGTAATAGTAGCGTGCAAACTTCTTACTGCTGGCATTTCCAGGAGTTGAGGCGGGTCAAGATTAGAGGTTCGTGGATGTAGCCCGTAGATGGTATAGAAAGGGCTCTGTCCAATGCTGGAGTGCAGAGAATTGTTGTAGGCATATTCGGCTATCCATAAGATGTCCTTCCAAGTCCTTTCCGTTTGGTGTAACATATATCTGAGGTATTGTTCTAAAGTCTGTTTGGTCCTCTCACTCTGACCGTCAGTCTGGGGATGGTGGCTGATGGAGAGTCTTACGTTGATTTGCGCTAGCTCGCAACATTTTTTCCAGAAATGTGAGATAAATTGGCTGCCACGATCTGAAATCAGTATGGACGGGAATCCATGAATTCGGACTATTTGTTCTAAGAATTATTTAGCCAGGACTGAAGCTGAGGGTAACCCCTTTAGTGGGATGAAATGAGCCATTTTAGAAAACAAGTCCACCACTACAAAAATTGTGTTGAACTCATTACAAGGGGGAAGGTCAGTTATAAAGTCAAGAGATAGTGTATGCCAAGGAGTATGTGGAATATCCAGTGGTTGCAGTTGACCTGGCGATTTCTTCTTTAGGGCCTTGTTTTGTGTACAAACTCCACAGGATAATACAAACTGCTTGATGTCCCTATGCCAAGTTGGCCACAAAAGTGTCGCTTGATCTTAGCTTCGGTCTTCGCAATCCCCGGATGACCTTCCACCAGTGATTCGTGGTAGTTAGAGATGACTCTTTCCTGAAGTTTTCTACTGGGTAGGTAGAGACGTCCCTGAAAATATGGTAAGTGGTTTGAGACTGAATGGTGAACACTTTTGGTAGGCCAATCTCTCAAAGTGTCAGCATCCATGAGATGTGTGATTTCTTCGTGGATGTCATCTAAGGTTAGAGACGTTGTTATTCCTAAGATTTTTTCTCTGGGAATGATGGGCACTGGGTCTGGGTTGGTGGATTCCTCTTCTACCCCAATGTGAGATAGAGCATCTGCCTTGCCATTTCGACAACCTGGTCGGTAAGTAATCACAAAGTCGAATTCAGCAAAAAATAATGCCCATCGGAGTTGGCGGGATGATTGAGCCTTTGCCACCTTCAAGTATTGTAGATTACAGTGATCAGTGATTACTGTAATAGTATGTCTTGCTCCTAGAAGGTAATGCCGCCAAGCCTTGAAGGCCGCCTTAATAGCCAGAAGTTCCTTGTCCGTAATGGCATAATTCAATTCTGGTGCCGTGAATTTCCGTGACCAGAAGGCCACTGGGTGGAGTTGACCCGTTTCAGGATCTTTTTGCAAGAGGACCGCTCCCATTGCCGACTGGAAGCGTCGGTCTCAACCACGTACGGTAGGTCTGGATGTGGGTCTTTCAGGATTGGGGCCGAGATGAATTTTTGTTTTAAGTCCTGAAAGGCTTTCTCGGCCTCCTCTGACCATTGAAAACGTTTGTTCTTTCACAGTAGAGAGGTGATGGAATGTACTAGCTGCGAGAAGCCTGGAATGAAGCAGCGAGAGAAGTTCGCAAATCCGAGCATACTCTGAACTCCTTTAATTGAGGTTGGAGAAGGCCAGTTGAGGATGGCGTCAACCTTCCGTGAATCCATGCGTACACCATGTGGGGTTAGGACAAACCCAAGGAACTCGACCTCCGTAACATGGAAGAAGCATTTTTCCAGTTTTGCAAATAGTCTGTGTTGTCGAAGTTTGTCCAGGACAGCACAGACGTGTTTCACATGTTCCTGTTCAGACGAGGAATGTACCAGAATGTCGTCTATGTATACTATGACACACATATTAATCAATTCTCGCAGGATGTCATTCATGAAATACTGGAACGCTGCTGGGGTGTTACAAAGGACAAAGGGCATCACTTGGTATTTGAATAGCCTATATTTGTTGCGGAAGGCGCTCTTCCATTCATCCCCTTTCTTGATTTGTACCAGATGATATGCCCCTCGAAGATCAAGCTTGGTATAAATTTGGGCATCTTTAACTTGGTCCAACAGTTCAGGAATTAGTGGCAAGGGGTAACGGTTTTTAACTGTGACTTGGTTCAATGCGCGGTAATCGATGCAAGTCCTAAGGTCTCCTTCCTTTTTAGGCACGAAAAATAAGGGCGAGGCTGCCGGGGACTTAGATGGGTGGATAAAGCCGTTAGCCAGCTACTGGTCCAGATACTTTTTTAGATGCAGATTTTCAGGTTCCGTGAGTCCATAGATTCGCCCACATGGAATCTGTGCGCCAGGTATAAGGTCGATCTGACAGTCGTGCAATCTATGGGGAGGAAGAGTATTAGCTTGATCCTTCTGGAAAACATCCTGGTAGTCTTGGAATACCGGAGGTAGCGGATTAGTCAGACTCATGATTGTTGTTGCTTCCTTAACCAAAGGTTCCTTTGTTTGATAACAGGTACAAGCACATTCGACTGAGAAGGTCAGCCTTTTAGCACGGCATTCGATGCAAGAATTGTGTGATTCTAGCCATAGCATTGCCAGAATTATTTGAAATTGTGGAGCCTTGATTAGATCGAACACGATGTCTTCCCAATGTTCGTCTTGGCACAAAAGTGTCATCTCTGTTGTTGAGTGCGTTACTGGACCCGAAGCGATCTCAGTTCCGTCGACAGAGGTGACTAAATCTGTTGTTGCCTTTTCACACAGAGGAAGATTCATCCATGTAGCGAATTCTTGATCAATATAATTTCCAATGGCTCCTCTATCGATATATGCTCTGACTTCATGAATTTGGGACGGCTGTTGGTGATTTATGAAGATCATTGGCAAGACTAGGTGCGAGGTCTGAGAGACCTTCTTTTCGCTCGACAAGCAGACCTCTACACTTGTCGGGCGAGGAAGTTTTCCATCTCCGGCTCCATTTCCACTTTGCCGGCAACCCTGACTGCCTTCTTGGGTGGTTTTACGAGGCAGTCTCGGAGGAAATGGCCGGCTGAGCCGCAATACAAACACAGCTGTTGTTGTCTTCTTCTATCTCTTTCAGCCTTGGATAACGGTCCACATACTCCTCCAATCTGCATAGGCTCGGCCAAGTCGATGGTTTTGGATGCATTCTCCTTTGGCTGCACAAAAACCATTCTAGCTCGATCTGCCTTACGGTTCTGTAGTCTATGATCAAGCTGAACCACCAAATCTATGTTTTCCGAACAATCACTGGGAGGGTTGACCACTTGTGCTAAAACATCCTTTTACTCCCCTCTTAAACCACGGTAAAACAGAGTTGTTCTTTTGTCATCTGGCCAATCGGTTTCCACTATCAGTCTATTAAAGGTTGCAATGTACGTCAACAGATCTTGGTTGCCTTGGCATAGGGACAAGAGTTCATTATCCAAGGCCTGACCCTGAGAGTGGCGGGCAAACAACTTTTCCATGTTCATTTGGAACCTCTGGAAATCTTGCAAGATGGGATCATCCCGATTGACTAGAGGTACCGACCAGTCAGCAGCACTGCCACTGAGATACAACAATAGAAATGCTACATTAGATTGGTTGTTTGGAAAGGCCCCTGGCCTAAATAGGAAATGTAGTCGGCACTGGTTTATAAAGACTGCATACCTTTTTGGGTTTCCTGCAAAGCGTTCTGGAAGTGCCAAAGGTATGGTTCCTGGAAGGCCTACTTGAAGTGGATTGCTGGGTGTAGTCGGAACCATTGACCCCAATCCTGATAACGGTGTTTGCCCCACCTGGGATTGAAGCAATTGTCTAGCGAGCTCATCGGTACGATCTTTGGCCACGATCAATTCTCTCCTTAAAGCATTGGTCTCCTGCCGGGCCGAATGTACCTCGGTTCTGAGTTCCCCCAAAAGCTGGGCTAGTTGGTCTGTCGCAGCGTTTTCCATGACACCCAGGTAGAGATTTTATAGAAGGATTCGCGTTCTGTCACGCTCACCTGGTCTCCACGGGGGCATAGCACGTAGCCGTATGAATGATGTCTGCACTGGCGTAGCTCTGGTGGTATGATGATGTCCTCTCCCCTGTTATCACTCCAGGAGGCATTTGTCTGCAATGTTGAAATAAGATATTAGCTTTTGAGTGGGGGGCTGGATTGGTCCCACCTCCTTCAACCTCCCGATGTCCAACTCCTCTTCTGGCTCACCTTTTAGTTTTGTGAGGTTGGCTCTCCGTCCTGCTTGACTTTCAGCAGGGGCGCAGTAAGCTCAGTCTTTCCCCGGACACAGTTACTTCACTGGTCCAGAGTGGCTGTTGCTGTGTCTGGAATATGTGGATTAAGCAGGTAAGTCTCTATGCCAACGGATGCTTGGTATAGGTGCTCAATGTCTTTATTTCCCAAGGTTTATATGTGTTTTGTCTTTCTTGCAGGTGCAGATTCGTACAGAGGTTTGGATGAAGATTTGGCTCTCCTAGGATGCTGGGCAGGTTTTCTCCAGGTGAGTATTAGCGCAGGTGAGTGGCTCTGGATGACTGAATAATAGTTCGTTTTTTGCGTGACTAACCTGCTGTTTTCTGTTCTTTCTATGCAGGCGCGGCCCCAGGAAGATGGATGGAAGAACCGCGCCGACGAATTCCAGAGAAATGCAGATGTGCAGTGAGTATTGGAGGCCTGTGCGGATGTCCTCTTCCCAACTAGGACGGCGATCCGAAGATCAGCTGAAGGCGAGACCGGTGGATGAGAATTGCAGGTAAGGCCTTTGTCACTGTAATAACACCTGTTCTTCTCTCTTTCTTCTTTCAGGCACCGATGGATGGAAATCTCAGAACGGGCGTGGCTGTAGAAGCTCGAGGACAGAGCAGACACGGTGAGCGTTACGCTGCAGGAGTGCAGAATAACGCAAAGCGTGTTCTGCCTGCAGGGTGTGGCTTAAATAGCCTTGCAAGTAGTTCCTTGCAAATAGTCCCTTAACCACACCCTGCCTTTCAATTAAAGTAGTCCCTCGGTCACGCCCTGGATATACAGAAAGGCTCAGCCTCATTAGGCTGAGTAAGTAGTCCATCTGGTTCAAACCATCTCATGAGCCTGGCACCAACGGCACCAGGACTGAGTCCAGGAGGTTCTGGGATGCTCCTTTGGGGCTTGATAAGCCCTATTGAGTGTCAATGAATGGGTGGGCCCATCAGTTCCATGGGTTTGGGAGCACGCACCATGACACTAGCTCTACCAAGGCAATTGGCTGCACCCAGCTTATTCTGACACCCTCTCACCTTAATGGCTGCATCCTATTTTGGTTTTTGGACCATAACTATAACAGCTCCATTGTAGCCAACCAATCCTGCCCCTGGTCTGATCGCAATATCATTTCTTTCATGATCCACTCTCCCAAAATTTACCTCAAACTCACCATTCCCTTACCTCCCACCATTGTTCGGAACATGCACAACCTCACTAGTGACACACTACTACCCCTTATTGGCCAGCCACCTCAATCTATTCCTGGCATTGATGGCTTTGTAGACCACTACATCACCTTGCTCACTAATGCTGTCAATGCCTGTGCCCTCCTCAAGGCCTGTAAAGCAAAAAACTCCAGGCATGGCATCTCTTTGTATACCGAAGACCTTCGCTCAATGCAGTACCAAAAAAAGGGCAGCTGAAGCTGTATGGCAAAAAACATACTCCTGAGAACAAAGACACTTTTGTCAACATCTCACAAACCTATTGGCAAGTCATCCACCCCACTGAAGTTGCCACCTGCAACAACACGATTGCTTCGGCATCCTCTAGCTCCCGTGAGCTCGTTGCCATTCTACAGGAATTAGAATCCCAGATTACACCTCCCTCCACCACTGTGAGAAACTCCCAATGGTGTAATGATGTAGAAATCACCCTCACAGGAAAAATCACCAATTAGAAACCAAAATCAACTCCAAGCCCCCACCTGGGTGCCAGCAATCTCACCTGGCCCGCTGGACCATGAACAACCTTTCACCTTCAAATCCATCTCTATCGCCAATTTTGCCACCATAATAAAAGTTCTTAAGCCCTCTATGTGCAATGGCGATATCTGTCCTGCTTTCTAAGTGAAGAAATGCGCCAAACCTTTGTTTCCCCTCATTGCCTCCATCATCAACTCTTACTTTGCAGCTGGCCATGGAAAGAGTTGTGGGTCTCACCACTCCTTAGAAAGGCATCACTGGACCCCGCCATCTCTACCAACTACAGACCTATAACCACAGTCCCTTTTCTTATTAAAATTATCAACAGAATGGCCTATCTCCAAATCCAAAACTTCATGGAATCCCACAACATTTTAAGCTCCTGAAAGTCTGGCTTCCCCCCAACACATTGTACAGAAACTATCCTCCTGGACTTAAAAAACAACTTGACAGCTTCAACGACACTGGCAAAATCACCCTCCTCTTGCTTCTTGACCTCTCGGTCACCTTTGATCTTTTCAACCACCAGACTCTCTGCCAACACCTTACCTCCTCAGCTCACTTTTCTGTCACAGCTGCAAATGAATCTCTGACTTCCTCACAGACAGAAACTCTAAAGTCTTCCCAGGCGAAGCCTCCACACCTCCCACACCAACCTCATGTGGCATCCCACAAGGCTCCTGCGTCTTCACCACCCTCTACAACATCTACACTAAACCCCTTTTTGACCACCTCGACTCCCTTTGTATTTCCTACACAAACTATGCAGACAATAGTCAGATTCTGATCTCCCTCTCCGATGACCACACCCATGACAGCCTTAAAGTTAACACAATTGATGAAAAAGTTCAAACCTCGATGGCCGCCCACTTGTGATGCCTGAATGATGAAAAAACAGAGCTCTTCCTGGTGGGTACCCCCACCCAGCTCACCGAATTGGCCACTGTATACAACTCCTTTACCATCGATTGACATGCCTTCACAGTTGCCTCTACTGTAGAATGCTGGGTGTCCACTTGGATGCCACCCTTAATATGTCAAGGCAAGTCAACCACATTGCCTCCACCTCCGTTTATGCCACTAGGCTTATCCACAGGAACAAACCCTTTCTCTCGGTTGACAACCGCATCACAGTCGCTCGGACCCTTATTGGGTCAAAACTTGACTACTGCAATGCCCTCCTTTATGGAACCTCTGAAAAGAAACGGAACAAGTACACGCTTAAGCAGTAAAGTGAGAATACAGTGCATTTAATACAGTAAAAGTACTGTAAGCACTCACATTGCCATATGTGTATAGCATGGCATTTGAAAAAAGAGTTAAGGTTAAACCAAAAATAAAAATGAAGTATATTATGAAAACCTTTATATAAATATCATGCTTTTGATATGTGATATTTAGCTTGGGTTGTAACATTTCTTTACAGTGAACGTGATGTAATTTGTTGTATAAAGTTTGTGTTTGATACAAATGTCAAAGAATGTTTATTGATTTATGCTTTTATGTGTGTTACATTTGGGCTGCTTTTGTTACTATTTACTTTTTGCACAAGTAGTACTAATATTTTAGTAGAACTCAAATGTTTGAATTTTTGTTTATATAAGGTTTATATAAAGTATGACAATTAGAATTTAAATCTTACTATCTTTGACCATCGCTTAAGTTGTGTATATATTGGGGTTATCGGTTGAAATTAATGTTACTAAATAGTGTTTATTAGATTGGAATAATTTTGTGTCATTTAGTGTATGTTTTATTTTAATGTGTACTGTATGCTCTATTTTATTATGTTTATTGTTACCAAATAATATATTTGTATTTTTAATGATGTAAATTATAAAACGTAAGGGCATGATTCATGGAAGTGTTTTATAATGGCGAAATCCCATAGGAAAACCTTCCATGAATCAGGCCCTAAATGTTTATGTATGTAGTGTTTTTTTAATCTGATGTTATGGTAACTTTTTATGTAAATTATGTGCCCAATAGTTTATGTTTGAATAGAAGTGTTGTATATGAATTATATCTATTCGGGCTCAATTTATTAACTATGAATTTCTTGTGCATAAATTATGATGAAAGTCATTTAGTCGCACGTGCACTGTAAATTACAACCAAATTGCCAAATGCACTAAGTCAGACACAGAAACGAATGCATCGCACACCAAGCACAAAATCGGATGCAAGTCAAACCTGATTCAACAAGAAAAAACACAAACATCCAAAAACACCCCATGCAACTTCTGTCGGTGGAACACACGCCAGCGTAAGTGAAGGCGGCAAAGAAAACTTTTGTGAAACATGATAAACATGTGCACCTACCACCCATAAATGTTTTTGTTGTGCACTCACACCCTTTTGCCAAACATCCCTGCCATCACCGGGTAAATACACACACTTACCTGCATTGCGCATCACACTTACACCACCAACATCATGGTTTAGCTTACAACACTCCAGACACATCTCCCAAGATCTGCGTTTAGTTAGTAAATACCTTCAGACAGTTTGGGCGTCATACCCGTCGAGACTCACAACCCCCACCCTGCATGCCCAATAAAACAAAAACACACCCGTCAACACCCCCCAAATGAAAGAAAACTCTCACTAATAAACCCACCTAAAATAGACACATACCAATTGACACGTGCACAAATCTGCCAACACACCCGATGGAATGCCCATACCACATGGCCAGGATAGAGAGTATTAAGGCCAAAAGCATGGCATTGTTGTGTGCATATTACATGCTGGACATCAAGACTTGGACAGTATGCCACAGATGAGTGAAACAGTTGCCATATGCCATATGTATACCAGGACCACTCTTACTATATCAACATAGCCAACAGAATGGAAGATAGACACAGGACCCAGAGGACAAACACATCACACTGCAACACAACACATTCCAACACATATGAAGGCACAACTATATCACAGCGACATGACAGCACATGTGACAGCATCAAAACCTTTTGACTCCCCAATCAGCAAACAAGGTGCACATTAGGAGAAAGATGCATCTCTGGTCACATGAACCTCACAACACTTGCACACACAGCCAACCAACAAAGTACACATGGAACACACCACAAAACTGAATAACACACACATACCGATCAGAGTCAAATGCTTCTGCATACACCACACATAAGCAATAAATACAATCATACAAGTAGCCCCAATCGCTGCAAAGGAGGTGATGTCCGACGAGATGGAAGCTGCAATGGAGGACCAGCACAAGATGAACTTTACCAAAGGTGAGGTGGACCTGATGGAGCCACATTAACTTCACCTCCCCTGTTGTGCAACCTGTGATTGCATTGATGACATCCCTGATGACAACCATGATGACATCACTGATTACATGACCGGTGGCATCACTGGCGACATCACTAATTACTTCAACTATGGCATCACTGATGGAATCAGTAACGACATCTCTGGTGACAACACTACTTACATCATATATGAACCCACTGATTACATCTGTGATGGCATCAGGCATAACATCATGTTTGACTTAGCTAATAAAATCTTTGATTAACTAAATAACAGTTTAGTCTGTGGCCTTGGACGTGACCTTTGCCACGACCAAGGCTGTGGCCACTGGCATTAGCCAAAGGCCATGGCTAGTGGCTAGTTAACGTTGTACAATATACAGGGGGCCCGGCCGAAGGTCATAGATAATGGGACTTTCAGGTGTTAAAATATACAGTGAGCACGGCTGAAGGCCCTTACCCCTGGCTATGGCTGAAGGTCATGGCTAGTGGCCAGTTAGTGTTGCAAAATATACAGTGAGCACTGCCAAAGTCAATGGCTTGGAGTTCATTCGTGTTTAAAAATATACAGTGAGCCCAGTTGAAGGCCATGGTCACTGGCCATGGCTGATGGTCATGGCTACTGCCCTGTAATGAGTTCAAAAATATAGGGGGGACATCTGAAGGGCATGACCACTGACCATGGCTGAAGGTCATGGCTAATGGCTGGTTAGTGTTGTGAAATATACAGTGGGCGCAGCCGAATGCCGTAGCCACTGGCTATGGATGAAGGCCATGGCTAGTGGTCCCTTAATGTGTGAAAATATACAATGGGCCTGGCAGAAGGCCATAGCTAGGGTTCAGTTAGTGTTGTAAAATATACAGTGGGCATGGCAAAAGGTCAACACCAGTGATGTTGGAAGAGATGCCATCCGTGATGTCATCATGGTGGTTATAGGCTGTGCAACAGGGGGCGATACATTTTGAGGTGGCTCTACCTGAATTTTAGGGGGTTTGTTGCATTACATTTTCACCTTAACATTCCTGACACAAGAGTTGTTTCCCTGAATATTACAGGGAATGCGGTAGCGGCCCTGTAGTTTTCGTTAAGTTGCTCAACTCAGAAAAGAGCACTTTTTGGGTGGCTTTTTGGGTGCCTTACACAGATTCTCACAAAACTTTGTAAAAAAAAAGTATATGGCCCTCAGGGAATGATTCTGCAAAGTTTGGTGCAGTTTCGTTGAGGGGAGGCAAAGCTATAGGTGGGTTCCAAAATTTGTGGAAATCCTCATAGACGCAATGGAAACAAATGTTGTTCATGCCTAAAGATTTTCACTACATTTGCTCCAGGAGTGGCGGCTTGGTCCCGAAAGCATGCTTTTGTAAATTTGGTGTAAATTGTCCAGTAGTTTTTTTAAGAAAATGGCCAAAAAGTAGGTACAAAACAATTAGTGCTATCTGTGTCGGGTCTGCGGACTGACTTCCTGATTCGGGGTCATCATACTCGCGTGCTGATTAGATGTTCAAAAGCATGGGGTGCGTCATATTTTTTTAAACGGTTGCCATGTTGGATCAGTGGACAGCCACCTGTGTCCACGAATAGCACATTGGGGAAAAAGTCTGGAAAACACATTTGGGGTTATTTGGTGCCCGAAAAAGGGGCTGTAAAGGATGGGGGTGTGTAATAAAGTTGACATGGAGCTGTATGCATAGGTGAAAAAATGGTTTGCGGTTGCCACCGAGTCCGCGGACATAGTCGCTGACCGCAGACTGCGCGGACAGAAGAAGTTTGTAAAAAACATTTGGAGTTATTTGGTGGCCGAAAGAGGGTTTTCGAAAGGGTGGGGAAGTGCACTTAAGTTGACATGGAGCTGTTTTCATAGGTGAAAAAAAGGTGTGCAGGTGTTGCTGAATCTGCTGTCACATTTGGTGTCTGTGGACATCATTTGAATTTCAGGGGGTTCAGGGCGAGTTTTGTTCTTTGAAGGTGTATTGTACATATATGGTTTCATTCTATTGTGGTGGTTTTAGCCTATGCCCCAAGAGTCTGGCCACTGGCCACACACACTACAGTAATATGATTATAGAAATGATTGGTAATGTAGTGGGAGTATACAGTATTTGTAATATGGTGGAATGATATAATTGAAGTGTAAATAGCTTTTATGATTGTAGTACAATTGAGGATAGTGTTTATGCAATATGTATTTGTTTATAGTTGGTATGGTTACATAGTCGCATACAGTAATACATCTGGCAAATTGGAGGAAAAGGGAGGTTGTTGGAGTTGGTGAACTACTCTGACTTTAACATTTGTGCGAATTGCTGAGCTCTGCCCCGCCTTGCTGGACCACCTGATTGTGCCTTTAAATCCTCCTCCCTCTTTGAAGCGGAGTGAAGTGGAGGAAAGTGGAGTTTGTTCGAGTTGGTGAGCTACTGTGAGAGCCTTTTTGAGAAATCTTTGCTCTCCGCTTCCTACAGATCAGAGGCCGATGCCAAAGCGTGCAAGAAAATAATTGATGCTACCTCAAGCAAAAGTGGTGCCTGAACCACCAAAGTTGTTCATAACAGAGGTCGAAGAGTCAGAAGTGGACCTATCAGAAACCTGCCTAAGCGACTTTATTGAGTAAATAGACAGGGTTGATGAGTACAGCAATTGGAATGGTGTTAGCAGGTCAGAATGGGCAAGAATTGAGAATCAAATTGCCCAAGCTATCCAATCCGAAAGTAGCTTGAGGCAAAAACTGAAAGAAAATGGTAATCTGCCTTCGGTACAAGTTGATAATGCTCGATTTAGAACAGAGGAAGAAAAACGAAAAGACATTTCCCCAGTGTCAAGTGCAAGAAAAACTTCCCAGAAAGAGGACCTTGTCAGAAAGAGAGAGACAACACCTGATGGTTGGAACCAAACACAGAAAAAGAGAGACCTATGACTCAGTGAAGGTGCTGTAAAAATGGTTAGCCGAAAGTATATTTCAAAAGAATCATCGCAGGGCCGAATGCTCTGATCTTGAATAGGAGGAATGTCCTGAAACTATTCTATTACATAACACTGCTCCAACAGGTGTCTTCGGAGGACATCAAGGTGGTTGAATTTGTATTGGAGAAGAGGATGGCCTGGGTCGTATTACAACTGGCCTCACAGTTGCTTAAGGAAATACTCTTGAAACAAAACAATAAACTCTTGCTAATAGGGTATGAGTTAAGTGACTACCAAGAGAGGATCGGAGCAAATTAGAAAGAGGCTACAGATAATAATAAAAAAGGAGCAATTCAAGTTCAAAAACCACTAATAAAAGTACTAAAAAGGTAATGGAGCAAAAGCCAGGTGGGAAGAATAAAAAATGATCTCATCCCCCTAAAATGTACGGTAGAAAATAAAAAAAACAAAGAATGAGGGTGATTTGGGAAAAGATAAGAAGCAGGAGGAAAGAGCCTGGGATTGACTGGGGGGAGCCCTGGGAAATCCTTCTCAGGATTAAACTGATTGCCATAGCATGATTCATAGCCTTCGAATCGCATCATGGAACGCAAGAGGATTTAAGGCTTTTTTTTTCTGAAAAATCTACCATATTGGGTCATTTTGATGTGTTGTGTTTTCAAGAGACATGGCTCCGTTCTGCCCCATTGTGCAAAGGTTATGTGGCATATTTGAATCCTGCTCCTAAAGGAATCACTGGGCGCCCTTACTAAAAATGGACATGGGCCTTAGCGTAACTGGTTACGAGCACCCAACCATATGTGCAGATCTTCAGATTAACAAGTATCTCTAAACAGCTACGCATGAATTATCTTATAGTGAACATATGCTGGAGAGTGAATATGTCTAAAGGAACTAAATTAATTGATTCAGTAATGATACACGTGGACAGGGCTATGATAGAGTGGGATGACGCCCAGATAATTTTATGTGCTGATTTGAACATTAAACTACTAAACAAAGAAGGAAGACCATTGAAAGACTCTGAGCGGGATGAACGAGCACCTAGCTATATGGCAGCCATGGTTCAGAGAGATCTGCACATGCTCAATGTCCAAACAGAAGGGGACATTCCTGGTGCTTGTATTTGGGGGAGAGGTGTACAATCGTCATGAATTGACTACTGTTTCATGTCAAAAAATGTGATGGTGACGGTGGAAAGATTTTAAATATTGAAACAGCAGTCAAGGGATCATGACCTATTGGCTGTTTTGATATCGTTGTTTGAGCCGGTGAAATGCCCAGACAAACTGGGTCAGGTGGAGCTTTCATGGGGTAAGAACAAGTTAAGGTTGAAGAAAATGGATGTTGTTAAAGTGGTTAGTCAATATCAAATATCGGTACAAGCAAATCCTGAAAAGTTATTGGATCCTGAAAGATTTTAGTCAGAGCGTGGGTAGTGATGGCAAAGGAGCCTTGACCCCAATTCATGCATATTACATGGAATTGGTCAAGGTCAGAAGATCAGTTCGATCTGCTATAAGAGGGATTAAGAGGGATGGTGAAACATCAAAGAAAGAAAGAATCCAGAAAGTAAGACAAAAATATCGAAATTGACTATTTGTGATTAGAATAGTGAGAGCAAAGATGGATGGGGAGAAAATGTTAAAAGCTGTATGTGCTAGAAATACGAGAAATCTATGGTAGCTAATAAACAATGGTGGGACTTTTAGACCAGCCCATACCATGATCTCAGTAACAGAAGAGAGATGAGTGTCTTACTATACTACCCTGTTTGCTGATCCTGGCCTAGTAAAGAAAGAGGGCGGGTACCTTCATGCACGAGATGGGAATTCACTTTTGATGAGGAGGAGGCGAGGCAAATGATTAGTAGTCTGAGTTTCTTGAGAGCTGCGGGGCCTGATGGGCTATCGAATCAGGAATTGAAAAACAAATAGGGAACAGTGGGGTAAATTGTTGGTCTCTATGTTTACTCAGATTATGTGAAACAAACAAGTACCAGTCTCTTGGCGGGAAGCGATCATAGTACTGGTTTACAAGAAGGGTGATAGGTCAGATCCACAGAACTACCGCCCTATGGCCCTGTTGGTCTCACTGGGTAAACTGTTTGCAACCCTCTTATTGTGAGATTTAAATGCATGGGCTGGCAGGAATGGAATTTTTGACCAAGGCAAAAAGGTTTTGTTGAGGGTGTGGCGACCACCCTCAATTTGTTTATTATTAATATCTTGAAAGAGAGGGCCCTAGACTCTAATACGTCTTTATACATGGCCTTCATGGACCTAGAGCAGGCTTTCAACGGTGTAATTAGAGAAAAACTTAGGGCTAAGCTGAGAAACTAGAATTTCCCTGTCAACCTGGTTGAGGCCATGGAGGCCTTTTATTCCAATACTTCTGTCAGAATCAGGTTGTCAGCAAAAGGCCATTTCTCTAGAAAGATCCCTACATATTGTGGTCTAAAGCAAGGGTGTGCTTTGGCCCCCTTGTTATTCTGCCTCTATATTGCAGATCTAGCGAGGTCCCAGAAGGATGTGTTGGTCATTGCTCCAAGAATTAATTTGGTTCAGGTCCCCTGGGAATTATTTGCAGATGATCTGGTATTTTTGGACAAAACCCCCATTGACCTACAAAGAAGAATTGAAGTATTCAGAAAATACCTTATGGTGAACGGAATGAAGGTCAATGTGGGGAAGTCAAAAATACTAGTCATGGCGACAGCGCATAAGAAAAAGGGTGACCAGTTCACGTGGAGGGTGGGGGTTCAACCCCTAGAAGTAGTGCATTCCATGATCTATTTGGGTGTGGAGGTAAAGAGAAATTCAGATGATAATGGTCACTACATCTATTTGAGGATAAAACTGCTTACATTGACTAAGCAGGGAAAGGCCCTCCACAGAAAGTAGGTTCTCTATGGTGCCTCTTATTTCATTCTATAGACAGAAGGTTGCCCAGATCTTAGCCCATGGGGCAGAAGCAGTCCTAAATCTATCATGGAATATATGGGGGCGATTAGAGGGATTCTTCTGGCGGCAAGTATTAAGGCTTTTAAATTTGCTGCCGATGGACTAAATTAGATATGGATTGAGGCTACAATCCCTGAAATCGTTAGTCCTATGGAAAACAGTGGCCCTGCATAGAAAATGCTCCCATGTGCCTTCAGTGATTCCCTTTGCCATCTTTGACCCTAATACAGATGGGCAGGATACATATTTGATTAAATGGAGAGGTAAGGTGGAATTGATTCTAGCTGCCAAAGATATTCAGATGGTTGATTTGGTGAAAAATCCTGCCAAAGTGAGAAAAAAACTCCAGGAGCTGGATTGGATCACAACAGTGGAGAATAGTGGTAAGGATAAAATGAGACAATCACTAGAAATGGAGCAAAAGGAATTAAATAGGCAACCAACAAATCTCCCAAAATGTCCTTCGGCAGTACATGGAGATCTCCTTCTTAGATGTCGATTGAATATTTTGAACACAAGGGAGGTCCAATGGGCAAGGAAAAAATGGGCCTAAGAAATGCCCAATGCAGATATTGTAATGAAAGAGGTGATGTGGAAACCTCTTGTAAAACATTAATGGAAGTGAGAGCTACATTTCTGGAAGGTCATATGCATTAATGTCAGTCCCTATTGGCAGTGCAATGGTGGGAATGGGTCCTATTACGCGAAAGAACTAGCCTGACCATTGCGGTTATGAATTTGTGTGGAATATGTGCTAAAGGAAATTGTGTAAGGGTGTGGGGAAACATGTAGAATGGAAAATTGGGGACTGTAAAGCTTTCTTCTACATTTTGTCATTCTTTGATTTTTTTCTTTTTTTAAGGTATTTAATTAGGATTTGATGTTTTAGGATGTTAATTTATGTAATGTTAAAAAAAAAACAGTATAATTTGTTATGCAGAATAGTTTAAAAGTTTTAATTGCATGCAATTTTACAAATATAATTACTTTATTTGACCCGCATAAACAGTACATTCTATGTACTATGTTTGGTACAACATTAGTGTGTGCTACACTGTTGTTGTATTGACATGAAATAATCAGCGGGCCATTGGGATTAAAATAACCTACTATAATTATGTGAGTGTAATTGTGATAGTATGTTTATAACAGAAATGTTGTAATTAAGTGAAAGTTTAAAGTAGTTAGATACCTGTTGACATATTCTAACTATATTAGCCTTTACAAGACGTTTTGCAGTAACAAAAACTGTTATGGCGTGTTTGAAGTGTATTGCAATGAAGGATATTTTTGAATTAGTTGGATACCTGTTACCTGTTGGCGTATTCTAACTATCTTTACTTATAAAAGTACTTTTGTCGTATTATGAATGTAGTTAGATACCCGTTGGCATATTCTAACTGTTTATTGTGCTACAGTTTAGTGAGTACATTTGGGTTGAAGGAGGATTAAGTAGGAATTGGTTAGATTTGCTGGTAACCTATGTTTTGGAGTAACGGAGTTGTCATTACATTTAAACAAACCACTTCTTTTTGTGACATATGTAGTGTAGTGGCTTGAAAGGGTTTTGACACCAACGTGGTATATTACACTGACTATTTTGAAGGTTTTCTTGCCAACGCATACTTGCCTGTGTGAAAGGTAGTGAGCTTGCAGTTGTTTTTGGGACCATCTGCATTAAACCTTAGACGCATTCGTATGACATATTGGCTATATGAGTTTATTTATATGCTGGAACAATTGTCTGAATTGCAAAAAAAAATGCAAAATATGCTATGATTTGTATTCTGCAGAAGCTGCTGAAATGGAATGGATTCACAATTAATGAACACTAGTCAAACTCTTCCAGCATCTTGGTCACATTCATTAATTGTCCGTCAACACCCCCCAAATGAAAGAAAACTCTCACTAATAAACCCACCTAAAATAGACACATACCAATTGACACGTGCACAAATCTGCCAACACACCCGCTGGAATGCCCATACCACATGGCCAGGATAGAGAGTATTAAGGCCAAAAGCATGGCATTGTTGTGTGCATATTACATGCTGGACATCGAGACTTGGACAGTATGCCACAGATGAGTGAAACAGTTGCCATATGCCATATGTATACCAGGACCACTCTTACTATATCAACATAGCCAACAGAATGGAAGATAGACACAGGACCCAGAGGACAAACACATCACACTGCAACACAACACATTCCAACACATATGAAGGCACAACTATATCAAACCCACACAGCGACATGACAGCACATGTGACAGTATCAAAACCTTTTGACTCCCCAATCAGCAAACAAGGTGCACATTAGGAGAAAGATGCATCTCTGGTCACATGAACCTCACAACACTTGCACACACAGCCAACCAACAAAGTACACATGGAACACACCACAAAACTGAATAACACACACATACCGATCAGAGTCAAATGCTTCTGCATACACCACACATAAGCAATAAATACAATCATACAAGTAGCCCCAATCGCTGCAAAGGAGGTGATGTCCGACGAGATGGAAGCTGCAATGGAGGACCAGCACAAGATGAACTTTACCAAAGGTGAGGTGGACCTGATGGAGCCACATTAACTTCACCTCCCCTGTTGTGCAACCTGTGATTGCATTGATGACATCCCTGATGACAACCATGATGACATCACTGATTACATGACCGGTGGCATCACTGGCGACATCACTAATTACTTCAACTATGGCATCACTGATGGAATCAGTAACGACATCTCTGGTGACAACACTACTTACATCATATATGAACCCACTGATTACATCTGTGATGGCATCAGGCATAACATCATGTTTGACTTAGCTAATAAAAGCTTTGATTAACTAAATAACAGTTTAGTCTGTGGCCTTGGACGTGACCTTTGCCACGACCAAGGCTGTGGCCACTGGCATTAGCCAAAGGCCATGGCTAGTGGCTAGTTAACGTTGTACAATATACAGGGGGCCCGGCCGAAGGTCATAGATAATGGGACTTTCAGGTGTTAAAATATACAGTGGGCACGGCTGAAGGCCCTTACCCCTGGCTATGGCTGAAGGTCATGGCTAGTGGCCAGTTAGTGTTGCAAAATATACAGTGAGCACTGCCAAAGTCAATGGCTTGGAGTTCATTCGTGTTTAAAAATATACAGTGAGCCCAGTTGAAGGCCATGGTCACTGGCCATGGCTGATGGTCATGGCTACTGCCCTGTAATGAGTTCAAAAATATAGGGGGGACATCTGAAGGGCATGACCACTGACCATGGCTGAAGGTCATGGCTAATGGCTGGTTAGTGTTGTGAAATATACAGTGGGCGCAGCCGAATGCCGTAGCCACTGGCTATGGATGAAGGCCATGGCTAGTGGTCCCTTAATGTGTGAAAATATACAATGGGCCTGGCAGAAGGCCATAGCTAGCGTTCAGTTAGTGTTGTAAAATATACAGTGGGCATGGCGAAAGGTCAACACCAGTGATGTTGGAAGAGATGCCATCCGTGATGTCATCATGGTGGTTATAGGCTGTGCAACAGGGGGCGATACATTTTGAGGTGGCTCTACCTGAATTTTAGGGGGTTTGTTGCATTACATTTTCACCTTAACATTCCTGACACAAGAGTTGTTTCCCTGAATATTACAGGGAATGCGGTAGCGGCCCTGTAGTTTTCGTTAAGTTGCTCAACTCAGAAAAGAGCACTTTTTGGGTGGCTTTTTGGGTGCCTTACACAGATTCTCACAAAACTTTGTAAAAAAAAAGTATATGGCCCTCAGGGAATGATTCTGCAAAGTTTGGTGCAGTTTCGTTGAGGGGAGGCAAAGCTATAGGTGGGTTCCAAAATTTGTGGAAATCCTCATAGACGCAATGGAAACAAATGTTGTTCATGCCTAAAGATTTTCACTACATTTGCTCCAGGAGTGGCGGCTTGGTCCCGAAAGCATGCTTTTGTAAATTTGGTGTAAATTGTCCAGTAGTTTTTTTAAAAAATGGCCAAAAAGTAGGTACAAAACAATTAGTGCTATCTGTGTCGGGTCTGCGGACTGACTTCCTGATTCGGGGTCATCATACTCGCATGCTGATTAGATGTTCAAAAGCATGAGGTGCGTCATATTTTTTTAAACGGTTGCCATGTTGGATCAGTGGACAGCCACCTGTGTCCACGAATAGCACATTGGGGAAAAAGTCTGGAAAACACATTTGGGGTTATTTGGTGCCCGAAAAAGGGGCTGTAAAGGATGGGGGTGTGTAATAAAGTTGACATTTAGCTGTATGCATAGGTGAAAAAATGGTTTGCGGTTGCCACCGAGTCCGCGGACATAGTCGCTGACCGCACACTGCGTGGACAGAAGAAGTTTGTAAAAAACATTTGGAGTTATTTGGTGGCCGAAAGAGGGTTTTCGAAAGGGTGGGGAAGTGCACTTAAGTTGACATCGAGCTGTTTTCATAGGTGAAAAAAAGGTGTGCAGGTGTTGCTGAATCTGCTGTCACATTTGGTGTCTGTGGACATCATTTGAATTTCAGGGGGTTCAGGGCGAGTTTTGTTCTTTGAAGGTGTATTGTACATATATGGTTTCATTCTATTGTGGTGGTTTTAGCCTATGCCCCAAGAGTCTGGCCACTGGCCACACACACTACAGTAATATGTTTATAGAAATGATTGGTAATGTAGTGGGAGTATACAGTATTTGTAATATGGTGGAATGATATAATTGAAGTGTAAATAGCTTTTATGATTGTAGTACAATTGAGGATAGTGTTTATGCAATATGTATTTGTTTATAGTTGGTATGGTTACATAGTCGCATACAGTAATACATCTGGCAAATTGGAGGAAAAGGGAGGTTGTTGGAGTTGGTGAACTACTCTGACTTTAACATTTGTGCGAATTGCTGAGCTCTGCCCCGCCTTGCTGGACCACCTGATTGTGCCTTTAAATCCTCCTCCCTCTTTGAAGCGGAGTGAAGTGGAGGAAAGTGGAGTTTGTTCGAGTTGGTGAGCTACTGTGAGAGCCTTTTTGAGAAATCTTTGCTCTCCGCTTCCTACAGATCAGAGGCCGATGCCAAAGCGTGCAAGAAAATAATTGATGCTACCTCAAGCAAAAGTGGTGCCTGAACCACCAAAGTTGTTCATAACAGAGGTCGAAGAGTCAGAAGTGGACCTATCAGAAACTTGCCTAAGCGACTTAATTGAGTAAATAGACAGGGTTGATGAGTACAGCAATTGGAATGGTGTTAGCAGGTCAGAATGGGCAAGAATTGAGAATCAAATTGCCCAAGCTATCCAATCCGAAAGTAGCTTGAAGCAAAAACTGAAAGAAAATGGTAATCTGCCTTCGGTACAAGTTGATAATGCTCGATTTAGAACAGAGGAAGAAAAACGAAAAGACATTTCCCCAGTGTCAAGTGCAAGAAAAACTCCCCAGAAAGAGGACCTTGTCAGAAAGAGAGAGACAACACCTGATGGTTGGAACCAAACACAGAAAAAGAGAGACCTACGACTCAGTGAAGGTGCTGTAAAAATGGTTAGCCGAAAGTATATTTCAAAAGAATCATCGCAGGGCCGAATGCTCTGATCTTGAATAGGAGGAATGTCCTGAAACTATTCTATTACATAACACTGCTCCAACAGGTGTCTTCGGAGGACATCAAGGTGGTTGAATTTGTATTGGAGAAGAGGATGGCCTGGGTCGTATTACAACTGGCCTCACAGTTGCTTAAGGAAATACTCTTGAAACAAAACAATAAACTCTTGCTAATAGGGTATGAGTTAAGTGACTACCAAGAGAGGATCGGAGCAAATTAGAAAGAGGCTACAGATAATAATAAAAAAGGAGCAATTCAAGTTCAAAAACCACTAATAAAAGTACTAAAAAGGTAATGGAGCAAAAGCCAGGTGGGAAGAATAAAAAATGATCTCATCCCCCTAAAATGTACGGTAGAAAATAAAAAAAACAAAGAATGAGGGTGATTTGGGAAAAGATAAGAAGCAGGAGGAAAGAGCCTGGGATTGACTGGGGGGAGCCCTGGGAAATCCTTCTCAGGATTAAACTGATTGCCATAGCATGATTCATAGCCTTCGAATCGCATCATGGAACGCGACAGGATTTAAGGCTCTTTTTTTCTGAAAAATCTACCATATTGGGTCATTTTGATGTGTTGTGTTTTCAAGAGACATGGCTCCGTTCTGCCCCATTGTGCAAAGGTTATGTGGCATATTTGAATCCTGCTCCTAAAGGAATCACTGGGCGCCCTTACTAAAAATGGACATGGGCCTTAGCGTAACTGGTTACGAGCACCCAACCATATGTGCAGATCTTCAGATTAACAAATATCTCTAAACAGCTACTCATGAATTATCTTATAGTGAACATATGCTGGAGAGTGAATATGTCTAAAGGAACTAAATTAATTGATTCAGTAATGATACACGTGGACAGGGCTATGATAGAGTGGGATGACGCCCAGATAATTTTATGTGCTGATTTGAACATTAAACTACTAAACAAAGAAGGAAGACCATTGAAAGACTCTGAGCGGGATGAACGAGCACCTAGCTATATGGCAGCCATGGTTCAGAGAGATCTGCACATGCTCAATGTCCAAACAGAAGGGGACATTCCTGGTGCTTGTATTTGGGGGAGAGGTGTACAATCGTCATGAATTGACTACTGTTTCATGTCAAAAAATGTGATGGTGACGGTGGAAAGATTTTAAATATTGAAACAGCAGTCAAGGGATCATGACCTATTGGCTGTTTTGATATCGTTGATTGAACCGGTGAAATGCCCAGACAAACTGGGTCAGGTGGAGCTTTCATGGGGTAAGAACAAGTTAAGGTTGAAGAAAATGGATGTTGTTAAAGTTGTTAGTCAATATCAAATATCGGTACAAGCAAATCCTGAAAAGTTATTGGATCCTGAAAGATTTTAGTCAGAGCGTGGGTAGTGATGGCAAAGGAGCCTTGACCCCAATTCATGCATATTACATGGAATTGGTCAAGGTCAGAAGATCAGTTCGATCTGCTATAAGAGGGATTAAGAGGGATGGTGAAACATCAAAGAAAGAAAGAATCCAGAAAGTAAGACAAAAATATTGAAATTGACTATTTGTGATTAGAATAGTGAGAGCAAAGATGGATGGGGAGAAAATGTTAAAAGCTGTATGTGCTAGAAATACGAGAAATCTATGGTAGCTAATAAACAATGGTGGGACTTTTAGACCAGCCCATACCATGATCTCAGTAACAGAAGAGAGATGAGTGTCTTACTATACTACCCTGTTTGCTGATCCTGGCCTAGTAAAGAAAGAGGGCGGGTACCTTCATGCACGAGATGGGAATTCACTTTTGATGAGGAGGAGGCGAGGCAAATGATTAGTAGTCTGAGTTTCTTGAGAGCTGCGGGGCCTGATAGGCTATCGAATCAGGAATTGAAAAACAAATAGGGAACAGTGGGGTAAATTGTTGGTCTCTATGTTTACTCAGATTATGTGAAACAAACAAATACCAGTCTCTTGGCGGGAAGCGATCATAGTACTGGTTTACAAGAAGGGTGATAGGTCAGATCCACAGAACTACCCCCCTATGGCCCTGTTGGTCTCACTGGGTAAACTGTTTGCAACCCTCTTATTGTGAGATTTAAATGCATGGGCTGGCAGGAATGGAATTTTTGACCAAGGCAAAAAGGTTTTGTTGAGGGTGTGGCGACCACCCTCAATTTGTTTATTATTAATATCTTGAAAGAGAGGGCCCTAGACTCTAATACGTCTTTATACATGGCTTTCATGGACCTAGAGCAGGCTTTCAACGGTGTACTTAGAGAAAAACTTAGGGCTAAGCTGAGAAACTAGAATTTCCCTGTCAACCTGGTTGAGGCCATGGAGGCCTTTTATTCCAATACTTCTGTCAGAATCAGGTTGTCAGCAAAAGGCCATTTGTCTAGAAAGATCCCTACATATTGTGGTCTAAAGCAAGGGTGTGCTTTGGCCCCCTTGTTATTCTGCCTCTATATTGCAGATCTAGCGAGGTCCCAGAAGGATGTGTTGGCCATTGCTCCAAGAATTAATTTGGTTCAGGTCCCCTGGGAATTATTTGCAGATGATCTGGTATTTTTGGACAAAACCCCCATTGACCTACAAAGAAGAATTGAAGTATTCAGAAAATACCTTATGGTGAACGGAATGAAGGTCAATGTGGGGAAGTCAAAAATACTAGTCATGGCGACAGCGCATAAGAAAAAGGGTGACCAGTTCACGTGGAGGGTGGGGGTTCAACCCCTAGAAGTAGTGCATTCCATGATCTATTTGGGTGTGGAGGTAAAGAGAAATTCAGATGATAATGGTCACTACATCCATTTGAGGATAAAACTGCTTACATTGACTAAGCAGGGAAAGGCCCTCCACAGAAAGTAGGTTCTCTATGGTGCCTCTCATTTCATTCTATAGACAGAAGGTTGCCCAGATCTTAGCCCATGGGGCAGAAGCAGTCCTAAATCTATCATGGAATATATGGGGGCGATTAGAGGGATTCTTCTGGCGGCAAGTATTAAGGCTTTTAAATTCGCTGCCGATGGACTAAATTAGATATGGATTGAGGCTACAATCCCTGAAATCGTTAGTCCTATGGAAAACAGTGGCCCTGCATAGAAAATGCTCCCATGTGCCTTCAGTGATTCCCTTTGCCATCTTTGACCCTAATACAGATGGGCAGGATACATATTTGATTAAATGGAGAGGTAAGGTGGAATTGATTCTAGCTGCCAAAGATATTCAGATGGTTGATTTGGTGGAAAATCCTGCCAAAGTGAGAAAAAAACTCCAGGAGCTGGATTGGATCACAACAGTGGAGAATAGTGGTAAGGATAAAATGAGACAATCACTAGAAATGGAGCAAAAGGAATTAAATAGGCAACCAACAAATCTCCCAAAATGTCCTTCGGCAGTACATGGAGATCTCCTTCTTAGA
Organism: Ambystoma mexicanum; assembly: GCF_040938575.1. Classification (NCBI taxonomy): domain Eukaryota; kingdom Metazoa; phylum Chordata; class Amphibia; order Caudata; family Ambystomatidae; genus Ambystoma; species Ambystoma mexicanum. The sequence continues at coordinate 623,095,870 of NC_090934.1, forward strand.
TGTCGATTGAATATTTTGAACACAAGGGAGGTCCAATGGGCAAGGAAAAAATGGGCCTAAGAAATGCCCAATGCAGATATTGTAATGAAAGAGGTGATGTGGAAACCTCTTGTAAAACATTAATGGAAGTGAGAGCTACATTTCTGGAAGGTCATATGCATTAATGTCAGTCCCTATTGGCAGTGCAATGGTGGGAATGGGTCCTATTACGCGAAAGAACTAGCCTGACCATTGCGGTTATGAATTTGTGTGGAATATGTGCTAAAGGAAATTGTGTAAGGGTGTGGGGAAACATGTAGAATGGAAAATTGGGGACTGTAAAGCTTTCTTCTACATTTTGTCATTCTTTGATTTTTTTCTTTTTTTAAGGTATTTAATTAGGATTTGATGTTTTAGGATGTTAATTTATGTAATGTTAAAAAAAAAACAGTATAATTTGTTATGCTGAATAGTTTAAAAGTTTTAATTGCATGCAATTTTACAAATATAATTACTTTATTTGACCCGCATAAACAGTACATTCTATGTACTATGTTTTGTACAACATTAGTGTGTGCTACACTGTTGTTGTATTGACATGAAATAATCAGCGGGCCATTGGGATTAAAATAACCTACTATAATTATGTGAGTGTAATTGTGATAGTATATTTATAACAGAAATGTTGTAATTAAATGAAAGTTTAAAGTAGTTAGATACCTGTTGACATATTCTAACTATATTAGACTTTACAAGACGTTTTGCAGTAACAAAAACTGTTATGGCGTGTTTGAAGTGTATTGCAATGAAGGATATTTTTGAATTAGTTGGATACCTGTTACCTGTTGGCGTATTCTAACTATCTTTACTTATAAAAGTACTTTTGTCGTATTATGAATGTAGTTAGATACCCGTTGGCATATTCTAACTGTTTATTGTGCTACAGTTTAGTGAGTACATTTGGGTTGAAGGAGGATTAAGTAGGAATTGGTTAGATTTGCTGGTAACCTATGTTTTGGAGTAACGGAGTTGTCATTACATTTAAACAAACCACTTCTTTTTGTGACATATGTAGTGTAGTGGCTTGAAAGGGTTTTGACACCAACGTGGTATATTACACTGACTATTTTGAAGGTTTTCTTGCCAACGCATACTTGCCTGTGTGAAAGGTAGTGAGCTTGCAGTTGTTTTTGGGACCATCTGCATTAAACCTTAGACGCATTCGTATGACATATTGGCTATATGAGCTTATTTATATGCTGGAACAATTGTCTGAATTGCAAAAAAAAATGCAAAATATGCTATGATTTGTATTCTGCAGAAGCTGCTGAAATGGAATGGATTCACAATTAATGAACACTACTCAAACTCTTCCAGCATCTTGGTCACATTCATTAATTGTCCTGATCTATAAAAAAGGAGACTGTTCACTTCCATCCAGCTATAGATCTATTGCGTTATTAGACGCTGCGGGAAAAATATTCACCAGATTTATGCTAAGAGACTTCAAGGAATGGACCACCTCAAATCTGCTAAATGACCCTTTCCAAACGGGTTTTATAGCGGGTTTGGGTACTAGCCAAAATCTGTTGGTTCTGAATATGATAAAATCAAAATATGCAGCAAAGGACCAAGTGCTCTATATAGCGTATATAGATTTTCGATCGGCTTTTGACTCCATTGATCACAACATCTTGCACTGTAAACTCATCCAGCACAATTGCCCTTCCTCCTTGCTTTCATTGATTATGCGATTTCATACAAACACAATAGTCCATGTCAGGTTAACCCTGGCGGGTAAACTAACCACTAAACTGCATACATATCGAGGGGTAAAGCAGGGATGCATATTAATATCATCAATCTTTAATTTCTTTTTGCTTGACCTTGGTGTTGACTTAAGGTCTGTTCAGTGTGATCCCCCTAAATTGGGGAAATACAAAATTTCTCATCTTCTTTACACTGATGACCATATTCTTTTATCCCAAACTCCAACAGGGTTGCAGTCCTTGCTAAACAAGCTGGATGTGTATGTGTCAAGTAACAATTTGACCATTAATTTGCGCAAAACACAGATCATGGTATGTCCCCCTCATCTCAATATTAGATCTAAAGATTATAAGTGGCATTTGCAAAATACATGCTTAACCAACGTGATTCAGTATAGATACTTGGGAATAATATTGCAGTGTCCCTGTCTAATAAAATTAATGAAGATGACAGATGTAACAAACTGCAAACATTAATAAAAATTAAAAATTTTAAAGGACACATTTGGGAAGTTTACTCTAACTCACATCATGACCTTTTATCAACAAAAGGTCATTCCTATTCTACTGTGTGGAACTGATAGTCTTCCTCCTTTAAACACTAATTGGCCAAAACTAGAATCTCGGTTTTGGAAAGACCTACTAATTTTACCTACTTCTGTGCCCTTACCGCTCATTAGGCATGACTAGGCCTGTTATCTCTTGAAGTTCAAGTAAAGTGGAAAATGGCTGCCTTATTTAGAAAATGCATTTTAGGTTTGCAATCTGGCAATCTTTTGGAAATTATGGCTGAACATCTCCTAGCGCGAGACCAAGCATTTACCAAATTGTGGTGCAAATATATCATGCATGCACTAGCTGACGCATCCATAACTCTCGATTTACTGTTATTTAATCCTGGGCGGCGCAAAAGTAAAATTGTACCAACACGAATGGATAACAAACCGAAATTTGTGCTTTTGGTACATAGGGCCTCATTACGACCCTGGCGTTAACCAATGGCGCTATTAGCGCCATGGTTAACGCCGATAACTTACCGAATCCGCCATGGTGAAATGGGGAATTACCTCCCCATTCCAAGGTTGGCGGGGCGGTAATTCCCCATTTACCATTGGGCCTTCCCCATTCCCATTTTTGCCCCATTGGGCTAAATGGGAATGGGGAAGGCGGTAATTACGGTACCGCAAATTGCGGTACCGTAATTACCTTCAAGGTCGCTTTGCGGGTCCCTACTTTAACGGCTGCATCGTAATGAGGCCCATAGACTTTAAGTCAAATTATTTTTTACATAAGCGTTTTTGACTTATGGCAGACTATCTCTGCAAATGGCCAAATTCCCCAAATGCGCAATTTCTATCTTATGTTCAGATTGAACCTGTGGTCAAACCAGGAAATCTTGGTGAGAAAGCGAGCTATATCAAAAGAACTATTCTATTGTCGCTTTTGTGAAAATAAGTCTTTAAAAGAAAAGCTAGAGCACTGTCTAACTGTTTGTCCCAAACCATCTAATCTTAGGAGCATACATTTTAAAAAAGAATGTGTAGTTTTGTACAGTAACATGGAATCAAGTATGATTTGGCATCATTTATTTAATAATTCCAAACAAACAGTTCGCTCAGCGATTATTCACTTTTTGCTGGCCATCTTTCTGGATATGGTTGCATCGTAAAAATTGGTTGATTTTTGTTTTGATGATTATTAATTAATTTGATATGTAAAAATGTTTGATTTGTTTGATCTATGTGATGAAATGTGTCATGTAAATAAGTTGAAAGTGAAGATTTACGTTTCCAATGCTGGCGAGTGCGTTGCAGCATTGTTTGCATCCTAATGTTTTGAAAAATAGGTTGACCTTTTACTGTTGTTAACACTAGGAATTCTCCGAAAACAATAACGTCTTTTCCTTCAAGCAGTTGTTTGTAGTCGATTTTTATGACTTTCTGCATTCTAAAGTAAATTAAAGCCAACATGATGTTGCAAACAATACTTACTTCATCTATCAGAAGCACTTTCATTTGTTTCAGAATTCTGCCTACTTCAGTTGCAGCTGCTTCTGCTTGTAATCTTTAGTATTCTAATTTGTTTTGGTGCTCTACTGGGAGGAGCAGTAGGTGCTGTAAAGACACACCTCTTACGTTGCATGCAGCTAATCCTGTGGGGGCTTACACATCAGCCGAAAGGTTGCTGTTTGTTAAGTTCTGTAGAAATTTGCTGATTATTTTAATTAAGAACATTTTACCAGAACCAGCATCACCCCTTACATACAGGAGCAGAGGTGTATAATTTGTAAAGCTACAAGTTTTAGTTTCATGTTTAATACCATGCTAAATTTATTCAGATAAATGGTGAGTTGTTCCTCATTTATCTGTGATGTCAGCACTGACACGTCTTCTTCAGATTGTTTAGATTGATACAAGGTATTTTCCACCTCAGTCAAGGCTATTTCTGCTTGTTAGGGAGAATTCTCCAGAATGTCTATGTTTCCCTTACCTACTGAGTCCCTCAGCAGCTTTGCTGGATTTCTAGGATTTATTTTTTTCACCTGTTAAGAGAGTGAGCCTTTTTTCCCACTCTTACATGTGTTTTGCTGTGCGTGTTTAACATTTGTGTGTTCATAGACTTTGGAGCCTCACCTAATCAATAGGCATCATCTTTATACTGTGTGTTACACAGCACCTTCAGTGCAGTGACACAGGGTTGTCTTTTTCAGACTTCCCACTCCTGATTATCACCAACCCTTCATTGTGCAGACAGATGCATCCAATACAGGTATAGGTGCAGTCCTTAGTCAACTGAATGAGAAAGGTAGGGAGCACCCCATTTGCTTCATCAGTAGGAAACTGAAGGAACCAGAAACAAGGTGGGCAACCATAGAGCGTGAATGTTTTGCCATTGTGTGGTCTTTGAAGAAGTTTAGATCATATTTGTATGGATCTACTTTTGTGATTCAAACAGACCACCAACCCTTGAGATGGTTGATGCAAATGAAAGGGGAGAACTAAAACTTCTAAGATGGTCAATCTGCCTGCAAGGGTTTGATTTCACCAATGAGCACAGGTCAGGATGTCACCACCAAAATGCTGATGGTCTCTCTAGGATGTTCATAACCAACTAGAGCGAAGAGATTCATCCAGGAGTGGATTAAATCCTCCTGTCCCTTAGTCTGGGGGGAAAGGGGCGAGTGTTAGGGAGAATTCTCCTAATCCTCTAATGTCCCTTACCTACTGAGTCCCTCAGCAGCTTTGCTGGATTTCTATGATTTATTTTTTTCACCTGGTAAGAGTGTGAGCCTTTTTTCCCACTCTTACATGTGTTTTGCTGTGTGTTTTTAACATGTTTGTGTTCATAGACTGTGGAGCCGCACCTACTCCATAGGCATCATCTTTTTACTCTGTGTTACACAGCACCTTCAGTGCAGTGACACAGGGTTGTCTTTTTCAGACGTCCCACTTTAAACTCCATTTCTGGGACTGATTACTGTCTCCCAGAACATGTAAAGTTGCCATTGACTTTATTAGTCTTTTTAAATCCACAGACCCAGTACAAACTATCTTACAAAGAGTTCTGGAAAGGGTTAACAGTTATCTCGTTTTGTCTGTTTCTCATGGAACATTATTTTGTTCCATTTTCAATAAGATTTGGCTGGTGTCAGTGGTATCTACCCTATTTGTCCTACAATGGTTATTTTAAATAGCCTTGGTACTGTTTTAGGCTATCTTAGTAGCCTCAAACTTAAACCAGCCAGATCATATTTACTTTTATTTAGTTCCAGCTGGGTTTATTCAGCATTTTTTTTTTGTAAAAAGTCTTTCTCGTGTTTACTCTGCGCGCCAAACCAGGTTTGGTTCCTTTGTCCGAAGACCTTTGGTGGGTTTCTGCACAGAAGCACTCCTTAGGCGCCAGAATGTCTGAGGGGGACAGGATGTAAGGGAGGGGTTCAAGACTCCCTGCACAGGGTCTCCTTGAAGACCCATGTCGCACTCTGTGTAATTGGCTGTGGTGACTGTCCCGCCGGGGCAGCCACCCTGCTGTGTGATTGACAGCCAGGCTGTGTGAATGGGGGAAAACTGCATGAAAAGCAGGTCTCTGGGACTGAGAAGGCAGAGTCGCCACTTGATCTAGAAAACCGAATAGAAGCTGACAGAAGAGGACCCCTACCATGACTGAACTTCCCGGTGAAGCCCTGATGCTGGTCCGAATCTTCATACTTCGACGACAGGGAAGATCTGCAAGGAATCTTCACCCCTTGAGCCTGTGGGACCAATCAGTTCACTAAACTTCAATACCAGCCTCCGTCCTCTGGCCGAATTTGCTGTGCACAGCTACAGTGAACCTGATAGCCAGGAGGACCGGACCCTGGTTGGGTTTTAAGGAGCGCACCTTTTATTTATTTATTCATTGCTTTGCTCTGCTGCTGGTTTTTTTGCTTGGCAGTGCAGGACTCTCCAGTCTTCCTACTTCGTGTCAGTCTGACAGTCGCTTCAGGAACCGTGAGTCTGCAGGACCTGCCAGGAATGTCCACCTCAGCTACATTCTTCTTTTCCATTTAAGGTACTGTTCAAATCCTGTCGTTCGTTACGTCCGACAGTGGTAAAAGTGCTTGAAATCTTTTGCCAATCCGAGGGCTTGTCCTTCTCTGTTCTTTAAAGTAACTTTTCATCCAACCAACTTTGTTGCGAACTCTTGGCAAAGACTTAGTCGCAAACTACTCTGAACTGCGTGATCCTCTGCAATGACTTTGGTCCATTGACTTTGGCCCAGGCCTGTTGATTTGATTTCCTCACCGTAGTTACTTTTTCTAGATTGCCCTGTTTACTTAATTGTTGGTGATTCTCAACTTTTGTCTAACTTTAAATTTCCCTCCCTTTTAAATTACTGGAGTGCCATTTTGCTCACACTTCATTTTGAGCTTAATTTGTCCAGAATATATTGGGTGTGGTGTAGTGTATTAAGATTGTGATTTTTCAACTGCTTCATACTAGTGAAATGTTTTATAACTGATGTGTAAATAAATGTATATTCTTTTACTCAGAAACCTTGATTCAGTGTTTGTTTGAACCATAGTAATTGCTGTGCCTTGTGTAACTATTGATACTGCTCACTTTACTCTTGAGATAATTCTGGCTGCTCAGCCATCGCTACCACTTTACTGTGTAGTACAGGCTTGTACCAAAGGTGAATCTGTACTGTCACTTGTAGTCTTGACTGTGTGTGGTGTTCCCAAAGGGTACTGCATATGATTCTGCCTATCACTGCTTCATTTAGAATGAGTGGTTCTCCAAGTGGTCCTTGACTTCTTGTAAGTGAAGGTTGACTGCCCTCAGGAGTGTTTTTATCTAGTTGAGCTTCACTTTCCTCCTCTTGTTGGTGTTCATTGTCTAACATTTCCTTGTATTGTTTGAAATTGACATTTGTTATACTGCTTTCATTTGATTTGACTGCAGCTTCAAATGAGTCATTGTTACCTTAGTATTCTTCTTCTTTTCTCCAAGGCTTAAACAGTTGCAGTACGGCCATGTAATACAGTTCTCTATGTTGCAGAGATGTAAATGATAACTTTATATCATCAATTGGGCTGGGTTTTGTAAGTTTGACTAGGCTTCCTTCACAAGTTGAGACTGAACAATTGCCAGTTGTCTCATCCGGTGTGACATTGGCCCTCATTACGACCCTGGCGGTAAGTGAAAAATGATGCGGGTAAAGGATTACCGGCATCGCTTATCGCTAGGTCCTATTATGATCCGAGGAAGTGCAATTAGTGGCACCGTAGTTAACGGTGTCGCTAACAGCACCAAGGGTGCAGGCACGTGAACCCCCCATGCTGGAAATAGCGGCATGGCGCAAATTGGGGAACATCACGAGTCGAGTGGACATGCTCTTAACGCCCTTGCGAAGGCCGTAAAGTACCTTACCGCCATGGTGCTAATACCGCCATCGCGGACCACCTGTAAATGGCCATGTGCAGTGTTCCCAGCTGTCACAGGTGCACACAATCAGCACAGGTGGAGGCAATACAGACTGGCCAAGTACAAAAGGAGCACACCCCACCCCTTCCCACACTCCACAATGATTCCAATACGACTAGCAATGTTGGGGCTGGAGGACCTGATTGCAATGGAAGCGCTACAGCAACAACAACTATTACAACAACAGGCAGCACACAGGAGACGCAGGAGGAGAAGGAGGGCAAGACAGGGCCAGCAAGCCCCACCAGCACAGCCAGTGCCACCACGCAGGAAGCCCCCAATCCCACGCATCAGAGCCAGTCCATTCAACCTCACTGCTGAGCAGATCCACACCCTGTACTGTTTGGACCGGGACACCATCACCACCATTGTGGACATGATACACAACAACATCGTCAGCATGATTGAAACACCCACCGCCACCCCCCCTACTGAAGGTAGTGTCCGTGCTCCACTTCCTGGCCACAGGCACCTACCAGCACACAGTGGGGCACTTGCATGGCATTTCACAACCATTATTCTCACATACGCTGAACCAAGTGCTCAATGCCCTCCTCAAGCACACAGACGACTACATTACCTTACCACGGATTGCCCAGGAGATGGCAAACACCAAAGTGGGTTTCCATGCACTGCCGGCATACCTGGTTGCATTGGTGCCATCGACTGCACCCATGTGTAATTGGTGGTCCCACATGCCATGGAGGTAGCGTACTGCAACCGTAAGCAATACCACTCAATTAACATACAAATGGTATGTGACTCAAACAGGATCATCACACATTGTTGTGCCCGATAACCCGGATCAACCCATGATTCAGTGGTCCTGCGGAACTCCACAATACCATGCTACATGGAGCGACATGCAGGGCCGAGATCCTGGCTACTTGGTGAGTCTCATGTCATGGCCATGGAATTGTGAAGTGGATAGGTGATTGACGTACCAATGCATGCTTTACCTGGCTGACAGGGGTGGGGAGGAAGGATGCATACTTCATCTGGCTGACGGGGGGGGGGAGAATGCATACTTCATCTGGCTGACAGGGGGGGAAGGATGCATACTTCATCTGGCTGCGAGTAGCAGAGGTAATGGAGCCAGCTCATACCCTAAAGCAGTCCAGACTTTAGCTGACACCTGACCACATAATGCCATATGTAGGCAGCCCCACCATGTGAATAAAGATGTGTCCCAACCAAAAACATTTGCACTGTACAAAATCAGACCACATCCACCTCAAAGAAATGCACCTACATGCAATGACTCCAGCTAATACACGGCCCCAAACACCATCAACTGGAAGGGCAGTCCACCATAACTGCGCACAAAGGAGCCACATGACGGACATGAACATCAAAACACCAATACATGGACACGGAGGCCCAAATGAATTGCATAACAACATTTGAGGTGCTCAGTGAGGTAATCATGAGGCTGACAGCAATGGTGCCATGATGAGAGCATTGATAACACATGGACATCGGCCAGATCACCAAAACAACCGCTATGTACTAACACAGTGAATGGGCACTCATAAGCTACTGGACCCCCCTGCATACAGTGGTTGAAGGCATGCAAAACCGTCCATAAGAGGAATACACATATAGCGGTTGCATCGTGTGACTACATTCGTGCATGGAAATGGGGTTCAAAGTAAGAGATGAATGCATGCCATGGTGTCACGTCATGATTTGAAATCTGATGTCATGACTGACACATACATTGTTGCCCACATACAGGTGATGCAGGCTATCCCTTGAAGAGGTGGCTCCTTACCCCAGTCCAGAACCCACAGAACCGGCATGAGGAGGACTTTAATCGTGCACATACACGAACCTGTGTGGTGATTGAGCAGACATTTGGCCTCTTGAAGGCATGGTTTCGTTGTCTCAGCAGGTCTGGTGGGGCATTCCTGTACCGCCATGAGAAGGTGGCAAAGATCGTCATGGCATGTGTAATGCTACACAATATGTGCATCAGACGGAATGTGCCCCTGCCCCCTGACGCTGAACTGCAACCACCTGACGATGAGGATGAGGAGGGTGGGGATCGGGCAGCACCTCAGGGAGGAAGCGATGCACAGGAGGGACGTGCCATGCGTCATACTCTCATTAACCAATGCTTCTAGCACACATGGACGGGGGATGTCACATGGAGATGGCACTTGGGGCACTGGGTGTGTCTGGGACATGCACACTGTGGACTGTTCACCAATAAAGCACACGTACACAATGAGCAATGTCCACAAATGTGATTTGTGCATAACCAAAAAGTGTATTGAAATTGTGATTTGAATGAACACACCCCATCCCCCCTCCCCCCTCAACTCCCCAACACACCCCCTCCCCCCCAACTCCCCAACACACCCCATCCCCCCTCCACCCTCAAGTCCCCAACACACCCCATCCCCCCTCCACCCTCAAGTCCCCAACACATCCCATCCCCCCTCCCCCCTCAAGTCCCCAACACACCCGATCCCCCCTCCACCCTCAACTTCCCACAAAAGTGTGTGGATGCATCATGTGGGATTGTCCACTGGGCGGACTCTATTCCTCCCCCTCTCCCTGCAGCCGGGGCACCCCTGCCTGTGCTCCGCAGGTTCCTGGCAGATCTGCGGAGGGGGCTGGATGGGGCAGAATTGGCAGCCGAGGAGGTACTTGGCCCCTCACAAGGATGCATGTCCCTCAGAACCTGAACAAGGTTTGTGAGCATGTGCCGCACCGCAGCTAATTCCGTACATATGTCCTTGGTTGAGGATTCTATTGCCGCCTTCACTGTATCAGCACATTTTTGCATTTCGGCCCTAGCACTCCCACATTCGGCCACATGCTGGTTCATCAGTGAGGACAGTTGTTGTTGCCGCTGGATTATCTGTTCCATTGATTGCTGGTTTCTCGGGGCCAACGAGGATGCCAGTGGCGTGTCGAATGTGCTGCTCCCCTCCTGCACAGTTTCAACTGGGGATGGAGTGGCTGGCCAAGAGTTATCAGGGGATTGACCCTGTATGGCTTCATCGTGCAGGCTGCATGGGGACAGGTAGGTGGAATGAAGGTGGCCAGTGGGGGGTCCTACAAATACGTCTGCGTTCCCTGCTTCTTCGTCCGAGCCACCTGCGGTGGCAGCAGTCTCGCTCATTGTGCTGCTTCCGGCATAACCAGTGCCTTCGGTGGGCAACACTTGTTGGGTGTCTGATGATGGTGCAACCATGGTGCTTGGCCTGGTGGACATCTGTGCCCCGGCCTGCGTTGTCACCAATGATTTTGGCTTCTGAGGGATTTTGTGTTTTACAGCAGAGGTGGAGGGTTGCTGTGTGGGGACATCGGGCCTGGCTTACTTTGCAGGTGTGGTGGCAGTGCCTTCCTCGTCACTGTCCGAAAGAGATCCTGTGGTGGAGCAAAGGGGGGAAAGGGTTAGTGATGCCTCTGTGGACTTTGAGCAGGCATTGTGATGGCTGCATTCAATTTGATTTCTACATGTTGCACGTTGGAGGCAGTGACATACTTGTCGTGGTATAATCATGGAGCCACGTGTGTGGCTACGGGAAGGGTGTGCATACTGCATGTGTACAAGGTGGAGGTCAGAACTGCCTGTTGGTAGTATTGTGCAGATGTGTTGTGTTAACCCTGTCAGGCTTCATTGCAATTTCCCTTCAAAGTGGACTTCAGTGACTTTGGAATGGCTGGATTTGAGGCACCTACCTGAGTCACATGAGGTCAGGGCTCCTCTCTCCATGTCTCCGACCCCCTTGATGCATTCGGTGCCAATGAGTGCGGCACATGTCTCCTCCCATGGCTGCATTTTTATTGGGGACTGTGCTCCTCCACCAGTTTCCATGGCCAGGTTCCTGTTGGCAGAAAGAATGCTCCTTACGCGAAGCCGTAGGTCATCCCACCTCTTCCTGCACTGTCGTGCATTGCGGGGTGTAGTGCCAACTGCACTTACCCTCTGTGCAACCATGGCCCATATGGCCTTCTTACGGGCTATTGTTGGCCTTGTCATCTCTGTGGAGAACACCACATCTGCATGTTCCTGAAGTGTGTCGGCCAACATGTTCAGCTCCTCCTTAGAGAAGCGCTCCTGCTGCAGCCGCTCTCCACTTTTTTTAACAACTTTTGGCATTGTGGTGAAGGATTGAGGTAGAGGAAGGTTTGCCGAGGTTGTGAGGGTCAGGTGTCCACTGGTTGCGGCGGTTGGCAATGGATTGTGTTTTTTAAGATGGCCGCCGTGCTCTTTCCCATTCCTGTGCGTTGACGCAACTTCCGGATCCGCTTATTTGCGGTCACCGCTAATAGCGGTCCCCGCTATTTGCAGTCATCGCTAATGGCGGTGATCGTTGATATCGATGGCTGAGGTGGCGGACGCGCTATTTGCACGGCATAAGATGCCGGAAAGTGGCATTTTTAGTGCTTTATCGGCATGGCGGTTGTTACATTACCGGCATGGCGCAATGCTCGTGCCCGAGAGGTCGTAATGTGCCGCTTTTAGCACTATATGGCCAGCACCGACATGTTGATTGCGCCATGCCGGTAATGTCCGCAAATTACCGCCAGGGTCGTAATGAGGGCCATTTTTTTTGTAGTAGTAGTTTTGGGCTATTTTGTACAGGTTCATGTTTTCCAAAGCAGTACTTCTGTTTGGGTAGTATGTGTCAAGTAGATTGTTTTTTAATATGTCATGGCTGTTGGTATCATTTGTGGCTATTGTTTCTATCTCTTGCTAGAATTGTAGTACTCTTTTTTGGGATGAAGCTGGATGAAGGCTAGCCAGACAATGTTTTCAGATTTGCCATAAAAGGCTGTACCGTGTAAAATAGTCTGCAGCTTTGTAGCACCCGCATTCTCTAAGAGAGAGCATTTTTATACTGAAGCTGCACAGTTTTCCTGACAGTGTTTTGTCAGATGATATGTCATGCCAGAGGTTTTTTTAGCTCTGTTATCTCAGCTAGCCTGTGACAGATCATGCAGCTGTATTGGAATTGTCTGCAATGTATTCTATGTTAATGTTTGCATTCCACAAGAGGGCAATGATTGCATTGTAATCATTGATGTACGTGAATGCTTCGTCCCTTTTAATGTTGAATGTGTTTTTAGGGTATTTGCCTTTTACACTGTGTCTAACAGAAGACATCAAGCTATTTACTTGTCCTTTTTTTGCAAACTGGTCCAGAGAAGCCAAAGAGAAATTTGATAGAGTATTTACCTTTGTTTTTATATCTACATTGGCAGTTTCTTACCACACTTATGTTTTTGGAAGCATTAGCATACGATTTGTGTACGTCGTTCACTTAAACCCAGCACTTGCCACTTGCTGGCTGCTCTACCACTGTTTGTTGCCTTTATTATTTATGTATTTATTATTATTCATCTGTTTCTCCTTTGCTTCGCACTTTCCACTTCTCCCCCTTTCAATGCACTTTTCCCCTCCCCCTCTCCCATGCACTTGTGCATTCTTAATGTCACTGGGCCTAGTAAAATCATTGTTTTGTTCTCTCCTGTTCTCCTCCCTTGCCTTGTCACACTCTGAAACACTAGGGCAATAGAAATAAAATATCAATATCAATATCTGGTTTCTGAAGGGATGTCGCAGGTAATGCATTTTAATAAACTGTTGAGCAGTGGCATCACTATCATAGCCAAATTTGGGAGCATCCTGTATGTGGATGTGTGGTGCTCCTCGGGATTGATATTCTTTTCTCCAAAAGAAGCGTTGCACTTCTTCGAGCAGAGGGGTAGTTTTATTGCAGATGATGTGCAGCATGGCAATGAAGCAATGGTGAAAGTACCTTGATAAATTGACAGGGTTAAGACAACAGAGTTCATATGGTGTTTTTATAACTATTGCATCTTTATTTTTGTTTGCAGTGCGTAGGAAGTTGTGCAACTCATCCCATACGTACTCTGCAAAACTTAAAGTAACAAACCATGTGGGTGGGCCCAGGTTCCTTAACATACAATGCACATCAGCATGACCTTGGCAACAGTATTCTTTGTACTATGCATGTTTGCCAAGAGATTTGTGATACTTGACTGCAAAATGTCATCTTTAGCTTTTATGTTTTGCAGCAGTTGGGTAGCGGACATGTATACAAAATTAGAGCCTGTTTTTAATGTGTGTGCAACTTCATAACATATTGTTGCTAGTTCACTTTGGAACAGGATGTGGAAAATGTAATCTACATTTTGTCTGAATCTGGGGTCTTCAGAATACATTCATAAAGAGGGATATTCTGATGCACTAATTTGTGTGGATCTTTCATCATATCTTCCTCCTTTTCCTGTAGGAAAGCGTAGAGCAAAAGAACGTGCTTCTACACTTTTTTACAACATGCCCATTGGGGATCATGCGGCCTGATGAATTTAATATGTTTCTAATGCATCTTCAATGGTGTCTTTGGAGTGTAATGGGTGAATTGTATATTAGTCTAAAATGTTGGCTGCAGTAAGAGGATCTACACATTCAAATTGGCCAGTTGCTGGTGAATCTTGAATTATTTGGGTAGTTTCTCTTAAATTGTCCTGTCCTCTATGTTTATATCTTTGTAGTATTCATTGTTTTCTTTCAGATATTGAATGGCTTGTCTAACTTCATTAAAGTCGACTAGTTGTTGCCAAAATTTGACCAGTTGCTGTTAAATTTGTGTGTCTTTTGTTGGTAAACCATTAACTAGTACAATCACAGATGTAACTATTGGAAATTGTCCTCCTAGAGCTTCTACATTTTCTTTAAGGTTTAATGGCAAATATACTACTTTTTGCAGACAATTTGTCTATTTTTGGTTGAAGGCGTATTATAGCTTGAAATAGGCGTATTGTTTGGTTTATAATACTCTCATAAAAGCTAAGTTGTTGGTGAGCCTTTGGAAGTGGGAATATTTCTAAGTTATTAGTGATAGCACGTGTTGGCATTTGGTTATTGTGAAACTATGTATTGCAGTATGTGCAAACTATGGAGGTGTCAGTTATTTTGTATTAATTTTCTGCTGTTATATATAAAGCTAATTGGAACCATTGTGATTCCCCATTGTCCTCTCTTTTGTATGGCATATATACTATTTGTGTGCTCATTTTATAAAAGTTCAGCAACAGCAGACACATAATTGATCTGGTATTTCAGCAGATGTATTTTAAAACTTAGATATTTTTTTTTGTTAGACGGTTGGTGATTGTGAGGCTTTCGCAAATGTTTTCTGAAGTTACTGAATTTTGTAAGTCAGCTTCATTTTGAAAGTATTTACTTTGAATGTGCTCTATTTCTCGAAGGAGTTCATTGGCTGTTTTATGTAGGAGAATGTTATTTACATTTTAGAGTTCTAGAGTAGGACTTTCTGCATAGTATAGTCTATGCATAAGATTCTGTATAGCGGAATAGTGTGTTGCTAACATTTCAATCTGGTGGAGGGTGCTTTTGCAAGCAGTTCCAAAAATGCAGGCTAATGAATGGCCTCGAAGTCCAGTATGGCTGCACACTCACCAAGAGTCCATGGTTTGTGATGTTTTCATTTTAGTTTTGTCTTTTAGTTTCACATAGTGATTCAGGAACTGTTGTAAAGCTTTAAAGGATTGTTGGCGTACATTACAAATTGAGCAGCATGTCAATTTCTACACTGGACGGTGTGTTTGGGCGAAAGGAATATTTGGTTGAAGGTATGTTGGGGATGTTTTTTCTATAAGAGTTTATTTTGCAACAATGGTGTCTCCTACCATTTCATACCCTCTGCTATTACTTTCTAGGGCAATTGGGTTGTTTTGTTCTTGTTCCTAAGCCTCTTCATTGAAATGTGGTTATGTGCTGCTTGTGTGAATCCATTCACCTTGACAGAAATTTGAAAAGGTATCTATGTTGACATTGGCCATGATTGATTAATTTAGTTATTGGTTTCATTATGTTTAAAATCAATATAAACAACGTTGTCTTTAGTGGAAATGTGCTGTCAATTAGAGCTTCGAGGATTAGTATTCTGCAGTCGTTTTTAAGGGTAGATCAGTACTTTTTAGCTGTCTTTATAAGAATGTGAAGAACTCTACGGTGGATCTTTTTTTGTAAAATTAATTTTTTGGAATTCTTTACTGTGGCTATGCTAACATTGGTATAGTGTTTGATTCATTAGTAGGTCTGCTTTTGTTTGTACATCTTTTTTTACTTTTAGTTTTTGGAAGAAGCCTGCACAATTTCTAGTGGTCGCTGATTTCGTTTTGTTGAGTGAGGTTGCTAGCTGTTTTGTTTTAATGTTTTCTAAAACATTGTTTTAGAGGTGGATGACTATATGCTTGCTTTAATTATTATCTGCTCCATTTTGTCTTTGTTTTCTACATAGCAGATAGGCATTCTGTTCTGTATGTTGGGAAAAAGGAAAGTTTGGGTTTGAATGTTGTGGAATGTATGTACATGTATTATGAATGGGTGTGTGATTGAATAGATGACGAGAGTGCTCTGTGATTGTGTAGTGGGATGATAGGTGTAGTTGGGAAGGCCGTAAGGGTAAGAGTATGTACAGGTGTGATGGGCTTGGTTCAGTGAGTCATGAGTGGTGGTGTGATTGAATAAGTAGGGACATTATGACGTTTTGAGGAAAACAGTGGTTGTTATAATGGTGGTGTTTAGATAGCAATAGAAAGTGTGAATGTTGCAATATAATGAGTAAGAGTGAAATACATGTTGTTGATTCGAAAAGAATACTCTAGGCTAATATATAGTGAAAGTACATTGTTACAATTAGAAAAATATACATGCTGTATCAATGTACTTACTTTGTAGGATGTGAAGAGTGATCTTCTTTCAGTAGCTGTCTTTCCTGTAATTGTGAAAAAAGTTGGTGGTTGTATATGATAATGGTGGAGTATATTTAGTAAGTGAGGTTGTTATATATGAAGGTAGGAGGAGTTGTTGGGAAAAAGAGTTAATATAGTTGTGTTATGGATGGTGTACGAAAGAGTGTTAACTATGTTGTTAGAACAATTGGAGTATGAGTAGTGATTTTTGGCACATGAGAAGGAAGAGGGCAAACATGGGTGTGGGGAAAAGGTGCATTTTAGGTTATTGTTGTGCTGCTTTTTAAATAGAAGTGATGTGATTGTGGTGTGACATATTGTAATATACAGTGCTTTTAAAGAATATGAAACTGTGGCCTAGTGTTAATTTAATGGCAGATTTTTGATGCAGCAGTCTGTTGTATATAGACACATATGTGTGAGAAGGTGTAGAATGGTGGCAGTGGAAGGGATGCAATGAGTGAGGTTGGAAAGTGTGACATTAATATGGAATGAAAAATGGAAAATGCTGACCATTTAAAAATGTTTCATTTAAGGAATTTTTCATGAGCATTTATAGTTGCACTGTGTGTAACTTTTTTGTAAAAGAAAAGAAAAGCAGATGTAAAAAGGTATAGCACATTTTTAAGTGGCAGTTGGTGTATGGAAGTTTAATATGTAGACAGTACATGCATACTTGACAACATGATCCTTTGCAATATGTAGGTGATGTCATCTTTGATGTCCTAGGCGTTAGTCTTAGCCATGCACGGTGGTGGCACAAGTTATGGTTATTTAGCTTACCATATCTGGTGAATTTCTGGGGGTTTTCGGTTTTACTTGTAACCATAACATTCCTTTAACAATGTTTTTTCACTGAATTTCATAGGTTTTTATTATTGCAACTTACCAATACCGTACCTTTAACAACATTTTTTCACTGAATTACAGGGCCTGCGGTAGCAGCCCTGTAGTTATGGTTAAGTTGCTCAACTCATCGGAAGAGCACTTTTTGGGCAGCTTATACGTTTACTCACCTGGACGAATCCTTACCAACCTTTGGAAAAAAAGTATTTGGCACAGTTTGGTGAGGTTTCGTCAAGGGGTGGGCAAAGTTATAGAGGAGTCCCACATTTTGTTTTTCTTCTAAGAAATTTGGCTCTTGCCTACAACCCAAACCACTGGATGTATTTTCACCAAATTTGCAGCAGGAACAGCGGTTTTGGTCCAGAAAGCATGCTTTTGTAAATTTAATGTAAATCCGTCCAGTAGTTTTGTTTAAAACAGAACAAATGTGGGTTTAAAAAAGATAGTGATATCTGGGTTTGGTCCACAGAGTCACTTCCCTGTTTGCTCCGCGTATAGGCTTCGATTGGTCCAGAGGGTGGCGTGATGTCTGCAGACACTCAACGCACCTGCTGATTGGCTGGGGAAAAAGCGTCCAATTTTTCTGAAACGCCCACCTTGTTCTATCCCCAGACAGCTGCGGCTGTCCGCAGATAGTGCGGTGGGGAACAGGATTGGGAAACATGCCTTAGGTCATTTGGTGTTGGGAAGAAGGGCTGGAAAGGGTGGGAGAGTGAAAGATGGTTGATATAATGCTATTTGATTAGGTGGATGAACAGTGTGCGTGGCACAGCAGTCCGTGTACACCGCAGTATTCCACGGACAGCGACTTGGGCAGACAGCTTATGTGATAGGCTTTATTGTGGTAGGGGAGTGGAATGTAGATGATATGAGGATGTTTGCCTAGTTTAAAAATAGGCCATGCACCCAAGAATGTAGGCACTGGCACAACTACCACAGTATCATATGGCCATGCAACCTAAAATTTGGCCACAAGTATTACAGTAGGTAGTGTTCTGTGGGTAGATGTAGAAACATGTTTGGGATTATTTTGTGACTGCAAGAGGTTTGTTTGAGTAGGGGATTGCAATCTGGACAATACAGTAATTTTGCCATTATAGGGTTGGCGGCCTATTTTGTTATCTGCAGATGGTGTTTAAATTAGGAAATTAAGGGCAAATGTATGTGTTTTGGTTGTAGCCAGTGCCCAGATTCTTGTGTGCATTGCTGTATTATGCTGTGGTGGTTGTGGCCAGTCCCTAGACTCTTGGGTGCATGGCAAACATAGCTGGTCTGCGCCATTGAAGTAAATGTTTTCAACAATTGGTGACAATTAAAATAGAACATTGATTGCTACATTTGCATAGCAATTTACACCAGTTGTGTTGGAAAATTTGAATGGACCAGCCAATTCTCTGTCTGAGTCATTTGATGTAATTCCACATGCTTTTTTTGAAGAGGTAGTTCTCTTTGTTTGTGCAGTTGGGCATGCATTTGCCTTTTCATTCAGTACATCGTTCTGTGGTTGTGGCAATTGATGGAGTACAAGATGCTTTCAATTTCTTTGGTGGTATTGTTGGGAGATCATGTATAAATTGTGTTTGCAGTGCTTTTCATTTACAAAGTGTACTTTTTTTAGGAACAGGGTACATTTTGAGATAGGGTGTGTCGTGTGCATGTAGTCTGTTGTACTCTCCGATCCAAGGAATGTGAGCCTTGACTTTGCTTGCATCAAAATTGAATAGAAATAGTCCTTCAAGTGTATATAGGCATGTCAGTGCTATGGAACTCATGCCTTCTTTAAAGACTGTGCTGCCAATGTCAATCAATGCTTGATCTAGTGTTAGACCTTGCGATTTATGAGTAGTGACTGCGTATGCTAGAGACAGAGAAAACTGTTCTCTGCGTACAAACATATCTTTGAAAAGAAGGAAGTGGGCTGTTGAGCGTCCTATCATTTTAACTTCTGAAAGTTTGTCAAAGTGGATGTTGACAAACTGAATGCTATTGTCACGTGTGTATGTCTGGAAGCCAACAACTGTACCAAGTGCTCCATTAACTAAACCTTGCTCCACGTAAAGGTTACGCTTTAGCATTACTCTACAGTTTAAACACAATGGGCCTCATTACGACCCTGGCGGTAAGGGGTTAACGCCAGCGTTAGCTGCGCCGACCCCTTACCGCCAATTACGAGGTCCCTTAGCGCCATGGAGGTTTTAACACCCGCTTTTGGCGGGTGTTAAAATCCATGGCGCTAAGGGACCATGGAGTTAATTACGCCACCGTAATTTACGGTGGCGTACTTAACGCCTTCCCCACTCCCATTATGCCCTATGGGGCAAAAATGGGAATGGGGAAGGGTAAATGGGGATTGGGGACTTACCGCCCCGCCAAGGTCGGAATGGGGCGGTAAGTCCGCCAACCACCATGGCGTAAACGTAGTTTACGCCATGGTGGTAAAGTCACGGCCCAGGCGGTAACTTACCGCCTGGGTCGTAATGAGGCCCAATGTCAACATTTTCTCCAACCAGCTGTGTTAGAGATAGAGTTTTCTAAGGTATTTAGTCGTGCTGCGGCTTGTTGACACATAGGTACTGTCATACCATGCACGCCCAGTTTGTCTGTGGAGTAAACTTGCACTATTGCTTGCATTTCTTTTGTCAACATTGTTTCATTGAATTTTGCACAGCTTGCTAGGGTTAGCATTAAGGACATACAGTTTACATTTCTGTGTGCTAATTGTTCCATGACATCAGTAGAACATGTGTTATGCCCGTATAACTCAGGGATGCGTCTGCTATTTAGGGGTCGATTCATGGAGCAAACGTGCGCTGAAAATCCCAGCGCAAGCAGGCGCAAGGTAGCGCAAGCGTGAGAAACACAGAGCACGCACACGCGTGCGATTCAAGGAAGAAGCTGCGCGTGTTTCCCGCTGTCCGTGCGCCTAATCCTGCCATGGCGCACGCAGGCACACCCGCGGTGCGCTACGCGCACAGCAAAAGCGCACATAGCGCAGCGCACACAACCAAAGTGGGCGGAACAGTGGGCGTAACACGTGGAATGGGGAAAAACGTGTGAAAAAGAAGGTGTAACTGGGGCAGTACTGCAGGGAACTACACGGAACGCCCACACGCATGCCAACAACCCGTATTCATGGATTCAAATACAGGAAACCCGCGCACGGCAAAAGACGCACACAGGCGTCAACGCGTCCGCCACACGAAGGCAGGCGGAAGCGTCCCCGCGCACAGTATAAAAGTGCGCGCAAACAACAAACACGTATATACAGCTACAATGAATGCCCCATTTGTCGCAGCACTGATCATGGGACACCGCAGGAGGAGGAGAATAGCCAGGGCATGCATTTTCGCACCACGGACAAGCCGTTTTGGGATGCCTGACGACCAGGTCTACGGCAGGCATAGGTTTCCACCCCATATCATCCTAGACCTGGTCAGGGAGTGGGAAGATGACCTTACATCCCCCACCCTTTGCTCCCAAGCATTGAGCCCCTTGGAGAAGGTGCTCAATGTCATGCATTTTTTGGCACTGGGTCATTTCAGCGGACTACTGCCATAGTGGGGGGGGTCTCACAGGCCACGCAGTCACACTGCCTACACCAGGTACTGGCAATCATGACAGCGCGCCCCTCAGTCTGCAGGCACATATACATGCCCAGAAAACCTACATCCACCTAGGGCCACTGAGCAAATCTACCGAAACCGCAAGCACTGGCATTCCATCAATGTACAGGTGGTATGCGATGCAAAGGGAATCATCACCTCTGTCTATGCAAACTACCCTGGCTCCACCCATGACAGTTTCATGTACAGAATTTCCGCCCTGAGCCGGGCACTGGAAGCTGGGCAGCATGGCAACACCTGGCTCCTAGGTGAGTACAAATGCCCTTGCACATGCATGCATGTCACACACACACACACAAATACACAAACCCCAATAATCACAACCATTTACACCTCCCCAGGGGACAGTGCCTACCCTCTGAGCAACCACATGATGACGCCAATCCGGAACCCCACCACACCACCCCAGGTAAGATACAACGCCGCCCAAATTGCAACCAGGCCATAGTGGAGCGCACATTTGGAGTGCTCAAGTCACGTTTCCGCTCCCTTGACCGCTCTGGCAGGCAGCTACTCTATGCACCCCCAGTAGTGTGCAGGATCATTGTGGCAGCATGTGTCCTGCACAATGTTGCAACACGGCAGGGCATACCGGTGGACATGGTGGTGCCCCCACATCCCCAACCACAGGCATAGGCACTGCCCATGGGAGGGGACAGGGCACATGGCGAGAAAGCCCGGACCCAGCTTGTGGCCACATTTTTCACCTAAACTGCCACCCCTGAGGAGTGCACACAGGCCTGGCACATACCAGGTGACAATCGATGATGACAAAGAGACAGTCAACTGTCACAACCCTACCACCCTGAGATAGTTGCCATGGAAGTGCCACATTGTCTGCATCCCTAGCTACTTAAACACAAGCTATCCTGTGTGACCAAAAGGCACACATATGACATGACATGATATGCCCTATACACAAGTATTTCAAGGTGCAATGAGGCAGGGAGGGGGGAACAAGGGAAGACAGACAACAATACTACTAGGCCAGGTGTCATTTAGATTGTGCAAGTGCAGGGGTAGGGGGAAGGGAAAAGTGCAAGGGGAAGGGGAGGGGGGGAGTGCAGTACAGGGTAAGTAGACTAAAAAACAAATACATTGGCCAGCTGGTGGCAACTGCAAAGGTAAGTGCAGACAAGTGCTGGGAAGGGGGGGCTGTAGGGATAGAGAGACAGTCCCGCAGTGCAGGGGTTGCCAGGGAGGCAGTGCAAGTGGAGAGTGGCTGGGCCAGGGACCGAGGTCGTTGAGAGTGGCCCAGTTGCAGATCCAGTGCAGTTCCAGTGAAGAATTTTGCAAGGGAGAGGCAGAGAGAAGGCAGAAGCAAAGAGGAAGGTCTTGAGGTGCTTCCCGAACCAGAGATGGTTCTCCTCAAGTTCCAGTGAGGCAGGAAGGCTGTTCCAGAGGAAGGCCCCTGCCGCGGAGAGAGATCTACCCCCAGGTAGTTGCTTTGAGAAGCGGATGACCCTGACATGCAAGGTGTGCATCACACACACCTGCAAAACAGGCCATGGCCATCACTGTTATGTCACTCAAACCCTCCCAAACCACAACATGACATGGCAAGCAATACCCATACACAAGCACAGTAACAGTAAGGTACACATTGCCATGTCCAAAATGTACAGTGGCATCAGACAATGATGCCTGACATGGAATCAGATGAAATGACTGACCAACAACCTCCCACCCAAAATAAGTCATTTCCAAATGCATTACAAGAGTTGTAGACGTAACATAACAATGAATGCCTGTCTACATGCACATTGTGCATTGCAAAATCAACACTGCAGCTTCTGTGTGCTGTGTCCAACTCCTGCAACACACTGCTCAGCGCACAGCACAGTGAACAGCCATTGTGTGTGATGCACACCCTGAGCATCATCTCTAAGTGACAGACCACATCAAAAGGCAAATTAGGCATGTACAGGATCCATAATTGGTCACAGGACATGTGCTGCAGGGACACAGTGGGCACCAGAAGGCAAACAGTGTAAACGTGGATATGCAATGGTGGTTGTACATGTAGTGCATCAGAGTGCAAGTGTGTGGGTCAGTAAGGACATGCACTCAACATATGCATGTGCAATCAAGTGACCATCAGTGTCCTCTACACATCACATGTGAACATTCACCATGTGTACACCCCAGCATGTCAAACCACAACTATCCCCTCGCACCTGAAAGATAAACACAACACATGAACAGGCATTGATCAGCAGAACACAACATGTACATAGGATACCACCATTACAATGTCAGGGTTCCCATCACACTGCAGGGCAAGGCAACTATCAACAACAACCCCTCCCCCCTCCCTCACAAATGACCATGACCCACTGAACAACTGCACCTGGGTCATGGAGCCTTCAACCCTCAATTCCACCTGGCCACAGGATCACCTTTCCCCTTCGTCACCATCTCCCACCTTGTGTGTAAAAAGGTGCCTGCACCCTCAGAGTCCACACTCATTTTCAAAATCACAAAATCCAAGCCAGAAAAACGAACCAGAACACCCTCCAGTAGATGACTTGACGTAGCAGTACCTCACAAAGGCCAAGTACTACCACAATGATGTAACAACCAAGGTAGCACAGTAAAACAATGTCACAACAGGATGTGAACCATGTGTGGTACATAACATAGAATGATGCACCATGAACGGATGTGTACTGTCACAGGTCCCGTGTACAGGAGCGGGAGTGTCCCGGGTGCCTGCAAGGTCAAACTCACACAGGCCTCTGAGACACTGATGGGGAAGGAGGGTCAGGGATATGCAGTCGGGACAGGTGTTGGCACACTGGATAATTGGAATGAGTGGCAGGAGAGGGGAAGAGGAATGACACATGAAAATAGTGAATGCACGAAAATGTACTACCTGCATGAACACATACACAATCCACACAAACTTGGACATCATTGTCATGGCCTTCTGTAGTCCAGGCTTAGGAGTGTCACGAACCAACCACCCCCTCTAGGGTTTTGGCGCCTGCAAGTTTGGGGCTTACACAGGCATCCACAACCCCAGCGGGGAAAGAGGGTTAGGGAACGTTGCTTGGGTAGGTACGGGAAGCAGGAACACCGGGTAGAGGGTACAGGGTTCAAAACTGGATAGGATTCCGGGTGATTAAGGGAAAAAAACATACCAAATTGAATTACACATTCATCCATGCATTAGTGCAAACCCCAGCAAGCCAATGCAGAGCAGTTTGAAAGAAAAACAACAAGACACTTAGCTCTGGTTTTGAGTGCTGGCCTCCTGCCTGTGCACTCTCAGGTCCGGTTACAGGAGCACTGCAATGCTGCAAAGAGAGCCACAGTCAATAACCTGTACGTGCCCATTACACAAAAACACACCACCAAACATGCCCCATAGCAACAAACTACTCTACAAACAGACAATCTGGTGTAGATGCTTCGTACCCATATATAACATTACCCCTGTGATGGGTCAGACACAGTCAATGCAGTAAGTCAGCCGCCGGTGGGTGCGTGGCAAATGGAACACCAATGTGTCACAATTCACACAACATGCAATGTTCCCTGGGTAAGCAGACAGACCCATATAGCAAGGCATGACTTCAGAGCAAGTTGTGTACCACCATGACCGAAACAAAGTTGGCAGTGCATTTATCAAAATGTACATGGAAATGAAATGCACTGCACCCGAGTATGTCCCTTGCTGTATGTCCCTGTGAGCTGCCCCTTTCCATGTCTCTGAAAGCTACATGGTTGATACAAGTGCCTCAATGGACCTTGGTGTACCGGAGGGTATGTGCCACTGCCCCTGCAGGTGTCCCAGACAACCTTACAATCAACAGCCATCAATCCACCAACACATCTGAGCTGCATTGTGTGCTTCAACACCAATATTCGTCCAAGCTCACCCTCAGTGCTGTGACTAAGCCTGCATGTGCAACTCGCCTGGTGCAAGCTTTGCTGTGTTGTGGCCCCCCTGTGCTGCTCACCTTGTCTGGAGTTCCTTGGAACACGTCAGCAGTTCTAGGATGTAGGTCTGCAATCCCTGTGCCTTTGCTTGTGCACACATGTGCATGTGGGCACCAACAAACGTGTCCAGAATTCCGAAGTCCAATGGGCCATGTCTGCTGGCAAAGGTGCTCTGGAGGCTCATCCCCCTGCAGAAAGGGCATGAACCACATGATTAATGCTTTTAAGTCATCTGTGTGTGTCTCTTCAGGCATCTCATTACTTGACCATGTCAGAGAGTTACATCAGAAATCACACCATCAGTCCGTCTTTCACATCCAAAGTGTGGAACACAATATCTACGGCATGAATTGCAACAAGCACGTGTACAGTAAAGATAAGAAACATACTACACAATGCATAGCAATGAATGTACATATTAAACATGAAACACCCCATCTAGCAAAAGCTGAACAGTGGACAAAAACACCAAAATCATCCCCACTAGGGGTGTCAACACAAGTCACACAGCACCAGACATGCCACAGATATGACAGTCCAAAGCCCTTGTGTAATAGGTTGTCACACCGAACCATCCTTGCGAGCCCATGGATAAGGGAGGCAGGAGTGGCATATGTGAGTCAAGGACCCCAAGCAGCAAACACATACACAAGACAAGCCTGAAGGGCCCAGCTGGAACAGACAGTGGATGCCTTCAAAAACCACAAAGCACCGCACCGTCACATGAAAGCACAATAGACAAGCAATTTTAAACTATATTAACTAATTACACTAACTATGGAAAACCTACATCACCTAATTAAACTAACTATCAAACAGAAACTTAACTAACTAAACTAAAAGAAAAATCAAAAATGGCCACATACGACCCGGGGGAGAGGGGAGGCATCCAGGAGGGGGGAGGTACAGGGTGCTGCTCATCATCCACATGCGATGATGCTGAGCCAAAAAAAAAACCTCCATGGGCTCAACGCCTGCACAGCCCGACCTATGTGGGAAATAGATGGTCGTCCGAGTCTGGCTCATCCTGGAAAGGAGGACGTGGCAAGGTAGCCTGGCCACGCCTAGCTGCAGCTTGCCCCTCGTCGGCAGCAAGTCTGCCGGACGGGTGAGCCTGGTTCTGTGTGGCGATGTGACGTAGGTCTGCATGCAGAACCTCACGTGATACACGTGCTTCCTCTTGCAAAGTAGCACGTGTAACACGGAGTTCCTCCTGCAAGGCCTGGCTGGACAACCGCTGCACCTCCCGGCAAGCCTGTAGCTCAGCCGAGATGGTACGCTCAAGCTGTGCAAACCTATCCTCTGCCCGCTGCCTCTGGGACATCATAAGGACACCCAGAGTGGATTTGAGGGAAGCATACTCCTCCCTCAGGGCATCCATGTGCGCCTCTGCGTGAGCAGCAATTGCTTGACGCAGAGATGACATTTCAGCCTGGCGTGCCCTGTCTGAGGCCGCCATGCCCAGCCTGAGCGAGCGGGCCGTGGACCGTGCCGCCTGCTGCTGGAGAAGCACCTGCCTAGCAGGGGGAGCACAGATCGGGCCACACGCTCCATGCTCTCAGCGATGTTCTCCATTGCTGCCCCCTGCCGTTCTGAATTGGCCTTCATGTCTTGCTCCCACTCAGTATACTGCGGTTGCGCGCGGCGACCACGTTGCCGGGCTTGACCCCTGCGGGACCCAAGGACTGGGGGTCCTCGCTGTGTTGGCACCGCCCGCGGCTGCACGACTACATGCCCCCGTCGACATGATGTCCCAGGCACATCAGTGACTGGTGTGGAGGGTGACCCTGCGTCCCGATCCACCACGGGCGGAGGAACCAAGACTGTCTGATCCCTCAGTGCAGGTGTCGCAGACAGAGGAGTGTCCACATCAGAATCACTCACCCCTGACACATGGACTTGATGCTCATCCAACTCAACATGGACGTCAGAGTCTTCATCAAGGCTGGACTCATAGGCAGCCAGATACAAGATGGACTGTAGCACTTGGGGGTTTTCGTGGCCTTCCACCCCATGACCCCCACTTGTGCCGACCCTGTGTCTGGCATGACAACACCATCCTCCGCCTCCATTGCATCATCACCTGAAAAATAGAGAGAAAAAAGGTCACTACACATGTCAGAAGCACACAACACACACACACACCGACAGCAAACGCATCAGGCAGACATGTGACACACAACATATAACCTGGCATGCATGCTGGGTCAACTTTGAATTGCTTCTGTGATCAGACCTGTTGAAAGGTGGCAGTTTCCATGGAAGTGGGCCTATGCAGTGCAGAAAATGTGTACGCCACTCACTACCTACATGTACAAGGACTCCATCGTGTGTGCCAGGAAATGTGAAGGCAGTGCAAGGTCAAATTCAGGCATCACGTGCATTGTGCATTCAATGTGTACCATATCTAGAAGCCAAGCACCCCTCCACCCCAGTACCAAAGCAGGGATGCCTAGCATGGTATCAAAATGCTGACCATACACCTGTGTATTGACAGGCAGTGTTGACTGGCATCAACAGATTAATGTGATTCAAGTGACAACACTGCAAATGATGATGGGACAGTAAGCAGAACACATGATGAAAACTCTGGATGCCGCCCATGTGTGAAGAAGACACATCAACAGTTGGACAGAGTCATTGGCCATTGAACAGGCTGAGGCCTGTGAGCCACACAGATTGTCAGACCCTAAACATATGTGCAACGCAGTACTGAGCCACAGTTGACATGGGAAGGCTGATGAAATGCCATGCAATGTATGTAACCAAGGACTTGTATTACAGTGATCATCCAGTCAAGGACATATAGGGGCATGCGTGCAATGCACATGGAGCATGAATGGGCACTCATGTCCCTGCGGGACATCTGACCTATGCACAGTACAAGTGAGATACCCTGCATCAAGTACTAAGGCTGTACCACACGGCATATTTCTGGCAGATTCTACGCTGGAAATTAGCATCTACACAGGATGCATGAACAAGAAAGTACACATAGGCAAGATTGAAGCAGACCAGTGCAAAGGTGGAACTGGGGTGCAGAGTGGCGGAGGAGGGGCAAGGGAGCATGCCTACATGGAGTCTCCGCATGCAGGCAGAGGAGACATGCATCACGGAAGCATTGCATTACTCACACATCAGAACCATCTACACGTCACATGTAGTGGCAATCATGCACAACACATCCCACAAGTGAAACACACACGTCCTCAACAAACACGCATCAACACTCACTGGACTGGGCATCAAAGTCCAGCATCTCTCCCGCTTCTTCGACCAATTCAGGTGGTATGAACTCTGCAACGAGTGCCTCATGCGGAGTGAGCTCTTCCTCCTCTGGTGCATGCCCACCGCCAGTCACCAGAGTCAAGTTGTAATTAGAGGCACGCTTAGCCTTAGTGCTGCGTTTGATGTCATTCCAACGCTTTTTGCACTCTTGCGCCGTGCGCACCTCATGGCCGAATGAACTGACATGTTCCGCAACATGCTTCCAGTGGGTGTCACGTTGGGCAGCCGTAGTCTGACTATTGGCACCCACTAACATGTCACGGCTTTGGCCCTGCACGTAGTCCACGAGGAAGTCCAGTTCCTGCTTGCAGAAAGGCTTCTTCCTCGACGTGCAGGAGGTCGTGGCTGTGTGTGGGGTCAAAGCCTGTGCTGCAGGTGCAACCTTCCTCCTCTTGGACTGTGGCGCAGACCCTGGCTGGCTAATGCCGCCCTGACCAGTATGGCCAGTGGGTTCGGTGGATTGAGCCAAGGGAGTGGCAGGTGGAGGGACGACCAAAGGCCTGACTTGTGTCAGTGGCAGCTGGGTGCCCTCTAATGGACCCTGTGCAGCAACATCAGCTGTGGCAGGGTCATTGACCGCACCGGTCCTGGTTGGCAGACTCACAACCGGGGTGTTGTTGGGTGCATCTGCCCCTATACTTGCCAACACCCGGCTGTTCGGGGCAGCAGATGACATAACTGCCCCAGGGACACCTGTCTTGGTCAGAGCAGCCCGGCCTGCCCCTATGGTTTCCCTCCTGGCCTGTTGGAGATCTACCAAGGGCTCCTCAAGTGCCAACGCAGCCTGCGCTGGCAGACCCTGAGCCTGGGTGGCGGTGTCCACAACTGCACCTGCAGCTACCACTACCCTTGGGCCCGTGGCAGTCGATGGAACGGACTGCCGGGTCACATGGGCGCCAGTGCCAGATGCAGAAGCTGCATCCCCCGGAACCACAGGGGGTGGTGGCATGACTGCACTGACACATGGCACAACATTGTGCTCAAGTGGCGCACCCCTGCCTCTTCCCCCTCTGTGGCCGCCCTGGACACCCTGGAGTCCCCCTACTCCCTGGTCACCATGGCCACGTCCCCGACCACGCCCGCCACGAGGAGTACGACCAGCTGAGGCGCCCCTCACCTTTGGTGGCCTCCCAACCATGGCACAGATGTAGTAGTGCCGGCACAGATGGAGTGGTGCCAATGGGAGGTGTACACCACAATTGACCTGGGCAATTGGGTGAATGGGGTGGGAAGCAAGATGTTAAGAGCCCCCCTGCACCTGCAAGGCTGTATGTGACCCCGGTGATGTAGTGACGGGTCACGCAATGCTCAGGCACCCCAAAACTGCAGTAAAACCGTGCACGCAACCCTGCAGCCTACGTTCGTGGATTCAACCTCCCTCAGTACGCGGTGCCACCCAGTAACACGAATAACGTATACGCATGGGACACGCAGGCTACTATGACATCGAAAATGGGTGCGATACACAGGGGCACCCGCAGTGGGAAAAAGAGCGTGTGCGACTCACCGTCTGACTAGCGCGATGCAGAAAAACACGCGTAGCCAATACCCCCGCCAAAAGAAGAGATATGTCCTTGATAGCTGTGAAGTTGTGATGGCGCGCGAAACAACAGGAAGCAGCAACACACGTCAGTCTCCATGAAAGGCGCGTACAGCGAACTGCTGGCCCCGCTCACCTTTAACCCGTGCTGAGGGAAACGCCTGCGCGCGTCACGTCACTTATGTGCATGGGCCCTTTCCTCGGATTACACGCGGACGTGCAGTTTTTCACGCGCGCTTATATGCCCATGCGCGCCTGTGCGCGTCACGTCACAGGGGCGCTTGCGCTTGAGGGGCCTTCTGTCCAATGAAATTGCGTATGCGTGCAGACGCGTTTACGCGCTAAGGGCCTTTCCTCGAATTACACGCTCTTGTGCAGAATCAAGTTGGCCACGCGTAAGCACACGGAAGACCACGCTCCTGCCCAGAAGGCCGAATTACTGCCCCCCAGACCCCTGAGCACGCTCCCACCTGCCATCTGCTACTGCCTGACTGCCTGCTGCCCACGTGCCCTGCCATTTGCTGCCTGCACCTCAGCCAGGGGTGCTGTTGCTGTGACCACCCCTGCTGGAACCGAAGACTCCCGACTGGGATTCCATCGCTCCACAGAACAGCCCCAGGACCCAGTTGCCCACCCACTCCTGCCTCTGGGCTTGTCATGTCAGGCACTGCAACATCTGGCACCACTGACAACCCCCGGCCAGAAAGGCAGAGGGGCACCAGCTTCAGTGCCAGGGAAGTTGGTGTCCTGGTGGAGCAAGTCCTGGGGCAGTATGATGCCCACTTCGGAAGTTCCCGCGCCGACAAGGAAGGACGGACTCGGATCTGGACGGACATCGTGACTGCCATCAACGCGGAGGGGGTGGCAGTCCGCGACTTCCAACATGTCAAGAAGCGCTGGGAGGACTTCAGGTCCAGGACCCTGAACAAAGCCCGGCGCCTCTTGAAGGCAGCGGATGCTAAGGTTCGCCGGGGCCACTTGTCGGCATGTATCAGCACTGTGTACATGTGCATGTGTGTGTAATTGACAAGGGTGCAACAGTGATGCAACATGGATGCATGTGACAGCGGGATGTGGAAGCCTGATTGGCAGATGTGACATGGATGCCCATCTGAACACTGCGACACTTGGCAGAGGTGTACACATGTATGTGGTGGTGTTTGTACATGTGTAGTGCACTCCCTGTGTTTCATGTGATGTCTGGCTCACCATTGCCTGCTCATGCTGTTGTATGTGTATGGATGGTGCTGGCAGTCACGATATGGCTGTGGTATGGCTCATGTGTGCAAGTTGAAATGACATGTGTGTTGGGGATTGTGATGGCATGTCTGAGGTTTGCCAATGCCACTCATGTACAACTGTCATGTGTGTATGTGTCCATTGTACAGTGCCCTGATGCCTGTGTTTTATTTCTCCCTGTCTGCAGCGTCAACTGATGAAGAGGGCGGAGAAGGTGCTGTGGAGCACAGCGGCGGGAATCCCACCGCCAGCCGGAGACGCAAGGCCCGGCTCCCGTCCCAGGTTGTGATCTCGTCAGGGAGTGAGGAGTCCGGTGCCGCGTCCCAGGCTGCAGCTGCCGGGGGGAGGTCCAAGAGGCGGAGGTTGGAGTTGGACTCCTCGGCAGCAGAAGGGGCAGCTGGGACCCCACAGGGCCCAACGGGGGAAGATGGCACAGAGTCATCCAGGTTGGTGGAAGGTTTGGTGGAGGAGGAGGCCGTGCAAGCAAGAGAGACGGGGTCTGGAGGTGGGGATTCCACTGGTGCTAGTGGTGCAGTGAAGGACCAGGGACAGGAAGCAGCACAGGCCGCCACGGAGGTGCCTGTGTGCTATTATGTCCCTGATCCTGTCCCTGCACCATCTTGCACCAGCAGGGATGTCTACGTCCAGACCTGTTTTCAGGCAGGGGACGAGCTCACGACAGCTGGCCTTCCTCTGCCTGCGGACGTGGCTATCCGGGTCCGGGTTGAGCCTGTCCTGACTGGTGTGGTGTTGCGTCAACGGGCCATGCGAGGTGACCTGCAGTCTTTTCATGGGGAGACTGCACGTCATCTCGAATGGCTCATTGACCGCGTCAACCTACTGGGACAGGTCACCCAGGCCGGATTCCTCCGTTTGATGGGGCTTGCTACGACCCCTCCTCAACTGAACCCCCTATGCGCCAGTCGTCCTCCGTGCCATCTTCCCACCCATCAGTCACCTGGGTGCCCTGTGGAGCTGCCTCTGACGGTGCGGCCAGGCTGGTGGAGGAGGCATCCCTGCCACAGTCGGGAGTCGGACGTCCAGCAGGGGTGGCCACATCAACGACTGCACCCCAGCCAGCAGAGGATGTGCAGGCAGCAGGAGGCAGTGCACGGGCAGAGGCACAGCAGCAGCAGCAACGTGGTGGGAGCCATGATGGCTCGAGGCCATCGACATCGGAGGGGCAGCATCGGCTGGAGGACAGGAGGACCCAGGACAGAAAGTGTCTTCTGTGTGGCAGTGGTTGGCCCACGCCATAGATGCGGAGCGGCAGCGGGCAGAAGAGGCACGGCTCACGATGGTCAGAGCGGAGAACTCCATGCAGAGGGCCCTGAGGTGGGCCGAGTGCCTCAAGGCAATCCGCAGGGGGTTGGAGGTGGACACTCCTACGGCCATGGAGGAGGACCGCCTCCGGGACATTGAACAGGAGTTGGATGATGCCCTGGCCCGGGACATCCAAAAGTGAGCTGTCGGACTAGCCCGCTGCCCTTGTAAATAGTTCTGTAGTTAGTGTTAGGTTTCCTTTGGTTTTGCATTTTTTTTGGACCTTTTGGACAATGGGCCACATTTTTGTATATAGTTTTTTTTATTAGGTAGTGTTATTAGATAGGTTTCATTTCTTCTGTTGGGATCATGGACCCTGGCTTGTTCATCTGTATATAGTTGACTGTTGGATTTTCTTTTTTTTTTTACAATTTACCCATGGAGCAATGGCTTTCAATTATAATTTTCCATTGGATTTACTTTTGTGGACTGTGACTTTGGACACTATTCCTTTGGATTATGATTTTTGGTTTTGCATTATTTCACGGACATGCTGCTTTTTATTTTTTTAAATTCCCATTTCTGTTTGTTTATTTTTGATTCAATTTATGTTTCCTTTAATACATATTTTTTGTTTAAACTTCAATGTGTAGTATCATCTCATTGGTTTAATGCATATCATGAAATGGGTTTTGAGATTCACTGACACCCATTGGGTGTATGTGAGGGACATGTGTTCATTTCCAAACTTGCAATTGGGGTTCTATCATGTTATTGCCATTTCTAAGTGGGTGGATGCAATACTCGGGTGGGTGTTTGGCATTTGGAGGGTGACCATAGGGACCAGGGATCTAGATTGTGATGACATGTTGGCTGGGGGACATGAGTGGGGGCCTGGTGGAGGGTGCCCCACAGTGCTTGGGGGTGGGGGTGCAGGGGAACATGGGTTGGGGCCTGGTGGAGGGTGCCCCACAGTGCTGGGGGGTGGGGGTGCAGGGGAACATGAGTTGGGGCCTGGTGGAGGGAGCCCCACAGTGCTGGGGTGTGGAGGTGCAGGGGGACATGAGTTGGGGGCCTGCTGGCAGGTGCCCCACAGTGATGGGGGTGGGGGTGCAGGGGAATATGAGTTGGACATGAGTGGTGGCCTGCTGGCAGGTACCCCACAGTGCTGGGGGGTGGGGGTGCAGGGGAACATGAGTTGGACATTAGTGGATGCCTGCTGGCAGGTGCCCCACAGTGCTGGGGGGTGGGGGTGCAGGGGAACATGAGTTAGACATGAGTGGGGGCCTGCTGGCAGGTGCCCCACAGTGCTGGGGGGTGGGGGTGCAGGGGAACATGAGTTGGGGCCTGGTGGAGGGTGCCCCACAGTGCTGGGGGGTGGGGGTGCAGGGGAACATGAGTTGGGGGCCTGTTGGAGGGTGCCCCACAGTGCTGGGGGTTGGGGGTGCACGGGAACATGAGTTGGGGCTTGGTGGAGGGTGCCCCACAGTGCTGGGGGGTGGGGGTGCAGGGGAACATGAGTTGGGGCCTGGTGGAGGGTGCCCCACAGTGCTGGGGGGGTGGGGGTGCAGGGGAACATGAGTTGGGGGCCTGGTGGAGGGTGCCCCACAGTGCTGGGGGTGGGGGTGCAGGGGGACATGAGTTGGGGGCCTGCTGGCAGGTGCCCCACTGTGCTGGGGGGTGGGGGTGCAGGGGAACATGAGTTGGGGGCTGGTGGAGGGTGCCCCACCGTGCTGGGGGTGGGAGTGCAGGGGGACATGAGTTGGGGGCCTGGTGGAGGGTGCCCCACAGTGCTGGGGGGTGGGGGTGCAGGGGAACATGAGTTGGGGCCTGGTGGAGGGTGCCCCACAGTGCTGGGGGGGTGGGGGTGCAGGGGAACATGAGTTGGGGGCCTGGTGGAGGGTGCCCCACAGTGCTGGGGGTGGGGGTGCAGGGGGACATGAGTTGGGGGTTCTGCTGGCAGGTGCCCCACAGTGCTGGGGGGTGGGGGTGCAGGGGAACATGAGTTGGGGCCTGGTGGAGGGTGCCCCACAGTGCTGGGGGGTGGGGGTGCAGGGGGACATGAGTTGGGGGCCTGGTGGAGGGTGCCCCACAGTGCTGGGGGGTGGGGGTGCTGGGGGACATGAGTGGGGGTGCAGGCTAGTCCCCTGTGGTGTGGGCTGCCTGCAGGGCCGTGGAGGTTGTGGAGCAAACACCTGGGAGGACCCACACAGCCAATTCACGTGTAGTACTCTACGGAACCCCTGAAATACACGTACCCTGCTGATATCACATGTGAAACTTCCCGCGCACCCCAAGATACACGTACCCAGGCCCTTCGCGTGTGGAACTTCCAGCGCACCCCAGTAATACAGGTACCCTGCTGAATTCACGTGTGTAAGTTTCCACGCACCCCGAAATACACGTACCCAGGACATTCGCGTGTGGAACTTCCAGCGCACCCCTGATATACACGTACCCTGCTGAATTCACGTGTGAAACTTCCCGCGCACCCCAAGATACACGTACCCAGGACATTCGCGTGTGGAACTTCCAGCGCACCCCTGAAATACACGTACCCTGCTGATATCGCGTGTGAAACTTCCCGCGCACCCCAAGATACACGTACCCAGGACGTTCGTGTGTGGAACTTCCAGCGCACCCCAGTAATACAGGTACCCTGCTGAATTCACGTGTGTAAGTTTCCGCGCACCCCGAAATACACGTACCCAGGACATTCGCGTGTGGAACTTCCAGCGCACCCCTGATATACACGTACCCTGATGGAATCGCGTGTGAAACTTCCTGCGCACCCCTGAAATACACGTACCACGCTCGCACAGGGCCAATCGCGTGTGAAACTTCCTGCGCACCCCAGTAATACAGGTACCCTGCTGAATTCACGTGTGTAAGTTTCTGCGCACCCCGAAATACACATACCCAGGACATTCGCGTGTGGAACTTCCAGCGCACCCCTGATATACACGTACACTGCTGAATTCACGTGTGAAACTTCCCGTGCACCCCAAGATACACGTACCCAGGACATTCGCGTGTGGAACTTCCAGCGCACCCGTGAAATACACGTACCCTGCTGATATCGCGTGTGAAACTTCCTGCGCACCCCAAGATACACGTTACCCAGGATAATCGTGTGTGGAACTTCCAGCGCACCCCTGAAATACACGTACCCTGCTGATATCGCGTGTGAAACTTCCCGCGCACCACAAGATACACGTACCCAGGACATTCGCGTGTGGAACTTCCAGCGCACCCCTGAAATACACATACCCTGCTGATATCGCGTGTGAAACTTCCCGCGCACCCCAAGATACACGTACCCAGGACATTCGCGTGTGGAACTTCCAGCGCAACCCAGTAATACAGGTACCCTGCTGAATTCACGTGTGTAAGTTTCCGCGCACCCCGAAATACACGTACCCAGGACATTTGCGTGTGGACCTTCCAGCGCACCCCTGATATACACGTACCCTGATGGAATCGCATGTGAAACTTCCAGCGCACCCCTGAAATACACGTACCATGCTCGCACAGGGCTAATCGTGTGTGAAACTTCCCGCACACCCCAGTAATACAGGTACCCTGCTGAATTCACGTGTGTACGTTTCCGCGCACCCCGAAATACACGTACCCAGGACATTTGCGTGTGGAACTTCCAGCGCACCCCTGATATACACGTACCCTGCTGAATTCACGTTTGAAACTTTCCACGCACCCCTGATGTACACGTACCCTGATGGAATCGCGAGTGGAACTACCCGTGCACCCCTGAAATACACGCACCCAGCTGAAATAATGTGAGGAACTTCCCGCGCACCCCAGTGATACACGTACCCCGCTTGCCATGCTGGTACAGGATTAGCGCAGCCCTTTGCGCTGGATTGGGGATTTTGATGCCTTTTCCCTGCGCAAGGGGCGTTCTTGGGGGCGTAACTGGCGCTGCTGCAGGGTCGCTGCGCCACTGTGCGCCACGGCTGGTTTTGGTGGCTGGAATCCATGAATACGCTGTGCGCGTAAATGTATTTTGGCACACGTGGCTGGCTCAGGGATTCGCACTGTAGGAGTGTTTAGCGTGTTTTGGGAGCACAGAGTACAGCACCACTGCACAGGATCATTGTATAGCTTGTTTTTTGTTTTTTTTGAAGTGCAGCGCCACTGCATGGGTTTGGTGCATTGATATAATGTGGTACAGCAAGACATGTGTTATTGAGCATTTTTATGCAGCGCCACTGCATGGGTTTGGTGTATTGCTATGATGCAGTTGTTTTAAGCTATGTGTTGCCAGTGTAACACAGACATATAAGTAAGAGCAGGTTATTCAGTCAAAAATGTTTTTTACATATAAAATGGAAATACATTTTTCACAGTTAAAAGCACACATCTGTACCTTCAAAATGCACACCATTTTTCACCTGAAATGCCTATGTTGCAAGAGACACATTTGGTAATTAACAAACTAATCTCACTAACAAGACTAATAATTATAACTCATTAATAAAAGAATGTGTCTTCACTGCAAAAAGAGGCAGACTCTGAAAATCAGTTTTAAACACACATTCAAGTTTTTTTTTTTTCTTTGCCTTTCTGTGCTCTGTCCACAGTAAGTGCAGGAAGCAAAGACTTTGAATAAGCAGGAAATCAGCTTGTTACAGTTGCAACTGTACAAGAAGAGCCATTGTTAAAAGTAGGAGGATAGAACATGATTGATTCTGATTGGAGCACGTCACATCAAGCATCATTTTAGAGGCTATGACTAGTGTTTTGCTGCAGAATCTGGGAGAAGAAGGGCAGAGACATCTTGACACAGCTCGAGGAAGGACGGGGTAGACAGCTGGGGATGCCTGATTCCTAAAGCAGATTGAACTTGGTTGCAGAGACTAGCTTTTCCAGTCAACAAGTCCCAGTTCGAGTGACAGCAGATGCTTGTCCTTGCTGGGTGAACCCCTCCAGAAGGCGAACAGCCAAAGAAGTTACATGCTGAATAAGCCTGGTAATTATCTCACTGAGGTGTGGGGGCTGAGTGTGTACGAGAATATTCAGTCAGTGTAGGAAAGGAGATTCCTGTGCTTTACTCACGTGTTTAATGTTGCAAATTGAGTTCTTGTCTCTGCCACTCTCTTTTCAGTGTATCACAGATAATGCTGTTACTCTGCTATTTCATTTGTTTCTGTAAAGAGTGAGATTGTGTTTAAATGCAACTTTTATAATACACAAAAATATCTGAAAGCAGACGGGTGGTGTGTTTTATATTTACCAATACAGTGCTGATGATGTGGGGAGATGTTTAGACAGTGCAATTGTCATTTTCAAGGTAGGTAAACATAAGATTTGGCTGCAGCTGTGTGCACAATGTAATTCAGTATGAGCAATTATAACTAACTGTGTGTGTTGTAATCTGCCGGAGGTCTATGAGTCGGCAGAAAGGGAGGCCCGGGACATAGTTCACTACCGTATATAAGATAGTGAAAAATACCACATGATAGCTCGCTGCCGTAGATAAGACAGAGAGAAATTGCCCATGGTGGCACACTAAAAATGAAAATGTGGTGTTCCTGAAATGCAAGCCTGAGGTCTCTCTAGTGATTACACAAACAATCTAAACAAAAATAAGGGGTTCTGGATATTGGGGCCACAAATAAAACAAAGGAATTATGCTCACCAAAATACCACCAATCATGCATACCAACCACGCATACCAACCACGCATGTCTGTGTGCTGAAATAATGCATGTCCACTGTATTATTGTTGTACATGGCCCAATCTGAATACGAGGAGTGATTGTTGCTAAATTATTTTTCGGCGGTAAGAAAATACCGTCAGGCCCCAAATCTCCACAAAATACCCAACATATTTATGGTGCGTTGCAGGCTGGGAAAGTGATCACAGAGCACCTACTGGGCGTGGCAAGTGTGTCTCACACTGCCATCAGTACATTAAAGGGAAAACGAATTTCAGAATGTCACAAAGGGAAACCACATTTTCAGACCTAATGCAATATTTAGAGGCAAAGTTGTTTGCACATGGGACGTGGCCATCGAACAGTACCTTAGAATGGCGTGACTGCATTCAGGGTGAGGTGCAGAAAGAAAAACTAGACAATATTTTTGCAGAAGGCAGCATAATTCAGGTCTGCCTTACAAGATTATTGAATGCAGCCGATTAAAGTGCAGCGAAAGACTGTTTAATACGGCTATGTGGCAAAATATGGTTTATTTTGAATAGGTCCCTCCGAAAGCAGGAAAATGATACCCAGCTAATTAACAGGTTAAAGACTGAATTAGATGGGGCAAGTAAAAATCAGGAAATGTTAAGAGCAGAATTGGATGTATGCCAAAAAGACATGCAATTAAAATGCAGAGACTTTGATGCTCAGTTATCCAAAAGCAAGAAACAATTTGAGGATAGTGAGCAAGAATTGGTACACTTAAGTGCCTTAGTGGACCACATTAGACAGGATAAAGATGAGGTTGTTTCAGAAATGCAGATTTTACAAAAAGAACATTGTGAAAAAGAATGTGATCTCCAGAGTGCAGAACAAGAAATTATTAAAATGACTCAAGAAAGAGACAAGAGAAATAAAGAGTTCAATGAATGGCAAATGCAAATGTGCGACATGCAGGAGGTGATTAATAAGATGAGTGATGAAAACAACTATTTGCAAAATGAACCAAACAGACTCCTTAAAAAGTGTAAGGACTTAGAACAGCAAATGTGCATTCCCAGGTCCCAGGAGAGGCGGCAGGGTACCACATTAAATGAAGTGGAGGTGAATTCTAGTTCTGCCCAAAGAGCTAGTGCTCCAGTGACTGGGCCGGTGACTGAACTTGGTTGCAGCGCCCTTGGGGGATTTGATACTCCCATACACCTGAAAACAGGATTGAATCACAAAGTAGTGCAATTCCATGCATTGCAACAAGTAGCCCCATAAAAATAATGAAGTCCATTAAAGCCCTGATCAAACCATTTAAAGAGGGAGGTGAATGCTGCATTGAGGATCACTTAGAAGCGGTGCATGACATTTTTAAAGCACTCCAGATACCTAAGGAACAGTACAGACAATATTTTCATTTAACTTTAGATGCCCCGACAGCCAGCATCATAAGGGGATTAAATGAACAGCAGAATATGGCATGGGTGGAGTTTGAAAAAGAAATTAGGCGTCATTTTTCTCCTTTTCAGTCATTGCAGGAGGCAAAGAAAGTCGCTTACACAATCACTGCTGGACCTAATACATCCCCTCACCAATTTTTACAAGACTTAAAAAGAGCATTTTCTCGCTTTGATGTATCTTTTGACCCAAATTCCAATGAGTTTAAAACTGCATACTTCTATGGGCTACAGAAAGACATCATATCCCAATTGGTCCGTGAATTTGACCGTGACAAGTCCCTTGAATGGATTGTACATCAAAGCACAAAACTATATGAGGTACTCTATTGTCAGGGTAGAGAAAGTGATAAAATGAAAGATACTAGACCTAAATCTAAATAACCCTCAGCCACAGGAATGGAAATCAGGTCAGCCAAAATGTCCCTTGAGTCTGCTCAAAGCCAAGGTAAAAATAATGTGACACCTGAACAAAGGGGTAATCAACAAAGATCGCCCTTTCCTACACCAATGTTCCAATCACATGATCCTAGTAATAGGGAGAGCTACATCAGCCCTAGGTATTTAGGGGACAGATCCCGGGTAGGATCTTGGCCTGATATGGCAGGTATGAACAATAACCAGAGACAAAATCAAGATCAAAGAAATGATGGTCCCTACCAGTCATTGGGGACATAGAGCAGATTTGATCCCAACACCATGATATATGGTAATCAGGATAGTCCCCGATATGTGGATCGATTTACTGATAATGGAAATCAACATAGGGGCCAGTACCCACAATCTGAGAGACAGGACATGAGGCAAAACATGAACTACAATCCACGTCAGTACAATGATTCCCCACCAGGGGACTATAATCAAAGGATGGGTGCACCCCGCTCCCCTCAACAAATGAATCAAGAGTTCAGAAACCATCCCAACAGACATCAATCACCTGAGAGGTTTCAGAATAGATCCAATCAGGGGGAAAACAACCAATATCGACCTAGTCCACAGAAAGAGGATTCTAGAGAGATGGAAAGGTTCCAGTGCCTTGAGGCCCAAGTGAAAATGTTAGCTAAGCAAATAGGAAAGCTCTATACAGCACAAAAACAACCATCTAAAGAGGGGGCTGATGGCCCTAGCAATGACCGAGGGGCTTCTGAGAAGTCACTAAGTACTTATGACACCTGCAGTGCCAAAAAGACAGATTGCCCTGATGTAATTTTGCATAATGACTCTGAGATGCCTAATGATTTAAAAGTGAAAGCACCAATAAATGCACATGTAACAGAAAATGCAAATACTTCTAAAAAAGAGGTACAGTTTAACCTAGAACTAAATCAAACATTGAAGATTTGTGCAAATAAAAAAGAAACACATGGAATTCCAAAAGAACAAAGAGAAATATTTAAGAATTTGGCTCATGCATGAGGAATACCAGTGAACAGGGAGTAAGTGGGGATGCTATAGCTCCTTCCCTGGGCAAGCAAAACAATGACCAAACACAGGTAGAAAAAGGAAATACTCAAAAGGAGGGTACGGGTCAATCACCTGAAGAATTCTTTGAGCCACATATTTTTGAAGAGGCTGAAAGGGCTGGTATCACACTAAATGATCACAAATGCACATAATTAAACAATGACAAATTGCTGAATGATGTTGTTACACATGTTCAGTTGGAAGGTTGTAATGTGGTCTCTGATGTTACCCAGATGGATGGGCGAACAGTGGCCACACTCCAAAAAATCTCTGATCATGGAGAAATGAATAAAGTCTCTCGCGCAGAAATGGGTAAAAAGGAGGGAAAAATGTCTTTCCATTTACCAATGTGCTTAGCCAAAAGTGAAAAAGGCCTGAGAAAGGTGAGCCCTGAAATCAGTAAGAATACACACTTCTTATGTGTATTGGAGGAAGTTGAGGACAGATATTATGCACCCATCACTGTAGAAGAAAAATGCCACACATTTGCTATGATTGACACTGGCGCACAGGCCACAATTATGTCCAAGGAGCTGGTAAAGAGTATCAATGAAGGAAGACCCCACAGAGTCAGATCACAGTGATGGAAAATCAAGGTCCAGTGCATAACTTTAATGGGGAGGAGGTGCCCATCATAGGTGTAACTGAGGTCGACATAAAAATAGGAAAGTTCAGAATGAAACAAGAGGTATTGATCACATCTATTTGTGAAATTCCATTTCTGATGGGGACGGATTGCCTGAAAAGATTGTCTCCTCTCATAGATGGGGTGAATGGAGTGCTGTGGTCATTAACCAAAAAAACATTGAGGCCTAAGAAACTAAAATCACAAAACAACAACATAAATGAATGTCACACCGTTGCCAAAACAAATGATGCTGTGGAGGTATATCTCCAGAATAGTTGCATACCTAGTGTCACTGTTATATTAATGTGTCAAGACAAAATGCAGAGCGACAATGAAGGACTACCTGTACAAATCTACTTGGACCCAAGGAAAAATTGACAGACTGCCATAGATGAGCACACATTACGTTTTTATTTAAAAGAGAAAACAATCAAACAGAATATTGCTCCTAAAACAGATTCAGAAAAACACATTACCACTCTTGCTGAAATACACATGGAAGATGAGCAACCATGGGTTCATGTTGTTATAAATGACTGTTTTAAAACAATAAAAGCCACTTTAGCGCTTGAACAGGAGAGGAGCTTCATTAATGAGAAATTATTGCAAAAAATGATGGAGATGGAGGAGATCCCGAAATTTAGAATTAAGAACCAATATGTCTCTGGTTTGGACAGTCCAGACTTTGAAAACCGAATTGCAGGCAGATGCATGCTGAAAATTAACATTGGACAAAAAACAATTCACCATAATGTGTGGATAGTGAGTGGAGCACAAAATGACTTTTACATGGGCAACGACATCATGCATAGGATGTGCATGGTGTTAGATTTCCTTAATCAAAAGATATGGTCACGCCTAGGTGGGCCTGCACCTGAATTTGAAGACAAAAGAAGAGCTTTTCATTGCGCGCAGCTGGTCCCATATGCAGTTGAATTACAGATGAGGAAGGATACTATTATTCCTGCATTCACCAAACAGGTTGCAATAACACTGAAGTGCAGAAATGGACAGCAGATGAAAGATTCTGATTCATTTGTGTGCCTGAATGAATCCATAAAACAGCAGGGCCTGGATTATGAATACATTCCATTGGTTGATATTGGTGAAGGGTCTGTAAAAATTATGGTAAATAATAAAGGTTATTACGCTGTCGACTGGTTAAAATGCACCAGTCTGCTGGAAGGACCTTTGTGGATATCTCACTAATTTGCTTTAAGTAAATGTTCAACATTTTCCAAGAATTCTTCAAAAATAATAATAAGTTCAATTAGTTGTAACCAAAAAATCTTTTATTTAGAAATCTGCATTTGTCTGAGGCCTTTAGCAAGCATCATATTGTCCAATGCATTTCGGTCTGTGCTAGACCTTCATCAGGGACTATTAGTGATCAAAAGATAAAAAATAAAAAATAAAGATCATGTTATCTAATATGTTAATAACAGCATACATTTTCATTTAATCCAATACAAAATTTTACATTGTACTTAAAGTTTGCTCCAAAATGTACCTGTATTAAACGATGCTTCTAATCTTAGGCCTGTTTGTATTCAATTCCTTATTGGAGAATTATCCAACTCTGCTTCACTCAAACATGCTTGTTTATATTTTGTTATATGCCCTTTGTACAGCTTGCTTCTGTTCTTGATAATCTAAATGATAACCAATGTATACTTTACATTTCAGCAAATATCTAGTCACAAATGGTTCTATCAACCAGAGTTTCACTTGCTCTCAAAAACAGT
Source organism: Ambystoma mexicanum (assembly GCF_040938575.1). NCBI lineage: Eukaryota > Metazoa > Chordata > Amphibia > Caudata > Ambystomatidae > Ambystoma > Ambystoma mexicanum. The sequence goes on from NC_090934.1 coordinate 623,139,039, forward strand.
CTTACCTGTAGTAAACAGATGTGGAAGCAGCCGGGCACCTTGCTCGCGTGAAAACGCGTTGCTGGTTGCTCGGGCTGCTTTTATAGTGCAGAAAATGGCGCCGGCGCGCAACGTGATGACGTCATCAACGTGATGACGTCATCGCGTGCCAGCAGCCATTTTGAAATGTTGGGAAAAAAATAAAAAAAAATTAAAAAAAAATAAAAACTATAATTGGATGTCAACTGTTCCTTTGTGTGTACCAATGTACATATACAAACTTATAATGTGTTAAACTTCTGGGGTATTAGATCTTTTTTAGTTTCACACATAATTGGTTTCTTAGAGTATTAACTCTATATTCCTGAACAAAGTAAAAACAAACTACAATTCACATGTTCCATTTTATGGTATAATTGCCACACATACATTGTTATATTATTAGTTATTTTCTCATATGAATTATTGCTGTTGTAATTCCACATGAAGTTCTGTATATGTTGTTTCAGGTACATGTAACGCGACTATCAACACTTTAACTTACTTAATATGAACACCCAATGAAACGAACCAATTATTTACTGATATGCTCCAGGTTGCTATATACTTCAACTTTGTACACATATTTTTGGACATTAAATAATTAACAGCATACTCACATTCATGTGTTGGTACCTAATTTCAACGTAATTTCATTTCATTAAATTTACTTTAAAGAAAACATGCAAAGTTACATTCCTCATTGAGGCCATCCGGATGCATAGAGTTGAGTTTTTCAATCCAGTAGGTTTCCTTCTGATTTAGAAGTCTGTTAATGTCAACTCTCTGTCCTTGAGTAACTTCCAATACATCCAAGATTTGAAATTTAATTTGCGCTATTTGATGATTAGCTTCTCTAAAATGTCTTGCTACTGGAGATTTGATGTTTCCTGTACGAATATTTGAACAATGTTCGTTCCATCTTGTTTTCGCTTTACGGGCGGTTTGTCCCACGTAGTACTTGCCACATGGGCACTTTATACTGTATATAACATTCATAGTGTCACATGTTGCGAATTTCGTCAAGTAGATTTTGCAACCTGTGTTTGGGTGAAACACAACGTCCCCTTTCTGAACCATGTTACAATTTGAGCAGTTCAAACATGGAAATGTTCCCTTTCTTGTTGTTCTTATTTTTTGTGTTTGAATGTCACTCCTTATCAACATATCTTTAATATTCCTGCTTCTGGTGTAGGCAAACATTGGAGGAGTGGTATAGAGGTGTCCCAGTATTCTGTCCTCTGATAGAAAATGCCAATGTTTCAAAACAATTTTCTTAACTTTATTACTCTCTGTAGAATATTTAGTCACATAGATGAATGGTGTTTCTTTAACTGACGTAGATTTGGTTAATACTTCTTGTCTATCCATGGTTATCACTTTGGAAATAGAATCATTGATCTCTTGTATAGGATAACCTCTTTGTAAAAATCTCTTTGCCATATCTTGTATTTGCTTACCACATTCCACTTCATATTGCACTATTTTCTTAACCCTTAACATCTGGCTGTAAGGGAGACTTCTAAGAGTATTTTATAAATTATAAATTATCCTATAATTGACTTGTTAAATGAAAATGAAACAGAAAATATTCTCTTTTTAACCTGTGTTTAATTTCAGAAAAAAAAAATGTTTTATTTTTGGCAAAAGGGTGGTTAGTATTGTGCTATATACTTAATCTGTTTCTTTTCTATTTTGGTTTAGAACATTAACTATTTATACCGGAGGTCACGGGAGACGATGGAATATGGAGTCCCCTGGATGAAGACCAAAAGATGCCTGCCTCCGGGTGGAGGTGAAGACAAAATAGCCAGAATGCCAAAGAAAAGATGACTTCTATAGAGAAGGATCCAAGAGTACCAAGATGAAAGATTACCCGAATGAACCAAAAGAGGCAGACAAGAGTCCTGACATATGGAGTTCCACGTATTTATTATTTTAATTAATTGTTTTAATCTGTTATGTTAATTAGTTGTTTTATTTTATTATTTTCAATTGACTTCAAGTATACAATTGAAATACTGGACTGGACACTTCCATTGGGAAGGCAAATGTAGAACATTTTATAAGAATTGATAAATTCAGTTGAATTTTAATATATTGATTGAACAGCGACTTTCAATTTTCATCTTCACGACAAGGATGTTGATTGTATTGGATTGTTACATTTTTGAAAGAAGGAAAGGAACAAGTTGGATTTTTTCCAATTGTGGCTCAGATTAGCCAAATTAATAAAAAAAAGGATGGTATATGTAGGAGTGTTTAGCGTGTTTTGGGAGCACAGAGTACAGCACCACTGCACAGGATCAATGTATAGCATGTTTTTTTTTTTTTGAAGTGCAGCGCGACTGCATGGGTTTGGTGCATTGACATAATGTGGTACAGCAAGACATGTGTTATTGAGCATTTTTATGCGACGCCACTGCATGGGTTTGGTGCATTGCTATGATGCAGTTGTTTCAAGCTATGTGTTGCCAGTGTAACATGGACATATAAGTAAGGGCAGGTTATTCAGTCAAAAACGATTTTTACATATAAAATGCAAATACATTTTTCACAGTTAAAAGCACACATCTGTACCTTCAAAATGCACACCATTTCTCACCTGAAATGCCTATGTTGTAAGAGACACATTTGGTAATTAACAAACTAATCTCACTAACAAGACTAATCATTATAACTCATTAATAAAAGAATGTGCCTTCACTGCAAAAAGAGGCAGACTCTGAAAATCAGTTTTAAACACACATTCAAGTTTTTTTTTTCTTTGCCTTTCTGTGCTCTGTCCACAGTAACTGCAGGAAGCAAAGACTTCGAATAAGCAGGAAATCATCTTGTTACAGTTGCAACTGTACAAGAAGAGCCATTGTTAAAAGTATGAGGATAGAACATGATTGATTCTGATTGGAGCACATCACATCAAGCATCATGTTAGAGGCTGTGACTATTGTTTTGATGCAGAATCTGGGGGAAGAAGGGCAGAGACATCTTGACACAGCTCGAGGAAGGTCGGGGTAGACAGCTGGGGATGCCTGATTCCTAAAGCAGATTCAACTTGGTTGCAGAGACTGGCTTTTCCAGTCAACAAGTCCCAGTTCGAGTGACAGCAGATGCTTGTCCTTGCTGGGTGAACCCCTCCAGAAGGCGAACAGCCAAAGAAGTTACATGCTGAATAAGCCTGGTAATTACCTCTCTGAGGTGTGGGGGCTGAGTGTGTATGAGAATATTCAGTCAGTGTAGGAAAGGAGATTCCTGTGCTTTACTCACGTGTTTAATGTTGCAAATTGAGTTCTTGTCTCCGCCACTCTCTTTTCAGTGTATTACAGATAATGCTGTTACTCTGCTATTTCATTTATTTCTGTAAAGAGTGAGATCGTGTTTAAATTCAACTTTTATAATACACAAAAATATCTGAAAGCAGACGGGTGGTGTGTTTTATATTTACCAATATGGTGCTGATGATGTGGGGAGATGTTTAGACAGTGCAATTGTCATTTTCAAGGTAGCTAAACATAAGATTTGGCTGCAGCTGTGTGCACAATGTAATTCAGTATGAGCAATTATAACTAACTGTGTGTGTTGTAGTCTGCCGGAGGTCTATGAGTCGGCAGAAAGGGATGCCCGGGACATAGTTCACTACCGTATATAAGATAGTGAAAAATACCACATGATAGCTCGCTGCCGTATATAAGACAGAGAGAAATTGCCCATGGTGGCAGACTAAAAATGAAAATGTGGTGTTCCTGAAATGCAAGCCTGAGGTCTCTCTAATGATTACATGAAAAATCTAAACAAAAATAAGGGGTTCTGGATATTGGGGCCACAAATAAAACAAAGGAATTATGCTCACCAAAATACCACCAATCATGCATACCAACCACGCATACCAACCACGTATGTCTGGGTGCTGAAATAATGCATGTCCCCTGTATTATTGTTGTACATGGCCCAATCTGAATACAAGGAGTGATTGTTGCTAAATTATTTTTCAGCGGTAAAAAAATACCGTCAGGCCCCAAATCTCCACAAAATACCCAACAGCACGCGCACACTGTGCGCCAGCCGCATGCGCCACTTGTGCGCTGAATTCTATGAATTACCCCCTTAAGATATTCTGTGCTTCCTTAGAAAGCACACCAATCAGAATGCTTTTCAAAATGTTAGCATAGGTGAGGTCTGCAGTTCCCTGTATTGGAAATGTTGCCAGAGATTTACATTTCCTTTGTTGCCAAGTGTCGTACGGCGTAGTTTGTGTCCTAAGATTTTAAAAATAGGTTCACCTTTCACTTGTGTTAATTGAAGATAATCTCCGAAAACAATAACGTGTTTTCATCCAAAGAGTTCCTTGTAGTCGGTTTTGAAGACCTCTTGCAATTTTGAGGTGAAACAAAGCCAACATTAGGTTAGAGACCATGCTCACCTCATCTATTATGAGCATATTCATTTTTTTCAAAACTATGCGTAGCTCCATAGCAGCTTCTGCAGAAAGTTTGTAGCAGTCTAATGTGTTTTGGTGCTCTACTTGAAGGAGTAGCAATCAGTGTAAAGTAAAACCACCTATGTTGTAGGCAGATAAACATGTGGGGGCAGTTACAACAGCTGAAAGCTTGTTGTTTGTCAATTATTGGAGGAATTTGCTGATGATTTTTATTAAGAATGTTTTGCCTCAACCAGCTTGACCACTTACATACAGGAGTACAGGTTTATATACACATTTTAGCTGCACACCATGTACAATTTCATTTGTTACTTCTAGAAAAATGCTACGCTGCTCATTGTTCAGTTGTGATTTCAGTAGAGCAAAGTATTCTTCACATTGCTCATACTGACACAAGTTGTTTTCTATTTCAGTCATGGCTAATTCTGCCTAATTTGCTATGGGTTGCTGTCCAAGTGGTTCTTGGCTGCCTGTAAGAGAAGGTTGACTGCTCTCAGGAGTGTCTACATGTAGTTGTGGGTGATGTTCTTCTTCTTGTTGGCGTTCATTGTCCAACATTTTTTGTACTGTTTAAAGTTTATATCTGTTGTAGTGCTTTCACTTGCATTGAAAGCATCTTCATAGGAGGTATGGGTGTTCATTACATCTTCTTCTTTTCTCCATGGTTTAAAAAGCTGCAGTAGGGACATGTAGTAAAGTTCTCTATGTTGAGGAGTTTTTAATGATAGCTTCAAATGATTAATAAGGCTGCATTTGGTAATTTTAACTAGGCACCCCTCACAACTTTTGACTATGTATTTACGTTTTTTTCTCATCTGGTTTAATATTATTTTTGTATGAGAAGTTTTGGGCTGTGTGGCATAGACACATGGTTTCCAAAATAGTACTCCTGTTTGGGTAGTATTTATCCAATAAATTCTTTTTCAAATTGTCCAGGCTTTTGGGATTGTTTTTGGCTCTTGGTTCTATGTCTTGGTACGATTTGAGTACTCTTTTTCTGGATGCGGTGGTACCAAGGCTTAGCAAGATTATGTTTTCAGATTTCCCAAACAAGGCTGTGCCGGTTAAACAGTCTTTCGCTTCATAGCAGCCACATTCTCGATGGGAGAGCATTTTTCTGCCAAAGCTGTATAATTTTTGTGACAGTGTTTTGTCAGATGATATGCCAACCCAGAGGTTTTTCAGCTCTGTTTCTCAGCTTTGGTTAAGTAGGCTGTAACATATCTTGCTACTGCAGTGAAATTGGCTGCAATGTACTGCACATCTTTGTTTGCATTCCAAGGGCGGGTCAATGATTGCACTCTACTTGATGCTTTGGTTCTTTTTAAGCAATATGTGTTCTTATGCGATTTGCCATTCACACTGTGTCTAACAGAAGACATGAAGCTGTTTACTTGTCTTTTTGCTGAAACTGGTGTAGGGAAACCAAATCAGAATTTGTATTATTTCCCTTTGTTTTTATATTTGCGCCGACAATACTTGTCACACTTGTGTCTTTGACACAGCAAAATGTGTGCATGTAGGTCACTATGTGCACTTTCTGAAGGGATTTTGCAAGTTACATATTTGTGAATGAAATGCAAAACAGTGGTGTCACTGCCCTGACCAAATTTAGTAGCATCTTTAATCCACAAAAGCATGTGGATGTGTGGTGCTCCTCTGGCTTGGTATTCTTTTCTCCAAAAGAAGTGTTCCACTTCTCTGAGAAGAGGCATTGTTTCATTACAGATGAAGTGCAGCATGGCAATGAAGCGACGATGGAAGTACTACGACATATTTACAGGGTCAAGATAGAAGAGCTTGCCTGGTGTTTTCATGTCTATACCTGTTTTGTTTTAATTTGCTATGCGTGGGAAATCGAGCAAGTCTTCCCATCAATACTCTGCACAACTTAAAGTGAGAAACCATTATGGTGGGCCAAGATTACGTAGAATACACTGCACATCTGCTTGCTATTGGAACCAGTATTCTTTCGTCCCAACCATGTTTGCCAAGAGATTTGTAATACTTGACTGTAAAACTTCATCTTTCTCTTGCACCTTTTGAAGTAGCTGCGTAGCAGACACGTTTAGAAGATTGTGACCTGTTTTCAATGTGTGTGCAACTCTGTAACGTAGAGTTGCTAGTTCACTTTCAAAGAGGAGGCTCAGGTGGAATATGTATTCAACGTTTTGTCAGAATCTGGGGTCTTCAGAATACATTTGGTAAAGAGTGGTATTCTGATGCTGTTATTTGTGAGCATCTTTCATCGTACCTTCCACCTTTTCCAGTAGGGAAGAGTAGAGGAAAGGCTTGTGCTGCTACACTTTTTCACAATATGCTGATTGGAGATCCTTTGGCTTGTCGCATTTGATATGTTTCTAGTGCATTGTCTATGAAGTCTTTGGAGTGCAGTGGGTGAATTGTATACTGGTCTAACATATTGAAGACTTTAGTAGGATCTAGAAATTCAAATTGGCCAGTTAATGGATTCCTGAATTATTTTGGTGGTTTCTCTCAACTTTCCTTCAATGTGTATTTCTTTGTTGTATTCACTGTTCTCTTTAAAATATTGCATTGCTTCTCTAACTTTGTTTAAGTCTGCTAGTTGCTGTCAATTTTTTTTGTCTTTTGTAGATACATTCACTAGGATAATCAAAGATTGATCTATTGACCGTTGCACTCCCAGAGTGTCTATATTTTCTTTAGGATCTAATGGGAAATAAACTATTTTGCCACAAATGTCTTTCAGTAATTCAGAAGGAGGCAACTTGGCTATTTTCGGTTGAAGGCGTATTATCGCTTGAAATGGGTGCACTGTTTAGATTTCAATGCTCTCATACAAATTAAGCTGTTGGAGTGGTTTTGGCAGTGGGAATATTTCCAAGTTTTAAGTGATAGCCTGTGAAGGCATTTGATTATTGTCAAGTTTTCCAGTGCAGTATGTGCAAAGTATTGAGGGGTTAGTAATTTTCTTTTATTAGATAGAGAGCTGATTGGAACCATTGGAATTCCTCATTGTCTTTTATATTTTACATTATATCTACAATTTTGGTGCTCTTTTTTATAAAAAGTTCTGCGGCAACACACACATATTTGGTTTGGTACGACAGCAGATGTGCCTTTAAACGTTGCTATTTCTTTTTTGGACGTGTGTAATAGAAGGTTTGCATCTGCAAGGTTGCTCTTCAGTTCCAAATTTGCTTTGGATGGGGTCTATTTCTTCAAGCAGTTCTGTGGCTGTTCCATGTAGGAGAATGTCATTTAAATGTCCCAGTGCTAAAGGAGGACTTCTTGCATAGTACAGTCTCTGAACAAGATTTTGTACAGTACAATGGTGTGTTGGTAACATTTTGATGTGGTGGAAAGTGCTTTTGGAAGCAGGTCCGGAAATGCGGCCTAATGAATGTCCTCATAGTCCTGTGTATTTATGCACTGGACTGGAGTCCATAGTTTCGTAATATTTTAATTTTTAATTTGCCTTTGGCTTCCACATACTGATTGAGGATCTGCTGCAAAGATTTGAAGGATTGTTTTCGTACATTACACATTGACTTCCACGGCCATTTGTAGACAGGACAGATTGGTGCGGTCGAATGGAGAGTTCATTGTAAGTTTGTTGGGGATATTCTTGCAATCAGTGTTTCTTCTCCCATAATGGTACTGTCTACCTTGTCATGCCTTTTCATACTCTCGCCCACTTCTATGTATGACAATTGCGTTAGTTTGCACTTGTTTGTATGCCTCTTCATTGAAATTTGCCCCATGTGCTGGTGGTGTGAATCCACTCAACTATATAGATATTGCATCTGTTGTGAAGTACTTTTTGTAGTTTACTAATTAATCTTGTTAGTGGTTTCATTCTGTTTAAAATGAATATAAATAATTTACTTTTGAGGAGCATTGCACTGTCTGTGAGAGCTTCCTAGATCAGTTTTCTGCTGTAAGTTTTAAGGGTGGAGCGTGATTTCTCCCGTTTTTATAAGGTTCTGAAGGAGTCTATGATGGAAACGTATTTGTAAAATTAAAGTTTTGAAATGCTTACTTGTGGCTATGTTATGGTTGGTAGATACAGTGTTAGCACTACTGGTATTTGCATTCTTCTTCCTGCTACCTGGTTCTGTTTTGCTTAGTGACTGTATTAGGTGTTTTGTTTGATCTTTTTGTACAATGTCTGCTAGAGGTGGATGGCTATTTTACATGGGTTGAGTTTTATCTGCTCTATTTCTGTGTTGTTTTATACAGAGTTGTTTTTTGGTAGGCATTGTCTTGTGTCTGTTGGAGAAAAAAGGAAAGTGTGGGTGTGGGTGTGGTAGTTGTGCAATGTATTTGTTGTGTACTGTGCATGAGTGTCTGAATATGAGGGTAGGAATACATAGAAAATACATAGAGGAGTGTGATTGTGCAAAGGGCTGTTACCTTTGGTTGGGAAGGTTGTACTGCATTGTGAGTGTGTTCCTGTGGGAAATGTTTGCTTCAGTGTGCATGACAGTGTAATGTGCTTGAAGAAGTAAAGACATTCCAATGTTTTATAGAACTAGTGGGTGTTAACATACTGGTGTTCTGATGAAAATACAAACAGTGGACCTGGCAAGGTGCAATGAGTAAGGGTGAATTGAGTGCTGTGGTCTTGAATAACATTTGCTAGGCTACAATACAACAATACTGCACTGTCTGAGTAATAGGCAGAACCCTACAACAGTACTGAACTTACTTTTCTGGATGTTAAGAGTATGCTTATTCTGGGTTTTATCCTCCAGCAGAGACGTCAGTGGCTTTTTAGCAGGAGGTTCTTCACTGCAATTGCAAAAGAAGAACATTAGTGGGTATGTGCGTTAATGGCACAGTAATAGCAGTTGGAGATCACAATTGTTTTAGATTGTAGGATTTGTGGGCAGGAGGAGTTAGTGTGCGTGTTAAATTGTACAGCACTGCATACGAGTGGGGACTTGGGAGTATTAGCATTGTCGGTATGGCGGCCAGTTCCGCAGTGATAACAGAGCCCTATGGGGCTGCAGTTTTTGAAGTGTGTGAGATGTTTTTGCACTGTTTGTTTTGGAAATGGATTAGTGGAAGTCATAGTAGAGTGAGAAAAAGGGCAGAAAGATGTACAGATTTCAACGGAGAATGTTGCTGTGTGTGGAATTTTAAGCTTGCTACATGAGTGCAGACATTCTTTTCAGTAGTTGCATTTATGTATCCAAATTTTGTCAATTTTGCAATGCATGTACTTGTCATGCTTTCCTAATATACATGCAGTTTCCCTTTTTGTGTGCATTCTCGGCATTTGACATAGGATCTGGCACTTGCATGTGCTGTGCAAATGTTCCCAATGTGGCAGTTGTTCTGAAATTGAAATATGTGGCAGCTGTTATGCTAGTGGGCAGTACAAAAAACTGTGAAAGTAAACAGCATTGTAAGTAAGTGTCCGTTGATGTGAGGAGATGGTACAAATGACAGTATGATTATTGAGTAGGTTATGCAGGGCAATTGGCACACACCCTGTTCATATCCATGCAATCTATGTACTTGCTATACTTTGGTAACATACATGCAGTTTTCATTTTCTGTGTGCATTACAAAACATGCATACCTGTAGTTTGTGTTGATGGATGTAAATGTGGATGAATCTGGAAGTAGAAATCTTGCACAGTTTTACAGTACCTTTGAATGCAGGTCCTTGGGAATCATAGGAGACCTGTGCTTAGAGTGTTGAATAGTACATCTGCAGTGTTGTACTGAGTTGGTAGAGTTAGATGTAGAGATCCTAGATGTGATTGGTAGATGGTTGTGAGACTGCTTAGCAGTAGCCAATGAGAGAGTGTGCAAAGAGTGAAGTGGAAAGTGAAGAAGGGCTGCCCCTGTGTTACTGGGTCCATGGACACTGCTGTAGTTTACGGATCACACCTGCTACATTCGGGGCTTCTCAGCATGCCTGGCATGGAAATGGGAGTGTACTGTGGGTATTAGCCAATCAGATGTTAAGGGTGTGCTTTACAGGAAGGGAAGGTAATACTTTTTTCCATTGATGTGTTGGTTGTGTAGTGAAGATGGCTGGAGTTATTGTATGGATACTAGGAGATTCCTGTGTTCATGATCTGGAGAGGTATGCAAAGGCAAGAGGCGTTTCTGCAGATCTTGGTTTTCCAGGCCTAGAAGCTTTATGGTGCACTGTGTCTGGCTGCAATTTGCAGGCACTGCTTACTCTTTGTAGAAACATGGCTACTTTTGGTAGTCCTGATGTTTTGGTGGTGCACTGTGGAGGAGAGCATTTGGGGTACATCAGTGCCCCAAGTTTGATTCCTGTATTGAAGTTGTTGGTGGAGGAACTAATGTTGCTTTTGCCAAGTGCAAAGGTGCTTTTTTCTGAAATACTACCAAGAGCACAATGGAATAACCGCATTGTCTTCTATCCCCAGCAAAATGTTGGAGGGTGCATAGGTAATAGAGTCATGGGTATAGGGATGCAGCATGCTGAGATGTCTGTTTTCTCTCCCCTAGTGTGCACTATTTTACCGCAGATGGCGTTTTGTTGTCTATTCTTGGAAACACTTGTTTCTTTTCAGAATTTAAGGGATGCTTTGCAGAGGTTGATGTAAGGCAGTAAGGAGGAAAATAAGAGAACCCCCCTCCAGGAAAATACAAAATAAAAGGTGTTTGGTTACAAGCACCTTAAAAAAAGGTGCTTTTCAGAGTCACCACTAAAGAGGAAACCTCCTACCCTGGATAACATTTCTTTCCCCTCCCACATTATTTGCACAATATATCCACGGACACCGCAGTAGTTTGTGGATTGCACGTGTCACACCCAGGGCTTTTGAGGATGGCAAGCATAGAAATGAGACTGTGTACCCCAGGCGATTGTTTAGTAAGGTTTCCTGTGTGTGGTGTGCAAGGAAAGACTGTGGCAGAAGGTCTATTTGCTGAGAGGAGTGCAGATAGTTATGGCTTTGGCTGTGTCTTTCAGAAGGCAGAGTGTGTGGATTTTGGGGGACTTGCAGATACATTGGTTGCAGGTGTACACAGAGCACTGTGGACTCCCTCATGTGGATGTGCACTGGTATTGAGTGTGTGGGATGAAGTGGCTGGATACGCTTCCCTTTGTGCCACTTTGGTGACTCAGCATCATCCAGCCATTATTATTATTCATTGTGGAGGGAACAGTTTAGGCCATGTTACTGGAATCTCTCTGCAGTTTGCGATGAAGGAGGCAATTGGGAAAGTGATGGACATGTTTCCAAACCCTCGCGTCATTTTTTCACGCATTGCCCAGAGACAGATGTGGCTGCGCTCTTTATCATCTGGGCTGCATATGGAGAAAGCTAGGCTCAATGTCAACAAGACTGCTTGCACATTTTTGTGAGATGTTGGTATGTCCTCCTTCCATAATGAAAACATTACATTTCGTAGCACCAACATTTTCCGGAGAGATGGCATCCATCTAACTGATGCTGGCAATCATCATTTTTGGCAGAATATATAAAATGCTATACAGCTATTCTTGCAAGCATAGGAAGCATGTGTGCAGTAGGTGTTGGCCATTTCAAAACTTCCAAGAACAATAAAATTCCCCCACAAAGGCTCTTTTCAGAGCCACAACTTTGTCCCGGAAAAGAATGCAATGGTTTATATGCTGCCACCCCCTGCATGCTTTGGAAGTCTGTGGACTACCACACTGTCTGCGAACCTCTCAGACTGCGCAGGGCCTGCATAATTTCATTGGCACTTCTATTTTTAAACTGTGAAAGGTGGCTCTGAAAATAGCCTTTATTTTGTTGATTTTTTGTGTTTTGTGAATTTTTATAACATTTTTAAACATTACACACAAGGGAGGGAAGGATAGGGAGGGTAGGGCAGGGTAGGGGCACCAACCACAGGTAGGGGGCTGTGTTTCTCATGCTCCTTGATTATCGCTTCGAAAACACTTTAAAATTGCTTCCCTCTGCAGAATGATGTGTTTTAGTATATACAGAGGACTGCTGTCTTAAAAAAATATGAATCAACAGCATCTTTTATTGCTTGCAAGGTAGCTGGTGGGATTTTGGGTCCCACAGAAGTAGGCTGTGTGGTTACAGAATTGGTTGAGGAAGATGAGGTGGAGAAAGATAGCCTCCTACTTGCTAAGAAAGGAACAACCTTTCTGAGAGCATTGTGGTCATTGGATTTGGCGTGGCAGCACATGGAGGTGGTCTCGTATGAGTACTGTCTGGGGAGTCTGCAACTAAGTACAAAGTTACACACTTTGGCACCTTTAGCCTTTGGTACATTCCCAACAGTGGTAAAGAACTGCCACACCCATGATTCTCTCTGGGTGTTAGAGGTTGGCACTTCCTCTACCTCATCTTCTTGGCCCTCTTCATTGTCTTTGGAAGTACTGCGCTTTTTTTTTAGAAGGTCCTCCAGCTGGTGGTGGTGGCTCTAGGGGAGGAGGAATGGCAAAGGTGATGCCATTTTTAAGATAAATAGCAGTATGCACTGTGTTCATGGATAATGAGTAAGAATAGGTATAGGAGTTGTGCAAGGGAAAGGCCTAGATCAGTAGAAAATGCAGTTCCGAACTGTCCGCGAAGCACTGATCTGATCGCGAAGTGCAGACATGTTCTCTGACATGTCATCATGCCATGCACCAGCGTATGGTCACATGGCACTGTCCGGAATGTCCATGATGAAGTCTGATGTACGTGGACGTCTACGCATGCAAAATCTGTTGAAAAAGTTGCAAAAAGTGCATAGAAGTGTTAAAAATGATGATAGAAGGTGGGAAATGCATGGTTTTAAGATGGCACTTTGCAAATTGCACACAAATGTTGCTATTTTGGTAAGTATGATATTAGTAAGTTGTAGGAAAATAGTATGCACTGGTAAAAACCCATGAAATTCACTGAAAAACTTTGTTAAAGGGACGTTATGGTTAAGTTGCACTAATAAAAACCTATCAAATTCATTGAAAAAACTTTGTTAAAGTGACATTATGGTAACAAGTAAAACTGAAGTTCTCAGAAATTCGCCAGTTATGATAAGCTAAGCAACCATAACTCGCGCCACCACCGTGCACTGCTAAGACTAACACCCAGGACATCAATAACATGTGAAATTAATTTTGATGAACAGTCCCTACAAGGGGTTGTGTTTATAATGTTGGTAACAAGATGTCAGGGGTGATCGGGAGACCTATCATGAACTAATTAATGTATTAAAAAATGTACTCATCTAAACAACATTGTATTGGAGTGTTGTTCTTAATACAGGAACCTAATCATATATAAATATAGGCTGTGGCTGCAGCATGCACCATAGAAGTACAATATTTATAATCTTGTAATTTTGGAAAGCACAATAATGAATGCTACCTTATGCAAGTTTTGAGTAATGTTAAACTTGTAATAACTAGCTAACAATTCAAGACTTACTACACTTGTGCTAGTAAATATGAAGAACCACAGTGCATAGAAATCAGAGGCACATACAGGGAAACCAAAGTAAGGAAGAAAGAAACAGCATCATCAGAATGTAGATTCATGTATACAAATGAATTGTTTGTTTGAGCCCTGCTTATTTCCACATGTATGTGCAACATTAGCTGAGACTAAACACTAAGGATTGTACTTTAAGAAAATATGTTAAGGTTAACGTCTAGATATGTAGCACCTTTTGAATTTTTATATTCTGACTGTCAGTGAACAAAACCACCTGGCCTATATATGTCAGTGAAAAAAAACAAGTGGCCCGATATGTGATGTCATCAGTGATGTCATCAATGACATTTGTGATGTCATCTTTGATGTCCTGGGTGTTAGTCTTAGCAGTGCACGGTGCTGGTGCAAGTTATGGTTGCTTAGCTTACCATAACTGGCGAATTTCTGAGGTTTTTTGGTTTCACTTGTATCCATAATGTCCCTTTAACAATGTTTTTTCAATGCAATGAATTTCATAGGTTTTTATTAGTGCAACTTAACAATAATGTCCCTTTAACAAAATTTTTTTCATTGAATATATATATATATATACATATATATATATATATATATATATATATATATATATATATATATATATATATATATATATATATATATATTCAGTGAAAAAACTTTGCCTAACACCCAGGACATCAAAGATAACATCACAAATGTCATTGATGACATCACATGTCTCGCTTCCCTTTTTTTCCTTTACTGACATATCTAGGCCACATGGTTTTCTTCAGAAACAGTCAGGAATTAAAATTGGAAAAGGTAGTATATTTGTAGACTAACCATTCATTTAAATACAATATATTCTAAAATGGAATATACCAAGAGAAGATAAATAGGCTTCCAACATAATTACCTCACAGACACTCCACAACTAAGACCAAGACCAGACCTACAGAGTACTCAGAACATATCTTACCGGAAATAGTAAGTGTACACCATTTTATCTTTATATACTTTCTGTATTAGATTAAAAATAAAAATATTATATATTTTTTTTCTCACAGAAATGTCTAGTACTCTGGAATGGCGAGAGGAGCACTTCCCACATGACGAAATGTCATAAAATAGTGAAGCTAATGGTACACACTTTACAATATAAACCATTTACTTGTTATTATTTTATATATATTTAACATATATATTTCTTTTTGTACAGAGCATACCAAAAGAGAAAATATGTCTGAAGAAATTGTTATGGAAAACACTCTTGACAGCTTAAAAGGATTTATTATTGAGCAATTTTAATAATTTGAAAACTTTTGTTGAGACTCATTTTAAAACAAAAACCTCATGCCATTGTCCCACATGTACTTGTCCCCCCTCACCATATCCCAGTCAATTATCCCCAAACCCTCTCCATAATCCAAAACGTTTTGATGAGACTTCCATCCCTTCTTCACCTGATACCAATCATGTTGAAACCCCTAATTCTCCTGTTTTTGTTTCTGTTTCTGCCTCACCTTCTCTGTCATAAATTATTAATATATGTGAAATAAAGTTACATTTTTATATTGTGTTGTAATTACTTCCCATTTTTTATTTTTCAAAAACAATGTAGATGTCCGCGGACAGTGCGGGTGTTCTGAAATGTTCGTAAATAAACGAAAATGGAGGTGTCCTGAAGAACACTATACCTGTCCGTATTGTTCGCTAGCAAGTTGAAACTGTTATAAGAACACAAGCGGTTTCCTGAAATGTTCGTAATTAAACGAAAATGGAGGTGTCCTAAAGAACACTATACCTGTCCGTACTGTTTGCTAGCAAGTTCAAACTGTTCTAAGAACCCAATTGGTGTCCTGAAATGTTCGTAATTAAACGAAAATGGAGGTGTCCTAAAGAACACTATACCTGTCCGTACTGTTCGCTAGCAAGTTGAAACTGTTCTAGGAACACAAGCGGTGTCCTGAAATGTTCGTAATTAAACGAAAATGGAGGTGTCCTAAAGAACACTATACCTGTCCATACTGTTTGCTAAAAAGTTCAAACTGTTCTAATAACCCAATTGGTGTCCTGAAATGTTCGTATTTAAACGAAAATGGAGGTGTCCTAATGAACACTATACCTGTCCGTACTGTTCGCTAGCAAGTTCAAACTGTTCTAAGAACCCAATTGGTGTCCTGAAATGTTCGTAATTAAAGGAAAATGGAGGTGTCCTAAAGAACACTATACCTGTCCGTACTGTTCGCTAGCAAGTTGAAACTGTTCTAAGAACACAAGCGGTGCCCTGAAATGTTCGTAATTAAACGAAAATGGAGGTGTCCTAAAGAACACTATACCTGTCCATACTGTTCGCTAGCAAGTTCAAACTGTTCTAAGAACACAATTGATGTCCTGAAAAGTTCATAATCAAACGAAAGTGGAAGTGTCCTAAAGAACACTATATCTGTCCGTAGTGTTCGCTAGCAAGTTTAAACTGTTCTAGAACATACGTGATGTCCAGAAATGTTCGTTTGATGTGTGACACACTTTAAATTAATTCAGGACCCGAACACTGTCCATAGAACATCAACGCGCATGCGCAAACCAATGTCCGTGCATTTGGTGTCCTGCGGACAGGAGCTTCCTTCGCGGACCTGTCGCGAAGGGATCATGTGACCGCGCCCATGCTGATCGCGTGTTCTGAATGCGGACATTGTTCATGTCCCCGAGCAATTTAAAAGTACATTTTTAAGTAATCCACAATATTTTTCCATAAAAACTCATCATGGCTGAAGTCCCACATAGTAATCCTGATTTTCTACATATCTTTTGAAACTTTTTGAACCCTTTTTTGTGTTCGATCTCTCTGCGGACAGCGCGCATGTCCGCGAACTGCGTATAAGCACCCCTATAAAAGACCACGCCCTAGAGCTTATTCTCATTGTGTTTCTGGCTATTCTTCAGAGCACAGCTATTTCTCCAGCAACTTGCTGATTACACCATCTAGATGGCATCCCTGGCTGCAGAACTGCCAACTGGTGCTGCACCTGCTTCAGCACCACCCCCACCCCCTCCGCCACCACCACCTTCCCAAGGGCCTGAAGAGGGGAACAGGAGTGAGTATGTAGAGGAGGAAGAAGAGGATGACGAGAATGAGGCAGAGGAAATCCCTACTACCCGCACTAGATGTGAGTCTTGGGTGTGGCGGTTATTTTCCATTAATGGGAATGGTCTTAAGGCTCGTGCGAACCGTGTTATCTGCAATGAGGGCAAAATGATACTCAGTCGCGGGAAGCACAGTTCGTACAGCTTTGGGACCACGGCCATGAAGCGACACCTGAGGTCATTTCACTCTGGGGCTATTCGCCAGGTTGTACCTTGCGAAGAACGTAGTAGGTTGATTTCCTCTACTTCATCCTCCGTTTCTGATCCTGTCACCACAAGGACCACCTCTGTGGGACAGCGTCTTCCTCAAGCTGCCTCGCAAACATTAACATTACCATTGCATTTTTCTCTGGGAGGAAGTGGTGGCTCTGAAAAGAGCCTTTGGGAGGTGTTTGTATGTCAGAAATTATAAATACTTAACACCTACTTCAAAATGGATGCTGTATTTCTAAAAAAAAGGTCACAATGCATTGTGTACATTTCTCAGAAAAATCTGATTGCCAGCATAAGTAAGATGGACTCCATCTCTGCGAAAAATGTATGTACTACGAAACATAATACTTCATTGTGAAAAGAGGACATGCCAAAATCTCTTAGAAATGCACAAACAGCCTTATTAACATTGCGCCTTGCTTTTTCCATTTGTCGACCAAATGAAGAACGAAGCCACATTTGTCTCTGCGCAATCCGTGAAAATATTACTTGAGAATTAGGAAACATGTCCATGACTTTCCCAAGTCCTTCTTTCATAGCAAATTGCAAAGAAATTCCAGACACATGTCCTAAACTGTTCCCTCCACAATAAATTACAATTATGTCTGGATGTTGCTTTGTTTCCAAAGTAGCACAGGGAGGTAGCAAGTCCATCCACTTCATTCCACGTACTCCATGCCAGTGTACTTCCACATGTGGAAATCCAAGATCTACAGCTACTCCACAGCTTTCTGCATGCACCTTCAACCAATGTATTCACGAATATCCCAAATTTCAAACAATCTGTTCTCTGAAACACACAGCCATAGCTATCTGTTGTTCTCTCAGCAAAAAGAGTATCTGAGAAACTCTCACCTGGCACAACACACCCACTAAACTTTCCTGACCAATCCCTTTCACTGCTCATTCTCATTTGCATGACTTCTGAACCCAAAAATCCCTGGATGTAACTCCCGATGTCCATGAACTACCGCCATGTCCGCGGACATATCGTAACATGAACAGCCCTTCTACCATTTCCACTTCACTCTCTGTGCCATTCCCTCATTGGATGTAGCTAAGAAATCACATGACAATGCACCAATCACATTCAAGACCTCCACATCTAACTGCATCATCATAGATCAGCACTGCACATGTACTGTGAATCTCTCTGAGTACAAGTGTCATATCATTGGCAAGCACCATCTACAAGAAATACTGTACAAGTCTCCAAGATTTCTACTTGCAGCTCCATGCATATCCATATGCATGAACACAAACTACAGGTATGCATATTTTCTGTAACAATACATTTTGATTTGTTACTTCCATGTGTGGTATTCGCTCATTGGTTTACTGCTGTCACAATGTGGGTTTACACAATCACTGGCACCCAGTGTGTGTGTGTGACGGACATGTGTTGATGTGCATAGTTGACTTTTGGTTTGTGACAAGAAATAGGCCTTTCAGTGTGGGGTGGATGGGAAACTTGATTGTGTCTCAAGACTGGGGTGGCGTGCATTGGGATTTTGGTGGACATGAGGCCCATAAATGTGCATCTTTATGACATGTTGGGTGGGGACATGAGTCAGGGCCTGCTGGTAGGTGCCCGTCAATGCAGGGTGGGTGGGGGTGCAAAGGGACATGTGTCGGGGCCTGCTGGCAGGTGCCCGTCAATGCTGGGTGGGTGGGGGTGCAGGGTACATGAGTCGGGGCCTGCTGGCAGGTGCCCGTCAATGCAGGGTCGGTGGGGGTGCAGGTGGACATGAGTCGGGGCCTGCTGGCAGGTGCCCGTCAATGCTGGGGGGGTTGGAGTGCAGGGGGACATGAGTTGGGACCTGCTGGCAGGTGCCCGTCAATGCTGGGGGGGTGGGGGTGCAGGGGGACATGAGTTGGTGCCTGCTGGCAGGTGCCCATCAATGCAGGGGAGTGGGGGTATAGGGGGACATGTGTCAGGGCCTGCTGGTAGGTGTCCGTCAATTCTGGGTAGGTGGGGGTGCAGGGGGACATGAGTTGGGGCCTGCTGGCAGGTGCCCGTCAATGCTGGGTGGGTGCGGGTGCAGGGGGACATGTGTCAGAGCCTGCTGGCAGGTGCCCGTCAATGCAGGGTGGGTGGGGGTGCAGTGGGACATGTGTCGGGGCCTGCTGGCAGGTGCCCGTCAATGCTGGGTGGGTGGGAGTGCAGGGGGGCATGTGTCGGGGCCCGCTGGCAGGTGCCCATCAATGTTGGGGGGGTGGGTGTGCAGCGGAACATGATTCGGTGCTCACTGGTGCATGTTGACATGTGGGCTGACTCGGGGGCAGGGCCAGGGTGGATGGGCTGCCTACGGGACATGACCAGGGGTGCAGGGTAGTCCCCTGTGGTGTGGGCTGGCTGCAGGGGCTGGGGAGGGGGTACAGGGCACACCTGGGAGGACACACACTGCAAAATCACGTTTGGAACTGCCCGCGCACCCCTCAGAATACAGGTACCCCGCTCGCACAGGGCCTATCGTGTGTGATTCTCCACGCGCACCCCCGAAATTCCTGTACCCCACTCGCACAGGCAGTTTCTCGTGTGATTCTCCCGCGCACCCCTCAGAATACACAGACCCCCTTGCACAAGGCCTGTCGCGTGTGATTCTCCACGCGCACCCCCGAAATACACATACCCCGCTCGCACGGAGCCTATCGCGTGTGATTCTACACGCGCAGCCTCAAAATACACGTACCCGCTCGCACAAGGCCTGTCGTGTGTGATTCTCCACGCGCACCCCCGAAATACACGTACCCCGCTCGCACAAGGCCTATCGCGTGTGATTCTCCCCGCGCACCCCCGAAATACACGTACCCACTCGCACAAGGCCTGTCGCGTGTGATTCTCCACGCGCACCCCCGAAATACACGTACCCCGCTCGCACAAGGCCTATCGCATGTGATTCTCCAAGCGCACCCCCGAAATACACGTACCCCGCTCACACAGGGCCTATCGTGTGTGATTCTCCACATGCACCCCCGAAATACACGTACCTGCTCGCACAAGGCCTGTCCCGTGTGATTCTCCACATGCACCCTCGAAATACATGTACCCCGCTCGCACAGGGGCTATCGCGTGTGATTCTCCATGCGCTCCACCGAAATACACGTATCCGCTCGCGCAAGGCCTGTCACGTGTGATTCTCCACGTGCACCTCCGAAATACACATACCCCGCTCGTACAGGGCCTATCGTGTGTGATTCACCATGCGCCCCCCCTGAAATACTCGTGCCCCGCTCGCACAGGCAGTTTTGCATGTGATTCTCCCCGCGCACCCCTCAGACTACACGTACCCGCTTGCACAAGGCCTGTTGTGTGTGATTCTCCACACGCACCCCCAAAAAACACGTACCCCGCTCGCACAGGGCCTATCGTGTGTGATTCTCCACGCGCACCCCCGAAATACAAGTACCCGCTCACACAAGGCCTGTCACGTGTGATTCTCCATGCGCACCCCCGAAATACACGTAACCCGCTCACACAAGGCCTATCGCATGTGATTCTCCATGCGCACCCCCGAAATACACATTGCCCGCTCGCACAGGGCCTATCGTGTGTGATTCTCCACGCACACCTCCGAAATACACATAACCGCTCGCACAAGGCCTGTCGCTTTTGATTCTCCATGCACACCCCCGAAATACACGTACCCCGCTCGCACAAGGCCCATTGCATGTGATTCTCCATGCGCACCCCCGAAATACACATACCCCGCTCACACAGGGCCTATCGCATTTGATTCTCCACGCACACCCTTGAAATACACGTACCCGCTTGCACAAGGCCAGTCACGTGTGATTCTCCATGCGCACCCCCGAAATACACGTACCCTGCTTGCACAGGGCCTATCACATGTGATTCTCCACGCGCACCCCCGAAATACACGTACCCACTCGCACAAGGCCTATCGCGTGTGATTCTCCATGCGCACCCCCGAAAAACACGTACCCCGCTTGCACAAGGCCTATTGCGCGTGATTCTCTACGCGCACCCCCGAAATACACGTACCCCGCTCGCACAAGGCCTATCGCATGTGATTCTCCACACGCACCCCCGAAATACACATACCCCACTCGCACAAGGCCTGTCACGTGTGATTCTCCACGCGCACCCGCTGCGAGCGGGGTTCGTGTATTCGGAGGAGTGCACGGGGAGTTTTACAGATGTTTTTGTGGTAGGGGCTGTATGCTGGTCCACTGGCCTGTGTGCCATGTACGGGATTTGTGTGCTGTTCACGGCACACAGGGCGGGTTTGGGAGCGTAACTGGTGCTGCTGCAGGTTCGCTGCGCCACTCTGCGCCACGGTTCGTTATGGATGTTAGAATCCATGAATACGCTGTGCGCGGAAATGGATTTTGGCGCACGTGGCTGGCGCAGACTGCCGCAAGTGCATACTGTGCGTCAGCTACGTGCGCCACTTGTGCTCTGATTTCTATGAATTACCCCCTGAGAGTTGTACGCAGTCTGCAATACTTTTTTAAACTATATAAATATCCATTCTAAATTATAAAAATGATATCTACATTGCCATTTGATAACTTCTTTCATAATATGGTGTGCATCCTTTTTTGTCCATCTACACACCTAAGAAGCTGAAGACAATCTTCTTAAACCTCACATACAACATTCACACTTTTATGACCGGATAAATTGACACCTTTTCTGAAAACCTCACACTGCATACAGAAGTTATTTATACATTTAACAAACTAACCCTTTCAATAAAGCATTTGAATGTTTTATTTCTTTTAGAATACTTTTTAAAAACATTGTGTGTATATTTATTTTCACCACCTATACACATAATAAGTACACACAGCATACCTATATTTCTCCCTAAAACTCTTATCAGTAATTACATTTCATTTATTTTTTAAACTTTGTACTATATGGTTTTTGTTTCTACAACCTACTGTTTACTTGTTTCATATGCAAATAGTCATACCTTTCTACACTCCCTTACACTCACAAAAATGTACATGGAACGATGTATGTAACATAGATGTTTTAGGGAACACTTGTACATTTTAAAATATACAGTGTTTTACACAATAAAAGAGAAGTAGAATATTGCAGAATACTGTTTTATCTTTTAGTTCATATATTCTTCAGAATGTTATTCTACATTTAATTGGTACTACTTTTAAAGAACATCCTAGTAACAATCCATCTTCAACTTTACATAAAACCCTCATTACTCAATTCTTGCATTTCAAACTTTTATTTTGCATGTTTATATTCACAAAGCATGTTACACACATATTTAGAAACTTTGATTCTAACAAAATGAAGTAAGCATTCTTTAAACCCTTTGGCAATCTAACTTGATGTGTGACTATAGAATCATTACAAACAAGCCAATCTTCTTCTGTACGCACCCATGTCATGAAATGTCCACATTCAATGGATGCCCCTTTATGAAAAATAATGGCACACATATTAAATGTTTTCTTACTAACAGATACTTTACCACTTTTAAAATTCATTATTGACGTGCTCATTTTCTTACCATTCACACTGTGTTTTTGGAACATAATCAATACATATTTATTAAATAGTAGATTTGACAGTGTTGATTGTAAATTACAGCTACAGTCACTGCATTGCATGTCATGGAAAAAAGGTTATTTTTAGAACCATCATTTTTTAACTGAACACACATACACAAATATTTCCTAGAGATCTGGAATTGAATAACAACCTTTCTTACATTGTGGACACATATGATTCCACTTGTAACTAATTCCTCAATACCTATCTACACTAACAGTATCCTTCACTAATAAATCTAAGACAGTCATTAAACATTCCTGACTATCTTCCTGTGTATTTTGAGAACATTTTTGATTTCCACTTGCAACAGCTACTACATTTCAGATTGACAGTGCTGAATGTAAACTGTGTGATTTTTCATCAGCAGATATTTTAAGACATGAACGTTCCACACACAGCTGCTTCTCTGCTGTGGAAGCTATTTCTTGCATCAATTGAGTCATTTGAAACAACATTCAAAAGGCTGCATTATAATAGCATTCAACTCCTGTTTCATTACTAAATCTGCAATGAGAGAATGTTATAGTTCAACAACTCTGTTAAATGTTGTTGTTTTTTAGTCTTTCAAGGACTGATTTCATTTGAATTATATGATATGATATGATATGGCATTTATAACATGCCTATACACAAGTGTTTCAAGGAGCGATGAGGCAGGGAGGGGGGGACATAGGGAAGACAGACAATGATCTTACTAGGCCCGGTATCATTCAGATCGCGCAATTGCATGGGAAGGAGGGAAGGGAAAGTGCTAAGGGCAAGTGCAGTACATGAGATGGTGGAATAATAAGATAAATAAATAAGGGGCCAGCTGGTGGCAAGTGCAAGGTAAGTGCAGAACAAAGTGCTGGGAGGGAGGCTGTAGGGATACAGAGACAGTCCTGTGGTGCAGGGTTGCCAGGGAGGCAGTGCCGGGGGCAGGTGGCTGGGCCAGGGACCGAGATCAGTGACAGTGGCCCGGTGCCGATTCGGTGCAGTTTCAATCAGGAATTTAGCAGGGGAGAGGGGGAGAGAAAGCAGAAGCAAAGAGGAAGGTTTTGAGATGCTTCCAGAACCGGAGACGGTTCTCCTCAAGTTTCAGGGAGGCAGGAAGGCTGTTCCAGAGGGAGGCCCCTGCCGCGGAGAGAGGTGTACCCCCAACTCATTGCTTGGAGAAGTGGCTGACCCTGAGGGAGTTGGAGGTGAATGAGCGAAGAGCTCGAGAAGGAAGATATTTAGGAAGGGAGATTTGAAAGTATGTCGGCCCCAGGCCCCCAAAAGGCCTTGTGGACAATGCAGAGGGTTTTGAACTTAATCTTCGCAGCCACTGGGATCCAGTGAAGAGATTTCAGTCCTGGAGAGATATGGTCCCTGGGCTTGAGGCCAAGAACAAGTATCGCAGTCCTGTTCTGGATGAGTTGCAGTGGGCGGAGAGTAGAGGCAGGCAGATTTAGATAGAGGCTGTTACAGTAGTCCAGCTTAGAGAGAACCAGGGCTCTGGAGACAGTGAGATTCTGGAGAAGTAGAGGAAACGAAAAATACCTCTAAGGAGGTGCAGCTGGTAGTGTAACTTCTTAGAGACGTCAGAAATGTGAGGAGAGAAGGAGAGTGTGGAGGCGTAGATGACCCCGAAGTTTTTTGCCTTGCAGGTAGGAGCAGGAAGAGGGCCTAGACAGGCCGGCCAGAGAGATGCAGGAAAGGAGGGAGTGGGTGTGCCAATGAGTAGAATCTCAGTCTTACTGGCATTAAGGCAGAGGTCATTGGTGGCACACCACTCCTGGATAGCAGACAGACAGTCAGAGATGAGGGAAGGAGAGGAGGAAGCCGAGGATAGCCTGAAAAAGAGCTGGATATCATCCCCATAGCACTAAAAGTTGGGGCAGAGAGTGGTGATGCGGTGGGTACACTGTTTTGATTCTAATACAGTAGCATTGTAGAGTTAAATGTGTTCTCACTGACTCCTTATGTTTCCTGGATGAGTGCTTTGCAGGTACAGGTATATGGTTCAGGTGAGGAGCATACAGAACATGCAACCTATTATATTCTGCAATGCAAGAACTGTCAGCTGTCACTTGTCTTTCATCAAATTTTATTAAAAATAAACCTTCAATTTGTTTCACACGTGAGAAAGCTACATATGACATTTCATCTTTGAACACTGTATGATGAATGTCAATAAGTGCTGCTTCTAAATTCAACCCTTATGATACATGAATAGTTATTGCATAAGTAGAGCACAATGGAAACTGTGCTTTTTTCACAAAGGCATCCTTAAAAAGCATGACATGTGCAGAGGTCAGAGAAATCAAATGAGTTTCTTCTACACGATCACACTTAACTTTAACATGTTCAATATTTGTACTGTGTGGAAAAGTGTGACATGCATTCACTCTTCCCATTCACTCTTCCCATGGCTCTATTGACTAGACCAATTCCTACATTCAAGTTTCTCTTTAACATTACTCATGCATTGATCCACAGTTTTAAAACGCCTCCCAGACCTACTGAACCAATTGAACTCTTAGTTGACGTAATCAAGCTTTTGCTCCATTATCCAACTCTAAAAGCATAATATGACCATCTAAAATATCACATAATTTTATCTCCACACTGTTTTGCTTCTATTACAGTAGCATTGTAGAGTTAAACGTGTTTTTGTTGTCATGCTCCACTGGTAGCATCAACAGGCGATGTAAAGTTAACACCTCCTACATTAAATGCTGCTAATGATGGAGCAGTTACAATGCATGACAAAGAAGAATCAGTTTCATTTTGGCTCATGGCTCTGATTGCATGAATTATACATGATTTACCTATTCTTGTTTCTCCACTAAAATGCAACATTACAGGTTTGTTTTGCACACAAGAACATTCACGCTTTTCATGCAGTAAACCATGTGACAACTGGTTTAAAATAAATAATTTTAAAATAAACTTCTTTTTGCTGTACTTTAAGTTTACTAACAATTTTGTCACAATTTGCATCTGCAACTTTACTTTGTTGCATTGCACTTTCTACTTCCTCCATGGCAAGCTCTGCTTCAGTTTGAATAATTGTCTCACCAAACTGCAAGTACTGTTCAAATCTTGGATATTTAATAAAGCTTTTTTTTTCAGAACATTTTTTTTTAAATATGTCAAAACTTCCAAGCAAATCATTCTCTACATGCCATGTGAAGAACAACTGCAAAAGACAAAAATAAAATAATTCCTTTTTCTCTGTAGTTTGCCCAGTTTCATGTGGTTGGTGAGACTTCCCTTCTCATGTCTTACTAGACAGCCACTACATCCATGCACTTTAAGCTGTCCTCTGTCACTGTTCGCTTCAACATTTCGATGGGAGTAGTTTTGTGCTACTTCATATAAACAAAGATCCTCCAACATTTCAGATCGATTGAGATAATATGTATCAATCAAGTTGTTTTTCAAAATCTGTCAAGCACTAGCTGGTAAAAGACTTAACCAAACTACATGAATGCTATGTCCAACAGAGGCAAACTAGTGAGCCAATCTGCACTGTTGTAGCTACCACACTCTCTATGTGAAAGCATCGTCAAACCAAAGCTTAGTCGTTTCTAAGACTTTTATCTACTGTTAATTCTGCCCATACTTCAACAGTATTACTCTTTTCAGCTTTTGTCATGTATGCTGTAACATAACGAGCAACAGCTGTTGAATCATCAGCAATAAATGTACATCAGTATTTGTATTCCACAGATAAGCAATGACATGATTGTAATAATTAATGAATTGGCATTCCTTAGTTCTTTTTACATGCTATGTATTTCTCGGTGACTTACCCGTAGTCTGGTGTTGAACAGAAGACATTAAACTATTCACTCGACCAACTGGTGTCACAGGCCTTGGAACTCCAAATCTGCACTGAGAGCATTACTTGTATTTACTTTTGTATTTTCTCTGAAAGTACTTTCCACATGAGTGCTTTTGAAATCTTTCCACCATGTTCTGTAGATCAGAATTCATGTGATGAGCTGGAATGGAACAAGAAACATATTTTTCAATGAACTCCATCACACAGACATCACTTTCCTTACTAAACTGAGGAGCATCTTTAATCCACAACAGCATATGTCTATGTGGAGCACCATGTATCTGGCACTCCATCCAAAAGAAATGTTCCACAGTACCTAATGGACCCTTTTCTTCATTATATATCAAGTGTAACATGGCTAAAAATGTGTGATGAAAAAACCGTGATACACTTAAAGGATCCATAGAACACAACTCTCCTGGTGTCATGTGTTTTATATTTTCTTTCTGTGGATTAGTTTCACAAATCCACTCTCTAAGATCATCCCAACCATACCGAGTGCAACTCAAAGTGACAAACCAAGTTGGTGATCCCACGTTTCTGATCATGCATCTAACCTCAGTGTGACTCCTATACCAATATTCTTTAGTTCCACTCCTTGTGGCACAACTATTTGTAGGTTTACCTCTAAAACCTCATTTTTTTCTTTCACCTGTTGCAGCATCTGACATGCAGAATGATTTTGAAATCTAGTTACAGTCTGAAGTTTATAAACAACAGCATAACATAATGTTGAAAATTCACTTTCGTACAATAGTGAAAAATATATTCAACATTGGCGCAGAATCGTGAATCTTCAGAATACATTCTTGCACAACAATATTCTGAAGCAGAGATTCCCACCTTCCAACCATTCAATCTCCCTCCTGTACCACTTGGAAAAAGCATTGGGATACAACAGACTTATAATGTCTTTTCCCAGATACTGATTGGTGCACCTTTCGTTGCTTTCATTTGATACAATTCTAAAATGTCATCCATGACTTCACGTGAGAGTAGAGGATGTATAATGTAATGTTCATACAATCTACTCCCCTCTGCAACAGATAGATGCTGAAACTGACCTTCACTGCTTTTGTTTGTTGACTCAACATCAAGCATAGACAGGTCTGGTTTGGTATAAATCATTGTGCTCAAATAGAAACACCAATGCGTTTTTCACTTTTCCAATATCTATAAGCTGTTGCCAAATGTTCATATCTTTATTCGTGACACTATTTACTAAAACAAACAAAAACATCTACAATGTCATGCTTCACTCCTAGAGTGTTCACATTTTCTTCCAAATTGAGAGGTTAATGCACTACTTTGCCTCTCACCCCTTGCACTAATGATTTCTTAGGCAGATTGGACATCTTTGTTTGCAGCCTGACACTAACTTGGAAAGGATGACCACTTTACCCTGCAATCATTTCAAACATGTTCAATTTTTTAATCACAGAAGGAATATCAGGCACTACGATGTCATTCAAAACACTTCTTAGGGGATTATTTCTTTGATTATAAAACCCAACACAGTGTCTACAAACATAAAGTGCCTCTCTTGTGTCAAATCATTCTTCTACAAATGAACACAGATAACGTTATTTCCAAACATCTTCTATAGTGTGTTTAAATTTCTCCTCAATGTACACTAGTTGCACTTGAGACTTATAAAAAGTGTGTCGACAAGATATGCAAACAATGTCAGATGTTTCAGTAGATTACAACTCAAACATTGCAATACTTATTTTATACTGTTGAAAAATCTGATCCTTTGAAAGCATAGGATCATCATTTACACTTCTTGTAAGTGTTTCATCCACATACACATACTCTTTTAAATGCATCATATTTGTCATTTGCATTATAGAAACTAAACTTTCTACAGTTCCAGTCAAAAGTATTTTATTTAAAACTCCAAGAGGCATACTTGGTGTTTTGAACTCAAACAGTTTAACTACAAGGTATCTCATTTTGTTATGATCATCTACTTTTATCAGGACAAACTACAGAATGTTTTTTCACAAACTTCACAGTCATCTATTCTTTGTAGAATCTTAATCTTGATCTGTCTTTGAACATTATCATTTGTGTGAAAATCATGCAAAAATCTCTTTAAAACTTCACAAGAAAACTTATTGCTATTGCACAAAACAGTGCATATCCAAACCTCACAATCCTTCTTTGATTTTATCTTTGACTGTCCTACACTTACCATTTCTGTTTTATTACACAGTATAATTTCTTCTTTTTAGAAATCACACCATTACAGACTTCATAGCTACACCCACTCTCATCAATAGCAAGGGGAACATTATTTCATTGATTATAACACCCCTCATTAAAAAATCATTCTGAATGAGAAGTGTGTTTCCACTCTCCACCGAACACAACACAACAGTTGTCACATCTAAGTACATGAACTTTTTCTATATTTGTATAGAATGGTGTGGTCAATTTAAGTAATTGCATACATTTATTTAATATGACAATGAACAATTTTCTTTTCATACCAAAAGATTTCTTAAATATTACTTCTACTTTTTTCTTTTGTGAAAAACACTTTACCACTTATCTAGATTTTGCTTTCACATATCTCCGAAGAGTTCTAAAAATTTGAGAGTGATACATTTTCCTATATATATATATTTATTCCTCTGTTTCAAATTAATAGCACATTCGCTACCTTTTCTTCTAGAAATCTTTCTTTTTTACTAGCAAGTAACACATTTGATACATGTTTTCTTTTTTTTCTTTCAAGAAAAACATTCTCAATTCCATGATTATATTCTATTGGCACATCCCCTATATGAAATTGCACATTTTCAAATGTATTATCGATAATAATTATTGTATTATCTACAGGATTTGTATCTAACACTACTTTTTGAAATCTTACACTGTAGAAATGTACTTCACTGCAGACAATCATTCTTATGGCTTGTTGCTATTGCCTTCTTGATGGCATCTTACAAAAAAGCTGTATAAAAAAATTGGGATAGTGAAGGTCAAGCATTGGGCTTCTTTACATTTTCACCCCATAATATAATTTCCGTGCCCAGGCTGACAGACAGAAACACGGATTAACGGATCGCCAGTCCGGGCTTTGTAGTGCGAAGCAAAACAAGGGCTTCAGTCAAAGCTGTAGGACTTAAAACCATGTGGCCACCCATCAGCCCAGACGCAATAGACAGTCGCAACTCGGAATCTGCTGAGATCCAAATAATTTTCCTTTCTTTTATTCCTGACAGGAGATGTGCTCACGTGGAGCACATCTCTCCTCACAAAAAATCATTGCCATTGCTATTTGAGACACAAACAAACTATGTCCCTTTTCACATGACAGCGACCATGAAAAACATGTTCCAAAATGGACACTGTGATTCGAAAAAGGAACCTTCATACTAATCATTAATACTCAACAAAACATATCAACATGTACATCCCTCCTCCACTACTCAGCCCCACTATCAGTACAGTTTGAATCGCCAAGTGCCCTGGAACACCCCATAACTCTACCTACCAAACCTAATCAATAATACAGTAATCCCATATCACTATACATTTCTTAATTAATACCTCACATAACTTCAGAGTCCAATTCCCAAGCAACTTTTAAATAGAAGAAATGTTCACTGGAAACAGCATAACAACAATTGCTGTCATTTCCTCTTTCACATTCATCAAAGCATTCTAAAATAATATGTAACACATCTTTTCTTTCATATACCAACCAACTATGCATTCATCTCTGTTATGGCCTCAATGCATAAGTATCATGATAAGAAAACATAGCTCAAAGATAATGCACTGCCACCTAGTTGCTCAACCCAGCTCAGGTTTTCACACCATAGAATCATCTACAACAACTGTAGGCCACCTCTAGGCACCCACCTTTAAGTTTACTCCTGGTCACATAACTGGGCCTTGCCATACCCTTGCATCTCTCACCACCCATTTAATAAGTCCTCCTTAGCCATCCTCATCATAAACATGCAAAATTAACCACCTCACCTGTTTCCACATATTTAAGCATCATATGCCAATGGCCTGACCCACTATCTACCTTTCACATACACAATAATTACTACTATTATTATGTCCTCCCTTCACTGCCCATCCCCACTACACTAGGGTTTGAATATCCAAGTACCCTGGCCAACCCCATAAATCTATTTATAAAACCCAACACAGTGTCTACAAACATAAAGTGCCTCTCTTGTGTCAAATCATTCTTCTACAAATGAACACAGATAACGTTATTTCCAAACATCTTCTATAGTGTGTTTAAATTTCTCCTCAATGTACACTAGTTCACTTGAGACTTATAAAAAGTGTGTCGACAAGATGTGTTTAAATTTCTCCTCAATGTACACTAGTTGCACTTGAGATTTATAAAAAGTGTGTCGACAAGATATGCAAACAATGTCAGATGTTTCAGTAGATTACAACTCAAACATTGCAATACTTCTTTTATACTGTTGAAAAATCTGATCCTTTGAAAGCATAGGATCATCATTTACACTTCTTGTAAGTGTTTCATCCACATACACATACTCTTTTAAATGCATCATATTTATCATTTGCATTATAGAAACTAAACTTTCTACAGTTCCAGTCAAAAGTATTTTATTTAAAACTCCAAGAGGCATACTTGGTGTTTTGAACTCAAACAGTTTAACTACAAGGTATCTCATTTTGTTATGATCATCTACTTTTATCAGGACAAACTACAGAATGTTTTTTCACAAACGTCACAGTCATCTATTCTTTGTAGAATCTTAATCTTGATCTGTCTTTGAACATTATCATTTGTGTGAAAATCTTGCAAAAACCTCTTTAAAACTTCACAAGAAAACGTATTGCTATTGCACAAAACAGTGCATATCCATACCTCACAATCCTTCTTTGATTTTATCTTTGACTGTCCTACACTTTCCATTTCTGTTTTATTACACAGTATAATTTCTTCTTTTTAGAAATCACACCATTACAGACTTCATAGCTACACCCACTCTCATCAATAGCAAGGGGAACATTATTTCATTGATTATAACACCCCTCATTAAAAAATCATTCTGAATGAGAAGTGTGTTTCCACTCTCCACCGAACACAACACAACAGTTGTCACATCTAAGTACATGAACTTTTTCTATATTTGTATAGAATGGTGTGGTCAATTTAAGTAATTGCATACATTTATTTAATATGACAATGAACAATTTTCTTTTCATACCAAAAGATTTCTTAAATATTACTTCTACTTTTTTCTTTTGTGAAAAACACTTTACCACTTATCTAGATTTTGCTTTCACATATCTCCGAAGAGTTCTAAAAATTTGAGAGTGATACATTTTCCTATATATATATATTTATTCCTCTGTTTCAAATTAATAGCACATTCGCTACCTTTTCTTCTAGAAATCTTTCTTTTTTACTAGCAAGTAACACATTTGATACATGTTTTCTTTTTTTTCTTTCAAGAAAAACATTCTCGATTCCATGATTATATTCTATTGGCACATCCCCTATATGAAATTGCACATTTTCAAATGTATTATCGATAATAATTATTGTATTATCTACAGGATTTGTATCTAACACTACTTTTTGAAATCTTACACTGTAGAAATGTACTTCACTGCAGACAATCATTCTTATGGCTTGTTGCTATTGCCTTCTTGATGGCATCTTACAAAAAAGCTGTATAAAAAAATTGGGATAGTGAAGGTCAAGCATTGGGCTTCTTTACATTTTCACCCCATAATATAATTTCCGTGCCCAGGCTGACAGACAGAAACACGGATTAACGGATCGCCAGTCCGGGCTTTGTAGTGCGAAGCAAAACAAGGGCTTCAGTCAAAGCTGTAGGACTTAAAACCATGTGGCCACCCATCAGCCCAGACGCAATAGACAGTCGCAACTCGGAATCTGCTGAGATCCAAATAATTTTCCTTTCTTTTATTCCTGACAGGAGATGTGCTCACGTGGAGCACATCTCTCCTCACAAAAAATCATTGCCATTGCTATTTGAGACACAAACAAACTATGTCCCTTTTCACATGACAGCGACCATGAAAAACATGTTCCAAAATGGACACTGTGATTCGAAAAAGGGACCTTCATACTAATCATTAATACTCAACAAAACATATCAACATGTACATCCCTCCTCCACTACTCAGCCCCACTATCAGTACAGTTTGAATCGCCAAGTGCCCTGGAACACCCCATAACTCTACCTACCAAACCTAATCAATAATACAGTAATCCCATATCACTATACATTTCTTAATTAATACCTCACATAACTTCAGAGTCCAATTCCCAAGCAACTTTTAAATAGAAGAAATGTTCACTGGAAACAGCATAACAACAATTGCTGTCATTTCCTCTTTCACATTCATCAAAGCATTCTAAAATAATATGTAACACATCTTTTCTTTCATATACCAACCAACTATGCATTCATCTCTGTTATGGTCTCAATGCATAAGTATCATGATAAGAAAACATAGCTCAAAGATAATGCACTGCCACCTAGTTGCTCAACCCAGCTCAGGTTTTCACACCATAGAATCATCTACAACAACTGTAGGCCAACTCTAGGCACACACCTTTAAGTTTACTCCTGGTCACATAACTGGGCCTTGCCATACCCTTGCATCTCTCACCACCCATTTAATAAGTCCTCCTTAGCCATCCTCATCAAAAACATGCAAAATTAACCACCTCACCTGTTTCCACATATTTAAGCATCATATGCCAATGGCCTGACCCACTATCTACCTTTCACATACACAATAATTACTACTATTATTATGTCCTCCCTTCACTGCCCATCCCCACTACACTAGGGTTTGAATATCCAAGTACCCTGGCCAACCCCATAAATCTATTTTAGCAAACCTCATTAATAACACTGTGCCCCTCATCACACTACAGACCCCCATTCATTTTACATCTCCTTATAGTGCATTATGTAACAACATATTGCATTACATAGCATTAAACCCAAATAGAATCCTGCCCTTCCAAAGCACACCATTTCCAAGCAAATTGTGAAACAGACAAATATAGTTGTTGATTATTATTTCTAAAAGCCCAGGTGCACTGCCTCATACAACATCTCAATTTTAAACCCACATTCAAACACTTCCACAATACGAAGACAGTACACAATCAAAAATATAGGGTCTCAGCAAAACAGCTTAATATCCAAATACAAATCACAAACACAGCCACATTATTGGTCAAGTGTAGATTTATACTGCATGGTTCACACTAGGGTTTCTTATTACACCCACAATCATATTACATCTTCCAAAGTCAATGGGAAACAACCTTTATTATGAAAAATGTTTGTCACACATAACCATTGCATAATGTCATACAGCTTCATCATTCTCCTAAAACACTGAAGTAAAATATGGAAAACCCTTCTTGCCAAACAATACTGATAACTGACTCAATCAGACACCTAAACATACTTTAAACACTATGAGTCACCTTCAGCTGCTCCAAGTCATGAATAGATCTTCACAATAGCCAAACACAGAACATGTGCACACTCTGAATTGTGGAAGCAGAATGCGAAAAGTACATCAAAAGGTCACTTTCATAAATAAATAGCACAAAAAGAGGATTGTAGAAAGCAAACAAATAAAATGCCCATACAACCCAAATCAATCAATGCACTCCAACACAATCCTTCCAAAGAATACTATATACAACATGTGCACACTATATACAAATAAAACATTCCCCCCTAATTTGCCAAATTTCATATCAGCGGCTATAACTCTGGTTGCACGACAAAAACCCACCTATGGACACAGTTGTATGTACATTTTTCAAATGTGCTGAAAAACACATTTATAAAGGTTTCAAATAAATTCACACTAGCCTTCAGGTAAGACCATCCAAACAGAAACACATGTGCAAATCTGTGCTAAAGCAACCATAATATAATATGATCACTGCACCAAAATACAGATACAACCAACAGGTTCATACCCGCGGCTACCCAAGTCAGCCACAAAGTATAACGTACAATTGGAGTGTTCATAGCCGCGGATCGAGTCAACCGCCAGTAGTCTTGGATGCCCATAACTCTTTTACAGATTCAAAAAGACATATTAACAAGGTATATCAATTGAAACAACATAAAGGTACATATGCGGGCATAGAATCAGAAACACACGCGAAATTGTGTTGTGTAAAACCAATGCAACAAATGATCAATGCACAGAAATTGGAATTGCCAGATCCGCGGCTAAGGCGGTAGACATAGATACAGCTACACCTGCCAAAAATACACAACGTCTCATTGGTTTAGTGGTACCCTATCGCTATAATCTGTCTGACAGCGCATGATGTTTTATTTGCTGCTATCGTAACTGTGGCTATTTTTGAAAAAAGTTATCAAAGGTATTTTCCTATTCCAATATACCTAAAAAGTTCTCTGGGTGGATCTTAAAAGAGCCTTTGTGTTCTTTTAACAATATATAACCCAACAATGTATTTTCAATCAAAAAATGACTCTCCACCTCTATTACAAAAACCAAATCTTGGAACCTTTCTCTGCGCTCTTTCTTTAGATGATTAATTAATGTTCTTTTCCAGAATTGCAAAAAAACATGTACTCCTTGTCACAAATATTTCTCGACAATTGCAGCATGTACCTCTCATTTGAAACACTTCATTAAGAATAATATTATAGAACCAAAAAAACCTTGTAAGCTAATGGTTTGAAAACACATCACCTATGCCCTCAACATCACTATGAAACCCATTCTCAAAATTCTCTCCACCATCTTCTGAACAATGAAAATCTTCTCCTTCTAAAATTGACTGCATGTTTCAAATATCCAATCAAACAATAAATATACCCCAAACATACCACAATCTCCTGCAACTACACTTCACACTCAAAGAATAAAAATACACTATGTGGAAAAACTCTTAATGCGATAATACAATCTAATCTACAGTTCTATTGACCTATATGAACATCACTCAAAAAAATACATTCTCTGAGAGGTTCAACAATTCAACATCATCTGATATACTTGACATCGTATTGGCAGCCACCCACCACACAGTCAATGAACAACCAATCAGAAAGTACATACACACATCCCACCTTCTCTCCTCATGTAGTCTTCCTCCATTGCTAATTCTAATATCTGAAGAGACAATCAGTATTTCTTTCTACCACACTAAAATGGATAACTACATTTGACAGCATATGCAAGAGATAGAGAAAATTGCTCTCTGCGTACATACATGTCTTTGAAAAGAAGGAAACATCCTATTGTCCAAACATTTCTTTTTACTTCTGCATGTTTGTCAAAGTGGATGTTGACAAACTGAATGTTGTTGTCATGTGGATATGTTTAGAAGTCAACAACTGTACCAATTGCTTCCCTGACTAATCCTTGTTCTCTGTCAAGGTTACGTTTTAAGATTACTCTGCAGTTTGGACACACAATCAATAATTTTTTATTCCAATCCAGCTGTGTTGGAGATATTGTTCTAAGCTATTTAGTTGTGCTTTTGCTTGTTGACACCTACGCAGTGTCATGCTGTGCACTTCTAGTTGCCTGTGGAGCTGATATGCATTATTGGTTGCATGACTTTTATCAACATTGTCCCATTGAAATGACTACAGCTTGCAAGGGATGGCATTAAGGGCATGCATTTTAGATTTTGTTGAGTTAATTGTTCCATGGCATCAGGAGCAGATGTGCTTCATCCAAATAGCTCATGGATTAGTCTACTATTTAAGATGGATTTTAAATCTTCAGTAAGCAGACAAGTTGTAATATTAGCATAGGTGAGGTCTGCAGACTGACCCATTTTTTAAGTAAGTTCTCTGTAGTGAAAATGTTGCCAGAGATTTACATTTCCAATGCTGCCAAGGGTTTTGCAGCACTGTTTGTGTCCTAATGTTTTGAAAATAGGTGACTATTCACTGGTGTTCACTGTAGGAGGTTTTCAAAAACAATAACATGTTTTCCTCCAAACCATTCTTCGTAGTTGGTTTTTAGGACTTCTTGCATTCTGAGATGAATTAAATCCAACATGAGTTTGGACACCATGCTTACTTCATTTATCAAGAGCACTTTCCTTTGTTTTAGAATTCTGTGTACCTCAGTTTCAGCCTCTGCTGACAATTTGTTGTTTTCTAATTTGTTTTGGTGTTCTACAGGGAGCAGTAGTAGTCGTTGTAAAGTGACACCACCTATATTGTAAGCAGCTAAAGCAATGGGGCTGTTACAACAGCTGAAAGCTTCCTGTTTGTTAAGTCTTGTAGAAATGTGCTGATTATTTTAATTAAGAATGTTTTGCCAGAATCAGCTTCACCACATAGATACAGGAGTGGACGTTTATAATGTTTACAGCTACAAGATATAGGGCCTCATTATGAAGTTGGAGGTAGCCTTGAACTCGCATCCGGGTCTGGCACCCACGAATGGGCAATTACTGGGCTATTCCGGCCCAGCTGGAACCAGCAATTGTCCTTTCGTGGGTGTCGGCCGCAGTAGATCCCCATTCCTATAGGGCTCAATGGGAATGGGGAGGGTGGTAGCACCTGCACTGTTAATAACGGTACCAGTGCTACCATCATGTTGTACTCGTGGGTGCCGGTATGGCTGCAAGGGCACCTGCGAGCACAACTCCTAGTATGGCAGTAAGGTAGCAATGGTGCCGGTAGTGATACCGGCACTGTTGTTGTCTTACCGCCATACTCGTAATGAGGCCCATAGTTTCATGTTTAAAACCATGTTCGAGTTCTTAAGTGACTTCTAGATAAATGGTGAGTTGTTCCTCATTTAGCTGTGATTTGAGCACTGAAAAGTCTGCTTCTGATTGTTAAGATTGAAATTGTATTTTCTACCTCAGTCATGGCTATTTTTACTTACTTTAGAATGAGTGATTCTCCAAGTGGTACTGCGCTTCCTGTGAGGGAAGGGTGACTGCTCAGAGGAGTGTCTTTATCTAGTAGAACTTCAATTTCTTCCTCTTGTTGGTGTTCATTGTCCAACATTTGCTTAAATTGTTGGAAATTGACATGTATTATACTGCTTTCATTTGCCTTGGAAATATTCCAGTATTGGAAATGTAAATCTCTGGCAACATGTCAGTACAGATACTAACTCAAAACATGTGTCTTTCTGCAGGCCTCATCTATGCTAACATTTTAATAAGCATTTAAACTAGTCTGCTTACAAAAGATGAAAACTCCAACTTAAATACTAGAGTAATATATTAGCTAAATGGGCAAAACACATCTGCTCCTGATGTCATGGAAAAATTAATTCAACAACATCTAAAATGCATGTTCTTAATGCCAACCCTTGTAAGCTGCAGTCAATTCATCAAGACAATGTGAAAAAAAGAAATGCATCCCATACTGAATATCAGCCCCACAGACAAACTAGGAGTGCACAGCATGACACTCCCTATGTGTCAACAAGCAACAAGCAATAACATGACTAAGTTCACTCAATGGTCTATTCCTAATTAACAAAGTGAACACTCACATTCCTAATGAATGATTTATATATGTATTCTTACCACATTGATAATCCATTCCATTTCCCCAGCTTCTTCAGAATCCAAATCATGGCATATTATACCATATTTGGAATTCAGACAATCATTCCAGCATGCAAATCAACTCACATTGCCAATATGTCATAGTACTACTAATGCTTCTCATGTACAATGGAGATGGTACCAAAAATAACTAAACCTACTAGCTACACACACGGCCAAGTATCACTTGGAAAGAAAACCTTCACAACAGTAGGCATAATATACCACACTGGTGCCACAACCATTTCATGGCACTGTACTGCATATACCAAAAAATAAGTGGTTGGTTTGAATGTAACAACACCTCTGTTACTCCAAAACATAGGTGCCCACTTAATTTTCCTACAACCCAAATTTACTCACTAAACTGTAGCACAACAAACAGTAAGTATACGGCAACAGGTATCTAACTACATCCATAATGCTACAATAGTACTTTTAAAAGTCAAGATAGTTAAAAACAATTCACTTCATTGCAATACACTTGAAATACACCATCACAATTTATGTTACTACAAAACTTCTTCTAAAGTCTAATGTAGTTAGAATACACCAACAGGTACCTAGCCACTTTAAACATTTCCTTAATAACAACACACTTCAAACAAACATACTATCACACTTACGCTGATATAAAACGCAGTGTTTTTTTTAATCCTCTTTGGATTTGTTTTAGCAATGACCCAATGAATTATTCAAGTCAATACAACAACAGTGTACCACATACTAATGTTGTACCAAATATAGCACATAAAATATACTGTTTATGAGGGTCAGAAAAAGTAAATGTATATGTAAAATTGTATGTTACTAAAACTTGTCAACTATCCTGCTTCAATAATTATACTGTTTTTTTTTAGAGAAAACGAACCAGAGATTCCAGCTTTACTACTTTATACAACTAAGTAACCATACCAACTGTAAACAAATGCATATTCCATAAGCACTATCCACAATTCTACTACAGTCATAAATACCACATACTTTCTACTCCCCCCAGAGTACCTATAATTACTATACACATATTACTATAATGTTTGTGAACAGTGGCCAGATTCTTGGGGCCATGGTCTATGGCCATGCCCGCATAAATATGGCCACTGGCCACAACCACCACCACAATATAACTAAACCATATAACAAGTACATACAATAAACTTGCAAATAAGGAAACGCGCCACCCTGAAACGGCAGCCATTTTACTAGTGTCCGCATACTCGAAATTGACGGCAGAATCGGCGGCTCTAGCAGATCCTTTATTCACCTATAAGAACAGCTCCATATCATCTCCATTCCATTCCCCTGTCCTCTCTATGCCCTCTTTTAGCCATCAAATAACCTCAAATGTGTTTTCCAAGCTACTCGTTCACAGTGCTGTTCACCGACTACTGCAGTGTCCGCGTAGCGGGTGGCACCTGCACCTGCTTTTTTCACATAGAAAAACAGCACCATCCCATCTCTACTCCCCCCCATCATTACCAGCCCCTCTTTTGACCACCAAATAACTCTAAATGTGTGTTCCCCACCACACTGTCTGCGGACACTGGTGTCTGTGCGCAGATCCAACATGGTGATAATTTCCCAAAATACGATGCACCTCACACTTTTCACCATCCAATCAACGGGCGCGTCCCATGCCGCTGCTGTGCCAGGTCCAAGGCACCAGGGACTTGCTGTGTAAACTGCTGTCCCAGACCCAAAGGGTGTCATGCAGCTGATGCAACTGGCACATCCCCAGTGGCTGATGCCATGCACCAGGCCACTAGTGGTCCGGCATGTGTGGCCCAGAGTGGTTCCTGCCACACAGGGTCAACGCCAATGCCACATGCCAAGAAGGCAAAGATGGTTGTCTTGTGAGTTGGTGTTTGCATGTTTCAGTTTGTTCTTGTCTGCATATCTTTCCTTCAGGGAATGATGTCTATTTAATGTGATGAAATTTGACTGTGAACTTCATGCCAGGGGGACAGGTAAGATGTTGACTTATATTGATCGTTATGCGAGTTTGAAGAACTTGTGGGTCAATAATGCACTTCTTATGTACACCCCACAATAGGAACATGTTTGTGCACATCATGCTCAATATGGGACATGTTTGCATGTATTGACAGTTGTGCTTGTTGCACTTTGTGTACATGGGAAAGGCTGAGGCCATGTCTGGCTTGCAGCTCAGACAAGCTTCTGTATTTATGAATGCTTACACATTTGACCGGTATGTTACTTACTCAGATCCACCAGCGCACAAGGGGGCCACTACAGTGGGTATAGTGCACAGTAATATAATCCTTTTACTTTACATATGGGATTTCTTTTAAGAAACAGGGGTGATTTAATGGAATGGCTGTCATGATGGAAGTGAGGGACTCCCTCTTCAATATGTTTCTCCTGGAAACGCAATATGAAATGTGTTTTAGTTCTAAGGGATGCACACAATGTAGCACTTCCAAGGACACATTCTCAGGGTGGTTTGGTGGGCGCAATTGATTGGGCATTTGTCATCATTGAATGGCACCTAGAATGTGGCAGGGCTGTGTGAACTCCACAGGGGATGGATTTTAGGTGCAGAATGTAGCCACAAGCTGGGTACGGGCTACCTCGCCAAGTAGCAGGCCTGTGGGTGTGGATGGGGTGCCACCACCATGTCCACTGGGACGCCACGCTGTGTTGCAACATTGTGCAGGACACAAGCTGCAACTATGATCCTGCACACTACTGGTGGTGCATATAGCAACTCACCACCAGAGTGGTCATGGGAGCAGAGGGTAGGCACTGCCCCTGGAGAGGTGAGAATGTTTGTCATTGATGTTTAATTGTCTGTGCCTGCCTGCAACCTGCTGTTTCCTTGTGCCAGCTGCCACACTTTTGCCTCCACTGTACTACCTATTGATATTTATTTCTATCGCGCTCATATACAAGTGTTTCAGAGCGCAACAAGGCAAGGGAGGGGAACAGGGGAGAAACAGCGATCTTACTTGGCCCAGTGACAGTGAGAACAAGCAAGGTCATGGTAGAGGGGTAGGGGAAAAGTGCATGGAACGGGGGAGAAGTGGAAAGTGCGAAGCAAAGGAGAAACAGATAAATAACAATAAATAAATAATAAAGGAAACAAACAGTTTTAGTGCAGCCAGCAATTTGCAAGTGCTAGGTTTAAGGCAGCAGACAGGGTAGGTCTGATAAGTGCAGGAAGAAAAAGGGGGGGCTGTATGGGTACAGATACAGACCCCAGTGCAAGGGGTGGGCCGGAGGCAGTGCGGGAGGGTGGCAGGGTGAGCAGGTACCTGGGCCCGGAGGACAGAGGGTGGCCAGGTGCACGGTGCCAAGAGAGAACAGATCAGCAGGGGAGAGGGGGAGCGAAGGCAGAAGAAAAGAGGAAGGTCTTGATGTGCTTTCGGAACCAGAGATGGTTCTCCTAAAGTTTTAGAGTGGCAGGGAGACTGTTCCAGAGGGAGGCCCCAGCCGAAGACAGAGATCTACCCCCAGCTTGTTTCTTTGAAAAATGACTGACCCTGAGGGAGTTGGAGGTAGAGGAGTGAAGAGCTCGAGAGGGGAGGTATTTGTGGAGGGATAGCCGAAGGTATTTTGGACCCAGGCCCCAGAAAGCCTTGTAGACAATGAGAGGGTTTTGAATTTAATCCTTGCATCCACTGGGAGCCAATGGAGAGATTTCACAGCTGGAGAGATACGATCCCAGGGCTTGAGGCCAAGGACAAGTCTTGCAGTCCTGTTCTGGATTAGTTGCAGAGGGTGGAGAGTAGAGGCAGGTAGATTTAGAAAGAGGCTGTTACAATAGTCCAAGCTAGAGAAAACCAGAGCTTGGGATACCATGAGCTTCTGGGGGAAGGAAAGGAAAGGCAGAGTACCTCTGAGGAGGTGCAGTCGGAAATGTGACTTTTTAGAGACCTCAGAGATGTGGGCGAAGAAGGAAAGGGTGCAGTCAAAGATGACCTAGAGGTTCTTAGCCTCGCAGGTGGGGGTAGGAGGAGGGCCAAGGGAGGCGGGCCAGAGAGTAAGGGGAAAGGATGGTGAAGTTGTGCTGATGAGGAGGATCTCCGTCTTATTGGCATTCAGACAAAGATCATTGGCGGCACACCAATCTTGAATGGCAGTTAGGTAATCAGAGATAAGAGAGGGAGAGGAGGTGGCAGAGGGCAGCCTGAAAATGAGTTGAGTGTCGTCAGCGTAGCATTGGAAATTTGAGCAGAAAGTGGCAATGCAGTGGGTGAGAGTTGCCAGGTATTGGTTGAAAAGCCAGGGCGAGAGATTAGACCCCTGCGGAATACCACAGGTAGAGAGGAAGATAGATGAAAGGAAGGACCCAAGTTGGACCTGGGAGGGTCGATCTGAGAGGAAAGAGTTCAGCCAGGCCTGCCTCTTCCACCCCTGCAAAGACCACTGTTGCTCCACAACTCTCATTCAGGACCTGGGAAGACCATCCCTCCCTTGTGGGTCTCATGTCTGCCCCATCTGCGTCATGTGGTGAGGGCAGCACCCCCACATTGAAGCAGAGGTCACCCAACTTCACTGACAGTTGGGATCCTGGTGGATCAGGTCCTGGATGCCTATGATGACCTGTACAACCCAAGGACGCAGCTGGGCTGGGATGACATCACGACCGCCATAAATACAAAGGGGGTGGCAGTCCGCACCAGGGGCCAGGTGTGGAAATGTTGGGATGAGCTCAAGACCCGCAGCCATATCAAGGTGTGGCATCCCTCGAGACGGAACCCACCATGGAGGTGCACAATGCAGGCTCCAACTGCTTTCATTGGACACAGCTGCGGCTACTTGAGAGGTTCTACTTGGCCTGAAAGAAACGTCTTGATTATACTGGTGAGTACCCGTGTGGGATTATGCCCTACAGCATATTTGTGGCTTGCATGCTTGCATGTATCACATCCTGTTTGTGTCTTATGTGTTGTGAGTTGCAGCTGATTGGCATCTCAGGGCAATGGTAGACATTAGTTGTGTATGACATAGCATAGTAGCAATTGCGTGTCGACTGGTGTATGGTGCAGCAATGTCTTGTAGTTGGTCACATGCAGGGTGTGTGGATGGTGGAATTGCTTGAATATGGCAGATGTAGAGTGGATGGGTTGTGGCCATATGAGTTACATGCATGTTGTAAAATTCTATGTGTGGTAGGACTGGCAGTACACGCATGCAAGTACAGGTGATGGATGTGACACAAGTGCTCAAATGTCTGCATGTGTGCATTGTGTGTGACTCAGTTCATGGATGTCACATGATGACTGACGTGCCATGTTAATTTGTCGTATGTTGACATCCATTGTCAAACATGACTGATGCCAATAGTTTGTCTCCTATGTTCCTACAATTGCTGCAGCTCATGGAGAGGGTGGAGGAGTCGTCATGGAGCATCATGGCAGAGACAATACCGCCAGGCGTAAGTGCATTCCTCCTAAAAGCCAACTTCAGCCCGCCTCATCTGAGGGTAAGTCGGCTGAGGGTGTGCATGGTCCATTGATGCTGGTGGGACATCCCAGGAGGTTGATATGGAAGGGGCTCCTCATTGGCTGTGGTCCAAGGAGCAGGGACGGAGGGGCCATCCAGGGAGGAAGGTACTCTGTATTCATCAAGGGAGATGGAGGTGATGGAGGAGGAGGAGGAAGATGAAGCCCACCGCACAGGGTTGGGTGGAGCTATCCAGTAGGGGATTCAGGCTGCAACCCTGTAATAGGGACAGGAGGATGTGCAGCGCAGAATGGAGGGCACTGACCAAGCTCCTGTCCCTGATCCATCTGATGCAGCACAGATTCAACTCGTGAATATCTCCACCCGGGCTGACCCCCCTTTGGGACTATGATTCTCACCCCAGATCTTTTGCACGTCCTGCTGGCTGGGATTCCGTTGTGGGTGGGCCTGAACCGTGATGAAGTGAGGGAAATTTGTGAGGGGCTCTCAGATCATCATGGTTCAATGAGCAACTCCCTGACCCAGCTGGCACATGCACTGCT
Source organism: Ambystoma mexicanum (assembly GCF_040938575.1). Classification (NCBI taxonomy): domain Eukaryota; kingdom Metazoa; phylum Chordata; class Amphibia; order Caudata; family Ambystomatidae; genus Ambystoma; species Ambystoma mexicanum. The sequence goes on from NC_090934.1 coordinate 623,183,168, forward strand.
CTCCTGTGGTCTGTGTGCACTAGCAAGGTCAGCTGCCCACTCCTCCACTGCCCCCTCTGTGCCCCAGTCATCCTCCGGGGGAGCCTTCCTTGCCGGTTCCCATCACGGCCCACTCTACTCCTGTTGTGCCCACTGCACCCTGTCTGGTGGTTGGAACATCCCTGCCTGAGGAAGATGTCCAAGGGAGTACAGTGGAGGTGGTGGCTGTGCCTGACTAGGCTCCTACACAGGACCAGGCATCAGTGGGACAACTGGCACAGCATGACAGAGCTGGCATCGTACCCACCAATCAAACAACATCAAGATGGCGGCGGTGCATGTGCAGGGCATGCTGGAACAGGCAGCTGCACCATGGCAGTGGTCAGGGTCACTCTTCCCTGGGCCAATTACAATCGAGGAGCCAAGATGCACACAGGTCAACGGTGACCAGGCAGGAGGAACACCACTGCTCAAGTGATATGGTGTGTGTCCAGGTAGAAATGAGGATGCTGCTTGTCGCACAGAGGTGGGTCCAGATCCTGGAAGAAACTTGCAGGGATGCAGGGGTGCTGGAGAGGAGGATGAGAGACAGTCTGCAAGCCATCCAGGACCAGGCAATGGCCCGCCTCCAAGAGGAAAAGGAGGAATGTGAGTCAGCCCTGGATAACTGAAAGGACAAGCAATGAGCCGGCATCCTGCGTAAATAGATCATGTGTGTGGCAGTATTTTCTGTTTTGCCATTGGACATTTCCCCCTTCCTACATCCATGTTTAATTTTGTGTGAATATGAGTAACACGGTTTTCTGTTCTTAAACACACCCTTTATGTTGTCTCTTTGTTAATTGGCAGCATGTATTTAGCATTCATTTCACTATGCCTTTGTAATCTGACTGTCAGGTGGTTTGTTTCCTTGGCTGTGGAGATGTGGCATGCACTCATCAGTCATGCATGCATTTTTTACTCCCAATCCATGGACAACCACCAACACATAACACTCTCCATGGTGTGTGTGATTTCGTGTCATGCTTCTCATCAGCCACTGTGGTGTATGGGGGTTCTGTCGGAGGTGAGGGGGCTGGGGGCTAGTCTCTCTTGACCACTCTGTAGGTGTGTTGCTATATGCACCACCACTACTCTGCAGGATCATTTTTGCAGCATGTGCCATGCCCAATGTTGCAACATGGCATGGCGTCAAGGTGGACATGGTGGTGGCACCCCATCCACACCCACAGTTCTGCTGCTTCTGTATGTTTGGGCAAAGTGAACGTGGAGAGGATGTACGTACACAGCTTCTGCAATTGTATTTCACCGTAAATCCCTCACCTGTGGAGTGCACACAACCCTGATACATCCCATGTGCCATTCACTGATGACAATGGGCCAATCCACTGTGCCCATAAACAACCCTGAGAAAGTTCCCTCGGAAGTACTACATTGTGTTTATCACTTAGAACTGGAATACCTTTCAATATGTGTTGTCAAAGTACGCCACTACCACCATACCAAACTATCCATCAAATAACCTGTGTGTCACCTAAACCATCCCATATGTCATATAAAATTATCATCAGACTGTGGTGTGGTATGGTATGGTATGTAATATCAAAGGAGATACATAAATGGCTTATACATAAGGCAAGAGTCTTAAAGTGCTCAGCGATGGATTGAACAAGGGGAAAAATAACAATTGTTCAGAGCCCTTCATTTTCTAGACCCATAATAGTCTGTACAGGCCAAGTAAGTGCATAGTATACAATTAACAGTGGATGTAACAGTGAATCTGTTGGATGACGATTATACCATTTTTACCAAGTGCCTCAATGTGCCATCATGCAGGGAGTGAGACCAGGGTGGAACAGACAGATGATCTACAGCCATGCTGCAATCAGACCAGCGAGTGCACAGGTGTTTACAGGGGAGTGGCAGGTGGAGGGTGGAAACAAGTTTGCGTAATGGTCCAAGTGCATCCAGTGTGTGGAGGCGGGGGTAAGTACACAGAGATGCCATTCCACAAGTGCAGTGAGGATGAGGCTAGGGCAGGTTCCTGAGGCAAGTGTGCCAAACACTGACAGTGGTGCCATGGACCTGTGAGACCCTGAGGTACACCAGGCGGCCAGTCATCAAGCTTTATGGAGAAAAAGAGGGAGAGAGGGATAGAGCGGAGGGATACTTTAGCAGGGAAGAGGGAGAGAGAAGGAAGCGTATAAGAGTAAACTCCTGAGGACTTGCATGAAGTCAAGGAGATGAGACTCCATACGGAGTGTGGCAGGGAGGCCATTCCAGAGTGAGGCCCCTGCTGAGGATAAAGATCTTCCTCCCAATCTCTTCTTCGAGAACTGGCTCACTCGAAGAAGATTGGAGGTACATGAGGGAAGAGTTTGGGAGGGAGACTATATAGGTATGAATAGGTCCAGATAGGTAGGTCCCCGGCACCACAAAGGCTTGTGGACAATGCAGAGTTACTCAAATTTGCCACTTGCAGCCACGGGTAGCCAGTGGAGGGATTTCAGTGCCAGACAGATGTGCTCCCTGGTCTTGAGGCCAAGGTTAAGTCTTGCGGTTATGTCATGGTCCAGTCATAAAGTGGGTGTATTAGAAGCGGGGGGTTGATAAAGATCCTGTTGCAGTAGTCCAGCCTGGAGATAACTAGGGCTATGGAGATAGTGACCTGCTGAAGGAAAGTTAGAAAAGGCACAGGGCCACTGAGGAGGTGTAGCTGATAGCTTTTCTCCTGAGGGTTATCTGAAATGTGACATGAGAAGGAGATAGTGGATTTGAAGATGACCACAAAGATTAGTATCCTTGTATGTGGGTGAGCTGCAGCAGGTTTCCGAATGCACAATAGCCCTGTCCTGCTGGCGTTAAGCCACAGGGTGTTTGTAGCACACCATGACTGAATCGTGCACATTAGGTGAGATATGAGTGATGAAGAGGAGGCGGATGAGGGTAGCCTGAAAGAAAGTCTGGTGTCAACCACATTACACTGGAAGGTAGAGGTGAAAGTGCTAATCACACATGCCAAGGCAGCTGAACTGGATATTGCAGCCCCTTTGATTAGTAGCAATTGGAGATGGATGGGGATGCAGCTTTGTATTCATACATCAATAATCGAAAAGACCCATGTAGTTGGCAAAAGGAAGACTGTTTTAATATCAATAATCTAAAGCAGGGAGCATAACGAACATCAACAAACATGCTCGATCCTCTTACTTAAATATTCTTAGTAAAAATTGAGATTTTATACAAGAAACTCGTCATCAATGACGTTAACCCACGTATGAACCAACATCATCCTACGTGGCAAACTACAAAAACCTATGCGTATGGGTGATTGGCTCTGATTGAGCATCTAAAAATACGATCCATACTAGTCTAAAAAAGTGTAAATATGTAATTGGCTACTTAACATCAGGTGGATCAACTAAGCCCTTCCCTAAAAATGACCACTATGAACGTCACTAAATACACATCGTCCCATTGGTTTACACAACTATAGGACCCCTAAATACGCAGTCCTCTACAATTGGTTGGCACTCTAACCTCCGTCAGTACTTTTCCATCTACATCTAGCAGCATGCAGGCTGGCCATCCAGGTGCTGGTGAGCTCGCCTTAACCATTTCTTCCCACCAATTAGCATATCAATCCATCATCACCTCAGTGGTCTACTGTCAATTAGGCTTTAAAGCTCAGCCTTGAGAGAGAGTGTTCTTAGCTCTGAGAAATGTAGGGAGTGAAAAGTATGCTCTGCCCTTGTGCATAGGTGTGACCATCTCGTTCGTCCAACTTCATTCTTCCATGTGACTAGAGACCATGGAATTGAGCCTTTTGGTGTATTTAATACTATTTCATAATAAACCTGTGACGTCTTCCTTGTTATGTTCATGCCTTCTGAACAGGAGTTTTGTTCTTTCACATGATTTCTTTCCAATGTCTGTTTACTCCAGTTTAATAAGACCTTGGCTTCTTTGGCTCACCCAGCTTCGTCTGCTGAGATTCACTTTGTTGATCAATTTTCTTTTTAACTCTGACACACTAGAAATGAGGCCTTCTTGCTACTGTCCAGCACTGCTATAATGCGTAGTGGAAACATCCATCCTTTACTTGTCCATAGTTATATATGTATATATTGGCGCTTGCCGCAGTCTATTCACTATAAGCTAGCTTTACGATGACTTTGTCTGCTTGCATTTCTTTTGCATCTGTACACGAAAATGATTTAATGTCTTCATCTGTTTCTGTGGCATAAGCTTCTTCACCTTGATCCCAAGATGTCACTTATCCTTGATACTTTCTTTATGCCTTATAGAATATCTGCATTTTCTGATCTCTGCATCTCTTCTATGTACGTCATCTCAGCTCTACGTGACGTATACTGGCGATGGTTGGTGACTTTACCATTCTTCCTTGCCATTCAGTGGCTTTGCTTCTTCAGAGATTTCATTGAAATGCCCATCATATGTTCTTGTATGCAGGTATGGCTTTCTCAATGGGAACCTTGCCTCCAGGAGTCTCTTTGCTGTCAGTATTTTCACTGGTAGCGCACAGAGTCCATACTCTGCCCTTTGTCGGTTCAACTGTTCTGTGTATCTCACATACTCTGGTTTCCAACATAGAGGTAAAAGGAACGGGGCGGTTGAGGTGGGGGTACTTAGCTCCTCCTCTACACAGCCATGTACATGTATAAGTGCCAGGGGGAGAGCTCAGATCCCCGGGGAATGCCACAATTTGAAAGAGCTATAGAAGAACAACATGCTTTGAGTCCCACCTGGGATGGGTGGTCAGAAAGAAATGAGGCCAACCATGCCATAGCGTGATCCGTGAAAACTGTGCACCATAACCACTGTAGTTGCCCCCTTCTGCAGTGGTGGATATGAATAACTAACATACAGGTGAAATGTGTGATATTACATAAAGATCAATATAAAAGTAGATATTACCTGTTCCCTCTGCATGCAGTTGACATTCAAATTGCCTTCCATGAAATAGCCATCATTAACTGATGTAAGTATCTGCAGACAAAGAAACACAAGAAACATTGGTCATGTACCACATAAATGAAAAGAATCAATAGAAGAACCACGTGCACCCCTCAGTGACATCCAACACATGCAAACCACACGTCCCAATACTGCCATCAACATGTGTCCCTGCACACATGCACAAACACATGCACACTGCTTGCAATCCAAACACACAATACACACAAACTCATACCCAACATGTTCTCACACACTGCCTTTCCCCATCAATGACATGCAGCAAATGTGCATGCAACACATCCACAATCATTACACGTTGTCACAAACACAGTGCACAATTCACTCCACATGCCGCATGAAACTGTGAAGACAGCACATATGCCAAACATTCAACCAAAACAAAACATGGGACACCCTCCAAACAATACCAATGTCTAGATAAAGCAGACCATCACCTGCATATTATCAGGACATTGCACTCCACACAATCATGGAAGCACATTACCAATTAACACACGTGTTGTGCATTGCTCAGGCATACATCCAGGGCACACAGGACAACAGGATGGGTCAGGTGAATGTAGACAATCGTTCAATAACACATATCAATCAGACGATCAATACTTCCAAGAAATCATGGCAATCACTGGAAGGGGGGACAATGGCACAATGCCTTGTCAGTGTTCACAATGTGTGCAAGTGTACAGGTGATGTGGTTAAGGCAAAAGGTTGGGATGAGTGCATGGATAACATCTTGTGCAGAAAAGGCAAGAAAATAATACACTAATGATAGTGATTAGTAACCTGTCAATGCTGGTCATGAGCAAGTACACCATATACACAGTACTTCACATGATACATGTGGGGGGTCACGGCACCAAGGTCACATAAAGCACATGGACATCATGCATGCTACTGCATCAATAGTACGGAATAGAGTGGGGGATGGAAGTGGAGAAGAAAAAGAACTACATGATCAATGTGACCTTATGGAGTACTTGTGCAATGTGCAGCGTGAGAGAGAGTCTATTGCACGAAGGCATCACACATAGCAAATGGACCCATCACCATCCCTTCCAATACCTAAGTGTTTCACACACAGAGAGTAGTTGACTGAGGAATACATGAGTAAAGAAGGGTAGTTTATCATCAGGAAGCATTGAAGACTGTACCAGGACACAGACATTCCTGTGGATTATATACCGGTATCACAATGTAATACGTGCAGAGTATGTGTGTCTCAGAAGCATACATATTGCAGGAGAGACGTTGGCCCTGGCCCTGAGTCAAATGATGAGTCATGCATGCATAATCTGGGTACGCTGTAGGGGTTGCAGGGTAGAACAAGGAACACTCATGAGTCGGATGTTGCAGTAGTATCACATGGGGAGGATCACAGCACGTGTACCACTGCACCTCTGCGTGATGTTGTGGAAGTGCACATTAACTGTGTGCATCAAGAGCTGCAAGCCAGACTCCTTGACAATCTCATGAATATGTGGCAGTAAGGGAAGGGGCGTAGTCAAAGAAGAATCCAAGATTCCTGCCTTGGGATGAGTGGGCAGGGAGTGAGCCCCCGTAGGAAGGACAGAGTCAATGCCAGAAGTAGGCTGCAGAGGATCCGATTTGGACATGCAATTTTGTAAATGACGCACAAGCCAAGGTCATTTGGAGCGCACCAGTCCAGGATGGCTGTGAGGCAGACATGGTAAATAAGGCTACAAGTGTGTCATTCGGAACAGTGCTGAAGTGTAGTCTGTCCTCATCATAGCACATGAATCAGTTGGACAATGGTGCAAATATGTGTTGCAGCTGGCAAATGTATATGTCACAGATGCATGGAAAAGGAATGGACAGCGGCATGATGCCACAGCTGGTGGCTGAAGTAGGATTGAAAAAGGACACAGTATGGGGTATTTATGGAATACATTATTTTGAAATGACCTAAGCAAGTCCACTATCCGTTCGTGGAGCATCAAAATGAGGATTGAATGCATTACTGTGTGAAAATAATATGAGACATCAAGGATGACGAGGCAGCGGGGCATTATGATTTGAGGGGTTCTACCATTCATTCATGTGACCCCTTGTAGAGAAGTGTCTGTTGCTCTGGACAGTTTCAATCCACACTGGTGTCCATGTACATCCCCAAGAATGCCTTCATGGGCGTACATTTGTGTGAGGACCAACTTCTCTTGCACCTGCGTCAGAACCATGCTTGATGGCACAAAGTACTTCTGCACACCGATGTAGCCGCAATGGAAGATATAAGCAGACAACACAAAGCAAAATGATAAATTGATGTTATGCTATGTTATGTTAGACGTATCTGTATAGCGCACAAACACCCGAAGGCACCCTGGTGCTAGGATGAGTACAGGGCTACCATCTAACAAATTAGAACACAGATGTGTTGAGCACACGCCGAAAGGTAAGGTGATCAGCTGTCATCGGCAATGGCAGGGGAGTAGCATTCCAGGCTTTGGCGGCAGCCACAGAAAAGTCACAGCCGTCAGTACGAGTCAGTCTAAACCGGGGGACCTTGACCAAAAAAGCAGAGTGAGAGCAGAGACATCGTGTTGGGGGAACTTTTCTTGAATTTATTCTGGCCCGAGGCCGATGAGAGCTCGATATACCATACACAAGGATTTGAACAATATCCTCATGTCCACTGGAAGCCAATTTTTCTGCCTCAGCAGAGGGGTAATGTGGGCTCCAATAGGGGGTCGAAGGATAGCTCTGACAGTGGCATCCTGCAGTAACTGTAACTGATGAATCACATGGCAGGGCTGGGCAAGATACAGTGAGTTACAGTAATCTAGACCACTCAAAATGAGTGCTGCTACCACCGAAGCATGGCATTTTTCTGGCACAAAAGGGAGAACTTTCCGGAGTATTCACAGCTTAAAATGACCGCTCTTACATACTGCTGCAATCTGGGCATCCATCGCAAGAGAGGAGGAAATAACAACCCCCAAATTCTTTACGGATGCCACAGTGACCGGGAGAGGGCCAAGGGAGGCCGGCCAGCAATCATTGGTCCAATAAAGGAGAGGTGAGGTGGTACCGACCACCAATTCCTCCGTTTTGCTACCATTTAATTTGAGCCAGTTAGATGACATCCATTTCCGACCTGCTGAAGACACAACCTAAACCGACTGGCCGTATTGGCATGATTAAGGTCAAGACGGACCATAATTTGGGTGTCATCGGTGTAGGAATAATAGCGGAAGCCATGGGAGTGAAGGAGAGCCAGAAGATGCCTAATATACAAGTTGAAAAGAATCGGGGAGAGGGCAGACGCTTGCGGTAGACTGCACGATAATAAGATGGGGCTACAGCGAAAAGGAGGGAGAGACACTGATTGTGAGTGGTCGGCCAGAAAGGAGACGAACCAGTCCAGGACTCTGCCAGACAGCCCGGCAGTAGAAAGGCGGGAGATCAGGGTGCGATGGTCGAATCAATGATTAATTCATGCAAAACCTACAACCACCAGACCATGGTCAATGCAGACGTCATTGTCACTGCATAGCAATGGTCTAATACTGCATCTATTCCAATGCAGCACCACCATGCACCCAGACACATTGCACTAGAAGCTGCATACACCATGGTGCGGTATGCATGAAAAATGAAAGAAAACTCACCAACAACACAAAACCTGATTTGCGTTTAGACCAACTATCCCACAGAACATCCGACATAGCAATATGTTTGTGGCTTCACAATGCTGTAGCACACCCTAATAGTTGATCCATAATTTTGGACATGCCAAATGTGACAAACAGCCCTAATCCCACAAACCCTGCTAGTGATCTGACGTGTCACTTATTGGACATGATAAAAGTTGAATGAGGCACACCTAATCCCAAACATCTGCACCTGACACAGTCCACAAACTGTTGACCATGCTACACATTGCCAAACAAGCATGGAAGCGCACCACACAGATAGAAAGCACAGTGAACAGTGGCCCCAGCAATGCATCTGATGAACATGACCGTAGCCATCATTAGAATCACCCCTGTGTAAATCATGCCCGCCTCAAGCAATAGTGTGTGAGCACAAGGTCATTCAATCCAAAGTGAACACACACAGTGCCCCACTCCCATGCAAACACCCCAGAGGTGTCAGCAAATGGCATGTACTTACCTGTCCATGGAACTCACATGCCTTGCATATGATTCACACCATCGGGAGATGCTTCACCTAAATTTAATAAAATGCAGAGTAACAGCACAAACAACATGCACATACATGATCAGACCTGATCATAGAAAGAAAACATGCATACAACACACAGTGCAGGAGCAACCCAGGGTGCCACAGGGTGAATGGAAATCGATAGTGATTAGTCCAGGAGTACAGTGTACCACAACAGAGAGAGGGAGAGCGAGTGATACAAGGAGGGAATCCCAAGGAAATGCCAGATCAAGGAGTACCATGCCTGGTCTTCAGATATACAATAACATGCTCTCAGTGGGTACACCCACAGAGGAATACACATAGGTAGGCAACGGAGTGATATGAGCACCACTTAAATTACCATACCGGCATATCATCATGCAAAGGACATATAAGACAACCAAGAGATGCAGCATCCCTCCCTTGGACATCTGTCCCAGGACCAGAAACCAATACTGTAGAGTGTGGCCTTGCAGTTGTGACCACCACAGATGAACGTGATATCACTGACTGGCCCTGTGAGGGCACCTGAACCCCTGCAGACGCATGGGCAACAACAGTTCCAACACTAGGCACACTCACCTCCGACAGCATAGAGTATTTGGCATCCAGTTCAGCACCAGAGCTACTGGTTTGGTAGGAGTCAGTGTCGTACTGAGACATTACCCAGATGGACTGTAGCACCAGTGGATTTTCATGGGTTGCCACACCACATCTTCCACTGGGGGCTGGTTGTGCCTCAGACTCCCGTGCCTCCTCTACCTCCTCCCTTGCATCTAGTGCCTCATCACCTGCACAAAGACATATAAAGACATGAAGAATCAAGTTAATTGCATCCACAATATACATCGGTATCACAATGCTGTCCTGCAACAAATTGCTGTGCATGTTACCATGCCAGTAATCGCATACACACACTATGTACAAGAAGAAATGTGACCATGGCGTATGCAGGCTGGCAACAACATTCCATGCCCCTGACCATGTAGGCAGTGGACACATTTCCAACAGACATGTATCTCTGAAAGCACATTCTGTCCCATGGCACAGCTAAATGTTGACAAATACATGCTAAATATGCATCATCATGTGACTATGCAACATGCCAATACAGTACACATGAAGATGTACACACATAATCACAGCCAAGTCCACTACAATTACATGACACAACAATGTACAACTGGCACAGGGAATGCACACAATGTGGACATGGACTGATTGTTGAGTCCCAGGTGTGTGATGTGGAGAGAGTAATGCCATGCAATGGGAGATAGGAAGAAGGGACAGTGACACACAAGAGGGACATGGGCAAGGACCCATGGAGTGTGTGCTGAGTGTGAGAGGTTAACAGGGATGAATCCTGAAAAATATTTTACAATGGGGCCAGTGCCATAGCTGCAGTGGGGATATGCACAGTGTTGAAAAATGCAATGTCACCCATGGCACACTATCAGGCCCGCTGGCAGGCTTCATTCACGTTATCTGTACCATGGAACCACCTACGTACATGTGTGGATGGACTATCTACAACATACAGTGCATGATGTGTAACACGTGCTTCAGACACAAGCACTTGTCTAGCAGAGCAGAGTCACTAACATCACTGATGCAACTAACCAGAGGCAACGTTGTGGTGGCATGTTGAAAATGTTTATTCTGTATGCCGGTTAGTGATGACTACTGTCACAATGCCATGTGCAACGGATGTATGACACATGGGTTGTATCCACTCTACAGTACACTGTGCACATGTCAGTATACCATGACATGGTTCACCTGGGGCAGTCATTCAAATGCAGGCATAAGTGCAACACAATCATACTTCTTTGTTTAATCTACATACACATACTCAGGATGCACACGCTTGGTCACTCCCTGGATGTGTTTTCGTAATTTGCAGGCCTTCTACACCTTGCACCTGAACCACATTAATTAACTGGCTCATGGCCTCTTCATGCGGTCTGAGCTCCTGATCCTGTGGTGACTCCCCTCCAGTTGTCAGAGCAGAGGTGAGGTTGACACCCAGCTTGTGTTTGGTGCGATGGTGGAGGTCATTGCACCGCTTTATGTAATGAGCAGCGGTATGCCTCTCATTGCCTAAGGCGTTCATGTCATCCATGACTCACTGCCATTGCAGCATACACTGAGCAGGTGTCAGTGTGCTCCCTGGCTGCATGCACATGTCATGGTGGTGTGCGCCCACGTAGTCCACAAGGATCTGGAGTTCATCATCATAGAAGCTCCTCTTCCACTACGTGGTAGTGTCCTGTGTGTGCTTTGGGGTTGAGCCTCTTCCTGTCATGCACGCTTTGCCTTATTGGCATGTGGTGCAGACATTGTGTGGCTGGGACCAATCAGGGCAGCAGAGGCTGGGCCACCAGTGGAATGAGCCATGGCATCAACCACTGATTCTGGGACAACAGCTGCCCCTGCAGGTCCCTGACCCTGGGTGGTGGGGACAGGAGCTTTACCTGGACGTCCCTTACCCTTTGAGGGATGGACAGCATCTGCCCTGCGTGTATGTGTACCTGGGGGGATGACACCAGCTACCACTTCAGCTCTGTGACCCTGGGTGGTGGGGACAGGAGCTTTACTTGGACATCCCTTGCCCTTGGTGGTATGGAAAGCATCTGCCCCTGCATGTCCATGTACCTGGGGGGAGAAAACAGCTAACGCTGCAGCTCCATGACCCTGGGTGGTGGGGACAGCAGCTGGCCCTGCAGGTCCCTGAACCTGGGGTGGACAACAACAGCTGCACCTGCAGGTCCCTGACCCTGTTGGTGGGGGACCACAGCTCTCTCTGCACGTCCGCTACCCCTGGAGAGGGGGCTGCAGATTCTGCTGTACGTCCCTGACCTCAGTCACCTCAGCCACCTTTCCCTCATGGGGCCTTCCCACTCATGGTACAGATGGACTTGTACAATGGAAGGCACACCAAGCAATTGTCCTGGGCAATCAGAGTGAGGGGGCAGTGTACTTGATGGAAAATGAACTTCTGTGGTCCAGCAAGGCTCAATAATACAGTTGGTGAAAACATAAACGGGACATGTAACGCACAGGCACCCCAGAAATCAAAATGCGTGTACACAACACCTCAGTAACTCCCGTAAAAAGAAAAACGCATTATGCAATACGCTGTAATACCCAGCAACATAAGCAATGCATACGCAAAACGACTGTAATGCTAATAAGGAGGTACGCGATACACAGGGGCATCCAGAGTATCAATAATGCTTACGCGACTCACCGTTATCCTCTGAAAAAGAAATGTAAACGTGCGTGAGCACGGAGGCAAATCCCCCACCAAGTTTGTACTGTCACAGTAATGAACGAAATGCGTGGCACCCGAATATTCTCTGTAATGCACTCGTCCATCCACTTCCAATAGCATATATGGTCGGATTTGCACCTATGCACTTATTTATCCTGATTCTGAACGCTAGCGCCCAGCGCGTGTCACGTAAGTTACGCGCTGAGGGCCTTTCCTCTGATTTCATATGTCCACGCAGATTTCGAACACGCAGAGTAACTGTCACTCTATTTCCGGCTGCCCATGCAATATACACAGAAAATCCACACTCCTGCCTACAAGCCTGTTTACCTGCCTCCGACTGCCCTGAGCTGCCTTGTAGCGAGCCATCTGCTGATGCCTGCCCACTGCGTGTGCCTGCTGCCCACCTGACCAGCATTTTGAGTGCCTGTTGTCCAGCAATTGCCAGAGCTCCTGTCCTTGGCCCTGTGACCACCTCAACTGATTCACCAGACTCCCAACGTGCCATTCCATCGCCACTGCTCCCCACCTCCCTCGGGGGTTGCCATGTCTCAACCAAAATCTTCAGAGGTAAGTGGTAACCCTGTGGGAGTGAGACAGAGGGCTGTCAACTTCATTGCCAAAGAAGTTGACATCCTTGTGGAGCAGGTCCTGGGGCATTATGATGTCCTCTTCAATGCCCCGACGCAGCAAGGAAGGACATAAGCTGATCTGGGATGGGATCTCTGCGTTGATGGCATCCTGCACCTTCAAACACGTGGACAAGCGATGGGAGGACCTTACATCCAGGACCCACAGCAGTGCCCTGCACTTCCTCCACGCCGGTGCCACTGGAGAGGTGTGCAGGTGCCAGATCTACACCACCAACATTCAAGACCTGGAAAAGTTCTACACAGCGCTGCACACCCAGGTCACCGAGTTGTTGCAACGTCTGGAGGGGTCAGGTGAGTGCCCATGTGTTGTTGGGTTCCACAGTCCATGTGCATGTTACTGTATGTTGGGAGTGAGCACCTTAGGCTTACAGCAAGTATGCCTGCTGTACGGATGTCTGCGTGCATTACACAGACAGTGCTCAATATGTGAACAGTGAACCATGTGTCATTTTAATGAGATAAAATTTGCATTGTGTGTTGTACTACTGCCTTTCACGACATGCACATGTTTTGTTCTGAGATGTCCCCGTGTGACAAGTGTGACAGATGAGATGGTGTTGGCGACATCATGCGCATGCATGTTGTTCATGTGTATGTGTTGTGTCGGAGTGAGGGGCCATCAGGACCCTCACGTCCTTTACTTCTCAGTACAAGACTTGGACCAAGGGCCTCTATGCAATTTCAGCTTTGGTTGACATTCGCGTAGATGGGACCACTGTGCAGGATACAGGGCATCCATTTTTGTACCCCCTTTCGACTCCATCTTGGTGACTAGGCCTCACTGCGATAGTACAAGTGCATGTATGTTGAGAATATATCATGTTAGCTTAGATAGTGACCACCCTGCTTCACAGCGACCTGACCTTCACCCATTCGGAGCACAGATGCCTGACGTCCATCCGCCCGCGAACCAAGCAACCAACCCGGAGAAGAGATGCCGCCCACACCATGGGCACCATATGGACTGTCCAATCCGAGACCAACGTAGTACCCTATGTTAGTAGCATCATTTGTCCTATACAATGTATTGTAACATTCATTTTGGTCAGAGGGCTCTCAGAGGCAACACAGATCTTTGAATGCCATTTACTTATATAAACCTTGCCTTGAACTCTCGCAACCTGCTCTCTTTGCCTCATTCCCCGTCTGGGGTGTGTCGGTTTTATTCTTTTGCATGAGAAAGACGGGGAGGGCACAAACATTGTCAAAGATGTAATTGTGTGACTGGCATTCACTCTTGGCTGGATGAAACAGGTGCATTTCAATGTTTAGAACAACAGAAAAAGATTGTCCAGAGAAACAAATCAATTTGAAAAAATGTGTATCAAAATTTATTGAAAGTGATACCAACAATTTAAACAATGGTGAGTCAATCACAAATAATTAAACACTGATCACTTTAATACAGCAAAACAGCAGCAACCGTATGCCTAAAGTCGGCTAAAACATTGTCACACATACTTGCCATTCATAGTGCACTCATTCAAACCCAACTCAACATACCGTGACATACATCCAAAAGCTTAAAAGACAAAAGAATCATGCTAAAAAACCTGTGGGGAGAAGGAGTTCATGACTGGTCCCCATCAAACAGACATAATTTTTATATTCATAATCAATAGATTTAATTAATAAATAATCTATTGTCAGGGTGGATCAGAAGGAAAAGTGTAAAAGATCACATCCCTGTAGGGTATATCACTCGACCGGTTTCGACGTGTAGTGGTAGTAAACACAACGTCTTCCTCAGGAGGTGGATGTTACCATTCTGATGAATGCCAAATTGCTATGGTGGCCGTAACGAAGTGATATGGTCAGTCACGCTGGGGGTAGTCAGGACCAAATCCTAACCTGAAAAGGCACCCTATTGAATTAGGGGAAGCCAAGTTGCAGATGTTGGAAGTTGGGAAAGCAGCACAGCTTAACCCGAAACACCAGTGTCATCTGTAGATCACGTATTCATTCTGGAACTGCCTCCACTTCTAGGCTGAATGCCTTGCCTTTAGCTATAGGAGTTGCCAACTGGAGAGCCCGGATCCTTGCACGCTGCACTGCAGAGCCTCAGGTGGCATCAGTGTCTTGGCAGCCCATCCACCCTTCTGGCTTCCCAAGGTTCTGCCAGCTGATAACTTCTCCTTCAGGTCTTCACAGTTCCTTCAGCATCCACTGCTCGCTCAGAGTGTGCCTTGGGGGGAGTTGGGCATTTCAATGTTTGACATAGTCATGTGGCAGGATTGCCTTTGACGGTACTCTGATGTGATTGCTCATCGCACTGCTTGAGGACTGTTAGGTGATGTGTGTGCATGATATGTGTATGAGCACATGATGCATGTGTGTGTAGCATGCACGATTGATAAGTTGTGACAGGCCATGTCTCCAGATGTGATTGTCTGTTGGGATGGACATGCATGTATGTGCACGTATGGAGATTGCATGTAATGTGTGTTGTGGAGGGGGATGATGGTTGTTCTCTTTACCAGTGCACTTCATGTGCAAAGCTTGTGTTGCCATGCAACATTGGTGCAGTACCCTGATGTTTGTGTTCTATGTCTCCTTATCTGCAGTTGCGTTGGCAGAAGAGGGCAGAGACAGTGTTGTGAAGCAAGGCGGCAGGGATGCCTCCACCAGGCAGAGGCGCAATGCCCAGCCACGCCCCCTGGACAACACATCATCGGGGAACGTGGAGGCTGGTGCTGCATCTGGACCATCAGCCAAAGCTGGTGAGGGGAAGTCCAAGAAGGCGAATGTGGACATGTACTCCTCAGTAAGGGGGGAAAGGTGAGACAACACAGGGGCCATCCAGTGCAGAAGACGCTCAGGAGTCATTCAGGTTGGCGGTGGTGGAAAGGGAGGAGGTGGCCCTAATAACCCAGCCCATGGTATCAGGCCAGGGTGGTGAGGTGGGTGTGACTACTGCAGTCCTGCCACTGGAAAATGAGGCTGTGCAGGTCACCATGGAAGAGCCTGTGCAAAATCCTATCCCTGGGCCAGCAGCTACAGCTGTATGCACCTGTTGGCATGCCTCATACCAGACCCAACCCCAGGTGTCGGATGCTTCCACCCAGACCGATACCCCAATGCCGGTGGCTGTTGCCATTCTGGACAGAGTGGTACCCCTGCTGGATGGTGTTGGGAGGCGTACCGGCGTGATTTGTGATGAAGTGCAGGCTTGCTGTCGACTGCTTGCACACATCATCTCCTCAACTGGCTAGCAGCATTCCTGGTTTTGATTGTGCTGCGTGGGCTGTCCCCTAATGCAACCCCCTCCTCTTCTTCCTCCTCTGTGCGCCAGTTGTACTCTGGGGCGCCTTCCGGCCCAGATAACACCAGGGCCCCCTGTGCACCAGTCCCACCCATATCAGCCTGCCTGGTGGAGCAAACATCCCTGCCTGAGTTGGCAGTCAATAGTGGATCAGCTAAGGTGATCACCATGCCAATCCAGGCAACGTCGGGAGCACTGCCAATGGAGGGAGAGCAGGCACCCAGGAGCAGGGCATGGGCCAGACACCCCCGTTTAATATCATCAGCCCAGAGAGTGTCCACATGAAGCACGCACTGGACACTATGGCAGTAGCAGGCTCTGAGGAGGAGGCAATTTTACTCAGGGCATAACATCGCACGGAGGCGGGTATACAGTGACAGGCAGGATGTAAATGTGGACCTGAGAACCAGAAAATCTTCTGTGTTCATGCGCTTCGGGCAGCATATCGGAGCAGAGAGGCAGCCGGCTCGGGGAGACGAGAGTGACAATGGCCAGGGCAGAGTTTGCACTGTGTCGGGCAAGGAGGCAAGGAGGCAGGCTACCATCCTGGAGGCGGCATGCAAGGAGGCGGAGGGGTTGGAGAGGAACATGTTGGAGTCCCTGCAAGCCCTCCCTTATTCAGCGGAGGCCCGCCTGGGGAAATGGACACAGTGCAGATGATACCCAAGCCCAGACTCTGAGTGAGATAGGAGATGAGGAGATGGATTAGCCTGCTGCCTATGTACATAGTTCTGTAGGTATTTCCTTTGATTTATTTTTGTTTTTGTTTTTTGGAGTAGACAACTAGGACTATACTCCCGTTTTTGTTTGTACATAGTTATTTAAGTGTAGGCATTCAGTTTTGAAACCAGACCTCATGGACATGTATTTCTATTTTATCGTGTGCATAGTATTTATTATCATTTTTTTATTTATTTTTTCTATTATATACATGAAAACTATTATTTTTCTAAAACAGACTGTACGATGTTAATACTTGTTGTATATTATAATTTGGATTTACTTAAATTCATCGCTTTTAGCTGTACCCTTTGGTGTGTTCCTCTAGGCTAGGCTATTTATGAAATGTGCTTCCATCCATTGGTAGTCATGTGTCTGTTTGCGTACATGCCTGTGTATTGTTGCAGGTATTATTGGCGAGGGAACTATCCACCTGTGGCTGTCTGGTGCTGGCGTGTCAAGATGACGGATGGGTGTGCACTGTCAAATGGTATTTCCTTTCAGATGTGCAGCATCACTCAGTGTTTGCTTTCACTTTGGTTGGGATTGAGGGAGGTTGGGTGACTGTGGGAGTGTTACATGTTCACCATCAGGGCATATGACTTAGTTAATGCTTTGTGACACACATGTTGTGCGTTCACCTTCACCAGCATGTGTTTCCACAGTATTCATTTGCTCAGGTGTTAGTCACCCTCTTGCACTGGGATAGAGTAGTGGCTTTTTTTAACATTCCACAGTGGCTGCTCAATTCACCAGTCAGGGGCGCCACCAAGGGGTGGCCAGGGGGGGCCATGGCCACCCTTATAAAAATGCTGGCCCCCCCCTATCGGCCACCCCACGAAAAAGCACCAAAAAAATACTTTTTTTCGCACTGAACTGTGCATGGACAATAATAAAATGCCTAGTTCAATGTGGGAAAAAAGGTTTTTTTTTGTTGCTGCGGCCCGCAAGGACTGGAGTCAGAGCCACGTATGATGATGCCCCTACCCCTCATTGATTGCACATGCTCAGTGGACCCAGCGCGAGCGTGTGCATTTCTACTTTTGCAACGCTCATGCTTCCAGGCTGTGTAAGCCACAGGTCTGCCTGCCCGCCCGGCCCGGTTGGGAGGAAACCTGCGAGCGAGCCTCCAAAGACTGCAGCTCGGGGCCTAGCAGAGAAAATGGCACTTCTGTTGACATTTTCAACGACCATCTGTGAGTATCTACGGCTCTGCGACAACATTTTGACTGAGGATTTTCTGACGTGGGCATCAAGGAGATGAAAATGTGCTATCATCAGAGAGAAATGTGATTAGATTATTGAAAAGATATATCAGGTATGCCTTCATCCAGCATTATCTAAATAGAGATTTACTGTACGCAGGCAGCAGCAAACAACCTCTGCCATGGTGGACACTGTGTTCTAGGTACTGACATGTTCATTCGAAATCATCAGGAATCGGGATTAACAAGGGGCAAGTGAAACAGTGTAATCAACCAAAACCCCAGCAGAAAATCTAATGCAGCACTGCAGCTCGTCACAGCCTTGTGATTTACACAATGAGACCCCAAACTGACGGAACAATGGAGGGAGGCTAGTGGGGGGGCTGGAGGGCATATGTCTCCAAAATGCCCAGGCAGGCATTGAAGTCTGTATCATTGCTGCCAGTGTGTGGAGACAATACAACGGTAGACATTAATTTAAAAGTTTCTTTGTGTTATGTACTTTTTAGGAGCTGTCAAATCTGATCACTCTATTTGTCTTTCTGAACAACATATGCATCATCTTATGATTCATTGATGTGTGTTTGGTTATTTAAAGTACTGCACAGTAGGATAAATGCAACGCTGTGGAGCAGAATTCAACCTGTTGCTCTATTAGTGTTTTCAGTTGAAATCGGGCAGTTGTTACTTTAGAATTTAGTCATTATATGAACATAGCAATATTAGGATTAATTCACATTTCCGTACTGCATATTTGGTTCGGAAATGTTCAGTGTTGGGAACATACACTTGCATCCATCTCACCATTTGAATCAACTGTGCGGGTGAAACTGCAGATTTTGTTTTCGGCGAGTGTGGGGATTGGGGTTATTTGGTAGTTAAGGGGACTGGCGGGCGAGTGACGTGAGTCCATGACGGGTGTAGACCAGGGGGAGCGAAAGATTAACGTGAAGTGTTGAGCGGGGACGAGCCTGGCGGGTCTGGCCTCACTCTTGGGCCCAAGACGATCCAAGCCTGGCAAAAGGATGCTACAAAAAGGGGACCTGTGTCAGGGTCAAAAAAAGGGACTGTGAGTAAGGAAAGGAACTGTTGCAATAAAAGAGGCTAAAGAGATGTGGGTGCTACAAAAGCTACTGGGGTGACAAAAGGGGCTAATGGGAGAGAGAAAATGGGATAAACAGTACTGGGGCAACACAACTGTCTAAAGGGTGCTGGGGCAACAAGGGACACGCACAGGGGAAGAAGGGGGCAAATAAGAGGTGCTAAGGGCAACAACAAAGGACTAAACAGGACTGGTGGGCAATAATTGGTTAATAGGTTTGGGGCTACAAAAGGGGCATGAACAGGCGCTAAAGGGTGATGGGAGAACAAAAGAGTTTGGGGGCAACAAAATGGGGCTAAAGGGGGCAAGAACAGGGATTAAAGGGAGCATGTGTGGTTGCATGTGTCTGAATGTCTCCATATCTCTGTATCTGGGGAGGGGCATTGGAGATGCACATTTTTTGACAAGAGCATGGCATATTTTACTGCCGTTTTTGGGCAAAGGAAAGCCAACCTGAGTGTTTTTATGTGATGGTGGGGTTGGAGTGGGGGTAGGGTGGGGAGAGTACTACAGTGGGGATGGCCTGACTGGGCCTTACTGTGGCATGGAATGTTGTACTTGCATTAAGGTCAAAGGCAACATAATAAGTGTTCTTACATGGGGAGCGCATGTTTCCTTATTTTGACTTGGGTCTTTATTTTTCTGGTGTTTAAGGTCAAAGGCAATATACATATTCTTTCAAGGGGGGAATATAACATGATGCGTGCAACATGTATATGGGGGATTTGTGTGATGAATTGCTATTTATATTGTGCTTTCGCCAAAGCGATGTACAGAGAACAATTTACATTAAATGTATCACCCAGCCGAAGTTTGCACTCATTTATTGAGCTTTATATATTTATTGCATTTGTTGACATTGCCCAATCCTGTAAGTATCACGACGGTTGTACAACTTGGTGAGCAGGGAAAACAGTACAGTACACGGTAAGAGAGTGGTAACAAGGTGGAAAAGCAACATAATAGTGCAAGGTCTGTAGAGGAGGGTAGTGATCAGAGGTCACTTTGAAGTATGAAAGGCAGAGTTGGCCTTGCCAGGATTTGAACCTGCGAATCACACTCGGATTACAAGCATGCGCTCAGGCTGCTGAGCTATCTTACCGGGTAGCCAGCAAGAGCATGTTTTCTTTCTGTGGCAACATAAGTATTCTTACATTGGGGTGGGGGCATTCGTGCCGCCTGAAAGGCTATGTTTTTTTACTGTGGCATGACATTTTTTACTGCCGTTAATACATGATGAGTATTCTTATATGTGGAGTCGGGGATTTGTGTTGCCAGCAAGGATATATTTTCTTACTGTGGCATGGCTTTTTTTCACTGGCATTAAGCCAAAGCCATCAGGAGTATGTTCTTACATTGGGATACTGGCATGAATTGGGAGAGCTAGCATAAACATGCTTTGTTATAGCATTGGTACTGTCATTATGGACAAAGCAAACATGAGTTTTTTCCTATGTGGGAATAGTGGCATATATAGTTGCACCAGAATGGACATGTGTGAGCACAATCAATATGAAAATGTTTTTTTACACTTGCAGAGTACTGGCAGATAGTGGACAAAGGCATCATGAAAATATGTTTGAAAATGCTCCTCTGCATTGTTGATGACTTGGCAGCTAACATACTTGTTATGTCTTAACCTACAAAACCGATTGTAAACTGTGTGTTTTCACCTAATTTATCACAGTGTATTGTAAAATGCACTATTTTTACTCAATATTTAAAACCTTTTCTCAAGGGTACAGACCCCCTTGATTGGTTCGCCCTCTCTCACTACTCTCTGTCACTCCCATGCATTGGGCTGGGGGCAGAACAAGTGCCCTTCCTTACGCAGGCTCTTCTTAATGTGGGCTCTACTACATTAGCTCCAGGCCCTCCGTGTTACACAATTGCCTCTGGTGAGTTGGGGTGAAAGATGGATCTAATGGGCCAAAGGAAGGCATGATTTCTACTCAGACTCCTGGGCTTAGGGAGGGGGCATTTAAATGAGGGAGGTTCAGTAGCGCAATAGGTTTAATGTCCTGTCTCACTAACAGTTTTCAGAACTGCCATCCAGCCCTGCCAAAATGTTGAGGCTGGATCCTCCCCTGTGTGGCACCCCGTGTGCCACCCCAAGATTTCCTGTGGCCTCATAGGGCCACCCACATGAAAAATGTCTCGGGGAACCACTGTCACCAGTCTACAGGCCTCATTACGAAGGAGGAGGTAACCATGCTGCTTTTTGCGGCATGGCTACCTCCATTCCGGGTACCGGGTCCGGGTTCCCTAAATGGGGAAGTACCGGGCCATTCCAACCTTGGAAGGCCCAGTATTTCCCCATTCAGGGAACCCGGACCCGGTATATCCACATTCGCATTTCAGCCCTGATGATACTAACAACGGGCCTGTTAATGACGGCCCCTTGTTACCATCCTGGGCTGCTCGCAGGACCCGCTAAGGATGCCTGGTTGACCAGGCGTCCTTAGCGGGTCCCGTGAGCAGACCTCGTAATGGGGTGGTAAGGGGTTAACAGCTCCGGCACCTTTACCGGCGCCGTTAACCACTTACCGCCCTCCTCGTAATGAGGCCCTATGTCATTCGTGCACTCTCTGACTGCCCTGTCCTTCACACATGCCTGGAACGGTGATGTGATTGTTGGAAGGTTTTTTTTAAAATGAACAAGCTCATTAATGCTCAGGCTGTGACACACCTGACCATTGTTTGTTGATGTATCGAACATTGTAGGGATGATTGCTTCTCTCATTTTAGACAATCAGTCAGTGGGGCTTAATGACATGCCATTGTCGCATGGTCAGCAGGACCTCACTTTAACATTCACTTGTCACATGTGTATGTTGGGGGATGTTTAAGACCAGGAAGTGCATGTGCACAGATGCACCACTCATTGATGTTGCTCCGGGAAAGCATTGATGTTTTGTTAGCAGGATACATGTTCCTGATGACATTCAGGGTGATGTCACGACATGGCGGTCCAGGTGCACAAAACAAAATCATTGCAGTGATGAAGTTTCACAATGTCAGGGTACAGCTTGCAAGGGGTTACCATGGGAGATGGGGGCTTTGGGGTGGTGTCCCACCTGGAGGGGGTTGCCTGCAGGGAGTTGCCACTGGTGATGGGTGCTGGTGGGGCTGTTCCTTCATGAGTGGGTGTCCTGCAGGGGGTGTCATAGATGAGGGGGACTTGGAGTGGTATCCCTTCATGGGTGGGCACCCTGCAGGGGGTGTCACATGTGATGGGTGCTGGTGTGGGGTATCCCTTCATGAGTGGGCTGCCTAGAGGGGGTGTCACAGGTGAGAGGCCTTGGGGTGTGTCCCTTCATGAGTGGGCTGCCTTCAGGGGGTGTCACAGGTGAGGAGGTCTTGGGGGGGTGTCCCTTCAAGAGTGGGCTGCCTGCAGGGCGTGTCACAGTTGAGGGGGTCTTGGGGTGGTGTCCCTTCATGATTGGGCTGCCTGCAAGGGGTGTCACAGGTGAGGAGGTCTTGGGGGGGTGTCCCTTCATGAGTGGGCTGCATGCAGGGTGTATCACAGGTGAGGGGGCCTTGTGGTGGTGTCCCTTCATGAGTGGGCTGCCTGCAGGGCGTGTCACAGTTGAGGGGGTCTTGGGGTGGTGTCCCTTCATGAGTGGGCTGCCTGCAGGGGGTGTCACAGGCTATGGGGCCTGAGGGTGGAGTCCCTTATTGAGTGTGCTGCCTGCAGGGTGTGTCACAGGTGATGGGTGCTGGTGGGGGTGCCCCTTCATGAATGAGCTTCCTGCAGGGGGTGTCACAGGTGAGGGGGCCTGAGGGTGGTGTTCCTTCATGAGTGGGCTGTCTGCAGGTGGGGTCCCTTCTGGGGAGGGCTGCCTGCAGGGGGTGTCACAGGTGAGGGGGTATAGGGGTGGTTTGTGTACTACACTGGTTTATGTGCAGTGGGGGGTATGTGGACAGGGTGGGTCCCAATGGTGTGGGGGGGCTTAGGGTTTTGCAACTGTGTAGCTTACACTTACAAGGGGGTGCACAGTTTCACCGGGGTATGGCCTGGGCTTGCGTGGAGAGCATGCAATTTATTTTGGGTGCGGCTGGGGTTTTGCGAGGTGTTGTGGCGCGATTTGGCTGGGGTAGGGCCTGGGATTGCGAGGTGTTGTCGTGCAATCTGGCTGAGGTACGGCCTGGCTTTGCATCGGAGGGAACGCGATTTGTCTGGCATGCGGCCGGGGATTGCGAGGTGTTGTCACACAATTTCATTGGGGTACGGCCTGGCCTTGCGTGGGAAGGCATGAAATTTGTCTGGGGTGCAGCTGGGGATTGCGAGGTGTTGTCGCACAATTTTTCTGGTGTACGGCCAGGCCTTGCATGGGAGGGCACGCGATTTGTCTGGG
Organism: Ambystoma mexicanum; assembly: GCF_040938575.1. Lineage (NCBI taxonomy): Eukaryota > Metazoa > Chordata > Amphibia > Caudata > Ambystomatidae > Ambystoma > Ambystoma mexicanum. The sequence goes on from NC_090934.1 coordinate 623,206,886, forward strand.
GTGCGGCTGGGGATTACAAGGTGTTTTCGTGCGATATCGCTGGGGTGCTGGATGCTGGGCCAGGGATGGCACGCAGGCTTGCGCTTTGTTAGTCCTTTCACTTGCTATTTGTTGTGGGTGGAGGCATGTAGGGGGCCTTCCGTGCGCAGCTAGCGATTACTTACACAACGGATACTAATGCCTCTTGGAATCCTTGAATACGCGTGCCGTGCAACTGTTTATCTGCACCACGGCTCACACAAGGTCTTTCTCAGCGCACAGACCTTGCACCATTTCTGCACCAGATTCCATGAATCGGGGCCTATATGTACAATCCGGTTATTTTAACGATGCTGGGCATGGAAATGGGACTAATGGTTTTGTGGGTGTGGAGTACAGGAAGACTTGGCACAAAGAGTTATCTTTGTTGTGTGCAGTGACGATGGCTATGGCTTTAATGAAGCAGACTGCCTGGTTGGTGTGCGATTCTTGGGTCCATTTGGTTAAGGTGTACTGTGAGCAGTGTGGATTACCTTGGAATCTTGGATTTCAAGAATTTGTAGTTTCCTGGTTTGGAGTTAGAGGAATAAAGTAGGCAGAATTGCTGCCGTTTCGTAAGAATATGGTTACTTTGAAGCATCCAGACGTTATTGCATTTCACTATGGTAGCAATAGCGTGGGATATGTTATAATAATTTAATTACCGTTTGCAATGAAGGATACATTTTTCGAGTTGATGGAGCTGTTTTCACAATCGAACATTGTTTTCTCTCGGATAGCTGAAAGACAAATGTGGAAGCGTTTGAATTTATTTATTGAGATAGCAATGCACAATGTAAACAAAGCTGTATGTGCCTTTTTGAAAGATGTTGAAATGACATCTTTTCAGCGTGAAAATATCAAGTTTCATATTGTCAATGTTTTTTTGAAGAGATGGAGTGCATTTGACTGATGTTGGCAGTCAGATTTGTCTTGAAAATGTTCTAAATGCATTGAAACAGTTTCTGTGAACATATAAAATATGAATTGAAGCATTTTTGTGAAAAAATAATGAAGTTCAGTAGAACTGTTGTTACTTAAGTATATAAAACCAAATAATCCCAAAAATATATAGAAGTCAGAAAGTCAATAAGAGGTTATTTTAAGAGCCACCATTTTTTAACAAAAAACAAATTAATTGATTTTAATTCCCCTACACCGCACCTGTGATTTGTCAGGTGTCCGCACACTATAATAGTGTCTGTGGACCTTACAGGCTAAAAAAGGTCCTCTGCTTTTTTTTTGTTCTTTTTTTTAACTGTGAAAGGGGCCTCCAAAAAGAACCTTCTTTTTGTCTTTCTAGCTTTTATGTTTATATTTGAGGTGAGGAGGTAAAGTGGGGGTGGAAAGGGACAGGAGGGAGGGAATGGCTTGCAACCACAGATACAGAGTGGCAGATGAATAGGGGAAGATGTTGGGTAGGCCTTAAATATAAGGTAGGAGGTAGTGTTTGTTTCTCGTGTTCCTTGACTGCGGCTTCAAAAGCACTTTGAAACTACTCCCCCCTAAAGAGCGGTGTGTCACAGTATATACAGAGAACTGTGAACCTCGAAAGGTAAGGATCAACAGTGAGGGAGCTGCCAGGATCCACTGCTCCACAGGAGTACCTTGTGTGGTGGCAAAAGTGGTTGGGGAAAATGGGATAGATGGAGTTAACTGCTTCTCTGTGACAAAGGAAAATACTTTCTCAGAGCATCCGAGTGGTTGGATTTGGAGTGGTGGTGCATTGAGGTGGTGCTGAAGCAGTACTGCTGAAGTTATTCGCGAGTAAGTACGACCCGCACCTGCATTTCACCTGGGCAGCCTGAGCCTATGGTACTCCCCCACAGGTGGAACGAAAACACCACACCCATGACTCTCCCCATGCACTGGAGGTAGGCACTTTCCCTTGGTGGTTGTGGTTTTGGTGGTGCTGGTGGCCCCTGTGAAGGAGGGATGACCATGAGCGATACTATTGTTAAACTTCAGGATGTCTGTTGCAAGTAGCTCTCTTGGAAGATTCTGTCTGCTGGTATGTAGGATTATGATTGATTAAAATTAGTGTGTGGGTCCCTTTAGTGGTACCGTCTGCTGACTACCGAGCTGAAAGTAGGACTTGGAAAGTTGTAAAAAGTTGACAGATCAAGTACAAATGGGTTTAGGAGCTGTGGAGAGGTACGTTTTGAATTTGAAATATTGTAGATTGGCTGCCAATGTAGTTTCAAACTGTTTGTGGTCGTGGACATTGTCTGCAGACACTCCGTCACGCTGCACAGGTGCGTTTACACGATGACGTCAGGGGATGTGTCTGGAGGTGAGTGTTCGCAGACTGTTCAGTGAGAGACTGCAGGCGCATGCACATAAATGCGCGGAAACGAGTGCGCTGCCCTTGGAAAAATCATAAGACTGGACATGTGCATACACAGAGCAATGTGTGCAGACACTCTATTTCATAAATGGACCCTCAAATAGTCATGTAGTCAGCAGACTAATAATTGGGGTTAAAAAAAAGGAATGTATCACAGAATAATATAGAAGATAGTGACCTGATGCTTGGGGACATGGCCGCAGGCCTTGCCCATGAGATTCTGGCGACTGGCCACATACACGTTAGTTATATGTGTATAGTTAGTATAGGTATTATAAGGGGAGTATATTGTGAGGGAGAATTCTCAAAATGTGCTAATTTCCCTTACCCTTTGAGAACCCCAGCAACATTGCTGGATTTCTGGGATTTTATTTTTTTACCTGGAAAGAGTGTGAGCCTTTTTTTCCTACTCTTTCATGTATTTTGATGTGTGTTTTACTTTTGTGTTCTTTTTTCATGGAGTTTTAAAAGAACTCCAAGGTATCATCTTTTTCTGTGTGTCACACAGCACCTTTAGTGAAGTGGCACAGGGTTGTCTTTCAGACTTCCCAAGTTTTAAACACCTTATCTGGGACTGACTACTGTCTCCCAGAGCATGTAAAGTTAAATTGGCTTTACTAGTCTCTTTAAATTTACTGACCCAGCACACACTATCTTCCTATAGAGTGTTGGAGGGGTTCCTTAGCTTCCCCTTAGTCAAAACACTCATGTAACAGTAAAATGTTACCATTTCCTACTTTACATGGCTGGTGGCAGTGGTTTAGATCAACTACTGTAATTTTTCCCGACTGCTAACAACAGTAGCTAAAAATCGGGTCAGCCATGTTTTTCAATATGGCGCCCAAGACCTATCTGTAAAAACAGACTCAGGTCATCTTTTTTCGCCATTTCTTTTAGGAAAGGTCCTTCTTGTGCTTGTCTCTATGTGCCAAACCAGGTTTGGTCCCTTTGTTTGTTGGCCTTTGACAGGCTTCAGTGCTGAAGCCCTCCTCTGAGTGTCTGGGGTGGACAGAATGTGAGGGAGGTGCCCGAAACTCGCTGTGCTTAGTCTCCTAGCTAGGAGACCTGAATGCACTCTGGCATGATTGGCTGGCTGTCTGGCAAGGACAGCCACCCTGCTGTGTGAGTGACAGCCAGGCTGGAATGAATGGGGGAAATCTGTTTAAAGGCAGGTCTCTGGGACTTGTAAAGCAGAGTCGACTAATGGAACGAAAGAACCAAAGAGGAGAGGAAGGAAGAGGACTGCTGCAACTCTTGGACAACCGATGAAGCCCTGCTGCAGGTCCGAATTGCCTGAAACTCAGACGACAGAGAATCCCACTAACTCGCAAGCCACCTGGACACCGGCCCCATCTGGTCGAATTTTCATCAGAGTGCTGTTGAAAACCAGATAGCCAGAGGGAAGGAATCCAGCTCGTGAACTTTAAGGCACTCACACCTTAAACTGACATCTTGCTACAGCTTTTGGCCTCTTCCCTGGGCAGTGGAGGAACCTCCCAAAGTCCTCCTTCTTGTCGCCACGACTGAAGCTGAGGAACAGCGATATCTGCAGGATCTGCCAGGAACAACTGCCTCAGCTACAGCTCTTCTTCATTGACAAGGTACTGTGCAAACGCGGTCCAGAACTCTTTTCAGCCATTGAGAAAGTGCGTGAAACTTTCCTCAACTACGAAGGCTTGTCCTTCCCTAAACATTTGTCAAACCTTCCGCCTAGCCAAATTCTTCTAATCTCTGTGGCAAAGACTTAACCGTTATATACCAGAACTGTGCTATCCTACACAGAAGACTCTGAACCATTGACTTTGGCCCAGGCATATTGAGAAAAATTGCTGGTTGTATTTAAATGAAACCCTTTTCCCTGCCTATGAACGTATTTGGGCTGTCTATTCTTATAACCTTGTCTTTTCCCTCCCTTATTAAGTATCTGAAGTGCCATTTTGGTCCCACTTCATTTTGGAGCTAAACTTGTGCATTTACTTACCGGTTGGATTTTTGTGGTGTATTAATGTGTGATATTGAGCTGCTTGTGCTAATTTAATGTTTTCTAACTGACTGAGTAAATAAATGTATATTCTTTTACCAAGAAACCTTGAGTAAGTGTTTACTTGAATCACTGTATTGGTTGGTCCTTTGAGTAACTTGTTCTACTGCTCACTTAAACTCTTGAGATAAGTCTGGCTGCCCAGCCATCGCTACCACTTTACTGTGCAGTACAGGCTAGTACCAAAGGTCCTAATTGCCTGTAGTGTTCCCCAAGGGTACTGCAGGTGATTCTGCCTAACATATATAATTTTTGCAATATGGTGGAATGAAATAATTGAAGTCTGTATGGTATTTAGGATTGTAGTACAATTGAGCATAGTGATCATCGCTCTTTGCTTCGCCTTTGACATGGTCAACCATTCTATCATTATTAAACGACTCCATGATACCTTTGGCATTGTATACCGGGCGCTGGACTGGGTGACCTCTTCTGCCATTAGCCACCATTCCCAGCTGCAACTGGGCTGTTTCTCCTCCACCACATCACTCTCTACCTGCAGTGTTTCCCAGGGTTCTAGGCTGGACTACTGCAACAGCATCTTCCTTAACCTCCCCTTTGTTTCCTACACCCCCTTCAGCTAATCCAGAATAAGTCTGATAGTCTTATTCTTGGCCTGGAGCCCAGGAATCATATCTGTGCAGCCCTAAAACATCTACACTGGCTCTCGGTGGCTGCAAGGATGACATTGACAACCCTCTGCATTATCCAGAAGGCTTATGAGGCCCTGGGATCATGCTATTTACAACTTTGTCTCACTATATTATCCACTGCTAGAGCCTTCTCCCTCTGTAACTTGAATGTTCTGCTTGTTAAACGTGTGTTGAAATGGAGAGCGGAAGGCAGGTCTCTTGGTTTGGCTGATGCCCTTCATTGGGACATGCTCTCTGCCGCGTTTAGACTTCAGGAAGACTTCTTTAAGTTCCGGAAAGTTCTCAAATCTTTGCTTTTCTCTTTCCCTTTCCCTCTCTCCCTTCCCTATAAACTCATGCTAATGTCATTGAAACTGGTGGTTGACATTAGAGCCTTACCCATTCTTCAGAACTGTGGTTGTGGACCCACTGCCTGGCAGCTGTGCACCCCACTCTTGGGACTCCTCTGCACCAGGACTTAGGCAGTGGTCTCCAACTTTGCTATTCCTTGGGACTCCCTTCCTGGGCTCCCTTCAGCACTTGTGACTCCCTGCTCCCCCTTTGAGTAATGCACTTCTCTCACAGCTCAATGCATATGTGTATTTATAGCAGCACTGTGTACAGCATTTTTGCATAAGTCAGGGAAATGTAGATGCAACGTACTTCTAGGACATTGCTAAGTGACAGTTGGTGTGTGGAAGTTTTATATGTTGATAGGGCTACATGTAGATTTTTTAGAAATTATTACTGGATGGAGGTGTCTGTTTTTAAAAGCAGGCAGTGAGGAAGTTTTAGAAACATAAAAGTAAAAAGGGTAGAAGGGCTGTCCTGTGTGATGGTGTGCCTGTGACATTTGGGTATTTTAAAGTTGCCTGGAATGGGGACTGAAGAGACTGTGGATAGTTGAAGGTGCATGGATTATAATCCTTATTGTATGCTAGAGAAAAGTATTTGTGATAGAAAATTGTTTGTGTCCTTTTTTTCTTTTTCTATACTACTATACAATTGTCCATTATTTACATTAGCATAGTACACAGTGGTAATGGAAATGTTGGCGAATCGTGTTGTGTCTAACTACTTAATTCAAAAATGTAAAGTAGATGGAATCTATAAGATTTGTTAGCTCTATTGTTGTACTGTGAGAGGTGGTTCCAAAAAAGTAACCTTTTTTTGGTGATGCCATCTTTGAAGTCCTGGGTGTTAGTCTTAGCAGTGCACAGTGCTGGTGTGAGTTATGGATGCTTAGCTTACCATAACTGGAACATTTCTGGTGTTTTTCAGTTTTACTTGTAACCACAACGTCCCTTTAACAACATTTTTTCACTGAATTTACTTTTAACCATAACATCCATAGCATCACTTTAACAACGTTTTTCCACTACATTTCATAGGTTTTTATTAGTGCAACTTAATCATAATGTCCCTTTAGGTCAGACTCGATAACCGTGGTTGCTACTCAGCGTGGATCTGTGTGTTCTTGCCCCATTCCTTTTTAATCTTCATATGTTGGGTATTAGGGCTGCATTGGAAGGGTCAGGGTTTAATCCCCCGAGACTGTGTCACATCACTATACAATATCTTCTCTATGCAGACAATCTTGTTTTAGTTGATTATATGCCTATAGGTTTACAGAGGTCCTGATCCTTTACCATAGAAAAAGTGTGTCTGGAAGAGCGTGCAAGGTTACAGGTTGTATCCGAGTTTAAATACCTGGGAATCACTATTAGCTCCTGATGGTCTAAATTGCTGGTGTCAAGTTCATTAAGATTGAGCATGATTACAGCAGTAAGCTAATTATGTATATTAGACAAGAAATATGGGCACTTTTCTTTGATCCCTGCCCTTAAACTATAAAACCAGGTGATTGTCCCTAAATTGATTTATGGGACTGAAATTAAGGAGGCTAAACTAAATTGGTACAAGGAAGAGGCTTTTCTGTGGAAACGTCTTCTGAAGCTTCCGGGTGGCACCCCTCTATCTGCGATAAGGCACATTTTAGGCATTTCCTCTTTAAGCTCCAAGGTAGATTGGAAAATAATCTTGCTTTTGCGCTGTGTGATGTTCCCTTCTGCATTTACACTATTCAAAGAACTTAACCGTCTACTCATTCAGGAGAATTGTGTTGTCTTTGAGCATTGGATGAACCCTGTCCTCTGGTTGCTGATTGATAAACCTATCGAAGAGCTGGAGCGTAACCCAAACAAGGTTAAGAAGTTGCACCTTGAAGCCGACTGGATTATTACCAGAGGGAAGCTTGTGTCCTATAAAATATGTGATAATTTTTTAATGGACATTAAACCTTATAACGTCCCAGAGCAATGCTTGACTAAACATGCTTCCCCCTTCCTTAGAAAGCTCTGGGTGCAGATTAAATTGAATCTTCTATTAACCAACGACGTTACAGGGAGTCGCTCTGGGGTGCCTCAAGTTGATTGAAATATGTCCCTGCTGTAGGTTGGGAATTCAAACTTTTAAACATGTATTTGTTTATTGCCTAACTCTATCAGATCTCTGTGAAGAGAGTTTTAAAGTATATTTTAGCAGTCACCGTTTTTAACTTGGTATGATTTATGGTGGAATGTACAGTATATTCCTAATGACAAACTGTCGATCACGGTTTAAACTTTCCTAAACTGCTTTTATCCTTATACGAAATTCATTTGATTTAGCTGTATGATAACCATTATGATGAATGGACTAAATGTGTGTAAAGTTTGATTCTAACTAAGTCACACAATAAATAAATAAATAACGTCCCTTCAACAATGTTTTTTTCACTGAATATAAATATATTATTTGTGGAAAAAAGAGGGATGTTAGGGGTGCACTTCTCAGTCCCACCTGCAATTCGCTCAGAGTACAGTGATGTTCTCCTCCTAGCATGCGCTTTCATGCCTCAGCAGATCAGAATGTTGCAACAAGAAATTCTGATTCCTGTAGTTCAGCGCCAGTTCATCTCTCCCCCATTTGTCAATACTAGACATCATTGGGAGATTTTGGGAGTCGCCAACAGTCAGGCACCCCAGATTCAGACATCCAAAGTCTGGGTGCAGACCCTCTGCAGCCCCAGACTCCAGTAACATTTGTGAAAAAAGAAAGATGGGTGGTAGGGGTGCATCTCTGGGTACCACATGAAATCAGCTCACAGTCCAGTGATGTTCTCCTCCTAGCAAATATAAATTACCATGGACCTATGTGCATGATGCATGAAGGTATTAACATGTTTTTTCTCTCTAACTTCCCTGTTCATAAGTGCTGAAATCTGTTTTTTGAAGTATATGTAAAGAATAGTGTCGGAAGAGATTTTAGATGGATTTCCATTTTAGGATGTTTTCTTATATGTTGATCTTATTCACAGCAGATATGCTCCAGTAGAGGAGAAAGTTTCCTGTGATTTGCGATCTGAGATGATAAGCTATGATCAATTGTTTCTTCGGTTGATTTGTGGATGCTCTGTGCCTGCTTAAATACAGTCAATTAGATTGATTTCAATATATCTGTGTTGAAAGATGTTCTGTAAAGAGCTTTGCATTGCTTACTATCATCAATGCCAGAGAAAAGTGGGCATGTGTTTGTCTGCATGCAAGGCTATACGCCCACTTATCCTAGTCGTTGATGATACACTCTTTGGTGTTTTGTAAAGAGACAGTGTTTGCTGAGAGTTAAGTTTCAGTGCAAAGTGCGAAATATGGGTCTTGATTTCAGCATAAGCTGCATGCTCACTATGTCTGGTACTGACATAATTCTGGTTGTAGTGTTGTTTGTGCACAATGTTGGAAGTGTAGTAGTTTGGTTGGTAGTTTTGTAAAAAGGTGTTTGTGTAATTATCTGTTCCAGGTAAAAAGGGTATTGGCCTAGTTTGTGTTTAGTGGCAGACTGAAGTGTCAATATACCATAAAACATGTAAACAAAAGATCACATATTAGAACTGGAATATTTATTTTTTGGGGAATATTACAAGCTGTATCTGTTTTTGTAACCTTGTAGATAGTACATTAAATGTACTATGTTATATCAACATTCATGTGAAGCAAATGTGTGTTGTTTTAACATATTCCTAATCATTGGGCCATGAAGAAAAACATCCAAGAGGGTTTTTTCCCTCTGGAACAGCATCCCTCCCCCACAGCCTCTTGTTTTGTATTCTTAAGATCCCCTCCGCACCGCCCCCTTTTTGTCTTGTGCCGCCTGGAAACACCTGTGAATAGGCACCATACAAATGTCCAATAAAATAAATAAAAATAAAACATTTAGATTAAAAAAGATATTTTAGACCATGAGGGAAAAATACTTTCCATGATATGCATGTATGGTTTTAAGATAGTTCTAGGACAGTTAGATAAGAAATTGCATTCTAGTTAGCGTTATTAAATAGACAGAGAATGGTGTATCCTAACAGCCATATTACTAGCAACCAAAGACTTCAGGTACACATGCTTTTGATATGTTTGATCAACAATGAAGATAGTTACGTTTGTTACATGTATTATTATTATTATTATTATTATTATTATTATTATTATTATTATTAGTAGTAGTAGTAGTAGTAGTAGTAGTAGTAGTAGTAGTAGTAGTAGGATTCCAGCCCTTTTCTTTTCAGACAATGCTGTCCTACTATCCACCACTCCTGTAGAACGTTATGCCTCCTTAGGAATCTCCTCTAAAAATTAAAGGAAAAGGGGGTTATGATATGATATGATATGATATGATATGGCATTTGTAACGCGCCTATACACAAGTGTTTCAAGGCGCGACGAGGCAGGGAGGGGGGAAACAAGGGGAGGACAGACAACGATCCTACTAGGCCAGGTGTCATTCAGATCGCGCAAGTGCAGGGGTAGGGGGAAGGGAGAAGTGCAAGGGGAAGGGGAGGGGGGAAGTGCAGTACAAGAAAAGGGCCTGCTGGTGGCAAGTGCAGGGTAAGTGCAGACAAGTGCTGGGAAGAGGGGGCTGTAGGGATACAGAGACAGTCCCGCAGTGCAGGGGTTGCTAGTTAGGCAGTGCAAGTGGAGAGTGGCTGGGCCTAAGACCAAGGTCGGTGAGAGTGGCCCAGTTGCAGATTCAGTGCAGTTTCAGTGAAGAATTAGCAGGGGAGAGGGAGAGAGAAAGCAGAAGCAAAGAGGAAGGTTTTGAGGTGCTTCCGGAACCGGAGATGGGGTTGAAATGAATGCCAGCAAGCCGAATCTATGGTTTTTAGATTGAGGTATTCCAAGTGTTCTGCTGTCCAAAAAGTGTGGACGATTATGAACTGGGGCAAGTCTCTCAATAAGATGGGTAACTCCAGCCCCCGAGGTTTATAAGCATTAGGCAAAATCGACTGTCATGAATGGAGCTGATATATTGGGCTATATAAGCACACAATGCCTAGTGATGGCACAAAATACTTTCTTGAAATGTCTGTTGTTGCTCCCTCAAAGTGTCCAACTGCCCTCACCCAGATGGAGAGCGATCTGTGGCCAGTTGATGTAGTGCTAGGCTTAAGACCACTGCTTTATTGAGGGTCAGGATATGGGAATCTCCCAGCCTGGGTAAATATCGAGAGGCCCTGGACCATGTTATACTTTTGGATAGGGGGTGTTCGATATCCTTGCTGCGCCAAAAAATTGTTTGGTATGTTAGACTTGGCCTACCTGTGGGATAATCCTGCTCTCGTCTAGATGGAATCAAAATACTGGGTTAAAGTAGCAGCTGCCATATATGTAAGAATTAAAATGGTAACGTCTTGCTCAGACTTGACCCTGGGTACTCAGTAGTTGGCCTGGAAGATTTACTTTGGCTTTGAAAGCTATCTTGATGACATTACTCCAATGTTTGCACATGCACTTTAATTTGAATTGTGATTAGGATGTTTGAATAGTTCTTAAGTAAGTAGTTGTTTGATGTGAAGAGAAGTCCCTAAGGCACTTTGTGCTTTGTGTGATGGACTGAAACATCTGAGGATAACATATCTTAAACCTCTCTTTAATGTTCAACCCATCCACTCTACCTCTTTAGCACTCTCCTTTTGGAAAACAACAGCGATCAAAGAAGTGCCATTATATGTGGCCCAATTCATCCATTGAGCATGGCTTAACAGGACCTCTTTAATTAAGCAGTTGCACAGAGGTAACAAGCATACATGTGTTTACTGTCTCCTAAAAGCTAATCATTTTTTTTTTTTTACAATCGATTTCTGTTTTTTGTTGAACTAATGGTCTTACAAAGCTCTCATATCTTGAATGTTTTATTCTCTTAAACAGTGTTTTGTATTTCATTGTTCATCCTGATTGTTGTAGTCAACTGTGAATGTGTTTTTTTAAGCTGAAGATTTACATCGAATAAAGGATATGATGATGTTGATGATTATTTTATTATTGAGCATGCACCTTTTGAGCATGCACCTTTTGAGCATGCACCTTTTGAGCATGCACCTTGCTTCGGAATGCAGCAGAGCACTTTACAGAGTTAGAGGATATATATAGGGTAGGGAATGATAATATAAGAGGGACAATTTATAGAAAGGCAGGCAGCTACAGACAAGGAAGGGTAGGGGGTAGGGTTAGCTGAACTACCCATACAAAGCAGGATAGGGGCAGTGAAAACAGAATAACTGAAACAAATTGCAGGAGCAGCCAGACTGTAACAATTAGAAAAGGCACAATCTGGCGTGGTGGCAGGAACCATCGATGGAGACATTCTATGGGGTGTTGTATATCAATAGGGGAAATTGAGAAATTGGCCATGGGGTACATGTAGTAAGCAGAGGAGAGGGATGCATTGCTGAGTGGGTGTCGACCTAGATGTTGAGCAGGAGCAATTCCTTGAAGAGGAGGGTCTTGAGCATGTTCCTGAACTGCACAGATATGTGGAGTCAAACTTGATGCTGATTGGGTGGAGGTTCCAAAGTATGGGCAAATAGACATAGAAGACCTTTCTCCTGGTTCTTTCCTTCCTGCATCAGCGTTGCTCTAGTCTGTTTATGTTGGGCTTCTGGTGGTGCATTTGCATCAGGAAATACCAAATTGTATGGCGAGGAAATTGGGAGACTTCAGGGTGACATACTTGTAAATGATGTAAGAGGATTTGAATGTGATGTTTCAGTGCAGCAGGAGCCAGGGCAGTTTGATGAGGGACAGTGTGATGTGGTCGTTTTCAGAATACTTTGATGAGGTGTGCTGCAGCATGCTTGTTTGTTTGTTTATTTATATGGTGCATCTAACCCAAGGGTATCTGGCCGCATTACATTTTACAAGGTTACTTGGCATTTTACACTATAAACAGAGTACATACAGTGTGGAACAACCACATAGGATAGCTTTCACAATACAATTGACAGAATACTACAAACTGAGTGATATACATTTTACAGCAGTCAATGACGTTAATGCAGGGTGGCCATGTTTCTTAGCAATCCAGTGAAAAAAGCCACATTCTAATTTCTTTCCTAAATGTATAGTGTGTAGGAGCGGATCTTAAGGCTGCGTGCATGGAGTTCCAAAGTTGGGCTGCCATGACTGGGAATCTTCTTCCGCCTGCTTTCTTGATTTTAAAGTTAGGTACGTTAAGGCAGTTTGCGTTAAAGGATCTGATGGGACGTTCAGAGGTATGCTTGCTAAATTTGTCCAACAGGTATTTTGGAGCCAGGTTGGAAAGGCATTTAAAAGTCAGGTTGAGGGCTTTGAATTTAATTCTGTCTTTGATGGCAAGCCATTTGGTGGAGCGCCTGGCATTGGAGATTTACTGCATTATAGGAATGCTTAATGCAGTTCTGAGGGCATTATTTTGTAGAGTTTGCAGTTTGCTGATGTTCTGTTTGCTAGACCCTAGGTAAAGTGCATTACAGTCGTATAACCTAGACAGAATAAGAGCTCTGGCTAATGTGATGTAGCTGTCAGTGGATAGAAATGGTTTACATGCGTTGATAAGTCTGCATGTATAGCTAGTGGATGAGGCGGTTGCATTAACTTGTTTGTTCAGATTCAGTGCCGAGTCTAGGGAGAAGCCTAAAGTTTTCACCTCTTAAGAGACATTGATGTTTAAGCCGTCAAGGTTTAATATCGTAAATTGGTTGCTAAGTTTGTTGAGTCTAGCTAATGAGCCAATGAGCAGGAGCTCTGTCTTGCCATCATTGAGACAAAGCCCATGTGTAGCCATCCAGGCTAATGTGACAAGGTAGATTTTGTTAATCCGTGCCACATCTGTATTGTAATCAACTGTGATTGGAATTAGAATCTGGGTGTCATCTGCATAATTCGTGTAGGAGACACCCAGATTGTCAAGGTCGTCAAACAGAGGCTTAGTGAAAATAGTGTACATAGTAGGTGAGACGCAGGAGCCCTGTGGTACTCCACAAGTTACAGGTACTGGGTCCACTGAATCAGTGGAGGAGAAGACTCTCATCGCGCGGTTGTCTAAGAAGGATTGGATCCAGGCAGTGGCTTCCTTGGAGAAATGGCGGCTGACCTCAGATGATTGCAGAGGACCTTGTGATCCACTAAATGAAAAGCAGCAGACAGGTCTAAGAGAAGGAGAATGGCTAGTTCCTGCTTGTCCTTCAGCGCACCCATTGGATTTTTAAGTCAATGAGTGCCGTTTCAGTTCCAAGTCTTAGCCTAAATCCTGATCGACAGAGTCCTAGCAAGTTGTTAGTTTCCAGATAGGACTGAATCTGGAGGTAGCTGTCTTGTCTAATATTTTTAGTTAAAAATGTACTGTTGTAATTGGTCTGTAGTTAGTAGGAATGGTAGGGTCTAGATTCGATTTTTTTAAGAGAGGGAGAACCCAAGCCTCTTTCAGATTAGTGGGGACTGTGCCAGTGTTGAAAGAGGATTTGATTCGCCTGATAATGAAAGGAGCTATTGGTCACTGGGCAAGAATCATCTAGACATCTAGAAGGGTTAAGTGAGGATATGATGTTTGCCACTTCTGGTATAGTGACAGGGGAAAAGTGGAATTGATTGACTTGCTGCTTGTGAGAGAGTAACATTTCTTGAATCTTTGGGTCATTATGTGAAAGGGTGGCTTTTTTTGTTGCAATTTCTTCTTGTAACGTGGAGATTTTGTTGCATAGAGCATCTTGGATATTAGTGCACCAAGTTTGGTTTTTAATGCAGGTATCCAGGTATCCATAGGGCTGTCAGGAGATTCCAATTCTCTTAAGACAGTAAAGCATTCACTTGTGCAAGAGTTGGCTTTGGAGATTCTATCGTTGAAGGTGTCTTTTTTTGTTTGAAGGATTTCTAGTTTGTATCTAGTTGATATTCTGGTAAGCGTTTCCTTATTCTGGGTGGTTGGGTTATTTTTCCAGAGTGTTTCAGCTGCCTTTTTTCATTCCGTGTAGCTTTGAGACTGGGACTAAACTAAGAGTTAAGTTGAGCTTGTGGTTTCTCATTGAGTAATTTGAGAGGGGCAATTTTGTCAATAGCCTGGTTGATTTTGGAGTTGTGACCTCAACTAGTGCTGAGCTAAGATTTGATGTGTTAGTGATAAGGTGGAGAAGAGGTAGTAGGTTGTTCACCGTTATGTTGCATTTATTTCTAGTCATGGGGATCCATTTGTGATATGGAGTTCATTTGAGGATGATCTTGAATGGTGAAGGAAATAAGGTGATGATCAGTCTATGCATATGGCTCGACAGCAGTTATAGTGGTTGTGCAATTCATGTCAGCCAACCAGTCTAATGTACGACCTTTAGTATGGGTAGGCACATTAATCCTGAGGGCGAGGCCTATCTCCAAAATAGAGTTCGCCACTTCAGTGGCAATTGCATCATTAGTATCATTCAGACCCAAGTAGAAATCTCCAAGTATAATAACTTGCGAACCAGGTTTTGTGTTGGATGTCAGTAAGGAAGTGATGTCTTTGTTAAATGAGGAGATGGGGCCAGGCACTCTATAGACTAGGTGCATGGTAATAGTGTGGGATGCAGTCAGTGGGAGTTTTACTGACAATAGTTCACCTGATGGGTGATTCTCAAGCCCAGATTAGTTTCAGCCACAAAGGGAATGCCTCCTCCGCAGGAGGATTCTCTTTCTAGTCTGAGGATAGAATAGTTCTCAGGAATCGCTAAAGATAGGATAGGTCCTACTGCTGGGTGAAGCCAGGTCTCAGTTATGGCAAGAAAGTTTGACTTATTGGCAATGATGAGGTTGGCGATGTCAGTCGCGTGGGCAACCATCGATCTGGCATTGATAAGTGCCCCCTTGATTTTTGACAGTTTCTTAGTCTGGAGGTCATTGGGAGTGGGTGGTGGTTTAGGTGTAGGGTGGAAGGTGTCTGTTAGGTTTGGCTTTGGCCTTGGTCTTAGGTTTGGGTTTAGCTTGCAAAGTCATTTTTGGGGATGTTGATGCAATCAGTAAATTGCATATAGAAGGGGTAGGTGAAGGTGAGTATGTGGACCTGGATCCTAATGTCTGATTTCTGATGCTGGTAGGGCAAGGTTGATTGGGTTTAGGTGTATTAGCAAACTGTAGAATCCACTGGGATGGGATCATAGAATACATTGGTATTGTGTTGTTTTTACCACCAATATAGGTTTCTTCAGAGGAGGGAACAATGGAGGTAATAAGTTTGTAGATCTAATCTGATTTGAGTGCGGGAGAGGTCGGCAGCTATTAGAAATAGTTGTGATCATTTTGATAATTGTTATGTTATCTAGTGTGATTGACAAATGTGGAGTCTTTGAGTCAATGGAAAGTTTCTTTAGCAGGTACAAGCTGAAGGCCCAAGTTGCAAGCGCCATGGCTGAGATCCATAAGGCTTTCAGGTGCATGATTCGATTGTAATAAGACAGTTTCGTCAGTTGCACCTCTAATTAAGCTAACATTTAGTAATACAAAGTTCAGCTAGCATTTCGTAGTACCTTCAACAAAGCTACAGTAATGGTAAGAAATATCATACAGATAGTATACAAGGGGCAGTTATAACATACTCATCTATGGATCTAGGCTGGGAACGAAACAACATGAGGCAACCGTAGTTCAATTGGGTTCGTTCCTGCACAGTAAGGTACAGAGATGATGTCAAAACTTAGTTATTGGAGCGGGATGGTGATATACATTACAGTACAAGGCACAGACATTATTAACACATTAGAATTTATAGCGCTGCTGAAGGCTTTAGTTCTGTGATTCCTAGACAACAGCGTACCTAGATGTCAATGATACAGTGCATAAAATCAAATTTCGTAGGAAAGCATTCACTATACATTAGTTTCTAGTCCGACAGAAATAATGAGATTACCTTAATATTGCGCAGGCAGGGATCATGGGAGGCCTTCAGCGTGGCAAGCACTATAGGTAGCGGACAATGGGAGCCCTTGAAAAGTTACTAGAGTGTGATCTGAGGGTAGGTCTTACCCTATGCCGATATTATCAGTCAAACACTATGTAGTCGTCCTTCACAGTAGTGTGGTTGTAAACCAGCTCCTCGGAGGATAGAGAAGTCGTAATGGGGTAGGGAGGCAGTGGGACATGGCGCTGGGGCCCTTCCTGCCCTGACAGGCACAGACAGGCCTGGGCCTTCTGAAGAGGGCCTTTAGAATAGAGGATGGGTCACGCCTTCCGGTGCAGCCAGGCAAAACATGTATCGAACAGCAGCCAATCAGGTGCACGACTCAACAAATCTAGTTGCTTGGCAACCAGTAAAAGAAAGGTGTGGCGCCCATTTTCTGAGGCAGCACACGCAATGCACAGCATTGATAACAGTTAAAGCTGCACTTCGTATATCACAGGTCAGACGGTGGGGTAAGGCTGATTCTCTACACTAAATAACTAAATAACCAATAATGAGAGGGGGAATCTATGGGGGTAGATGTTGTTGCTCGCAGCTTGATGGCGAAAGGTTGCGCTTCTCCACAAGCCAACGCCGAGTACGTGCTGTGAGGGATGGGGTCCAGCCCTCCCACGGATGTTGGATGTCACTTGTCGGGTGTGTGAGGATGTTCTTCTGAAGGCCTTCAAGAAGAGCATTGTCACTGTCCAGGTGAGATAACGCCAGGGCTTGGGCAATGTATCTGAAGTTGTCTGCTGGGAGGAAGGAGGGCTAGTTGGTACCAGTGTCGTCTTCAGAATGTGTTTCCTGACGGAAAGATATGTGTTGCTTTAGAACCCTAGGGACTTGCCTAATGTTGTCAGCTGGGTTTGTAAACCCTTGAAGGTCATAGAATGCTGGATGCCTGGGTGTTTGGTGTTGTTGGTGAGACATACTTGTGCTGTTGGAGGTGTTAAACATTAGGTAAACACTGGTCACCTAGGACTGGACTTTAACAAGACAGGTAGTTTATTCAAAGTCAAGATTAATCAGCAGGATTGGTATAATTTCGAATATTTCAGTAGAATGTATGGTAAGTACCATGTATGACAAAAAAGTTCAGTTTACTTAACAAAATACAGTAGTTAATCGTCGTTTTCCAAAAGCAACTTTAAATGTAATGTTCTCTGTGGCTGTATGCTTAAGATTATTATGTGGAAGCTTTAGTTATCAACCATGCAAGTATTGTTATAAATAAAGTATTATTTGTAATATTATCATATTGAAGATGAATCTATTGTAAACATGCAAGTCCAACGTCCCAAAGGTGTACGCAAGTACAAGATAAGAAAACTCTTTAAGCAAGACATCAGACCCCTGGTAGTGACATAGGTGTCATTTTCTTTCTGTGGTGTGACATTTTATTTCGAGTAGATGTAGTTTTGCCACAATTCCGGGAGCTTTTGGGTTCTGTACTGCATTGAAAAAATACATGTTCAGCAAAGTATTTCTTTACATTCTTTGTACCACACTCATATTATTATATAAGTTTATGTAGTTTGTATTTATTTGGATTGAATAGGTGGAGCTCTAGTAAGTGTAATTGTTAGTTTATGTATTGAGCAAGATCTCTGCCACGTTAAAATATACCATTGTTAGAGGTTGCAGATTTCGCCATTCTAGTGTGCTAGACCGCATTTAATTGAAGGTTTAGTTCTGCTGTTGGACAGAAACCTCCATTGACACAAAAGGGTGTACCCACTAGGAATTATTATACACTTGCTTCTAAATGAATCAATGGCTTCTCTACCTGTACCTCATAAACCGAGGGTACAGGGTTGCAACCCTGTTAGACCATATTCAGGAATACATCAAAAACAATATGGCAATCATAATATAATACAGACAAATTGTAGTAAGTTTTTCTTTGGCTTATTTTATGCATCTTAAAAAGAATTTATCAAACACTCAATAGCACAACATTATAGTGAATGTTAATCTCCTAATAAATTATGATTAAGCTAGAGTGATAATGAATGCAAACAACATACTAAAAAGAAACACTGCTTACAGTTGTAGAAAGGTGGTGTAAATAACAAAAAAACATCTGATCTAAATGGAAGGAATATGGCAGGCCCCTGGTGTGTGTCTAGTACTAAATAACAAAGACCAACTATCTAATTTAAGCAGGCCACACAAAAATGTATGGTCTAGGTGCGGATGCCACCCTAGGTGGAAAACCAACACTGAAGTTCGGATGGAATTGGCATACAAGCCACGTTTCAGTGGAGACTGCAGTATGCACCACCTTCGTCAGGACCAAAGGACTTCGTTTTCCCTTCCACAACGGGCATTTTCTTAACTTTATTTTTTTTCTGTTCTGAAACGCCAGAGCGTTTTGGAACGGAAACAAAATGCTTTTAGTACCCCGGTCTTACGGGCTGAGGTACTAATAGCAATAAGTCCCTGACAGGTCTTACGGTTTTACGGCCCTGGGGCATTACCTGAAGTGGTAATGCCCCCCCTGCTCAGGGCTTATTGCTTAAATCAAAACATATTAGTCATATCTAAAAATAACTGACGTGTACTCATTAATAAAGATCATGCTATGTTACTAAATTAAAAATGCCAAAAGGAGAAAAGGAAAAACGACAAGGTGTGCTTTCCTTTAAGCAACAAATTAGCTAGTAGAAGTGAGAAAGGAAAAGGAAGTGGAAATAAATACTATCAAGCCATAAGTAGAGGTGGCACCCGTCACAAAATGTGAAAAGAGAATGATGAATTCAGCAGCCCATGTGCAGCCAAGTGTGCAAATGAGAAAGCTCTCCCAAGCCAATAACGACATGGAGCCATCCTCTACGAAAAGAAAGAACATTCTCTGTGGTTATTACCTGATAGCCTGTAACTTACCCTAGCCAATGCAACTCAGTGAGTGTGGGTCGGTAAGACTGAATAAAGAAGACTTTTCACAGGAAAGGGATGCAATACTGTGAAGGGGAGAAGACATGGCAGGCTTGTGCCGAGCCATGGGTATTACCCAAATTGTTCGTTTACAATTGTTCGAATGAACAATTGACCAAATTTAAAGGGTCACAATTGACCTTTTCACAATTGACCGAATGTATATATATATATATATATATATATATATATATATATATATATATATATATAAAATACATGCCGTGAAGAGGCACAGAACTTATTTAGTGAAGCTCAACAAACCAAAATTCCAAATAAAATTGTAACAGAAAAAAACACTATAGAGAAGAATGAAATCAACTTACTTAAAGAATTGGAAAGACTGCAGAAAAAAGAAGTGAGTAAATGGTGGGAGGAGCATTCACTTCAAAACTATATAGATGTTGGAAGAATTCCTCGTGGGCTCAGAATTCTAACGTCACCTTCCTTCGAGGAACAAGATGCGGAAATGCTTAAAGAATGGGGCGATTCCACAAACTTATGCTCACGGCAATTCTTGAATATCTTGATCAAATATGCCAGAATTGATAGACAAAAGGCACTAACTAAAATAGAAGAGATCAATGAACAGCTGTCCACCATTTCACCTAGTGAAGAAGGGAATAAACTCAGGAAAAGTATGGAAATAACTCTAGTCGCTTACGAAGAAGATATTAAATTACGTAAGCAGAGAAAGTTCCTCCATGACGAACAGGACTATGAATGAGGAAGAGTCTATACTTTTGCACGTCGATTTGACAACCTGAGAAAAAACATGGCGAGTCAGAATGCCGACAACAAGGGAACAACTCCAACCTCAAGTGAAGCAGCTATGACTTCAGATTCAGAAGCCTCCGCCAGCAGCAATGAAAATCCCCCAAAGAAAACTAATTTTTTAGAGGAGATGAGGATGCTCGGTCTAGATGGCAGAAAAAAGCCTGCAAAAAATACAGGAAAAGGACGGGGGAAGAATCAAGGTTCAGGAGGAAGAAAAAACCAAGGAGGGGACAAGGGCACAAGCAGCTCAGAGTCAGATCAATGAACAAAAACACGCTCTGGGAAGAAGAAGGCACTATAGAACCAGATAAACCAGACAAAAGTATCATTAACCTCTCAAACTATGTGCTCAATGATGAACAAATTAAAGTTCTCCAATATGGATTTAACTTCTGCCCTACAGCAAGCTATGACTACATGGAAACAAGAATAGATTTCTTCAAATATATGAGAAAAATCAGATTAAAGAAATTCTGCATCTTGAATCCCCCCAAGGAAAAACCTAAATTGGCTCAATCAGGTCGTACAGCAGTAGCTATTGAGGACCTGGAAACATTAATCGATTTGGCCGAGTTGGAATCTACAAATCAATCAACAGGTATGACTTCGGAGATTACTCCCGAAATGTTGAATATCGAAACTGATTGGCCTGCTAAGAGTGCATTAAAAGCCAAATCTAGATTTAACCCGAAGTTCCAACCAGGAGGTAAAATTGAAGCATTTCAGGATCTTGTTATCCAGGACCTCAAGAAAGCCAGAAGATATAGAAACACCATGAAGCCTAACTTTTCATTCAAGGAAAGGAAAATCCTAAAAGAATTGCAAGAACTGGACCACGTAATCATAAAAGCGTCAGATAAGGGTAGCAACATAGTTATCCTGAATAGAGAAGACTATGTAAAGGAAGCACAACGACAACTGAGTGATAACTATTGCTATGAAAAACTTGAAGCAAATCCATTGGAACCCTTAAAAAGGAAAGTCGAGCGCTTTCTACAGAAATGGGAGGAATTAAATATTCTTGATGACGATGATTCAAAGTACCTCTTCAATAAAACACCTGTCATACCCACAATCTACTTCCTACCGAAAATTCATAAGAACCCCATCTGTCCCCCAGGAAGACCCATTGTCACTTTAAACGGTGCGTCACTGGAAAATATGTCGAAGTATGTTGATCAAACATTATTGCCCTTGGTATTTACGCTACCCTCATATCTACATGACACCAAAGATTTTCTTAGTAAAATTGAAGGGATTACCTGGGAAAGAGATTTCATGTTTGCAACATTGGATGTAGTATCGTTCTATACCCCCATTCAACATAGTGACGGAAAAAAAGCATGTAAATACTTTCTTAACAGCAGATCACTAAACTATCTGAGTCATGGACAAATGATAATGGAGATGATAGATTTATGCTTAACGAACAACGTCTTTCTCTTCGACAATACTTACTATAACCAACTCCGCGGAACTGGATGGGAACAAGCTTTGCACCGTCTTATGCAAATTTGACAATGGGATGGTGGGAAAAATTTGTTGTCTGGACTGATGCTAATACAAAGTATACTAACCAAGTTGTCCTCTGGCTACGGTTTATTGATGACTTATTCATTTTGTGGAATGGAAAAGAAAAGGATTGGCTTGACTTTGTGAGTATATTAAATATCAATAATCTGAATCTCCAATTTACGGAAACACATAGTCGCGAATCCCTGATCTTTCTAGATGTATTGGTGAAAACTGATCGTAAAGAAATCAGCACTGAACTTCATCAAAAAGCAACGAGTTCAGACATGCCGCTATTTGCAAGTAGCAACCACCCGACTCCATTAAAATGGAGCATACCATATGGTGAGTTTGTCAGGATCTGCCGCAATTGCAGCAAATTAAATTGTTTCGATAGAGACTGCAAGATCACAGCTCGGAACTTTGTCAAACAAAGGTATCCTAAGGCAATCATTGAGAGAGCTTACATTAAAGCAAGAAATCTAGATCGAATAGAATTACTCTCTACTAACCGAACATCTGAAAAGACTCAAGAACCTGACGATGTGAGACTAATACTCACATATGGCTCACATGCTAAAACAATAAGGAAAATATTGCACTAACATTGGCATGTCTTAAGAACTGATGAAACTTTATTTCCATTCAAGAAAGAAAGAATCAACATAACCTATAGAAACTCTATCTCCATCAAAGATACACTGGTCAACAGCTTCATGTCTCCGAAGAAAGAAATCTATGCTGTATCCACATGGTTGATGTGACAATGAGGCAAAATAGGCAGTTAAAGGGAATGAAAATGTAGGTCTTTATTCAGATTTAACCAAAATATGCTGGTTAGCAAAATTAAATTCCTTTCCCAGAGTCCTTCTGAGTGTTCTTTTTGTGGAGCAATTGATTTCTTCTATTTTCTTGTAGGGCACGCTGTAAGGACCTCTGACAATCCTCTTCCACTTAGTCCTCATACGCCCAGGTGCTTCCTGTCGTTCCGGAATCCAGGCCTGATCGGCTCTGCAAGGAGAACGAGAATGAGCACACATCTTCCAACTAACTGGCTCTTTATATAGGCAGGTAAGGATGGGCCAATCAGGCTCTACTTCCTGTCTTGGAGCATAAAAACCCTCATAGGCCCCGCCCCCTTTTCTTTGCGAGCCACCCTCCGTGTTCTTCCCTGACCCTGTTCCCCTGGAGGTCCTGCTGCCGCCCATGTAAGTGTCTGCTGCTTTGTTTGCCCCCATGTTCGGGCTAAGTATCCCTGGTAATAGGACTCCCCCTGTGGGTCTGTGCTGTTGCTGACGCGGATCAGCTTCCTCCAGTGTGCGGGCCACGTGGTTGGTGTCCTGCTCGCGGTTGCAATACACGCGGACCGCGTCTCCCTGCGGAGACTGGGCTTCTTCTATCCGGCGGCCCGTTGTAGTCAGCTCCTCATCGCGGCTACAGTTTCCTTCCTCCCTCCTGCTGGTCGTCAGTGCCGCTCTGACAAGGCGAGTCTTCCCCGGCTGGACTCGGTGATCTGCTTCTCGCTCCGATAACTTGGGGGCTTCGTTCCAGCGGGGATGGCTATCCTGCCTCCTTGCCGTCAGTGTCGCTCTGGCGAGGCAGGACTTTTCCTGCTGGACACAGCTTTCTGTCTCTCGGCCCGTGGAGTCGGGTTTTTCATCCTCGCGAGGACGTTTCGGTAACCTCGTCTCTGCGGGATGACCCATGGTCGGCTGTTCGGGGTTCTTAGCAAGTACTGATGTTGTGCTCTCCCACTCATTTAGATCCTCTGTTCGGGGCAGGTTGGGTTTGCCTGTGTGTTCCCACCACTCGCCTATCATACAGGTCGCGTTTGATTCTTTTTCCGGCCCGTAGGTCTCCCTTCTATATTCCTGGGTTGTGTGGTTCCTAATGTCGTGGTCCTTGCAGTTGAATAACAAGAACACTGGGTTCTCTAAATGTACTAAGTGCAAAGCGTGCCAATATGCTCTGAACAAAACAAACTACAAACATCCAATATTAGGTCTAAATATTGAGGTGAAAACCAAAATAACTTGTGATACAGAGTTTGTTGTGTATGTACTGCTTTGCTCATGCAATCTTTGGTATGTGGGAAGTACCATTGGAAAGCTGAAATTGAGAATATTACAACATATGCGGGCCATCAAAAATGTAGATGCTTCCTACCCAATGGCAGTCCATTTCAGAGACCAACATCAGAGCAAATTGGACAATTTTAGATTCTTTGGAGTTCATCATATAAAACCCAACCCACGTGGAGGAAATCGTGAGCTGGAACTACGCCAGATGGAGACACAATATATTTTAGATTTTCAAACCAAGAAACCAGGAGGACACAACCTGGATGAAGAATTGTATACATTTCTTGGGACATAAATCTTCTCTTATGCTGCAGTCTCGATATTGTCTTTAGTTAGTAACAGAAGAAAACACTTTTTTTGTTGATTGGTTATTTGAGCTTGTTTTTAACTTCAATCCCTTTCTATATTTTATATGTGTGTTGACTTTTTATGGAACAATGAGAATTGCTTAGCTTTGAATGTTGATTTTATTCACCTTGTCCTTTAATAAGCCCCTGTACACATTTCCCTAATCCTAGTTTTTACATTACATATCTAATGCTGGCTATGAAAAGTACTGCATGTGTGTAGCATTGAGAACTTGTACCACAATTTTCTGTAGCGAACTGCAACAAATAAGAATTTGTATCTTTTAGAAAACTTTTATGCCAACTGAACGCGTGAGGGCTAATGTTCAAGATATTTATAAAGCACTTTTGCACTATGCACTTTAGGTTTTAAATGGACTGAGAGTTATGTTTACAGCACTAGCACTTTTGCACTATGCACTTTAGGTTTTTAAATGGACTGAGAGGTATGTTTACCGCACTATGCACTTTATAATCTTGAACCTACAAAATATGTAGTGATTGGAAAAATACAGCTCTTCACACTTCTTGCAGTGAACAAACTAAAATTCAATTTTGGTCTGAGATTGAGTGCTATCAATAATTAATAATTAATTAATCAATTAATTCTGTAATGCCAGCATTTGATTGTGAATTCAGATTGATATTGGGAATAATATGCAATTATGCAGTAAGCAGGTTTTACATAATTTTAATATATTTTAAGTATGGTGAAAAAAGAAAAGGAAACCTGTGTATGCAAAACAAACGGTCTTGTGAAGTAGTTGTGATGTTCTAAGTAAAGTACTAGTTATAATGCATTATGCATGGAAACTCACACATTCTAAAATGGCCGCCAGCATTTGACATAGAATGCTTAAGGGGTATTTCAAGAGTGGAAATAGAAAAAGGACCAAAAATGTGTAGGGCGGAACCATAGAGACCAAGCCCTTTTGTATTTAAAAGCAATCTGCAATCTCATTTTGTTGTATATGTGAGCAAGCAACGGGAGCGTTGCGAAATGCGTCATGTGTTTAAATGCCTTAAATTAAACTGGATATGGCATGAAAACCTCTGGTCAATGGTGAATTGATTTATTTTTTGGAGATTTATGCTGGCGTCCCAAACCGCGAAGAGTGCTGTCCTTGTGTGGAGAAGTGTAACTACTTTTTCCTTTTTACTATATATATATATATATATATATATATATAGGGGTTTGGGGGGTTTGGTGTTGGGTGGGGGGTTGTAGGGGTTTCCCCCCACAAAAGGTCAATTGTAATTCGAACAGTTGTAAAACGAACAATTCATATACAACCGAGCCATGTGTACACACTAGAGGAGACAGCATGAGAAAGTGTAATAGATGATAGATGCTGGTGCATGCTGACTTGCGCTTGGATGAAAGTGACTAAGTATCCAGAGGCCACAGTGTTTCAATCACTTGCATGTCAAGTGAAAGAATCAGGGCTGGAAAGGTGGAGAAGTGCCCTGGGCAAGGAAGTAAGAAATGTGACATCAACAAATAATGTAAAGGTGCTAATATGGAGAGCCTAGAAGACATGAATGTTTAAACATGGCCACAATCATAAATGATGTGTGGTCTGGCTGCTGGCCTACCTTCCAAGCAAGGCGTGAATGGTCAGGGCTAGCAGGGTGTCAGCTTCGCTCCTGAGATTAATGAAGGAAACATGCTGTGGATCACGAAACAGGGGCTGGGGGCATGATGATTATACTTGAAAGTGGGTCATGCCACTTAAATGAACACAAGATAGTTAGTAATCATGTGTGCTGGCCTCCCGTATATCATGACACGGTTAGAGGTATGCACATACTCTGCCAGTATTGAATACACACATATCAGAAAATGCATGTAAGTGTAAAGGCATGGCAAGTTTTCACTTGCCTTTTATCAAAATATCATCAAGTCGCCGTAAATCCTGCCCTGCTGCAGCAGTGGGTACTGTCTGCACATATATAAAACAAACTTATATACGCTTAAAGGCTTTAACAGGCCAGTTGTCAAAAACGCGGCCCTAAGAGGAACACGTGATGGTTAGAAATTAGGTTTATACTAGGAAGTGAAACATGTCACTTGAATGAACAGAAGATAGTTATAAATGGATTGAGCTGGACTCCCCATATATCATGACATGGTTGGAAGTCTACAAAAACTGTGCCAGTGCTGAATACACATATGTCAGAAAAATGCAGAATTTACACTTGCCATGTTTAAAAACAGTGGCAAGTGCCAGAAGGTCCCACCCTGCTACTGCAGAAAGGACAGCATGCACACATATCAAAAAGCATGTGCAATGTCCTACTGAGCTGCTGCCGCAAATGAGTCACTGAGGCTTTTCACGTATGGCATCCACCTTTGTCCTGATACCAGTGGAGTTTACCAATGGAGTGTATGCATCCACTAAGCTGAAATCTCCAAGCAGACAAGATCAGCATGGCAAGAGAGACAGAACAGTTTTCAGCTAATTGTTGCAAGGGATAAAGTTCTCAGGGGCCTGAGAGGAGATTCGAGACAGCAGGTGCCTTCCCAGACGATCAACAAATGAATACATAATGGTTGTGAAGGGCACAGTGAGATGCACAGGAAAGCCCACACTTGCTAAATTGAAGAACTAGGGTGTGAGCACAGCACCCCCAAAGAGACATGGGTATTTGGTTCAGAAGTAAAAATGCCTTGGTGAAATTAATAAATAGAAGAATGCATTTCCAAGAGCAAGGCTGCATGTTTTATCAAACAGCTCTTTATTGCAGGAAGATCATTTGAAGGTCACATCCAGAGTTGACAGTGTATATCAAGACAGGAGTTGAAGGTGCAAGGTGCGGAAGGCCAAAGGACCAATTATGGGGAAGGAATGGTGGTGTTCCATGGGATGCAACAATGTTGTGACCTGACGGACTTCCACTCAATGTGTCATTGGTGCGTCTTGATGGGATGCTACGGCCCGAGCTGCCTCATTAGTGACTGTCCATTTAGGCAGAGCTTTTTTATCAATTGTATCATGAATAGTGCCGACAAATGACACCTCAGCCTTTTGTGCTGACTATGAAATTACATCATGTTTAAAGGGTTGTATTTGTAATGGTCATGACAAACCGATCCCCAATCATAATGTTTTAATGTATAGTATTCTTTAGCGGCCAAATGAGATGCTACATTTAGAATGAATGTTGCTTTTGAAGATTATGATAATTTTGCAGTTTTCTTCCTGTAATACTGTAGCCCGGAATGGCCGTGTTGAGGAGTTGTTTGGTTCAACTTCATGGAGCTGTCTTCTTTTCTTGCAAGTTGTGCACTCCTTTTCTTGATTACTTTTGTGTTATTTGTTTAGCTTACCTTGGGCTTGTAGTGTTGTTGACATTGTAAAGCAGTAAGATACCTATTGTCATATTCTAAGTGTTTATTTAAACAAAACTAGAAAACAGGTATAATTTGTATAGGTTACTTTTGGTTTAAGGAATATGGAGTATGCATTTTCAAGCAATCACTGTTTATTAGTGATGCATGTGTCATTATGCTCAAACCAACCTAACCTTCTGTGTGTTTTACATATGATACATAATGGCCACATTTCGTACTGAAAACTGTATGGAAGGTTATGCCAGCTATAGTGAATGTTTTTCTATCAAGCGACACTTACCCATATATGAAGTTATGGAAAGAATGTCTGTATTGCATGAAGGGCACACATTCAGTCTTTTTGGTCGTTTAGAAGTTTCTGAAATGGTGCACTAGCACAGTTATGTAAGATAAGTACACATATCACACATTGGCACCTGAAACATTGTTGCCAAGACAGGATTTAGATGTTCAAGTGTGTGCTAAATCCAGAATTTCTTTTACGTGTTTGTGTTATTGCAACAGAACTTCTATTAAGTACATGAGAAATTCTAGGGGATCCTCTTTTGCATCTATGGTCAATTTGACAATTGCTGCACAATCATCCGCTAACTTCCGTATCCCTTATAAAGTGTGGTTTGTGTATGGATTATTTGTTGCATTTCTGTGCAGGTGGGCAAAAACACACAAGTAAATATTGTTTTAAAACCTGTGATAATTGAAAAAGCAATTCTAGTGCTGTTCTGGCATATAAAAGAAGCAACAGATGTGGAGTGTGACGAGATTGAGGCATGCATGTGGGTTTTGTTATTTTTAATGGGTTTTACCAGGGATCTCTGATGTGGTTTCATACTGGACAATGTGTCTTTTTTAAGGTTTACATTGCAGGTACAGGGTACATTTCCAAGTGTGGAGTGTTCAACGTATGAAGTCTGTTGTATTCTAGAATGCAAAAGATATCTGTGTTTACATTGCTTCCTTTGACATTTAGTAAACAAATTTGTTAGTGTGAAAACCTCCTTTAAAACTGGTGTGACCTATAACTGCAAGTGCATGGTCGATGGTTAGATCTTGAGATATGTGAATAGTTTTAGCATATGTTAGGGAAATCTAGATTTGTTCTCAATTTACGTGCACATATTTAAAAAGAAGTTAATGTGTGAATGCTTAGGTAATTTGTTGAATTTGTTGCAGTTTGCCAAATTTGACAATGACAAACAGCACCTCATCTTGATTTTGGATAAGGTTGAAGACCAACAACTTTAGTCATTGCTCCATTCACTAAACCCTGGTCTACCTCACGATAGGTCTGATCACGACTTCGGCGGTAACCCTTAAATCCGGGGGTAGCGCTAATACCGCCGGATTTAAGGGTCTGCCGAATCAGGGCTTCAGCGGATTTCGCCCCAGCTCAGAGCTGGGGGGAAATCCGCCGAAAATTTGCGCTATTACCGGCGGCAGGAAATCCGCCGGCGGTAAGAGCGTGAAAATTCCCCATTGAGCCCAATGGGGAATGGGACATTCCCGAATGGGCTCAATGGGGAATGGGGAATTACTTTACCGCCGAACTCGTGATCCGGCGCTATTAGGGGAGTTCAGCAGTAGGGCTATTACCGCCAGCGGTAGTACCGCCGGCAGTAATGGTCAAGTAGTGATCAGGCCCAATGTATCTTAATGTAATTACTCTTCAGTTGAGGCACAGTTTCAGTATTTTTCATAATCTGGCCAATGGCATAAGGATGCTTTTTTCCTGTGCATGGAATTCCAAAACATGTTTTCTAAAACCTTATACCAAGATAGTCAAATGTTCAAATGCTCTCCATTGCCTGACCTTTGGTATAGCATGGGTGACACTGTACCCTCTTCCCTGGTAGTAACATTAGATATGATGTACGTATGTTGACAAACATGTTTCGGTCATGCATAATATCATAGTAAACATCCAGCAACTGTTGTAAGGCTTCAGTGGTTGAGGCTCTTAAAACAGCATAATCTGCTTTCATCAATAGAGAAACTTTCCTCGTTTGTCTATGATGATGTCTACGGCTTTGGAAACTAATAATATGTCTGCAGGTCATCAATAAATACATGAAAAAAGGTATTGACACAAACACCCATCTTTCTTTTAACACCCTGATGACAAGGAAGAGCAGTGGTCATCTCCCCATTTAAACCAACAGCAGCAAGGGCCTCAGTATTACTATGCATCTGAGAAATTATAGTTACTGAGACAAGTTCAATGGTAATTGATAATATTAAGGACCACATCTTTGGCCTACTTAGCTTATCAAAGGCTATTGCTAGATCAATAAACATTGCTAGATCAACAAAGACTATACAGAGTGATCCTTTCTGGACAGCAAAATGTTTTCCAATCATAAAAATATGGCTGATGTAGTGTTCACTGGTTCACTGATCTTGTTGGAAGCCCTAGCTTACACTTGCCCACCTTATTGTTACTGTCTGCCCATAACTGTAAGCTGTGCTTAAGTGCCCTCACCAGCACTTTTAATGAGAACTCTGTCAAGGAAATAGACCTATAACGCAAACATCCCTTAGGCCTTTCTCAAAAGTGAGGATAATGACTCTACCTAACCAAGTCAATGGTAACATTTGTGATCTGAGTGTTAGGAAAGATTTCATATTTGAATGTCATTTTCCCTCCATGTGTCAACCCCCAAACTTTTTGCTGCTGTTTTACACCATTGACTAAACTTTGCCAGAGAAGCACAGCCCTCATCTGCACTCCTCTGAGCTTTTGCTCACTTTTTATGGGGAAACTGACATGCCCTTAAGACAGTCAGTACTGGGAGACTTTGTTTCCCTTAGTCCTTTCCTCCTGTTGCAGCTTTTGTGCCACATGTAACCAGTGTGCAATGTAATTTACCTTATTGCACACTTGGGTCTTTCCAAAAGACCCTAGAAACTCTCTCTGGACTTTTGATGAACTATGCAGATGTGTCATGGACAGGACTGGTGGCAGCTATCATTTTCTTATGTTTTTAACCCTTTCTTGCCATGTTAACTGTGCTTCCTGCGTTTGGCACAAATAGGTGGCCTGGCTCCAAAATGGCCATGCCACAAGGTTCTTTGTCCTGTCCTTTGGCCATCTTGCCCCTTCACCTTCCCCAGGTCGAGTCGACCCGGGTCAGTCCTTATTTGGGCATGCACTTTTCTGCGAATCTGAATGCTTTTGCGGGCTTCTGCATGTCTGGTGTGTGTGCCTCCAGGATGTGGGCTGGGATGTCTGTTCTCAATACACATCCTGGGTGCCAGAGAGTCTGGAGTGTCCTGAATGCCTGGGACCACCGTGGTCCATGATTGGTCCGTGTATGGAATGAGTGTTTGTGAGCAGATCTCCCATTGGGTCCTCACCGTTTTGGCGCGAAGGGAACTTTGGATAAGAGGAGGCTGAAAACACCACTACCATGTCGATCTCCTGAGTTCCCACGAACAAAGGATAAGGAGCCAAGTGTCCTGCAACAAGAAGCCGAGTCGAGGAACCGCTGGAAGGTTTGGCACCCTGAGCCCGCTGTCATCCTGTGGGACCCCTCTGCCTCTGATCGTCCTAGAAGGTCTGCGAAGATGCTTCGACCTATTGGAATAGTGGGATCAACTATTCTCGGCACCTTCAACAAACCCTGCAAGTAAGCCTCGTTGGAAGTGTCCCGGGGCGAACCAGTGGGCTGACCAACTTACACGGGACGTTTGCTCTGTTATCGCTGCTGTTTTGAGGAGGCCCTCGAAACTTGGTATACTGCTTGCTCCATTTCCACGGCACCCTCACACGGAATTTTGTACACTTGGTAGTCCCAGGTCTGAAGTGAGACGAGTGCGCCCGGACCGGAGTAAACGCGGTTACCGTGTTGCCCTGCTGTGGCAACAACCTGTGCATGTTCACTGTATTTGTGACTCCCTTGCCCCTGAAGCCTACTGCAGTGGAATTGGGCTGATTCCTCCACCCAGAGCGGAGAAATCGCCACTGTCCCGTTTGGGAATCCCCGCTGTATCTCGGAAACTACACGGTGTCGAGACGTCCGGATTGTCCCATTTGAACCTGCCAGCGAAGTGGACTGTACTGGTGAAGTTTGGGTCTGCCTGCTTCGGGTTCCGGTCAGTAGTCCTTACCCCAACTTGTGGTCCCTAGTGTAGGAGCCCACTTTTATGCATGAAGTGGCCCCTGAGGGCCCCTTTCCTTTCCAATCATTTATGATTGTAGCCATGTCCTTTCCACAGCTATTGCGAAATAGCGACTCCATCCCGCATTCTCAAACTGCATCTGCCCCCAAGTGGAGGTCCTGCTTGAATAGAGGGAACTTGTTCTTCATCACCTTATCCACCTTCCTGAGCTGCTAGGGACCCTTGAAGAGACCCTATTTTGTCCATTGGCACAAGCGCGTGCATGTGCTATTGAGCATAAGGCTCCGCTCTTCGTAGGGCTTGGACTGCCTCTTAGGTGTATTCTTGATGTGGAACTAGGTCTAAAGATTACTTGCACTGCCTGTTTTCCTCCCCATCTAGGTGGTCTACATATTTCGTGCTTTTAACCCCTTAGGCCCCATTGGTCTTGTATATATATTGTGTTGATTGTGATGTATTGGTTTACTCTAGTGTTACTGTGGTTCTTTGCTATGGTCTATGTTACAAAGGCCTTGTAATAAATGTGTCCATATTTTTAATATAATACCTGTCTGGAGTTATTTGTAAGTGTCCTTGCTTTGTGTGCTCATTGAGGTCTTTCAGTCACCCTCACCCCTCTTGAGACTTAGGCTTGACCGCCTGCCATAGCTACCCTGATTGGTCTGGCTTGTCCAGAGGTTACCCTGTTCCAAGAAACTAGGTTGGCCTTCTGAACCTCTGCCCCTCCAGGTCAGAGTTCAGAAATCCTTCTTGACATATTGGTGGTAGCGGTAGGATAGGACTGAAGGTATCCAGTGTTGCACACTAGTGAAGGCATTTCGAGTTATTTCTACCAGGACACATAGTGAATTGATGTAGCATAACGTTTTAAATGCCCTAGTCCTATCTAACAGTATGGAAATAAGAACCTTGTTAACTGTAAATGCTTCTAGGTCCGAAACATTGAGAAAGATGTGTGCTGAGAGAGGAGTCCCCTCTCAAGGCACGAAAGTAGAAATGATCCAAAGAATCATGGAATGGCAAGAAGCTCAGCTTAGATCTATAGCTTTTGAGGGAAGTGCAGAAGGAGGTGGGACTGCTCTCACTGGTAGAACTTATGGTTCTGCCGCTGCACTGATCCACAGCAACCATGAGGACATGGAGGATGTAATGTCTAATGTTTCCTCTGCCAGTTTTGATGGGGAGGCCATACTTGAATTCAAGAAACAGGAACTGCTGTTTAGGCAGAAGGAGCTTGAGTTCAATATGGCCAAACTAAAGATAGATCAGGCAGAGAAACAAAAGACTAGGGATCACTAGTTGGAACTGGCCAAGCTTCAAGTTGAAAATGGATCCAAGGGTCCTGGACATGGGTCTGGGGCCTCCTCTCATCCAAGGTTTCCAAAAGATCTGCTCAGTATGTATGAGGAAAGAAAGACATTATGGACTGGCTGAATACATTTGAGTATGCATGTGAAGTTCAACAAGTTGACAATGCTGATAAAATTGCCAGGTTACTTAGCAGACTGCCCCATTCTGGTTGCAGTTCCATTATGGAAATGTCCAAAGTTGAGAGAGCAGATTTTGCCATGTTGAGGCAGACTCTCATCTTAAAGTTTGGAAAGACTCCTGCCCAATACTTAAAAAGATTCAGAGAGTACAGGAAAAAAGAAGGTGGTACTTGGCTATCTTATGTAACTGAATCCTTAAAAAACTTGACCAGCTGGAGTGAAGGTTAAAAGGTTTCTACCTTTGAAGGTATGATAAGTCTTGTAATGCTGAAACATATTTTTGCATCCTCTTCCCCTGAGCTTAAGCAGCATTTGGCAGATTCAAAGGAGATAGATCCTAAGAAGCTAGCCATTGCAGCAGATGTTTGGGTGTCACACAGAGTTTCCCATAAGGACACGACTCTTCCTGGTAAGAGGGGGGAAGGTAAAAAGTCCAAAGATAAAGAGGGTGCGGCAACTGATAAATCCTCCTCCATAAGGGCCATGCAAAGAAACATAAGGGTAAGACACAAGAGAACTCACAGGATAGTGGAGGTCAGCCTCCTAAACAGAACTCTGGTTATAGTAAGCCTCCCTGTGTAAACAGACCCAATGGATCTTGTTTTGCTTGTGGAGCAACTGACCACGTGAAGAGGGATCCCAGATGTAAGGTCAAAACCTTGGGGGTCCACTCTGCTAAACTGGCCTTCTCCTCCTATGAGGAAGAAGAGATTACAGGCGCATCCTTCTCCTCAGACTCCTTCCCCAGTGGGATAGAAGCAGAGGTAGTTTTAGTTTCCCTGGGTTCCTGGGAGCCTAAAGTCTCAGAGGCTTATACTAGGATTCCAGATAACACCAAGCACTACTTTAAAGACAGTGTGCTGATCAATGGAGTAGATACTCCAGCTCTTAGGGATAGTGGGTGTAGTTGAACTGTAGTGGATTCTACCTTGGTAGACCCAGAGGAAGTTGTCAGAGCTACTCTGATGCCCACTAAGTTGGCTGATGGCCCACCTCTCATGTTCACAGTAATACCTTTAAATCTTACTATCAATGGTACAGCATCAGGATTCCAGTGAGCATTCAGAGGAGTGTCCCAGGAAAGGTCTTGTTGAGCAATGATCTCAGAGCTTTTGGGCTTGTGGGAGACACTGCTGAAAGACCCTGCACAAGGTCTCAAACAAGGGCAGCACTGGCCATGCCCAATGCCCTGCCCCAGCCAAAGGGGAAACCCAAGGCTAAAGGAGTCAGAAAATCAAAAAAGAGGCAATGAAAATATCCCTCTAACTCACCTACCACTGAGGTGGAGGTAGTTGGTCAATCACCAGGACCTGACGAGGAGGTGGTGATGCCTGAAGTATTTGACCCCAATGACCATCCTGGACTAAAAGATTTGTTAGTGGAAGGTGGTCCTGACAGGGAAGAATTCAGTAAAGGCCAACGTGAGTGCCCATCTCTGGAAGGCCTAAGGAGAAAGGCCTGCTCCCAGCTTGAGGGTGAACCTCCTGGGAAGCATCGGATTTATTGGGAAGGTGGGCTCCTGTATAGTGAGCCTACAGAGTCTACAGAAGGAGACCATAGGAGGTTGGTGGTTACCCTTGCTGTAAAACCCTTCCCCCTGCAGCTGGCGCATGAAGTGCCCCTTGCTGGTCACCTTGGAATTAAGAGGACCAAGCAAAGGTTATCCATGCACTTCTACTGGCCCAAGATGGGGGTGCAAGTAGAAAGGCACTGCAGGAGTTGTGCCTCCTGCCAGATATCTGGTAAGAGTGTCTCAACAATCCAAGCTCCATTGGTACCACTTCCCATTGTGGGGGAACCATTTGAGAGGGTAGGGATTGACATTGTTGGTCCCCTTGACCCCCAAACATCCTCAGGCAATAGGTATATCCTGGTGTTGGTCGACCATGCCACCAGGTATCCTGAGGCCATCCCATTAAAAACTGTGACTGCCAAGTCAGTTTCAAAAGCTTTACTTGGCATCTTTACTAGGGTTGTCTTCCCTAAAGAAGTTGTGTCTGACAGAGGCAGCAACTTTATGTCAAAGTATATGCAGGCTATGTGGAAGGAATGTGGGGTCACCTATAAGTTTTCTTCCGCATACCACCCCCAGACCAATGGTCTGGTGGAAAGGTTTAACAGGGCCTTGAAAAGTATGATTGGGGCTCTGGAAGAACCTCAAAGAATAAAATGGGATCTTCTTTTACCATGCTTGCTGTTTGCCTACAGAGAGGTACCACAAGAGGGTGTTGGTTTCAGCCCCTTTGAACTTCTGTTTGGCCACCGTGTAAGGGGACCCTTTGCCATAGTCAAGGAGGGATGGGAGATGCCCACTCCCCCCATTACTACCAACGTAATAGACTATGTGCTAGGGCTCCGAAAAAGGATGGTACTCCTGATGGGTCTGGCTAGTGACAAGTTGATGGCAGGACGAGCTTTGGTGAAACATTGGTATGACCAGAAAGCTTCCCTCATCAATTTCACACCTGGTCAGAAAGTCCTGATCATGAATCCCATAAGGCATAGGGCTTTAGAGGATAAATGGTCAGGCCCTTATACAGTGGTGGAGTGACTAGGTGAGGTCAATTATTTGGTGGACCTTGGAAGGCCTGGACAGGCTCCAAAGGTGTTCCATGTAAATAGGCTGAAGGCTTTCATCCCAACAGTTGAAATCACAGCACTGCTATTGGCTTCAGATGTTGAGGAAGAGGAGTCCGAACCTCTTCCTGACGTATTCCAAAGCCGTCCTTCAGATAGCTCCTTTGAGGGTGTCCAAGTGGCCCCACACCTGACTTCTGATCAGCAGGCTGAGGTGAAAAGTTTGCTTAGGCAATGTTCCCCCCTGTTTTCACAGTCCCCTGGTTTGACACCTTGGTGCAAACATAACATAGACACGGGAGACAGTGTACCTACCAAAAGTAGGGGACACAGAATGTCAGACAAAGTAAGGTCTCACATTAAGACAAAGGTCAACAAAATGTTGGATTTTGGGGTGATTGAACCCTCCAGTAGTCCTTGGTCCAGCCCTGTGGTTTTAATTCCAAAAGCAGGTACTTCTGAACTGAGGTTCTGTGTGGATTACAGGGCTCTGAATGCTGTCACCAAGACATAAGCACACCCCTTGCCTAGAACAGATGAGCTGGTGGATACCTTGGGTGCCTCCAAGTACCTCAGCACGTTTGACCTCACTGCAGGCTATTGGCAAATAGCCCTTGCAGAAAATGCCAAGGAAAAGACAGCTTTCTCAACTCCAGAGGGCTTTTACCAGTTCAGGGTAATGCCTTTTGAGTTGAAGAATTCACCTGCCACTTTTCAGAGGCTTGTGAATCATGTGTTGAATGGGTTGGATGAATTCTGTCTTGCATATCTGGATGATATAGCAGTTTTCAGTGGAACCTGGGAAGACCATGTGAAACACCTTGGGATTCTGTTACAAGCTCTTCAGAAGGCCCACTTGACCATAAAGGCCAGTAAGTGCCAGATTGGACAAGGATCAGTGGTCTACCGTGGACAAGAAGTAGGTGGAGGGAGGATACCGCCTCTACCCTGTAAAGTACAAGCAGTACAAGACTGGCCTACCCCCACTACACAGACCCAAATGAGAGCCTTCTTAGGACTCACTGGGTA
This sequence comes from Ambystoma mexicanum, assembly GCF_040938575.1. NCBI lineage: Eukaryota > Metazoa > Chordata > Amphibia > Caudata > Ambystomatidae > Ambystoma > Ambystoma mexicanum. The sequence goes on from NC_090934.1 coordinate 623,243,401, forward strand.
CTTCAGAAATTTCATGGCAGACTATGGTACCATAGCTGCCCCTCTGACTGCTCTCACTACTCCAAAGAACCCCAAGAAGGTAACTTGGACTGAAGAGTGTGAGAAGGCCTTCAATGGCTTAAAAGGCTCCTTGTGCCACGCCCCTGTGCTCAGGGCCCCTGATTACCAAAGACCTTTTATTGTGCAGACAGATGCCTCTGACACTGGGATAGGAGCTGTACTATCACAAGTAGATGAGAAGGGTAAGGAACACCCTACTGGCTTCATTAGTCGCCAGCTTAAGGACAGAGAGCTCAGATGGTCCACAGTAGAGACATAATGTTTCTCTGTTGTGTGGGCCCTTAGGAAGCTGAGGACCTACCTCTATGGGACCCACTTCACTGTGCAAACTGACCATAAGCCCTTAAAGTGGCTAATGAACATGAAGGGAGATAATCCAAAGTTGCTTAGGTGGTCTATAAGTCTGCAAGGCTTTGACTTCACTATTGAGCATAGGCCAGGTGTCCAACATTGCAATGTTGATGGGTTGTCCAGAAAGTTTAACAGACCTGAACAAGAAACTCATCCAGGGGTGGATTAGTTCCCCCTGTCCTTAGTCTGGGGAGGGCGAGTGTTAGGAAAGATTTCATATTTGAATGTCATTTTCCCTCCATGTGTCAACCCCCAAACTTTTTGCTGCTGTTTTACACCATTGACTAAACTTTGCCAGAGAAGCACAGCCCTCAGCTGCACTCCTCTGGGCTTTCGCTCACTTTTTATGGGGAAACTGACATGCCCTTAAGACAGTCAGTACTGGGAGACTATGTTTCCCTTAGTCCTTTCCTCCTGTTGCATCTTTTGTGCAACATGTAACCAGCGTGCAATGTAATTTACCTTACAGCACACTTGGGTCTCTAGTCTTTCCAAAGACCCTAGAAACTCTCGCTGGACTTTTGATGAACTATGCAGATGTGTCATGGACAGGACTGGTGGCAGCTATTATTTTCTTATGTTTTTAACCCTTTCTTGCCATGTTAACTGTGCTTACCGCGTTTGGCACGAATAGGTGGCCTGGCTTCAAAATGGCCATGCCACGAGGTTCTTTGTCCTGTCCTTTGGCCATCTTGCCCCTTCACCTTCCCCAGGTCGAGTCCACCCGGATCAGTCCTTATTTGGGCATGCACTTTCCTGCGAAACCAAATGCTTTTGTGGGCTTCTGCATGTCTTGTTTGTGAGCCTCCAGGATGTGGGCTGGGATGTCTGTTCCCAATACACATCCTGGGTGCCAGAGAGTCTGGAGTGTCCTGAATGCCTGGGACCACCATGGTCCATGATTGGTCTGTGTCTGGAGTGTTTGTGAGCAGATCTCCCATTGGGTCCTCTCCGTTTTGGTGCGAAGGGAGCTTTGGATAAGAGGAGGTTGAAAACACCACTACCATGTCGATCTAATGAGTTCCCACGAACAAAGGATAAGGAGCCAAGTATCCTGCAACAAGAAGCTGAGTCGAGGAACCTCTGGTGACCCGCTGGAAGGTTTGGCACCCTGAGCCCGCTGTCATCCTGTGGGACCCCTCTGCCTCTGATCATTCTAGATGGTCTGCGAAGACGCTTCGACCCATTGGAATAGTGGGATCAACTACTCTCGGCACCTTCAACAAACCCTGCAAGTAAGCCTTTTCGGAAGTGTCCCTGGGCCAACCAGTGGGCTAACCAGCTTACATGGGACATTTGCTCTGTTATCGGCGCCGTTTCGAGGAGACCGTCGAAACTTGGCATACTGCTTGACCCGTGTCCACGGCACCCTCACACCAAATTTCATACACTTGGCATTCCCAGGTCTGAAGGGGTGTTCTGAGAACGTTGTTTGTATTGTTCGTTGTCAGGGTGAAAGTGTTTTAAGACCACTCCTTTTGTCCGCTAATAGTACAATTTCCTAGGGGCGTCAACCGACTTTTTGTCCACTAAAGAAACGATAAATCCGGCTGGTGTGCGCCGACATTATGTGATAATCCTATGACTGGCGCTATTGACCTGGCCAACTTGCTTTTGCGACAATAAATCATATCTCCCGCCCCTAAGCCTGATATTATCAAAGCATTCATATTCCCCGCCTCTCCCCGTGATGTTACAGGGTGCGTAATCAAACACGCCCAGTTTTCTGCAGTCCTAAGTGACTTTACACAGAACCCGGAAGACAACACATATTATGTCACAACACAGCACGCCACAATTCGGAATATGAAACAGTGATTTAAAAGCAAACAGCAAGATTGTAAATGTTGTAAAGTACATTTATTTGACATCAAATGTTTAGAGAATATTCAGCAATTTGCATTTGTCTTTGCTGTCGATCCGCAAAAGTTCATGTTGAGGCACGCGATGTTCCTTTGCGGTACAGAGGGTGTTAGATCAGCTTACAACTCAGTGCGCCCCAATTCGGAATATGAAACTGTGGTTTAAAAGTAAACAGGAGGATTGTACATTTGGTAAAGTACATTTATTTCACATGAAATGTTTAGTGAATATTCAGCGATTTGCTATTGTCTCTGCTGTCGATCAGCAAAAGTTTATTTAGAGCCACGCGTTGTTCCTTTGCGGTAGATAAGCTGTTGGTTTATGATAAAAGCAGTAAATGGTCGCTCTGATAATCGGAAGGTTGCTCCAACAACGAGCCATTAGACCACCCTATTGGTTGGTATGTTGTTTGTAGCCGCTAGTACTGCGTAAGGGCATATTGGTCCTTGGCGATTGTCCCATAAAATGGTGAGGGTCATGAAGTTGCATATTTGGACCTGCACCTGGCAGTTGAAGACCCCATCCGCTGGAGTCTGTAAATCGTGACATAGGCAAAATGGACCCACATACCTGTTTTAAAAAACATAAATTAGTCTCACCAGCCGATCTTCATTAAAAATCATCATTTTATTTATTAGGGCGTGAAACTATTTGCTATCGAAGATAGTGCAACAGAGTATGTTAATAATAAAATAATAATATTTTCCCATTCATATAGTGCTAAGAACCGTGAGGTATCTAAGCAGTGCTTATTATTAACCACGGTGTGTGGTTCTCATTTATCGACCACGGAATGATGAAAGGCTGAGTTTGGTCTTGCCGGGATTCAAACTTGCGTTAGCAAGCTGTGAATGGATGTCAAAGCGAGCGCTGTACTCGCTGTGCCACTTGACAGGCTACAGTGAAGTGGCACAGCGAGTAGAGCGCTTGACCGCCTATAGACTGGCTAAATTATTTCTATTAACCCACCCTGTGTCGTCTGCCTTTTTCAGAGCCCTCTAAACGACAGGAGATCAATTCGGCGGTGATAGTGCGCAGTAGAAAACATTATGCCACTTTCAACGAACAAGTTCAACTTGAGCGGTCTTTAATGCTACGCTATTGTAATTATATTTGGTATAAAATAATCTAAAGGGTTACTTACAGTACAATTGCAATTTCCATTGTCTATGAGTGGTGCAGTCCCACAATACGACTCCACGTGTGCCAACGATTTTTCGCATAGTGATATAATATATAAAAGTGGTTTCATTTCAGAAATTTCATCTTTATCTTCTCTTACGTTTTAGCAACACTCCTTCAAGAGAAGTCTTTCATCACAATCTCTGTCTGTCAAGGTCAAAACACAATACAACCTTATAGTCCGCTTCGTGAGCCTCTCCGGGGCCCGAGAAAAAAATGGAAGCAGCTGACCTTCACTGTGAATGAGCATAAATTCTTACTTTGCAACATTCTGTGTAAAGCCATCTGTAGAAGTTGGTTTTTGCACGCCATGTTTGTATATTGTTTGCGTGATATTAAAAAAAGTTTGTTTAAAGGACGTTATGGTTCTAAGTACAGCCGAAAGACCCCTGAAAATCGCAAGTTATGGTAAGCTATGAAAAATAACTGGCGCCACCACCGTGCACTGCTAAGACTAACACCCAGTACATCAAAGATGACATCGCAAATGTCATTGATGAAATCACTGATGACATCACGTGTGTATGTACTTTTCATCGAATTTGTGTACTAGGGATTTTTATTATTATGTTGCAAAAAAAGTGTGAAGGATATTGCAATAAATATCATACCGTTATTAGTGCTTTGAACGATGCATTGATATAAATAGCATTGTATTATGGGATTCTATCTAGTATACTGAGCTACTAATGGAGAAACATAGCATTGTGTGCAGAGTACAAGATGAAAGTATAATATTTGTAATGTTAATATGTTGAATAAAGAAATAATAATTGTCCTGAAATGTTCGAAAATTCACAAAATGGGGTTTTTCTGAGGACGTTATTCATATTGTGTGATTGCTTAGCTGTATGCAAAGAGGGAATGGCACAGAGAGTAAAGTGGACGCCGTCCGCGGACACCGTGGCTGTTCGTGGACAGGGCGTGCTACATCCGGGTTTTTCCAGGAAATCCAACATGGAAAGATGACTGTACGGATCAGCCAATCAGATGTCGAGGTTGTGGATTTGTGTTGAAAGAGACTGTGTGTGGTGAAGATGGCAGAAGTGGAGAAAGTCAGGGTGTTGGTGCTCGGAGATATGTTTGTGCATGGTTTACAGCAGTACGCTGAATGCAGGCATGTTGCAAAGAACTTTGATGTGAAAGGAGTGGAGGTGGTGTGGAGCACTGTGCCTGATTGCAATGTACAGGGAATTGTACAAGTTTGTGAGGATATGGCCACGATGAACAGTGCGCATGTGGTAGTTTTGCACTATGGTGCTTTCCATTTGGGCAACGTCAGTGCCCCTACCATGTTGGCTGATTTGGAACGCTTGGTTCAAGCAGTAATGAAGATCCGGGGAGTGTTCGTAGGGGGTGTACTGAGGACGCTGTCCGTATTGTTCTATGTCAAGTTGAATGTGTCCTAAGAACACTCGCGGTGTCCTGAAATGTTCGCAAATAAACAAAATGGGGGTGTTCTGAAGGCGCTTCTAAGAACACTCGCGGTGTCCGGGGAGTGTTCGTAGGGGGTGTCCTGAGGACGCTGTCCGTATTGTTCTTTGTCAAGTTGAATGTGTTCTAAGAACACCCGTGGTATCCTGAAATGTTCGCAAATAAACAAAATGGGGGTGTTCTGAAGACGCTTCTAAGAACACTCGCGGTGTCCGGGGAGTGTTCGTAGGGGGTCTCCTGAGGACGCTGTCCGTATTGTTCTCTGTCAAGTTGAATGTGTCCTAAGAACACTTGCGGTGTCCTGAAATGTTCGCAAATAAACAAGATGGTGGTGTTCTGAAGACGCTTCTAAAAACACTCCCGGTGTCCTGGAATGTTCGTAGGGGTTGTCCTGAGGACGCTGTCCGTATTGTTCTCTGTCAAGTTGAATGTGTCCTAAGAACACTCGCGGTGTCCTGAAATGTTCGCAAATAAACAAGATGGGGGTGTTCTGAAGACGTTCTTGAGAACACTCCCGGTGTCCTGGAATGTTCGTAGGGGGTGTCCTTAGGACGCTGTCTGTATTGTTCGTTGTTAAGTTGAAAGTGTTCTAAGAACTATAGTGTTGTTCTGAAATGTTCGTAGGGGGTGTCCTGAAAACGGTGTCCGTATTGTTCGCTGGCAAGTTCAAAGTGTTCTAAGAACACTCACATTGTTCGCGGACATTGAAAGTTTCCCATAGATCATAGTTGAAATCTTTGACTCTATGGATGTGATATGCTGCGGTGGTTGTTGCCAGGGCAGAGAGTCTTGGGTGCATGGCCATTTGGCCATGCACCCAAGACTCTCTGCCCTGACAACAACCACTGCAGCATATCACATTCATATTTGCTTATAACTTTGGGTGAAATACAAATGTATAAGGAACAAAGGTATTAGATACTATGGATGTGATATGCTGCTATGGTTGTCCTTATTATTGTATACTTACTGTTTGGTCTAGTAATGGGAGTCCATGTTTTTCTTCTTCATTTCTGTGATAAAAGAAAATAGCATGTTAGTATTAGTATTTTGTAATGACTTATTACATTGTATAAGCAATATACTTTTATTTTTTTTCGACCCTCATATTTAGTAGAGTACAAATCAGAGTACTGTGCAATTTGCTCAGTTTCTGTATTTAGTGCTAAAATCATTGGGTCTGTGGGAGAAAAAAAAATCCATGTTGGATTAAAAAAAAAAACCTTTTTCTGTTATGCTACAGTTTATTTGTTTGTTTGTTTTCAGTGTTCACTTGTTGTTTCTGGCTAATGCTTTATACTTTGCTTTGTTTGATTTTTTTTGGAGCAGTAACAGATTCTTCATTTGATTTGATATTATACAATTTTGGAGCAGTTAGATACCAATTGGCGTATTCTAACTGTCTATTTTTTTAATATATTTTAGTGGTTTTGATTTATCTATTTGGATATTGTTAAATTTTGGGACAGTTAGATACCAATTGGTGTATTCTAACTGTGTATTTTTTGGCCTAATTTAGTGGTATTCGTTTATCTGATTAGTTGTTGTAGAATCTTTGAGCTGTTAGATAGCTTTTGGAGTATTCTAACAGTTTATATTATTTTAACACAAATTTATAATTTTGGGACAGTTAGATACCAATTGGCGTATTCTAACTGTGTATTTTTTGGTCTAATTTAGTGGTATTCATTTATCTGATTAGTTGTTGTAGAATCTTTGAGCAGTTAGATAGCTTTTGGAGTATTCTAACAGTTTATATTTTTTTAACACAAATTTATTTAAAGGTTTAAATAGAGTTTATTTATCAAATTTTGGTTTTAAGAACATCAAATAAGCGTTTGTAAGATTTGCTGGTAATCTCTGCTTTAGAGTAATGGTACTATCATTACATTCAAACCATCCACATTTCTTTTTTATATATGCAGTGTAGTCCCCTGAATTGGTTGTGGCTCCTGCGTGGTAGATTATACCTATTGTTGTGAAGGTTTTCTTACCAAGTGATATTTGACCATGTGTGAATCCAGTCAGCTTGCAGTTGTTTTTGGTACCATCTGCATTGTAACGTAGAAGCATTAGTATTATGTATTTACTATGTGTTTGTATTACTAACGTGGAGCGATTATCTGAATTGCAGGTAAAGCATAGTTGCTGAAATGGAATGGATTCACAATTTGGTATTGATATATATATGAAGCGTTCATTGGGGATTTCTTCTTGTGTCACATTGTTGCAGAGAGTGCATGTATGTTTCCACATGTATGAAATCTGAAAGATTTCATTTATAGGTATGTTTTGGTTTTCCAGTACTTGTAATAAGTACATTAGAAATTCTTGTGGATCTTCCTGTGAGTTTATAGTGAATTTCACCATTCCAGCACAGTAGTCCAATTGTCGTCTTATTCCAAAAACACTATATGTGTTGTCAGGATTGTTTGCTGCATTTCTGTGAAGTACTAACATTTGCAAACACAATGGGTCTATACTGTGTAAGTAAATGTTGTCAACAATTGGTGGTAATTGAAATAGAATATTCATTGCTACATTTTCATAGCAACTTACACCAACTATATTTGAGAATTTAAATGGTCCAGGTAGTTCTGTATCTAACTGCTTTTTTTGGAGTTTGTCATCCTTCTTTAAAGAAGTACCTGGTTTACTTTCTCTAATTGATTCTTTTTTGTTTGTGGTACTTGATGAAGTATTAGTTTCTTTTACTCTCTTTGGAGGATTTGCAGTGACGTCCTGTTGCATTTCTGTTTGATTTAATTTTCTTTTACAACGTTTTAGTTTTTGTGGAACAGAATATGTGTTTAGATGGGGAGTGTATAGTGAGCGAAGTCTATTATATTCTAAAATGCAAGGAATATCAGCGCTTACATTACTTGCATCAAAGTTGATTAGAAATAGACCGTCAAGTGTACGTAAGCGTGATAGTGCTACGTAGCTCATGCCTTCTTTAAAGACTGTGTTACCAATATCTATCATTGCTTTGTCTAGGGTAAGACCTTGTGATTTATGAATCGTGACTGCGTATGCAAGAGTTAGAGAAAATTGTTCTCTGCATACATACATATCTTTGAAGAGAAGGAATCTAGCTGTTGAGCGTCCTATCCGTTTTACTTCTGAAAGTTTGTCAAAGAGTATATTGACAAACTGAATTTTGTTGTCACGTGGGTATGTTTGAAAGCCAACAACTGTACCCAGTGCTCCATTAACTAGTCCTTGGTCCACGTCAAGGTTACGTTTAAGCATTACTCTGCAATTTAAGGATATATTTAACATCTTTTCTAAGCCTGCTGTGTTTGAGATTGATTTTTCTAAATTATTTAGTCTTGTTGTGGCTTGGTCACACATGGGTAGTGTCATACCATGTACATCTAGTTTGTCTGTGGCGCTAATGTCCATTATTGGTTGCATTTCTTTACTTAACATTATTTCATTGAATTTGAGACAGCTTGCAAGAGTTGGCATTAACGCTATACAATTGACATTTTTGTGGGCTAATTGTTCCATAACATCTGTAGCACATGCATTATCGCCATAAAGTGCATTAATGTGCTGGGTTTTCAATGTTGCTTCTGCTTCTTTAGAAAGTATACCAACTCTCAAACTTTTTAAAATGTTGGCATAAGTGAGATCTGCAGATTGGCGCATGTTTTCTGTTAATTCTCTGTATTGGAAATGTTGCCAAAGGTTGACATTTCCAATGCTGCCAACAGTTTTACGGCAGAGTTTGTGCCCTAATGTTTTAAAAATATGTTCACCTTTTACTGGTGTTAATTGAAGCAGATCTCCAAAAACAATAATGTGTTTTCCTGCAAAGAGCGCTTCATAGTCTGTTTTGAGTACTTCTTGTAATCTGAGGTGAATCAAAGCTAACATCAGGTTGGAGACCATGCTCACTTCATCTATTAGTAGCATTTTCATTTGTTTCAATACTCTGCCTAATTCCATTGCAGCTTCTGCAGAAAGTTTGTAATAGTCTAATTTGTTTTGGTGTTCTACTGGTAATAGTAGTAATCGGTGTAATGTAACACCACCTATGTTGTAGGCAGCTAAACCTGTGGGGGCAGTGACAACAGCTGACAGTTTGTTGTTTGTGAATTGTTGAAGGAACTTACTAATGATTTTGATTAGGAATGTTTTGCCAGACCAGCTTCACCACTGACGTACAGTAGTATAGGTTTATAATTATGGCAGGAACATTCTTTATTTTCATGTTTTACACCATGTGCAATTTGTTTTGTTACTTCTTGAAAAATGCTACTTTGCTCATTGTTTAGTTTTGATTGTAGTATAGTTAAGTCTTCCTTATCTTCATACTGACACATGGTGTTTTCTACTTCTATCATAGCTAATTCTGCCTCATTTGTTATTAGTGGTTCTCCCAGTGGTTCTCGGCTTCCTGTTACAGAAGGTTGACTACTGTCAAGAGTATCCTTATCTATTTGGGCTTGGATTCTTCTTCATGTTGCTGTTCATTGTGCAACATTGTTTTGTACTGTGTAAAGTTTACATCAGTTATAGTGCTTTAATTTGCTTTGAAAGCATCCTCATATGAGTCATAGTTATTTAGTAATTGTTCTTCTTTTCTCCATGGTTTGAAGAGTTGTAGCAGGGACATGATATATACTTCTTTATGTTGAGGAGTCTTCAATGACAATTTGATATGATTAATTAAATTTGGTTTAGTGAGTTTAACTAAACTGCCTTCACAGTCTGTCACTCTATATTTACCTTTTTTTTCATCAGGTTTCATATTATTGTTGTATGTGTAGTTTTGGGCTATTTGGTATAGACACATGTTTTCCAAAGTATTACTTCTGTTTGGGTAGTATGTGTCCAATAAATTGTTTTTTAAAATGTCTTGGCTGTTGGGATCATGTTTGGCTATTGTTTCTATATCTTCATAAGATTTTAGAACTCTTTTTCTAGATTTAGCTGGACCAAGACTTAGCCATTCTATATTTTCAGATTTACCATACAATGAAGTACCAGTTAAACGATCAGCTGCTTCATAAGATCCACATTCTCTATGGGTGAGCATTTTTATGCCCAAGCTGTATAATTTCTGAGATACTGTTTTATCTGATGACAGGTCATTCCAGAGGTCTTGGAGCTCTGTCTTTTCTGCTTTAGTTAAGTATGCTGTGACATATCGTGCAACTGCAGTAGAATTGTCTGCAATGTACTGCACATCTCTGTTTGCATTCCATAAGTGGGCAATGATTGCATTATAATCATTCATATATTTTTCTTCTTCTTTTCTTTTTATGTAATATGTATTTTTAGGTGACTTACCTTTAACACTATATCTAACTGAAGACATGAGGCTGTTTACTTGACCTGTATTTGTAACTGGTCTAGACAAACCAAATCGGCATTTGGTGTAGTATTTGCCTTTGTTTTCGAATTTGCGACGACAATATTTTCCACATTTGTGTCTTTGAGATTGTAAAATTTGTGCACAAAGATCACTATTTGTGGCTTCTGATGGAATTTCACAAGTGACATATTTTTCAATAAACTGTAAAACAGTGGCATCACTGTCTTGACCAAATTTAGGAGCATCTTTAATCCATAAAAGCATGTGGATATGTGGTGCTCCTCTGGCTTGGTATTCTTTTCTCCAAAAGAAGTGTTACACTTCTCCAAGGGGAGGAACAGTTTTATTACAAATAAAATGTAGCATACCAATGAAGCGATGGTGAAAATATCTTGAAACATTAACAGGATCCAAAGAACAAAGTTCTCCAGGTGTTAGAATACCTATGTTTGTTTTGTTTTTATTTGATATGCGTAGGAAATCATGTAAATCTTCCCATGCATATTCTGCACAACTTAATGTAACAAACCAAGTGGGTGGGCCAAGGTTTCTGATCATACAATGTACATCTCCATGACGTCGAAAGCAGTACTCTTTAGTACCACGCATATTTGCTAATAGATTTGTAATATTTGATTGTAAAACCTCATCCTTTTGTTGCACTTTCTCTAATAATTGTGTAGCTGTCATATTTTGAAAGTGTGATCCTGATTTTAATATGTGTGCAACTCCGTAACATAAAGTTGCTAGTTCACTTTCAAAGAGTAGGTGGAATATGTATTCCACATTTTGTCTAAATCTGGGATCTTCAGAATACATCCGTAATGAGCGGTATTCTGAAGCTGATATTTGAATAGGTCTATCATCATACCGTCCTCCTTTGCCAGTAGGAAAGAGTAAAGGAAAAGCACGTGCTTCTATACTTTTTTCCCATATACTGATTGGCGATCCTTTTGTTTGACGCATTTGGTAAGTTTCCAGTACGTCTTGTACGGTGTCATTACAGTGCAAAGGATGAATTGTATAATTTGTATAATGGTCTAAAGTATTTGATATTGTAGCAGGATCTAGTAGCTCAAATTGACCAGCTTCTTGTGTTTCTTGAATTATTTCAGTTGTATCTTTCAAGTTTTCTTCAATATTAATTTCTTTGTAATATTCATTATTCTCTTTAAGATATTGGAAGGCTTGTCTAACTTTATATAAATCTACCAGCTGTTGCCATATTTTTTTGTCTTTTGTAGGTACTCCATTTACTAATATAATTAAAGATTGCTCCATGGGACGTTGCACTCCTAGAGTATGCACATTTTCTTTTAGATTTAATGGTAAATAAACTACTTTTCCACAAGTGCCTTTTACCAATTCAGAGGGAGGTAATTTTGCTGTTTTTGGTTCAAGGCATATTATTGCTTGAAATGGGTGTACGGTTTGAATTATGATGCTCTCATATAAATTAAGTTGTTGTAGAGGTTTTGGTACTGGGTATAATTCCAAATTATTTGTGATAGAAAATGAAGGAGTTTGGTTGTTGTCAAGTTTTGTAGTGCAATAACTGCAAAGTATTAAGGGCTCGGGTATTTCATATTTGTTTTCTGCTACAAGGTAGAGAGCTAATTCAAACCATTTAGAATCTTCATTGTCTTCTATTTTGTATGATAGGTCCACAGTTTTTGTGATACTTTTATAAAAAAAATCTACGCAACATACACATACATGGTTTGGTACTTCAGCTGATGTACTTTTAAATTTTAGTATTTCATTTTTGTATGTGTTTAGCAAAAGGTTGCCATGTGTAGAATTGTTGCTTAATTGGTTTAAAGCTATTTCATTCTGTAAATGGCTTTCACTTCCAAAATATTTTTTCTGGATATAGTGAATTTCTTCAAGTAGGTCTTTTGCTGTACCATGTAGAAGGATGTTATTTAACTTTGCTAGTGCTAAAGCAGGACTTTTAGCATAGTACAGTTTATAGACTAGATTTCTTATAGTTGAATGATGTGTTGATATCCTTTTGATATCATGGAAAGTGGTTTTACAAGTAGGTCCTGTAATGCAGGCCAATGAATGTCCATGTAGTCCTGTGTACTTGCGCACTGGACAGGTATCTATATTTTGCAGTAATTTAATTTTGATTTTGTCTTTGCTTTTTACATATTTATTGAGGAATTGGTGTAAAGATTTGAAACATTGTTTGGGAATGTTACACATTGACGTGCATGGCCATTTGTACACTAGACATTATGATTCAGTTGAATGGAGGGGTAATTCTAAGTTTTCAGGGCATATTTTTGTAAGGAGTACTTCTTGTTCCATTATGGTATTATTCACTTTTTCATAACCTCGAACACTGCTATTTATGGCAATTGTATTTGTTTGCTTTTGTTTGTACGCTTCTTCATTAAAATATGGTTCTGTGCTCATAGTGTGATTCCATTCACCTCTGCAGATACTTAAGAAGTTCTTTCTGTTGACATTTCGCTTATTGAGAAGTCTTTTTTGTAATTTAGTTATTAGTTTAGTTAGTGGTTTCATTTTGTTTAACAGTAAAATAAATACATTTCTTTTGAGAAGAATTGCACTGTCCATCAGTGCTTCTAAGATTAATTTCCTACGATAGGTTTTAAGCTTTGAACCTGATTTCTCTCCTATTTTTATAAGATTTTGAAGGACTTTGTGAAGGTATATTTTGGCTAAAATACTTTTCTTGGTATGCTTACTTTGCACTATATTAAAATTTGAAGAAGTAGTTTTATCTGTACTGATAGCTGATTTTCTGTAAATTGTTTTTTGGTTTGTTTTACATTTTGATAGAGGAAGCAAAGTTGTTGTACTTGAAACTTCTCGTGTTTCACTAAATGATTGTATTAGCTGTTTTGTTTCAACTTTTTTTTACAAATTCTGCTAGAGATGGATGCTTATGTTGGACACCTTTATTTTCATTTGCTCTACATTTGCGTTGCTTTCTACTGACTTGTCTTTTGGTAGGCATTCTTTAGGGTCTGTTGAAAAAAATAAAGAAGATATGGGTTGGGGTGTTCTGGAATGTATGTGTGCTGTGTGCATGAGTGTTTGAGTAAGATGATAAAGATGTATGTAATGGTGTGTGATTGTGCATTGGGAACTAAAACTAGTAGGGATAGGTATTCTTGAATTTATGTGTTACTAAACTGGGGTTCAGATGACAAAAAAAAAGTAAGCTAGTGGTGTGGAAAAGTACAAATAGTAAATATAATGTACAATTAAAACAGTTGTTTGTTCTATAATATGAAAATTCTAGTGGTTCAGTTGGCTAATTTGAGTGTCCAAAAATAGAAATTTGTGGGCCATTCTGGCTGTAAATCACTGTTTAAGACATGGACATTTTTGGACAAAATGGTACAAAATCTCTATTTTAAGAAACCAAAATAGCTCGTATTAATGTTATAGTATATTTGATTAATAATACAAATATTATGGTGATATTTTACTTACTTTTTTTTAAATTAACAGGTAACTTTTTTCTTTCTTCTTCGAATTTGGCTGCTTCTTTTCAGGAAACTGGTCTTCACTGCAATTGCAAAAGCTTCAAATTAGTAACTTTGTTTGTATATAGCACTGTTTTTAATTTAGATATTGATTTTTTTAAATTGAAATCCTCAGTGACTTCTGTAAAACCATTAAACTTATTTATTTACATAAGATACATTGCATCAGTTCAGAACATATGATATGTTCTTAATGAACAATTGTATTGAATGACTAACTGTAGCAAAAAAAAATATCTTTACTATGTCTTGTGAAATTTATAATAAATTAGTGAATACCACTATTTCTGTAAGTAAACTGTTCTAGGTAATAGCGCCTCAATGTCATGTCTAATTTAAAGTAATTAAGTAAATAAATGAATAAAAACAAAAAATATGAAATTGTATAAGTATTTTTATAAAGGTTTAAACATAGATTGTGTTTGCATGCAATTTTGTTTGAATATATGTAGTCTATATATTTCATTTAAAAAATGTTAGTTTAACATGATTTGAGTGTGTGTGTATAAAGAAAGTAAAAAGTATAAAGGTTTATAAATGATAGTTGATTTTAGGAAATTGAGAAAAGTACAGTAAATTCATTTTACAGATTTTACAAGGGAAAAGTCTGTTTGAAAATGTGTTCATCTACTATACAGAAAATATGCATACCTGAAGTTTGTGTTCATGCATATGGATATGCATGGAGCTGCAAGTAGAAATCTTGAAGACGTGTACAGTATTTCTGGCAGATGCTGCTTGCCAATGATATGACACTTGTACTCAGAGAGATTCAGAGTACATTTGCAGTGCTGATCTATGATGATGCAGTTAGATGTAGAGGTCTTGAATGTGATTGGTGCATGGTCATGTGATTTTTGAGGTACATCCAATGAGGGAATGGCAGAGAGAGTGTAGTGGAAATGGTAGAAGGGCTGTTCATGTTATGATATGTCCGCGGACATGGCAGTAGTTCGCGGACATCGGGAGTTACATCTGGGGATTTTTGGGTTCAGAAGTCATGCAAATGAGAATAAGCACTGAAAGGGATTGGTCAGGAAAGTTTGGTGGGTGTGTTGTGCCAGGAAAGATTTTCTCAGATACTCTTTTTGCTGAGAGAACAAAAGATAGCTATGGCTGTGTGTTTCAGAAAACAGATTGTTTGGATTTTAGGAGATTCATGGATACATTGGTTGAAGGTGCATGCAGAAAGCTGTGGAGTAGCTGTAGATCTTGGATTCCCACATGTGGAAGTACACTGGCATGAAGTACGTGGAATGAAGTGGTTGGACTTGCTACCTCTCTGTGCTACTTTGGAGACAGAGCAACATCCAGACATAATTGTAATTCATTGTGGAGGGAACAGTTTAGGACATGTGAATGGAAATTTTTTGCAATTTGCTATGAAAGAAGGACTATGGACATGTTTCCTAATTCTCAAGTGATATTTTCACGGATTGCGCAGAGACAAATGTGGCTTCGTTCTTCTTCATTTGGTCCACAAATGGAAAAAGCAAGGCGCAATGTTAATAAGGCTGTTTGTGCCTTTCTAAGAGATTTTGGCATGTCTTCTTTTCACAATGAAAATATTATATTTTGTAATACATACATGTTTCGCAGAGATGGAGTCCATCTTACTTATGCTGGCAATCAGATTTTTCTGAGAAATGTACAAAATGCATTGCGACCTTTTTTGGAATTACAACAACGATTTTGAAGTAGATGTTAAGCATTTACAATTTTTGACTTAAAAACACCACCCAAAGGCTCTTTTCAGAGCCACCACTTCTTTCCAGAGAAAATTACAATGTTTGTGATGGAGTAGCAACCCAATTTTTTTAATGTTCGCGAACAGTCCGCGGACTTCTAAAAAATACAAAGAGCCCTGCTTCATTTATTTTCACTTCTATTTTTTAACTGGGAAAGGCGGCTCTGAAAAGAGCCTTATTTTTTTTGATTTTTGTAATTTTGTATTTGTTTTGGTTTTTCAGACACGACACACTAGGAGAGGAGGGTAAAGGAGGGTAAAGGGGGGGACACCAACCACAGGGATAAGAAAGGGCGAGCTGAGAGAGGAAGATGTAGAGTGGGTTTTATTTGGGTAGTGAGCAGATCTTCTCATGCTCTGAGACGATAGTCTCAAAAGCACTTCGAAGTCGCTCCCCCCTGCAGAGTACTGTGTCACAGTACATACATACAACTGTGACCCTCGAAAGGTAAGAGTCATCAGCATTCTGTATGGCCTGTGAGGCAGCTTGAGAAAGACGCTGTCCCACAGAGGTGGTCCTTGTGGTGACAGGATCAGAAACAGAGGATGAAGTAGAGGAAATCAACCTGCTACGTTCTTCGCAAGATACAACCCTGCGAATAGCATCAGAGTGAAATGACCTCAGGTGTCGCTTCATAGTAGTGGTCCCAAAGCTGTAGTTACTGTGCTTCCCGCGACTGAGTATCATTTTGCACTCATTGCAGGTAACATGGTTCGCACAAGCCTTAGACTCACGCCTAGTGCGGGTAGTAAGGATTTCCTCTACCTCATTCTCATCATCCTCTTCTTCCTCCTCCGCATCCTCACTCCTGTTCCCCTCTTCAGGCCCTTGGGGAGGTGGGGGTGGTGGAGGGGGTGGGGGTGGTGCTGAAGCAGGTGCAGCACCAAGTGGCAGTTCAGCAGGCAAGGATGCCATCTCAATGATGGTGTAGTCTGCAGGTGGCAGCAAAAATCACTGTGTTCTGAAGAATAGCCAGAAACACAATGGGAATAAGCTCTTGGGCGTGGTCTTTTATAGGGGTGCTTGTGTGCGGTACGCAAACATGCGCACTGATAGCGGACAGATCGAACACAAAAAAAGGATCGGAAAGTTTCAAAAGGTATATAGAAACTCAAGATTGCTATGTGGGACTTGTGCCATGGTGAGATTTTATTGAAAAATATTATGGATTAACTGAAAATGTACTTTTAAATTGTTCGGGGACACGAACAGTGTCCGCGTTTCAGGACACACGATGAGCGTGGGCGCGGTCATATGATCTGTTCGCGAACTAGTCCGTGAAGGAAGTGCCTGTCCGCGGGACACCAAGTGCACGGAGATTGGTTAGCGCATGCGCATTGATGTCCTACGGACACTGTTCGGGTTCTGAAGTAATTAAAAGTGCGTCGCACGTGAAACGAACATTTCAGGACACCGAGTGTGTTCTTAGAACAGTTTAAACTTGGTAGCGAGCAGTAAGGACAGATATAGTGTTCTTCAGGACACGTGTAATTTAGTTTATGTACGAACATTTCAGGACACCAATTGTGTTCTTAGAACAGTTTCAATTGGGTAACGAATACTACGCACAGGTATAGTGTTCTTCTGGACACCTCCATTTTCGCTTACGTACGAACATTTCAGGACACCAATAGCGTTCTTAGAACAGTTTGAACTTGCTAGCGAACAGTACCGGACAGGTATAGTGTTCTTTAGGACACTTTAATTTTTGTTTGTTTACGAACAATTCAGGACACCACATGTGTTCTTAGTACAGTTTCATGTTGCTAGCGAACACTACGAACAGTTGTACTGTTGTTCAGGACACATCATTTTCGTTTATTTACGAACATTTCAGGACAGCAATTGTGTTCATAGGACAGTTTTAAGTTCATAGCGAACATTACAGACAGATATAGTGTTCTTTAGAACACTTTAATTTTTGTTTCTTTATGAACATTTCAGGACACCACGTGTGTTCTTAGAACAGTTTCAACTTGCTAGCGAACAGTACGAACAGGCGTGGTGTTCTTCAAGACACCTCCATTTTCGTTTATGTATGAACATTTCAGAACACTCGCACTGTCCGCGGACACTTTTATTGTTTTTTAAAAAAAAAATGGAAACTATTCACAATACAATATAAAAATTAAACTTTATTTAACATATATTAATCATTTATGACAGAGAAGGTGAGGCAGAAACAGAAACAAAAACAGGAGAATTTGGGGTTTCAACATGATTCGTATTAGGTGAAGAAGGGATGGAAATCTCATCAAAACGTTTTGGATTATGGAGAGGGTTTGGGGATAATTGACTGGGATATGGTGAGGAGGGACAAGTACATGTGGGGCAATGGTATGACGTTTTTGTTTTAAAATGATCTTCAACAAAAGTTTTCAAATTATTAAAATTGGTCAACAATAAATCAATTTTGTCTTTTATGTTGTCAAGCGTGTTTTCCATAACAGCTTCTTCAGAGGTAGTTTCTATTTTGTTATGCTCTGTACAAAAAAATATATATATGTTAAATGTATACAAAATAATAATATTTAAATGGTTTATATTATAAAGTGTTTACCATTAGTTTCACTATCTTGTGACATTTCTTCATGTGGGAAATTGTCCTCTAGCCATTCCAGAGTAGATTGATGACATCACTGATGACATCACATGTGTATGTACTTCTCATGAAATATGTGTAGAAGGGATTCTTATTATGTTGCGAAAAAAGTGTCAAGAATCATTGCAAGAAATATACCCTAATAAGTGCATTGAACGATGCATTGATATAAATAGCATCCTATTATGGGGTTCTATCTAGTATACTAAGCTACTCATACAGAAACATAACATTGTGTGCAGCGTACAAGATGAAGGTATGATATTCGTAATGTTAATATGTTGAATAATGAAATGATAATTGTTTTCTTAATAGATTTTTGTGTACTGTGAAATATGTAATAAGTAGCTAATAAAACCCATGTATTACATAATTGCATTACTATAGACAAAACACAAAGACACAAGAACACATGCCAATATGGGTATATACAGGGAAAGTGAAGTTAGCAAAAAAGCACAAGTAGTAGCAGAAACAATTCATAACTTAACTGATTAGTTTCATGCAACTAAATGATTGCTCTCTTTCAAAGCTGCTATTTACCCTATGTATATGTATGACTTGATGTGATTGGACCCTAAGGAAAGTAGTGTGAGTACAATGTATACAAATATGACCATATACAGGGAAAGTACAGCCATAAAAAAAACAACAGAACTATCAGAAAGTGCTCATAAGTCTAGTGATTATCTTTATGCACAAAAAGGATTGCTGTCTTTCAAGCTTGTGTTTTCCCATATGTATATGTTTCATATGATGTGACTGTACTCTAAGGGAATTACTGTAAGAACCTACCAGAAGGATACGTCTACAAATAAAATAAAATTCTTAGTTTCTGACTGTTACTGAAGAAAACCATGTGGCCTAGATATGTCAGCAAAAGAAAAAATAGTGAACCACATACACATACAAATATGAATATATACAAGGGAATTGAAGTAGGAAAAAGAAACAGCAATAGTAGCAGAAAGTGTTCATAACCTAACTGATTACCTTTATGGAGAGAAACGATTGCTCTGTTTCAAAGATGTTACTTACCCTATCTATATATATCACATGATGTGTCTGGACCCTAAGGAAAATAGTGTGAGTACAACATATAAAAATATGAGCATATACAGGGAAAGTACAGTAATAAAAAAACATCAAAAGTATCAGAAAGTGCTGATAAATCTACTGATAATTTTAATGCACAAAAAGGATTGCTGTCTTTCAAGGTTGTGACTTCTCCTATGTATATGTTTCATATGATATGACTGGACCATAAGGGAATTATTCTAAGAACATACTTGAAAGATAAGTCTACGAATATAGTAATTTACAATTTTTAGTTCCTGACTGTTACTGAAGAAAATCATGTGGCCTAGATATGTCAGGAAAGGAAAAAAGGGAGAGCCAGCCATGTGATGTCATCAGTGATGTCATCAATGACATTTGTGATTTCATCTTTGATGTCCTGGGTGTTAGTGTTAGCAGTGCACGGTGGCGGCGCAAGTTATGGTTGCTTATTTTACCATAACTGCAGAATTTCAGGGGGTTTTCGGTTTTACTTTGAACCATAACGTCCCTTTAACAAAGTTTTTTCACTGAATATATATATATATATATTACATGGCCACGGTAGTGGCCATGTAGTTATGGTTAAGTTGCTGTTTGTATAGGAAGATCACTTTTTGGGTGGCTTATAACTTCGCTCTCCCTGGACGGATCCTCACCAAACTTTGCAAGAAAAGTATTTGGGTCACTCTGAATTTTTTTGTTTGGTGAGGATTCGTCCAGGGGGGGGCAAAGTAATAGGGGGGGTCCCAAAACTTTTTTTTTCCCATAGACTGAATGGGAAAAAAATGTTGCTCGCGCCTACAGCCCAAACCGCTGGACGGATTTCCACCAAATTTGGACCAGGAGCAGCGGCTTGGTCCCGAAAGTGTGCTTTTGCAAATTTGGTGAAGATCCGTCCAGTAGTTTTTTTTTAAAATGACCAAAAAGTAGGTCAAAAAGAATTAGTGATATCTGTGTTCGGTTCGCGGACACACTTCCCTGTTGGCTCCGCGGACAGTGTCCTGATTGGCCAATCGTCTTGCGTGATGTTCGCAGACATGCAACGTGTTCGCTGATTGGACGGCGTGGAGCGTGAAGCGCGTCAGATTTTTCAGTAGCGCCCGCCATCTTGGATTCGCGGACGTCCGCGGACAGCGCAGTGAAACTTTGTTCAAAATGTGTATTTTTTAGAGTGTGTTGGTGTGTAGGAGTGTTTGGGGAGGGTGGGAGTGTATGAGATAGGATGAAAGTTGTGTTTTATATGTGTTAGACGTTCTTTTTGTGTTCGATTTGTTTGCGGACATCACGGATATTCTGAAATGTTCTAAATAAACTGACTGGGGGGTGTTCTAAGGACTCAATATGTGTCCGTTTTGTTTGCAAGCAAAGTGAAACTGTTCTAAGAACACTCGCGGTGTCCGGGGAGTGTTCGTAGGGGGTGTCCTGAGGACGCTGTCCGTATTGTTCTCTGTCAAGTTGAATGTGTTCTAAGAACACCCGCGGTGTCCTGAAATGTTCGCAAATAAACAAAATGGGGGTGTTCTGAAGACGTTTTTGAGAACACTCCCGGTGTCCTGAAATGTTCGTAGGGGGTGTCCTGAGGACGCTGTCCGTATTGTTCTCTGTCAAGTTGAATGTGTTCTAAGAACACCCGCGGTGTCCTGAAATGTTCGCAAATAAACAAAATGGGGGTGTTCTGAAGACGCTTCTAAGAACACTCGCGGTGTCCGGGGAGTGTTCGTAGGGGGTGTCCTGAGGACGCTGTCCGTATTGTTCTCTGTCAAGTTGAATGTGTCTTAAGAACACTCACGGTGTCCTGAAATGTTCGCAAATAAACAAAATGGGGGTGTTCTGAAGACGCTTCTAAGAACACTCACGGTGTCCGGGGAGTGTTCGTAGGGGGTGTCCTGAGGACGCTGTCCGTATTGTTCTCTGTCAAGTTGAATGTGTCCTAAGAACACTTGCGGTGTCCTGAAATGTTCGCAAATAAACAAGATGGTGGTGTTCTGAAGACGCTTCTAAGAACACTCCCGGTGTCCTGGAATGTTCGTAGGGGGTGTCCTGAGGACGCTGTCTGTATTGTTCTCTGTCAAGTTGAATGTGTTCTAAGAACACCCGCGTTGTCCTGAAATGTTCGCAAATAAACAAAATGGGGGTGTTCTGAAGAGGCTTCTAAGAACACTCGCGGTGTCTGGGGAGTGTTTGTAGGGGGTGTCCTGAGGACGCTGTCCGTATTGTTCTCTGTCAAGTTGAATGTGTCCTAAGAACACTCGCGGTGTCCTGAAATGTTCGCAAATAAACAAGATGGTGGTGTTCTGAAGACGCTTCTAAGAACACTCGCGGTGTCCTGGAATGTTCGTAGGGGGTGTCCTGAGGACACTGTCCGTATTATTCTCTGTCAAGTTGAATGTGTTCTAAGAACATCCGCGGTGTCCTGAAATGTTCGCAAATAAACAAAATGGGGGTGTTCTGAAGACGTTTTCGAGAACACTCCCGGTGTCCTGGAATGTTCGTAGGGGGGGTCCTTAGGACGCTATCCGTATTGTTCGTTGTTAAGTTGAAAGTGTTCTAAGAACTATCGCGTTGTTCTGAAATGTTCGCAGGGGGTGTCGTGAAAACGGTGTCTGTATTGTTCGCTGGCAAGTTCAAAGTGTTCTAAGAACACTCACATTGTTCGCGGACATTAAAAGTTTCCCATAGATCATAGTTGAAATGTTTGACTCTATTGATGTGATATGCTGCGGTGGTTGTTGCCAGGGCATAGAGTCTTGGGTGAATGGCCATTTGGCCATGTACCCAAGGCTGTATGCCCTGGCAACAACCACCGCAGCATATCACATTCATATTTGCTTATAACTTTGGGTGAAAAACAAATGTATAAGGAACAAAGGTATTAGATACTATGGATGTGATATGCTGCTATGGTTGTCCTTATTATTGAATACTTACTGTTTGGTCTAGTAATGGGAGTCCATGTTTTTCTTCTTCATTTCTGTGATAAAAGAAAATAGCATGTTAGTATTAGTATTTTGTAATGACTTATTACATTGTATAAGCAATATACTTTTATTTTTTTTCGACCCTCATATTTAGTAGAGTACAAATCAGAGTACTTGTCAGGTTCCGGTTCCAGTTTCCCCTTCTCCTCACCTGAATACTCGGAAGTACGTTCCTTAAGTGCAGTTTCATGCTTCTTCTTGTCCTTCTTTCTTTCTTTGGGCGGACTTTCCTTTAGTCTCCGTCCTTTTCTTTTGTTTAAATAAGGTCTGGCCCCTTCAGAGGCCACCGTGACAGAGATGAGAACCTGCTCAAGGGGACCTCCAGGAGGGCCAGCCTCGCCCCAGGGAAAAAGCCAGAAGGCAGAAAAAACCCTGGTTCTGGTGCTTTGCAGATGTGGGAAAAGTTGAGTTTCCAAAGACCAAAGTCCTGAGATGATCCAACGGGAAGAGAAGGGCAAAAGAAATAAGAGGATGGAACTTAATAAAAAAAAAAGGAGGAAGTACCAAAAATACAGAGAGATAGCACTAGAGCCAACAAGGGAATTGCTATGGAAACTGAAAACCTATACAGATGGAATCATAAACAGAAATAAGTAGGAACGGACAGGCGCCGTGAGCCTATGCTGAGAATCACAATGAAAGTATACAAACACAAAGTAAAATCGTATGTAAAAAGAAATCAGCTATGCAGAATAGGCAAGCTCCGCGAATGTACGGAGCAGAAATGGGAGTCGCGAGAGCAGCTTGCGTGTAGAACGAAGAAAGGAAGCAGTGCAGAACGGCAGGCGCCGTGAAGGTATGAAGGAGAAATGAAGTTGCGAGAGCAGTTCGCGTGCTGAACGAAGAAAGTAAGCAGTGCGGAACGGCAGGCGCCGTGAAGGTAGGAAGGAGAAATGGAAGTCGCGAGAGCAGTTCGTGTGCAGAACGAAGAAAGTAAGCAGTGCGGAACGGCAGGCGCCGTGAAGGTAGGAAGGAGAAATGGAAGTCACGAGAGCAGTTCGCGTGCAGACCGAAGAAAGTAAGCAGTGCGGAACGGCAGGCGCCGTGAAGGTAGGAAGGAGAAATGGAAGTCGCGAGAGCAGCTCGCGCGTAGAACAATGAGAGAAAGCAATGCAGAACGGCAGGCGCCGTGAATAGAGATATGGAGTCTAAGCTAGCGGAAAGAGGAAAACAAACAGGCGAACCGAAGTAGAGTAGCAGGGAAAATACAGCGAGTAGCCGTAGAGGTTAGAAAGGACTGATAGCAACGATACTATAGAATGACAGAATTGAAAACACGAGAGAAGGATTCAGAAAAGCGGAGCGCAGTAACGAGAGGTAAACAGATACAATGCACTGGCTGGAGGGGCGGAGCCGGAAGATATAGTGCGTGCTGCCATCTTGAATGAGGACTAGAACGTTACCCTGAAAGGTCACTGCCTCCAACCCTTCCAAAGTCTCCACCTGCCGATCCTGACAGTATACCCCCTTCTCATCGCGGGTCCCCCAGGCTTGCCCGGGTGAAAGTGGTGAAATCTCCTTATCAGTCTGGGGGCATGAATATTGCTCACCGGTTCCCAAGACCTCTCTTCCAACGGGTAACCCTTCCAATGTACCAGGTATTGTAAACTACCCCTGCGGTACCGAGAATCAACCAAGTAGGCCACTTCGTATTCTTCTGGTGTTGGGTTCACTTGAGCACGTACCCTGTGGACTGGTCTTTGGAAAGGATCTTCCTTGTATTCCTTGAGTAAGGAGACATGGAAAACCGGATGTAATCAGGGAGTCTAAGCTTAAAGGCCACCGGGTTAATCCATTGTACTATGGGGAACGGCCCGAGGAACCGTGAGGAGAATTTGCCGGAATGTACCCACCTAGGCAAGAAACGGGTAGACAACCAGACCAATTTTCCAACCTGCCATGTAGGATTGAGGCTTCTGCCCTTGTCTGCCCACCTCTTTTGTGCTTGTTGACTGCTCAGGTGTGCTTTCTGAGCTAGCTCATGAACTTCTTGTAAGTCCTTCAGAACCTCAGCCACAGCCGGAATCTTGGTGGAAGGGGCGCTGAGCCAGGGCAAATGTTGGGGATTGTACCCATAAGTACAAAAAAAAGGACTCATCTGGATAGTAGTATGCAGAGCATTATTGTAGGCAAACTCTGCTTGCGGAAGGAAGCTAAACCAATTCCCCTGCTGCGGGCTACAAAAACACCTCAGGTACTGTTCCAGACTGGCGTTCAATCTCTCGGTCTGTCCATTACTCTGAGGGTGATAACCCGAAGAGAAAGCCCTGTGAATCCCCAGAGTCTGGCAAAGAGAAGCCCAAAACTTAGAAGTGAATTGAGGTCCTCTATCTGAAATCACTGTCCGAGGTAACCTATGTAGGCGCACTATATCTCGGAGGAATACTGCCGCTGTCTCAGAGGCTGAAGGAATGTGTTTGAAGGCGGAGAAGTGAGCCAACTTACTGAAAGAATCGACAGTCACCATGATCACAGTCATTTTTTCGGATGGGGGAAGATCCACAATAAAATCTGTGGAAATATGTTCCCAGGGGCGTTCAGGCAAGGAGGGTTGCTGCAATAACCCTAGCGGTTTTCCAGTTCGAAGTTTGTTGGAGGCACAAACCGAACACGCAGATACATACCGATCCACATCATTCCGAAGAGCTGGCCACCAAAAGCCCCTGCGTAGCAGGTTGTAAGTCTTTCTGACTCCTGGATGACCTGTTAGTGGGGTGTCGTGGCACCAAGAGAGGACAAGAGTCTGGAGTCTCTTGGTGGGAATGAACAGTGCTTCACCCTGATAATACAACCCGTCCTTACCAAGAACGACCGAGGAAGGGAGTTCAGAGCCTGTTTGATACTCAGGTATTAGATCTTGAAGAAAAGAAAGAGAGGATGCAATTATCCTGCGTCCTGGGAAGACCAATTCATGTCCCATGTAGGTACCTGAGCATTCCCCTAGACTGCGAGACAAAGCATCAGCCTTCATATTCTCTGTGCCGGGAATATAGGTGATGTTAAAGTCATACTGCAAGAAACAATAAGCCCACCGGGCGTGGCGTGCGTTAGTGCATTCCATCTGTTGTAGGACCCGAAGGTTATGATGGTCTGTTCTGATGTCAAAGCTGTGGGCGGCTCCTTGCAATAAATTACGCCACTCTTGGCATGCTAACTTGATTGCTAAAAGTTCCCTTTCTATTACAGAATAATTGCGCTCACTTGTAGTCAGGGTCTTGGAATAGTAGGCCACAGGATGTTCTACACCATTTTCTAGTTTCTGTAATAGGATTGCCCCGACTGCACCCAAAGAAGCATCGGTTTCCAGAATGTATGGTTTAGACTGATCCGGTTGGACCAGTATGGGTGCCCTAGAAAAGCATTCCTTAAGGGTGATAAACGCTCTTCTGGGCTCTTCACAAAAGACGAACCTTATGCCCTTCTTTAACAAGGAAGTTAGAGGAAGCACAGTGTTTGAGAAATTGGGTATGAATCTACGATAAAAGTTTGCTAAACCCAGGAAACTCTGTAGCTCCTTTACATTAGTAGGTTCTTTCCAGTCTCTGATTGCCCTTATCTTGATCGGATCCATCTCTATCCCTTGCTTAGACAGGATAAATCCTAAGTAGGACACTGACGTAACCTCAAATTGACACTTTTCCGGTTTGATCAGTATCTGGTGGGACTGAAGACGCTGCAACACCTGTATGACAAGTCTTCTATGCTCTGCAAGGGTTTTGGAAAAGATTAAGATGTCATCTAGGTATACCACCACCGTTATGAACAACATGTCAGAAAACACCTTATCCATGTACCTTTGGAATACGGCTGGGGCGTTTACCAGGCCAAATGGCATCACCCGGTATTCATATAAGCCAAAGGGGGTGCGGAATGCAGTCTTCCACTCGTCCCCCTTTCTTATACGCAGCAGGTGATAGGCACCTCTTAGGTCAAGCTTCGTGAAGTAGACGGCTCCTTGTACCGCTTCTAATATGTCCCGAATCAATGGCATGGGATATCTGTCACGGATGGTAACCTTATTCAAGCCTCGATAATCTATACACGGACGTAGCTCCTTGGAATCCTTCTTGGGGATAAAGAACAAAGAGGCCCCACAGGAGGACCTTGATTCTTGAATAAGTCCGTTCTGAAGATTATCATCCAGATATTTTCGAAGGGCAGTCCGTTCAGGGAGCGATAAGGGATACATACGTCCCAAAGGAACCACCGTTTCTGGTATCAAGTCGATGCTGCAGTCCTCAGCTCTATGCGGGGGCAGCTTCTTGGGTATAGCATCCATGAATACCTCGGCAAATGCCTGATATTGTAGAGGGATAGAAGAAACGATCACTGGATTGTGGATTGGTCTTCCTGTTTCAGCTCCGACATCTGTGGTTCCGGCAATGGAAAGTTCCATACAGTGGGTCTTACAGAACTGTGAGTCAAAGTTCACCTTATTATATGTCCAGTTGATGTGTGGGTTATGTTTTCTTAACCACGGAATCCCTATTATCAAGGGAAAATGAGCTGCTCTGATCTGGTCAAATACCAGAATCTCTTCATGGTGGCCCATCATCATCTTGAGCGGGAATGTTTCAGAGGTAATGGGTCCAGATGATAAAGATCTGCCGTCTACACCCTCAACTGGTATGGGAGCAGACTTGAGTCTGGTAGCTACCTGGTGTTCGGTTGCCCATCTTAGGTCCATGAAATTCCCCACTGCTCCACAGTCCAACATAGCTAATACCTCAGTGGGGGCAGAACCAGACAACCAAAGTTTAACCTTGAACACCATCAGACTGTTCTCTTCCGGGATGTTTAAGGTTCTTGTGTTGATGCAAAGGTGCTTGTCAATTCCCCCGACACTTCCCTTGCAGCAGAGCGGGGGCTGAAGTTTTCCTTCCGTCGAGGAGGTACATCCGGGCAGTCTCTCAGTAGGTGTTTGGAGGAACCACAGTACATGCATAACCCAGAGTTCCGTCTTCTCTTTCTTTCTTCTGGAGTCAGGGGGCCCAGGGTGGCTCCAATCTGCATGGGTTCTTCTGCTATGGTTGAGGGTCTTGTGAGAGGAGAAGGGGAAGGGAAACTTAATGCCTGAGAGGTTCCTCTAGGTCGTCTTCTTTCTTGTCGCCTTTCTTGTAGACGAAATTCAATCTGGAGAGACAGAGTTATCAGATCCCTGAGAGAAGCAGGTCGGGCTACTCTAGCCAGCTCATCCTTAATTTCATCATGAAGGCCTCGTCTGAAAATGGTCTGTTGGGCCGAATCTGGCCAGTCCGTCTTGGCTGCTAGTCTCTGGAAACGGGAGATGTAAGTTTGCAAATCCGTGTTTCCTTGGCGAACGTCCAGAATGGCTTCCAAAGCGGAATAGAGTACTTCCGGTCTGTCAAACCTTTCCTTAAACAGCTCCAAAAAACGGTCGTAATCTTTTAAGGACGGGTCATTGCTTGTAACGAACGGCGTTACCCAAGATAATGCATTTCCAGAGAGGTTAGCGATGATGAACCCGACCCTTGATCTGGCCGTATCATATGCATGAGGCCTGAAGGCAAAGTACACCTTACAGGCATCAAGAAAGTCCTTTAGACCACCAGGATACCCATCGTACTTTCCGAAACAAAGTGGCATAGTTGGCAGGTCTCCATAGTCATCACGGCGTAAAACGACCTGTTGTCGGAGTGCAACATTCTCCGTTCTCAGGGCTTGCACCTCCGCTGTTAGATTCTGCATCGCAGCTACCAGTCCTTGGTATTGCTCCAAGGAAGCCATCGTGTGAGTAGGGCGTTGTATGCTGTCAGGTTCCGGTTCCAGTTTCCCCTTCTCCTCACCTGAATACTCGGAAGTACGTTCCTTAAATGCTGTTTCAGGCTTCTTCTTGTCCTTCTTTCTTTCTTTGGGCGGACTTTCCTTTAGTCTCCGTCCTTTTCTTTCGTGTAAATAAGGTCTGGCCCCTTCAGAGGCCACCGTGACAGAGATGAGAACCTGCTCAAGGGGACCTCCAGGAGGGCCAGCCTCGCCCCAGGGAAAAAGCCAGAAGGCAGAAAAACCCCTGGTTCTGGTGCTTTGCAGATGTGGGGAAAGTTGAGTTTCCAAAGACCAAAGTCCTGAGATGATCCAACGGGAAGAGAAGGGCAAAAGAAATAAGAGGATGGAACCTAATAAAAAAAAGGAGGAAGTACCAAAAATACAGAGAGATAGCACTAGAGCCAACAAGGGAATTGCAATGGAAACTGAAAACCTATACAGATGGAATCATAAACAGAAATAAGTAGGAACGGACAGGCGCCGTGAGCCTATGCTGAGAATCACAATGAAAGTACACAAACACAAAGTAAACTCGTATGTAAAAAGAAATCAGCTATGCAGAATAGGCAAGCTCCGCGAAT
The DNA here is from genome assembly GCF_040938575.1 of Ambystoma mexicanum. NCBI lineage: Eukaryota > Metazoa > Chordata > Amphibia > Caudata > Ambystomatidae > Ambystoma > Ambystoma mexicanum. The sequence goes on from NC_090934.1 coordinate 623,271,896, forward strand.
GTACGGAGCAGAAATGGGAGTCGCGAGAGCAGCTCGCGTGTAGAACGAAGAAAGGAAGCAGTGCGGAATGGCAGGCGCCGTGAAGGTATGAAGGAGAAATGAAGTTGCGAGAGCAGTTCGCGTGCTGAACGAAGAAAGTAAGCAGTGCGGTACGACAGGCACCGTGAAGGTAGGAAGGAGAAATGGAAGTCGCGAGAGCAGTTCGTGTGCAGAACGAAGAAAGTAAGCAGTGCGGAACGGCAGGCGCCGTGAAGGTAGGAAGGAGAAATGGAAGTCGCGAGAGCAGTTCGCGTGCAGACCGAACAAAGTAAGCAGTGCGGAACGGCAGGCGCCGTGAAGGTAGGAAGGAGAAATGGAAGTCGCAAGAGCAGCTTGCGCGTAGAACAATGAGAGAAAGCAATGCAGAACGGCAGGCGCCGTGAATAGAGATATGGAGTCTAAGCTAGCGGAAAGAGGAAAACAAACAGGCGAACCGAAGTAGAGTAGCAGGGAAAATACAGCGAGTAGCCGTAGAGGTTAGAAAGGACTGATAGCAACGATACTATAGAATGACAGAATTGAAAACACGAGAGAAGGATTCAGAAAAGCGGAGCGCAGTAACGAGAGGTAAACAGATATAACGCACTGGCTGGAGGGGCGGAGCCGGAAGATATAGTGTGTGCTGCCATCTTGAATGAGGACTAGAACTTTACCCTGAAAGATCACTGCCTCCAACCCTTCCAAAGTCTCCACCTGCCGATCCTGACAGTACTGTGCAATTTGCTCAGTTTCTGTATTTGGTGCTAAAATCATTGGGTCTGTGGGAGAAAAAAAAATCCATGTTGGATTAAAAAAAAAAACTTTTTCTGTTATGCTACAGTTGATTTGTTTGTTTGTTTTCAGTGTTCACTTGTTGTTTCTGGCTAATGCTTTATACTTTGCTTTGTTTGATTTTTTTTGGAGCAGTAACAGATTCTTCATTTGTTTTGAGATTATAAAATTTTGGAGCAGTTAGATACCAATTGGCGTATTCTAACTGTCTATTTTTTTAATATATTTTAGTGGTTTTGATTTATCTATTTGGATATTGTTACATTTTGGGACAGTTAGATACCAATTGGCGTATTCTAACTGTGTATTTTTTGGCCTAATTTAGTGGTATTCATTTATCTGATTAGTTGTTGTAGAATCTTTGAGCTATTAGATAGCTTTTGGAGTATTCTAACAGTTTATATTATTTTAACACAAATTTATAATTTTGGGACAGTTAGATACCAATTGGCGTATTCTAACTGTGTATTTTTTGGTCTAATTTAGTGGTATTCATTTATCTGATTAGTTGTTGTAGAATCTTTGAGCAGTTAGATAGCTTTTGGAGTATTCTAACAGTTTATATTTTTTTAACAAATTTACTTAAGGGTTTAAATACAGTTTATTTATCAAATTTTGGTTTTAAGAACATCAAATAAGCGTTTGTAAGACTTGCTGGTAATCTCTGCTTTAGAGTAATGGTACTATCATTACATTCAAACCATCCACATTTCTTTTTTATATATGCTGTGTAGTGCCCTGAATTGGTTGTGGCTCCTGCGTGGTAGATTATACCTATTGTTGTGAAGGTTTTCTTACCAAGTGATATTTGACTATGTGTGAATCCAGTCAGCTTGCAGTTGTTTTTGGTACCATCTGCATTGTAACGTAGAAGCATTAGTATTACGTATTTACTATGTGTTTGTATTACTAACGTGGAGCGATTATCTGAATTGCAGGTAGAGCATAATCTACCATAGTTTGCATTTTGTACAAGTTGCTGAAATGGAATGGATTCACAATTTGGTATTGATATATATATATGAAGCGTTCATTGGGAATTTCTTCTTGTGTCACATTGTTGCACAGAGTGCATGTATGTTTCCACATGTATGAAATCTGGAAGATTTCCTTTATAGGTATGTTTTTGTTTTCCAGTACTTGTAGTAAGTACATTAAACATTCTTGTGGATCTTCCTGTGAGTTTATAGTGAATTTCACCATTCCAGCACAGTAGTCCAATTGTTGCCTTATTCCATAAACACTACATGTGTTGTCAGGATTGTTTTTTGCGTTTCTATGAAGTACTAACATTTGCATACACAATGGGTCTCTAAAGTGTAAGTAAATGTTGTCAACAATTGGTGGTAATTGAAATAGAATATTCATTGCTACATTTTCATAGCAACTTACACCAACTATATTTGAGAATTTAAATGGTCCAGGTAGTTCTGTGTCTAACTGCTTTTTTTGGAGTTTGTCTTCCTTCTTTAAAGAAGTACCTGGTTTACTTTCTCTAATTGATTCTTTTTTGTTTGTGGTACTTGATGAAGTATTAGTTTCTTTTACTCTCTTTGGAGGATTTGCAGTGACGTCCTGTTGCATTTCTGTTTGATTTAGTTTTCTTTTACAACGTTTTAGTTTTTGTGGAACAGAATATGTGTTTAGATGGGGAGTGTATAGTGAGCGAAGTCTATTATATTCTAAAATGCAAGGAATATCAGCGTTTACTTTACTTGCATCAAAGTTGATTAGAAATAGACCGTCAAGTGTACGTAAGAGTGATAGTGCTACGTAGCTCATGCCTTCTTTCAAGACTGTGTTACCAATATCTATCATTGCTTTGTTTAGGGTAAGACCTTGTGATTTATGAATCGTGACTGCGTATGCAAGAGTTAGAGAAAATTGTTCACTGCGTACATACATATCTTTGAAGAGAAGGAATCTAGCTGTTGAGTGCCCTATCCGTTTTACTTCTGAAAGTTTGTCAAAGAGTATATTGACAAACTGAATTTTGTTGTCATGTGGGTATGTTTGAAAGCCAACAACTGTACCCAGTGCTCCATTAACTAGTCCTTGGTCCACGTCAAGGTTACGTTTAAGCATTACTCTGCAATTTAAGGATAATTTTAACATCTTTTCTAAGCCTGCTGTGTTTGAGATTGATTTTTCTGAATTATTTAGTCTTGTTGTGGCTTGGTCACACATGGGTAGTGTCATACCATGTACATCTAGTTTGTCTGTGGCGCTAATTTCCATTATTGGTTGCATTTCTTTACTTAACATTATTTCATTGAATTTGAGACAGCTTGCAAGAGTTGGCATTAAGGCCATACAATTGACATTTTTGTGGGCTAATTGTTCCATAACATCTGTAGCACATGCATTATCGCCATAAAGTGCATTAATGTGCCGGGTTTTCAATGTTGCTTCTGCTTCTTTAGAAAGTATACCAACTCTCAAACTATTTAAAATGTTGGCATAAGTTAGATCTGCAGATTGGCACTTGTTTTCTGTTAATTCTCTGTATTGGAAATGTTGCCAAAGGTTGACATTTCCAATGCTGCCAACAGTTTTACGGCAGAGTTTGTGCCCTAATGTTTTAAAAATGGGTTCACCTTTTACTGGTGTTAATTGAAGCAGATCTCCAAAAACAATAATGTGTTTTCCTGCAAAGAGCTCTTCATAGTCTGTTTTGAGTACTTCTTGTAATCTGAGGTGAATCAAAGCTAACATCAGGTTGGAGACCATGCTCACTTCATCTATTAGTAGCATTTTCATTTGTTTCAATACTCTGCGTGATTCCATTGCACCTTCTGCAGAAAGTTTGTAATAGTCTAATTTGTTCTGGTGTTCTACTGGTAATAGTAGTAATCTGTGTAATGTAACACCACCTATGTTGTAGGCAGCTAAACCTGTGGGGGCAGTGACAACAGCTGACAGTTTGTTGTTTGTCAATTGTTGAAGGAACTTACTAATGATTTTGATTAGGAATGTTTTGCCAGAACCAGCTTCATCACTGACGTACAGTAGTATAGGTTTATAATTATGGCAGGAACATTCTTTATTTTCATGTTTTACACCATGTGCAATTTGATTTGTTTCTTCTTGAAAAATGCTACTTTGCTCATTGTTTAGTTTTGATTGTAGTATAGTTAAGTGTTCCTTATCTTCATACTGACACATGGTGTTTTCTACTTCTATCATAGCTAATTCTGCCTCATTTGTTATTAGTGGTTCTGCCAGTGGTTCTTGGCTTCCTGTTACAGAAGGTTGACTACTGTCAGGAGTATCCTTATCTAGTTGGGCTTGGTTTTCTTCTTCATGTTGCTGTTCATTGTGCAACATTGTTTTGTACTGTGTAAAGTTTACATCAATTATAGTGCTTTCATTTGCTTTGAAAGCATCCTCATATGAGTCATAGTTATCTAGTAATTGTTCTTCTTTTCTCCATGGTTTGAAGAGTTGTAGCAGGGACATGTAATATACTTCTTTATGTTGAGGAGTCTTCAATGGCAATTTGATATGATTAATTAAATTTGGTTTAGTGAGTTTAACTAAGCTGCCTTCACAGTCTGTCACTCTATATTTACCTTTTTTTTCATCAGGTTTCATATTATTTTTGTATGTGTAGCTTTGGGCTATTTGGTATAGACACATGTTTTCCAAAGTATTACTTCTGTTTGGGTAGTATGTGTCCAATAAATTGTTTTTTAAAATGTCTTGGCTGTTGGGATCATGTTTGGCTATTGTTTCTATATCTTTATATGATTTTAGAACTCTTTTTTAGATTTAGCTGGACCAAGACTTAGTCATACTATATTTTCAGATTTACCATACAATGAAGTACCAGTTAAACAATCAGCTGCTTCATAAGATCTACATTCTCTATGGGTGAGCATTTTTATGCCCAAGCTGTATAATTTCTGAGATACTATTTTATCTGATGACAGGTCATTCCAGAGGTCTTGGAGCTCTGTCTTTTCTGCTTTAGTTAAGTATGCTGTGACATATCGTGCAACTGCAGTAGAATTGTCTGCAATATACTGCACATCTCTGTTTGCATTCCATAATTGGGCAATGATTGCATTATAATCATTGATATATTTTTCTTCTTCTTTTCTTTTTATGTAATATGTATTTTTAGGTGACTTACCTTTAACACTATATCTAACTGAAGACATGAGGTTGTTTACTTGACCTGTATTTGTAACTGGTCTAGGGAAACCAAATCGGCATTTGGTGTAGTATTTGCCTTTGTTTTTGTATTTGCAACGACAATATTTTCCACATTTGTGTCTTTGAAATTGTAAAATTTGTGCACGAAGATTACTATTTGTGGCTTCTGATGGAATTTCACAAGTGACATATTTTTCAATGAACTGTAAAACAGTGGCATCACTGTCTTGACCAAATTTAGGAGCATCTTTAATCCATAAAAGCATGTGGATATGTGGTGCTCCTCTGGCTTGGTATTCTTTTCTCCAAAAGAAGTGTTACACTTCTCCAAGGGGAGGAACAGTTTTATTACAAATAAAATGTAGCATACCAATGAAGCGATGGTGAAAATATCTTGAAACATTAACAGGATCCAAAGAACAAAGTTCTCCAGGTGTTAGAATATCTATGTTTGTTTTGTTTTTATTTGATATGCGTAGGAAATCATGTAAATCTTCCCATGCATATTCTGCACAACTTAATGTAACAAACCAAGTGGGTGGGCCAAGGTTTCTGATCATACAACGTACATCTCCATGACGTCGAAACCAGTACTCTTTAGTACCACGCATATTTGCTAATAGATTTGTAATATTTGATTGTAAAACCTCATCCTTTTGTTGCACTTTCTCTAATAATTGTGTAGCTGTCATATTTTGAAAGTGTGATCCTGATTTTAATATGTGTGCAACTCCGTAACATAAAGTTGCTAGTTCACTTTCAAAGAGTAGGTGGAATATGTATTCCACATTTTGTCTAAATCTGGGATCTTCAGAATACATCCGTAATGAGCGGTATTCTGAAGCTGATATTTGAATAGGTCTATCATCATACCTTCCTCCTTTGCCATTAGGAAAGAGTAGAGGAAAAGCACGTGCTTCTATAGTTTTTTCCCATATACTGATTGGCGATCCTTTTGTTTGACGCATTTGGTCAGTTTCCAGTACATTTTGTATGGTGTCATTACAGTGCAAAGGATGAATTGTATAATGGTCTAAAATATTTGATATTGTAGCAGGATCTAGTAGCTCAAATTGACCAGCTGCTTGTGTTTCTTGAATTATTTCAGTTGTATCTTTCAAGTTTTCTTCAATATTAATTTCTTTGTAATATTCATTATTCTCTTTAAGATATTGGAAGGCTTGTCTAACTTTATATAAATCTACCAGCTGTTGCCATATTTTTTTGTCTTTTGTAGGTACTCCATTTACTAATATAATTAAAGATTGCTGCATTGGACGTTGCACTCCTAGAGTATGCACATTTTCTTTTAGATTTAATGGTAAATAAACTACTTTTCCACGAATGCCTTTTACCAATTCAGAGGGAGGTAATTTTGCTGTTTTTGGTTCAAGGCGTATTATTGCTTGAAATGGGTGTACTGTTTGAATTATGATGCTTTCATATAAATTAAGTTGCTGTAGAGGTTTTGGTACTGGGTATAATTGCAAATTATTTGTGATAGAACGTGAAGGAGTTTGGTTGTTGCCAAGTTTTGTAGTGCAATAACTGCAAAGTATTAAGGGCTCAGTTATTTCATATTTGTTTTCTGCTACAAGGTAGAGAGCTAATTCAAACCATTTAGAATCTTCATTGTCTTCTATTTTGTATGATAGGTCCACAGTTGTTGTGTTACTTTTATAAAAAATTCTACGACAACATACACATACATGGTTTGGTACTTCAGCTGATGTACTTTTAAATTTTAGTATTTCTTTTTTGTATGTGTTTAGCAAAAGGTTGCCTTGTGTAGAATTGTTGCTTAATTAGTTTAAAGCTATTTCATTCTGTAAATGGCTTTCACTTCCAAAATATTTTTTCTGGATATAGTGAATTTCTTCAAGTAGGTCTTTTGCTGTACCATGTAGAAGGATGTTATTTAACTTTGCTAGTGCTAAAGCAGGACTTTTAGCATAGTACAGTTTATAGACTAGATTTCTTATAGTTGAATGATGTGTTGATATCATTTTGATATCATGGAAAGTGGTTTTACAAGTAGGTCCTGTAATGCAGGCCAATGAATGTCCTTGTAGTCCTGTGTACTTGCGCACTGGACAGGTATCTATATTTTGCAGTAATTTAATTTTGATTTTGTCTTTGCTTTTTACATATTTATTGAGCAATTGGCGTAAAGATTTGAAACATTGTTTGGGAATGTTACACATTGACGTGCGTGGCCATTTGTACACTAGACGTTCTGATTCAGTTGAATGGAGGGGTAATTCTAAGTTTTCAGGGCATATTTTTGTAAGAAGTACTTTTTGTTCCATTATGGTATTATTCACTTTTTCATAACCTCGACCACTGCTATGTATGGCAATTGTATTCGTTTGCTTTTGTTTGTACGCTTCTTCATTAAAATATGGTTCTGTGCTTGTAGTGTGATTCCAGTCACCTCCGCTGATACTTAAGACGTTCTTTCTGTTGATATTTCGCTTATTGAGAAGTCTTTTTTGTAATTTAGTTATTAGTTTTGTTAGTGGTTTCATTTTGTTTAACAGTAAAATAAATACATTTCTTTTGAGAAGAATTGCACTGTCCATCAATGCTTCTAAGATTAATTTCCTACGATAGGTTTTAAGCTTTGAACCTGATTTCTCTCCTGTTTTTATAAGATTTTGAAGGACTTTGTGACAGTATATTTTGGTTAAAATACTTTTCTTGGTATGCTTACTTTGCAATATATTAAAATTTGAAGAAGTAGTTTTATCTGTACTGATAGCTGATTTTCTGTTAATTGTTTTTTGGTTTGTTTTACATTTTGATAGAGGAAACAAAGTTGTTGTACTTGAAACTTCTTGTGTTTCACTAAATGAGTGTATTAGCTGTTTTGTTTCAACTTTTTTTTACAAATTCTGCTAGAGATGGATGCTTATGTTGGACACCTTTATTTTCATTTGCTCTACTTTTGCGTTGCTTTCTACGGACTTGACTTTTGGTAGGCATTCTTTAGGGTCTGTTGAAAAAAATAAAGAAGATATGGGTTGGAGTGTTCTGGAATGTATGCGTGCTGTGTGCATGAGTATTTGTGTAAGATGATAAAGATGTATGTAATGGTGTGTGATTATGCATTGGGAACTAAAACTAGTAGGGATAGGTATTCTTGAATTTATGTGTTACTAAACTGGGGTTCAGATGACAAAAAAAAAGTAAGCTAGTGGTGTGGAAAAGTACAAATAGTAAATCTAATGTATACAATTAAAACAGTTGTTTGTTCTATAATATGAAAATTGTAGTGGTTCAGTTGGGTAATTTGTGTGTCCAAAATTAGAAATTTGTGGGCCATTCTGGCTGTAAATCGCTGTTTAAGACATGGACATTTTTTGACAAAATGGTACAAAATCTCTATTTTTAGAAACCGAAATAGCTCGTATTAACGTTATAGTATATTTGATTAATAATACAAATATTATGGTGATATTTTACTTACTTTTTTTTTAAATTAACAGGTAACTTCTTAGTTTTTCTTTCTTCTTCGAATTCGGCTGCTTCTTTTCAGGAAACTGGTCTTCACTGCAATTGTAAAAGCTTCAAATTAGTAACTTTGTTTGTATATTGCACTGTTTTTAATTTAGATATTGATTTTTTTAATTGAAATCCTCAGTGCCTTCTGTAAAACCATGAAACTAATTTATTTACATAAGATACATTGCATCAGTTCAGTACATATGATATGTTCTTAATGAACAAATTGTATTGAATGACTAACTGTAGCAACAAAAAAAATATCTTTACTATGTCTTGTGAAATTTATAATATATTAGTGAATACCACTATTTCTGTAAGTAAACTGTTCTAGGTAATAGCGCCTCAATGTCATGTCTAATTTAAAGTAATTAAGTAAATAAATAAATAAAAACAAAAAATATGAAATTGTATAAGTATTTTTATAAAGGTTTAAACATAGATTGTGTTTGCATGCAATTTTGTTTGAATATATGTAGTCTATATATTTCATTTAAAACATGTTAGTTTAACATGATTTGAGTGTGTGTGTATAAAGAAAGTAAATAGTATAAAGGTTTATAAGTGATAGTTGATTTTAGGAAATTGAAAAAAGTACAGTAAATTCATTTTACAGATTCTACAAGGTAAAAGTCTGTTTGAAAATGTGTTCATCTACTATACAGAAAATATGCATACCTGAAGTTTGTGTTCATGCATATGGATATGCATGGAGCTGCAAGTAGAAATCTTGAAGACTTGTACAGTATTTCTGGTGGATGCTGCTTGCCAATGATATGACACTTGTACTCAGAGAGATTCAGAGTACATTTGCAGTGCTGATCTATGATGATGCAGTTAGATGTAGAGGTCTTGAATGTGATTGGTGCATGGTCATGTGATTTTTGAGGTACATCCAATGAGGGAATGGCAGAGACCGTGTAGTGGAAATGGTAGAAGGGCTGTTCATGTTACGATATGTCCGCGGACATGGCGGTAGTTCGCGGACATCGGGAGTTACATCCGGGGATTTTTGGGTTCAGAAGTCATGCAAATGAGAATAAGCACCGAAAGGGATTGGTCAGGAAAGTTTGGTGGGTGTGTTGTGCCAGGAGAGATTTTCTCAGATACTCTTTTTGCTGAGAGAACAAAAGATAGCTATGGCTGTGTGTTTCAGAAAACAGATTGTTTGGATTTTAGGAGATGTGTGGTTACATTGGTTGAAGGTGCATGCAGAAAGCTGTGGAGTAGCTGTAGATCTTGGATTCCCACATGTGGAAGTACACTGGCATGGAGTACGTGGAATGAAGTGGTTGGACTTGCTACCTCTCTGTGCTACTTTGGAGACAGAGCAACATCCAGACATAATTGTAATTCATTGTGGAGGGAACAGTTTAGGACATGTGACTGGAATTTTGTTTGCAATTTGCTATGAAAGAAGGACTAGGAAGGTTATGGACATGTTTCCTAATTCTCAAGTGATATTTTCACGGATTGCGCAGAGACAAATGTGGCTTCGTTCTTCTTCATTTGGTCCACAAATGGAAAAAGCAAGGCGCAATGTTAATAAGGCTGTTTGTGCCTTTCTAGGAGATTTTGGCATGTCATCTTTTCACAATGAAAATATTATGTTTTGTAGTACATACATTTTTCGCAGAGATGGAGTCCATCTTACTTATGCTGGCAATCAGATTTTTCTGAGAAATGTACAAAATGCATTGCGACCTTTTTTGGAATTACAACAACGATTTTGAAGTAGATGTTAAGCATTTACAATTTTTGACTTACAAACACCACCCAAAGGCTCTTTTCAGAGCCACCACTTCTTTCCAGAGAAAATTACAATGTTTGTGATGGAGTAGCAACCCCATTTTTTTAATGTTCGCGAACTGTCCGCGGACTTCTAAAAAATACAAAGAGCCCTGCTTCATTTATCTTCACTTCTATTTTTTAACTGGGAAAGGCGGCTCTGAAAAGAGCCTTATTTTTTTTTTATTTTTGTAATTTTGTATTTTTTTTGGTTTTTCAGACACGACACACTAGGCGAGGAGGGTAAAGGAGGGTAAAGGGGGGGACACCAACCACAGGGATGAGAAAGGGCGAGCTGAGAGAGGAAGATGTAGAGTGGGTTTTATTTGGGTAGTGAGCAGATCTTCTCGTGCTCTGAGACGATAGTCTCAAAAGCACTCCGAAGTCGCTCCCCCCTGCAGAGTACTGTGGCACAGTACATACATACAACTGTGACCCTCGAAAGGTAAGGGTCATCAGCATTCTGTATGGCCTGTGAGGCAGCTTGAGGAAGACGCTGTCCCACAGAGGTGGTCCTTGTGGTGACAGGATCAGAAACAGAGGATGAAGTAGAGGAAATCAACCTGCTACGTTCTTCGCAAGGTACAACCCTGCGAATAGCCCCAGAGTGAAATGACCTCAGGTGTCGCTTCATAGTAGTGGTCCCAAAGCTGTACTTACCGTGCTTCCCGCGACTGAGTATCATTTTACACTCATTGCAGGTAACACGGTTCGCACAAGCATTAGGAACATTACCATGAATGGTAAATAACCGCCACACCCTAGACTCACGCCTAGTGCGGGTAGTAGGGTTTTCCTCTACCTCATTCGCATCATCCTCTTCTTCCTCCTCTGCATCCTCACTCCTGTTCCCCTCTTCAGGTCCTTGTGGAGGTGGTGGTGGTGGAGGGGGTGGGGGTGGTGCTCAAGCAGGTGCAGCACCAAGTGGCAGTTCAGCAGCCAAGGATGCCATCTCGATGATGGTGTAGTCTGCAGGTGGCAGCAAAAATCACTGTGTTCTGAAGAATAGCCAGAAACACAATGGGAATAAGATCTTGGGCGTGGTCTTTTATAGGGGTGCTTGTGCGCGGTTCGCGGACATGCGCACTGTCCGCGGACAGATCGAACACAAAAAAAGGATCAGAAAGTTTCAAAAGGTATATAGAAACTCAAGATTGCTATGTGGGACTTGTGCCATGGTGAGATTTTATTGAAAAATATTATGGATTAACTGAAAATGTACTTTTAAATTGTTCGGGGACACGAACAGTGTCCGCATTTCAGGACACACGATGAGCGTGGGCGCGGTCATATGATCTGTTCGCGAACTAGTCCGCGAAGGAAGTGCCTGTCCGCGGGACACCAAGTGCACGGAGATTGGTTAGCGCATGCGCATTGATGTCCTACGGACACTGTTCGGGTTCTGAAGTAATTAAAAGTGCGTTGCACGTGAAACGAACATTTCAGGACACCGCGTGTGTTCTTAGAACAGTTTAAACTTGGTAGCGAACAGTAAGGACAGATATAGTGTTCTTCAGGACATGTGTAATTTCGTTTATGTACGAACATTTCAGGACACCAATAGCGTTCTTAGAACAGTTTGAACTTGCTAGCGAACAGTACCGGACAGGTATCGTGTTCTTTAGGACACTTTAATTTTTGTTTGTTTACGAACAATTCAGGACACCGCGTGTGTTCTTAGCACAGTTTCATGGTGCTAGCGAACACTGCGAACAGTTGTACTGTTGTTCAGGACACATCATTTTCATTTATTTACGAATATTTCAGGACACCAATTGTATTCTTAGGACAGTTTTAAGTTGATAGCGAACATTACGGACAGATATACAGGGTAATTCATAGAAAATCGCACAAAAGTGGCGCACGCGACTGGCGCACAGCATGCCCGTGTGAATGTCTGCGCCAGCCGCGTGCGCTAAAATCGATTTCCGCGCACAGCATATTCATGGATTTTCGCATCCAAAACCAGCGGTGGCGCAGCGTGGCGCAGCGACCCTGCAGCAGCGCCAGTTACACCCCCAAGAACGCCCTCGCGCAAGGAAAAACCTTCAAAATCCCCAAATAATCGCAAAGGGCTGCGCTAACCCTGGACCAGTTCACAGGACTGGCAAACAGCAGACGCCAAGCGGGGAATGTGTATAACAGGGGTTCGTGGGAAGTATCACACGCGATTCCAGCAGGGTACGTTTATTTCAGGGGTGCGCGGGAAGTTCCACACACGATTTCAGCAGGGTATGTGTATTTCAGGGGTGCGCGGGAAGTTCCACATGCGATTGGCCCCGTGTGAGCAGGGTATGTGTATTCCAGGGGTGCGCGGGAAGTTCCACATGCGATTTCAGCAGGGCATGTGTATTTCATGGGTGCGCGGGAAGTTCCACACGCGATTGGCCCCGTGCGAGCAGGGTACGTGTATTCCAGGGGTGCGCGGGAAGTTCCACACGCGATTACAGCAGGGTACGTGTATTTCAGGGGAGCGAGGGAAGTTCCACATGCGAATGGCCCCGTGCGAGCAGGGTACGTGTATTTCAGGGGTGCGCGGGAAGTTCCACACGTGATTGTCCCCGTGCGAGCACGGTACGTGTATTTCAGGGGTGCACGGGAAGTTCCACACGTGATTTCAGCAGGGTACGTGTATTTCAGGGGTTCTGGGGAGTACTACACGTGAATTGGCTGTGTGGGTCCTCCCAGGTTTTCGCTCTACAACCTCCACGGCCCCTGCAGGCAGCCCACACCACGGGGGACTACCCTGCACCCCTGCTCATGTCCCGCATGCAGCCCATCCACCATGGGCATGCCCCCCAGCCAACCCACATGTCACCTTGCACTACTGATCAACAATGCATGTCTCCCACCACCCCCGCCACCCAGCCACCAGGGGCAGCCTCCACCAGGCCCCCACTCATGTCCACCACCACCCCCACCCCCCAGCCACCAGGGGCAGCCTCCACCAGGCCCCCACTCATGTCTCCCACCACCCCCACCCCCCAGCCACCAGGGGCAGCCTCCACCAGGCCCCCACTCATGTCTCCCACCACCCCCACCCCCCAGCAGTGCAGGGGCAGCCTCCAACAGGCCCCCACTCATGTCTCCCACCACCCCCACCCCCCAGCAGTTCAGGGGCAGCCTCCACCAGGCCCCCACTCATGTCTACCACCACCCCCACCCCCCAGCCACCAGGGGCAGCCTCCACCAGACCCCATTCATGTCCCCCACCACCCCCACCCCCCAGCAGTGCAGGGGCAGCCTCCAACAGGCCCCCACTCATGTCCCCTATTACCCCCACCCACCAGCAGTGCAGGGGCAGCCTCCAACAGGCCCCCACTCATGTCCCCTATTACCCCCACCCCCAGCAGTGCAGGGGCAGCCTCCACCAGGCCCCCACTCATGTCCCCTATTACCCCCACCCCCCAGCAGTGCAGGGGCAGCCTCCAACAGGCCCCCACTCATGTCTCCCACCACCCCCACCCCCCAGCAGTGCAGGGTCAGCCACTCACCAGGCCCCCACTCATGTCTCCCACCACCCCCACCCCCCAGCCACCAGGGACAGCCTCCAACAGGCCCCCACTCATGTTCTACCACCACCCCCACCCCCCAGCCACCAGGGGCAGCCTCCACCAGGCCCCCACTCATGTCCCCTATTACCCCCACTCCCCAGCAGTGCAGGGGCAGCCTTCAACAGGCCCCCACTCATGTCTCCCACCACCCCCACCCCCCAGCAGTGCAGGGGCAGCCTCCACCAGGCCCCCACTTATGTCTCCCACCACACCCACCCCCCAGCAGTGCAGGGGCAGCCTCCAACAGGCCCCCACTCATGTCTCCCGCCACCCCCACCCCCCAGCCACCAGGGGCAGCCTCCACCAGGCCCCCACTCATGTCTACCACCACCCCCAACCCCCAGCCACCAGGGGGAGATTCCACCAGGCCCCCACTCATGCCTACCACCACCCCCACCCCCCAGCCACCAGGGGCAGCCTCCACCAGGCCCCCATTCATGTCTCCCACCACCCCCACCCCCCAGCCACCAGGGGCAGATACCATCAGGCCCCCACTCATGTCTCCCACCACCCCCACCTCCCAGCAGTGCAGGGGCAGCCTCCACCAGGCCCCCACTCATGTCTCCCACCACCCCACCCCCCAGCCACCAGGGGCAGCCTCCAACAGGCCCCCACTCATGTCTACCACCACCCCCACCCCCCAGCCACCAGGGGCAGCCTCCACCAGGCCCCCACTCATGTCTCCCACCACCCCCACCCACCAGCAGTGCAGGGGCAGCCTCCACCAGGCCCCACTCATGTCCCCTATTACCCCCACCCCCCAGCAGTGCAGGGGCAGCCTCCACCAGGCCCCCACCCATGTCTACCACCACCCCCACCTCCCAGCCACCAGGGGCAGATTCCACCAGGCCCCCACTCATGTCTACCACCACCCCCACCCCCCAGCCACCAGGGGCAGCCTCCACCAGGCCCCCACTCATGTCTCCCACCACCCCCACCCCCCAGCCACAAGGGGCAGATACCATCAGGCCCCCACTCATGTCTCCCACCATCCCCACCCCCCAGCAGTGCAGGGGCAGCCTCCACCAGGCCCCCACCCATGTCTACCACCACCCCCACCCCCAGCTACCAGGGGCAGCCTCCACCAGACCCCCACTCATGTCTCCCACCACCCCCACCCCCCAGCCACCAGGGGCAGATACCATCAGGCCCCCACTCATGTCTCCCACCACCCCACCCCCCAGCAGTGCAGGGGCAGCCTCCACCAGGCCCCCACCCATGTCTACCACCACCCCCACCCCCCAGCCACCAGGGGCAGCCTCCACCAGGCCCCCACTCATGTCTCCCACCACCCCCACCCCCCAGCAGTGCAGGGGCAGCTTCCACCAGGCCCCCACCCATGTCCACCACCACCCCCAGCCCCCAGCCACCAGGGGCAGCCTCCACCAGGCCCCCACTCATGTCTACCACCACCCCCAACCCCCAGCCACCAGGGGCAGCCTCCACCAGGCCCCCACTCATGTCTCCCACCACCCCCACCCCCCAGCAGTGCAGGGGCAGCCTCCAACAGGCCCCCACTCATGTCCCCTATTACCCCCACCCACCAGCAGTGCCGAGGCAGCCTCCAACAGGCCCCCACTCATGTCCCCTATTAACCCCACCCCCCAGCCACCAGGGGCAGCCTCCACCAGGCCCCCACCCATGTCTACCACCACCCCCACCCCCCAGCCACCAGGGGCAGCCTCCACCAGGCCCCCACTCATGTCTTCCACCACCCCCACCCCCCAGCAGTGCAGGGGCAGCCTCCACCAGGCCCCCACCCATGTCTACCACCACCCCCACCCCCCAGCCACCAGGGGCAGCCTCCATAAGGCCCCCACTCATGTCTACCACCACCCCACCCCCCAGCCACCAGGGGCAGCCTCCACCAGGCCCCCACTCATGTCTCCCACCACCCCCACCCCCCAGCCACCAGGGGCAGATATCATCAGGCCCCCACTCATGTCTCCCACCACCCCCACCCGCCAGCAGTGCAGGGGCAGCCTCCACCAGGCCCCCACCCATGTCTACCACCACCCCACCCCCCAGCCACCAGGGGCAGCCTCCACCAGGCCCCCATTCATGTCTCCCACCACCCCCGCCCCCCAGCAGTGCAGGGGCAGCCTCCACCAGGCCCCCACCCATGTCTACCACCACCCCCACCCCCCAGCCACCAGGGGCAGCCTCCACCAGGCCCCCACTCATGTCTACCACCACCCCCACCCCCCAGCCATCAGGGGCAGCCTCCACCAGGCCCCCACTCATGTCTCCCACCACCCCCTCCCCCAAGCAGTGCAGGGGCAGCCTCCAACAGGCCCCCACTCATGTCCCCTATTACCCCCACCCACCAGCAGTGCAGGGGCAGCCTCCAACAGGCCCCCACTCATTTCCCCTATTACCCCCACCCCCCAGCCACCAGGGGCAGCCTCCACCAGGCCCCCACCCATGTCTACCACCACCCCCACCCCTCAGCCACCAGGGGCAGCCTCCACCAGGCCCCCACTCATGTCTCCCACCACCCCCACCCCCCAGCAGTGCAGGGACAGCCTCCACCAGGCCCCCACCCATGTCTACCACCATCCCCCAGCCACCAGGGGCAGCCTTAACCAGGCCCCCAATCATGTCTACCACCACCCCCTACCCCCAGCCACCAGGGGCAGCCTCCACCAGGCCCCCACTCATGTCTCCCACCACCCCCACCCCCCAGCAGTGCAGGGGCAGCCTCCAACAGGCCACCACTCATGTCCCCTATTACCCCCACCCACCAGCAGTGCAGGGGCAGCCTCCAACAGGCCCCCACTCATGTCCCCTATTACCCCCACCCCCCAGCCACCAGGGGCAGCCTCCACCAGGCCCCCACCCATGTCTACCACCACCCCCACCCCCCAGCCACCAGGGGCAGCCTCCACCAGGCCCCCACTCATGTCTCCCACCACCCCCACTCCCCATCAGTGCAGGGGCAGCCTCCACCAGGCCCCCACCCATGTCTACCACCACCCCACCCCCTAGCCACCAGGGGCAGCCTCCACCAGGCCCCCACCCATGTCTACCACCACCCTCACCCCCTAGCCACCAGGGGCAGCCTCCACCAGGCCCCCCACTCATGTCTCCCACCACCCCCACCCCCCAGCAGTGCAGGGGCAGCCTCCACCAGGCCTCCACCCATGTCTACCACCACCCCCACCCCCCAGCCACCAGGGGCAGCCTCCACCAGGCCCCCACTCATGTCTCCCACCACCCCCACCCCCAGCAGTGCAGGGGCAGCCTCCACCAGGCCCCCACTCATGTCTCCCACCACCCCCAACCCCCAGCACCGTGGGGCACCTGCCAGCAGGCCCCCACTCATGTCCAACTCATGTTCCCCTGCACCCCCACCCCCCAGCACCGTGGGGCACCTGCCAGCAGGCCCCCACTCATGTCCAACTAATGTTCCCCTGCATCCCCACCCCCCAGCACCGTGGGGCACCTGCCAGCAGGCCCCCACTCATGTCCAACTAATGTTCCCCTGCACCCCCACCCCCCAGCACCGTGGGGCACCTGCCAGCAGGCCCCCACTCATGTCCAACTCATGTTCCCCTGCACCCCCACCCCCCAGCACCGTGGGGCACCTGCCAGCAGGCCCCCACTCATGTCCAACTCATGTACCGCAGCCCACATGTCATCACAATCTAGATCCCCGGTCCCCATGGTCAGCCTCCAAATGCAAAACACCCACCCGAGTATTGCATCCACCCACTCAGAAATGGAAATAACATGATAGAACTGCAATTGCAAGTTTGGAAACGAACACATGTCCCTCACATACACCCAATGGGTGTCAGTGAATCTCCAAACCCGTATCATGATATGCATGAAACCAATGAGATGATACTACACATTGAAGTTTGATCTAAAAATATGTATTAAAGAAAACAAGAATTGAATCAAAAATAAACTAACAGAAATGGGAATTTAAAAAAAGTAAAAAGAAGCATGTCCATGAAAAAATGCTAAACCAAAAATCAGAATCCAAAGGAATGGTGTCCAAAGTCACAGTCCATAAAAGAAAATCCAATGTGAAATTATAATAGAAAGCCATTGCTCCATGAGTAAATGGTAAAAAGAAATGAAAATCCAACAGATAACTATGTACAGGTGAACAAGCCAGGGTCCATGATCCCAACAAAAGAAATGAAACCTATCTAACAACACTACCTAATAAAAAATAACTATATACAAAAATGTGGCCCATTGTCCAAAATGTCCAAAGAAAAAGCAAAAACAAAGGAAACCTAACACTAACTACATAACTATTTACATGGGCAGCGGACTAGTCCAACGGCTCATTGGATGTTGTCATGGGCCAGGGCATCATCGAACTCCTGTTCAATGGCTTGGAGGCGGGCATGTTCCCTGGCCACGAGGTCTCGCAGGGATAAAGCAGTGTCCAGCTCCAACTCCCTGCGAAGACCCTCGAGGCACTCAGCCCGCTCCAGCGCCCTCCGCATGGAGTTCTCCGCCCTGACCACTGTGAGCCGTTCCTCCTCTGCCCGCTGCCGCTCCGCACCGATCCACTGGCCCAACCGCTCCCACACGGAAGCCACTCCCATTCCAGGGTTCTCCTGCCCTCCGGCCGATGCCTGCACCCCTGATGTTGATGGCCCCGAGCCATGATGCCTCCCACGTCGAGCCTGCCGCTGCCTCCGACGCAACTGCCTGTGCCAGCACGACGGCATCCAGGCTGATGGTATCCACCGACGCCGTCGTGCACGTGCCCTGCCCGATGATGCCGTCACATCCTCCATCTGCTGGGGTCCAGTTGCTGGTGTGTCCACCCCTGCTGGACCTCCGACTCCCGACTGTGGCAGGGATGGGATCCCCACCGAGCCGGCTGCATTGGTCGGGGCAGGTCCACAGGGGGCCCCGGTGGCATCTGGGCCGGAAGACGGCATGGAGAACGACTGGTGCATAGTCTGCACAGAGGAGGAGAGGGTTGCCAGATTGGCCGAGACATGTAGGAAACCCCCGACCATGGCCGTTCCCAACTGGGCCACGTCAGCACGGTGCTCTCCGTGATGACGTGCATGCTCCTCCCGGGAAGCACGCACCTCATCACAAATTGCACCTGTGCGCAACGCAACACCAATCAGGACCTTCTCCATACGGCCAGGGGTCCCCTCGTACGAAGGTGGAGGGGAGTCAGATTACATGGACATCCCCCCTACCTGCGGACGGGCCTGGGATGGGGCATCCCTGCTGGTGCATGGTGGTGCAGTCACAGTGTCAGGGACAGTGACATGCACAGGCCCCTCCACGGCGACCTGTGCTGCCTCCTGCCCCTGCCCCTGGACTGCAACACTTGCACCAGCAGAGATGCCCCCACCAGGCCCCATGTGCGCCTCAGTAGCGGCCTCCTCCTCCTCTGTGGAAACTACCAACCTGGATGGCTCCACCCCGTCTTCCGCCATTGCAAGCCCCTGTGGGGGCTCACCCACCCCTTCCGCTGCAGCCGTGGGGGCATTCCCGCCACTTTGCTCGACAGAGCCGTCTCCGCCCTCTTCTTCAGGTGGCGCTGTGTAGAGGGAGACATAGAACACAAGCATCAGGGTACTGTACAATGGTCCCCTAGACAGGAAGCAATAGCAGATGAGTGGCACTGTCAAAGATCACTTCCATCATGTCCCTCCACAACACATGGCTCAGTGCAGGTAAAACACATGCGGTAACAGGCATGGCGCATGCTATGGACATTAGCATACATGTCCAAGTTATTCTTTAAACATACACTGTTGTTTTGGAACTCACATGCATCATGTGCCATGCCTATCACATGCACACACTTCACCCTAGTTTCATCCATCTGGCCTCGTACACCACAGACACAGTGGATACAAGGATGACTAGGCTGCATCAGTGAACCGGAACATTGCCACAGACATGTGTCATGCATCCCAGGCATTCACAAGTCACAGACACGCTGGTCAGACACACAGACATGGACAGCATATATGTACATGGCATCAGCACCCATCCCTCACCCATGTCCAGGAACAGAGACTGGCATGCTTTCATGTGGCCATTCCACATAGGGCAACCCATGTTGCATTTGAACACATGCACCAACCGTGTGGTTCACACATTACTGGTCTCACATGCATGACGTCCCTGCACACACACATGCATACATGGGCTATCTCACACATACAGGCAGGTATCAGACAACCAGCACACTGCGACATTCCCTATCTCACACAGCATTGCTTGGCCACTTACCGCTCAACTCCGGACGGGTCTGCCTCTCAAGGATCTGGCCGTGGAGCGCTGGGCCTACGCGTTCCAGGACCCTCATCTGAATGGTACTCATGCGGCCCCGGTCCCCCTCCACGAGGCGCCGGGCCTTCAAGAGGGTCCTGGACCTGCAGTCATCCCAGCACTTCTTGACATGTTGGTAGTCGCGACTGCCACCCCCTCCGCGTTGATGGCAGTCACGATGTCCGTCCAGATCCGAGTCCGTCCTTCCTTGTTGGCGCGCTTACTTCCGAAGAGGGCATCATACTGTCCCAGGACTTGCTCCACCAGGACACCAACTTCGGTGGCACTGAAGCTGGTGCCCCTCTGCCTCTCTGGCCTGGGGTTGCCAGTGGTGCCAGATGTAGCAGTGCCCGACATGAGGCAGGAGTGGGTGGCAACTGGGTCCTGGGGCTGGGCTGTGGAGCGATGGTATCCCAGTCGGGAGTACTCTGTTCCAGCAGGGGTGGACACAGCAAATGGACCCCTGCAGATGGCTGATGTGCAGGCACCAAAAGGCAGGGCACGGTGGCAGCAGGCAGGCAGGTAGGCAGGCAGCAGCAGATGGCTCGTGGGAGGCTGCTCGGGGCTCTGGGGGGCAGTAATTCGGCCTTTTGGGCAGGAGCGTGGTCTTCCGTGTGCTTATGCGTGGCCAGCTTGATACGGAGTGATTTGGCACGTGAAAATCCTGCACGTCTGTGTGTAAATCGAGGAAAGGCCCTTAGCGCGTATGCACGTCAGCACGCATATGCGATTTCATTGGACCAAAGGCCCTTAGCGCGTGAGCGCGTCTGTGACGTGAGGCGCGCAGGTGTTTCCCTCATTACACGTGATGACAGAGCACACGTGGATTTCCACCAATCGCGTGTGGAACTTCCTGCGCACCCCAGAAATACACGTACCCAGGCCAATCGCGTGTACGCTCACTTCCCTCCGATTACACGCGATGACACTCGGACGTGCAGTTTCATTTCATTGGCCCAAAGGCCACCATGCGCAGCTGTGACGTCACGCGCATGGCCGTAGAGAATGGCGCATGTAAAAATGAAGAGATACACGTCCGAGTGTCAAAGCGCGTAATTGGTGGAAATGGCCTCATCGCGTATGCGCGTCTGTGACGTGTGTATAAAAGGTACGTGTAGGACGCCATTTCCTTGTACGTGCTTTTCGTGGAGAGCGAGTGGGTGAAATCTGTACTTCTTGTCGGTTCACACGCGATTTACTTCACAGCGTTTCCAGTTCGTACTCCCTGTTACCTCTGACAGTTTTTTCTCTTTTCCTCTTTTCCCTGGGCCTGTTTCCTCAAACAGCTCCCCTACTACTGTTGTCCTGTCTCCTCAGACAGCATACAATTCTTCTTTTGGCGGGGGTTTTGCCAACGCGCACACGCGCATATTTTTCACGCTTTTGTTTCTGGCAGACGGTGAGTCGCGCACGTATCTAACATCTGTGCTTGCCCCGTGTGTCGCGTACCCCTTCAGAGGTCATTCTAGGCTGCGTGTGACACACATACGTTCATTCTTGTGTTCCTGGGTGCCACAGCGCAGTGCAGGTTTTTTTTTCCACGCACGTGGTCTAGGAGGGGTTGCATGCACCTTACTTCCCTTTTTTGGGCTGCCTGTGCGTTGCGTGTCCCGTCATCTTTCCCCAGGGGTGACATACAGCTTTGCTAGAGCACTAGGGTACGATTACCATCTGGTACCCAAGCCCTTTGACCCCCAATTGCCCAGGACAATAGTTCACATCAACTCCCATACGCACAATAACATCAGTGCAATGGCTGGGAGGCGAACAAGCCATAAGGGTGACAAAGGTGGCCGAGCCCCAAGTGGTGGCCGTGGTGGATCCGGTAGGGGACGTGGCCGTCACTTGCAGGGTGCCCCTAGCCCCCCATGTGTGGAGGAGCAGTCAGGGACACCCATGCCCCCCCCCCTGGTTGAGGTTACCGTGGCTGACACCATCCATGCTCAGCCCTTGTTGGACCAGCCCACTGTGGAACCAGACCTGGCACAGGGTGACTCCATGGCTGACTTCCAGGTCAGCAGGTCTAGGCCACGTGCGCCGGTGAACGTTGGTGTCATCAGGCCACGTGGATCAGGGGCAGCTAGGTCATCTGCTGCCCCGCGTAGGCAGGCTGGGGAGGCTGCAGGGGCAGCTGCGGCTCCATCCACCCCACCTCTCACACACCCAGCCAGGAAAGTGTCGGTCCAAGTCCATCATGCTGACATTCCCCATCACACTTGAGATAATGCCTGCACCAACTCCCATGCTGAGTGTGCAATCCCACGCTCCTGCCCCTTGTGTCCAGAGCGGCGCAGGACACTCCGGATCCCCACCACCTTCCAAGCGGAATAGGAAGAGTGCTCGTCCAGTAGAGGCTGATGCCCCAGACACGGCTACACAGTCCGGCCCGTCAAGGAAGCCCAGCTTCAATGAGGCCGAACTGAATGCACTTGTAGAGTATGTGTCCGCACATGACCGCGAAATGGTGATTGTTGCAGGATCCAAGACCACACCTGCACAACGTCAGGCACACTGGCAGACCATTGCGGACATCATAAGTGCCCTTGGAATCGTGAGGCGCACAGCTAATGATTGCTACAAGCGCTGGAATGACCTGAAGCGCAGGGCAAAGAATAAGCTGGCCTCAAGTCATGCCGCAACTCTAGTGACTGGAGGTGGGTCTCCAGCAGACGACATAGAACTCACTCCACATGAGCAGGTTGCTGGGACCTACGTCATGGAGGAACAGATCCAAGGCGTGGGAGTAGTGGCAGATTACGAGGCATTGTCCGGTGAGTGCACATGCATGTGTGTGTCATCCATGTGCATGTTGTGTGTGGGAGGGTTTCTGTTTGGGTGCCAGGGGAGGGTGTGTGTGCCTGAGTGGTTTGGCTCACCCATGTGCCTCTTCCAAAACATTCTTTGCACCAGCATTTGGGTATAGCAGCATCCCTTCGGCCAACATTAGACATCCAGCCCAACAGCACGCCAGTTGCCCTTGGAGTGTCATCTTGCCACTACACTGTTGATTATTTACCACTGCTTATTCAGGCAGATTGTTTGCATACCACCACTTTTACTCGGGATTTCTCAGTCCTATTGTCACATGTCTGACATGGCTATGGTACAGTGGACTGGCTCAGTTTCCTGGACATGATTAGTTTGGAAATGTCCCTGTGCTATAGGACCATTTTTGACTGGCAGCTGCATGTTAAACATTAGAACCATTACAATGAAAATGATCAATCATATGAACTAACTGGACTGAATGAACAATCCCTCTCCCTCTTCACTTCATGGCTAGGGTACATGCCATCTGTGTGATGGCATGTGTATTTGACCTGCCAATCACTGGCCAATGTGTGATGGCACTGCTAGGCAGCATGCAGCAAATGTGTTCATCTTCCATGTTGGTGTCATCAATGTGTGGCATCTGCCTCCCCATCACACGCAGTTACGGTGCATGCATGGGAGTGTTCTAGTCATGTGGGACTATCAAGTACTGTTTCTGTAGCCTCTCAGCCCTCATTGTGTGCCATGGTGCTAATGCCTGTTTCCATTTGTTTTCTTTTATGTCTTTGCAGGGGAAGACGCACCTGATACTGCTGGGGTTGTGGAGATGGTGCAGACCCAGGGGGGGTCTGAGGGCCAACCGACCACCAGTGAGGGACGTGGTGTGGTGGTGGGTGAGAACCCACAACTGCTGCAGGTCGTGCTCTCAAGGGGTGTCTCTGGCTGCACCTCCCCCGAGCTGTACTCAGGTGTTGATTCGGATGATGAGACCTACGTGCCGTCGCAGGTCAGTGTTCCTGGGAGGGATTCTGTTCTGTCCGACCCACCTGCACCAGGGTTAGAACCCTCAATGGGGATGTCAGTGTTGGCAGGCATGCCTATGGTGGTTACGGATGCAGGGTCACACTCCGCGACATCTGATCCTGTTCCTGGGCCAGCAGATCAGAGGGGGAATGCAGTCCTGCAGCATCAGGCAGTGCCGGCACAGCAAGGTGCAGTTCGCCTTGCCTCAGACAGGTGTGGTGCCCGCCGACGTGGTGGCCATACGCCACCTGGCAATACCGCATGGGAGCAATCCATTTACGGTATGGCAACCCAACAGGCAGCATCATCAGAGATGATGGCTCAGGCCATGGATAGGGTGGCCACTTCCATTGTCCCCCCGAGAGGCTGATGGAGCGACTACAGCAGGCAACCGACTCCATCTGCCAGTCACACAGGGAGGACATGTTGGCGTCCAACAGGGACAGGCGGGCGGCACTAGCGACTCTGAAGGAAGCCATCTCCATAGAGTCCCAGGGCCACAGGGAAGCCCTGAGGCTGGAACTCCTTCACCTCAGGACGACTCTTGTTGAGCTTGAGGCTTCAACAGACCGAAGGACAGAACAGCAGCTGGAGCATCTCACCCGTACGCTCTCAGCTGAGAAGCAGGCAACTAGGGCGGAGGTCCGGGCATCCCGTGAGTTGTTGCATGGGGACCTCCGCACACTCATCCTCCAGAACGAGACCTACCACACCCGCATGCTTGCAGCCATGGAGGAACAGACTAGGGCCTTGCGTGGGCTGCCTCCCATAGTGCCACCACCTCCGGATGCAGCTGCACAGGGTGAGAATAGCGACAGCAGTGATACTCCCACAATAGGGTAGCCGTGTGGGCCATGAGCCCATGGAGGTGTTTTTTTTTCCCCAAGATCCACACAGGTGGGTTTTGGTGTGCACCCTGTCCTCGGACCTCCTAGGTGGCCTCCCCAACCCCCCCCCCCCCGGCCCATTAATGGCCATTTTTATTTTTTTATTTATTTTTTTTTTCATGATTTTTTTTTTTTGGGACAGTGTGTTGCCTTGTGTGGCTCCCGTGGGCATACGCTGCATTGTGGCTGGGCATATGCAGGCTTGTCATGGATTTGGTTCAGATACTTGGGTTTTTGTCACACACACCCCTCCTGCTTCCCGTTTCCATGGGCTTGCAAAGGGTGTGCCCAAGTGACATTGACGTACATGGTGACATTGGACTCCCATGAGCTGTGTGGGCAGTCTGTAGTCAATACTGTGTATACATTCATAGTGCATATTGTTGTTGTATTGTACACTGCGTGGTGTATTCATATGTGCCTCTGCATCCATCTCATCCTACATATTTGCAGGTCCATTCCTCATGTCTTCACAATGCGGTCCACCTTGGAACTGGAGTCCATGTTGTAAGCAGTGCACCTACACTCTTGCGTGGCGCCAACACTGTATACTTGCAAGTGTTCGGAGGGCTGTCATCATCAGGTGGTGAGGCTAGCTAATTTTTAAGTCTGTAATGTCATGTTTAAGATGGGTTGGAGGTTGTGTAGGTGATTGGTTTTATTGGTAAGTATTTGGTAATGTGGGCTGCAGGTCCTGCATTACTGTGAGCATTTCATGTGTGGACATGTTTCCATTAGGGACACTGTAGCTGCTGACACTTGGGGCATGTTGTGGGGATTCATTTCTTTCCTCTCACATTGCATGACATGCCATGGTGTGTTGTGTGGCCGTGCCGTGGAGGGGGTGGGTGACATGGCACTGTTTTCATGTAGTATTTTGCAAGTGGGTATTCATTTATGCTGCATGGAAGTGTATTTTCATGACACTGTATTGGTGGTGTTTGTGTAGGTAGGGATGCACACATTGTGACACTTCCACATGAACAATATCAGGCTGCTATGGTTCTGACAGTTACACAAAATGGGGACTGACCCAGACGTGGTACAGCTAATGATGGGGTCACCAATATTCACATAACAAGGGTTTCAAAAGCCGTAAAGACTAAATTTGAAAATTTATGAAATGATTTTAAATGGTATCCAGCAGGATATCCTACTTATTCCAACTTAGAACAACCCAAGGTCACCATAAGAAGCATAGAGCAACATCATTTTACACAAAGAAAAACGTATTTTCTTTCTGACTTATTTATTTCACAAAAAAGAGAGAGTGTGTTTAACAAATACATAAAATTCATTACTTTCAACAAAGACATACAGTTATAATTTGAGCAAAATCTAAGTGCAATTACGGTTTAAGCAAAATTTAAGTGCATTTTATGAAAGTCCGCCAATTGGTCTAGGCAAAATATAAATGCACTTGTAAGCAATATACAGGTCTGCCAACGTCCACTTTTCACTTGGTATATGAAGAGAAAAGAAAGAAAAAGGTCTCAAAGAGAATAAATCAATAAGCAATTGGGAACAGAATTTAAGTTCCATTCGACATTGAGACCGTTAGGACGTTTCGGCGGGCCACCTGTGAGGCCACTGGTGTTGGAAAACCGCCTTCCTCGGGGCAAAGTAAGTAGTGAAATTCCCTACGGGGAAGCAGACAAAATACTCCATCACATAAAGAAATGTATAGTTTGTACAAAAAAGAAAATCAATTGTATTACAACAAAAACATAATATCACATGCTGTATGCTTCTCAAACGGAAATCCTGGGTTGACAAGTTTAAATTAAAAAAAACATAATTTCTTTAAGGCTGATCAGTGATTTAAGTTAAGACTACTAATTTAAACTGCCTAGAAGGGGAACCTTACCCTAAATGAATGAGGGGGAAAACTTCAAAGGCAGGAGGTCAAGACGTCAAACAAGACCCTGGTGCAGAGCATGAGCAGGAGTGACTGAAGCAAGACACTGAAGTAAAGATAACATTAAAGAAATTATAAAAACAGGGGAGAAGTATATCTTTCAGTGAATCTGGAAAATACAGAATCTATGAAATGTAGTCATAACGAGATAAAGAGTGAAAAAAGAGAGAGAGCACAGAAAGAGAAATTACCTGAGTCTCTAAAAGATGTTATGTGCTCTTCTGCAATTATCGCGTACGGATCTTAAATTAATAGAACCCGATGATCATGAACATTCTTCAGAGTGGAGGAAATGATACCCTGTGATGAAGCAACGTTGGTATCAAAATGGATGTTGCGGTAACGAATACCTACCGGGGGGAAGAAAAGAAAAGAGGTGCCTAAAGGTCACAAGATTGCACAAATATCAAAACCAGAGTGTTATGCAAGATATAAAACATATAAAACAGTGAATAAGGCTTCTTAGCGGAGTAGGAAGTGAAGCAGAAATATACTTACCAATAGTTTGAGAATGAATCAAACGTAGCTCACAGTGTCAGTGAGGATCTGACGACAGTGAAAGAGATAGAATAGGGACTGAGTAAATAGCCGGCAGCGTGATGACGCGCGTTCCGGCTGCCGAATAGAAAACCTCGGTCGGCTGTTACGTCTACGCACTGCATCCTCCGACTTGTGGGTGGATGCGTGTGACGTATCCTTTTTCTCTATGATCTAGAGAGGAACGAGCGGGAGGTGAACTGACACACCTTCCCCGTGATTGGAGCATAAGACATATCCAATCACAGCGCGGCCCCTTAGCACACACCCCAAGAGGGAGGTGTATGAGGGCCGTTGAACTTGCCATACAAAGCCGTATATAAGCGGAGCCGCGTTTCGTCACTAACATGTGACTCTGTGAGAGGAATTATACTGTGGCATTATGGTAGATATTAGAATGGTGGAATAAATTCCTCATTTAATCCCCTAATATGTGTACCCAATCGGAAGATCCACCGGGCCTCTCTGTCTAACAAACATTTCTGTATGTTGGTAGAGTTTTGAACTGCTTCCAAGACCCACCATACTATATTGTTTGGTGAGTGTTTCAAAGTAAGGTAATGGTTAACTAAGGGCGCCGTGACAATTTTGCATCTTATGCGTGATCGATGTTCAGCAATTCTGACATGTACCGCTCTGCTGGTTTGTCCAACGTATCTTAGTCCGCAAGGACATTCAATGCAGTATACAACGTTCTTAGTTTTGCAATTGGTGAGATTAGGTAAAGTCCAAATTCGTTCATTTATTCTGAAATCTCTCATTTTTTTATTTTATTTTTTTAGTGAAACTGCAAACACTACAGGAGCCACATGGGTAATGACCCTTGACTGAACGTAAATCCCAAAGGCCAGTTCTGGGAGTAGTGTTACGAAAACGAGAATGGATCAGTTTATCACGAATATTTGGAGCCCTTTTGAATGCAAAACGCGGCGGGGTCTCCTCGGGAAGGTCCAGTCTCACAATATCCCAATGTTTTAGGATAATTTTCTTGACTTCAAAGGCTTTGATTCCATGTGTTAGAACACAAGTCATGTTTTCAGCCTCTGATTGTGGAGTTTTATTGGTAAGTAGAAGGGCACGATCTGTAAAAAGTGCGCGTTTCCGAGATCTTTTAATGAGAGATCTGGGATAGCCTCTGTCCCGAAATCTGATGTCTAACTCATCTGCTTGTTGGTTAAAGTCGTAAAGGTCAGTGCAGTTTCTTCTAATTCGTAGATACTGCCCATACGGGAGATTGTCCTTGAGATGCCGAGGGTGGTCGCTCGTGTAGTGTAGCAGAGTGTTCCTTGCACTAGGTTTCCTATGTAAGCAACATTTAAGCTCACCGTCTTGATGTTTGATGATGAGGTCAAGAAAAATAACTTGATTCTTAGAATATTCAAGTGTAAATTGAATATTAGTGTCAATCTGGTTCAGCCACGAAAAGAACTCGAGGAGTTCATTTTCAAGTCCTTCCCAGATGAAAATGATGTCATCTATGTATCGCTTCCAATTGGAAATTGATTTTTGAAAAGGGTTAGATTCACAAAGAATGTGTTGATTTTCAAAGTTAGACATGAAAAGAATTGCCAGACTTGGTGCAAAAGCAGCACCCATTGCTGTGCCTTTTATTTGTAGGTAAAAGTTGCCATTGAACTCGAAGTAATTTTTACATAATGCCAATTCCATTAACTCCATAATGAAGTTGATTGGCACCCTTTGTTGTGTATTGGACTTTGTCAATAGATCCAGCATGCATTCGAGAGCTTGTGGTTGAGGGATGCTAGTATATAGCGACGTTATGTCCATTGTTACAAGAATGTGTTTGCTAGGATCAAATGTCAAATGTTCAAAGATCTGGATGGTATTCATAGTATCTCGTAGGTAGGTTCTTGTGTTTGTACTCAGGGGTTTAAGAAATGTATCAATAAATTTACAGAGCGGTTCAAGTATAGTACCACAGCCGGAGACTATTGGCCGTCCGGGTGGGTTCAATGAGTCTTTATGTACTTTGGGTAACGCGTAAAGGGTCGGAATACGCCCTTGACTAGTTGTTAAGAATTCATATTCATTCTCCGTGACCCAATTCCGATCGTATGCATATTTCACTACTTGATCAATCTCTGTTTTGATATCTTTTGTTGGGTCCTTTTTAAGTTTTTGATAACTTGCGGAATCAGTCAATAAGTTATTGACCATCTCTAAATATTGGGTATTGGTCATCACGACTATTCCCCCTCCCTTGTCTGCAGGTTTGATCTCAATCGTCTCGTTCGATGCCAGTTGTGCGAGAGCTTTACTTTCTTCTACATTCAGATTGTGTTTTAAATGTAGTTTAGTATTTCTATTCTGTAAATTATGTAAATCTTTAAGAACACTCTTCTCAAAGGTTAAAATTTCCTTAGACATTTGATTGTCTTGAGGAGTAAATGTCGATGGACAACGGAGTCCGGAGTCTTGTTCCTGTATTTTCTCTTGAACATTCTGAAAAAAAGATTTCAGTCTTATAGTTCGCAAAAATCTACGAACTTGCATCTCAGTAGAAAACCAATCAATTCCTCTCGTTGGGACAAAAGACAGTCCTCTAGATAGAACAGAAATTTGTGGTGAAGTGAGGCTCAAGTTGGCTAAATTAAAAATGGGAATTTGAGGTTCTGCCTGATTCAACGGGCGCGTCGGCGCCTGCCCCAGGATCTCTGCATTGGTATGTATGGTTGAAACCATGGGGGGCCCCATTGGGGTATGCCAAATCCTCCTCTGCCTAAAAAAGGGGTATTTGGTTGAAAGTTGCCAAAGGGTTGTTGTGGATTGTTTGATGACTGGTTATCAGACCCACTGCTGCTAGAGCTAGAAAAAGAGACACCTCTATTTTTGTTGCCTGGTCCTCTTTTCGATGTAGATTGTTTACTGGCTGCTTCAGCGTAGGCTTCTGTAGTGTAGGGAAAAACCTTTTCAATTTTGAACTCGCGGATATCCTTTGCAAGTTTCTTAGTTTTTTTGCCAATCGTAGTGGCTCTAAATTCCGAAAATAGTTTGTTGACCGCGTCTAATTGGTCTTTCGCATCAGGAATAACTGTGCTTGACAAAAATTTGACTTCTTCTTGTTCTAAGATTTTTTGAGTTGCCAAACCAATACGTTGTGCTGTGGTAATTGTTAAGACCATAAAGTCGCGGCTACATTTAATGGCAATTTGACTAAAAGTAGTCGTATATTGTTTGTCCGACAAAAAGAGACAGGGTTCGTTTCTTACAATTAAGCCTGAAGGGATAGTATTAGATTTTAAATATTCGCGCAGGAAATGGCCATGTAATTCTGTCCTGAAGTTTTTCTTTTTCAGTTTAAGTAGTTCATCACTGTCAGTAGAATGAGCTAAATTAGGATTCGTTCCTGCCGGGTCAAAGATGGATGGACCACTGATTATCTCTGAGATCTGTTCCTCAGTAAAACTAAATGTTTGACTTTCAGCCATGCTATAACTAAAAAAAGAGAATAGAGAAGAAAGTATTAATCTATAAGGTGCCACAGTCAACCGGCCATGCACTGAACCCGTGGTCAAAGGATGGCGTCAAGAGGTAGTCAAAAAATAAAAAATATAAACAGGATGAAAAAAGAAAAGTTTGAATTAAATCTTTCCAAATTTCGTAATTTTGCCACTCCCTCGGCAACAAGGTTGCCAAAAACAACAGGTACACAAAATGGGGACTGACCCAGACGTGGTACAGCTAATGATGGGGTCACCAATATTCACATAACAAGGGTTTCAAAAGCCGTAAAGACTAAATTTGAAAATTTATGAAATGATTTTAAATGGTATCCAGCAGGATATCCTACTTATTCCAACTTAGAACAACCCAAGGTCACCATAAGAAGCATAGAGCAACATCATTTTACACAAAGAAAAACGTATTTTCTTTCTGACTTATTTATTTCACAAAAAAGAGAGAGTGTGTTTAACAAATACATAAAATTCATTACTTTCAACAAAGACATACAGTTATAATTTGAGCAAAATCTAAGTGCAATTACGGTTTAAGCAAAATTTAAGTGCATTTTATGAAAGTCCGCCAATTGGTCTAGGCAAAATATAAATGCACTTGTAAGCAATATACAGGTCTGCCAACGTCCACTTTTCACTTGGTATATGAAGAGAAAAGAAAGAAAAAGGTCTCAAAGAGAATAAATCAATAAGCAATTGGGAACAGAATTTAAGTTCCATTCGACATTGAGACCGTTAGGACGTTTCGGCGGGCCACCTGTGAGGCCACTGGTGTTGGAAAACCGCCTTCCTCGGGGCAAAGTAAGTAGTGAAATTCCCTACGGGGAAGCAGACAAAATACTCCATCACATAAAGAAATGTATAGTTTGTACAAAAAAGAAAATCAATTGTATTACAACAAAAACATAATATCACATGCTGTATGCTTCTCAAACGGAAATCCTGGGTTGACAAGTTTAAATTAAAAAAAACATAATTTCTTTAAGGCTGATCAGTGATTTAAGTTAAGACTACTAATTTAAACTGCCTAGAAGGGGAACCTTACCCTAAATGAATGAGGGGGAAAACTTCAAAGGCAGGAGGTCAAGACGTCAAACAAGACCCTGGTGCAGAGCATGAGCAGGAGTGACTGAAGCAAGACACTGAAGTAAAGATAACATTAAAGAAATTATAAAAACAGGGGAGAAGTATATCTTTCAGTGAATCTGGAAAATACAGAATCTATGAAATGTAGTCATAACGAGATAAAGAGTGAAAAAAGAGAGAGAGCACAGAAAGAGAAATTACCTGAGTCTCTAAAAGATGTTATGTGCTCTTCTGCAATTATCGCGTACGGATCTTAAATTAATAGAACCCGATGATCATGAACATTCTTCAGAGTGGAGGAAATGATACCCTGTGATGAAGCAACGTTGGTATCAAAATGGATGTTGCGGTAACGAATACCTACCGGGGGGAAGAAAAGAAAAGAGGTGCCTAAAGGTCACAAGATTGCACAAATATCAAAACCAGAGTGTTATGCAAGATATAAAACATATAAAACAGTGAATAAGGCTTCTTAGCGGAGTAGGAAGTGAAGCAGAAATATACTTACCAATAGTTTGAGAATGAATCAAACGTAGCTCACAGTGTCAGTGAGGATCTGACGACAGTGAAAGAGATAGAATAGGGACTGAGTAAATAGCCGGCAGCGTGATGACGCGCGTTCCGGCTGCCGAATAGAAAACCTCGGTCGGCTGTTACGTCTACGCACTGCATCCTCCGACTTGTGGGTGGATGCGTGTGACGTATCCTTTTTCTCTATGATCTAGAGAGGAACGAGCGGGAGGTGAACTGACACACCTTCCCCGTGATTGGAGCATAAGACATATCCAATCACAGCGCGGCCCCTTAGCACACACCCCAAGAGGGAGGTGTATGAGGGCCGTTGAACTTGCCATACAAAGCCGTATATAAGCGGAGCCGCGTTTCGTCACTAACATGTGACTCTGTGAGAGGAATTATACTGTGGCATTATGGTAGATATTAGAATGGTGGAATAAATTCCTCATTTAATCCCCTAATATGTGTACCCAATCGGAAGATCCACCAGGCCTCTCTGTCTAACAAACATTTCTGTATGTTGGTAGAGTTTTGAACTGCTTCCAAGACCCACCATACTATATTGTTTGGTGAGTGTTTCAAAGTAAGGTAATGGTTAACTAAGGGCGCCGTGACAATTTTGCATCTTATGCGTGATCGATGTTCAGCAATTCTGACATGTACCGCTCTGCTGGTTTGTCCAACGTATCTTAGTCCGCAAGGACATTCAATGCAGTATACAACGTTCTTAGTTTTGCAATTGGTGAGATTAGGTAAAGTCCAAATTCGTTCATTTATTCTGAAATCTCTCATTTTTTTAGTGAAACTGCAAACACTACAGGAGCCACATGGGTAATGACCCTTGACTGAACGTAAATCCCAAAGGCCAGTTCTGGGAGTAGTGTTACGAAAACGAGAATGGATCAGTTTATCACGAATATTTGGAGCCCTTTTGAATGCAAAACGCGGCGGGGGCTCCTCGGGAAGGTCCAGTCTCACAATATCCCAATGTTTTAGGATAATTTTCTT
The DNA here is from genome assembly GCF_040938575.1 of Ambystoma mexicanum. Classification (NCBI taxonomy): domain Eukaryota; kingdom Metazoa; phylum Chordata; class Amphibia; order Caudata; family Ambystomatidae; genus Ambystoma; species Ambystoma mexicanum. The sequence goes on from NC_090934.1 coordinate 623,305,203, forward strand.
GACTTCAAAGGCTTTGATTCCATGTGTTAGAACACAAGTCATGTTTTCAGCCTCTGATTGTGGAGTTTTATTGGTAAGTAGAAGGGCACGATCTGTAAAAAGTGCGCGTTTCCGAGATCTTTTAATGAGAGATCTGGGATAGCCTCTGTCCCGAAATCTGATGTCTAACTCATCTGCTTGTTGGTTAAAGTCGTAAAGGTCAGTGCAGTTTCTTCTAATTCGTAGATACTGCCCATACGGGAGATTGTCCTTGAGATGCCGAGGGTGGTCGCTCGTGTAGTGTAGCAGAGTGTTCCTTGCACTAGGTTTCCTATGTAAGCAACATTTAAGCTCACCGTCTTGATGTTTGATGATGAGGTCAAGAAAAATAACTTGATTCTTAGAATATTCAAGTGTAAATTGAATATTAGTGTCAATCTGGTTCAGCCACGAAAAGAACTCGAGGAGTTCATTTTCAAGTCCTTCCCAGATGAAAATGATGTCATCTATGTATCGCTTCCAATTGGAAATTGATTTTTGAAAAGGGTTAGATTCACAAAGAATGTGTTGATTTTCAAAGTTAGACATGAAAAGAATTGCCAGACTTGGTGCAAAAGCAGCACCCATTGCTGTGCCTTTTATTTGTAGGTAAAAGTTGCCATTGAACTCGAAGTAATTTTTACATAATGCCAATTCCATTAACTCCATAATGAAGTTGATTGGCACCCTTTGTTGTGTATTGGACTTTGTCAATAGATCCAGCATGCATTCGAGAGCTTGTGGTTGAGGGATGCTAGTATATAGCGACGTTATGTCCATTGTTACAAGAATGTGTTTGCTAGGATCAAATGTCAAATGTTCAAAGATCTGGATGGTATTCATAGTATCTCGTAGGTAGGTTCTTGTGTTTGTCCTCAGGGGTTTAAGAAATGTATCAATAAATTTACAGAGCGGTTCAAGTATAGTACCACAGCCGGAGACTATTGGCCGTCCGGGTGGGTTCAATGAGTCTTTATGTACTTTGGGTAACGCGTAAAGGATCGGAATACGCCCTTGACTAGTTGTTAAGAATTCATATTCATTCTCCGTGACCCAATTCCGATCGTATGCATATTTCACTACTTGATCAATCTCTGTTTTGATATCTTTTGTTGGGTCCTTTTTAAGTTTTTGATAACTTGCGGAATCAGTCAATAAGTTATTGACCATCTCTAAATATTGGGTATTGGTCATCACGACTATTCCCCCTCCCTTGTCTGCAGGTTTGATCTCAATCGTCTCGTTCGATGCCAGTTGTGCGAGAGCTTTACTTTCTTCTACATTCAGATTGTGTTTTAAATGTAGTTTAGTATTTCTATTCTGTAAATTATGTAAATCTTTAAGAACACTCTTCTCAAAGGTTAAAATTTCCTTAGACATTTGATTGTCTTGAGGAGTAAATGTCGATGGACAACGGAGTCCGGAGTCTTGTTCCTGTATTTTCTCTTGAACATTCTGAAAAAAAGATTTCAGTCTTATAGTTCGCAAAAATCTACGAACTTGCATCTCAGTAGAAAACCAATCAATTCCTCTCGTTGGGACAAAAGACAGTCCTCTAGATAGAACAGAAATTTGTGGTGAAGTGAGGCTCAAGTTGGCTAAATTAAAAATGGGAATTTGAGGTTCTGCCTGATTCAACGGGCGCGTCGGCGCCTGCCCCAGGATCTCTGCATTGGTATGTATGGTTGAAACCATGGGGGGCCCCATTGGGGTATGCCAAATCCTCCTCTGCCTAAAAAAGGGGTATTTGGTTGAAAGTTGCCAAAGGGTTGTTGTGGATTGTTTGATGACTGGTTATCAGACCCACTGCTGCTAGAGCTAGAAAAAGAGACACCTCTATTTTTGTTGCCTGGTCCTCTTTTCGATGTAGATTGTTTACTGGCTGCTTCAGCGTAGGCTTCTGTAGTGTAGGGAAAAACCTTTTCAATTTTGAACTCGCGGATATCCTTTGCAAGTTTCTTAGTTTTTTTGCCAATCGTAGTGGCTCTAAATTCCGAAAATAGTTTGTTGACCGCGTCTAATTGGTCTTTCGCATCAGGAATAACTGTGCTTGACAAAAATTTGACTTCTTCTTGTTCTAAGATTTTTTGAGTTGCCAAACCAATACGTTGTGCTGTGGTAATTGTTAAGACCATAAAGTCGCGGCTACATTTAATGGCAATTTGACTAAAAGTAGTCGTATATTGTTTGTCCGGGTGGGGGTTGTGGGAGACATGAGTGGGGGCCTTGTGGAGGCTGCCCCTGCACTGCTGGGGGGTGGGGGTGGTGGGAGACATGAGTGGGGGCCTGGTGGAGGCTGCCCCTGCAGTGCTGGGGGGTGGGGGTAATAGGGGACATGAGTGGGGGCCTGGTGGAGGCTGCCCCTGGTGGCTGGGGGGTGGGGGTGGTGGTAGACATGGGTGAGGGCCTGGTGGAGGCTTCCCCTGGTGGCTGGGGGTGGGGGTGCAGGGGGACATGAGTGGGGGCCTGGTGGAGGCTGCCCCTGCACTGCTGGGGGGTGGGGGTAATAGGGGACATGAGTGGGGGCCTGGTGGAGGCTGTCCCTGGTGGCTGGGGGGTGGGGGTGGTAGTAGACATGGGTGGGGGCCTGGTGGAGGCTGCCCCTGGTGGCTGGGGGGTGGGGGTGCAGGGGGACATGAGTGGGGGACTGGTGGAGGCTGCCCCTGCACTGCTGGGGGGTGGGGGTGGTGGGAGACATGATTGGGGGCCTGGTGGAGGCTGCCCCTGGTGGCTGGTTCTGACAGTTGACAGTCCCTTTGTTCGTCTTAATTGTCAGGCCGAGTCATCATTGCTAATCAGATGGTATGTGCCAGGCCTGTGTGCACTCCACTGGGGTGTGATTTCTATGTGAAGTAATTAGCCACCAGCTGCGTACGGGCTGCCTCACCCCGTGCCCTCTCCCCTCCCATGCGCAGTGGGCATGCATGTGGTTGGGGATGTGGGGGCACCACCATGTCCACGGCGAGGCCCCGGCGTGTTGCAACATTGTGCAGGACACATGCTGCCACTATGATCCTGCACACTACTGGGGGCGCATATAACAGCTGCCCACCAGTCCGGTCAAGGGAGCGAAAGCGTGACTTGAGCACTCCGAATGTGCGCTCCACTATGCCCCGGGTTGCTATATGGGCTGTGTTGTATCTTACCTCTGGAAGCGTGATGGGGTTCCGAATTGACGTCATGATGTGGGTGCTCAGAGGGTAGGCACTGTCCCCTGGTGAGGAGGTGATGGGTATCATTAGTGGGGTAGTGACATTACTCTGCATCTGACATGCATGCATGTGCAGTGGCATTCATACTCACCAAGCAGCCATGTATCACCATGCCGCCCAGCTTCGAGGTCCCGTTCTTAGGGTAGACATTCGGTAAATGAAGCTGTCGTGGGTGGACCCTGGATAGTTTGCATATACTGAGGTGATGATTCCCTTAGCATTACATACTACCTGCACGTTGATGGAATGCCAGTGCTTGTGGTTCCTATAGATGTGCTCTGATGCCCTGGGGGACGTAGTGCCACATGGGTGCAGTCAATGGCACCTAGCACTTTTGGAAATTGTGCCACACTGTAGAAATCGAGGGTGGCAGCCTGCCTTTCTGCAGGTGTCCTGGGCAGGTATATGTGCCTACGGACTGATGGGCGTGCAGTGATGATGTTCAAGACCTGGTGTAGGCAGCGTGACTGCGTGGCCTGTGACACCCCACCCACTATGGCACTTGTCCGCTCAAATGATCCTGTGGCCAAGAAGTGCAGTACATTGAGGACCTTCTCCAGGGGGCTGAGTGCTTGGGAGCACAGGGTGGGTGATGTGAGGTCATCCTCCCACTCACTGACCAGGTAAAATATCATGTGTGGGGGAAACCTGTACCTCCCATACACCTGGTCATCAGGCATCCCAAAAAGGCTGGTTCTGGGAGTGAAAATTCGGGCCCTCACTATCCTCCTCCTCCTCCTTTGGTAACCCACGGCCACTGCTGCTAGGAATGGTATATTCATCCTGGCGTATGAGCTTGTTTGTGGTTTCACGCACTTTTATGCTGCGCGGGTCGACGTACGACTGTTTCATGCTGGCGTACGTGTGTCAGGATTGGACACTTTTTCGGCACGTCGTAGGCGAACGTGTGAGTCTTCCCGCCCACACCAGGAATACACGTAGCACGCTCTCACAGGCACAGTCGCGGGTAAATATTCCCGCCCACCCCTGGAATACATGTGACCCACTCTCACAGGCCCAATCGCGTGTGGAAGTTCACGCGCCCCCACAGTAATACACGTACCGAGGCAAATCGCGTGTGGAAGTTCACACGCACCCACAGTAATACACGTACCCAGGCAAATAGCGTGTGGAAGTTCACGCGCACCCACAGTAATACACGTACCCAGGCAAATCGTGTGTGGAAGTTCAAACACACCCCGAAGTACACGTACAATCGCGTGTGGAACTTCACGCGCACCACGAAGTACACATACCCAGGCAAATTGCACGGCTGGGGGGTGGGGGTGGTGGGAAACATAAGTGGGGGCCTGGTGGAGGCTGCCCCTGGTGGCTGGGGGTGGGGGTGGTGGTAGACATGGGTGGGGGCCTGGTGGAGGCTGCCCCTGGTGGCTGGGGGGTGGGGGTGGTGGGAGACATGAGTGGGGGCCTTGTGGAGGCTGCCCCTGCACTGCTGGGGGGTGGGGGTGGTGGGAGACATGAGTGGGGGCCTGGTGGAGGCTGCCCCTGCACTGCTGGGGGGTGGGGGTAATAGGGGACATGAGTGGGGGCCTGGTGGAGGCTGCCCCTGGTGGCTGGGGGGTGGGGGTGGTGGTAGACATGGGTGAGAGCCTGGTGGAGGCTTCCCCTGGTGGCTGGGGGTGGGGGTGCAGGGGGACATGAGTGGGGGCCTGGTGGAGGCTGCCCCTGCACTGCTGGGGGGTGGGGGTAATAGGGGACATGAGTGGGGGCCTGGTGGAGGCTGTCCCTGGTGGCTGGGGGGTGGGGGTGGTGGTAGACATGGGTGGGGGCCTGGTGGAGGCTGCCCCTGGTGGCTGGGGGGTGGGGGTGTAGGGGGACATGAGTGGGGGCCTGGTGGAGGCTGCCCCTGCACTGCTGGGGGGTGGGGGTGGTGGGAGACATGATTGGGGGCCTGGTGGAGGCTGCCCCTGCACTGCTGGGGGGTGGGGGTGGTAGGAGACATGAGTGGGGGCCTGGTGGAGGCTGCCCCTGGTGGCTGGGGGGTGGGGGTGCAGGGGGACATGGGTGGGGGCCTGGTGGAGGCTGCCCCTGCACTGCTGGGGGGTGGGGGTGGTGGGAGACATGAGTGGGGGCCTGGTGGAGGCTGTCCCTGGTGGCTGGGGGGTCGGGGTGGTGGTAGACATGGGTGGGGGCCTGGTGGAGGCTACCCCTGCACTGCTGGGGGGTGGGGGTGGTGGGAGACATGAGTGGGAGCCTGGTGGAGGCTGCCCCTGGTGGCTGGGGGTGGGGGTGGTGGTAGACATGGGTGGGGGCCTGGTGGAGGCTGCCCCTGCACTGCTGGGGGGTGGGGGTGGTGGGAGACATGAGTGGTGGCCTGGTGGAGGCTGCCCCTGGTGGCTGGGGGGTGGGGGTGGTGGTAGACATGGGTGGGGGCCTGGTGGAGGCTGCCCCTGGTGGCTGGGGGGTGGGGGTGGTGGGAGACATGAGTGGGGGCCTTGTGGAGGCTGCCCCTGCACTGCTGGGGGGTGGGGGTGGTGGGAGACATGAGTGGGGGCCTGGTGGAGGCTGACCCTGCACTGCTGGGGGGTGGGGGTAATAGGGGACATGAGTGGGGGCCTGGTGGAGGCTGCCCCTGGTGGCTGGGGGGTGGGGGTGGTGGTAGACATGGGTGAGGGCCTGGTGGAGGCTTCCCCTGGTGGCTGGGGGTGGGGGTGCAGGGGGACATGAGTGGGGGCCTGGTGGAGGCTGCCCCTGCACTGCTGGGGGTGGGGGTAATAGGGGACATGAGTGGGGGCCTGGTGGAGGCTGTCCCTGGTGGCTGGGGGGTGGGGGTGGTGGTAGACATGGGTGGGGGCCTGGTGGTGGCTGCCCCTGGTGGCTGGGGGGTGGGGGTGCAGGGGTACATGAGTGGGGGCCTGGTGGAGGCTGCCCCTGCACTGCTGGGGGGTGGGGGTGGTGGGAGACATGATTAGGGGCCTGGTGGAGGCTGCCCCTGGTGGCTGGGGGGTGGGGGTGCAGGGGGACTTGGGTGGGGGCCTGGTGGAGGCTGCCCCTGCACTTCTGGGGGGTGGGGGTGGTGGGAGACATGAGTGGGGGCCTGGTGGAGGCTGCCCCTGGTGGCTGGGGGGTGGGGGTGGTGGTAGACATGGGTGGGGGCCTGGTGGAGGCTGCCCCTGGTGGCTGTGGGGTGGGGGTGCAGGGGGACATGAGTGGGGGCCTGGTGGAGGGTGCCCCTGCACTGCTGGGGGGTGGGGGTGGTGGGAGACATGAGTGGGGGCCTGGTGGAGGCTGCCCCTGGTGGCTGGGGGTTGGGGGTGGTGGTAGACATGGGTGGGGGCCTGGTGGAGGCTACCCCTGCACTGCTGGGGGGTGGGGGTGGTGGGAGACATGAGTTTGAGCCTGGTGGAGGCTGCCCCTGGTGGCTGGGGGATGGGGGTGGTGGTAGACATGGGTGGGGGCCTGGTGGAGGCTGCCCCTGCACTGCTGGGGGGTGGGGGTGGTGGGAGACATGAGTGGTGGCCTGGTGGAGGCTGCCCCTGGTGGCTGGGGGGTGGGGGTGGTGGTAGACATGGGTGGGGGCCTGCTGGAGGCTGCCCCTGGTGGCTGGGGGGTGGGTGTGGTGGAGACATGAGTGGGGGCCTGGTGGAGGCTGCCCCTGGTGGCTGGGGGGTGGCGGTGGTGGTAGACATGGGTGGGGGCCTGGTGGAGGATGCCCCTGGTGGCTGTGGGGTAGGGGTGCAGGGGGACATGAGTGGGGGCCTGGTGGAGGCTGCCCCTGCACTGCTGGGGGGTGGGGGTGGTGGGAGACATGAGTGGGGGCCTGGTGGAGGCTGCCCCTGGTGGCTGGGGGGTGGGGGTGGTGGTAGACATGGGTGGGGGCCTGGTGGAGGCTACCCCTGCACTGCTGGGGCGTGGGGGTGGTGGGAGACATGAGTGGGAGCCTGGTGGAGGCTACCCCTGGTGGCTGGGGGGTGGGGGTGGTGGTAGACATGGGTGGGGGCCTGTTGGAGGCTGCCCCTGCACTGCTGGGGGGTGGGGGTGGTGGGAGACATGAGTGGTGGCCTGGTGGAGGCTGCCCCTGGTGGCTGGGGGGTGGGGGTGGTGGTAGACATGGGTGGGGGCCTGGTTGAGGCTGCCCCTGGTGGCTGGGGGGGTGGGGGTTGTGGGAGACATGAGTGGGGGCCTTGTGGAGGCTGCCCCTGCACTGCTGGGGGGTGGGGGTGGTGGGAGACATGAGTGGGGGCCTGGTGGAGGCTGCCCCTGCAGTGCTGGGGGGTGGGGGTAATAGGGGACATGAGTGGGGGCCTGGTGGAGGCTGCCCCTGGTGGCTGGGGGGTGGGGGTGGTGGTAGACATGGGTGAGGGCCTGGTGGAGGCTTCCCCTGGTGGCTGGGGGTGGGGGTGCAGGGGGACATGAGTGGGGGCCTGGTGGAGGCTGCCCCTGCACTGCTGGGGGGTGGGGGTAATAGGGGACATGAGTGGGGGCCTGGTGGAGGCTGTCCCTGGTGGCTGGGGGGTGGGGGTGGTAGGAGACATGGGTGGGGGCCTGGTGGAGGCTGCCCCTGGTGGCTGGGGGGTGGGGGTGCAGGGGGACATGAGTGGGGGACTGGTGGAGGCTGCCCCTGCACTGCTGGGGGGTGGGGGTGGTGGGAGACATGATTGGGGGCCTGGTGGAGGCTGCCCCTGGTGGCTGGGGGGTGGGGGTGCAGGGGGACATGGGTGGGGGCCTGGTGGAGGCTGCCCCTGCACTTCTGGGGGGTGGGGGTGGTGGGAGACATGAGCGGGGGCCTGGTGGAGGCTTCCCCTGGTGGCTGGGGGGTGGGGGTGGTGGTAGACATGGGTGGGGGCCTGGTGGAGGCTGCCCCTGGTGGCTGTGGGGTGGGGTGCAGGGGGACATGAGTGGGGGCCTGGTGGAGGCTGCCCCTGCACTGCTGGGGGGAGGGGTGGTGGGAGACATGAGTGGGGGCCTGGTGGAGGCTGCCCCTGGTGGCTGGGGGGTGGGGGTGGTGGTAGACATGGGTGGGAGCCTGGTGGAGGCTACCCCTGCACTGCTGGGGGGTGGGGGTGGTGGGAGACATGAGTGGGAGCCTGGTGGAGGCTGCCCCTGGTGGCTGGGGGATGGGGGTGGTGGTAGACATGGGTGGGGGCCTGGTGGAGGCTGCCCCTGCACTGCTGGGTGGTAGGGGTGGTGGGAGACATGAGTGGTGGCTTGGTGGAGGCTGCCCCTGGTGGCTGGGGGGTGGGGGTGGTGGAGACATGAGTGGGGGCCTGGTGGAGGCTGCCCCTGGTGGCTGGGGGGTGGGGGTGGTGGTAGACATGGGTGGGGGCCTGGTGGAGGCTGCCCCTGGTGGCTGTGGGGTGGGGGTGCAGGGGGACATGAGTGGGGGCCTGGTGGAGGCTGCCCCTGCACTGCTGGGGGGTGGGGGTGGTGGGAGACAATAGTGGGGGCCTAGTGGAGGCTGCCCCTGGTGGCTGGGGGGTGGGGTGGTGGTAGACATGGGTGGGGGCCTGGTGGAGGCTACCCCTGCACTGCTGGGGGGTGGGGGTGGTGGGAGACATGAGTGGGAGCCTGGTGGAGGCTGCCCCTGGTGGCTGGGGGGTGGGGGTGGTGGTAGACATGGGTGGGGGCCTGTTGGAGGCTGCCCCTGTACTGCTGGGTGGTGGGGGTGGTGGGAGACATGAGTGGTGGCCTGGTGGAGGCTGCCCCTGGTGGCTGGGGGGTGGGGGTGGTGGTAGACATGGGTGGGGGCCTGGTGGAGGCTGCCCCTGGTGGCTGGGGGGTGGGGGTGGTGGGAGACATGAGTGGGGGCCTTGTGGAGTCTGCCCCTGCACTGCTGGGGGGTGGGGGTGGTGGGAGACATGAGTGGGGGCCTGGTGGAGGCTGCCCCTGCACTGCTGGGGGGTGGGGGTAATAGGGGACATGAGTGGGGGCCTGGTGGAGGCTGTCCCTGGTGGCTGGGGGGTGGGGGTGGTGGTAGACATGGGTGGGGGCCTGGTGGAGGCTGCCCCTGGTGGCTGGGGGGTGGGGGTGCAGGGGGACATGAGTGGGGGACTGGTGGAGGCTGCCCCTGCACTGCTGGGGGGTGGGGGTGGTGGGAGACATGATTGGGGGCCTGGTGGAGGCTGCCCCTGGTGGCTGGGGGGTGGGGGTGCAGGGGGACATGGGTGGGGGCCTGGTGGAGGCTGCCCGTGCACTTCGGGGGGTGGGGGTGGTGGGAGACATGAGTGGGGGCCTGGTGGAGGCTGCCCCTGGTGGCTGGGGGGTGGGGGTGGTGGTAGACATGGGTGGGGGCCTGGTGGAGGCTGCCCCTGGTGGCTGTGGGGTGGGGGTGCAGGGGGACATGAGTGGGGGCCTGGTGGAGGCTGCCCTTGCACTGCTGGGGGGTGGGGGTGGTGGGAGACATGAGTGGGGGCCTGGTGGAGGCTGCCCCTGGTGGCTGGGGGGTGGGGGTGGTGGTAGACATGGGTGGGGGCCTGGTGGAGGCTACCCCTGCACTGCTGAGGGTGGGGGGGGGTGGGAGACATGAGTGGGAGCCTGGTGGAGGCTGCCCCTGGTGGCTGGGGGATGGGGGTGGTGGTAGACATGGGTGGGGGCCTGGTGGAGGCTGCCCTTGCACTGCTGGGGGGTGGGGGTGGTGGGAGACATGAGTGGGGGCCTGGTGGAGGCTGCCCCTGGTGGCTGGGGGGTGGGGGTGGTGGTAGACATGGGTGGGGGCCTGGTGGAGGCTACCCCTGCACTGCTGAGGGTGGGGGGGGTGGGAGACATGAGTGGTGGCCTGGTGGAGGCTGCCCCTGTTGGCTGGGGGGTGGGGGAGGTGGCAGACATGGGTGGGGGCCTGGTGGAGGCTGCCCCTGGTGGCTGGGGGGTGGGGGTGGTGGAGACATGAGTGGGGGCCTGGTGGAGGCTGCCCCTGGTGGCTGGGGGGTGGGGGTGGTGGTAGACATGGGTGGGGGCCTGGTGGAGGCTGCACCTGCACTGCTGGGGGGTGGGGGTGGTAGGAGACATGAGTGGGGGCCTGGTGGAGGCTGCCCTTGGTGGCCGGGGGGTGGGGGTGCAGGGGGACATGAGTGGGGGCCTGGTGGAGGCTGCCCCTGCACTGCTGGGGGGTGGGGGTGGTGGGAGACATGAGTGGGGGCCTGGTGGAGGCTGCCCCTGCACTGCTGGTGGGTGTGGGTAATAGGGGACATGAGTGGGGGCCTGGTGGAGGCTGCCCCTGCACTGCTGGGGGGTGGTGGTAATAGGGGACATGAGTGGGGGCCTGGTGGAGGCTGCCCCTGGTGGCTGGGGGGTGGGGGTGGTGGTAGACATGGGTGGGGGCCTGGTGGAGGCTGCCCCTGGTGGCTGGGGTTGGGAGTGCAGGGGGACATGAGTGGGGGCCTAGTGGAGGCTGCCCCTGCACTGCTGGGGGGTGGGGGTGGGGGTGGTGGGAGACATGAGTGGGGGCCTGGTGGAGGCTGCCCCTGGTGGCTGGAGGGTGGGGGTGGTGGTAGACATGGGTGGGGGCCTGGTGGAGGCTGCCCCTGGTGGCTGGGGGGTGGGGGTGGTGGTAGACATGAGTGGGGGCCTGGTGGAGGCTGCCCCTGGTGGCTGGGGGGTGGGGGTGGTGGTAGACATGAGTGGGGGCCTGGTGGAGGCTGCCCCTATTGGCTGGGGGGTGGGGGTGGTGGGAGACATGAGTGGAGGCCTGGTGGAGGCTGCCCCTGGTGTCTGGGGGTGGGGGTGGTGGTAGACATGGGTGGGGGCCTGGTGGAGGCTGCCCCTAGTGGCTGGGGGGTGGGGGTGGTGGGAGACATGAGTGGGGCCTGGTGGAGGCTGCCCCTGGTGGCTGAGGGGTGGGGGTGCCGGGGGACATGAGTGGGGGCCTGGTGGAGGCTGCCCCTGCACTGCTGGGGGGTGGGGGTGGTGGGAGACATAAGTGGGAGCCTGGTGGAGGCTGCCCCTGCACTGCTGGGGGGTGGGGGTAATAGGGGACTTGAGTGGGGGCCTGGTGGAGGCTGCCCCTGGTGGCTGGGGGGTGGGGGTGGTGGTAGACATGGGTGGGGGCCTGGTGGAGGCTGCACCTGCACTGCTAGGGGGTGGGGGTGGGGGTGGTGGGAGACATGAGTGGGGGCCTGGTGGAGGCTGCCCCTGGTGGCTGGGGGGTGGGGGTGCAGGGGGACATGAGTGGGGGCCTGGTGGAGGCTGCCCCTGCACTGCTGGGGGGTGGGGGTGGTGGGAGACATGAGTGGGGGCCTGGTGGAGGCTGCCCCTGCACTGCTGGGGGGTGGGGGTAATAGGGGACATGAGTGGGGGCCTGGTGGAGGCTGCCCCTGGTGGCTGCGGGGTGGGGGTGGTGGTAGACATGGGCGGGGGCCTGGTGGAGGCTGCCCCTGGTGGCTGGGGGGTGGGGGTGCAGGGGGACATGAGTGGGGGCCTGGTGGAGGCTGCCCCTGCACTGCTGGGGGGTGGGGATAATAGGGGACATGAGTGGGGGCCTGGTGGAGGCTGCCCCTGGTGGCTGGGTTGTGGGGTGGTGGTAGACATGGGTGGGGGCCTGGTGGAGGCTGCCCCTGGTGGCTGGGGGGTGGGGGTGCAGGGGGACATGAGTGGGGCCTGGTGGAGGCTGCCCCTGCACTGCTGGTGGGTGTGGGGGGTGGGAGACATGAGTGGGGGCCTGGTGGAGGCTGCCCCTGGTGGCTGGGGGGTGGGGGTGCAGGGGGACATGGGTGGGGGCCTGGTGGAGGCTGCCCCTGCACTGCTGGGGGGTGGGGGTGGTGGGAGACATGAGTGGGGGCCTGGTGGAGGCTGCCCCTGTTGGCTGGGGGGTGGGGGTGGTGGTAGACATGGGTGGGGGCCTGGTGGAGGCTGCCCCTGGTGGCTGGGGGGTGGGGGTGCAGGGGGACATGAGTGGGGGCCTGGTGGAGGCTGCCCCTGCACTGCTGGGGGGTGGGGGTGGTGGGAGACATGAGTGGGGGCCTGGTGGAGGCTGCCCCTGGTGGCTGGGGGGTGGGGGTGGTGGTAGACATGGGTGGGGGCCTGGTGGAGGCTGCCCCTGCACTGCTGGGGGGTGGGGGTGGTGGGAGACATGAGTGGGGGCCTGGTGGAGCCTGCCCCTGGTGGCTGGGGGGTGGGGGTGGTGGTAGACATGGGTGGGGGCCTGGTGGAGGCTGCCCCTGCACTGCTGGGGGGTGGGGGTGTTGGGAGACATGAGTGGGGGCCTGGTGGAGGCTGCCCCTGGTGGCTGGGGGGTGGCGGTGCAGGGGGACATGAGTGGGGGCCTGGTGGAGGCTGCCCCTGGTGGCTGGGGGGTGGGGTGGTGGGAAACATGTGTTGGTGATCAGTGGTGCAAGGTGACATGTGGGTTGGCTGGTGGGCATGGCCATGGTGGATGGGTTGCCTGTGGGTTGCCCTATTCGATTCCATGAATACGTGTTGTAGGCGAGCTTTTCGTGCGATTTTCGCAATTGCACTGCGATTTTCGCAATTCCACTGCGATTCGCACGTTTTTGCCCACTTGCGCCGCGCTATTTATTCCATGAATCGGCCTGATAGTGTTCTTTAGAACACTTTAATTTTTGTTTCTTTACGAACATTTCAGACACCACGTGTGTTCTTAGAACAGTTTCAACTTGCTAGCGAACAGTACGTACGAACAGGTGTGGTGTTCTTCAGGACACCTCCATTTTCGTTTATGTACGAACATTTCAGAACACTCGCACTGTCCGCGGACACTTTTATTGTTTTTTAAAAAAAAAAAACGGAAACTATTCACAATACAATATAAAAATTAAACTTTATTTAACATATATTAATAATTTATGACAGAGAAGGTGAGGCAGAAACAGAAACAAAAACAGGAGAATTTGGGGTTTCAACATGATTGGTATTAGGTGAAAAAGGGATGGAAGTCTCATCAAAACGTTTTGGATTATGGAGAGGGTTTGGGGATATTTGACTGGGATATGGTGAGGAGGGACAAGTACATGTGGGGCAATGGTACGAGGTTTTTGGTTTGAAATGATTTTCTACAAAAGTTTTTAAATTATTAAAATTAGCCAACAATACATCCATTTTTTCTTCTATATTGTGAAGACTGTTATCCATAACAGGGTTTTCTGAAGTTTTTTCTATTTTTGTATGCTCTGTACAAAAAAATAATATATATGTTAAATGTATATAAAAAAATAATAAATACATGGTTTATATTATAAAGTGTTTACCATTAGTTTCACTATCTTGTGACATTTCTTCATGTGGGAAATTGTCCTCTAGCCATTCCAGAGTACTAGACATTTCTGTGAGAAAAAAAAAAAGATAATATATTTTTTAATCTAATACAGAAAGTTTATAAATATATGAGTAAAATGAAGTACACTTACTATTTCTGGTAAGATAAGTCCTATGTATTCAGTGGGTCTGGTCTTGTTCTCAGTTCTGTTGTGTCTGTGAGGTAATTATGTTGGAAGCCAATTTATATTCTTGTGGTATATTCCATTTCAGAACATATTGTATTTAAATGAATGGTTAGTGTGTTACATATATGGGTTACATTTCTTATGTATTACTATATATAATGTGTTTGTATGCTGCTTTTTGAATTTGTTAAATGTTCCTATATTATGATATAACAATCAAACATACCCCACCACCCCCCACCCCACAGTTTTTAGGTAGTGGTACTGTTCTCCGAACATGTCCACGAACATTAAATAAGTTCGCGGACATCAAGTTCATAAGAAGAGATCTAGTCAGTTCCATATGACATTATTGTTAAATTGTGCTAGTAAAAAACTATGAAATTCAGTGAAAAAACTTTGTTAAAGGGATGTTATGGTTAAGTTGCGCTACTAAAAACCTATGAAATTCAGTGAAAAAAACTTTGTTAAAGGGACGTTATGGTTAAGTTGCGCTACTAAAAACCTATGAAATTCAGTGAAAAAACTTTGTTAAAGGGACGTTATGGTTCCAAGTAAAACCGAAAAACCCTTGAAATTCGCCAGTTATGGTAAGCTAAGTAACCATAACTCGGGCCACCACCATGCACTGCTAAGACTAACACCCAGGACATCAAAGATGACATCACAAATGTCATTGATGACATCACTGATGACATCACATGTCTGGCTCACTATTTTTTCTTTTGTTGACATATCTAGGCCACATGGTTTTCTTCAGTAACAGTCAGAAACTAAGAATTTTATTTTATTTTTAGACGTATCCTTCTAGTAGGTTCGTACAGTAATTCCCTTAGAGTACAGTCACATCATATGAAACATATACATATGGGAAAACACAAGCTTGAAAGACAGCAATCATTTTTGTGCATAAAGAAAATCACTAGACTTATGAGCACTTTCTGATAGTTCTGTTGTTTTTTTTATGGCTGTACTTTCCCTGTATATGGTCATATTTGTATACATTGTACTCACACTACTTTCCTTAGGGTCCAATCACATCAAGTGATACATATACATAGGTTAAATAGCAGCTTTGAAACAGAGCAATCATTTATTTGCATGAAACTAATCAGTTAAGTTATGAATTGTTTCTGCTACTACTTGTGCTTTTTTGCTAACTTCACTTTCCCAGTATATACCCATATTGGTATGTGTTCTTGTGTCTTTGTGTTTTGTCTATAGTAATGCAATTATGTAATACATGGGTTTTATTAGCTGCTTATTACATATTTCACAGTACACAAAAATCTATTAAGAAAACAATTATCATTTCATTATTCAACATATTAACATTAGGAATATCATACCTTCATCTTGTACGCTGCACACAATGTTATGTTTCTGTATGAGTAGCTTAGTATACTAGATAGAACCCCATAATAGGATGCTATTTATATCAATGCATTGTTGAATGCACTTATTAGGGTATATTTCTTGCAATGATTCTTGACACTTTTTCGCAACATAATAAGAATCCCTTCTACACATATTTCATGAGAAGTACATACACATGTGATGTCATCAGTGATGTCATCAATGACATTTGTGATGTCATCTTTGATGTCCTGGGTGTTAGTCTTAGCAGTGCACGGTGGTGGCGCGAGTTATGGTTGCTTAGCTTACCATAACTGGCGAATTTCAAGGGTTTTTCGGTTTTACTTCGAACCATAACGTCCCTTTAACAAAGTCTTTTTCACTGAATATATATATATATATATATATATATATATATATATATATATATATATATATATATATATATATATATATATATATATATTTGATTGTGATGTATTGGTTTACTCTAGTGTTACTGTGAGTCTTTGCTATGGTCTATGCTACAAAGGCCTTGTTATAAATGTGTCTATATTTTTAATATAACACCTGTCTGGAGTAATTTGTAAGTGTCCTTGCTTTGTGTTCTCATTGAGGTCTTTCAGTCACCCTCAACCCTCTTGAGACTTAGTCTTGACCGCCTGCCATAGCTACCCTGATTGGTCTGGCTTGTCCAGAGGTTACCCTGTTCCAAGAAACTAGGTTGGCCTTCTGAACCTCTGCCCCTCCAGGTCAGAGTTCAGAAATCCTTCTTAACACTGAGCATTACTCTAAAGATGCTCAGAAGAAGCAGGATACAAAAAGCATTATTTTTCTTATACAGGTCTACAGGTACTCTGTCCAGACTAGGAACGTTCTACCCTGCCATTGAACCTAATATCTCTCTAACTTCCACTAGATAAATAACACTAAGTACAAGTTGCTTAGAGTGCTCCAAGGAGCTTGGTCATTGAACTCCCGTAAGCCATTTTTATTTACTGAAATCATTGCACAAAATATTTGCTGCTAAATCCTCCACAATTGATTTAAATAAAGATCCTCTGGCAATCAATATCCAGAAGTTCCTTACATCATTGGAAGCACAATATTGATGTTTTCATCTCATCTATTCTGGTGGGCCACAGTTTGTGGACACATAACTCATCTTAGAAAATACTCGAATAGCGCTCGGTGCGATTATGACCCGTCACCGCAAAGTACGATGCCATTAGCGACACCGTAGTGAACGCCAACGCTAACTGCACCAAGTACGCGCGCGCGCGCCATGCCAAACCGTAATTACCACCATGGCGCAACGGTACGCGAATTCTGACCCTAGCGGACATGCACCTAACGCCATCAAGCACGGCGGAAAGTACCATTCCGCCATGGTGAGAAGTACGGCATCGCGAACCAACCGTAAACGGCCCCACTGAGTGCCTGTACACCGCTCCCTGGCCACATTGTACAACTCCCCGTAGGTGCAATGAAGTCACACAATGCAACCAGTGAAATGTACTAGTCATCCATGCCTGCCAACGAACAAATGAATCTCAAGAGGGGCCAATGGGAGCTGCAGGGCACAGATGGCACGAATACAGAAGCCATACAAATGGACATGACCTCAGTCTCCCACCAAGAAACGCACGCAAACACAGGCACCTGTGACCAGCAATATTCCGATAATCACATCATTCCACCAATCCAACTGGCTGACCGGCATCTGTTACACAAAAGCTAATCCCCCGCCCCTGAGCATGACATCATCAAAACAGTCATATTGGCAGCCCTTATCCCTGACCTCACTGGGCTTCATAGTCAAACGCGCCCAGCACAGTACCACGCAACTATACTCCGAAGCTGGAACCCAATGCAGATCTCCTCACAATACATCGCTCCCCAAATAGGAATATGCCACATCACTTGCAAAGAAGAACGCTACACGGTTCATATCAGAATAGAAATTTAATGCACAACAAATTCACCAAGCCCATACAGCCATTAGGCCATGAACTCCAAAACACATTTCACCATTGTGGGCTGCATCCGCAACAAATGACCAGCTACTTCTTGTGTGACGCCCTGTTCCTTCATGGTACACAGGGGCTACATTCTCGTACGAAAAGGCAACATGGAAGCGCCTAGAACCGCAGGGCCGTCCCAATAGGGAGGCACTAGTCCAGCTGAAAGGCCGAAATGTTGCTCCTAGCCACTAGTACTGCGTAAGGGCATGTGGCCCATTGGCGATCGTCCCATAAGATCGTAATGCTGCTCCACTGATCAACACGAAGCAGCAGGTGTCGGGAGTAAAATCCATCTGCAGGAGTGGCATACAGATGGCAGTGGCAAAAGGGGAGGAGATACCTGTCAACCAAATGAAATGAAAAAGAATAGTATGGCCATCAGAACTACATTTGAATTACTCACTTCAATGATCACACCAAATCCACAGCCATATGCATGCTAGCCCACTCCAAAGGATCACCACCACCCAAAAACCACTTGCGAATCATAACTATCTATATCGAGGTGAAAACACCATCACAAACGAGTGTACCTGTGCATGCGTCTGTTAAGACAGAATCCATCAGATGGGATTGGTAACGTGCATAGACACAAGTGTCTGAAGGCGCGTCGAGACAGGGAGGGCTCAACAAGGCCAGATAGACGATGGTCCCACTATGGCAGCCCTGCATCACATAGCGCAGGGGAGGCAGATAGATACCAAGAAGCCCTGTACATGGCAAACTCTGTATCAAATCATCTGTCCATGCATCCATACATCATTCCCTCATCCCGTAATGAAAACGCCTGTTTCCATACTCACATAACATGTGAAATTTCCATTGAGTCTGTGCGTTATGCAGCCTGCAAAATCCACTGTGCCCCAGCCCGTAATTCCAGTGTTGTGAAGTAACATGTATTTGGGAACGTCTGGCCTCATCGCCCACTTCGCTATTGCGCATCCCAAACTATTCATATCAATCATTGCATCCTCGCCATGGCCCCTGTCCCAAGGACATTGAACAATAGAACGTTATATTTGCAGTCAGACCTGTGGGCATCTCCTCGCCGCTAGCTGAAAACCGAAAGCGCCGCCCTTCGAATTCCTCATTTGCAACATCACGTCGAAAAGGCATCTGTGGCCGCTTGAAATCACAAATTAATCCATCTAGTGCGGCTGTGTGTGAAAATGGCAACTGCCTTCACTCACAAATGGGACGCCCCGCCCGTCGGTGAACCTCGGTACAGTGTTGCATGAGGGTCCACCGTTACTCGAGTACTACGTTCCACTGACCCTTCACAAGTCTGTTCGCGACTGCAAAGATAGTATGTGAAACAATGGGACCATAGCCGAATGAACATATCAACCAATGTTACACTGCCATCGGGTACAAATACATGATTGTAATAGCAAGATGCCATTCGTCGAATTGCAGCGTTGTGTGCGGGACGTGCTCGCCCAAAGGGGAGAGCAGCTTGCACAGGTGGAATGAATCACCACAGGTGGAGGCCATACAGCCTGAAAACACATAAATTGCACACCCAGTCTCCTCCCACAACCACACCCACTCCGAAATGCTACCAGCAGGACTAGCTATGTTGGCCCTGGGGGACCTGATAGCACTGCAAGTACTCCAACTTCAAGAAGAAGACGAACACCAACTACAACCGGCCGCACGGAGGAGACGCAGGAGGAGGAGGAGGGCAAGGCAGGGCCAGCAAGGGCCGCCAGCACAGCCACTACCACCACGCAGGCAGCCCGCAATCCCACGCCTCCGAGCACATCCGTTCAACCTCACGGATGAGCAGATCCACACCCTCTACCGTTTGGACCGGGACACCATAACCGCCATTGTGGACATGACACAGGCTGACCTTGTCAGCATGATAGATAGCCCAACCGCCATCCCAACCCTACTGAAGGTGGTGTCTGTACTCCACTTCCTGGCCACAGGCACCTACCAGCACACAGTCGGACAGTTGCATGGCATATCACAGCCACTGTTCTCACGGACACTATTGCAAGTGCTCGATGCCCTCCTGCAGCACGCAGACGACTACATCTCTCTACCACGCTCGGAGCAGGAAATTACCAACACAAAAGTGGGATTCCATGCACTTGCCGGCATACCGGGTTGCATTGGTGCCATCGACTGCACCCATGTGGAATTGGTCGTCCCACATGCCATGGAGGCCCAGTACCGCAACCGAAAACAATTTCATTCTCTGAATGTACAAATGGTGTGTGACTCCAACAGGATCATTACACATTGTTGTGCCCGATTCCCTGGATCAACCCATGATTCTATGGTCTTGAGGAACTCTACAATACCACGCTACATGGAGCGACACGCAGGGAACAGATCCTGGCTACTCGGTGAGTCTCATTTCATGCATGATGATGTGGGGTATGTGATGCGGCAATGACCTGGCAGGAAGGAGGCGGGGTGCGTACGTAGCAATGGCATTCCTCAAAATTCCTTTATTGTCCACATACAGGTGATGCCGGGTATCCACTGAAGAGATGGCTCCTCACACCAGTCCGGAACCCACGGGACCAGCATGAGGAGGACTACAACCATGCCCACTCACGTACCCGTGTAGTCATAGAACAGGCATTCGGCCTACTGAAGACTCGTTTCCGCTGCCTCAGCAGGTCTGGCGGGGCACTCCTGTACCGCCATGTGAAGGTTGCAAAGATGGTGATGGCATGTGTCATGCTACACAACATGTGCGTACGTAGAAATGTGCCCATGCCCCCTGACGCAGAACTGCAAGCACCTGAAGATGGTCATGATGAGGGTGGGGATGTGGCAGCACCTCAAGGAGTCTGCGAGGCACAGGAGGGCCGTGACATTCGTCAGCATCTCATAGATGCATGCTTCTAGCACTCACGCCTGGTGGCTGATACATGGACACGGGACTCGTGGCACTGTGTGTGTCTGGAACATGCACAATATGGACTGTACGCCTATAATGGCCTCGTACACAAAGATCAATGTCCACACATCTCATTGGATGATCGTGCATTGTTTATGGCATATGTGATATCATGTTAAACACCCTATCGACCCGCCACCCAAGTGAGCCCAACACACCCCCTCCACCCTCCTACCTCCCCCCCGAACACCAGTGTCCAAAGATGCTCATTGTCAGTGGGCTGTCGCTATTGCAAGCCCCCTCTGCGGGTATCAGGGGCACCCCTGCCTGTGGAGCGCAGGTTCCTCCCAGATCTACGTTGGGGGCTGCCCTGGACGGAACTTGCAACGGATGATGTCTCTGCCTGCTCACGTCCATGCATGTCCCTAAGGGTTTGTGAGAGCTCAGTGAGCACACGGCGCACTGCGGCAAGTTCGGCACATACGTCTTTGGACGTCACATGCAGTTCCCCCCTCAGGCTCTCGGTGCTTCTCTCCATTTGTACTCTCAGGCTCTCGGTGCTACTCTCCATTTGTGCCCTTAGTGTCTCTGTACTTCTCTCCATTTCTGCCCTAAGTGTCTCAGTTGATGTTTCTATGTCTGCCTTAGTGCCCCCGTCATTCATCGGCATGGTCCTTGAGGAGCGTGGCCAGTTGCTGCTGTTGCACGATTAACTGGTCGAGGGACTGTTGCCTCTGCTGGGCCATGGCCATTTGCGGTGGTGTCACAGAGTGGCTGTTCACCTCATGTTGCCTTGCCACAGGGCTTGTGGGAGATGGCCAGTCGTCGTCTTGTGGGTGCCCCTGCGTGGTATCCTCATGGTGTACGGGATGGAACAGACAGGGGGATTGGGACAGGTCATGGATGGATCTGACTTCGACATCCCCGTTTTCTGTGTCGGAGCATGCTGCCATTAATGCAGTGTCACCTATGGTGCTGCTGCCACCAGAAGCAGTGCCTACTGTGGCATCCATTGGGGGGACCTGTGGTGGTGGTGTTGTGGGCATGCTGGCTGCTGGGGTGCCTGTTGGAGTTCCCTCCTCTGTGCTGCCACTTGATTTGTGCTGCTTCCGTGTCTTGATGCGTGCAGCTGAGGTGGAGGGTCTTTGGCCGTTGGTCTTGGCCCTCTTTGCAGGTGTGCTGGTAGGGGTGTCCTGGAGCTCGTCGTTTGGATCGGACCCTGTGGTGGAGTAAAGGAGGGCGAGCGTTATTAATGGGTCTGTGGGAATTGGAATGGCAATGTATCACATGCATTGGGGTGGTACCTGAGGGTGATTTGGGTCGGGGCCTTGGAGGTGGTTTCATTTGTGTGTGGAGAGAGGGTGCAGTTGTTTGGCAGCCTGCAGTTAGGGTGTGTAGAGGGTGTTTTTAGGATTTTTAATTATTTATGTATTTGATGTGAGTTTTAAAGTGTGCTATCAGGCCTATGTATGTGGACGTTCTCCTGGACATGTGTTACTGTTGCACTATGTGGGCACGTGGTACTTCACATGATTGGACATTGTGGTTTTGGCATTGTTTTATTTGGGACACCTACCTGATTCTTCGGATGTCTGCACTCCTTTCTCCATCCCTCCGACTCCCTCTATGCTCTCCATTCCAATGGTGGAGGCACAGATTTCTTCCCAGGGGGTCAACTTGATGGGTGATTCCGATCCTCCCCCGGTGGCTGTGGCAATGTTGCGGTTGGCAGAAAGTATGCTACGGACGCGTATCCGCAGGTCGTCCCATCGCTTTCTGCATTGCTGTGGGTTGCGGGGTGCGGTCCCCACCGCACTTACCCGCTGTGCCACCAGGGCCCATATGGCCTTCTTGTTCGCAAGTGCCGTCCTGGTCATTTGCGTGGAGAAGACGGCGGCAGCATTCTCCTGGAGGGTCTCTGTGAGCACGGTGAGTTCCTCACGGGAGAAGTGGACCTGCCGCTTGCGGTCGCACGCTTTCTTCGCTACTTTTCCCATTTTTCTTGGTTTCACTAGGGTGGATGACGGGTTGGGATGTGTCTCAGGGTAGTATTTTTAATGGTTGTGTGGAATTTGTGGTTTTATAGGTGTACGGCGTGATGTTTCCCGTTCCGGGACCATGCTTTTACTTCCGTTTCCGTATATTTACGGTCACCGTACTTTCCGGTTGGCGCTCACTGCGGTGTCCGCTGAGACGGGTGGCGGTATTGCACCTAGGGCGCCGTACGGCGGCGGTGTGGGCCGTTTTGGGGTCATTTCCGCCATCGCGGACTTTGCACTTCCGCCATGGCGTGGTGCTCGTGACCGATGGGTCGGAATGAGCCGCACTTTGCTCCATCGTGCAATGGCGGAAACGCTATTTACGCTATGGCGGTCCGGTCGGTTGATTTCCGCCAGGGTCGTAATGAGGGCCAATGTCTCCAACATGAATAATAAAGGCCATTGGTTTGCCACTCCCCCTAAAAATCCAAATCTGGAAATAATCAAAATAATTACTTTGAGAGTGTATAGTAGTTCATAAATAATAATAATTAGTTACTCCCTTGGCTCTTCAATTGGTGGAAGGAATGGGTGGAATTCACAGTGTAAGATAATGTGGGAAATGTAAGTTCTCCGCCATCAGGTTTCTTGAAACATTATACAATCATGCATCCTAATAAAACTAGGCAAATCCAAGTGTTCTAACTTTCTGTGCAGTCCTGCGATATTGCTTGATATAAACAGTTCACACAGCCTTGTTGCCCAACCTAGATATTGAGCTTTCAACTTGGGTAAAATAGGATTCACTAGGGGTTACTGCAACAACATGATCTCAGTAGATGAGATGATTAAAATCTTATCATCTACTAAATGCACCTTGTGCTCAGAAAATATCTTACCACCTAAGTTGATTCTTGATAATGCTGAGTTGTTCGCCCCTTTTCTCTGTCGTATGGTCAACGCTTCTTTCAGAGAGCTAAAAGTAGCCACTTCCATCAAAACTGTAACCGTGACACCTCTAGTAAAAAAAACGGCCTAGATCAACGCGACCCAGTAAACCTCTGTCCATTACAAACTGCAACTTTTTGTTAAAGATCTTGCATAAAGTTGCCACAGGCCAATTACAAAAATAAATAGACCAAAACAACCTATTGCACACCCAACAATCCGGCTTCAGAGAGGCACACAGAACTGAGTCGGTATTGTTGGATCTCAAGTCCAAAATGCTGGGGATAATGAACAAGAGCAAATCTGGACTGCTCATCCTATTGGACCTCTTGGCGGCTTTCGACTTGCTGGATCATCAGAAGCTCCAAGAGGCCCTGGACAAGGCAGACAACTGCTCGCAGGAGCCCATCGAGTGGATCTCCTAATTTCTTGGTAACAGGAGTTCCAGGATACAATGGGGCGACCATTCATCAGCCTCCAGACCAGTAGATTGCAGAGTGCCCCAAGGAGACAGTTTTTCACCTCTACTTTTTAATATCTGTATGCACTGTCTCTGCACCCTCCTTACCAACATAGGTATATTTTTTACAAACTTTGCAGATGACACACAGCTAGCTATTGAGTTAACAGGCTACGCCACCACCGACAATGACAAGCTCAATACCATCTACAACTCCATTGAGGCATGGATGAGGTCCAACTGGATGTGCCTCAATGGAGGGAAAATCAAATTTATGGTATTTGGCTCCCCTCAATCCAGAGCAAAACTTGATCCTGCGTATGCGGCATTTGAAATAGAAAATACCACAGACAAGGTATCGGACAAAGTAAAGACCCTTGGCGTTTACCTTCAGGACTCTTTGGGAGCAGATATGTATGTTGCATATCTGAAACAAACCTGTCAGTACCACCAAAAGCTGCTAAATAGAATCAGACCCCACCTGAATCAGCAAAATAGTTCCATCATTGCTAGAGCTATCATCCTATCTAGACTTGACTATGGGAACTGTCTCATTATAGGAGCCAGCAACAAATGCATTAAGGAATGCCAAATTGTCCAAACCAACGCAGTTAGGACAATCACTGGCAAAACCAAAAGGGATCACATTACTAATGAGAGAAAAGCCCTCCATTGGCTATTGATTCAAGATTGTATCTCCTTTAAGGCAATGTCCTTAGTTCATCGCTGTTTACATGGAATCGCCCCAGAATATCTGAAAAAGCAAATCAGCCCATACATGCCTAGCCGGACACTAAAGTCTGAAAACAAAGGTCTAATTTAATCAGGAATTACAAAAAAGCAAACGGACTGGCACTGGCATTCCCCTCCAGAGCTACCACAAGATGGAACAAACTCCCACTCCCTCTTAGACGGGAACACAACTACCTCAAGTTCAGAAAGAACTTGAAAACAGTCATTTTCAGATAAGCCCCAAATCATGACCCCCTACGTTCTCTGACCAATAGTGCCTCAACGTCCATTTTTTATCTGTTGTCCCTGACTTCATGTTAAGTGCCCAGATGCCTGCGGGTGGGGGCGCTATATCAACATACAAATAAAAAATAGATACTGTGATATCTCTGCCCATACCAAAGCAATGGACCTCATTATAAGTTTGCCGGACCGGAAACAACGCTACTGGTAAGCTTGCTTGTACTGTTGTTCCCTTGACCGGCAAACTATGAGTTCTGCGTGCGGGTGCCTTTCAGCCTGCCAGGTGAATGGTGGAAGGATCCCACCAGGTGAATGGTGGAAGGATGAATGGTGCCGGTGCATCAGTCTTCCCATTCGCATTGAGTCCAGTTGGACTCAAATGGGCATGGGGAGTAATATTTTCTGGCATCCGGGAACGGGCCATTACCGAGTCCGCTGGGCCTGTAACGACCCGGTAAATGCCCATTCCCCAGCACCAGAAAATTCATGACTCCAGCGGCAGCCATGCCAGTATTTACCAGCACGGCTACTGTCAAAGTCATAATGACCTCCAATGTATTGCACCTACAGATATGCAGAGAACCCAGGACACTCAGGGTTGCTGTAAAGAGCACTCTGAAGCCTTTGGATTTGTGGCACTCTATGAATATTGGAATAAATAAATATATAAGTGCCTTTTGTATCATGGAAGAACTAAAGCCATATTTCACATTTCACATCATTGGACACTGCCCTGCATAAAGGTGTAAATAATCACAGATCATCCAAGGAGTCCATATCACCCTTGCCAGATAAAGTTGAAAATATATTAGAGCAGCGTAAAAGTAATTTTCTGCCTATTATTACTGACTGTTGCCCATCTAGCCTCAGAATCAGGGATCATACTCATCCCTGCACCCCATGTTTAACCTCCTCCCAAACATGATAGTGAGTACAGGGTTGACTGGCGGATAGAAATAGCTCAAGAGAAAAATCATGATAGGATTTTGTACTAAAGCATGGTGAAAACAAAGTATCTTTTCCCCTAGATAAAAAAAAAAACTCTCCATGGCAAAATTAAACACTCCCCCCCCCCCATGACCCCACCACTCCCCACATGGGATTTGGGTTCTGGACCCTTCCAAGATATTCTCTGGCAACAGGAAAATTCAAGTGTTTAAAAAAGAATCACACTTTGGAGTTTAAAAACTGATACACTTTTTTGATAATTGGAGAAGCATTGTGGTTGTTAGCATTGGCATCACTAATGACTTTTTCTTCCCCACAGAAGATTGGATGATACAGCAACATCGAACATAAGCTTCTTCTGAGCTTGTGTGAAAACACCACTTCGGTGGACATCAGCCACACACACGGCTATCCATCCACACACTCTAGAATTCAGCTACGACTATGGCAAATCTGGTCTAGCTGGTCACATAAGCGTTTTGCACTGAAACGCCAGGCTTGCCTCAACACCTCTGTCATAAGATTACAGCAGCAAGCTACAACAACATTTGGTCTAACTGGATACATATCAAGTCACCTGCACAAGTGCTCGACCATGCTTTCCCGCAGCATCCGCCTACGTGCCTGAACTCTTGGGTTGCTTACTGGATCCTAGCTGGCCCTCCTTACTCCTTATCTTGGCCAAATTCACATACACCTCTTAGGCCTCCTCTTAGAACTTGCCCATACCTGGACTTCGGTCCCTTAAGGCATTCCAACCACAAAGTGCATTCAGGCCATACAAATGGGAAAATGGCGCTATATAAATGATGACTATAATTCAATAATTTAATACCAGCGAGTGGTTTCTAAGTGCGGGATCGGGATTCAAACCTGTGTTGCGCTGCATTGCCTTGCTTCCAAGACAAATGTGTTGCCCTTAGCTATCCTTCCTCTCCAGTACATTTTTCCCAGCTTCCCCTCCCCTTCTCCCATACACCTTCATCCATCCTCTGACCTACCTCCCCACTCCTCCCCTGCCTGTCCATTTGGTTCTCATTGGTCAATGCCCTCCACATGACTGGTACAGCTGCAATTCAGAGGCCCTTACAAGGCAGCCTAGCCCAGGAAGCCTTTGGCTAAGGGCCAGAGGTAAAGGGCAGCTCCCCACTGAGCAGCTCTACTCTGTGTTTGCCCATGTTCACCTGGGATGCCTGAAGCAGACAACCTACAGCGATGGATAAGGTAAGTGTGTAAGTGTGGTGTGGGTGTGAAGTACAGCCATTACTGTACTCCAGTAAAACCCCACCACTCTTACTCCCTAATACATGTACCTAGAGGCATTTAACCTAACTGGATTACTCAGCCATTTTTTACACTTAGCTAATTGTGTAAGGTAGCAATATTTTGCATTTAGCCTAATTGTGTAATTTATCCTTACCTTGTTTTTAGTCTTTTTGTTTAAGGTAGCCCTTGCTCTCATTTAGCCTAAGTGTGTAAAGTGGACTTACCTTGCTTTTAGCTCTTTTGTTTAAGGACGACATTTCTTGCATTTAACCGAATTGTGTAAGGTAGCCTTACCTTGCTGTTAGCCCATTTGTGTTAGTCAGCCATATCTTTCATTTAGCCTAATTGTGCCAGCTATTATGCATTAATCTATCACTTAGATCACCTGTGAGATATAGCACTGCTCCACCTACATAGATTGAACCCAGGAAGTAGACATTGATGTTTGTACAGCTAATCCTGTTCTTCTCTTACACACCACACCTTTGCAACGTAGCAGAAGCCACAGGCTCACTTCCACACACCCTGCACACGCATATAACACAAACACTATTGCACATCACCCCTGCAGTAAGAATGAAGCTACTTTAAATGACAAAAACGTTCAACTGTAGCTTCCCAGGTAACTCTCTATCACCTTAAACACAATGCCCTCTTAAGTCCAGTGTATACATCCACTTTGCGCATGCACACTTCATTTAGACAAGGGTGACTAGCACGGTCTTGGCCACCCTTGCATAACTTGAATGACTGAAATGCTCACTTGCATAATAGCGTCTACCAAATTTCTGGACTCCCATCTCTCCGTGGGCATTCAACAAAAAAAGCACGTTGGGACCATAATTATGGTGAAAGGTCCTATAACAAATGACAAAATGAATGAATGAATGAGTTACAACTGATTCCAGAACTTGCACCTTTTCAAGGAATGTGTCCAAAGTGGACTTAAATTGGGCTTAACTCTCAGTAACTTAACTCTGGACTGGTTTCCATCAGGCACTACACAAGCTTCCACCCCTCTAACACCAGCTTCTATATTTTGATTCAACCCACTGCCTGCTATCTCACATTCATGGGCTTTTTAGGATTAGATTGTGATTTAATAGTTGGCAGAGAACTCCAATCAGGGTCCTTACAATGAGAAATAACAGGAGCCACTTTGTTGGGGCCTCTTGGAGAAAACTCGTTCTGTCCATTAGTAGCTACACACATTCAAGAAGCAACAGATGTCCCGCTCTTCTTCATTTCACGTGCATGTGCTTCCAGCAAATCATCTCCCAAGGCTTCCTATGCCTCCATAATTTGAAGTTCAATTGAATCAAAGGCTTCATCAGAACAAGCAGATTTCCTTTAATCAGAGGGGTTACCTTTCAGGGAAATGCTCATCTTGTGTTTAAATATCAGAGAATTAAGATCATCCTTATTTAGATTGGCATTACTTCGGTTAACAACAACATCAAAAGCCAAAGGTTCAAAATCCCCACGGAGGGGAAGCCAGTTACCCTATTATGAGATAAAAGGGCTCTTTCTCTTAACATGTTACAGGACCATGAAAAAGTTGTGTTGAAATAAACTTGTCACACAATATGAGATGTTAAAGCTCCTCTCTTAACACTTGAGCTACCAACAACAAGGTAATGTTAAAAACTAAACTACTGTGGTCATCAGCTCGTCCAAATCCCTAGTTTCCAAGAACCGTCACAGAGACCCCGCTCAGTGCAAAGAGTAATGGAAACTCAATTATATAGCTGTCAATTTCACAACTCACTAACAATGAGTATTGGAATGATGTACAAATAATCATTTGAAAAGCACATGACAACATAAAACATAAAGTCACAGTAACATAGTCTCAATTTCCAAGAGTTTAGTAGTTTAATAATGCAATTAATAGGAAAAGCCCTTAAGTTGTTTAGCAATACAATCAGCAGGAAAGCTCCATGAGTCCATCAGTCCTTAAGTCCTACTTGTTATAGAATATTTGCCATTATAACGTGGAAGTGCTGATGTATAAACTCAGTCTCAAGCACACATGAAAATAAACAGAGGGAATTACATTCAATAACAAGTGTGGAACTCAGGTTAAACAGACGAATATGGAGGCAACCGGAAAACAGTAACAGTGGAAACTATTTAATTAAGGGAAACAGCAGGGGCCTCATTACGACTGAGGCGGAACGGGTTAACGTGCTCTGCTAAAGGAGGCAGACCCATTAAACCCGTTTCGCCTCATTACAAGCTCCCCTCTCGGGACCGGGTAAGTAAGGCCTGGTCAAACTGGGCATCCTTAACGGGTCCCGCGAGGGAAAGAGGGAGCAAACAACGGGCCGCTCGTAATCGGCCTGTTGTTTGCACCCTATCCCATTCCCATTGAGCCCTATGGGGGCTTAGATGGGAATGGGGAAAGTCCGGGCCCGGGTTCCTGGAGGGAGGAATTACCGGGCCCTCTGAACTCTGAATGGCCCGGTAATTCCCCATTCTGGGAACCCGGGCCCGATTTCGGCAGCAGCCAATGCCGCCAATAGCGGCATGGCCACCGCCAAAGTCATAATGAGGCCCCAGGACAGGAATGGGCCAAATGAGCCACAGTGAACACAGTTATGGCCACTCTTTTACTGCAGTTTTGAAATGTAATGAGGTCCATTGGGTCAAGACAAGTTTTAATCTTCAATCCCTCAGGGAACTGCATATTCCTTTGGCCCTGGCAGACACAAAGGCAAAGAATAAGAAGAATGAGAGCAAAGATTCTGAGCTAACTTCAGCAATCAATGAATATTAGCCTTGGATGTTAGTTGTGGGCTGGATAATCGGTGAATACTAACTAGAAAAAAATGAACCATAGAAGCAACCAAACTTGTGAGCAGCTGACTTATGTATGCTACTTTCATGAGTCTACGATTATAAACCATTTAATAAAGTCACAGAAATCATTCATATTGCTTTGATCTTTCTCCAATTGATGTGTGAGAATTACCATGTTCAATAACCATGCCTTGGTTAGTGAAATTACATTTCTATAGTGATGAGACACAGACCTTTGCCTATAAGGGCAAGGTAAAGTGTTCTTGAACCATAGGATTCATTATTGGCTTGAGAACATAGACAGTTGTGATCTATATTATTAAATTAAGGCAGAGAGCAGAAGTTGTTTGCGTATGTTATATACCAATTTCATCCAATATGGCTTTGGGCCATCAACTACTTTTTACAAATAATTAGTATTGTCGTCATTTAGACCATGGTCAGACTATATCTATAGTCTGTTTTCTAATACCAAACATTCATGACAGTCAGAAAAGCTACATGTCTTACAAGTCCACAACTTCTTGCATATGTGTATTATTGAACATCAACTATTGTGTAACTAAACTTCAGTCTAAAACTACAGTATCTCCTAAATCCGTTAATTAATAACAGTGACTTTCAATAGGCAGATCATTTGTTTGATTCCCTTTGATTTGTGGTTAACTCTAACCAAATACAACATAATAAAGCTCATTTTCGTATTCGGAGTAAAGCTTTAATGTCTTTTAATCATGCCAAGCCAAATATTCATGTATTTGTATGGCATGGATGAGGGGCAGAATTCAACTTGCATTTCAGCTGACTCTCTTCCTCTCTGCCATACAAATGCTCCAGCCTTTGCGCCAGCATGGACTTTCATGCTGGCACAAATGCTGGTGATAATTATGTGGTCTGCTTGCTTTGTCCACCAGCATAAAGCAGGTGAACCCCATAGGGATTAATTGTAAAAGTTGTTTACCATGCTCTCATGGCAAGCCACAGTTACAATTACAATTAAACATTACCTGTCATGCTCACATTTCAGGCAGCATGTATTTGTAATTGTGAACATTGCTTAGCATGCCCGCATAGTAAGCAGTGTACACAATGAAAAGTAAACATTGCCCGACATTAAGGTCATCTACTACTATTCATTAAAGATTACAGAGATTTCAAACACTGAATTTTCTTTAAAAATCCTGGTGACAAAACATATCTACTTGAAAGCAAATATAAGGATAGCAAGCAATCCTTGAAATGATCCCCAACATGCCTTCCTCAGCCATGATCCTGATCCTCAGCCATGATCCTGCAGCATGTCAGCGACCCCAAGACGTCAGTCTATGAAATGATGAAATAAAATATCGGGCATGAAAAACAACAAAAGGAGGGGTGAGACTGAGTGTTTTCTCTTTCAGGTAAAAAAATGTACCCCCTATCATGACATCATTCCTTATCCCTAACCAATAGTGTTTATTATATTATTTTCCTTCCTAGAGGACTTTGGATATAATGTTCCTTTACTGCTATTGGCATCAGGTACCTTTGTGTCCTATCTGAACTGGATGGCACATATGCAACCTTTCCGCTGACTATGAGCTTGATGCGTCGAAAATGGTGTGGGAGAAGGCCATTGAACTAAGGGCCAAAGGATCTCAGTAGTACAAATCTCCTGACACAATAGGCTGTTCATAGTGCCTGGAAGGCATCCTAGGGATCGGTATCAGGTAATTTATGGGCTAAATGGGACTGGAGTTGCAGATTCCATAGCTTAATATCGGCACAAAAATATGGCGATATTTTTGTATTGCGATATTTTTGGGGGGATATTAAGTGGGGAGGATGAGACTGGAAGTAGACCAGAGCAGCCATGTTTACTTGGAAATGGATCATCACATTGTATCTCTCGGCATGAACAGTAATGATGGACTATGTTTTGGAACAAAGGGTTGCATTCTTTTAGGCAAGATGTGAGAACGGAATGCCAGAAAGCCTGGTTTCTAGAAATGTTGGTTGTCAAGTGCCCAGAGGAATACAAAAGTGGAGGATTTGGAGGGTATTGTGGGTTAGTCAGCAAGGAGTGGGTTAACAGCTAGGATGCTGTCTGTCATCTCTGAAATCTCAAACCTCTTTAATTTTGACGTTCAAACTGGTGAGAGGTGATTTACTTATCAAATTACTTTGTGTCCATGTCTTAAATGTTACAATACAGTGAGGGTAATACTAAGGGGCAGATTCTCAAAATGAACACAAACTAAAAAAAAGTGCAGAAGCTTTTTTTTATTTGTACTCATAGCAGAAATGATTAAGTCACCTTATTCTAAAACGTGACCTGTGTATTTCAGGGAAGGAAAAGCAGCGGAAACATGTGCAGGCCAGCCCCTCTAAATAGAGGAGTATGACAGGCTGCCACGAGCACTGTGGGTGCCCAGAGCGCATTTCATGGTCACAGTGAAGGATATAAATACAAGTGGGAGATTGCCTTGCTGCTCTCCACCGTCAAAGCAAACGCATGAGGCATTCAGAAAAGAAAATCTCATGCTTTGTGCCTCGCTTTGTGCCTGCGGCAACTAGTCCAAGCGGAAGAAGCATTTCAAAGTGGATTTGGGGTGCACTCGGAATGCAAAAAAATGCCCCCACCCCACTCCTGATTTGCACAAATGTGCACAGGGAGTGAAAAGGGGGTGTCTGAATCTGTGCATCTAAGATGCGCAAATTTAGATGCCCTTTGTGGAAACGGATGCACCTTTTTTGGGCTCAAGTGAGGTCCTATCACTTGTGACAAAAACAGGTTCCCGAATAAGTATTTATGTGCGGCATACTGCAATTTTAAAATTACTGTGTGTGTGATGATGAGGAGAAAAATGCAAAATGTGCCTGCTGCGGTATACAATACACATGGGCCAGTCAGCTATCGTGACATGGTCCATGATTACCTTTTCTTACAATTCTAAAATGGAGGTATTTCGGTGAGATTGCGTAATTTCCAGCTTCAGGTGCAAACTCATGTGCATTTTTTAACTTCATGATTCAAAAACAACTAGAAATTACACAGCGTTTTCAGCTATGAGTAAAGCTTTATTTGCGATATTGTTGGATCTACGTTCTTTAAACCCGAGGGAAATACACTAGGAAACATGTGCCCAACCCCACTGCTAAGGTTCAGTATAACATTAATTAAAAGTCCAAGAAAGGCAGCACAACACTGCACACTAGGGAGTTTTAACTGTAGTCATAGCAACTAGATTTTTCACCGCTAAGTTCTTTTCATGGATGTTTGTAAGTAGGGCAACATAAACCACCATGACAAGCGCTGCGTGTTACTATGACATATTTTAATGTCGAAGGCTTTGGCCAAGGTAATTAAATATGTAATGCATATATCAAGATTCCTCACTTTTGTTGTCTATCCATCGTGATTTTAGAAGCCAGTTGCCATAGCAACTGAAGCACAGCCTTTATTATATTCATATGCCACCTCGATTTTTATCTGAATTTCTCTCCTGTGGTTTAAATGTACTCCCCAGTCCTCACTAATTTGGCCCTCAACCTTTTTTTATCCGCATCATAAAAAGTGTTAATCCATTTTGAGAAAAGGGATGCTGTGGGCAGCCTCCCGTCTGGATTGAAGTGCTTTCTCGTTACCAGGAGTTAGACATTTATATGTTCACTCTTTCACAAAGACAGGTGACTGTGACCTAACCGAAAAAACAGAACTCATGAAATTATAACTTCATTAGGTAAGGCACACCATACCCAAGCCCTTGAGTAAAGTATAACACCATTTAATCATGCCACACCAAATGTCCATGCATTTTTATGGCTCCAGCATTTTCCCTGGCATCGATTTTCTTGCTGGTGCAAATGCTGGAGATCCATATTCGGCCCTCTAACTTTATGCACCAGCATAAAGCAGGCCGACCCCATAGGTATTTATTGTAAATGCTGCCTGCCATGCTCTCATGGCAAGCAGCATTTACAATTACAATTGAACGTTACTGTCTTACAGCATTTATTTGTAATTGTGAACATTGCTTACCTAGCCCGCATAGTAAGCAGTGTTCACAATGAAAAGTAAACAGTGCCCGACATTCAAGCATGTCATAAATACAGGATCATTAAGGATTACAGACATTTCAGACACTGAATTTTCTTTAATAATACTGAAGACACAACTTATCTACATGAGAACACATATTATGATGGCAAGCAATCATTGAAATGATCACCAACATGCTCTCCCCAACCATGATCCCGCTGCTCACTTATGCTGATGTCACCATGTCAGCGACCCAAAACCTCAGTCGCTAAAATGAAGAAATAAAATATCAACATGGGGCATGAAAAACAATACAAGTAGGGTGGTCTCACACTGGTCAAGACTTGCTAAGCTACTGTGGTAGGCTTCATGACAAAAATACATGACACACATAGAAGCAATGTTTAAGGAAAAACTGCGTTGGTATCAAGATTCGCTGTAGAGTGAGTCATCATGCTGTCAGATCTCTGGACTCTATTGTGTATCAGCATAATCAGCATCATCAGCATCATCTGTATTCGTATCCCTCTCGCTTTGTTATGGGATGTGACTCGGTCAACCCATCTTGCAGCTGTTTCTCAAGAGCAAGAACACTGAAATTCCCATTGTCGCCATGACTAATGTTGCCAACATGCAGCACTTTGTAGGAATTCATTTTTCTCAAATTGATATGGGGTATATGACTCCGTTTCTAAAAAATACATCAATGTATTGGGATACACATTGTCATATCACCTTTTTCTTCTTTCTGAAACGCGCATTTCCCCACTGCTAAGGGGTATATGTCTCTGTTTTACAACCTTATTTTGAATGATTGCATATCAATTCACTGTGAGTGCTTGTATATCAGTTTTGTACATTAGGAGCCAGCAGGAGGAAGCCAGTCAATCACCTCCCTCACAAATTGACTGGAATCACCAGAATAGGCCAACGTTTGAAGAGAGCTGGCTGTTGTTCCCACACATGCCGGGCTCTATGTGTTTCTCTTGGGTGTCTCCCACACTGTGTCCATTCATCTGCCACTGCTATTGGCCCTCTTCCCTTGACCACTCCAACACCCTGATTTTGATGAAACAAGGTAACTGATCTTCCTGCTTCTTACAGCTTCACACTGCCTATTTTTGGCAACCTGGAAACTGAGAGGAGACAAACTCCCAACCCACTACTTTCTGTTACAAGTTGGCAATCTTCAACAACTACTTGTTCGATTTGATGAAAGGGTGAACCGTCCTGCTTGCCATTTTATCAAATGGAGATGATTTTTATTCAAAGCAAACACAGATTTATCACAAGTACAACTTAATTTGAAAATTACAACAATTCAAAGATCCAACAAAAACACTTCTTCCATCCAGGGTTGGCTCTCTTCCCCTGGATTACTTCAGGTAAGCTATTCACAATGTTCTTGAATCAATACCAGTCTGTTAAAGGCATTACAAATGTCTCTTTCACCTTTTACGTTCCTCAGGATGATAAAACAAAGGTTCCTTTAAAAATGTTGGTTCAGATAAGGCAAGGATGGCAAACAAAATGTCCTTTTCATAACAGTGATTAAAGCATTTCAAAAGCATGTCTTTTTAAAGCTCCTGGTTGACAAGATGTTAAATTGAAATAAGAACCTAATATGACCAAGTATCTTTTTAAAACACCAATTCAAAGTAAGTTTCCTGGTAATCTCTCAACTCTTGATATCCTGGTTTACTCTCCTGCCAGGAATATCCCCCTTTTGGTTCACTTAGATCCCTGGTGTACTCTCCTGCTAGGTATCTCTTTGCAAAAAGGTTTCACTACCTGATACCCTTATCAGGCCTCTCTGCAACATTAACTCTCTTCTTAGATATTCTTACAGTTTCTCTTCAACAGTGGCAAAACCCTTGTGAACTTTAGCACTTACACCAATCTCCCTCAGAATGGCATCCCATATATGAGGGTTTGTTCAAGCTCCTTCTGTCAACCTCTCTTAAAATGTATCTTGGCTCTTCGCAATGCTTGTTCCTGGTTTACCCCATCTGATATCTCATGTCAGGTGAATTGTACAATTGTTGCCTCTTTATTCCTCTTAGAATCTCTTTTCTCTCTTGCCATTGTTGGTTCCAGGTTTCTCCAAACTGACCTTTTATGTCAGGAGAATGGCACTATATCTGTCCCATTTTTCTTTAGGCAGTATGTTTTGGCTTAGACAATGCTGGTCACAGTTTCCCCCAACTGACATTTCATGTTAGGAGAATTGCACCATATTCGCCTTTTTCATTTAATTATATTTGGTCTGTATTCAAAAGTACTTTCAAAATGGTGTTTAGCATGTTCCCACATCCCGCGGCACCCTTCGATATTAGGCTGACTCACTGGTTCACCATGCGGCAGCTAAGATGCGCTGGTGAGGGGCCAGCTTCACCTTCTGACAGAGTCTCTCTGGGTCTCCCCATGTCAGTTCTCCTGGCCTTTGTTGGCAAGACCCGCGCAGCTCCGCAGGACTGCATCTCCACTTCTAGCCCCACACCCGCTGTCTGCTCTTTTTCTCCCAGAGCTCTCCTCTGGTGTCGAGTGATGCCAACCTGATTCTAGTCGGCGTATCTTGTTCTCCCCATGGCCCTCCATAGGTCTTCCTCTGCCACCGGTCACGCTTCCCGCTCTGTGCACTCTGCAGCCTTCCTTCTCTCTCTTCATCCATTCTTCTCATTCCTGCGACGCTCCTTGTTGTCACTTTTGCCATAGCTGATCAGGGAATCTAAATGTCCCACCTAATTGACTGGGTTGACAACAACTAGACTGCTAATTGTTTTCAAAGTCACATGTCCTCCACATGAACTCTTTGTGCCTCCTCCTCCTCAAAGTACTTAGAGCTTTCTGTGACTTGGGGTTCCAATAAGTTTCAAATGATTTTGGATCACATTGTTGAACATTTGTGTTTGATATACAATCATTAAAAGCATCAGATGTTTTAAACAATATGTCATCAAAAACTCTGGTATAGGGATTTCCTCCTCACAGAAAGGGGGATAATACTGTTATCCCTCCTGTCGAAGCCAGCATGTCCCCCAGTCTTTATCTCCTCCCCCATAATCCTCCCTCCTGACAACACACCCAGGGTCAGGATCAGGTAGCAGTTGCCTCTCCCTTGTTGTGCGGGAAGAGACCAAACCCGGAGAATCAGGGATGACTCTGCAGGATTCATCACAGAATGTGAGGGGTTCTTTTAGAAATATAAGGTGAAGATACATTGTCTATTAATAAACAGTAACTCATGCAACCATTTGCACAAGAAGCATTTTTATGAAGGGCAAAAGGGGCATGTGCCCCATGCACCCACCTTGGGTGGGGGCTATATAGATTCCTGAAGCAAAGAAGTCAGTGCCTGTTTGTTACTAAACATAGCACATGCATTGTTATTATGTGCAGTTGTGGCTCTGATGTCTAAGTCTGCTCCCTCGCTGTTGTGGACAAGTGTATTCTCTCCTGATCAATTAATCATGTTATTCCTTCTTTGTTCACTGTAGTGACAGGGTGGATTTCACTGTAGTGACAAGGTGGTTCAGAGGATAGCTCAATGTTGGCACCTACCATTTTCAGCACAAACTGGGTCCTCCATCATGGGAATTTGTCCAAAGTCCTCCTGCACCAGAGCCTGCATGCTATTTCTACGTGCAAAGCCCCACTTAAGGATTGAGACCAAGACCCTCTTCTCTGTAAGTGAGCAAGTGATTCTGCATAAAGAGATAAAAAGCTTGTTAGATTTTCCATGGCAGTGCGAGAGACAGAGAGGGAGAGAGAATGGGAGATAGGAAGATTGAAAGAGGCGAACTCTACAGTATAGGCAAGTAGAGTACACTATAAACGTACTGAGTTCTATGGCAAGAATGTTGTTCTTACGGGCCATATTTGACAGCCTCACAGACTCTGATGCCTCTAAGTTTCGGGCTGTGGTGCATGTGTGCGTCTGTGGTGCATGTGTGCATCTGTGGGATGGGGCGACCAAGTTGCAGGTTGTCAAACCTCAATTTCCATTGAATATTATGAGTGCACTTGCTCTAGAAACTGGCAGTGCTCATCTTGTGCAATTCTATTGAGCAATGATGAGCAAGCTAATGCAGCACACCCTTATAAGGTCTTAACAAGCCCACATAGATTATGTGCATGTTATGTACGAGAAACAGATGGACAATGAAACCAAACAGTAGCTAAAATCTGCCCCAGATTCTCCTCAATGTCATCAGTTGCAGGATAAGTATAAAATAAAGTATAAAACACAGTGTGATGCACTTATGTAAATATATTGCAGAGATGACTCTAGGAGTGGCAAATGTAGGAAAGCAGTTACTGTATGGATGGGTGGATGGAAGGATTGACTTGCAGTACAAACATGTGATCGTTATTTATTCTGAGCTCCTGTGCTCTGTAAGAATGTATACTTTCCATAGTTTGGTGGTAAAGTGGAGGAATTACCTCCAGCAAAAACATGGAGGTCGTAATTCGACTGAAATACCCATAGAGTATTTTGGACTCCAGAAATGAGGATCAACTCTGATCTACTACTACTTGTAATCCTGCAGTAAATCCAAGGGACTGAGAAGTGGTAACGGTAATCAAGTTTGGCAGTAATTCAGAGGATTTACCACTGATTTAAAAACAAACTTGTAATGAGGCCCAATTTATCACATTGCAGTCTTAGCATTCCCTCTCCTCTTCAGGGGCTAATTTTAGCATTATTTGTTCAACTAAACCCTTTGATTTGGGCCTTAGTAATAATAATCTGGAATCAACATTTTTTATTTTGCTCGTATTGGGGAAGTGGGATGCGACTTGACGCAGAGTTGGCTGAGCTCTTACCGACAGGCTATTGTGATGCCAGACATTAGAGACATTGGGCCTCATTATGAGGAGGGCGCTAAGGGGTTAACAGCACTGGTATTGGTGCCGGAGCCGTTAACCCCTTACTGCCCCATAACGAGGTCCGCTCGCGGGACCCGCTAAGGACATCTTGTTTTACCAGACGTCCTTAGCGGGTCCCGCGAGCGGCCCAGCATGCTAACAATGGGCCCATCATTAACGGGCCCGTTGTTAGCATGCTCCCCATTCCCATTGAGCTCTATGGGGGCTTAAATGGGAATGGGGATGGACCGGGTCCGTGTTCCCTGAATGGGGAAATTCCGGGCCCTCCAAGGTCAGAATGGCCCGGTATTTCCCCATTCAGGGAACCTGGACCAGGGTTTGGGGGTGGCATGGCAACCTCCAAACTCATAATTAGGCCCATTGGGTGCCGATAAAACCGTACCGGCAACGTTTTCAGGACCGGCTAACACTGAGTTATGTGGCCGTGTTGCGTTACGCCCGCCAGGTCAGATCTGATGGGCATAATGCCACCGGCCGCATACGGATGTGGAAACACTGGCACCATTACCGCATGGTGCAGGTGTTTTCACTGCCCCAAATGTCTGGACATTAAATGCACTTTAAACCCCCCTCAAGTAGCCAAAGATAGTTAAAACTGTGGTGTGAAATCTCTCAAAAGTATTGTAGGTATTTGTGTCCTTGTGTGGATGCTGCAGATCAATTTTCGACCAGTGATTTTTCCAGTAAGTGCCAAAGGTTTAGCTTCCAATATTTTGAAAACCTACCCTGTTCAGTATCTGTTCTTACTGAAATAACCGATACTGCTATTGGACCACTCTGAGCATCATCAAATGTTCTATAGCATCAGCTTCAGCACACAGTACAGTATTATTAAGTGTGCAGAGGCTACTGCAGTACAGCTCTTCATCAGCGCTATGAAATGCTTGAGCAATCTCTTTCCTTCAAATTATGCCCTGATATTCTTCAAGTTTTGATGTACCTATATTTGTAGTGATATTTTTAATGTGAGCCCTTTCTCATGGAGCCTGCTCATGCTTCATACAACCAGAAACATACATAAATAATTCATTAACAGCTGTGACGAGAGACCCCACCCCTCCCCCCGCCCCCATGTTCTATCTTTGGACAACCTGGAAAATGCTTGGGCTGGGGGGCGGCTGTTTCGGACTAATAGCCAGTACACTGGGTCACTTTTTCAAACCTCAAAGTGCTCTCTAGTACATGTACTGTACAGTTTATGTGATTTTGGAATGGGTACAGATGTTCAGGTATGCATTGACTACAGAATGCATTAAAACCTCAAGGGGAAATGGGCAAAACCACAATGCAACACAGTTGCTTTGTAGTAAACTGACTTAAAAAACATACTGTTCAAAAAGCGCAATATGCAGAGATGAGGACTGCTCCACCAAATCCAGGATCAAACACAGAAGTAGCAGGTGCACATGATTTATGGCCTGATGTGCGATTTATAAAAAACATATCTAAATGGAAAATAAGAAAATGTGACAGCAGTGAGGACATTGGATACTGTGACCAACTGATCTATGTCACCCATAACTCAAAGTTGCTGCTACCACCGTCAAACAGAGTGACATAGTCTGAGCACTGCTTTGATGCATGTCTATGTCAATCTCTTCTCATACTTGCACCACCACTGTGGCCTGCCATGAAGACATGGGCTTCAGCACCATTCAATAGTAAGGAGCCACCCAGTGGTGAAATGAGAAACATCATCATGAAAGGCTGTGTACGGCCAGTGTTACAGATAGATTGTGGTCAAAGCATCGCTGAAAGAGGTGCTGAATGAGATTTCAAATGATCAAAAAGCAAGATTTAAAGAACTCTGTGTCATGTAGGTAGATAAGATAACATAGAAGCTTGCTAAAGTAAGAAATAGAACGTGAGTAAAGCAACCATGTCAAAAAAATGGAAGCTGGCATGCTATACAAATACTCGAGAAGCCTCAAGAAGGGAAACTAAAGCTGCAGAGCTGACAGGCACAAAAATACAGATTTGTTCAAGAACAAAGGTTATTTGGTCAGAATCAAGGATGCCACAGCAAGAAGCAACTGCAAGGCTTGAAAGGAGTGGAAGAGTATAAGATACATACGCAGGATATATTTCTCTTAGATTAAGTGAAGGAATGAACAGTTGCAAATGCCAAGTATTGTTCAATTAAAGATGCAGAAAGCACATGCAGAATGGAGCAACCAAGTCTCCAGAGGTCAAGGAGAGTAATATCACCCAAAATAATTGAATCAAATACATTAAATAGAAGGACGGAATGGACAAAATCATGGTCTCCTCACTCCTGGCATAGGCCCAGAAGACAAGGCCTATTCATAAAAATCCAGATGTAGATAGCAATGTGCCTTCACTCCCTTTAAAGTTTTAAGGAAGAGAACAGTCAGCATGGTCAACTAAAAAGTAGAAATCTTGGTTTAAGGCCTAACTGATGAGAGATGGCAGGCTAATTAGCTGAGAAAGGCAGTTGTCTGACGTTATTGCCTTGAACCTGGGTTTTGTTCCTTCTAACAAGCCGAATGTCCAAGGTTGGTAAAAGTGTGCCAACCAATCATGAGGGTCTATGTAATGGTGGGCCATACATTTTTGCACGTGCATATCCCATGCTGTTATTACGTTAATATCTGTATTTTACATATTTAGAGGTAGCTCAAGGTGTCCCTACCAGATAAGGGGCATACAGATAAGGGGCATCCCCTCTTGCCTAGAAACACTTG
The DNA here is from genome assembly GCF_040938575.1 of Ambystoma mexicanum. NCBI lineage: Eukaryota > Metazoa > Chordata > Amphibia > Caudata > Ambystomatidae > Ambystoma > Ambystoma mexicanum. Next base: position 623,346,022 of record NC_090934.1, read on the forward strand.
TGCACAGGCGCGTTACGAATGCCATATCATATCATAGCAATGTTGATACTGACATTTATACAAACTATATACATATGTGTCCCCTAACCAATCCCTCTACCCAGAAGGTTTTTACTGTTAGCCATTTAGGATGACATCATAGCTGACAACATGTCAAGGAATAAAACCTTTTGTGTTCCTGAAATGAATTGAGAATGTGTGAGCTACAATCTGTTTGTTCACCAGGTTTTCCTACTTTATTGAACTGATAATAAAGTAGTATTTTGCCATATTGCTTGAGGCTGTCTGGTTATTTGGGCCTGAGAACATTTATTGTGGTAATCCCAATAGGCACTTGGAAGGCTACAGGTGTAATTGGATAGTGTGAAGGTTAATCAAACTAAAAATATTTGTCAACATTCATTCATTCTGTAATTGCTTCTCTGATATTACATGGCCACGGTAGTGGCCATGTCGTTATGGTTAAGTTGCTGTTTCCATAGGAAGAGCACTTTTTGGGAGGCTTATAACTTCGCTCTCCCTGGACGGATCCTCACCAAACTTTGCAAAAAAAAGTATATGGGTCACTCTGAATTTTTTTGCAAAGTTTGGTGAGGATTCGTCCAGGGAGGCAAAGTTATAGGGGGGGTCCCAAAACTTTTTTTTTTCCCATAGACTGAATGGGCTTGGCCCCGAAAGTGTGCTTTTGCAAATTTGGTGTAAATCCGTCCAGTAGTTTTTTATAAAACGACCAAAACGTAAGGCAAAAAAATTAGTGATATCTGTGTTCGCTTCGCGGACGGACGTCCCTGTCCGCTCCGCAGACAGCACCCCGATTGGCCCACGGACATGTGACGTGTTCGCTGATTGGACGGCGAGGGGCGTGGAGCGTGTCAGATTTTCTCTGGCGCCCGCCATCTTGTATTCGCCGTCGATCGCGTTACAGCGCGGTGAAACGTGGATAAAAAATTGTATTTAGTGCCGCGTGTTGGTGTTAAGAGTGTTTGGGGAGGGTGGGGGAGTATGAGATAGGTTCAATGTTTTGTTTTTTTATGTGCTAGATGTTTTTGTTGCGTTCGATTTTTCTGCGGAGAACACGGCTGTTCTGACATTTTGTAAATAAACTAAATGGTGGGGTGTTTAGAGGACGGAGTATGTGTCATTTTTGTTCGCAAGGAAGGTAAAAATGAGCTGTGAACACTCGCGGTGTACTTAATTGTTCGTAAATACACAACTGGGGGTGTCCTCAGGACGCTGTCCGTATTGTAATCTGTCTAGTTGAATGTGTTCTAAGAACACACGCGGTGTCCCGAAATGGTTGCAATTACACAAAATGGGGGTGTTCTGAGAACATTGTTTGTATTGTTCGTTGTCAGGGTGAAAGTGTTTTAAGACCACTCCTTTTGTCCGCTAATAGTACAATTTCCTATGGGCGTCAAGCGACTTTTTGTCCACTAAAGAAACAATAAATCTGGCTGGTGTGCGCCGACATTATGTGATAATCCTATGACTGGCGCTATTGACCTGGCTGACTTGCTTTTGCGACACTAAATCATATCTCCCGCCCCTAAGCCTGATATTATCAAAGCATTCATATTCCCCCCTCTCTCCATGACGTTACAGGGTGCGTCATCAAACGCGCCCAGTTCTCTACAATCCTAAGTGACTTTACACAGAACCCGGAAGAGAACACATATTATGTCACAACACAGCGCGCCACAATTCGGAATATGAAACAGTGATTTAAAAGCAAACAGCAAGATTGTAAATTTTGTAAAGTACATTTATTTGATATCAAATGTTTAGAGAATATTCAGCAATTTGCATTTGTCTTTGTTGTCGATCCGCAAAAGTTCATGTTGAGGCACGCAATGTTCCTTTGCGGTACAGAGGGTGTTAGATCAGCTTACAACTCAGTGCGCCACAATTCGGAATATGAAACTGTGGTTTAAAAGCAAACAGCAAGATTGTACATTTGGTAAAGTACATTTATTTCACAAGAAATGTTTAGTGAATTTTCAGCGATTTGCTATTGTCTCTGCTGTCGATCAGCAAAAGTTTATTTTGAGCCACGCGTTGATCCTTTGCAGTAGATAGGCTGTTGGTTTATGATAAAAGCAGTAAATGGTCGCTCTGATAATCGGAAGGTTACTCCAACAACGAGCCATTAGACCACCCTATTGGTTGGTATGTTGTTTGTAGCCGCTAGTACTGCGTAAGGGCATATTGGTCCTTGGCGATTGTCCCATAAAATGGTGAGGGTCATGAATTTGCATATTTGGACCTGCACCTGGCAGTTGAAGACCCCATCCTCTGGAGTCTGTAAATCATGACATAGGCAAAATGGGGCCACATACCTGTTTTAAAAAAACATATATTAGTCTCACCAGCCGATCTTCATTAAAAATCATCATTTTATTTATTAGGGCGTGAAACTATTTGCTATCGAATATAGTGCAACAGAGTATGTTAATAATAAAATAATAATATTTTCCCATTTATATAGCGCTAAGAACCGTGAGGTATCTAAGCGGTGCTTATTATTAACCACGGTGTGTGGTGCTCATTTATCGACCACGGAAAGATGAAAGGCTGAGTTTGGCCTTGCCGGGATTCGAACTTGCGTTAGCAAGGTGTGCACGGATGTCAAAGTGAGCGTTGTACTCGCTGTGCCACTTGACAGGCTAAAGTGAAGTGGCACAGCGAGTAGAGCGCTTGACCGCCTATAGACCGGTTAAATAATTTCTATTAACCCACCCTGTGTTGTCTGCCTTTTTCAGAGCCCTCTAAACGACAGGGGATCAATTTGGCGGTGATAGTGCGCGGTAGAAAACATTATGCCACTTTCAACGAACAAGTTCAACTTGAGCGGTCTTTAATGATACGCTATTGTAATTATATTTGGTATAAAATAATCTAAAGGGTTACTTACAGTACAATTGCAATTTCCATTGTCTACGAGTAGTGCAGTCCCAAAATACGACTCCGCGTGTGCGAACGATCTTTCGCATAGTGATATAATATATAAAAGTGGTTTTGTTTCAGAAATTTCATCCTTATCTTCTCTTACGTTTTAGCAACACTCCTTCAAGAGAAGTCTTTCATCACAATCTCTGTCTGTCAAGGTCAAAACACAATACAACCTTATAGTCCGCTTCGTGAGCCTCTCCGGGGCCCGAGAAAAAAATGGAAGCAGCTGACCTTCACTGTGAACGAGCATAAATTCTTACTTTGCAACATTCTGTGTAAAGCCATCTGTGAGAAGTTGGTTTTTGCACGCCATGTTTGTATATTGTTTGCGTGATATTAAAAAAAGTTTGTTTAAGGGACGTTATGGTTCTGAGTACAGCCGAAAGACCCCTGAAAATTGCAAGTCATGGTGAGCTATGAAAAATAACTCGCGCCACCACCATGCACTGCTAAGACTAACACCCAGGACATCAAAGATGACATTGCAAATGTCATTGATGAAATCACTGATGACATCACATGTTTATGTACTTTTCATGGAATTTGTGTAATAGGGATTTTTATTATAATGTTGTGAAAAAAGTGCCAAGGATATTGCAATAAATATCATACCGTTATTAGTGCTTTGAACGATGCATTGATATAAATAGCATTGTATTATTGGATTCTATCTAGTATACTGAGCTACTAATCGAGAAACATAGCTTTGTGTGCAGAGTACAAGATGAAAGTATAATATTTGTAATGTTAATATGTTGAATAATGAAATGATAATTGTACTGAGATGTTCAAAAATTCATAAAATGGGGGTGTTCTGAGGACGTTATTCGTATTGTGTGATTGCTTAGCTGTATGCAATGAGGGAATGGCACAGAGAGTAAAGTGGACGCCGTCCGCGGACACCGCGGCTGTTCGTGGACAGGGCGTGCTACATCCGGGTTTTTCCAGGAAATCCAACATGGAAAGAAGACTGTACGGATCAGCCAATCAGATGTCGAGGTTGTGGATTTGTGTTGAAAGAGACTGTGTGTAGTGAAGATGGCAGAAGTGGAGAAAGTCAGGGTGTTGGTGCTCGGAGATATGTTTGTGCATGGTTTACAGCAGTATGCTCAATGTAGTCCGCGGACATGAAAATCACTACGAGGGGGTTAGTATGTTCTATGTTACATGTATATGAAGTCAGGGATATTATGGTTAAGTTGTGCTACTAAAAACCTATGAAATTCAGTGAAAAAACGTTGTTAAAGGGACGTTTTTGTTAAGATGCGTTACTAAAAACCTATGAAATTCAGTAAATAAACTTTGCTAAAGGGACGTTATGGTTAAGTTGCGCTACTAAAAACCTATGAAGTTCAGTGAAAAAACTTTGTTAAAGGGACGTTATGGTTCAAAGTAAAACCGAAAAAAAAACCTGAAATTCGGCAGTTATGGTAACATAAGCAACCATAACTCGCGCCACCGTGCACTGCTAACACTAACAACCAGGACATCAAAGATGACATCACAAATGTCATTGATGACATCACTGATGACATCACATGGCTGGCTCTCCCTTTTTATTCTTTACTAACATATCGAAGCCACATAGTTTTGTTCAGTCAGGAAGTAAAAATTGAAAAGGTACTATATTTGTAGACTTAGGGTCAAGTCACATCATATGAAACATATACATAGCGGAAGACACAGGCTTGAAAGAGAGCAATCCTTTCTGTGCATGAAGATAATCATTAGGGCTATCAGCACTTTCTCATAGTTTTATTTTTATTACTCTACCTTCCCAGTATATGCTCATATTTGTATGCATTATACTCACTCTCCTTTCCTTTGGGTGCAGTCACATCATGTGATACACATACATATGGTAAGTAGCAGCTTTGAAACAGAGCAATAGTTTCTCTGCATAAAGACAATCAGTTAGGTTATGAACTCTTTCTGCTACTATTTCTGCTTTTTATTTTACTTCACCGTCCCTGTATATACTCATATTTGTATGTGTTGTTGTCTCTTTGTGTTTTGTCTGTAATAATTATGTATTAAGTGGGTTTTATTATCTACTTATTACATGTTTCACAGTACGCAAAACTCTAATAAGAAAGCAGTTATCATTTCAGTATTCAACCTGGCAAGATTATGAATATGGCACCTTCATCATGTATGCTGCACACACTGCCTATGTTTCTGCATGAGTAGCTTAGTATACTGGATAGAACTTCATAATAGAATGCTATTTATATCAATGCATTGCTTAATGCACTAATTAGCTCATGATATTTATCCCAATGATCCTTCACAGTTTTTGGTCAACATTATAAGAATCCCTCCTACAGAGTTTTCATGAAAAGTAAATGCACATGTGATGTCATCAGTGATGTCATCAATGACATTTGTGATGTCATCTTTGATGTCCTGGGTGTTAGTGTTAGCAGTGCACGGTGGCGCGAGTTATGGTTGCTTATGTTACCATAACTGCCGAATTTCAGGGGTTTTTCGGTTTTACTTTGAACCATAACGTCCCTTTAACAAAGTTTTTTCACTGAATTTCATAGGTTTTTAGTAGCGCAACTTAACCATAACGTCCCTTTAACAAAGTTTTTTTACTGAATTTCATAGGTTTTTAGTAGCGCAACTTAACCATATCATCCCTTTAACACCGTTTTTTTTCTGAATTTCATAGGTTTTTAGTAGCAAAACTTAACCATAACGTCCCTTTAACAAGGTTTTTTTACTGAATTTCACAGGTTTTTAGTAGCGCAACTTAACCATAACGTCCCTTTAACAAAGTTTTTTTACTGAATTTCATAGGTTTTTAGTAGCGCAACTTATCCATAACGTCCCTTTAACAAAGATTTTTACTGAATTTCATAGGTTTTTATTAGTCCAACTTAACCATAAAGTCACTTTAACACATTTTTTTTTATACTGAATTTCACAGTTTTTTATTAGTGCAACGTAACCATAACGTCCTTTTCAATGGAGGAAGACCACTAGCATCCTAGGTTCTCAAAGAGGGAACCCGGGGTGGTAAAAAAAAGATTTTTCTTCCCAAACCGGGACGCCGCAGGCAGGCATCCCGGTGTAGGAAGGAACATCTTTTACCAAGATGGACACCAGGGAAAGGGAAGGCAGGGTGTATAAAGAGAACACAACAAGCCATCGGCGGGGGGTCGGGAAGACCAGGAGAGAGACACGGGGCATGAGCAGGGGGTGGAAAGAAGGGAGACACGGGGCATGAGCGGGAAAGAAGGGAGACATGGGGCATGAGCGGGGGGTGGGGGGAAGAAGGGAGACATGGGGCATGAGCGGGAAAGAAGGGAGACACAGGGTATGAGTGTGGGGTGGGGGAAAGGAAGGGAGACACGGGGCATGAGCGGGAGGTGGGGGTGAACAGGGGAGACACGGGCCATAAGCGGGGAGTGGGGGGGGAGGAAGAAACGGGGCATGAGCGGGGAGTGGGGGGGAAGAAGGGAGACACGGGCATGAGCGGGGGGTGGGTGGAACAAGAGGTCAACAAGGGGCATCATAGGAGGGGGGACAAGAGGAAGGCACGGGGCATGAGCAAGGGGTGGGAGGGAACAGGAGGAAGACACAGGGCATCAGCGAGGAGTGGGGGGGCAGGAGGAAGACACAGGGCATGAGCGGGGGGTGGAACAAGAGGTCAACAAGGGGCATCATAGGAGGGGGGACAAGAGGAAGGCACGGGGCATGAGCAAGGGGTGGGAGGGAACAGGAGGAAGACACAGGGCATCAGCGAGGAGTGGGGGGGCAGGAGGAAGACACGGGGCATGAGCGGGGGGTGGAACAAGAGGTCAACAAGGGGCATCATAGGAGGGGGGGACAAGAGGAAGACACGGGGCATGAGTGGTAGTGGGGGGCAACAGGAGAGAGACACGAGGCATGAGCGGGGGTGGGGGGTACAGGAGACAGACACGGGGCATGAGTGGGGGTGGGGGGTACAGGAGACAGACACGGGGCATGAGCGGGGGGTGGGGCCAAGAGGAGAGAGACACGGGGCATGAGCGGGGGGTGGGGAGAACAGGAGACAGACACGGGGCATGAGCGGGGGTGGGGGGCAACAGGAGAGAGACACGGGGCATGAGTGGGGGGTGGGGGACAACAGGAGACAGACACGGGGCATGAGTGGGGGGGTGGGGCCAACAGGAGAGAGACACAGGCATGAGCAGGGGGTGGGGAGAACAGGAGACAGACATGGGGCATGAGCAGGGGGTTGGGGAGAACAGGAGACAGACACGGGGCATGAGCAGGGGGTGGGGGAACAGGAGACAGATACGGGGCATGAGCAGGGGGTGGGGAGAACAGGAGACAGACACGGGGCATGAGCAGGGGGGTGGGGGGCAACAGGAGACAGACACGGGGCATGAGCGGGGGGGCAACAGGAGAGAGACACAGGGCATGAGCGGGGGGTGGGGGGGTACAGGAGACAGACACGGGGCATGGGTGGGGGGCAACAGGAGACAGACACGGGGCCAGAGCGGGGGGTAGGGGGAACCGGAGACAGACACGGGGCATGAGCAGGGGGTGGGGGGTACAGGAGACAGACACGGGGCAGGGGGTGGGGGAAACAGGAGAGAGACACGGGGCATGAGCGGGTGGGGGGAACAGGAGACATACACGGGGCATGAGCGGGGGCAACAGGAGAGAGACACGGGGCATGAGCGGGTGGGGGGAACAGGAGACAGACATGGGGCATGAGCAGGGGGTGGGGCGTACAGGAGACAGACACAGGGCATGAGCGGGGGGTGGGGGGCAACAGGAGAGAGACGCGGGGGTGGGGGCAACAGGAGACAGACACAGGGCATGAACGGGGGCGGGGGAACAGGAGACAGACACGGGGCATGAGCGGGGCATGGGGGGAACAACAGACACGGGGCATGAGCTGGGGGTGGGGAGAACAGGAGACAGACACGGGGCATGAGCGGGGGATGGGAGGAACAGGAGACAGACATGGGGCATGAGCGGGAGGGTTGGGGGGCAACAAGAGATAGACACGGGGCATGAGTGGGTGGGGGAACAGGAGACAGACACGGAGCATGAGCGGGTGGGGGGAACAGGAGACAGACACGGGGCATGAGCGGGGGGTGGGGGTGAACAAGGGAGACACGGGCCATGAGCGGGGGGAAAAGGATGGAGACAGACACGGAGCATGAGTGGGGGTGAACAGGAAAAGACACTGGGCATGAGCGGGGGTAGGGCAAGGTAGGGCCCCCACCCCCGCTCATGCCCCGTGTCTGCCCTGTTCCAACAGTGCAGACACGGGGCATGAGCGGGGGTGGGGGAAAGAAGGGAGACACGGAGCACGAGCGGGGAGTGGGGAGGAAAAGGAAGACACGGGGCATGAGCGGGGGGTGGGGGGGGAAGAAGGGAGACACGGGGCATGAGCGGGGGGTGGGTGGAACGAGAGGTCAATAAGGGGCATCATAGGGGGGGCAAGAGGAAGACACAGGGCATGAGCAGGGGGTGGGAGGGAACAGGAGGAAGACACAGGGCATCAGTGAGGAGTGGGGGGACGGGAGGAAGACACAGGGCATGAGCGGGGGGTGGGGGGAACAAGAGGTCAACAAGGGGCATCATAGGAGGGGGGACAAGAGGAAGACACGGGGCATGAGCGGTGGTGGGGGCAACAGGAGAGAGACACGGGGCATGAGCGGGGGGTGGGGGTACAGGAGACAGACACGGGGCATGAGCAGGGGGTGGGGGGTGGGGGGAACAGGAGACAGATACGGGGCATGAGCGGGGGGTGGGGAGAACAGGAGACAGACACAGGGCATGAGCGGGGAGTGGGGGGCAACAGGAGAGAGACACGGGGCATGAACGGCGGTGGGGGGTACACGAGACAGACACAGGGCATGGGTGGGGGGCAACAGCAGACAGACACGGGGCATGAGCGGGGGGGTACAGGAGACAGACACAGGGCATGAGCAGGGGGTGGGGGGCAACAGGAGAGAGACACGGGGCATGAGTGGGAGGGGGGAACAGGAGACAGACACGGGGCATGAGCAGGGGGCGGCGGGCAACAGGAGAGAGACAGGGGGCATGAGCGGTGGGGGGAACAGGAGACAGACACAGGGCATGAGCGGGGGGGCAACAGGAGAGAGACACGGGGCATGAGTGGGTGGGGGGAACAGGAGACAGACACGGGCATGAGCGGGAGGTGGGGGGGCACAGGAGAGACACGGGGCATGAGCAGGGGGTGGGCAGGAGGGGGAGAGACACACGGGGCATGAGCGGTGGGTGGGCGGGAAGGTGAGAGACACACGGGGCATGAGTGGGGGTAGGGGGAGGGAGAGAGACACACGGGGCATGAGCAGGTGTGGGGGAGGGAGAGAGACACACAGGGCATGAGCAGGCGGTGGGGGGAGAGAGACACACAGGCATGAGCGGGGGATGGGGGGAGGGGGAGAGACACACGGGGCATGAGCGGGGGTGGGAGGAGGGAGAGAGATACATGGTGCATGAGCGGGGGGTGGGCGGGAGGGGGAGAGACACACGGGGCATGAGCGGGGGTGGGAGGAAGAGAGACACACGGGGCATGAGTGGGGGGTGGCTGGGAGGGGGAGACACACACGGGGCATGAGCGGGGGTGGGGGGAGAGAGACACACAGGCATGAGCGGGGGATGGGGGGAGGGGGAGAGACACACGGGGCATGAGCGGGGGTGGGAGGAGGGAGAGAGATACATGGTGCATGAGCGGGGGGTGGGCGGGAGGGGGAGAGACACACGGGGCATGAGCGGGGGTGGGAGGAAGAGAGACACACGGGGCATGAGTGGGGGGTGGGCGGGAGGGGGAGAGACACACGGGGAATGAGCGGGGGTGGGGGGAGGGAGAGAGACACACGGGGCATGAGCAGGGGGTGGGGGAGAGGGAGAGAGACTCACAGGGCATGAGCTGGTGTGGGGGGAGGGAGAGAGACACACGGGGCATGAGCAGGGGGTGGGGGGAGGGAGAGAGACACACGGACATGAGCGGGGGGTGGGGGGAGGGAGAGAGACACACGGGGCATGAGTGGTGGGTGGAAGGGAAGGAGAGAGACACACTGCGTTCGTGTGCAGGCGGCAGATCCCGCTCCTCGGCCCTCTGCTGGCCATCGTGTGCCGATGGCGTGAGCAGTGGGCTGGAGGAACAGGGGAGACACGGAGCATGAGTGGGGTTGGTGGGGACAAGAAGGACACACGGGGCATGAGCGGGGCTGGGAGGAACAGGAGACAGACACGGGCGGGGGCGGACTTACTGTGCAGGCGGCAGATCCCGCTCCTGCTGACAAAGCCTCTCATGCGAGGAACAAAGATGGCGGGCGTCTCTGAAGCCAGACGCACTGCATGCTTTCACCGCATCCAATGAGAGAGCATGTCAGATGTCTGCGGACATCACGCAAGCTGCTTGCCCAATCACCGTCCTGTCCGCGGAGCGAACAGGGAAGTGTGTCCGCGAAGCGAACACAGATATCACTGATTTTTTTCACTTACATTTTTGTCATTTTTTTAAAAACTACTGGACGGATATACACCAAATAAAGCAAAGCACGCTTTTGGGACCAAGCTGCCGCTCCTGCCGCAAATTTGGTGTACATTCGTCCAGCGGTTTGGGCTATAGGCATGAGGAAAGTTTTTTCCCATTATGTCTAAAAAACAAAAGTTTTGGGACCCCCCCTATAACTTTTCCCCCCCTGGACGAATCCTCACCAAACTTTGCAGACAAATTCAGAGTGGGCCATATACGTTTTTTGCAAAGTTTGGTGAGGATTCGTCCAGGGGGAGCGAAGTTATAAGCCGCCCAAAATGTGCTCTTTCTATGGAAACAGCAACTTAACCATAACTACATGGCCACTATCGTGGCCATGTAATATGTTTATATATTACATGGCCACGGTAGTGGCCATGTAGTTATGGTTAAGTTGGTGTTTCCATAGGAAGAGCACTGTTTGGGCGGCTTATAACTTCGCTCTCCCTGGACGAATCCTTACCATACTTTGCAAAAAAAGTATTTCGGTCACTCTGAATTTTTTTGCAAAGTTTGGTGAGGATTCGTCCAGGGAGGGAAAAGTTATAGGGGGGTCCCAAAACTTTTTTTTTTCCCATAGACATAATGGGAAAAAACTTTGCGCACGCCCACAGGCCAAACCGCTGGACGGATTTACGGCAGGAGCGGGGGCTTGGTCCCGAAAGCGTGCTTTTGCAAATTTGGTGTAAATCCGACCAGTAGTTTTTTATAAAATGACCAAAACGTAAGGCAAAAAAATTAGTGATATCTGTGTTCGCTTTGCGGACGGACTTCCCTGTTCGCTCCGCGGACAGCACCCCGATTGGCCCATGGCCTTCCGTCATGTCTGCGGACATGCGACGTGTTCGCTGATTGGACGGCGAGGGGCGTGGAGCGCGTCAGATTTTCTGTGGCGCCCGCCATCTTGTATTCGCCGTCGACCGTGTACAGCGCTGTGAAATGTGGATAAAAAATTGTATTTAGTGCCATGTGTTGGTGTGCAAGAGTGTTTGGGGAGGGTGGGGGAGTATGAGATAGGTTCAATGTTTTGTTTTTTTATGTGCTAGACGTTTTTGTTGCATTCGATTTGTCCGCGGAGAACACGGCTGTTCTGACATTTTATAAATAAACTAAATGGTGGGGTGTTTAGAGGACGGAGTATGTGTCATTTTTGTTCGCAAGGAAGGTAAAAATGAGCTATGAACACTCGCGGTGTACTTAATTGTTCGTAAATACACAAACTGGGGGTGTCCTCAGGACGCTGTCCGTATTGTAATCTGTCTAGTTGAATGTGTTCTAAGAACACTTGCAGTGTCCCGAAATGGTTGCAATTACACAAAATGGGGGTGTTCTGAGAATGTTGTTTGTATTGTTCTTTGTCAGGGTGAAAGTGTTTTAAGACCACTCCTTTTGTCCACTAATAGTACAATTTCCTATGGGCGTCAACCGACTTTTTGTCCACTAAAGAAACGATAAATCCGGCTGGTGTGCGCCGACATTATGTGATAATCCTATGACTGGCGCTATTGACCTGGCTGACTTGCTTCTGCGACACTAAATCATATCTCCCGCTCCTAAGCCTGATATTATCAAAGCATTCATATTCCCCACCTCTCTCCGTGACGTTACAGGGTGCGTCATCAAACGCGCCCAGTCCTCTGCAGTCCTAAGTGACTTTACACAGAACCCGGAAGACAACACATATCATGTCACAACACAGCGCGCCACAATTCGGAATATGAAACAGTGATTTAAAAGCAAACAGCAGGATTGTAAATTTTGTAAAGTACATTTATTTGACATCAAATGTTTAGAGAATATTGAGCAATTTGCATTTGTCTTTGTTGTCGATCCGCAAAAGTTCATATTGAGGCACGCGATGTTCCTTTGCGGTACAGAGGGTGTTAGATCAGCTTACAACTCAGTGCGCCACAATTCGGAATATGAAACTGTGGTTTAAAAGTAAACAGCAGAATTGTACATTTGGTAAAGTACATTTATTTCACATGAAATGTTTAGTGAATATTCAGCGATTTGCTATTGTCTCTGCTGTCGATCAGCAAAAGTTTATTTTGAGCCACGTATTGTTCCTTTGCGGTAGATAGGCTGTTGGTTTATGATAAAAGCAGTAAATGGTCGCTCTGATAATCGGAAGGTTGCTCCACAACGAGCCATTAGACCACCCTATTGGTTGGTATGTTGTTTGTAGCCACTAGTACTGCGTAAGGGCATATTGGTCCTTGGCGATTGTCCCATAAAATGGTGAGGGTCATGAAGTTGCATATTTGGACCTGCACCTGGCAGTTGAAGACCCGCTGGAGTCTGTAAATCGTGACATAGGCAAAATGGGGCCACATACCTGTTTTAAAAAACATAAATTAGTCTCACCAGCCGATCTTCATTAAAAATCATCATTTTATTTATTAGGGCGTGAAACTATTTGCTATCGAAGATAGTGCAACGGAGTATGTTAATAATAAAATAATAATATTTTCCCATTCATATAGTGCTAAGAACCGTGAGGTATCTAAGCGGTGCTTATTATTAACCACGGTGTGTGGTGCTCATTTATCGACCACGGAAGGATGAAAGGCTGAGTTTGGCCTTGCCGGGATTCGAACTTGCATTAGCAAGCTGTGCACAGATGTCAAAGCGAGCGTTGTACTCGTTGTGCCACTTGACAGGCTACAGTGAAGTGGCACAGCGAGTAGAGCGCTTGACCGCCTATAGACTGGTTAAATTATTTCTATTAACCCACCATGTGTCGTCTGCCTTTTTCAGAGCCCTCTAAACGACAGGGGATCAATTCGGCGGTGATAGTGCGCAGTGGAAAACATTATGCCACTTTCAACGAACAAGTTCAACTTGAGCGGTCTTTAATGCTACGCTATTCTAATTATATTTGGTATAAAATAATCTAAAGGGTTACTTACAGTACAATTGCAATTTCCATTGTCTACGAGTAGTGCAGTCCCAAAATACGACTCTGTGTGTGCGAACGATCTTTCGCATAGTGATAAAAGTGGTTTCGTTTCAGAAATGTCATCCTTATCTTCTCTTACGTTTTAGCAACACTCCTTCAAGAGAAGTCTTTCATCACAATCTCTGTCTGTCAAGGTCAAAACACAATACAACCTTATAGTCCGCTTCGTGAGCCTCTCCGGGGCCCGAGAAAAAAATGGAAGCAGCTGACCTTCACTGTGAATGAGCATAAATTCTTATTTTGCAACATTCTGTGTAAAGCCATCTGTGAGAAGTTGGTTTTTGCATGCCATGTTTGTATATTGTTTGCGTGATATTAAAAAATGTTTGTTTAATGGACGTTATGGTTCTAAGTACAGACGAAAGACCCCTGAAAATCGCAAGTTATGGTAAGCTATGAAAAATAACTTGCGCCACCACCGTGCACTGCTAAGACTAACACCCAAGACATTAAAGATGACATCGCAAATGTCATTGATGAAATCACTGATGACATCACATGTGTATGTACTTTTCATGGAATTTGTGTACTAGGGATTTTTATTGTAATATTGCGAAAAAAGTGTCAAGGATATTGCAATAAATATCATACCGTTATTAGTGCTTTGAACGATGCATTGATATAAATAGCATTGTATTATGGGATTCTATCTAGTATACTGAGCTACTAATGGAGAAACATAGCATTGTGTGCAGAGTCCAAGATGAAAGTATAATATTTGTAATGTTAATATGTTGAATAATGAAATGATAATTTTCCTGAAATGTTCGAAAATTCACAAAATGGGGTGTTCTGAGGACGTTATTTGTATTGTGTGATTGCTTAGCTGTATGCAATGAGGGAATGGCACAGAGAGTAAAGTGGACGCCGTCCGCGGACACCGCGGATGTTCGTGGACAGGGCGTGCTACATCCGGGTTTTTCCAGGAAATCCAACATGGAAAGAAGACTGTACGGATCAGCCAATCAGATGTCGAGGTTGTGGATTTGTGTTGAAAGAGACTGTGTGTGGTGAAGATGGCAGAAGTAGAGAAAGTCAGGGTGTTGGTGCTTGGAGATATGTTTGTGTATGGTTTACAACAGTACGCTCAATGCAGGCATGTTGCAAAGAACTTTGATGTGAAAGGAGTGGAGGTGGTGTGGAGCAGTGTGCCTGATTGCAATGTACAGGGAATTGTACAAGTTTGTGAGGATATGGCCACGATGAACAGTCCGCATGTGGTAGTTTTGCACTATGGTGCTTTCCATTTGGGCAACGTCAGTGCCCCTACTTTGTTGGCTGATTTGGAACGCTTGGTTCAAGCCGTAATGAAGATCCTTCCAAATGCAAAAGTATTTTTTTCTGGATTACTACCTAGGGCAATATGGGACAATAGTTCAGTTTTTTGTCCTCAGCAAAACATTGCTAGGTGTGTCATCAACCGAGGCACGTGTGCCTTCATGCTTAGAGCTGGTATGTTCTTCTGTAATAAAGAGAATATTGATGCCAGTAATGCTGTTAATTTTAAAGAAGATGGCATTTCTTTATCTTTTACGGGAAATGCCTTTCTATTTTGAAATGTAAAGGTTGCTTTGGAGAAGGTTATGTGAAGATTTTAGGAGTAAAGTAAGAAAAAAAAACAAGAAGAAAAAATACAAAATAACAGGTGTCTGTCAAGCATCTGTAAAAAAACCCAAAAAAACAGCTCTTTTCAGAGCCAACTTCAAAGGGGAAATGGGGCACACTATTTAAATTTACATTCACCACGCTCAGATTTTCGATATGTCCGTGGACATGGCGGTAGTCTGCGGACATAAAAATCACTACGCGGGGGTTAGTATGTTCTATGTTACATGTATATGAAGTCAGGGATATTATGGTTAAGTTGTGCTACTAAAAACCTATGAAATTCAGTGAAAAAACTTTGTTAAAGGGACGTTATGGTTCAAAGTAAAACCGAAAAACCCCTGAAATTCGGCAGTTATCGTAACATAAGCAACCATAACTTGCGCCACCATGCACTGCTAACACTAACACCCAGAACATCAAAGATGACATCACAAATGTCATTGATGACATCACTGATGACATCACACTGCTGGCTCTCCCTTTTTATCCTTTACTGACATATCGAGGCCACATAGTTTTCTTCAGTAACAGTCAGGAAGTAAAAATTGAAAAGGTACTATATTTGTAGACTTAGTGTCAAGTCACATCATATGAAACATATACATAGCGGAAGACACAGGCTTGAAAGAGAGAAATACTTTCTGTGCATGAAAATAATCATTAGGGTTATCAGCACTTTCTCATAGTTTTATTTTTATTCATCTACCTTCCCTGTATATGCTCATATTTGCATACATTATACTCACTCTCCTATCCTTTGGGTGCAGTCACATCATGTGATACACATACATATGGTAAGTAGCAGCTTTGAAACAGAGCAATAGTTTCTCTGCATAAAGACAATCAGTTAGGTTATGAACTCTTTCTGCTACTACTTCTGCTTTTTTGTTTACTTCACTGTCCCTGTATATACTCATATTTGTATGTGTTGTTGTCTCTTTGTGTTTTGTCTGTAATAATTATGTATTAAGTGGGTTTTATTATCTACTTATTACATGTTTCACAGTATGCAAAACTCTAATAAGAAAGCAGTTATCATTTCAGTATTCAACATGTCAAGATTATGAATATGGCACCTTCATCATGTATGCTGCACACACTGCCTATGTTTCTGCATAAGTAGCTTAGTCATAAATATATATATATATTTATTACACGGCCCGCAGTAGTAGGCGTGTAGTTATGGTTAAGTTTCTAAACCCATAGGAAGACCACTTTTTGGGCAGATTATAGCTTTGCTTCGCCTGGACGAATCCTCACCCAAACAAAAGTGTATGGTTATAGGTGGGGTCCCCATTTTTTTTTTTCCACAAACTAAATGGAGAAACACTTTGCGCATGCGTACATACCAAACCGCTGGACAGATTTTCACGACATTTGCGGCAGGAGCGGCGACTTGGTCCTGAAAATGTGCTTTTGTAAATTTGGTGAAAATCAGTCCACTAGTTTTTTTAAAAACGGGTAAAATGTAGGTCCCAAAAAATGTGTGTTATCTGCCTCTGCTCCGTGATACCATTTCTCTGTTCACTCAGCGGCCAGAACTCCGATTGGCCAAGGGGGTGGTGTGATGTCCGCGGGCATACGGGGCAACCACTGATTGGCCGGAGGGAAGCTTGATATGCATCATCATTTTCCGAAAAAACGCCCAACATGTTGTATCCGAGGATCGTGCGGTGGCGAAAGGGGCTCCAAAACATGCTTTGAGGCATCTGGTGGTGGGAAGAGGAGCTGGAAAGGGTGGGGGAGTAAAAAATTGTAAATATGATGTATTTGTCTAGGTGGAAGAAGACAGTGGTGTGTGTGCAGTATCCGCAAATACTGCAGCAGTTCGTTGATAGCTCCTCTGGTGAGCAGCTTCTGTGGTCACTGCAGGAAGCCTTCATTAGTGTAGGATAGGTCCTGAGGGGAGCAGTTTATGTGGTGACTGCAGGCATGCTTCATTAGGGACGGGGAATGGATTGCAGATGATATGAGGATGTTTGTATAGGGTGTATTATGCTGTATTGTGTGTGGTAAGCCCCTAGACTCTTGGGTGCATGCCCAGAGGCCATGCTTCTTTTGATTTCTTCATATCTGAACAACAGCCTGCCATTCCAGAATCCTGCTCTTGTTTGCTGCAGCAAAATGTGAATGTGAATGGGCATGGCAGGGTCTCCTTAAGAAGAGTATTGTGATGAGGAATCAGAGGAAAAGAGCATCGGAGCAGCATCATCTTTAATGTAAATATTTCCCTTTTTCAATGGGAACTTTGGGCTTGCAGCAAAGCAGCACTGCTTTTTCACTCCCCTTATTGTGTACATGTAAGCAACACACTGGCAGG
This sequence comes from Ambystoma mexicanum, assembly GCF_040938575.1. NCBI lineage: Eukaryota > Metazoa > Chordata > Amphibia > Caudata > Ambystomatidae > Ambystoma > Ambystoma mexicanum. The sequence continues at coordinate 623,363,377 of NC_090934.1, forward strand.
CTTTTTCAGTGTGCCACATTGTTCCATCCTGCCCAATATGTTCTTGGCAAGATGGTGTAGCCATCTTTTTGTAGTTGCAAAACACAGTTTTACTGTGAGGCAGTGGTGCTCACAGGAGCCAGTGTATCCGTTGTGCTATTTCTGCTGAAACGCAGCTTTGTTATGGAAAGAAGTCCAGATGAGTGGATCAATGTAGCCCACAAATGCCCCCCTCCGACTCTTCTGAGATCCTTGTCAAGGGAGAGTAGGGCAAAGTGGGCTTCAACAGTAGGGCAAAGTGGGGTTCATTGGTAGGGCAAAGTGGGATTCATCAGGTAGGAGTCCTTCTTCCACCAGGGAGCGGAATGACATGATCCTCCCTCTGTCTCTCGTTGGAGCATGGAATGAAACCCACAGCTTTCCCTGAGGTCATCCTTTGTGGTGTTGAGCGACACCCCCAGCTTTTCCTTGGCTCTTTCCTTTCCCGGTCCCCAGGGAAGTCCTCCTTGTTGATGAATGGGCAGAACCAGTACGAATCTATGAGATAAACACAAACCGGTTACTACATTTTTCCACTGACTGCCCTTCCAGGAAGGTTGACAGCAGTGAGACACACATGCAATGTAATAATGACAATATTCCGATAAAGAGACAAAAGCTCACTCACAAGACAAAGATAACTATTGGTTTTTCTAGAAGTTTTGGGAATCCCTTTCGTCCTGACAATGAGGAGAAAAAAAAGACTCCCTGTTAAATAATTCTACCTATGAATCTATCTGTTCCCTTCTAGTTCTTTGTTTTCTAGTTTTTATTCTCCAGATGTCTCCTCTATTTGGTTTTCTCTGGGCTCCTCAATTTGCTGCAATGCGTGCCTCGGGTGACAACTTTTTAGCTGATTAATATGGACCCATTTCTCTTCTGTCAGTTCTCCTTTGGGGATGCAGATTTTATAGGCTATGCCTGGGGTGGTGACTTCCTTTCAATTTTTGAATTTCAACTGCCTCCGGTAGCAATGGGGCTGACCGGAAGGCTTTCTTTAGGACTGCCAGGGCCCTGGGATTTACCCTCCAGTTGGGACGGGCTTGGCAATAACTGGGATCCAAATTAATTTTGAGTTGGTTGAGGATGTGACTGCTAAACTGACTAAAAGCGGGCAGGGTCTGGTGTTTTGGGAGTTTACTGAATAATACTTTGCTGATTAAGCTTTCTTCACTATTCAAGTCAACTCGGGGGAGAACAGACTCCTTCCCTTCATTTAAATGAATTGGGAAGAAGAGCTGTTTGCCCTTCTTCTGAATGCCAGCTACGCTTCGTGCTGATTTGTCATAAATTCTGGCTATAGAATTGGGATTTTCAGATTGTGAATCAGTATAAAATTTCCAAGTATTTCCTTCCAGTGTGGAATGCCACTTAAAACTGGAAGGAAGATTGATTTTCAGGAATGGAGAGGAGTTCCCATCACCAGTTTGGTGTCCTACAGCAATTATTGCAACGTCAGGTATTTCATTATTTTGGAGATGAAACTTAATTTGATCTGATTTATTTTCAACCATGTGCCATTTAGAATAGCATGGTTGACACCCTGTTTTAATTTTATTGGCCTCTTAGTCTGAGTCCAGAGGACCTTGTTCCAGGAGGAGGGGTGAGAGGGATCTGGTATCTCTCCCCGCTTCCTGAATTTAGCTGATCAAAGGCCCTTTTTGACAGAAGAGTGGCTTGGGATCCAGTATCCACCAGTGCTGAAAATGTACATTGCCCTTGCACTTGGACTGGGGCATAAAATCTACCCTCCTTCTCCTCAAGTGGGCAAAGGTAATGTGCATTTTGGGCAAGCTGGGTGGACATTTTATTTATTTTGGGCTCTGTCACAGTGGCATTTTGGACAGTTTTCTGTGTCAGAGTCTGGGGATCTGTAATGAAAATTTGACATCCTGAAATAGTGGAGATTTTGGAATCCCCAGTTTCCCTTAGCTCTGTGCTGCCCCCGCTTTCCAGGTGACAGTCACTACAACCAATTTGTGGGGAGGATCCCTCCATTACTATTTCCTTCTCAGGATGACAATTCTGGGGTTCAGGGATGGGTGACTCTGTACAATCCCCACACCCACCCAGTCTTCATTTGGATCTCTCAGGACCCATTTTTCTTTGGGAGGACTTCCCCCCAAAATGAGCCTTTTTGAGGTCTTTATTTCTCCTACACACCCTCTGTTCCCTGGATTGCAGATTTTCAGGGGCAGGAGATTTATCTTTCCAGTTCCAGGTTGTCCAGGGGCTTTTCACGGGTGAGGAAGGAAGCTTGCTCTAGGGCTTTACCCCCCTTACCCCTGTGCCCCCTCCTCTGGAACCAGTGAATTGTCAGCGTTTTCTCCCTGTCATTGTTCTGGGATGCCAGACGCTTGGTTTGTGGGGTTCTGAGCCGCCATGTTCATATGAGGGTTCTGTTGAGCCCTCAACATGCGACCTAGATCCTGGGTAAGGTTCTGGACCTGGGTCTCCCGTTGGGACACCCGTTCCGGCTGGTACGGGGGTCCCTTCTCATACCTCGGTTGTTCACGGGAAGGGTAGCTATCCCTTCTCCCGTAGTACCCTGGAGATGGTGGATTTTGGTAGCCCTCCCCCCTGGCCTCCCCTCTCGCAGATTGGGTTGTCTGGACTCCTGAAATTGGGGAAAGAAAGGAGGGTTGCCCTGAAGGTTGGGGTTTTGAGGTTACTGGGGAAAGAAACTTAACCCGGGATTTGGGGGATTACTGCCCTCCTGAAGGACGTTAGGAGGGAAGTTTCCTGGGGGAGTACTTACCTGGTGGTACCCCCCCATGGACAGGAGGAGTCAATAAATACCCCAAGATAGGCTGGCTGGCCTTGTTCCTGGGACTGATATACTCAGGAGAATTAGGGGTCCCATTAGTGGGATTACTTCACTGATTGCACCTGTTTGTGATTGGCATGAAGGCCTTCTGGGTTTCTGGCTTTGCTGGTTTGGGATTGGTGCATTTTTAGGCTCCCCATTTCTAGGTCTAAATGGGGGCAACCTTCATCTCTGCTACCTTAGCAACAGCAGGGGCGTTGGCTGGTTTGTGGTTTTTGGTCTGATTTTTAATTTCTGCAGGTTTTTGGACTTCATAACTGTGGGTCGCCTGCTCGATTACACAGTCCAGAGATCTTTCATCATGTAAATCCCTCACCAGCTGTGTCATAATATACTTTGGGAGCGCATGAAAGAAGGTAGTTATAAACTCCCTGATATCCGTGCGCACCTTCCTAGTGGTTTGTGCAAAGGCCCGTTTTAGCTCCGGAAGAAATTCTCATGGGACCTGATCTTCCCCGCACTGTAAATTGTAGGCTGCTTTGCGAGCCTCTTGGGGGTTTCTGTGGGCGGAAAAGTGTTTCAAGATGGCTGCCCTGTAGGTGGACCATCTTGAATGGTTCTGGTCGGTTTATAGTGAAAAAGTCGACTGCAAAAATGTCGAGAAACAAAAATGTCGAAATAAATAAATTTCAAATGTGTTTTTTTTTTATTTTATTTTTTAATGCGGGGGTTCCCCCACCAACCCCCCATTTATTTTTACTATCTAAACCCAAAAAAACACATACAAATAAAAAAACACATTTTAATTTTTTTCGACATATTTCTTTTGACATTTTTGCATTCGACTTTTATTTTTTCGATATTATAACTGGCTACCGTTCTGGTCCTCCAGTCCCACAAAGAAACTGGAGTACTCTGGATGAGAGCGTCCCCTTAGCATATTCTATGCAGTTCTGGTTGTCTTTAAGGTGGAAAGTGTCCATTATCTGCTCATAGATTTCCAAATGTTCCCAGACAGAATATTTTGCATTTTTGAGGTGAGCTATGGAGTTATTAAACTCCTAATGGCCTTAATCTGCCTAATGGGGTCTTTTGCCATAACTCTCTTTAGTTTATTTGCCTTCTTTGGCCTAGTCACCCGAGTCCACTCGCCCCCACACTCAGAGGCGCTACTGTTGGAGGACCCCTCCTGGTCTTCTAAGCGCTGCCTGATTCTTTGAGCTCAGGAGGGAAAGAATGGTGGAACCTAGATTCTACTCCCCTGTTGCGCACAGGAGAGTAGTCTTCTGAATGCTCCCTGCTTGCAGGGTTGGCAGAGGATCCCAACCACGGCCCTGATTGGGTGGAGGTCTTCACAATGCTTGTTTCATTTCATTCAAATTTTCTACAAATTGACACCAACTGGTCCTTTGGAAGGTAGTAGTTCTGTGGATCTAATTCTATGACTTTCCCCTCAGAGGAGACTTCCTTGTCAGAGACATCAGCCTTAATGTTATGGTATCTATACTGGGACCCCATCCATCAATTTCTGGGGGGCACTGACCTGTCAGATCCATCATTCTAAACCTATTTAATTCTGCTGGCCTCATGGTTTCTGGTCCCTGTGAACCAGTAGACAGGAAGTCAGCAGTGTTGAATGTATTAAATGAATTTGAGTCCCTTGGCATCGAGGTCATCATACTACGATCAGGGGTTACCCTGTACCTCTCTACCTGTTAGGGGTCCCTCCTGTTGGTATTAGATCTAGAATACTCTCTCTCCAGCCTTGCTAGTTTTTCCTTATCAGCCCCTATCTCTTGATAATAGACTTTTGCTCGGCTATCAGGGTTTTACTGGCCTCTATGAGCCGCTCTTGAGCTACCACTTGTTTGTGGAGTCCATAATTCTCCTCACCGAGGGGCTCATTAACTTTTTGTGCTGCCTGTATAGTTTGGGCACCGGTAATGCTCACCTTGTATCCACGAGGATGCCCCTCGAATGGCCGGGATGCTCTCCGGGACTCCTCACATTCACTGGAGGTTGTGCTGTCGACGATCGGTTCTAGAAGACAGGAGGTGAAGTTTAACTGCTATTCCTCCCCTTGTGACCCACCTCCCGGGTTCTTCTTGTGGTTCCCCTGGGGACGTCTCTCACCTTGATTTCTATAAAGATGCCCTCTCCATCCTGTCGCGCTGGGCAGGGGCGTGTTGTCAATGGCACCGTTCCGCCGAGTTTCTTCACTGGCGTGGGCCAGAGTCCAGACCGGCTGCGACTCCACTTTTCAGGTAAGTCTTTTAGGATGAGAGCAATGTCTATGTTGGTTTAGGCACCAAATAAACTTCTCACCTTTTCTTGCAGATGTTGAAAGCAGTGGATGGATGCTGAAGCTGAGTTCGAGAAGGTAGGATGGATGCGCCAAGCGGCGCTAAAAGCGTCCTTGCAATTGGCTAACCTGTGCTATTGTTTGTCTTGCAAGTCAAGAAAAAATCCAGGAAGAATGGTTCTCTGGAACAAAAGCTGACGGACGATATACTGGAGACAATGGCCTTCCTGACGGACTGGTAAGTAGCTGACTCGATGTCTTGTTCACGCTTCACCTTCCAGAGATGATGCCGGAGGAGGATAATGATCGTTTGATGACTTTGGTTGATGGAGGATGCCTCTGGGCAGGTAAGAATGATGATGGTTCCTGCCTTCTCTCGCCCATGCAGGCCAGGATGCTGAGCAGGACCCAGTGAATGTCACGCTGCAAGAGCAGAATAGCGCAAAGCGCGTACCTCTAATCGGGTGTGGTTCAAATAGCCAGCAGGTATCCCAGGTGTCCTCGGGCGGGCCCCGCCCTGGATGCTAGACCGCTGATTGCAGTTCCCCATCAGTCCTCATGGGGGCAGCCATGCTTGTCCATTGCCCATTGAAACTTTGTCCTAGTATGTGCTTCTGATGCCAACAGCGCCAGGACTGGCTCCAAGGGATCCGAGAGGGGCCAAATAGAGTCTTTCGGGACCCGTTACCACTCGGTGGGGGTAAGGTCGTGACAGCACTCCCCCCTAAGGCCGCTTTCAAGATGGTTCTCTGGCCCGGCCGTGGTTTGGAGGGAAATTCTTGATGGAAACGCTGAAGCAAGCGTGGGGCCTTGATGTGCTCGCTGGGCTCCCATGTCCTGCCTGTGGTCCATACCCTTTCCAATCTACTAGGTAGTAGAGTTTAGTCCTCACATACTTGGAGTCCAGAATGTCCTTTACCTCGTATTTGGGTTCCCCCTGAACAATGTCAGCCTCGGGTGGGGTCGTTATTCAGGTACCCGGCTTGACTGGTTTCAAGGGAGATACATGGAACACTGGGTGCATTCGCATCTGAACTGGTAGGGTCAGCTTTACAGCTGCTGGGTTAATTATGGCTTCCACTGGGTATGGTCTAAGAACCACGGGCGAAACGTTTGCGTTCTTTTTATTGGTATATGCTTGGAGGCTAGCCACACCATATCTCCCACCTGGTAGACAGGGCCCTCGGTGTGAAGCTGGTCCACACACCTTTTCAGGCGCGCCTTAGTTTGTTGCAGGTGTTCTTGAGCTCTTGTGAAAGCCTGAGTGATGGTGATGTGCAGGGTCTTGACGGCCGGCATTTCCAGGGTTGTGGGGACGTCTACTTCAGAAGTGCGTGGGTGTCTTCCATATACCATAAAGAACAGCGTTTGCTCAGTGCTACTATGCAGAGAGTTATTATAGGCGTACTCGGCGATCTATAGAAGTTCTTTCCAATCCCCTTCTCCCTGGTGAAGCATGCAGCGTAAGTACTGCTCGAGAGTCTGATTCGTTCTTTCCGTTTGACCATCGGTCTGTGGGTGATGACTAGCGGACAGGCGGATGTCTATCTGGGCCAATGAGCAGCATTTCTTGCAGAAGCTGGATACAAATTGGGTTCCTTGGTCTGATATTAAGACTGAAGGGAATCCATGCAGGCGCACTATGTGTTCTAGGAATTTTTTGGCGAGGCCGAATGCAGTCGGCAGACCCTTGAAGGGGAAGAAATGAGCCATTTTAGAAAATAGGTCCACAATTACCAAGATGGTATTGTATCCTTGACACAGAGGAAGATCAGTGATGAAGTCTAAAGAAAATGTGTGTGCCATGGGGCCGTCGGAATGTCCAAAGACCGAAGGAGCCCGGCTCGTCTTTATTTGGTGGACTTATTTTGGGCACAGATACCACAAGAAGAAACAAACTCAATTACATCTTTACGCCAGGTCGGCCACCAGTAGTTTCTTTTTACCTTAGCCAAGGTTTTAGCAATTCCCGGGTGGCCTTCAATGAGGGAGTCATGGTATTCAGTGATAACCTGTTCTTGCAATTCCTTCACCGGCATGAATAGCCGGTTTCTGTAATATGGCAGTTGGTTCTTAACATTGTAGTGCTCCCCTCTGGAACCCCACTCTTGCAGTTGCTCCTGGGATAAAACCTGCCAAATTTTGTACAAGAGTTCGTCCTGGGTCATGGTGGTTGTGATACCCAGGATTCTATTCTCTGGAATGATGGCCACCGGATCCGGGGGTGTGTGCGCCATCTCGTCAGTGTCAATGCGGGAGAGTGCGTCTGACATGACATTTTTAGCTCCAGGTCGGTACGTAATCACAAAGTCATACTCCGCAAAGAAAAGGGCCCAGCGCAGCTGTCGCGACGATTGAGCCAACGCCCCCTTTAGATACTGGAGCTTTCGGTGCTCCGTTATCACGGTGACGGTGTGCCTGGCCCCCAGCAGGTAGTGTTGCCAGGACTTGAAGGCAGCTTTAATGGCCAATAACTCTTTGTCCGTGATGGCGTAATTAAGTTCTGCTGGTGTGAATTTCCATGACCAGAAGGCCACTGGATGTAGTTGGCCTGTTTGTGGATCTATTTAGGACAGAACCGCCCACATCGCCTGACTGGACGCATCTGTTTCTATGATGTAAGGAAGGTCTGGACGTGGGTGCCGCAAGATAGGAGCAGTGGTAAAACTCGTCTTGAGGTCCTGGAAGGCCTTCTCAGCTTCCTCTGTCCAATTAAATGTCTTGTTGCATTTCCTTTGCAATGAAGTAATCGGGTGCACTACTTAGGAGAATCTGGGATTAAACCGATGGTAGAAATTTGCAAAACCCAACATACTCTGGACTCCCTTGATTGAATTTGGCGCTGGCCAATTGAGGACGGTGTCCACCTTGTGAGCGTCCATTCGTATGCCCTTGGGTGAGAGGACAAAACCCAGGAATTCCACCTCCGTAACATGGAGCAAACACTTTTCCAACTTGGCGTAAAGATGGTGTTCTCAGAGTTTGGTCAGGACTGCCCGTACATGACTAATATGTTCTTGCTCAGATGTTAAATACACCAGGTTGTCGTTGATGTTTACCAGAGTGTAGACATCAATGAGTTCTCGAAGGACATTGTTCCTGAAACACTGGAATGCAGCGGGGGCATTGCATAGGCCGAACGACATTACTTGGTATTCAAACTGGCCATACTTTGTACAGAATGCCGTCTTCCACTCGTCCCCTTCTTTAATGCGCACCAGATGATAGGCACCTCCCAGATCCAACTTGGTATAGATCTGGGCTTCCTTGACCAGGTCCAGTAACTCCGGGATCAAAGGCAGAGGATAGCGATTTTTGATGGTTACTTGGTTCAATGCACGATAGTCAATACACATTCTCAAATCACCCTCTTTCTTTGGTGTGAAGAGTAACGGCGCCGCAGGCGATGACTTGGACGGGCGGATGAAACCATTGGCCAGGTACTGTTTTAGGTACATCTTCAGGTGTTGGTTTTCAGGCTCAGTGAGTGCGCAAATGTGCCAACACGGAATCTGGGCTCCAGGTAGCAGATTGATTTGGCAATTGTAGGGCCTGTGAGGGGGCAATGTATTTGCTTGCTCCTTTTGGAAAACATCTTGGAAGTCTTGGTAATGAATCGGCAGGGTAGTGAGCCCTCCGAGGACATTGGCTATTCCCTCCCGAACAGGAGAGCTTGCGTGTTTTGCTTTCTGACCTTTTGGGTAACAGGTGTGCCTGCAGCTGTGGGCAAAAACCAATTCGCAAGCTCGCCAGTTGATCCGTGGGTTATGTGCGACCAGCCATGGCATCCCCAAGATCAGCCGAAACTGGGGCGCTTTAATCAGATCGAAGGCAATGATTTTGCGCTGTCCATCTTCGCAGAGGAGGTTGAGTTCAGTGGTGAATTCAGACACAGGGCCCGAGGCAATCTCAGTACCATCAACGGTGGTTACAGTCTCAGCGGTTGCCCTAGGACAAAGATATAGGCCCATCTTTGCTGCAAGGTCTTGATCTATGTAATTTCCCACCGCTCCGCTGTCGATATAGGCTTCCAGCGAGTGCATGTTAGATGGCTGCTGGTGGGTGATTAAGATCACAGGTAGCACAAAATGGGAGGTCTGTAGCTGGATTTCTTCACTCGACAATTGGACGCCTACAATTGCCGGGCTTGATCGTTTGTCGACTCCTCATCTGGGGTTTCCATATCTGTGGCTCCCACTGTTCTTCTGGGTGGCTTGACCGAACACTCCTTTAGGAAGTGACCCGGTCTTCTACAATACAGGCACAACTGCAATTCCCTCCTTTTTTCTAGTTCATCTTTGGTCAGAGGATGCCTAACTCCTCCTATCGGCATGGGTACATTGGTTCTGTCGGGTCCCCGCGGGGTTTGATCTTTGGATCGCAGGAATAAAGGGCATGAATCCAGCTTACCATGGTCATTCTTTCGATCTTGCAGTGGCGATCCAACTGTACCACCAAACAGATGAACTCGGCACAATCCCGGGGTGGGTCCACTACTTGGGCCAAAACATCTTTTAGCTTCCCTCGAAGACCCCGGTGAAACAAGGTTGACCGCTTGTCTTCTGGCCAATCTGCCTCGACCACCAGTCTATTGAAAGTTGCGATGTATGTCAGCAGATCCTGGCTCCCTTGACGAAGGGACAAGAGTTCATTATCTAGAGCCTGCCCGTGGTGGCGTTGAGCAAAGAGTTTTTCAAGCTTTTAAGGCACCGAATAACCTGCTCCCCTTTTCTTGCAGATGTTGAAAGCAGAGGATGGATGCTGAAGCTGAGTTCGAGAAGGTAGGATGGATGTGCCAAGCGGCGCTAAAAGCATCCTTGCAATTGGCTAACCTGTGCTATTGGTTGGCTTGCAGGTCGAGACAATATCCAGGAAGAATGGTTCTCCGGAACAAAAGCTGACGGACGATGATCTGGAGACGATGACCTTACTGACGGACTGGTAAGTAGCTTACTCAATGTCTTGTTCACGCTTCACCTTCCAGAGATGATACCGGAGGAGGACAATGATCGTTGGATGTCTTCGGTTGACGGAGGATGCCTCTTGGCAGGTAAGATTGACGATGGTTCTTGCCTTCTCTCACCCATGCAGGCCAGGATGCTGAGCAGGACTCGATGAACGTCATGCTGCATGAGCAGAATAACGCGAAGCACGTGCCTCTAATCGGGCGTGGTTTAAATAGCCAGCAGGTATCCCAGGTGCCCTCAGGGTCGGCCCCGCCCTGGATGCTAGACCACTGATTGCAGTTCCCCATCAGTCCTCATGGGGGCGGCCATGCTTGTCCACTGCCCATTGAAACGTCCTCCTAGTATGTGCCTCCGATGCCAACAGTGCCAGGACTGGCTCAAAGGGATTTGAGGGGGGCCAAATAGGATCTTTCGGTACCCGTTACCACCCAGTGGGGGTAAGGTCATGACAGCACCCTGAGCCAATTTTTGTTGTCGGAGGTGAGCCTCCCTTTTCTGCACATTTAGAGCCACTATGGCCTGCTCTAACTCGAGTTCCATTTGTCTCCTATGTCCCATTAATTTATCATATTCTTCATTTAGGCCAGTCAGTCCCTGAAGGTCGGACTCCCTTATTGCCAGATTGGTTTTTAAATTACACATTTCCTGGTGGAGGGCCTCTTTCTCCTGATACAGGGCACCCCTTTGTTCAACTAGGTCATCCCTTTGTTCTGTTATGGCGCTTAATTTCTGCCGCTCTTCATCAAATTCTGCTTGGGAGTGGAGGTCTCATAATTAATTTATTATTTTCCTCTTCCACGCCTTTGACCTGATCTTGCAGCATGGTTATTTGTTCTGAGCAGGCACTCTTATTTGTTAATTGTTGAGTGAGCTTCCGTTGACTCTCTCCTGACACTCTACTCTTAATGCATCTTATTGGGCCTATTAGTCTACATGATTCTGCTGTTGGAGAAGCAAGTCCTCTTTTAGCTTTTGGATGTCATTTCCAGATTCCGCCTCAGAATCTTGGCTCTTTTGCAATTTTTGTTCTGCTAGATTCAGATCAGTCTGGATCTGAGCTTAAAGTTTGAATTGATTTTGCGCAAGAGTAGTATTTTCCTCATGCTTTTCCCACATCACTCCCATATGAAGATACATATAGGCCACAATTCTGCTCTTTAATTTTCAGCGTCATGTATAACTCGCTCAGAGCTTGGTGTAATAGGCCACCGTCCAGCTATGTATGCATTTCTATGGCGGTAACCTGTTGCCTCTTTTCTTCAAGCCAGACATTTTCATCTTGTTCTGGCCATTCCCCCCTGACAATTAATTTGTGCAGAAGGTGCTTCCTAGCTATATTGATCTCTACTATGGCAATTCTGGAAAGTGTTCTTTCTTTATTGATTCATTTATGGAAGGGTCATCTGTATTCTATTGCTCTTTGTCTATTTTTAGGGTTGCTTTATCTTTAATTTTATCCACAGGCCTGGTACTAGGGATTTTTGTTTTGGGGAGACGCTTCTACAGAGTAACACAGTGTTCCAGCCACACTAAGTATTCGTACCTTGGAGGTTAGTCTGCTGTGTTCGGCTGTCACGGGTGAATAAACAAACTCAATCCCGGACTCGAACCCCCAATTTGTTAAGGGTTGCAATCGGGTTCACACACTGGACCAGGATACTTGGTCTTAGCCTGGAATGTGGTGCTCAATAGGAATGTGTTTTCTTTAATTTCAACAAATTCAAATTGAGCGTGTACCCGACCCGTCTCACACCCCCTTTTACGAATACCCTGGGTCACAATGGACCATGAACCAGGCCGGTGGGTGAAAATACAATATTTTATTTATTTTTAAAATTCACCAAAATCACACACATTTTAATATCGAGCAGCAATCACCAATGGGGTGATAATGACAATGGAAATTAAAGCAATGCACTTGGTTAACCTTCTAGTAGAACATTTCCAAAGCACAAATGAATAGGAGCACTTTTTGAATTAGAATAGATAGCACCCAAGTTAAGGTTTCCCCATGCAATGTTCCCTCAACCCAAATAATCGAATTCTGAATGGATAGAAAGAAGCAGCAGGTAGTCACAAAATAAGAGGCAAAGGCCTAAAATGACACTCGGATGTTGGTAAATAATTAATTATATGTGTGCTTAAATAATGATATGCATATGTTTTATCACAGTACTAGGAATGTTATCTCACTATCAACCATCAGGCAAAGTATCACAAAAGCATACAATTCACAAAACCGACTGAAATGGAAATACCAGTGCAGCGGAATGCACACGTGGAAAAGTTGCATTTTTTAGTTTACAGATTTAAATGCAAAAACTTTTTTTTAAAATTGGTAAAAACTAGTAAAAAACACTGATTTCGAATGGGCTGAGGAACAAGGTACATCACAGTGATAATGTAGAGGGGAAAGGAGGGGTATATCTGGTGAATTGAGAGAGATTTGGAAGGTAGAATGAGGTTCGTTTTTAGGAAAATAAAGTAGTTAAAAATGAGAAAATTGTTTTTTGAAAGAAAGGCAAATTTTACTTAAAATAAATTATTTAGACTATATTGTTAAAGAGGGACACAGTAAGATCCAAGGTTGATTCGCAACGTCAGCCTTGTCACCCCAGCGTTCAACTTTATATGGAAATTAGTTTGATTACTCAAAATATGACTAAGGGCTTATGATCTACACAAGACAGAATTAATAGAGAGATGGTGCTAGCATCTAACATCAAGGACAGGGTGCACAGAGAATTAGAACAGTCTAAGTTATCAGGGTATGGATATGGTTGCTTAGAGAGGGAACAAAGACAAAAGTCAAGTTGGGGTAGACTATGTGTCACGGGATGTGGGATACTCACAGTCCACTTTTGAATCTGGGATTTTGGACAGTCAACCGGTTCTGGTCACAAAAGATTCTGGTCACTGGATAGCAGACTCTCCTGGCAAAAGACAACTGGGCAAAGGTCTGGTCACCAGATAATCAGGACAGCTGGGTGGCAGGGTTACAGCAGGCATGCAGTTGGTGGGAAAGAAGTCGGTCTGGTTTCAGGATGCTTCCCAAAAGAATACCACTGCTTCTCCCTTTGGGTATTGGAATTTTTAGTGGGGTTTCAGGATTGTGGCCTTGCAGGGATGTTCAACAATGCTTTGCCCTTGCAGTGGGATCTGGCATCAGCTATGCTTTGGCTTTGCAGTGGGATCTGGAGTCTGGCAAGATGAAGGTAGAAGATCAGGAACGCAGGCACAGGAAATTCAGGAAAGAGTCTATCCAGAGTTCTGTCAGGGAACCTTTTTATAGAGCATGGTGACATCATCAAATTATATGGCAGGGCAGGCTTAGCTAAGAACGCCTCTAAACAACTGGATTGGTCAGGGGTAATGGTTCACGCCTTGCTCTTAACTGGCTGGGTTTCAAGGGCTTGATGTCAGATTTATGATGTGAGTTTTACAATATCCAGAATTATATGATATGATATGATATGGCATTTGTAATGCGCCTATACACAAGTGTTTCAAGGCGCGACGAGGCAGTGGGGGGAACAAGGGGAGACAGACAACGATCCTACTAGGCCAGGTGTCATTCAGATCGTGCAAGTGCAAGGGTAGAGGGGAAAGGTAGAAGTGCAAGGGGAAGGAAGAGGGGAAGTGCAGTACAGGGTTAATAGCATACAGGAAAATAACAAGGGCCAGCTTGTGGCAAGTGCGAATCACCCACAGTTACATTAGCTAAAATCCAGTTTTGCCATAAATGGCACATTTGTACAGTGTTGGCATCTTAACCAATTACTTAAGCAGGTTACATATTTTATGCAGGATCATGCCAGTCCAACTCTGCAGTATGTAAGACATTGTTTCACCCTTCTAATAATTTATGTTCATTTTTAGTGTAAAATATTCGGCCTAAAATTCTATCACTTTATACAGGTGTATCAATTATCATTGGGCATGTCAGTATTGAAATTCGCAAGGGCATCATGTATACTTTCCTTAGAATACCCAATTCTCTACCATTTCTGTTTCCAACATGGCAGAGAATGCTACAATGTCTTAAATTAAACCCCCCAAAATTACAATAAAACTGTTAACTTTTTACATTCCTGCAAAGTCTGCTTGCCAAGATAAAAGTCTGAAAAGTTTCTTAATAAAATAGCTGTTTAAACCAAATGGTCAGTATTGTCCTCCAAATGTGGTCATGCCTTTCCAGGCTACCCCCTTAGCCCAGGGTCGCATTGGAGTTTTTCTTTGAAGCTTCTTGCAGAAGTCACAGGGAGGTGTGATTTTCTTTTTCACATACAGAATTTCTATTGTAGAATGTCTCAGCCCAGAAGAATGTCTGATGAGTATGTGAACTTTCTTTGTCTTGGTCAGTCAAAGTTTTCCAACCTAGTAATTATCAGCCAAGTATTCTGGAAGTTTATCATGGTTACTTTTGGGGGAAGCCTTAGCTTAGCCAGCAGGAAAAACCTGTTCTGGAGCTTGCAAAATCCAGCCAATGCAGTTTAATTCATTATTTTATTTATTTTGTTATAAATCAGAATAAAGCCTGTTGAATAAGATCCTCATACGTATTTCACAGCATAAACCCCATTGCTAGATAATGGCAGGTCCTTATCCAACATACACTTTTTAACATGTATTTTTCTTTATTTGCAAAAGCACATTTAAACATGTGGGGCTGCTAGTATTTTCCTTTCAAATTCCGTTTAGGCTTCCTCTTAATTCCCACATTGGTTTCTAGCCAGAGTTAGCTTCTTGTATGCAGCAATGGGTTTAAAACACAGATGCAGTGAAATCAACATAGGCCCAGAAAGCCAGGGCCTTTTTTTTTGACGCATTGATCTTTGATATTTTGTAGACCAAAAGTAAAGCGTTTCTCATGTAGCTGAAGTAAATCTTCTTTTGATTTCTTTAGATCTGAACAACAGTCTGTCATTCCTGGATACTGCTCTTGTTTGCTGGAGCAAAATGTGAATGTGAATGGGCATGACAGGGTCTCCTTAAGAAGACTATTGTGATGAGGAATCAGAGGAAAAGAGAATCAGAACGGCATCATCTTTAATGTAAATATTTCCCTTTTTCAATGGGAACTTTGGGCTTGCAGCAAAGCAGCGCCGCTTTTTCACTCCCCTTATTTTGTACATATAAGCAACACACTGGCAGGCTTTTTCAGTGTGCCCCCTTGTTCCATCCTGCCCAATATGTGCTTGGTAAGATGGTGCAGCCATCTTTTTGTAGTTACAAAACACAGTTTTGCAGTGAGGCAGTAGTGCTCACAGGAGCCAGCGCAGCCATTTTGCTGTTTCTGCTGAAGTGCAGCTTTGTTATGGAAGGGAGTACAGCTGAGTGGATCAATGTGGCCCACAGTTATGTTGTGGTGATTGTGACCAGCAACTACAGTGTTGGGTGCATGGCTGGAGGTGATGGAGTCAACAGTCCAGAAATGTGCCCACTGGGTAAAGTGTCAGAATACTATGTGTACAGAAGTGGACAGGGCTTTAGGTGTATGGTTTATGTGCTTGGGTTGTGGCCACTGCGCAGCTTCTTGGGTAGTTTACTGTATTATGATGTATTGGTTGCGGGCAGTTAATAGAGTCTTGGGTGCAGAGTCCATGCAAACAATAAACATTTCACCCATCTAGGCGGCAGTTATTTATTTAGGTATTTCAACAAAAACATTTCTCACAAAATGTAATATTTAAGTTGGAGAATCTAGTCACTTTTTTGAACTTGCTAACAAATGAGAATATACCAGAGTCATCGTACTAAAAGCTAGGAATGTAGATAATACAGAGCATCAGGAAAGGCCAACAATTGGGACAATCCAAGTCATGACTGAAACATCAGTGCAAAAAAGATTTCTGACATATTAGAGAACTCATTAATGGGTGATGATGTCAAATCAGTGGGTGCCACGGTGAGCAGGAAACGTTATACTGAGTGAGACTGGATGATCAGGATAGAGTGGAGGGCATAAAGGGTCTTATGGGGAAACTCCCTAAAGCAAAAGCCCCCTCAGTGTATCGTCAGTGGAATGGTGGCCGATTATTGGCAGTGTTGGGGTAGTGGAACACCAATGTGGGCAGGATATGGACCACAATCCAAGTGATGAGCATTAGAGTTGGGAAACATAATTGCATCTCTTTCTTCAAGCCAAGTGAAGGACTACTTGGATCTGGGGGCATGCCAGGCTGGGTGTGTTTTTCCTTCTCGCACCAGACTGCTTGTGAGATGATGTTTGTTACATTTTCCCTCCTCTATCTCTCTGTGTTTGCAAAAGTGGACACAGCTGCAGCCATAATCAGGGTCATTTTGTAGTACACAGTAAAGCCATGGACAATGAAAAATATCTCTGACTTTCTGCTTAAAGCTCTGAGAGTAACAGCACAACTGTAAAAGCACTGCTCACGCTCTGAGCTTTAGCAAATGCATTCCATACACTGCATAACAATGATTTCCCATCCAAGAACAATGTTTATTTCTCTGCATTTCATAAGTTTGAAGCTAAACACTGCCTAGAGAAGAGCATGGTGTGAGTGGGACAGCTGATTTTGCAGGCAGGGGTAATTGAGCCATTGAGTTTGTATTCGTTGGATGAAGGTTGTGCTTGCGAGGGCATGCAAAATCTGATTGAATGAATGCTAAACAGGAAGGAAATAGCAAGTCAAATGCCTCATATGTTTGTCAGTGTGGAAAAAAGTTCTGAAAGCAACGGTTACCAGCTTCCTTTCCGGACCGGCAAACTACAAGTCTGCCGGGTGGGGCCGCGAACTACCAGCAGGCCTGACTTTCCGGCAGTTCTGGCCCCTACCAGCAGATATTTCACTGAAGCAGCAGCACCGTTTTCAAGCGTTGCCAGTGGTTCAGGCTTCCCAGTCCCATGGAGTGCTATGGGACTCCATGGGAATGGTAACTTACTGTTCCTCCACTGACCGTAATTTCCCAGTATTACTGGGATATCAGACAGCAGCAATGGAAATGCGAGTCTACTGGTAACCCGCTGGTAGCACCGTTGGGTTATTGGCAGACACCACACAACATAATTCTGTGGTCCAGCAAGACATTTTTGCCACTTCCTGTCAAAACTAAAAAGTTATCAATACCTGTCTGAACATGTTCACTTTCCCATTGATGCGCCACCGAAATCATTATTTCTTTAAAAAAATATATTTTCAATCTCTACCTCAAACACACCAATAGAAGAATCTCCTCAAAGGTACTCAATACATTACTATGAAGATGATATGCATGTTTATCTATTAATTACTGACACCTTGGAAGCACATTGGATAGACGATTATTTCTATAATCTCAGTTGTTCCAAGATAGAAATATTCTTTAAGGAAAAAACACTGAATCAATCATTCCCTCATTGCCCTTCCAGTCTATCACGTTGACGTGCTAACATTAGTAAAGTCTCCACATCGGGTATTACTGGAATTTTAATATCACGTTCACTTGAAAAACCGATTGACAAAATAATTTCTTCATGCAACTTCAGTGTCAAATTCCTAATCAAAAATAATCCCTTAATCTATGACTGAAATAAACAATTTGGAAGTAAGCACCACCATGAAGAGTTAATTTAATTAATCCAATGCACTCTTTTTTAATTTCCCAAACAAAGGTTTAATGCCCCTTTCAAACCGCTGACTCAAGTTAGCCCTACATTCTTGCGGATCATCAACTATCACAACTAAAAAAACACAAACACACATACACACACACACACATACACACACCCACACCTGACATTCCATTTAGGTACATCCACAATCGGTAAGATTGTGTAATTGTGAAAAGAAGTATTATGTTTCACTCTTGTTTTTGTTATTTTATATGCTGTGAGGAAAGGCAGTGTCATTATATTGGGGCTTCCACAATGCAAGTAGTTTATTTGAAGAAGCCATGGGGTGGCAGATATGGCGGGGATATTTTAAATGCTAAGACAATAGCTTAGGCACCAAGGCCTGACTAAGGAGAGTGAAACTGACTGAGTGATAGTTGAAGAGGACAGTTGGAGAGACCAGGAGAGATATTGTTAGGGGAGTTCAATCCCTCAGAGGCTGCTGGCACTGGATTCCCTTCCAAGGAGTGATGTGACCTGTCTGGGCCTTTCGCTTGCATGCTGGCAGTCCTACCATTCAAGCAATGTGGCAACCTGGCCAGAAAAAAAGCATATGCCCCCTGGGCAAAATGTCAGTCTGCTGTCAGTATCCCAGTGGTCCCTGTGTCACAAAGAGGTCAAACTCTATTGATGGAGGATTGGAGGGAGAGGTGAGGATAGCCTGCCCATTACAGGTAAAGACAGTCTCCCTTCTGCCTACTTTCAGAGCTCCCACATGGGGCACTATCAACATTATATTCGCACTGGTAAAGGTGGACAAGCCACTACCCACAGGCTTCTGTTCAGGACCCGCTGTGCCACTCCAGCACAGGCCACAATCACCATCCGGTCTCTCCCCGAGTCATCTTATTGATACAAAATTAAATGATTAAATGTACCTCTTGATAGTGTTATTAATTTCCTGAGCACAGAAAGTGTTTTACTGGTTAGTATGATCACTATGGCCATAATGGATGCTCAAACATACATCTCCCTGCATGCAAGCCTTATCGGTACAGGGATATGGTAGATTGGTGTTCCACCAGTGACAACAAGAATGGTATACCATATTGGAATGGTAGAGAGGCCCCTTTAAGGGCAATGTAGATTACCATGTCTGTGCTCATCCTCTCATTTTAAGAGGTAAGGTCAGGACACAGATGGAGGTGAATATCCAGCCCCTACTGTGCTTGATTATACTTGTTGTTTTAAGGACTGGAATGAGCCTAAACCACTAAGTTTCAACATAGCTTACTGTTGTTGTTGTGTGTTTGTGCAGAGCTCAGCTTTCTTGAAAACATGCCCCAATATCCATTACTGTGATCAATGCATTAAATAGGCTAATAGAACTGATGTGTGTACTCAGGACAAAAGGAATTCCAACCTTATTATTTCTATGGCCATATTGTTTAAAGATTATTTGGAAGGTTATCCTTATAAGAAATGGATGAATGTATGGCCAGTCAGTGTTGGCAAATTCAAAGAAGCAGATGTCTACACAAATCTTGACTTCGGACCTGGCAGAGCAGTATAGCCCCGTGCAGAATGTGTCTGCTCCATTAAAAGCAGTCTGTTAAGAGGGACTTTGTTCACGACAACATATGTCTTTGTTGAAACGTTGGCCCTAGAAACACACGTAAATCAAGCTAAGCTGTACAGTATAATGTGCCACACTAAACACTATATTTACAAGGAAAGTGGGAAATACACTTTACGCTATCATTTTAGAAGCAATGGTCTGATTCAAAAACCAGATACAAATCTAGGTTCTGTGTGAAAATACAGATCACATAAAAATAGAAAGAATGCATTTAAAAGATTGAATTATTATTAAATTCACATATCTTAGTAACTCAGCAATGAGTACAATTACAAAGACCTAAAGGATGACTCCTGATTCCGAAAATTCTTGCAATTCTCAATATTTAAACTTATTAATATCACATGATCATACCAGAAATTAAATAGCAAATACATATTTTAGTCCAATTTTGATTTTAAATTTCTAATTGTAGGGGTGCCTAATAGATCCCACATATTTTGTGACACAGATAATTAATTGGGCTAGTGGAGGCACAGAAAAGGAAACCAGTGGGCATGAGTAAGTAAACAGAACCTATTGCAGACCAATACAAAATTGCTGTGTCAAAGAATTCTACATGGATGGAGTTAGTTGGCTAGTTAAACTAAAGAACAAAAGAAGAGGGGAGCGTGTTAGGAAAACAAACAAGTAAGAGAGTAGAAATTGGATTAGGTTTCCATGTGTATGTAACTAATGGTGAAACGCCTAAAGAAGGCATTTTCCAGATGGAGCTGAATGCAGAGGTTTGTCCCAAGAAACAAGCAGATTATCTAAGAGGGACTATGGGAGCAGGTGGACATGCTGAAAGAAAGAGATTATCTGGGAATAATGCCTGAAACCAGTTACCCTAAAGGCCCTGAATCTTTGTAGGCCAAACCAGAAATGAATATGAGAACCCTAGAGAACTTAGATAAATATCCCAATACGTAATTAGATCTCAGATTGCAACTAAAGGTATTTTGGAGGGAGCCTGTTTATAGGTTACTGAAAGGGAGACTGGGCCTGTAAATTAATCTTTTTGGAGAAAATTTAAAATAGTTTGTCCTGAAATTAAAAATTGTACAAAAACTTTTTTTCTCTGTCAGTAACACATTATTAATGAATTCCCTAAGTGCTCACACCAGCAAACTATACATGGATTTGTGATTGTGATGTACAATGTATCTCACAGATATGCATGGACTGATACACCTTTTTATCTGTGAAACCACAGGTGTAATAAAAACATGCTCACTAGTATTTTCTACCCATTAAGTGTGATAGGAAGGGAGATTGCTCTCCTTCAGTTCAAATAAACTACTGTCAATTTCAATAACCAATGGGCCTCATTACAAGGTTGGAGGTAGCCTTGCTGCTACGAGTGCAAGACTACCGCCATACCGCCATGAATGTCCGGCACCCACGAATGGGCAATTACTGGGGTATTCTGACCCCGCCAGACCCGATGATTGCCCTTTTGTGGGTGCCGGTAGATCCCCATTCCCATTTCAGCCCCATAGGGCTCAGTGTGAATGGGGATGCCTGTAGCACCGGAACCGTTCATAACGGTGCCGGTGCTACAGACTTGCTGTGCTCGTGGGTGCCTTTCATTCCACCAGGGCAGACCTAGCGGAATGAAAGGCACCCATGGCACAACTCGGAGTTTGCCGGTCCGGTCTGGTAAATGGCAGAAACTGTATAGAAAAGCATGGAATGTATGCATTTGTGTAGGTGTGCGCAATAATGCAGAAGGATGTGATGTAGAGGCAGTGGTATTATTTCAGCTGGGAGCTTTTCTAGTGATAGTGTCTATCTGTGTGAGTGTATAAAGATGCATGAACTCATCCTGGCTGAGTGTAATTTTATAATGCACTACTAAGTCTTTTTATACAATTATACTGTTATTTCTCCCATCTTTTAATATGAAATTACACTTTTTTAGAAAGCTGTGTGTGTAAAAAAAGAATTTAGATAGCAGAAAGGCTTGGAAGTGACAGTTGATTATAGCAGATGGGAAAAATGACAATACGTTCATTTTATAGGTTATACAGGTTGAGCGGCAGTTACCCTGTTTATATGCATTTATTATGCATACCTGTGGTTTGTATTCATGCATGTGGATATGCATGAAGCTGCATGTAGAAATCTTGGAGACTTGTACAGTCGTTTTTGTAGTAGGTGCTTTCCAATGACATGAGACTTGAACTCAGAGTGATCAACAGTACCTTTGAAGTGCTGAACTATGATGATGGAGTTAGATGAAGAGGTCTTGGATGTGATTGGTGGATGGCTGTGTGACTGCATAGCTGTATCCAATGAGGGAATGGCACAGAGATTGAAGTGGAAAGGGTAGAAGGGCTGTCTGAGAGTTACGCGCTCCGTGGGCACCGTGGCTGTCCGCAGACAGGGTGTGCCACATCTGGGGGTTTCCAGCAAATCCAGCATGGAAAGGGGACTGTAGGGATTAGCCAATCAGATGTTGAGGTTGTGGATTTGTGTTCAAATAGGCTGTATGTAGTGAAGGTGGCAGAGATAGAGAAAATCAGGATGTTGGTAGTTGGAGATATGTGTGTGCATGGTTTGGAGGTGTATGCTAAATGCAGGAATGTGGCAAACAAATTATATGTTAAAGGAGTGGAGGTGATGTGGAGCACTGTGCCTGATTTCAATGTGTAAGGAATTGTACAAGTTTGTGAAGATATGGGCAGGATGAACAGTCCCCATGTTGTAGTTTTGCACTGTGGTGCTTTGCATCTGGGCTACGTCAGTGCCCCTACTTTGTTGGCAGATTTGGAACACTTGGTTCATGCAGTAATAAAAGTCCTTCCAAATGCCAAAGTTATTTTTTCTGCTTTAGTACCTAGGGCAGTATGGGACAATAGTTCTGTTTTTTTCTCCTCAGCAAAACATTGCTAGGTGTGCAATCAACCGAGGCATGTTTGCTTTCATGCTTAGAGCTGGTATGTTCTTTTGTAATAATGAGAACATTGATTGTGTTTATTTTGCTGTTTATTTTAAAGAAGATGGTATTTCTTTATCTTTTATTGGAAATGCCATGCTGTTTTGGAACATAAGGGTTGCTTTGGAGAAGCTTATGTGAAGATTTTAGGAGTGAAATAAGAAAAGAAAACAAAAAAAATACAAAATAAAAGGTGTCTCTAAACCATCTGCAAAAAAAACAAAAAAACGGCTCTTTACAGAGCCAACCTCAAAGAGGAAATCAGGCACACTATTTAAATTTAGTTTAGCTCAGATTTTTCGATATGTCCGTGGACATGGTGGTTGTCCGCGGACAGAGTGTATTACATACAGGGATTTTGGGGTGGAGAGGCATGCAAATGAGAATGAGCAGAGCAAGGGATTGGTCAATAAAGTTTACTGGGTGAGTTGTGTAAGGAGAGAGTTTGTCAGAAAGTCTTTTTCCTGAGAGAAGAACAGATAGCTATGGCTGTGTGTTTTAGAAAACAGATGATCTGGATTTTGGGAGACTCCTGGATACATTGGTTGGAGGTGCATGCATAATGCTGTTGAGTGGCTGCACATCTTGGATTCCCTCATGTGGAAGTGCACTGGCATGGAGTGTGTGGAATTAAGTGGCTGGATTGGTACCTCTCTGTGGTAGTTTTGTGACACAGCGTCATCCAGACATTATTATTATTCATTGTGCAGGGAACAGTTTAGGACATATGTCTGTAATTTCCAAATTCTCAAGTAATTTTTTTCTCGTATTGCGCAGAGACAAATGTGGCTGCGTTCTTTTCTAGTTGGTCCACAAATGGAGAAAGCGAGGCGCAATGTCAATAAGGCTGTTTGTGCCTGTTTAAGAAATGTTGGTATGTCCTCTTTTCACAATGAAAATATTATGTTTCGTAGCACATACATTTTTCGCAGAGATGGAGTACATCTTACTTATGCTGGCAATTAGATTTTTCTGCAAAATATACAAAATGCATTGCAACCTTTTTTTGGAAGTACATTAATACATTTTGCAGTAGGTGTTAATCATTTGAAGTTTTTGAAACACAAAAAACACCACCAAAAGGCTCTTTTCAGAGCCACCACTTCTTCCCATAGAAAAGTGCAATGGTTATAGGGAAGCACCCCCGATATCTGCGAACTGTCCGTGGACTTCTAGAAAATGCACAGGGACCTGCACTATTTATTTGTCACTTCTATTTTTATACTGTGAAAGTTGGCTCTGAAAAGAGCCTTTTTTTTGTTTTATGTTGTTTTATTTTTTTTGTTTTTTTAAACACGACACACAAGGAAAGGAGGGGAAAGGAGGGTAAGGAAGGGACACCAACCACGGGGATAAGAAAGGGCAGGTGGAGAGAGGAAGATGTAGGATGGGCCTTATTGAGGTAGTGAGCAGACCTTCTCATGCTCCTTGACTGCAGTCTCTAAAACACTCTGAAGATTCTCAGTACATACACAATATTGTGACCCTCGAAAGGTAAGGGTCAACAGCATCATGAATGGCCTGTGAGGCAACTGGAGAGATGGGCTGTCCCACAGGAGTGTCTCTTGTGGTGACAGGAGTGGAAACAAAGGATGCTGTAGAGGAACTCAACCTACTACGTTTATCACAAGGTACAACCTTGCGAATAGCCCCACCGTGGAATGACCTTAGGTATTGCTTCATTGATTTCATACCAAAGCTGTAAGAACCAGGCCTTCCATGACTCAGCACCATGTGGCACTCATTGCAGGTGACCTTATTCGTGAAAGCTTTTGGCACTCCACCAAGAGTGGTAAACAACCGCCACACCCGAGACTCACGTGAGTGCTGGTAATAGGTACTTCTACTAGCTCAACCTCTTCATCCTCTTCATCCATCTCCTCTGCATCCTCACACCTGTTCCCCTCTGCATGCCCTTGGAGAAGTGGTGGTGGTGGAGGGGGTGGGGTTGGTGCTGAGGCAGAAGTAGCACCAGCTGGAGCAGCAGCAGCCATGGATGCCATCAGGTTAGATGATGCAAAAGCAGCAGGAGCAGCAAAAGCAGAAAAATCAAGTCGATCTGCAGTAGTAGAAAGACAGAATGAGGATGAGCTCTGGGGTGTGGCATTTTATAGGGGTGCATGCTTCACAGACAGCCTTTACTGTGAAATACTTTGGATTGTCCAAAAAAGTACTTTTAAAGTGTTCAGGGACATGGACCGTGTCCGCAAATAAGGACACACGCTCAGCATTGGTGCGGTCACATGATGACGCCGCAGACACGTTCGCGATTGGAATGGCTGTCCGCAGGACACCAAATGTGAAAGGATGGTTGTGTGCATGTGCGCGGGTGTTCTACAGACAGTGTTCGGGTCCTCAAACTAATTAAGTGCAACACACGTGCGACAGACAGTTACGGACAGGCACGATGTTCATAGGACCTATGGGTGTGGTGCGCATGTGCGTAGATGTTCTACAGACAGTGTGGACACTCCTATTTTATTTATGAACAGTACAAACAGGTAGTGTGTCCTTAGAACACCTCCATTTTGGTTAATTACGGACATCCAGACATCAAGTGTGTTCTAAGAACAGTTTCATCTTGATTGCGGATAGTACGGACAGGTATAGTGTTCTTGGGACACCTCCATTTTAGTTAATTGCGGACATCCCGGACATTGAGTGTGTTCTAAGAACAGTTCCATTTTGATTGCGGACAGTATGGACAGATATAGTGTTCTTGGGATACCTCCATTTTAGTTTATTGCGGACATCTTGGACATCGACTGTGTTCTGAGAACAGTTCCATCTTGATTGCGGACAGGTATATTGTTGTTAGGACACCCCCATTTTGGTTAGTTGCGGACATCCCGGACACCGGGTGTGTTCTAAGAACAGTTCCATTTTGATTGTGGACAGCACGGACAGGTATAGTGTCCTTAGGACACCCCCATTTTGGTTATTTGCAGACATCCTGTACATCGATTGTGTTCTAAGAACAGTTCCATCTTGATTGCGGACAGTACAGACAGGTATAATGTTGTTAGGACACCCCCATTTTGGTTAGTTGCGGACATCCCGGACACCGGGTGTGTTCTAAGAACAGTTCCATTTTGATTGTGGACAGCAGGGAGAGGTATAGTGTCCTTAGGACACCCCCATTTTGGTTATTTGCAGACATCCTGTACATCGATTGTGTTCTAAGAACAGTTCCATCTTGATTGCAGACATTACGGACAGGTATAGTGTTGTTAGGACACCCCCATTTTGGTTAGTTGCGGACATCCCGGACACAGGGTGTGTTCTAAGAACAGTTCCATTTTGATTGCGGACATCACGGACAGGTGCAGTGTCCTTAGGACACCCCCATTTTGGTTAATTGTGGATATTCTGGACATCCGCCGTGTCCGCGGACACCCTAACTGCCTTTTAAAAAAAATAAGACACAAAGTAATGAAGTAACAACCCATATAATATTTTATTATTATATACAAATATAACATTTATGAAAGAAAGGGGGAAGCAGAAACTGATACAAATACAGGGGAATTAGGGGTTGTGGAGAGGATGGATGGTGTGGATGAAGGGATGGAAGTCTCATCATAATGTTTTTCTTGGTGGTGAAGGTTTGAAGATAGTTGACTGTGATATGGAGAGGGGGAACAGGTACATGTGGGACAATGATATTTAATCTTTTCTTTTATGTGGTCCTCCAAAACATGTTTTAAAAGATTGACATTTTCTATTAGCATATCCATGTTTTGTTTCATTCACTGTAGAGCATTTTTTAATGTCTCTTTTGTTATATTATTTTCACTGTTTGTATGGTCTGTTAAAAAATGTGTTAAGTACACATAAAGTAAAGGTTATTAATTGGCTTATAAAGAGAAGTGTCTACCATTAGTATCACTGTATTCACTCATTTCATCACGTGGGAAATGTTCTTCAAGCCATACCAAAGTACTGGACATTTCTGTGTAAAAAAAAATAAATATTACTTTTAGTGTATCTAATACAGAAAGTTTACAAATACATAAGAAAATGAAGTTTACTTACTAGTTTCTGGTAAGTTGTGTTGTTACAGTTGTGTAGATCTGCTGTTGCTTCTTGCTGTGCAGTTTCTGTGAGGTAATTATGTTGGAGGCATATATTTTTGTTTTGGTATATTCCATTCTAATACATATGCTATTTAAATGGACGGTTGATGTCTTACATATATAGTTTCCACTTCTTATTTTTTATTACATATAATGTATTCAAGTACGGCTTTTTGATCTTGTTCAGTGTGTATTTGGCATGATAGAACAATACAAGATTCCCCCTGACTTTTTGGGTAGTGTTGATGTTGTCCCCTTCCGTCCGCGGACATACGCACAGTCCGCGGACATCAAAATCACTAGCAGGGGGTTCAGTATATTCTATGTTACATGTATATAAAGTAAGCGAATCCTAGTAAATACCTATGAAATTCACACTATGTATATCTATGTTCAGTAAAAAAAACTTTGGTAAAGGGAGATTATGGTTAAGGTGCACTATTAAAAATCTATGAAATTCAATAAAAAAAACTTTGTTAAAAGGACGTTATGGTTAAGTTGCACTACTAAAAACCTATGACATTCAGTGAAAAAATTGTTACAGAGACGTTATGGTTCCAAGTAAAACTGAAAAACCCCAGAAATTCATCAGTTATGGTAAGCTAAGCAACCATAACTCACGCCACCACCGTGCACTGCTAAGACTAACAACCAGGACATCAAAGATGACATCACAAATGTCATTGATGACATCACTGATGACATAACATGCCAGGCTCCCTCCCTCTTTTTTCCTTTACAGACATATCTAGGCCAGAAATAGTCAGGAACTAAAAATTAAAAAAGTACTATATTTGTAGATTTATACTTCAAATATGTTCTTACAGTAATTCACTTAGGGTTCACTCACAGCATATGAAACATATACATAGGGGAAAACACAGATTTGGAAAACAGCAATGCTTTCTATGTATGAAGATAATCAGTAAGATTATCAACACTTTCTTATAGTTCTGTATTTTTTAAATTACTTTACTTTCCTGGATATGCTCTTATTTGTATGGATTGTATTCACACTACTTTCCTTAGGTTCCAGTCACATTATATGATAGGCATACATAACCAAGTAGTTGCTTTGAAGCAGAGCAATCATTTCTGGGTATAAAGTTGATCGGTTAGGATATGAAGATTGGCTGGTAATACTGTTGTTTACTACATTTTCCCTGTATATTCTCACATTTGTATGTGTTGTCTATTTGTGTTTTGTTTCGAATAATGCAATTATGTATTAAGTGGGTTTTATTAGCTATTTATTAAATGTTGCACAGTAGGCAAAACTGTAATAAAGAGCATTTATCATTTTACTATTCAACATGGTAAGGTTAATAATATTATACATCCATCATGTATGTTGCACACAATGCCTATGTTTCTACATGAGTAGCTTAGTATACTAGAAAGAACCTGATAATAGAATGGTATTCGTATCAATGCATTACTTTATGAACTACGTATCTCATGATATTTATTCCAATAATCATTCACACATATTTATCAACATTACTATAAGAATCCCTTGTACAGACTTTTCATGGAAAGTAAATGCACATGTGATATCATCAGTGATGTCATCAATGACATTTGTGATGTCATCTTTGATGTCTTGGGTGTTAGTCTTAGCTGTACACGATGGTGGCGCAAGTTATGATTGCTTAGTTTACCATAACTGGCCAATTTCAGGGGTTTTTCGGTTTTACTTGGAACCATATCTTCCCGGTAACAAAGTTTTTTTCACTGAATTTCATAGGTTTTTAGTTGTGCAACTTAACTATAACATCCCTTTAACAAAGTTTTTTTTACTCAATATATATATATTCATATTACATGGCCTGCGGTAGCGGCCATGTAGTTATGGTTAAGTTGCTAATCACATAGGAAGAACACTTTTTGGGCGGCTTATAACGTTGCTCCCCCTGGACAAATCCTCACCAAACTTTGCATAAAAAGTATATAGCCCACTCTTTATTTTTTTGCAAAGTTTGGTGAGGTTTGGTCCAGGGGGGACAAAGTTATAAGGGGTCCCAAAATGTCTTTTTTTCCCATAGACATAATGGAAAAATTGTTGCTCGCTCCTACAGCTCAAACCGCTGGACGGATTCCCATCAAATTTGCAGCAGGAGCGGCGGCTTAGTCCCGAAAGTCTGATTTTGTCAATTTGGTGTAAATCCATCCAGTAGTTCTTTTTTAAATGACCAAAACGTAAGGCAAAACATTTGTGATATCTATGTACGCTCCGCGGACAGGACACTCATTGGTTAATCAACTTGCGTCATGTCTGCGGACACACAATGTGTTCGCTGATTTGCTGGAGTGAGGCGTGATGTGCGTTACATTGTTTCAATGCGCCCACCATCTTGGATTCACGGACATCCGCGGAGGCGAACACAGACAAAATGCAATTTTGGGGAGTGTGTTGGTGTGCAGGAGTGCTTGGGGAGGGTTGGGGAGTAAGAGATGGGTCAACCACTGTATTTGTTTAGGTGGTAGGTGCCCCTGATGTGTTCGCCATGTCCGCGGTCTTCCCGGCTGCCCGCGGACAAAAACATGCACTACTAGCAATTTTACTTTAGTATGATGTTGGTTTTGGGTTGTTAGTAGAGCATTGATTGTAATTAATATCCCCTATCAGCAGCCCACATACCACAGTCAAAATGTTTGGTAGCATAGGCGTGTTATGCTATGGTGGTTGGGGCCAGGGCCTTCGGCCATGCACCCATACATCTAGGCACTAGCCACAACCACTGCAGCATGCCACACCCATAGAATCAAACACCCATCAAACATCCACAACCCAAAGGTTTGTGTACTGTTTCATTTGTAGAGTTTGTATGTGAAGTTTTGGCTAGGCTATGCTGTTAAGATTGTAGAGTTTGTAACAAGGACTGTGTCATATGATACCCATGGAATTAAACATTTGGGATTGTGGTGTATGGTTAGATGTTTGCTTGAATGGGTATGTAATGCAGCAATGTTTGTGAGTCCATTTATTTTATACTTACTGGTTGAGTTTTTTGTGGTTGTATGCAGTTTTTTCATGCCATGGGTAATTGGACCAGACATACTTTTTCGATCTCTGTGAAAAAATAAAAGATCATATGTTAGAGTAGGTAGTTCAAAATGAGTTATTGCATTGCATAATAGACATTTCTGTATTTTCTTACCCTCATATTTAGTACTTTACAAGTCCTATTGTTCAAACCATTGTACTGCGCAATTTGCTCAGCTTCTGTGTTTGTTTTCTAAATCATTGGGTCTGTGGGAAAAAAAATCCATGCTGGATTAAAAAACAACCCTCTATTTTGAGGTACAATATATTTATATATCAATAAATATATAAATAAATGTATATAATCAATTAATAAATCAATCAATCATTCGAACAATTTACCTTAACTCTGCTCCCTAGATCCTGTAAATGTATCAATATATTTACATCATCATTTCATTGCTATGCTACACTTTATTTGTAATAAGACTGTTTCTCCCCTCGGAGAAGTTCAACACTTCTTTTGGAGAAAAGAATACCAAGCCAGAGGAGCACCACACATCCACAAGCTATTATGGATTAAAGATGCTCCCAAATTTGCTCAAGACAGTGATGCCACTGTTTTGTAGTTCATCCAAAAATATGTCACTTGTGAAATCCCTTCATAAACAACACATAGTGACCATCAGGCACAAATTTGACAATTTCAAAGACACAAATGTGGGAAATATTTTCGTCGCAAATATTTTGAAAAAAGGAAATACTACACCAAATGCCGCTTTGGTTTCCCTAGACCAGTTTCAGCAACAGGTCAAGTAAACAACTTCATGTCTTCAGTCAGACATAGTGTCAAAGGTAAATCACCTAAGAAAACAAATTACATAAAAAGAACAGAAGAATCAAAACACATCAATGATTACAATGCAACCATTGTCTTCCTATGGAATGCAAACATAGATGTGCAGTACATTGCAGACAATTCCGCCTGCAGTTGCACGATATGTCACAGCCTACTTAACCAAAGCAGAGAAAACAGAACTTCAGGACCTCTGGGATGACATATCAGCTGACAAAACACTATCACAGAAATTGTACAGCTTAGGCATAAAAATGCTCTCTCATAGAGAATCTGACTGCTATGAAGCTGCAGGCCGTTTAGCCTTGTATGGGAAATCTGACAATATAGTATGGCTAAGTCTTGGTCCTGCTAAATCTAGAAAAAGAGTTCTCAAATCATATGAGGACATAGAAACACCAGCCAAAAATGATCCCAACAGCCAAGACATTTTGAAAAACAATACACTAGACACATACTACCCAAACTGCAGGGGTTTTGGTAGTGGGAATAAAGTTATTTGTGATAGCAACCCCTCTCTGGCTAGCGAAAACACATGTAAAACTCCGCACGCACCCCTCAGCGCAAGAGGGGTATGTGTATTCTGAGGGGTGCGTGGAGAGTTTAACACGCATTTTCGCTAGCGCGAGAGGTGTACGTGTATTTTGAGGGGTGCGCAGGGAGTTTTACACACGTTTTCACTAGCGCGAGACGGGTACGTGTATTCTGAGGGGTGCACGGGGAGTTTTACATGTGTTTTCGCTAGCGTGAGATGGGTACATGTATTCTGAGGGGTGTGCAGGGTGTTTTACACGCATTTTCGCTAGCGCGAGGGGGGTACGTGTATTCTGAGGTGTGCGTGGGGAATGTAACACATGTTTTCGCTATCGAAAGAGGGGTACGTGTATTCTGAGGGGTGCACAGGGAGTTTAACATGCGTTTTTGCTTGCGAGAGAGGGGTACGTGTATTCTGAGGGGTGCGCGGGGAGTTTTATACGCGTTTTCGCTAGCGCGAGAGGGGTACATGTATTCTGAGGGGTGCGCTGGGAGTTTTACATGCGTTTTCTCTAGCGCGAGAGGGATACGTGTATTCTGAGGGGTGCGCGGGGAGTTTTACACGCGTTTTCGCTAGTGCGAGATGGGTACGTGTATTCTGAGGGGTGCGCGGGGAGTTTTACATGCGTTTTCGCTAGCGCGAGAGGGGTACGTGTATTCTGAGGAGTGCACAGGGTATTTAACATGCGTTTTCGCTATCGAGACGGGTACGTGCATTCTGAAGGGTGCGCAGGGAGTTTAACACGCATTTTCACTAGCTAGAGAGGGGTATGTGTATTCTGAGGGGTGCGCAGGGAGTTTTATATGCGTTTTTGCTAGGGCGAGAGGGGTACGGGTATTCTAAGGGGTGCGCGGGGAGTTTTACATGCGTTTTCAATAACACGAGAGGGGTACGTGTATTCTGAGGGGTGTGCGGGCAGTTTTACATGCATTTTCGGTAGCATGAGAGGGGTACGTGTATTCTGAGGGGTGCGTGGGGAGTTTCACACATGATTTGGCAGTGTGGGCCCTCCCTGGTGTGTCCCTACCCACCTCCCCATCCCCCGCAGGCAGACCGCATGGCACCATGCACCTGGGAGCCCTGACACATGCCCCCTCACCCCACCCCCAGGGATGGGCACCTGCCTGCAGGCTCCGACTCATGTCCCCCCACCCCACCCCCAGTGACGGGCACTTGCCAGATGGCCCCGACTCATGTCCCCCCACCCGACCCCCAGTGATGGGCACCTGCCAGCTGGCCCCGACTCATGTCCTGCCACCCCACCCCCAGTGACGGGCACCTGCCAGCAGGCCCCGACTCATGTCCCCCCAACCCACCCCCAGTGACGTCCACCTTCCAGCAGGCCCCAACTCATGTCCCCCCACCCCCATTGATGGGCACCTGCCAATAGGCCCCGACTCATGTCCCCCCACCCAACTCCCAGTGATGGGCACCTGCCAGCAGGAGGCGGGCCTGTCCCCTGGCCTCGAGGTCTCACAGGGATGCAGCCATGGAATCCCTCAACTCCCTGTGAGTTTCCTTGAGGCCCTCCGCCCGCCTAAACGCTCGGAGCATGGAGTTCTCCGCCCTGACCATCCTGAGCCGTGCCCTCTCTGCCTCTCCACATATATTTGCCGGCCCAACCGCTGCCACACGGAAGACACTCCCAGTCCGGGGTCCTCCTGCCCCTCGGCCGATGCCTCCCCCCAGGGTGTTGATGGCCCCGAGCCATGATGCCTCCCATGCGAAGCCCGCTGCTGCCTCAGATGCAACTGCCTCTGCCACCACGAAGGCCTCCAGGCTGATGTAATCCCCGGTGCCGACGTGTACATGCCCTGCCCGATGATGCTGGCACATCCTCCATCTGCTGGGGTCCAGTTGGTGGGGTGGCTATCCCTGCTGGACCTCCGACTCCCGACTGTGGCAGGGATGGGATCTCCACCAGGCTGGCTGCATTGTCAGGGGCAGGTCCCTAGGGGGCCCTGGTGGCATCGGCCCAGAAGACGGCATGGAGAACGACTGGCGCATAGTCTGAACAGAGGAGGAGAGGGCCACCAGAGTGCCCGACACATGTAGGAAACCCCCGACCAACTCGGCACGCAGATTTTCATGATGACATGCGTGGTCCCCACAGGAAGCATGCACGTCATCATGAATGTCACACATGCACAACGCAACACTAATCAGGACGGACTCCACACAGTCACGGATCCCCTCGTCCACAGGTAGAGGAGTGCCAGATGACGTGGACCTCCCCCCTACCTGCGGACGGGCCTGGGATGGGGCATCCCTGCTGGTGCATGGTGGTGCAGTCACAGTGTCAGGGACAGTGACATGCACAGGCCCCTCCACAGTGACCTGTGCTGCCTCCTGCCCCTGGACTGCACCACTTGCACAAGTGGTACCACCTCCACCACGCCCCATGTTTTCCTCGGTAGCAGCCTCCTCCTCCTCTGTGCACACCACCAACCTGGATGGCTCCACACCATCTTCTGCCGTCGCAAGCCCCTGTGGGGGCTCACCCGCCCGTCTGCTGCAGCCGTAGTTGTCCCCTCACTCCTGGATGATGGTAATTCCTGGGAGGGTGACTGGGCCTTGCATCGCCGGCCGGTGGAGGCATCCCCGCTGCTTTGCTCCACAGCGCCGTCTCCGCCCTCTTCTTCATTCGCCGCTGTGTAGAGGGAGACATAGAAAACAAGCATCAGGGTACTCTACAATAGTCCCCTAGACAGGAAGCAATAGCACATGAGTGGCACTGTCAAACGTCATCATGTCCCTCCACAACACATGGGTCAGTGCAGGAAACACACATGCAGAAACAGGCATGGCGCATGCAATGAACATTTGCATCCATGTCCAACGAACTGTTGAAACATACAATGGTGGGTTGATACTCACATGCATCATGGGTCATACTGATCACATGCACACACATCACTGTAGTTTCATACATCTGGCCTTGTACACCCCAGACACAGTCGATACAAGGATGACCATGCTGCATCAGTGAATCAACACATCGTCACAGACATGTGTCATGCATCCATTACATTTACAAGTCACACACATGCTACTCAGACACACAGGCATGTACACCATACATGTCCATGAGAGCAGCACCCATCTCTCACACCCCAACCATGTCCAAGAACAGAGACAGGCATGCATTCATGTGTGCATTCCGCATGCTACTCCGCATGTTGAATTGTAACACATACATGGCTCATGTCACACATACAGGCAAGTATCTACCTACCAGCACACTGCAACATGCCCTGTTTCACACAGCAATGCATGGCCACTTACCCCTCGACTCCAGACGGGCCTGCATCCTGAGGATCTGGTGGTGAAGCACTGGGCGAATGCGCTCCAGGACCCTCATCTGCTGGTTGGTAAACTGGCCCCGGCGCCCCACTGTATCCGCTGCGTCTAAGAGGCGCTGGGCCTTCTTGAGGGTGCTGGACTTTTCATCCTCCCAGCGCTTCTGGATGTGTTTGATGTCGCGGGGTGCCACCCCCTCAACGTTGATGGCACCCACTATGTCCGTTCAAATCCTCCTCCGTCCTTCCTTGTCGGCGCGCAATGGTGTGAAGAGGGCATAATAATGCCCCAGGCATTGCTCCACCAGGATGCCAACTTCATTGGAGGTGAAGCTGGCAGCCCTCTGCCTCTCAGCTGGGGGGTTTCCACTGGTGCCAGATGGTGTTGTGTTGGACAAGGCAACCCCCGAGGCAGGTGTGGGTGGGCAACTGGGTCCTGGGGCTGGGCTGTGGAGCGATGGAATACCAGTCGGGAGTCCTCTGTTCCAGCATGGGTGGTCACAGCAACTGGACCCCTTGAGATGGCAGATGTGCAGGCACCAAATGGCAGGGCACGGTGGCAGCAGGCAGGCAGCAGCAGATGGCTCATGGGAGGCTGTTTGGGGGCAGAAATTTGGCCTTCTGGGCAGGAGGGTGGTCTTCTGTGTGTTGTCGCGTGGCCAGCTTGATTCAGAGTGAATAGGCACGTGAAAAAACTGAACGTAAGCATGTAATTCGAGGAAAGGCCCTTAGCACGTAAGCGCATATGTGACATAACAAGCGCGGGCGTTCCCCTCATCACGGGTACATAGTGAGTCAGCATGTGAGAAAACAGCACGTCCGTGTGTGAATGCGAGTAATCCGAGGAAAGAGCCTAAGCGCGTAAGTGAAGTGATGCGCATGGGCGTTTCCCTCAGCACAGGTTAAAGGTGAGCAGGGCCAGCAGTTCACTGTGTGTGCCTTTCGTGGAGACTGACTTGTGTGTTGCTACTCCGTGTTGTTTAGCGCGCCATCAGAACTTCACAGCGGATCAAGGACGTATCTCTTCTTTTGGTGGGGGTATTGGCTACGTGTGTTTTTCATTATCACGCTAGTCTGACGGTGAGTCGCGCACGCTATTTTTCCCACTGCAGGTGCCCCTGTGTATCGCGTACCCATTTTCGAGGTCATAATAGCCTGCGTGTCCCGCGCGTACGTGTTTTTCATGT
Source organism: Ambystoma mexicanum (assembly GCF_040938575.1). Lineage (NCBI taxonomy): Eukaryota > Metazoa > Chordata > Amphibia > Caudata > Ambystomatidae > Ambystoma > Ambystoma mexicanum. Next base: position 623,398,487 of record NC_090934.1, read on the forward strand.
CCCTGGGTGACACCGCGTACTGCGAGAGGTTAATTCCACACACATGGGCTACCGGGGGTTGCGTGCATGGTTTTACTGCAGTTTCGGGGTGCCTGAGTGTTGTGTGACCCGTCACTTTATCACCGGGGTCACATACAGCCTTGCAGGTGCAGGGGTGCTGTTAACATCTTGTATCCCACCCCCCTTTATCCCCATTGCCCAGGACAATTGTCATGTACACCTTCCATTGGCACTACTACATCTATGCCAGCACTACTACATCTGTGCCATAGCTGGGAGGCCACGAAAGGTGAGGGGCGCCTCAGCTGGGCGTACTCCACATGGCGGGCATGGTCAGTGATGTGGCTGGGTTGACCAGGGAGTAGGGGGACTTCAGGGTGTGCAGGGTGGCTGCAGATGTGGAAGAGGCAGTGGTGCGCCATTTCGGCACGATGTTGTGCCACGTGTTGGTACAGTCATGCCACCACTCCCTTCGGCTCCGTGAGATGCAGTTCTTGCATCTGGCACTGGCGCCCATGTGACCCGGCAGTCCACGGTCCCAAGGGTAGTGGTACCTGCAGGTGCAGCTGTGGACACCACCACCCAGGCTCAGGGTCTGCCAGCGCAGCCTGCGTTGGCACCTGAAGAGTCCCTGGAAGATTTCCAGGAGGTCAGGAAGCACACCGTAGGTGCACGCAGGGCTGCCCTGACCGAGGCACATGTCCCTGGGGCAGTAATGTCATCTGCTGCCCCGACCAGCCGGGTGTTGGCAATTGCATGGGCAGATGCAGCCGATACCACCCCAGTTGTGAGTCTACCATCCAGGACAGTGTTAGGCGGAAACCTGTGCAGTTCCCTCTGGGACCACTGCAAAAGATTTAGGACTACAGGTGTTTGGCAGTAAACCCACTTGGTAGCAGCCTGTACCACACAGATTCACTTGGTAGCTGTGGCTGAGCAGTCAGACTTCCCTCAAGAAGAGTTAGGCAGTATGTGGAGTATACAAAATAGGGCAATTTACACAGTAGAACAAGCAAACACGGAACAAGGCTTCATTGGAAAGATATATAGTTATTTATTTATAAAACACATCTATGAAAAACACTCGGGCACTAATACGGTAAACACTTCAAGCACATTTACTATAAGAAAAATCAATCCCCCTAACAATAGTTCGATAAGTCTAGGTTCAACGGCACCACTTATTTGCAGACAGAGGTGAATGCTTTAACCTAGATGACACTCTAGTATTCGTTAGGACGGGAGAGAGAGATGCAGGGTAATAAATCAACTCGGTACGAACACTTTTACGAACAAGTGCAAGGCAAGTAAGGCAGGGTTCACTATAGATCGCAAAGTTCAGAGGCCAGGCCCACTCGGAGAGAGGCGAGGCGATATGTCCCACAAAGTATCACAGTGGAAAGGCACTTCGAGTCTTTGTCGCAAATTGTTATAGAAAGATTGGACCAGTTCAGAACAGAGAGATGAGAACGCTTGGAGGCGACCCAATGGAGAGGCAAGGATTCAGACACCTCATGCTAACCGACACAAGGGAAGCCAGGCGGACACGGTACCTTGTTTGTGGAGAGACAGCTCCGGCGGGGGCAGTTGTTCCTGGTGGTGGATGCACGTCGGGTCTTTGCCAAGAGAAGAGATGATCTCGTCGTCAAAGGAAAGTGGAAGATCATTGCACCACCAGGGAAGAGACCAGCCGCGGAGTGCTCCGTCACAAGGCACCACCTTTTGGTCGCGGTACAGGGGTAGTGGCTATCCGGTTGCCGGGGTGCTCTGCACGGGCAATTTGACCACTGCATCCTGGAACGAAGAAAAAGCAAAGGGGACTGGTTGTTCCCACCAGTCAGGGGAAGAGACTCTCCGGCGGGGAGATCTCCTCTGTCGTCGGGAAGTGGTGAGTCGGTTCAGCAGGGCTCCACCGGAGGTGTCGTCATTGCAGGTCGGCTCAGCTTTACCCTCATCAGATTCTTAGGTCCTGTGGCGACTTCTGAAGATCCAGTCCCAAAAGCCCTGCTTTTATGCAGAAAACCCCCATTCATTCAGCCTAGCTGTCACTCAAAACACGCTAAGTGGTGAGCCGGGTGGCTCACCACTTGGGCCAATCACACCAGAGTGCGACTTGAGTTGGCAAGGCAACTCAGTCCAGGGTGCCTAAACCCCCTCCCACACCCCCTGTGGTACCCAGACAGAATGGCACCACTTTGGAGGGCCTCTGTGTAGAGGCCCGCCAGAAGTGGAACAAAGGGCTCAACCTTTGGTTTAGGAGTCACAGAGATGAACACAGACGCCATTTTAAAAACCGAGTTCTGGTAGAAAATACCAACCGATAGATTTATTTAAGATAAATAAACCGGTGGTATGTTAGAGATTAACGAGGAAAAGTATTAACCTCCAACAATGGGAAGAATCCCATAGAGTTATATTCGGGGTCGAATGTAACAAGTAGTTTCCACTTCCACCAGCCAAAACTCGACGAGGGGGGACGGGACAGTGCCCCCTCGAATAACAGATCTAGGAGTAATCGAATTACCCCTACTAGTACGTCCACAATAGGATGGTGTGTACTAGTTCTGTTAGTAAATTTAGGTCTAGTAAAGCCAATGGTGACTTTACATGCCCGGGGAGACAGTAGTCAGTCACCAGGTATGGAGTCTATGATGGAGGTCCGCTAAGACGCCCCAGTGCTACGGCACGGAGGGTGCGGTGTAACACACATAGAAAAACATATGAGACCCTATGGAGTAGAAGACCCCATAGCCCATAGAACACATTGACATTCAAAGGAATTACACACATTCACGTCCAAGAGAAAAAGAGTCTCACTCTTGGCAGGATGGAAAAACAAACTCCAGAAATCCAGCAAAGCTGCTAGGGGACTCACTAGGTTAGGAAATTAAGCCTAAACAGAGAATTCTCCCTAACACTCGCCCCCCCCAGACTAAGGGACAGGAGGATTTAATCCACTCCTGGATGAATCTCATACCTCTAGTCGATGACATACATCCTAGAGAGACCATCAGCATTTTGGTGGTGACACCTTGACCTGTGCTCAATGGTGAAATCAAACCCTTGCAGGCAGATCGACCATCTCAGTAGTTTTGGGTTTTCCCTTTTCATTGCATTAACCATCTCAAGGGTTGGTGGTCAGTCTGAATGACAAAAGTAGAACCATACAAGTATGGCCTAAACTTCTTCAGAGCCCACACGATAGCAAAGCACTCTCTTTCGATTGTTGCCCACCTTGTTTCAGGATCCTTCAGCTTGCGGCTGATGAAGCAAACGGGATGCTCCCTACCTTTCCCATCCAGTTGACTGAGTACGGCACTTATCCCTACATTTGAAGCATCTGTCTGCACAATGAAAGTTTGGCGGTAATCAGGAGCTCTGAGTACTGGGGCTTGGCAAAGAGCCTTTTTCAGGTTTTCAAAAGCCTGATTGCACTCCTCGTTCCATCTAACCTTTTTAGGGAATTTGGGCGAGGAGATGACATTCAGTGAAGAAGCTATGGTCCCATAGTTCTCAATGAAATTCCTGTAATACCCAGTGAAGCCTAGGAAGGCTCTCACCTGGGTCTGAGTAGTAGGTGTTGTCCAATTTTGCACAGCTTCAATCTTACTGAGCAAAGGCCTTATTTCTCCACCTCCTACCTCATGTCCAAGATAGACTACCTTACTCTGTCCAATTTGGCATCTACTCGCCTTTATGGTCAGATGGCTCGTCCAAGAGCCTGCAAAACATCTCTCAGGTGGGTTAGATGCTCTTCCCAGGAATTGCTGAACACTGCTATGTCATCCAAGTATGCCATGCAGAAGTCCTCCATCCCATTCAGAACCTGGTTTACCATCCGTTGAAATGTAGCAGGTGCATTCTTCAATCCGAAAGGCATTACCTTAAACTGGTATAAGCCAACGGGGGTAGAAAATGCAGTTTTCTCCTTGGCATGGTCTGTCAAGGCTATTTGCCAATAGCCTGACGTTAAGTCAAATGTGCTGAGGAACTTGGCTGCGCCAAGTTTGTCCACCAACTCATCTGTTCTTGGCAAAGGGTGGGCATCAGTCTTGGTGACTGCATTAAGAGCTCTATAATCCACGCAGAATCTAAGTTCTTTAGATCCGGCCTTTGGTACTAAAACAACTGGGCTAGACCATGGACTAGTAGTGGGCTCTATTAACCCGAGATCGAACCTCTTGCTGACCTCACCTTTCATGTGGGTTTGTACATTTTCTGACATTTGGTATCCTCTGCTTCTGACTGGCAGACAGTCACCAGTGAGTATGTCATGCTGGCCCCAAGGGGTCAAGCCTTGCGAAAGCGAGAACAGGGAGGCAAACTGATTCAACATAGATTTGCACTCTTCTTGTTGCTCGGGTGTCAGATTTGAAGAGAGAATTACTTCTTCAATTTTTTCATCTAAAGGTAAGCCTCTCAGGAGACCCGGAAGAGCTTCACTCTCTTCTTCTTCCTCGGATGATGCGAGAAGCAACGCTCCTACATCAGGTCTTGAGACATAGGCTTTGAGTTGGTTGGTGTGGAAGACTGTCAGAACCTCCTTGGGCTTGCCCAAGTCCACCAGATAGTTAACCTCTCTGAGTTTACCCACAACTCTGAAGGGTCCCATCCATTTGTCTTGCAAGGCCCTCTGCCTTGTTGGGATCATAACGAGAACGAGCTGGCCTTGAGCTAACTCAACCATGTTAGCTTTTTGATCGTGCCAGTGCTTGACCAATGCTTGTCCAGCTTTCAAGTTATCGCTTGCTTCTGTCATCATGTGTGACATTCTCCTCCGGAGACCTATCACGTAGTCAGTCACTCTGACTGGCTTGGGGAAAGGAGCACTCTCCAACCCCTCCTTAATCAGGGCCAATGGACCTCTGACGGGATGACCATGGAGAAGCTCGAAGGGAGAATAACCTACTCCCTCCTGAGGTACTTCTCTATAAGCAAATAGAAGGCATGGCAGTAGAAGAACCCACTTACATTTAAGGGGTTCCTCTAAAGCACCTATCATGCTCTTCATGGTTCGGTTGAACTGTTCTACCAACCCATTTGTTTGTGGGTGGTAAGCTGTTGAGAACTAGTAAGTAACTCCACAGGTTTTCCACATGGCTTTCATGTAGTGGGACATAAAATTTGACCCCCTGTCAGAGATTACTTCCTTAGGAAACCCGACCCTAGTAAAAATACCAAGGAGGGCCTTAGCCACAGCCGGAGCTGTAACAGTCCTCATAGGAATGGCCTCAGGATACCTAGTAGCATGGTCTACTACAACAAGTATAAACCTGTTGCCTGAGGAGGTTGGAGGATCAAGGGGACCAACAATGTCAATCCCTACTTTCTCAAATGGGACTCCCACGACTGGGAGAGGCACTAAAGGTGCCACATTCTTGGAGCCAACCTTACCAGAGGTCTGGCAGGTGTGGCAGCTCCTGCAGTGTTTTTCTACTTCGGCCCCCATCTTTGGTGAATAAAAGTAGAGGGAGAGCATTTCCTTAGTCTTCTTGAAACTCAAGTGACCAGCCAAAGGAATCTCGTGGGCTAACTGCAAAAACTGTGGTCTGTTCTCTTGGGGTACTACAAGTCGTTTGTAGTCTCCAGGTGCAGACTCGGGGTTCACTGTAGAAGAGGCCATCTTCCCAGTGCAACCTGTATTTCCCAGGCTCTTGCCCTTCAGCCTGAGCTTCTGCCTGGTGGCGAAGACCTTCCAGAGTTGGACATTCTCTCTGTCCCTTACTGAAGTCTGCCCTGCTGGGTCCACCTTCTGCCAGTAAAGACTGCAGCTCAGGATGGTCAACAGGATCCAGATCTCCAATGAGTTCTTGGCCTTCCAGTAGCTCTTCGTCAGAGTCTAATTCTACCACACAGGGTTGTACCTCCCCCTCAGCCTCAGCTGGAGGTGGAGTTACGGGTGTAACTTTGGGCAACCGCGGGGAAGTCCTTGTTGGCTGCACTGGAATGCTGGCGGCTGGTTTCGGGGTAGAAGTCTTAGGTTTCCCTTTTGCTTCTGATTTCTTCGAGACAGCGGCCGACAATTCCAGTGGAGCAAGAGTGATTGCTTTCTTCATCATCTCCTGGAGAGTACCGCGCATGGTCCTCTCTCTTGCAGGTCTCGTTAGCTCCTGTAAGAGTTTACTAGGAGGTCTGGGGGTATGCGATACAACTCCAAGAGTTTTCAAATCGTTACCCAACAGAACGTGTCCTGGTACCTCACTCTGTATGCTGACAGGGATCTTCACAGTCATGTTGTTACACTGGAAAAGAACTGGTAATTGGGGAAGCATCTACACAGGCCCTCCAGCTACCTTGGTGAGGCATTTGGGTGCCTTAGCAACATCCTGAGCCTGAAAAAACGATGTATCCATCACAGTTATGCTGGCCCCAGTGTCCCTAATGGCAGGAGTCTCCTGACCATTCACCTGGACACTATCCTTATAATACTCTTTAGTATTATCGGGGATAGAATTATAGACGTCTAAATTCTGTTGTGCCCACAACCCCAGAGACACTAAAGAAACGCTGGCTGAGATTCCAATGGGTTCACAGCTAGCAGTAGAAAGTTTCCACTTGCCATTTGGACTTCCTCCTCTAGAGCGAAGGCTAAGGAGACAAGCTGGACCCCTGAAGGTTTACCCTTACATCTGGGATCTCCTTTCACGTGGTCAGTCGAGCCACAAACAAAGCATTTACCGAATGCATTCTGGAATGGTGGCTTGTTCTGGCCCCCTTCTGGTTTGGCACCAGAAGACACACTATTCTTCTGCAGTTTTCCTTGTGGCTTACGCTTCTGGTTTTTTTTGGGGCCCTCTTTGGAATTTGAGTTATTGGAATTCTATTTTGAGTCTTTTTTTGGCTGTTTTCCCTCTTCCTTTTTCTGAGTTACCCCAGAATCCTTATGAGTAGCCCTGTTGGCAACCCACAAGTCAGCAGCCTGCATAGCTTCCTGGAATCCAATTCCTTCGAATCAGCGAAGTGCTGTCTGAGCTCTGGAGAACAGGCATCATAAATAGACTCCAACATAAAAAGATTCTTCATACCCTCATAAGTGTTCACTTTGTAACCCTTAATCCATCCCTCTAAGTTTTTCAACCCTTCACTCACCCAGGTAGCCCAAGGGGTACCATCATGCTTTTTGAGGGTTCTAAACCTCTTAAGATACTGGGAAGGGGTCTTCCCGAATCTAGCTATCAAAGCTAGTTTCACACTTTCGTAATCCTTCTGATCCACCTCCCCCAACTCCATTACCACATCAGTCGCAACAGGGGGGAGCCTAGAGAAAACCAGGGAAGTAGATCATTCCCGGTGAGGTCCTGGAGCCCATGATTGTACTCAAACAGTTTTAGCCAATCCAAAACATCCAATCTCGGTTCATACATACCCACTAATTCCTTCGGCATCTGGGGTCTTTTGGGACTGGAGCTTCTAGAGGAACCAGAGGAGAGAGAAGCATTTTCCACAGACAACATTTTCATCTCTAACTCGTGATTAAGTTCTATTTCTCTGAGTCTTAACTCAGCTTGCTTCTGCTCAGCCTGGGCATTCATCCGTCTGAACTCGAGCTCTTGGTTTCTTTCAGATTGAGCCAAGAACCGTTTGTATTCTAATTCGAGCTTCATTTTTTCAAGTTCAAAATAAGCAGGGTTACATGTGGGACCTGATATGGGCCCCGTAGGTACAGTAGGTAAGGCAGACAGAGGCTCAGAGTGGCTAACTTCATTAGATTCACTTTCCTCTTCTGACTCATTATCAAGACTTTTATTCAGATCAATACCATTACTGTTTTCTACATTCGCTGGAGAAATTGGTTCCTCTGAACCAGTACCCAAGCTTTGGTTTTCCAGCAATCTCGCTATCAGTTCCACTTTCTTGCCTTTTACAGAAAGATTTTCTTGTCTACAGAGGGCTCGTAAACTCTCAGTATTTTCACCTGACAAAGATTCTTGACTGTAAACTTCCATAGTAGACATGTTTTTGAAAGTTGCTTTTTAGTGCTAAGCTTTGTGGTTAGTTATCCTAAAGTGTTGAAAAGCACTCTAAACTGTATATTCGATACAAATCCCACCGCTGTACACCAGTGTTAGGCGGAAACCTGTACAGTTCCCTCTGGGACCACTGCAAAAGTTTTAGGACTACAGGTGTTTGGCAGTAAACCCTCTTGGTAGCAGCCTGTACCACACAGATTCACTTGGTAGCTGTGGCTGAGCAGTCAGACGTCCCTCAAGAAGAGTTAGGCAGTATGTGGAGTATACAAAATAGGGCAATTTACACAGTAGAACAAGCAAACACGGAACAAGGCTTCGGTGTAAAGATATATAGATATTTATTTATAAAACACATCTATGAAAAACACTCGGGCACTAATACAGTAAACACTTCAAGCACAATTACTATAAGAAAAATCAATCCCCCTAACAATAGTTCGACAAGTCTAGGTTCAATGGCACCACTTATTTGCAGACAGAGGTGAATGCTTTAACCTAGATGACACTCTAGTATTGGTTAGGATGGGAGAGAGAGGCAGGGTAAGAAATCAACTCGGTACCAACAATTTTACGAACAAATGCAAGGCAAGTAAGGCAGGGTTCCCTATAGATCGCAAAGTTCAGAGGCCAGGCCCACTCGGAGAGAGGCGAGGCGATATGTCCCAGAAAGTATCACAGTGGAAATGCATTTCGAGTCTTTGTCGCAAATTGTTATAGAAAGATTGGACCAGTTCAGAACAGAGAGATGAGAAAGCTTGGAGGCGACCCAATGGACAGGCGAGGATTCAGACATCTCACGCTAACCGACACAAGGGAAGCCAGGTGGACACGGTACCTTGTTTGTGGAGAGACAGCTCCGGCGGGGGCAGTTGTTCCTGGTGGTGGATGCACGTCGGGTCTTTGCCAAGAGAAGAGATGATCTCGTCGTCGAAGGAAAGTGGAAGATAGTTGCACCACCAGGGAAGAGACCAGCCGCGGAGTGCTCCGTCACAAGGCACCACCTTTTGGTCATGGTACAGGGGTAGTGGCTATCCGGTTGCCGAGGTGCTCTGCACGGGCAATTCGACCACTACGTCCTGGAATGAAGAAAAAGCAAAGGGGACTGTTTGTTCCCACCAGTCAGGGGAAGAGACTCTCCGGCGGGCAGATCTCCTCTGTCGTCGGGAAGTGGTGAGTCGGTTCAGCAGGGCTCCACCGGAGGTGTCATCGTTGCAGGTCGGCTCAGCTTTACCCTCGTCGGATTTTTTGGTCCTGTGGCGACTTCTGAAGATCCAGTCCCAAAAGCTCTGCTTTTATGCAGAAAACCCCCATTCATTCAGCCTAGCTGTCACTCAAAACACTCTAAGTTGTGAGCGGGGTGGCTCACCACTTGGGCCAATCACACCAGAGTGCGACTTGAGTTGGCAAGGCAACTCAGTCCAGGGTGCCTAAACCCCCTCCCACACCCCCTGTGGTACCCAGACAGAATGGAACCACGTTGGAGGGCCTCTGTGTAGAGGCCCGCCAAAAGTGGAACAAAGGGCTCAACCTTTGGTTTAGGAGTCACAGAGACGAACACAGACGCCATTTTAAAAACCGAGTTCTGGCAGAAAATACCAACTGATAGATTTGTTTTAGATAAATAAACCGCTGGTATGTTAGAGATTAACGAGGAAAAGTATTAACCTCCAACAATGGGAAGAATCCCATAGAGTTATATTCGGGGTCGAATGTAACAAGTAGTTTCCACTGCCACCAGCCAAAACTCGACGAGGGGGGACGGGACAGTGCCCCCTCGAATAACAGACCTAGGAGTAATCGAATTACCCCTACTAGTACGTCCACAATAGGATGGTGTGTACTAGATCTGTTAGTAAATTTAGGTCTAGTAAAGCCAATGGTGACTTTACATGCCCGGGGAGACAGTAGTCAGTCCCCGGGTATGGAGTCTATGATGGAGGTCCGCTAGGACGCCCCAGTGCTATGGCACGGAGGGTGCGGTGTAACACACATAGAAAAACATATGAGACCCTATGGAGTAGAAGACCCCATAGCCCATAGAACACATTGACATTCAAAGGAATTACAGACATTCACGTCCAAGAGTGGGAGAAAAAGAGTCTCACTCTTGGCAGGATGGAAAAACAAACTCCAGAAATCCAGCAAAGCTGCTGGGGGACTCACTAGGTTAGGAAATTCAGCCTAAACAGAGAATTCTCCCTAACACTCAGTCCCAGTCAATGACCCTGGCACAGTGGATGTTGCTGCGCAGGATCCATTCCAGGGCAACCAGCAGCCACTGACGCAAGTCCTCGTTCAACCTGCCACTCCCTTGGTTCAACCCACCAGCGCCACAGCCCATACTGATCAGGGCAGCATTTGCCAGCCAGCATCCGGACCACTGTCCAAGAGGAGGAAGGTTGCACCTGCAGTAGAGGCTGGGGCCCCAGACACAGCTCCGGCATCTGGCATGTCGAGGAAGAAGCCTTTCTGCATGCAGGAACTGGACTTCCTTGTGGAGTACGTGTGGGACCACAACCGTGATATGCTAGTGGGGCCGAATTGTCAAACTACGGCTGGCCATCGTATGTCCCACTGGAAGCAAGTTGGGGATTGTGTGCGTGTATTCGGCCATGAGCAGTACTAAGTCGAAGTGTGCCTCTAATTACAACATGATTCTGGTGACTGGCTGTGGGCCACCACGTGAGAAGGAAGACCACACTTCACACGAGTCAGTCGCTGCGGAGTTCATTATGGCAGGAATGGTCAAAGGAGTGAGAGAGATGCTGGACTTTGATGACCTGTCCAGTGAGTTTTGTTACATGTGTTGTTACATGTTTGTCGAGGCCATGTGTGGTTTGCTTGTGTTATGTGTTGGGCTTGACTGTCACTACATGTCATGTGTACATGGTTCTCATGTGCAAGTCATGCAATGCTTCACTAATGCATGCCTGCTGTGCAGGATGCTGGACATGTAGAGCAGACGGGGACTGTCCTCATCGCCACACTTGCAACCTACTCACATGCTACTCACCCGGCTGCCCCTCTGGTCCATGTTCAGCTCACTGGTCCTTCTGCATGTAGCCTTGGGTGTCGTTCCTCTCAGCACTGGGACTATGTCATTGCATGACTGACGTGCATGTGTCTTCTGCCTGCATGCGGGTACTCCACGTAGGCATGTTCCCTTACTCCTCCATCCCCTCGCTCCCAGTTTCACCACTGGTGTGCATCATGTTGGTGTACTTCAATGGCCTGTTCAAGGCTCCTGTGTACATGCAAACTTCCACCAGCCAACCTGCCAGACACATACAGTGGGGTACATCCTCTGTCCTTGTTGCAGGGTGTCTCACTTGGACTGTGCAGATGGCAGATGCTCCGCAGGGACATGAGTGCCCATTCATGCTCCATTTGCATTCCATGCATGTCCCTATGTGTCCTTGACAGGATGATCATTGTAGTGCGTGTCCAGGATGATCTACATTTCATGGCATTTGATCATCCATTCCATGCCCACTCTGGCTCAGTCCAGCATCACACACAGGTTTAGGGTGTCACATTCTGTGTGGGGCGCAGGTCTCCCCCTGTTTCAGGCCCACTGACTCTGTTCAACTGGTGTAGTGGCTTCTGCACACATGGGTGTACTACTGAGGGTTCATCATGTGTCCTGCTTACTGTCCCATCATCATCTGGTTGGTTGTCAGTGGACTCAGATGATGCAATTGACGCTAGTCAACACTGTCTGCCAATACACAGGTCTATGGTCACCCTTTCGCTGACATGCAATGCCTCCCTGCATTTTCACTTAGGGGGGTGGGGGTTTGCTTGTAGCCATGCAACCGATTGCATGCACATGGCACGTGATGCCTGAACTTGCCCTTGCACTGCCTTTACATTTATTGATAGACATCATAATGTACTTGTTCATGTAGATAGTGGGTAACGTACACATGTCCTGCACTGCATCAACCCACTTCTGAGCCGTGTTACACCCTTCTACATGCATACTCACTGGTGCAATGTCAAAGTCACCTGGCATGTAGGGCCAGTTTTCATCCCTTCTCTGTCATGAATTGCGACGTGCACAGGTGCATCCTGTGACACATGTACTCAGTATTGAAACTCCCTAGTGGTTGTTTAGATGAGTTGATTGGTCAATCTGCGGCCTACACCAACTGGCATAGGGCACTGATTGGATGTAGCCTGCCAATCGGGTTGTAATGACTGTGAAGCTTTCTTCACGTGTGTATGTGTGCACTTCCACATACATCAAAGCAAGCAGCGTTATAGCTGCTTGCTTTGGTGTATTGGATGCTGGTCATGTTCACAATTCAGGTGTATGGGGAAATTGGTGTTTTTGAATGCTTTCAGATGTACATATGCAAGCAGCTTCAACGTTGTGTGGTGTAACATTGCAAGTACTCACTTATGTGTTTGTGAAAGTGTCCATTTACACATGTGTCTTCCGCAGCTTTTTTGTTGACTAATATGTAGTTGATAGACGTTGATGCTGGTGAGATTTCTGCATTGCGCACGTTATGTGGAACTGGCATGATCCCAAAGGTTCACTGTTGTGCAGTATGTGTATGCCCAGGCCCAATTAGCTACTATGGTGGGTCCTGGCCATGGAGATTTCCACAGGGAATGATGTAATAGGGCACATTCATAGACCAATGTGCTCAATCAGGCCATGAGGGGTGTTGTGGAGGCCCCATGTACTGCAGCTCGGACGGTACTGGGCGTTATGGTCAATCATGCCTGGTTGCAGGCCTTTGCTTTGCTTGGGACATTCACTATATCTACATGGCCCATGCCACCCGGTATGGGCCGAGCTGCAGATGGATGGAACTATATTGATGATGATGCTTTAGTGATGCATGTCTACATGCATGTTACCTGTGTCATTGTGTGTTTGGATGCACTTGCAGCAGTGGACAATTTGCAGTTCCGAAATGCTTATGGTGTGTTGCATCTCTAAGTTGCCATCTGTATTTTCTGCCTGTGACATGTGCCTGACAGAGGTGGTGTCTGATTGAGTTCATATACTACATGTTGTACTTGTGTAGGCTTTGCTATTTAGACACATCCATTTCTGCTTTTGGGATGTGTTTGCATATCAAGGCCACTGGATGCATGCCAGGTTCTCATTTTTGTGTAGCATGTCTGCTTCATTTGTTGACTGTCTGTGTGATGTCTATGTGTGTGTGTGTCATGTGCTTCTGACATGTGTACTAATGTTCATTTTTCTCCACTTTTCCAATGATGACTCAATGGAGCGAGAGGATGGTGTTATCATGCCAGACACAGGGTTGCTATCACACCAGCAACCCGGCACAAGTGGGGGTCGTGGGGTGGTAGACCACGAGAACCCACTTGTGCTACAGACCATCGTGTGTAGGGCTGGCAATGAGTCTAGCCCGGATGATCACTCTGGCGACAATGTCGAGTTGGATGTGCATCAGGTCCGTTAGTCAGGGGTGAGTGATTCTGATGTGGACGCTCCTCTGTCCGCGACACCTGTACTGAGGGGTCAGACGGTGGTGGGACCTCTGCCTGTGGTGGATCGGGATGCTGATGTGCCTGGGGCATCACGTCGATGGAGGAATGTAGTCCTGCAGCCGCGGGCGTTGCAAACCCAACAAGGACGTCGACTCCTTGGGCCCCGCAGGTGTCAAGCCCAGCAACGCAGTGGCCGCGCACCACTGGGGTATACTGAGTGGGAGAAAGCCATGGTTGCCAATTCAGAACACCAGGGGGCAGCAATTGATAACATCGCCCAGAGCATGGAACGTGTGGCCCAATCCGTGCTACCCCCTGCTAGGCAGGTGGACCTCCAGCAGCGTGCGGCACAGTCCACGGCCCGCTCGCGCAGGCTGGGCATGGCGGCATCAGACAGGGCACGCCGGGCTGAAATGGTGTCTTTGCGTCAAGCAATTGCTGCTCACGCAGAGGCACACATGGAGGCCATGAGGGTTGACCATGAATCCCTCAAATCTACTCTGGCTGTGCTCATGATGTCACAGAGGACGCGGTCAGAGGAGAGGTTGGAGCAGCTAGAGAATACCATCTCGGCTGAGCTAGGTGCTTGCAGGGAGGTGTACCAGTTGTCCAGCCAGGCCATGCAGGAAGAACTCTGTGTTACACGTGTTACCTTGCAAGAAGAAGAATGCGTATCACGCGAGGTTCTACATGCTGACCTACGTGTCATCGCCGCATAGAACCAAGCTCACCCGCCCTGCAGACTTGCTGCTGACGAGGGGCAAGCTGCACCTAGGCGTGGTCAGTACTGTGCACGTCAACCTTTTCAGCCAGAGGGTGATGAGGACGACAAGATATTTCCCACACATTTCGGGCTGTGCAGGCGTTGAGCCCATGGAGGTTTTTTTTTTTGTCTCAACATCATCGCATGTGGGTGTTGAGGTGCACCCTGTACCTCCCCCCTCCTGGGTGCCTCCCCCCGGGTCGTATGTGGCCATTTTTGATTTTTTATTGTTAGTTTAGTTATTTAATATGGTTTTTGATAGTTAGTTTAATTAGGTAATATATGTTTTTTATAGTTAGTTTAATTAGTTAATATAGTTTAAAATTTCTTGTCTATTGTGCATTCATGTGACGGTGTGGTGCTTTGTGGCTTTTGAAAGTATCCACCATCTGTTCCAGCTGGGCCCTTCAAGCTTGTCTCGTGTATGTGTTTGCAGCTTGGGGTCCTGTCACACATAGGCCACTCATGCTTCCCTTATCCATAGGCTTGCAAGGATGGTTCACTGTAACAACCATTTACACAAGGACTTTGGAATTTTGTCATATCTGTGGCCTGTCTGCTGCTGTACTACTTGTGTTAACACCCCTAGTGGGGATTGAGTGGGTTTTATCCATGGCATGTCTGTTATCAATTTGGGTGAGTACATGATTGATATCTCCATTAATTGATGTGGATTGTGATGTATGTTTCTTCTCTTGCCTGTATATGTGCTTGATACACTTCATGATGTAGACAGTAGCCTGCACCCTTTGCCTGTCAAAGTCACACTGATGGTGGGAGGAGTTCAGATGTAGGTCTCTAACATGGCCCAGTGACAACCAGCATGAAGACACACACACAGGGAACTTTCCAGCCTTATTAATATCTTGTATTCCCTTTCTGCAGGAAAATGAGCCTCCAGACTACCTTTGCCAGCAGACACAGGGCCAAGTACTGCTGAAACCTGGCCACGTTTGGTGGTGCAGACGTGCGCATGTGTGCGCAAGCAGAAGCACAGGGCATGTGCTCAGACATCCGACAGAAGCAGACGTGTTTCCAGAAGCTCCAAGCAAGGTGAGCAGCACAAGGGGTCACATCGCAGCCAACCTTCCACCAGGCCACTTGCACATGCATGCTAAGTCGTGCCAGTGTTGAGGAGCTTGGCCAGGCATTGTTGTAGAAGCGCACAGTACAGCTAAGATGTGTTGAGGGACAAATGCCAAGTAGCTTTACAAGTTGTCAAGGGCACACGCAGGGGCCGTCGAACATATGCTCGAGTCCTCCCTGCGCCATAGAAGCTGAGTTATTAGCGCAGTAGCGTTCCTAGCCAGAAACTAATACAGTGCACAGGGACACCCAGCGAGGCACGGACTTGGGTGCAGTGCATATCATTTGCATGTGCAAATTGCCACGTGCACTATCTATTGAAATCCGCGGCTGCCAGAACACGACTTGTACTGAAGTCGCACCTCACTATACGCGACTAGCAGATCACCCAGGGACCATTCTATCATGTGTGATTCTTGACGCATTGGTCTTCCATTTACCGCGTGCCCACGTGTGCCTGCCTTACTGCATTGACAGTGTATGAACCATCATGGGGACAAGCTAACGTATAGGTACAAAGCAGCAGACAAGTATGTTTGTTTGTGAAGATGTCACTTACTTTGGGGCATGAATGGTGTTGTGTGTGTGTGTTGTAAACACAAACAGATTAGTAACTCATGCTCTCTTTGCAGCATTGAAATGCTCCTGTTACCAGACCTGAGAGTGCACAGGCAGGAGGCCAGCAATCACCCCAAAGATAAGTCTCTCTTTGGCTTGCATTTGACTAATTTGGTACAATGTCCATGAAGAACATGGTTTCTCTGATGAGTATGTGTTATTGTCAATAGTTGTATTTTGTATTTTGCCTACTTTCCCTTGCCAATCCAACTCCCCTCTCCTGCCCCACTTTCCAGTTATCCTGAATACCAATGCCTGTCCAAACAACAGATCCCTGACCCTCCTTCCCCGCCGAGGTCTCGGAGGCCTGTGTAAGTTTGACCTTGCAGGCACCCAGACCACAGAGGGGGTGGTTGGTTGGTGCCACTCCTACGCCTGGACACTGGAGCTGGAACACTACCGATCAGTTGTTGCATCCTCATTGTATATTATGTACAGAAAATGGTACCCATCCTGTTGAAAAATTGTTGAACTGTCCTATCTTGGTTGTTGTATCATTCTACTTGGACATGTCCTTGGACATTTTCTGCAACTTCAAGCCATCTACTGGAGATTGTTGCAGGGTTTTTTGGTGCCTATAGGCTTTTTCCCTGGTGTGTGGGTTTGGCTCCTTGGAGTTCTCTGTGATTTGGTATTTTTTACTTGTCAAGATGGCCTCTGAGGGGGCTGGACCCTATTTACACGCAAGGTGGAACATGGAGACCAAGGGGTAGGGTGATCTTGTAGCCAGGTAGACTTGAAGGAAGAAGGCTACATACCCCAGACACAGTTGTTCAGAAGGTCATGGTGATGTGTAAATGAGGGAGGGCCTTTTGTTGTTGGACAGTTGGCTTGGGCTACAGTGTTCGGGCACTCTGACATTCTAATTGTGGGGTACTATGTACATGATGTGTTCTGCTGCTCAATGCCTGTTCCTGTGTTGTGTTTACTTTTCAGGTGTCAGGGGATTGGTGTGGTTTGACATGCTGGGGTGTACACATGAGCAATGTTCACATGTGATGTGTACAGGACACTGAGGGTCACTTGATTTCACATGCATATATTGAGTGCATGTCCCTACTAACACAC
This sequence comes from Ambystoma mexicanum, assembly GCF_040938575.1. Classification (NCBI taxonomy): domain Eukaryota; kingdom Metazoa; phylum Chordata; class Amphibia; order Caudata; family Ambystomatidae; genus Ambystoma; species Ambystoma mexicanum. Next base: position 623,415,467 of record NC_090934.1, read on the forward strand.
AGTTGCACAATGCTCCACCACACATACAACCACCCTTCCGTGCCCACAATTGCACACAGATTGCCTTCTCGGGAACGCTGTCTTCTGCAGTGCATGATCTATTACCATTTGGGGATACTGTTCATGCGTCAATTGATTATTTATTTTCTTTGTCCTTTTCATGTGATGCTCAAGGTGTATCCCCAACACAATGGCTGCTCACTGTGCTGTGTGCTGAGCAGTGTGTTGCAGGAGACACACACAGCACACAGGTTTGGGAGTAGCGATTTTGCCTTGCCCAATGTGCATGTGAACAGGCATTCAGTGTTGTGTTCATGCTACGACTGGTGCAAAGCATTTGTGTATTACTTGGTATGTGTGGGAGGTTGTTGGTCAGTCATTTAATCTGATTCCATGTCAGGCGTCATTGTTTCTGGCCACTTTCCATTTATCACATGTCACTTCATATCTTATTGGTCATGTGTTGGGCTTTTGCTATTGCATGCCATGTCATGGTGTGGCAGACAAGGGTGATGTGGGTTGGGAGGGTTTGGGTGACATACCAGGGATTTTCATGGCCTGTTTTGAGGGGGCGGGGTGATACACACCTTGCATGTGTTCCTTTTGGTCACACGGGATTGGTTATGTTTCAGTAGCTAGGGATGCACACAATGTAGCACTTCCATGGCAACATTCTCAGGGTGGTACGGTTTTGACAATTGACTGTCTCTTTGTCATCATCGATTTTCACCTGGTATGTGCCAGGCCTGTGTGCACTCTGCAGGGGTTGGAGTTTAGGTGAAAATGTGGCCACAAGCTGGGTCCAGGCTGCCTCGCCACGTGCCTTTTCCCCTCCCATGGGCAGCGCCTGTGCCTGTGGTTGGAGATGTGGGGGCACCACCATGTCCACCGGTACACCCTGCCGTTTTGCAACATTGTGCAGGACACATGCTGCCACAATGATCCTGCACACTACTGGGGGTACATATAGTAGCTGGCTGCCAGAGCGGTCAAGGGAGCGGAAGCGTGACTTGAGCACTCCGAATGTGCACTCCACTATGCCCTTTGTTGCAATATGGGCAGCGTTGTATCTTACCTGGGGTGGTGTGGTTGGGTTCCGGATTGGCATCATCATGTGGTTGCTCGGAGGGTAGGCACTGTCCCCTGGGGGGGTGATAATGGTTGTGATCAGTTGGGTTTGTGTATTTGTCTGTGTGTGACATGCATGCATGTGCACAGGCATTTGTACTCACCTACGAGCCATGCGTTGCCATGTTTCCCAGCTTCCAGGGCCCGGCTCAGGGCAGACATTCTGTATATGAAACTGTAATGGGTAGAGCCAGGGTAGTTTGCATAGACAGAGGTGATGATTCCCTTGGCATCGCATACAACCTACACGTTGATGGAATGCCAGTGCTTGCGGTTTCGATAGATGTGCTCAGTGGCCCTAGGTGGACGCAGGGCCACATGGGTGCAATCTATGGCACTGAGCACTTTGGGGAAGTGTGCCACCCTGTAAAAGTCCTGGACCATGGCCTGCCTTTTTGCGGGTGTTCTGGGCATGTATATGTGCCTGCGGACTGAGGGCCGCGCACTCATGATTGCCAACACCTGGTGTAGGTAAGCATGACTGCGTTGCGTGTGAGACCCCCCACTATGGCAGCTGTCTGCTGAAATGACCCATTGGCCAAAAAATGCTGGACATTGAGCACCTTCTCCAAGGGGTTCAATGCTTGGGAGTACAGGGTTTGGGGATGTAAGTTCATATTCCCACTCCCTGACCAGGTCTAGGATGATACGAGGTGGAAACCTATACCTGCCACAGACCTGGTCATCAGGCATCCCAAAAAAACTAGCCCGGGGAAAAAAAATGCGGGGCCTGGCTATTCTCCTCCTCCTGCGGTGTCCCACGATCAGTGCTGCGACAAATGGGGCATTCATCATAGCTTTATATACGTGTTTGTTGTTTGCGCACACTTTTATACTGTGCGCGGGGACGCTTCTGTCTGCCTTCGTGTGGCGGACGTGTTGATGCCTGTGTGCGTCTTTTAGCGTGTGCGGGTTTCCCATATTCGATTCCATGAATATGTGTTGTTTGCGTGCGTGTGGGTGTTCCGTGTATTTCCCTGCAGTACTATCCCAGTTACGCCTTCTTTTTCATGCGTTGTTCCCCGTTCCGTGTGTTATGCCCCGTGTCCCGCCCCCTTTTTGGTGTGTGCACCGACGTTGTGTGCTTTCCCTGTGCACGTCACGCACAGCATTCGGGATGTTGCTGTGACTTGTGCGCCCATGTGCGCCACGCTCGGATTTGGCGCACATCCCACAGTGAACACGCGCAGGCCCTTCCATGAATCGCATGCGTGCGCTTGCTTTTTGACGCTTGTGCCGGCTTGCGCCAAGATTTTCGCCGCACATTTGTTCCATGGATCGGCCCCTAAAATGTTAGTGTGTTTGAGTAACAGTTAGAATATTATGTTAGTATTGTACTTACTTTTTTATATGGAAAGAGTAGGTTTATTCTAAGTTCTTGTTCGTACTTCAGACGCTGCTGCTTTTCAGGAGAGTGGTCTTCACTGCAATTGTAAAAGAAAGAAGTTAGTGAATATGTGTGTTTATAGCACTTTTGTTAATGTAGACATTGCTTTTTTGTTGTTTTTGTAGTGGTAGTGTTTTCTTATAACTGAGCATACTATGCACATGCACTTTCCTTTGCCTATGTGTATCATGTATATTTTGTTTAGAATCTGTTAGTTGAATATTTATTACAAATGAGTATAATAGTAAACGTATAGAGCACACTTGTTTTTTTATGTTATGTTATTGGATGTTAAAATATAGAAAAAATAATCAGATGCATTTTTTGCTATTCTTACAGGGTAAATGGCAGAGATTGTACAGAAAAGCATGCAATGTATACATTTGTCAAGATGTGGGAAATAAAGCAGAAGGATTTCATGTAGAGGCAGTGGTGTTGTTTCAGCTGGGAGCCTTTCTAATGATATTGTCTGTGTGTGTGCTTGAATTAAGATGCATGTACTCATCCTGGCTGTGTGTAATTTTATAACACACTGGACAGCCTTATTCATAATTATACTGTTATTGTTCCCATCTTTTAATATGAAATAACATTCTTTTAGATAGCTGTGTGTGTAAACAAAAATTTGGAGAGCAGACAGGTTTGCAATTGACACTTCAACATTGCAGACGGGAGAAATGACAGTAAGTTCATTTTACAGTTTATACAGGGTAAGTGGCAGTTACTCTGTTTATATGTATTCCTAGAAGAGCTTTACGTGTACTGTGTAGAATATATTCATACCTTTAGTCTGTGTTCATGCAAGTGGATGTGCATGAATCTGCAAGTAGAAAACTTGGGGAGTTGTACAGTAGTTGTTGCTGTAGGTCCTTTGCAGTCACAGCCCAATTTTCCTGAGAGTGATCAATAGTACATCTAAAGTGATGATCTGTGATGATAGAGTTAGATGTAGAGTTCTTGGATGTGATTGGTGGATGATTGTGTGACTGCTTAACAGTAGCCAATGAGGAAATGGTGCAGACAGTGAAGTGGAATGGGTAGAAGGGCTACCCCAGTGTCACACGCTCTGCGGACACAGCGGCTGTCCGCGGACAGGGCGTGCAACATCTGGGGTTTCTCAGCAAATCCAGCATGGGAAGAGGACTGTAGGGATCAGCCAATCAGATGTTGAGGTTGTGGTTTGTGTTGAAAGAGGCTGTGTGTAGTGAAGATGGCAGAGTTGGATAAAGTCAGGGTGTTGGTGGTTGGAGATATGTTTGTGCATGGTTTGGAGCAGTATGCTAAATGCAGGAATGTGGCAAACAATTTTGATGTTAAAGGAGTGGAGGTGGTGTTGAGCGCTGTGCCTGGTTTCAATGTGCAGGGAAGTGTACAAGTTTGTGGAGATATGGGCAGGGTGAACAGTCCACATGTAGTTGTTTTGCACTGTGGTGCTTTGCATTTGGGCTATGTCAGTGCCCCTACTTTGTTGGCAGATTTGGAACACTTAGTTCGGGCAGTAATGAAAATACTTCCAAATGCCAAGGTTATTTTTTCTGGTTTAGTACCTAGGGCGATATGGGACAATAGTTTTGTTTTTTGTCCTCAGCAAAATATTGCTAGGTGTGCAATCAACCAAGGCATGTTTGCTTTCATGCTTAGAGCTAGTATGTTCTTTTGTAATAATGAGAACATTGATTCTGGTAATGTGGTTTATTTTAAAGAAGATGGCATTTCTTTACCTTTTATGGGAATTGCCATGCTGTTTTGGAACATAAGGGTTGCTTTGGAGAAGCTAATGTGAAGATTTTTGGAGGTAAATAAGAAAAAATAAATAAAAAAATACAAAATAAAAGCTGTTTCTGAAGCATCTGCAAAAAACAAAAAAGGCACCTTTCAGAACCAACCTCAAAGGGGAAATGGAGCACACTATTTAAATTTTCATTCCCCACGGTCAGATTTTTAGCCGCACGGTCAGATTTTTCGATTTGTCTGCGGACACCGTGGTTTTCCCTGGACAATGCTTATTACATACAAGGATTTTAAGGTTGAGAGGCATGCAAATGAGACTGAGCAGAGCAAGGGCTTAATAAGTTGTACTGGGTGTGTTGTGTAAGGAGAGAGTTTGTCAGTTGGTCTTTTTACTGAGATAAGAGCAGATAGCGATGGCTGTGTGTTTCAGAAAGCAGATTGTTTGGATTTTGAGAGATTTGTGGCTAAATTGGTTGGAGGTGCATGCAGATTGCTGTGGAGTGGCTGCACATCTTGGATTCTCTCATGTGAAAGTGCACTGGCATGGAGTGCGTGGAATGAAGTGGCCGGATTTGGTACCTCTCTGTGCTACTTTGGTGACACAGCATCATCCAGACATTATTATTATTCATTGTGGAGGGAACAGTTTAGGACATGTGTCTGGAATCTCTTTGCAAATTCCAATGAAAGAAGGACATGGGAAAGTCATGCACATGTATTCAAACTCCAGAGTAATGTTTTCCCGTATTGTGCAGAGACAAATGTGGATGTGTTCTTTTTTATTTGGTTCACAAATGGAGAAAGCAATAAGCAATGTTAACAAGGCTGTTTGTGCCTTTTTGAGAGATGTTGGTATGTCCTCTTTTCAGAATGAAAACGTTATGTTTTGTAGCACACACATTTTTTCGCAGAGATTGAGTACATCTTACTTATGCCGGCAATCAGATTTTTCTGCGAAATATACAAAATGCATTGCAACCTTTTTTGGAATTATAGCAATTCATTTTGCAGTAGGTGTTGACCATTTTAAGTTTTTGAAACACAAAAAAAACCCACAAAAAGGTTCTTTTCAGAGCAACCACTTCCTCCCATAGAGTACAATGGTTCTGATAGGGCAGCACCCCCAAAAAATAAATGTCCGTGGACTGTCCGCTGACTTCTGAAAAATGCACAGGGCCCTGCACTATTTATTTGTCACTTCTATTTTTAAACTGTGAAAGGCAGCTCTGAAAAGAGCCTTTTTTTTGGTTGTTGTTGTTTTATTTTTTGTTTTTTTTTAAACACGACACACAAGGAAAGGAGGGGAAAGGAGGGTAAGGAAGGGGTACCAACCACTGGGATAAGAAAGGGGAGGTGGAGAGAGGAAGATGTAGGGTGGGCCTTATTCTCATGCTCCTTGACTGCAGTCTCAAAGCACTCTGAAGGTTCTCCAGCCTGCAGAGTACTGCGTCGCAGTACATGCACAATATTGTGACCCTCGAAAGGTAAGGGTCAACAGCATCATGAATGGCCTGCGAGGCAGCTGGAGGGATGCACTGTACTGCAGGAGTGTCTTTTGTGGTGACAGGAGCGTAAACAGGGGATGCTGTAGAGGAACTCAACCTACTACGTTTATCGCAAGGTACAACCTTACGAATAGCCCCACCATGGAATGACTTTAGGTGTCGCTTCATTGATGTAATGCCATAGCTATATTAACCAGGCTTGCCACAACTCAGCACCATGCGGCACTGAGTGCAGATCACCTTGTTCGCATGAGCTTTTGCCTTTCCATCAATGGTGGTAAATAACCGCCACACCCAAGACTCACAAGATTTCCACTACCTCATCCTCTTCATCCTCTTCATCCCTCTCCTCTGCATCCTCACGCCTGTTCCCCTCTGCAGGCCCTAGGGGTTTGGGGTTGGGGGTTGGGGTGGTGCTGAGACAGAAGCAACTGCAGCAGGAACAGCCATGGATGCCATCTTCAAAGTTCTTAGGAACCAGCAAGAACTCAGGACTTGAGGAACACAAAAAGCAATCCAGCACTGTGGAGTAGTGTCTCTCCTGGAAGTCCAAAAACAGCTCTGGGGTGTGGCCTTTTATAGTGGTGCAGATGTGTGCTTCGCGGACACCCGCGCTGTCCCCAGACAGATCAAACACCAAGAAAGGGCACAACAAGTTCCAAAAAGTATGTAGATCGGCAGGGACATTGTCTGGGACATGTGCAATAGTGAACTTTCACTGTAAAATACCTTGGATTGATCAAAAAAGCACTTATTAAATGTTCGGGGGCCGGGACAGTGTCCCCAAATAGGGACACATGCTCAAGGACACACGCTCACTTGGGCGCGGTCACATGATGACGCGAATGGGATGGCTGTCTGCAGGACACCAAATGCTCAGGGCCGGTTGTGCGCATGTGCGCGGGTGTTCTACGAACAGTGTTGAAGTCCCTGAATAAAATAAATGTGTGTCAAAACTTTGCAGACAGGTGAACGGAATATGTGTTCTACGGATATATTCATTCTGGTTGCGGGCATTACGAACAAGGGGGGGTGTTCTTAGGCCACTCCCATTTTGGGTGATTGCGGACAGGCAGACATCTTGTGTGTTCTAAGGACACCTCCGTTTTAATTACGAACAGTACGAACAGGTATATTGTCCTTAGGACACCCCCATGTGGGTTAAATGCAGACAAGCGGACATCTTGTGTGTTCTAAGGACACCTCCATTTTAATTACAGACAGTACGGACATGTATAGTGTGTCGTTAGGACACCCCCATTTTTGTTAATTGCAGACATACCGGACACCCGTGCTGTCCGCGGACCCCCTAACTGCGATAAATAAGACACAGGCATATACTAAGAACACACTTAAAATTGTATTATTGTTTAACAGTATACAAATTATGAAAGAGATGGGGAAGCAGAAACTGAAACAAATACAGGGGAATTAGAGGTTTGGACATGATGTATGGGATGGGAGGAAAGGATGGAAGTCTCATCGTAATGTTTTTCTTGCTGGGGAGGATTTGGGGATAGATGGCTGGGACATGATGAGGGGGAACAGGTACATGTGGGGCAGTGATATTACGGGGCTGATTCATGGAATTTGTTCGCCAAAAAACTGGGATTTGTGCGCCATTCTGCTCACAAATCCCTGTTTAACAAATGGGGATTTGCGGGCAGAATGGCGCACAAATCCCTGTTTTTCGGCGCACAAATTCCATGAATCAGCCCCTTAATGTTTTCTTTAATGTGTCTTGAATAAACTGTTTTATAAGAATGAAGTTTTTCATTAACATATCTATTTTTAGTTCCATTCGTTTCAGAGGATCTTCTAATGTCTCTCTTGGTATATTTTACTTATTGTCAGTATGGTCAGTTAAAAAATATATATATATGTTAACTACACATAAAGTAATGGTTATTAATTGGCTTATATAGAGAAATGTTGTGTCTACCATTAGTATCACTGTCTTCACTCATTTCATCTTGTGGGAAATTTTCTTCCAGCCATTCCAAAGTACTGGACATTTCTGTGTAAAAAAATAATATTAGTTTTAGTGTACCTAATACAGAAAATGTTTAAATATATGAAATAAATATAGTGTACTTACTAGTTTCTTACAAACGTTTGGTGTTACTGCTGTGTAGGTATGCTCTTGCCTTTTGCTGCACAGTTTCTGTGAGGTCATTCTGTTGGAGGCATATTTTTTTTTGTTGGTATATTCCATTATATTGGAAACGCTATTTCAGTGGATGGTTGGTGTCTTAGATATACAGTTTCCACTTCTTATTTATTATTAAATGTAATGTATTTATGTGGTGCTTTTGAACATGTTTGTTGTTTATATTGTATGATACAATAATTAAAGATACCCCCTGAGTTTTTGGATAGTGTTGATGGTGATCGTGTCCGTCTGCGGACATGCTCACGGTCCGCGGACATCAAAATCACTAGCGGGGGCAGGGGTTTCAGTATTTTCTGTTACATATATGTGAGCTAAAGGAGTCTTAGTAAACATTTATAACATTTACCTTATCTATATCTATATTCAGTGAAAAAAACGTTGTTAAAGGGACATTATGGTTAAGTTGCACTACTAAAAACCTATGAAATTCATTGAGAAAAACTTTGTTAAAGGGACATTATGGTTAAGTTGCGCTACTAAAAACCTATGAAATTCAGTGAAAAAACTTTGTTAAAGGGACGTTATGGTTAAGTTGCACTACTAAAAACCTATGAAATTCAGTAAAAAAAACTTTGTTAAAGGGACGTTATGGTTCCAAGTAAAACCGAAAAACCCTTGAAATTCGCCAGCTATGGTAAACTAAGCAACCATAACTCGCGCCACCACCGTGCACTGCTAAGACTAACACCCAGGACATCAAAGATGACATCACAAATGTCATTGATGATATCACTGATGACATCACATGTGCATTTACTTTTCATGAAAAGTCTGTACAAGTGATTCTTATAGTAATGTTGATAAAAAAGTGTGAAGGATTATTGGAATAAATTTCATGAGGAACGTAGTGCATTAAGTAATGCATTGATACGAATACCATTCTATTATCAGGTTCTTTCCAGTATACTAAGCTACTCATGTAGAAACATAGGCATTGTGTGTAACATACATGATGGATGTACAATATTATTAACCTTACCATGTTGAATAGTAAAATGATAAATGCTTTTTGTTACAGTTTTGTCTACTGTACAACATTTAATAACCAGCTAATAAAACTCCCTTTCTACATAATTGCATTATTCGAAACAAAACACAAATAACAACAACGCATACAAATATGAGCATATACAGGGAAAATAAAGTAAACAACAGTATTACCAGCCAATCTTCATACCCCAACTGATTAACTTTATACACAGAAATGATCGCTCTGCTTCAAAGCTAATACTTTGCTATGTATAATTATCATATAATGTGACTGGACCCTAAGGAGAGTACTGTGCATACAATGTATACACATATGAGCATGTCCAGGAAAGTAAAGTAATTCAAAAAAGGCAGAACTATAAGAAAGTGTTGATAACCTTATTGATTATCTTTATACACACAAAGTATTGCTGTTTTCAAAATCTATGTTTTCCCCTATGTATATGTTTCATATGCTGTGAGTGAACCCCAAGTGAATTACTGTAAGAACATATTTGAAGTATAACTCTACAAATATAGTACTTGAATATGAATTATGAGTATATGAATGTTTAGTTCCTGACTGTTACTGGCCTAGATATGTCAGTAAAGGAAAATAGAGGGAGCCAGACAAGTGATGTCATCAATGATGTCATCAATGAGATTTGTGATGTCATCTTTGATGTCCTGGGTGTTAGTCTTAGCAGTGCACGGTGGTGGTGCGAGTTATGGTTGCTTAACTTACCATAACTGGCGAATTTCAAGGGTTTTTCGGTTTTACTTGGAACCATAACTTCCCTTTAACAAAGTTTGTTTTACTTAATTTCATAGGTTTTTAGTAGTGCAACTTAACCATAATGTCCCTTTAACAAAGTTTTTTTCACTGAATAAATATATATGGATGTTGGTGTGATTATGCAAAGTTAGATGGTTATTGTATTGTCATGTTTTGTAATGCAAACATAAGTGAAACAGCATTCAGCAGGTTGTGTTTGCTTTTTCTATAAACAAGTAACTGTTTGTTTGATTTAATATTTTATATCCAACAGAATGTTTATATTAAAAACATCCTGTATTTTGTTCCAGATTGTGGGGTGGAATTGTCATGGTAGGGATTTTAGATCAGGACGGTTTCTCCCTAAATGAATCAAACACGAGAAATACAAATATATTCCATAGATATAAGTAATTACAAAATCCCAAACCTCCATTCATGGTTTACAATTTTAGACGATCTTTGTGAAGGAAGCCAGCTATGATTACCCTTCATTCATGGCCCATCAAGGGCAGGGGCTGCAATGTTTTGAGGATCTGCAGTTCAGGAGGAGGATAGAGCAGAGTGGTAATTGTTTCATCTACTGCCTGGGACTCCCCCTCACGGAGTGAGGAAAGCCTTTACTTGTAGGCTCCAATGATACACTGTTACTGCATGGGCAGGGTGTCTTATTGAGGGTGAGCACTCAGGCAGCACCACATAAGCCGCCATGGGACACATATTTGAAGCTCACATTACATAATTCTCTCAAACACAGGTTACCATTAATTAGATGCCTTACGCATGGGTCAGATGTCATCACCGGAGGTCTAGGTTCTTCAGTCGCTGAGGGAGTGTAATGGTGGTCGCCTAGATAATATATAATGTCTTGGCCTCTCTTTCTGGTTATGGTATCTGCCCTGGGGCAGCGCTGTCCAGCTAGTTTACACCTGGGGAAGGTTAAAACCTTCAATGTCACTGTTGACTTGCCCCTGAAAATTGACCATGACCACTTAGGTCACCGTCTTACTGTCATTGTCATCATCAATGTACAGTAGAGTCAGGAAAACCTCACTCATAATCTTCACCTACTAGTTGTAACGACATGCACCACTTACCAGATGGGCCTGTTTCTTGTGTGGGCTCAATGACTTTAATATCTGAGGTGCATGCCAATGATAAAGGAGAGCGGCTGCTGATTTTTCCCCGCCTCCATCTCCCACTGGAGCATAGGGAAGCAATCTGTATTTGCAGGATGGGTCACCACTAAGCCGTGTTTTAAGGAGCAACCATGGGACACCATATTGTCCCATTCTTCTGAAGCCCCGAAGCCCCCTCATCTAATTTTTCTGTTACTTAGTGAAGTACAAATTATGGTTGTTTGTGTATTGTGTCGTCTTTTATGCATCATCAAGCATCATCAGTGCACGGGTGTACAGTAGGCAATATGACACAAACATTACCATCAGAACAGATAATTAACGAAATTCAAAATGTTCGTCAGTATGGCAGAAAAAACAATAAGAGCTCGCCCGATTCATGGATTTTTTTTTACACGAATTGCACTGCTGAAAAGTGACTTTGCACTGCCGACCCAAACCCTGATTCGTGGAACTGTGAGAAGTGTATTTTGCAGTGCGAAGTCAGTACAGAGTCATTTCTGACGTACACAATGACTTTGTCAGCGGTGCAAAGTTACTTTTCAGCAGTGCAAAGTCACTTTAAACCGTGCAAAAATTCCATGAATCGTGCCTAAGAATTTCACATCTGAAGGGATATTGTGCATATTGGATTGCACAGCGAAAAAGAATGTGATGAAGAGCAGTTTATCCTTGAGAAGTTTCTCCTTATACTAACTTGGAAGGATATGGTTTGCTGCCCTCTTGTGGCTTTTGTGGGTGAAACTATTGGAAGAGATGTAACTTTTCTTTTTTTTTACCATCAAGAATGTTTTGACAATGCAGACCAGCTCAACACATATTGGAGTAAGGAGTGTACATACTTCTCATGCATAAGATAGATATATGCATATTTACTGATTAGTCTTGCTGTATGCACTTTACCACTCGTTAACCTCGTCAATCACACGATATAGTTTCATTTAATAACACGGGTAATGCATACAACATCCTTTAACAAACCATGACATGTGTATGAAGACATTACATCTTGGTTTAGCAGATATGCATTGCTAGAGACATTTACCTGATCTCAATGTGTGATTTAACAACTGTAGCCATACATCAAAAACAATGAAAATGTAAACAGCGTGCATAGATTAACTATTACTCACGTTTGTGTTTCATAATAGGAGTGATGAATAGGTGTTGCACGTCAGTGCATTATAATAGGTCTCATTACGAATTTGATGGTATGCGAAAATATAATAACACACATATATCACTTCACTGCTAAGTTTCTGCACTGCAGAATTGTGAAATGGGAGTTGAAGTGGAGGATTCATCTCTAGAAAAAACCTATAGGTGAATAATTCTCTTTTGCTCCATAAATAGGTGGATTACTGCAGCAAAATTACCGCTTGTGGCCCATGGAGTCCAAAAACAGGCACTTATTCAATTAATTGTTGTGCCACTGGTAACCATGTGGCAAATCCGCTTAGCCAGGGCCATTAACGGTAAATGAGACATTCGGGTTTCACATTTAACAAAAGTACTTTTGAGTCGATGTAGCCACTTTAAATGAGATGCGGGCCTGGACTGGTTGCCAGTTTAGTTTCTGAAGAATATTAGTTATATGAGAAAAAGAAAACGTTCAGGGGATTTTATTTTGAAGTTTTTCTTCATGAGAAATAACTGGCTTCTGCAACTCGGGTGTTGGGTTTTACAATGGTCCATTTCAGATCCGGTGATGACGCTTGCTATGTTGCCTATGCGGTGGTATTCCAGAAAGGGAAAGATTTACTTGAAAAGGAGGCTGTAGCACATTATAAAAGTAGTGATATAGCTCTAGATCAAAGATTCCTAGGGGCGCATTGTCAAAAATGAGCGCAAATGAAAAACAGCACAAAGAATTGCACTTTTTTAATTTGACTGATTGCTGAAATGTGCTTGCCATCTTATTTTAGGAGGGGCTGGACAATAAATAGCGCAAAGATGCACTGTCCAGCCTCTTTCCATACACTCAAATTCACTTCAGGCTCCCAGAAACCAGGTGGCTGGGAGCGCATTTCCCAGAGCATTTTCATAAAGAACCCGTCTCTGTGAAATGCTTGTAAATGAAAAACATTTCCAGACTTGCTTGGGGGATGGAAATACAAGTGTGACAGTCACAGATTAAACCACATCTGTCACGCTTAAAGAGAAAATCATGACAGTGTGAGAAATTACAGTCCTGATTTGTGCTTCCCCCTGTGCCTGTTCCCAACAGGTGGAGGGGAATGCCCATCATTTCTGTGCATCTAAAAGCTTATACCATTTGTGAATTTGTGCAGAATGTCCCCTTGTTTGCGCCAATGTGCAAAGGTGGGAAAAAAGTCATCTGAATTATCTCCTTTGGTAATTGGGCTGCTCCTTTTTGTTGCATATGAAAGTTTGCAATCCCCCAAAATACCATACAAAGTCCCCAATGAGAGTCAATAACGGACACACCCCAGTAGAATGAGACCAAGACCAAGTGAGGGTGAAGTTAGAGGTACATTTTATCCAGATAAAATAGGGCATGCAGAGGACTCGGCTTACTCCAACAGCGCTCTGCCAAACAATACACTGTCATTACATTAAAAAGGGTTACAGCGTCATTCGTGAAGAAACATATACAGTACAAAAGTTACATTTCGATTGGTGGAGCCACAGGTCCAGTATATCTCTTTATGGGCTGCTTCCATATGATTGGATGACTGCTTGGCGGGAAGGCGGACATCACGTGTGCATCAGCTGGGCTGGTTAGTGCGAGGTGAAGGTCATGTTGGTTCTGGGTGAGGCAGTGTTGTGACCCTAAGTGGGGTCTTCAGGTAAAGGGTGCACTGGATGCCAGGAATGTTCATTAGTTGCTTAAATGAGGTTACATCAGGAGATTCATAGGATACAGGATCAGAGAGGATCCCACTGGCTCCCACCACCCAGGCTACCTCATCTCAACTGTCCCTGGGTAGAAGACTCACCGCACAGCATTCCACACACTCATACCCATACACTCCATTCATGACATCACCACTCAGGCACTCATCATACATGCAAGCAGTGGACAGAGAGGAGAGAATATCACCCTTAACGGACGGCTTGTGCTAACTCTCTAATCTACATATTACTTCAAAGTACGCAACAAATGATTACCAGTTACATCTTGACATTCAGGGAGACAACCATATATTTTGCATGTACAGTTTAATTAGTTCGCTGTGAATCGTCGACCAGTTGAAAGGTGTTGGGGGTCGTTTTCTTGCAGGGGGCATGGGGATTAGCGCTCAGTGCGGGCTCTTTAGCGGGATGAAAGGATATATTTGTCACACCGAAACATGTGTGAGAAATGGGCCTTTGGCAGGACAGTCAAGAGGTGGAAAAAAGGTGGGGGTCCATGTGCTCGTCATGCGCAGCGCTGCTGAAGGGAGAGGGGGCCCTGCAGCTACCAGAGTGTGGTCTAATTCAAATAAAGAAGTTAAAGGTACACAGAATGGGGTTTAAGCAAGTTTCGCATGGCCTCTTCTGCACAGAACACGTGGGGGGAGGTTTGGTTACACCTAGGAATGTACCTTTATATATATATATTACACAAGTCTAATAACGTTCAGTCTGCAACAAGATTGTTCTGGTCACATCTGCCCTGTTGGCCACACATATTTACATCATGACTCATGATTCTTCTAACATCTTGTATGTGCATATATTACGTGGAGGCAGTTGACCTTCATCATGAGACAAGGGTACATGGGCCCAAATATCTCATCTACAATAATCATTTAGTTAACAAATTTGTCAAACATCCTTTTAGATCTCATGAAATCAGCTTTATCATACGTTAACACAAGGTAAAATATATGCTCACACGCGGGACTAATACCATGGGTGAATCTGGGGAGCACACAGTTGTGGGGCATGCATCTGCTACATCAATAAAAGGTGCGAGGTTAGGGCTCATGCGGGTCGTATGTCTTCTGGGTAGGGTCTGTGAATACAGAGGCAGGTTTGTGGAGATTAATGGTTTTTTCCAGGACCAGATTCTGGGCAGTGATGTAAGGAGGAAGGCGAGAGATACAGTGTTTCGTTTGTAGCCTTCTGCGCCCAATCATCTGTGAGAAGAGGACAGTCACAGAGATTACAGAGGGGAGATGGAGGGGGGTTGGCCTGCTGGCTGTGCTCGGACACTGATGGGGAGAGGCGTCAGCCTGCAGCTTGGTGTTTCTATGGGTCTTTCTAGGCCTAGTACAAAATGGAGTTATGATTGGGTTTACCTTATGTGAGTTTCCACATGTATGGGTCGCCCCGGGGTGGTCCAGCACCCTGGCCGGGGGCACATGGTCAGCCTCTGTGTGAGTGTAGTGTGCATATGTGGACTGGAATATAAGGGAAGGGGGTCAAAAAAGACCCTTCCTTCCATACACATGTGATGAGATTTTCTATCACATTTCATCACGTGGGCCAAACAGTTCTGAAAATCTGGCCCATATTGTTTTTATCTTGGGCCAAATACTTGGTGCCCGATTCATGGAATATTTGCCCGGTTCAAAGTGAATTTGCACTGCTGAAAAGTGACGTTGTACTGCCGACACAAACCCTGATTCATGGAACTGTGAAAAGTGTATTTTTGCTGTGCAAAGTAAGCGCATCATAATTTTTGCAGTACAAATACACTTTGAACGGTTCCATGAATCAGGGTTTGTGTCAGCAGTGCAAAGTACTTTTCAGCAGTGCAAAATCACTCTGAACCGGTCAATATTCCATGAATCTGTCCCTAGGTGTATTGTCATTTTAAAAGGTGTATTAGTAATAGTTTTGTGGCATTTTCTGCGGTAGAAACGATAGAAACTCCTGAGAATTAACTGGTAGTTAGAATTCAGAGAAATTCCAATTTTCTTGTGCATAAATGTTGATGAGTTTGAAATAGAATTGTGCATCATCAGCATAGCAGTGACATCCATCAAGAATAGTAAGAAGTATGTGAGGAAGTGGTTTATACATTCAAGTGTGATGACAAAAGAGACCACTGAAGGACCCCATAGGAGATTTTAATCTTATTAGTTTTCCATATGAAATATGAGTGCTGTGATTTGATACGAAAGTTGTGAACCATCTCAATGCCTCAGTCGACAACCTGGCAACATATTTTAATCTCTCCACAATAATCTGGTGATCCATGGTGTCAAATGCAGTTGTTAGGTCAACCATTATGAACACTCTAAGTGTTGAATGCCTGTACACCATAAGGGATTGTCTCCTAGGTCAATTTAAGCCATTTATGTTCAACATTGAAACCCTAATCCACACCTCCATCACCATTATGTCATCCGTATTGAATACTGTTGACAGCACTTTTTTATTTTATTTATTGCATTTAAATTATACAACCATTTTTTAGCAATGTATTTTGAGTTAATACGTAAAACACAGTTTAACACAATTAACCACAAACAAAAACAACAGTAGCAGCAATATCTAAACAAAAGTAAAATGTAAACTCAAAGTCAGGTCAAAGTAAATTCAAATTCAAATTTAAATTCAAATTTAAATTCGGCTCACAGGGCCTGTCTCAAAAGGAATTTCATCAAGAAATTGGACAAGTGCAATAACATTTTTGATTCAGAATCCCTGTATTAGTAAGTTCCACCAAACCAAGGGGTCTGAAGTTATAAATTCAGAAAAGAGAGATCTAAAATGTTTAGTACGTAGGTCTCCCAAACCTGGACACGCCGTCACGATGTGAACTAGGGTTTCAATCTCAGTGGTATCACTACAAAACTGACAGTGATTTTCCTTACACAGGCCCCAGATTGCCTGAATCTCTTTTGTTTGGTATAGCTTCAGGTGAGCTTGCAGGAATTGGTCTCTGATTCTTTTATCCGGAAATTGTATCAGGTACGTGCAAACAGTATTCAATTTCCAGTCCTCTGAAGGCAAGTGCGCTACCTATCGGTAGCCACTGGCAAGGTCCAAAGTTTGGATCCAATCATACGTTTTTAACTTTAATTTAACTTGCGTAGGGTTTGCCACCAGTTGTTTCAAACAACTCCCAATGTCATCCAAACATGTTGTCATGTTCAGGGACTAGCCCAGCAGAGATGGATTGTTGTCCTGCGTCATTTCATTGTAAATCATTTCCAAAATAGGTGTTCTCGGGATAGCCTAACATTTGCCAAACAAAGCCAGTGTGTTCCAAATGACAGTACACCTTAGGGATGGGAGTCCCAATTCTCTACAAAGAATAGCCATAGGAGTGGATTCTGGGACACCCAGCACCCTTTTCCAAAACAAACCCTAGAGGTGGGTCTAAAAGGGTGCTGAGATGTTAAGCATGGTGTCAGATCCATAGGTTACAGCTGGTATGACTTTTGCTTTGTAGAATCGTACAACTAGAAGAATAGAAAATCACCCACATTTTCTATTGATTGCACAAACCTGGCAAGTTAGTGTTTTCATTTTTTCAAATAGGTGAGATAACATGCGAGCTTTAGATCTTAAATTACTTAGCCAGACACCTAAGTATTTGAAAGATTCTACATGTTCGATCTTCTCACTGCCAGTATACCATATAGGGCGGTTCTTGGATTTGACAGATGGACCAAAACTCATGGTTTTTGTTTTCCCTTTATTAATCTCGAGCCCATTATGGACAATATAATTTTGAAGGGTGTTGAGTTGCCTCTGTAGGCTCACCGGGGTCTGATCAACGAGTACTACATCCTCAGCATATAACAATCGGGATACAAGAGAGCCACCCACCTTGGGGGGAAATGATCTTATAAACTGAAAGGCGCCGGGCATGTCTTCCAGAAAAAAAATTAAAGAGGGCCAGAGCCATTGGGCACGTCTGTTTCACATCTCTCAAATCCTTGATTTCTTTAGACAAAAACCCAGCTTGACTTAGTCTGACTCTCAGAGAGGTATCTGAATGCATGGCCTCACTGGGTTCCAGGATAGCCGCAGGGCAGTTCTTCTTTTTCATTTTTGACCCGAGCAGACTTCTGTCTACCTGGTCAAAAGCCTGGACTAAATCCACGAAGACCATGTAGATTTTAATTTTTCGTCTCTATGAGATTTCCTTCAGGATTTGCTGCAAAAAGATGTTAACATCTGTGCCCAAACCAGTCACAAAACCAGACTGGAAAGGATCGTAGCTATGAATGGACCGGCACCAGCCATGGAAGTAGTGCAAAAGAATTGTGGCATACAGTTTGCCAATGACGACAAGGAGAGCGATAGGGCGATAGTTCTTTATATCATTCTGGTCACCTTTTTAGTGTATCGGCACCACTATTGCTCTCATCCACGAACTAGGCACTTGTGGCCATTTGCTTAAACAAAATGGCTATAAAGATAGCCCAGTCTTCTGGGTATTCCTTGAGCATTGCGTTCATTAGCCCATCTGGGCCTGGGGCTCGAGAGATCTTTAACTTCCTGATTTGATCCACGATTTTGTTGGTATTAGTATTCGTAGCCCATGGTCCAGAGTTCTTAAGATAATCCTCAACAACCCCTGTAGCCGTAATCGAAGTGTAGAGTCTGTCATAGTGGTCAATCCAGTTCTCCTCACTTATAAGGTTGGATTGGTCAATCTTTGAAGAGGAGGCGTCCATCTTAATTAGGCACCAAAAAGCTTGCAGGTCTTTGCTGGCTAGGACCTTCAACATGGACTCAACGTCATTCTGCTACCTTTGATATTTTGATGAACTGAGTCAATTTTTGTAACTGAGGTGAGCCAACCTAGCTTCGCTAAAGTCCTTGAGTAAGTTGGATTTTCTGGCAACTCGCATGAGTTTTCTAACCAATCTTCTCTTTGCCACCAATACTGGATCAGAGGCGTGATTACACACCTTAGCTGAAGAACCTTTAGTTTTGGGATTGTGGCTGAATGCCTCCAACAATGGAGAATATTCAACCATAGATGCAGTTCTCTCAAAGTTGGAAGTTAGAGCTCTGATGTTATTCAGTGACATCCTAAAACGTAGACCCGTATTGCATGAGTCAACCATTATAGGCATGTAATCCTGAACAGTAGAGCCAGATGTTCACCATTCCAGTAGAAGGAGGTTGTGATCACTCTGGTGTGTTTTGATCACCCGAAAAGTATTCACTAAAAGAAGAAAGTTGGCAGACACGTAGATGTAATCCAGTATGGAGGTGGAACACATATTTTGCCATGTCGACTGAGCAGGCACATCCCCCATGGGGTTACCATTAAGAAGGAGCATAGCTCTGGAAACCAAGAGTGAGTTCCACATATCCCGTCTCATATGCTGTGTGTCATCGTAGTTCCATGTTTGGTCCTGTTTTGATTGTACAAGATCGGGAATGTTGAGGTCTCCACAGATGATAATATAAGTCGACTGCTGGTTAATATATGCGTCGTCCCACTGTGTGGCAATCTGGGCTATAGATAAATCATTAGAAATTAGCACTGGGTTCTAATACACATTTATGATTGAAATCTTACTAGATGTTCCACTTCCAACCATGGAAAGATCCGAATCCCACCCAATCACAACCTCTTGTATAAGGGAATTTGAAGAGACTGATTTCAGTAGGTCCAGACAACTGTCCAGTTTCACCGCTGTGAGCAGACCCGCCCAAGGACGACCGAAGTATCCTTTCACAGCCAAAAGAATGGTAAACTCAAAGCCATCCAAAGGTGGCAACTTCCTAAGCCACATGACCTGTAGGTTAATTAGGGCATACTCACTCTGGTTAATTTTGCTGGTTCTTGATAAGTGAACAAACCCCCTGGTATTCCAAGAATCTAGTTTCAAACAAGCTGAATAGGCTGAAGAAGAGACTGCAAAAAGTTCCCGTCATCGCTGGGTTGCTAAGATGAAGGTTGAGGGGCCAAAGTGTTTGCCAACCAAGACCAGTCTGACATAGGAAGGTTAGACCTTTTCGCTGGTTCTTTTGGGGGGACATTACCCACTTGTCGAGGAGTTTGCCTGAAAGATCACGTTTATTTTCAATTCAGGACCAGAGGTGCCCTTCCCACATTCAATGGGTCCTGGTATAGAGGAAAAGGCTTGGGGTCAGGAAGCCCATTGTCCCTCCGGGGTTTGGTTGAATCATTGCAAGCAGAAACCTTGAAAACAGGTGCACTTGGTGATGGCTGGAACCAGATCTTGTTGGCCTCACTGGGGCAAGACAGGTCAAATCCCAACAATAACAACCTTTCAATTGAGTCTAGCAGCATCTCTTTTACTACTGGTGACAAAATATGAAGGAACACTTAGTCCAGACGTTTATCATCGTAGAATTCAATAAGTTGGAAATCGGATTAACATAACTGACTAAGGTTCGGTATCGAGTGGAATAGTTTTAAAACCACTAGCCGGTTCAATACAAGGCTGTTATTGTGATCCAAAACCCTCTCCAATTTCAATGAGCGATTCAAAGAGTTAACCTGCTTAGGTCTTACTCGTGTGTTGTCCGGGCGATTGCCTCTGAAGTCTTCAAGTCTCTCCCAATCCACCCTGTTTTGATGGTCATTGTGTTGATCAAGTGGTTTAGGCTGAGGTACTGGGTAGTTTGTAGTTTCATGGTCTTTTACAGCAACTGGAGCCTGTGTTCCTAGCCGTTTCCACTTTACGTCCATGGACTCAAACAAAGGAGAAACAGGCAGCTCCAGACACGCTGCTAAGGGTGCCACACTCGCTCCATTGTTAATAGGTTCAGGCTCGAGGATCCCTTCATCAGTTTTGCTAGCACATGTTTCCTCAATCGAGTATGTTGAAAGGTCCATCAGTGCTTGCAATGTGGGACTCACCAAGATCATACCGGGGGAGGCACTGGGAGAGTGCCCCTGAAAGTCCACCTTCTTATCCAGGACTCCCCCTAAAGTTCTTCCTCTTTGGATGGGGAGGGCCTTTCTTGGGGCAGGTTTTGCAACACTCCTCTCCTCATTGTGAGGTCAGAGTAAGACCTTTTTCTGGACCAATGAAGGTTAATTGATGTTACTTTTATCAACCTTTTGTCCCCTGTTTTTGGTGGGAAAAAATAGGACAGGCCTGGTTCTCCATGGCCCCTTCCTGATCCACTATTATGCTTTGTAATGCCAAGTCAGATGAAATACAAGGCCCGTTCACTGAATTTTAAGGGCCTGGTAGGCTGACAGGTGCATTTGCTGTTATGCCTGATGGAGCTTGATTGTCATTCATCAAGTCAACAGGGAGGAATACATTTCTTGTCTGAGTGGACTTGGTGGAGGTAGGACCGGCGGCATAAGCAGTTTGAGAAGAGACGCTGGTGAGGACTCCTGTATTACTCAAGTTCAATCCTTGGGTCTCCTTACCTGTAATAAAACCCTCCAGAAAGATTAACTTAGAATGAGTCATAGCTAGGAGGGTGGTATGATCCTTTAAAATATTGCTCACTTGCTCATATCATTTAGTGAATGTAGCAAGAGCTATGGTAAGTGTCGACATGATGGAAAAAAGGTCCAATTTATCTTTCCTGTTAAGCGGGTTGGCCTGTGGAGACTCTGAAGGCTGGAAGGCTTGAGATGCACCACGGTTAATTTGCTCAGGAGAAGAGGGAAACGGAACGGGTGCTGTGACCCCCGAGTTAGCCAAGGGAGTCTCCACTTCCCCAGGCCATGACTGATCCTGGTTTAATGGCATGCTCGCCCCAACTGACCCTGGCACCCTTGGCTCTGGGATTAAAACACCCTCCAGTGGTTCCACCCGGGGGACACCCACTGAGTCCGACACAGCAGACCCCATAGCCGTTACATGAGATAACAGAGGAGCCAGCTCCTTTAATGCACCTGTCTGAAGTTCCTCTCCCATATGCACAAGTTCCAAAAGAAGACGGTAATTTCCTGTGGCGAGGGTCAACACAGGTTCCGAAAACTTAAAGATTCCTTTTTGAGGAGGTAAGGGTAATACTAGTTTAGGCTAGGAGCCCAGGTGCGAGGCCTTGAAGTTGAAAGGAATGATCACAGTTGACGCTGAGACGCTTCCCTCCACTAGGTTCTGTGAAGCTTTTGGAGGCCAGCCCCAGGATTCAACACCTTCTAGGATATACGCCTCTGATACGTCCCCCACAAAAATTCCAGACGCAGGAACAGCAGATTTTTTTGCAAACAAAGACAGGACTGTGGGGCTTGTCGTAATACCATGCTTATGAAATCTATTGTAGATACAAGGCTTATGCGTCAATTTAGAGGATCTAGATCAGGAGTTTGAGTCGTCCACCACTGTGTCACTTGCCCCTTTGGAAGATTAGTTCTCGGGTTTGTGGGCAAGTGAATGGTGTCAAATTTGTTGGAGGAAAGAGTTCCTCAGACTCGCCTCTCTCCGGCAATTCCAATGTAGCCCTAGGAAGCACAGGTTTTTCTGCAGGGTGACCATCCTCGGGGGGGGAGAGGTAGGTGGGTTGGCATCGAGCACTGTAAGAATCGGCGCAGAGGCAAGGGACTCCCAGTATGTACTGAACTCTCCATCAACAGTTGGAGACACAGAGCACACCAGCTAATGGCATCTGATGGCATATGGACCTGAGCCTAAATCGTGAGAAGTCCTTCAGGCACAGGCATCAGGGCAACACTAACCCTACCTTCCGTAGGTAAACCGTCTTCCTGCATCCGTGTTCCATCCATTGCGATTTCCTCTTGCCAATAGGTAAACGGACCTGGAATGCCACTTGTCTTGTTTATAGTCGTGTTAGCGGGTAGCTGATGAGCCGTCAAGACATTTATTGGTACAGCACCCGCAACCAAGTTAGATACAGTTTCATACAGGTTAGTGATATTGGGCCTCATTATGAGTCACCCGGTATGGAAATAACAGTGGCGGTAAACCCGCTGCCACCGTTGTTTCCATACCGGGTGATCTCAAGTCCTGCAGGCGGAGGTGTCATTCCCTGGCCTGGCGGGTTTTACACCGCCCACCTGCATGCGGACATGGAAACACCGGCACCATTACGAGATGGTACCGGTGTTTCCATGGTCCCCATTCCCATTGATTCCTATAGGACTCAATGGTAATGGGGATTTACCAAATTCCGCCTCCGGAATTCCCGGGTCACCGGGGTTGTATTGCCCCAGTAATTCCGGGAATCACGGAGGCGGAATGGTAATTCGAGTCCGGCGGTAACTGAGCCGGAAAAAACGGCAGGTTACCGCCAGACTCGTAATGAGGCCCATTGTCAAATACAGGAGGAAGCATGTGAGCTTGGGCCAGAGACCCCATGTCCCAGAGAGTGTCACGAGGCGTATACGCTTGAGATGCATTTAGAGTTCTTTTACTACCGAGGGAGGCCGAGCACACTGCAGACAGTGAAGGGGCAGGGCTGAGGGAGTAAATTGAGACCAGCTTGTGTAGAAACAATGTTTTTACTCACCACCCTTTCTTCCAGAGCCCCTTCCAGAGAATCAGAAGAGGTCCCACTGAGGAGTGACTGTGTTTGAAGACAGTTTCTTGGGTTACTCGAATGGCCATGTTTCGAGCTCCTGAGGAGCATGGCCTCATCCATCAGCCACCGGACACCAGACACTCTGCAACACTCCACTATGCTTCGCTAGCCGGAGTGATTATGAAGGCAAGCGAGCGTTAGCGAAGGCGTAGTCTGGGAGCAGAAAGAAATAGTCTGTAGTGTTTGTGGTAAAGAAAGGTTCCAAAGAGCAGACTCAGCAAGTCTAGCAGCACGCTGATATCAGGATACCACAGTTGCAGGCAGCAAGATTCAAAAAAACGAAGAGCAGGGTCCACAGCACACAGACACGGTGTCCAGTCATTTGGTCGAAAGAAAAAGGTCGACAAGACAAATGGTTGACACCATTTGGTCGAAAGCCAAATGGTCGATTTTTTTTTTATTTATATATATATTTTTTAGGTTTTCGTTTATGGAAAAAAAAGGGTTTTTTAGAAAAAAAGGGTTTTTTAGAAAAAAAAGGGGAAAAAAAATTCGACCATTGGCTTTCGACCAAATGGTGTCGACCATTTGTCCTGTCAACCTTTTTTTTGACCAAATGTCTGGTAACCCACAGACACTCTGCAACACTCCGCTATGCTTCGCTAGACGTAGTGATTATGAAGGCAAGTAAGCGTTAGTGGAGACGGAGTCTGGCAGCAGAAACAAAGAGCAGACTCAATGTGTCCGTAGTGTCCAAGGTAAAGAGAGGTTCCAAAGAGCAGACTCAGTTAGTCTAGCAGTACGCTGATATCAGGATACCACAGTTGCAGGCATCACGATATCCAAAAACAAAAAGCAGGGCCCACAGTACACATACACTCTGCAACACTCTGCTACGCTTCGCTAGCCGGAGTGATTATGAAGGCAAACAAGTGTTAGCGGAGGCAGAGTCTGGCAGCAGAAAGAAAGAACAGATACAACGTGTCCGTGGTGTCCGTGGTAAAGAAAGGTTCCAAAGAGCAGACTCAGCGGGTCTAGCAGCATGCTGATATCAGGATACCACAGTTGCAGGCAACAATATTCCCAATAATGAAAAGTAGGGTCCACAGCACACAGACACTCTGCAACACTCCTAACACTCCCATTGACAGCAATGTCCTTTCAAAATATACTGCATGCAGTCAATTCATAATAAAAGGTTCCCTTTATTGGTTTAGGCTCATGACTATACTGCCAGCAATTTGACCACACAATCACAGTCCCTGAATCATTCGGATGGACAGCCGTCAATTTGTGCAGCTTCCTTGCTGATTCCTTAGTGGATTCTGTCTAAAGATCAAGTCAAAAGTGGAGGACAGGCTCACAAACAAGTGTTTTGGGAGGAGCTTTCGAGTAGTTTCAGTGAAGCTGGGAGAATTAATGAGTATTTTGGAGGATTATTTAGTTTTTGCAGTGTTTTAGGTTGTGTTTTGCGCATTGACACCGAAGGCACATTTGTGTTTTGCACATTGGGATCTTAGGTAAAATGCCAAGATGAGGAGCTGGACTAGTTCTCATTGTCTGTTTCAGAGGTTAAGGGTTTCAGCAGGGTGGCATACACAGTGGTTGGGGATGGTTAGATGGTGGTCAAGGAGGGGAGACAGTAAATAAGATGGGGGAGATGGGGCATGGGGAGAAGGAGGAGGAACTTGGAGTTGGTGGAGAGGAGGAGGCCCTCCAGGCTAAGCAGGGAGAAGAAGCCAGAGAGGTGAAGGACAAAGCAGGAGAGAGGAGCAGGAAATAGTGGTGCTAGAAGAGACTGAAGAGCACCAGGCTGAGGAGCCAGATATGGTTCTGAGGCCCTCAGGAGGAGGAGGCTGAGTTCACTGCTCCATTGCTGCCCTTTTGGACGGGGAAAGATGGGTTAAGGCTTTCCTGAAGAGGATCAGTCAAGTCAGAAGATATCCCCACACATTACATCACTGTCTTTCTATGGATGTGGCACTACGGTGG
Source organism: Ambystoma mexicanum (assembly GCF_040938575.1). Taxonomy (NCBI): domain Eukaryota; kingdom Metazoa; phylum Chordata; class Amphibia; order Caudata; family Ambystomatidae; genus Ambystoma; species Ambystoma mexicanum. Next base: position 623,440,608 of record NC_090934.1, read on the forward strand.
GTTTAATTGTCATAGTGAGGTAGGACTTGGAAAATGCAACCTCTGTCAGATGACAGTCCATCAGGGTAATTCAAGTATGAATGCCTTGAACACCTCCTCAATGCAAAAGCACTTAAGAATGGCTGAATGATATGCTCAATGAGTGCACAGTACGTGCCAGCAGGCATGCGCGGCTCTGGATGACTTTCACAAAGGGCCATGAGAAAAACAGGTATGAAGGCTTTTTTAATGTGATGTGTATTTTGCATGTGTGAAGTGCGTGTCAGATGTATGTATTTGCTATGGGTCAATGAGTGGTGGGTGAATGAGAAGAAAGGTGATAGTGCGTGTTTGTTCTTGGGTGCTTTCCGGTGTGGATAATGCAGTGTAAGTGGACATGACAGACGATATATAAGTGTGACTGGTGACTGAATAGTAGGAATGTGATAGTGTATGTTTGAATGTTCTAGGTGGGTGCGTGCCTGTGTGGATAATGCAATGTGAGTGGACACAAGAGAAGGTGTATGGCTCAGTGAGTGGTGGGTGAATAAGTAGGAATGTGATAGTGTGTGTTTGAATGTTCTGGGCGGGTGGGTGCGTTCATGTGTGGATAATGCAGTACAAGTGGATGTGAGAGGTTTATAGGTGGGTGAGTGAGTAGGAACGCGTGTGTGTGCATGAGTGTGCATGTGTGTGTGTGCGTGATTGTTCTGGGTGGTTGTCAGTGTGAGGGTATGTGAGAGAAGGTGTATGGGTGAGTGACAGGTGGGAGAATGTGTATGAATGTGATTGTGTCTGCAATGTTCTGGGAGGGTGCGCGCCTGTGTGGATAATGCAGTGTGAATGAATGTGAGAGGAGATGTATGGGCGAGTGACTGGTGGGTGGAAGTGTTTGTGTGTGTAAGGCCCTGGGATCACTAGAGCAAGTGTGACACATCCTTTAATGACTTTGCATGTTTTACTGGTATTTTCGGGCAAAACCAAGTCCAAGTGTGTCATTACCTGGCTAGACTGGGATTTTGGTGCAGCCAGACTAGTCATTGCTTACTGGCATGACATTTATTACTCAGCATTGTTGCTAAAGCAAGCATGATAAGTAGTATTACTTCGCCAGACTGTTTTTTTTTGGTTTAGCGGCCTGTATAATTCTTACTGCAGCATGAATTCTTATTTCCTGAGCATCTATGATGAAGAAAGCATGATAAGTGTTCTTGTGGGCCTAGGCTGGCTTACATTGGAACGAGTTTGGACATGTTTTCTTATTGTGACATGTCACTTTTAATGGCCAAACCAACTGGAGTATGTTCTTACAAAGGAGTACTGGCATATATTTGCAGAGCCAGCTTTGGACCTGGTGCCAGCAGTGATCCTATAAAAACATGTCATAGTGAACATGAGTATGTTTTTATACGGGAATACTAGCATATGTTGGTTGAGCCAGTATGAGACATTTTTTTACTGGCATATATTGCAGGGACCGGCATGACAAGGCATTGGGAAATGTGCCTGTGCGCTTTTGGTGACTTGTATCTATTGTACTTTTTTTCATGAGTACCCTACACCTTACACAACCAATTGCAAATTGTCTGACCTTTTAACCACATTTTCACAGAAAGTGGGTTGTTTAATGCACCATTTTAACCCATTGTTCAAAACATTTTCTCATGGGAGGGGGAAGAATCCCCCCTGCCATCCCAAATCCGTTTTTGTTAGTTTGGGCTCCCAAGCAAGGCTTGTTGTAATCGCATACTTGTGGCAAATATTTACACCTGCCATTAAAACACGTGGCTTGTATATTTGGGGCCAGGCACTGTCCCTTCTTTCTACGCTAAGTGAAACATTAAGCTTTGATTGAAAAACATATTTAATTATGTCACTTGGAGGAGTGCATGCCCTTGCAGTGGCATAATCATCATGGACATTCCGCACACACATGGTGGTCCGGGACGGCCCGGGGTGTGCCGTGCCCTGTGCTTTGTTAAGTAACTTGGGGGGCTCTCAGCATGGCTCGCAGGGGGACCCCCAAATGTTGGACTACTCCACTGACAATATTGTGTGAATATACTGACGTCCTCACCTGGCTTGTGTGGAGTGATATTAAAGTCAGCACAGGGTACATGGATGTGGTGGATGACATACAGGGCCTCATCACAAGTTGGGTGATAGCCCTTAAATGCGGCGGTACCACTATTACTGCCTCATTGAAGGGTACGCCCAATCACAAGTCTGGCAGCATTTACCCCCAGCTCCAAGCTGGGTGTAAATGCATCAACGTAATGCCCATTTTCAGGCGCAGTTAGCACGGCGCTATTAGCACATGCTAATTGCGGCAAAAATTCCCCATTGGGTCCAATGGACCCAATAGGGAATGGGGAATTACGTTTACCGCCCAACCCATGATCCAGCAGTAATACTGCCGGACGGGTGGGCGGTAAGGCAAATACAGTTGGGTGGTGTCCCATTTGGGATACCACCCAACTCGTGATGAGGCACACAGTCTTTAGATCAAAGGTGTGTCATGAAATTAAAGTCTGCACAGGCATTGTGTGTGATGATATTGGGTGATGTGTGAAGATATTGTTCAGTTACATACAAGGATGGTGTGAGGTTATATTTAGGTTCACACATACATGGTTATAGTGAAAGATTCAAGAAAAGTTGGTGTGTGATGAAATTGAAATGCTGAAGGGACTTGTCTTTTGTAGAATCCGAATAATGTGAACAGAGCGTTCATGTATGTTGATATTTAACCTACAACAGGTGGAGAGTGGCCAGTCTGAGATAATCATGAATATTAGGTCGGATCATTCGGAGATGGATGGATTTTTTAACAGGAATACCACCGGGGGAAATACCACCACTGCTATCCTAAAAAATCAACCCACTTTATAGTTACCACTGGCCCTAGAGATAAAGGGATTACTGGAACAGCCTGATATTCCAGTAATACTAATTCCTGTATATGTGTTTAATTACTATTATTATTATTATTATTATTATTATTATTATTATTATTATTATTATTATTATTATTATTATTATTATTATTATTATTATTATTATTATTATTATGTTTTATATGCCTGCAAGGGGGGAGGCAGAAAAGGTCAAGCCAGGGGAGCACTGACTAGACGCAGGTTAATCACAGAGAAGAGTCTTATAAAGAACCAAGCAAGGGTCCCAAGAATCTCCGAAATGTCAGAACCAGGAGGAGGACAGGCCACTTGTACCATTGCTTTATTGATAACATTAATAATGTAGTGGTACATACTACTACATTATATTTTTAATGCACTTTCAGACCTGTTCATGCATTACATGTGAAAGGTGGTAAATGGGGCATCAGAAATGCCCAACTTTTCACACCCTTGCAATGGCCCGAAGTAATACTTTTCAACAAATTGAAAAGATTTACCATCAACTCTGGAGTTGAGGTAAAACCTGGTGGATTTCCATTCAGAAATTCCATCTCGTAATACCTCTGTTGGTATTTCACTGGAAACCTCTGAATTGGGCAAGCACGAAAAGCAGCAGTATTTGGCAGAGACCAACTTTTTTAGCATTATCACCCAACTAGTAATGACCCACCCATTCCTAAATGAAAGGTGCATGATGTCATGACATCTGAAAATAGATTGTGTGTTATAATTTTAATGCACCATCAGGAATACTGTCTAATGATAATTAAGTCCTCACAGGCATAGTATGTGATAATATTAAAGTCCCAATATAGGTGGTATGTGATAACATTGAAGTCTCTGAATGGTTGGTGTTTGAAATTAATGACATCCCCAGAGTGATAGTGTGTAATTCAAGTGAAGGCCCAACAGAGATTATATGCAATTATGCTGTAGCTCTTCATGATACACCTGCTTTGATATTCAAGTTTGCAAGCTGGTGTTTAAATATATCCAAGTTCCTACATGGATGATATCTCATGCTGGTCAAGCACTCACGCAGATGGAGTATGATGATGATGAAGTCTCTCCAGAGATGTGGACTATTAGTGCCCTCTCTTTGATGATTCCTGATGAATTAGAAAATTAGGCATGTCTGAAATGAAACTGAAGTCTACACATGGATTGTGTGCCACACAACCCTATGGAATGGAATGTGATTATACTGATTTATATATATGTGTGCCACACAACCCTATACAATGGAATGTGATTATACTGAATTATATATATACTGAATGGAATTATAATTATACCGCTAGTTATCCCCACCCTAAGCGCACTACCTATCACGAACGACCCCAACTTACTGGTAGACGCTTATAACGCTTCTATGGCTAAAGCTATAGATACAGTTGCACCTCTTAAAATGTGCATAGGGAAACCAAGAGCACACATGAACTCCTGGTTCACCCCGAAACTAAAGACGCTTCGATCTGAAAAAAGAAAACTGGAAACACTCTGCAAACATACCCCTTCATCAGAGAACAAAACTAACCTTGCTAACATTACCGAAAAATACAAAGATGAGATCATGCGCACTAAGAGGGATACCTTCAATAATAGAATATACCAAGCAGGGTCAAGTACCAAAGAACTCTTCACTATACTGAGAGAACTAGAGAACCCTAACCCACCCACTGACGATTGCCGAAAAGACAAAAACTCTGGTGCATGAACATTCAAATGCTCTCACAAATAAAATTGCTGGCCTGCAGACCAAAATAACAGACAAACAGTGACACCTAATTGACCTGTTTCCTCCAAACCTACCCCAACATCTCCCTCGCTACAATCCGCAGGATTTAAATTTACAAATGTATCAGTACTTGAGGTGAAAAAAGTATAGCCTCGCTGAAACCATCACATTGCCAGGGCAAAAGCTGCCCAGCACAGATTATTAAAGACACGGCACAAGACCTGGCCCCATTCATTACTAAATTAATCAACGCATCATTCTCAAGTAGTATTGTACCCAGTGGTCTGAAGGAATTGTGTGTACTCCCATTGCTCAAAGATCAATTACTAGACCCCGCAATCCCTACAAACTACAGACCATTACCACAGTCCCCTTCTTACTAAGAATCTTGGATAGGGTTGCATATTCGCAAATTCAATTGCCCTGGCAATTTGATGGTTTCAGCGAGGCTATACATTTTTGCACCTCAAGTACTGATACATTTGTAAATTTAAATCCTGCGGATTGTAGCGAGGGAGATGTTGGGGTAGGTTTGGAGGAAAGAACACCTTCAACGGTAGGATTGAGAAATCTGACTCTAATACTAAAGAGCTATTCGCCATCCTCCGCAAATTGGAATCCCCCATTCAACCCACAGACAATGCCCCCAAAAACAAAATCTGGTGTACCAACATCCAAACTGTCCTCTCTAACAAAATGTCCTTGCTCCAAAGTAAAATTGCAAAAAAAAAGGCCACACTGTTACCCTCTGACCAACAAATACCCCAACCTCAGGAGAAGAAGTCTACCGCACCCTTCAGATTCAAGACTATCTCCATAATTGACACAGAAAAAATAATACTGTCCCTCAAACCATCCAACTGCAAGGGCAACTCCTGCCCTGCACAAATAATAAAGGACGCAGCTGGGGACTTAGCCCCCTTCATCATCAAGCTCATAAACTCCTCCTTTAAATCCAACACGGTACCTACCAACCTCAAAGAATCATGGGTCCTCCCACTACTGAAAAAACAAACCTTAGACCCCACTATCCCTACCAACTACAGACCCATCACCACTGTGCCGTTTCTACTTAAGATCTTAGACAGAGCCACTTACATACAAATCCAAGACTACCTGGAAGCCAACCACCTGCTTGGCTCACGGCAATCTGGCTTCTGCCCACTCCATGGGACAGAAACAGCTCTATTAGACCTCAAGACACACATTGAGGAACTAAAGGATATTGAAAAAACAGCCCTGCTCCTCTTACTGGACTTGTCGGCAGCGTTTGACTTGGTAGACCATGCAGTCCTATTCAACCACCTCGAATCTGCCGCCAACTTCACTGGAGATGCCATTGCTTGGGTCCAATCCTTCTTAGCTATTCGCACTATGCGAGTCTTCTCCACCTCCAACTCGGCTGACCCTATCAAAATAACTTGTGGTGTCCCACAAGGATCTTGTGTCTCCCCCACCATGTATAACATCTCCACCAAGCCTTTGTTTGACAAGTTGGACAGACTGGGTGTCACCTACACAAACTACGCAGATGACACCCAGAGCCTCATACCCCTTTCGGGCGACCACGAGACAGACTCAGCCTTGGGGAACAAGATATACACCCTCATTCAGGCATGGATGACCTCACATGGCCCTTGCCCTATGACGATAAAACCGAGATACTAATCCTAGGCGCCGAAGCTAATATCCAAAAACTAGGCCCAAACTACACATCCTTCAGCATTGATAACAACCCTATCAAAGTGATGCCTGTGGTTAAAACCCTTGGATTCTATCTGGACTCCTCCCTCACTCTCAAGAAGCAGGTCAACTTCCTCGCCTCCTCTACCACCTACACCTGCAAACTCATCCGCGCAGCCAGACCGTACCTCTCCAGCTCTAGCTGCATCACTCTAGCTAATGCTCTCATCATGTCTAGGCTAGACTACTGTAATGCCCTGTACTCAGGAGCTAACAAATACATCACAGACAAAATTCAAAGACTGCAGAACAATGCCTTGAGAGCAGCACTAAACATCCCCTATAGAGAGCACGTCACCAAATTCTGGAAAGAGGTTAATTGGCTAAAAATAACGGACAGAATCTTACTCAAAACAGCTTCCATCACCTATAAATGTCTGAACAACCTAGCCCCCCGTATCTTATGGAGAAAATTACGAGGAAAACCTCTACGCGACCCATGAGATCGGACAATACCTTTAAATTAGAAACTCCCCGGTTTAAGCGATCAACCGCGGGAGGAACTAGCTTACCAGTCAAAGCTGCTCACTGTTGGAACAAGTTACCTCTCGACCTTAGAACTGAACAACCGTACCCTAAATTTAGACACAAAATAATTAACTGGCTGTGGGCCAATGACACATAACCTGACTAACACCCCTACAAGTATATGATACCTAACCAATGACACATAACCTGACTAACACCCACCTACAAGTATATGATACCTAGCTTTATAGTTTGACCTATAAACTTAATCATATATTCAGCTACTAGACAGTCTTGCTTGAATGCTTCCTACTCCTTTAAGCTATGTCTTGTACGTGCACACATGTTTGCATATTTTACTGTATATATTTCTTTTTACCTTGTGTTCGGTATACTCATGCCAAATATTGTATTACTGTATATATTTCTTTTTGCCTTATGTTCGCCATATTCATGCCAAATATTGTAACAAGCTTAAGTCTTCATGTACATTGCTGCGCCCGGTTACCCAAGGGTTTGGTGCGAATTAACTAATAAATAAACAAACAAACAAACAAACAAACAAACAAACAATACTATCTTGAGACTAACAAACTTCTGGGAACCCGGCAATCTAGCTTTAGACCACAACACAGGACAGAAACTGCCCTTGTTCACCTCAAAAGCCAGATTGACAAACTTAAAGACAAAGGAAGTCTTGCAATCTTACTCCTCTTGGACTTGTCAGGGCATTTGACCTCATCAACCACAAGGTACTTTATGATCACTTTGCCTCGGCAACGCACTTTTCCAAGACCGCCATCACCTGGATTCAATCCTTCTTAAACAATAGAACCATGCGTGTCTTCTCGACAAATGCATCCGCTGACCCCATACCCATCGCCTGTGGTGTGCTCCAAGGCTCATGCGTGTCACCAACTTTGTATAACATCTTTACAAAGCCACTGTTTGACAAACTGGACCGTCTGAATGTCACCTACACAAACTATGCAGATGACACCCAGATACTCCTACACCTGACAGGCATTTATGACACAGATGTACTTCGCATAAACAAAATCTACACAATCATTCAGGCATGGATGGCCATGCACAGCCTCTGCCTGAATGACGACAAAACGGAATTCCTCTTGGTTGGCTCACCAGCCAACATAAACAAAATAAGCCCTAAATACACCACTCTCAATATAGACGGGAACAACATCCCTATCCCCAAAGAATTAAAAACCTTAGGCTTTTACCTTGACACTACCTCCAACCTAACCAAACATGTGAATATGACCGCTTCAGCCACTGCCTACACTGGCAAGCTGATAAGGGCTCGCAGACCAATGCTGCCATCAGAAAGCTGTCTCACACTAGCCAGAGCACTCATAGGGCCTCATTACCCGGTAGGCGGTAAGGGTTTACCGGTACCGGTATTTTACCGGTACCAGTAAATCCTTACCGCCTTACTACGAGGTCCCTTTGCGGGTTGGGGAATTTAACGCCTGCTTTTTGCAGGCGTTAAAAACCAACCCGCAAAGGGACCAGGGAGCTAATTACGGTACCGCAATTTGCGGTACCGTAATTAGCGCTTTCCCCATTCCCATAGAGCCCTATGGGGCAAAAATGGGAATGGGGAAGGGCAATGGGGGAAGGAGGAATTACCGCCCCATTAACCTTGGAATAGGGTGGTAATTCCCCTTTCCACCAAGGTGGTGCCGGTATTTTACCGGCATGGACCAAGGTGCTAATAGCACCTTGGTCCACCGCCATTCGTGTAATGAGGCCCATTGAGTCCAAATTGGACTCATGTAATGGTCTCTAATTATTATAGCTAATAAGACTGTACTTACCAAATTACATATAATGCAGAACAATGCTTTTAGAGCTGCATTAAATATACTGAGAAGAGAGCACATTTCAGCAACTAGAAAACACTGTAAATGTCTCTCTATAAAAGAAAAGATTGAACTCAAAACTCTTTGTCTTACCTACAAAGCACTGAACCACACCGCCCCCCGTATCTCACTGAAAAATTCACATTCAGATCCTCCACACAAATAACCAGATCCTCCAACACATCCTGTCTGGTGGTCCCTAGATATAATTTAAAGATTGCAGGCGGATCCAGTTTCCCAGTCTTGGCCTTCCAATTGTGGAACACCCTCCAACTGACATAAAATCTATCCAATTATTCGCCAATTTCAGGAGAAGCATCATCTCTTAGTTACTCAGCAAGAACTAACTCATCTGGCTGCCTACACTTAGTGATTAGTAGAAAAACTGTCTTCTCCACCTGCTTCCCACCAACTCCTCTTGCCCTGCTAGAAATCACTGGAACTGGAACCTCCAGCACTGCCTATGCTTATGTAAATGTTCTCATTGTTTCCATGTATGTATGTACCTTCTATTTACTTACGGTATTACTAATGTCACTGCTACTGTTTGTAACATTCTACTTGCCTTAATGAGCGCCCAGATACCCCTGGGTCAGGTGCGCTATATAAGTAAAATAAACAAACAAACAAACAAACTGAAACCCCAAAAGGGAATATTGTGACACAGTTAAATTGAATTGCCTATTTCTTAGAGATTGTGTGAGGAGATACTGCTTTACGTAAGCCAATATTCCTATCAACATTTGAATGTAGTATAATCATATTGAAGGTGTCACTGGGTTGGCAGGTGATGATGTTAAAGCCCCTCAGGGATTGTTTGTGATAACAATGACATTCTCATGCAAGTGATATACTATGGGATTGAAGTCCTTACAAAGATGGTGTGTGATGATGTTCAAGTCCCCACATGATTGATGTGTCATTATATTGAACTCCCTACAATCAGGGTGTGTGCAATGATATTGAAGTCCTCACACATATTATGTGTCCTAATATTTATGTCCTTACATGGATTATGAGTTAATATATTGAAGTCCCTACAGAGATGATGTGTGCTGGTAGAGGAATGGTGTGGGATGATGTTTAAGTTCATACAGATGTACTATGTGACTACATTAGTGTTCCTATGGGGATTATGTGCTATGAATTCCCACAAAACATTGTATATATTGCTACTGAAGTCTTCCCTTGGAGTGTGTCTAATGGTATTCAATTGCCCACAGGGTGGCCTGTGGTTATACTGATGAGTCTCCCAAATGTGATGTGTCCTTATACTGGAATTCACCCAGAAAGTGTGTTCAATTATGTTAAAACAGACTTAAGGTTGTTGTTCATTTGTACTGAATTTACCACAGGGAGACTCTGTGAGGATATTGAAGTATGAAACCCTCAAAGAGTTGTTAAGTACTTGTATTTAAGTTCCTTCAGGTAGGGTGTGCACATTATATTAAATTGCCCTCACAGATGTTATAGAACGAGGTTCAAATATTCATAGCGTTGGTATGTCTTGATAATTAAATCTCTGTAGGAATGATGTATGATAATTCAGAAATTGCAATCAGATTGTGAGAGATTTTACTAGTATCTCCATGGAATGCTGCATATGATAATGAATGTGAGATAACAATGGAATCTCCACAAGGAACACCTGCACTAATATGCATACCTCCACAGTGATTGTGTGTGAATGTACTTAATGCCTTAAAAGTATATATGATTACATTACTTGGGGTCTGGTGCTATGGACTTCATCACAGGGCGTGTGTCGAATTATATTATGGTAAAAAAGAGATGATATTTAGTGATGATGAACCTCTGACATGAGGGTATGTTATGATATTCATTCCCCAAAGGCACCATGCAGGATGACTTGAAGGCCCCAAACATCCATGATAAATTCATGTGAGATTTGTGGGTACTTCTAGCTGAACCCATCCAAAAACAACTTTGATTTTCCACCCCCACGTAACAGGGGACATTTTCCAATACCCAGACCCTCTGATTACTCTAACAGAATACTGGAATATTGTCGGATTGGCCTTCAGGGATGGGGAACATTTAGGTATAGTCCCAGAAAGAAGCCAGGTCATATGTTTAAGTGGATAACACTTCTTTCTCCGTTAGCCCATGTTGGAAGATAAATTCTGCTTGTAGAGTACCTGTAGAGCTGCCAAGCCAGCAGGAAACACCAAGGAGACATTGAGAGAAGCTGTACTATGGCAGACAAGGTTTTTAAGCCATTTGGTTACAAGCAGCAACATCACAAACAATAAATCAGCAACAGGGATATAGGGATCAGTGACAACTGAGGAGTATCTGCAGAAGCCCACAAACATATGGAAAGAATAAGAACAATGAGGCAATTGTTAATAATGATCAGGGAAACTAGGGAGTAATCAATCAGGACAATTGACTGAAAAACAACATTAGGAATCCAATAAATGCATTACTTATAATGCAGGTGTATAGGTTGGCAGATGGTGAAGCAGCTAATGACAGATAGAACTTGTGTGTATATATAAAGTGCAAACCTAGCCAGGGTGCAACAGAGAATTATAAATCGAGGATGCAACCATATGCGTGCTGGTGCCGCAAAATAGTTGAGATGGATATGGAGAACAGGGGAGGAAGAGGCTCCATTGGGAATAATGTGTGGATTGCATCATCAGCAATTGGCACCATATTCTTTGAAGAATAGAGTTGTGATATCTTTCCTCAAGTGTACGATGAAGGGGGCCAGTCTTTTCTTTGTTGGTATCGTGTTTCAGAGGGAGGGTGTACAGTGGGAAAAGGTCAGTGTTCTGCTTTTTCCCGCATGCGGTTCTTTGTTTTCAGTCTGGTGATTTTAAAGCTGCCAGTGGTGTGCTGGAACCCATATATGATGAGTTTCTCTGCCAAATAAAAGTTGCTTTTGGTTGCTGACACCTCAGACACAGGAGGAGACAGAAGAGGCTGCTGGGAGCTCTATCTGAGACACTAGGAAAGGCATGATGGAAAAAGAGATGTATAGCATGAAGGTAGTTATAGACCATGGAATTGTTACTACCCTGAGACAAGCAGAGGACAATATCTCAGACAATGCAGAGACCAGATGCTTAGAGATTCCTCTTGCAAACATAAAAGGGATGTGTGTCAAGCTGATATTCACGAGCTCCATTTCATTAACACTGTGCTGTTCCAAATCATCAGCACCAGTAAAATAACATTTGGTTCTGTATGTTTTTCACTGCGCTCCCGTGCTCTGTGTGGAACATTGTACTATCAACTGAAGTTTTTATATCAGGGGCAGCACCCTTTTTTTCCTGGTTGACATACTCCAGTGTTGATTCCCCAATGATTGTCCAGCAGATTCTTGAACTGATAAATAGTGCACCTCTAGGAATTGTGTACAGAGTTAGTTGCTTTGGTAGCGGGGAGGTGTAAGCTTCATTATGTTTCAAAACATACTATCAGAACTTCTCAGTTGGTGGTGCAACAACTGATATCTCTGCCACTGGGTATCCTCACTATTTCAATTCAGCGGTCATAGCGCCAAGGGCCACTCCAACCTGAATTTTCCTCCTGACAGTGTATCCATCAGAATTCCACACCCATGAAGGCAGCTACGGACCCTAAAGAGGTTTCGAACCTGCCCAGCAGAAGTTCATCCTGCTGTGTTCCAGCTGTGGTGGCCTCTAGCTGGCTTTGAATAATTTCTACCCACATTGGGCCTATCACCTCTGTCTGACATACACCCGGACACAGCCCTTTCCACGCTCCACTCTGCTATCTCTAATGCTCTCAACTTACTTGCCCCTGTTGTGAGGTTCCGCATGAAGGCAAAAATCAAGTGCAACTCCTGGTATGACTCTGACCTTGTCACCCTTAAACGCAAGTGTCGGGTGGCTGAGAGGAAATGGTTGGCATCTTGTACACCCTTTGACAAACTGGCCTGCTGCCTGCTCCAAAGGCAATACTGTCTCTCCGTCCTCACCAAGAAGAGAGCTCACATCCAAGACCACCTTTCTGCAGCATCTAACGACTCAACCGAACTCCTTAAAATCTGTAAGGAGCTGGCCAATCCTGCTGCAGTCTCTACCTCTCCTGTCCCCTCCCAGACCCTTTGTACGGCCATGGCTTCTCACTTCATCTCTAAAACTCAGGACATCCTGTTCACCCTCACTACATCTCCTGCTCCTGCCCCCATGCTCCCATCTCCCTCCGGGCCCCCTGCACCCACCCTCCCCTCACTTCTCTGCCTTTCCTCTCTTCTCCCCTGATGAGGTATCTAGACAAGTCCAATCTATGAAAACCTTACCTAAATAGGTTCTTCCCTTTTCTTTCAAAACCATCAACGGCCACATTGACACCCTTGCCCCTGCCTTGGCGGACTTCAGCAACCACTCCTTCACCTCTGGCACCTTCCTCTCCCCCCTGAAGCACTCTTATGTGCACCCTCTTATCAGGAAGCCCTCTGCCAATCCCTCCCTTCTGGCTAATTATAGCCCAATTTCTATCACTCCTTTCCTGGGAAAACTCCTGGAAAAGCTGGTCATCTCCCAGCTTATTCTTCATACATAATTTGTTGGCTATCTCTATCCATGACCATCAATCTTGTTTCAGAGCAGTCAGAAACATGGATACTGCTCTCCTGAACATCCGCGAAGACTTGCTCTCCAACCTGGACTCTAATCTCCCCTCTGTCCTCATCCTACTCGATCTATCCCCTGCCTTTACTACTAAGAGAACGTTTCAGTTGTGTGCCCGTACAATCCATTACTTAGGTCATGATATTATGGAGGGATCTTGGCTAATATCTTCCTCCCAAAAGAAGACTGTTTACAAAATCCCTAACCCTGAGACAGTTACACAAATTAGATTGTTTTTGGGGGCTAGTCAGTCACTGCCAGCAGTGGATCTTGGCATATGCAGAGATAGTTAAAAGACTTCAACCACATACCTGCCTCAACACCTTATAGCCCTTGCAGCGGACACCAGAGGCAGAGGAAAGGTTTACTAAAATCAACCCACGACATCTGCCGTGCCAGCCCTGGGCTTCCAAGGCTATAAAAAGGGATTCACTTTGTATTGCAATTAAGGGAGCTGCATTGCCCTGGCCAAACTAGTGTGGTTGGTTTTCATAGTAAGGAATCATATCCATCTGCAGCTGGTATGTCGCCCTGTTTACAATCAGATGCTGCTGTTGCATTAGCTGTAGACCAGAGGAAGAACAGTGTATTAGGATCATCTCTAGAAGTGGCTGTCCCACATGCAGTGGTATCTTTACTTCTGAAAACAAATGCACAACACATGTCAATTTGTAGAGCGAGTAAATACAAGTTACTTTTTCAAAATACATCGAACATTACTTTAACCTTGTGCCCTGTCTTGAACACAGCATCCCTGTTGCCTACACCCCTAGAGGGAGAGTCACATGACTCTATCCCTCATGATTGTGTGTGAGTGACAGATTGCCTGGTGATGCCTAGAATAAACCTTTCTAATGTTCTAGACCCATAATGTCAGTTTTTAGTTGACAGGTTCTGTTTTTGTTACCAAAGTGGGATGGTGGCTGCAGGGTATGCAGTTTGTGCCCCAGGGGTGGTTGAAGCAAGTTCAAAGTTACCCCCTGTGACATTTGCATAGGTAGCCAAGCTGGTGGCCCTCCTTACAACTTTGGTCTGGAAGCAGAGAGGCCTCATGACCTCAACCGGAAGGCCCACCGCTGCCTGAAGGCTAGAGATTTTTAAATGGGCAGCACACAAGTCTTTGGATGATCCCATTTGCTGTGGTAATGACTTTGCTGAGAGAGCAGCCTAATTGGCTGCCATCTCTGAAGAGGTTAATGCACGTATCCTACCTTTAAATCTGTCACAGATGAAACCCTGTGTAGAATAATGGAGATCCTAGATTATGTGCAAGAGAATGTCCCATCCAGTGAAAAGGATCATTGGATTAAAAAGGGTTGAGAGTTACATGAGGACTCTGTGTGGAGAGATGCTCAGCGTCGGTAAGTGGCCTTACCTTGTTAGAATGTATCATGGTCAGGCACACATAGTAAGAGATGGGATGATAATGGGATGATAATGCTGATGAATCATTCATGTTTTTCTCCTGATTTCACAGTTATAGCTCAGGAATATTGCCAGAGATGGGTTATTTGTTTCAGACAAATGTAGGGGAAACTGTGCTGATCAGACCCGGGTCACAGCTCCCCCCCCCATTTGGGCCATCTTTAGAATTACAGAATTATTTTCATCAGTTATTGAGGAACAACCAATGGCAGTGTGTGCTCATGGTTGTTGATGAGTTTTCTGGTTGGATAGAGGCCTACCCTTCACAGGAAAGCGGAAGCGGTGACAGTAGTAACAATCTTGATACATGACTTTGTTCCTATATGTGGGATACTTGTTTGCATTAACAATGATCAGGGAACTCATTTTGTGACTATCATCAAAATATTTATGTCCACATTAAAGATTCAACACAAGCTGCACTATCCCCACCACCTTCAGTCAGCAGGGGCAGTAGAAAGATTAAATGGAGTCTTGAAGAATAAGCTAGCTAAGCTATGTCAGGAAACAGCGATAAAATGGCCAGGTGCCCTACCATTGGTTTTATTCAGTATGAGAAGCACCCAAACAAGAAAACCCGTCCCAGTACTTGTGTCTGATAATCGATTACTACGCGGGCCGAGGGTGATCTACACGGATGATCTGATTTTATTAGATCAAACAGCGATTGGACTCAAATGCCAGGTAAATAACCTGGCAAATTACATCACAAAAAACAACTTAGAAATCAATAAGAAAAAAACTAAAATCATGACAGTGGAGAAACCAACAAAGAGAAAAGAAGAATTTCATTGGAAACTGGAAGGCTCTGAAATAGAACACGTGAAAGAGTTTAAAAATTTGGGAGTGATCCTGAGTAATAGCAAACGGGAAGCCTCAATGCAAGCTAACCTTTTTTCGAAAAAGTGAAGAAACGGTCAACGCAAGCAAGAGCGATTGACAACAAGTTTGGCCGCTTCTCTATGATCCAAATCATACAATTCTTTGAGGGAAATATCGTTCCATCCCTGATCTATGGTTCAGATGAGATGCCAATGATTGCGCAGAAGACATGGCCCAGATTAGAAGGGCACTTTTGGCGTCGAGTGCTAGGTCTATCAACTTTGACCTCAATGGCATAAATACGCCACAAGTTGAGTCTACCATCAGTGCAATCGATGGTAAAAAGAAACAACTTGCTTCTTTACAGAGAAACAGTCATAGATGATCGCATGCACATTTTTGGCTGAAATTAAAGGAAAGAAAAACAAAACACTGGCAGTTTGGGTGCAAGGAAATCAGACTAAACTGGATGAGATCCAAAACACGAACAAGTTAAAAAGAAAACTGGAAGAGTGGGATGGGATACAGACAATCGCGGTAGCCTCTAGAAAAAAACAGATGGCTCACCTACTGCCGACAGCCAAGAAAATCCACGAACTTCCGACCCATATGAAAAAATTCCCCAATAAAACCTTGCACAATGTATTTCTATGGATACCTCTAAATCTCCTTCTGACAAATGAAATCAGAGCTATAAAATGTCAGTCATCCACCAACAAGTGTTGATTCTGCAACAATGCAGGACAAGTGGAAACAATCAGACACCCGCTGCTATGTTCATATGAACCATCTTTTCAAAGACCTTCGAACTTGGAATAAAGAGGATAGGTGGCCTTGCCTCATGGGAGGAGAGAATCCATCCTAAGTGATAGCAGAAGCTCAGTTCTTTCAGAAGTTGGAACTCTAGACGTAAGGAGCAAAAGGAAGAAGAAAAATGAAGGGATAAGACACCAAGAACTTAAAAGAACTAAAATAATCGATTACCTGTGCATGTGAAGACTTTAATATCTTCTGTAATTCTCATTCCTATACAGGTCTATGAAGCTCTACCATGAAATCCAGCTAAGCCAAGTCATTCATTACAGCCCGGTGACAGCATCCTCATATTTACAAAGGGTCTAATTTAGATGGCCAAATAGATCGGCTACAAAAGTCAACCAGGCTCATAACTGTGGCAGAGCTTTCTAGCAGTAAGGCACATGTTTGAGAGTTGCACTTCATTGGCACCCTCAAACAATTGATGCAGGAGGCCCTTCAACATCTAATGGGTGGTGTGCTTGAAGCAAGCAATAATCACCAATGGGACATGGCGTGCAAAGAGGTGCAGGATTACTTGAACTCGCAACACCTCTCCATCAGGGAAGACGTCCTACATGACAGCTGGCCAAGGTTGCTGAAAAATGATTTGAGAATATCAGAAAACTTTTGCCCTTGGAGAAACCGCTGCAAGTACAGCGGCTGGTACTATGAATCCAAAGAGTGCCCTTTATCCATGCAAGTTCCAATTTAAGGGTTGTGGGTGCTGGCAAGGCAAATACTGCCTGGTCCAAGGGCAGGATGCCGCTGGGAATTTGTGACCCATCATGAAGTCTGCAGGTAAAGCCACCTGGAAGTGTCTCTCAATATCTTGCTATGCCCTGGAAGTGACCCAGATTTGTGTTTTAGCATCGGCTCAAATTAGGAATTATGGCCTTTTCAGCCCCACAGTTGCAATAATTAAATACAATAAGATAGTGTTGTCCTTTCAGGAGTACACACTCTTATCCAATAAATATATCTTTTAAGCCATCACAAAAAACTCATCTGTGTAGAATACTTAGTTATAAATAATATATAGGTTAGATTTATCAGAACATTTTAATTCCTTGTTCAAGCTATACAATACATTTGTTTGACTTTACGTCTAAAGTACTCAATCTATACAACATTCATTTGTTGCATGTGTCAACAAGTGTTTTGCCACCATTCAGGCTTTTCCAAGGCAGCATCTTTCCTCAATGTTACAATAAAATCATCATCTTAGAATAAGAATTGGGCTTTCCAAATCATATGATATTAGTGACTTAAATTGGAAGAGAAAAAGTCATTGCAAAACTCATGACCCGAAACAGAGATTTCCTTAGCAGAAGAAACAAAAATATAGAAATAAAAGGGAGACAAAAGTGTTACATTATTATTGGTAAAATTCTCTGTATTATACATTATGAATTTCCTTATTATGTAAAGGAATCACAGTGATAGATTTCTCTAGGGTATTTCACTTAAAGATATGAACTAAATTTAATTCAGTGTCCATATTTAATATATGACTATACCCTCATATATGGCTCAT
The DNA here is from genome assembly GCF_040938575.1 of Ambystoma mexicanum. NCBI lineage: Eukaryota > Metazoa > Chordata > Amphibia > Caudata > Ambystomatidae > Ambystoma > Ambystoma mexicanum. The sequence continues at coordinate 623,458,544 of NC_090934.1, forward strand.
CTTTACATACTTAGTCAAAGATAAAATAAAAAAAAGTCTAATGTATCCGTAAGGATCCGTAAAGATCCCCTTCAACCTTAAATGTTCCGAAATCCCATCCAGGTCATCCATTTTGACCATTTCCGATGTTACCACAGCCTGTCCTGTTGAGTTCCTTACGTAAACCTAGTTGTACTAAGGGTCTTTAACCAATTTATATTGTCGATCTTCTTTCCGTTTATTTATTTAATCCCTTAGGAGACTTCTCAATGTTCACGCTGTTGTGTTAACTCAGGTTTTTGTAAGACGTGCTCAGACAATTTCACATAGGAAGTCTTCTCCCTCGATAGGGTTTTTCACACATTAGACAACGAGAGAAGTTCCTCCTGTTCCCTTTAGGTCATTGTCAGCTTAATATTTTCGAAGACGGATGCCACCGCAATCACACTTTTGGTATTTTCTCCTTCATTAAAGGCCTGCCACCAGTTATTCTCCGTTAGAGTAGTGAGCGATTGCATTATTTTTCCTAGATAGACTGATCTAGATGTACTTGTACCTTCACATTCGAGTAGAAGATGTCGGCTAGTTTCTACTATCTCCGCCGATTTGCAGTATCTACATTTGTTATGTGATGACAATTTCCTTATAAATTGAATTTCGTTAGTTTGTAGTTGATTTAGCCGAAATCTCAGATATGTTCTGGCTAATCTTTTATCCGGGAACTTTTTCAAGTAGCTTCTTGTGTCATATAGTTTTTTTGGGACCGCTGGAAAGTCTTTCATCAGCTTGTATGATCACGCTATATCCTCCGTCCTGATCCAGTCTGCTTCATAGAGTTTTTTTTTACATTTTATCTGGGTTTATTCCAAGTGTCTCTTCTGAGACATCTAGATCTTTCAATAGGCCCATGTTTCTCAGGTTCCAGTCTTTCAGTGCATGGATCTTATCAGTTGTCATCTCTTTATTCACCAACTCCAATGGTTTTGGTTTATTCTCCAATTGGACTTTTTGGTATAGCATTAGCATATTTCTCTCCTGAATTGCTTTTAGTGATACAAGACATAGTTCTCTCCTTAATAGTGGCATCAGTGTTGATTGTGACAGATTGAGGACTTTCTTCCAGAAATAACTATCGAGTTTAGTCCACAGTATTTCTGGTACTAGGAACATCGCATCTGCTCCGTAAAGGATTGAAGGTACCACCTTTGCTTTATAGAAGTGGATTACTGCCAATAGTGAAAATTTCCCGTATTTTTTGTCGATCATCCGTGCTTGTTATTAAAATGATGCTGTTATTGAACACAGTGTACCTGTGGTCAGACCTGATTCTGAAATAAGTATCATTAAATGATGGTCAATGCATCATCATCATTCTTGAATAAGTTAGAATGAGGACAGATAATCTGATCCTATCTTAGTTTAAGGATATTTATAAAGTGCAAATGTGCCAGAGGCATTGTGGTTCTAAGATCAAAGCCCTAGCAGATAAGGCCACCAGTCGAACTAAACCTAAATAGAAATGTTTGGCGAGCACGGCTAAACCGAAAATGATTCTCCATAAACCTCAACGGAAATGGCAAACTGTTCTAAAGTTTAGCCGCAGGAATAATATAAGCCTGGCCTCCAGTCCTCGAAACCCTGAAACAGAAATAAGGCAAGCATCCTGAGATCGGAGTGTGCATCCAGGGGCATAGGGGTGAAATAGAGACTGCAAGTATTTCCTTTCCAACCATAAAAGTCATAAAGATTTAACCATGATGCAATTAGAGACTGCGAGCCAGTGCAGTGAACGAAGCACTGGACAAATATGAGAACCAAAGGAGAACCGGTAGCTACTCTGGCAGCAATATTTTGTAGACTTTGTAGATGATGTATAAGATGCAGAACAATTCTGGGTGCTTCCCTTTTTTTGTTAATAGGGGACCAGTTTCAAAAGGGAGGAAAACATCTTAGAAACAACAAAGGAAACAGGCAACCCATCCCTTAAACATGTGGGTGCATGGACTATGGAAAACACTGAACTGTATCAATAATCAGTTCTATGGTCTGAGAGGTAAAGACAAATAATGTAATATGTGTTCTACTACACAAAATGCATAGTAACACGAACCCCAATACACAGTACATCACCATACACTTACAGCATGATACAGTGCTGCGCTATAAACTGTGCAGCATGCAGTTAAAAAACAACCTGACATCTACGTCAAGGAAGTGGGGTTAGTAGGTGTGACAGATATTCAAAAAAGAGTGACTATTTGCTCTTTATAGTCGACACATTGTGTTCCTACCTTCTTGGGTATGTTGTGCCTATCATCAACAGCCAAATTCATTTTTTCCCAAGAAGCCTTCATCAGGACAGTAGACTTAAACACGATGTTGATGTGATTCCCACATCTTCATTCAGTTTGTGCACTATAACCAATGAAACCCACTCTGTTAAAACTCTGACCTACTTATGTAAATGTAATGCAAGTCAAACATAATTCCATAGTTTGCCACTGACCTGCTATTTTTTCGAAGCATGTGGGGCAGATCACTTTCGTAAACTTTATCACAGGACCCAATGGTATGTGATCACTCAATATCTGAAGGTAAATCAGAGCACAGCGCTGTCTATGTCATTTTTGTAAATGGTTTGTCATATTATTGAGCATTCTGAATGATCCTGTGATCGCTCATCTTGTATCCCGCAGCCATCCCGGCTTCATAATGGCTACGCAGCATCCTTTTTCAAGGAAAACAACTGCTATAATACTGCGCAAATCCTTGATAAAGACCTTCAGTCAAAACACGTATTGGCTTTCCTCATTCTTAGCGATTAGAACAAGACTACACGCACAATCAAGTGCCATGACTTATCATTTACCAATGCCAGCAGGACATCAGGGAATTCCTCACGGATCCACTGCCAAAACAAACAGGGTTTCACTTCCATTTTTCTTACTTCCACAGATGGAAAGCTGTGAGCTTTTCCCGCAGAAACCCTGTAACTGGCAGCAGGAGGAATATGAGTTTCTGGAAGTAGATCAGCGCAGGGATACACCTTTCCTATAAGCTCACACAGACACATTCTTTGCTGAGTATTGCGGTTCATGTTACTATGCATTTTTTGTAGTGGAACATATTACATTATTATTTTTCTTATACCTCTCAACCCTAAGAACTGATTATTGATAGAGTTCAGTGTTTTCAATAGTCGATGCGCCCACATTATTAAGGGAGGGGTAACCTGTTTCCTTTGTTGTTTCTATGACGATGGAAAAGATACACAGGCTGAGCCAGTAGCAATGAGTTGTAATAATAAATACAACTCAAAAGAAGAGATGCCACCACAGCGGCATGAAGATGATGGGAAAGAAAAGGCAGATACAACGAAGCTAGGAAGAGGGCCCAAAGTAGAAGGGAAAAGGGAAGTCCACAAGGAGGATGCAGCTGGGGGGCCAACTACCAGTACCACCGTCTTGTTCCCATTACATTTGAGTTAATTGCCACTCATCCAGAGTCCCACCGCATCCATGCAATTCCAAAACTGAGACAAGGTGTCAGCTGGAGCAAGATCAAGCCATACAAGGATCTGCATGTCATCAGCATACGAGTAGCAATGGAGGCTGTGGGAGTGGAAAATCCCAATTAAAGGCTGAATGTAAACAATGAATAGAATATGGGACAAGGCTGAGCCCTGGTGCACCTCACAGGAAAGCAAAGTAGGAGTGGAATGAAATGGAGGAGAGAGAAAGAATTTGCCCCCTCTCAGTAATGAAGGAGGAAAACTATGCCAGGATGGGGCCAAAGAGGTGGGCCAGCGTCAGGCGATCCAGCAGGTGGAAGTGGTTGACCGTATCAAACGGTGATAGGTTAAGAAGAACAAGAGCAACCATTCCTCCCTGATCACCGAGACTTACGTGATCGTCCATGACAGATACTAAGCACTCTCCATGCCACTGCCCGGCCGGAAACCTGTCTGAACAGGATCAAAGAAATTAGAGTTCTCAAGAAAATAACTTAGCAGAGGAGAGATCAAAGAATTGAGAAGCTCCATAAGAACAGTGAGACGAGAAATAGGATGAAAATTAGCCAGAACTGGGTGGGTCAAGGTAGGGTTTCTTTAAAAGCGGGATTACCAATGCCAGCTTCTGTTCATAGGGATGGTACCAGAAGTGCAAGAAAACTGTATAGCCTATGCCATCCAAGGGGCTAAGTGGGGCACATTACCTTTGAGACTGCTAAGAGGAATAAGGGCAAATGGAGATGCCGATATAAGTCTTGTAATATCTGCTATGATGTCATCAGGAGTAAAAGATTTACGGAAGACCACGAGTGATCCAACAAAGGTGCCTGATTGACTATCGTGGGGTCACCCATTCTCTGCCTAGACAATGAAATGTAAACCAGGGCAATATTTTGAAGGAAAAAATGTGACAGAGAGTCACATATAGCCTGAGAGGAACAATATCTGCCAATGAGGCAGCAGTGCTTGACAACGAGCGAACCAATGAAAAATGTTCCTTTGGCTTATTCAAATCACTTTCCACTTTATTGGTATAGTACCACATTTAGTCTCTCAAATCGATTCATGATAATGTTCCATGATCAGGAAAATGTCCATTTTAGCATGCTGACATTAAGTGGCACACCACTTATGTTCGGCGTGCCTTCGTTTCAAGCGGAGAGCTTTCAGATCTTCGTTGAACCAGGGTGCCGAAGGATGGCCATGTTGTTTTGAAGTCCGACAGGGGACGAGATTATCTGCTACAGAAGCAAGAGCCTTGAAAAAGAGAGATAAATCTGCGTCAGCGCGCTCTCTACTTTTTTCCTGTATAGCTGCAGCAATATCCTCCTTAGCAACTTTATGCCAGTTGTGCTTCAAACCATCCTGAGTGCTAGGTTTGAAACAAGCAATCTGACATTTTACTGAGGAAGGGATAATAAAATAATCAGATCAGGTAACTGGAAAGACTGGGAAAACCAAAGTCCAGTAATAGATCACAGAAGGAGGAATCTAACTGGGGGAGATGATAACCTACTCTGATGTGCACAGTGGAGGAAGCTGATACCATTAACCATACCGACACGGCCTCCATCTCAAACTTGTGAGGGAGAAGTAGGGGAGAGATCTGAAGCTCGGACTAATAGATCACTATGGTGCCACGCCCAAGATGTGAGGAGGCCCTGTCCAGAAGGTTAATACTGTATTTGTCTGGAAGTGCCGGAATAACTGCTGGGCTATATGAGACCCTGAACCATGTTTCGTCGCCACAATGTCAGGATCAAAATCAGATTAAGATCAAAACAAGAAGCTGAATGAGCAACCAGTGAAAGCGAATTAAACAGCAAACATTTATGAAAATCTCCTTTTGTGGACTCCAAAGCCACGCTTCTTGAGGATTTAGAAGCAAAGAGACACTGCAGCATTATGACAGGTGGGGCCAGTTGGAGCAAAGGATCACAAGACAGAAATCGAAAAGCAGTAGAATCAAGCAATGGAGGCCGCATCCAGGGCACATCATTATGCACATACTTGCACAGATGAGCTTGACTTTGTTGGCAGTGAGAAGAGTGTGTTGGGAAGGAGAAGGAGCAGGATATAGTCTGGTGGGAAGAAGATTGTTCCAGGAAAGGATAGGTGTGTGGTGTTGGTGGCATCTCCAGGAACAGACATGCATTTCACAGTTCACACAGAGTTGAGACAATTGACAGAAATGAGAATGGTAAAAGTGTATGTTGAATTTTTGAAGGGTTGGCCTAAATGAGTACCACATACATTGCACATACATTTGAAGGGCTAGAGGAGGTGGAGGAGGTGATTAGGAAAATGACAGATATAAGAAAAAGTCTGCATGTTTTGGAGACCATATTTAAATAGGAGAAACATGCATTTGAAGTTGCACATATGACTGCTACTAAATGCACTCCAGTGGATGTCTTATGTGCGGTAATTAAGAAGTGTCTGAACAACCTAATATTACCACCACTGTGTGTCTCACTGCATTTTCTCTCATCTTCGCAGGAGCAGTATGGTGCTGCATATGGTCTTGTCACCAGCAAGAATCGGGGATAATTAAAACTGGACCCTCCAGGTCACTTCCCATTCATTCGACCCCTGAGCTATGTGCTTCATTTGCTCAACTGGAAATTCAGCAGGAAACACAAATGCTGCAACAAGAATTAGGACAACTTTTGAGGGGCGATACAAGCACCATCGAGGTTTGCTCATATTGTGTCAAGTAATACACAAACAATTATTAGCTGATGGAATTGTAGTTGGTTAACCGGCAAAATGGAAAAAGATAAGAAAACGAAAGATGAGGGATAGTGGGCAGCATTCCATGTGCAAAGGAATAACGGGTGAATTTGGCATGACTTTAAAGCGTTAGTAAAGGAAGAAGGTTAATTCAGTTGTGCAGTAAGTCTGTTGGTGGTGACTGCTCTGGGCGAGGGGAAGGTAATGACATGTTGAACTAAAGATGATGTCATAATATATAAGATGCTTGGGAATGTGGGTTAATGAAAATAATGAGGTAGAAAATTATATCTATTATGGATTGATGTACCAGATATTGAATGAGTGCATTGTACTCAACACTATATGAGCCCGGGGTTTCTTATTTAATCGTTTAAAATCACAGCAAACATGTGTCAGGGTATCCTCCTCTTCGACTCCAGGCAATGCTTGCACTTTAGAGTCCTCAGGAGGGACATGCCCAGCATGGATTGCTGAGACAGCACTTTCAGAGGCTCTGCGCAGCACTGGGTGAAGGCCACCCAGCCTCCATCTTTGGATTCAGCTGGTCTATACCAGTTTCCACAGTAGGATATTCTTTCAATGCAGAAGCTTGTCAGAGTGTGGCGGGCCAATGCCCCTCACATGGGAAGGCAGAGGCCTGAAGTCGCCCGGTGGAGTCAATTGATCCAGAGGGGGGACAACATTTGATTGCATCTAAGAGACAGGAAATAGAAAACAGACACAAATTGAGTATACATGCGCCAATTGTTTCTAAATTGGGAGGGGAAGGTTAAGCGAATATGTCGCAACAAGTATCGGGTTGGACCATGTGGATGATATACGGGCAGATGATTTGGAGGGTGGATCGGGTTGGCTCAGGTGGGTGGGCAGAGTGGTATACTGTCTGTTTCAAGTCTAATAAATAGGAACCAACTTATCCATTTTCTTAGGAGTTACTTAGTTGTCTCTTTTCTTTACTTCAATACCACCTTACCCCTTTTTGGGGTTTGGTTGCTCTCACCCTGACTTGGAGTCGGTTTCCACTTTACTCTCCTTGCTTCCCAGGTTTTCTGGAGAAACCAAATACCTATTTTCTCCTTGCAGTGCTCCTCATGATGTATGAGGAGGTTGCTGTCATCATCACTGTTTCCTTTGAGTCTCCTGTGTTCTCCAAACTGGAGGGAGCTTGTGCCTCACCATTGCAGGTTTTTGGCTCCTATATGGCGCCCAGTCCTCAGCCTGCCTGTCATCAAGCAGCTTGGTTTTAGCACTGACTTTGTTAGCTGGGCCTTCCAGCTCCACCTCTGGCAGGGCAGTCAGAATTCTGCAGGTGCGTTCAGGTCCACCAGGCACAGTGTATGCTCTCCTCTACCAGCCACACCTCCAAGGAGGAAGTCTGTTTCGTGAAACTCTGTGGACTTCTCTCCTTCTCCCTTACTCTCCTGCTGATTAGATATTTATCTCCCAGACAACAAGTGGATGGGCTCATAACCCATTCTTTGGTCTGGATTGTGTATGAGGACATTCAGAATCCATACCAGCCATTGAGAAAGTGGTAAGCCCTTATAAAAATGTAATTCCCATATAACGAGCAAAACTATAATATTCCAGAGACAAAGGAGGTCACCATTATATCCCTATTTAGGGGTTGCCTGTCCTGAAAGGGGGATCACCCCCATTGGGATCCCACTTGCCCTGTCCTCTAGGGGGTCTTAAGCTTAGTGGATTCTAAATATAAAATAGCTACAGATGAGCCTTTCATTTTTATTGGGAACATTTAAGCACAATCAGTAAAGGTTTTAGCTGAGCAAAGCAAGTGCAAGCTTCTATTCAGAATACTTCTGTGGTTCTAGAGAAGGATTCCAACTTATGGGACTTGTTCGGCAGGGAGATACACCAGAATTCCACATTATTTCTCAAACAGATTAATGTGGTTTTGTTCCAGCTGGAAGTAATATCCAGAATTGGGTGAAGTTTAGTGATTTGTGGCCCCCTGAAACCAAGGATTCTTTTTTTTTATCTGAGGGAAAATAAGCAGCATTTCAACAGCTGCAGATTAATTAGGAGAACACAGATACAATGGCCAGGGTTAGGAAATCCTTCATTTGGATGCAGAGGGATGCCTACATAAAGATGCCTGATCACGACTTTGGTATTAACCCTGCCGCCAAACTCCCCGGCGCTAATAGCGCCGGATCATGAGTTCGGCAGTAATGTAATTCCCCATTCCGCATTGAGCCCATTCGGGAATGCCCCATTCCCCATTGGGCTCAATGGGGAAAATGTGCGCTCTTACCGCCGGCAGATTTTCCGGCGGCGGTAACAGCGTGAATTTCCGGCGGATTTCCCCCCAGCTCAGAGCTAGGGCAAAATCCGCTGAAGTCCTGATTTGGCGGACCCTTAAATCCGGCGGTAATAGCGCGACCGCCGGATTTAAGGGTTACTGCCAAAGTCATGATGAGGCCCGTAGACTCTTCATTCCGACAAGCAAGGAAAGGTGATTGATATTCCATTTGTTGGGTCTTCAAACCTGAAAGAAGGTTGTTATTACTGCAAAATCACATAGTGCCATTTCTACACCCTCTAAATTTGAGTTCCAACTCTTTGCTGCCTTCAAGCATCTAAGAGGAAGTCTTCTGGCTGTACTTCTTCTAGTGAATTTTCCAAAATGAAGAATGGATTTTGTGCTAGAAATAATCCAGCAGTGTCCTCTTCCATCAACCAGGACTCCAAAATAGGCTTGACTCAGAATTAGTTGTGCATGTTCTTCCATTCTTCCATTCCAAACCAGGCACAGTCTGTCCCCAGTAGGAGGGACATTTTCCTCCTTTCATGAAGCCTGGATCAGCATCACAAAAGATCCATGTGTGCTCTCAATTATCAAAGAGGGTCTGTATTTAAATATCACTCAATTACCTCTGTTGTCTCCATTAAGTTGTAGAGGTCTACTCCACTGCTCATGCAGGAGGTTCAATATATGTTCTACCTCAGATCCATAGAATGAAAGGGGCCTGGGTTTCCACTCCTGATATTTCAAGGTTTTGAAGAAAGGTGGGGGTGTTGGACCAATACTAGAATTCTTGGAACCGACTGAGTTCCTGCCCTTAGAAACCCTCCACATTATGACCCTGGCTCTGGTCTTGAACTCCATCCCGATAAAAATTGAGCATTGTCAGTTCCTGAGGTTCATTCTTGATTGCTAACAATATCAATACAGATACCTTCCATTCAGCCTGACTCCAGCTGCCAGAATCCTCACATAGGTCCACTTGGTTGGGGCAGCATAGTTTTGGCTTAAGTAGATCCACATCTACCACTACTTAAACGATTAATCAATGCCTCTATGCACAGGGAGAATTTCTTCAGTCCCAGTTGTGTGCAACATTCTTCAAAACATGGGAGTTTCCATCAACGTGAGGAAATCTTGCCTTCTCCCATTCCAGAGGATCAAGTATATACGAACGACCCAGGACACCTCTATGGGCATGTTATTCCCTCCTCCCAACAGGGTTCTGGCATTAACGTGGACAATCCATAATTTCTACATGAGATCTCTAACAACCACTTGGCAAGAAAGAGGAGGCGGAGGAAGAAGAGAAGGAGGTAGAGGAAAAAGAAGAAGAAGAAGGAGAAGAAGAAGAAGAAGAAGAAGAAGAAGAAGAAGAAGAAGAAGAAGAAGAAGAAGAAGAAGAAGAAGAAGAAGAAGAAGAAGAGGGGGACTGTACAAATGGGCCAGGATATGTCTGGATATAGAACTGACATCGCAATTAATGACAGAATACATAGAGGAGAATGAAAAATGACCAGCCCACATTGTGCTAATTGCATCAGGAATGGCATGCTCAAGATTGACAACATCAAAGAGCAGAACTTCACTAACACTTGTTGAAAGATTTTTGAACAGTGCGTGTGTAGCCTACAGGGAGGAGAATCCATGGTGCACCCTCTCCAGGGGTTTGGGCATTTTGAAAACTGATAGGATATCCACATGACCAGACAATGGACCACCAGTCACACAGATCCAAATATATGGTCTATCTTGAATGTATTTAAACTATCAGAATGCAATTTTCAACAGAATTAAATTATATTGGATAACGTATCAGATGATGGAAGCAGTCCTGAAATGAGGGTGCATGTACAGTATGTGGTAGTTTGTTGGTTTTAGGTAAGCCTGCAGATGTTGGGGTATATTTAACATCGAACATACATCAGGGACATTAAAAAAGGGGACATCCATAAACAGGATAAACAAGCATGGCCGTGTGCCATTATCTATGTTTAAGAAATGTTCATATTGATATATATATACATCTCAGAGACTAACATAATGTCATGGTGTTATGGGTGTCAGTGGGGAGGATGTAAAAGGTGCTAACTCACTAGCTAGCAGGTTTTCATTGAGTCAGGTTTTAAAGAGTTTGACTGTCAGGCTGGATTGTAGAGCAAGAGGGAGGAAATTCCAGTGGAGAGTGGCAATTAGGCAGAAAAAAGCAGAAGAGGGAGGAGGCACAGTGAGGGTGGGAACAGAAATGCTAAGGGGAGAAAAGGACCTACAAAAATGAGAATAAGCATAAAGAGAGATGATTTCAAGCAGGTATTTGGGGCAGACACTTGTTATATTTGGAGAAGATGTATAGGAATTTAAAGAGGGAGTGAGAGCATTGAGAGACATCCAGTCTGGTGTCTGTAGGTGGAGGAGGCGAAGTATCTACGTAGGTGGTATTGGTGCATGCAGTTAATTTGAGGACCTTTTTTTCAAAAAGAAGAAACATTAGTCAAGTTGGATGAGTAGTAGTGTTCATGTAAGAGTATATTTCATCATATACAGATCCTGGCTACACTTCATAGCAAAATGAGATATTTTCTTGTTAAATTGTAGGAGTTGTGATGAATCCTACAGAGTCCTCACAAACTCCCTGTCTAAAGTCTCCTGCCAGGTGGGCAGGGGAAGGCAGCTGCTAGCTGATCCTGACCCTGGGGGTGGTATTAGCTGTGTGGATTGCCTGGAAGGAGAAGGCCCCAATAGGGAAAGGAGGACTCCTTTAGGAGAGACATGTTTGTCTTCCTTAGAAACAGAGATTTCTATGGTGCCAGTATTTAATGGCTTGTTGTCATAGCAAAAAATACCTTTACAGAACTAACCCCTTTAATGGTAGGGAAAACTCTTGCAATCAACCAGGAAGCCAAATATGTGTGAACCAGAATCATAAAATCTTGACTTCAAATGTATATAAGTCTCCATTAAATATGAACTGCCTATTAACCCCTTTAGAAACCTTCCCTAGAGATCTACTCAATAATCAGAACAATCATAATACATCTAATTGAACTGTTTGTCAACATCCAAGTGAAATACGTTTGGTGCCAGAAGAAATGTATAATCAGAACTTGTTTACAAAACTGAACTTACTTGCACTTGTAATTGAAAATCCTGCTTTGAATCTGGGTTTGGGGATTCAACCCAGTTTACAAGGATACACAATTGTTAGGCTTATGTTGAACATGTGTCACATTTCTGTTGTATTTGAATTGCCATATATCCCCTTTATGAGTTTCAAGTATGCTTATGTGTATGGGACAGATTTGTTTAGTTAAAGTGTTTCCTTTAGTTTATTTTAACAGGCAAGTAAATCTTCTTCAGGGTAGGGACAGTGAGGAATTTTTTTTTTTTTTTTTTAAATTTCACTTTTATTGATTTTGAAAAGTTCGGCAGTCGCATAAATGCAGCTTACATCTCTTGGTTACAAAAAAAAGCGAGCATGTAAGTAGTATAACAATCAGTTATATCGCATACCTGAGAGAAAAGAAGAGAAAAAAAAAAACCCAAACCATTGCATCCAAACATATCCCACCCCTAGTTCCCACCCCCCGCACATGATATCAAACCAGAACTTAGAGAGAGCATTGAACAACACCAATTAACCATCATTTCAGTCATGGCAGTGGGCATAAAAGTCGCGCATTGATTTAACAGACACGTACTCGAGTCAATCCAAGCGTTAGGCCTTCATAGCTTTAGACATAGCGTGTGTCAGACACACTTTACAACGCATATATGGAGCGGAACTCCGACCAGGCGTTCTCTACCGTGGAACGATCCCCATGCAATGCCGCAGTCAGGCACTCCATTCTGTAAATGCTCAGTGCGACTGCTCGCCATTCACTCTTGCTGGGGAGCGTGGGTCTCTTCCATGTCATAGTAAGACATGCTCGAGCAGCCATCAATAGACCCTGCACCATTTTGCATGCCACCACTATTCTATCCCCTTCCTCAGTTAAAGAAAACAAAACGAGCAGTGGATGCATCTCTCTTTCCTCCCCGTCAAGGTCCCTGATCCAGCTAAGGACTTCTGACCAATAGAGTTGGACCTTTGCGCATCCCCACCACATATGCCAATAATCGGCCCGCCTCCCACATCCCCTCCAACAGTTCGGGCTCACTCCCTGGTACATCTTGGCCAGCCGGGCAGGGTCGTATTGCCATCTGTATAGTAATTTGGTAGCATGTAATTTATATTGGCATGAAAGGGAAGAATTCGCCGTCCTTCTGCACATTTTTAACCATAGTTTTGGGGAGATTTGCCTGCCCATATCAGCTTCCCATTTGCTCTTAAGTGTCAAGGAGGGTTTAATATCGATTTCAATGAGTGCGAGGTACATAGCACTGATCAGACCTTTGGAGCTAGTGCATAAATCAAGGATCTTTTCAAACGGTGTGAGGTCTCTTTGTAACTGTTGCTTCCATATGGGTATGGTCATTACCCCCCTGAGTCTAAGATACAGGAAGACCGAGAGGCTACCTATGCCGAGGGCTTCCTGCAACTCCTGAATGGTAATAAAGGAGTCATTGCGGCGCAATTGTCCTGCCCTTTCTAGCCCCGCCTGGTACCATGCTTCATAACTCCCTGGTTCCGGAATAGCATCGCGGATCCCTGGTGACCAGAGATGCCCCAGTGGGGCGGGCCACGTTGTGACACCCACCATTTTCCTCCCTGGTTTCCATATCGACCATATCGTGCCTATGATGGGATGGGATTTGACAGTGTTACGTAGTTGTGGTCCAGGCACCCATAGCCATTCACTCATGATAAAGGGACGGAGGTGGTAATTATCAAGCGCTATCCACTGGGGTTCTGACTGCTGTCTGAAATGTGGGACAAGAACCCTAAGCTGAGTGGCTCTGTAGTATGTCTCAATATCTGGGAGGCCCACCCCAGCGTTATCCTTTCTAAGTTGAAGGAGGGATCTCGGGATTCTTGGCTTTTGGCCTTGCCATAAAAAGGTTAATATCAATTTCCTTGTGTCTGTAAAGTAGTCTGGGGGCATTTGAACAGGGAGCATTTGAAATAAGTACAATATTTTAGGGAGCAGGACCATTTTTACAGCATTCAGACGCCCTAGCCACGAGATGGTAAGTTTGGACCACCTTTGGACATCTTTCTGGAGAGCAAGGGACAATGGGGGGAAGTTGGCCTCATACAGGGATCCAAGGTCTCGGGTGACGTTAATGCCCAGGTATCGGAGCGTAGTGAGGCTGACCTTAACGCCCAAGGGGGCGAAGCGCTCGACATCCGCGTCTCTGCGGGTGTCTATTGGAAGGACGACAGACTTGCCCGTATTGATTTTCAGTCCTGCCAGCGCTCCATACTCCTCAATAATACTAAATGCTGCCGGGATCGAGTCTAAAGGGTCGGTCACATGTAGCAAAATATCATCTGCGTATAGACCCAATTTATATTCCCGGTCGCCCACCGTGATACCCTTAACTCTGGCGTCATTTCTCAGTTTTTGTGCCAACGGTTCCAGAGACAACACAAATAGGATCGCTGACAGTGGGCAGCCTTGCCTTGTGCCTCTCTCAAGGGGAAACCAACGAGAGTATCCCCCGTTCACCGCCACGGACGTCACGGGGGAGCTATAAAGTGCTTTAATGGCACGGGAGAGCTGTGGTCCCAGCCCGTATGAACTCAATACCCTCTCCAGGAATTCCCAGGAGACCCGGTCAAAGGCCTTCTCGGCATCCAAAGACAGAAGAGACGGGTCTCCCTCCATCTCCTTTGCTTCGTGGATTAGATGCAGCGTTTTTCTCATTGTATCCGCGCCCTGTCTGCCAAGGACAAAGCCAACTTGGTTGGAGTTTATCAGCCTAGGGAGGAATGTCTCTAACCGGGCTGCAATCACTCTGGCATAAATCTTCGCATCGATATTAAGCAAGGAGATGGGGCGGTAAGAGCTACAGTGTCTGGGGTCACGGCCCTCTTTTGGGATGACCGCGAGGAGGGCTTGCGAAAAAGATGGAGGTGCCTGGCCTGTGATAAAGATGTGGTTAAATAGTGATGTAAGAAAGGGAGCAATGAAGGGGGAGAACGTTTTATAGAACCCAGGCGTGAATCCATCGTCCCCTGGGGCTTTGCCTGTTTTCAACCTCTTGATGGCCTCTATGACTTCCTCTTCAAGAACAGGCATGTCTAAGGAATCCGCTTCAGTGGGTGATAGTGTGGGGATCTGCAATTCCTTCAGATATGCATCTATACTCCCTACGGGGGGGGGCGGGTCACATGTATATAGGTCTTCATAAAAATAAGCAAATGCTTCCTGTATGTCCTCAGGGGCCGTGACTACCGTGTCTGTGAGAGTGCCATCAAGTCTCTCGATCGTTTCAACCCATCTCTCCGCTTTTTGCGCGCGGAGGCGGGCCGCCAAGAGAGCGTCGGCCCTGTCACCCTTCTCATAGAACTTCTGCTTGAGATACTGTAGGGTCTGTGCCGTCTTACCGGCGATGAGTATTCTCAACTCCTCCCTGAGACGGCGGACTTCGGCAATATGTGCAGCCCTCTCAGATGGGGATGACTGTGCCATGGCCTGGGCCCTCCCAAGCCTTTCCCTTATATCCGTCTCCACCAGGGCACGTTCACGTTTTTTATCGGCTCCCTCTTTTATTAATATTCCCCTCAGCGTCGCTTTGCCAGCCTCCCAGACGTGTAACTTCCCCACCTCCCCTGTATCATTTATAAGGAAAAACTGTTTTATTTCATTTTCCAGGTTTTCTCTGAAGACCAAATCGGCCCATAGAGAATCGTTGCATCTCCATTTGGAGTTTCGTGGGGCTAGATCGTATGTCCACCGTCACCATATCATGATCCGTCCAGGCGGAGGTATGTATACTAGCTGCCTGCGTTATACGCATGAGATGTTCTGAGAGAAAAATGTAATCAATGCGCGTAAGCGTGTCATGGGGGAGGGAATGGAAGGTGAAGCCTCTCTCCAACGGGTGTAAGTGACGCCAGGAGTCAGTGAGGCCAAAGAGGTCAAGGGTCAGCTTGATGCTCGCCTCGTTTGATATACCGGGTGGGTCTGCTGCGTCTGCTTTGGATTGTCTATCTAAGGAGCTGTCCATCCACGTATTAAAATCCCCGCCGAGGACCGTGTGTCCTTTGGCCATTCCAAAGACCTTTTCACTGATTCTATGCAGAAATCTGTTCTGCCCCTGGTTAGGTGCGTAAAGTGTGGCGAGGGTGACTATCGTGCCCCTTATGTTAGCAATGACTATGAGAGCCCTCCCCTCCTGATCTGTCCATGTCTCCATAATAGTGCTCCGCAGGCTCTTGCGGATTATGAGTCCCACCCCAGCTTTCTTCAAAGCGCCCGAGCTCCAGAAGGTGGGCCCAACCTCCCGTGATGGAATCATTCTCTCCTCACCCTTCTGATATCTCGTTTCCTGAAGAAAGCAAATGTCGATCTTCGATCTCTTAAATTCCCTGGCCACCATAGATCTTTTGGTGGGGGAGTTCAGCCCCTTAACATTAAGCGTGCAGATACGTATGGTATCTGTGGAAAGTGTGTGTGTCATTTTAGGTCATATACGTGTGTATGCACCTCGAGTGTGCCTGCGACAGCGCCAATTCCGTGTGTAAAGCCCTCGCGTACGTGGATATTGTGCTATTTCTCCCTTCAAATCTGAGTTGTGGTCGATTAAATGTCGCCCATCCTCCCCACCCTCCCCACCCTCCCCCATCCCCTTTATGATCGGCGCCCGACCCGCCTGGGTTGACCTCACCCAGTCGAATTCGGACCATCAGCGGGGACCGCAAGAACAAGCAGTCCCGTCCCATTACAAGCAAACATAACAGTGAGCCCCCAACAGACAAATCACACAAAAACCTGAGTAAACCGCAGCTTCGAAACAATACTATCGACTCCCCCCAGAATGTCTATACTGCATGGATATTACCTCATATCCATCACCAAGTTCACCGTGCAAACAGAATCGAGTGCTCCATACGTAGGTTGATATATCGCAGTCAAGGAGCGCCTCGAGGAAGGCGTGTGCATCCATGATCCTCAATGAGCAAATAACACCTCAGTCGACCCCTCGGCCCATCGGGCGGGGCCCCAAATGAAGCGATCGGGGTAAAGCGCCCATCTGAGGAAGCCATTTTTCCCCAGTAATTGAGCACACACAACCCCTGTCCAAGTTAGTGCTCCATGTCACGCGAGTCATTCATCCTCCGAAATTTCCTGGAGCCCTGGATACGCCTCCGACGGGGGCCCTTGATGCGCCATTCAGCTTCCTTTATATTTGGATCCCCCTGGGAGGGCTCCCCTGCGTGATCGCCCAAGAGATCAGCTGTGCAGTCTGCAATTTCCTTCTCCGATGCGAGCTTTATCGTCGAGCCTTGCCACTCGAAGGTGAGAGAGAACGGGTACCCCCATCGATATCTGCTTCCCTTGTCTTTCAGCATCCTCGTAATTGGGATACATTTTCTTCTCAGAGCAAGCGTGAGGGATGATAAATCCTGGTAAAGAGAGACAGTCGCGTCACCCATGGTGAGTGGTGGGGCATTTCTAGCTTTTTCCAAGATGCGGGCCCTGTCAGCGTAGTTGTGAAATCTGACTAGGACTGAACGCGGACCTCCTGCCCTGCCTCCTGCCCTGTGGACGCGGTCGATTTTGGGTTCGTCTATCAGATCGTCCTTAAAGAGGAGTTTCAGGATGTTGTGGATGGATTGCTTCAAACCAAGATCAGTCTCCCCTTCTTTTTCGGGAATGCCATGCACACGTATGTTGTTACGACGTTCTCTATTTTCAAGATCGTCCACCTTCAGCTTTATTTCCTCTTCCCTATGCTCTAACTCTGCAATACGAAGGTCCATCTGCGTTTCCAGCGTATTTAAGGAGGTTTGATTGTGTTCGAGCTGTTCCACTCTGTCATCCATTTTATCCATCCTTTGCATAATCTTGTCAATCCGACTCCCTATGTCTGCTCTCATGCTTCTCATTTCTTTGAGTAGGTCAGCAACGTCCCCTTTAGTTGCTGCGGCCTCAGATCCTTGGGAGGCCATCATTTGCTCGTCCGGGCCTCGGGGGTCGTCTTGCGATGGGGTAAACCTGTATTTTGCCAGTTTGTCCATAGGGTCCTTGGGCAGTGGGGTCACAACCACACAATGGAGGGCTCTCAGGACAGCGTCTGCACGTGGTGATGTGTCGTGCGGGCCAGATAAGTTCCGTGTCGTTGAGGCCTGTGGCCGTGTCCGTGTCCGGAGATCCCCGGCCAGGCGAAGTGACAGTTCGATGGGACCAGCAGGAGCAGTGGCGACAACGGGGGCCGAGGAGGGCACATGCCCTGGAGTCCAGGGGCCCAACCCTCAGCCCACTGCAGCCCGGAGGAAAGGGAAGCGCGTAGCGCCGATATCCCCGGAGTGCATTCACCAGAAGAACTGTGAGCTCGGGGTGGGTTCGGTATATCCCCGTAGAGAAGGCCTTCCTCCGTTGTCGCCCCGGCGGGGACCCGCGCACCGGGCGCGGCCTAAAGTCTGGGACCGTGTCTTACGCAGATCAGGTGAGGCCTGTGCGTCTTTCAAGTTGCACGCACCTTCTCGCAGGGTCCACAAAGTCGCCAGTTTCCTGGGGCCATGTCAGCGCAGCGTGTGCTGGAAGCTTCCAGGCCTCGCGCGTCCTCCTTCCGTATGACGCAGGAGAGTATTTCTCCGGAATGCAAGGTCCGATTTTGATCGGAGTTGGAACCAGACGGTGCCTGGGTGGTTCTGACACCAGGTTCCGACGCTCTTTTAGCCAGCGGGGGTCTTGTGGTGGGGGCTCAACCCACTTTTTGGGACCCTTGCGCGGAGCTCACACGGAGAACGTCTCCATCCGTGCGCCCCCTGGTGGCCGTTCCCCAGTGAGGAATTTTTTAAACCCTTTTGAGTTAATAAAATTGCATCTTGTTAAATACCTTTACCAAGTTGTTCATCTCACATTTCTTATCCCTCAGAGAGTGCAAACACCACATATGTCCCTTTCACTTTTAAATAAAACACTAATGGGTGGAACTGTCAACATTTTATTTTCTACACTTCAATTGATTAACATGATTTATTTAAAAGATTGTGGGCCTCATTACGACCCAGGCAGAGGACCATGGTGCTATTAGCACCATGGTCCATGCCGGTGTCCGCCATGGCGGAATGGGGAATTACCACCCCATTCTGAGGTTGGTGGGGCGGTAATTCCCCATGCCGCCATGGCCCTTCCCCATTCCCATTTTTGCCCCATAGGGCTCAATGGGAATGCGGAAGGTGCTAATAACGGTACCGCAAATTGTGGTACCGTTATCAGCACCAAAGTCCCTTTGCGGGTCCCTACTTTAACAGCTGGAAAAACCAGCCTTTAAGGTCGGGTCCCGCAAAGGGACCTCGTAATCAGGCGTTAAGGGTTTAACGGCGCCGACACCTTTTACGGCTCTGTTAAACCCTTAACGTCAGGGGAGTAATGAGGCCCTATGTATACGTGGATGACACTCTTACAGGAAGTGGAAATGGTTATCCTATGCTTTCAAAGGATCTAATTTTTCAAACATTCAGAAGAAGTATTGCAATGTTTGAGTTTTCTTCAAGCAAAAGACCTGATATTTCTTGTGTGTCCTGTCGATGCACTTTCTTTAGAACACACTTAGAAAGACCTCTACATGTACATTGAGGAAAACATTACAGATACTGTACACGATGTCTGGAAAGACCTCTACCTGTGTTTGTTTGTAAAACAGCGATTTGATACAAGTGAGGCACTATATGTAAGTAGACGCTGCATTGGGTTTTACAAAAGGAAATGCATTTCTTCTAGAAGTTTCTTGAATGACATGGTAGTGCCTGATATCCCTGTTGTGCTTCAGAAATTGAAAATGATTGAAGTTATTGCTTTGCAAACTGTTAATCATTTCCAAGTTATTGTTAGAATGCAAACAACAATGACAAACCTACCTAAGGAATCATTAGTGCAAGGTGTGAGAGGCAAAGTTGTGTATTTTCCTCTCAATTTGCAAGAACATGTTGGTACTCTAGGAGTGAAATTTGACATTGCAGATTCCTTGTTAGTTTTAATAAATGGCGTTTCCAGAAAAGATAAGCAAGTTTAGCAACAGCCTATAGACATCAGAAAGGTGAAAGAAGCTTTAGAGCTTCTACTGAAGCACAATGATTTGTATAAAGGCAGTCTGACTCTACCAGATGTGTCTATTCTTAAAGTTGAATCAACAAGCAAGAGCAATGAAGGTCAGTTCCAATGTCTTCCTATTGCAGAAGGGAATAGTTTTTATGAACATTACACTATTCATCCGCTACACTAATGTGAAGTCATGGGCAACAGTTTAGAATACCATATGAAAGTGTTCACCAATCACCTTCTGGGAAGAAGAAAAAACTTTAGAAGCTCATTGTTTCCCTATGCTTTTATTTATAAGGGAGAAGGAGACAGATTGGATAATCAGAAGTTTCCATTTTCTTCTTCAGAATATCTTTGTACACAAATGTATTCTGAAGATTCCCCATTCCTCACCAATATTGAATATATTTTTCACTTACTGTATGAAAATGCATTTTCAACATTATGTTATGCTTATGTTCATATACTTCAGACAGGAACTAGATTTTAAAATGTGTCTGCATGTGAGATGCTGTGATTAAAATGTTTCTGCATGTGAGATGCTGTGACAGGTAAAATAAAAAGGTTACATTTTAGAAGGAAACATTACCAATATCCTTGCCACATTGAGAGGAACTAAGGAATATTGGTATACAAGACACTCAGAGGTTAAATACATGATCAGAAATGTGGGCCCTCCAACTTGGTTTGTGACTTTAAGTTGTGAACAGAAACGATGGTGCACACCTTTAGGGTTAAATGTAGAAAGGTATGTAGGTTACTTTGAATAAAAATGTATTTACACTTTAGGTGCAGAGAGTATGGTTGGGATGATCGTGCAGAGTGGATTTGTGAAAGCAATCTACAGAAAGACGACATAGAACACATGAGACTGGGAGAATTGTGTTCCATGGACCACCTAAGTTTATCGAGATTCTCCCATCACCTATTTTTAACCATGCTACACTTTATATGTCATAAAGAAAATGGTCCACTAGGTTATGTGGAACATTTCTTTCCATGTGATGGAGTTTATACCAAAATATGTTACTTGCTTCATCCCTGCCTGTGTGCTAACGTTAATTTCCAGAACAAGGTGAAAAGGTTTCAAAATCACTCATATGAAAAGTACTGTGAGAGAAAATATAAAAGCCAATACAAATACTACACTCAGTGAGATTTGGTTCCTAGGCCTGTTACACCAGTTGGTCGATAAAATAGTCTAATGTCATCTGTTCATCACCATGTTACTGGTAATTCCCACAAGAATACGTATTATTTAAAAAGAGATAAGGAATGTCCATTCATTAATGATTACAATCCTGTTATTGCTCAGCTGTGGAAGGCAAATGCTGATGTACAGTACATTGCAGATGATACTAAAGCTGTTGCTTGTTATGATACAGCATACATGACAAAAGCTAAAAATAGCAATGCAGCTGAAGTATGGACAAGCTTATCAGCGGACAAAAGTCAGAAACCTCTAAACTTTGGTCTCAAGATGCTCTCTCATAGACATTGTGAAAGCTACAAAGCTGCAGATGGGCTTACTAGTTTACCTCCTTATGGATGTAGCATTAATGTACTATGGTTAAGTGTTGTCCCAGATCCTACATGGAATCGGGTACTCAAGCCTTTGAGTGAAAACCAGCAATTAGCTGAAAGAGTACATAATAGTAGAGCGATTCTCAAAGCCAACTTGATACCTATTATCCAAATAGGTTGGCAGAGTTGGAGGATCTTTGTTTGTATGAAGTAGCAGAACTCTACTCATATCAAAACATTGAAGCAACCAATGACAGAAGACGGTTTAAAGTACATGGATGTACTGGTGGCCTAGTTAGACATTAAAAGCCAAGTCTCATCAACCATATGCAACTGTCTTGCCAAACTGCAGAGAAAAATGAATTATTTATTTTTGGCTTTTGCAGTTGTTCTTCTCATGGTGGGCAGAGAGCGATTTGCTTGGAAGTTTTTTCTACTTTTGAACAATAATTTTTTGCAAAAAAAATAGTTAATTAAATAGCCAAAATTGGAACAGTATTGAGAGTTACTAGGAACATAACTATATCAAGAAAAATGCTTGGCAGCTGAATTGGAAAAAGAGACTCCTGAAGTCAAAATGTTTTAGGTGAACCAATTATTGAAACTGATGTTGAGCTTGCCATGGAAGAAGTAGAAAGTGCAATGGAACAGACTAATCTTGCAGATGCAAATTATGTGAGTAAACCTAATCTACAGCAGAAGGAAGTCTATTGTAAAATTGAAGGTAGGTTTTGTTACACAGTTTACACCATGATAAGCATGAACATTCTTGTGTCCAATGCAGACCTCTTTTGATGTATGTTAGTGGACAAACATGAACTGGAATATCTTTTTTAATTCATGCATTGAGAGCAATGATACAAAATGTAACAGATTGATCTCTGTCATGTATTGTAACTGCTCCAAGAGGTTTAGCAGCATTCAACATAGGGGTGTTACTTTACATCGATTGTGGATTCTACCAGTGGAACATGACAATAACATTGAGTATCGAAAACCTGTATCAAGTACACCACAAGATGTAGGAAAGGTTCTAAGAAAACTAAATCCATTGATTGTAGATGAAGTAAGCATGGTATCCAACTTGATGCTAGCTTTCATTCTCTTGTTTGGATGTGAACATGTCCTTGTTTTCAGAGATTTGTTGGAATTAACTTCTGTGAAAGGTCAACAAGTCTTCAAGATGCTGCAATATAAGCGTAGCAAAAAAAACTATAGGCAACTTTGGTAATTTAAACCTTTGAATTGTTTTGAATTCCAGGAACATTCCATTACTATGAGGCAATCTCCAGACTTAAAATGATTAGTAAGATTTGCATTTGTATCCTTGAGCTTAATATGAAAACAGTTTTAAAAGGGAAACTGATTTCACACATGTTTCATGCAGGTTGCACTGCACATGATGGCCTATTGAATCTTCAAGAAAAGAACATTACTTGTGTTGTTTTGATGAGAACACTTAGAGAGTGTGACAAGCTCAACTCTGCAAAACTGCTTTCTGAGAAGCAAGACATTGTAGAGATAATATTGTGTAATGTTTTAGATGGCTGTCTTATGCCATTAGAGTTAGATAAAAGAGCAAAGGCTTGATTAATTCAATTAGTCAGTTCAATTCCTAAACCAGCTGGTCTAGAATCGGTTTTAAAACTGTGCATCAATGAATGAGTAATGTTAAAGAGGATCTTGAATGTAGAAATGAGTCTAGCCAATAAAGCAATGGGAAGAGTGGTGGCATTGCTCCCTTTTCCTCACAGTGCAAATATTAAACATATTCTTGTAAAGTTTGATCATGCAGAGGAATCTCATTTGATGTTTCAGACCTCAGCAAGCTTCATGCTTTTTTAAGGATACCTTTGTGAAAAGAACTCAATTTCCATTGAGATTTGCATATGAAATTACTATTCCTAAATTATAAGGGTTGAGTTTAGAAGCAGCACTGATTGACACTAGTCATACTGTGTTCATAGAAGGAATGTAATATGCAGCCCTGTCAAGTGTAAAACATATTGAAGGTTTATTTTTAATGAACATTGCTGAATCGAAAGTGACAGCTGACATTTCCTGCATTGGAGAATATCATCGATTACATGTACTGCATGCTCATCACCTTGACCTTATACCTATTCCTGCTAAGCATTTACCAAGAAAAAATAAGCAACCACGAAGCTACATTCAAATAAAGTGGTTATTCTTAAGTATTCAAAACAAGAGAATCTAGCAGTGTTGGAAAGTAAAATGAATATGAATACCCCCACTGTTGATTTAGTAATCAATCAGGAATTGAAATGCAACTTTCTGCATGTTGTTTCAAATGACACCACTAATGCAAAAAATACCTTCAACAGCGGAGGAACAGCTATATGTCGAACTTTAAACACATATTCAGCAGTGTCAACCTGAAGCATAGTAGCTGTTGCAAGTGGAAGAGAACATTACTCTTATAATACATAGGAAGATAGACAGGAATTTTAATTACTATTTTCGAGATGCTAGTTCTGGAAACAGCATAGCTAGATATGTAGGAATGTTTTACGAGTGGAAGCATGAGTATTCACAATGTTAAAATGAGCACATTTCTTGAGATGTTACAGAAAGGTATTTATACCTTCCAGTTCCTGATCAGAAAATTGAGAATTTTTCTGATCTCGTAACAAAAGCTTTTCATGATATGCAATGCACTGACTGTGGTTGTAATTTACAGTCAACACTACAACATCTAGTTTTTAATAAGTACCTTTCAGTAATGGTTCAGAGATATAGTATAGATGTAGGAAAAAGATCACATTGGTTATGAATTTTTGTAAATAGTCAGATTTTTATTTTCACCAAAACTTTTAAAACACATGCAATTATTTTTCATGAGGGAGCATCCATTCGCTGTGGACATTTCAGAACATGGGTACATACAGAAGTAGATTGGCTTGTCTGCATCAACTCTATAGTCACACACCATGCTAGATTTGCAAAAGGGTTTAAAGAATGCTTACCTAATGTTGCTGTACCCCAACATTTAAAATATGTTGCACATTCTTTTTAAATATATAGTGCTAGGGAGCGAAACAAGTAAACAGTAGGAGGTAGAACAAAAAAAAGAAAAGTACAGCGTTTTAAAAAGAAATGAGTTCTGACTAGCAGTTAGAATGGTATGGGAAGATTTAGGTATATTGTAATGTACTTCTTATATGTGTAGGTGGCCAAATTAAAGACACACACACACTTTACAAGAAGCATTGTAATTAAATTAAAAAGGAAATCAGCCTACTTTAAGTACTAGTTGATGGAGTCTCTGAAGTACTTCTTTTTCAAGCGTGGTAGTTTCTACAAAGGTCTGGGAATCTGTTCAGTGATTACACTCTGGACCTTTTTTGAAAATATAATATTAAAAAAATATTTTTAAAGAAATATCAATTATTAACTTCTTAGAGTGAATACAGATTTGAAAAGAAGCATTTTAATGACAATTTAGAGATAATTAGAATATTTGAAATTGAACATCCGGTTAATAGAAAAAAATGGGATCCCACACTGCATGTTGGGACCCCTAGTATTGTAGAAATACAAATTTAAATTCTGTTTTTAGGTCTCTTTTTGACTGAAAAATCAAGTTAAATAGTAGTTATGGTGTACATTGTTGATGGTCCTGTGACCTACCCCATTTCAAGAACACTGCATAGTTTAAACATCAGTTTGTGGTGTTCCTGAAGTACTTCAAAAATGTAGTGTACCAGTTGGTTCACAATTTGAGGATGGTATTCTACAGGCTTCAGGCCTATGCAGAGCTTTAATTGCTCTTTATCTTTCATTGTCCTGAGTATGTCTAAAATTAGAGTTAAAGCTAGTAAAGCCTGTACGGTTGCCACCCTACCTGGGAATAAATGTATGACCCCCTTACCCAAGAATGGGCATCTAAACCGAGGTTATGGCATTGAGTGCCCGACAGAAGCGAAGACTGCAGGATATGAGACCACATCTCTCTGTAGATGAGGATGATTCTGGCTGTTTGCAGGCCATTTTGCCAGGTACCCCCACTAAGGTGAACACTGATACTGAAGAGATGGAATGTCTCCCTAAGAAGGATCCTATTGAATTCTGTACTCAAGGGCCCGATAATATATCATTATTGCCTGTTGATCGCATGTCCACAGGTGAACTAGTTCCTGGTCAACTTATATTGGCAAAAACAGAGATTGGTGACATGGAATGTCTTGCACAGCTCTCCAGTGAATTGCCTGATGGAGGAGATAAACCTGTCAGTTTGATCCAAGTAGTCTCACACAATGGCTGCCCATTGGGGACAAGCTAATTGGAGAGTTTAACTATGTTAAAACTTTAAAGATGTATGCCTTTGGATTGATGTAATGTACAAACAGTCAGGGCAGTTTCAGCCAATGAAAGAAGATAAGTTTTGCCAATGAGATCAGACTGTAGATAAGAATAATCAGATAAGTCTTTATGATATGATATAAGATATGATATGATAATATATGATGTGGCATTTATAACGCGGCTGTACACAAGTGTTTCTAGGTATGGCAAGACAAGGAGGGGGAAACAAGGGAGGACAAAATAATGATCTTACTAGGACTTGTGTCATTCAGATTGCTCAAGTGCAGGGAAGAGGGAAGGGGAGAAGTGCCAGGGGGGAGGGGAAGTGCAATTAACTCACAAGTGCAGCCAGCGGGCGGCTAATAAGTGCAGAGAGAAGGGACTGTAGGGTTGCAGATACAGATCCTTAAGTGCTGGGGAGCCCCGAGGCAGTGCAAAGGCAACTCTACATGCAGAGCCTGGGCCTGAGTTCAGAGGGTGACCAGGTGACCAGTGCGCAGAACAGTCAGGTGCTTCAGCAGGGGAGAGGAAGAGAGAAAGCGGAAGCTAAAAGGAAGGTTGTAAGTTGCTTCCAGAACCAGAGGTGGTTCTGCTCAAGTTAAAGAGAGGCAGGGAGGCTGTTCCAGAGGGATGCCCCAGCCGAGGAGATAGATCTGCCCCCAACTCTCTGCTTGGAGAAGCATCTGACCCTCAGAGGGTTGGAGGCGGATGAGCGGTGGGCTTGAGAAGGAAGATGTTTTGGAATAGAAAGTTGGAGGTAGAGCAGTCCCAGGAGCCAGAGAGCCTTGTGGACAATGCAGAGGATCTTTGAGTTTATCCTTGCAGCCACGGGGAGGCAGTGAAGAGATTGCCGAGCTGGAGAGTTATGATCCCTGGGCTTGAGGCCAAGGACAAGTCTCGCAGTCCAGTTCTGGGTAAGTTGTAAAGGTCAAAGAGTAGAGGCAGGAATATTCAGAAAGAGGCTGTTTCAATAGTCCAGCCTAGAGAAGACCTCAACTGTGGAGACAGTGAGCGGGGTAAAGTGAGAAAAGGAAGAATACCTCTGAGTAGGTGCAGCTGATAGTTCGACTTCGTATATATGTCATAGATGCGAGGAGAGAAGGAGAGGGTGGAGTGGAAGATGACACCAAGGTTCTTAGCCTCACAGGAAGGAGCAGGAAGAGGGTCCAAAGTGGGCGTCCACAGAGAGAGAGAGGAAAGGAGGAAGCAGGTGTCCCAATGAGGATGATCTTAGTCTTACTGGCATTAAGGCAGAGAACATTGGTGGCACACCATAACTCAATTGGGGCCATACCGTCTGGTATGAGAGAAGAAGCAGAGGTGGCTGAGGGGAACTTGAAAGAGAGCTGAGTGTCATCCACATAACTTTGAAAAGTGGATCAGAAAGTAGCGTTGCGGTGGGTAAGAGGTGCCAGGTAGTGGTTGAAGAGCCCGGGAGAGAGGTTAGACCCATGGGGAACACCACAAGTAGAGAGAGAGAGATAGAAGAGAGGAAAAACCCCAGTTGGACCTGAGAGCGTCGGTCAGTGAGAAAGGAGGTCAACCAGGCCAGGGCCTGATCAGTAATACCAAGTGTTAGGAAATGTTTATCTTTACTGCACCTTTCTTTCCATCTTTATGGAACTCCCAAATGTTTTGCTTTTTTAAAATTCTGACCTATACTTTTGCAATACAGTGAAGCCTTAAGATTCACTGCACTGGCCTTTGCTCATATGTTATGGGGAAACTGATATATCTTCAGGCTGTCAGTACTGGGAAACCTTGTTTCCTTTAGTCGTGTTAGTGTGTTACTACTTTGGTTACTTTTGTATCACTTGTGGTAACTTTTTCTCATTGTGCAATGCCGCTTACACTGCAGTACAATGGGGTGCATTTTTGATTTGCCCTAGACTAACACTCACAGGATTTTTGGTCAGTCTAGGTGTGCTGAAAGGATAGGTTGGTGGCAGCAGTGACTTTTCCCCACATTTTGGGGATTCTCATTTTAGCTTTACCACGTTTGGTTACTAACTGTGGCTACTGGTCAATCTACATGGCTCATTCGTGCCATGAGTTTTTCCGCCTGTTCTTTTGCCATCTGGTCATTTAGCCTTCTTCCTGGTCTGAGAGGCCAGGACAATCCTTATAGGGACTTCCAGTGCCCGGGAAAGCAGAAGCTTTTGGCAGGCTACTGGAGGGCTGTGTGTGTTTGCTGGCAGGATGTGGGCTGGGTCTGTCTGACTCCAATACACAAACTGGTTTCAGTTGTCTGAGAGGTATGCATGAATGTTCCCACCAATGGTCCTGATTGGACCACTGCTAGGATGTGTGTGTGGGCTAGTCCAGCTATTGGCTAGTGGGAGTTTCAGCACTAACCTGGCTTTTAGGATAAGAAGAGGACCCCTGCACCCATTCTTCAGAGATCCTGGAGAAACCTGAAGGATCCAAGTATCCTACCCAGCTGTGAGACCCACAAAGAGACCTGAGACCTGACTGAAGGAGGCCTGGCAATCAACTTCTGCTGCTGTCCTGGAGGAGCCATGTCTTGCTCTTGATCTTTAGTAGTCCTATGAAGGAGCTACGACCCTTGAAGTGAAGGGACCATCCGTTTTCGATGTCTGCTCTTGTCCTGCCAAAGGAAGCCTTTGGAAGTGCTCTGGAACTGTCCTGTGGCTGGCCAGCTTTGATTTTGGGCTACTGTACTGCAGGCATCGCTGTACCAAGTTTAAGCATTGTGGAGAAAGAATACAGAAGGAAGATTACAGTGAAGATTGGCGAGCAAGTCTTCACGGGTGTTCAGGAGAGCAGAATTCTCAAACAACTCAATGGCCCTCATTACGACCCAGGCGGATTTTTTCCGCCATCGGCGGACTTTTCCGCCATGGCGCAAAGTCCCTTTACGCCATGGCGGATGGCGGACTTACCGCCCCATTCCGAGGTCGGCGGGGCGGTAAGTCCCCATTGACCCATTTACCCTTCCCCATTCCCATTTCGGCCCCATAGGGTATAATGGGAGTGGGGAAGGAGTTAATTACGCCACCGTAAATTACGGTGGCGTAATTAACACCAAGTTCCCATAGCGCCATGGATTTTTACGCCCGCAAAAAGCGGGCGGAAAAATGACCATGGCGCTCTGGGAACTCGGAATTGGCGGTAAGGGGTCGGCGCAGCTAACGCTAGCGTAAACCCCTTACCGCCAGGGTCGTAATGAGGGCCAATGTAATCTGAGTTGCCAGGCTCCCCTATGGAAAAGTCAACTCTTGGGAGACTGGAAGGGTATAATTGCTACAGATACTGCAGACAATTGTTGTCGGACAACTGTAGAGCTGGAGCATATGAAAGTGCCAATGGAAAAAAACAGTAAAATAGAGAACTGAATCAGCAAGCTCCCACAATTGTTACTCCGATTATCGTTGTGAAGCAAGTTAAATCATTTCTGCCAACGCTGTTGAGAGGCGGTCCAAGTCCCCATATTACAAGTTCAACAGAATATCTTTAGCCCTAAATACTGTCTATCGAGGAACCTGCATGTTGGTAAAACCTTTATGTCCCCAACTGCTGATGCATACTTATTGTAGCTGGTAGTAAGTATTTATGTATTTACATACAGAGAAACTTTTCTTGTCTGCCTATTATTTGAAATAATCATATGACTAGTGTGCAGTAGGAACCTAGCTGGCCCATAGAGCTGGGGGTTTTACAACAGCACTTTAAGATGAGTAGCAGCACCCTCGAGATGGATGGGGATGCAGATTAATACTCTCGCATCAAATCAATAATGTCAACTCAATAGTTTGGCAAAGGGAGTCCATTTAATAAGTACAAAAAACTTGCACATGAATATCAGCAATCACTCGATCTTCCTTCTCGCTTCAACTCCAATTAATTTCAGAAAAAACACATCATTTACACCAAAAACTCGTCATCACTGATGTGTAACTCTTAAAATCTGGCATGCAATTCTGTTGGTTCTAGGAATCTAACTTTAATATAGGTACTATATCTGTATATGGTAACGAGGTGAGGGGATTGGATAAACAATGTCAGGTGGGGCATCTAAGCCCTTCCTTCAAAATGGCTACTGTAAACGTCACTAAAAGTACGACGTCTCATTGGTTCTGCTAACTAGAGGAGCCTAGATCACTTGGTCCACTATGATTGGGTTGGCAAGAACCCCACTCATACTTTTCCACTTGCTTAGCAGTGTGCAGAATAGCCGGCCAGGTGCAGGGAGTTCATCCATACCCCATCCTCCATCCAATTATTGCTACAATCAATCATCACCTCAGTGGTCATGTGTCAATTATTTCTTTGTGGTTGGGCTCGAGACTGCTTCTTGGTCTGGAAAAGTTGAGATCCATGCGTAGGTGTGAATGTTTCATCCCTTCTCGCTCGTCTGGTCACGTGATTCTGACACTGTGAAATTGTCTTATTCTTCATGCAATTTGTGTATTGGATTTAATTCTTCCAGCCATCTGTCATATGTGGCTTATCTTGAGCTTCTGAACAGGATACTCTGCTCTTCTCCTCATTAATTGTATCCACTGTGGGTCTATTTCAGTTGATACGACCTTGGCTCCTTGGCACGATTTGCCTTCGTCCGAGTTTCTCTCTGTCTGTTATTCTGCAAAGGTCTCCTCTTGAGACCTTTAGTAACCTTTAGTCAATTCTGGTCTTGTGCAGAGTGGAAGTATACTAATATAAGATGCTCCTTTTGAGGTAGGTATGTATAGGTGGCGCTTGCCACAATCTATCACAAATTCTTGCTTCTTGTGGTCCCTTGCATATGTACGCAATTAAACTAACTGAATATCTTCATCATGCTCATGGCATAAGTTTTTGACATTGGACATCAATTATTTCACTTTAGACTCAGGATGTCACTTATCCATTGTTTTTCGTCTCTTTTCATCATTCACAGGTCGCCATCTCTTCTATATGTGAGTCAGTCCGGGTTCTCGTGACGTCACCATTCGTCTTCCTTCAGTATCTTTTTAGCTTCTTCAGGGATTGCATTCTGACAATCGTCATTCTGTCTCATTTGTCGATATGGTTTTCTCAATGGGTACCTTACTGTACAGGTTTTCATAGGTGTTGGTACGTCAAACAAGTGATGTTCTTCTGATAGGTACTGGACAGAGCCCAACTGCGGCTCTCTGCTGGTTTATTTGCTCATCATACGTCACATATTTCGGCGTGAACATTCCTGGTACTTCAAAATGGATGGTTGGATTGTGAATCGAGCTTGGTACCTCCTCTACACTAGACATTAAAAAGATTTACAATCAAAATAATTGTCAATGTTTGCATGTCTGTATATTTTGTTTGCAAAACTGATGACATAACTAGTTTCTACATCTCGGTTTCCTGGTTAAGTTTGTATTAACTGCTATGTAAATTTCATATGCTTATAAAGATTTTAAAAAAGTTTGAGCAAAAATGAAACATAGGCTTTGTGTATGTAGTTATTTATTTTATATTGTGTATTTTAGTAAAATGTATAGACGTTCCTTTGCAGGTGCACAAACTATTCAAATTGCTGCAAATCTATTTGGAATTTGCCGATGCAAAACCAGGTTTGTACTTTCCTGAGTGCTTAGTGTAGCTGCTGTACTTTATTAAGGAGATTTGCACCCGTGGAAGGGTGCTTGGCAATCAGCTGGCTGGAACGACGAGTGGGAAATCAAATTCCGTGCCTGCTGTCCCAGCCACCTCACACCTTTCCCAGGGGGCTGCCATTTATTTTAATGTTTTTTACCTGGGGAGGTAACTGGGAGCCTCCCTACCTCACCTTAGTCCCTTTTGCATTTGGCAGCTGCCATTTTGTGTTGTCCCTCGGGAAATAGGCTGTGAAGCAGCGCAAATCTCTCCGGGAGAACGTTTCGCACACTGGATAAACCCTGGGAATGTCTTTCACCCCTTTGGCAGGAGGCTTAAATGGTCAGTAACATGTCAGACCCTCGTCACGGAGGGGGGGGCTACAATCATGTATAGGAAACAAATGTTTTAGCAACACTTACTGTACATAGTACTGATGTTTTTAGGAAACATACAATTAAGTCATTACTTTTAATAGTATTTATTTAGATTATTTAAATGTTATAAACAGAAAACAGTTTGGATGTAAAAGTAACATTTACACATAGAATTCAGTTCAGAGAGTTTATTTCTCTACTTAATGATTAATAATCAGAACCTTAATTGGTTGAGTCCTCGGAAGACATCCAGTATTCATATCGTACTATTATGGAGAAAGAAAGTCAGTAATCTTCTTCATATTTCTATTATGAAATATATTGCATTTTCTTTGACAGATGTTATGGTTTCCAGCCAAACAAAATGAGGCAACCATTAAAGAACTTAGGTAAGTGATTTTGAATTGCACATCTTACTATCTATTCAAGGAACAAACTTTAGTGGCAAAGACGGTAAGGTGAGAACTTAAAGCCAAAAAAACTGAATTTCAGCTAAAGTCACCTTGACATTGCACTCCCTGTTGTGCAGCCTATGACCACAATGATGTCATCACAGATGACATCCCTTTTGACATCACAGCTGACATTACTGGTGACATCAGCTCTCCACTCACCAGGGCCAGGGTAGAACTACTGCGCACGGTCACAGTTGTCTTCTGGTTAATGGATGGTCCTTCAATTGCAGACCTTGCTGTCTCTATGCGGGACTCTATGTTTGTCTTTATGACGCTGCTGTTCCCTGCTTCTGAGCCTGTTGTGGGACTCACTTTGTTCTCTAATGCAATTTAACTCTCCTACTCCCTTGAATCTCACCCTGGGTGGTGGAATATGACTCCTGGAGGCAGTCGGTCTCCTCTATCTCGCACTCCTTCATACATATAATTTAGATATCATCTTTTACCAAACTACTACAAATTAAAGCAGTATTGATAAGATGTATGTTTAGCTGTTGACTGTTTTTCACAATGTAATCATTGTTATGAACTATTCAAAAATGTTAAATCACATATTTAAAAACGTAACAGTGATCGAAATGTGTGCAAGTACCTAGAGTGATTGTATGTCTGATGCCATCAGTTAAATTATCATGGTTGTCATATTTAATGTCAATAGTGATGTCATCAGTTAAGTCATACATGATGGTATTAGTGATATAGCCACAATATGACCACAATGATCACAACATAGTTTACATTTCTGATGACATCACACATGACACCACTGAGGATATCACTTATGACATCACTAATTACATAATCTATGACATCACTAATGGCATCACTGATGGAATCACCAATCACATTACAACACTAACTGGCTATGGCCAGTGGTTACAGCTTTGGCTGTGCCCACTGTACATGTTCATACATTAAGGGGCCACTAGCCATGGTGTTTTGCCTCGGCCAGTGAACATGGCCTCCGGTAATGTCTACAGTGATGTTATCAGCGAAAATATCTGTGATATCGTCTGTGATTTCATCACTGTGGTCATATGCTGCAAAGTTAAGGTGGCTTTAGTTGAATTTCAGGAGTTTTGTTGCATTAAGTTCTCACCTTAATATGTTTTCCTTGAATATATATATTTTGTAGAAACTTGATTGGACATTCCTTTATTTTAGACTTTGCTGTTTGGGTTTGTACTGTGTCATATCCACACCCTTCTTGAGAGTATATCCTACCCTCGGCCCACATTGCCACAAAAAGTGAAGGAGAAATAATCTCTTGATTGTGCCTGAGTTAACTTTACGATTGTGTTAGCTCTTAGTTTGTAGAAGTGTGAAAGCTGAGTAGACGCTTTAGCCTCTAATCATCCTTGTACTCCTGCAGGGCAGAAGCCAATCGTAACAGGGTGTCCACAAAATGTGCTGCCTTTGCTGTCTCTGTGTTAGTCGTCAGGGCATCCTTCAATGACCTTTCCTCTTCCTTTACTCCTCCAGATCCTTCTAACAGGGCCTCAGCCTTCCCAGCCAAATCCAGTGATTGCCAATCCTACATGGGCCAGGAGTGCAAGAGCAAACAAATATCATGAGATTCCCCACTCCTCATCTATCATGGGAGGAATCTCTGTGAGGAGAAAGGCAGATCATCATCATCCATTCCGCACTCCTCTTCCCCTCTGAACATCATAAGCATGACATGATTAAAGTAGATAACAAGTAGTGAACTTGTGACTCGTAAAAACTGTGACACAAATCCACAGAAACCAAAAGAAGGTAAAAACATACCTGAGATTATGAGAACCAATAATTACAACTCCCAAATAAAAACAATCGATTACAAGTGTAGAAATCTTACAATAACGATAACTACGTACAAATCATACATTAACTATTTACTAATACAACCTACTCTACACATACAAGAAACCTACATAAGCAACAAAATCGCAAGTGGGAGGGATGACAACAACAACAGTCATGATGAAACTGGAAAAGGGTACACTTTAAGTTATTTGTTTTTGTTTTTTTGGGGAAAGAATTAGTGTGACGCCATTTATTTTCCCCTCAGCCCCTTTCTCACGTCTCCCTTCCCACAACATGGCCTGGCACCCCTAAGCATCTCACACCAATCTCCTCGATGTTTGCACTCCGCCAACCTGACTTATCTATTGGCTACAGTCCTTCCTGCTTTTGGCTGTCATGCTCCCTCTCTTTTCACGCTTTGGCCATAGACACAGAAAAGAGAATTTGACCCTTTTCTATTTCCTATGGTGGTAGCCATCTATGCTATTTTACAATAGATTATATACACACAATACGCTCCCAATCCATCTCCCTTCAAACATAAAAAAAACCTTAAAGTCAATTTTATCCTCAGCCAGAGCCCCCAGGTGTGAATAGCAATCACCCCGGCTTTTGCGGGGATACCTAGGCTTAGGCTTGTTGGCCATTACTGACCGTGTGTTCCCTCAAACGTGGTTGTGATCACCATATTTCATACTCTACATGCCATGCACTTCTGCCATACTCACTTGTGGAATTTGTGTCCTATGCCACCAAGAGTCTCCAACATGTACTTATATTTTATATGAGCACACACACGTTCCTTAAAAATGTAACAATCACAAATCACTGTAAAAGTCATAATACAAATATCATTTTTAAAAAAAATGTAATTAACATAGATAAAAGGGAACTAAAATACAAATATAATATTATTTGTTTATTGATTGTGGCCTCTGCTGCTTCCCCCTGCCACCACACTCTGCACCCTAGGTCCTGTTTACCATTGGGTTGGTTTTCCCTCAAAGCCTCTGCCATTAGACACATCACATGGATGGAGGCGCCCTATACAAATATCAAGCCACTAGAGGACATTAACCCCCACATGCATCCTTAATCTCCCAGGGAGAGATGCCTCCCTTACAAAAGGGCCTTGGAGGGGCGGGTGATATGATATGATATGGCATTTGTAACGCGCCTATACACAAGTGTTTCAAGGCATGATGAGGCAGGGGGGAGGGACAAGGGGAGACAGACAACGATCCTACTAGGCCAGGTGTCATTCAGATCGCGCAAGTGCAAGGGTAGAGGGGAAGGGAAAGTGCAAGGGGAAAGGGAGAGAGGAAAGTGCAGTACAGAGTTGATAGACTACACAATAAATAATAGGGCCAGCTGGTGGCAAGTGCAAGGTAAGTGCCGGGAGGAGGGGGTGTAGGATTCAGAGACAGTCCCTTAGTGCAGGAGGCAGTGCAGGGAAGAGTGGCTGGGCCAAGGACCGAGGTCGCTGACTGGCCCAGTTGCAGAATTCAGAGTAGGTTCAGTGATATAAGCGGGGGAGTGAGGGAGAGAAAGCAGAGGCAAATAGGAAGATTTTGAGGTGCTTCCGGAACCGGAGATGGTTCTCCTCAAGTTTCAGGGAGGCAGGAAGGCTGTTCCAGAGGGAGGCCCCTGCTACGGAAAGAGATCTACCTCCAACTCGTTGCTTGGAGAAGCGGCTGACCCTGAGGGAGTTGGAGGTGGATGAGCGAAGAGCTCGAGAAGGAAGATATTTAGGAAGAGAGAGTTGAAGGTATTTTGGCCCAAGGCCCCAGAAGGCCTTGTGGACAATACAGAGGGTTTGAACTTAATCCTCGCAGCAACTGGGAGCCAGTGTAGTAAATTCAGACCTGGAGAGATATGGTCACTGGGCTTGAGGCCAAGGACAAGTCTCCCAGTCCTGTTCTGGATGAGTTGCAAAGGGTTGAGAGTAGAGACAGGCAGATTTAGATAGAGGCTGTTACAGTAGTCCAGCTTCGAGAGAACCAGGGCTCTAGAGACAGTGAGCTTCTGGGGAAGGAGAGGAAAGGAAGGATACCTCTGAGGAGGTGTAGCTGGTAGTGTGACTTCTTAGAGACGTCAGATATGTAAGGAGAGAAAGAGAGTGTGGAGTCGAAGATGACCCTGAGGTTTTTTTGCCTTGCAGGTAGGAGCAGGAAGAGGTCCAAGGGAGGCCGGCCAGAGAGCTGCAGGGAAGGAGGGAGTGGGTGTGCCGATGAGTAGAATCTCAGTCTTACTGGCATTAAGGCAGAGGTTGTTGGCGGTACACCATCCATGGATAGCAGAAAGACAGTCAGAGATGAGGGAAGGGGAAGTGGAGGCCGAGGGTAGCCTGAAAATGTGCTGGGTATCATCTGCATTGCACTGAAAGTTGGGACAGAGAGCGGCGATGCGTTGGGCGAGAAGTGCCAGATACTGGTTGAACAGCCAGAGGGAGAGGTTAGATCCCTGGGGGACACCAAAGGTAGAGAAAAAGATGTCAGAGAGGAAGGACCCCAGTTGGACCTGGGAGGGTCGATTGGAGAGGAAGGAGGTCAGCCATGACAGAGCCTGACCAGTGATACCCAGGTTATCACAGAGACGGTTAAGCAGGATGGTGTGGTTGACAGTGTCAAAGGCAGAAGAGAGAGATCGAGCAAAATGAGACTACAAGGGGTGTTAGAGTCAAGGTTTGAGAGCAGGTCCTCAAGGATGTTTAGGAGAGCAGTTTCAGTGCTTCTGGCAGCTCTGAAGCCAGACTGATGGTCATGAAGACTGCCAACAGATTCAGCATGGAGATTAAGCTGGGAGATGGCCAGTTTCTCCAGGAGCTTGTAGAGATCAATCCCTGGAGACAGGGCAGTCTCTGGGACTAAATTGTCCACAAGTCAGCATAATCATGTGGCATTAAGAGAGGGTTTTCAATACACTCTTCATCATGGCTGCAGATTTTTATTCCTTACACTTCAAGGCCTCTTTCCTTAGCATTATTCACAGTAGCGCCTACTGGCAGCCTATGTTAACTTATCTTGCCACATTCTGAGCATCAGAACCTGATTTTAGGCTGCTTCAGGACTTTCAAGGAATACGGGAAGAGATAACTCATCAAAACCCGTAGAGGTCGCTGCATGTAAGCGGTCATGAACAGTATTTGATTCATGTACAATTAGCACATCCTGAAGGTAATCCTTCTTACTCCTGCACATAGTTTAGAAGCATGTTTGTAACTAAACCTTGGGAACTTGAGTCACTTGTTTTTTGAGGATGAACTAACTACGGCCAGATAGTACGCTGAGAGCGCTATTAGAGAATGCACATAAATGCAATACTGACTGGAGGAATTTTCCTCTGGATGTATACCTGTCATGATGCCTATCCCCGGGGACCCAGACCAAGTCCAGCAACCCCGGAAGCAGGCATCAAGTTACCCCAAGCAAGCCCAACAACCCCCGCTACGGGCTATTTCGGTGCAGTCCTGGCGCCTATGGCGCCAGGCTCATATGGAGTGTCAGTCCTGGCGCCACAGGCGCCAGGCTCATAGATTAAAACTTACCTGATGCAGACCATGCTGCAAACTTACCTGATGCAGACCATGCTGCAAGAGCTCCAAGCCAAACAAGGCTTGGAAGGGACTATTTTACCTCGGGACTTTTTTTTTACTCGGGTGGGGCTGGGGAGGAATACTTACCTGGGACTACTTAGGAGACTATTTAAACCACGCCCGAAGAGCAGCACACGCTTCGCGTTATTCTGCATCCAGCAGCGTAAGGCTCACCGTGCCTGCAAGTCTGCATCCAGTCTTCTGCCACGCCCGCCTCGAGTTTGGAGCTCCTAGAAAAAGGGAGAATGAAGGAGAAAAGGTTAGAACAAGAGCAATACCTTTGATCCTTACCTGAATTCACGATCCATCATGCCTTCTAGCTGGAAGAAAGAAGTTATTCTATGTGCGTCGCCTCGCCTGCTGCAGCGCCGCGTGTTAGGCAGAAACCTGTGCAGTTCCCTTTGGGAACACTGCAAAAGATTTAGGACTACAGGTGTTAGCAGTAAACCCACTTGGTAGCAGACTGTACCACCCAGATTTACCTGGTAGCTGTGGCTGGGCAGTCAGACTTCCCTCAAGAAGAGTTAGGCAGTATGCAAAGTATACACAATAGGCACTCAGACACAATAGCACAAGCAAACACTGACCAGAGCTTTGGTATCAAAGTATATAATTATTTATTTAAAAACACACTATTTGAAACACTCCAGCACTCTTATTGTAAAACACTCTAAAAACAGTTACTATTATGATATATACAACCCTTATTCCTTATCAGACAAGTCTTAGTTAACATCACTTATTTCCAGACAGAGGTGAGCGCTTAACTATAGATGGCACTCCAATAAGTTCATGAAAAAGGGAGGGAACACTTTTAGCAAGGCAGAAGAGCAAAAGTCACTAGTGAGCCAAAGTCCATAGGCTAGGCCCACTCTTAGAGAGAGCAGAGCACAAATGCGCCCAAGATCACACAGTTACACTAGGCTTTGAAAGTCTTGCAGAGAGTTCGAAAAGAGTTTAGAGAGGCTCAGAAAAGTTTAGCCAGGGTGTCCCAGGCTAACCCAGGTTCGAAAGCCGGGGGCTAAATCTACCCCGTACAGTCGGTGGCAAGGGAAGCCAGGCGGAACACAGTACCTTAAGTGGGAAGGATCCTCCAGTGGTGGCAGCTGTTCCTGGCAGCGGGTACAAGTCTCGGCGTCGTCCAGGGGAAGAGAAGATCTCGACTTGGAGGAAAGATGCAGGTCGTTGCACTGCCAGGGAAGAAACCAGCCGCAGAGTTTTCCGGTTAAAGGTATTACCCTTTATTTTGCGGTCGTGGCAAAACGTGGTATTCCGGTTGCCGGGGTGCTTGGCACAGGCAAGGCGGCCACGAGATGCATCAGGAAGGCAAAAAGACAGTGAAACTGGTTATCCCCACCAGTCAAAAGAAGAAGACTCTCCGGCGGGAGATCTCCTCTGTCGTTGGGAAAAGTGGTGAGACGGTCCAGCAGGCCTCCATCGGTGGTGTCGTCGTGGCAGGTCGGCTCAGCTTCTCCCTCATCAGATTCTTAGGTCCTGTGGCGACTTCTGAAGTTCCAGTCCCCAAAGCCCTACTTTTATGCAGAAAACCCCCATTCACTCAGCCTAGCTGTCACTCAAACATGCTAAGTGGTGAGCCGGCCGGCTCACCACTTGGGCCAATCAGGACGGAGTCCGACTTGAGTTGCCTAGGCAACTCGGTCCAGGGTGCCTAAATCCCCCTCCACCCCTCCTAAGTACACCAGACAGAGTGGCACCACTTTGGAGGGCTTATGTAGAGAAGCCCGCCAAAAAAGTGGAACAAAGGGCTCGACTTGGGTTGGAGTCACAGAAGACAACACAAACACCATTTTAGAACCGAGTTTTGGCAAAAAATACCAACCGGAGAATTAATAATAATTAAATAAACCGGCGGTATGTTCGAGGCTATCGTAATTAAATAAATAAAGATAGTAGCCTCGAACAATGGGAAAATCCCATAGAGAAATATTCGCCCATGAATATAAAAAGTATTATCCACTGCCACCAGCCAAAACTTGATCAGGGGGGATGGAGACGTGCCCCCTCGACTAACAGACTCCGGGGAAATCGAATTGCCCCAGCCAGTACGTCCACAATATGATGGTTTGTACTGGTTCTGTTCAGAATTCAAGACTAGTAAAGTCAATAGTGACTTTACATGCCCTGGGAGACAGTAGTCAGTCCCAGGGTATGGAGTCTATACTGGGGGGTCACTATGACACCCCTGTGTTAC
This sequence comes from Ambystoma mexicanum, assembly GCF_040938575.1. Taxonomy (NCBI): domain Eukaryota; kingdom Metazoa; phylum Chordata; class Amphibia; order Caudata; family Ambystomatidae; genus Ambystoma; species Ambystoma mexicanum. The sequence goes on from NC_090934.1 coordinate 623,498,043, forward strand.
TGCACTGAGGGTGCTGTGTAACACACATCACAAAAACACATGAAGCCCTATGGAGTAAAAGACCCCATAGCCCATTAAACACATCTAGAGTCAAAGGAATACACTCAAATCATGTCCAAGAGTGAGGGTAAAAGAGTCTCACTCTTGGCTGGAGAAAAAAAAAAAAACCCCAAAAATCCAGCAAAGCTGCTGGGGGACTCACTAGGTTAGGAAATTCAGCCTAAACAGAGAATTCTCCCTAACACCGCGCTGAACTCACCGGCCTTCGCAGCATCTTCACATTTCACCGCATCCTCCAGCATGTTACCGCCGCACTCCGGCACCTAAGGAGAAGACAAGAACAGCAAGGTGAGCCAAGGGAATACACAGAGGAATACCCCCCCATAGACTTACCTGATTTTACCACCCGGGGTACTATTCTTCTTCACGGGTCGGCGCAGATTCCACTGCATCCTAGCTGAAACCCGGCCCCTAAGGGGAAACAAAAGGTGAGCAAGGTGAAACAAGGGACTAACAAGGGGAACCCTCCTCACCACAAAAGACTTACCTGATTTTACCGCCGGAGGCATTATTCCCCGAGACTTCATACTTTCTCTCAGCGCCTGAATAAGGGAGAAAGCAACAGGTTACATATGGACATTATTTTATCGAACTGTGTTGGATAATACAAATCCTTACCAGAACATTACCGGTTGCCACGAGGAACTCTTCAGTAGGGTCAAGCTGCAACCTGTAAGGAATCGGACAGGGGTGAAAGTCAGGCATTTGAACTCTTACGAACTACATACTTACGGCGTCTTGCCAGGAATATCGGAGTCAATATTGTCCTGGAACTCACCAATTCCTTCAAGCCAGTGAAGCAACTGGTTATCTACACGCCCCTGCGCTCAAAGCAGGATGGAGAGCTCATCTTTACAAATCATCAGGTGAGACTATAAGAGGGAACATCCAAGGTGATCAGTGGGCAGAACAGCAGGGTGGGGGGATTACATACGCAATGGCTGCCCTGGATCTACGAGGACCATTGGTATGATGAAATGTGAGGTCTGAGTATCCTTCTTCAAGCTCAGCAAGCGGACCTCTACGCTTGTCGGGTGTGGTCGTTTCCCGAGTCTGACTCCATATGGCTTTTATCAGCAACTCCTACCACCATCTTGGGTGGTTTTACAGGGCAATCCCGTAGAAAATGTCCAGAAGTTCCACAATATAGACACAATTGCATTTGCCGTCTCCTTTCTCTTTCCTTCTGGGTTAAGGGTCCTTTAACCCTGCCTATCTGCATGGGTTCTGAAGACCTTTAGACATTCCGCCTACACCATGGCACACCTTATTGTTAGACTTTATTACCGATCCACCTTCTTGTAATGGGTTTAACACCATTCTAGTTATTGTGGATCTTTTTTCCAAGAAGGCCCACTTTATTCCTTTAAAAGGACTACCTTCAGCCTCAATCCTGGCCAAAGAATTCCTCAATTCCATTGTTCGCATACATGGATTTCCATCCGTGTTGGTCTCTGACTGGGGCAGTCAATTCATTTCACATTTTTGGAAAAAATGCTGTCATTGGCGCAAATCGATGTGAGATTATCGACCAGTCACCCCCCCCAGACCGATGGTCAAACGGAGAGGACCAAACAGACTCATGAACAATACCTGCGTTGTATGTTACAGCAGACAGAGAGTAATTGGAAAGACATTCTTTGGATCGCAGAATATGCATACAATAATTCAGTACACTCTGGAACTGGACAAAGCCCCTTTTATACCTTATATGGGCACCATCCTCGAACCTCAGACCTTGACTCACCCCAAGACTTAGAAATGCCCACAGTGGACCATCTGCACGCTACGATTACACAAGCCTTTAAGGAAGCAACTACACATTTAAAACAGGCGAAAGAAAAATACAAGAAAGATGCTGATCGGCATAGAAGTTATTCTCCACAATACCAAATAGGGGACCAAGTATGGTTAGCCACAAAACATATACCTCTAAAGGGAACACGGACCTTTAACCCCAAATATTTGGGACCTTACTCTATTAAGGCCATTATCAACCCGGTGGCTGTCAAGTTGGACTTACCTGCTAATATGCAAATTCATCCCGTCTTTCATGTGTCACTTTTGAAGCCAGTACAACCAGGGACAAGACTAACCAAGCCACCAGACCCCATCCTTGTAGACAGAGAACCCAAATTTGAGGTTAAGAACATCCTGGACTCCAAACTGATAAAGTCAAAACTTTTTTATTTAATCGACTGGAAAGGTTACGGACCACAGGAAAGGTCATGGGAACCTAGTGACCATGTTCATGCACCCCGATTCGTGAAAAAATTCCACAGTAATTTCCCAGACAAACCGAAACCACAGGGAAGAATGACTTTAGGAGGGGCCTTGGGGGGGGGGTGCTGTCATGATGCCTACCCCAGGGACCCAGTCCAAGTCCAGCAACCCCAGAAGCAGGCATCAAGTTACCCCAAGCAAGACCAACAACCCCTGCTAAGGGCTGTTTGGGTGCAGTCCTGGTGCCTATGGCGCCAGGCTCATATGGAGAGTCAGGCTCATAGATTAAAACTTACCTGATGCAGACCATGCTGCAAACTTATCTGATGCAGAATATGCTGCAAGAGCTCCAAGCCAAACGAGGCTTGGAAGGGACTATTTTACCTAGGGACTTTTTTTTTACTCGAGTGGGGCTGGGGAGGAATACTTACCTGGGACTACTTTGGAGGCTATTTAAACCACGCCCAAAGAGCAGCACACGCTTCGCGTTATTCTGCATCCAGCAGCGTAACGCTCACCGTGCCTGCAAGTCTGCATCCAGTCTTCTGCCACGCCCGCCTCGAGTTTGGAGCTCCTAGAAAAAGGGAGAATGAAGGAGAAAAGGTAAGAACAAGAGCAATACTTTTGATCCTTACCTGAATTCCCGATCCATCGTGCCTTCGAGCTGGAAGAAAGAAGTTATTATATGCGCGTCGCCTTGCCTGCTGCAGCGCCGCGCTGAACTCACCGGCCTATGCAGCATCTTCACATTTCACTGCATCCTCCTGCATGTTACCGCCGCACTCCGGTACCTAAGGAGAAGACAAGAACAGCAAGGTGAGCCAAGGGAATACACAGAGGAATACCCCCCCATATACTTACCTGATTTTACCACCGGGGGTACTATTCTTCTTCACGGGTCGGCGCAGCTTCCACTGCATCCTAGCCGAACCCCGGCCCCTAAGGGGAAACAAAAGGACAGCAAGGTGAAACAAGGGACTAACAAGGAGAACCCTCCTCACCACAAAAGACTTACCTGATTTTACCGCCAGAGGCATTATTCCCCGAGACTTCATACTTTCTCTCAGTGCCTGAATAAGGGAGAAAGTACCAGGTTACATATGGACATTATTTTATCGAACTGTGTTGGATAATACAAATGCTTACCAGAACATTACCGGTTGCCACGAGGAACTCTTCAGTAGGGTCAAGCTGCAACCTGCAAGGAATCGGACAGGGGTGAAAGTCAGGCATTTGAACTCTTACGAACTACATACTTACGGCATCTTGCCGGGAATATCAGAGTCAATATTGTCCTGGAACTCACCAATTCCTTTGAGCCAGTGAAGCAACTGGTTACCTACGCGCCCCTGCACTCAATGCAGGATGGAGAGCTCATCTTTTTAAATCATCAGGTGAGACTATAAGAGGGAACATCCAAGGTGATCAGTAGGGAGAACAGCGGGGTGGGGGGATTTACGCTCAACTCCACGGGTGGTTAATTCCCTTTCTCCGCTTGCAGAAGAATATTCCTATGAGCCAAGCAAACGAAGCTAGGTGGGCCAGTCCAGTCCGTCATCTCGGCCCTGCGCGTCACATTGGTGGAGACCGCAGCAGTCCAGTCTAGATCGACGCCTCTGTGGGAGCCAGGTGAGCGTAACAATACCTTCAGAACTAAGACACACGATCCATTGAAGCCAATGAACTTGGCGAAACCCCTGCCTTTAAAGGGAGAACTTTCATCAATATTGTTGAATTAATGGAAGGTAATGATATCCATTCTGAATTGCCAATACACTGTAATTAACCCATTGGAGAGTGTTTATTTTGTTTTATTTTATTTTTTTATCAAGGCCTAATTATCTATCATGAGATACCAGATTGTTATATACACAGTGCATACTGGGAGTGGGCGTGGGAAATAGCTAGCACTAGGCATCAACAATATCATCATATCCTTCTTGCTGCAGGAATCCTGACCAATCACGTAACTTCAGGGGGCAAGGCATATTCAGGGAGGTGGATTAAAGTAGAAGAGAGCCAGGTCTTTCTGAAACACTCCATCTCCTCCAATGTTACAATGTAGATGCCCCCACAGAAGCCCTGAAGCAAAGTAAGAATGGCAGTCATTGCTTCCTTTCATCTCTGACTCTACTATTGTGTTTTGTGTGTAGGACACTGTGTCCTCACAAACAAATGACAACTTACATTTTGGGAACTTAGCCTGAACATGCCTCATCCTCCAGTATGCCAGTAAAATGTAAAATAGTTGATAAAAAAAACATTTTCAGTAATTCAATTCGTGTTTTGTTAGCATGACGATAATGTGAGGCATAAAAAGCAAACCAATGTATGGCTCCCAATTCTTCCAGTCATAAGGATAGAGTCAGATCATTACTCACCAACCAGGGAGTAATGAGAGAAAAACAGGAAGTGGAAGTGGTTTATTGCCTTGCCTGCGTTAATAGGCTGACAAGATGTAATGGCATACTGCCCTCTATTATGTTTTTGACCTTGAAAACAGCATTAAGGATTTTCGAGAAATGATGTCAGTAATTAGTGTTTTGCAGGAATATTTATCTCAACATACTTTCTGGGATCAAAAGACAAACTAATGATTCATGAGCAGAATTATTGTTGGTTTACTGCTGTGTGTTTACAGAGAAAATGCAGAACAGCTCCTTCAACATTTATCACACTAATATGACAGCAGTACTCATAAATAACCACGTGTGAACACATTTGTGTAAGCAACGTCCGAACCCATCATGCATGTTACTGACAATTACTGACAACTCAATGCCTACCTTATATCTGGCTCATACCGGCTTTATACCTTATATCTGGCTCATACCGGCTTTATATGGCGAGGTAGATCTTTGCTGCGATTCAGTCTTCCTGTGTTCACCGAGGAGCAGGACTAATTCTAAGCTGGACAGAATGATATTTTAGATCATGCGTCATAAACTTCACACTCGAGTTTGAGAGATTAAAAGCTCATGGGGATGGATTGTTATGTATGCTGTAGACGGATTGTGTAGTATTAGTGCTTCTACAATGGAAGGGACATTACCCAGAGAATGTTATCCCTGTGTTCTGTGTGTATTATTGTGCTAATTCAGATCTCCCAAAGTAGCACCACTTTTCTGTACATAAAATGTGCTACCATAAAAGGATCTGAAAAACGACTTAATATTCAAATATTTTATTCAAGTCCTATATGTGTATGTTCCTGAGATGTCAGAAAGGACCTCACATACACTACGCTCACCTGCACTATTTGTGAATCTCCCAGTCCTTGAACAGCGTCAGATCGGAAATCCAGAACCAGGTTGCAGATGCTCCTAACACTAATCTATTTGTTCAAGCTGATGTTGGTGGGCATTTTATTTTATTTATTGTGCATTTGTAAGGCACTTATAGAGCAAGTAAGTTGTGTTTCAAAGCGCCCACAGGGCAGCAGGGAGGGAACATGGGAATGAAAATCAAATATAAGAATGAAAGATAGAGGCAAACCTACTAGACCTTGTGAGCATTCAGAACATACAAGATTAGAGAGAGAGGGAAAGGATGAGGGGTTGGGGGGGTAAGTGCTAGGTGTACCAAGAGGGGAGTGCTAGGGAGTGAGCAGTTTTAAGTGCCTAGATGAGTGGTCAGCTGCCAATAAATAAGTGAAGGCCTGTGGTGGCATTGGCCAGTGGGTGCTAAGACAAGTGCTGGGAGAGCGGGCGGAGACTGAAGACGGTTGGGTGTGGGAGACCAAGACCCAGCAGGACACATAAGGGCCCTGGCCACTAATTGCAGCATCTGTAGGGATTTAGCAGAGGAGGGAGGATGGGAAGGAACAGGTGAAAAGAAAAGTCTTGAGGAGCTTCCGGAATTTGAGGAGATCCGGATCAAGATGAAGAGGAAGAGGGAGGCTGTCCCATTGGAGGGAGCCTGCTGAGGGCAGAGATCGTCCACCAGCTCGCTATTTAGCGAAGCGCTTGACACACAGACAGTTGGTGCCGGAGGAATGTAAAGATTTGGAGGGTGAATATTTAGTAAGAAAAAGTTGTGGATAGCGTGGTCCCGAGCCAATGACAGTCTTATGGATGACACAGAGGGATTTGAATTTGATCCTTGCACCAACCAGGGCTGGAGAGATGCTGTCTCTAGGTTCGAGGCCAAGGATAAGTCGTGCAGCCCCATTCTGGATTATCTGGAGGGGTCATAGAGAAGAAGAGGGTAGATTAAGAAAAAGGCTATTGCAGTAGTCTAGCCTAGAGAGAACCAGACCTCTAGAGATATTGAGCTTCTGGGGGAAAGGTAAGAATTCCTTTGAGGGGGTGGAGTTGAAAGTAGGCCTTCTTGGCAAGGTCCTGAAAGTGAGAGACGATGGAAAGAGAGGAGTCGATGATGACTCCAAGCTTTCGGTCTTCAGATGAAGAAGAATGGGGAGAGCCCATAGAGGATGGCCAGAGTGAGAGTAGGAAAGAGGGGGTAGGAGTCCCATTAGGATGGATCTCAGTCTTGTTGCCGTTGAGGTAGAGATCATTGGAAGTGCACCAGGACTGGATGGCAAATAGGCAGTCAGGAATGATAGAGGAAGTAAGGAGAGGGTCAGAGGGAAGTTTGAAGAAGAGTTGTGTGTCAAATGCATAACACTGGAAGTTAGGGGAGAAGATGGAAATGAGGTGCGCGAGCGGGGCAAGATAGATGCTAAAGAGTCAGGGAGAAAGGTTGGAGGCCTGGGGGACACCACAGGTTTAGTTTAGTGTAGTTTATTATTTGATAATGCGCTCCAAACCCAAGGGTAGCCGGGCGCAGCAGATACAAGAATGCTTGAGCTTAGTTACATACAATGATGCATAAAGAAGATACAGTACAAATGTTATTCACAATTTAACAAGCAGGTAAGAAGGGTACAGGATAAGAGGGGCTCCTATACAATGAGGAAGTGAGATCAGGGATCAGAAGTATCATAGTAGTTATTAACAGTGGTTAGTCAGTGGTAAATCCAGGCCAAGAGAATTAGTTTGTTAGTTGTCATTAGACCAGAGCCAATTTTTTATGTGGCGTCTAAAACTCGAGTATGGTAGATTAGCTCTCAATGCAGAGGGAAGGGCATTCCACGCACAGGCAGCTTTCAAAGGGAAACTGGCTCCACCCGTTTTTGTTAGTCTGAATTTAGGAATTTCGAGTAAGAGGTGGTTGGATGCTCTGGTGAGGTATGTGAAAGATTTTCTGGTTAGTCTAGCCAAAATGTATGGAGGTGCGGTGTTGTTCAGTCCTTTATGGGTGAGGGATAGTGTTTTGAGGAGAACTCTGTCGCTGATTTTTAACCAGTGATGATCTTTCCTTGTGTTTTAAATGTGTGCTCCGCGGGGTATGTGGAGATAGAGGTGGGGGAGGAGAAAGAGCACAGAATAACCTGTGTCGGACATAATTGAGGAAGGAGGCTAGCCAGTCCAGTACCTGCTCCGAGATACTAGGGTATGGTGGATGGAGTGGATGACCGTTTCAAATACAGAAAAGAGGTCAAGTAGAATGAGAACACCTGGAGAGTTGGAATCAAGAGATGCAAGCAGTCCCTCACAGGTGTTGAGAAGAGCAGTTTCCATGCCTTTGGATGCTCAGAATACAGATTGATGGTTGTGAAGGCAACCAACAATGTCAGTGTGCTTAGGTGGGGAAGACCAACTTCTCCAAGAGTTTCCCAAAGAAAGGGGTTATAGATATGGTGCAGTAGTTGGCTGGACAAGAAGGGTCTGCAGAAGTTTTTTTCAGGAGGGGCGCAGAAGGGAGTGCTTAAGGGAGGAAGGGAAACATCCAGAGTGGTTGCAGAAATCAGCAAGTGCAGGGGAAAGAGTGCCAATATTGACTTAAATGGTACCAGAGGAGCAGAGGGAAACCTGTTTGGAGGAGACCTCCATGGAGCGGAAGACCACTATGGTGACTTCATCAGGTGCTATAGACGAGAAGGAGGAGAGAAAGACAGAGGGAGGATGGGAGGCCATAGGAGTCAGTGGGGTGGGGAAGGGGGAAGCGGAATGAAAGGGTGCTTAGGATGTCCTGAGTTTTTGCAGTGAAGTGTGTGGCCAATGCATTGGAGAGGGCCTAGGGGGAAGAGGTGAGGAGGAGACTGCGGAAGGTTTGGCTAGTTCCCTGCAGATTTTAAAGAGTTCAGCCATGTAGTTGGATGCACCAGAGACGCAAGCCTGGATGTGGGCCCTTTTCTTGGTGCAGATGGAAAGTCTGTATTGCCTTTGGAATAGGGGACAGGCCAGCTTGTCAGAGGGTGTGAGCATGAGGTCTGCTACTTCCGTTTTGCAGCTCTGCACTTGCGTTTGATGTCTGAAAGTTCATAGTCATACCACATGTTACGCTTGAAGGCATGTTTCGGGTAAATACTCATGACTGGGGCAAGAATGTCAAGGGTATTAGTAATGGCAAGATGGAGGTTGCTGAGAGCAGAGTCAGAGGTAGAGTCTGTGGTGATGGAGAGGGGGGATGAAGGTAGATGTGAAGGCAGCAGCTGACACTCATTTCATCAGATGGATGTTCGTGAATGAGGTTGGCAGGGGACAGGAGGCGGTGCAGTCAGAGTGCCGATGGGACCCAGTTGAGAAAAGAGGAGAGAGTGGTCTGACCAGGATAGAGGTGATCAGTGGGGAGGAGAGTGAAAGATCGGTGTGGATGAAGGTGTGTCCAGCTGAGTGGGCAGGACCAGCAGGGAGAATGGAGAGGTAGCGTGAGGAGCAAATGTCACAGAAGAGAGTGGATGCCATGATTGAGGAGTCAATGTGGATGCTGAAATCGCCAACGAGACAGAGTTTACTGGTGATTGTAAGGAGAGATGAGGAGAAATCAGCCGAATCAGAGAGGAACCAGGTGATAGAGACAGGTGTCCTGTAGATATCTGCAATGGTCAGAGAGGAGGTGGGAGAGATGACCAGCTTGCAAAGCAGGCTCTCAAAGGAAGAGTAAGCCTGGGTGGGTATGAGGGAAGAATGGACCCACTCAGGAAAGATCAGAGCAGCCCCACCGCCAGCATGGTTAGGGCAAGGCTTGGAGATGATTTTATAGCCATCAGGGAGAGCAAAGTCAAAAGCAGTGAGTCAGTGAGTTGAAATTGAAGAACGTCTCGGTAAGAGCAAGGATATCGGGTCAAGTCTTCAATGACGAGGCAGATGTTGGCAGAGTGTTTGATGGCAGAATGAGCATTAAGCGTAGCTAGATGCAAGAGTTCTCCACCTTTGAATGTTGTCCGAGGAGGAGTACAGGGTGTGGTACAGAGGTGGGGGGGACAGAAAGTAGAAGACGAAGTAGCAAGTGTGGGAAGGAAGTTAATGAGGGATGGCAGGTGTCAGTCAGAGAGGAGGAGGTTGGGTTGAGGACCCTGAACCAAGGTCTTGCCAGTGTGATAGACATTAATAATGCACCCGGATGATGTGAAGCCCACCAAGAGGACTTCCCATTTAGTGCCACCATTAATGGGGGAGGATGTGAGAGGAGAGAGAGTAAAGATGAGATGGAGAGTCCCTAGATCAGAAGAGGGGACAGAAAAGAGGATATCAGTGAAGACCTGTCTGGAAGTTGTACTGATGTAGGTGTCTGTGATAGGTAGGCCAGAGTTAGTGATCAAGATGTCTTTTCTAAGCTTATATCTTCCAGACATTGTGACAGAAGGAGGATAGGAGATAGTGTAGCAGTTAGAGAAGACAGGGGAGATGGTGTGTGTCATAGGGGCAGCGGAGGAGAGTTGGAAGAAAGAGAAGGGGTTGCACAACACAGTTCAAGCACAACATCACCAGGTGGCCTAGTAGCCAAGGCAAACAAGAGAGCAGATGCTCTGGGAAAACATTAGTACTGCAGATGGGTGCAAGGATGGTAAAAAAATACACTCCATGATTTGAAATAGGAAAAGGACTCATATTGCAATGCATAAAGGGGTGCAAGGATGTTAAGGAAACACACCGGGGTCCGAATTTGCAAAAGGACACATAATGCAATGTATAAAGGGGTGCATTACAGAACATTTTCACTCATACAAGTGCAATCTCCCAGGGGGAAATCATGGGAGGAATCTAATAGACACTCAGTTGCTCATAATTCTAATGCTGTGCATTATCCTCTTTACATCCAGGGGTGATATTACAGAACATTTTCACTGATACAAGTGCAATCTCCCACAGAAAATATTCCCCTTTTGCAAAAAAAATAATGATTTCAATGGTGTTTTGCTCCAGGGAAATGTTTTCCGCAGTTTTAATATGAAACTGTGCACAAGCTAATACAAATAGGTCTAGGATTACACATGCAATGTTTCTTGGCCAGTGCAATTTGTGCTCTAGTGCTAGTGCTGTGGTAAGGTGCACCTTCATCAGTGAAAGGGCTGTGTAATGTGGCCTCAGGTGCTCCATTTATCTGATCAACAAGGGAAAGGCTTAAAGGAGTTACAAAGTGGGGAGGACAGAGGATAAAAGAGAGGGATAATGGCAAGCAGAAGGGTTGCACCGAGATGGATCTATGAAAGTGCCAAAGAGTGAGAGGGAGGAATTGAATATGATTTTATTAATGGAGTTGCAATGAGGATGTGGACAGAGACCAGGGAGTGGTTGGGCAGGGTATAAGACTATGGTCATCTGACATATTTCTTGCCTAGTGCAAATTGTATGCTAGTACTAGTACTGTGGAAATGTGCACCTTCATCAGTGAAAGGTTTCTGTAATGTGGGAGATGGGCAATCAGAAGGGTTAAAATACGATGGTTCAATGAAAGGCAGAGAGTGAGAGGGAGGAAATCAGTATGCTTTTGTTAATGGAGTTGCCAAGGGGATGTGGAGAGAGACAATGGAGTACTTGGGCAGGGAGATTGAAGCCACCCATGAAATCAATGTAGGCTCTAGAGTATATATAAAGCTTACTGGGAGCTCACCACCTGAAAGGAAAGAATTGGGAGTGTCAGGGAATCTGATTAATGTGGATTAATGCGGATAATATTGAGAGGAGCTGGTTGGAAGATTTAAATGGCATATGCTCAATGGATGATGCTAAAGTATCAAAGGGAGCAAGATGGGCACATGGGGCTGTCTGGCTAATCACGAATACAACCATGTCACCTCTCTTAGTCAGGCAACAAGATTGGCAGAAAGATTATGTTTTCCTGTGGGACGATTGAAGAGTTATCACACCATATATGGTCAACTATTTTTCTGTGATATCCAATATGGATAGTTGGGGTAAACAGGACTCAAAGTTTTCAGTGAGGAAGGGGTTTTTGATAGAAACAGCCTGGTCAAGCAGGAGACAAAGGTTGAGGTTTTTGGGAGGACATGATATGGGAAAGATTGTTTCAAGAGGATGGCAAAGGGGATGATAAGGCTCAAACAGGTGGGTTGAATAGAGTGTTCTAAAAGAGAACTAGAAGTAGTAGGAATAAGAGAAGAGTGGGGGTAAGAAGTTGTCCAGATCACACAAATGGAAGTTCATGGAAGTAGAGTTAGAACATGTGTATGTAGAGGATAGAAACGGTCATGTGGTGGTAGTTAAGTTGGAAGTAGCAAGTTTGGGGTCGTAGCAATTAGTGAGCATGCCAAGTGCCAGCAAAATATTAAAAATGCATGTAGGCTGGTAGTGACAATTAATTCAAAGCAATGAAAACAATATTTATTTGGAACAATGTCCATAACACATTTGAAGCAATGAAAACGTGATCAAACAAATCTGATTATTAATTTCACCTGAAATATGCTTTAGTGCAATCAGAACAAGATCCCACCAAACAAAATGATTGAAACTAGCTGAAAGATTTCAGAAATACAATGCAACGCATGGATATTGCATATTGTCTGTGAATCACATTGTTCCAAACCTTACCAATGGTTTGGGCAAAGTTGTTTGTGCTCAAGTAATATAACTAGAGTAGGAGTGGAATGATTTCTGGACCAGATATTTGATGCAGGGGGGGTTCTATAGCAGTTGAAGGGATGTGCTCGAGAAGAGGAATAGATAAACAATACATAGGGTTGAGTGGAAGGAGAAGGAGACAAATAAAGCAAGCATTATTTGAGGGACAGACAGAACATTTAAAAAGGAATTGGTTGAAAATCAGGAAGAACATTTAATTAGGATAGGCCATATATGTGCCAGTGCTAGTAGAAGTGCACCATTCAATTGTTTGGAGGCAGGCAGGATATTCAGTGACATTCACTGTTTATAAGTGGCTGTGTCATCTTTAAGTGGTCATGGAAGTTGCAAAGAAAGTTGTATAATACCTGGAAAGCAAAACAAGATTATATTCCATGCATTTAACTGAGATTGATACATTTTATTGGCCACACCACATCCTAGTTGATGAGAAAAGTCTTACATATCTTGGTATTCGGGGGAAGATTATAGTCATTGGCGGTAACTCACGTATTGTATTTATTGGTTATTTAATGGTATTTGAAGAAAGAAAGACGTTTAATGCTTGATAGACATGATGATGTTATATTCAGTGGCACTAAGTCACTATGCCAGCTTTTAGTGTGCAGAACAAGTGTTTGTTGTAAAATGCAGATACAAAGTCTGATATTTCATGGTCTGGAGGAGAAGATAATTCAGTGTCTGTAATTGGGAGTTTGGTTGTAAGAAGCCATATTTAATATTAGTTACAGTAAAACAATCAGACCATTGTTGGCAGACATGGAATTATATGCAGTGTCTGGAACTGAGTTTGTTGTTTTTTATTGGTCATACTAAATATTGGTTGAAGACAAAAAAGTCTTAGAATTCTTGGTAGCCAGGAGGAGATGATATGTAGTGACATTAAGTGGCTGTGACATACATTGGTGGCCACCCTAAATACCAGTTATTAGCTGTAGAGAAATAGTCTCATTTCTTTGTGGTGTCATATCATACAACACTGTGTACAGGACTGAGATGAACGCAGAACACCTATACTGCTACACTCTCATCACCAGTAGCTAGTCAACAAGATGTCCCCAGTCTGCTGTGCTATCCCAGGAAATGTCACTGCAGCCATGCTATGGTTGACTGCAGTTAGCTGACTAACTAGTTTTGAATGCCATTAGCATTTGGTTTTCTGTAGCACGGAAGGACAGCTTCCAACAGGACACACTTGAGTACCAATGGTAATTGTTTTCAATCCCTTGTGAAATGAGAGCTGCACAATCAACGTGTCTGATGGATTCCATTCCTTGCAAGAAATTAGAATACAACAATTTAAAACACTTGATGTGATGCATTTAAATGTTCTAATAATTGTATTAACTGCTTTGTTGTGCGTCTACAACATTGGCCTTCAATGACAACACAGTGTCAAATGTGCAAGTCGGATGTTCAAAAACGTGTCTCTATAACTAACCAATTGAGGAATATCACCTTGCATCCTCTTCATAGTCATACATTTTTTCACTTATATTTTATTCTGCCCAAATCTGATATTGTATTTAGTGACGGCTTGATGAGTTTTTGGTAAATCTCCACAATGTCAAATGCACATTGTCCTTTCTTCAATCCATGACATAGGATTGAATAACGAAAGGGGCCCATTGCTAGCTTGCAGCTTTTGTAATCTTGTGGATGAAAAATGTAAAATGACAGTCAGTTCTGGTGGAAACTAATTCATTGAGTTTCTGTCAGCAGAATAATGTATGGCAGTGGACCAGAAAAGTACATTTGCAGATTGCAACCATATGGGCCTGCATTTGGTCCATTAGTTGTATTCTGATTTGGACTGTCTCCTTTAACTCCAATTGAATCCTAAATGCCTTTCTCAATTTGTTCAGTCTCTTTTTAACCCTGAAGACAGTCTTGCAACTAAGCAGTTTCTGCAAGTCATTGTGACCCTCTCACACATTTGGAGAGTCATTTCGACAATATTTTGGGACCATCGTTATATCTCTAAGGCAGACATTCCACCTATCATTTCCCTAATCTCTTGCTAAATGCCTACCATAGGGTAGAGTTAAGCCAAACCATGTGCGCTGTCACGGCATCCACCTGCTCTGCGTCACTCAGCTCCCTTCTGACAAAACAAGCAAAAGAAGGGGTTTCCATGTCTGCAGTCCTAACTATCCAGGAGTAACCAATATATCGGGACTGCATTATTAACAGGTTCTGCATATATTTTGAATCCTGGAGATGTCTTTGATCCCTACAAAATAGTCTTTTGAAAACTGTCTAATTTGCTCGACATGGAAAATAACTTAAAGTATTATATTCCCTAATGCAGTCTTGGCCAACTAGTAGACCATAATTTCCCAAATGTATAGTGCACAGAAGTCACAGAAAAAATGACAATGAATGACAGAAAGCCTTCCTCCGGTCAATACATTGTCAAATGGCATGAGTATACCATAGTATGGCCGACAAATGCAACACATTTCAACATTTGGGAGAAATGGTACACTTTTTAATCATATTTGAGTTACGTAAGACCCTCATGAGGCACAGAACAATTGTCCTAAGTCACTAAAATAGGCCTCATAAAAATCCTGTTCAATATCATCATCTCAAATGGGCGCATGTGTGCCCTTCCGTCAGAAACTTTATTTCCATTCAGGCCTTCACCAGGATGTACAAAAAGATACAAAGTAGAATACTCGTCTCCCCACTTTGTAGTGACATCAGGTTTTCTGAATATCAATCCACTGGTATCATGGTAAAATACTGATTATAGTTGTTTGCAGCAGAAAACACCACACAAAAACAAATACATTTCTTCAAAACAACACAAACCATTAAAAGCACAAATAATTAAATTATTTACTATGCAACGCCATCACAGTATAATTCCGCTCTATTGGTATTAGTGTCTTATTATAAGAAAATGTCAAAAGAAAAGAAAGATGTCAAGAGATGTAGAAAAAGTATTACTTGTGAGTTAAGTCAGAAAAGTTTCATTTCCCCTCAGAGGTGAAAAATATTTCTTATAGTCAAATCCATTAGTGGTACGATATAACAACATTGCTCTGTCTCTACCACTACAAATCCAACTGTAACACTCAATTCAATTATTGGACAGGCAACATTAATGACATGGATGAAATGAGTGTTAGGGTTGGATGTGTAGTGGTATGGAGTGGGTGTTTGTACTAAATCAGTGCATGATATGCCTGGTGCAGGTATTACACTATAATATGTTTTTTTCTATTTCTTACTCTTCATACCTTTAGAGGGTTATTAAAAACATATTGTTTCCATTTTAAAATGTTTTTTAAAAGTCACCCTTTCTGATAGAATTAACTTTTCACTTGGTTCATATTATTGCTCTGAATGCATAAACTAGTGTTTAGTGATTAACTAATTTAAACATGTTTTGTTTGCTGTACTGTCACTATAATTGTGTACGTTAAAGCAGAACCCTCTTGCAATAAATGTCACCAGATTGCAATAACACTTTTGATCAAGGCATGCTATAACAAATGTAACATGAAAGGCAGATGTTTCTTTAGTATATTTCAGAGCTACTTTAATACAGCACTTAGAAGATGGAACTTTTTGTATTTCATGTTTAGTTTTTATAAAGTAAACATTTAAATAAAATAAATATTTTGTTCGGTCAATTTTTTATGTTTCATTTAAGTAATTTAATTAAACAGTATGACATAGAAGCTAGCAAAATGCAACTATCTTTAATGCAGCAGCAAGCAAAAACCCAGCAGCAAAAACAAACTAAAATATTTCCCTGGACATATAATGGGAGGATTTCAAACGAGAGAGCTCTACTATATAAGTACCAGAGACCTCTTTTTCCTTCTCTTTTATTGTGACAGACAATGGGCAATCAGGTGACTGAGCACTACGAATCAGACTGATCACCAGAGCAGACAGAAAGGAAAAGACAGCAGTACAGAAGTAAAGATGCACATCTGAGGTGGTTATTAGGTATAGACAAAACGCACAGAAGGCCAGTGAAAGTGAGGGGTCATGGATAAATAAATGCTGGTGGAATAATCCTAGACGTGATGTCCTTAAAAAACATCATTCTCTACCCATGCCTGGAGGGAAACTGAATTCTGCTTCATGACAGAGAAGTTATGAGTATGCACGTTCAAAGCATTTCCCCCACAAGGGGGAGCACTAGAAATTGTCCTGTAATGAAACTACTTAACATAGATTTGCTATCAAACTCAGTGACCTGCATGTATTCAACACACTGCCACTGAGGCCATTGTGCCATGGGAGGAGTTAGTTCCAAAAACCTAAATAATGATGCTGGCATCTCTGATGATGCAGTGCACCCACCACTGCTAGCAGGATTGTGGCATTGGGGATTACTCTCCTTGTTGCTTTGTGTGGGCAGTTAACTACCTCCCCCGAGAGACAGCCTCTGCAGACAAAGCTGTCCTGGGAACAGGAATCATAGGGCACAACCATTCATAATAGGGCTAGCCTAACAACAGGGTGCTGCATTTCAAAAAACCCTTTGATTCTATTGATAAGGGAAGGATTGAGGTTAGTGTAGAAAGAGGGAGCTCTTTACAACTGGAGGAAGGTTCCACCATCTTGTTTCTCTCTATCTTTCCTTCCTGTCCCATCCAATTGCTGTAGCACAAAGCACTTTGGGTGTGATGTCCGAGGGCAAAGTACACTTGTTCCAAGAACATGGAGTGGACCTCTAACACAGGCGAGTTTTAGTCCAATCTCCTGGGGGTTTTGACTTTAAAAGATGGGGTCTCTCAACACTTCTCTAATTCATCTGTGGCCTTCAGCCCTTGAATAAAAATGTGTTTGGACTCTTTTGGGAGAGTAGTCATTTTCAACGTCCTCCAGTTGTGACATGAAGACAGGTAGTTCAAGGAAGAGGCACGCACTGCACCCTAGCCCTCCCCAGTGAACGATGGGGGTGGCCTGCTGCTGGAACAAGACCTGCCTCTCTGCCAGCCACAGCGGTAACCAGGTCCTCACCCTGTTGAAGGACCCCTGCAGACTCCCCCTTGTTTTGGAGCCTCAGAACAAGTAACCATCCTGTCTATGAGTCCCGACATGCTGCTGGAGCAACACTTGCCTCTCTCCAGCCACAGTAGTACTTATTACTTCAGAGTGTTGAAGGACCCCTGCAGTTGTGGACCAGTCTCCCCTGTGTTTGGTAGTAAAAGGAAGGAACCATATTGACCCTGAGCCCCTGGAATGGGATGCACAGAACCCTTAAAACCAAGACAGCCGGGGTCCTAGTGCTTTTGGCATTGAACTGCTTGGAGCCATGTTTCATGAACCATTCAACACATGCAAGCCACCAGGACCCTCCAGTGGTGCATTGTGCACTCTCCTAATATTCAAATCACTTGCAAGAAGTCTGGTTTGGTGCTGCGGGACCACCAAGAACCAAGGAAGTTATTATTGACTGCTATCTGCCACCCAGGTCCATCATTGGGCACTATATACTGGCTTGGTCACATAAATCCCGTTTTGCATTCATAACATATCATTTTAAAGAACATTGTAGTTATTACTTGCCATACACCCTGATTCATTTCTCCGATTGGTGCATCTTTGCTTATTTTATGTTTGGTTCTCAGGGATGGGTTTTTTGTAGTGTTTTTCTAGTTAGTTATTGTACATAGTGTGTTTAATTAAAATATACATATATATACATATTACACGGCCCACGGTAGTGGCCATGTAGTTATGGATAAGTTGCTAATTCTATAGGATGAGCCCTTTTTGGGTGGTTTATCGCTTCACTCCCCCTAGACGAATCCTCACCAAACTTTGCAAAAGAAAGTATATGGCCCACTCTGAATTTTTTTTGCAAACTTTAGTGAGGTTTGGTGCGGGGGGGGGCAAAGTTATAAGGGGGGTCCCAAAATTTATTTTTTTCCCATAGAGTGAATGAAGAAAAAATTTTGCTCACACCTACAGCTCAAACCGCTGGACGGATTAACACCAAATTTGCAGCAGGAGCAGCGGCTTAGTCCCGAAAGCGGGCTTTTATAAATTGGGTGGAAATCCGTCCAGTAGTTCTTTTTAAAACAACCAAAAAGTAGGTCTAAAAAAATTAGTGATATCTATGTCCGCTTCTTGGACACTTTTCCCTGTTCGCCCCGTGGACAGGACACCGATTGGCGAATCGGCTTACGTCATGTCCGCGGACATATGACGTGTTCGCTGATTGGCTGCAATGAAGCGTGAGGTTGTATTGTTTTGATGCGCCCGCCATCTTGGATCCACAGACATCCGCGGACAGCGCGGCGACGAACGGAGGAAAATACAACTTTGGGGAGTGTGTTGGTGTGTAAGAGTACTTGGGGAGGGTGGTGGAGTAAGAGATAGGTCAAATGCTGTATTTTATTAGGTGGCAGGCACCCCTGATGTGTTCGTCATGTCGGTGGTCACCGGGGCTGTCTGCGGACATAAAAAATGCAGTAGCCCATATAGCACAGTTAAAATGTTTGATTCTATGGGTGTGATATGCTGCAGTGGTTGTGGCCAGGGCCTAGAGTCTTGGGTGCATGTCCGAATTTGCATTTACTTTACATGCATCAAAGTTGATTAAAGTCTATTAGTAGCATTTTCATTTGTTTTAACACTCTGCATAGTTCCACTGCAGCTTCTGTAGAAAGTTTGTAATATTCTAATTTGTTTTGATGTTCTACTGGAAGGAGTAGTAATCAGTGTAAAGTGACACCGTCTATGTTGTAGGCAGCTAAACCTGTGGGGGCAGTTACAAAAGCTGACAGTTTGTTGTTTGTCAATTGTTGAAGGCACTTGCTGATGATTTTGATTAAGAATGTTTTGCCTGAACCAGCTTGACCACTGACGTATAGTAGTATAAGTTTGTAATTTTGGCAGGTAAATTCTTTATCTTCATGTTTTACACCGTGTGCAATTCCTTTTGTTACTTCTTGAAAAATGCTACGCTGCTCATTGTTCAGTTTTGTTTGCAGTACAGTTAAGTCTTCTTTATGTTCTTCATAGTGATACATGGTGTTTTCGACTTCTGTCATAGCAAATTCTGCCTCATTTGCTATTAGTGGCTGTCCCAGTGGTCCTTGCTGTCGAAAGTGTCTTTATCTAGTTGGGCCTGGAGTTCTTCTTCGTGTGGCTGTTCATTGTGCAAAATTGTTTTGTACTGTGTAAAGTTTACATCGGTTATAGTGCTTTCATTTGCTTTGAAAGCGTCTTCATAGGAGTCATAGATATCTAGTAACTCTTCTTATTTTCTCCATTGTTTAAAAAGGTGTAGCAGGGACATGTAATATAGTTATTTATGTTGAGGAGATTTTAATGATAATTTGATATGATTAATTAAGCTTCGTCTGGTAAGTTTCTCTAAGTTGCCTTCACAATTTGTCACTCTGAATCTACCTTTATTTTCACCTGGTTTTATATTGTTTTTGTATGTGAAGTTTTGGGCTATGTGGTATAGACCTGTGGTTTCCTAAGTGGTACTCCTGTTTGGGTACTATGTGTCTAGTAAATAGTTTTTCAAAATGTCTTGGCTGTTGGGATCATTTTTGGCTATTGTTTCTATGTCGTCGTATGATTTGATAACTCTTTTTCTAGATTTAGCAGGACCAAGACTTAGCCATACTATATTTTCAGATTTTCCATACAAAGCAGTACCGGTTAAACGACCTGCAGCTTCATGGCAGCCACATGCTCTATGAGGGAGCATTTTTATGAGTAAGCTGTACAATTTCTGAGACAGTGTTTTGTCCGATCGTAGGTCATACCAGAGGTCTTGAAGCTCTGTTTTTTCTGCTTCGGTTAAGTAGGCTGTAACATATTGTGCAACTGCTGTGGAATTGTCTGCAATGTACTGCACAAATGTTTGCATTCCATAAGAGGGCAATGCTTGCATTGTAATCATTGATATATTTTGCTTCTGCTGTTCTTTTTATGTAATATGTGTTCTTAGGTGATTTACCTTTAACACTATGTCTACCTGAAGCCATGAACTTGTTTACTTGACCTTTTGCTGCAACTGGTCTAGGGGAACAAAAGCGGCATTTGGTGTAGTATTTCCCTTTGTTTTTGTATTTGCGACGACAATATTTCCCACATTTGTGTCTTTGAAATTGTAAAATTTGTGCATGAAGATCACTATTTGTTGCTTCTGATGGAATTTCACAAGTGACATATTTTTCGATAAACTGTAAAACAGTGGCATCACTGTCTTGACCAAATTTAGGAGCATCTTTAATCCATAAAAGCATGTCGATATGTGGTGATCCTCTGGCTTGGTATTCTTTTCTCTGAAAGAAGTGTTGCACTTCTCCGAGGGGAGAAACAGTTTTATGACAAATAAAGTGTAGCATAGCAATGAAGCGATGAGGGAAATATCTTGAAACATTAACAGGATCTAGAAAGCAAAGTTCTCCAGGTGTTAGTATATCTATGTTTGTTTTGTTTTTGTTTGATATGCGTAGGAAATCATGTAAATATTCCCATGCATATTTTGCACAACTTAATGTAACAAACCAAGTGGGTGGGCCAAGGTTTCTTATAATACAACATATATCAGAACCAATACTCTTTAGTACCACACATGTTTGCTAACAGATTTGTAATGCTTGATTGTAAAACCTCATCTTTATCTTGCACTTTTTGTAGTAATTGTGTAGCTG
The DNA here is from genome assembly GCF_040938575.1 of Ambystoma mexicanum. Lineage (NCBI taxonomy): Eukaryota > Metazoa > Chordata > Amphibia > Caudata > Ambystomatidae > Ambystoma > Ambystoma mexicanum. The sequence continues at coordinate 623,518,867 of NC_090934.1, forward strand.
ACATATTTTGAAAATGGGTACCTGAGTACAATGTTTGTGCAACTCGGTAGCATAGATTTGCCAGTTCACTTTTAAAGAGTAGGTGGAATATGTATTCCACATTTTGTCTAAATCTGGGATCTTCAGAATACATTCGTAACGAGCAGTATTCTGAAGCTGTTATCTGAGTGGGTCTATCATTGTACCTTCCTCCTTTCCCAGTAGGAAAGAGTAGAGGAAAAGCACACGCTTCTATACTTTTTTCCCATATGCTGTTTGGTGATCCTTTGGTTTGTCGCATTTGGTATGTTTCTAGTGCATCATCTATGGTGTCTTTAGAGTGTAATGGATGAATTGTATAATGGGCTAAAAAATTGGATACTGTAGCAGGATCTAGAAGTTCAAATTGACCAGTTTCTGGTGACTCTTGAATTATTTCAGTCATTTCCCTTAGGTGTTATTCAATATTAATTTCTTTGTAGTATTCATTGTTGTATTTTAGATATTGCAAGGCTTGTCTAAATTTATGTAAGTCTACGAGTTGTTGCCAAATTTTTTCGTCTTTTGTAGGTACACCATTTACTAAGACAATTAAAGATTGCTCTATTGGACGTTGCACTCCTAGAGTGTGTACATTTTCTTTCAGATCTAATGGTAAATAAACTACTTTGCCACAAATGCCTTTCACTAATTCTGAGGGAGGTAAGTTTGCTGTTTTTGGTTGAAGGCGTATTATTGCTTGAAATGGATGCACTGTTATAAATTGAGTTGTTGCAAGGGTTTCGGTAGTGGGAATAATTCCAAGTTATTTGTGATAGCACGTGAAGGTGTTTGGTTGCTGTCAAGTTTTGCAGTGCAGTAATTATTAAGGGGTCATTTATTTCGTATTTGTTTTCTGCTATAAGGTAGGGAGCTACTTCAAACCATTTGGAATCTTCATTGTTTTCCATTTTGTACGTTATGTCAACAGTTTTTGTGCTACTTTCAAAAAACTTTCTGCGGCAACACACACACACATGGTTTGGTTTTTCAGAGGATGTACTTTTAAATTTTAGTATTTCTTTTTTGTATGTGTGTAGTACAAGGTTGCCATTTGTAGAATTGTTCCTAGTCTGTTGTAAAGCTATTGCATTTTGTAAGTGGCATTCACTTCCAAAATATTTTCTCTGGATATGCTCTATTTCTCCCACCCACCCAGCCTAGGAGCAGGAGCTCCATGTCCCGGATTTGCCCCTGCTGGAGCAGCGGGCCCCCCTGCATGAAGTCCAACCACCCCATGCCATTTAGGTAAGCGCTGAGATCGGATGCGCTTTTCATGGACATTTGTTCGTTTTTTCTGCATTATTACTGTCTGCTGGATTGCTGCGAGCTGATTGCAGTACAGCTTGCCCTGCCGAGATTTAGGCTGTGAAATACTGCCACAGCACCCTCAACTCCAGCAAGGTACACGAGGTACCTAGGTGCTCCAAGATGGTTGCCCACTCTCCTTTGTGTGCCTTTAGTGCCTAACTCGAACCAGGCACTGTGTCCTGATAGGCTGCCGGGCCTACTTACCATCTGATTGCCGGCCCACCTCCTTCCAAGGCCCACAGAAACAAGGCTAGTGCCTGTTTCATGCCTGTCATGTGCCTGTGTCTGCCGTCTACCAGACCCCCTGCTCGTCACAATCTGCCTCCTCACAAGGTAATTTATATATTGCCTCCTCCTCACCTCGCCTAAAACGTGCCCTTGCACATATTCATCGAGACTATGTGCGCTTATATAATGATGGACAATCTCTGCTCTCACATCGAATGCTGATTTCTGACTTTATTTGCACAAGTGTACCACCGCTCAACGTTACTTATCTGAAGTCCACCAAACGTTCGTGCATAGCCACTTTCACTCATTGTGTGAACTCTTTGTCTGCTTGCAACCAACAACATTAATTGTATCTACCTGAAGCTTGCTCAACCCTGCCTATCGGTATTTGCGAACAGTTTCCCTAGACCTTAACTGTTTTGATGCACTCTGCCTGATACCAGCCTCATACTGCCACGATAGTATTAGCGCACTCTAATTGCCTAAACATGTCTGTCACGACTCCCCTAGCGAATCGCATCTAGATTGTCCAAAATCCTCCCTTTTCTTGACTAGTACAGTGAACTACATGCAGATCTGCCTATAACATGCTCTATTTTGATAGCTCTGGCGAATTTCATATAAACTATACCTATACCACTGCTCGTATACTACATGTCAATTCTAGGAGCCCTCTGGCACATATGCATTTTAGTGCATTTTGGGACAGTCAATTCTAGGTGCCTCTGGCACATATGCATTTTAGTGCGTTTTAGGGTTGTCAATTCTAGGTGCCTCTGGCACATATGCATTTGGGTGTGTTTTGGGATAGTCAATTCTAGGTGCCTCTGGCACATATGCATTCTAGTATGTTTTGGGACAGTCAATTCTAGGTGCCTCTGGAACATATGCATTTTAGTGTGTTTTGGGACAGTCAATTCTAGGTGCCTCTGGCACATATACATTTTAGTGTTTTTGGGACAGTCTACTTGCTAGCCATTGTGCCTTAGTCTATTGACCACTGTGCCTGCCCATTGCACCTTATTCTGATTCTGACTACTTGCCTTCCTGCCCATCCCGACCCAGTCGGCTCCCGCTCCACCGCAATCTACTCTACTGCCATCTAGTCAACCTCACCCAATTACACCCAGGTCTCACACTAACCACCAATGGCAAACCTCTACTTAGCCACACTCGCCTTGCTCCACCACAACAACACCACCCGCCACAAACCCCGACCACAATCACACCCAACCCAACATCCCTCATACACCTTGACTATGGGTTTTTTCGAGGCCGAACATATTGACCAGCCTAACGGCACCCTCAGCCCCATAGAATAGATCCGCCGATTTGCTGCTCCGCCCACTCCCTGGAACCCATACACATTGAAAGACAGAAACCTGCGACTCGGCTCTCGGTTTATAACCCCCAAGACACTCGCCAAAAGACGCTCCTCTCATCCCACGCACAATCAAGCTAACACCGCTCAAATTTTGAACATCACCCAAACAGCCCTCTTGAGCACCTCTGAACAGCCACTGATCAAGGGCGCCCTCATCAATGCCCGCTCCCTGGTTGCCCATGCACTAGATGTCGCAGACTTCATCTCTGCCAACAACCTACACTTCCTGGCTATCACTGAAACCTGGCTGCACCAAGCAGCAGGCCCAGCTCTATCCCTTGCCATCCCAGAAGGTTATTCAATACTAAGGAAAGACCGGGACATAGGTAAAGGAGGAGGAGTAGCCTTCATCGCCAAAACATCCCTTGGCCTTAGATTAACCCCACCGCCCAGCTTGCGGTCTGCAGAACTTCTGTCAGCCAAGCTCAACTCTCTGCTACACAAACCATACTATTACACCTCCTCTACAGACCCCCAGGCCCCATCACCATGTTTGAGGAAGAGATATCTGACCTCTTGACCACCAACACCAAAACAGAATCTCAAATTATCCTACTTGGTGACCTCAACCTTGGTCTTGGTGACCCAAACGATGCCAATGAGCTCTCCATGGAAAGCACCATCTCCCAACTTGGGTTCAAGCACAGAATCACAGACCCTACCCACAATAAAGGCAGGACCTTGGACTGGCTAGCAGATCTCAACTGCTCTACGGCCAAAATCCCAAAAAATGAGAAAACTGCATGGTCTGACCACCACGCCATTTCCTTCTCCATCCAAGGGAAATCACAACCAAACACTCCAACCCCCATCATCCCTCAAACCCTCACCAGAAATAACCGCAACATTACCTTCCAATAGACAATATCTGTACCCCCACAAACTACGTTAACCTAGATGCGGAGAAACTTGCCGATCCCTACAACAAAACGTTAGAATCAGCAGTAGACACCACCGCTCCACTCAAACCCACCAAAGCCAAACCGGCAGCCCACATGAACAAATGGTTCACACCAGAGCTAAAAATCCTCCGAAACTCCAAACGAGCCGCAGAAGCCACCTGGAGAAAAACGCCCAACCTTTCCAACAAAACACAACTCTCGATAGCAGCCACCACCTACAAAAAAGAGACATATGACAACAGAATTGAGAGCGCCAAATCCAAAACAAAAGAGCTTTTCAATATCCTCAGGGAACTCGAATCCCCCCCACACTGGCAGAAACCTGCGTAAAAGATGCAGACTGGTGTGAGAGGATTCAAAAAGCCCTAGCAGACAAAATCACCATGTTACAATCCAAAATCGAACAGAAAAAGTTTAGCATATCCAAAAAAACAAACCATCCACCATCCACCACTCCCAAAACACCCAACTGCCCCCCCTTCTCCTTCTCACCAGTATCCACTAAAGAAGTAGAAAGCATCATTAAGGGCCTCAAACCCTCCAGATGCCAAGGGGATTCATGCATAGCTCCCATCATCCAGTAAGTCATCAACATTCTGGTCCCCTTCATAACAGCCCTTAAGGTGACATCCTTCAAATCAAGCTCAGTGCCTAGCAGCCTCAAGGAGGCCTGGGTCATGCCACTACTAAAAAAACTTAATCTTGACCCCAATAACCCAACCAACTAGAGACCAATCACCACCGTTCCCTGCATCTTAAAGATCCTAGACAGAGTGGCCCACCTGCAAATACAGAAGCACCTGGAGGACAACAACATCCTGGGTCTCAGACAATCCGGCTTCAGACCAAGGCACGGAACAGAGTCAGCCCTACTGGACCTAAAAATCCAGATGGACAAGGGTAATCTAGGACAAGGGTAATCTAGCCATTCTCTTACTGCTAGATCTATCAGCAGCCTTCGACCTCGTTGATCATCAGATCCTCACGGAACATCTGATGAACTCAGCAGCCTTCTCTAACCAGGCGACTGCCTGGATCCAATCCTTCCTAGCCAACCGAACCACTCGGGTCTTCTCCCCGGGGGCCTCAGCACTCCCTGTCCCCATCACCTGTGGCGTCCCTCAAGGCTTGTGCGTCTCACAGACCCTATACAATATCTTCACTAAGCTATTGTTTGACCGCCTAGATAACCTGGGTGTCACATACACAAACTATGCTGACGATACCCAGGTTCTCATCACCCTATCAGGGTGCTACGATGAGGACTCCACCAGAATCAACAATCTATATTTGGAGATACAAGCCTGGATGGCAGAGCACGGTCTATGCCTCAACGATGAGAAAACTGAGCTCCTTCTTGTCGGCTCCCAACCACGGCTAAACAAACTAGACCCCCGATATGCGTCCATCAACATAGACGGTAACCTAATCACAGTAGCCAAAGAAATTAAAACCCTTGGGGTTTATCTAGACTCTCTCGCTCAAAAGACAGGTAAATGCCACAGCCTCTTCCACAGCTTACACAAATAAGCTTATCAACGCCTGCAAACCTTTCCTATCTCCCTCCAGTTGCATTACTCTAGCCAGAGCGCTAGTGCTCTCAAAAATGGACTACTGCAATACACTCTTTCTCGGCACGTCAGAACGCAACCTGAACAAACTACAGGTGCTTCAAAATAATGCCCTCAGAGCCGCCCTCAGTATCCCACGACACGCCCACATCTCCAGCATCAGACAAGATGCTCACTGGCTGCCTGTACGAGACAGAATCACTCTCAGATCCCTCGTCATTGTCCATAAATGCCGCTCCAATGATGCACCCACATACCTGGCAGACAAGTTCCACAATCACACATCAACTAGACCAACAGAACGCCATACTCACATTGCCTTTCCGTTCCCAAATTCTCCCTAATAAAAGCAGGTGGCGCGAGCTTCCCGGTCCTAGCTGCCAAACTATGGAACGCTATGCCACTAAACCTTAGAACAGAACACTCCTTTTGGACTTTTAGAGCCAAAACTAAAACATGGCTTTCCAACAAAAACTCTGCTTAATGTACTTCTTCTCCGCATATCCTTGTCGACCATCTTGTAACCTGGTCTACCACACGTATTGTTGTTATTTCACAGTCTGTATTGTACATTTTTGCCATGTTGTAACTGTATCTAAGTCTCCGGCACCCGGTTACCCCAGGGTTCGGCGCGCGGTACAAATAAAGAAACTAAACTAAACTAATTTCTTCGAGTAGGTCTTTGGCTGTATCATGTAGAAGATTGTTATTTAAACTTTCTAATGCTAAAGCTGGACTTTTAGCATAGTACAGTTTATGGACTAGATTTTGTATAGTTGAATGATGTGTTGATATCATTTTGATATGATGGAAGGTGCTTTTGAAAATTAGGTCCAGAAATGCAGGCTAATGAATGTCCTTGCCCTCCTGTGTGTTTAAGCACTGGACAGGTATCCATATTTTGTAGAAGTTTCATTTTGAATTTGACTTTGCCTTTTACATATTGATTGAGGAACTGGCGTAAAGATTTGAAAGATTTTTTGTCAATGTTACACATTGACGTGCACGTCCATTTGTACACTGGATATTTTGGTTCAGTCTGATAGAGAGGTGATACTGAGTTTTCTGGTGATATTTTTGTGAGCAGCGTTTCTTGTTCCATAATGGTATCATTACGTTTTTCATACCTCGTCCGCTGCTATGTATGTCAATTGTGTTTGTTGGCTTTTGTTTGTATGCTTCTTCCTTGAAATATGGTTCTGTGCTCGTGGTGTGACTCCATTCACCTCCACAGATATTTAAGAAGTTATTTTTGTTGACATTCCATTCATTGAGAAGTCTTTTTTTGTAATTTAGTAGTTAGTTTTGTTAGTGGTTTCATTCTGTTTAACACTAAAATTAATAACTTCCTTTTCAGAAGGATTGCACTGTCTATGAGAGCTACTAAGATTAATTTTCTACAGTAGGTTTTAAGGATTGTGCATGATTTCTCTCCTGTTTTTATAAGATTCTGAAGGACTCTGTGGCGGAACATTTTTTGTAAAATACTTTTTTTGGTATGGTTACTTGCCACTACATCAAGATTTATAGGAACAGTGTTAGCAGTAGTGGTAGCTGAATTCTTTTTAATCACTTCTGTTTTGTTTTACATTTTGAAAGAGGAGGCAACGTTTTTGTACTGGAAGCTTGTTTTGTTTCGCTTAATGACTCTATTAGATCTTTTGTTTGAACATTTTGAACAAATTCTGCTAGAGATGGATGCTTATTTTGGACACTTTTATTTTCATTTGCTCTACTTCTGCGTTGCTTTCTATGCACTTGCTTTTTGGTAGGCATTCTTTGGGGTCTGTTGAAAAAAAAGGAGGTATGGGTTGGGCTGTTCTGCAATGTATGTGTGCTGTGTGCATGAGTGTCTGAGTATGATGGTAATGATGTATGTGGTGGTGTGTGATTGTGCATTGGCCAGCTACAACTAGTTAGGAAGGCTATTCTTGTATTTGTGTTTTTCTATACTGGGGTTCAGATGACAGTACAAAGTAAGCTAGTGGTGAGGAGAAGCACTAATACTAAATATAATGGTATATAATTAAAACAGTTCTTTGTTCTGCAATACTAACATTCTAGGGGCTGATCTATGGAATTTGTGCACTGAAAAATGGGGATTTGTGCACCAATCTGTCTGCAAATCCCTGTTTAACAAATGGGGATTTCTCAGCAGAATGGAGCACAAATCCCAGTTTTTTGGTGCACAAATTCCATGAATCAACCCCACAGTGTGTTTCAGTAACAGTAGGAATATTATGGTTGTATTGTACTTACTTTTTTTGTTAGGAATGAGCAGGTTTCTTCTGAGTTGTTTGTACTTTAGATGCTGTTGCTTTTCACGAGAGTGGTCGTCACTGCAATTGTAAAAGAAAGAAGTTAGTAATTTTGTGTGTTTATAGCACTGATGTTAATTTAGACATTGGGCCTCATTACATGGTAGGCGGTAAGGGTTTACTGGTACCGGTAAGGGCACCGGTACCGGTAAACCCTTACCGCAAAGGGACCTTGATGCTAATTACGGTACCGCAATTTGCGGTACCGTAATTAGCGCCTTCCCCATTCCCATTGAGCCCTATGGGGGCAAAAATGGGAATGGGGAAGTGCCTTGGTGAATGGGGAATTACCGCGCCCGCTCACCTTGGAGTAGGGTGGTAATTCCACCATCCACCAAGGCGGAAACAGTAAAATACCGGCGGCAACCATGGCACTAATAGCGCCATGGTTACCGCCTACCGTGTAATGAGGTCCATTGATTTTTATGTTTTTCTAGTAGTATTGTTGTTTGATAACTGAACATATTGTGTGCATGCAGTTTCCTTTGACTATGTGCAGCCTTTATATTTTACTTACAATATGTTAGTTCAACATACTTTGCAAATGAGTAGAATACTAAGTGTATTAAACTCACTTGGTTTCTTAAGGCTGTGTTATTGCATGTTAGGACATAGCAGAAATAATGATATACTTGTTTTGCAATTGTGTAAGGTAAATAGCAGAAACTGTATAGAAAAGCATAGAATGCATGCTTTTGTGAAGGTGTGGGTAATAAAGCAGAAGGATGTGATGTACAGGCAGTGGCAGTGATGTTATTTCAGCTGGGAGATTTTCAATGATAGTGTCTATCTGTCTGAGTGTATAAAGAAGCATTAACTTATCCTGGCTGTGTGTAATTTTATAATACACTACTAAGTGTTTTTCTACAATTATACTGTTATTGCTCCCATCTTTTAATATTATACTTTTTTAGATAGTTGTGTGTGTAGAAAAAAAAAGAATTTAGATAGCAGACAGGTTTGGAAGTGACAGTTGATTATAGCAGATGGGAAAAATAATAGTAAGTTCATTTTATAGGTTATACAGGGTAAGTGGCAGGTACTCTGTCTATATGCATTTATAAGAGTTGCACATGTACTCTGCATAAAATATGCATACCTGTGGTTTGTATTCATGCATGTGGATATGCATGCAGCTGCAAGTAGAAATCTTGGAGACTTGTACAGTAGCTTTTGTAGTAGGTGCTTTCCAATGATTTGAGACTTTTAGTCAGAGTGATCAACAGTACATTTGGAGTGCTGAACTCTGATGATGGAGTTAGATGTAAAGGTCTTGGATGTGATTGGTGGATGGTTGTGTGACTGCTTAGCTGCATCCAATGAGGGAATGGGACAGAGAGTGAAGTGGAAAGGGTAGAAGGGCTGTCTAAGAGTTACGCATTCTGCAGACACCGCGGCTGCCCGCGGACAGGGCGTGCTGCATCCAGGGTTTTCCAGCAAATCCAGCATGGAAAGGGGACTGTAGGGATTAGCCAATCAGGTCTTGAGGTTGTATATTTGTGTTGAAAGAAGCTGTGTGTAGTGAAGATGGCACAGGTAGAGAAAGTCGGGGTGTTGGTGCTTGGAGATATGTTTGTGCATGGTTTACAGCAGTATGCTCAATGCAGGCATGTGGCAAACAATTTTGATGTTAAAGGAGTGGAGGTGGTGTGAAGCACTGTGCCTGATTGCAATGTACAGGGAATTGTACACGTTTGTGAAAAAATGGGCAGGATGAACAGTCCCCATGTGGTAGTTTTGCACTGTGGTTGGGTGCCCCTACTTTGTTGGCATATTTGGAACAATTGGTTCAAGCAGTAATGAACATCCTTCCAAATGCCAAAATTATTTTTTCTGGATTAGTACCTAGGGCAATATGGGACAATAGTTCTGTTTTTTGTCTTCAGCAAAACATTGCTAGGTGTGCAATTAACCAAGGCATGTGTGCTTTCATGCTTAGAGCTGGTATGTTCTTCTGTAATAAGGAGAATATTGATTCCAGTAATGCTGTTTATTTTAAAGAAGATGGCATTTCTTTATCTTTTATGGGAAATGCCATGCTGTTCTGGAATGTAAGGGTTGCTTTGGAGAAGGTTATGTGAAGAATTTAGGAGTAAAGAAAGAAAAAAAAGAAAAAAAATACAAAATAACAGGTGTCTGTCAAGCATCTGCAAAAAAAAAATAACAGCTCTTTTCAGAGCCAACCTCAAAGAGGAAATGGGGCACACTTTTTAAATTTAAATTCACCACGCTCAGATTTTCGATATGTCTGCGGACATGGTGGTAGTCCGTGGAGATTGCGTATTACATACAGGGATTTTGGGGTGGAGAGGCATGCAAATGAGAATGAGTAGAGCAAGGGATTGGTCAATAAAGTTTACTGGGTGTGTTGTTTAAGGAGAGAGCTTGTCAGAAAATCTTTTTCCTGAGAGAAGAACAGATAGCTAAGGCTTTGTGTTTCAGAAAACATATTATCTGGATTTTGGGAGACTCATGGATACATTGGTTGGAGGTGCATTCAGAACACTGTGGAGTAGCTGCACATCTTGGATTCCCTCATGAGGAAGTGCATTGGCATGGAGTGCATGGAATGAAGTGGCTGGACTTGGTACCTCTCTGTGCTACTTTGGAGACACAGCATCATCCAGACATAATTATAATTCATTGTGGAGGGAACAGTTTAGGACATGTGTCTGGAATTTCTTTGCAATTTGCAATGAAAGAAGGACTTGGGAAGGTCATGGACATGTTTCCAAATTCCCAAGTAATTTTTTCTCGTATTGCGCAGAGACAAATGTAGCTGCGTTGTTCTTCACTTGGTCTACAAATGGAGAAAGTGAGGCACAATGTCAATAAGGCTGTTTGTGCCTTTTTAAGAGATGTTGGCATGTCCTCTTTTCACAATTAAAATATTATGGTTTGTAACATACACATTTTTCGCTGAGATGGAGTCCATCTTACTTATGCTGGCAATCAGATTTTTCTGAGAAATGTACAAAATGCATTGCAACCTTTTTTGGAATGACAGCAATCCAATTTGTAGTAGGTGTTCACGATTTGAAGTTTTTCAAACACAGAAAAACACCACCAAAAGGCTCTTTTCAGAGCCACCACTTCCTCCCAGAGAAAAGTACAATGGTTTTGATAGGGCAGCACCCCAAAATTGTATATGTTCGTGGACTGTTCGCGGACTTCTAAAAAATGCACAGGGCCCTGCTCCATTTATTAGCCACTTCTATTTTTAAACTGTGAAAGGCGGCTCTGAAAATAGCCTTTTTTGGGGGGGGTTTGTTGTTTTATATGTTTTGTTTTTTTTTCACACCTCACACAAGGAAAGGAGGGTAAGGAAGGGACACCAACCTCAGGGATAAAAAAGGGCAGGTGGAGAGAGGAAGATGTAGGGTGGACCTTATTTAGGTAGGTAGCAGACCTTCTCATGCTCCGTGACCGCAACCTTGAAAGCACTCTGAAGACTCTATCCCCTACAGAGTACTGTGTCGCAGTACATACACAATACTGTGACCCTCAAAAGGTAAGGGTCACCAGCATCAAGGATGGCCTGTGAGGCAGCTGGAGGGATGCGCTGTCCCACAGGAGTGTCTCTTGTGGTGACAGGAGCGGAAACGGAGGATGTTGTAGAGGAACTCAACATACCACGTTTATCACAAGGTACAACCTTGCCAATAGCCCCACCGTGGAACGACTTTGGGTGTCGCTTCATGGATGTCATACCAAAGCTGTATGATCCAGGCCTCCCACGACTCAGCACCAATTTGCACTGGTTGCAGGTGACCTTATTCGCACATGCTTTTGGCACTCCACCATGAATGGTAAACAACCGCCACACCCAAGACTCACGGCGAGTGCTAGTAGTAGGGACTTCCACTACCTCATCCTCTTCATCCTCTTCATCCTCCTCCTCTACATCCTCATGCCTGTTTCCTTCTGAAGGCCCTTGGGGAGGTGGTAGTGGTGGAGGGGGTGTGGGTGGTGCTGAGGCAGAAGTAGCACCAGCTGGAGCAGCAGCAACCATAGATGCCATCTGGTTTGATGATGGAAAGCAGCAAGAATAGCAAGAGCAGCAAAGGCCGAAATAGACAATGCTCTGTCAGGTAGCCAGAAGTACAATGAGGATGAGCTCTGGGGTGTGGCCTTTTATAGGGGTGCTGGTGCGCGCTCCGCGGACAGCTGTGTTGTCCGCGGACAGACCGAACACCCCAAAAAGGCTCAGAAAGTTCCAAAAAGAATGTAGAACGCCAGGGTCATTGTCTGGGACATGTGCAATGGTGAATTTTTACTGTAAACTACTTATTTTAAAATGTTCGGGGGCCCGGACAGTGTCCGCAAATCAGGACACACGCTCGGTGTGGATGCGGTGACCGCAGGACACCAAATGCATGGCAACGGTTGTGCGCATGCGTGCAGATGTTCTACGGACAGTGTTTGGGTCCTGAAACTAATTAAAAGTGCAACACACATGAGGCGGACAGTTACGGAAAGGCGCGATGTTTGTAGGATTTATGGTTGTGGTGCGCATGTGCGTAGATGTTCTACGGACAGTACAGACAGGTATAGTGCTTAGGACACCTCCATTTTGGTTAATTGCGGAGATTCTGGACACCAAGTGTGTTCTAAGGACAGTTCCATCTTGCTTGCGGATAATACGGACCGGTATAATATCCTTAGGACACCCCCATTTTGGTTAATTGCGGACATCCCGGACACCCGCGCTATCCGCAGACACCCTAACTGCCTTTTAAAAAAAAAATAAGACACAAAGGACTGAATTAAAACACACATAATATATTTTTTTATTATATACACATATACAATTTATGAAAGAGACGGAGAAGCAGAAACTGACACAAATACAGGGGAATTAGGGGTTTGAATAAGATGGATGGGAGGGGATGAAGAGATGGAAGTCTCATCATAACGTTTTTCTTGGTGTTGAGGGTTTGGGGATAGTTGACTGGGACATGGAGAGGGGGAACAGGTGCATGTAGGACAATGATATTTAATTTTTTCTTTTATGTGGTCCTCCACAAAATGTTTTAAAAGATTGACATTTTCCATAAGCATATCCAATTTATACTATTTTGTAATGTCTCTTTTGGTATATTATTTTCAATGTTTGTATGGTCCGTTAAAAATATATATATATGTTAAGTACAGATAAAGTAATGATTATTAATTTGCTTATATAGAGAAGTGTCTACCATTAGTATCACTGTCTTCAGTCATTTCCTCACATGGGAAATTTTCTTCAAGCCATTCCAAAGTACTGGACATTCCTGTGTAAAAAAATATATATATTACTTTTAGTGTACCTAATACAGAAAGTTTAGAAATAGATAAGAAAAATGAAGTTTACCTACTAGTTTCTGGTAAGTTTTGTTGTTACTGTTGTGTAGGTCTGCTGTTGCTTCTTTCTGTACAGTTTCTGTGAGGTAATTATGTTGGAGGCATATCTTTTTTTTTGGTATATTCCATTTTAGTACATATGCTATTTAAATGGACGGTTGATGATATTTAAGTGGAACATATATAGGTTCCACTTCTTATTTATTATTGCATATAATGTGTTTATGTGCTGCTTTTTTAACTTATTAAGTGTTTATATGGCATGATAGAACAATTTAAGATAACCCCTGAGTTTTTGGGTAGTGTTGATGTTGTCCGCGTCTGTCTGCGGACATACGCACAGTCCGCGGACATCAAAATCACTAGCTGGGGGTTCAATATGTTCTATGTTACATGTATAGCAAAGTAATTGAATCCTAGTAAACATGTATCAAATTCAAAAAGAGGATTAAGTGGGTGAAGGCTTGAATGTGCGCTATGCTCACTGAACTTAATTGGGTGCACTGAGCTGCGTTACACGTGTCTGTACCAGGTACCCACCAATTGCCTGGTAAAAAATGAATAAGACACAAATGACACACAGAAACACGCTCTGCCCTGAATTAGTGTCCTGTAAAATGATGAATTTGATCCATGATATGAATAGTATGAATTGGTTTTAATAGAATTTCTCCACACAAAATCAGCCGTTCAGTGAACGTTCAGTCCAGGGATCGAGCCCTTCTATTTAGTGAATAGTAAGCATATTTGAGAACATTGAAGAATTTTTATTGCGACATGTCTTCTCCATTTTCAAACATATTTACAGAAATTTTGCCTTGAGGACGACCTATGGTCGAAACACGTGTCGGCTGATTTTGTGTGGAGAAATTCTATTAAAACCAATTCATACTATTCATATCATGGATCAAATTCATCATTTTACAGGCCACTAATTCAGGGCAGAGCGCGTTTCTGTGTCATTTCTGTCTTATGTATCAAATTCACACTATGAATATGTATATTCAGTAAAAAAACGTTGTTAAAGGGACGTTCTGGTTCAAAGTAAAACCGAAAAATCCCTGAAAGTCGCTAGTTATGGTAAGCTAAGCAACCATAACTCGTGCCACCACCGTGCATTGCTCAAACTAACACCCAGGACATCAAAGATGACATCACAAATGTCATTGTCATTGATATGGGATATGGAAGCACCAGCACCATTTGTAATGGTGCCAGTGCTTCTGTGAAAACTCTGCTGGCGAGTGCCGTCACCCCCTGAAGGTCTGACCTGCCTGCAGAGTGTAGCCATTCCGAAAGGGTGCCAGTACAGTGCAACCTGCACCCTTATTTCCGGACTGACCCACTTGTAATAAGGGCCTTTGTCTACATTTTTCCAGGTACTTTTGTTTCTGGGAGGTATTTCAACCATTTTACCTCAGCATTCCTTTTGTTCTTCTTTATTGAGCTGAGATTTTGAGTATACCATTTCTGGTGGGCAACGTTGTGTCTAACCAATCTATTCCTTATTGAGGCCACTCTATCCAGCATAGTTCACAAAGTGTGGTTAAAGGTATCAACAAGGAAGGCTGGGTTTTTGCCTTTTGGAAGCAGGCTTTGGAGGTGAATTTGGAATCTTATTGAATGATGTCCTGACCAGATTCACAGTAGTGTACTAGCAATCTGTACTGATAGGTTCCTAGCCACTACCCAGTCAAGGGTATTCCCTTTGTCATGAGTGGGTGCATTTTTCATTACGTAGTAGTCAGTGTTGTTCAGACCCGTTTGAAGGTCTGACACTTTATTATCTGCGCTATTATTTAGCCACCAGTTAAAGTTCCCCACCAGCAGCGTGGAGGAGTTTGGTCCATTTCGTCCTTGTAAAATATGAATAAGTTCTTCATGGAGTTTTGGTATCTCTGTAGGTGGACGATAGAGCAGAACAAAGTTTATGTCAGCATGAACTGTAGGGGTCATTTTAACATGGAGGATTTTACAATTTGAGATTTTGCAAGGTACTTGGAAGGGGTTCAGATGTTTTTTGGCAATAATGGCCACTCCACCACCGTGGCCAGAAGCCAGATTTTGGTAGCTAGTGGCATAGCCTGTTGACAGTTGTTATTACAATGGTTTCGAGGTGTAGAACCTGCCCACAACACCATTTCCCTTTACTGTGAATCAATTTTTGAACACATTCACTTTTATTTCATACCCATTCTCTCCACAATGGCAGTCTGACCGACTGTAGGGGCATCCGTGCTGATTTAAGGGCACACTGGTGTTTTTCAGCCTGAAAGATTCCCTCCATATTCCTCAGTCCATTAAAGATACCATACCGTGGCATAACGTGATTTACAAGCAATAAAGGATGTCATAGGTTCAGTGGTCGAAGTGGGCGGGAGCGGTCGGGAGCGGTGATCCTATACTTATTTTAATTAAGTTTTACCATTCCTATACTTTTATTTTAAAAAGAAACAGTTCCGGAACTGTTTCGTTTTAAAATAAAAGTGTAGGAAGAAGTTGAAACTTGCACTTTCAGTGCACTGCACAGGAAGTTTCTTTAAAGAGCAGGCACATGTTTTTTTTTTTTTATTGTGCATGTGTGGGGGCGCAGCGATGGGGTCTGTGGGGAGCAGTGCAGACCAGTAGGGAACATAGTTCCACTACTTCTTTTCGTACACTTCGACCACTGCATAGGTTTACCCTAAGAGTCATGAAACACATGCAGCTCCATGCACTGGAGCCATGAGCTTTGCAGTGTCTGCACTCTCGGTGGTATATTATCAGAATGTGAAACAACCCCACCCTCTTTCTGAATGCCAGGCTTGCAACATACCCCATAATGTATCCACAGATCCAAAATAGCATATACGACCTGTTGGTTTTCCAGCTTCATTCACATTTCACACAGTCTATCCCAGACCAGGCTATATCACGCCTCCAAACTTGGCAGTCGCAGGTTACTGTTGGAGAGTTTGCCCCATGGAATAATTTGAAAGGGAATACTATGACCTAAAGCCATCAAAACTGAACAGGCCTTCTAGAGCACATCTCAAGCCCATCACACAGTCAAACAGTACCCAGCGAGGTGGGTGTGACAGCCTTCCAGAGTATGAGGAGGCTCAGGACGGGGGAATTACCACATGGTAAAAACCCCACTCCGAGACTTCTCATGACCCCGAGGATTCAGGTAAGTGCTCTGCTCACCTCCACAGATTTCCCTTCCTTACCCGTTCCCTCCGCTTACCTGCTTTTTTGCTCCTATTCGTGAGTGGACGCTCTAGAAACACTTCTGTCTCCAGGACGTCCACTCCCCATCTGCGACATGTGGCCATAGAAAAGAAGAAGGGAGTACATGTAGCCCCGTCTCCAATTTCCATGGTGGCCATTTTTTGGTTTACTTTTTTCCTTTTTTTAATAGCGTCCATGGAAAGGGAGAAGGGACTACGTGTAATCCCTTCTCCCTTTACATGGTGGCCATTTTGTTTGTTTCCTTTTTAAAATGATTTTCAATGGCTAAAATGGAAAGCGAACACTGACTTTGTTTTCCCTTCCCTGGCGTCCATGTTTTTATCCTTTTTATTTGTCTTCCTTTCCGAATCGCCAGAGCATTTTGCAAAGGAAGAAACAAGCTTTAAGAACCCGGTCCAACAGATCGGGCTACTAATAGAAATAATCCCCTCACTTGAAGGCGGCATTACAGTCAGGTAATGCCTTAGGGCCTTCGTTAAGGCCCTCGCATATGGGTCCTGGAGCATTACTTGACTCAGAAAATGCTGGTCCAATAGCACAGCGATTAGAGCGCTCCCTTTGACATCTGTGCAGAGCCTACTGATGCATGTTCAAATCCTGGCAGGGACAAACTCAGCCTTTCATCCTTCCGAGGTGCATAAATGATCACCACACACCGTGGGTAATAATAAGCAGCCCTCAGGTTCTGAGGGTTTGTAGCGCTATGTAAATGCTAAATTATTATTATTTATTATTATAGACAGCATCCTCAAAACAGGTCTAATCTCTATAGGAGGTTGACATATCTCCAAGGATATGATCTACATTTTAGATTAATTTCAAACTTCCTGAATGCAGACCTACCTTTCAGTTTGCCATGGTGCCTGATTCTCAGTTCTGCCAGCACAACTAGCAAATCAGGTTAGGGATTTAAGGCATTGCCTGCACTCTTTGCCCATTGTATTGAATGAGACAAAAGAATTGCATTGTTCATGGCATTTTAAAATAAAATCTTTCACATTGTTACCTAGATTTGAAAAAGTATCTTCTGCCTCTAGTTAGTGCAAAACCAGATAACAATTTTTAAGAAATATGGTTATCATTAGATATCCTCAGTCTTGGTTCCTTTTAGGTTTCACAATTATATATCCAAATCACGGAATAATAGGCAGTGTGCAAGCCAGAGCCGGCACACCCTTTTCAAAATGCCACTGACATTTGACCCTCTGCATTAAAGCATTACTTCATAAGTCAATTGAGAAGAACAGGGAACGCACACATATTAGGTTCCTTTATATTGCAGCTCCAGAGTTAATCCGATTCTACTTAATTCATTCTGTCTTTCCCACTCCTTTGCCTCTTGATCTTGCTCTCCTAGACTCCTACCCATCAGAGCAAGGATTGTTTTCCACAGCTGTGGCAACATATGCTACGGACAAGGATCAGTACTTTGAAGCTACTACAGTAGTGATTTGGAGTAAAACACAACCATAACAGTGTACCATAACATAGCTTGAAAAAAGAATCAAGAGACTCCTGATATGATGTTTGAAAGCATCACAGGTAGGTTGAGTCAAACTCAATAGTTTTGCTTTATATGACTCAAGAAAAGTATCAATGATTAGGTCTGGGTACATTTATAACTGCAATGAGTGCGTTTTTCGAATAAACATTGCAGTGCTATTTTTTTTATTCTAGTAGCTATTTTTCTTTCGAAATAATTATGATCTGACAAGCGTTTCGTTTTTTTTAATTATCCTTTGTCACTGAATTAGGTTACAGATTGTAATAACTTTCTTTAGATTGAAGTCATTCTGAAGTGCACAGGAACAATTAAAAAATAAACTCGTCGAGAAAACAAAATTACTACCACTCAATAACTCAAACGTGTTTCTATATTACTTACTTCACAAGTCATTTTAGTGAGTACTTTCTTCCTGCAGTTTTGTAAATTGATATAAAATATTCAAAGCTGCAATAAATAATATTTTCATTTCTATTTGACCAATTATTTTTATGGCATATTTGTCATTCTTGCTATAGTATGATCTCACTAATCATCCCCTACCTGAAACATTTATTGCAGTTTTCATTTTTCCCCTAGATACGGCTCCTTACATCTGCTTTTAATAGCTTTGGCTCTCTCGTATTTCTGGAGAATGCATTTGTTTTTCCGATGGCCTGAAAATCATAAGTACCACAAAATACGTGATCCACACACGAGACGCATTAAAATATATAATTCTTCTTAAAAACTGTGACATACACATAGTTAAGTAGAAATCAGGAAATGGCATAAAATATTGATAAATAAAATGCTGACAATGGGCTACTTTGCTCCAATATCCAAATACTTCCTAGCTCACTACACGAAGACTAAACCTGCAGGTTGCATGAAGGCATCCAGTGATGTGAAAAACAGCTATCGGAGCAACACTGGTGTTTAACCTGAGGAATTACTCAGAAATAGTATAGCAACTTATATTTTTAAAAGCTTTGATTATCAAAAGTATAAAATAAATATTAACCTTAGTTTGGCCCTGTGCAAAGAACATGGGGCAAGTGAATTTAGAACCACATTTTCTGCTTAGATACAAACGTAAAAGCAAACGTTTTGAGATAATATGGATTGTGAATGGACCTGTTTACTTTCCTGTAAGCATTTGCTTCATTTTTAGCCCTGGAACAAATGTTAGAGACTCCGGCCCCTGATTGTTTACAGAAATATGCAGTCATTCTGATGAGGAAATTGATATTAACATATTTGAAAGAGTTCTTCCAGATCTCATTGCACGTTAGAAACTGAAGCTCCATTTCATTTTGCTTGAAGTATATTTCAAACGTGCTGTGGTGTAGAGAAATCTTTCCACTATTTTAATGTTCAGATTCAAAGTACTTTTAATGACATGCATTACTTACCGTAAAAGCATTTCTGATGGTTGTATCTGCTTAGATTCACACGCTGTGCCTATAGTCCAACATCCAGTGTTCACCGCAGACTATTGCATCTTGCCTTTCGGGGACCGAAAGGGGACGTCGGCATAGGCGTGTCTGTAACACTATCCCTATAGTGACATGCAGTGTAACCAAAATCCCTCACGCGTCGAGGTCCCTCCGATTGTATAATATTGTGCATAGACAAGCAAGCAGTACCCAGAGTTGGAGGTGGGTTGTGAAAAGGAGCAGTAGTGAAAAGATGTTTTAGTACTGCTTGTCCCACCTGGGAATCAGATCTAGAATGGGCATCTAGACAAAAGTGTTTTGTAAAGGTTTGTACAAAACTCCAGGTTGCCACTTTGCAAATGGACTCAAGGGGAACATTTGCAATGAATGCTATGGATGCCCCAGTGCTTTGAGTCGAATGTGCTCTACGCTTGGAGGGCAGTTCTCTCTTAGCAAGAGTGTAACAGAGAGTGATGCACTGGACAATCCATCTAGATATAGCGGATTTGGAAACTGTATCTCCTTCCCTTTCTGCCGCCACTGAGACAAAGAACTGATTAGTCTTTCTTAGTGGTCGAGTTCTTTCCATATAAAACATGACCGCCCTGCGCACATCAAGTGTGTGCAGGCTCTTTTCTCCCAAGTTTGATGGGTTTTGAAAGAACGTTGATAGTTCTATAGACTGGTTAACATGGAACTTTGAAATTAATTTAGGTGCAAACCTAGGGTGTGTGCATAGAACCACCTTATCTTTTTGAACTGTTAGAAAGGGGTTTAAGATTGAGAGCGCTTGTAGTTCACTCACTCTCTTAATGGAGGTGATAGCTATCAAGAAAGCAGTCTTAAGAGTGAGATCCTTAAGGCTCGCTTTATGCATGGGCTCGAAAAGGGAGCCCATTAGCCTGGTTAACACGACATTCAGGTTCCATCCGGGAGCTGGGTTAGAAATAGGAGGGTGAATTCTTTTCACGCCCTCCATGAAGGCTTAAATAACTGGAACCTTCCACCATGACACCTTATGTTGTGACGTAGTGTAGGCGGAGAGTGCAGCTAGGTGAACTTTAATGGAATTAAAGACTAAACCTGAATCCAGCAAGTGAGTCAGGTATAAAACAATATGTGTGGGAGTGCAGTCAACAGGGTTGATGCTCCTTGCGTTACACCAGTTGACGAACCGTTTCCACTTACTAGAGTAGCAGTAATGAGTGTTCGGTTTCCTAGCCTCCCTGAGAATGAGCATGCATCTCTGAGGGAGCTGCAAATGTCCAAATTCTATGACCTTAGGAGCTAGGCTGCCAAGTTCAGGGTCTGCGGGCATGGGTGCAGCGTTCGCCCCTGTCCTGTGAAAACATGTTGTACGGGCAGGGTAGTGTCACTAGAGGAGATAGTGACATCT
Source organism: Ambystoma mexicanum (assembly GCF_040938575.1). NCBI lineage: Eukaryota > Metazoa > Chordata > Amphibia > Caudata > Ambystomatidae > Ambystoma > Ambystoma mexicanum. Next base: position 623,539,494 of record NC_090934.1, read on the forward strand.
CCATCAGATGAGCGAACCAGGGTTGGCGGGCCCACATGAGGGCCACCAGTATCATGGTTACTGGTTCAAGGGGCATCTTGTGCACTATCTTGTTGAGAAAGGGAGTCGGGGGGGAAAAGCATAGACAAATTTCCCTGACCATGTTATCCAGAACCCATTTCCCTTGGAGCCGTTCTGGGGTACCTGGAGGGGTAATCTTGGCATTGGGTGTTTGCCAGAGTTGCGGACAAGTCGATCTCTGGGAAGCCCCATTCTGCGAATACGTTGGAGACAACGTCTCCGTGTAATCGCCATTTGTACTCTGCGGGTAGCGGGAAGTCTCTGCTGAGTCCGTCTACCAGAAGATTGAGTTCCCCTGGTACATGTTGTGAAAACAGGAACGTGTTGTGTTTGAGAGCCCACTTCCAGATGTTCTGGGACAGCTTGGACATACCTGGAGAGTGAGTGCTCCCCTGCTTGTTCAGGTAATACATGGCCGTGGTGCTGTCCGTGGGGATCAGCACTGTCTTTCCTTGTAGATTTGTCTGCAAGGCCTTCAGTGCTTTGAAGACCGCCAACAATTCCAGAAGGTTTATATGATTGGACGACACACCAGAAGTCCAAACTCTGTGCGCAGTCTAATGGGACAGGTGAGCCCCCCATCCTGTGAGGGATGCGTCTTTGGTTACAGTGGCTTCCACTGCAGGTGTGGTGAAGGAGTTCCCCTTCACGAGGTTCTCCCTTGACCACCAGCACAGCGAGAGAACCAGGGCTTGCGAGACAACCACTAGATCGTCCCATTGTCCGCTGACCTGACACCACTGGCTGTTGAGCCACTCTTGCATTGGGCGCATACGCAGGCGCACGTGAGGAACCAAGTAAATACATGATGCCATCATTCCCAGCAATCGCATGCATACCGTCACCTCTCGACCGGCTACATATTGAGGGATCTGAAACAGCATATTTTGGACCTTCTCGTTGGAGGGGAAGACGAGGCCGTCCTTTGTTCAAATTAGAGCCTCTAGGAATTGTTTGACCTGGATGGGATCTAGAATGGACTTCTTCTTGTTGATGGAGAAGCCCAGGTGGAACAAGAGGTCTATAGTCTTTTGGGTATTCGAGAAGCATGTTTCGAAAGAATCCCCTGTTATGAGCCAGTCGTCAAGGTAAGGATAAACCGGAATGGACAACCTGTGCAGATGAGCCGCTGCCACTGCCAGTACTTTTGTGAATACCCTTGGCGCTGAGGCTATGCTGAAGGTTAGCATTTTAAACTGATATTGTTTGTTTTATATCATGAACCTGACGTACTTCCTGTGCGCTGGCAACATTGAAATATGAAAGTATGCATCTTTCATGTCCAGTGTTGCCATGTAATCCTCCTGTGTGAGCAGGGGGATTACTTCCTGCAGAGTCACCATACGAAATTTTTGAGGTTTTAAAAATGTGTTCGCTGGGCGCAGATCTAACACAGGGCACATGGTTAGATCCTTTTTGGGTACAAGGAAGCGCACTGAATGAATACCCTCCTTTACCTGTGACAGGGGCACAACCTCTATGGCTCCTTTTTCCAGAAGCGATTCTACTTCCTGAAGAAGGATGAGAAGGTGTTCTGGTGTGAGAAGTCTTCCCTTTGGAGGTCTGAATGTCGGGGACCGGCTGAACTCGATACAGTAGCCGTGGGCTATTGTTGACAGTACCCAAAGGTCTGTGTTAAATTCCCTCCCATGCCTGGAGAAAATATATTAACTGGCCCCCGACCGGGGAGGCATGGAAGGGGCCCGAATCTTCAGGTCATTTAGTGGCGGCAGCCGGGGAGCCTCTAGGAGTAGGGGCCGACCCCTTCCTTTGCCACAACGTTGGCCTCTCTGGGCATACTGTGTGTTGTAATTACTGGTTCCTTGAGGGCAGGACCAGTTGCTACCTGAGGCATACTGTTCCTTAGGCTGGCGTTGGCCACGAAAAAGGTGCCTATTGCCAGGTCTGTGCCTGTTGGAGGGTTTAGTGATCTGGTCCAAGGTCTTTAAGGTTTCATGTTCCTTTTTCGCTGTTTCCAGGGCGTCATCCACCGCCTTTCCAAACAAGTTGGAGTCATCCAGGGGTTTGTTAATGAGGGATACCTGAGTCTCTGGCTTCAACCCTGAGTTCCTAAGCCATGCATGCCTTTTAAGGAGTACGCCTTGGATTAAGGAACGCCCAGCCGTTTCCGCAGCATCTAAGGTATTTTTAATGATGCTTTGGTTCACTTGGGTGCCTTCGGTAACTGTGGCCAAAAGACGGGTGCGAAGTGGCTCAGGAACCTTCTGTAGGCCTTTGCGTAACAAGGCCCTCTGGGCATCAGCGCAACTGGCCAGCAGGGTTGTATTGTTGGCAATACGCGTAGCGAAAGCCACTGAGGCCGTAACCCTCTTCCCGAGTGCATAGAGCCTCTTCCCTTCCTTATCAGCGGGTGCTTCTCCGGTGGACAGAGGAACACCCGCTCTCTTCCTCGTGGTGGTCACCACCAGAGAGTCTGGGATGGAGTGATCTCTAATATATAGAGGATCAGAGGGGGAGGGGCTGAAGAGTTTCTCAATCCGTGGGTTAACATCCCTGACCAAGGCTGGTGTAGCCAAAGTGGGCGCGAGGCACCTTTTGATCGAGGCGTGGAGAGGAATGTCCTGGCTAGCCGGTGGCTTTTTTTTAATGATTTTTTCTACAAAATCCACCTCGGGGATAGTCTCCCCCATATCAATCTCAAAGTGTGCTGCCGCCTTGCGTAGCATGGCGTTAAACATGGGCTGATTGTCCACATGCGAGGGCTCCCTAACAGGAGTAGTCTGTGGAGAGGCCAAATCCACAGTACCAGGTTCAGGTGACACAGGAGACTGCCATGGCTGTGGGTCAAATATATCGGGGTCTACCCCCCAGCCCTCAACAGGATCTTACAGGTTCCCAGGATCCATGAATTGATCATCGTCCTGGGTGTCAACATAAGGGTCATCTTCAGTGAGGTCACATGTGTACAGTTCCTCATCCTGGGGGTTGAATTCTTGAGATCTTGGCTTGAGGACCCTGAGGGTCTTCATCCTTGGCCTTTTAGGTGTGGTCTGGTCATAAAATGAAACAAACTTATCTAACCTGTCCATACAGGTCTCAAATCTCTCCCTGGTCCAATGGGAAGACCCAGAATGGTCTAGGGGTGGAAAAATGTGTTCTTCCAGCTCTAAACGTCGAAATCTCTCCCACAAAGTGAAAGAAATCCCCTTGTCGCCCTCCGAGAAGCCTTCTCGGGGGCCCAACGGTGGAGGAGTGTTTCTGAGTCTCCTCTTCTACCTAGGGGAGGGTTCCGGCACCCCTGTCGCACCTATGCTAGTTTTCGGCATCTCCTTGACCTTCTCCGCAGGCTTCGGCGACTCCTTCGTCAGCCATTTCTGAGTGTCATTGGAGATGATCCTTGCGATGATCGGGTGGAGTGGTTTTCGGCGTAGCAGGAACCTTGCCGTCGATGGACGCCTTCTTGAGATGCGTCTCAACGGCGCCTGAAACTTTAGGGGAAGCGCCCTTTGTATTCATAGGCCCAGTCACTAGGCGCAATTGCGGTTGCATGGAGGGCTGCCGACCCTTACGGTCGGTGGGAACCACCGGCGGTGCCAGCGTCCCCGTTGGCGCAGAGGCCTTCATCGACTTCGTCGAGGAATGGCCAGTGGTTGTGTGTTTTGTGACGTGTAATTGTCCGTCAGCCTCACCGGGGTGTACATTCCCCAAAGCAGGGCCAGAGCCGTGCCTATCGGGCTGGGGACAAACGCCGCGGAGCGAGAGCACTCCATTTATAGGTCTACAACCTCCAATGAGAAGGTCGTGTCTTCACTGTGGAATCAGCCTTCGACATTGCGTAGGCTGCCCACCTTTTGACCTTGTGCACCTTCAGAGTTTTAGGGTGGAGGAGCTTGCAGGCCACGCAACCAGCTTCGTCGTGCTGGAGGGGTAAGCAGCAGTTACCCCGCTTATGTATATCCTTCCACGGGAACTTGCCGTTACAACCCGGGCAAAATTTAAATGGAGTCCTCTCCATAGCTGAGGACGTTACCAGTGATGACGACCGAAAACGAAAGGTGGTAGAAAGGGAAAGGCATTCTCAGTATGAGACAGAAATGTCCACCCCGACCCCATTCTCCCTACGTCGTAGGCCTCGAAGGCCTGGCCACGTGGTCAGTAGCGCCGATGGGATCTCCGTCTGTCGAAAGTCTTGTCTCGGCGGAAATCCGGAACAGCCGTCCATCAAAGAGAGGGCCGGTAGGTGAGAATATAAGACAATAATTAAACAAATCGACCAAGGGTCGAGGGGACAAAAGCAATGTCTCTTTACGAGCTCTGCTTAAGGCGACCAGTATTCTGGGTGGAAAAAAACTATCTAAGGGACCTCGACACGTGAGGGATTTTGGGTGGTACACTGCATGTCACTATAGGGATAGTGTTACAGACACGCCTATGCCGACGTCCCCTTTCGGTCCCCGAAAGACAAGATGCAATACGCTGCGCTGACCACTGGATATCAAACTATATGCACAGCATGTGATTCTAAGCAGATTAACAAACATCAGAAAAATTCATTACTTGAGATAGTGAAACCAAATGCAAATGGACAATGTGCTGACTTGAGGGAGTCCAACAAATGGGTCGATATGTCAAAGTGAACTCTCGACTACATGGACCAAGGACTGGCACAGATCCAAGAATCAAAGGTACATTTAACCCTTTATCTTACAAATGGATATCTGACAGTACCTGTGGGTTAGGAAGACCTGTGCAAACTTGCTTTTACTGTTAAGGCAACAATATACTTGGAAATGTACACCATTTGGATATATCAATTTAGGGAATGAATTCACCATCTTCTGCCACAAGGCCATGGCAGACTTAGGCCAGGAGAAAAGGAAACTTGGTCTGTATCGATGACTTGTTGATAACACTCCAAACTGTGAAAGAACATCTAACACAGATCAGATATGCTCTTAACCAATAACCAATAACAGAAAGCTAAGGATAAATTGTCATTCCAGAAGCCCCAAATGAGTAAAACCAGAGTGAGCTTTTTGGGACATTAAATAATAGGGCCACAATCCTCCATAAAAGAAAGTCATGTCACTGCTCAAATTACAGACCGCAGGACTGTGCATTAATTTTGTCCTCACTAATCACAGTGGAAAGTCCATTGAGCATTATGCAGAGATCACACAACCCACTGTTCAGTTGTTGAAGGCCGGGTTGAAGTGGAAGTAGAGTGATGCTCAACCCGAGTCAGTGAAGCTATTCAAGAGACACCCATCTCAAGCTCTTTGTTTGACTTATCCAAATAAGAATGAAGAGATCTTTTTCGATACAGGATTTTCAGGTACCTGTTTGATGCACCGTTATCTCAAAAACATGTCAACAAAGTAATCTACATGAGTAAAAATCTATCCTCTGGACAATAAAAATTGAACGAATGCAAGAAAGCAATCCTAGTGACATTTCGTACATTGAAGAACTAGTTCCCATGGAGAGCACATTGTTACAGAGTCTTCCCACCAAAAGTTGCAATATTTGCAGAGTTATCAAATACAGGCTGGTGATGTCGCGGATTAAAGAATACATTTTTATATTTGGTCAATCCTTCCTGTAGAAGTAAGACATTATCAAAATAAAGGCTCAGAAATGTGCAGACTTATATGACTGTAATAAAGATCACTGCCTCGAGAACACAAGTCTAGAATCTATAGACAATATTGAGGTATACCTGACATCTCAACAACTTTGGGCCTCATGAGTTCACAGGTGTGGTAATTACTGCTGCATTATTGCACCGCCAAATTATGGGTCTAGAGGTAAGGTGGGCCAAAAAGCACTAGCAAAATGCTGCAGGAAATTCCAACACCTTGCTGCCAAAAAAAATCCAATTTAGTGGAATTACTCCCAACAGAATTAGCGCCAGTAGTAATTCTGACAGAATCCTCATGGAGTCCTGTAGACTCCATAATTTGGGACTAACACTGCCATGCCACCACTTATAATCCAGCAGTAATTCTGCCGGATCAAGCAGCAGTAATGGTAAATCCATTTGGTGGTATCTCAGCCAAATTCATAATGAGGCCTCAAGTGTATCAAGAAAAACCTTGCCAGGGGATACCAACAGTTTATGTAGATGGCTGCTGCCACCGTATTATCAAAGACAGGGATCACAAATGAATTGCTGGCATTGTGAATTGTTGGGTAAATGTGTGTGGTTTGTGCCTGTGGCAGTGGATTTATATTGTGCAATCATTCACCCAGAAACATCTTGGCACTTATAACAGATTGTTTAAAAAAAAGTAAGCCAGATTTGAGCAAAGGAAAGTGTTTGGTCAAAAATGTCTCTTTGTGTTTCACAAGAGAAACGTTTTGATAGAGTTCCAGAAAGTAAGATGCTTGAGCTTCTGACAGAGAAAGGAAGATTGTTCCAAGATGTGGACGCCTTACAACTAAAAGTAATGCTACCTATGTCCACTCTGTGAAATGTTTTGATTGTCAATATTTATTGATCTTGCAATCTTAACAGTCTGAATGGATGGTACATCTGGAGCATGAAGAGTCTTATGGTGACCATGTAGCACTTCATGTTTAAGGCACATGCATTTCACCCTTATTCTTTGTTTTACTGGTAATCAATGCAAAGCAGACAGGTCTGGGGAGATTTGGTTTAACTTCTTTACTTTCAGCAGGAGACTGGCAGCAGCATGTTGCACACACTGCGTTTTAGCAATATGTCTAGATCTAAGCCCAATAGGCACTATTGACAAAGTCAAATGTCAAAGAAGCAAAAGTGTGAATGATAGTAGTTTGCGAAAGATTTTGCCCAGAAATTGTAGCACCACAGGGAAAGACCTACATTGAATGGCATTAGCTACATCTTAGTAGGGTTGATCCTAAGGCAATTAACATATCTATCCCGTTTTTAATTGCAAGAAAGCATGCTTTATTCTTCTGTAACAAAAAGCTGAGTATCATCAGCATGGTTGAATTAAAAAAGACATGTCTCCGATTTATGTTGATAAAAGGGAATACGTATAGATTAAAATAAAGTAGGGGCGAAAAAGACTAACGCGGGAACTCCACAGATTATCGGCTTCTTTAGCAAAGTGCAATTATCCACATTAGCTGACTGCTAATGGTTTGTAAGAAAAACCTTAATCCATTTAAAGACCTTGCCTCTAATACCATTGTTATGTAGGAGGGTCAGAAGGTTCCTATGATCTAATGTATCAATCTATCTAATGTATCAAACGCAGGCAACAAATTAAGCAGGAACAGAGCTCAGCACCACCAACATCTACTTCTTCACGCAGGATGTCAAGCATGACTGTGGTAAACATTTCTATACTATAATGGGGTCTAAAACCTGCCTGCAAGTAATTAAGTACACGTTCCTCTAGTACAAACGGCTATAGTTGTGCCTGGATCACAGGTCCCAGTTGTTTGGCCAAAAAAGAAGTCTGAGTGATAGAACAAAAATGATTAAGATCCCGAGCAATGGCAAATGGCTTCTTGAGAAGGGGATGAACAATCACTTCTTTCCAAACAGAGTACATTTCACCTGAAGTTAAAGAAGTGAAGTGAAAGAATGTTAAACATGTGAAGAATGTTTGTAGCATAGATCATATGGATACACTTGGCAATGTTAGGAGGCAAAAATATCACATGACGATCCATAAGGTGTTACACTGATAACATGTTTTAAACGTTATCCAATGAAAGCAGATTAACATGTATACAAGTAGGAAATGACTGAGGAGCATAAGACAATTACTGAGTCTCTAGGATGGATGAAAAAAAGAGTCACTGAAGTCAGAATGTCTCTGATTAGAGTTATCTTGTTTCAATGAAGTCAGAAGAGAGAATCAACTGGTTCCTGGATTGCCACAAGTGGTGCAGGTAGAGTTGGCCGATTTGTTTGTTTATCAGAAATGTTAAAAAGCTCTTTAGACATGTTTGTGTATTCATCTAGTATTTTATTAAAATAGAGATGTTTTGCTTTGGCAATGGACGTCTTATAAGATCTAGGCTGTATTCTGAACTCTAGGTTATCTTTTGCATCATAATACGCTTATCATTTCCATTCCGGATTATACAGGGCACAGCATAATGTATTATTTTGGGTGTAAAATATGTTTTCCTGCTTACAGTTACGTTGAAGACAGTGTGGCTTCATAGGTACTGATTTGTTCACCAGCTACAATACACCATTATTACAGTACATTATTACATTTCTGTGGCAAAGCACTGACATCAAGATTCATATCCAAAGAGATTGGATTTGGTTGGCAATAATAATGAATCACACTATTCAATCTATATACATATAGTTGGCTGTTTCCTGATTAGTGCAGATGCGGGAGACCTCCAAAGTAATCAAGAAATGTAAAACAGCGTGGTTTGACTATGGGTAATCAGTGAAATTCAGCTTTGGAATAGGATGCAAAACATTGATCTAGAGTGCACCTTAATTTATATGTAGGAGCTGAAATCAAAACATATAAACCAAGGTCATTCACGATATTATACAAGGTGTTGTGGATCAAAATTAGAGGTCTTGTCAATCGAAATTAATATCACCTAAAATCAAGAGATGTCTACTGGACAATAAAATCATGACAGCTGTATATGAAATAATATCTACATATCATGCTTTTGGTCCAGGAGGATGTTTAGTGAGTAGCACATTGAAAATAAAAGAAGAGTGTGTAGGGCTGTATAAGAAATACCTTATTAAATTATTAAGATTATGTCTAAAATTGGTTTGTGGAGCACCTGATTTATTGGGAAAATAGAGGAATGCGTTGTACAAATAACAAACCATTCCAACACGATAGACTGATCCAGACCATTGTGGTGATGCACATCTATTTTTCATTGAAGAAGCTAGGGGGACCCAACAAAACAATACATTATTTTGCTGACAAAATGTCCAAAGCAGGAGCTGTACAAGGGGCAAAGTGGGTTTTCAATCATATGGAAAAACTCCTGGATGAAATGAAGGTGGCAGCGGTGACTAGACCACAAACTCACACTGACAGTGAAATTGTAGCTGCTCAGTGGAGCAGTTGCTACTGATGTAGATTTGATCACAGATCAAAAAGAGGAACAAATCACTGTGAGATAAAAAAAAAGAAATCCTACAGCACCCACACAACTTGCCTCTTGCAGAACTAGTTTACCATGTGAGGGAAGATTTTTAAGTTCTAATGACATTCCAAAAAATGTTTAATATCTAAGATGGACTCTTGGTGAGGAATGCTCAAAGTGGATGTGACCAATCAGTAGTACACATCTAATTCCAAAGCAAAATGCTAAAGCATGACAACAGCCAGGCAATATTTGGTCATAAGGGATTGCACAAACCTCTGTACATCCTAGGTGAGGTTGTTTATTGGGTGCACATCGGTCAAGATTTCAACATTCAACATGTGTCTAAAGAGATGTCTAGTGTGGGCTAATTTCTCACTTACTGTTCCTCTACAGAAGGGAGAAATTACATTAGCTTGGTCTGATTTAAAGATCAATTACACTGGACCAGTAGCCCATTCTGCTAGCGGAACCACAGAGATATTAAATTGAAATGCCTCTTCCCATGATTAAGATGTGGGAAATATTAACTGTAAGAAGAACACTCCAGATTGCCTACCACCCTGCTCCAGAGGGAAGTAGAGATATAAAACAAAAGAGGTGTATGCATTTTAAAGAACTTTGTGATTGACTCTGGACCTGGTTGGGACCTGTGTTTCTTACTCATTCATGTAGCTCTCATCTCATCACCTTCGTCTCCTGCTAAAATGTCCTCATTGCAGTAGCTGCATGACAAATAGTATTGCTACAACAAATGCCATACCAAACACATATATTGAAAATATAGTGCTCAATACTGCAACTGCCCATTACTATGTAGATAATTTGAGAAAGCACCTACAGCATGCTTTTTCATATGCCAATCTTGAGAAGTCTGCCCTCACGATAAAGACCTACTAGGAGTTAAAGTTTGCCAAACATGATTAACAATTGCATGATAAGCTCTCCCCATATAATTTCCAAAGGGACCAATCTAAGCAGAAAAGGTTTTTACCTTCTTGGAGAAGAGCCTATGAAATTATGGACAAGATTTCCCCTATCACCTACACGATTCCTATCACAAAAGGAGATATGAGAGGAAAGATGCGTCAATAGAAATCAGTTAAACATATGGCATCCATAACCAACTTTGAGAACCACTGAGGAATCATCTAAAACCAGTACTATGAGTTAAAGATGGCCAAACATGATTAAAAATTGCATGAGATGTCTCCCCATATCATTTCCAAAGGGCTCAATCTAAGCAGAACAGGTTGTTACCTTCTTGAAGAAGAGCCTTTGAAATTATGGACAAGATGTTCCTTATCACTTACAAGATTACTATCCCAAAAGGAGATATAATTGAGGAAAGATGGTTCAACAACAATCAGTTAAACAGATGGCATCCCTAAACAGCTTTGAGAACCACTGAGGAATCAACTAAAACCAGGATTGAGGGAAAACTAAGACAGGATAACTCATGTATTGAACTATAATAAGGTGTCTAACTCCTTCCCCTACGAACACCATATCACTGCAAAAGAGAGGACACTTTAAAACGAAGATCCCAGTGTATACTTGAACCTCCATAAAGCTCCAGCACAAATGCCAGAACAATATCATTATATTGTGAGAAAAGCTTGCCTTTAATAAAGCTTGCTCTCTAATACAGTGCCTTTGACAATTTGAGAAAGAATGATTCTGATCAGTTGAAATGTATCTTTTCAGTAAATACTGGTTAAAGAGGCCCTTGATATGTTTGTGCTATGCAAGACAAAACATAACAAGGGGGCATTAGTAAGAAAGTTGCAGTAGGTGACATTCACAGCAAGATAATGCACACGAATACCCTTTTTTAACATGACAAGAAAGGTCAGAGTCATTGTTGGCTGATACAGATTAACCCATTGTAAGCAGGACCATGAGGAATTAAAAAAAAAATGATTAAAATAGCAATTCATCTAATTTGAAATGCTATACCTTCCACAGATATTATATTTAACAATATATGTTTAAGAAATAGCCAATATATCACAAGCTGTTATTCCTGACACCTATTAGGGAACAAAGGTTACCACTAATAGGTGGGCAGAGTACATTGTTTCAATGATTAAAATGGTTTTTAACTGCAATTTGCGTTATATTTGGAATTTGGTTTGTTATGGATGTAAGCATTGTACAGACATGTTGGTTCAATTGGTTTCAAGTAACCAGTAGTTTGACCATGTATATAGTTCATGACACTGTGGGTTTAGGATACAAGAGATCTTTTTTTTTTTATTGATGGTCCTTAAATTACATGTTGTATTATTACATTAAAGAGTAAATAATCAAACTCACTGTTATATACACTATTATGAAAACCAGGTCAGAAGTGGCTGTGTCGGAAGCGCCTGTGTCGGAAGCGGTTGAATTCTTCTCTGCATTCTAGGCTTGACACGTTACTATGATCCAACATCCTTACGTTGCTAGGGTCATTCTTCTAACTGGCCTGCTTTTGGCGAGCGCTTGGCGAGCGGGTGCTCTCAGGTGTTCCCTGCTGTGTCCTACCGCGGAATCTTGCTGCATCTACGTTGGGTGCTGGTTTCTTTCACCAAAAAATTGCTGTCCCCACTAACGGCATCAATATTGACACAGGGATATTCTATAGTGGTAAGCAGCAAATGGAGTGAGTGCAACATGCACCCGCACCCTGTGATATTAGTGTGTATTAAACAGGAGTGTCCTAGGTGCTAGGGACCCTAGTTGCTGGCAGACACTCCAAGTTTGTTACTCGCCACCTGTTATATGGTACATTTTCCAAATATATTAATCTACTTAAAACAAAGCGAATAGTGTGTGGAGGACCCCTCTGCGTGGGTGTGTGGGGAGGTGTGAGCGTGCCCCTACCAAGTTTGCTGACTAGGACCAGCAGTGCCTTGTGCTCCCTACACCTTCCTTCTCCCCCTCCACGAAACTCCTTCTTTCCCTTCCCCCTCTTCCCTGCCCTCTCCCCCTCCTCCTGCACTGATATGGATGGTGAATGACTCCTCATGAGAACTGAAGGCAACCCCTCCCGCACCGCTTGATCTTTTTGTACCTTAATCTTTCTAATCTACCTAAAGATGAAAGATATGCAGAAAAAGAAATACTGCCTACTCATTGCAGAGCCTAAGCATGGCAAGAGTCTTTGCAGGCCCTCTAGAAGACATGGAACCAGTAAGGGGGGCCCTCGTACTAAGAAACACATGCTTCCAAAAATAAATTGATTATTGCGCAGCTTAAAATCACCAGTCTCCGGCCGACGGTTCCCTCTCGTGTTACTGCCACTTCTCTGTCGCAAAAGGCTGAGACATTTTCTGTGCCTAGTAATGTATTGGAAACCTGTACTGCAAGCCATTCCTTTATGATCAGTAACACTGGTTCGCTTCTTATCCTTTGCCACAACCTGCAAACACATTATTTTTTGCCATGAACTCTCACAAGGTGATAATCTAACAGCGACTGAATTATCGGTCACTCCCAACCTTGAAGCTCTGGCTTTTGATATGGGAGCATACATGGGATACCATTCTTCTGAAGTTTCTAATTTCCAAACTGGATGCTTTGACTATTCTGTTCTCATCATTTGCAGCTGAACAACAAGCACTCAAACGTGTACTGGCTACAATATCTGATGCCATCCCAGGGAAACAGTCGAGACCATGTAGTTGCCCATTGCTCTAACATTGCACCTCCTCAATTGGCCCAGGGTATCAACTGTGTGTCATTTACCTCTTCCAGTTTATTGTCAGATGACATTAACTGGGAATTTGATGCAGATTATGTTGACCACAGAGATATATCTGGGCTCGAGGTTGGACAGAATGATCCTGTCTGTGTCGCTGCGGCCTATGAGGTAGAAGCTATAGAGGATCTTTGTAATGAGATATTGTTGCTCAGATCTCCTTCTAAATTGGCAAAGAAAAGTATGCAGATCTCAACAAACACAGCTCTATCACCCCTTAAGCAGGTTGAATCTCATAAGCCCGATGGTCCTCCGCTGAAGCAGTTCCCTACTGCACAGCGTGCAAAACAGGGTAAGGATTCTGTTTCAATATTACTTAAAAATCAGGGAGATGGGACCAGTAGATAAGTAGAACTTAGAGGTCCTTTGGACAAGTGGGTGCATCCCAGTAATAATGTGTACAGTGAAGAGCAAGAGTGGTATTTATTTATGTCTAGATTTGTTCTGAACTGCCCGAATTGTGAATTAGGGGGTCACAGGGTTACCATCCTATACATGGACAAATGATAATCGTTTTTCTTACTTGGACTTTATATTCATGGATAAGCTCCTGAGGTCTTTTTGAACCAATTTTGAATCCTCTGTTACCCCTATTAGCGATGATCATACCACATTGAGATGGTCATTCACATTGCATCAGCCACACAGGATCAATAAACTCCAGATCAATGTTAGTGTCATTTGTCAAGGGAATCACATAATATGGGGCCCTAGAAAAATTAATAAGATTAGTGCTTATATAAATAAACACACCATATATTTATTCAGCTGGCTTGATAATAACAACTGGCGCATCCAAAATCTGATGGTCTGGCTGAATGGGGCAGCACGCCAATTGCTTTGACTCTTTCACATACGGGGCATAGAGAAATCTACAGAAACTAATTAGATATATATGCACTGAGCATGAGTAAATTACAGACTCGTGCTATCAACAAATATAAGAATTGGCTAAGAAGCCACCAATCCTCCCTACAGTCCTCAAATTGGCTGTCCTTTTGGGGAATAGTTAAGAACAACAATGAGAAAAGGTTCCGGGCTATATCCAGACGATGTATAACCAACAACACAGGTTTAGAACTGAGCCCCATATGTGAGAGCGTCTGGGACGAAACTATTAGGAACCTTTTCTATTGCCCCAATATGGACCAGGAGGAAAATATCCATTATACATATAGGCAAGAATTTGCAGAGGGTTTTCTACAAGAGGATATCCTTTGTATAATCAACTCTTTAATTAACTCTCATGCTGCTGGGCCCTGATACACTGTCCAATGCAGCACTTAAGGAAAACCCGGAATTTGTCTTGGAAGATCTTTTTAATAAAATAATAGTTGATGTGGTTATACCCTTTAGTTGGAGGCTGTCCATTCTGATCCCTGTGCATAAGAGGGGTGATCGCACTGACCCAGTGAATTATCGCTTTTGGCAATGATAGATGTTTGCCAAAAGATGTTTGTGAAATTCCTCTTTAAAAAACTGCTAACATTGATAGTAAATGAGGGTCTGTTGCCTCCAAACCAAACAGGCTTCCGTAAAGGATGCAATACTATGCACAACATCTGTGCATTAGAATATGTCATTGCATCATCTAGGAAGGCACCAAAAGCTAGCCTTTACTTGTGTTTTATAGATTTTAATCAGGCTTTCGACACCGTCTCATAAACTTTACTTGGAACTAAATCCATCATTGGGGTATTGACTGTTCATTATTACACTTTATCATATAATTATATTCAGATAAAACAGTAAATGGGTGACTTAATCAGATGGGGCATATATCATCTGAGATAGTGGTCAACATAGAAGTGAAACAGGGTTGTTTCTTGGCACCTGTGATCTATAATCGCTATGTGAGAGATATGGGCGTTTCCATTCAAGTGGTCTGAAACTTCCCTCCAAAAATGGGAACACAGGCATTGTCTTGACCTGGGTACGCTGATGACACTATTCTGCAGGATCGTATACATATTGGGCAACAGAGATCAATCAATTCTCTGGCCCTGTATGCACGTAGCAATAACTTGGTTGTCAATGCTAGTAAGACCAAATTTCTGGCCGTCGGTGTGTGGTCCAGTAGGACAATTTTTGCCTGGTTAATTAATGAGACTTGGCTTAAAGTGGCCGGCCAATACACATATTTGGGATTTCCTATCTGTAGCTCCCCCTCTCTGGAATTTTATAACCATCATATTCGTTTTAAGATCTTGAATAAATGGATCCTCTTTAAAAAATGTATCCGCTTCAAAGCAAGAAATAATATTATGGGGGCAGATAGCTCGGAACTGGAAAAGCCTTGTCCCAGGAATTCTTTATGTGCTGGCTGCAATTTCGGGCCATTTGATGAGCTGGGTGAACCGACTTTGAGGCAAAATACTGCAGTTGATATTGAGGGTTCCATAGGCAGTGCCTATCCAGACTTTGCAGCGTGGATTGGGCCTGCAATCATTACATTCTTGCTGGCTCACGCAGCAGAATATTTTGTATATTGCCATCTTGCAAGCTATTCAAAAGCCCAACACTCTTCTCTCTTACCTATCTACAGCTAATACAGGCTCTTGTAAGAATGTGTTTCTCTTGGAATTGCGTGAGGACACTGTTTCCTTACTTACTGACCTAAACCTATCACTAGATACATTATTGACCTTTCCCAACTAGGCTGTAGTTTTAAAGAAGAAGGCCCAAGTTCTTGCTCACTGCAAAGATGTTGATCGCCTGTCCTCCCTGACACTCTATTTAGGATACAGAAAGCAGGGCTTTTGCAGAAATGCCAGAAATGCTTCCTGTACATATTTAAGCAAATTTTATTGGGCATCAATTAGGAGATTCATCACCTATCTTCGCATGAACATCTTACCTACCCTTGAGGATATGGGTAGATGGAAAAAATCAAAAAATTGCCCAGGGAGGAAAGAATCTGCCGTCTCTGCAAACAAACTGTGGAGTCTGCACGGCACATTCTCACACAATGCCCATATATGACTGCTTTTTATTTAAAGGGATATACTAGTTTCATCTCATGAGCTGATTAGAGAAAGCAATCCATTCTGGAGTACATTGTTGGGAGCAGAATCAGTTGTAATTACACTTGCAGCATACTACTGATTTCGAACTGTGCCTGTGCACGTATTAATGGCCAATGATTTTAATCTTTTGATTTGTCAGTGCTGAGATTGACATTGTAAATATGTTTTTTTTATCCTATCTAGCTTTATATTGTTTTACTACTTACTATTTATTATTATTGTTTGATATTGCATTCTTCTACACTTATGTATTTATTGTGTATAAGGTTTGTTATAACCAATAAACACATACAAAATAAAAACATTATATCCAAAATATGAAAAAAATCCATTTAGCAACCCAGACTGATCCACATATGATATATTATTTGCCGACTTTTAAAAAACAATTACAACCCAAATTTCCAGCGAACCCATATATGTAATATCAGTTGAAGCTGGATGATGACACAAGATTGTGGGGGATGCACCTATTGAGAAACAGTAGTAAATCTAGATCTGGAGACTACCTCTGCGAGCCTAATCAACCAAGGCAGCCAAAGGAAAACATAGGGACGTTTCAATATCATTGACATTGTTAGAATAGCAACAAATCAGTAAGCACACCCAATGGAGATTACATATAAGCCCAAACCCTTTTAGGGCGGGGTTTGTGGTATATTTAAGCACACATCTCAAGGGAAGAAGGTGGAGACAACAACTAGGTGACTGCTGGATTGACTGCAGACAGAATTACTCTGGAAGAGAGCAAATTAGACAGTATACATGGCATTATCCAATGGTACTTTTCGCAGAAAGGACTCCAGAACAGGACAGACCACTGAGGCTTAGACGTATTTGCGAAGCATATCGTAGGAAATTACCATATGACAACTGGTTATCCCTGCCTATCTGCCTGCCTATATTTGAGAGACAGAACCAAAGTGAGTATAGATTCCTTGACAATTTGTACTTTTTGTCTATAGTATTCAAGTTCTATATACCTTTTCTATTTAAAGTCATATTTGGGGAACCCTGATGAAACTTATATCACTGGGAACCAAAAGTGTAAGTGCTTTGGAGAATTTAAATATATCAAATATAATCCTTTTGTTGCAAACATTGAGGGAGCGATCTCTGACTGCACTGTGTTTTATCCCATAGCCATGGGTCACACAGATTGAGAGTGCAACGTTAAGAGTTCTTATGTGGCATTGTAAAGGCTGTCGGGGAGTATCTGTACATCTGCCCTCCATATGGCAGAGTAGAAACACAGAGCACCCCAGCCAAGGTTCTCTATATGGTAGATGTGGATGAGCAGCCAAGGTTTAAGCTCTCAGGAGGTGATGTGGGATGGTTCTTAAGCGTGGTGTAGTCCCCAAGACTATTTCAACAAAAAGAGAGAATAGAGGGGTATATAGCATCAGCCTACCCTCTACATAAAGAGGTTAACAAATTAACAAATTACAACAACCAAGCTGGCGCTATTCATCACTGCCTTCTCTGGGTGGGTTCTATTCTCGTACCGTATTCATTTTTTGGTGAGAGAAAAAAGACTACTATTTAGACAAGAAATTGTAGAAAAATAAACATATTTTATTATTCACTTTACACATAAATATTAAAAGTACACCTCCGGTGTATCATTAAAGTGCTAATAAAGTCTCCTGTGTTGGGAGTCTAAATATCACGTTTAACAGTGGTAAATGCACAAGCTTAGACCCTTTGCATCGATAATTCGATTAGTTTCAAGTTTTAACCATTTAGTGTGTAATGTGCTGTGTTACTTATCACACCAGGCCATACCTCATTTCACACACCTCACTCAATCTATTTCCATTCACTCTTTCCTTCAGTCACTGTCACCATCTCATTCTACACACACACAAAACTGGTGCCCGACATGTTTCTTTCTGTTTCAATGTAAATGTGATTAATACTTGGAAATTCTTCAGGGGCTTTTTAGTGAAGGGCTAATAAGACATGCATAGCGATACTGTCAACCCAAAATCAGACAATGACCACTACAAACAAAGTCAAATCAACAATTAGTTGGGATTCAAATCGTGCCTTCTTCTTCAGGGTTTGTAGTACCCTTGCCATCCATCTACCTGGAAGGGAATCACCCCTTATCAGAGAGCAGTGACAAGGAATAGGCATATTAGTAACCTATCCAACTACTATACTCATAAAACAACTATAGTTTAGTCATAGCAGTCAACTCTCAAGTCTAAAAAACAACCGTATAGAGTCAGGAAAGTGCTAGATTTGCATTTAGAACAGATCACATGGCTAACAGTGCTTAACCAATGCCTACAACCTTGGCTAAATTCTGGGAATGGGTCTTAAGTGCGGAAACATAGTGCATTCAATTCAATCACTGGCCAGTAGGACATAAGACTGTATGCCATTCACCCTTTCATCAGTTGTAAATCCGTTGCTGTTGATGATGTGGTCAGGTAATAGGGGTCTCACTCCTGCGGAGCAAATGCTCTCACTGAACTGGAAAGAAGTTTGAAAGAAAAGGGTCCATTTGGTGCTTAACCGGCTAATCAGATGATGTCAATTGTGCACATTATACCATTGGCTTACCCCATGGGGTGAGTTCCATTTGTGGGGTCTTTAGAGGGTCGTTTAGATTAGCTCGCCTCCTACTGAACATGCTGTGTGGTATTAGTTCCACCTGACTCCGTCTTTAATCACTAGGGAAACGAAACCGCACAAAAAAGTGTTGGATCGTCTCTATGGGGGTGCAGTCTACCACTTGTCCATTCGTGGAACTCACTTCAACTGGTAATCCCGCTGGGCATGTTGTTTAAGTGCCCTAAATTCTTCAGTCCAAAGCGGTTTAATACGCCGATGTGTTGTCAAATGCCTTCCCCATCTGATCCGTTGTGCGTTAAACCTCGTTCTTGCTCAACGCGGGTTTGCTTTAATCTGCACGGGAAAAACCAAATGAATACACATAAACCCCTTGTCACTATCGTTGCAGATCTGGGTTCCTGATAATTTACATCCCACCGAATGGCCTGCCCGTTCGTCATGTTCGTTAACTTCTGAAGATCTACATTCTCATTTGCCGGTAAACGCATAGTTCATATGCCTTTACCGCTAACGCGGGAAACGCTATTGTGGTGCGGCGAGAAAATACTGCATTACCATGCGCTATCTAATAGATCAATACACCCCCGTCCAGGCTCTTCTCTAGACAAAGAAATGTCTACGTGAGTACTCTTACTGCTGTGCTCGGGTCTGGGTTCCGCATTCATGCGTAGCTGACTTGTCCGCATTCTCTCAACAGTTGATCACTTCCGGATTGACTTCTGTTCATTTGCGGCACCTTTAGAGTTCTTTTACGTTAGTTTTTACGATAAGCGCATGCGCAGTGGAGCTTCAATGTGAATCTTACTCAGGTTCACTCGTTCGGTTGTTTTGTCTTTGTTACTGTCCATACCTGACCTCTGTTTATATAGGACTCTCAAGCTGATATCTTCCACCGTATGGTTATGCTCAATCCAGTGGTCTACCAGGGGTGCCTTCCGTGTCCTATTCCTTATGCAACTTTTATGTTCCCCAATCCGGATTTTGATTTTTCTATCCGTTTTGCCCACATAGATTTTTTTGCATGGGCACCAGACTTCATAAATGACCATGTTGGAGTTGCAGTTGGTGAAAGTTTTCTGTTGCCAGGGGGTCGGCAAACCAATATCTACTGCTGTACTTTTGAATGTGGAGGAACAGCATAGGCAGTTACCACATTGCGTGTGTCCCGTCAGTTTTGGAAATCCCCATTGTTGTGGTAATGTCTGCTGCTTCATTGGTTTCTTACTGATGTCATTTCAGGTAAGATGTTCTTTGACATTCCGACTCCTTTTAAAGGCAATTATAGGTCTTGAGATTGGATGGTCACAGTTCTCCAATAAATGCCAGTTTTTCCCAATAATTCTTTTGATTCCATTCGAGAGATGGTTGTATGTATTGACAAAGATGAGTCTTTTACTTGTCTCTTTCAGTGTCCGCTGTTCCCTATATTCTAGGAGGGCATCTCTATTGTTATTATTCGCCCGTTTCCTGGCGTTCTGAGTGATCTTTCTCGGATAGCCTCTGTTATCCAGTTTTTCCTTCATTTTGGCTGCTTCTACTTGATAATCTATTCTGTTGGTACTATTTCTTTTCAGTCTTAAAAACTGGCCCAGTGGTAAATTGTCACGTACATGGCGCGGGTGAAAGCTGGAGTAGTGTAACAAAGAGTTTCTAACTGTTGGTTTATTGAATGGTTTAACATGCAGTTTTTTCGTCTTGGGTTCCACACAGATGGTGATGTCTAGAAAGTCTAAAGAAACTGTGCTATGTTGGTGTGTAAATTTCAAGAATCCATTCTGCAGGTTGATCCAATTGAAGAACTGTTCCAGTTCCTGTTCATTACCTGTCCAGATAATAAAAATATCATCTATGTATCGTCGCCATTTTCTAATGTGGCTCATAAACGGGTTGACATCATTCATGACGATATTCATCTCGAACCCCTCCATATACAGGTTAGCTACGCTCGACGCCAGGGTGGCGCCTATGGCTGTTCCTTGTACCTTTTTAAAGAACTCCCCGTTGAAATGGAAGTAGCTCTCCACTAGGGCCATTTCTGCACACCATAAAATGAAGGAAACGGGAGTGGTTTTCACACTGTGGTCTCTTAACAGTTTTTCTTCTAGCACCTCCAAGGACAATTGTTGGGGAATGCTAGTGTACAGGGCCACTACATCTAAACCCACCAGGATCTCGATTTGAGGATCATAGTTCAAATCTTCCACTTCTGATATAATTTGCGTCGTATCCAATACAAACAAGTTCATTTTCCTTACCATCGGTTGGAGAAATGTACCTGCAAATCGCGATAAGGGCTCTAAGACGAGTTCACAAGACCCCACAAAGGAATGTCCACATACTATGTTATGTGTTAACACAGTTCCTTATATAAAAATAACGTTCAATATATAAACATCAATTAATAACCCACTTTGTACTCTGGCAATTCTAATATGGCAAATATATACACTGCCTTTGTGGTACCAAAATGCATCAACTGCTGAAAGTAATAATGGCATACAAATCATGCAGCAAGGTGTAACAGCATGGATCATAGGAAGGAAGGCAAGTTAGGTTACACAATGGCAGAATGCTTCTTTTGCTACTAAGACACAATTCTGAGTGAGGATCCCCCCACCCGGGCAACCTGTATTAAAATATTAACAAGCCCAGTGCATTAATGTTTAAATAGTCTTGCTTCCTGGTCAAAACGTTCAACCACCCCAATGTACCCCAGATAGATGAGTTTCTTCGATGGTTCTTCAATGGATCCCTTGAGAGTAGACTCCCTTTAAAGCAGGAGCCACAGGGCATTGAGATTGCTCGAAGAAAAGTGAACACGTGCATATAGACTGCAGCTTTGACCTTTGTGGTACTCTTCGACGATCGATCGTGGAAGTCCTGTGAAGATGAGGTGTGCGGACCACCTTGCTGCAAAGAGTTTGGTGCTGCAAAGAAGACTCAGTGATGGATATAGGCTCAGCAGCGAGCGTCGGGTGTCATAAGATGCTTCTGCGATCCTCTGGCCTGTCGATACTGCAGCCGCAGCCCGTACCTCGGGATAGCTTCGGAGATCGGGACTCGACCATGGGATGTACTTCGGATCTTCACTCAGTCAGCATCTTTTTTGGCTTTAGGTGGCAGGACACCTTTCTCCAGCAGGACAAAGCGGTAGACAGTGATGGCAATGGAGCCCTTCGTTCGAATGTTCTTAGGCAAAGGTGAAGCATTGCGGCTCCAGTCATCGAGCAGCACAACATCAAGCTGTCCCCACTTCTGGGCAACACGACTTGACTAGGTTCCAGCGGTTTCAGAAATCATCTGAACCCCTGGTCAAAGGCAACAGACTTTGATGGCCCCAAAGTCCTGATGCTTTACTTCAAGATTCTCGTTGGACACCTTCTCTGGTCGACAGCCTTTTTAGGACTGGCTTGCAGGGTGCCTCGATGAAGATCAGAATTTTCACAGTGTTCCCTTGTAGCTCGTTGGGAGGTCTCCTAGCCAGGCCCTCTCTCGGATCAGTCCTCAACAGACTCAACAGCTTTTATATGTTGTCAAAGGAAAGCAGCAGCAATTCTTCTTCTTTCAGCTGGGCTTCAAGGATAAGCAGCTCCAAGTTTCAACTTCAGCTTCTGAACAAATTGAAAAGTGAGACGTCACCAGATATACACATGTGTCCCGCATTCATTCTGGATGAGCCAGGCTCAGTCAGCCAATCACACAGAAGGGCATTCATGCAGGCAGTCAGCCAATCAGGCTCACAGGCATTCAGGCTATTCACTTCCACCCAGACAACAATAACAAAGAATGTGGATTGAGGCAATCATCCAGCCTTTCAGCACACCACACTGCATTCATGTAAGTTTCCGGCACGGCTGTCTCATTCATTGTGTCCTCTGTCAGAGACCACCATTTTAGGGAAACAAACTGTGGTAAAAATGCCCAGGAGAGCCCTTGTAACCACCTTGGCAGTAATGGTCCGAAGGTATAGCCTCAGGGTACCTGGTGGCATGATCAACCAGTACCAGGATGAACCAGTATCCACCTGATGTGGGAGGGTCCAAGGGACTGACTATGTCGATGCCTACCCTCACAAATGGTGTGCCAATCATTGGCTAAGTCTGCAGTGGGGCAATGACACTGCCTCCAGTATTGCCCGACAATTGACAAATGGGACAAGTTCGGCAGTGGGACTCCACTTCTACTCCCATCTGGGGCCAATAGAAATGTGCAGCAAGCTTTTACCTAGTCTTCTTAGTACCAAGATGACCAGCTAAGGACACCTCATGCACCAGCTGCAGCAGGAAGGGCATGTATACGACCAACCTCTTGAGGGCACCAGGTTCAGGCTTAGTGGGCTCACTACAAAGGAGCTTGCCCTCTCAATAAATCTTGAATGCCCTAGGCACTTCACCTTCTGCCTGGCCGTGGGCCTGTTTTCTTAGACCCTAGAGAGACTGGCACTCTCTCTGACCCTTGCAGAAGTCCCCCCTAGAGAGCCCCCCTTCAGCCAGCAGTCATTGAAAGTCCTGGTGATCCCCTGGGTTGAGTACCTCTCCTGAAGGAGGGTCATCTGGCTCTTCTCTCTCAGGACTTGAGTCTCGGGTTACCACTGAACCCAGCCCATCAGGAGCCTGAATCCCAGTGGGTGCTGCTGAAACAGCACAAAGAGAAGGAGCCCCTTTCACAGAGGTAGTCCTCTTGCTCTTCTTTCTCGCCTTGGGTTTCCCCCTTGGTATGGGTAACTGACTATCAGTCAGGCCCAGTTTGGCCCGAGACCTAGTGACTTCTGCAGCAGTCAGGAGTAGTCCTTCAGAGATAAACCCCAACTCTACTAGATCATTGCCCAACCAGATGTGGGCAGGCACGTTGTCCTCAACCAGGACGGGAAGCTTAGCTGTCTTATCCACAATCGTGATGGTGACTAAGGCTACAGGAGATCATTTGGGAGGCCCACCCACTAACATGGCAGTTCTCAGAGGAGCACCTACATATTCCTCTTGCATGAGCAGGGTGCTGTCTACAACTGGTATACGAGCCCCAGTGTCTCTCAAACCAGTGGAAAGCTGGCCATTCAGGAGGACACTACTCAAAGATCGGCGGGTATTCTTTGCAATAGTAACCAGTACCTCTGCTTACTGGTCTCAGGCCCCAAGGGACACTAGGGACATCTCTGCAGGAGCACCAAATGTGATTCCTGTAGAGGAGAGGATGGCAGTGGCGTCGACCTCAGGCATGAAGCAAGGGTAGGTCAGGCTGACAGCCTGGACTCCAAGTGCCTTACCTTTACACTTCGGGTCGCCCTTCTTGTGGTCCAGAGCCCCACAGTCCCAACAAGTGGCAGGAATGCGAGGTACGGTACTGGGTCCACTAGGGGCCTGCTTTACAGCAGGATAACTTCTTCTCTTGCTCCCACCCCCATGAGACCTATCCCCACTAGAGTTTTGGTCCTTAGGAGAGGGAGGTTTAGGTTTACTCAACTGTGATTGCTTGTGGGACTCCTCAGAGTTTTGAGAGGGTCCTTTCTCTCTCTCCTTGTCCTTCGCACTGGATCCTTAGGGGATACCTGTTGGGAGACCCACTTGTCAGCCAGCCTGGCCAGTTTAAAGGGATCCAACATGTTCTGGTAAGAACTGTACTGACACAGCTCTGGTGAACAGGCTTCCGGGAAATGCTCACAAAACAAAGGGTGGGGCAATTCAACAAATGTTTTCACCTTGTATCCATCAATCCACTCCATCATGTTCATATGTGCAGCACCCAACCAGTCAACCCAAGAGACATTATCTCTCTTGTTATATTCCCTGAACCTTTTAAGGTATTTAGTAGGTGTCTTGCCAAACTAGGTAATCAAAGCAGCTTTCTTGCACTCGTACTGACCCCGTTCTTCCACACTCAGGTTCTGAATACAGTCATACCAGTCTGAGGTAATATACTTAACAAACACTTAGCCCAATCTCTTTTTATCAACATCATGAATTCCACAAGCCATTTCAAATGCTTCTATCCATTGGAGGATATAAGAACCCTCCACATTCACACCAACCCCATCTTTCATAAACTTGGTGGCAGGGGACTTGACACTCTCAACTGGTTTGGCAGAAGTATCCACTCTAGCATTCGCTTGCTGGATTCTCTGACATTCAGTGTCCTTGGTTTTGAGTTTGAGATCACTATATTTGAGTATCACTTGCTGTGCCAACGCTTCCTTCTTCAATTCAGCTTCATTTTCCAAATTGTATATTCAAAGGCCAATTTCATCCTTAATAATTCAAGTTCCAAGGTATCCCCTGAAGAATCAATGCTGGGTTTTGGAATAGAGGTGAGAGGAAATATGTCAATCCCAGCAACAGATTCAGTAATATCCCCAGGCGTAGGGTTCTCAGTGGTTTCATCCCCCCTTCATCAAGGGCATAACAATCATTTGAGTCCACCAGGGTAGCTATAAACCCTGCCCTAGACTTATCCTCAAAGTCTAACTCCCTGACTTCACAAGCACCCTGGGGAGCCCCTAAGCTCATCCTGGTCAATGTGCCATGTGCAACAGATTCCATTTCTTATAATGTAGACATCCTAGTATACACAACAAAAACCTAAAATCACCAAGGTGTGGATATTTTGTAGGTGGCAAGGTTACACACTGATTCTTAAAACCATTAGTATCCCACCACTGTCACCAGTGTGAAGACTGGAGGGGGTATCTGTACTACTGCCCTCTATATGGCTGAGTAGAAGCACAGAGCACCCCAGCCAAGGTTTTCTATATGGTAGACGTGGACGAGCAACCAAGGCTTAAGCTCTCAGGAGGTGATGCAGGATGGTTCTTAAGTACAGTGTAGTCCCCGAGCCCCCACAAAGGAATGTCCACACACTATGTTATGTGCTAACACAGTTATTTATATAAAAATAAGGTTCAAGATATATACATCAATTAATAACACACTTTGTACTCTGGCAATTCAAATCTAGCAAATGTATACAATGGGCCTCATTACAAGTTTGGAGGTAGCCATGTCCTTAATAAGGGCATGGCTACCCCCAAACTCGGGTCCCGCTCCGGGTCCCGCAAAAGGGGATTTACCGGCCATTCCGACCTTGGAGGGCCCGGTAATTCCATTTCGCGGGGCACGGAGCCGGTACATCCCCATTCCCATTTGAGCCCCCATAGGAAATGTATTCATTACGTTTAAGCTTCTAAATCTAAATGCTTATCTTATAATTATTGCATTTTGTCAAATTGAATGCATCATTTAAAACAATCATTTGCCGGAGGGTTATATATATATTCTTCTCATTCTGTCATTTGCTAAAAATAAGCCTTACAGACTATTAAGCATTTATATATTTTAGTGGGCTTGGATTGCCAATAGTTTTTGCAGGTGTATATTCTTTCCATTGGGAGTTGGGATCACCGATACATTATGTCATTCTATATTTTCAATAAACTCTACTGTTATTGCAGACCAGCACTTTTCTTGTCCCAGAGTGTACAAGTGATATTGAGCCTAAAATAAAAAGTGATTATTGTGTATTTCTTATTTGGGGTGAATTGTTAAAGGTCCATGAATCGGGTGTCGCCCAATTGATTTATCCTACAATGCCAAGACGTTAAAAGGGGATGCTAGAGGATGGACAGTTGTAAATTATCACTATGTACCTATTGGTCATAAGGGCTTTTATGTAAGAATATTAATGTATACTATGCTCTTGTCCCAGGTCAGCCTTCCCACTAATCCAATTTATATTGCGGTTTAACTCATTCTGGTTGACAGAGCTTATTATAAACTCACCGTTTACAAGAATGACTCATTCAATGTTATTGTGCAATCTTTATGTCAATTCAGGTCAAGATGGCAACCTGCAGCTGCAAAAAATACAGAAAGAGATATGTAAAATCCAGAAAGCCACATTGAAGTCAAGATCTGCTTGCATATGTGCTTATATTTCCCAGTAATTGTAGCATTTCCCAGATTCCTTACACAAAAGCCAAATTCCCAACAATAATTTTGGTTACTCGTGGTGTCTATTCCGAAAATGTGTTTATATTGCTATTTTTATAAGAAAATTAAACGACCGAAATTTGGCAACAGGTGAGGATGGAAGAACATTTGGAACATCAGTTATTCGCTTTCACGAGTCAGATAGCCAAGTGAAGTACGTGCCCCCAGCGGAGATCTGCATTCAACCGTCAGCACACACTTCTAAACCAACATTATACCAGCCAGCCTTTCATCCTTCCAGCATCAATAAATGGAGTGACTTTGAATCTGCTAATATCATCATCTGTTATGTACATCACTACAATACAGTGCTAGATTGAAACAAAAAAAGTTATGTGTATGGATGTTGGTTATTGTTGCACGTTCTGTATGTGCAGTAGAATGAAATCATAATTTCTACATAAAGACAATATTTGATGACTACATCAAAAGTACGATGAAAAAAATCAATATTAGCAGAACAAATCATAGGCACTGGAAAGTCAGAAAAGGGCACAAGGAACACAGCTCCAAGGTACCGGGATAACAGTGAGACCGTATTTGATACTATGATGCACGCTTGCATTGATGAATCCCAACTTTCGATATCTCTGACCATTGGACCACAAAAAAAGACTTTTCTTTAGAACAAAAAGAACATTCCAGTAAACAAAAAGGACTGCAATTTAAAGTTTAAAAATAAATTGAAGCTTGGTGAAGGAGGTGTCAATTGCATCTTAGTGTTGTGACTGTGACCAATTACTCTTGATTCCATAGTCATGTGTCATCCACTTGACATTAGAGCCCAATGCTGCTTTTGATTTTCATCATCCATGTTATAAGGGTTCTATTGACCCACCTTGCTCAGTTAACCATGCAATGAACTTTGATATATCTGCAGTAAGCTCGGTAGCTTTAGAGGATTCCTTGTTAAAACAAGTTACCTCCTCACAAACCTGAGCCTGTTTGCCAGAGTCCGCACTGACTTATGACTCGCCCTCCTGTCCCCAGATGGCACTTCTTGCCCAAGACTTTACAAAGGCGGACAGTTTAGCTTCTGAGGCAGGGAGCCTTGATACTAACAGTAACAATTCTTACTTCTGCGAATTTCATAACACGGGCAGACATTGATATTTTAGTACTTACAGAACCTCGGCGCCATGATGCTGCGTCCCATGCAGCCTCCCTCGCCACCCCTGCTGGTTATAATATGATTAGGGTCGATCAGACCTTTCCTAGAGTTGGGGGGCCGGTGGTTATACATAAGGATTCTCTCAAAATACACGAATCCAAGACTATGACCCATGATAACTGCAAGTCTTTATTAGTGAAACTCAGCAAAAACCATAATACCTCCATCTGCATTCTCACCCTTTGCAGGTTTGCAGGCCTAAACTTAAAACACCTGATTTTTAAAAGCAATTGTTGGCTTACAAAAATGACGTCACGAAACCTAGATCAATTCTCCTGATATTATATTTTAAAATGATGGCCAATAATGCCCAATAATGGCCAATAATGACTCTGATTTAGATGCAGCATCATTAGAATGGGTTTCCACTAACATCCTAGGGTTGCCACGCATAAAGATGGAAATACATTACACTGGGTCTTATCTTATAACATCAGCATCACCTCGATGATAATAGACCCTTGTCCTTGGTCTGACTACTCTGTAATTTCCTTCAACATTTTTCTCCAAAAAGCAGCACATTGTGGGGATTCCTGAAAAAACGTTTGCCGGGTGCTAGTACTCCTTTGCTTCTTCCAGGTCGTGTTAAGTTATTCTCTCTCTCCAATTCCAATGATTCTGTAGTACAATTTCAACTGGTGGTCCATGGGGCAATTGACATCCTTGCTCCTATACAATCAAAAATTATTTAATGTGAAACAAAAAAATAACACTGCAATTTGGTTGCTTCAAACTTTCTACACTTGCACGCAGACAACACTGGTGATACGCTTTGTTCTACTGCAGATGCTGCTGTACCGAAGTTCCTCTCTCACCAACAGATGAGTATCCTGGAGCCTCTGACCAGCGACAGCATTCTGAATGAAGTAACGCCCTTTTTCGGGCTTGCAGATCGAGTGCTGCACCTTATGATTTTAGCAGGACTTCTTGCCAGATTACATTTTATTTCATTTAATTTCTACAAAGGCCATGCAAATTTTTTGAGCACCTACAAACACGTTCTCTCACTATTTGGGGCATAGTCCTTTCACTGAAAACACCTCATTCATGATCACAGAAGTGCTGTGTAAGCTCCAGGCCACGCAATCCTGATTGGATGCTGCTACAGTCCTCTCAACCAATCTGGGGAAGCCGGCAGGCGAATGCTGGCCTCCACCTAAGGCCCACTCTTAAGTCCCCTGTCTGGGCCTGGATGGCTCGGAGGACCCCCTCGCCTGCACCCATGAAGCACCTCATGTGGCAGCCAGCAGGCATGCAGCCTGCTACCCCACGAACCTGGGCATCTGGAACTCTCTGCACAATTCAAGTCTACCCGTGAGCCATGACTGGACTTTGCCATCTCTCCCTTTATCTTTCCCCACTATCTTAAACAGCTTTGAACCAAGCTGTGCCCTTGCTAGTCTGCCTCCCCTGCTTTACCTAATCCTTATTCAATGTGTTTCTTGCCTGTTATCCTTGCACCCCTTTTTGCACTGTATAGTGTGTCCTTTTGTAAATTCGAATCCTGTTGTGATTTGTAACATCCTTGCACCCCTTTTTTCAATGCATTATGCGTCCGTTCACAAATTTTAATCCTGGTGGGTTTTGTAACATCTTGGCACCCTTGTTTGCATTGCTTTCTGTGTACTTTTGCAAATTCGAATCCCGATTTATTTTGTAACACTGGTGCACCCCTTTTTGCATTGCATTCTGTGTCCTTTTGCAAATTCGAATCCTGGTGTGATTTGTAACATCCTTGCACCACTTTTTGCATTGCATTCTGTGTCTTTTTGCAAATTGGAATCAATCCTGGTGTGTTTTGTAACATCTTTGCACTCCTTTGTGCATTGCATTTTCTGTCCTTTTGCAAGTTCGAAACCTGGTTTTTTTGTAACATTGTTGCACTTACCTGCAGTACTAAAGAATTCCAAGTGCATCTGTTCTCTTGTTTTCCTTGGCTACTAAGCCACCTGGTGAGTTTGTGCTTGGACTGTGCTATGCAGCCCCTCCTCTTTCTTCCAACTATCTTCTGCCACCCTTATGGCATTTACCATCTCCCCTATATTCTATAACTGCTACACTATCACCGATTCTCCCTCTCTCACAACATCTGGAAGAAAAAAGCTTAAAAAAGACATCCTGGCCACTAATCCTGGCCTACCTATTGCAGACACCTATGTCAGTGCAACGTTCAGACAGGTCTTCACTGATATCCTCTTTTCTGTCCACTCTCAAGATCTATGGACTCCTCATCTCATCTCTACTCTCTCTCCTCTCACATCCACACAGGTTAATGATGGCCCTAAATGGGAAGTCCTCTTGGCGGGCTTCACATCATCCAGTTGTATCATTAATGTCTATCACACTGGCACTATCTTGGTTCAGGGTCCTCAACCCAACCTCCTCCTCTTCGATCATCAGTACCTGCCATCCCTCACCTGCTACTCCTTCTTACACTCTCTCTGCCCCCCCTCTGACTGGTGTACCATGCCCCTGTACCTCTCCTCGGAAAACCTACCATGTTGGAGACCTCTTGCATCTAGCCACACTCAATGCTTGTTCTGCCATCAAACACTCTGCCAACATCTACAGACTTTGACCTTGATATCCCAGCTCTTACCAAGATGTGGTTCAATACCAGCTCAGTCACTGATTTTGACTCCCTTCTCCTTGATGGCTATAGGTACATCTCAAAGCCTCACCCTAACCATTCAGGAAGTGGGGTTGTTCTGATCTTCCCTGAGTGGGTCCCTTCTTCCCACATACCCACTCAGCCTTACTCTTCCTTTGAAAGCCTTGTCTGCAAGCAGGTCATCTCTCCCACCTCCTTTCTGACCATTGCCACTATCTACAGGCCACCAGGCTCTACCACCCTGTTCCTCTCTGAATGGGCTGATGATTTCTCCTTCTCTCTGCTCACCAACACCTCCAAACTCCTTCTCGTGGGCAATTTCAACATCCACCTTGACTCCTCAATCACAGCATCCACTCTTCCATGACTTCTGCGCCTCACTCTCCCTCTCTATTCTGCCTTCTGGTCCTACCCACTCGGCTGGACACACTCTTGATGCCTTCATCCACACCAATCTTTCCCTCTCTTCCCCATTGATCACCTGTCTCTCCTGGTCAGACCACTCTCTCCGCTCCTCTCACCGCTGTCCTCTTGCCCCTCTAACTGCTCATCCTCCAGCCCTGTCAAACTTGCTCACAAGCATCCATTTGATAAAATGAGTGTCAGCAGCTGCCGTTGCATCTAACCTCATCTCCCCTCTCCACACTACAGACTCTACCTCTGACTCTGCTCTCAGAAACCTCCATCTTGCCATTACCAATACTCTTGACATCTTGCCCCAATCATTAGGATCCGCCTGAAACATACCTCCAAGCATAACATCTGGCAAGACTCTGAATGTGCAGCTCTGAAACGTAAGTGCAGAGCTACGGAACGGAAGTGGCAGACCTCAGGCTCACCCTCTGACACACTGGCCAGTCGCCTGCTCCAAAGACAATACGGACTCTACATCCATGCCAAGAAAAGGGCCCATATCCAGGCTTGTGTCTCCAGTGCATCCAGCAACATGGCTTAACTCTTTAAAATCTGCATGGAACTAGCCAACCTTTCCGCAGTCTCCTCCTCAACTCTTCCTTTCCAGGCCCTTTGCAACACATTGGCCAGACACTCCACTACTAAAACTCTGGGCATCCCCTCCCCTTCTCCCACCACCTGCCTCCTATGGCCTCCCAGCCTCCCTCTGCCTTTCTCTCTTCTTTCTCTCCTATCACACCTGATGAGGTCACCAGAGTTGTCCACTCCATGAAGGTTTCCTCCATACAGGTTTCCCCCTGCTCCTCCAGAACCATGAAGGACAATACTGGCTCTCTGGCTCCTAAACTTGCTGATTTCATCAACCACTCGGTTGCTAGTGTATCTTTCCCCTCCTCCCTCAAGCACTCCCTTTTTTGCACCCCCTCCTGAAAAAAACCTTCTGCAGACCCGTCATGAAGAGCCAACTATCACCCCATATCTAATATCCCCTTCCTTGGGAAACTCTTGGAGAAGCTGGTCTTTACCCAACTGAGCCAGCACACTGAACGTGTTGGTTGCCACCATGACAAATCAGGATTCCAAGCATCCAGATGCATGGAACTGCTCTTCTGAACACCCGTGAAGAACTGCTTGCATCTCTTGATTCCAACTCTCCGGCTGTTATCATTCTACTTAATCTCTCCCGTGCATTTGATACGGTCAACCACTCCATCCTCATAAAACGGCTCCACAATACCATTTTTTCCTGTGAATTTCATAGGCTTTTATGAGTGAAAATGTTTTCATAATGTTACCTCACTGTATATACATTATTAATAATTCCTCTTTTAACATATGTGAAAGAAATGTAAACCTCATTCAACAAACATATTTTTTGCAAAGCATACTGATGTGTGTCATTATCAGAAGCGCATGGTGGGGATGCAAGTCATGGTTCAAATGCCTAAGGCATGTGGTTCGACCATGACCCCAGTCTCACCAAACCACCTCCGTTATACAACACACCTACCCTCAATCCTAGTTCAGCGTCCACTATACCCACATAATGTGACCAATGGCCAGTGCTCATGGCTTGTATGGCCAGTGTCCACAATCCATGGGGCATGGGCTTCGTCCATGCTGCATTTTGCAAAGGCAAGAAAACCTGCTTGTGGGTGACAGTGCTGACAATGCAGGTCATTCACTTTGTGATCTTTTCTCTGTGTACATGCATATGTCTGCTTGGTCAGTAGATATCTGAAAACAATTTCTGTAACAAAAACTAGTTACAAGTAAAACACAAGAAAAACGAAATTCACCAGTTATGGTAAGCTAAGCAACCATAACTTGTGCCACCATCGTTCACTGCTAAGACTAACAAACAGGACATCAAAAATTACATCACAAATGGCATTGATGACATCACTGATGACATCACATATCTGGGCCACTGTTACGCTCACATTGTCTCTGCGGGGACATTGGGCGCTGATGCGTGGAGTGTCTGCTTCCCTGGTTAGAGGCGCTGCGTGTCTTTTGTTCCCTGGACTGGCCTTGGGTCCCTTGGGTCCCATGACGGAAGCAGTGAGTAATGTGCGGCAGTGACAGGGCGCAATGAATGAGCTCAGCGGTTAACCTTGTTTTCCTTCTCTTGTTTCTGCAGGTGCCAGCGACCGATGAAAGCTGGAGTCCTCAATGAAAGCTGGAGTCCTCGACAAACAACCGGGTTGTTGCTGGAGGCACAGGTAAGTCAGAGCAGGTGAGTATGCGAGGCCCAATGGTCTCCGGCTTTTCTTTACAGGTTTGTAGAAGATTGCTGGCAGGAGTTCCTTGGAGAGCGTTATGCTGCTAACTGCAGAATAACGCGAAACATGCCTTATGGCTTGGGTGGGGCTCATATAGCTAACCATGACCTGCCACTCCCATTGTGCAATTAATTCCAGAAACTCTCTGCCACACCCATGATTGCAGACTAATGCGCAAGCTAATGGCTTAGAGCCTCGCCCTTAACTGAAATTATCACAGAAGTCAATCATTCAGTGGCAGACCGACTATACCTGTGTTTTCCTTGAGGTTAGCTCCATGAGCCTGTGCTAGAGGCGCCCGGACTGGGTCCAGGTGGCCCTCCTTTGAGACTTGATCCAGTCAGGGCCCTTAATGTGCTCCAATGTTTCCACTGCTGCTGGGCTGGGGCGATCTTGTCTGCTCACTGTGACAGCCACTTGTTATTGTTCACTGACATATCTAGACCAGGCAGTTTTGTTCACTGGCAGTCAGAATATGGAAATTGAAAATGTGTTATATATCTAGACGTTAATAATCTTTTATGTTCTTAAAGTACTTTCTTTAGGGTTTGGTCTCAGCTCATGGTGCACATATATCGGGCAATAAGCAGACCTCAAACACACAATTCATTTGTATACATTATGATGAACTTTAATGTTATTGACATTTTCTGGTGATGTTGTTTCTTTCTTCCTTACTTTGGTTTCCCTGTATGTGCCTCTGATTTGTATGCATTGTTGGTATTCATATGTATTGCTTGTACTAACCCAAGTATGTAGTAAGTCTTGAATTATTAGCTATGTATTCCATGTTTAATATTACTCAAAACTCTGACAAGGAACATTCATTATTTTACTATCCACAATTAAAAGATTAAAAATATTGTACTTCTATGGTGCATGCTATAGCCATTGCCTATGTGTATGTATGATTAGGTTCCTGTATTAACAACAACACTCCAACAGAGGGCCCAATTCATGGATGATTTGCCCGGTCCAAAGTGAATTTTCACTGCTGAAAAATGACTTTGCACTGCCGACACAAACCCTGATTCATGGAACTGTGCAAAGTGTATTTTTGCTATGCAAAGCCCAGGCACAGTCAGCACATAGTCCTTTCTGCAGTACAAAATGACCATGCGCTGACTTTGCACAGACTTTGTCCGGCAAAAATACATGTTGCACGGTTCCATGAATAAGTGTTTGTGTCAGTAGTGCAAAGTCCCTTTTCAGCAGTGCAAATTCACTTTGAACCAAGCTAATATTCCATGAATCGGGCCCATAATGTTTTGTTTTCAATGAATACATTTTTTAATACATTAAGTGGTTCATGATAGGTCTCCCGATCACCCCTGACCTGACCTGATTGGTCCAGAGGGGTGTCTGAAGACCGAATATGGAAGTGGGTCAGCGGACAGGAATCAGATATCATTTATATTTGTTAACCTACTTTTGGCTATTTTAAAAAGAAATACTGGATAGATTTACACCAAAAGCACACTTTTGGGACCATGCTAGAGCTCCTGGAGCACACTTGGTGAAATTCCATCCAGCCGTTTGGACTGTAGACGTGAGAAATAGTTTATTTCCATTGCATCTATGAGGAAAACCACACATTTTGGGACCCCCCCTATAACTTTACCCCCTGGACAAAACCTCACAAAACCTTGCTGAATCAATCCAAGGGGACCATTATTGCAAAGTTTGCTGATGGTTCGTCTGGGGGGGCAAAGTTATAAGCTGCCGAAAAAGTGCTCTTCCTATAGGTTGAGCAACTTAACAATAACTACATGCCCACTACTGCATGCCGTGTAACATATCGTCGTATTTCACAATATATGTACTTACAATCCGGGCTGGTCATGAACCATATCATTATAGGAAGCAAAAATCACCAGCAGGAAAAGTTGAGGTTCTCTGGATGTGATTGGTGGTGATTTCTTAAAAATAGTGTCCACTTTGGTACATATTACTTTTTCTCTAGGCTAGACTGCTTCTATATCCATGCAATGATGACAATAGCTAAAGCTCAAAAGTACACCGTTTCTGTCCATGAAACGGTATAAATTAGCAGTCTTCATGCATTCATAAAAGAGATAGTCCCTGAACATGTGTATACACCATTGGTAAAGGACCAACTTTATTTCTTCAAAAGTGCAATACACACATTGTTGTGCAAAGGTCACAGGCACAGGGTGGATTTAAAATACCCTACATGAATATCTTGCAGAGATGTGGCACTAATTAATATATGTGCGTGATAAAAATTAAACTATCATATCATATCATTGTTTTAAATATTTTTGGGAAGGGTGTTGTAGGGTATTTTGTGGAGATTTGGGGCCTGACGGTATTTTATTATCGCCGAAAAATAACTTAGCAATAATCACTCTTTGTATTCAGATTTGGCCATGTGCAACAATAATACAGTGGACATGCATTATTTCAGCACCCAGACATGCATATTTGGTATACGTGGTTGGTGGTATTTTGGTGAGCATAATTCCCTTGTTTTATTTGTGGCCCCAATGTCCAGAATCCCTTATCTTTGCTTAGATTTTTCGTGTAATCACTAGAGAGACCTCAGACCTACATTTTAGGAATACCACATTTTCAGTGTTAGTGTTAGTGTGCCACCATGGGCGATCTCACTGACTTATTTACGACAGAGAGCTATATGTGGTAATTTTGTGGTAATTTCCACTACCTTATATACGGTAGGGAACTATGTTCAGAGAGTCTCTCTTCCCATTGGCTCATGTACCTCCAATGAGCTATGCTACAAACAATCACTCTCAACCCTCCATACTGAATATGTCATGCACACATCTGTCTTAAAATGACAATTGTATTGTTTAAGAATCTCCCCTCATCATCAGCAGTGTATTGGTAAATAGAAGACACACCACCTGTCTGCTTTCAAGTATTTTTCTGTATTATAAAAGTTGCATTTAAACACGATCTCACTCTTTACAGAAATAAATAAAACAGCACAGTAACAGCTTTGTCTATGACACACTGCAAAGAGATTGGCGGAGAACAGAACTCAAATTGCAACATTAGCATTTGATTAAGGCATGCACAGGAATCCTACACTGACTGCATATTCTCGTACACACTAAGCTCCCACACTTATGTAATTACCTTATCTGTTCAGTGAAGTTTTCTTTAGCTGTTCTCTTTCTGAGTGTGGCTCCCTTTAAGATTAACCCCAGTAAACAGGATCGCCTTTCCTTCTCAAACCGGGGTCATTGCCTGGAATTCTCAGCTTTTGCAGATAGGAATGCTCCAACCAGGAAAAGGTCTTCCTCCCAGCTCTGCCAAATCTTGACTGACTTTCTTCTTCCTCAAACTCCCCCCAGCAAAAACCTGATCACTCCCTCTAGCATGATACTTGCTATGACGCTGCTCCAATCAGAATTAATCACGCCATCTCCTCCTTCTCTACACAATGGCTCATTTTTATAGTAATACTTTGTAACCAACTGATTTCCTGTTCTTTCGAGCCCATTTGCTTCCTGTATTTATATGGACAGGGCAGCAGAGAGAACAGAAAAAAAAAATGGATGTGCGTTTAAAAGTTCACTTTCAGAATAGGCCTAATTCTGCAGTGGAGACACATTTTTATTAGTGGATTATGTTTCATTAGTCAGGTTAGTTATCAGTAAGGTTAGTTGTTATTTTCAAATGTGTCTCTCGCACCATAGGCATTTCAGGTGAAAAATAGTGTGCATTTTTAAATGAGCACGTGTGCTTTTAACTGTAAAAATAGATTTGCATCTTATATGTTAAAATCGTTTTTGACTAAATAGCCTGTCTTTTCTTGTTAATCTGGTAACACATATAGCAATGCACCACACCCTTGTGGTGGTGCTGCAAAAAAAAATTGCTACCTGTGTAGTAGTGCTGTACTCTGTGCTGTTTGCTAAATATCCTTACATACCCTCCTTTTGTTTTTAGAATCTGGCTACGATCCAAGCCAATTCCTAAAAATAACTTGTTCTTTTTCTTCTTTTCACAATATAGCAATCCAATAAAATGAATATTCATGTGCATCAATGAAAAAGTTGCAATCAATACAGTATTCATCTGAGTTTATTAGTTTACAAAATGTTCTACATTTGCCTTCTCAGTGGAAGTGGCATTACTTTAAGTTTATATTTTTCAAGTCAATTAAAAACAATGAAATAAAACAACTAACCAAAACAAATAATTAATATAACAAATTAAAATAAATAATTAAAATAATAAATACGTGGAACTCCATATGTCAGCACTCTTGTCTGTCTCTGATATGTCCCGACCAGCGATGTTATTTGGTTCATTCGAGTACACTTTCATCTTGGCAATCTTAGATCCATAGGAGTCATCTTTTTCAGCATTCTGGTTATCTTGTCTTCACCTCCACCTGGAGGCAGGCATCTTTTGGTCTTCATCCAGGGGACTCCAGGACTCCATCGTCTCTCCCATGGGCTCTGATCCCGGAACCTCCGACCAAATAATGTTAATTGTCTAAATCAAAATAGAAAATAAACAAATTAAGTACATAGCATAATACTAACTTCATCCTTTTGCCAAAAATGAAACATGCTTGATAAAAATATTTCTTTTTTTTTTTTTTTTTTTTTTTAAATTAAACACAAGTTAAAAGAAAACAAGCAGATATTCAATATTTAACACACTTTCTCTCTGCACACCAACCATAAGCTTCCATTATATGTGCATTTATTTATTTATTTATTTATTTATTTATTTATTTTATATTATATATTTTTACATATACTACAGTGTTTATGTGCCATCATAACAATCAACTTTTTTAACTCCTTTGTCACTGCCTCCTGATTACACCCATTTATTTTCTCTTTTTGTGTTCAAGGGACTTTATCTGTTTCTACATGCTCAAGCTGCCTGATCTCATGCCTGGGATGGCATGGTTTGATTTGATTTACATGGACAAACTGCTCTATTGCTGTTTCACCTTCATTTTTCAAAATTTTATACACTACAGGAGAGACCATATCTATAATTCGAAATGGCCCCTGCCAGGCTGCTAGAAATTTAGAATTTTTCTGTTTACTTTTTCCAAAATGAAACTTGTATACCTGATCCCCTACACTGTATTCCTTTACTGATGTCTTTTTATCATAATAAGACTTTTCACTGTCAGCGGCTCTTTCCAGATTTCTCTGCACAAAAGCAAATGCATGTTGCAAATGCCTCCTCAGTTCATCAATATATTCATGAACTGTGGATGCACTCACAAGGGTTTGCTCATGTGTTCTGTATAGTAGGTGTTGTGGTAACACCATTTTCCTACCTGTTAAGACCTCATGGGGGCTAACACCTGTTGCTTTGGCAGGAGTCGACCTGATTGCCATCAAAACCAATGGTAAACGCAAATCCCAGCTGGAACCTGCTTCTGCCACAAATTTCTTTAAAATATCCACAACAGACCTATTGCTTCTTTCAACTGTACCTGAAGACGCCGCCCGATATGCGATATGTAGTTTCCTTTTCACACCTAGTATTTGCCATACCTTACTCATTAGAGTACTTGTGAAATGACTTCCTCTGTCTGACTCAATTCTTTGTGGCAACCCAAACCTTGAGAACACATGGTTCACCAGCAATGTGGCTGCTGTTTGCGCACTACAATCTGGTGCAGGAATGCACTCAATCCACTTCGACATCAAACATACCACACTCAAAATATAACGGTGTCCCCTGCTCGACCTTTTTAAAGGACCTACATAGTCTATTTGCAAATCTGACCATGGGAGAGTTAGGCCTCTTTTCATCAATGGTGCTCTATGCATTGGTGAAGCAGGTTTAAACTGGGCGCATACTAGACATCCTCTAGTATATAATTCCACATCTTGGGACATATGTGGCCAGTAAGCATAATCTTTTAGTATTTCTAATGTTTTTTGTGAACCTCTATGGCCTGCGGTTATGGCATCATGTGCATGGTGTAGCATTAGTCCTCTGAATGAAAGGGGTACTACCCACTGTATTTGCCCTGTTATGGACTCTCTAATCATGAGTCCATCCTGTAATCTAATTCGTGTTTTGTTCTTTAATAACACCCTCAACTCTTCTTTTCCCATACAATCATTTTCTGTTAAAGGATTTTGTTCGGGGTCTATCAAATGATTATAATAGATTCCCAAAATCTGATCATTCTTTTGTGCCTCAATCAAATCTTGGTCTGGCGTGTCATGACTCCACTGCACCACCGGTTGATCTACCTCCTTTGGTGCTTTAGAACGTGTGACTGCATCAATTTGTATTTCACCCATTAAATAATCAATAGGTAGCAATTCTCCCATCACAGCCCCAATCTTAGCCAGGTGGTCTGCCTTATCATTTCCCTCCTTATCCTCTCCTGGTGTTTTTAAATGCCCACAAATTTTTCTCCAGTATATTGTTAAATTATTTTCTGACACCAATTTGTCTATGGCTTGTATCATTTTTCCATGTTTAAGTGGCTTTTTGTTGTATGTAACCATGCCTCTTGCTTTCCAACCAGGCAAATACTCCACAAAGCTATTCCGTGCATAGTCAGA
Source organism: Ambystoma mexicanum (assembly GCF_040938575.1). Lineage (NCBI taxonomy): Eukaryota > Metazoa > Chordata > Amphibia > Caudata > Ambystomatidae > Ambystoma > Ambystoma mexicanum. The sequence continues at coordinate 623,578,958 of NC_090934.1, forward strand.
ATCAGTCACCAGGACAATTTCACTGAACTTTTTATCAACTGCAGTAGCAATTGCTTTATAAATGGCTGCCAATTCCGCCACCTGACTGCTCCTATCTCCAATCCTCATCCCTATACTGGGAACGCCTTCACATTTCAACCAGACATTTCCTATTCCTGCCACTAATTGTTTATTACTGTCATTTTCAATGTGAAAAGCACAACCATCCACATATACAGTTGGCAAATCCTTGCATGTTTTTTCATCAAAAGCTTTGTGTGGTGATTGTTCAAATTCTTGCAAACTAGTTTCCACTTCCATTTCATTTGTTATTTGTTCAGCTGCACAGTCATGTAAGTCAGCTAACCCTTGAGCAATTGGGCTCTTTTTATTTTGTCCATATCTCACTTCTACGGGAAAACCTTGTAATGCCAGCGTCCATGAAGTGATTCTGGATTGTGCTAGATTTCCTGATCTAATTCTTTTACTCTCTAAAAATTGCAAAGGTTGATGATTTGTTTCAATAATCACCTTTTCTCCCTGAACAATGGGGCGGAAATGTTGTAGCGCCCACACAGTGGTTAATAGGGCATTTTCACATTCATTAAATTTCATTTCAACTTGGGAAAATGCCTAACTTGCATATGCAATGGTTTTGTGATTCAAATCGTGTTTTTGTGATAACACTGCTGACATACAATGTTCAGAAAAACCTATTTCTATAAAGAAATCCCTGTCCTTTATGGGGTATGCTAAACATGGTGCCTTTACAAGACATTCCTTTAATTTAGCCACTGCATCAGACTGCCCTCTTTCCCATTTCCAGGGAGTATTCAGTTTAAGCAGTTTAGTCAATGGTTGAGTGATTTCTGCATAATTTTCAATGAACTTTCTGTTATAGCCTGTCATCCCTAATAAACTTTTTACTCCTTTCACATTTTTAGGATCTTTTAATCTTTGTATGGCCTCTATTTTCTTCCTTTGTGGATTTAGCCCATGTTCAGTCACTTCATGCCCTAGAAAGTTCACTTTTTTCTTGCACCATTGTGCTTTTTGCAAAGATACTTTGGCGCCTGCTTTCTGCAATTGGCCAAGTACATGTCTTATTTCATCAAAATGGCTTTTCAAACTTTCATTTTTTATCAGGACATCGTCCACATAAACTATTGTTCCTCTTTCCGCTGCATCCGGCATGGCCTTTCTCAAAAATATGCCAAATTCACTCCCACTATTGATGTACCCGAACGGAGCTCTAAGCCAGGCATATTGAGTCCTGTCAAATGTAAAGGAAAATAAATTCTGTATCTCCTCTGCCAATGGCACGCACCAATATCCAGAGGTGAGATCTAATGTGGTAAATACATTTGAACCATGTATCTGAGCTAGGCCCTGATCAATGAATGGCAGTGGCCATCTAGATATTGGTAGTCTTTTATTTAACTCTCTCAAGTCTGCACATAGCCGCCATTGACCATTTGGCTTCAATACACCTAAAATAGGTGTATTGGATGTGCTATGAATGGGCCTGATGATTCCCCGTGATTCCAAATTTTTAATAATCTCTGCCAATGATTCTAAACATGCCAGTGGTAGTCTATACTGGCGTACAAACACTGGGTTTCTGCTACACCCTTCTGGTAGTGTGGCCACATGTAAATCAGTTAAACCACAGTCATAAGCATCTTTTGCAAATACATCCTTAAACTCCATAAATATTTCCCTCAGGTTGTCCCTATCCTTATCGCTTTCACATGCATCCGCTAAGGAGACCTGCTCTTCTACCATTTTTGAAAATTCTGGAAAATCTTCTGGTAAGGGAATCTCGGCGCTTTCTTCTAACTGTGTGGCTGTGTCTTTTTGTAAAGCTGCCACTTTTAAATATTTTGGCATATCAGCTTCCACTTCAATGGGCTGATTTTCTGTTTCATTTTCATTTAAATTAAATATTATGCAATCCTCTTGATGGCAGCACACCGTCTCATTTGAATCATAAGGATACACAGAATGAATTTTAAATATTCCTTTGGGCTGAGAGTCCAGGTGTTCTGGCAACTCGCCCTTGGCATCTACATATTTTTCAGGAATATTCCCAATCACCATGTTATTTAAATCTGCCGTATAATGTGATTTTTGTATGGCCATTCCTAATGGGGAGTTTTCCTCTAAATGAATATCTTGACAACCTTTATTATTTACCATGATTTTTACAGATCCCTCACCAATGTCTACCAATGGAATGTATTCATAATCCAGGCCTTGCTGTTTTATGGACTCATTCAGGCATACAAATGCATCAGAGCCTTTCATCTGCTGTCCATTTTTGCATTTCAGTGTTATTGCAAACTGTTTTGTAATCGCAGGAATAATAGTATTTTTCCTCATTTGTAATTCGATTGCATAAGGAACCAGTTGTGCACAATGATAAGCCCTTCTTTCGTTTTCAAATTCAGGTGCCGGACCACCTAGGCGTGACCATATTTTTTGATTAAGGAAATCTAACACCATACACATTCTGTGCATGATGTCATTTCCCATGTAAAATTCATTTTGTGCTCCACTCACTATCCATACATTATGGTAAATTGTTTTCTGCCCAATGCTAATTTTAAGCATGCATCTGCCTGCAATTCGGTTTTCAAAGTCTGGACTGTCCAACCCAGAAACATATCGGTTTTTAATCCTAAATTTCGGGATTTCCTCCCTTTCCATTATTTTTTGCAACAATTTCTCATTAATGAAACTCCTTTCATGTTCAAGCGCTAAAGTGGCTTTTATTGTTTTAAGATAATCATTTATACCAACATGAACCCATGGTTGCTCATCTTCCATGTGTATTTCTGCCAGAGTGGTAATGTGTTTTTCTGAATCTGTTTTAGGAGCAATATTCTGTTTGCACGTTTTCTCTTTTAGATAAAAACATAATGTGTGCTCATCTATGGCAGTCTGCCAATCTTTCCTTGGGTCTAAGTATATTTGTACAGGTACTTTTTCATTGTCGCTCTGCATTTTGTCTTGACACATTAATATGACAGTGACACTAGGTATGCAGCTATTCTGGAGATATACCTCCACAGCATCATTTGTTTTGGCAACGGTGTGACATTCATTTATATTGCTGTTTTGTGATTTTAGTTTCTTAGGCCTCAATGGTTTTTTGGTTAAGGACCACAGCACTCCATTCACCCCATCTATGAGAGGAGACAATCTTTTCAGGCAATCTGTCCCCATCAGAAATGGAATTTCACAAATAGATGTGATCAATACCTCTTGTTTCATTCTGTGCTTTACTATTTTTATGTCAACCTCAGTTACACCTATGATGGGCACCTCCCCATTAAAGTTATGCACTGGGCCTTGATTTTCCTTCACTGTGATCTGACTCTGTGGAGGTCTCCCTTCATTGATACTCTTTACCAGCTCCTTGGACATAATTGTGGCCTGTGCGCCAGTGTCAATCATAGCAAAGGTGTGGCATTTTTCTTCTACAGTGATGGGTGCATAATATCTGTCCTCAACTTCCTCTAATACACATAAGAAATGTGAATTCTTACTGATTTCAGGGCTCACCTTTCTCAGGTCTTTTTCACTTTTGGCTAAGCACATTGGTAAATGAAAAGACATTTTTCCCTCCTTTTTACCCATTTCTGTGCGAGAGATTTTATTCATTTCTCCATGTTCAGAGGTTTTTTGGAGTGTGGCCACTGTTCGCCCATCCATCTGGGTAACATCAGAGACCACATTACAATCCTCCAACTGAACATGTGTAACAACATCATTCAGCAATTTGTCATTTTTTAATTCTGTGCATTTGTGATCATTTAGTGTGATACCAGCCCTTTCAGCCTCTTCAAAAATATGTGGCTCAAAGAATTCTTCAGGTGATTGACTTGTACCCTCCTTTTGAGTATTTCCTTTTTCTGTCTGTGTTTGGTCATTGTTTTGCTTGCCCAGGGAAGGAGCTATGGCATCCCCACTTACTCCCTGTTCACTGGTATTCCCCATGCATGAGTCATTTTTCTTAAATCTGTTCCTTTGTTCTTTTGGAATTCCTAATGTTTCTTTTTCATTTGTGCAAATCTTTACTGTTTTATTTAGCTCTAAGTTAAACCGTACCTCTTTTTTAGAAGTATTTGCACTTTCTGTCACAATTTCATTTACTGGTACTTTCATTTTTAATCCATTAGGCATCTCAGAGTCGTTATGCAAAATTATATCAGAGCAATCTGTCATTTTGGCACTGCAGTTATCATGAGTACTTAGTCACTTTTCGGAAGCCACCCGGTCATTGCTATGGCCATCAACCCCCTCTTTGGAAGGTTGTTTTTGCGCTGTATAGAGCTTTCCTATTTGCTCAGCTAACATTTTCACTTGGGCCTCAAGGCACTGGAACCTTTCCATCTCTCTAGGATCCTCTTTCTGTGGCCTAGGTCGATATTGGTTGTTTTCCCCCTGATTGGATCTATTCTGATACCTCTCAGGTGATTGATGTCGGTTGGGATGGTTTCTGAACTCTTGATTCATTTGTGGAGGGGAGCGGGTTGCACCCATCCTTTGATTATAGTCCCCTGGTGGGGAATCATTGTACTGGCGTGGACTGTAGTTCACGTTTTGCCTCATGTCCTGTCTCTCAGATTGTGGGTACTGGCCCCTATGTTGATTTCCATTATCAGTAAATCGATCCACATATCGGGGCCTATCCTGATTACCATATATCATGGTGCTGGGATCAAATCTGCTCTGTGTCCCCAATGACTGGTAGGGACCATCATTTCTTTGATCTTGATTTTGTCTCTGGTTATTGTTCATACCTGCCATATCAGGCCGGTATCCTACCCGGGGCCTGTCCCCTAAATACCTAGGGCTGATGTAGCTCTCTCTATTACTAGGATCATGTGATTGGAACATTGGTACAGGAAATGGCGATCTTTGTTGATTACCCCTTTTTTCAGGTGTCACATTATTTTTACCTTGGCTTTGAGCAGACTCAAGGGACATTTTGGCTGACCTGATTTCCATTACTGTGGCTGAGGGTTCTTTAGATTTAGGTCTAGTATCTTTCATTTTATCACTTTCTCTACCCTGACAATAGAGTACCTCATATAGTTTTGTGCTTTGATGTACAATCCATTCAAGGGACTTGTCACGGTCAAATTCACGGACCAATTGGGATATGATGTCTTTCTGTAGCCCATAGAAGTATGCAGTTTAAAACTCATTGGAATTTGAGTCAAAAGATACATCAAAGCGAGAAAATGCTCTTTTTAAGTCTTGTAAAAATTGGCGAGGGGATATATTAGGTCCAGCAGTAATTGTGTACGTGACTTTCTTTGCCTCCTGCAATGACTGAAAAGGAGAAAAATGACGCCTAATTTCTTTTTCAAACTCCAGCCATGTCATATTCTGCTGCTCATTTAATCCCCTTATGATGCTGGCCGTCGGGGCATCTAAAGTTAAATGAAAATATTGTCTGTACTGTTCCTTAGGTATCTGGAGTGCTTTAAAAATGTCATGCACCGCTTCTAAATGATCCTCAATGCAGCATTCACCTCCCTTTTTAAATGGTTTGATCAGGGCTTTAATGGATTTCATTATTTTTATGGGGCTACTTGTTGCAATGCATGGAATTGCACTATTTTGTGATTCAATCCTGTTTTCAGGTGTATGAGATTGGTGGCTGCCCCCAATGGGAGTATCAAATCCCCCAAGGGCGCTGCAACCAAGTTCAGTCACTGGCCCAGTCACTGGAGCACTAGCTCTTTGGGCAGAGCTAGAATTCACCTCCACTCCATTGAATGTGGTACCCTGCCGCCTCTCCTGGGACCTGGGAATGCACATTTGCTGTTCTAAGTCCTTACAGTTTTTAAGGAGTCTGGTTGCTTCATTTTGCAAATAATTATTTTCATCACTCATTTTATTAATCACCTCCTGCATGTCACACATTTGCATTTGGCATTCATTGAACTCTTTATTTCTCTTGTCTCTTTCTTGAATCATTTTAATCATTTCTTGTTCTGCACTCTGGAGATCACCTTCTTTTTCACAATGTTCTTTTTGTAAAATCTGCATTTCTGAAACAACCTCATCTTTATCCTGCCTAATGTGATCCACTAAGGCTTTTAAGTGTGCCAATTCTTGCTCACTATCTTCAAATTGTTTCTTGCTTTTGGATAACTGAGTATCAAAGTCTCTGCATTTTAATTGCATGTCTTTTTGGCATACATCCAATTCTGCTCTCAACATTTCCTGATTTTTACTTGCCCCCTCTAATTCAGTCTTTAACCTGTTAATTAGCTGAGTATCATTCTCTTGCATTCGCAGGTACTGTACTTGTTTAAAATAAACCATATTTTGCCGCATAGCCGTATTAAACAGTCTTTCTCTGCACTTTTATCGGCTGCATTCAATAATCTTGTAAGGCAGACCTGAATTATGCTGCCTTCTGCAAAAATATTGTCTAATTTTTCTTTCTGCACCTCACCCTGAATGCGGTTACTCCATTCCAACGTGCTATTCGATGACCAATTCCCATGTGCAAATAACTTTGCCTCTAAATATTGCACTAGATCTGAGAATGTGGTTTCCCTTTGTGACATTCTGAAATTCGTTTTTAGTGGCACACTGCTATTATAAAATGGGTTCCCTTTAATGTGCAAATGGCAGTGTGAGACACGCTTGCCACGCCCAGTAGGTACTCTATGATCACTTTCCCGGCCTGCAACGCACCATAAATATGTAGGGTATTTTGTGGAGATTTGGGGCCTGACGGTATTTTATTATCGCCGAAAAATAACTTAGCAATAATCACTCTTTGTATTCAGATTTGGCCATGTGCAACAATAATACAGTGGACATGCATTATTTCAGCACCCAGACATGCATATTTGGTATACGTGGTTGGTGGTATTTTGGTGAGCATAATTCCCTTGTTTTATTTGTGGCCCCAATGTCCAGAATCCCTTATCTTTGCTTAGATTTTTCGTGTAATCACTAGAGAGACCTCAGACCTACATTTTAGGAATACCACATTTTCAGTGTTAGTGTTAGTGTGCCACCATGGGCGATCTCACTGACTTATTTACGACAGAGAGCTATATGTGGTAATTTTGTGGTAATTTCCACTACCTTATATACGGTAGGGAACTATGTTCAGAGAGTCTCTCTTCCCATTGGCTCATGTACCTCCAACGAGCTATGCTACAAACAATCACTCTCAACCCTCCATAATGAATATGTCATGCACACATCTGTCTTAAAATGACAATTGTATTGTTTAAAAATCTCCCCTCATCATCAGCAGTGTATTGGTAAATAGAAGACACACCACCTGTCTGCTTTCAAGTATTTTTCTGTATTATAAAAGTTGCATTTAAACACGATCTCACTCTTTATAGAAATAAATAAAACAGCACAGTAACAGCTTTGTCTATGACACACTGCAAAGAGATTGGCGGAGAACAGAACTCAAATTGCAACATTAGCATTTGATTAAGGCATGCACAGGAATCCTACACTGACTGCATATTCTCGTACACACTAAGCTCCCACACTTATGTAATTACCTTATCTGTTCAGTGAAGTTTTCTTTAGCTGTTCTCTTTCTGAGTGTGGCTCCCTTGAAGATTAACCCCAGTAAACAGGATCGCCTTTCCTTCTCAAACCGTGGTCATTGCCTGGAATTCTCAGCTTTTGCAGATAGGAATGCTCCAACCAGGAAAAGGTCTTCCTCCCAGCTCTGCCAAATCTTGACTGACTTTCTTCTTCCTCAAACTCCCCCCAGCAAAAACCTGATCACTCCCTCTAGCATGATACTTGCTATGACGCTGCTCCAATCAGAATTAATCACGCCATCTCCTCCTTCTCTACACAATGGCTCATTTTTATAGTAATACTTTGTAACCAACTGATTTCCTGTTCTTTCGAGCCCATTTGCTTCCTGTATTTATATGGACAGGGCAGCAGAGAGAACAGAAAAAAAAAATGGATGTGCGTTTAAAAGTTCACTTTCAGAATAGGCCTAATTCTGCAGTGGAGACACATTTTTATTAGTGGATTATGTTTCATTAGTCAGGTTAGTTATCAGTAAGGTTAGTTGTTATTTTCAAATGTGTCTCTCGCACCATAGGCATTTCAGGTGAAAAATAGTGTGCATTTTTGAATGAGCACGTGTGCTTTTAACTGTAAAAATAGATTTGCATCTTATATGTTAAAATCGTTTTTGACTAAATAGCCTGTCTTTTCTTGTTAATCTGGTAACACATATAGCAATGCACCGCACCCTTGTGGTGGTGCTGCAAAAAAAAATTGCTACCTGTGTAGTAGTGCTGTACTCTGTGCTGTTTGCTAAATATCCTTACAGTGTTCATTATGAAATCATAGCAACAAAAAAAATATTACCTATGCGTGAAAAAGTATCTAGAACAATAACAACACATGTTAGGTACATTTCTCTAGTAGATGACCACACAAAATCATCTAAGAATTTGTTGTGCAGTAGACTGGGAGACTGGGTGGAGTACAATGGATTATTATCTGAGAGTCAATACCACTTTTTAACAATGCGAGAATATGATTGATAGTTCTTGCATACATATCTGACACTGTCAAAGTGCAGATTTCTCTAAGCAGAAAATATGGATCTGAGGATTGCCTTTGATAAAGTGAATAGGTTTAAACTTTAGGCAAATCTAGAGAATTTGGAGATAGAATGGGGGATACCGAACTTTGTGAGGGCACTTTAGCATTGCTGTACTGCATCTAGAGTGTGACAATATCTCACTATACACACTACATTATTTCTGTACAGAATACCTAAGTCCTAATTCTCCACCCTACCGTGTGCTCTGATGCACATGTATCTCTAGAGCTACAAGGTGAGCTTCAATATCTTCTTAAATAATAAGCCCCAGGCAGAGGGGGCATTACCACGTCAGGTAACAGACCCGAGCAAAGCAAGGGCCTTAACAAATTCTCTGTGGCATAACCTGATATGGTAATGCCCTCCTGGCAAGGGGCTTATTGCTATTAGTACCCCAGCCCAATAGACCGAGGAACTAATAATTACTTTTTTAAAGCTGTGTACCGGCTTTGGCGTTGCGTAACTGAAGAAATAAAAAAAATGGCCACCACATAATGGGGAGAAGGGACTGCACGTAGTCCCTTCTCCCTTTCCATGTTGGCCATTGAAACATGAATAAAAAAGTAAACAAAAAAGATGGCCACAATGGAAGGGGGAGAAGGGACTACATGGTGGCTATTGAAAAAAGTAAACAAAAAAGATGGCTGCTAGGAAACAGGAAGAAAAACTACATGTATTCCTTTCTCCCTTTCCATGATGGCCAGGACGGCGGCCCAATAAAGGCTTTGTCAGGCTGGTAACAACCCGACGAGGGAAAATGAGTTTGCTTGTTACAAGCTCATTGGCCCTCGCCGGGTAATAATTAACATTATGCACAGTGCTTGCTTTAATTGCATTCCATTCACTCACACTGTGAACTGTCTTCTTCTTCACACTCATGAAAAGATGCACTGTTCCCTTGCCAGGGTCCATAGGGACCATACAGATGTTATATTCCAGTGAGTACATCCCATGTACTTGCCACTATCTGAAAAGCCATTGCCACTGAATGGAAGCCCGTTGTCTGTCTACTGCAGAGGTCTTCAAACTGAGGGCCACGCCCCCAGGGGGGCGCGGCCGCATCCCTGGGGGGGCACCAGAGCCCAGCATGAAATGTTAAAACATTTTTTTTTTTTTTTTAAGATTGGAGGAAATGGGAAGGGGCAGCTCACATGGTCAGACTGGACCATAAAACGGTGTTAGGCACCAATGAAAAAATGGCCAGCAGTTGCCTTTAGTCACGGACTGTTTGAATAGTACCGAAGGGGTTGTTTTATGTTCAAATGTAAACAAATGGTGATATTTAAAGGATATTTATTCAGCAACAATGGTCAAAACTACTAGCTGCATAGTGAAGTAACTCCTCAAACTGGCCCACATTGGGCAAAAAAGTGGCCCATTTTGACTGCCCTACACTAGCATTTTGCATTTTTGGTACGGTCATCGCCGGCTCCTCCATAATGGGTGAGGGGGCGTCCACCCACTGGCCACCTCACCCATTATGGAAGAGCCAAGGAGCCAGCCCAGTGAAACACTGAGCACTCCCTCAGCTGCTTTTTCCAGCTGAGGGAGTGCTCCTAGGCTGGCTGAACTGTCAAAGGGAAACACTGTTTGCCTTTGACAGTTCATTTCCCCAGCCGCACATGATCACTGAGCCATACAACGCTGGGGGTGTTTTGCTTCGCCAGCCTTGCATAGCTCATTGAAAATGCTGGCTGGGGCACTGCATGTATGTATGTGCGAGGGGGTGCTCCTGCGCCTCCTCGCACATATGGGCAGAGCAACCTGGAGCGGGGCATTTTAGCAACCACATGCAGGCTCCTGCAGAAGGTACGTTTATGGCGATTTATTTTTTATTTAAATGTGCATGGATGTGTGTATGCTTGTGTTATGGGACTGTGGTGGGAGCAGCATGGGTGGCAGCACTGGGATAGTGGCCCATGGTCTGTACTGGGAGTGGGGTGCGGTGATGGCACGCAAAAGTTCATAGCGATTTCTACATACTGTCCATCTGACACTTTTGGGGGGGCCCGGCCTGCCAAACTTTGCTCAGGGGGGCCCAGGCCAAAAAAGTTTGAAGACCACTGGTCTACTGTCTCAATGACAAAGTTTCATCTAACAGTGCATTAACCGTTTCAACAGCTATTTATGGCATCTGCAGCACAACGGGGAACCTTATTTATTCGTCCATCACTGTTGAAGGTAGTTTCCAGGTTTCAGTTGTCCATGGATATCCACTATTCCATTTTTCCAGACGTCCTCCCAGCAGATTGACTTGTTTAGAGAATCTGTATTGCCCTGTTTGCTAGTGCACTGACCACGGTGACATGCACATACTGTCCTACAATCATGGAGTCTGACAGGAACCACTCTGTGTAACAAAGTTGTTTTTGCATCAACTTTGTTGCTTGCTATCCCTCATCTGCAGCATTGACATCTACATCATTAACAATCTGCTGCCACAGGTTTTAGGGCAGTACAATTTCCCAATTTAAGGAATGATGTTATAGCGTTGTTTTAGTTTTTACAATGGAATGTTTACAAAATATAGAGGGTTTAAGGGGATAAAAGAGGTAGGAAGGGGGTTGGGGTCGGTAGAGAAATATAGGTAAATTGGAGATTGGGGGGCAACTGCCAAATAAAAAAAAGCATTTTGTTGATGAGTTTTATCAAAGGAATTTTGTTGGGAAAAGCCCCTTCTAAAAATCTTCTAAAAAAAGATTCCAATAAAGGTTCTATTAAAATCTGGACTTTTAATCAAAAAATAAAATGCAAAAAGTCAACTAGAAAACAGTAGAAATGCCCACCCATTTAAAGAAACAGAGGCATGCAGACTACTGTGAAAGGGCACTCTGGTTGCATGGCCAGGGGCATTCAGATTGTGCAACAATGTCAATGCTCAAGGTTATGTTCTTGAAGAAAGAGGTAGAGAAGGGGGGCTTAAATGACACTATTTCACCCAGAAAAAGTGCACCAGAGAGACAGGGACCATTAACAGTACATGTATTATTGTCTTTATTGCTTGACAATGTTAAGTAAGGCTTCTAGGAGCTTTTGCCATGTATCAAGACATTTGAGCCGATGCATCCCACTTGCGGTCAGTGTAGAGTCAGTTTAAAGGTGGGGGCTCCTGTTGGGTAGAGTTAGTGTTCGAGGAGATTGCATTTTGGCTTCCATTGGTTTTAGAGCAGCATTCGGGGTGGCAAGTTTAATATATTCCAATGGACGTGTCAGTGCTCAAGTAATTTGCTTTGGGGATGTCACACCCATGATTGGGTTGAGACAAGTCAATCCATTTCAAATGTTTAAGTCAGCGTCTGCATGGCTCGAGATGCAGCAAGTGGTTCAAAGTCTGTTTAAAGTGCCAAAAGCAGCACCACAGGTTCTGTGGCATCTCTAAGGCATCAAGCTGCCTGTAGACATTTTGAGGTGGGGAAACAGGATTCCAGCTTGATCGGATCTTTTCAGTTATTGGTCCTAATCGCCACAGGCTCCAGGTCAATGTGAGTCCTTCTGTTCTGCACTCCCAATCCGGGGTGCTTGGCTAGCCCCACCAGGCGATTCTTCACCTAAAGTAAACAGGAGCTGGTTTTCAGTACACCTAACAGAGATCCCTTGGTCAGCAGCAGCTCACCCCCACCATTCTCTGTGGATGGTTAAGGGATAAAGCTGTTCTCTGCATTGAATGCCTTTAGTTTTCACCTCATTGGTGGAGGACTTTGGAATAGATTGCAATTGTAGCAAAGGTCCAGTAAATTATTCTTGCTCTTCAAGAGTGCAAAAATGAATTGAAGAAAGCAAGGTATTGTGCTCCTTATAAAGGCAAAATATCACAGGTGATTGGTTCAAAGAATTCCTGCTGTAAGGAGCCCATCCAAGCTGTTATAACAAGAGCCATTTACCTTATGACATCACACGAAGAGAGCTGAGCCTGCAGGAACTCAGGGAAAGGGAACGATAGAGGGACCTAACATAGATCTAAATGTTGGAGTCTCTCTCTCAACCCACCTTTCCCACATGGCTAATCTATCTCTGCCTCCGTCCCATGCTTGCAGAATTCAAAGAAACTTCAATGGTCATCTCCCCAGCGTGTGAGTGGCTTTTCTTATGGACTCTTTGGGGAAGATCCTGTTCCCTCAGAAGAAGATGTTTGACTTCCTCTGGGGAATCAAAGAAACAGCATCCTAGCCCTGGCTCAACATTGCAGTAGTGGAGACTGTCAGGCCAGACAACATTCCAACCTCCTTGTTGGTTGGATTGCTCTAGCACAGCCCGGTAGCTGTGAGGTATAGTTTTACACTTTTTTGGGGTCTGCTTGATATTTGGAAAGGTTCATTTGACTCCCGGCTGTGCTGGGAGGGTTTTACTGCTTGATTACAACGAGCTGTTTGGAAACACAATGGCTCTGGAACGTTGTAGAAGCTATAATGATGATTATGTCACCGAATTGCTCAATAAAGCCTCCTTATTAGGAGGCACGGCTGAAGTCACAGCTAACATCACCAAGTGGGACGAGTTATCCCAGATCAAAAAGAGACTCATCCGTACTGAGTTACACGGGTCCATTACGCTAGAATATTTTAGGAAAGGGATTCTACCGCAAGGGTTGGTTGTACAGAAAGAACCTCAGCTGTTCCTTAATAAAAAAGAACTTCATACTCCAGTGGAGCTATGTTGCCACAAAATGTGGACGTGATTGGATGATACTGATTATTGATACCGCCAATGAAATGTCCCAAAAAAATTTGATAGAGCTCTCAGTTTTAGAAGAAGAGATTAAAAAGGCTATTCCTCTCGATCTGTATAAGAAACAAGCTGAATCTGTACTTGCGGAGATGAAAGCTTTTAAAGAAGATACTCTTAAAGATCGAGTGAGAAGACTTAATAAGGACATTCAGAACTTTACTCATGATAAGGCGTTTTGTTACACTCAGCACAATTATAAACCAGATGATCCCTCCAATCCGCCCGCACCAAGCCACAAAATGCGTGTAACCTTTTGCAATACATCGTTCAGCTCGAGCGATGGTAGCAACTATGGTGACGCCAGCACTAGCAGAGGTGGCCAGAAACGAGGCCAAGGGAATCAATGTAACAACTACCGTGGAAGAAACTCTGGCATTCGGGGTAATCGTGGTAATAGAGGTGGCAATACCCTGCAACCTTTTTTAGATCTGGACTAAATTGGTTGGGAACCCGAGGCACGCGTGACCAGGAGCATGCAAGCCTTGTGGTGAACCTTTCTTCCCATAGCCTTACCAACAATGAGATGTCAGTCCTGGAGAAGGGGATGAGATATGTTTCTACCAACCAGCACAATGAATTCCTTTTTCGACAAGAGTTTTTTTGCGTTCATGCGGAAGGTTCATTTGAAACAGTTTTTTCAAGATAAGGAATTGGAAATTGATAATGTAGACACAGGACTGCATAATAAGTCCACTTTCTGTGTACCAATTACTGAGAGGACAGCTGAAGCACAAGTATTCCAAAGAAGAGTGCTCCAAGATTTGAAGAAACTAGAGATTGAAAGTAAAAACAAACTGTTTTTCCATAATACCAGCAATGGGGAGAAACTAGCCACCAAGGGCCTACTTGAGAACAAAGCGATAATTATCCGCAAAGCTGATAAGGGTGGTGCGATAGTTCTTCTAAATCATGAGGCATACATTCTAGAATGCAATAGGCAACTTCTTGACTTGCAGTGCTATATTATCAGCTGACCCCACCTTAGAACTACAACAGTGTATCTGTGCCAAAGTCACCAAAGCTAAAGAATGCAGGTGGATCTCAGTAAAGGAAGCAGATTTTCTTTGTGCTACTAAACCTCAAAACCCACAGTTCTACACCCTTCCTAAGATACATAGAAGCACAGTACAACCCCCAGGAAGACCAATGGTATCGGGTGTGAACTCTATCCTTGAACCCCTCTCGAGGTTTACTGATTTTTTCCTCCAACCGCTGGTACGTAAAATGAAATCATACGTGCAAGACACGATTCAGATGATCAATGAGGTGGAGGGTTTGGAGTTTGATCCAGGTTGTGAATTGTTAGTGGGTTTAGATGTGGTCGCCTTATATACTAGCATACCGCAAAGGGCCTCCCTATATATGCTAGAAGAGCGACTACTCCATGAACTTCCGTGCTCCACGACACTGATGTCGTTTGTACTTTGGTGTGCCGAAATGGCTCTCACTGAGAGCTACTTCCATTTTAATGGAGACTTTTTCAAACAGATACAAGGTATACCCAGGAACAAGCAGTAGACAATGAACTCTTGTCCCTGCGACAGGGGAATCAGGACTTGTTAACGTACATTGCTACCTTCAACAGACTGGTTGCCGTAGCTAGGTGGCCAGAAAACAAAAGAACCACGTTATTCCATCAAGACTTACGAGGCGAATTAAAGGACGTCTTAGCCCAAGTGGTTGATCCATCCAGAGACTGTGGAGAATTCATAAATCTGGTCGTGCAGCTAGAACACCGGTTGCAGGACCGAAAGGCAGACCGGTCTAAAACGGACCCACGGACCGTGTATGTTCGACCAAGGGAAAACACACCCTGTGTACCTGAAAATGCTGTAGAACCCATGCAGATTGGAGGGATACAGCCTCCATTAACAAAACAAGAGCGGGACAAAAGAAGACAACAACAGCTTTGTTTGTATTCTGGGAAACCAGGACATTTCCTGAACGACTGTCCAGTAAAACCCCCAAGAAGAACAGTCGGGCCACAAAGAAGGATGAAGCTAAGGAATCGGAAAATTACCAAGCTCGACAAACATAGAGGTCAGTTTGTCGAGTGAGAAGAAAGAGTTGCTGACCTCGCACTTTGCAATACCAGTGATCTTAATTAACCACCAAAAGTCGTCAAGAATGCATGCCGTTGAAGCATACATCGATAGCGGAGCAGTTGGAAATTATATTGATCAAGAACTGGCAACAGAGATGGGGCTTCCTTTGTGTTCTAAGCCAACTATGGACAAGGTAACCACCGTGGATGGGACAGAAATCGCTTCCGGACCAGTAACCCAGTGCACAGCCAGGGTAACCTTGCTGTGCCAGGACGGACATCGGGAGTCTATTTCATTCGATCTCATCAAGGCACCTCAGTTCAGGCTAATACTAGGGATGTCATGGTTGGTTGCTCACAACCCTTTGATAGACTGGCGGGCACGAAAATTAACCTTCCCCGGTGACTGCTCCCCTGCCTGCTATTACCAAGAGGAGAAACCCAACGTCTGTATCCCCATGACTCCCGGAGCGACAGTATCAACCCTGGGAACAACTAATACCTTGCCAAGTGAATACCATGATTTCCAGGATGTTTTCCGAAAGGACCAAGCCAATACATTTTGGCCCTGCACAGGCCCTATGACTCTCAGATCGACCTTGTTCCTGGTGCACAAATCCCTTGCGGCAGGATCTACGCTCTCACAGAACCAGAAAACCTTCATTTGAAATCCTATTTAGACCAGTACCTTGCAAACGGATTTATCTGTCCTTCGAAGTCTCTTGCAGCCAGTCCTTTGTTCTTCATACCGAAAAAGGAAGGAGACTTGAGAACCTGTATTGACTACCGCGCATTGAACCAGATCACCGTGAAGAACTGCTATTCGACCTTCGAGGAGCGTACCACCTGGTCCGAGTCAGAAAAGGAGATGAATGGAAAACCACCTTCCGTACTAAGTACGGCTTGTTTGAATATCAAGTCATGCCCTTCGGGTTATGCAACGCTCCTGCGGTATTCCAGTATTTCATGAATCACGTCTTAAGGGAGTTAATTGATGTGTGCGCCATAGTGTACATAGACGACATCTTAGTATACTCAGCCTCGGAACAAGATCATGTCAGGCACGTTCGTTCAGTCCTCACCAAGCTCTGTCAACATTGCTTGTTTGCAAAGCTTGAAAAATGCTTTTTTCACGTCACAGAAGTAGAATTTCTTGGTTTTATCCTTACTCCAGGAGGCATCAGAATGGACGTGCACAAGGTAGATTTCATTCTGAAATGGTCTTCACCGACGTCTCTGAAAGGGGTACAAAGCATGCTGGGCTTTGAGAACTACTACCGCTGGTTCATCACAGACTTCTCTCAGGTTGTGCACCCAATCACAGTACTGTTACAAGAAAACAATAAAAAGTTTTCTTGGACCGAAGAAGCAGAAGAAGCCTTTCAGGAACTTAAACAAAGGTTTACCTCCACTCCAATCCTGTGACATCCTCGTCCAGACCTCCCTTATGTTGTTGAAACTGATGCGTCCAGTCTCGCAATGGGGGCTGTCCTTTCACAGAGAGACCCGGAAACTGGCCAGCTATATCCTGTGGCCTTCTGGTCAAAAAAGTTCTCACCTCCAGAGATTAATTATGCCATCACGGACAAGGAACTCCTGGCTATCAAATCCGCCTTTAAAGCCTGGAGGCACTACCTTCTGGGGGCCAGACACACCATTACAGTCATCACAGACCACCGAAACCTGCAATATCTCAAAACAGCCAAGGCCCAGTCCTCGCGCCAATTACGGTGGGCCCTTTTCTTCACCGAATATGATTATGTAATCACATTTCGACCAGGAGTCAGAAACGGAAAGGGGTATGCCTTATCTCGCATGGACATAGATGAAATAGTATATACAACTCCAGACCCAGTACCTATTATACCTAAAGTATGTCACAAAAAGGGGGGACTGTTACATGGAAAGATAGGGCACTAGGTCAAATCATTCAAGTCAAATCTCCTAGTGCAACCCAATAGAATTGAATTCATATCCCCTCATATGAAGAATAACACAATGTCAACCATTGAGGTGTAGAAATTATGTCATATCTTATTAACAACACAATACAATACACAAAATCAGACAATGTGCAAATCAAACAAAGCAAATATGTGCAATAAATGTCAACCCAAACTCTCGGGTGCACTTTAACATATACAGAAACACATAAATACAAATATATACATTGGGATGCAAGGAAATAATAAAGTCATTCATAAAAGAAAGAAGAAAAAAGAAAGAACATAATCATACATATTGCTTGAAAGGGATCAGCATTATCGGCTACAGTTGGCCGTTATTAACACAAAGATGCACATAGCCTAAAGCTTATGTCTACGGAGCCTGTTCAATTCTTAATTAAACAGGGAGTTTCTTAAACCCAAAAGTCGTTATAAATTCAAATGAAAAAGATTTAAGATGGAGAGAAAGATCAGTCCTATTTAATAAACCAGAGTCAATATAATTCTTGAACTGTTAACGGGTCTGCCAACGCAGGAGGTGGGCCAACACAGGAAAATCCTTCAATTGTTTGGAGCAGTTATCACTAGTGGGCCAAACTTGATCTGAGGTCTAATACAAGGATCTTCAATTCCTTCTCATAACCATGCGTTTTGGCGGTTTGAACATGAGAGTTCAAGTCCTTAAACAGGAAGGTCCGCCTTCATCAGGGCAGTGGTAAACAGGACCCTGTGGGTGTGGAAAAAACAAAGAAAGAAAAGAGATGGGGATAGTGAGAGGGTGTGGAAAGCGGAGGTGAATCACTGCTTGCCTGGAAGCGGGCTAACCTGTGTAATGGATATAAAAATGTACAGGTACAAAGATATAAAAAAAATCTCAATTTGTATCTTACTAATTAGGACAACTCGAAAGCTAGATGTAAAATTCCCTGAGTAGTGATATTCTCACAGCATGCAATGAATACTACCCAACGGAAAAACAAATCCTAGCTGTTTCAACCCTATTCTGGTGAGCCCACACGAATTCCCTTATCGTGTTGCCACATGTGGGTGGAAACCACATTAATGGGGTCTGCAGGTGTCAAAGGGCGAGTGATATCTCACCTTAAAGAGAAGTGTGAATATCCACGTGTCAGCATATGATGCAGCAAGGATTGCTGATATTGCGAATAGTGTCTGGGGCGCTGAGATGTAGAGCCGTAATTCAAAGCCAACAACTATACACAGTCAGAGGTGCCTAAAATTGAAAAATGTCAGTATAAATAGCCTGTGAAGTCAATTTCAGGGTAATACCCATATTTGGTAAATGTAAAAAAAGTACCATAGTACCTGTGTAGCAGGGGAGAAGTAGTTCCACGATGGTCGCATGCTGTGTGTCGTGTGACGTTCCCAACGGGACCAAGTTTAATGGCGGACTCGGTCTGCTCACTAAGTGATGCACCTGAATGGGAGGGTTGACATGAAAAAATTGGTTTAAAAAGGTGGCCCGCAGTCTGATCCTGTTACCGACATAGGGATGCATGCATAATCTCTATGTGAACGCGTCCGGACCTGTCGGATGCACACTACAGACGGCTGTGCTTCTAAGCCATATAATGAAAAAGTGACTATGAAAAAGTAATGGATGACAAAGTATAATCCAAAAAACAAATGTCTGAAAACATTGGTACTTCGGGGTGGTTTTCTGCGAGACGTGTTCACGACTGAAGCTGTCAGAACGCCACACGCAGAGCACGTACCTCCAAATGCCAGCTAGTCTCTGGCTGGAAAGACGAGATGCCATGAAGTTACGGCATATCCTGATATGCTGAAATAAATAGGGGGTTACTATGGTGCTGAGGTCACGTGTCAGTGACGTCGTCCCAAGTGAATGGCTGGCGTAAGCAAGGATGAAGTTGGAGCAACTCTTGGGTATCACGACAGCCTTAACACAAGCAGAACTACAAAAAGAAATCCAACGGACAATGAATCCTGATGCCTACATCGCATGGCAAACTCAAGGAGAACAATATACCATCAAGGACCATCTACCCTTTTTAAGGGATCGCCTATATGTACCCAAGAAGGAATTGCAGCAGCATATTATTTCAAACTATCACGATTCACTGATCGAAGGACATCCTGGGATCGCCAAAACCCTAGCTAAGGTGAAAGAGAACTTTTGGTGGCCTACCTGGCGTATGGACATCATTCAGTATATTCAGTCCTGCGGTGCCTGCGAACAAAATAAATCACAGAAACAAAAACCATCTGGTCTCCTACAACCATTGGACATCCCTCCAGTTCCATGGCGTACTCTTCCCTTGACTTCATCACTGATCTACCTCCAAGCCAAGGGTTCAACACCATCCTTGTAGTTGTGGACTTATTCTCGAAGATGGCCCATTTTATTCCTCTGAAAGGCCTCCCAGACGCAGCCACTTTAGCAGAAGTGTTCCTGGAGGGCGTGGTTAAGCTACATGGCTTCCCTTCGGTTCTGGTCTCTGATCGAGGCAGCCAGTTTGTTTCAAACTTCTGGAAAAAAATGTTGTGCAATGGTGCAGATCGACGTTCGGCTATTTACCAGTCACCATCCCCCAACGGACGGCCAAACCGAGAGAACCAATCAGACCCTCGAGCAATATTTACGGTGCATGCTGCACCAAGAAAAAAAGGAATTGGAAAGACCTACTATGGATAGCCAAATATGCATATAACAATTCTTTGCATTCAAGCACAGGACAAACGCCCTTCTATACCCTTTATGGCAGACATCCATGTACCTCTGATCTAGATTTTCCAGCGAGCTTGGAAATGCCAGCGGTAAAGACTCTACACACAACCATTACTCAGACTTTCAAAAGGGCAAAGGAACACCTTATTCATGCCAAAGAAAACAAAAGAGATTCGCCGACCAACACCGGAAAAAGGCCCCTGATTATCAAGTAGGAGACAAAGTTTGGTTAGCCACTAAATTCATACCCATCAAGGGAACCCGGACCTTTCATCCCAGATTCTTAGGACCCTATACCATTAAGGCAATTATCAACCCAGCAGCCGTGAAACTGGATTTACCACCTAATCTACACATCCACCCGGTATTCCATGTGTCCCTCCTGAAACCAATGCAACCCGGCACACGGATTGGGACACCACCTAAGCCCATACTTGTTGATGGAGAACCAGAATTCTAAGTCAAAGATATCTTGGACTCTAAATACTCTAGGACCAAGCTATATTATCTCGTCGATTGGAAAGGATATGGACCACAAGATAGATTCTGGGAGCCCAGTGAGAATATCCACGCACCTCGTCTAATCAGGAAATTCCATCGGAACTTCCCAACCAAACCTGGGCCAGACAGAAGGAACACCATGGGAGGGGCCTTAGGGGGGAGTGCTGTCACGACCCTCGCCCAAAACCCCCTCTGGCAAACCCATTGGCCAGGTGGAGTCAGGACTCGGGCCTCTAGAGCCTGGCATCCTCTTCAAAAGCCCTCATGGGGCCAGTCCTGGCGCCTATGGCGCCAGGCTCATACACCATGAAAAACAATGTGCTTGGGAACTACTTTATTGTATTGTCAGCCAACATGGAGGCATCCACATAGCTTGGTTCCTATGCGGTCTAGTGTTTTGGGTGTGGTAGCCTAGGGACTACTTTACCTGGACTATTCTGTTGAGGCTATTTAAGCCATACCCGAGCAAGACAACACGCTTCGCGTTACTTTGTAGCTTGCAACGTGACGCTCATCGTGTCCAGCTATTCCCTCGAACCTCAGAGAAGCAGAACCTGCAAGGAGACAAAAGGAACATCATTAGCAGCAGCATCTTACCTGCAGTCTTCATCTTTAAACACTCGCAGCTACTGAGAAAAGCTTCCTCGAATCTGCACGCCTCCGGGACAGAATGACCTGAAAGAGGAAGATAGAGGCAACATTAAAGAAAGCAGTAGAGACATTTACAAATTACGAACTGCTCAAAAGGCTTACCTGGCTGGTCGCCTCTCGGCTGGCACCACTCGGACATTCCACTCACTCTGAAGAACACCACGACCTACAAGGAAGGAAAACACAGGTTAGCAAAGGCAAGACTTTGCAGTGCTGCGCATAGCACTTACTTACCGCATCATACCGCTCTTAATGCGCCATCACTTACCAGCGGGGCTCAACCAAGCCATTTCGCCGCGCTGAAGCTCTGCATACCTAAGGGAGAAAAAAGAGACATTTTAAACAAAGAAAGGCATGCAGGATAGCAACAAAACTAAAGAATAGCAATAAGACCTACCTGAACAATATCAAACGGGCCGGCATCAGTGAAGTAACTGGACCGCACTCGCCCATGAAAGACAACACGCCCCTGCAAAGAAGGCAGGACGGAGAGCACGCCTAATTCTACCACAAGGTGAGGAGAGGGTGCCATAGGGACTGAAATCATACAGGGGTGGAGGGAGGATACTTACCCCAGTTGGTCACTCTTGAACACAGTCCTCCTGTATTTTCAGGCAGAACCTTTCCTGCAGACCACATCAGGGCAAAGCTGAGAAGCATACCAGCGAGTAACCCGGCTGGGAGGCGTCCCTGTGAATACCAGGTGAGCGTAACACATGCCTCCAATAATAACAGGCAGGCTCTTTTGGAGTATAAAATCCACTCCAAGACCAATGACAATGAAAAATTGGTATTTGCTAATACATTTAGCCACATCTCTTATAAAATCAAAAAGATTATGCTTAAGGATTGGAACATCTTGGAACAATCCGACAAACCACTTGTTAAACCTATTGTGGCATTTAAAAGAAGCCGTAATTTGAAAGAACTGATTACACGCAACAATATGAGTTTGAGACCTACCAAACAGAGTACCATTTCTGAAAAATTGGGTCTTCCCAAATTGATAGGCCATTCTGCGTGTGGACAATGTTCGTGCTGTAGCTCAACATCTAAAAGCACAGAACTAAATTTGGGCCTAAACACGATGTGGCAACAACAACAATTTAGTAATTGTAATTCCAACATGTTGGTCTATGGAATTTGGTGCCCGTGTAATTGATTATATATTGGTAAAACTGATTGCAGGGTGAAAGTGTGAATAAGAGAACATAAGAGTTGGATTTGCAATAGAACACAGAACGCCCCTTTGGTTGACCACTGGGTTGAATTCATACATAAAATTGAGGACCTGCGTTGAAGCGTTATTTGGAAAATCATCCGATCCGGTGACAGCAACCAAGATAAGATAAAACTTTTACAGAAGCAACAACGCCTTATATTCCTTAACGTTCAGAGACCGGACTCAATGATAGACTAGAGTAGGGGGTCTAATTGCTCCATCGGGTCAATGATGAGCTATTGAACTGCACATTTAATTGTACGTATGTACGCAGTTCTGATTGGTCCATGTGATACAAATGCACTAATTTAGTATTTGGTGCATATTACTGGCCTTTCTTAATTGATTACCCATGGCCCTCCACATATACTACTTAATGAGATATCGCCAGAATTTAGCACTGACTTATGCTTTTTTGGTACCAACGTAGTTCCATGCTGAAGTAGTATAAATCTCTGGCTGCCACCTTACCGCGGTAATAAATTAAGATGATGCTTCCTCTTCGTTATTGATTTAATGATATCAATATACCACTTGTTGTTGCCGAATCTCTTCTAACTGGTGCCCCTAGGACTCCAGTGTAGTGTCCTGTTGCATTCAGCCTGACTTTTGCTGTGTGCGTTTTTCTCATTATTTTCGCTCCTACACCATCCCTATACGCCTGAACAAGCACTGCGGTTGATGTGTTTCATGAAAGATGGTGCAACGTGAAGTAAATTTAAGGCGCTAGGGGTTAGCTGAGTAAAGATGATACTTTCCGTTTAAAACACTCACAACCTAATTCTTTCAACGTATGAAACGCTGTTGCCTTATCGCTTTTACAAATGCTTGCGTGACACCAATGCTTTGCACCGTTCCAATCGAGTCGTATTGCCGTTGTGTGTGCGTTTCCGTTTTCATATTCTTCGTAAATACCTTGATAGGCATTGTGACGGATGCTTGTTCTTGGCGATGATGCAATGCGAACTGACATGAGGTGTTGGGGGCATAGGCTGAGTAGTGTGGGCTCGCTTTGCTCTTATTACCAGATCCCTACCTAAATAATAACTCACAGACCAATTATGTTTATGGAAAAGTTGTAGGCCGTAGGCATTTTATTTTCTTACAGAAAATACATAACAACAAAAATCAATACACTGCCATATGCTTTTGGGCACCTTGTGTCCAGTTTCGAAGTTGCCCAAGGCTCCTTCCGAGTCCTTGTTACCCCTGGGCCTTCGTTCCTGGGCACATGCCGCCTACGACTTGCTTTGGACCGTGTACCGAAAGAGTACTCAGCGTTCCGGCTCCTGCCTGCTTCCTTCTTCTTCTATTATCCTTATAGGGTGGGTTGGGTGGCAAACGTTTTTCCTTCCCCTTGTCCAGGCACTAAGAGCCTACCCGAGAAAGGTGAGCTCTTTACCTGGTTTGTGCCGCCTCTCCTTTCCTGGCTTACTTATACCCCCCAGACCTTTTGTTCCTTCTTGGGGGCTGGGTTTTCCCCCCGGCCCCTTGCTGTTATATTTCGCACCTTCCCCAGGTGCTGTTTCCTGCCCTTTCCTGGGCTTTTGTTTCTTGTGGCGCCATTCGGATGCCCCTCCCTACTGCTTTCGCGCCGTTTCCCCCACCCCGTGCCTAAACTCCCAGGCCCTCCGAAAGTCAAAATATCGAGAAAAAAAATAACGAAAAAATGTGTTCATTACGTTTTATATTCGAAATGGGGGGGTCCCCTATTCGAAATGGGGGGGTCCCCCCCAACCCCCCTTTTTTACATTTTTTTGTTTTACCCATTTCTTTTATTCCCGGACCCCAAAATAAATATATAATAAAAAAAAAAATCTATATTTTTTTTTCGATATTATTGTTTCGACATTATTGTCTTTCGAATTTTTTTTTTCGAAATTATGACTGACCACCAGGCTCCCCGGTAAGAACATAGAGCAACAATTTGTTGTTGGGGTGTTGTCTCTTTCTGACGTTTGTGCTACCACTATTTGTGTCATGTTAAGACAAGTGATGTGAGAAAGCCCATACCCGCTAGATTAGGCTTGTTTCTCCTTTAGGCGAGTTACTTAAGTAGCCAAATGGTGCTTTTGACTAAATGAGTTATTGTGCTTTCACTATAGATTCTGATTCTAACTGTTGTATTGTTGCTGGAAAATGAACCTTTCCAAGTCATGACGCCCTTGTTGTGTATAGATTTGGAGCGATTTTGTAGCTCCACAGACCATGTAACGTAACAGTCTATTATGAGAGAGAGATTACTTATTGGTCTCCTTATCTTTTGATGGTTCACAGATTTGTGTTGTCCACCATCTGCTGGAGGAAAGTTGAAGCAAACTACTGAAGCAGGAAATAGCTGCGTTGTCGCTTTTTTTGTGGGCAACCCCCACTGGATAACAATAGTGTGTGGGGTGGTTTACTATGCCCTGAGAGTATTCAACTCTTTGACTTAAAATAACAGCTATTTTGAGTCTGTGTAGCCCTTCCCAATTATTTAAACATTTTTGGAACAACGTGTTTTTAAATAGGAGTATATCCCCCTGATGAATTTCCCTTGACTGTGTGTCTTTAGAATGAGTGAGGAATGAAACATGTTCGGTTGAATGGGAAAGAAGAAGTGTGAGAATGAGTGGTGAATTAAGTATATCCCTATTTTTTGAAATCCATTATTTTTGTTTAGCTCAGGCTAATAACAGACAGTTAATTTATATTCATGTTTTTGCTTCTCTGTCTGGTTCTTAAACCTTAGTTTTTGGGTTTATTTACACTTCCTCCCTTGTGTGCTTTTTCGGTGTGGTGCCCCAGTGTGTTTTTTTTTGCAGTTTCACGCAATTTTTATTGCAGTGTTTTGAACAAATGTAATAACTGTGAAAGGTGTTTTTGTTTTGCTTATTAGTGATTTTTTATTGTCGCCAATTGAATTAATAAAATGTATATGCTAATGTTTTGCCCACTGTGTATTACTAAGTGCTAAGCTTGTTGTTTCATTTTCAGCAAACTTGGCCACCAGCTCTTTATGGTTGTAAACCCACCCCCATTCAGGCTTTTCCTAGGTGAAGGTGGACTTCCCTCCTGTGACAACAACTGTTTACCAAACATTAGTCTATTTTGTTTAGGTTTACCTAAGTTAGGGGGTCAGGTTGGTTAAGCAGTATACATTTATTTCCCCTTCACCTCCTTGTTGGTTGGATCAGACAACATTCCAAATCATCCCTGCTGACAGAGCCAACGTCGGTGTAATATCAAATTGATTTGATTGCATGATTAGGTATGTGTTTTTAGTAGTCACTAACTCACAATCTGGCATAGTTTACATTTAAAAATGTACTTGACACCAGACTGACTAAGGCAAACAATTATTACAACTTAGATTAGAGGCACAGAGGACTAACCAGCCACCTCTACCTGCAGGAACGTTGTGTACCAGCAGTTGTCAGCAGGGCATGTGTGGCCTTTAAAACTACCCAATGCAATACAAAGGTTGGGCGGAAGGCACCAATTGGCGATCTCAGCAAAGGGACATATTTGTGTTATAGTTTTGGCATGGAACATTTATGAAAGGAGATCTGTTTAGGAAACCTACGTCCCAGCAACCGTATTAATTGTATCATTTAAGGTTAATAAAAATCAAAAAACCTCAGGGTATCCTGCCTTCACCAGATGGCATTTATGTCATAACCTTATCATGTCGTCTGCCAGGCTGTATTGTTTCCTGTATTTTGTATGATATTGAAAGCAAATTCAATTAGACTCAGCCTCTATTCTTTGCATTTTAGGCTTTGGACTAATAAATATTGTTAGCAATATTTGATGATCAGTTATTAATATAAAGGAGTTTCCTTACAGAATATGTGATGGCCCTCACATGCTCGTACAGCAGAAGGCTTTCTCTCTGAGTCTGAGATTATTCCCTTTCTGTGTCCTACTTTCTGAGCTTCTCCTTTGATTGTGCTGGGTCAATATTTACAGAAGTCCCACAGGTCTTACTTCTACATTAATTTCAGTGCACTGTGTGGGATGAAAAGAGCACATGTAGTCTGCTTCTGGAGACTCCTTTCATATCTTCTTCGATGCGTTTTCATACTCTGCTGAGCAATTGAATTCCTGTTGTGCTTCTTGAGTACTCTCAGGGGCAGAAGTTGTGGTTGGGTTGTTAGACATTTGACTACGACACTCTAGTGCAATTAGTGTTGAAAACGATCTACTTTGGGGGGCAACTGATTTCTTGGACCCTTAACATTCAACCCTATACTAACTAAAACTGACAAGTTTGGGTTTTTTCAGTGCAAGCAATCCTCCAAAAGGATTATGTACATACAAAGTTCATTAAACTATTTTAATGTACATGATATGCGTGCCCTGTTACCTGACAGGTTGTCTGTCTCATGTTTAACTAATAAGTGTTACAAAAAACTTTATCCATAAGTCATATATATTATTATTGGTCAAACAATCCATTGCTCTTATGCTTATCATGCTCTTCCAACGTATACTTTCATTTAAACACTAATGTGGATATTATATTGTAGTTTGAAAGTGCCAGATTCTAAATTGACGACTGCAAGGCCATGAGACTAGCCCACCGGACTTTGCCAAGGTCACGGTCTTAGAGTGCTGTTGAGGTTACTAAGGATCTCTCCAATTCGATTTTAGTTATGTTATGCAACAATATTTCTGGACTTCAGGTCTGCATGTCTTATTCATAAATTAATGCATATTCTCCCCATCTGTGTATGTCCTGTTCACTTGCCATACATTTTCGGTCTTGCCGTATTTGGCATACGCGGGCGTCCCACGTGTTTTACACCCAGGACGCCAGTGTATGCCGAACACAGCAAAGTGTATCTTCTTTGTACATATATTTAAAGATTAATAATAGCAAGACCAAAAGAAAATGAATTAATGCTGTGCCTTATACTGTACTATAATGCTTTGTCACAAAAAGGTCTACATTCTATGGGTTTGCTAAATAGCCGGGGGACATGATATTAGTGTTGAAAAGAACTTTGATGTATATTAATCTCCATGCTGAATGTGTTGGTAGTCTTCATGACCATCAGTCTGGCTTCAGAGCTGTAGGAAGCACGGATACTGCTCTCCTGAACATCCGTGAGGACCTGCTCTCGAACCTTGACTCTAACATTCCATGTGTTCTCATTTTGCTTGATCTCTCTTCTGCCTTTGATACTGTCAACCATACCATCCTGCTCAACCGTCTCCGTGATAACCTCGGTATCACTGGTCAGGCTCTGGCGTGGCTGACCTCTTTCGTCTCAAATCGACCCTCCCAGGTCCAACTGGGGTCTTTCCTCTCTGACATCTTCTTCTCTACCTGTGGTGTCCCCCAGGGATCTAACCTCTCTCCCTGGCTGTTCAACCAGTATCTGGCACTTCTCGCCCACCACATCGCCGCTCTCTGCCCCTACTTTCAGTGCTATGCGGATGATACCCAGCTCATTTTCAGGCTACCCTCGGGCTCCTCTTCTCCTTCCCTCATCTCTGACTGTCTTTCTGCTATCCAGGAATGGTGTGCCGCCAACGACCTCTGCCTTAATGCCAGTAAGACTGAGATTCTACTCATCGGCACTCCCACTCCCTCCTTCCCTGCTGCTCTCTGGCCGGCCTCTCTGGGCCCTCTTCCTGCTCCTACCTGCAAGGCAAAAAACCTTGGGGTCATCTTTGACTCCACACTCTCCTTCTCTCCTCACATATCCGACGTATCTAAGAAGTCACACTACCAGCTACACCTCCTCAGAGGTATCCTTCCTTTCCTCTCCTTCCCCCAGAAGCTCACTGTCTCTAGAGCCCTGGTTCTCTCTAAGCTGGACTACTGTAACAGCCTCTATCTTAATCTGCCCGCCTCTACTCTCTGCCCTTTGCAACTCATCCAGAAGAGGACTGCAAGACTTGTCCTTGGCCTCAAGCCCAGGGACCGTAGCTCTCCAGGACTAAAATCACTACACTGGCTCCCAGTGACTGCGAGGATCAAGTTCAAAACCCTCTGCATTGTCCACAAGGCTGTCTGGGGCCTTGGGCCAAAATACCTTCAACTCTCTCTTCCTAAATATCTTCCTTCTCGAGCTCTTCGCTCATCCGCCTCCAACTCCCTCAGGGTCAGCCGCTTCTCCAAACAACGAGTTGGGGGCAGATCTCTTTCCACTGCAGGGGCCTCCCTCTGGAACAGCCTTCCTACCTCCCTGAAACTTGAGGAGAACCACCTCCGGTTCCGGAAGCACCTCAAAACCTTCCTCTTTACCTCCGCTTTCTCTGCCCTCTCCCTGCTAATACTACTGAAACTGCACTGAATCTGCAACTGGGCCATTCACCGTTCTCGGCCCAGCCACTCTCCCCTGCACTGCCTCCACGGCAACCCCTGCACTACGTGACTGTGTCTGTATCCATACAGCCCCCTTCCCAGCACTTGTCTGCACTTACCTCGCCCTTGCCACCAGCTGGCCCTTGTTATTTATCCTGTATGCTGTATGCTAATAACCCTGTACTGCACTTTCCCCTCTCCCTTTCCCCCATGCACTTTTCCCTTCCCTTCTACCCTTGCACTTGCGCGATCTGAATGACACCTGGCCTAGTAAGATCGTTGTCTGTCTGCCCTTGTCCCCCCCCCCTGCCTCGTCGCGCCTTGAAACACTTGTGTATAGGCGCGTTACAAATGCCTTATCATATCATATCATATCATACAATTAGAAAGAAGTCACGGCAACACTTTGTGGTGTACACCTGAGTCATAATCAATGGGGTTTTGATAGCACACACCTTATCCAACAAGCAGATCTATAAAGTATTAGTTAGCGCAAAACAAGTGTATTGTTTTGTATTCTAGCAGTGAGCAAGGGAATTGTTTTAAATGTGCTAATTCCCTTTTGCACAGCACAGAATGGCTATGTAAAGTGGCCTTAGGTCACCTGAGGGGGGACCACATGATGAATGTGGTTATCAATCTGGATGGAGGAGCTGCCCCAACAAAGGGATGTGTGTCGTAACTAACTGCCATAAACTGCTATGCATACATGGTCATTGCTCTGGCTAATCTAGGTGATGCAAAGTAACAAGTTTTCCGAGTAGGGAAGAAAGCATTCACTGAAAAGGTCAAAATAAACACCTTTGCAAGAGACAAAGAGCTGGGTCTGGCCAGAGGGGACAGGAAATCAGGGACAGAGTGTTTTGCAGAAGGATAACACGTGACTTGGTACAGTAGAATAGTATAAACCGGGCACGCCAACCCTACTATTGACACTGTCCCATCACTCACAGAATGGTGCCTGCCAGGAGGGCAGTTAGAGAGTTGTTAACCAGAAAGAAAAAAAAACATTATATACTACACTGCTGTTGCTGGTCCAGGGATTGTATCACCCTATGTATTATTTTTTCTAATTATTTTTATTTTGTTTATAAAAACAAACATAAATCCCGTTTTTGAGGGCTGAGAAACTGAGCACGCGGATGCAGGAAGGTCTAATTTCCACCTATCAAGTGAGTTCACATGGCCCCTCGGATATCAAGCCAATATGTTACTTGCTGCTCCCAGCGTACTTAAGTCTTTAGTTCATTTTTAGACGTGTCTACATTGTTGGATTGTGCAATGCAATTCTATTATAAAGTGTGTCTGTTTCTTGAGAGGGAACTAAAACAATGGTATTTAATTTAAAGGGGCTCTGAAGCTGAGCACTTTGATCCCTGAATGTATTTGACGCCTGAACCCATTCCTTAATCATGTCCAGTATTGTTGCACAGGCTGCAGGTATGTTTGGCCTACAAGTAGTAAAGCTAATTACCTCTCCACATGTGCATAATCTTCGACACCATATTGCTTGTTGCTTTTTTTACTATTTGTCAACGTTAAACTAAGCTAAAAGAATAACAGGAAACAGAAATGAACATTGAAAAGAAGGCCAATTCAAAAAAACATTGGATAAGGTAGGATTTAACCCCTCTCCAAAGACAGCTCCTTATTTGGGGGCGATTGCCCAAAGGACTTCACAACCAATACCATAAGCATGACGCCCTTAGAATTAAAGATAAATCTGCGTATCCTTATACATTACCATACACAATGCTCGACAAAACCTTTCACATGGGTAATTCATTTAGTGCCACAATGAGCAGAGAGTGGCAAGGTGCTCTTAGCGTAGCCTCAGTCTTATCTGCAATGCTCAAAAAAGAAATAAATCAACCAGACCAGAGGTCACTTGAATAGATCATGGGTCTCACATCAGGACAAAGGTGCTCTGAGACCCTCTTAGTACAAAAATGTCAATAAAATAATAACTACAAATTGTGCATTCCTTCTTAGACGAGAGTTCAAACGCTGATGACAAGAACTCAGGATTCACTAAGAGTCTTCTGACATGTATGTCTTCATGGCGTGCTTGTTGAGCCTCAAAACCAAACCTTCCAACCCAATTTTCCCAGTGCCCTGGCAATTTTGTATCCGACTTGTCAAAGGGTGGTGGTCTGTGGTAAAGAAATATGCACTTGCAATCAAAATGGGACATCTTTGAAGTACGTTCATCCCATCCTTTTTTCCCTGACTTTTCCTTCAATGCTATTCTTTTATGGTATTTTCACAACTATCTTTTTTGTGTGTGCTCTAGTTGATATTTTATTTTCTGATGTTGACTTCAGCTTTGTTCTTAATGTTATATTCTTCCCAATCAAAGATTGTATCCAGTATTTATCATCTAGTAATGCATTTCACCTTGTACTCACAATTAAATATCTTAGTCTCTATTGCTCTTACGGCTGTTTCTTTCTCCATCACAGATGACTGCCATCAGACTTAGCTAATCGTTTTTTTTGTTCTTATATTTAGACAATTATTTATTGCCTGATTATGGCCACGTGTTGTCTTTCGCACTTATTTCATTCATTCAATCAGTTGTGGCCATCATATTATTTTGCTGTCTCGAAATGCACTGAATGCCCATTTAACAATCATTGGCATTGCCAATAGTTTGGGTTTTTGTTCCCTGCCAAAGACCTACTACTTCTCACTAGCCAAAACTATTGGCGTTTGGCAATGTTTATAACAAGTCTCTGGAGAAGGACATGGAGTGCTCATAAATTGAGTGGCTGAAGGAGACCTGGTTTTATTACACCAATATCGGGTTTACAGCTCCAAATTAAGCCATTAACCCTCACATGGCTGCTTTGAAAAAACACAGGCAGGCACTTCGAGCACACCGTTTGGTGGTAAGGCTGGATTAAAGCAGGCTCAAAGACTTCCCACGAGGAGATGTTTTGGGTGGGGAGGGGTAGAAACTGGGCGGGAATGGCCATAGGAATTATCATGCCCAGCCAATGGGTGGGAAAATAAACAAACTAAACACATTGTGTCCCTCCTCATGTGACATGTTTCCCTATCTGTACTCTAAACAACACCTGTACAATATGGTCCCACCTCATATGTAATTCTTCCCTATATGTACTCCAAATGACAATAGTTTCGGCTTAAAGGTAGTGCTAACAGCATCACCTAATAGCCAAACTAAAAAGTCACTTAACAAACCGGGTATAGACACGGTTTGTCCAGAAATATGAATCATACCCAAATATGAGGGACGCTTGGACCCTTCTACATTTCACAGATTACAGGGCTATGTTACCATGAAGTGCGATACCAAGTCTGGTTATGGGTGCTCAGTGTGAAAAACATGAACATTGTCTGCCTAGCATTTAACAAATTGTTGCCGCTAGAAAGCGTGATGTACTCACTTGTAGCTTAACAGTGTAATCAACTGTTTTGTTGCTTTGCGGCTTCTAAGAAAAAGATCCTCCTCTGGGCTGGGGGCGACTTTTACCGCTTTCCCACTCTGCCATAGAATGATGAAGTCTCTTCTACACCTGGCTGCAAATACTGGAAGAAGTAATACGCATTTCTGCCCCGGGGAAAGGCATCACTGCAGTCATCAGTGGATTCTTCATTAAACACAAGGAGAGCAAACTCAGTCCTTCAGCCGGGGCAGCTCAAAGCGGAATACAAATAATATTTGTACACAGCACTATGGAACATTTAAAATAAAAACAACAAACAATGCAGTCAATGAGCTCAGTGAAGGCAAGGCAACCATAGCCAAAGTCAAAACACACAGCAGAGAGAGAGAAGAGAAATGTATTTTATTCGGACAGTGTGTCCATTAACACAGATACACAGATACAACAGTCCATAAAATGATCAACAGACACCATATAATTTAAGATTCCTTTTTTCCATAAAGAATTGGCTGCATCAGATAAAAATGTGATATCAGTAGTATTTATAAAAATGTTAATTGCCCCTGTGCAAGTTCTTATATTATTCTGGTTAAAATGATGCCTTAGCCAGCGTATCCTCATATGGATTGTGAACCCACAAACTGTTAAAAAATGTATCATATCCACCATACGACACAGACCACAGGGCAGGTTTTCTCTGACCTCAACCATGCCACTCTTGCTTGCAATGGGAATACATTTATTTGTGCCATAAGCAGCAACCTGTGGCTACTACTATTCCTACTATTGTTGGTGAGGATTTTGGAAACATCGAGCCAGGGTCATAGACCTTATGGACGGGAGCGTAGTCGCTCACTCTGAGAAGGCACCCACTTCCAACTCAGCTGCCCTTTTTTTAAAAATGGATTTGCGGCTGACTTTTGAATGTGCTGCCTGTTCCTCCTCTGCCGTAATTTTCTACTGAGAGATTAAGTTCTGTCCACACGAAAGCCAATTTTCCCTGACTTTGTTTACTTGTTTGCTGAGTTCCGACACTGCCGCCAATAAATTTGGATCAGAAAAAGGGCCATGTACACATTTTAAAAAATAGTCAGGAAACCACTGTTCTGCTAAAAGGGAGATATTTATCACACCCAGTTCGAAGCAAACGGTATCTACAGAAGAGTTAGGAGGTAGGCCTATTAAACTGCAAAGACCGTTGTTTTGCACCTTCTCAAGATGCCTGCATCGGGTAGCACCCCACACTTAAGAGTAGCCAAATTAATCTTGCACTGCATTACCTGCAAACATTTGCCCAGGAGTTTTGCTCCGAATTGGTGGTAGAAGCGCATGAGTCCGCCAAAGGTAACCTGGCCCTGTTTAGAAATTTTGTTTATGGGATTTCTCCTTGACCCATTGTAGGTGAATAGCAGGTCTAGGTATTTATACTTGTTCACAACCTCAAGAGATTCACTCTTAAGTGGCCAACTGGGGGTGTACTCCATTTTTTTTCCTTTCTGTTTAGAAGCTTAGATTTCGCAAGGTTTAGTGTCAGCCCATGGTTTTTAAAGTACATATTGGCATAGCCCAAGTTCAGCTGTAACACTTTGGGAGTTAAATCCAGCAGCACTGTGTCATCTGCATGCAATAATGCACTTACCTGGACACTGTTAAGAGAGGGTGGAATAAGAGATGTTTGTGTGGCAGAGAGGAAATCAAACAAACAAAAAAGAAGCTAGTAAAAGTGCACCTAAATGTCAAAGTTTGAAGGGCCAAACATACCCAGGATTCACAGTAGAACATCATTACAATTAATTGACAATTCATATTAAACACATTTTTAAAACTCCACTGATCAAAAGCATTATGTAAAATCAAACAGACTCCCCCAACAAGAAAACTCAAAAAGGCACCCCAGCGAAGTGCAGAAAGTCCCCCGTAACTGAAAGCAACACATTGACAAAACTGTGGACCATCTCCCTCACCCCCCCCCCACTTATCAAACACCTCACATTGTGTGTGTTACACATGCTCCAGTTCTCTGCCCCAGAGACCATGGGAATTGTAGTTTAAAGCGGTCCAGGGTCCCAACACACCACAACTCCAGGGTTTATTAGCCTGTGTGTTGTGTCTGCGGCTCCCCATGCTACACTCCAGCTCCCCATTTCCTCACATTACCCACCTCCCCAGGCTCCCTTCCAGGACCTGGCTTGTTTGGGTGAGCACAATGAAACTCTTTCACCAATCGTGGGGCATGAACCGTCTTATCAGGCTCCCAAGAGTCATCTTCAGACCCAAACCTCACCCAAGAGATGAAATACCACAATCTCCTGCTGCACCGCCTGGAGTCCAAAATCTTCTGCACCTCATATTCCTCATGCTCATCTCGTGTCAAACCTGGGGTCTTCTGCTCTTAAGCACCGGTACGGCGGGTTTAACCAAAGCGACATGAAAAACAGGATGTATCTTCAAATGAGAGGGAAGGCATAAATGAACTGCAGTTCTGGAAACACATTTTAAAATGAAATGCAGCCCAATGAATTGTGGTAGAAATGTACGTTACCCACACAGTTTAATATGTTGCAGAGACAAAGGGGGTCCTTCCGAGTTTGGAGGCAGCCATGGTGCCATTAGCACCATGGCTGCCTCCAAACTCGGGTACCGGTAGCCGGAATGGGGACTTACCGGGACATTCCGACCTATGCAGACCCGTTAAGTCCCCATTTCGAAAACCATTCCCATTTGAGCCCCATAGGGCTCAATGGGAATGTGGAAGGAGCTAATAACGGGCCCGCAAATTGCAGGCCCTTATTAGCTCCATGGTCCCTTAACGGGTCCTGCTAAGGGCGGCTGGTAAAACCAGCCGGCCCTAGTGGGACCCACTAAGGGACCTCGGAATGCGGCGGTGCCGTTAACCCCCTACCGCCATACTCGGAATGGCCCCCAAAGACACTCAATCCCCTACTACATACAATGGGCCCTCCTTTCTCTTCCTGTCCACTTGTCTTTTATAGGCCTCTTAAGCTCTAGCCAAATTTTGGTGTGACCGCCTTCTTATCTCCAGAAGCTCCTGTTTCCGCTATCCCACCACTGGAATCTTATTACCAGTTGACAGTTCTTCCAACAACATCTTACAATCCAGGCCATATAAACAAAAATGAGCGGACATACCCAAGGAATCATGCTTAGCATTATTATAGCAGAATTCCGCCCACCACAAGGCTGGGACCCATGACTCCATTTCATCTGCAAAAAAACATTTGCTGAACCCTTTCTGTTTGTCCATCAGTATGAGGATGAGAGCTTATGGATAATGCACAGGCGATTCCCAGAACATTACAGAAGGCACGCCAAAACTTGGAGGTAAATTGAGAACCTCGATCAGACATAATTGACCTTGGTAAACCATGCAATCTCACTACATGTTGTAAGAACAGTACTGACAATTTCCCAGCATTAGGGATTCCTGCACAAGGGACAAAATGTGCTTGCTTTGAAAGGTAATCCACCACTAACATGATGGTGTCAAACTTTCCATCCCTGGGGAGTTCTTTCACAAAATCCATGGAAATTCATGCCCAAGGTTCCCCAGGGGTGGGTAAAGGTTGCAACAAACCCTGCCTTCTTCAAATGATCGGACTTGGATCTGACACACGTCTTACACTGCATTATGTAATCCTGAACATGACAGTTAACCTGGGCCACCAGAAATACCACTCCAACATGCCTTGAGTCTCCCTTGCGCCAACTTGACTTACCAGCAGAGACATGTGACACCAGAACATCGCCTTTCTTCTCAAAGCTTCTGTGGGCAAAAACAGCCTCCCCTCCTGATATGGCAACCCATCCTGAATCGTTCATGACACCTTCCCCTTTCTCCTCTCTTGCCACTCTCTCTTGGGGAAATTCCTCCATACCTCCCTTAACATGTCTGTAGTAACTGTCCCCACTATCTTTTCCACCAGTATTATTCTTCAGTCCACCTGTACCGGGTGTCAGTATGGTCCTGCCTGGTCTAGGCATCAGCCTTTCTATTGCTCTTCCCTGGCTGATATGTGACCACAAAATCAAACTCTTCAAAGATTTGAGACCACTGTAACTGCCGGGGAGTCATGGTCTTATCAGTCTTTAAGATTCTGTGATCCATGAGGACTGTCAGAGAATGACATTCCCCATAAAGTAGTAACGCCTTTCTTGAAAAGCGGCCCTTATGGCAAGAAATTCCCTGTCTGTAATGGCATACTTTTGTCCACAACTGGTCAATTTTCATCAGAAAAAGGCTGCTGGATGCATAACCCCTTCTTCATCTGATTGTAACAAAATTGCTCCCACAGCCATATTGGAGGCATCCATCTCAACTTGAAATGGCCTTGCAGGATTGGTAATGCCGCAAACTGGGCGCCTCACTAAAACAGACTTCAACTCATCAAAATCTCTCTCAGCCTCCTCATCCCAGCAAAACCTACGTGCCTTCTTCAAAAGTTGTGTGATGGGTGTAATAGTGTGCACAAAACTGCTGATAAATCTGTGGTAAAAGTGTGCAAACCCCATGAATGACTGGACATCGTTCACACACTGAGGGGACGGTCACTTAGTTACAGTTTGTAACTTTCTTTCATCCATAATAACACCAGAAGAAGTCAAAATGAACCCCGAAAACTCTACTATAGTGGTGAGGAATTCACACTTCTCTAGTTTTGCAAACAAATGGTACTCCTGCAACAGCCTTTACACTGCCTTTCATGCTGAACATGCCCCTCAACAGACCCAGAAAAGATTAGAATGTCATCAATGTATACTATTGCAAAAAGATCAAAATATTCCCAAAACACCTCCTGTATAAAATGCTGGAAGGCAACAGGGGCATTATATAGTCCAAATGGGATAACCAAGTATTCGAAGAGGCCAAACTTGGTACGGAAGGCAGTCTTCCATTCCATTTTTCACCCTCCTTCACCCTAATCATATGATATGCTTCTCTCAAATTTAACTTTGTGTAGATTGTTGCTCATTTTACTCGGTCCAACAACACTGAAATCAATGGCAGAGGGAACCTATTTTTGGTGGTAATCTTATTTAATGCTGATAGTCAATACAAGTCCTCAAAATACCCTCCTATATAATATGCCAGAGGATCGGGGTTCGCACCACAAAAATCACGAACCCTCGCCTGCTAATGACGGAGGACAGAGCCATGGGGCAAATCAGAACTGTCCTTTTATTTTCCAAACAGACAGGGATCATACAGGAAATCTCAGAACCTCTGGCAATCACAGCTCCTGAGCCTGCGTCACTAGCTTTCATCCAGTTGTGATGTCACAATCCCCAACCCTTCCCAAATAACCTATGAACCAAACATTTTGGGAAGCTCAGGTAATAGCACCTGTAGAGATCTCCTATATGACTTATTCAATTGGTCCTCTCATGGTATGCCTGAGACTTCCCCAAAAGCTATATAATACAATGTTGCAAGATCGTAGGACCACCATTGGCCCTTGCACCATCACACAACACCCCAGGATTTGAGAGCCTTGAGTGACTGGAGTGGGACTTCCCCGGCCTGGCACCCTGTTCTGTTCACGGTGCTCAGTGTACCATTTCAAGGTAATGAGAAATACTGAGTGTCCCCATTGTTGCCACTGATATAGCCACCTAGTCTGGGAGAGAGCCTGCAGGTTGCAATGTTTGGTGGACAACACATGTATCAATCTTGTCTGCTTTGCTGGGAACAGCTGCTCTTCACACCATGGGTAAATGGCAATTGCTCGGGTGGGCGGAGTCATGTGGTTGAGGACCACAAAACTGAGCTATTTCAGTCTGTAATTAGTGAGGATTTTATTCTGTTATTTCACAGGTGGCTCCCTGCCCCAGGAGCCAAGGATTTTCCACCTGTCCTACTCCTTTACTGCCAGCACTGGCTTGGTGCTTCACGCTGTAGTGTCTGCATTTCATCTTCCCTCTTTTGAGGCCTATGGCTTAATGTGAATTCACTACAGTCAGTCTATGGTTTCCCTATATATTGTATTATTTTCTTTAGCGGTTAGTAGTACTCGAGCCCTTCCAGATTCCTTATACCTTCCTGTAGCGCCTAATGATTAGTTGTAATAAAGCAGTTGCAAGCTTGCTCTGTGTGAGTTTTGATTTCTTGCTTTTCTTCATTTCGCTAGTGAAAAGTAAAGGATTCTGATAGTATTTATATGTATCTGTCCTTTATCTACAGAACAGTGTGTTTATGTTCTATGTGTATGCATGTGTACCTGCGTAACTTTGTGCAGGGATGCAAGTTTACTTTGTGATCAATGTTGCTATGTCGTGTTGTCACTAGTGACAGTAGCACAGCTGGACATTATCATTAGTCAAATCGGATCCAGTGATGAGGCACCTTTATCCGCGAAGACATTAGCCTGATATGGTTTGAACGGTTGTCTAAGTGAGTATCTGTCACCATACCTGGAATACACCAGTCCACCTGGGGGTTGGTCAAACAGCGACTATCATCTCAAGTTTGTCATCCTTCAGGCTGACATGCGCATAGGGAACATGAGAGCCATT
The DNA here is from genome assembly GCF_040938575.1 of Ambystoma mexicanum. Taxonomy (NCBI): domain Eukaryota; kingdom Metazoa; phylum Chordata; class Amphibia; order Caudata; family Ambystomatidae; genus Ambystoma; species Ambystoma mexicanum. Next base: position 623,617,613 of record NC_090934.1, read on the forward strand.
CTGGGGACCCTCTCTTCAGTCCCCCTCCTTGTCAACTTGTTGACCACTTCTCCATACATATTCGCCTTTGCTCTCCTGAGCCAAATCTGTGTCACTCCACCCAGGTGTCCATAGAATCTTGCATGGTTATCTAAACTCCATGTCACGTAACAGCAGTGTCCTGCAGGATTGCAACATACCCATTTTTCCCCAATATTCTTTGTAGTCCTTGGGGTCCTCCAATACTACTCTGGTTGGGAACAGTGGACACCAGGTTTACTTTACTTTATTACATTTATACCACGCTCAATGGGCCCAAAGGCTTGATGGCGCATACATAACAAATAGTCACAAAAAATATATAAAACATGAAACATAAACGGAAGGGCAGACTACACAATATAGAAGGCAGCACAATCACCAAGAACAGTGAGGAATCTAATTCGCTAATGTAAAGGTTACCAGGGAGGTAACCATCATAAATCAATTAGTCAATTATTCATAAAATAGAGGTGACCCATTCAGCCGGAAGCATCAGAGTACACGTTAATTATTTGAACATCCCATGGGGGGGGAATTTGCGTGCTCTGAGATAGGAGGGTAAAGTGCAGAACCCACAGACCACTAGAACACAGTCACAGGTTTGTTCAGAGTACCAATCGCTCAAATCTATCCTGCGTAGGATCTTAAGGTCAGACATTCTGACCACACCGGGGCATGTCCTTTTTCGTAGCCAAGCGAGCACCTTGTTTCGCAGTGTTTCTCTAGACTCTTTACCATCTATTTTTTTGATGTTAATAATAACAAAGTTCCTTTGGTCCATGACAAAGGTTTTTGTAATCGTATTCTCGATATTGGGCATTTGCGATTTCCTTGCGTGCAGACTGCCAGGAGCCACCTGCTTGAGTTTGGCGTTCACCACTGTGCTCTTTTTGGCAGGTGATTGGCGTGATTTGTGGCCCACTAAATGGGCAAGCTCTCGTGATAGTTCACCCACCAGACAAAGAGCGAGCATGAAATGCTTCATCTGCAAAGGTAAAACCGCAGGGGGGAGTTCTGTGGGGTCTGTTTGGCAACCTTGATGGACACTGTAAGGGTCATGGAAAGTTTGAGATGATTTTTCTATTCCTTCACGTTCTGATTCTGTTTGAGTAAACTGTTGTAAGTGTGGCAAAGGTGGAATGGGTGTGATTGGGCCCACAGACGCCGCCCATCCCTGCAAGTCCTCCATGTTACAACAGGCCACAAGGTTGTGCAGCATCTCTGTCTTGAAGTGTCGCCATGTGACTGATGTTTTGGGGTCCGTCAACCCAGCGTCTGTACTTACTACAGGGGTTACCCCTGTCTGCTTCCCTTTTAAAGTTTGCAAAGTTAATCCGTCTTGGGCACCGAACGGTCTGTAGTATTCATGGTTATCAGATTCCTTATTCAAAGGATGAATCTCAACTCTCACTCCGTGATCGTAAGGGTTAGCTACCACTAAATGTGGGAGATTAGGCATGGGAGAGAGGGAGCAAACAAGATTATTGTCATGCTTCAAATCATTCTTGAAATCATTGTTGGTAAGCAAAAGTTTTGAAAAGGAGAGTTGTTCCTGCTGGAGCTTCTGTCTCCTTTTGGCACTTAGTGCCAAAACTTCTGAAAACCTGTTACCACTCCTGTGAGGGGCAATGGAGGGTGAGTGTAGGGGGAATTTCTCCCTGCTCATGGTGTCCAGATGGGTAATAGGTATTTCCAGCCCCGGGGTAGAGCTTAAATTGTCTTCCATGGACATGTCTATGCCCGTGTTCCTGCCTGCTGGAGTGTAAAACCTCGTAACTGGAATGACACTTAGAGAAAGTAGGATAGCCCTTGAGGGTAAAGGCCAGGACAAGATTGGTACCCCAGAAGAGTACCAGCATTATGCCGCTTGCTTGTCTCTGCCACCCGAAGCCTGATGGAACACTGAGCATATAGCTGAGAAAAATGCTCAAACGTACTCACTCCGGCATGGATCACATCCGGATCACATCCGTCAGCCGCTGAACACTGTGCGCCTTTGAGAGAAAGAAGTGTCTCAAGACAAGAGGAAAGCAAGGCTGGTGGGGCTGGAAGACTGAGGTGTTGGGGCTGAGGACTGGACCCTGCAATAAAGTGGAAAGTCTGCCTGAGTGCCGCACATGTAGCATTCCTCGATAGCCTTGCTGCTTTGCCGTGAGACTATCTGCTCCTCCGCCTCTGCAATTTGAGTAAAGGACCCTAAACAAGGCAAGCCACGTCAGGCTACACCGCCTAGCATGGCCGCCTCAGCCACGGCTGCCTTGGAGTTCAAGTGGTGTGGAAGCACTGGGTTTGTTCGAGGTTAGTAGAGGGATGTTATTAGCATCCTTAGGGTATCTCAAGCTGCTATTATCTTGTCTTCTTCGGAAGTTGTTTCTACTAATATTTTAATTCTTCAGTATCTACTAATATTTTAATTCTTCAGTATTCTCTGTCATTTTTCGGCATTGTGTGATGCATGACCCGATCACACATAGTGTCAGTTTCTAAAATTAATGCTGCCAGCAACACTTTCAGTTCATTGGCCATCCATGTAGGTATTCATGAGAAGATGTATTGATGATGAGGTCTGGTATGCCAGAAGTCTGGGGTTACCACAAGCTCATCCGTTCAGCTGCCAAGGGCCCAAAAACCTTTCCCCCAGAAAAGAGGACTCAGCCAAGGGCAAGTTAGAATTGTCATTTATTACAAAAACTGACAGGGATCATACAGGACATTCCAAAACTTACAGAGTCAAGGCTCCCATGCCCTGTGTCAACCCTTTTTGATATAGAATGTCATCACAACCTGGGCCCTCCTCAAAAAACCTATCAGACTTTCTAGTTGGGTGCTCAGAGTGGTATACAGTATGGATTGCCCCTATAGATCTGAACGGATTGGACTTCCCATGTCAGGTGGCTGGCCTGCCCCTTCCCCAAGAAACTATCTATTACATTGTTGCAGGGTCGCAGTATTACCATTGGACCTTTTGCTCTGCCATCCACCCCTGGATTTCTGTCCCCTGATTGGCTGGAACTGGTCTCCCCAGGCCGGGGACCCAGATCTATTCTTAGCGCTCTCTGCACCTCTTCAAGGCAATGGGAATGACTATGTGTTCCCAATGTATCTGTTATCAGTACCACATTTGCCTGTGAGAGTGCTCTCCACGTTGAAATGTTAACTTGTCATGTTTCACTTCATGTCTGTGTTGCTGAGAACTGTTCATCTTCCCACTGCGGGTGAATGACCATTGTCTAACTTGGCCGCATCACGTGATTGAGGACCACACAATTGAGCTCTGCTGGTCTGCAATTTATGAGGATTTATTCTGTTTCTCTGCAGATGGCCCTTTGTCATTTTAGGTTTGGAATGTGCTGCTTATCTTGGACCTTACTTTGAGCGCTGACCTTCCTGTTTTGTGCAGCCTGGTTCTGCTTTCCCTTATCTCTTGTGGCCTGATGTGATCTTCATTATACTTTTACTATGATATCTGCCCACCTTATATCGTGGTATGTTTCCTATAGGTTAGTCGCATTTGGTCCTGCCAGGCTCCTTATGTGATCCTGTAGTTGCATAGGGTTAGTTGCCATAAGCATTTGCAAGCTTGCTCTGCATCTCTTTGTTGCCCTGTGATCAGCATTTCTGCACTTGGCTAATGAGAAAAATATAAAAGCTTTGCACAGTGTGTACATGTATCTGTCCTCTATCTACAGAACTGTGTAAGCATGTTCTTTGTGTACACAAATGTGTGTTTGTGTAACATTGTGCATGGTTGCGAGTGTACTTCATGACTAACATGGCTATGTCGTGGTGTCACTAATGACATTAGCACGGTGGTTTCATGGCCTTAGTCAACATCATCCATTAAGGCATTTGGTCCATGGCCACTGGTCAAGCACCTAAATCCATATAGACATTCACTGTATAAGGTTTAAATGGCTATCTAAGAGAATATTTCTCTGCATACGTGTCAGTGATTGGTCCGTCTGGGGGCTGTCCGAATAGTGAGTGACCTGGTGACTTTTTGACCGTTCAGGCTGTCATGGTCATGGGGGTGAGGAGGGGCATTCCAGGGACCCTCTCTTCAGTATGACAGCCAACCTTCATCTTTACCAACACCTTTTGGTCTTTCCTCCATGTTGGCATGTATTTGTGATAATTTGGTAACTGCCTCAGTGAGTGTCCCATTTGCTTCATCATTCGCTGGAATGAACGTACAGCAGGATGATTCGATCTTGGCACCCACCCCTCCTTCCAATGCCATGAGAAGATCTAGAAGATAGCTTTTCTGGGGGCCAGCAACCCCACTGCCCGGAGCTCTTATTTTATGGCATTGAAGCCATTGACAGTTCAGTTTATGGGATTCATCAGCTCCCACTTTGTGATCTGGAGCAATTTTGCATTTTTGTATGTCTGTAAAGCAGGAATGATGGACACAAAGAACAGTCTTTTCTGCTGAACAATCGGTACTCGGGTGGAATGTCCTCTAAAGAGTCTTCCATTGCTGACGATATGTAGTTTCCTCTCTTCACGCTATTTAATTCGACAGACCTATTATTTCTTCTGGCAGAGTCTATTTAGGGAATTTGTCTATTTGAATGTCTTTCTGTGGAACTACTAATGCTGGCATGTTGATGTGTACCAGTCTGCATACTCCTCCCCAGTTGGGTTGCTGATTCTTGTATGCCTTGGATCTGCAAACCCAATTGTGATAAATTAGCACTGCTGTTCCTACTTTCATGCCTGCAGCTTTTACTGTCTGCTTGCAGTCTTTGTTTTATCCAACTTTTACTGCTCCGTCATTCTGGAAACATCATGCTGCATTCTTGAGTGGTATTATGGGCATGGGCCCAGCTTAATTTTCTATCGGCGTTAGTAGGTTTGTACTTGCTTCCCAGTCTTTTAGGCATTTGTCATTTTATTCTTGCACTGTATGGACTGGAACAATTAGGAGTGTATGTGCCTTGCTCCCCACTACTCCCTCTTTCCATCCTTCGGCTGTGTTTACTTGGCCATATAAACACATCTGTAGTCTTTCCGGGCATCCTGGTTCTCCTCCTATTTCTGTGGGTCCCTTCTTAGGACATGGTAGTTCTTTCATGTTATTGTTTTTGTCTCTCCTTTCGGTGGGCTGTCAGTGATACATTGTATAGCCTGGTCTTTTTTCCAATGACTGTCCAACATGTCTACTATTTTTATATAGCTGTCTTCAAAGGGAAATGTTGCCTTGGACATGCATTGTAAGATTGCCATTTTCACTTGGAACCTTCCTCAGGTGGTACACATTGAGAGGTACAAAAAGCACTGTGCTCTTGCTGGTCGTATTTCAGTTGCCACAAATGTTCTGGAGGCACTGATGGCATAGGGGATGAAAGAGCAGATAAAACAGCTCTTTTCAGTGGTCTGTTTACCTACTTTAGTCATGTGCTTGTACCACGTGTTATTGGATACTCAAGCGTTATCGATGAGCTAGAACTCAACACTTCCTACATCTATATCAACACTGCGTATACCTCTCCTTACTGGTCTGGCAGTGCTTACCTCCTGACCTGACACAGAGCGAAAAGAAGACACAAGTCAGCATCATCACATTTTTAATAATGGAATTTAATACTTAGTCCGCTTCGAAACCTTGTGAAGTTTTGAAGATATTGATGAACTGCCTGAAATGCGCTAGAAATGTGTAATTTTGTTGTTAGTACTTATTATTTTAAGCTCTGCATTCGCAATGTTGTTCTACTGCAATAAGGAATAACTGTTCCGACACAATGCGTATTCTAGGGTCACAAAAGACTTCAAGTACAGCCGTATTTCCTCGATGAAGATGTGTGCATGTTTAGAACAAATAGGCCAGGAAAAAATGGACGAATAAACTGGGAGAGGTTCTTCGTATACAGTCGGATCTCCTAACAAAGAGGACAAATTGGCCTTGGAAGGTCGCAGGGTGAGGGTCTTTGGGAAGCATGGGATGATGGAGGGATAACAGTTGCAACGTTGATGATGAATGCTGTCAGTGTGCCTAAAGAAAAATAATAAACAGTGTATCCTTGTCTGGATGTGAAGAAAGTGCTTTCCCTATCTCTCGCTCGGGAGTGAGTAATAATGGGTTGGTCTCTACTGGGCTGTGATACGTCTTGGCAATCCTCGTGTTCTTCCTCTTGCAGAATGTTGACCCTTTCCACTGTCATTGCTAGAGGAGGGCACTGCACGACAGGGCTTGATGTCCCTGAGGTAATTCTAAGCCTTCTTAGCCCTTATTTCCAAAGCTCAATCTGTTATCTCCTCGATCTGATGGGGACCTATGAATCTCGGTTCAAGCCAAGTCCTGTTGAGATCTTGCAAAAGGACCATGATGGTGGTTTGAGTCATTTCTCATTTGTTTCTTTATTGTTACCTTCTACTTTTCCTTTGGGCCTCTCCCGTTGTGTCTGCAGATGGAGAGAAATAAAAGAGGCACTACCCATCAGGGCAGAGGTGTAATCACACATTTCTTGTTCAAATAAATGAGACATTGTTTGTGCATCTGTCAAAGCCCTACTGGGAGGAACCAGGGGCTGTCGCATATGCCGTCCCTTTAACACCTCGTGTGGGGTTAAGTGGTAATCGGACCCTGGTTTGTTGCGCAATGTGAATAGAGCCAAGGACAAACAGTGTAGCCGGCTCTTATTCAATGTTTTCTTAATCTTGTTCTCCTTGAGCAGTCTGTTGATGCGCTCATACACCCCATTTGCTTGCGGATGGTACGCACAGGAGAATTTGTGTTGGATTCCTAGCAAAGTTGTGATGTGATGAAACATCTCATTTGCGAAGTGAGGGCTGTTGTCGGACCACAGAATATCACACATGCCCCATCTTGGGAACATTCCTCTAACCAGGAATTCTGCTGCTCGTAAGGCATCAGGATGTGAACAGGGGCCAGCTTCGATCCATCAGGCGAATGGGACCACAACTACTATCATGTAGCGGTAGCCCAGACATACTTGAAGCATGTCTACATAATCAACATGAAAGTGTTGGAATGGACCCAGTGGGTGAGGTATGGCTCCTCTCACTAGCCTTAGTGTGCTTGTAGACAAGGCAGTTAGTCATAAATTCTGTCACATGTTCCGCCAGGTTGGGACAGAACCTATCTTCTCCAATGTGAGCAAGCAGCAAGCACATCCTTTCCCATATGGGTAGCATGATATAGTTGTGTCAGTGATTTGTGTAACAACGATAATGGCATCACTAGCTTCCCTGTGCTTTACTGCCACCATAGGTAGTCTGTCGGTGATATAGAACACCTCCTTCTCAACCATAATTCCTTTTCCTCCTTTGGTGCATCTCCCTGCAGCTACATCATTTACATCACTGGTCATGTATTATACTACACTATTGTAAGTACATAGTTACACGTATGGGATGGGGTGTCCATCTCTAGGAAGTCACCAAAATATGCAGCACGTTTTGCTTCTGTGTCTGCTGCCTCAATGCCCCAGGAGATGGGATCCTCCCCCCTCATGTGGACCTGGCATTTAGGGACCATTATGCACATTGGGAATTGGAGTGCTTCTATCAGTCTGCCCAATACGAGCGTGTGCTGCACCGGTATCCCATGAGCACATCAAAAGCCTCTGCTGCTTAGCCAGATTGACAGCCATGAAAGCACTGTAGACGTCACACAGGCTAAATAAATAGCATATAAAAGAATATACTGTCACGTCCTGGTTTTTGCTTTGCTTCAGTGCCAGTAGTAGAGCTACTAGCTCTGCAGCTTGTGCTGAAAAATGTGACAGTAAGTGTGTGCTTACTACTACCTTGCGTGTCTCCTTTTCCTTTAGCCTTACTACTGCCACCCCAGTATGTCTTTATCTCGTGGTCTTTTCTATCGTTGACAACCCGTCAATATGAAGCAATTCTCCCCCCCTCAAGTGTGTTCTCCTTTACTCTCAGGATGTTGTCATGGTTTTATATGTTTGCAGTGCAGTCGTCTACATAGTCATCCACCACTATGAGCTTAGCGACAAATATAGCCGGGTTCACAAGTCGGTACCACACTACCTTGGTAGCTGGACTTGATAGTATGAACTCATATCCTGAAGCTCTGTGTGTTGTCAGTGTAATTTTGGGTCGCTCTAGTATTACGTAGAGAGCATGCTGCACAAAAAGAATGATGCTGCATCCCATGACAATACTCGCTGATTTATCCACAGCAAATGTGGCTGCAGCTAGTGCCTGCTTGCAAGAATAGTGTCCTCTCATCACTGGGTCTAGTTTCCCATGCTAATGATGTGCGACCCATGTTTTCTGCATCAGCACTGCGGCCATTACTACTTCATTGGAATGTGAGAATAAGTCAAACTCGTCCTGATAATCTAGGATCCGTAACACTGGAGCTGTGCATATTGCTGTCTTCTGCTCCTCAAATGCCTCAGGCATTTCTTAGGTCCACTGTAATGCACCCTCCCCTCTTTGTGCTTCTCTCAGTGCGCTTAACAAGGGTCTGGTGTATGTGCGGTATTCAAATGCCCAGGTTCTGCAGTAATTGCAGATGCCTGAAAATTGATGCATTTCTTTTATGGTCCTGGGTTTTGGTGTCTTGCGAATTGCCTCTGCTCTTTCTGGTGTCACTTTCCACCCCTCTTGCGATATCAATTGCCCAATATATAATACTTACTTCTGGCAATATTGTATTTGGCTTTGTCTACCTTGTGCCCTTTTTCTGCAAGTACAGTCAACTGTGCACGTAATCATTTCTACACTGTGTTTCTGTTTTGCTACAGATGAAGATGTCATCTATATATTGTATAATAACACTTTCTAACTGTGCATTACATAAGTCCATTTGGAGGACCTTATTGAATATGGAAGGAGACTCACAGTACCCTTGTGGGAGCCTAGTGTGTTTCCATTTTTTATTCTATATAGGAATGAAGTTAAATCTTGTCTGGATGGTGTGGTATAGAAAAGAAGACATTCTTCAACTCTATAACCGTGAAGTGGATAGCATCTGTAGGAATGCTACACAAAATTGTCACTGGGTTCGGAACTAGATGAAATTCTGCCTCGACAATATGGTTCAAAGGGTGCAAATCCTGTATATAAACACCACAATCCCTCTGTTGCCTTTTTCACAGGGTATACCGCTGTGTTGCATGGTGACTCTGATGGCATTAGAATGCTTGGTTAACTAGGACCGCAATGGTCTCTTAAATGCCCTCATCTGCCTCCTTCGACACAGGGTATTGCTTTGCTCTTGGTAGAATGGATCCTGGCTTATGTTTTATCTTTACTGCTCCTCTTCCCATCGAAAGCCCCACATCATAGGGACTTGTGGTCCATAAGACACTGGGGACCTTAATCAAGTATTCCTCGAGAATTCTGTCGGTGCGTGTAGCATCATTGCCATTCTTTGTGGTACCACTCTGTAGTTTATTTTCACCCTTCATGTAATGATAATATCGAACACCATCTCGTGATCTGAGCGGTTGTCTTTGAACAATTCTTCATCAGTCACAGTGAACAACCTGTATCTTTCTCCCACTGCAATCACTGACCTCCATGCTAGTCCGGGGTCATCTGTCCTGTGTACTGTTATTCTGCCTTCCTCCACTATTACTGCCTCTAGTTCTAGTGGGAGCACCATCCCCTCTGGCTCGTCTAATGCTAGTTCTGGTCTAACCATGTACTAATTTGGAAGGCACCATAGCTTTCCCTCAATCCCCCGGAGCTATGCTATTATTACCTCTACTCCATATTGGAATAGCTCTCCATCTGCTGGCACCCCACTCTGTATTGTACCTCCGCAATAGGCTTGAATTATTTCCCTCACGTTTAGGAGGTGAATCCCAGGTGTGGAACACACTATCCCTTTGTCAGTGATTGAGATGGCCATGTTAAGTTTTCTCATAATGTCTCTTCCCATTATGTTTACTAGTGTCTGTTAAGAATACAACAAGGGTAGAGCTAAGTCATGCTCCCCTTAGGAAAGTGTAAGATCGTTTATAAAAGGAACCAAATCCGTCGCCCCAGAAAATCCCTGCGCATTCATAGCGTTGCCTGACATTCGATACATTCCTGCCCTTTTCCATATGTCATTGACAACCTCCCCAAGAATAGCTGAAAGTAAACGTTTCATATCCCCCACAGCTAGAGGAGGAGTGGTATGTGCCATTTCGCCCAAGGCCTATTGTTGGTTCAGCATCCAGTGATACCACACACATCCCCTCCATCGTCCTGGACCATTTTCTACAGCTTGAATATCGCAGTTTGCTTATTCAATTTCTTCCCCTTGTAGATCTCGTGTACATGCACATGCAATGGTTGCTGCACACATTTGGAGAAGCTCCCACCTTTTTGCCACGGCTTAGGCAGTTTACCATATGTGCTTCTTGTCAATTCCTCGCTATACCTACAAATGTTGTCCTTACATCGCGGAAGGGACTTGTATATGTGCTGTAGGGGTGTGTCCCCCACATTGCTGCCACAATACATTACTTTAATACTTACTTGACTCCAACTCGGGGTGTTTGACACTTCTGCTGTTATCAAACAAATGCACTTTATTTGATGTTAACCTCAAATATTTAAATAGCAGTTCAATCCACAAAATCACAAGTTTCTCCGGCTCTCAACCAATACCATGGAAGTGCTTGATGCACTCTCCTTCTGAAACTCTCCACGTTCTCAGGCACACCCACAAATCTTGCGCATGCGCCTCCCATGCACTGCCTCAAAACACCACAACTCCTTCAATCCTTGGTCATCAAAGTTCTGCACCTCCTCGTGCTCTCCGAGTCCTATGCACAAACCTCACTGGTGATGTCACCGCTATAATGCAGAAGAGATGGAAACAGAATTGCTGATACCCTCCCACTCACAACATTGACATGAACATTTCCCAATGCCACAGAGACCTGAGAGATAAAAAATACCATATGTCTACGGCCATCTCCCTGCCTCCTAACAGGGGATACCAATACTTCACATGCTCAATCTGTACATACAGCGTCGCCTTGTAGATAAAATGTCTCTGCGAGAAGAACACCTACCGCGATTCAAGCTAGCTTCACTTGCTAAGCCCTATACATGGGGATCCTGTCATCCATGACCCGAGCTACAATGCCCAACCCACCAGAGAAATCCAATATTTACATAACTTCTATCATCCATACCCTTGACTCAATCGTCTAAGCCAACACAAGATCGAATGTTGCCTAACCACAAACAATTAACATCCACTTCTACTGTCTTACCACCCAATACTCAATACCACCCAACATCTGTTCACCACCTCCCCTATTTGCTGTATGACTGAGTCTATACTTACAATGTGTGATCTGTCGATGCCGCTCGGCCACCCGCTCTACCCAAATCTGCCACTCAGCCCTTCTGGTCTGCTGGTGGTTCCACAGACAGCGGGCAGGATTTTCTCCAAGGCGGCTAATGACAGCCTCTTCATGGGGTGCACCTTCCGTGTAGTTCTCGTTCTCCATGGGTCACTTCACAGCCCTCTAGGGGTTGTGATGCAAGAGACAGCTCTGTGGCGATCGAACATAGCAAACCATCCTCTGCTACCACATTGTATAATATACCAGAAGACGAGGGTTCGCACCACAAATACCACAGTTTAGAGTACCCAAGCCCATCAAACCCTCCCCTGGCAATGACGGAGGACTCAGACATGGGGCAAGTTAGAACTGTCCTTTATTTTCCAAACATACAGGGATCATATAAGAAATATCAGAATCTCCAGCAATCACAGCTCCTGATCCTGCATCACTAGTTTTTATCCTGTAGCGATAACACAATCCCGAAACCTTCCCAAAAAACCTATGAACCAAACCCATTGGGTAGCTTGGGTAATAGCACCTATAGAAATCCCCAATATGAGTTATTCAATTGGTCTTCCCATGTCAGGTGTGTTTGCTTGAGACTTCCCCAAATTACATTGTTGCAGGGTCACAGGACTACCATTGGTCCTTGCACCATCTCATACCACCCCATGATTTGAGTGCATTGATTGGCTGAAGTGGGTCTCCCCTGGCCTGGGACCCTGTTCTGTTCACTGAGCTCAGTGTACCTTTTCAAGGTAATGATAAAGACTTTGTGTCCCCATGGTTGCCACTTATATAGCCACCTAATCTAGGAGAGTGTCTGCAAGTTGTAATGTTTGGTGAACAACACATGTATCAATCTTGTCTGCTTAGCTGGGAACAGCTCCTTTTCCCACCCCAGGTAAATGGCCATTGTTCGGGTGGGCGGAGTCATGTTGGTGAGGACTACAAAACTGAGGTTTTCTGTCTGTAATTAGTGAGGATTTTATTCTGTTATTTCACAGGTCACTCCCTGCCCCGGGAGCCAGGAATGTTCCAGCCGCCCTTGTCCTTATTTGCGAGCACTGGTTTGGTGTTTCACGCTGTAGAGTCTGCATCTCTTCTTCCCTATTTTGAGGCCTGTGGCTTCATGTAAATTCACTACATTCAGGTTTCCCTATATATTGTATTATTTTCTTTAGAAGTTAGAAGTACTCGAGCCCTTCCAAGTTGTTATACATTCATGTAGCTCCATATGGCTAGCTGCAATAAAGCAGTTGCAAGCTTGCTCTGTGTGAGTTTTTCTTTCTTGCGTTTCTGTGTTTGGCTAGTAAAAAGGAAAGGATTAAGGCAGTATGTATATGTATCTGCCCTCTATCAACAGAACTGTGTGTGTATGTTCTTCATGTGTGTCTGCATAACTTTGTGCGAGGATGCAAATTTACTTTGTGCATAACTTTGCTATGTTATGTTGTTACTAGTGATGCCAGTACGGCTGGACATTATCATTAGACAACCTAATCCAGTGATGAGGCACCTTGTTCTGCAAAGACATCAGCTGGCTACGTTTTGAACAGTTGTTTAAGTATCTGTTCCCATCATGGAATACACCGGTCCACCTGGGGGTTGGCCAAACAGCGACTGGCATCTTACGTTTCTCATCCTTCAGCCTGACATCCACATAGGGGAAACGAGGCCATTTTCGGGGACCCTCTCTGCACTCCTTCTTCAGAATAAAATAGAAGGGGGAAGAAATAGGGTATTTTGAAAGACGAATGAACCCACATACCAGCATTTCATCGATGTACTGTCACAAATGTTGTGTTTTCTTCTCTGAGAGAGTGTATATCCGACTGCATGGAAGTTTAGCATTGGCATCAAAGTCAATCACACAATTGTAGGTTCGATGAGGAGGCAATATCTCCTCCCTAGTCTTGTCAAACAATCCAAAAAAATCCTAATATTCCTCTGGCAAGCAGTAGCCACCACCCCTATTTTACACTTGGTAAAGGACCCCTTCAACCACAAAGGTGGTGGGACCTCCAGAATTAGACAAATGAGAACCACACTGCTTAATGTCAAAAGTCAAGGTGCTCTCCTTCTAGTTAATAACTGGATTATGCAACACCAGCCACAGCATCCCCAGAATTAAACCACACAGAGGTGTCACAATTAAATCAAAAGTGATGTATTCTGCAACACCTGGAACACATAACATCTTAATGGGGCGAGTATGTGTCGCAATAGTACCAGATGTTAAACACATCCACAGCTTGAACTGGTTCGTTGACCTCCTTCGGCATGGTGGGCACTCCCAACTTGGTTGCCAGCGTGATATCCAAAAAGTTACCCATGGCCCCTGAGTCAACCATGGCCGAAATCTTTTCTTTTGTATTAGCAAATAACAGGGTTACCAATAGGTATAAATGCAGTGTCTTCATCTCAATGGTGTTAGCCACTGAACTTAGGTACTCTGATCAGGATCGGTTTAGTCACTCCTGAACCTACCGAGCCAACTCTTTTCCCGCCTACACCTTCCTCTTCTCAATGTTTCATGCTGGAGTATTGGGACAATTCCTAATATAATTTCCTGCCTTCCCACAATACAAACACAGGTTGTTGATTCTCCTTTACTCTTTCTCCTCTACTGACAGAGGTCCTCTTATACTTCCAATCTGCATTGTTTCACTTTCCGATGGTCGAACGCTTGTCTCCTTAATCTTGTTTAGTTGGGCAAAAGGGAACCAGTTGAACTTTCTCTTCTCCCACTTTTGCCCACTGAGCCGATGATCCAACCTTAGAGCTAAATCAATTAGTGCACTACATGATTTGGGTTGTGGTTTCACATGTGCTATCACAGCCTTCAACTCATAATGCAACCCTTGATAGAACAGTACTGATTGTTTTGGCACAGGCCATTCAGTTTCCACAACCAACCGATTAAACTGTGTTACGTATTAACCAAATCCTCCATTCCCTGCCTAAGAGCCAACAATTCCTTATCCTGAGCCAAAGACACATTACGGCAATCAAATAGCCATGCAAACTATGCAGAAACCAGATTCCAATCATAAAGCATAGGAGTGTCCTTTCGTACCCATGGAATGGCTCAAGCCGCTGAATCCCCAGAAAGACAGGAAATCACAAAAGTGGCTCTTGCTTGTGTGGCCTCAAATGCTGTGGGCTTACATAAGAAGTGGAGTTTACATTGGCTCAAAAAAGTTCAGAATTTCCTTGTGTCCCCTAGGAACCTTTCCGGGGACGCGAGGTGCACCCCTAACTGTTGCTGCACCACTAATGTGTTGGATCTCCATGAGAAACCTGAAGAGGATCAGGATGTTACAGCTGCGCTCTGGAGAGGTTTCTCCTGAGCTATCAACCCACTAACCTGCATTTATTATGCATTATTCTCTGGATGAGAATGCACTACCTCCATCTGTATGTCTTGCAGTGCTTTTAGCACTTCTGCTAAGGGCAGAGGATCAGACTCCATTTTGCTTGGGTGGTTGTTAAAATCCTGAGTCGAGGGGTGGTGATTATGTCACGCCCCAGGAGTATCTCACAACTCCTTCCTGACCACGGAAGCCGAATGGTAGTCAACCTTCCTATCTTGGTTGGCATGGGTTCCTAATACTGAGTTCTCAGATAACCACAAGGAAGCCAATGGGGAAGAGGGTAAGGGAGAAGTTGTGGATAGGAAGGGGGTGATTAGGGAAACCAGATTGAGGGTGAGGGAACGTATATTGGATAGGTACAGGGTTTTAGGGAAGTGACATACAACATATACCCTAGCAAGATTATATTCTATTGAGGTCCTTGCTACTTGAAACTCCAAACCTGATTCAATAATGTGCCCCTTCTAGTTTCAGGAACAGCAACATCTGCAAGCTCACCTCTTCTTAATTACGAGTGATAAACTATTGAGTTCACCCAAGCTTAATTCCTACAATGTCCAGCCACAACCGTAGCACAAGGAACAACCACAAAAATGGCACGGTAAGCGGCTGCAGACATAAAGCTTAGCACTGAAACATCAATACATTAGCAACAAGACCTTCTCCAAATGCCTCAGAGAATTTTCAGTGAACCTGTGCTGCCTGCACAAGAGTGTTTGCATGGCACTAGACTTCAAGCGTACATAGCACAGAAAGCATAAGCACAGAAAGCATAAGTACAGTTCCCAGCTGACGTGCACAGTTAGTATTTTAGTGGTCCCTTAAGCCCAAACAAATGTTCGATATGGTGAGGTAATTCTGGGCATACATTCTTTATGTCCGCACATTCCCCCAAAAATCATACAATTAGCACACTTATCGTAGGCCTTGGGGGGCCTGTGCGACACCACCCCAGGTGAAGAACATTGAGCGTTGAAAGCTGTAATCATGGCAACCTGCGGGCGTATTATTCTCTGTGCCCAGAACATGTTGCACGTGTTGCTTCGCTGTACCAGTACCCACTCAGGAATGCCATCAAGCGCAGCTAGGTGAGTGGACACTGAAAAAGGACCTCAGCACCCCAGTCTTCACTTGCCACAGAAATGAAACGTAACTCCAGTCTCCTCCGGCCCATGTATGTATTTTCACCAAAATCACCAGCAAGCAGCATGGGCCGAAGAGGAGCTTATTTAGCCCCTCATTTTGCATGCGTTACGCATGTGATCCAGTTATCTGCCCCAGACACCATTGGAACTCTAGTTTAAAGCGGTCTGGTTTCCCAACACACCACACTTCCAGGGCTTATTACATTGTGTGTTGTGGCTCCGGCTGCAAAACTATCCATGCCACACTCCAGCTCCAAATGTTCTCACAACAGCCCTTGTGTTACGCTGGTACCCACAGTGACGCCACCCAGCTGGGTTACTCGCTGGTATGCTTCTCAGCTTTACCCTGATGTGGTCTGCGGGGAAGGTTCTGCCTGAAAATACAGGAGGACTGTGTTCAAGACTGACCAAATGGGGTAAGTATCCTCCCTCCACCCCCGTATACTTTCAGTCCCTCTGGCGCCCTCTCCTCACCGTGTGGTAGAATTAGGCGTGCTCTCCATCCTGCCTTCTTTGCAGGGGCGCATTGTCTTTCATGGGCAAGTGCGGTCCAGTTACTTCACTGACGCCGGCCCATTTGATATTGTTCAGGTAGGTCGTATTGCTGCTCTTTAGTTTTGTTGGTATCCTGCATGCCTTTCTTTGTTTAAAATGTCTCTTTTTTTCTCCCTTAGGTATGCGGAGCTTCAGCGCGGCGAACTGGCATGGTTGAGCCCCGCTGGTAAATGATGGTGCATTAAGAGGTCTATGATGCGGTAGGTAAGCGCTATGCGCAGCGCTGCAAAGTCTTGCCTTTGCTAACCTGTGTTTTCCTTCCTTGTAGGTCACGGTGTTCTTCAGCATGAGTGGAATGTCCGGAGTGGTGCCAGCCGAGATGCGACCAGCCAGGTAAGCCTTTTGAGCAGTTCGTAATTTGTAAATGTCTCTACAGCTATCTTTAATGTTGCCTCTATCTTCCTCTTTCAGGTCGTTCTGTCCGGGAGGCGTGCAGATTCGAAGAAGCTGTTCTCAGCAGCTGCGAGTGTTTAAAGATGAAGACTGCAGGTAAGATGCTGCTGCTAATGATGTTCCTATTGTCTCCTTGCAGGTTCTGCTTCTCCGAGGTTCGAAGGAATAGCTGGACACGGTGAGCATCATGTTGCAAGCTGCAAAGTAACACGAAGCATGTTCTGCAGTCAGGGTGTTGTTTATATAGCCCAGGTAAAGTAGTACCAGGGAAAGTAGTTCCAGGCCTGCCACACCCAAAACACTAGACCGCATAGCTTGGTTCTTAGGAACCAAGCTATGTGGATGCCTCCATGTTGGCTGACAATACAATAAAGTAGTTTCCAAGCACATTGTTGTTCATGGTGTATGAGCCTAGCACCACAGGCGCCAGGACTGGCCCCATGAGGGCTTTTGAAGAGGATGCCAGGCTCTAGAGGCCCGAGTCCTGACTCCACCTGGCCAATGGGTTTGCCAGAGGGGGTTTTGGGTGAGGATCGTGACACCTTGTCCATCCTAGGCATGTGCTGAGCCTGTGTGTGTCAGCGAGTACCAAGTGGAGGGCAGGCATGACTGTTACACTATGTCAATAGTTGGCCAGAGTAAGGTGACTATGCCGACTTGTAAGCGGTGTACCCTGGGTGACAGAAGAGGAGGACTGTCCAAAAGTGTAATGCCTCATCATATACGCAACAGGAGTACATACCAGATTGCAGTCCAGCTGGACACCCATAGCCGGCCCACCCTCTGGACCTAACATGCATATGATGGGCACATGTGGACCATGGACCAGGCCCCCTGGCAAAGACCAACTCCCCTGCAGCATGGACCCAGGAGGCAAAACACAGGGGAACAGGGGTGGGCAGTGAGTCCCTTGGTAGGATGGCCAACCACTAAATGAATGGAAGCATAGCTGGTCTGGGGGTAAAAATGTAAAAAATAAATAAAAAATAAATATACAGGACGTCACAAGCCAGTAATGATTTGACTACACACAGCATGGTCATGCAAGCAGGTGGAGTGGGCACCTGTCCACCCAATTACATGTAGCAACATGCATCCCTGAATCCTTGACATGTAAGCATGCAACACACAGAGACAGACATTGCTGAGGTACAAGACCTTAAACTGTTGGCACCAGCACAAACATATGGCATGATCACTCATCAGTTCTGGTTTCACATGCAGTGGGATGACAGATCACAACCCCGTCCCTGAGACGTCAATGCATCAACATGACATTTACAGACTTCCATACACATGTGCCACTCTCAGATGATGGGTCTGTATGACTTCACTTGCAAATGTGCAACCCATATAGGTGGCATGCATGCATGTCCCTCTCATGGCCACAACATCATAATCTGGCATCCGTACTGTCAGAGCACTTGGTCTCATCAACTCACATTGCATGTGCATGATTGCACCAAGTGACCAAGAACCAACAGTACACATCCCAATGCATGTCAAATCAGCAGATGTCTGCCATCACATATATCTCTACAAGTACGTATCGCCATAGCAGAAGAACTACAAGTACCTGGTGTATTGTAGCTCTTCCGGCGCATTTCCTTTCAAACCCAGCGGCGTGGACGGGCACAGCCATTCTGTTAGGATAAAAGGGCGCCGGACGAGCCGTTCCCTTGATTATGTCTCTATTGTTGCTATTTTTTCCGTGTGCACATTGCAAGTGCTTTTTATTCTATTTTATCAACACTTTTGTTTTAATAGAATTGTATTGTAGTATATTTGTGAAATTTTACAAGTTGTAAGCCCTGTTATATGGATACTGAATTTGATTCTTGATTAGACTTACTTTTCACCTTGTTCACTGCTAGGTTCATGTACGATTTGAAACAGAGTTCCTTCTCTGCACGTACGTACCGCCATAACAGAAGAACTACAAGTGCCTGGTGTATTGTAGTTCTTCCTGTGCATTTCCTGTCAAACCCGGCGCAGATGGGCACAGCAAGTTTGCGCCAGTCCGTGACAGGACGACCAAGGATCACAGAAGCAGCTACCCTAGAACGTATCTGGTAAGATGGGTATAATGGAAGTTATGAGGGCAATAGAAGCGGCTAGAGCCGTTCTGGACAAATACGAAACACCCATTTTTAAAACACGTGAAATGAAAGTAATCAAAATGCTAACTGAATGCAGGAAAGACCTGTCAGATAGCAATACCTGCCCTATCAATATGGTGACCAACCTGATGTGCACTTGAAAAACACTACCAATCAAGGAAGTAGAGGTAGCAGCAGAGGAAGTACTGATACATAAGGAAAACATGGATTTTGAGGGTACAGGGGATATCCTCTCTCAATCTGAAATCTCTTTACCCACACAGCCTGATCACATTCATAAAGAAATTAGTGCTCTAAAGAAAAACCAAGAGGCTAGAGGGGAAACTAGTAAACCCCTACGCTTCTTACTACTAAACACCAGAGCCATGGTTAAACACTCTGTGGAAATTGCTGATTATATACTAGAAAAGAACTTAGATTTCTGCGCCCTGACTGAGACCTGGCTGCATGAGGCAGTGGGGCCATCAGTAACGCTGGCAACACCCACAGGCTACACAGCTCTTTGTGTCAATAGGACGCATAAGAGCAGAGGTGGTGATGCGATTATATATAAAAACTCATTAGAAGTATGGAAACATGAGATACAGAGTACCGAGGGATGTGAGGCTTTGTGTGTAAAAATCAGAACTGATCCAAATACTAGATTCAATATCTTTTTATTATATCAACCTCCAGATATCATGCCAGACTTTTTAGTACATATTAACAGCCTGATCCTAGCACACAAGTTAAGACTCATGGTAAATGGATCATACTGGGAGACTTAAATCTTAGTAAGGACGACATAAAAGACAAAACATCTAAAGAACTTGTCAGATTTACTAAGAATCTTGGTTATATTCATCATATTCATACTCCCACACATGTTAAAGGTAACATATTAGACTGGGTTTTCTCAACTAATGTGGAAATAAGCACACCCAATATATCAGAATGTCCTTGGTCGGATCACTCATTTATTGAGTTTGATGTGGACAGGCCAACCCAAACTACATTAAAACCCTCTACTTATAACTGGATCACCTCTAGAAATATGAAGAGGGTGACACAAGAGGCCATGCAGGAGTGGCCAACCCCCATTATCCAAAAGAAGAGCTCCCCCAACGATGGGTGTCAAAGAATTGACCGATAATTTATTGGATGCATTGTGGGATATATTGACCCACTCAGTTGTGCTTTACCCAATCACTTTGCTGCATTGGTGCAAGAAACAGCAAAATGGCTGCACTGGCTCCTGTGGGTGCCAGGATCTCAAAATTGCGTTTTTACAACAACCATCAAAACAAAAATGGCTGCATCACCCTGCCACACACATTTCAGGTGGGGTGGAACAGAGTACGCACTGCAGGAACGTGCCAGTGTGCTCTGCAACATTTAACATGGAATTAAGTAAATAGGCAGCATTGCCTTGCTGAAAACCCCAAAATTCCTTTTCAGAATGAAGCCTTTTTTTTACCCTTAAAAATGTTTGTTTTGAGGCAAAATCCATCCATTTACTATATAACTGCTATAATTGAAAAGGTCCTGCCATGCCCAGGAGAAGTCTTTGTGCACTAGCAAAACTAGGCCTAGTTCCTGAATGATATGCCCAGTCATTTTAGCTTGGAAAGAAATCAACAAGGAACTTTATTTTACTCGCACAGGAAAGCGAGTGTATTTCTCCACAATGTATTAAACACCAGCTGTCTTCAAAAAAACTTCAACTATCGGAGCCCGGTCAGTTTCATGTATCAGTGTTCAGATAAAACTCCTGCTTCCAGGAAAATGACTTTGGCTGCAAGGCAGTATTGCAAAGGCAGATGGGACTGCCAAACTGAATTTAATGAAATAAATGCTAGCAGTTTTCAACACGTGCAAAATGGGCTTTTGCAAAACTGAAGGAGGAAAATGCCCATTTAAAAGGTAAACTGTTAAAGGAAAGCCTGCCATTACCCAGCAATGTTGAAGAGGTTTGTGGCTGGTGATGAATACACACATAGGCTATTTTTATTCCACAGGTTTTAATTCAAGACTCAGAATGAGAAAATAAAGATTAAAACACATAGGCTGAGTTTACAAGTTACCAAGAAAAAACAGTTATTCGAGTTGCCTGCCCTGAAACTTCCCCCAAGGAGAAGGAGGCTATCATAAAAACCCTCAGCAGATACTGGCAACCCCCTGATAATTATGGGGTTGAACAGACTTTTGTCTCTGCTGGGACCCAAACAATGGAGCTCCCAGGGAAGGAATCCGGAGGTGTGATAGACCATATAACTTCTATCAGGCTGATGAAACCCCCATCCTGCTTGAAAGGAGATGCCACTTGGTGTCAGCTGGAAATAAAATAAAATGACAAACAGTGACTCCCATTTGTTCTAAAGACTATTTTATAAAGAACTTTAAAAAGACATATCTCAGTTGCCAAAATTGGTAAATATTTGGGATTTTTACAGTGTAAAAGTGAAAGTGTGGGCTGTATTTTGAAACGTGGTAGAATGTATTGACACACTCTGGACAGAAACGGGGATATATGTGGAATTACAAGAAAATTATCAATATTGCAGACCTACATTTTCATACATACATTCCTCATGACAATCCCCACCCATGTATAAAGTTTCAGAATTTTTAGTAATATGAATCTCATTGAAAAGCGCGAAAAACTGTCAGAGGAGTTTGAACCAAGCCTCACGGACCGGGTGTTTGGACTGAAATGTGAGGAAAAAAATATGCAACCTGTGTATCTGATTTACTAAAAGTCTGAAATTGTGTAAATAGGTGTTGGTGGCAAAATTAGAATTTAGTTCCAGTAACTCTGGGAGGTTTCTGGATACTGTAAAAACCACCCCATAAACATGACATCGTTTTTCTGCGATCCAACCGGTGAAGAGCTAGGCGGAGATTACTACCCTTGCCTAATCCTATTGTTAGGGGCGTGTGTAGTAAAGCCTGCCCCTGTCATATACTGTGATGATGTCACCTGGCAATATAAATAAGAGCCCCTGACAACACACAGGGACACACTGATTCCTGACCGATTCCTGATTTCATATGCCGGCATCCTGTTCCTGTCTTCATCTTGCATTTATCCATCTAAACTCCAGATCCCAACCACAAGGCCAAGCATTGCTGATTCTGCTTCAGCGTGGCCTCAATTTTAAAATAATACCCACAACCAAGGGAAATTCTGTAGTGTTTTGGAAACATCCTGAACTAACCTGGCTTGCCACTCACTGCATGCTGCTTCCATCCTGCTCTCCTGATGCCTTATAGTATCCTATCCTTCGGTACCAAGTCCATGCCCGCTGATTTTGTTCTGCTGCCCTGTGTTAGACCAGATCTGTGTGGTGATCCAGAGCACTGACTGTCCAAAATCCAAACTAAAAGTGGACTGTGAGTATCAACAGGAACCATAGCACCATAGCCTAACTTTCCTTGCCTTATCCTTAGTTCCACTCTCTAAGTCATCCTATTCTTATCCCGATCATTGTAATATTCTCAAAATCATTCTTGAAACCCTCAATTTGATTCCTTGTGCTAGCGCCAACATCTTTAATAATTTTGTCTTGTAAAATCCTCAGCTATTAATCCGGTTTAGAGTGATCGGACTGGGTCCACCAGGCTGGGCTCGGAGGTGCTAGGTTTGAACTTGCGAGTCAACCTCAGGGCTTACTGTGTCTCAAACTGGTAGCCTAGCCTGAATGCCCTAGTGTACAGTAAAACTGTTCCTTGTCAAAACTGATCTCTTTGCCTTTTTCGCGCCTTAATTTTCACAAAACGCACCTCACTAGATCTTGCATAACTCACTCATTCATTTTAACAGCTAGAGACCTCATTTCACTTTCATATTGTACCTATGATCCACAGCTACACCCAAACACACAAAGTGCATCGCGATTTACAATATTGCACCCGTTTATATTAAAAACCATTTTGGTAAATTCAGGTGGGAATTGCAAAAGTGAGTTCATGTTACATGTCATTTTGATTATAAACTGTTTTCATTCTTCCATTACATTTCAAATTGTATGCTTTTACTAACTCCATTGCTTGTGATTGCTAGTATCTTTCCAGTGTTGCTCCAGTAAATAATTGTTTTTGTTTCAAGCGCTTTATACACATTCATTGTATTATTCATCCATTTCCGAATGTCATTTTAGCATTGCCAGGGTTTAAAATCTTTTTTTTTTTTCTTGTTTGGGGAGGGAAGGTCGGATTTTAATTCTGTTTCTTGTCTGTCACTCCTGATTACCTGCTGATTCTGTTTATCCACTTAAAATTGATTATTTGTGGGTTGAGGGATCCTTGCAGGGGGAAATTCTAACTCAAGTGCTATCTTACCTAAATCAAAAAAGTGCTCCTATTCCCTGGTGTTTTGTAGTTGTGGGTCAATAGAAGGTTAAACTAAGTGCATTGCCTACATTCCTATTGTTCTTATCACCCCATTGGTGATTGCTGCCCCATATTAAAAATTGTATGATTTCTTTTATTTTTCAAATAAATAAATATTATATTTTATCAACCAGCCTGGTTCATGGTCCATTGGGACCCGGGGTATTTGAAAAGGGGGTGTGATATGAGTGGTATATCATCTCAATATTGAATCTAATCTAACATAAGCATTTCAATTGCGCGCTGCACACTGGGCCGAGACTAAGGTGTGTGTCGCCTGATTGAAATCCTTAACAGCATTAACAGAAGCCATGGAGGTTTTAGCACCCCTGAAAAGGCGTAAGGTGACTAACCATATAAAGAATATCTGGTTCGCGGAAAACCTTAAACAATTGAGAATCCTAAAGAGAAAAGCTTTCTATAAATGGAAGAATGCCAAAACAGAGGAGGACAAACTCACCTATGCAGATGCCTTTCAAATTTTCAAAAGAGCTGTTATCAATGCAAAAAAAGTCATCATATGAAGCCTGAATTCTCGAGGCACAATATGATACAAAGGAAATGTATATTCTCTTGCGAGAACTGAAAAAACCAGAGTCCACTCACCAAATTAAATTAGATAAAAACCAAGCCTGATATACTATAATCCAACAGGCCATGATAGATAAGACCACAAAAATAAGAGGGTATTGAAAAAAACAAAAAAGTCACTGATGGGGCTCGAACTATAAATAAGAAACAAATCATTCCGGAATTTAATTTCAAGAATGCTTGCCAAACTGAAGCCAATGGCGTGTAAAGGTGATCAATTCCCAGCAGTATTTTACAAAGCATGCTCTGAGTTACTTAATGGCTCCCTTACAAAGATCATAAAGACCTCATTTAGAGAGGGCATAGTTCCCATTAGGCTTAAAGGGTCATGGATCACTCCACTTTAAAAAAAACCTGACCTAGACCCGGGAGAGGCAAAGAACTACCGGCCCACCACTAACTCCCCTTTTATCTTAAAGATCATGGATAGAGTGGCCTATGATCAATTGGCAGCTCTTATCAACGAACACACCATACTCAACAACGGACAGTCAGGCTTTTGCCCAGGTCATAGTATGGAGTCAGCCCTTCTGGAACTCAAATCCAACATGATGACAAAAATCAATGAAGGTTCCACAATGCTTCTGATGTCCTTAGACCTCTCAGCGGCATTCAATTCGGTCGATCACCAACTCCTTTTGGATAGATTAGAGGAAAGAGCCATCTTCAGTACTAACGCCAAGAACTGGATGCTATCTTTCCTAGGCTCAAGAACCATCCAAGTTTGCAGTAAAGAAGCGCAGGTAAACCCAGTTACCATGGATTATGGAATAGCTTAGGGGGCAGCCCTATCACCAATTTTATATAATCTATTTACAGTCCTTTTCTTTGATGATTTGGAAAATAAGGACATATGCTTTTCAAATTATGCTGATGATTCGCAGTGTCTTATCACTTTGTCTGGAAACTATGATCAGGATGCAGCGACGATAGCAGAAATATATGATTTCATCCGCAAATGGATGGACACGAATGGCATGGCCCTGAACCCAGGGAAACCAGCGCTGATGTTGATCGGTTCTAAACAAAGGTTGGATAAACTGACATTGGATTATCAATCTTTTAGTATTGATAATCACATCATCCAAGTCAATCGATAAAATAAAAATTCTTGGAGTCACCTTTGAGTAATCGCTAAGTATGTCAGCCCATGTAAACAACCTAGTTTCTTCATCGGCATAGTACATTCGACTCCTGGCACATATAAGACCATTCCTGTCACAAGCAGGATGCGAAACCATTGCGAGAGCAATCATATCTGCAAAACTGGACTATTGTAGCTCTTCACTCATTGGCATAAACCAAGCTGAACTGAACACACTCCAGGTAGTTCAGAATAGCTCTATAAGAGCACTCATGGGTCTGAGAAAATATGCCCATGCTTCAGAGGTAAGAAGGAAGTTGCACTGGCTGTACATAGAGCAGAGGGTGACTTTTAGACTCCAAACTATCACGTTTAAGGCTCTGTCCGGTGATGCGCCTTCTTACATATTTAATAGGTTAAAACCTAAGCAAATAAAATGGTCACTACGCTCAAATGGATATCAAAACTTTGAGGTTCCTAAAACCTCTTTGGAACTTGTGAGAAAGGTTGCATTCTGGGCTAGTGCCCTATTATATGGAATGCCCTACCATCCAATATTAAAAACTGTGGATCAATTGCAGGATTTAAAAATAAACTCAAGACTCGTCTCTTTAGATAATTAGCTTTCCTAAAATGTCTGCTTGAAGTGACCTGCTCTAAACGATCTGTGCCTGTATGCCTCTGTGCCATTTTGGTTGCGCATAACAAATAACAATAATAATAACATATGCCCAGCATTAGCACTGCAACATGCATGCTGTATACAGTAGGGAGTACCTGTAATCATGCATGCCCATGCACAACACACATACACTGCACTGCATGGGTACTCACCAGCAACTTCTAGATGGCCTTGCCACTCACAGCTCTAGGTGTAGAGTGCTGAGTAGAACCTCTCGAGTTCCCGCAGCTGGATAGGTGACATCCTGTGGTAATGCACATAATGCACCTCCATGGTGAGACCTGCCTCAAGGGTTGCCAACTCATTGGTATGGATCCGGATCTTGAGGTCCACCCAGTGCTTCATGACATTCTTCAGGGAATGGAATGCCACCCCCTCCATGGTGATGGAGCTGTGATCATTTCCCACATCTAATGATGTTCTTCCACTCCAAGCTGCGTTGCTGGGTTGAAGAGGGCATCATAATTATCCAGGACCCAATCCACCAGGATGCCAACTTTGGTGAAGTTGGCATCTTTCTGCCTCGCTGACATGGGGTTGCCGCTCAAATCAGAGAAAGATGATGTAGGTGTGGCCTAGCTGGGTCTGGGAAATGTGCTGTGGAGTTGTTCGGGTGGTGGACAGGGAGGTAAAAGTCCCAAGATGTCAAATTAGGTGGCCACAGAGCTCACACAGGAGAACAGGCAATGGTGAAACAGCTGTCACTCCAAAACAGTGCTGGCGGGCTGCAGGCACTTACAATAGACCAAGCAGTAGCATTTGGTGAAGTGGGAGGCAGTACATGGAAGGAAGAGGCAAAGAAAACGGCATGGCAGCAGGAGCAAGGCTGTGTTGTATCCGTTCATGAGGCAGCATAGAAAACAGAGTCAGGGGTCTTAGTGCCTAAAATACGTGCTATGCGCGAAAAGCAGTACACCTACGTGGCACATGGCAGTGGCAGGGATATTTAAGAGGTCTGGTGCACATTACTTGTTGTGAGAGACAAGGTGCAAAGGCAGAGGACTAACTAATGCTGACACACATTTGTGGGTGCTGCGCAAGCCGTTGCCTTCACATAACGCGTACCACATATTTTGTTCTGAGGGTGCCTCTACACATCGTGTACTTTTTTTGTTTGTTTTTGGGAGGCCTCTATGCATTGCGTTCCGCATTTTTTGGTTTTGGTAAGCTTTCTGCATGTCGCATACTGTTTTTACTTTTGGGGAGTCCATACAGTATTGCATATGCATTTTTTTGGTTTCAGGAGGTTTCTGCATATCGCAAACTGTTTTTTCTGGTTTTGGAGAGACCATATGTTATCGCGTACACATTTTTAGGTTTTGGGAGGCCTTCTATGTATTGCATACCACCTTCATTTTGGTTTTTCGGGTGCCTATATGGTATTGCGTACGCATTTGTTTTGCTTCTGGAGGCCCTCTACATATTGTGTATCGCTTCTTTTGGGTTTGGTGTGCCTTGGACCCTTGCAGGACCACTCATCTATGTTGTACCTCACATAGCCTGTTTCTGTTGTGGTGTGATACATTTTTGGGGGTGCTTTTCATTTTGCTTGCACCATGAGTGGGAAGGCTCCGAAGGTGAGAGGATGGGGAAATGGTGAGGACACGTGTGCCTGAGCCCAAGGAGGAGGATATGGTGAGCCTCAGGCCACAGGTGACCCAGCACCTGGACGATGATAGGGTGGTAGGTCTAGTGGTGGCCCAGCACCACCAAGGGCCATTAGGACCAAGAGGGGACACCCTGCAGAGCAGGAAGAGGCACCATCCCATTATCAGGCACAGGTGAAGAAAAAGGGGCTGCAAAGGAAGAAGCACTTCAGAGATGAGGAGCTTGAAATCCTCATGGCATATACAACAGAACTCCATGTCGAGCTCTACCCCTCGGAGGGCAGCACCTGTACTCCCACCCAGGTAATGGGGATGTGGCAGGTGGTCACAGACCTCATAAGTTCCTCTGGTGTGGAGAAGCACACTGCTAAAGAGATCCATAAGCAGATGGGTGACCTCCTTCGAAGGACTAAGCATAAGCTCAGTGGAAACCTGGCCTATGCCCAGGCCACTAGACCAGAGGAGGAGGAGCTGACTCCATTCCGAAGCGATCATAAGTGGACTCATCAGCAGTGAGCAGGTGCAAGGTTTGTTAGGCATGGACGCCTATGTCGACACATCTGGTGAGTGGCATTTGTGTGTATCATATGTGTAGACAATTATGCATGACATGCTCATGTATGTGTTGTAGTACAGTTGGCAGCCATCCAATGGCACTGCATGTTTTCCACCGTGTACACTTCCATCAGATGACCTGCATTCAGGGAGGTGGTTGTGTGGTTTGCATCCATGGTACATGTTGGTGTCACAGTACACATCACTGTCTGCTGGCTTTCGAAGCTGTGCCAGTACGTGTATGAAGGGCAGGTTCTAGCCAACTTGGTGCTGAGTTCAAACCCCTAGAATATGCCCCCTTGGCTGGTACACATCACTTTAAAGCTACACCTCGGTGTCACACAAAGAAAACCCCCTCAACATCAATGAATCATTGCTAAACATAGAAAGCTGCCCTCAGTGCATTGTAATTCAAGTACTTTACAAATGATATCTGATGTGGAAACACAGCTGTTGCTGTTCAAGTAAATGGTTATTCTGTCACCGGCTCTTAGGGAAGGTCTTGTCTGAATGCATTTTCCACTGCCTGTACTGACACACTGAGTGCCCATGGACAGTGGCCTTGTGTTAGAGGCATTCTGCCCAAGCAACCGCGCATTTAAGGGCAGCGCTTAAGGGCTCCTTCCTTGTCTTTTCCCTGTGACCTCCACCGAGAAGGATGTCCCCCCCTGTCCACCGTGGGACCCGGAATTGCTCCCACTACATCTCCTGCAGCATCGGACGAGGCCATGCCAAGATGGCCGCCGAGCTTCCTTCTTTGTCTGCACCATCCTCGGTGCTTGGAGGCACGTCCTTGTTTCCTGCCTGCTGATTGGCCCCTGCCCTCATCAAATGCAGAGACCCGGCCTAGCCGTGAGGCGAAGCCTGGTCCGCGCATTTAAGGGCAGCGCTTAAGGGCTCCTTCCTGTCTTTTCCCTGTCCTTTCCATGGACTTTACCTATGGACCTGCCTGCAGCCTACCCTCCTGGTTCACCCAGCGTTCAGTACAACACCTTAATGCAGGGTCACGGCGCAAAGGTAAGGTGTGCACGCACCTCTGCTTGCTCCCCCTCGTTCCATGTCTACATTCCCTTCCTGACTCTACCACTTACCCAGCACCCTGGTGAACTTGACTTTGCAGCTTTCTCTTGCTGCACCAACGTGACACTTTCAATGCCCCCCACCTCCAGTTGACTCCTGCTTCAGCCTCTGCATTTAAGGGCAAACCCAAACCCTCTGTGCCACAACAAACATTCTCGATCTTGGCACTTGTATTTTTGGCACGCCACCTTCTTTCTGGAACTGATCATCTACAGTCTCAAATTCCACCTCAGTAGAATCTTGTAAATCAACACTGTTAATACCGCTTTTAGTTGTCTATGCACAATTTTCCATACCGCACACCTGCCCTCCATGGCTTTGGGGGATTTAACCGTACTTCATTCATGTTTCACTCTTCCTCTAATCAAACGCACTGTAAATGTTCGGTCCATTATCTATGCAAGTTTCCTGTGTTTGCATTCACTGCTTTAACTTACCTTGATTCCTACTTCTGTATAATTGTGCATTACACCTGTTCTGACCCACCTACTGCTCCCCCCCTCTTTCGCCTTTTGCCTCATTCCCTCTCCCCTCTGGTCATCTCCCTCCCATTCTCATCTCCATCCTTTAATGTTAATTGTATGTCCACGTCGTGCCCCTGCCTCCAGACCTTCATGACCTTCCACCCCCTGCTCTGCGCTGACCCTACTCATGCTCTTGAGGTGCCCACCCTGTTCTATGCGCTGGGTACCACAAACCCACCCTCTTCTACTTCCCACCCCTCTTCCTACTCTCACTTCCTGCATCTCCCCCTCCTCTGATGACCTAGACTCTCCCTCGAGGTCTTCCCCTCCTAGCACTTACTCCTATCACCTGTTCAATGACCGATGATAGTAGCTTGTCTGTCTCCCCTCCTCCCCCTTTGTTCTCCTCTCCCCCTCCCCTGCTTTAATTTTTCCCGATGAATTTGCTCAGCAGTTGTTCTGTTCCTCCTCACCCCTCTATCCCTCAGCCCCCCCCTTCCCAACCCTCCTCTTGTATTCCACCTGCACTGCGTAAATTGTCGTCAGACATAGTAATGTTACTGCTTGCTTTGTTTTCCTTCCCCCTGTAGGGTATTTTGTGGAGATTTGGGGCCTGACGGTATTTTATTACCGCCGAAAAATAACTTAGCAATAATCACTCTTTGTATTCAGATTTGGCCATGTGCAACAATAATACAATGGACATGCATTATTTCAGCACCCAGACCTGCATATTTGGTATACGTGGTTGGTGGTATTTTGGTGAGCATAATTCCCTTGTTTTATTTGTGGCCCCAATGTCCAGAATCCCTTATCTTTGCTTAGATTTTTCGTGTGATCACTAGAGAGACCTCAGACCTGCATTCTAGGAATACCACATTTTCCAGTGATAGTGTTGGTGTGCCACCATGGGCGAACTCACTGACTTATTTACGACAGAGAGCTATATATGGTAATCTTGTGGTAATTTCCACTACCTTATATACGGTAGGGAGCTATGTTCTGAGAGTCTCTCTTCCCGTTGGCTCATGTACCTCCAACGAGCTATGCTACAATCACTCACAACTGTTCATACTGAATCTGACATGCACACATCTGTCTTAAAATGACCATTGCACTGTTTAAAAATCTCCCCACATCATCAGCATTGTAATGGTAAACAATAAACATCACCCGTCTGTTTTCAAATATTTTTCTGTATTATAAAAGTTGTATTTAAACACGATCTCATTCTTTACAGAAATAAAATGGTACAGTCAAAGCATTGTCTGTGACACACTGCAAAGAGAGTGGCGGAGAACAGAACTCAAATTGCAACATTAGCACTTGATTAAGACACGCACAGGAATCCCCTTTCCTACACTGACTGCATATTTTCGTGCACACACACGGCTCCCACGCTTATGTAATTACCTTATCTGAGTTTTCTTCAGCTGTTCTCTTTGTGAATGTAGCTCCCTTGAAGATTAACCCCAGTAAAAGGATCGCCTTTCCTTCTCAAACCGGGGTCATTGCCTGAAATTCTCAGCTTTTTCAGATAGGAACGCCTCAGCCAGTGGAAAGGTTTTTCTTTCAGCTCTCCCCACTCTCGACTGCCAAATCTTGACTGTAGCAGGACGCAGGGATCTGCATTCAGTCAGGAGTCCCACAGCCAGGTCTTCTCCCCATTAATGCAGAAAAATATCTGCCTGGAATTTTCCCCGTTACTGCCCACTAAAACTTTCCTCTCAGCCCTCTGTATGACGTGTCCCAATGAAATCCATCATCTCTCATCCTCCTACTCTTCAACAATAGCTTCGCTTATACATTTGCAATTGTTGCAAATCTGACTTCCTTCTTCCTGCAGTTACTGTGCACAAAAACACGGAGAATCAGGCAGAGAAGAGAAGAAAAAAAAATCTGCACACACATTTAAATGGTTTTCAGAGTATGCCTAATTCTGCAGTGGAGAACACATTTCATTAGTGGGTTATGTTAAATAAGGTTTTATTAGTCAGGTTAATGGTTAATAGGTTAGCTGTTAATTTTCAAATGTGTCTCTCGCACCATAGGCATTTCAGGTGAAAAATAGTGTGCATTTTTAAATGAGCACGTGTGCTTTTAACTGTAAAAATAGATTTGCATCTTATATGTTAAAATCGTTTTTGACTGAATAGCCTGTCTTTCCTTGTTAATCTGGTAACCCATATAGCAATGCACCGCACCCTTGTGGTGGTAATGCAAAAAAAATGTGCTACTTGTGCAGTAGTGCTGTACTCTGTGCTGTTTGCTACCTGTGTAGTAGTGCTGTACTCTGTGCTGTTTGCTACCTGTGCAGTAGTGCTGTACTCTGTGCTGCTTGCTACCTGTGTAGTAGTGCTGTACTCTGTGCTGTTTGCTACCTGTGCAGTAGTGCTGTACTCTGTACTGTAACACGCCAAATATCCTTACATATACCCTCCTTTTGTTTTTAGAACTTGGCTATAATCCAAGCCAATTCCTAAAAACAACTTGTTCTTTTTTTTTTTTTTTTTACAATATAGCAATCCAACAAAATGAATATTCATGTGCATCAATGAAAATTTGCAATCAACATTTCATCTGAGTTCATCAGTTCATAAAATGTTCCACATTTGTCTTCTCAGTGGAAGTGGCATTACTTTAAGTTTAAATTTTCCAAGTCAATTAAAAACAACGAAATAAAACAACTAACTAAAACAAATAATTAATATAACAAATTAAAATAAATAATTAAAATAATAAATACGTGGAACTTCATATGCCAGAACTTCTGTTTTGTCTCTTTTGGTATGTCCCGACCAGCGATGTTATTCGGTTCATTCGAGTATTCTTTCATCTTGGCAATCTTGAATCCACAGCAGTCATCTCTTTTGGCATTCCGGTTATTTTGTCTTCACCTCCACCTGGAGGCAGGCATCTTTTGGTCTTCATCCAGGGGACTCCAGGACTCCATCATCTCTCCCGTGGGCTCTGATCTCGGAACCTCCGATCAAATAATGTTAATTGTCTAAATCAAAATAGAAAATAAACAGATTAAGTACATAGCACAATACTAACTTCATCCTTTTGCCAAAAATAAAACATGCTTGGTAAAAATATTTCATTTTTTTTTTTCTGAAATTAAACACAAGTTAAAAGAAAACAAGCAGATATTCAATATTTAACACACTTTCTCTCTGCACACCAACCATGAGCTTCCATTATATGTGCATTTATTTATTTATTTATTTATTTATTTATTTATTTATTTATATTTATTTTATATTATATTTTAGTGTTTATGTGCCATCATAACAATCAACTTTTTTTTTTTTTTTTAACTTCTTTGTCACTGCCTCCTGATTACACCCATTTATTTTCTCAAGGGACTCTAACTGTTTCTACATGCTCAAGCTGCCTGATCTCATGCCTGGGATGGCATGGTTTGATTTGATTTACATGGACAAACTGCTCTATTGCTGTTTCACCTTCATTTTTCAAAATTTTATACACTACAGGAGAGACCTTATCTATAATTCGAAATGGCCCCTGCCAGGCCGCTAGAAATTTAGAATTTTTCTGTTTACTTTTTCCAAAATGAAACTTGTACACCTGATCCCCTACACTGTATTCCTTTACTGATGTCTTTTTATCATAATATGACTTTGCACTGTCAGCAGCTCTTTCCAGATTTCTCTGCACAAAAGCAAATGCATGTTGCAAATGCCTCCTCAGTTCATCAATATATTCATGAACTGTGGATGCACTCACAAGGGTTTGCTCATGTGTTCTGTATAGTAGGTGTTGTGGTAACACCATTTTCCTACCTGTTAAGACCTCATGGGGGCTAACACCTGTTGCTTTGGCAGGAGTCGACCTGATTGCCATCAGAACCAACGGTAAACGTAAATCCCAGCTGGAACCTGCTTCTGCCACAAATTTCTTTAAACTATCCACAACAGACCTATTGCTTCTTTCAACTGTACCTGAAGACGCCGCCCGATATGCGATATGTAGTTTCCTTTTTACACCTAGTATTTGCCATACCTTACTCATTAGAGTACTTGTGAAATGACTTCCTCTGTCTGACTCAATTCTTTGTGGCAACCCAAACCTTGAGAACACATGGTTCACCAGCAATGTGGCTGCTGTTTGCGCACTACAATCTGGTGCAGGAATGCACTCAATCCACTTCGACATCAAACATACCACACTCAAAATATAACGGTGTCCCCTGCTCGACCTTTTTAAAGGACCTACATAGTCTATTTGCAAATCTGACCATGGGAGAGTTAGGCCTCTTTTCATCAATGGTGCTCTATGCATTGGTGAAGCAGGTTTAAATTGGGCGCATACTAGACATCCTCTAGTATATAATTCCACATCTTGGGACATATGTGGCCAGTAAGCATAATCTTTTAGTATTTCTAATGTCTTTTGTGAACCTCTATGGCCTGCAGTTATGGCATCATGTGCATGGTGTAGCATTAGTCCTCTGAATGAAAGGGGTACTACCCACTGTATTTGCCCTGTTATGGACTCTCTAATCATGAGCCCATCCTGTAATCTAATTTGTGTTTTGTTCTTTAATAACACCCTCAACTCTTCTTTTCCCATACAATCTTTTTCTGTTACAGGATTTTGTTCAGGATCTATCAAATGATTATAATAGATTCCCAAAATTTGATCATTCTTTTGTGCCTCAATCAAATCTTGGTCTGGCGTGTCATGACTCCACTGCACCACCGGTTGATCTACCTCCTTTGGTGCTTTAGAACGTGTGACTGCATCAATTTGTATTTCACCCATTAAATAATCAATAGGTAGCAATTCTCCCATCACAGCCCCAATCTTAGCCAGATGGTCTGCCTTATCATTTCCCTCCTTATCCTCTCCTGGTGTTTTTAAATGCCCACGAATTTTTCTCCAGTATATTGTTAAATTATTTTCTGACACCAATTTGTCTATGGCTTGTATCATTTTTCCATGTTTAAGTGGCTTTTTGTTGTATGTAACCATGCCTCTTGCTTTCCAACCAGGCAAATACTCCACAAAGCTATTCCGTGCATAGTCAGAATCAGTCACCAGGACAATTTCACTGAACTTTTTATCAACTGCAGTAGCAATTGCTTTATAGATGGCTGCCAATTCCGCCACCTGACTGCTCCTATCCCCAATCCTCATCCCTATACTGGGGACGCCTTCACATTTCAACCAGACATTTCCTATTCCTGCCACTAATTGTTTATTACTGTCATTTTCAATGTGAAAAGCACAACCATCCACATATACAGTTGGCAAATCCTTGCATGTTTTTTCATCAAAAGCTTTGTGTGATGATTGTTCAAATTCCTGCAAACTAGTTTCCACTTCCATTTCATTTGGTATTTGTTCAGCTGCACAGTCATGTAAGTCAGCTAACCCTTGAGCAATTGGGCTCTTTCTATTTTGTCCATATCTCACTTCTACGGGAAAACCTTGTAATGCCAGCGTCCATGAAGTGATTCTGGATTGGGCTAGATTGCCTGATCTAATTCTTTTACTCTCTAAAAATTGCAAAGGTTGATGATTTGTTTCAATAATCACCTTTTCTCCCTGAACAATGGGGCGGAAATGTTGTAGCGCCCACACAGTGGTTAATAGGGCCTTTTCACATTCATTAAATTTCATTTCAACTTGGGAAAATGCCTTACTTGCATATGCAATGGTTTTGTGATTCAAATCGTGTTTTTGTGATAATACTGCTGACATACAATGTTCAGAAAAACCTATTTCTATAAAGAAATCCCTGTCCTTTATGGGGTATGCTAAACATGGTGCCTTTACAAGACATTCCTTCAATCTAGCCACTGCATCAGACTGCTCTCTTTCCCATCTCCAGGGAGTATTTAGTTTAAGCAGTTTAGTTAATGGTTGAGTGATTTCTGCATAATTCTCAATGAACTTTCTGTTATAGCCTGTCATCCCTAATAAACTTTTTACTCCTTTCACATCTTCAGGATCTTTTAATCTTTGTATGTCCTCTATTTTCTTCCTTTGTGGATTTAGCCCACGTTCAGTCACTTCATGCCCTAGAAAGTTCACTTTTTTCTTGCACCATTGTGCTTTTTGCAAAGATACTTTGGCGCCTGCTTTCTGCAATTGGCCAAGTATATGTCTTATTTCATCAAAATGGCTTTTAAGGCTTTCATTTTTTATCAGGACATCATCCACATAAACTATTGTTCCTCTTTCCGCTGCATCCGGCATGGCCTTTCTCAAAAATATGCCAAATTCACTCCCACTATTGATGTACCCGAACGGAGCTCTAAGCCAGGCATATTGAGTCCTGTCAAATGTAAAGGAAAATAAGTGTTGTATCTCCTCTGCCAATGGCACACACCAATATCCAGAGGTGAGATCTAATGTGGTAAATACCTTTGAACCATGTATCTGAGCTAGGCCGTGATCAATGAATGGTAGTGGCCATCTAGATACTGGTACTCTTTTATTTAACTCTCTTAAGTCTGCACACAGCCGCCATTGACCATTTGGCTTTAACACCCCTAAAATAGGCGTATTGGATGTGCTATGAATGGGCCTGATTATTCCCCGTGATTCCAAATTTTTAATAATCTCTGCCAATGATTCTAAACATGCCAGCGGTAGTCTATACTGGCGTACAAACACTGGATTTCTGCTACAACCTTCTGGTAGTGTGGCCACATGTAAATCAGTTAAACCACAATCATAAGCATCTTTTGCAAATACATCCTTAAACTCCATAAATATTTCCCTCAGATTGTTTCGATCCTCATCGCTGTCACATGCATCCGCTAAGGAGATCTGCTCTTCTACCATTCTGGAAAATTCTGGAAACTCTTCTGGTAAAGGAATCTCAGCGCTTTCCTCTAACTGTGTGGCTGTATCTTTTTGTAGAGCTGCCACTTTTAAATATTTTGGCATATCAGCTTCCACTTCAATGGGCTGATTTCCTGTTTCATTTTCATTTAAATTAAATATTATGCAATCCTCTTGATGGCAGCACACTGTCTCATTTGAATCATAAGGATACACAGAATGAATTTTAAATATTCCTTTGGGCTGAGAGTCCAGGTGTTCTGGCAACTCGCCCTTGGCATCTACATATTTTTCAGGAATATTCCCAATCACCATGTTATTTAAATCTGCCGTATAATGTGATTTTTGTATGGCCATTCCTAATGGGGAGTTTTCCTCTAAATGAATATCCTGACAACCTTTATTATTTACCATGACTTTTACAGATCCCTCACCAATGTCTACCAATGGAATGTATTCATAATCCAGGCCTTGCTGTTTTATGGATTCATTCAGGCATACAAATGCATCAGAGCCTTTCATCTGCTGTCCATTTTTGCATTTCAGTGTTATTGCAAACTGTTTTGTGAATGCAGGAATAATAGTATTTTTCCTCATTTGTAATTCGACTGCATAAGGAACCAGTTGTGCACAATGATAAGCCCTTCTTTTGTCTTCAAATTCAGGTGCCGGACCACCTAGGCGTGACCATATTTTTTGATTAAGGAAATCTAACACCATACACATTCTGTGCATGATGTCATTGCCCATGTAAAATTCATTTTGTGCTCCACTCACTATCCATATATTATGGTAAATTGTTTTCTGACCAATGCTAATTTTAAGCATGCATCTGCCTGCAATTCGGGTTTCAAAGTCTGGACTGTCCAACCCAGAAACATATTGGTTTTTAATCCTAAATTTTGGGATTTCTTCCCTCTCCATAATTTTTTGCAACAATTTCTCATTAATGAAACTCCTTTCATGTTCAAGTGCTAAAGTGGCTTTTATTGTTTTAAGATAATCATTTATACCAACATGAACCCATGGTTGCTCATCTTCCATGTGTATTTCTGCCAGAGTGGTAATGTGTTTTTCTGAATCTGTTTTAGGAACAATATTCTGTTTGCATGTTTTCTCTTTTAAATAGAAACGTAATGTGTGCTCATCTATGGCAGTCTGCCAATCTTTCCTTGGGTCCAAGTATATTTGTACAGGTAGTTTTTCATTGTCGCTCTGATCTTTGTCTTGACACATTAATATAACAGTGACACTAGGTATGCAGCTATTCTGGAGATATACCTCCACAGCATCATTTGTTTTGGCAACGGTGTGACATTCTTTTATATTGCTGTTTTGTGATTTTAGTTTCTTAGGCCTCAATGGTTTTTTGGTTAAGGACCACAGCACTCCATTCACCCCATCTATGAGAGGAGACAATCTTTTCAGGCAATCTGTCCCCATCAGAAATGGAATTTCACAAATAGATGTGATCAATACCTCTTGTTTCATTCTGTGCTTTCCTATTTTTATGTCAACCTCAGTTACACCTATGATGGGCACCTCCTCCCCATTAAAGTTATGCACTGGGCCTTGATTTTCCTTCACTGTGATCTGACTCTGTGGAGGCCTCCCTTCATTGATACTCTTTACCAGCTCATTGGACATAATTGTGGCCTGTGCGCCAGTGTCAACCATAGCAAAGGTGTGGCACTTTTCTTCTACAGTGATGGGTGCATAATATCTGTCCTCAACTTCCTCTAATACACATAAGAAGTGTGAATTCTTACTGAGTTCAGGGCTCACCTTTCTCAGATCTTTCTCACTTTTGGCTAAGCACATTGGTAAATGAAAAGACATTTTTTCCTCCTTTTTACCCATTTCTGTGCGAGATATTTTATTCATTTCTCCATGTTCAGAGGTTTTTTGGAGTGTGGCCACTGTTCGCCCATCCATCTGGGTAACATCAGAGACCACATTACAACCTTCCAACTGAACATGTGTAACAACATCATTCAGCAATTTGTCATTTTTTAATTCTGTGCATTTGTGATCATTTAGTGTAATACCAGCCCTTTCAGCCTCTTCAAAAATATGTGGCTCAAAGAATTCTTCAGGTGATTGACTTGTACCCTCCTTGTGAGTATTTCCTTTTTCTGTCTGTGTTTGGTCATTGTTTTGCTTGCCCAGGGAAGGAGCTATGGCATCCCCACTTACTCCCTGTTCACTGGTATTCCCCATGCATGAGTCATTTTTCTTAACTCTGTCCCTTTGTTCTTTTGGAATTCCTAATGTTTCTTTTTCATTTGTGCAAATCTTTACTGTTTTATTTAGCTCTAAGTTAAACCGTACCTCTTTTTTAGAAGTATTTGCACTTTCTATCACAATTTCATTTACTGGTACTTTCATTTTTAATCCATTAGTCACCTCAGAGTTGTTATGCAAAATTATATCAGAGCAATCTGTCATTTTGGCACTGCGATTATCATGAGTACTTAGTCACTTTTCGGAAGCCCCCCGGTCATTGCTATGGCCATCAGCCCCCTCTTTGGAAGGTTGTTTTTGCGCTGTATAGAGCTTTCCTGTTTGCTCAGCTAACATTTTCACTTGGGCCTCAAGGCACTGGAACCTTTCCATCTCTCTAGGATCCTCTTTCTGTGGCCTAGGTCGATATTGGTTGTTTTCCCCCTGATTGGATCTATTTTGATACCTCTCAGGTGATTGATGTCGGTTGGGATGGTTTCTGAACTCTTGATTCATTTGTGGAGGGGAGCGGGTTGCACCCATCCTTTGATTATAGTCCCCTGGTGGGGAATCATTGTACTGGCGTGGACTGTAGTTCACGTTTTGCCTCATGTCCTGTCTCTCAGATTGTGGGTACTGGCCCCTATGTTGATTTCCATTATCAGTAAATCGATCCACATATCGGGGCCTATCCTGATTACCATATATCATGGTGCTGGGATCAAATCTGCTCTGTGTCCCCAATGACTGGTAGGGACCATCATTTCTTTGATCTTGATTTTGTCTCTGGTTATTGTTCATACCTGCCATATCAGACCGATATCCTACCCGGGGTCTGTCCCCTTGATACCTAGGGCTGATGTAGCTCTCTCTATTACTAGGATCATGTGTTTGGAACATTGGTACAGGAAATGGCGATCTTTGTTGATTACCCCTTTGTTCAGGTGTCACATTATTTTTACCTTGGCTTTGAGCAGACTCAAGGGACATTTGGCTGACCTGATTTCCATTACTGTGGCCGAGGGTTCTTTAGATTTAGGCCTGGTATCTTTCATTTTATCACTTTCTCTACCCTGACAATAGAGTACCTCATATAGCTTTGTGCTTTGATGTACAATCCATTCAAGGGACTTGTCACGGTCAAATTCACGGACCAATTGGGATATGATGTCTTTCTGTAGCCCATAGAAGTATGCAGTTTTAAACTCATTGGAATTTGAGTCAAAAGATACATCAAAGCGAGAGAATGCTCTTTTTAAGTCTTGTAAAAATTGGCGAGGGGATGTATTAGGTCCAGCAGTAATTGTGTACGCGACTTTCTTTGCCTCCTGCAATGACTGAAAAGGAGAAAAATGACGCCTAATTTCTTTTTCAAACTCCAGCCATGTCATATTCTGCTGTTCATTTAATCCCCTTATGATGCTGGCCGTCGGGGCATCTAAAGTTAAATGAAAATATTGTCTGTACTGTTCCTTAGGTATCTGGAGTGCTTTAAAAATGTCATGCACAGCTTCTAAGTGATCCTCAATGCAGCATTCACCTCCCTTTCTAAATGGTTTGATCAGGGCTTTAATGGATTTCATTATTTTTATGGGGCTACTTGTTGCAATGCATGGAATTGCACTATTTTGTGAGTCAATCCTGTTTTCAGGTGTATGAGATTGGTGACTGCCCCCAATGGGAGTATCAAATCCCCCAAGGGCGCTGCAACCAAGTTCAGTCACCGGCCCAGTCACTGGGGCACTAGCTCTTTGGGCAGAGCTAGACTTCACCTCCACTCCATTGAATGTGGTACCCTGCCGCCTCTCCTGGGACCTGGGAATGCACATTTGCTGTTCTAAGTCCTTACACTTTTTAAGGAGTCTGTTGGCTTCATCATGCAAATAATTATTTTCATCACTCATTTTATTAATCACCTCCTGCATTTCGCACATTTGCATTTGGCATTCATTGAACTCTTTATTTCTCTTGTCTCTTTCTTGAATCATTTTAATCATTTCTTGTTCTGCACTCTGGAGATCACCTTCTTTTTCACAATGTTCTTTTTGTAAAATCTGCATTTCTGAAACAACCTCATCTTTATCCTGCCTAATATGATCCACTAAGGCTTTTAAGTGTGCCAATTCTTGCTCACTATCTTCAAATTGTTTCTTGCTTTTGGATAACTGAGTATCAAAGTCTCTGCATTTTAATTGCATGTCTTTTTGGCATACATCCAATTCTGCTCTCAACATTTCCTGATTTTTACTTGCCCCCTCTAATTCAGTCTTTAACCTGTTAATTAGCTGAGTATCATTCTCTTGCATTCGCAGGGACTTGTTTAAAATAAACCATATTTTGCCGCATAGCCGTATTAAACAGTCTTTCTCTGCACTTTTATCGGCTGCATTCAATAATCTTGTAAGGCAGACCTGAATTATGCTGCCTTCTGCAAAAATAATGTCTAGTTTTTCTTTCTGCACCTCACCCTGAATGCGGTTACTCCATTCTAACGTGCTATTCGAAGACCAATTCCCATGTGCAAATAACTTTGCCTCTAAATATTGCACTAGATCTGAGAATGTGGTTTACCTTTGTGACATTCTGAAATTCGTTTTTAGTGGCACACTGCTATTATAAAATGGGTTCCCTTTAATGTGCAAATGGCAGTGTGAGACACGCTTGCCACGCCCAGTAGGTACTCTATGATCACTTTCCCGGCCTGCAACGCACCATAAATATGTAGGGTATTTTGTGGAGATTTGGGGCCTGACGGTATTTTATTACCGCCGAAAAATAACTTAGCAATAATCACTCTTTGTATTCAGATTTGGCCATGTGCAACAATAATACAATGGACATGCATTATTTCAGCACCCAGACCTGCATATTTGGTATACGTGATTGGTGGTATTTTGGTGAGCATAATTCCCTTGTTTTATTTGTGGCCCCAATGTCCAGAATCCCTTATCTTTGCTTAGATTTTTCGTGTGATCACTAGAGAGACCTCAGACCTGCATTCTAGGAATACCACATTTTCCAGTGATAGTGTTGGTGTGCCACCATGGGCGAACTCACTGACTTATTTACGACAGAGAGCTATATATGGTAATCTTGTGGTAATTTCCACTACCTTATATACGGTAGGGAGCTATGTTCTGAGAGTCTCTCTTCCCGTTGGCTCATGTACCTCCAACGAGCTATGCTACAATCACTCACAACTGTTCATACTGAATCTGACATGCACACATCTGTCTTAAAATGACCATTGCACTGTTTAAAAATCTCCCCACATCATCAGCATTGTAATGGTAAACAATAAACATCACCCGTCTGTTTTCAAATATTTTTCTGTATTATAAAAGTTGTATTTAAACACGATCTCATTCTTTACAGAAATAAAATGGTACAGTCAAAGCATTGTCTGTGACACACTGCAAAGAGAGTGGCGGAGAACAGAACTCAAATTGCAACATTAGCACTTGATTAAGACACGCACAGGAATCCCCTTTCCTACACTGACTGCATATTTTCGTGCACACACACGGCTCCCACGCTTATGTAATTACCTTATCTGAGTTTTCTTCAGCTGTTCTCTTTGTGAATGTAGCTCCCTTGAAGATTAACCCCAGTAAAAGGATCGCCTTTCCTTCTCAAACCGGGGTCATTGCCTGGAATTCTCAGCTTTTTCAGATAGGAACGCCTCAGCCAGTGGAAAGGTTTTTCTTTCAGCTCTCCCCACTCTCGACTGCCAAATCTTGACTGTAGCAGGACGCAGGGATCTGCATTCAGTCAGGAGTCCCACAGCCAGGTCTTCTCCCCATTAATGCAGAAAAATGTCTGCCTGGAATTTTCCCCGTTACTGCCCACTAAAACTTTCCTCTCAGCCCTCTGTATGACGTGTCCCAATGAAATCCATCATCTCTCATCCTCCTACTCTTCAACAATAGCTTCGCTTATACATTTGCAATTGTTGCAAATCTGACTTCCTTCTTCCTGCAGTTACTGTGCACAAAAACACGGAGAATCAGGCAGAGAAGAGAAGAAAAAAAAATCTGCACACACATTTAAATGGTTTTCAGAGTATGCCTAATTCTGCAGTGGAGAACACATTTCATTAGTGGGTTATGTTAAATAAGGTTTTATTAGTCAGGTTAATGGTTAATAGGTTAGCTGTTAATTTTCAAATGTGTCTCTCGCACCATAGGCATTTCAGGTGAAAAATAGTGTGCATTTTTAAATGAGCACGTGTGCTTTTAACTGTAAAAATAGATTTGCATCTTATATGTTAAAATCGTTTTTGACTGAATAGCCTGTCTTTCCTTGTTAATCTGGTAACCCATATAGCAATGCACCGCACCCTTGTGGTGGTAATGCAAAAAAAATGTGCTACTTGTGCAGTAGTGCTGTACTCTGTGCTGTTTGCTACCTGTGTAGTAGTGCTGTACTCTGTGCTGTTTGCTACCTGTGCAGTAGTGCTGTACTCTGTGCTGTTTGCTACCTGTGTAGTAGTGCTGTACTCTGTGCTGTTTGCTACCTGTGCAGTAGTGCTGTACTCTGTACTGTAACACGCCAAATATCCTTACACCCCTTACCTCCTACCTTACTTGTTATTTTGCACTTGCACTATCAGAAATGTCGTCAGGCCTATTACCATAGTTTTTTTTTTCACATTCTGTATTGTTTCAAGGACTTTTTACTGAATGTACTGTATTTTCCTTTGCTCCCTCCCTCCTTGAAGCGCTTTGAAACACTTCTGTGTATAGGCGCTATATAAATAAACAATCATATCATATCATATCATATCATATCATATCATACTTGTATATCACAAGGGGTGACATTAGACCAAACCATCAGAATTCTTTTCTGATAGTGGGTCACCCTTCCAAGGTGGACAGTCTGGTACACTCCTATTTCAAAATACCCCAAGAGGGAGGGTATGGGGATACATAGTGCCAATGTGTGTTCCTGTCTGCTTTGCATTAAATCACAGAGCATTTGGGGATTGAAACAATTATCAGAGAGCTCTATATTCGATTAACAAGTCTGTGATGACAAGGTCATATGTGTGAATCAGTAAATGCATGACAGACACATGGCTTGGTGCTCAAATCACTGTTCACAACTCTCACCCTAACATTGAAATGTTTGTGAACATGAAACATACATATTTATTCAGACATCTTAATTAATTGGATTATGGGATGAAATGGCTGCAACATCAGACACTCAGATGAGGTGTAAGGGCTTTTTTGCTCTTTGTTTCAGGAGAAATTTAGATGAGGATTGGCTGGGTCTCGGTTTGCGCATGCCCAGTCACCAATACAGAAACATCTTTAGTGAATAATGTCTATAGACATGCACTGAAGTCGTACAAGAGACACCCAATCAAGAGGGAGAAATATACAGAAGGATTTTATATCTTACAAACTTAGGCCTGACCAGTTATGAGCCGATGAAGCATTTTAAACAAAACAGGCATCTGATACGTAGTATGAGGTCCACATTTTCTCAGCCGCTACTTCCTCACCATTACGCAGGCCTTGTGGGTTATTCCTGCATAAAAAAGCAGTACCATGCTTTATCTGACTGAGCTGGCATTATCAGCTCTTATTAGTGCTGGCCTGCAGCCAGTGTATATCATGGTGTGACAGTGCAGTTAGGGTGTTTGACCCAGTGCAGGTTCAATTTGGTGGAACTTCTGTGATTAATGTATGTGTTTAAGTGTGGGGACAATATGGCACACTTGTTCAATTTGCATATATTAACATTTCCAGAGAGATGTTGTATGGACATGGGACACATCAGACAAAAACAGTCATATCTGCTGCTACATTGAGAAACAGCACATAGATGTATTTACAAACAGGATGGTGACTTAGGCAGCATACATATCATTGCTGCACACATATCACAGCATTAATTTGCCACGGACTACGGTCTGCACAGAGACACAATGGACCCTACTGTTCTAATCAAGTGGCCAAGTCACATTGAATAGACATCTGGTAGTGGTTGGCATGTTGAGAAAATGAAGAGTTTGTTGATGCCGATGGGATGCATTTCGTCCATGTCCCAAAAGCAGCCACTAGACCGCTTTGGCAAGAAAATGGCAGTTAACCTTCTCAGGCATGTGCCGTTTGTGTCTAAAAAGTAAATATACATTACAAGTTTTTGTGCATCAAATAAACAAAACATGAGCCTCATTATAAGTGACCAGGTCTGGTAATAACGGTGCCAGTAATAAGTTACCGGCACCTTTATGGGACCGGGTCACTGCAAAT
Source organism: Ambystoma mexicanum (assembly GCF_040938575.1). Classification (NCBI taxonomy): domain Eukaryota; kingdom Metazoa; phylum Chordata; class Amphibia; order Caudata; family Ambystomatidae; genus Ambystoma; species Ambystoma mexicanum. The sequence goes on from NC_090934.1 coordinate 623,662,254, forward strand.
CTGCCGGTAGTGGCACTGTGCTACCAGCAGGCCTGACCTGCTGGGAGTTCAGGCCCCTACCAGCAGGTTTTTCACAGAAGCACCACACCCGTTAACAATGGGGTCAGTTCTTCAGGGTTCCCATTCCCATTTAGTCCTATGAGACTACATGGGAATGGAAACTTACCGTATCGCCACCTGTTGTGATATCCCGGTAGCCCCGGGATGTCAGTCGGCGGTAACGGTAATACAGGGTTGGCAGCAAAGCACTGGCGGGTTACCAACATCCTCATAATGAGGGCAATGGAGCCTCATTATAAGTGAACCAGACCGGTAAAAAAGACCAAGTCACTGCAAGCCTACCATTAGGGACACTCTACTACCAGCAGGCTTGACCTGCTGGGAGTTCAGGGCCCTACCAGCAGGTTTTTCACTGAAGCACCAGCACTGTTCACAACAGTGCTGTTGCTTCAGGGTTGCGACTCCCATGGAGTCCAATTAGAGTCCATGGGAGAGGGAACTTACTGTACCGCTACTTCATGTGATTCCAGTAGCACCGGGATGTCAGGCGGCGGTCATGGTAATACAGGGTTGGCGTCAGCCCGCCGGTAGCACCAGCAGGTTACTACCAACCTCATAATGAGAGCCATGGACATGAAGAACATTCTTTTCAACTTTTTCTGTGTGGCATGTTAATTCTCTTGGCAGAATGTGTAGATTTGTTGAGATAACTAATGCTTTGTGATGGCCTTCAAAATGAAAATGCCCCATGATCTGTTCTTATCCTTGTAGTTTAAAAGCAAACGCTTGTCAAATGAGCCATCAATTATACATTGCCCCCACTTTAAAGGCTCTGTCAACACAAAGAGCATGAGCTGGACACTGAGGGGGTGGCGGAGTGCTCCGGAGGGTTTGTGTCTCAAGAGCATCTCACAGGCTGTGTTCTCATATGCATTCCTTTATTTTATACAAAAGAATGCCTAGCATATTACCAGCGGCGTAATAAGAGCCAGCTGTCTGTGTCTGACCCTTCATGTGCCCACCCCTGTGCGCCTTGAGCTTTGCTCCCCAGGACGTCACCCCCTCTGCTCAGTCCAGGAAACGTTGCTGCTTGTATGTATGGCAATGGATTGCCACACACTTGTCATTGTAGACATTCACAGTGTCTTGCATGTGTATCATCCATTGGGTGTGACAATCATGACATACTCATTTACTTAGCATTGTGTGCATGATGTCACAGTCACCCATTACCTGGTCCTGGCGGCGGTCCCTCAACACGCCCATGTTATTCCTCATTCTTCCTCATTTTGCACTGAGAATGGGGAATATGCATGTTCTTCCCCCCCTTTGCGCTGACCCTTCCACACTTTGTGTAGTGTTTCACACAAAGCACGCGACACACTGCACAGTATGTAAGGAGCAGCGCAATGTCACACAAAGGCCAATCCGTGAATTGCCAAGATGTGTTTTGCGCACAGCAAAGTGTACTTTTCCTGCGCAAAGTGTTTTCGCGGCACACCAATCTTTCTATGAATTAGGCCATAAATGTGTTTATTCAGCTTGCAAGACACACTTCAATTGTCCAATAAGCCTTGGACAGATGTGTCGTTTTTAAAATACATTGGGCCTCATTACGACCCAGGCGGTAAGGGGTTTACGGCAGCGTAAACAGCGCCGACCCTTACCGCCTGATTCCGAGGTCCCTTAGCGCCATGGAGGATTTAACACCTGCTTTTGGCAGGTGTTAAAATCCATGGCGCTAAGGGACCTTGTTGTTAATTACGCCACCGTAATTTACGGTGGCGTAATTAACGCCTTCCCCACTCCCATTATGCCTTATGGGGCAAAATAGGAATGGGGAAGGGTAAAATGGGAAATGGGGATTTACCGCCCCACTCACATTGGAATGGGGCGGTAAATCCGCCATCCACCATGGCGTAAACGTAGTTTAGGCCATGGTGGTAAAGGTACGACCCAGGCGGTAACTTACCGCCTGGGTCGTAATGAGGCCCATTGTTTTGGAAAGGTAAATAGTACAGGTCAAAGAACAAGGAGCAATGTACATTAAGTTAGAAAGTGGAAAGTGCTACCATAAAACTGCATAGATACTGCGCCTTCGTGACCACAGATACCCAAATACATAGCTAACTGCAGCTGATATGTTGACCACATCTTGCCAGCTTTAGTCACATTTATGACAAAACCAGATTTGTCAAATTCCACTGAGCTCATCGTTCTAGAATGAGTAAAGCACGAATAATTGTATATTTTACCAACATGAATATTTATGCCCGTATTTTGAATAAAATGTGTGGCTGCCATCTGTAGACGTAACATCGTCAGTGCAACAATACAATTACCACAGGTTAAGTACCGTCAGAAATATAGGCAGAGGTTTAACATATACATTCACGCATTCTGATTACCAGGAAAAACCATGTTGTTAAACAAGACCAACTCCCAGCTGCGGCCACAGTCTGCAGAACCAACGAAAGGTGGAAATCTTTAGGCACAATACGTGGCATAGCAACATACAGATGGTGCACACTGACACTTCTCCTTCAGCGATTGGTTTACGCACATGCCACACGCAGGAGGGAGCATCAGAGATGTGTTCAAGGATCCAGTATCCAAAAAGTGGATTATTGTTACAAAAGATGATTCACAGTTGAACACAGATACACGCACTTACTTATATGTCTGATATCGGATACATTGAATTTAACACATGACTGCGTGATTGTCAAGCCATCACCTGGATAGTGGAGGGAACGGACAAGAAATGAAACGCATTCAACCTGGGCTTCAAACATCTTTTATGCAGTAATTTACAAATATAGAGTTAAAGCAAGCCTCCTTGAGATAAATATGGTAGCTGAAGTGCTTGTTTGTAAAAGGGGACGGTGTGTGTGCATTTGTGAGGTTATTTGTGAATTTAGAATTACGCAATAATGCAGCGTTCTGATCGCTGCACTGGGTGGAAACGGCCTACATCAAAGGTGATAGGCCCAATCTAAGTGTGGACTTTTAATGAGTACTGTGGGTCGTTATCACCGGACATAGCAAGAAGTGGGCATTATGTCCATAAGAAAAATGGGGAAAATTCCCCAGCAGAGATAAATGAGTAAACAATGTGAAAACACTTGCGCGTATGCGCACGTCTTGTGAGATTGGATTTAAAAATAGAACCTCCTCCACCCTGGAAATAGAAACCAGTGCTGCAAATGGGGACCCTTATGTAGTGTCCTGTCATTGCCTGCAGTGACACACATGATGAGATGGCACAGACAACCTAGCAAGGTCATTGTTGTGTACTTCTATGATAAGCAAGGGGGAGGTGTTGTGTATGAGCAGGATGTGGAATGTATTGTGAGTAGAACTTGGGAGGAAATGGAATGAGGGGAGTTCAGTTAAGATATGGAATAAAGGGGTTGAGACATGAATGCTGTCTCCTGGCATTATTTAATGGAAACATGATGATTATAATTGTCTAACCAGATATGATATGATATGTGTAAAGGACCGGTAGGGGGTGGTCTGTACTTCTGCTCTCTATATGGTAGAGGGGAGGCACAGAGGACCCCAGCCTAGATTCTCTATTCGGTAGCTATGGTCGAGCAATCAAGGCCTAGCTTCTCAGGAGGTGATGCAGGCTGGTTCTTAAGTACAGTGTAGTCCCCAAGCCCCCACAAAGGAATGTCCACACACTGTATTGGTTAGACACAGTCTTTATGTAATCAATATTCAAGGTTATGTACACTTATCATAATAACTCACTTTGTACTTAGGAAAATCAACAATGGCAAATATATACAATTCTAAAGTGGTACCACCCTTTGTATTAGATCTCATTAAAGTGCATCAACAATACTGTAACAATGTCACACAGATCAATAGAGTGAAACCAGCAATAGAGAGAGAAGAGAAAATAAGATGGTTGAGCAATGGGCAGAATACTGGCCCCTACCACTAGACACAGTTCTGTGTGGAGATCCCCCCACCTGGGCAACCTGTAAAATAAAGATATAGCACAAGCCCAGTCCATATATTGTTCTGCAAGTCTTATTCCCTCCTATAATGTTTTTACCCCCCCAATGTACCTGGTGGAGTCGAGTTCTTCGAAGAGGCGTCGACAGATCCTTCTTGAGCGACCCCCTTTCAAGCGGGAGTCACGGATCGTCGAGAGGCGTCGAGAAGCGTTGAGGAATTCGGCGTTCGGCGGCGGGGAATCGACGGCCCTTCTTGAATGCCTTCCCTTTCAAGCGGGAGACACGGGGCGTCGAACTTCCGTCCAAGAACTCGGCGTTCGGCGTCGGGGAATCGACGGCCCTTCTTGAATGCCTTCCCTTTCAAGCGGGAGACACGGGGCGTCGAACGTCCGACAACAAACAGGGTAGAACGGCGTCGATGAGGCAGCAGCTTTGATCCAAGCGGTGCTCGTCGACGACGAAGCGTTGGCGTCCTGCAAGGCAGAGGCGTGCGGGGCACCTCGACGACAATTGTTCTGGACCGCAAAGATTCGTGAAGACGGGGGCCCAGCAAGGGCGTCGAGTCGTTAGAGTCTTTGTAGTCTTCGGGTGGCGGGAAACCCACCGGCAGGTTTCTCCTCGGCGCGTTGGTCGTCCTCGACTTTCTCCGGCAGCATAAAGCGGTCGACGGTGCGGACGAGGGAGTCCTTCGATTCAAATGTTCTTAGGCAAGGAGTGGACGGCTCCGGTCGTCGGCGGCACAGCGTCAAGTGGTTCCCACGGCTGGGCAACACAACTTCGACGGGCCTCCAGCGGTTACACAGACCTGCGAACCCTGGTCGACGGAAATGGACTTCGACGGCGGCGATGTCCGGGTGCTTCACTTCGATCTCCTCGGCGGTCCCGTCTCGGGTCGGCAGCCTTTCGAGGGTCTGACTTCCAGGGCGCTTCGGTGAAGATGGAGCGGTGCTCGATGGTCCCTCGTAGCACGGGAAGAGGGCGCCTTACCAGGTCCTCTCTCGGGTCATTCTTCGACGATTTCGGCAGCCTTCGGATCGGTCGAAGCAAATGCAACAGCAAGTCTTCTTCTTCCAGCTGGACGTCGAGGATCAGCAGTTCCAGTTACTCTTAGAGTGGAGACTCAGCTCCAGAACGCTTCTGAACAATTACCAGTGGTGAGAGGTCCCCAGATATACTATTCTGTTTCTCATCCACACTGCTGGCACACACTCAGCAGCCAATAATACAGTAGGGCATTCATGCAGTCAGTCAGCCAATCAGGCACACAGTGCATTCAGGCCACACTCCTCCCTTTCAGACACTCACAACAAGGAATGTGGATTGGGACAAGTACCCAGCCATTCAACACTACACACTGCATTCAGGCCAGTTTCGGGCAGGGCTGTCTCAGTCTTTGTCTCTCATGCCAGAAACCAGACAACCACAACAAGGAGTGTATATTGGTCACACACTCCATTCACCCAGGTCCCACCCACAGGAGGTACCCACAACATACAGTCACTGGGAAGGCTCCAGTCAGTCTAGGTGGGCCTTCACAACAACACCATATATGGAACTTCCACCCAACAGCCAGTCAGGGGGAAGGGATAGAGTTAGGGCTTCCCAGGACTTTGGGAAAACAAGGTAACAGGCAATAGAAAGCAAGAGGCTACAGGGGCCATCTTGTTTCCTATCAGGAATCAACTGATCCCAATGGCAGGGCCTGGGTATCCCAAAATGGAGGACACCCAGAGCACCTGTCAAATTCAGCATGGAGCTGCCACCAGCCCATACCCTGCTCTGTGGGCCACCCACAGGTGCCCAAAAACATACACTAGGGGCACAGGGTTGTACCCCTACCCATGGGTGCCATAAGGGTATCCCATGGGTCTGTTCACCAAACCAAAAGATAGAGCTGCACTGCCAGGAGTCCCACATGGACTCCTGGGCAGAAAACACGACAGAACACACGATAAAAAGCAGTAAAGGACAAGGATTCAGAGGCCCTGTCCCTCGGATGCATTTCCAGCATCACAGTCGCCCCCCCCCCCAGACTGAGGTGGAGGGTGTCTAATCTCCCACGGGATAGACACCCTCATCCAGACGGTCAACAAACCTTCTGGAAAGGCCATCTGCATTATCGTGACTCTTCCCTGGTCTGTGCTCTATGGTGAAGTCTAGCCCTTGCAGGCTAATGGACCACCTCAGCAATTTCGGATTATCAACCTTCATTTGCATAAGCCACTTCAGGGGCTTATGATCTGTTTGGACCTTGAAGGTAGACCCCGTAAGGTAGGGCCTAAAACGTCTAAGGCTCCAAACTATGCTAAAACACTCCTTTTCAACAGTAGCCCACCTAAGTTCTCTACCCTTGAGTTGTCTACTGATGAATATGATAGGATGTTCTCTCCCTTTGTCATCTAACTGGGACAAGACAGCTCCAATTCCGGTGTCGCAGGCATCCGTCTGGACGATAAAGAGTCAGCTGTAGTCAGGCGCACACAACACAGGCGCCCTACACAGACTTTCTTTCAAGCCATCAAAGGCCCTCTGACAGTCTTCGGTCCAATTAACCTTCCTAGGCTGTTTGGGTGAAGTTAGAGCTGTCAGGGGTGCAGCTATGGTTCCATAGTCTGCCATGAAATTGCGATAGTACCCAGTGAGGCCCAAAAAGGCTCTCACCTGGGTTTGAGTAGTGGGAGTCTCCCAGTTCTGTACATCCTGTACTTTACTGGAGAGAGGTTGGATATGACCCCCTTCTACCTCATGACCAAGATAGGTAACTTTCCCCTGAGCTATCTGGCACTTGGTGGCCTTGATAGTGAGGTTAGCCCTTTTCAAGGCCTGCAACATCTTATCCAGATGTGTCAAATGCTCTTCCCAGGTGGAACTGTAGACGGTAATGTTGTCTAAGTAAGCCACACAAAAGGCTTCCAGCCCACTGAGCGCATGGTTGACCAATCTCTGGAAGGTGGCAGGGCATTCTTCAACCCAAAAGGCATGACCCTAAACTGGTAGAGTCCCTCAGGTGTTGAGAAGGCCGTCTTTTCCTTGGCATGGTCCGTCAGAGCTATTTGCCAATAGCCTGAGGTAAGGTCAAAGGTGCTCACAAATTTGGCAGCACCTATGGTGTCCACGAGCTCATCAGCCCTGGGCAATGGGTGCGCGTCAGTTTTGGTGACGGCATTGACTCCTCGGTAGTCCACACAGAACCTCCAATCCTTGGTACCCGCCTGGGAACTTGCCTTGGGGACAAGGACCACTGGACTGGACCAGGGACTGGTTGAGGGTTCAATAACACCCAGATCCAACATCTTGGCGACCTCAGCCTGGATGTGGTTCTTGACGGTATCTGACATACGGTAGCACCTGCTTTTGACAGGCACACTGTCACCAGTGTCAATTTCATGCCTACACCACGGTGTAAGGCCTGGCGTCAGTGAAAACAGAGAGGCATACTGTTGGAGCAAAGCCCTGCAGGCCCTCTGTTGCTCTGTTGTGAAATCCGGAGAGAGATGTACTCCCTCTACTGAGCCATCCTGAGGGTTGCTATGCAGCAAATCAGGAAGGGGCTCACTCTCATCCTCTTCTTGCCCTGAAGCTAGCAAGAGACATGAGACTTCTGCTCGCCGGTGGAAAGGCTTGAGCCGGTTGACATGGAATACCTGAGGGGCTACCCCAGAGGCTCACATGTCAACCAGATAATTGACTTCGCCCAACTTGGAGATGATCCTGAAGGGTCCAGTCCACTTGTCTGCCAAAGCTCTAGGCTTGGTAGGCTCCATCACAAGGATTTCCTGTCCCGGAGTCCAATCCACTTGCGAGGCTTTAAGGTCATGCCAGTACTTATTCAATTCCTGGCTGGCCTTGAGATTTGCGGTTGCCTGACCCATCATCTGTGTCATCCTCCGTCTGAGGCCTAACACATAGTCCCCCACTTGCTTGGCGGGACCTGGAGGGGTGGCTTCCAAGCCTTCTCTGATCAAGGCGAGGGGCCCCCTCACGGGATGTCCAAAGAGTAACTCAAAGGGGCTGAAACCAACACCCTCTTGAGGTACCTCTCTGTAAGCAAACAGCAGGCATGGCAGGAGGAGATCCCATTTCCTCCTTAGGGGTTCTTCCAAAGCCCCTAGCATGCCCTTGAGAGTTTTATTAAATCTCTCAACCAGACCATTGGTCTGGGGGTGGTAAGAGGTGGAGAACTTGTAGGTTACCCCGCACTCTTTCCACATGGTTTGCATGTAACTAGACATGAAGTTGGATCCTCTGTCAGAGACAACCTCCTTGGGGAATCCAACACGGGTGAAAATGCCCAGGAGAGCCCTGGCAACCACCTTGGCAGTAACAGTCCGAAGGGGTATTGCCTCAGGGTACCTGGTGGCATGATCTACCAAGACCAGGATGAACTGATGTCCACCTGAAGTGGGAGGGTCAAGGGGACCGACGATGTCGATGCCCACCCTCTCAAATGGTGTGCCAACCACTGGCAATGGCTGCAGTGGGGCAATGACACTGCCTCCAGTCTTGCCAGACAACTGACAAGTTGGGCAGGTCCTGCAGTGGGACTCCACCTCTACTCCCATCCGTGGCCAGTAGAAATGGGCAGAGAGCCTCTGCTTAGTCTTCTTGGTCCCAAGATGACCAGCCAAGGGCACCTCATGTGCCAACTGCAGTAGGAAGGGCCTGTAAACCTGGGGTACCACCAACCTCTTGAGGGCACCAGGTTCAGGCTTAGTGGGCTCACTAACAAGGAGCTCACCCTCCCAATAAATCCGGAATGTCCTAGGCACTTCTCCTTGTGCCTGGGACAGGGCCTGTTTCCTCAGTCCCTCGAGAGAGTGGCACTCTCTCTGTCCCTTACAGAAGTCTGCCCGGGAGGGTCCCCCTTCAGCTAACAAGTATTGAAGGTCGGGATGATCCTCCGGGTTGAGAACCTCTCCCACAGGAGAGTCTTCTGTCTCTTCTCCCACAGGAGTTGAGTTTGGGTTTTCCACTGGACTCAGCCCGTCCAGAGCATGGATCCCAATGGGTGCTGTCGGAACAGCAGGAAGAGAAGGTGTTCCCTCCACAGAGGTGGCCTTCTTGGTCTTCCTTCTTCTTGCCTTAGGCCTCGCCTTTGGCTCAGGTACCTGACTCACAGCCAGACCCGGGGTCATCTGTGACCTAGTGACTGCAGCAGCAGTCATGGGAAGACCATCCGAGATCAACCCCAAATCTACTAGATCATTTCCTAACAGAATGTTAGCAGGGACATTGTCCTGAACCAGGACAGGAAGCTTTGCTGTCTTGTCTCCAATCATGAGTGTGACTAAGGCTTCAGGCGATAATTTGGGAGGCCCACCAGCTAACCTGGTGGTTCTCAGAGGAGCACCTACATAGTCCTCTGGCTTGAGCAGGGTCCTGTCCACCACTGTCATGCTTGCCCCAGTGTCTCTCAAACCAGTAGAAGGCTGGCCATTCAAGAGGACACTTCTCAAAAACCTACGGGTGTTCTGTGGGATAGTCACCAGTACTTCTGCATACTGGTCCCAGGCCCCAAGGGACACTAAGAAAATCTCTACCGGAGCACCAAATGTGATCCCGGTAGAGGAGGGGAGGACAGTGGCCTCCACCTCAGACACGGGGTAAGGGTAGGTCAGGCTGACAGCCTGTACTCCAAGTGCCTTACCTTTACACTTGGAGTCACCCCTTCTGTGACCCAGAGCCCCACAGTCCCAACAAGTGCCAGGAGTGCGGGGTACGGTACTGGAACCACTGGGAGCCTGCTTTGCAGCAGGTGGACCACTACTCTTATTCCCACCCACAGATGACTTATCCCCGCTAGATTTTTGGATCTTGGGGAGGAAGGTTTAGGTTTACCCGACTGTGACTGCTTGTGGGACTCCTCAGCTTTCTGAGAGGCCCCCTTTTCTTTGTCCTTGTCCTTCCCACTGGAGTCCTTAGGGGACACCCGGTGGGAGACCAACTTGTCAGCCAACCTAGCCAGCTTAAAGGGGTCCAAAATGTTCTGGTCAGCCACATACTGACGCAGCTCTGGTGAACAGGCTTCAGAAAAATGCTCAAAAAACAAGAGGTGGGACAATTCAACAAAAGTCTTAACCTTGTATCCATCAAGCCACCCCATCATGTTCATGTGCGCAGCACTCACCCAGTCAACCCAAGACACATTCTCTCTTTTCTTAAAATCCCGGAACCTTTTAAGGTATTGGGTAGGTGTCTTGCCAAACTTGGCAATCAAAGCAGACTTCATACACTCATACTGACCCCTTTCTTCCACACTCAGCTTCAGAATACAGTCATATCCAGTTTGAGGCACTCTGCTTAACAAACACTTAGCCCAATCTCTTTTATCAACATCATGAGTCGCACAAGCCATTTCAAACGCTTCAATCCATTGGAGGATATCTGAACCCTCCACAAATACACCAACCAAATCTTTCATAAACTTGGTGGTTGGGGACCTGACACTCTCACTGGTTTTAGCTGAAGTCTCCACTCTAGCTTTCTCTAGCTGGATTCTCTGACATTCAGTGTCCTGGCTCTTGAGTTCAAGGTCCTTATTCTTGAGCTCCACTTGTTGAGCCAACTCCTCTTTCTTAAGTTCAGCATCTATTTCCAACTTGCGGTATTCAAAGGCCAATTTCATCCTTAATAACTCAAGCTCCAAGGAATTGCTGGGGTTTGGAACAGAGGCAGCAGGAATGGCGGCATTCCCAGAAACAGATTCAGCAGAAACCCCAGGGGCAGAGTCCTCATTGGTTGCATTCCCCCCCTCATCAAGAGTTTCACCATCAGTCTGGTAGTCCACCAGGGCAGCTATCAGCTCAGCCCTAGAATTATCCACAAAGTCTAACTACCTGGCTTCACAAGCACTCTGGAGAGCCTCCAAGCTCATCCGAGTCAATTTGCCATTTGCAATAGACTCCATTGTTTGTAATGCAGTTATCTTGTACACAACTAAACCTTAATTTAATAAAGTGCAGATATCTTTTGTAAGTGGCACGGTTATACACTGATTCTTAAAACCATAAGCATCCCACCGCTGCCACCAGTGTAAAGGACCGGTAGGGGGTGGTCTGTACTTCTGCTCTCTATATGGTAGCGGGGAGGCACAGAGGACCCCAGCCTAGATTCTCTATTCGGTAGCTATGGTTGAGCAATCAAGGCCTAGCTTCTCAGGAGGTGATGCAGGCTGGTTCTTAAGTACAGTGTAGTCCCCAAGCCCCCCCAAAGGAATGTCCACACACTGTATTGGTTAGAGACAGTCTTTATATAATCAATATTCAAGGTTATGTACACTTATCATAATAACTCACTTTGTACTTAGGAAAATCAACAATGGCAAATATATACAATTCTAAAGTGGTACCACCCTTTGTATTAGATCTCATTAAAGTGCATCAACAATACTGTAACAATGTCACACAGATCAATAGAGTGAAACCAGCAATAGAGAGAGGAGAGAAAATAAGATGGTTGAGCAATGGGCAGAATACTGGCCCCTACCACTAGACACAGTTCTGTGTGGAGATCCCCCCACCTGGGCAACCTGTAAAATAAAGATAAAGCACAAGCCCAGTCCATATATTGTTCTGCAAGTCTTATTCCCTCCTATAATGTTTTTACCCCCCCAATGTACCTGGTGGAGTCGAGTTCTTCAAAGAGGCGTCGACAGATCCTTCTTGAGCGACCCCCTTTCAAGCGGGAGTCACGGATCGTCGAGAGGCGTCGAGAAGCGTTGAGGAACTCGGCGTTCGGCGGTGGGGAATCGACGGCCCTTCTTGAATGCCTTCCCTTTCAAGCGGGAGACACGGGGCGTCGAACGTCCGTCGAGGAACTCGGCGTTCGGCGTCGGGGAATCAACGGCCCTTCTTGAATGCCTTCCCTTTCAAGCGGGAGACACGGGGCGTCGAACGTCCGACAACAAACAGGGTAGAACGGCGTCGATGAGGCGGCAGCTTCGATCCAAGCGGTGCTCGTCGACGACGGAGCGTTGGCGTCCTGCAAGGCAGAGGCGTGCGGGGCACCTCGACGACAATTGTTCTGGACCGCAAAGATTTGTGAAGACGGGGGTCCAGCAAGGGCGTCGAGTCGTTCGAGTCTTTGTAGTCTTCGGGTGGCGGGAAAACCACCGGCAGGTTTCTCCTCGGTGCGTTGGTCGTCCTCGACTTTCTCCGGCAGGATAAAGCGGTCGACGGTGCGGACGAGGGAGTCCTTCGATTCAAATGTTCTTAGGCAAGGAGCGGACGGCTCCGGTCGTCGGCGGCACGGCGTCAAGTGGTTCCCATGGCTGGGCAACACAACTTCGACGGGCCTCCAGCGGTTACACAGACCTGCGAACCCTGGTCGACGGCAATGGACTTCGACGGCGGCGATGTCCGGGTGCTTCACTTTGATCTCCTCGGCGGTCCCGTCTCGGGTCGGCGGCCTTTCGAGGGTCTGACTTCCAGGGCGCTTCGGCGAAGATGGAGCGGTGCTCGATGGTCCCTCGGAGCACGGGAAGAGGGCGCCTTACCAGGTCCTCTCTCGGGTCAGTCTTCGACGATTTCGGCAGCCTTCGGATCGGTCGAAGCAAATGCAACAGCAAGTCTTCTTCGTCCAGCTGGACGTCGAGGATCAGCAGTTCCAGTTACTCTTAGAGTGGAGACTCAGCTCCAGAACGCTTCTGAACAATTACCAGTGGTGAGAGGTCCCCAGATATACTATTCTGTCTCTCATCCACACTGCTGGCACACACTCAGCAGCCAATCATACAGAAGGGCATTCATGCAGTCAGTCAGCCAATCAGGCACACAGTGCATTCAGGCCACACTCCTCCCTTTCAGACACTCACAACAAGGAATGTGGATTGGGACAAGTACCCAGCCATTCAACACTACACACTGCATTCAGGCCAGTTTCGGGCAGGGCTGTCTCAGTCTTTGTCTCTCATGCCAGAAACCAGACAACCACAACAAGGAGTGTATATTGGTCACACACTCCATTCACCCAGGTCCCACCCACAGGAGGTACCCACAATATACAGTCACTGGGAAGGCTCCAGTCAGTATAGCTGGGCCTTCACAACAACACCATATATGGAACTTCCACCCAACAGCAAGTCAGGGGGAAGGGATAGAGTCAGGGCTTCCCAGGACTTTGGGAAAACAAGGTAACAGGCAATAGAAAGCAAGAGGCCACAGGGGCCATCTTGTTTCCTATCAGGAATCAACTGATCCCAATGGCAGGGCCTGGGTATCCCAAAATGGAGGACACCCAGAGCACCTGTCAAATTCAGCATGGAGCTGCCACCAGCCCATACCCTGCTCTGTGGGCCACCCACAGGTGCCCAAAAACATACACTAGGGGCACAGGGTTGTACCCCTACCCATGGGTGCCATAAGGGTATCCCATGGGTCTGTTCACCAAACCAAAAGAGAGAGCTGCACTGCCAGGAGTCCCACATGGACTCCTGGGCAGAAAACACGACAGAACACACAATAAAAAGCAGTAAAGGACAAGGATTCAGAGGCCCTGTCCCTCGGATGCATTTCCAGCAGCACAATATGATATGGCATTTGTAACGCGCCTATACACAAGTGTTTCAAGGCGTGACGAGCCGGGGGGGGGGCAAGGGGAGACAGACAACGATCCTACTAGGCCAGGTGTCATTCAGATCGCGCAAGTGCAAGGGTAGAGGGGAAGGGAAAAGTGCAAGGGGGAGAGCGAGAGGGGGAAGTGCAGTGCAGGGTTAAAAGCATACAGGATATACAACAAGGGCCAGCTGGTGGCAAGTGTGAGGTAAGTGCAGACAAGTGCTGGGAAGGGGGGCTGTAGGGATACAGACACAGTCTGGAGTGCAGGGGTTGCCCGGGAGGCAGTGCAGGGGAGTGTGGCTGGGCCAAGGACCGAGAACGGTGAGTGGCCCAGTTGCAGATTCAGTGCAGTTTCAGTAATTTTAGCAGGGGAGAGGGGGAGAGAAAGCGGAGGCAAAGAGGAAGGTTTTGAGGTGCTTCCGGAACCGGAGATGGTTCTCCTCAAGTTTCAGGGAGGCAGGAAGGCTGTTCCAGAAGGAGGCCCCTGCAGCGGAGAGAGATCTGCCCCCAACTCGTTGTATGGAGAAGCAGCTGACCCTGAGGGAGTTGGAGGTGGATGAGCGAAGAGCTCGAGAAGGAAGATATTTAGGAAGAGAGAGCTATATAACAATTGGCGACTAGGTAGTGACTGACCCACAGTGCTGGACTATGGAGGTAGCTAAAAAGAAAGCAATATAAGAGGAATGGATTGGCCTGTAAAGTGGATTGAGGAAGAAAATGTCCCACAGATCGGTAAAGGAAATACAAGGATGCTGGCAGAGTGAGGAAGGGACTGGAAAAGGAAAAGTGTAGCTTCCGGAGGTGGCTAGTGAAACTGGGAAGCAAGGAAAATAAAGGCAATGGTGAAATGAACAAGTATAACAGCGGTGAAAGATCGTGTAGGAGAGAGAGAGAGAGAGAGAGAGAGAGAGAGAGAGAGAGAGAGAGAAAGAAATGTACAGCGGTGGATTGTACATTAATAAACAAGTGCCAAAAGAATGATAGAAACAACAAACAACACTGTAAATGTTGTGGAATGAAAACAGAAGCACACGACTGTTATGGGGGCTGCTCCCCAGACACAGGTCGGGAGCACCCGACGAGGTTCCGTTGGGCGGTGCTCACGCCGCAGATGATGTTGTGGGGGTCACCACACAAGCTCCAGATCACTGGAGGTCCTCAGGTGGCTAGGGGCACCCAGCACACGACGGCCCCGGCTCTGGGGACACCCAGGCCGGGATCGCCATCAATAGCCATGCTCACATGGCATGACAACAGGAGAGGTCGGTGTTGCCCAGCAGGGGCGCCGGCCTCGTGGTGGGCCCGGTCCCTGGGCCTACACCATGCAGTGTTGTGCCAGACCAGCACACAAAGGACGACACCGGAGCCAGATTGTAGAGTGACTAACGAGCCGGAAGCGGCTCGTTTCTTTTAATAGGTTGGTCACATGGCTACTGCCACGTGACCCATTACAACATCCTGGGAGCTACCATGCTCCCAGGAGGGGTACAATGCAACAACGATGATGTGGTAAGATGCGCTGTGCGAGTTAAAAAGGCAGGAGGACGAGATATTGTGAACATTTGCACTGTTAGACTGCTGTAAATTACATAGTCAAAATAGAAGCTAAAAAAATGCTATGGCATGAACAGTAGATGATGGGCATCATTTGAACATTTAAACAGCGCATTACTCACGAGCATATACAGGCCAAGGCAAGCAATGACTCTGTGATGAGATCACAGTGCTAGGAGGAACTGCATGTAGCCCGAGCTTCAAAAAAAAAAAAGACCCGAGTACATGAGGAGACGTGTGGCCATTTTGGGTCAGATAATACTGTGTACAAACGTGATGAATATACACGAAATGTTGTGGTTACGGGCGCATTAATGACATGTATAAGAATTGAGGAAATTAATCCAGTGTCCAGCGCACGCTTGCAGAGAGCGAATTAAAAAAAAAAACAGACTAATACAATTAAATACTGATAGCATTCGTAACGTCACACACTAAATGAGGAATACAAGTCTGGCATCATACAACTGCTTACAAGAAGCTAAAAGTAACAGATAATTACAACGGACATAAAACAAAGTAGAAAAAAGGAAAGACAAAGAACTGAACTTCAGTGCATCATGGTGAATGATATGAATAAAAGATACGCTGTGCTTCAGGCCTGAATACTGTCAGTACGTGCTAGGGAAGCAAATATGAAAACAAGTGAAGCATCATTCTGAACTCATGTACTGTTAACACAAGCATCTACATCTGTAGCATCAGCGTCAGCATCTGCATCTGTGTGATAGTAAATTCTGAAACCAAATAGGTTCGTGTGCCTATTCAAACTTATTCAAACGTGGTACTAGTGTTACTGAAAGTGCACAAAGGCTGTAACAATTATGACAAGAAGGATAACAGCAAAGAGTGGAATTAACGGAGAGGCCTAGCCCCAGAACAATACAATAGCCCCTCCATTCCTTGAACCATGCATAGCGGCATAGCGGCATAGCTGGTGCATAGCTGACAAGCTGACAACGGCACATGGATAGAATTACAGCGGTAAGGCTGCTACACCTATAGATAACGGTGCAATATTTCAATACAAGGCAACTGATAAACCATTTCCACATGCAGGCCAAAGTGAGAAAAGACTACTTACCGATTACATCCGTACCCAGATACATACAGCAACCTGCGCTGTAATAAAAGGTGGAAAGAAGTCATTAATTATCCGGGTGCAGAAGCAACAAGATGGATTTGGGGCAAATGGAAACTGCACGCACAGATAAAAGAACTTATTGAAAAACTAAAAAAAAAGTACAATCAAGGAGCAAGGGCAACAACAGTGTGCATGGGCAGGTATTTGCTGATAAGGGAAAAGAGTGAAGTGACTGTCAAAAGGTAACCATGTTCCTGAATAAAATAAGTGGGGATACGAGAACAACCCAGGATAGTGGGATTCAGGTGCGCTATTTGCATTGTCCTGACCCATTCGTACTTGAGCCACATGAAGATCAAGGGCAACGGTGTCAGGAATGGATGGAGGATTTCGAGAACTTTTTGAGAGCAGCAGAAAACCAAAATGCCTCAAACAAAATGGACATATTCTTTAATTTGGTAGACAGGGAAGTGAAAAATGTGGTGATGAGCATTCCGGCTCAGGAAAGAGCAACTTATCAACAATTGATTTCTGCTATTAGTGAACATTTGGTGGTCCCTCTCAATCGAGACTACAAACGGTATGCCTTTAGCCAGTGCACGCAGGGTCCACATGAAACAATGGACCAATTTGCATTACGGTTAAAGGAAAAGGCAATGTATTGTGAATTCGCAAGCTTTAATGATGATGAGGCTATTAGGCTGAGGATAATTGAAGGGTGTACATCATCACAACTTCGGAGGCATCTTCTGAGGGTACCTCTCCCGTTAAAAGAAGTGCTGGAGTTGGCACGGCTCTACGAAAGAACTGAAAAGCAAACGTCCAATGTGGAAAACAAATATGGGTTGAATGCCGTCACTGGTCATAGAAAGAAGGAATTTCGAGGTTCACACCTATTCGACTGGCAAAGTGCATGTGAAGGGATGAGCCGACAGGACAAGAAATGTTATAGATGTGGATTGGATTTCCCGCATAGAGGTAGATGTCCAGCTATTTGTCGAATATGTGTGAGATGTGGACAGAGAAATCACTTTTGGGTCATGTGCAAGGTGGGAGTCTCATCACTGACAACATAGAGAACCAGGGCGTGGGTGTTACCGAAGAGGATGTGTAGCACAGTGAGACGTCCCAAGGCGAGATCATTCTGGAAAAGAGAGAAGAGAATATACAAATGAGTGCTAGTAAATGTATGGAAATGCATTAGACCCAGCTGGGACGTGTCAAAGCAGCAGAAACAAACCAAAGAGGAGATCTAAGTACAAAGCATTTTGAAAAAAAGGGGGGGGCATGGATTTGGACATGGAAGCAAGAAGGTTGCAGATTGATGTAGATTGGATAACTCGCAAGAGAAGAATTGAAGGAACTCATGTTCCGGTGAGTGAAAGTGAATCTGGATTGTGTAGGCAGAAACAACAAAAGAAGATGGTATCCAACCATGAGTCAGAGCCATTCATGGTCAGGCTTTTCGGAAGGCCCATAGCAAATGTTGTGAAGAGTGATGGTGATGGTATAGTATCAAGGGATACTTTGGATACTTCACTCTTCCATGCAATGTTTCAGGATGAATTGGAAGGAGAAACAGCTAAGGAAGGAAGAAATGAAGAACCTGTTGGTCTCATCTCACTGGATGACTCGTATAAAGAGCTATATGTATAAAGAAGAATTGAAGAATTGACCTGGTGGTCTCCTGTCACTTAAAGATTCTGGACATTCACCACCTTATTTGTATGGCAGTGGTCGCCTGCAAAGGTCTATAGGAAAGCCGCTGCATCTTATTGAACACATGTAGAAGTGATTCTGTCAGGCCAATGGAAGGAGCGAACTTCTACGATAAGCAAGGAGGAGGTGTTGTGTATGAGTAGAATGTGGAATGTATTGTGAGTAGAACTTGGGAGGAAATGGAATGAGGGGAGTTCAGTTAAGATATGGAATAAAGGGGTTGAGACATGAATACTGTCTCCTGGCATTATTTAATGGAAACATGATGATTATAATTGTCTAACCAGATATATAACAGTCACGTGATCATTGGTAATGTGGGAAGGACTATTCGAATGAAGAGTTCCGTTTCCGCCAAATCTCGAGTTGCGTGGTTGTTTCGCTGATATGTCCTGCATCAGCGGGTGCATGAGCTGCTGAGCAGGGACAGAATACTGGTGACGAGGTGGGCGAATACAAGCCCGAGCCAGCCTATGTTGCTGAAAACTGCTCTAGATTACTTGAGCATTGAGTGAGTGCTCCGCTCACTGGAGAAGCGACTGCTGGGCTGCCAGCGCAGGGTGGAGGCCACACCCCACAGTGCACGACTGGTGCTACCCACAAGTAAGGTGTGCACACAGAGCCCGTCCTCTGCTCGTGGCGGGTTGCTCTGCCGAATTGACCAGCACAGCGAAGAGCCCATGTCCCGCCACGCAAAACCAGTGCAGCATTAGTGAAAGAAGAAAAGTACTAAAGTGTGTGTGGCTTGCTGAGGCTCCTGAGGTCACAGCCCTGGGCTGTCATGCTGCAGGAAATCACTCCGTGACACGGGAAAATATTAGCCAGCAAGGCCCTGCCATTACCCACACTGGTGAAGTACACGGACAGGAATGCAGGAACCCCAGGCGCTCTCCACATAATAGGAGTGCGCATCCACGAACACAAGGGTGCTAATAACTGAAGTAGGACACAGAAGGACAAACCTTGCCACAGCACCAGCAGAGAGAACACCTAGCACATGGCTGAGGCAGAAACCGGGTGTGTTGCAGGGTTGGATGAGCCCCTATTGTCCCACTCTCAACCACCCTGGACCAGTTTTAAAGGAGCAGTTCAACCGCAGGTCGTGAAGAGTATCTGTTTGCCACATTGTAGCCACTAAATTGAACACTGAAGCAACATAGAAGCCACTCACCCTCCCAACGCCGGGTCATTGTGGATAGATACTGCTTACCGACCGGTGCCCAAGTCCTATGCTATCAGCACAGGAGATCGAGATCCGGCACCAGCCCCACTGCCCATAGCATTACAGGTTACGAACTCCTTCCTGGTGCCCACGCTTTTCCCCTTTGACACTACCGACACCAAGAATTCTGTTCCAAGATGGTCCAGATAAATCAAAGGGCCTCATTACGACTTTCGTGGAACTGGTTAACGGGCTCCGCTAATGGAGACGGACCCGTTAAACCCGTTCTGCAAAATTACGAGGTCCCCTCGCGGGACCCGGTAAGGACGCCTGGTAAAACCAGGCATCGTTACTGGGTCCCGCGAGGGGAAGAGGGAGCTAACAACGGGCCGGTCGTAATCAGGGAGTTTGACGTATTGATGGCTGCACTGGGCTCACAAGATGATAAAAGCATCACAGGCTTGCTTCTCCTCACAGCAGGCCCCGAAGTTAGAGACATCATATTTGAACTGCCTGAAGATGTTGAGTGCACTTACTCAGACTTAAACCATATCCTGGGCGAGCATTTTGCCTTTCACAAAAATGTTGACCACGAGCGTCACGTGTTTCACAAGACCAGACACCTGCCTGCGAAACAATTGACAAATGTGCTAAGAGCGAATGGGAAACACTGTGAATTCCACCAATATTCCAATGAGGAGTCCATCAAGTCACAGGTAGTAGCCAGCTGTGAGTCCATAATCCTCAAGAAGAAATTCCTGCAGAGGCTGCACATTCTAGCTGATACTACTCCTAGCCCAGACGACCACAGCATTGTAAGTCTCAACCATGACCAATCTTCAGATCAGCCCATCGGTCCTGATTAAATAAGAATCGGTGCAGAAAGTTGTGATGCATCCCGCCATGCCAAAGAACGACAAGAGCCACTGCTTCAGATACAAATTCCTGCATCAGGGCACGTGCCCTGCCATAGGGCAGCAAAGCTCTGTGTGCGGACGAGAAGACCACTTCAAAGCTATGTGCCATGCTCCGAGATCAACCAGGTCAGGGCACAGAAAACACAGATCATGAAGTTACAGGTCCCCCTCTCATCCTCCAAGGGACAACAGGCTTAAGCAGTATGACAGGAAGCCACACCAGGGATAGGTGCAGCGCAAGAACCCGCGACTCGTCCTCACCAGAGGCCAAGCGTAAAGGAAGGAGGTGTTTACACAACCTGCACATGGACTCCCCCTCAACGAGTGAATCGGAGTCACCATGGAGCTCAGAATGGAGGAAGAGGGTGGCCACAAGGGGGCGCATGAAGGAAGCTTAATCCTACTGTTTGCGCCGAGCATGCAGGACAAAAAAGGATTCTGAGCCTCTCCTTTAGCCCGCAGGAGGCAGAACCTGAGGTGCTCTCTGGGATAAGAGGGTGGAGGGCACCCCGCTCCAACTTTGGACCAGATCCAAGCCCGAATGGGAAAGATGATGTTCCCCGGCCCATGGTGGTCAGCTGAAAGAGTGCACGCCAAGCCCGGGCTGCGGCAGTCCCTTTCTGAGAGGGCCGGGGGCCCACGGGAGCCAAGAGTCACTGCGCTGCCCATACACCTCCCATAAACCTCTCAGGTCAGCAGCCCAGTGGCTCCTGAGAGACAGTCCAGGAGGTGACAAGCGCGAAGGAGCACGAGCAGTCCCAATGATGCCATCAAGGCACCACAGTGACTGGGGTGGCGCAGCCCCAGAAGGGTGCAGGAGTCCTGAGGAGGAGCACAGGCCTGGAGGCCCAGAGTGCAGCGAGACAGATAACACCTAGCTGGGCAGCCCCACAGAGCAAGGTGAGGCCCCACCCAGGCAGCGAATGACTTTGGGGGCCTGCCTGCTGAAGGACGCATAGTGGGGGTCCCGGGGTTGACCCAGGCTGGGGTTCTCCGGTTTGCAGCAGGATCCTCACCACAGGGTTATTGAGGAGAGGCCTTGAGGAAGGGGCCCACTATGAGCTATGGGCAGTTGCCCCCTCGGGGAGAACGGCAGCCTCCCCACCTACGGGGTGCCAGAGAAGAGGAGCAGGGGGCACTTGGGGCCTGCAGGAAGTGGAGACAAAGGGGTGGAGTAGTGTGCTGGCCCCATACACCGGCCCGTGTCTTGGGTTCTGGTGCTGGTCGCAGAAGACGCCCCACTACAGGAAGGAGGGGGGACCGTCCCACACCGACCTATTTGAAGGCTGAGGAGTTGGTGTGAGGAGTGAGCCAGCAGCAGGGATCGAGGTGTGCAGCAGTTTTGGTTGGACACCTGGCCAACACAGGTGGAGGCAAAAGGTGGCCATAAACTAAAAGTGCACTAGAAGTAGACTGTACCTGGGGGACGTCCCCGATCCAAGACCTGGGGGAGAGATAGCTGGGTCCTGGTGTGGTGGGAACAGAAGCACTGAGGCCGGGCCACCTCCATGCCAGGGAGACTGGAGTGGTGACTGGAATGGTGATCTGAGACCTGACACTGGTAGGATTTGGATGGCCCATTGAGGTCATTGGGGGCTGTCCCCAGGAGTCTCAAACTTTGCAGGCCTGGAGAGGGGGAGTTGAACCTGCTGCATCCTGTGAAGGGCCCTGTGTCCTGGAGAGAGTCCCTGCAGAGATTTCAGTTTTCTGGTGTGGTGCCTGGCTCCATCCTGGCCATTGTAGGGCCGACTTCTCAGGCGAATAGAATGGAGGGTGACCCAGCCACGACAAAGTCAGATGTTACAGCCCTCATGGAGGAAACTCTGGGCATGCGCTCAGTCCTGGATGGCAGGCTGGATAAAATGGATCAGACACTGGTCATGGTGGAGGACAAGATACAGAAGTTAGAGTCCAACCAGAACTCAGTGGATACCCATGGGCTCCAGTTGAGGTTGCAGCTGTCAGAGCTGGAAAAAAGGGACACTGAAACGGCACTCAAAATGGATGACATTGAAAACAGAGAACGCCAAAACAATCTACGCTTCTTAAGCCTCCTGGAAAAGGAGGGGGTAGATGGAAAGTGACATCAAAAGAGCTATCCGAGAAGTTCTTTGCATCCTGTTTGGTGATGACAGCATGGATTAACCAGCGATCGACAGGGCCCACCGGGTAGGAGGAAGGCCAGGGGGAGCTCGCTCAATGCTGGCGAGGTTCCACTATCATGAGCAGAGGACAAGGATCCTGGACAGAGCTAGGAAGGGGTGCTCCATTGACTATGTTGAGGCCAGGGTGACTATTTTCTAGTATTTATCGGCTATCACCCTTGCAAGGAGAAGGATGTGTGGTCTGCTTACCAATTGGCTAATGGAGAGAGGGCCGCGCTAACGATGGGGATTCCTGTTCTCCCTGAACTTTGAGTATGAGGGCCAGCCTACTGACTGGCAATGGAGACAGACATCCTCTGAGGAGGAAATGTGGGGGACTCACAGCTCCAAGCAGATTCCTTGGGAGAGACCACTGGAGGGGCAGCCCTGACCATTGCTGTCAAAAATAGACACACAGTCAAGGGTTCACACAAATTTAAGAAACTCACCACCCACTGTGGGATATACACGGCCCATGAGAAGTAGCAGTGAAATCATGGGAGTGTGTGGCCTGGATTATGATCATCCTCTGTGGAGGGAGGGCCATGATGGTGTTGTAAGACTGTTGGGGGGCTCAGTAAAAATAAGGGGTGGTTTGAGAGTGTCCAGTTGACTCAGGACCTTCAGGTGATTCTATCCTGACTCGTAGTGGTGTTGGTGTCGGGTTGGATACCCAGTGGTGGGACGTGGGGGAAGGTTTGGGCAGTTTGGGGCCCACCCAAAGGGATTTTATGCAGTTAGACATTTTTTCAGTGGTTCAGGAGACAGCCCCCTGTGGGGCAAAGGTTCTCTCTCAAAGTGGTATGATTTCTCTAGGGGAGGGATGGCTCAAATGAAAGGAATGGAACTGGAGATATGTCTGTAGATGATGAACTGGTGATTGGCTGCCTCAATGTTAGAGGGCTACACTCGCCTGCCAAGCGATCAACGGCCCTAGGGGAATTTAGACAGGCCAAACTGGACATCCGCATGGTGCAGGAGACACACTAGCAGAGCGACAAGGAACCAAGATTCGGGGCGAAACAGGTGAGGGAGGTGCTCACGGCCCCGCGTTCAGAGAAAAAAGGTGGGGTGGCAATAATTGTGTCTGCCAGCCTGGGACTGGTGGTGGACGGGACACAGAGGGACCTGGACGGGCGCTATCTATTCATTAAAGGAAGCCTGAAAGGTGAAAGGATTACCCTGTGCTCCATATACTCCCCCAACACAGGGCAGGCAGACTTTTGGGAAGGGGTTAAAGTTGAATTGATGATGTTTGTGGAAGGCCGCCTGGTGGTAGGGGGAGATTTTAAAATGGTCCTGGACCCAACGAGGGACCCTAAGAGATTGGGGGTGGGTGCAGGGAATACCTTGGACAAGGCCTCATCCAGGAGATTTGGGAACATCAACTGTGACCTGGGCCTTGTTGACTGACTGCGCGAGGGGGTGGAGAGAGATCGACCTTTCACATTTTTCCCGGTGGTTCATAACTCCTACTCACACATTGATCTAACACTAGTGGATGCAGAGTTGAAGGCGCTGGTAAAGGATTCGAGGGTGTCCCTAGACCCGTGGTCAGACCACGAAATGGTGTGCTCGATGGGACACCGCCCCAGGCTGAGGACCTTGGCAGGGTAGCGTTGTAATCATTTTCTGTTAAAGGATAGAGGGGTGTCCCAGTCCATATTAACTGGGATCACAGACTATTTAGCTTTTAATAATAATGGGGAGGTGGAGCTGCAAACTCTTTGGGAGGGTTTTAAGGCCACTATTCGAGGGGTTCTTATTAGAATTGGCTCCCAAAAAAAGAAAGAGAAAGAGGAGGATAGCTGAGGCATTAGATTCGAGACCAACAGCTGGGCGGACCCGGTGGGACGCATCTCACACTGTCTAGCGCAGCAGAGTTGAGGCTCAATAGGGCTAAGTTTAAGGCGATCCTAGTTCAGGACACGGAAAAGAAACTATTGTTGCTAAAGCAAAAGTACCACGAGCGACGGGAGAGGGTGGATGAAATACTTGCGTGGAGACTGCGGGAGGAGAGAAAAAAGAAGTTTATTGGGACTATAAGGGGCAAGGATGGGGTGGCAGTGTACAACCCTGAGGGTGTGCGGAAGGAATTTGCCAGGTTCGAGGATGGGCTCCATACATCATAATTTGAAGGTGACAAGGGGCAAATAGCTACTGTTTTGGATGCCCTGGCCCTACTGGGTGCAGAACAGGGGGAAGTGACCCTCCTGGTAGAGCCCATCTCTGAAGAGGAGTTCATCCAGTCTATGAAAGGGCTGAAGTCAGGGATAGCCCCAGGGAGTGATGGGTTCTCAGTATAATTTTATAAGCGGCTTAGATCCACGTTGGTCCCATATATGGCTCAGTGTTTAACGCAGTGTTGGTGGGGGATCCCTTGCCGAGCTCCATGTTGGAAGTGGTAATTGTGACAATATATAAAGAGGGATGTGATGCGGAAAAGTGTGCCTCATACCGCCCAATATCTCTACTAAATAGAGAGGTGAAGATCCAGGCTAGATTCCTTGGTGCTAGGCTGGTGTCGTAAAGCAGATGCAGATGCAGAAGCAAATGCAAAAGCAAAAACAAAACAAGACATATCCGGCAGCAGGCACTGTGGGGGTACAAACACTCAGTAGATGCCACCTTTGTCCTTCCTGTAGGTGCATCAGGTGTAGCAGGCTGACATCTGCTGGCAAAGGACACAGCTAACCTAATGCCAAGCAAATGGGGGTAAAGAACTACAAGTCGCATCAGCTGGGGACAAAGGACTGCAAGTCCCGGCAGGTCCATATTAACTGGGATCACAGACTATTTAGCTTTTAATAATAATGGGGAGGTGGAGCTGCAAACTCTTTGGGAGGGTTTTAAGGCCACTATTCGAGGGGTTCTTATTAGAATTGGCTCCCAAAAAAAGAAAGAGAAAGAGGAGGATAGCTGAGGCATTAGATTCGAGACCAACAGCTGGGCGGACCCGGTGGGACGCATCTCACACTGTCTAGCGCAGCAGAGTTGAGGCTCAATAGGGCTAAGTTTAAGTCGATCCTAGTTCAGGACACGGAAAAGAAATTATTGTTGCTAAAGCAAAAGTAC
The DNA here is from genome assembly GCF_040938575.1 of Ambystoma mexicanum. Taxonomy (NCBI): domain Eukaryota; kingdom Metazoa; phylum Chordata; class Amphibia; order Caudata; family Ambystomatidae; genus Ambystoma; species Ambystoma mexicanum. Next base: position 623,687,434 of record NC_090934.1, read on the forward strand.
CACGAGCGACGGGAGAGGGTGGATGAAATACTTGCGTGGAGACTGCGGGAGGAGAGAAAAAAGAAGTTTATTGGGACTATAAGGGGCAAGGATGGGGTGGCAGTGTACAACCCTGAGGGTGTGCGGAAGGAATTTGCCAGGTTCGAGGATGGGCTCCATACATCATAATTTGAAGGTGACAAGGGGCAAATAGCTACTGTTTTGGATGCCCTGGCCCTACTGGGTGCAGAACAGGGGGAAGTGACCCTCCTGGTAGAGCCCATCTCTGAAGAGGAGTTCATCCAGTCTATGAAAGGGCTGAAGTCAGGGATAGCCCCAGGGAGTGATGGGTTCTCAGTATAATTTTATAAGCGGCTTAGATCCACGTTGGTCCCATATATGGCTCAGTGTTTAACGCAGTGTTGGTGGGGGATCCCTTGCCGAGCTCCATGTTGGAAGTGGTAATTGTGACAATATATAAAGAGGGATGTGATGCGGAAAAGTGTGCCTCATACCGCCCAATATCTCTACTAAATAGAGAGGTGAAGATCCAGGCTAGATTCCTTGGTGCTAGGCTGGTGTCGTAAAGCAGATGCAGAAGCAAATGCAAAAGCAAAAACAAAACAAGACATATCCGGCAGCAGGCACTGTGGGGGTACAAACACTCAGTAGATGCCACCTTTGTCCTTCCTGTAGGTGCATCAGGTGTAGCAGGCTGACATCTGCTGGCAAAGGACACAGCTAACCTAATGCCAAGCAAATGGGGGTAAAGAACTACAAGTCGCATCAGCTGGGGACAAAGGACTGCAAGTCCCGGCAGGTTCAGCACCTTCTACACATGGGGAAACAGGCACACAGCACCTGTAAACTTGCTTGTCAACGCCCAGGCCAACACCCTGACTTCAGCGTATGTGCGATGAAGGAACACTTGTTCGCGCTCGACTTTTCCTCCAGACGGAAGCATCAGGAGAAGCTCCTGTCTGGCGAAGCACATTGCAGGGCCCAGCTCTCGCCCGAAGCAGATCCTTCAGGCCTGCATGCCTTAAAGATAAATGGCATTAATCAGGTGCTTCCATGCCGTGAACGGAGCATGGTTTTAACTCTTTACTGACCGCATGCCAGTGTTGGAACAGGCATGGGAGGAACTCTGGTTACTGCAGAGGCAATACCGGAGCATTGAAGGCACGAGGGGAGACCCAGCTAACACAGAGGCTATACCAGAAGTATTAACCGCATGCAGCATATGCTAAATACTGTTTGGGATTCATGTCTTTTTTCTTGATCCTCAGAAAGAAAGTAACGTTCCGTGATACAGAGCGCACACTAGCTGTTTCTCCTTTACCAGTCCTAGACACGGCTCACAGGCCTTTGGGAGACCGCAGGTTGCAGGGACAACTCACAGGACACGTGAAAAAAGCCCAAACTAAGTGCTGGTTTTCTTTACATTACAATGTTATGTGAAAACAGTTTTTATGTACAAGACAGCATTGTGCAACACAGTAATTAATGGTTTAGCTGCTAGACCAGCAGTGTAGAGTTGGTATCCAATGTTATTCATTCCTCATGTTCAGTAATAAGTGGTACTAAAGCAGGTGCTCAGCAAGTTGCCTTGTATAGGGGCACAGAGTTTAGGTGCCATGTTCTTGAATCAGTTTCAAGGGGCTGAGCAAGCACTTTATGTTCTCTATTGGTAACAAACCACACGAGGGGGAAACTCAGTGCTGATAGAAACTGAGTGGTGAGACCTCCAGTGGGGTTTGTGACTGTGAGTGCAGGCATAAATGTAGAAGGTGCTGCAAGGCCTCATCAGCACAGCGTACCAGCACAACACCATCTGGACTAGGCTCACAAGACAAGAGCCAAGGAGCATGTTTTCCCTGCAGTCCCCTTACCCATCCATTACTTTACCCTAAACCTCTTCCCCATCTACCCATCCAATCCGTGGACCCTAACCCTCTTTCCCCATGGGGGTCACAGAGGCCTCTGTGCCTACAGTTCCAGGCTCCAAGACCGCCATGGGGAGGTAAGAGTTTGTGCTGCCTCTGCGCGGGACCAAGATTTGCCTTGACAGTAGCACAAACCCACATATCTTTTAGCGCCTAGGTAGCAGGAAGTCCGCTGCCATGGAGGAATTAGCCCAGGTTTTGCATGAGTTAAAAGCCAAGTTGGCCGCCACACAGCATGACTATGCAACGCTGGCCACTCGTGTGCAGGTGCTCACCGTGCCAGGAAGCCCACTCCCTGACAGAGGCACAGCGGCTTCTCCAACCCCAATCCAAGTCTGGGTGACTACCGAACCACCATTGCCCCTAGCCACCCCAAAAAGGTATGGGGGGACCCTCAGAAATACACAACCTTTATCACTCGGTGCCAGTTACACTTTCTAACCATGCCTACCGTCTTTCTATCCGATGAAGCCCATACAGCGTTTGTCATTTCATACCTCACGGTGGATGCAGCAGCCTGGGCCATGCCTCTTGTGCAGAAAGACGATGCAGTGTTATATGACTGGCGGGGCTTCCAAGGAAATTTTGGCAAAATCATTAATCAAAAGGCAGCCTCTCTCATGAGAGATAAAGAGCTGCTAATGTTGAAACAAGGCAGTAAAGACTTGGTGACGTACGTGACCTCCTGTATTCGCTTGGTGGTAGAGGCAGAATGGCCACAGTAGAAAAGACTGGCTCTCTCCTATCAAGGATTGGAGATGACCGGAAGGATCTCATTGCACAGGGATGATAGATATGGCTTTGCATTTGGATCATCATCAAGGTGAGAGGCGTCAGGAAAAACAAAGGTGGGAAAACAAGCAGAGCCCAGCGAGGCTGGATTACCACTGGTCAGCTGTGGCAAAAAGCAAGAAGACAGCAGAAGCAGAACCAATGCAAATAGGATCAGTCCGAGGACTCATATCAAAAGAAGAAAGGGGAAAACGGAGACAAGTAAAGCTGTGTCTGTACTGTGGTAAGTCTGGGCACTTCGTGAAGGAATGTGGGGCCAAACCAAAAGGGACCCCGTCGCTGGGAAATGCCAGCGCTCGCCAGTGATTGGGGTGGATCTGCCGAGCCAAAGCCTTATCAACTCCCCCACTCATGTGTCAGCTAACGTAACCCACGCTTACAAGTTGCACATCACAGTCACAGGAGTTATGTTCAGTATATGGATCCCCGTTGAAGTCCGGACCAGTAACGCAGCACACAGAGGAGGTAATTCTGGAAATCCAAGGGCACAAAGAAATCATCCAGTTTGATGTCATAGCAGCCCCACATTTTGGACTCATTCTGGGTTTACCGTGGCTCTTGTGACACAATCCCGCCAATGACTGGATGCGTGGCATGGTGGACTTTTCTTCCGATTACTGCAGCAGTCACTGTTCCAAGGAAGGTGGACAAGTCATACAGGTACTGGGTGCAATGTAGGCAATTAATACTGACGTGGCGGCGGGTTTACCCCAGACTATGAGGAATATCAGGACGTCTTCAGTAAGGCAGCAGCAGAGTCCTTGCCTCTGCATCGGTTTTTTGACTGCAGGATACATTTAGAATCAGGAGCCACATGACCATGTAGCAGGATTTATGCACCAACAGAAGCTGAGAACAAACACCTCAAAGAGTACATCAATGCCAATTTACAGAACAGCTTCATATGCCGCTCCACCTCACCCATATCCTCGCTGTTGTTCTTCGTACCGAAGAAAATGGGAGACCTTAGGACTTGCATTGACTACCGTGCACTGAACCGTATCACTGTGAAGAATCGTTACCCTCTTCCCCTCATACCGGATCTGTTAGACAAGGTGCGTGGAGCAACCATATATACCAAGCTCGATCTACGGGGAGAATTTCATCGAGTGGAAGACTGATTTTAGAACAAAATTCTGACTGTACCAGTAGCAAGTAATGCCATTCAGTCTCTGCAATGCACCCGCTGACTTTCAGCATTTTCTGGACAAAGTTCTCCATGGTTACCTGGTGGTTTTCACTGTGGTTTATATCGACCATATACTGATATACTCCCAGACCAAAGAGGAACATATACAGCATGTGAAAGTGGTATTGCAGCATTTGCGGGAACATCACTTGTATGCAACACTTGAAAAATGTGACTTCCAGTTTTTTTAGGGTTTGTCTTGTCGCCTGAAGGAGTTAAACTGGATACCCATAAAGTAAAAGCTATCCCGGATTGGCCTGCTCTGAAGAACGTCAAGGAAGTACAATCAGTTCTGGGCTTTGCAAACTTCTATAGAAGGTTTATCCAAGATTTTGCAAAGAAGGTTCTCGCCATCACACAACCCCTCAGGAAAGGTACACAGTTTGTGTGGGATGCAGAGGCAGAACACAGCTTGAATCACCTGAAGGAGGCGTTCACATCAGCGCCGGTACTGCTATACCCTGATCCAACGCAACCATTCCTAGTGGAAACAGACACCTCCACTTTCGCTTTGGGCGCGATTTTGTTCCAGCATGACCAGTCGGGCCATTTACACCCAGTAGCGTACTATTCGAGAAAACTAAATCCAGCAGAACAGAACTATACAATAGTTGATAAGGAGTTAGTAGCCATCAGGGCAGGCTTCGCTGAATGGAGGCATTACTTACTGGTAGCACGACACACCATAACAGTCCTAACGGATCATCACAACCTCCAGTTCTTGAGGTCTGCATGCGCCCTTACTTCGGCCCAACTAAGGTGGGCCATGTTTTTTGCAGACTTCGATTTTGTGGCGACATACCGTCCAGACTGGAGAACAAGAAAGCAAACATATTATCCATGTACCCAGACATTCCGATGTCTACAACCTCAAATAAAGCAGCAAGGCCCATAGTACAACAGACAAAAATCATACGAAGTACCATCAATTGACTTTTTGAATAAATAGGAAAGGCAATTTCAGCTCAAGAATTGCACCAATGGGAAGATCCCAAGAAAGGACGTCATCTACTGAATGGGTTACCTTATCAAGGAACAGCAGTATACTTACCCACCACTGCCCTTCAGACACAAGCGCTAAAGTGGTGTCATGACTCACCATTAGCTGGTCATTCAGGTGTTAATAAGACACAAGAACTGATTCAATTACATTACTGGTGGCCAGGACCCCATAAGGAAGTTCAAGAGTACGTGCAACAATGTTAAGTGTGTGTGCGGACTATCGAAAACCAATGGGTCTTCTACAACCTCTACCTACACCTACACAACCATGGCATACCATTTCAATGGACTTTATCATGGAACTACCCTCTGACCAAGGACACACCACGGTATTGGTGGTGGTGAACTCACTTTCAAAACTCGCTCACTTTGTTCCCTGCAAGGCTTTGCCATCAGCTAGTGAGTTAGTAGATTTGTTTCTATAGCATATAGTGTGTCTACTGTCATGGCCACTGGACAAGGGGCCAGTCCTTCCTCATCCTCGGGGTCCAATTGGACCCAATACTGGCGCCAGGCTCATGTAAAAGTGTGCCTTGCACACTCTGTGCCAATGGCAGGTGCAGCTGGGCCGGGCATGGCCATAGAACAGCATTGGAAGGCACGTGCCAGAGTCGCTGGGAAGGGCAAGGTGGAGTCAGTAGGCGGGGCTAAAGGGAGGGGCCTGAGCCAGCCTATTTAAGGCCAACCCATCCATGTGTCTTCGCTTCGTGTTATTCTGCTTTCAGGAGCGTAACGCTCTCTGCTGTGCTTACCTGTGCATCACTGGATTCCTACAGCTCCATTCCTGAAGACATCTCTGAGGATGCTCCTTACCTGCTGCCAGCTGCTACATCGTTGTGTGCGCCTCTTACCTGATCTGGCTACCCCATCGCTGAGGGCGCTCCTTACCTGCTGCCAGCCGCTACATCGCTGTGCGCGCCTCTTCCTGAATCCAGCTTCTCCATCGTTGAGGGCACTCCTTACCTGCTGCCAGCCACGACATCACTGTGCGCGCATCCTACCTGCATTCCATCACTGCTGGAGCTGGAGTCTTCATCTTACCTGCATTCCCTAACTGCCAGAGCCGGAGTCTTCATCTTACCTAATCCAGGCACCCAGTTACACGGAGCTCCTCTTCTCTCCATTTTCTCTGCGGTATCTTCATCCTGCAACCGCAAATCATCATCGAGCATCCGGACGCCATTCTTCACCGTCGGCCCGCACCTGCGAGGGAAGAAAGAACACAACAGGTTAGAACTCATGCAAATAACGAATGCTTGGCCGCGCCATGCAAGAGACTAGAGTTTCCTTATAAAGACTAACTCACTTGTCACTGTTGAAACTCCATAAGTCTCTAGGGACTTCCCGGACCCTCCTCGGCTCCAATTACTTCATCGTACCTATGGGGGATGGAATGAGACATTGCAAGAATTATTATAGACAAAATACAGATAGTCTAATCGAACAATAGTCATAACTAAAAGACTTACCTTCTAAGTGGATTGGTCGCAGCTGGTCTGGATCAACACTTCCACGGACCAGTGAAGCAACTCGGTCCGTTCTACGCACCCCTGCTAGGATAAGCAGGACGGATAGCTCAACATTACAAAACAACTGGGGCAACACCAGTATCTCGAGCAACAGGCCCAGCAGCAACCCGGAGGGGGAGAGGATTCTGAGGAGTCAAGTCAAGGGAGGGCTCCAATCATGCCCCAACGCCCCCGCGGAGACCAGGTGAGCGTAACATCTACATGGGATACCACAGAATATAGTCTTGGATCGTGGATCACAGTTCACTTCCAAGTTCTGGCGCCTGTTCTGCAAGAAGAAAGGTGTCACCCTACAAATGTCCAGTAGTTACCATCCAGAAACAGACAGACAGAGCGGCTTAACGAGACACTAGAGCAATATCTGCGCTGCTTTACACACAGCACTGAGGGAGTCTGGGTGGAGGCCCTTTGGCTTGCTGAACTAGCTTATAACAACTCCCAACATGCTTTTACTGGGTATTCTCCTTTTTATACCACATATGGGTACAATCCACCTGTGCAACCCTCTGTCACCCAAGTCCCAGATATGCTACCATCAGTGCAGGCACAAATTGAACTCTTAACACAAACATGGGCAAAAGCACATCAGAATCTGATTACAGCTAAAGACATAAGCAAGAAATACACAGATAAAAATCATTGAGCAAGTCCAAAATACAAGGTGGGAGATAAGGCATGGTTATCGACACAACATTTACACTTACCTGGGTCCCAAAAATGAAATCCTCATTTCCTTTGCCCATTCCGCATTACACAGATCATAAATTCAGTCACCATGCGTTTGCAGTTGCCTTCCCATATGAAATACAGCTCGTGTTCCATGTTGCGCTTTTGAAACCAACTGCACCACATACACGCATGGAAAGGCCACCACCTATCCTGGGGGAAGGGTATCCCGAATACGAGGTACAATCCATTCTAAATACATGTGTGAGGAGAGGCCAACTGTATTATTTTATTGACTGGGTGGGTTTTGGCCCAGAAGAACGGTCCTGGGAACCCACCGCCAACATACATGCTCCTACGCTCTTAGCCGGTTTCATTGTAATTATCCGAATGAACCAGGCCCTTTGGTGGGGAGGGGATGTACTGTCGTAAAGCAGATGTAAAAGCAAATGCAAAAGCAAAAACAAAACAAGAAACATCAAGTAGCAGGCACTGTGGGGGGACAAACACTCAGTAGATGCCACCTTTGTCTTTCCTGTAGGTGCATCAGGTGTGGCAAGCTGACATCTACAGGCAAAAGACACAGCAAACCTAATGCCAAGCAAATGGGGGTAAAGAACTACAAATTCCAGGAGCTGGGGACAAAGCACTACAAGTCCCAGCAGCCTCTGCGCCTTCTACACATGTGGAAACAGGCACACAGCACCTGTAAACTTGCTGGGGAATGCCCAGGTCAACGCCCTGACTTCAGCGCATGCACAAGGAAAAAACGCTTGTTCACGCTCAACTTTTCCTCTGGGCGGACGCATCAGGAGGAGCTTCTGTCTGGCGAAGCACATTGCAGCCCTCGCCCGAAGCAGATCCTTCAGGTCCTGGAGCCTTAAAGATAAGTCGCATTAATCAGGCACTTCCATGCCATGAACGGAGAATGCTTTTAACTCTTTACTGATCGCATGCCAATGTTGGGCCAGGCATGGGAGGGACTCCAGTTACTGCAGAGGCAATACCGGAGCATTGAAGTCACGAGGGGGGACACGGCTAACACAGAAGCTATACCGGAAGCATTAACCGCATGCAGCATATGCAATTTACTGGTTGGGATGCAGAGCGCACACTAACTGTTTCTCCTTTGCCAGTCATAGATGCGGCTCACAGGCCATCGGGAGACCGCAGGTTGCAGGGACAACTGAAAGGATACGCGAAAACAGCCCAAGCTAAGTGCTGGTTTTCTTTACGTTACAATGTTATTTAAAACAGTGTTTATGAACTAGACAGCAGTGTGCATCACATTAATTAATGGTTTAGCTGCTAGACCAGCATTGTACAGTTGGTATCCAGTGTTATTCATTACTCATGTTCAGTAATAAGTGGCACTAAAGCAGGTTATGTGCTCTATTGGTAACAAACCACACAAGGACGAAACTCAGTGTTGATACAAACTGAGTGGTGAGACCTCCAATGGGGTGTGTGAATGTAGAAGGTGCTGCAAGGCCTCATCAGCACAGCGTACCAACACAACGCCAGCTGGACTAGGCTCACAAGACAAGAGCCAAGAAGCATGTTTTCCCTGCAGTCCCCTTACCCATCCATTACTTCTCCCTAACCCTCTTCCTGGGGTACCTAGTACCCTCTACCCATCCAATCCATGGACCCCAACCCTCTTTCCCCGTGGGGGTGGCAGAGTCCTATGTTCATACAGTTCCAGGCACCAAGGCACCAAGAACCTCAGGGCGAGGTAGGAGGTTGTGCTGCCTCTGCGTTGGACCAAGAGTTGCCTTGAAAGATGGAGGGATTTATGGCATCCCTGATTCATGGGGATCAAGTGGGCTTTATAAATGGTAGATAGGGCACTAATAACATCAGCAAAACAATGAATTTGCTGTAATAGGCCCAAACCCAGATGAGTGACGCATGTTTTGTCTCTGTGGACTCCGAGAAGGCCTTCGAAATGGTGGAGTGGCCCTTTATGAAGTCGGTACTAAAAATAATGGGCCTTCGGCAGGGATTTTTTAAGAGGGTGGAGGCGAAGTACACACAACCGATGGCACGAGTGTCGGTGAATGGTATCATGTCTGATGCATTCTGATTGATGGATGGGATGAGGCAGGGGTGCCCCCTCTCGCCGCTGCTGTATGCCCTCACAATGCAGCTGCTATCGATTGCAATCAGGGCCAACCAGGGGATCAAGTGCATTAGGTGTGGGGAGGTGGAGTTCAAATTGTCACTCTTTGCAGACAATATCTTGGCATATCTCACTGAGGTGAGCTCCTTGCTCCCTAAGTTCTTGGAACAAATACAGAGCAATGGGCATCCCTAAGGCCTGAAAATCAATGCAGATAAATGCACCATTATGTCCGTGGGTCCAGGATGCCCTGTTTCAGAAGGCTGAACCTGATACTCGGGGATGAGGGTCGAACGACCCCGAACCAAGTACCTGGAGGTAATGTTGTTGAGAGATCTCTCCGGCCTTGCAAAAGCAAACTTTGACCTGATATTACTTAAGATTAGAGAGGACCTCCAGATGGAGGCCCCTGACCCTGTCATGGTATGGGTGGATGGTAGCGGTGAAAGTTAATGTCCACCTCAGGCTGCTCAATCTGTTTACCGCCCTTCCGTTGAGACTCCCAGAAGCTTTCTTTGGTGAGCTGAAGGGGGCATTATCTAGATTCATCTGGCAGAATAAGAGATTGGGAGTGAAGTGGGTTACTCTGATGCTCCCATGGGATCAGGGGGGTTTTCGCTTACCAGACCCGTATCTATACTATAAAGCAGCCCAGCGGAGAGTTCTACCGGAACACTCAAGGGAGATGCTTAGGACTTACTGGTCTTACTTGGAGGACTTGGAAATGCACCCATTGAGGGACTACCTGTGGGCCATATTTAGGGATATTCCGAGAGCTGCGAGAGAGCACTCCACACTGGGCATCCTGTGGCACCTGTGGAAGAACAGCAGTGCTAACAGATCACTTTCAACTTGGCCCTCACCTATGGAGTTGGTGTGGGGTCCCATTCCACCTGACGAAGCAGGGGATGCGGTGCACCCAGCAGTGGGTGAATGGGGGTTTGCAGAGGGTGGGACAGTTGTTTTGGTAGGGTCTCTTTAGGGGCTATGAGGAAATCCAGGAGGACTGGGTCAGGATAGGATTTAGATTTTTTAATACTTAGGGCTGAAGGGGGTGTTTACCGACCCGAAGTGGGATGCCCAGCTCTCCAGGAATCTAACCCAGTTTGAGAAATGGCTAGATGGGACCACCACCCAGAATGGGCCATCACTCTAGCATATATAACATGCTGATTTCAACTCCAGTGGTGGGGAGATACACCTTTAAGAGATATTGGTTGGGATAACTAGTGGGGGGTGAAGTTACGGATGAGGACCGGGCTAGAATCTTGTGGGTGACATTCCACAGCAATCTATTCACCTCCGCCATCGAACATAACTTTAAGATGCTGCAAGGGTGGCATAGAGATCCACTGAAAATCTCAAGAATGTTTGCAGGTGCCTCACCCATGTGCCCCAGAGGTTGTGGTTTGGTGGGGTCCATCGCCCACATGTAGTGGAAATGTTCCAAAATGTGCATCTTCTGGCAGGAGCTCCTTAGCTGGATCAAGGACCTTGTGTGGGCCCAGCTGTGCCTTGACCCGCTCCAGATACTGTTAGGAATCCTGACCAAGGACTATGGGGTGTACTGATCGCCTAGGGTATGTGAGGCAATGTTACGGGCCGGGTGGCTGGCAGTGGCCCAACATTGGAAGGTGGGGAGAATACCCACAAGACGGGAATGTGAATGTAAACTGTGTAACGAAATTGAAATGGAGAGGCTGACGGCCATTGTAAATTACTATGGGGAGTCCTTTTTAGATGAATGGGGCTCTTGCTATCCAGCATGGTGGGTGATAGAGACTGACCGAGAAGCTGTAAAGGTGCTGATGAGGTTCGCTGTGATGACCCAAAAGAGTGGAGCCAATCCAATAGACTCTAGTCCACTCAACGTAACATGTGTTACTATGATTCCATGCCTGAGAGGTTTTATTGTTGATTGAACGTTTGTTGCCTGAATGCACTTCTTGAGAGACAGGGGTAGAGGGAGTGCGTAGGGGAGAAGGGACCTCCTTTGTTGGATATGGTTGTAAGAAACACTGTTGTCATTCATTGTCCAAATGCGAATAAAAACTAAATTTAAAAAAAGAATGGATGAAGAGAGGATACCTCTACACCTTGGTGAACCCCAGTGCGATGGTACATAGCCCAATACTACCACTCACTATGAGAGAGAGAGTCTTCGACTTCCTGATAGACTCAGTTGCAACTGTAAACTTGGTGCCTGAAAGGGGATACAGACAGCTGGCACAGGCCCCTCACCTCAGGAAGGCTCAAGTTGATTTATACTCCTATGGTACAAAGCAACCACTGCCCTGCATCGGGGCCTTAAAGCCACCTGCACTTACAGGACAAACAAGACCGCATGACCATCCATATTATCAAGGCCAAAGCAGCCTGCGGCTTCATCCTTATCTTCAGTTCTGCCATCCAGATGGGGTTCACCGAAATCCTCTACAACCGGATGGCCAGGAAATACATCTCACCAGCGGCCAAAAATGAAACACCCTTTCCAGCATTATTTATTGGGGATCGGGAAACTGATTGGGAAACTGAAGGGAAGAAGATGGCACTCTCACAGGCAAAAGTGGTACTTCTAACAGTTACATTTGGAACAGATAGTCATTCTCATCAACTTGAGAAGGTGCACAAAGCGCTAAGAACAGAGCTGGGTACCAGGCCTGGGGAGATCAGCTCCAGACAATCAGGGAAGAGAAATCTAGGGGTGAATGGCAGAAGGAAAGGGCCAATGGTAATCCTATGACCCTGCAACAATATAATAGTTTCCTAGGGAAGGGGCAGGCCAGCCACCTGACATCTGAGGACCAATAACACAGTATCTATAGGTTTAGTCCATAAGAGATACTTCCCCCAACCACCCAACCAAGCAGACTCTTAGGTTTTTGGGGAAGGGCCCATTTTGTGACATCGGCATGTTACAAAATTGCCTGACATGGGCTCGGGAGCAGTGATTCTGGGAATTTTCGAATGTCCTTTATGATCCCTGTCTGTTTGTGGAATAAACAGCAGTTCTAAATTGACCTTGGCTGAGTCCTCCATTTGTATACTGGAAGAGGGTTGTTGGGCCGTCGGAGCTGAGACAGTGAGCCGTGTGGTAACCCCCAGACCTCTGGCATACCTAAGCCAACAAGTTCGTAGCAGGGGTATGGTTGGCAATGACCGTTCGGCATAAGCCGTCTCTTCTGCTGCAGTGCCTGAAGAGCTGCGGGGCACATTGTGGAAAATGAGCCCTATGGGGAGATGCACCCCTGTGCAAAGGCTGTCAGGGTCCAGCTTGGAAATATCCTGCTTGCGGTCCATGAGGAGCCCAGCAGACCAGAAAGGTGACTTGGCAGCTTTGGGGGAACCAGTAGCTGAACAGCATCAGCAGATCACAGAGTGTGAGTATTGGCTCTACCACACGGAATCTGAGGGTGGTGGTAAAGTATTGTTGGGTGTGGGGTAGTAACAAGTATTGTTGAGTATCTTTTGAAGTATTATCAAATATTGTTTAGTAGTGTCTAGTATTGTAAAGCATAGTAGGGAAAGGAGAAGAGGTAGATGTCATTTCTTTGGTTATGGAACGTTCGGTCTTGAGGTAAAAGGTTCTGGTGAATAACCTAGACAATTGACTTAAGGGTACTGATGACAGAAGTTATGTGAATATTGGACTCCCTGTGTATTGGGCCTCTTAGCTTAGGTCATTGATGATGGTATCGCCGTGTCAAGGCTTAGCAAAGGGAGCTAGCCTAGATTGCGGAAGGTGGTCTTCTGGTTAAGTCTTGCTGAGGCATTTTATCTACAAGGCGATGCTGCAGGTACAGGTTGAACACAAGAAATATTGGTATCCCCTGTTAGGAGGCAGGAAGACAACTGTGGGTTCGTGTTGGGGTTGTGAAAATGTTTGTGCAATGAGAAATTAGTATTGTGAGCCATATAAGGGGTCTCTAGCACTCCCTTATTTAGTGAAGTGGTGATGTCACCCATAGGCCTGTGCATAGGACTGGGATTGCACGAGAAGGTGCAGAATTTGGTGCTGAGAATTTCAAATTGACAGAGTAGGTTGTTCAGATTGGTGGGTGTGCCTGTCGAGGCAAAGTGTTATGAAGGGCGGTTCGCAGAGCACACCTGACAGGTTGATTGGGAGCCAGAGAGTCTCGGGAAGAATTGATGAGAACTGGCATTTGTAAAATTAATTAAACTGATTTCAAAGTATTTTTGGGGCTATTATAATAACGGAAGTATCGAAAGCCTCAATTTCAGATCAAGTAACTATAAAACAATATCAGGGGAAGTGCAGGGGGTTATGCCCCTACAACACCTATGTAAGGCCCTTCCACAATATAAGGACATGATTTGTAAATATAGCGCAGAATGGAAAAAAAGAACAGAAGGTAAATTTACTAAGCCATGGCCACAATTCAGAAGTTTCTCCTAAAATGTGCAGCAACCATAACAGAGACATATACAAGACACCTATAAGAGGAAGAAGTTGACCAATCGCATGGCAATATTCGAGCTCTTGAAAATGCTCCAGGATGTCGAGGGGGAAGTAGCAAGGCATCAATGTATGCTCAGCCAGCAGGAGACACTCAGTGCTGTGTCCTCTGCACCCCGGTCCGCCACCTCTTCCTGAGCACAGGAAAGAAGGGGCTGCAGCAGGAGCGCAGGGGTTATACCCTATAAGGGAGCTGCAGGAAGCGGAGGGGCACATAAATCCAATATTTCAACCTCCACCATACACCAAGGATGAGAGGTAGAAAGTGGTCAGAAAGAAAGATGGTGGTAGAATGTCAAGAGAGGGAAGAAAGGGAATTGCACGAGACAGTGCGAAGAGACATGCAAAGGGAAGAAGAGAGCAATGACAGATGAGGAGTCGGAGGGAGCTCGAAGAGTTAAAGAATCAATGGGAGAATATGAGAAGGAAAAGCAAGTTTTAGTAAGAAGGGAAAGGAGAAAGTGGGAAATAGAGCGACTCGCAAGAGAGCGCATATGCAAGGTGGAGGAGCACACAGTGAGAGACATAGGAATAAAGTCGGGAATGGGCACGATAGATGACAAGGTGGGAGAGGAGACAGGCGAACGGAGCAAGACCGCAGCTCCACACAGGACAGCATGGCCACACCATCGGACATGACTGAAGGGGGTCATCCGGGAGGGGGGACAGCTGGAACTTAATCGACTTTGAGGGGAAGCTCAGCCAACACACAACCTCAAGGAGGCTTAAGCTTGCGGACGATACTAACACTGACATGTGGGACACCAAATTAGACGAGGACGTAGCGGGAAGTGAGGACGAGGGAAAGGGACGACGCAGGCATTGATCGATGTGGAGAAGCACAGATAGAAGAATGGCATGGGAAATAGGAAGAGACACAGGGAGATCTAGGGGTGACAAGGACGAGAGAACACAACAGTCTAGGGACGCATCACGCAGCATGGATGACCTAATACCATATGTGCAGAGGCTTAGAGACTTTCCTGGACAAAGAAAGGGAGCACCGGCAAGGGCATCTACTGACACTAAAGACAGTGAGAGATCAGGTAGACAGATCAGGCTGACACAAGGACAAATGGGGAGATCAGGTTTACACATTTGGCCTAATTGGAAAATGGAGGGGGCGGCTTCAATACAAACCATGGAAGCATAAATATAAGGAAAACCTGAGGTGTAGACTACCCTCATTAACTTCGGGTGTGCAGAAATTGGTATACGAAATGGAAACAATGACAGGGGGACAGAAATTAGCAGTGGGAGACGTAAAGGGGCTATTGGTGGTGATCCTCGGGGAAGCCGCTGATGACCTATGGAAAAGGGCAGGGTACTCAGGATTAACCACTCAGGACAAAGCACACAATGGCGCCCCATTTGCTAACTGCCGAGCGGCCACATGGAAAGCTCTATGGACACAGTACCCAGATACGTCAGACATCAGTACGATTATGGCACTCAGAACCTTGGAAGATGAAGACCCTTTACAATATATTCCGACTGTTCAAGAGCTCTTGTGCCTTGAAACACAAGAACTGTTGGATAAAACAGTGGCATTATGTTATCGTATAGTATGCCAGGTGTTACCAGAACAGGTGCAGAGTCAACTAAAGAAGCGGGTGGGGAAGGAAGCAAAACCATGGTAAGAAGTACAACTCACAATAGTACTTTACTGTAGGTTAATGCAAGAGAACGCAAGGAAAAATTGCAAGGAAAGAAAACAGCAGGAGGCATAGTTAGTACCAAAGAAGCTATCTAAATATGCCAATGAAGAGGTGGAATTAACAAGCATGGCAGGACAAGGGGCACCACAGACGCAGTACGCACCACCGCCCATGGGAGGTGGGATCATGGGGTTGTTAGGCAGAATCATATGCAGTACCCTTTGGGAACACCACACACAATTAAGACTACAAGTGCAAGTACAAATTCACCTTTGGTACAAGCCTGTACTACACAGTAAACTGGTAGTGATGGCTGAGATGGCAGACTTATCTCACGAGTAAAGTGAGCAGTATCAACAGTTACACAAAGGACAGCAATTACTATGGTTCAAACACACACTGACTCAAGATTTCTGAGCAAAAGAATATACATGTATTTACACATTAATTTGTAAAATAGTTCACTAAATAAAGCAGCAGAAAAATCACACTCTTTATACACTACACAACACACAATGAATTCTGTTAAGCTCAAAATGAAGTGTGAGCAAAATGGCACTCCAGCAATTTAAAAAGGGAGGGAAAGACAAGGTTATACAGAAATAAGCAGCACCAACAAGTAAGTAGGCAGGGCAATCTAGAAAAGGCTTGCAACAACTAGGATTCAAATCAATAGACCTGGGCTAATGTTAATGTTTCAGAGTCTTTGCAGTGGATCACACAGTTCAGAGTAGTTTGTGGTTAAGTCTTTGCCAAGAGTTCGAAACGAAGTTGGTCGAAGGAAAAATTATTTAAAGGAGTAGAGAAGGGCAAGCCCTCGGAATGGCGAAAGATTTCAAACACTTTCACTGCGATCGGACGGAATGAAAAACCGGGTTAGAACGGTATCTTAAATGAAGAAGAATGCTGTAGCTGAGGCAGAAGATCCTGGCAGGCCTGCAGGCTCACGGTCCCTGAAGCGACTGTTGGACTGGCACGAAGTAGGAAGCATGAAGGGTCCTGCACTGCCCAGGGAAGAAACCAGGAGCAGAGCAAAGCAACAAATAAAAGGTGCACTCCTTAAAACCCAAACAGGGTCTGAGCCTCCTGGCTATCCGGTTCACTGCAGCGATGCACAGCAAATATGACCAAGGGAGGGAGGCCTTGCTTGGTGTTTGGCGAACTGGTTGGTCCCACCCGCTGAAGGGAAGAAGATTCTTTGCAGATCTTCTCTGTCGGCAAACTTTGGCGAGTCGGACCCGCAGCAGGGCTTCACCGGGAGTTTCAATCGTGGTAGTGGTCCTCTTCTTTCAGCTTCTCTTCGGTTCTCTCGATCCAGTGGCGACTCTGCCTTCCAAGTCCCAGAGACCTGCTTTTTATGCAGTTTCCCCCATTCACACAGCCTGGCTGTCAATCACACAGCAGGGTGGCTGTCGTGGCAGGACAGTCACCTAGCCAATCAAACCAGAGTGCAACTTGGGTTTCCAAGGGAACCCTGTGCAGGAGGCCTAAAATCCCTCATTCGCATCCTGTCCACCCAGACTCTCAGGCGCCTAAGGTGAGCTTCTGTGCAGAAGCTCGCCAAAGGACGGCAAACAAAGGAACCAAATCTGGCTTGGCGCGCAGAGTAAAATACGAGAAAGACCTTTACATAAAGAAATGGCGAATAAACCCAGCCAGAACCAAATAAAAGTAAATGGGGTCCAGCGGATTTAAGTTTGAGGCTACCAAGATAGCCTAAAACAGTAGCAAGGCTATTTACATAGACCACGGTAGGAAAAATATGGTAGATACAAAAAAGGTAGCAGGCGCCCCTCTCTCGAAAGTACAAGGCATGATAACCTGTTCAGTGGTTATTAACCACATTGAGAGTTCGCAGACATTGCTTTTTGCTCACTGTACCTTCACAGATGGGAAATATCCATTTGCATATCAGTCTTTGTCCCGCCCACAAGGGCAGTCCAGCACCGAAATGCTATGGCAATTCCTCTCTGAACAAGAGTACCATCAGCAACCCCATACACGTGTTTCAGCCTTGTTGGGCATCATCAGTGAGGTGAAGCTGAGCCTCTCTAAGCACAGTGAGCAGGGAGTCCACGTCTGGTTGCCCGCAGGTAACCTCGGGTGACCAACCCCAAGTTCCTTTCAAAAATACAAAAAAGGTAGCAGGCGCCCCTCTCTCGAAAGAACAAGGCATGATAACCTGTTCAGTGGTTATTAACCACATTGAGAGTTTGCAGCCATTGCTTTTTTCTCACCGTACCTTCACAGATGGGAAATATCCATTTGCATATCAGTCTTTGTCCCGCCCACAAGGGCAGTCCAGCACCGAAATGCTATGGCAATTCCTCTCTGAACAAGAGTACCATCAGCAAACCCACACACGTTTCAGCCTTGTTGGGCATCATCAGTGAGGTGAAGCTGAGCCTCTCTAAGCACAGTGAGCATGGAGTCCCCGTCTGGTTGCCCCCAGATAACCTAGGGTGACCAACCCCAAGTTCCTTTCAAAAATACAAAAAAGGTAGCAAGCGCCCCTCTCTCGAAAGAACAAGGCATGATAACCTGTTCAGTGGTTATTAACCACATTGAGAGTTTGCAGCCATTGCTTTTTGCTCACTGTACCTTCACAGATGGGAAATATCCATTTGCATATCAGTCTTTGTCCCGCCCACAAGGGCAGTCCAGCACCGAAATGCTATGGCAATTCCTCTCTGAACAAGAGTACCATCAGCAACCCCATACACGTGTTTAAGCCTTGTTGGGCATCATCAGTGAGGGGAAGCTGAGCCTCTCTAAGCACAGTGAGCAGGGAGTCCATGTCTGGTTGCCCCCAGGTAACCTAGGGTGACCAACCCCAAGTTCCTTTCAAAAATACAAAAAAGGTAGAAGGCGGCCATCTCTCAAAAGAACAAGGCATGATATAACCTGTTCAGTGGTTATTAACCACATTGAGAGTTGGCAGCCATTGCTTTTTGTTCACTGTACCTTCACAGATGGGAAATATCCATTTGCATATCAGTCTTTGTCCCGCCCACAAGGGCAGTCCCAGCACCGAAATGCTATGGCAATTCCTCTCTGAGCAAGAGTACCATCAGCAACCCCATACACGTGTTTCAGCCTTGTTGGGCATCATCAGTGAGGTGAAGCTAAATATGGTAGATACAACTGCCACCAGCCAAATCTTAAAGAAAGGGGAACGAAATAATGTTCCATGCAAGACAGATAAAATGGGGTAACTATTAACCCTTTCCAGTACTCTATGTAAGATAGTTTGTACTGGGTCTGTGAATTTAAAAAGACTAATAAAGTCAATGGCAACTTTACATGTTCTGGGAGACAGTAGTCTGTCCCAGAAAATGGAGTTTAAAGTGGGAAGTCTGAAAAAGACAAACCTGGGTCACTGCAATAAAGGTGCTGTGTGACACACAGTAAAAAGATGATGCCTATGGAGTAGGTGAGGCTCACCAGTCTATGAACACAAAAATGTAAAACACACAGCAAAACACATGTAAGAGTGGGAAAAAAGGCTCACACGCTTACCAGGTGAAAACATAAATCCTAGAAATCCAGCAACGCTGCTGAGGGATTCAGTAGGTAAGGGAAATTAGCCATTCTGGAGAATTCTCCCTAACACTCACCCCCTGACCCCCCAGACTAAGGGACAGTAGGATTTAATCAACTCCTGGATGAATCTCTTCACTCTAGTCAGTTATAAACATCCTAGAGAGACCATCAGCATTTTGGTGGTGACATCCTGACCTGTGCTCAATGGTGAAATCAAACCCTTGCAGGCAGATTGACCATCTTAGAAGTTTTGGGTTCTCCCCTTTCATTTGTATTAACCATCTCAAGGGTTGGTGGTCTGTCTGAATCACAAAAGTAGATCCATGCAAGTGTGGCCTAAACTTCTTCAGAGACCACACAATGCCAAAACACTTGTGCTCCATGGTTGCCAACCTTGTTTCTGGTTCCTTCAGTTTCCTACTCATGAACCAAATGGGATACTCCCTACCTTTCTCATCCAGTTGACTAAGGACTGCACCTATACCTGTATTGGATGCATCTGTCTGCACAATGAAGGGTTGGTGATAATCAGTAGCTCTTAGGACTGTAGCTTGACAAAGGGCTTTCTTCGGGATTTCAAAGGCTTGAGTGCACTCCTCAGTCCATCTAACCTTTTTAGGGAATTTTGGAGAGGAGACTACATTCAAAGGAGAAGCTATGGACCCATATGTCTCACTGAAATTCCTGTAGTACCCAGTGAGACCTAGGAAGGCTCTCACTTGGTTTGAGTAGTAGGGGTGGCCCAGTTTTGTACAGCTTGTACTTTCCTAGGCAATGGCCTTATTTCACCTCCTCCTACCTCATGACCAAGGTAGACCACTTTGCTCTGACCAATTTGACATTTGCTTGCCTTTATGGTCAGGTGGGCCTGCTCAAGAGCCTGCACAACAAATCCTAAATTATCAACATGTTCTTTCCAAGTAGGGCAAAACGCTGCAATGTCATCCAAGTATGCCATGCAGAAGTCCTCCATCCCATTCAGAACTTGATTGACCATCCTTTGGAATGTGCAGGTGTATTCTTTAGTCCAAAAGGCATAACCTTAAACTGGTAGAGGCATGCTGGGGTTGAACATGCAGCTTTCTCCTTGGCATGGTCTTTCAGGGCTATTTGCCAATAGCCTGATGTCAGATCAAATGTACTGAGTACTTGGCTGCACCAAGTGTATCCACCAGTTCATCTGTCCTTGGTAAAGAATGGGCATCAGTTGGGGTGACTGCATTTAGAGCTCTATAGTCCACACAGAATCTCAACTCCTTGGATCCTGCCTTTGGTACTAGAACAACTGGACTAGACCATGGACTTGTATAGGGCTCTATAACCCTGAGATCAAGCATCTTGTTGACCTCTCTTTTGATGTGGGATCTCACATGTTCTGACATTCTGTAACATCTGCTTTTCACAGGTAATAAGTCACCAGTGAGCAAGCGATTAAGCCAGGTGAAAGTGAAAACAGGAAGGCAAACTGATTTAACAGAAACTTGCACTCATCCTGCTGTTCAGATGTCAGATTCAAAGAGAGATTAACACCTTCTATCTTCCCATCTAAAGGTTGGCCTCTGAGTAGGTCAGCTAGATGTTCACTCTCCTCCTCCTCTTGAGCTGAAGCTAGAAGCAAAGCTCCCACTTCTGGTCTCGAGACATATGCCTTCAAATGGTTGACGTGAAAGACTCTGGGAGCCTCCTTAGGTCTACCTAAGCCAACCAGATAGTTCACTTCTCCAAGTTTGCCCACAACCTTGAAGGGTCCTATCAATTTGATCTGCAAGACCCTCTGCCTTGTTGGCATCATAACTAGTACAAGCTGGTCTTGACTAAACTCAACCATGTTGGCCTCGTGGTCATGCCAATGTTTGACCAGAGCCTGACCTGCTTTTAAGTTATCACTAGCTTCTGCCATCATGTGTGACATTCTCCTCTGGAGACCTATCACATAGTCAGTCACTCTGACTGGCTTGGGGGAAGGAGCACTATTCAACCCTCCTTTATCAGGGCCAATGGGCCTCTAACTGCATGGCCATAGAGAAGTTCAAAGGCACTGTATAGTTAAGCCCGCTGCGGAGACAAGGGCGCCGTTGTCTACTGTTTCCCGCTGTGAGTGGATGCATCAAGTTTCAAGTTTTGAGCTGCACCGAGAGTGAAATTGGGCCTCATTACGATTCCGGCGGTAACTGAGGCGGTAAAACCGCCTGGTTACCGCCGGACTCGTATTACCATTCCGCCTCCGTGATTCCCGGAATTACCGGGGCATTACAACCCCGGTGATCCGGGAATTCCGGTGGTGGAATGGTGTTAATCCCCATTCCCATTGAGTCCCATTGGACTCAATGGGAACGGGGATCATGGAAACACTTACACCATCTCGTGATGGTGCCGGTGTTTCCTCGTCCGCCTGCAGGCGGGCGGTGTTAAACCTGCCGGTCAGACCTGGCGGGTTTGACGCCTCCGCCTGCAGGAGTTGTGATCACCCGGCATGGAAACAGTGGCGGCGGGTTTACCGCCACCATTGTTTCCATACCGGGTTGATTGTAATGAGGCCCATTGACTTTCTCCCTACCTGCAAAGATCCCAGTCCGAATCGCGTAAGCCTGTACCCCTGCACAGCAGTTTGAAACGAGCGCTGAGTTCTTCCCTCGACCACAGTCATGTGATCAGTCACATGAGTGGGCGGAAGCCCCAACCCCAGGAAGCCGGTACAAAAGTAACATGCAGCTGCCCTTGTGGCGTTAAGCCTGCCGTGGAGACAAGGGCGCTGTTGTCTGCTGTTTCCCGCTGTGAGTGGATGCATCAAGTTTCAAGTTTTGAGCTGCACCGAGAGTGAAATTGACTTTCTCCCTACCTGCAAAGATCCCGTCCAGCGTAAGCCTGTGCCCCTGCACAGCAGTTTGAAGCGAGCGCTGAGTTCTTCCCTCGACCACAGTCACGTGATCAGAGTCACGTGAGCAGGCAGAAGCCCCGCCCCCAGGAAGCCGGTACAAAAGTAACATCCATCTGCCCTTGCAGCGTTAAACTCGCCGCGGAGACAAGGGCACTGTTATCTGCTGTTTCCCGCTGTTTACGCTGGATACGCAGTAAGTGAGTAATATCCGGCTCTACTTTTGTTTCGTCATATCCAACAAAATGAAGAGTACCAAACCCAGAACACGCCTCCAAGAAAAGCTAGAAAAAACCTTTGCAAACATCCACAAAAACACCATAATGCTCAACCTCCAGGCCACCGTATCAAAAGAATCAAGCAATAACACAAACAAAACGAAGCCCACTATCGTAACAGACCAAGAAGACAAGAAACATAAAAAAGGGCCCGAACAAAACCAGGCACCACCCGCTAACCTCCACTCAACACCTAACCCAATTCCTACCCTTCACAATCCCCCACAAATCCTCAACATCAACAAAGAGAAATCCTTACCCCTCATCCCTATGCATCAAGAACCACCCCCAAAATCAACCATTGCTTCACCAAACATTTCGACATGTGTATCCAGTTATGCTGACATAGAACTGATGCACCCTAAAGCCACAACTACAGCAAAAACATTGAAGGATGAGAAAACCCAGAAAACGTCTAGTCACACAGCAGAAATGCCTTTCAAATCATCTCCACTAGCTTCTGCTGCAAAAAGAGGCTCTACCTCTTCATTTCAACTAGACCTCCAATTCCATACTCCTCAAAATAAAAAGTTGAAAGAGTCGACGTTGAATCTAACATTACGACAAAGAGCACTCATGGCAAAACAACAATGGCAATCAATTTACCACCTTACAGACACCTCCCAAGGCAACATTTCTAAATCCTCAAATCGAGTATCTCGACCTTCACTTGACATTACAGAAATAGATGCCATTATGGACTTCCAGGAGCAGAAGAAAGTGAAAGTCCTCACAGACAACCACAAGGACAACATTGATGCAATATCTAGCACATCGACACCACTTCCCACTAAAGCAAATTTGTTCTTTCCTAAAACATTTCCAGAAGAGAACCAACAGAATGTTACAACGACTGCCTTAAACCAACAGGAGTCAGATCACCCTCAACAAAAAGCTGAGAAAATACCAAACACTCCAGAATCCTGCAAACGAATTCCAACAACCATGCTAGATCTCCAAAACACGCTAGTGGCTGTTCTATCACTAGCAATGGTCCCCTTCTTAAAGATCCAAGAAGCAACAGTCAATGCCACCAAAGATCAAGCCACTCTGCTTGCAATGATCCTGACAAAACAAACAAATATAGACTGCTTCATAACTTCAATTCAAGATCGCTTGAATTATGAAGCAGAATCCACAAGAATATGGCAGAATCGGCTAGCCGAAATAGCAAGAACTCATCGACTTGACAAGCAAACTCTGATAGAAACATTGGCAACTTTTACCAACAAAATTATGGATGACAAAGTTAAAAGACATCTACAGGTAACCACGCCCCAAGACGAAGGCATAAGGCGCCCACAGACAGAATACTCTGCAACAAAAGGCGATTCTATGAAAGATCAAACAACCCAATATGAACTCCAAACCCACAACTTACCAACTCAATTCAATACTCCCAACGCACAACCTCCAGCATGTACCCCGTTTGACATTTTTGACCTAACAAAACGTAATTAGCGGAGCAAATCAACAACAACAAAAGAAACAACGTCAGGCTCACAAGCTTTTCTGATAAAACTGCAACCCAACCCAGAGCGACATTCTCAATCCTGCTCCATAACAACAAAAAAATCCATCATTAATAAAAATGAAACAAGAACTAATCTACCCATCAATCTACCCATCAAGGAAACGGTAAAGATAAATACAAAGAACAACAAAAAACAGATATCTCAACCACAAGGAGAACTGATCTCAATTGAAGAGCACGAACCACTAGACCAGGGGTGCACAACTGATTTTGACAGAGGGCCGAAAGTACCTTACATGAGGGCTATAGTGGGCCAAAAAGTAAAAGTGGGCGGGGCGGTAGGCGGGACATGACAGGAGGCTTTTTCAACCCCCAATTTGTATTAAACACATGGAAAAAGAATATGTTTTTGAGGGGTAACAATTTTTATTGCATTTCAAACTTACATTTTGTACTACACATTTTCCATTGTTATCATTTATTTCGATTTAGTTATTGCATATCGTCTGTTTAATTAAATTATATATATTTTATTGACCCTTGATTGGACATTCCGTTATTTTGGACTGCTATAGTTTGCTGTTTGGGTTGCCCAAGAGGAGTATGGCCTTCGTTGAGTCAGGTTTCCTCAAAAAAGCAAAGGATGTACATCTCCTAACTGTGCCTGTTTTAGCTTTATTATTGAGTTCACTCTTGGAGTGCAACACTATGCCCCATGGCTCCCACCCCCAACCAAACACTATGCCCCATGGCCCCCTGACCCCCAACCAAGCACTATGCCCCATGTTCCCCTGGCCCCCTACCAAACACTATGCCCCATGGCTCCCACCCCAACCAAACACTATGGCCCCTGTCCCTCACCCCCCCAAGCAAACATTATGCCCCCTGTCCCTCACCTCCAACCAAACACTATGGCCCAGGGGACCCTCACCCCCGACCAAACACTATGCCCCATGGCTCCCACCCCCCAACCAAACACTATGCCCCCTGTCCCTCACCCCCAAGCAAACACTATGCCCCCTGTCCCTCACCCCCAACCAAACACTATGCCCCATGGCCCCCTCAACCCCAACCAAACACTATGCCCCATGAACCCACCCCCAACCAAACACTATGGCCCCTGTCCCTCACCCCCCAAGCAAACATTATGCCCCCTGTCCCTCACCTCCAACCAAACACTATGGCCCATGGCACCCTCACCCCCAACCAAACACTATGCCCCATGGCTCCCACCCCCCAACCAAACACTATGCCCCCTGTCCCTCACCCCCCAAGCAAACACTATGCCCCCTGTCCCTCACCCCCAACCAAACACTATGCCCCATGGCCCCCTCACCCCCAACCAAACACTATGCCCCATGGCCCCACCCCCAACCAAACACTATGCCCCGTGTCACTCACCCCCAAGCAAACACTATGCCCCCTGTCCCTCACCCCCCAAGCAAACACTATGCCCCCTGTCCCTCAGCACACTCTCAAACATGCACCCATACAGACCCGAACCCCCCAACCCCCAACTCAGCACACACTCTCAAGCATACACCATGCACCCATACAGACCCGAACCCCCCACCCCCCAACTCAGCACACACTCTCAAACATGCACCCATACAGACCCGAACCCCCCACCCCCCAAATCAGCACACTCTCAAACATGCACCCATACAGACCCGAACCCCCCACCCACCAACTCAGCACACACACTCTCAAACATGCACCCATACAGACCCGAACCCCCCAACCCCTCAACTCAGCACACACTCTCAAGCATACACCATGAACCCATACAGACCCGAACCCCCCACCCCCCAACTCAGCACACACACTCTGAAGCATGCACCCATTCAGACCCAAACCCCCCAACTCAGCACACAAACTCTGAAGCATGCAACCATACATGCATCTCAACATACACAAAACGAACATTCAAAAACAAACATTCATGCACACCCGACACCCCCCACCCCCCATCTCAACATACACAACACAAACACTCAAAAACAAACATTCATACACATCCAACACGCCCCCTCACCCCCATCTCAACATACACAACACAAACACTCAAAAACAAACATTCATACACATCCGACACGCCCCCCCACCCCCCATCTCAACATACACAACACAAACACTCAAAAACAAACATTCATACACATCCGACACGCCCCCCCACCCCATCTCAACATACACAACACAAACACTCAAAAACAAACATTCATACACATCCGACACACCCCCCCACCCCCATCTCAACATACACAACACAAACACTCAAAAACAAACATTCATACACATCCGACACACCCCCCCACCCCCATCTCAACATACACAACACAAACACTCAAAAACAAACATTCATACACATCCGACACACCCCCCCACCCCCATCTCAACATACACAACACAACACTCAAAAACAAACATTCATACACATCCGACACGTCCCCCCACCCCCCATCTCAACATACACAACACAAACACTCAAAAACAAACATTCATACACATCCGACACGACACGCCCCCCACCCCCCATCTCAACATATACAACACAAACACTCAAAAACAAACATTCATACACATCCGACACGCCCCCCTCCCCCCATCTCAACATACACAACACAAACACTCAAAAACAAACATTCATACACATCCGACACGCCCCCATCTCAACATACACAACACAAACACTCAAAAACAGACATTCATACACATCCGACACATCCAACACACCCCTTACCCCCATCTCAACATACACAACACAAACATATAGCAGAACAGACCCGACACCAAAACACAAACACACAGACCACTTACCGGTGACGTGCTGGAAGGCAGGTAAGCTGGAACGCTGGCGAGGTAAGTGGAATCGTACTACGGCTGGCATGGCAAGCAAGGCTGAAATGCCTTCCGGCATCAAGCCCTACTGGCCACGCCAGCCATAGTGCTGGCACTCCATTGGTGCAGCACACACGCACTACGTGGCTCGTAGGAGTGACGTGATGCGTGTGTGCTGAGCCAATGACGGCCAGTGTTTTGTCCGGCCCGGAAGATAATGAAGACTTTCCTAATGGAGGGCGGCCGATGCTGCTTGCGGGCCAGCCTCCATTAGGAAAGTCTTTGTGCCTCGCGGGCCGGAAAAAACAGCATGGCGGGCCACAACTGGCCCGCGGGCCGTATGTTGTGCACCCATGCACTAGACGCATCCTTGGACGCAATAGGCCATGACGTCAAGCCTAAATCACCAACGACAGAATGTGTACAAAACACATCGTCCACCTCATCCCCGCTCCAAACAAGCAATAGAGAACATGACTCCCAAGAAAATTCAATGATCATAATAGATGAATATTGGGAGATCTCTTCAACATCAATGTATACGAACATCACCGAATCAACAACAAACATGTCGCTTGTCTACTCATCAATACCAACTGAGGAATCTTGGTTTTCGCCAGATCTTGACACCCTTTCCGGTACTACGAAAAATAGAACAATCAAAGCAAACACATCTCCAACCAGACCTATGTTTATAGATCCACGTAAGGAACCAAATATATCTAGACTATCACTAAGTGCTTCAAATTTAAAACCGGATGAAAAACTAATCTTGAATAGAGCAAACATCCTTCGTCTATTCAACGCTATCCCGACATTGTCGAAGATTTCTACACAAGACATCAACGTCATACATTTTCCGAACAAGAAACAGATGGAAACAGTCCACATTGACCTTTATCATAGGCAAATGATCCAACTAGTCATTGCTGCAAAAAAAACAACTTGCCAAATGGGTCTTCATCACAGAAGAAATCCAAGTAACAAGATTCATGGCCATCAAAGAAAATGGATATTAACCTCAAATATCAAGTTGGCCTGATTCATCGCAAATTCAACCAACAACAAACTTCAAGTAGACCACGAGTGACCAACGAACCGTATTCAACAGAAAATAACCAGACCAGGCAAACAAATTTATACCAGAAAAATAGAATGACAGAAGTACCAAGGGAGACATTCTCCCCAACACTTTACAACAGAAATTTACAAACTGGAAGCAAACACCAAAGCACACAAAGGAAGACCTTTCTATAACAATCAACCCCTAATGGAAATCCAACAAACGAGATTACATTATCTTCATGGAATAAGAGAGGATTTAAACATCTCCTCTCATAGGGTGCTACAAACCGAAAAGAAATGTCCATAATATGCCTCCAAGAGACTTGGTTATCTACAGAAGTTGCTTACGATGGGTTTTCTACTTACATGAATCCGGCGATCACCATACAACAAGGCAGACCATCTTCCGGGATGGTGATCATGACTAAGATAGATCCCAACTGGTCAATGGTAAAAAAGAAAAATATCCACCCCTGGGCCCAATACATTGTCATCTGTATCTTGACCTCGCCATCTGAATTAAATCAACGCCCGAATAAAAAACACTTAACAATCTTCAACATCTATTGGAATGCAACAGCAATGAATGATAATAAGTTCATAGACTCCATCTGCGATGAGTTCGACAAAATAGCAAACTCTTTCGCGCAAACTGAATTTGCAGTCGCCGGTGATCTGAATATCCACCTTTATAACTCTGAAGGCTTCCGACTAGACATCCCGAAAAATATCCCCAAGAGCAAGAAAATGGACCAAAGAGACCGAGATCCGGAAGTTAACTCTAACAGAACAACCGCTAAACACACAAGGTCAAATGCCTCCAACATGGTCCAGTGGTAAATCCAAATCGATTATCTACTACATTTACATCTCTGAAAGAATAAAGAACAATCTAATTGCTACTGATAACTCCGCACAACCTAACAGTGATCACTGTCAAATTTCAATAACATGGAAGGCAGAACAAATTGAGAATTTTTACATTAACCTTACAGATCTCGTAATAAACAACGGTCTAACGAAACTAAGAATAAAACAGCATCAAACGACTGATTTAGTCTCCAAATTTGAAAGATCATCGCTACCTGACCCTGCAAAACTCAACTATGAATGGGTAATCAGAGACTATCAGACCTTCCAAAGCAGCAATACCACTACCATACATAAACACGCATTCAACATGGAAATCAAAGAGAGAAAAAAAACACTCAAAAAATACGTCTACTGAAAAAACTAAATACATCAGCTGCAGAAATAGCCATAAAAAAAGAAAAACAGAACTACTCCAATTCGATTAAATCAGCCAAAGGGCTACTGCAACAAGCAGACGCCGAAGCAATCCTAGCGTCAACCAGAGGGAAAAATACCAGACAACTATGGTCACTCCTAAACGGTAACAACAAAGCAACAAATATGATTCAAGAAGTCGAATCAGAAGCATGGACTATACATTTCAACACCCTATACAGCGCCAGCGTATCTGTAGAGGCTACCCAACAAGAACCCATATGTCCTCCATGGAACCTGAAATGGGAAACTGAAGACATCATCCAAACCATCAGAACTCTAAATCCATCAAGAGCACCGGGACCAGACGGATTATCAAATGCAATCTTGAAGGCCGCACCCGAAAATTGGGCAAGCTTCTTATACCATTTGCTCCTTATTATCGAAACAACCCATGCAGCTGGACCTTAGCCATTTTGATACCAATTTTCCAAACTGGCGACAGAAAGAACCCACACAACTACAGACCCATAGCCTTACTAGACCTGCTAGGAAAACTATTTGCAAACTTTCTATTGAAAGAACGCACTGGTTGGGCAGCAAATAACGGGAAAATAGAAAAAAGGCAAACCGGATTTGTAAGTAAGATCGGAACTAACGTTAATTTGATAATACTGAACCTTCTCAAATACGAGGCTGCATTAAGAAATCAACAGGTATACGCAGTTTTTATTGACCTAAAAATGGCATTCAACTCAGTAAACAGAACAAAACTATGGACCAAATTAACAACATGGGGATGTCCACCAGCAATTCTAAATCCAATCAAACAATTATACTCTAATACTTCAGTTTGAGTCAGGTTAACAAAAAACGGCAAAGTTACCCAACCGATCAATACTCTCAACGGTCTGAAGCAAGGCTGTCCCTTAGCTGCCTGCCTCTACAATTTATACACCTACGACTTTGTCAACTCAATCGAGGATCCACTTGCTAATCCACCGAAATTAAACAACGAATCAGTACTATCATTAATATACGCTGATGACATCACAGTCATGGATAAAACACCATCTGGATTGCAAAAAACTCTTGACAAAGTAGTAACCTATATGACAGTCAACGAACTTCAGATCAATATAAACAAAACCAAAGTAATGAAATTGACAACTCAGAAAACAAAGAAGAACCAAAAAATCTCAAAGTTCTACCTCGAAGGCAAATAAATTGAAACAACAAATGTCATCAAATATCTAGGGGTAATGGTAAACGCTTCATCCACGGAACACTAGTGGTAAATGTATATTGAAGAAAAAGCTAGATCTTTAGCCACACTAGGTCGGTTCTATCATTGCAAATTCGGGACATATTCTTTCAAATCAACAATCACCTTCTATAAACAAAAAGTTGTTCCCATACTGACCTATACTGGCGAAACCATGGTAAACAAGCAAGGACTGAAATGGCACCTTTATGAAGCAATATTCTGAAGGAAAATGCTAGCATTACCTAAAAATGTTCCTATGACAAGTATCCGCTTCGAACTGGCGTTACAATCACTACAATCCATAATATCATAGAAACAAATGGAGCTCTAAAGGAAAATAATCAGCCACGAAAAAATACCAGCTGTAGAAATACTAAAAAGCAAAAAAAAAGCATTGAACGCAACGGTTCTCCAACAATGGGTCAACAAGATCAAGTCACAAATGGAAGCCGAAGGCATTACTGAAGAAACATTAATAAACAGCCCACAACACGCAAAACTAGCATTACAAAGGAACGACTGGATAAAAACTCACGAAGATCAGACTAAATACAAATGCCATCAAGTATGTGAAATAGACATAAGAACCTTACATAAACTCCCAACCATACTTGACCTATTTTCCAGATCAACATATCCGAGATCTCTTCCTAAGGTTCCAATTGAACATCTCACCGACTCGTGAATACCTGAGTATCATCAAACAGACAGAAATCAAATCCTCAGACTGTCGTTTTTGCCAGACTGTGGACACCAAAGAAACATTATTCCACATCATTATGATTTGCCCAGCACTGCAAGAAAAAAGAAATCTATTCAAGAAATTCTTCAGAATATCGAAAAAACAGATGACTACACAAGAACGGTGGAACCAACTACTAAAAGACAACGACAAACACTTAATTCTAATGGCCATAACATTTTGGATCGAGATTGAAAAGAACACGGAGAAATAACAAGTACGTCTTCCCACAACGATCATCCTAATGACCCTTTGAAAGACTGATATAATGAAAAGTTTAATACCAAACATATCATTTTCATTAAAAAAAGGGAGTGTATCCAACTCCCTCCTGAGGGACCTCTCTATAAGCAAAGAGAAGGCATGGCAGTAGAAGGTCCCACTTTTTTTAAGGGGTTCTTCTAAAGCACCTATCATGTTCTTCATAGTATGATAAACCTCTCTACCAGTACATTTGTTTGTGGATGGTAGGCTGTAGAGAACTTGTAAGTGACACCACAGTTTTTCCACATGGCTTGCATGTAGTGGGACATAACATTGTATCCCCTGTCGATTATCACTTTCGTAGGAAACCCTACTCTGGTAAAAATACCAAGTAGAGCCTTAGCCACAGCCTGAGCCATAACAGTTCTCATATATATTGCTTCAGGATACCTAGCAGCATGGTCTACTACAACCAGGATACACTTGTTTCCTGAAGATGTGGGAGGGTCAAGGGGACCAACAATGTCGATGCCCACCCTCGCAAAAGGAACTGCCACCACTGGGAGAGGCACCAAGGATGCCACATTATTGGCTCCACTCTTGCCAGAGGTTTGGCAAGTGTGGCAGCTCCTACAGAATTTGTCAACTTCTGACCCCATCTTAGGCTAGTAGAAGTATAAGGAGAGCCTTTCCTTGGTCTTTTTGAAACTCAAATGACCAGCCAAGAAATCTCATGGGCCAACTGTAGGAACTGGAGTCTGTTTTCTAGGGGTACCACAAGTCTTTTACAGTCCCCAGGGATCGACTCAGTCGGTTCACTGTAGAAGAGGCCATCTTCCCAGTGCAACTTATACTTCCCAGGCTCTTGCCCATCGAGCTGAGAAGCTGCATATAGGTAAAGATCTTCAAGAGTAGGACACTCTCTTTGTCCTCTGCTGAAGTCTGTCATATTGGGTCCACCTTCTGCCAGTAAAGACTGCATCTCAGGATGGTCAGCAGGATTCAGATCTTCAACTAGAGTAATGTCTTCTTCCAGATCTGATTGTTCAAAAGCCGGCTCAATCACACAGGGTTGCACCTCACACTCAGCCTCAGCAGGTGGGGAGTCACAGGTGTGAATTTGGACAATCTTGGGGATGTCCTTGTTGGTAGCACAGGGGTACTATCTGCTTTCTTCATGGAGGTCTTGGGTTTCCTCTGTGCCTCGTTCTTTCCTGAATTAGCAGTGAGCAACTCCTGTGGAGTGGGGGTGATAGTTTCCTCTATCAATTCCCCTGGAGAGCCCCTCAAGGTCCTCTCCCTGCAGGCCTAGTGAGCTCCTGTTTCCTTTTACTGGGAGGCCTGGGGGTACTAGACACAACTCCAAGAGTTTTCAGGTCATTACCCAACAGGACTCTCCCAGACACTTCACTCTGCACACTAACAGGTATCTTGACAGTCATATCATTGCACTGGATGCGAGCTGGTAACTGAGGCAGCATTTTCACAGGGCCTCCAGCTAACTTGGTTAGGTGTTTGGGTGCCTTAGCAACATCCTCTACCTTGAAAAATGTTTCATCAACCACAGTTATGCTGGCTCCTGCGTCTCTGATGGCAGGGGTGTCCTGGCCATTCACAAGAACACTATCTTTATAATACTCTTTAGTATTATCTGGGATGGAATTATAGACATCTAAATTCTGTTTTTCCCTCAAACCCAGGGACACTGAAGAAACACTAGCTGAGACTGTCATGGGTTCATCAGCCAGTAGGTGAAAGTTTCCACTTGCCATAGGTACTTCTTCCTCTGGGGAGAAGGCTAAGGGGACAGTGTGGACCCCTGAAGGTTTACCCTTACATCTGGGATCCCCTTTCACATGGTCAGTTGACCCACAAACATAACATTTCCCAAATATTGTGATGAATGGGGGCTTGTTCTGACCTCCATCTGGTTTGGGTCCCGATGGTACACTAGCCTGATTCTGTTTCCCTTGTGTCTTACCCTTATTGTTTTGTCTGTGGCCCTCTTTTGGATTGGAGGTATTAGAATTCTCCTTGTTTGCTTTCTTTGGCTGCTTTCCCTCATCCTTCTTCTGAGTTGCCCCAGAATCCTTATGAGTAGCCCTGTTGGCAACCCACAAGTCAACAGCCTTAGCTATCTTCTTGGGATCTATCTCCTTAGAATCAGCCAAGTGCTGTCTGAGCTCAGGAGAGCAGGCATCATAAATTGACTCCAACATAACAAGATTTCTCCTACCTTCATAAGTGTTTACTCTGTAACCCTAAACCCAACCATCTAAGTTTTTCAAACATTCACATACCCAGGTAGCCCAAGGGGAACCATCATGCTTTTTGAGGGTCCTAAACCTCTTAAGGTACTGGGAAGGGGTCTTCACAAATCTAGCAATTAAAGCTAGCTTCATACATTCATAATCCATCCTATCCACCTCCCCCAACTCCATCACAACATCGGATGCAACAGTGGGTAGCCTAGAGAAGAGCCAAGGAAGCAACTGATTCCCTGTAATGTCTTGAATCCCATGGTTATATTCAAACATTGCCAACTAATCCAAAATGTCAAGCTTAGCCTCTTACATACCAACAATTTCTTTAGGCATACGGGATGTCTTAGGACTGGAAGACCTAGAAGTCTCTGGGAGAGACGCATTTTCAATAGACATCTTTTTCTTTTCTAAGGTATGGTTCATCTCCATTTCTCTGAGCTTAAGTTCTTGATGCTTTTGTTCAGCTTGAGCATTAATACGATTGAACTACAATTCAAGCCTCATCTTTTCTAGAGCAATGAATTCAGGACTGAGTGTAGGACCTGATGGGGTCCCAGTGGACAAAGGTTGAGGTTGCTGAGCAAGTAAAGGAGCAGTAAGGTCTACATTGTGAAACACATCTGTCTGTCTCATCTAACTCCTCCATAATAACTGATGCATTATCATCCTCATCATTTTCCACATTTGCTGGAGGGTCAGGTATTTCAGACCCACTCTCCAGACTTTGTTTCTCTAACAACCTTTCAATTAATTCTGACGTTTTGCCTTTAACAGAGAGATTCCTTTCTCTACACAGATTCTTCAGATAATCCACAGTGTAACTAAGGCTGGTCTCCTGACTGTAGCTTTCCATATCAGACCTGATTAATAGTAGCTTTTTTAGTGATGTTTAGCCTTGTGGTTAGTTGATCCAATTAAATAGCAGTACTCTAAGTGTAATCACTATACTTTATCCTCACCACTGTACACCAGTGTTTAGGCAGAATCATATGCAGTACTCTTTGGGAACACCACACACATTTAAGACTACAAGTGCAAGTACAAATTCATCTTTGGTACAAGCCTGTACTACACAGTAAAGTGGTAGTGATGGCTGAGCAGCCAGACCTATCTCAAGAGTAAAGTGAGCAGTATCAACAGTTACCCAAAGGACAGCAATTACTATGGTTCAAACAAACACTGACTCAAGGTTTCTCAGTAAAAGAATATACATTTACTTACACATTCATTTATAAAACAGTTCACTAAATAAATCAGCAGAAAAATAAAACTCTTAATGCACTACACAATACCCAATGAATTCTGGACAAGCTAAGCTCAAAATGAAGTGTGAGCAAAATGGCACTCCAGCAATTTGTAAAGGGAGGGAAAGACAAGGTTATACAGAATTAAGCAGCAGCAACAAGTAAGTAGGCAGGGCAATCTAGAAAAGGCTTCCTACAACTAGGATTCAAATCAATAGGCCTGGGCCAATGTTAATGGTTCAGAGTCTTTGCAGAGGATCACACAGTTCAGAATAGTTTGCGATTAAGTCTTTGCCAAGAGTTTGAAACGAAGTTGGTCGAAGGAAAAGTTATTTAAAAGAGTAGAGAAGGGCAAGCCCTCTGATTAGCGAAAGATCTCAAACACTTTCACTGCGGTCGGACGGAACGAACAACCGGGTTAGAACAGTACCTTAAATGAAGAAGAAGGCTGTAGCTGAGGCAGAAGTTCCTGGCAGGTCCTGCAGGCTCACGGTTTCTGAATTGACTGTCGGACTGCCACGAAGTAGGAAGACTGGAGAGTCCTGCACTGCCCAGGGAAGAAACCAGCAGCAGAGCAATGTAACAAATAAAAGGTGTGCTCCTTCAAACCCAAACAGGGTCCGAGCCTCATGGCTATCCAGTTCACTGCAGCGATGCACAGCAAATTCGACCCGGAGAGGGATGCCTTGCTGGTGTTTTTGCGAACTGGTTGGTCCCACCAGCTCAAGGGAAGAAGATGCCTTGCAGATCTTCTCTGTCGTCGAAGTTTGGAGATTCGGACCCGCAGCAGGGCTTCACCGGGAGGTTCAGTCGTGGTAGTAGTCCTCTTCTTTCAGCTTCTCTTCGGTTCTCTCGATCCAGTGGTGACTCTGCCTTCCAAGTCCCAGAGACCTTCTTTTTATGCAGTTTTCCCCCATTCACACAACCTGCCTGTCAATCACACAGCAGGTTGGCTGTCCTGGCAGGACAGT
Organism: Ambystoma mexicanum; assembly: GCF_040938575.1. Taxonomy (NCBI): domain Eukaryota; kingdom Metazoa; phylum Chordata; class Amphibia; order Caudata; family Ambystomatidae; genus Ambystoma; species Ambystoma mexicanum. Next base: position 623,722,786 of record NC_090934.1, read on the forward strand.
CACCTAGCCAATCAAACCAGAATGTGACTTGGGTTTCCAAGGGAACCCTGTGCAGGGGGCCTAAAACCCCTCCCTCACATCCAGTCCACCCAGACTCTCAGGCACCCAAGGAGGGCTTCTATGCAGAAGCCCGCCAAAGGACGGCGAACAAAGGAACCAAACCTGGTTTGGCGCACAGAGTAAAACACGAGAAAGACCTTTACAAAAATAAATGCCAAATAAACTTAGTCATAACCAAATAAAAGTAAATGGGGTCCAGCTGATTTAAGTTCTAAGCTACTAAGATAGCCTAAAACAGTACCAAGGTTATTTGCAAAGACCGCGTTAGGAAAAATATGGTAGATATCACTGCCACCAGCCAAATCTTAAAGAAAGGGGAACGAAATAATGTTCCACGAGAGACAGACAAAAGGGATAACTATTAACTCTTTCCAGTACTCTATGTAAGATAATTTGTACTGGGTATGTGAACTTAAAAAGACTAATAAAGTAAATGGCAACATTAGATGTTCTGGGAGACAGTAGTCAGTCCCAGAATATGGAGTTTAAAGTGGGAAGTCTGAAAAAGACAACCCTGGGTCACTGCACTAAAGGTGCTATGTGAGACACAGTAAAAAGATGATGCCTATTGAGTAGGTGTGGCTCCACAGTCTATGAACACAAACATCTAAAACACACAGCAAAACACATGTAAGAGTGGGAAAAAAGGCTCACACTCTTACCAGGTGAAATAATAAATCCTAGAAATCCAGAACAGCTGCTGAGTGACTCAGTCGGTAAAGGAAATTTGCCATTCTGGAGAATTCTCCCTAACAGGGCTAAGGGGATGCACTGCATGAGATCCGAGGAAGAGTGGGGCCACCAAGGGGACATGGGTACGGGCATCAGATGCAGCAGAACCACCCGGGATTTCCGGGGTGGGGGTTTTGAGGATATGGGCAGTAGATGCAGCAGGGCCCAGAAAGGTTTTCTGGGGGGTATCAGAGACAAAGGAGAAAACCACCCCAGTACTGGGTGTGTGGACAGATAGGGCATATCTTGAGGGTATGCAGAGGCAGGGGAGGGACACAACAAAATTGGGAATGCAATACCAGCCAGCATATCAAGGAGAACAGAAAAAGTGCTCTGCCCATTACAGACACAACACCAAGGACAGACACCGAACGCATATCCACAAACATACCACCAGCCCATGCCACAGGCACCACAAATGCAAGCACCTATGCAGCAGTATTCGCAAGCACCATAGATACCAGATATGCAAGGTAACACTCAACATGCATATACGGCACAGAAAATACCGCAGATGCAGAGCAGTACACAACCAAACAACGGGACAGTGGCACGCATGGACTCCATGATAACAACTCCCATTAGGAAACTAGAGGGGGTCACTGTAGTGCGCAGCAACCCATTCTTGGGAAACGGAATGTCATTATACCCTCAATAGGACAGCCCACAGACGGACCTGATGTGTTCCATCCTATCAATTACACCCAACCCTGTGGAGGAACCATGTATAGGTGTAATGATGGATGACAAAACATTTTCCTTTCTTGTAGAGACAGAGGTGAAAAAAAACGTGCATCCGGGAAGGGAAAAATAGTATGTCAGGCAATTTCAATCCTCAGGGGTTTTCTGGGGCGACGGAAGTGGTTCCTTTAACAGAAGATATTGCACTTTCCATAGGGGAACACGACTTAGCTTTGCCCCTACTATATTCTCAACAGACACCTGTAAATATACTGAGGAGAGATATCATGAGCAGACTTAACATGACCATTTCATTCACTGACCAGGGGATAGTTTGTTCCACACCAGGGATATAACTTATAAATGTGAGGGAAATCATTCAAGCCTATTGTGGACAGAATGTACAGAGGGGTTGCCAGTAGACAATAAGCTGTTTCAGTATGGGACTGAAATAGTATTAGTATGGCTCCCAGGTATTCAGGGGTAAATGTGGCGCCTTCCAAACGAGTACCTATTCAGGCCAGAGATAACGTTAGATGAGAAGGAAGGGACAATAGTGCCACTAGAATTAGAGGCAGTGATAGTGGGGGGCGCATGGATAGCAGTGCACCGGACAGAACACAGGGCAACCATGGCGAGCAGTGATCACTGTGGCAGAAGGATACAGGTTGGCTACAGTGAGGGATGAAGAACTATTCAAAGACAACATATCAGACCACAAGATGGTTTTCGAACTGAGCATCACATATTGGGTGAGGATACATTACAGAGAGGTACCACAGAGAATGATGATTGTGCTGAAAGCACCACCTACTTTTCTCGAGGAGGATTTGGCAAAGGTCCCCAGAATCTTATGGACCATAAGTTCCTATGATATGCAGCTTCTGAAGGGGCGAGGGTCAGGAAAAGTTTTACCACAAATTAAGCAGTAGCCACTTTCTAGAGAGGCAGACACAGGCATTTATGAGACCACTGCAGCACTAGTGAAGCAGGACATCCTAGTGCCATCAGAATCACCATGCATCGTGGCTGTGTACCCTATCAAAAAAGCGACAGGGGGGTCATGGCATTTTATAAAGAACCTGCACCTTCTTAAACATATTGTAGAAGCAGAACATTCTTTAGATCCGAATCCAGCGACAATTCTGTGTAGCATCACCAGGGAAGCTGCCCACTTCATGGTCATAGATTTGAAGAATGCATTCTTCTCTATACCACTACACCCACACTCGCAGGACTTAACTTCATTTCTAAATAGAAATAAGGAGTGCAAACATGCAAACATACAAGAATTCCTCAAGGGTACTGTGAATTACCATCCATATTCAATAGGGTACTCCAAATGGAAAGCATGGTTATACAGCATGTCAATGACATATTCATTTGCAGCACTGTTCCTTTCAGGATAGAGGAACTATGTAGAAATGACTCTGTACACATGTTGACAGTACTCGCAGAAAAGGGGTACAAGATAGACAAATCCAAGCTACAATATTGCCAAACTGAAGTGCTGTACATTGGACAGATGATATCCTAAAATGGCATAAGAGTAGCACCAGAAAGGGCAGAAGCAATAAGCAGGACAGCAAAACCCACAACTGTAAGACAAATGCAGCAGTTCCTGGGACTATGTAATTACTGCAGGGCATGAGTATTTGTCTACAGCACTTACACTAGGCCCCTATTGAGCACACTGAAAGAAGCACAAAGAAGAGAGAAGACATTACAATGCACAACAGAAATGACTGAGGAATTTGATTAGCGGAAGGAAGCAATATGCATAGCTCCAGTGTTAGAGATCCCAAATTACCAAAAGGAATTTTTCATATTCTTATGTGAACACAGTACTGACAAAGAATACAAGCAGGGGGCACAAGCATCTAGCCTATTTTAGTGGAGTGGCGTGCAACATGAGAGTGCATGAGAGTGCTGTTTGCTGGAAGGAAGGACGGTTTTCTCTTTCTGTGGACATATGTTCCTTTTGTTTCCTTGGATTACTACTTGCTAAGAACTTCAAGTGAACTCAATAGGTATGTCTCAACTCTAAACAGAGATCCATGATACTTATCATACCTGTACAAAGATTCTAATTGACATTATTTAACATCTTTGTAGATCAAGTGGTGGCCTAGCCCCTTTAAACAAAACACAAATACTGTGGGTTGCGCGCAATCACGCACGTGCAATGTGAGAGTGCACGAGGGTGCTGTTTGATGTTTAGCAGGGCAGCAGGCACCCTCTTGTGTTCTCCCACCATTTCCTTTTTCCTCTGGTTGGCCTTCCTGAGCTCTCTATCCATGGCTTATCACTTGACTACGGCAATGCCGGAAAATGCAAAATCACTGCTGCAAGCCGGGTCTAAACTTGCTGGCACCTCTGATATTAGGAGACCGCCTCTGCTAATGGCATTACACTGTGCAAAGGATAGGAAATGCTCCAATTCGATAACAACAGACATTCGTACATTATGGGCAGTCTCAGGAATAGTTGGACCAAATGGCAACCAGCATTCAATGCATACTATGCCTTCAGTTGAAAGTGACGTAATGATCGATGACCGAGATAAAACTACAAATGTCTCATCATGTCAGGAACAAAACTGTGTTAGCGCATCAACTTTCAGACAAGATGGGTTTAATGCTTCACCTATATCACTTCTGAAGGAAAATGAAGTACAAATGTATGCACAAGTGCTAGTGGCTGAATCTAGAGTCACAGGCATGCAGAATCCATCTCTCTTTATTGTGCCATTACCTTTAACAACTCAAGCTGCTAATTCAAAACAGATATCGCTGAATCTTATGAGAACTGTGGCTCCAAGCACAGAATGTGACCAAGTTTCCTTGCATGCCCTACTCATTACTATCCCAATCTCCTGTATTATATCCGGACTCACCTCCCGTTGCGGAATCCGTCTCATATGCCTCCATCTCATTGCTGTCGGATTGCTCTATCCGTTCACCATTTTCAAAACCTGTACCGAGACCTTCCTTTGGTCTGCATCCTCAACCTCCAGGAGCATGGAAAGTCACGTTGAATGCAATAACTACTGGGTTACACACGCTGTTTGAAAAAAAGCACAGTCTCATACTCAAGCCATAAAACTAATAGATGCCAAAATTGACTGGCTAGCGGGATCAATTCAACGCCCAATTCAACCTCCACAGATGTCCTTCTCCGCACCTGCTTTGAGGGAAGATATCACACCAGTATTTATTGAGGACTCACATTGTACCCATGTAGAGACCATGAGATTTGATGAAATAGTAGAAATGGGAGCAAATGATCTTTCAGTTGAAATGACCCAATCAGAAGATTGTGAAGAGTCCCTTATTATTCCAGATTCACCAGGCTGTGCCTTATATGAGATATTTCAGATTAAAACAACCAAAAGAAGATCAAGGAAGACAGCAGAAAAAAGGGAAATCAACTGAAGAGATCACATGTCATTCCAAATCAGGCAAAAGCATAAAAACAAAAAAATCAAACAATTGCACCTAAACTGACATCATCAAAATTGAAACAATTTTTGAGTAACAACACAACACCTTCCAATAATAGTCAACCAATGCGAAAGGCGGAGAAAAAGAAGAGAGGGATAAATGCCCCTGTTAAGTAACTAGTAGCAGATAAATTACAACATAACTCAGGATGTTTCTGAAACTGCTGCAGTATCTGTCCATGAGAAATCGCAGAAGGAAGAATTATGAATTTATTGCCTTATTCCTTATCACCAACTCAAACAGATGCATTCGAATTATTATCACAAGAAACGCAACATCCATCCATTATCACTCAAAGCTTGAACAAAATAGCAGAAAATTATGATGAACATTCGTTTTGCATGCTGGATCAAAAAAAGAAAGCAAATGTTCCGGGACAAACTGGCAGCCGAAACAAATGAAAAAACTGACAATCACAGATTTGTCTGTGATAAAGAAGTAAAACAGACGAAAACTACATTTACGCCGAGAACACCAAGAGTCTACTGTCCTAGGTGAGAAAGTGAAAACTAGAAAAACAGTACTTGTGACAAAATGACTGGCTTAACATACAGATGTTAGAGAGACGTTGACAGGATCCATAGCTGACAAGAACCATGTTATTTAAGGTCTTTAAGTTGATTCCGAGTTTATAATGATCCAATCAGCAGACATAGCATCATTAAGAACAGAAATAAAAGTTTCATGGATACCGTTGTGGCAAAAGTTCCTTCATTGATAATTAATGAAATAATTTTAGAAGCTAAAGATCATCTAAAAAATCATGGCCTAAGAGTTTCAGATCACCATTACAATGATGAAACAAATTCCTGTAGGAAGCTGGAAAATCCAACAGACTCAGCCCCTTCCGGAGAATCCTTCCACAGACAACCATTACTCATAAATTTGATTGGAAATGCAGGTCAACTAAAAAGGAATGTAATTATGAAATCAACTCAACCTATGCTGTTAAACTCAAAGCGGTCTTGGGCCATAGAAAACCCGACCTCAATCAAGAGACCAAGCAAGTCACTAGAGCCATGTGGCCAATTCATGTCTGCAGACAAATATTGTGGTGTGGAATACTAAAGGCTACAAGCATTTAATGGACAGATCTGCCACTTTTGCATTAGCTAGTTATGACATAATCATCTTACAAGAGACATGGATCATAAATCAACCCATCTGGCCAGGATATCAACTATTCGGGATCCCAGGAATCAAAGCTAAAGTAGGGAGAACTACAACTGGGATGTTAACAGCAGTGAAACTCTCATGCCGTAGAAGAATGGGCTTCTCCAGCCCCTGGAATTCAATTAACAAAACTAACATTTCCATCAAACGGAGCCCAAGCTCCAGCATTGCCATCTTGAACATATATTGGAATCCTTTGACACTTCCTGAGGACACCTCATTCCATTTAATATTGAACATGATGGATCTAATTGCTATCAACCTATCAATAACAACAACTCTGATTGCAGGAGATTTCAATTTAAAATGTTTGACAAGAAAGATGTCTGTCTATCCAATTGAACCAAACAATGGTTGGATATCATGACCACAAGAGGCTTTGTCATGTTGAATTATACGATTAAGGGAAATGTTCCAGCAGCTCCTACATGGCATAGAAATCAAACTACATACATTATGAACTACGTCTGCTACAAAAGACAAAATTGATCAAGTGGAGTGCTTTAAAGTTATTCCTAAGAATAAGGTGACCACAACATTTTGCAAATATCCTTGCCACACAATCCAAGTTGCAATAATACCTACTATGGTAACCCAATACAAGGCTCTACTAATGGCAATCATGTTAAAATTACCAAAAACCTTTTGGATAGACTCCTAGCATTCTATCATGATGAAGCTTCATGTGATCTTATAATGCATGATTAAGACAAAGTGTTACAATTGTTCATGGATACTAAATCTACTTTTGGACAAGTATTGCAGGTGTAAAAAATCAAATTTGATTTTAATATCCAAAAGCTAAAGACCAAAATGAATCCGAAATTAGAGAGGTATTCAAAAACAAAAATGCATTTTCCCTGCAACTCTCCAAGATGATTAGAAATAAATAGAAAACAAGATTAAACAATATAAACTGATGAAAAAAGAACTTAATGCAGAACATATGTAATGTGTGATAAAAGAAAAAAACACTGGACTCATATGTAGTCTTTTAAAAACGACATATAATACTGCGCCAGGAATAACCATGATAAATGTTATTAGTGAAGCGGCTTGGTGCAAGCACTTTACATCCTTATTCTCTGAAAAATATCCTCCTCACTCCATCATCTCGTCGAAGAATCACCAATTTCAATTAAAATGTGACCATCTAGATATTTTGTTCATAATCTCAACACTCAGTTCAACACAAGCCCCAGGCCCTGATTGGCTGACCAATATAGCCTTAAAGGTGCATCCTCAGGCATGGGCAACTATACTATTATCAATCTTCAAGAAAGTCATAAAATAAAATCAGATACCTGTCACTTGAAAAAACGTGATTATCATTCTGATTTTTAAAAAGGGCGATATAGGAGACCCGGGGAATTACAGGTTGGTGGCCTTGTTGGATGCTCCGGGTAAAACCTTTGCATGCCTTATTCTTAGAGATTTTCATCAATGGTTAAGATCATTGCTCCAATCTGATAGGTTTCAATCAGGATTTGTAGCTGGGCTTGGGACATTGGTCAATCTAACAACACTTACCACTATTAAAGAACAAGCCATTGCTTCCAACCAGGTGATTTATTTTGCCTTTATAGACTTTAAACAGGCTTTTGATTCCATCTCACGCAAACACCTGTGGAACAAGCTTTGTCATGCTGGATGTCCAAGTCATCTGTGGAACTTGATTCAACAATTCTACACTAATACCACTATACATGTGAAATTGAACAAAGAGGGACTTCTCACAAAAAATATAGTTGCAACTAAAGGTCTCAGACAAGGGATGCATCCTTGTGTCCACTTGTTCAACTTTTACATACTGAATATCAGTAATGCACTAAACCCTATTAGATAATGTCCACCGAAAATAGGTAGCACTCACACATCGTGGTTATTATATGCTGACCATTTGGTGTTGATTGATCTGACCCCAATTGGGCTGCAATGTAAGCTAGAAGCCCTACAGACCTATGCTGATCAAAACTTTTAAAAAATCAACATAAAAAAATCTAACACGCTGACGATTGCCAAGGAAGGAAAAAACAACAAGCCCCAATACAGATGCTCATTGGGAGGAATGTTTCTTGTCAATCTAAATGCGTATAGATATTTAGGGCTCAATCTAAATAATGATGCAAAAGATTGTCCATATAAAATTGAGGTTATTACACAAAGTGCTAAATTTGACATCACTTGTTCTTTCAGTCCAAGTATGGGAAATTGTCCTGCAAACCGATAATTGTGTTCTATGAACAAAACGCTAGTGCCGACAATCATCTACAGGGCGCACACAAAACCAGTTTATAATCAACCTAACTAGAATGTAATTGAAGTAGTCTATTGGAAAACCTGTTTAGGACTCCCTAAAGGATTTCCAATTCAAATCATAAGCTTTGAATTGGGTATTCTTCCCTTACAATCCTCAGTAGAATGGCATCCTTGTTGCTCTTCGGAAAATGCTTACTAGCTCCTTCAGGAGAACTATCCCTGCTTCCGATACTCGCCAAAGCCTTTACACATAATGAAAACTTGCCTATGACCACATGGAAGAATTACTGCAAAGAATTGTTGAATAGGGCCAATATTGACTTAGAGACATTACTTGAAATGCCTGAAAATGCCAAAAAGAAATTCAAAGATCATGAATGCATAGGGGTCTGGGAGTCTTGTTCACCATATAAAGCCTTTCAAGCGGGTATGTTCATAATAAAAAAAATGGCTCAAACTCCCATTTATCTCTCTAGATTTCCTGATAATAAATATGGAGTGAACGTAATGAAAATGCTGTTCAATCTGTGGCCAACCAAAGAGATCTTAGTGTCTCGGAACAAGATCCTCAAAACAGAAATCAATTGACATTATGTAATGGCGAATTTAGTAAGGAATCTCTAGAGCACTTGATAGTAAATTGCCAAGCACTATCAACGCAAAGTAAAGGAAGTGTTTATAAAAGTTTGGGGCACTTTAAAGCCAAATGTATGTATGTTAAATCTGACACCTTATCATCTGATACCCATATTCCTTTTGCAGATTTGGTAAAATCTGGAAAAGTTTAGAGGTCGTTATCTGGATGAAAAGGGCAGAATTCTGTCAGAAGTGGACACGACATCTTACAAAGACAGGGATCGGATGGTTTGGTGCTACAGAAAATATGTTAACTGGACATATAATATTAGAAAAATGGTACATAGATAAATGTGTATTTGGATCAAGAATAGATTTGTGTTTGCAAATTGAACAGGGGTGGATCCTCTGACCCATAAACTACCTCATCACGATGACACTCCATTTCCTTCCCCAATCAAGGGAGAGAGGAGGACTTGGCCAATGATAAATTGTGAGGGGCAGGCTTAGTTATGCCACGCACACACCCATTTTCTAAAGACATAAAAGGAACACCAAAACCCAGGTAGAGACATTCACTTTCCACTTTCTTGCAGAGCATTTTGACAGACGACTTCACATCCAGATTCCAGACTTTACATCCAGAGATCCAGAAGATAGACTACAGAACTTAAAGCAAAGGCCTTACCCACAAGCTGAGAACTCTTCTCAGCAGGCATTCAGAATCCAGCAATCCAACCAAACTATTCTACAGCCGGGCGAACTGTTGGATTCTTTGCCAAGAACTTTTGCCAGAACCGGCAGTGCTGTATCCAGAGAGACCAGACCAGATTGCTGTGAGCAGAACCAGAGATCCAGACCAGACCAGCAGAGCAGAGCAGAGCTGACCCAGATAGCTGTGACTTCAGAACCAACCGCCCAGAGTCCAGTCCCAACCTGACCAGACCCTGACGGCCTATTTCAAATTCATAGTGTGAGTACTCAGCCAGAACTGTGCAAAACCAATCTCTTAGTTTAAGATAATCTAATTCAAACTATTTTAACCTATTAGAACTGCATCATAAGGAATCGGGTGTCCATCCTGTTGATTCAAACCTTCCAAGCGCATCTGTCATTCTGTCATTCTGAAACTGTAATTTCATTTCTGGGAATCTACCTCCACTAAATCGTCCGTATCTCTTGAACCGTTTGTGCTAGAAGCGACTTTCATTTTAAAGCTAAGATTCTAGGCTTTCCAATGAACCCAGAACCGACTTTCTATTCATTGTACTTTTTCCGTAATCACGCTCGACGCACTCGGAAAAAGTGCCACGATTTGCGATTTGGCTCAAATTTCTTCACTTGTCAAAATAGCAGCTTCTTGCTTTCCTTTGCTGAAATTCATTTGCAACCTGACAATCATTCATAGAGCATTGCTAAAGTGATCCTGAACTATTTTAAAGTAGCTATCACCCACCCTGAATCTCTTATAGGGAATTAAAATCATTTTTAGCATATTTTTCCCTTCTTTGCATACCACATTTAAAGTACTTTTGCCTGTGTTTAAAATCATCCCTGTTTCTCTAAGCTTGCTGGGGGGAACGGGAACTGAATTGCATGTTGATTGTATTCCTGAAAACTGTGTGCTTTACTTCCATCTCCTTATATTGCATAATGGGGGGGAGTGAATGTCAGAGAAAAAGTGATCATATTATCTTTTGCTGATATCATATCAAGTTTATTTCTGTACTGCCTTTTATTCATCTTTGCATCTCCTTGAAACCATAAAGCATTCTCAGCTACCTTATCCTCTATACTACTCCTAAGTAATTAAACCAGTGTGCTGGTATAACATCATCCATTGTTGATCACTGTCACGTGTCTTAGTGTGTTATCAAATATTAATGTATTATAAAAGTGTGATATATATCTATTGTTTAATTTTTTGAATAAACCTTTTTAATTTGCAAAACAAACCTACTTCTTGGCTCAGTGGGGTCAGGGGGATTCTAAGAGAGGGGCGTTATACAAGGGTTCATCATCCAGGTTATAACTTGTCATAAAAATATATAAATAAGGGCTTCCCTTGAGCAATCCCAGACAAGGCACTGACTTAGTGGGAATGCTTGATTGAAGTAATTAACAACCCAAAGCGGCTTGGCTGCCCCGAGGTGAGAGTGGTCACCACACCTCAACACTGGCGACAAGGTTGGCAGACCTGGCGTGGTCCCTCTGCATCATCCCTTCTTCGCATTTGCACAATAGTGGGAGGTGCGGCCCACCTCTAATGCTCCCATGACTCTGGCCGATGTGGCGGTGATACATGCCCATAGTGAGACTTCTGGAGTGTTGGTGGTGCTCACGGCAGAAACCCTCAGCCCGCAGCAGTGATTTTCCTCAGGCTGCAAACGGCTTCTGCAGGGCCCGCTGGTGGTCACGCAAGATATAAGTGTATTGTGCAGGGCCAGACCCTCGAAAATAAAGGAAAAGAGGGATCTGAATGTCAGTGAGCAGGCCCATGGACACCCGACAGAGAAACTGTGTGGTGTGGCCCACCCATGCACGCTATAACCAGAGAACAGCACTGTGGACAGGAAATACACATGTGCTGTCAGCTACACAAGTGCTGCCAGTCCAAACCAGTGCCCAGCTGCCGTAAGAGACACACAGTAAAGGAGAATGTCAGAAGAAGACATCCCCGGCACAGTGCTAGGCTCTCTGAGGCATTTCCACATGGCCAGGATGAAATGACCCCTTGGCAACTACCCCAGGTGTTTGATCTCAGGGACACAGGTAACCTGGGACCCAGGTGGGTCCAATGGATAAAAGACTTCAGAGTATATTTGGGAGCAATGGGCCCCATGGATGAAGATTGGAAAAATAACATCCTTACGTTGGCAGTGGGAGCTGCAGTGAGAGACATCCTCTACGAGCTGGTTGATGAAGAAAAGGCAATGTACCAGGAGATTCGAGAGGCGCCGGACACCGATTTCGCCCCACATACCAACATAGACTACGATAGACACATCTTTCACACAACCATGCAAAGGAGAAACCATGGACAACAATGTTATGAGGCTGTGCATCCACATTAAGGGTTAAGAATTAGTGACAAGGCGTGCACTCTGTTGCCAGTCAAGTTTTCCTGCATTGACTTCTCCTCCAAACGTCCGTTTTCATGACTCCATCAATCTTCAGGGAGGCTGTGTTTCTTTACCTTTTCAGGCGTGTCTTCAATTCCTTTTCAGGTGTAGCAGGTTAATTGACTATAGTGTCTCTAAGGATTCTGGTACTTGTATTTTACACACTTAATTTCTCTTGCAGGTGACTAGAAACAAATCCTTCCATAGCACAGATCTTACCCTTGATAGGAGGAAGGGGAAAGCCATGTTTGTGGCCCTCCATTGTAAGGCATGATAGCCCTGGTGCTGCAGCCTTTTGAGCCCGGGACTCCTGGAACATACTGGTTAAGAATTAATGACAAGGCGCGCACTCTGTTGCCAGTCAAGTTTTCCTGCATTGACGTCTCCTCCAAACGCAAGTTTTCATGACTCCATCAATCTTCAGGGAGGCTGTGTTTCTTTACCTTTTCAGGCGTGTCTTCATATCCTTTTCAAGTGTAGCAGGTTCATTGACTATAGTGTCTCTAAGGATTCTGGTACTTGTATTTTTCGCACTTAATTTCTCTTGCAGGTGACTAGAAACAACTCCCTCCACAGCACAGATCTTACCCTTGATAGGGGGAGGGGGAAAGCCATGTTTGTGGCTCTCCATTGTAAGGCATGATGGCCCTGTTGCTGCCGCCTTTTGAGCCCGGGACTCCTGGAAAATAATGGTTAAGAATTAGTGACAAGGCATGCACTCTCTTGCCAGTTTTTTCATCCACTTTAACCGAGCACTTTTCACGGATATTTGAATGACGAGGCATTACGCTCTCTGGTCATCGTGCGGTACGAATCTTATGATTTCAAACATAAATTACTCCAGAAACCGATGACCCTTGACGAGACCCTAGCGATGGGTCGCACTGACTCGGCAATCACACAACAGGTGGTCAGATGTCAAAGATTAGGGAAATGTTAGGAAATTGACACCAGCTCAGCATGACAAACCTACGCACTCAACATAATTGTGCTACTGGTGCGGCTACGAGTTCCACCATGAAGGCACGTGCCCAGCCATTGGCCAGAAGAGTGCAGCATGTGGGGTTGATAACCATTTTAGAGCAGCCTGCAGAAATGCCCCAACGCTGCCTGTCCTGACAACCTCCCAGAGGAGCCGAAGACGCCATCCCACACACCAAACAGAAGACAGGAGAGTGAGCCATGAGTGCAGAAGACATTGGCCGCGGTCTTCAAAAAACCCGAGAAGATCATTCCAGTCAACCTCAACAAGGGTTACCATCAGCTGGAACTAGCGCAGGAGTCTCGTTATATCACCACTTTTGTAACCCACATGGAGCTCTTCCGCTACAATCCCCTGAACTTCGGCATATTGTTGGCAATGGAAATCTTCTAGGAGGAGATCCATCAGGTGATCAAACATGTGCCAGGGTGTCTAAATTACAGCAATGACATCCTGGTATTCGGGAAATTGATTCAAGAGCACAATAACAACTTACACAAAGTCTGCAGGTCCCTCAAAGCTGCCAATGTCACACTCAACAAAGGACAAATGCAAGTTTGGAAAGCAAACCCTCAAGTTCTTTGGCCATACATTCTCTGACCAGGGCACGAGGCCAGACCCGGAGAAGGTCAAGGCACAACAAGACACTGCGCGGCCAATGGACGTATCAGACCTTAGGTCATTCCCAGTGCTGGCGAGCTACTGTTAATGCTACTTGGAAAACTTTGCGACAATGAGTGCCCCACTGAGAGAACTGACCAAGAATGGTCAAGAATTTGGTATCAGTCAATATTATCCCACCAATAATATTGCCACATAGATGTTCTTGGGGTAAGGCCATAGGCAATATTATTAGTGGGATCATTTATGGGGTATTTATGGGGTAGCAGGGGTGCAGGGGTATTCCCCGCTCACTTACAAAAAATATGGGGGTTGCTGGGGTGTCCCCCGCAGGTTCCATGGGTCAATATCACTTAAAAAATATGGCAATATTCTTGTACGGTGATATTTTTGCGGGGATATTAACACATGGAACGAAGAATTCATCTGAACTGCCGAATGTGAGGATGCCTTCACAGACATTTGTGCCCGCGTTGCCTTGGCCTCAAACATTGGCCTACTTTAGCTCAACCAAGGACCTGTGGGATTGGGTGCAATTCTGGCACAATACGATCCCCAAACTCCCCACATCAAGGAAGTGGTGTTAAATGCCAGCTACATCCTCGCCACAACCAAACCAAAATACTCCCAAGCAGAGAAGGAAAGCCTGGCTGTGGTCTGAGCCTGTGAGCACTTCCATCTATTTTTATTCAGAAAGGCATTCACAGTGGTCACCGATCACCAACCCCTCCTCACCATCTTGGGCAACCCTGAGGCCCGGATGCCTCAGCGGATAGAAATGTGAGGACTCAGACTCTAGGACTACAAAATATCCATCCGCCATAGGCCAGACAAGGTCAAAAGCTCAGCCGACTACCTCTTCCATCAGCCCACAGGATCATCTCCCCCGGAACATTCCGTCGCTGATGCATATCTCCAATACATCATTCACCAGCTAAAACCTTTCCCAATGGCGTGGAAGATGCCACAACAAGAATCAGAAAACGACCCCATACTGGCCCCCCTCGCCCTGTGCATCAGCCAAGGCCCATTGAAGCATGCAGAAGAACGAACAAAACACTTAGAGGAATCCTTGCAAGGGGACATAAAGGTTACTGGTCAAAGAGGAGCTCACCACTACAGCGGACCAAATAATTAGGAAGGGCTGTCAAATTGTCTTGCCAAAGTCATTGTGCCAACAAGTGGTTGTCCTGGCCCATGAGGGACACAGAGGTGTGGTCTCGACAAAAAAAACGTCGGAGACAGAAAATCTGGTTCGCAGGGTTAGACACACTAGTGGAAGACACCCTAAAGACCTGCGCAATCTGCAGCATCCTAGCGCCAGCACTGCACCCAAATCCCCTACAGATGTCACCACTCCCTAGGGGCGTATGGGAGGAGCTGGCTGTCGACTTTTTTGGACCCCTACAAGACAGCACATATGCCTTACTAGTGGTTGATGAATACTCGAGATACCCAGAAGTAGAACTAGTACCATCCACAGCAGCAACAGCGGTCATCCCTACTCTGGACCACATCCTCACGGTATATGACATGCCTCAAATTGTAAAACCGGACAAAGGCCTACCATTCACTGGCCTGGACTTTGCAAATTTCACCCAGTACATGGGGTTCAAACATTGGAACATTACACTTCTCTGGCCCCAAGCCAATGGCATAGCCAAACGCTTCATGAGCAATCTCAAGAGAGTGCTACACGTGGCACACCTGTCCCACAGACCTTTCAAGCACATATTGTGCCAGCTTCTCCCTGATTACCACCATACCCCTCACAGCACCACGGGCAAATGCCCCGCTGACCTCCTGTTTCGCCTCAGATTGCCGACATGACTGCCACAGAGACCCCTGGAGGACAGCACCAGAACGGAGGATGATGAATTGATGGCCAGAGACGCTGAGGAAAAGCCAAAAATGAATATTGCGGCCGATGAGAAGAGAGAAGCCAGGGAACACAGCTTCAAGGACGGTGACAGAGTGCTGGTACACCAGGACCAAAGAAGGAAGGAAGACTCTCGCTTTGCATCCAGCCCCCTCACAGTCACCAAAGTAAAAGGCACCATAGTCACAGCCGTATACGCAGAAGGACAGACAATCACAAGGAATGTGTCACACTTTGCCTCAGCGGATAGAAATGTGAGGACTCCGCCTCCAGGACTACAAAATATCCATCCGTCATAGGCCAGACAAGGTCACCAAAGTAAAAGGCACCATAGTCACAGCCGTATACGCAGAAGGACAATCACAAGGAATGTGTCACACTTTAAGGAATGTCAGGGGGTGCGTCACCCTAATATCGTTGCTCATTCTACTGGTCAGAACGAAGCACGAGCTAGATGTATATGTATGATAACTAAACCAGCACCTCCCTCAAACCACCTGTGCAAATCTTTGTGCTGTTGTACAGGTACCCTTCACGAGGATGCCTGTACCATCTGTACATGTGTTATTGTAAGTAACCATAGATGGAAAATGACATCCCTTTTCTTCAATACAAATACAGCATTCTGCCCTAGCTTCCTGCATTCTGCACTGTCCTCGGGAATAGGGGGCTGTTCCTGAACATCTTTCTTGTGTGCTCACGCACTGATGGGCTGGATTCGAAGTGTGTAGCACATTTGTTTTTGCAAAACCTAAATAAACAAACGAAAGCACCATTTATATATAAAGACATTTTATAGGGGTTCTACAATGCTTTTTTGTCATGAAAATACATTATTATTATCTGTATAACACAAAACTACTTCTTCAAAATACATCCTTTCATAGTAGTGACCTCAAGGTCCACATGCGACTGTGACATCGCTCCTGGCTATTTCTAGCATCGCCATGTGCGACCTTTTGTCAGAAGGTGCACTTCTGTGTTTGGCTCCGGCTGTTTGCACTTGATCACAGGGAGAGCACGATTTGCTAGCGCTCGCCTTTCATTTCAATCCCTGGAAAAATCAATAGACCTCCTACAGCACCTGAGTGACATTCACTAATGAAAAGAGGGCCCGGGGCCTATCTGCAATCGAAGTTTCAATAGGCAACCGCAGAAGAAAACACAAGCAGGTTGATTTTACAATTTCTAGGAAACAAAATACATGTTGGTGCTTCCTCTACTTTACAACAGCGATGAGTGCATAATAGCATTATAGTTGCATATCCTTATGTAGTTGTGTCCCCACTTGCTCTTAGAGCGGAGGAATCATATTGGGTCTTCTGAAAAGCACTGAAAACGTGTCTGCTGAACGCTGATATCCTGACATCATCAAGGCATGAATCTATGTGTGCTAAATGTACAAAAATGTATGAACTTCAAGTATGCTGACATGTACCACTCCCATGTTTCCTCAATGTGTGTGACTGATCCTGCAACAGCGCCCTCATGGCTATGGGCTTAGGCGCTTTACAAATGTAAAAAATAAATAAATAAATAAACACAAAATAAATAAGTTGTTCTGTCAATGTTGTCATGCTGCAGCTGATTTTAAATTTCAGGAAACACATTTTAATTAAAGAAGCACTCAAGCAGAGGAACATACAGCATCTTCCTTTGAAATCGACACATGAGGCCTGATTTGCTCAGCGTTTTTCAATTGTATTTTCCGATGAAAAAGGCCTTTGTAAATATGGCCCATGGTCTACTAAAACAATGCACAATTTGTTAAAATGCAATGTTTACCTTCTATAACGAGTCCTCCAGTTCCTGCAATCTTTACCCGGGTCAAAGGTGCAATTCTTAGTAATCCAGTGGCGTTGGAGCAATTAGCACTGACATTTCTGAAAAAATGCTAAGGCGCAAGGCAGACCTGCTAAAATCAGGGTGCAGAACCATTAGTGTGCACACAACAGATGGTTTTTCATTTCCAGCCGGGGGCACAGTGCCAAATGACATGACTAAATAGAGAAGCAGTCCCTGCAGTATTGCATTTCTTGTTCCCATTGAGCGGGAGGCTGAAAGGCAGGAACATTTTTAATAACCTTTCTTTGACAAGCTTAGAGCCATTGTAATGCTGAAACCTGTCTCAGATATATTGCCAAGAGGAAAGGCCTCAGGAGGCAGCCAGCCACTGCACTGAGCACTGCCAAACACAACATATAATATTATACTGCAAAACCGCATTGCTGTATACTCCACGGCTTGGAAAAGACAAAAAAAAATCCCCTCTGTTTGTTGACCCTTCATCTGTTAAGAAAGGCTCTTTTGGGGTCCACACATTTATTAAGCGTAAAAGTATGTGTCCCGGTAAATGCAACATCTGACAGGCATATGCATCAAATCTAACATAATAATTAAAAAATAGTGATGGATTATGGGGGGAGAACGAAGGTAAATGATGAGGGTTATTTGCCATTGCATAAATGACATGTTTTGTATTTGAAGATTTATGAAGTTGGTACTTTTAGAAGGGCCCTTCTGGTGCTTTCCCTTTAAGTAGTCATATTGGATTTCGAAGTGCTAACTATTTTTATTAATTAAAAATAAAGCTGAATTAAGCAGCCCTATGCAAATCCAGATACCTCAGACGCAAATGGTAATGCCTGTAGGCTGTCTAGCCAAACAGACCTTTGGGTTAGCCAAAAGTGCATGTGTTATTGTGGAGTGCAGCTGCTTCACAAACGACCACTCATCGCAGACCATCTATGTAGCCCATAAAATATATTGCCTTTCCAAGTAAGGTTCTGGAAAAAGAATTTGAAGGCAGGCCTCTCGCCCTTTCAAGCAGTGAGTTTCAAATTGTAGCAGGTGTTATCTTAGGTTCTCTTTGTTCTCTGCACATCAATTTCACCTCTGTTGATGCTTCGCCCTGACGAGGACCCATGTGCTCCAGGATTCTATTTACTGTGATGCATAGCCACAGAGTTCTAAAATATATATATACTGTGGTCAATGCAGAAACTCCCATTAAAAAAGGTGTTGTAAGTCAGGCCTTGTTTGTTTAATTCCAACTCTCTTTTCTTTCTTTTCATTAATCTGTACCAATGAAAGGCACTAGTCGTTTGTTTCTACTGTTATTTTTAATAGTCATAACAGATTGCAGTAAAGGGGATGGCTATGTTACTGTAGATGTTTTATACATTATGACGAGCAGGACCGGTCTTACACCAGATTGCACCCCAGACGGGAAGCATCGTTGGCGCCCACCATACCTCAAAATGACAACAACAAATATTTCCCATTTTGCCCATTTCAACATGATGGTTGGGGGCTCCCTCCTTAGAACGAAAATATTCTGAAGCACCTGTGGGGTGCATTATAAATACATTACAATGGTGACAAAGATAAGGTTAATAGCAGCCGACGATCACGAGACAGGCAGCCGCCAGGGAGCTTAAACATGAAATGCCCACTGAAGAGCTCCACAACCTTCTTTGTCAGCAAATGGCTAATGTGGAGGAACCAGTGTTAGAAGTCAATGAGGTGATAACACTCTGTATATCATGTGGGCAGAGAGAACACACACTATAATGCAAGTGCTGCAAAGCACACATTTAAAGCCCCAGAGCGAAAATGGAGAAATTAATATATTTCAATACTGATGTGTTAGAGAGAATGTATATACCCAATAGGCCTTTTTGTCTTGTGTTATTAATTATAATGATACACAAATAGCCCATTTGTGTATAGCACTTCATGCCTAATTCCTGCCTGCCAAGCACTGGAATACCTGGCTATATTACACATTTTTCTAGTGCTCAATGTATTGACCCCTGAAGTATGAAGCGTTGAGTGGATGCGATTCAAAAGTTGAACTTGGATGACTGTTAGGCTGTTAATCAACACTGTGAACTGGTTTGTGCCTAGGACCTTAAATCAACTGGTGACAGTGCTTGCCAGAAATTTCCCATACATGAACCAATTCAAAGTTACTGAATCCAACAGCCTGCAAGGGTAAAGTGGTTTGCCAATACTTCCAGGACACAAACTTGTGACCGTCAGCTTGCACACAGATCACTGCAGCAGGTGCATAATGGAAAGGAGCTACATTACACATTAAATGAAACTTGCATATTATGTGGGTTTTCTTTTTTGAAACTTGTACTAAATATCTCTCTCTCCCTTCCTGTATTGTCGCTCCCCACCCCCCCAACTCCCAACCGTGGACTGTACAACACTTTCCTTCTGTGGGATGATTCAACCCACTTTTGCTCTGCCATGCAGCATCACTGTGTTCTGATGGTGCCAGAAACATCAAAATGGCCGTAAAACCCTTGGGCGCGCCAAAACCTCTGAAAATCGCGCTCTGCAAAGCACAAAAAGATGGCTGCCCAATATACCATGCATGTTGTCAGTGGTGGATGAGAGATCTCACTCCTGAAATATGTCACAGGGCTCCACAACAAGTGAAAATTGAGTACAGAGGGAAAAGCAGTGCTCTGCTAAAGGAAATCCCAAACTCTTGCTTTAAATCCTTTTTCTTTGTTGCTGAAACTGCAGAATGTCGGTACAAAACACCCTCAAACATCCAAATTCTTGCGGGGTGCTATAATTCACTTAGTTCAAGAAATCATTGTGAACTTACAATGGGCCTCATTACGACCCAGGCGGATTTCGCGGTGCTAAATGCACCGCGAAGCATGGCGGAAAGCCGCCGATAGCGCCATGGGGGTTGGCGGATTTACCGCCCCATTCCGACCTCGGCGGAGCGGTAAATCCCCAATCCCCATTCTGCCCTTCCCCATTCCCATTTTTGCCCCATAGGGTATAATGGGAGTGGGGAAGGAGTTAATTACGCCACCGTAAAATACGGTGGCGTAATTAACAACGAGGTCCAGTAGCGCCATGGTTTTCTCCGGCTGGTAAAACCAGGCGGAGAAAACCTCCATGGCGCTACGGGAACTCGTAGTATGGCGGAGAGGTACGCCATGCACTACGCTGGCGTAAAACCCTCTCCGCCAGGGTCCTAATGAGGCCCAATGTCCTGAAAAGCTGAACGTATCAAAGAAACATCCACAGCAAAAGTTGCCTGCCTGTGGAATCTGTCAAAGTCAGGGCGCAGTACCCTCGGCCGCCTGAATGACAGCTGTCAGAAGCCTGCATGATAAACTTTAAGGGGGTAATTCATAGAATTCAGCGCACAAGTGGCGCACGCAGCTGGCGCACAGTGTGCGCGTGCGAATCCCTGCGCCAGCCGCGTGCGCTAAAATCCATTTCCGCGCACAGCGTATTCATGGATTCCAGCCACCAAAACCAGCCGTGGTGCACAGTGGGCAGCGACCTTGCAGCAGCGCCAGTTACGCCCCCAAGAACGCCTCTTGCGCAGGGAAAAGCCATCAATATACCCAATCCAGCGCAAAGGGCTGCGCTAACCCTGTACCAGCACGGCAAGCGGGCTACGTGTATCACTGGGGTGCGCGGGAAGTACCTCACGCGATTGGCCCCGTGCGAGCAGGGTACGCGTATTTCAGGGGTGCGCGGGAAGTTCCACACGCGATTTCCGTAGGGTACGCGTATCTCAGGGGTGCGCGGGAATTTCCACACGCGATTGGGCCCATGCGAGCAGGGTACGCGTATCTCAGGGGTGTGCAGCAAGTGCCACATGCGATTTCAGCAGGGTACGTGTATTTCAGGGGTGCGCAGGAATTTCCACACGCGATTGGGGGTACGCGTATCTCAGCGGTGCGCAGGAAGTGCCACACGCGATTTCAGCAGGGTACTTGTATTTCAGGGGTGCGCAGGAATTTCCACATGCGATTGGGGGTACGCGTATCTCAGGGGTGCGCGGGAAGTGCCACACGCGATTTCCGCAGGGTACGCGTATCTCAGGGGTGCGCGGGAATTTCCACACGCGATTGGGCCCGTGCGAGCAGGGTACGCGTATCTCAGGGGTGCGCAGGAAGTGCCACACGCGATTTCAGCAGGGTACGTGTATTGCAGGGGTGCGCGGGAAGTTCCACACGTGATTCCATCAGGGTACGTGTATTACAGGGGTGCGCGGGGAGCACCACACGTGGATTGCACGTGTGGGTCCTCCCAGGTGTTCCCTCTACACCCTCCATGGCCCCTGCAGGTGGCTCACACCACAGGGGCCTACCCTGCACATGTCCTGCAGGCACACCATCCACCATGGCCATGACCCCCAGCCAACCCACATGTCAACTTGCACTACTGCCCACCAACGCATGTCCCCCTGCACCCCCAGTCACCAGGGGCACCCTCCACCAGGCCCCACCCATGTCTCCCAGCACCCCCACCTCCCAGCAGTGCAGGGGCACCCACCACCAGGCCCCCACCAATGTCTCCCACCACCCCCACCCCCCAGCCACCAGGGGCACCCACAACCAGGCCCCCACCCATGTCTCCCAGCACCCCCACCCCCCAGCAGTGCAGGGGCAGCCTCCACCAGGCCCCCACCCATGTCCAACTCATGTCTCCCACCACCCCCACCCCCCAGCACTGTGGGGCACCTGCCAGCAGGCCCCCACCCATGTCCAACTCATGTCTCCCACCACCCCCACCCCCCAGCACTGTGGAGCTCCTGACAGCAGGCCCCCACCCATGTCCAACTCATGTTCCCCACCGCCCCTACCCCCCAGCACTGTGGGGCACCTGCCAGCAGGCCCCCACCCATGTCCAACTCATGTTCCCCACCACCCCCACCCCCCAGCAGTGCAGGGGCAGCCACCACCAGGCCCCCACCCATGTCTCCCAGCACCCCCACCCCCCAGCCACCAGGGGCAGCCTCCACCAGGCCCCCACCCATGTCTCCCAGCACCCCTACCCCCCCAGTCACCAGGGGCAGCCTCCACCAGGCCCCCACCCATGTCTCCCAGCACCCCCACCCCCCCAGTAACCAGGGGCAGCCTCCACCAGGCCCCCACCCATGTCTCCCACCACCCCCCCCCCAGTCACCAGGGGCAGCCTCCACCAGGCCCCCACCCATGTCTCCCACCACCCCCACCGCCCAGCAGTGCAGGGGCAGCCTCCACCAGGCCACCACCCATGTCTCCCAGCACCCCCACCCCCCCAGTCACCAGGGGCAGCCTCCACCAGGCCCCCACCCATGTCTCCCACCACCCCCACCCCCGGCAGTGCAGGGGCACCCACCACCAGGCCCCCACCCATGTCTCCCACCCCCCTCACCCCCCAGCAGTGCAGGGGCAGCCTCCTCCAGGCCCCCACCCATGTCTCCCACCACCCCCACCCCCCAGCAGTGCAGGGGCACCCACCACCAGGCCCACACCCATGTCTCCCACCACCCCCACCCCCCAGCAGTGCAGGGGCAGCCTCCACCAGGCCCCCACCCATGTCTCCCACCACCCCCACCCCCCGGCACTGTGGGGCACCTGCCAGCAGGCCCCCACCCATGTCCAACTCATGTTCCCCACCATCCCCACCCCCCAGCACTGTGGGGCACCTGCCAGCAGGCCCCCACCCATGTCCAACTCATGTCTCCCACCACCCCCACCCCCAGCACTATGGGGCACCTGCCAGCAGGCCCCCACCCATGTGCAACTCATGTTCCCCAGCCAACATGTCATCACAATCTAGATCCCTGGTCCGTATGGTCAGCCTCCAAATGCAAAACACCCACCCGAGTATTGCATCCACCCACTCATAATTTGCAATTACATCACAGAACACCAATTGCAAGTTCCGAAACAAACACATTTCCCTCACATACACCCAATGGGTGTCAGTGAATCTCAAAACACATATCATGAAATGCATGAAACCAATGAGATACCACACATTGACGTTCACCAAAAAAAATATGTATTAAAGGAAACATAAATAGAATAAAAAATGAAGAAACAGAAATGTGAATGTACAAAAATGAAAAGAAGCATGTCCGTTAAAAAAAGCAAAACCAAAAATAAAATTCCAAAGTAATGTTGTCCAAAGTCAATGTCCACAAAACAAAATCCAATGGGAAATAAAAAAGAAAGCCATTGCTCCATGGTTAAAAAGTGAAAAAAAAATACAATCCAACTGTGAACTATGTACATGGGAACAAGCCAGGGTCCATTATCCCAACAAAATAAAGGAAACCTATCTAACTACACTAACTAATAAAATAAACTATATACAAAAATGTGGCCAATGTCCAAAAGGTCCAAATAAAATAAAAACAAAAATGAAACCTAACACTACCTACATAACTATGTACAAGGGCAGCGGGCTAGTTTCACGGCTCACTTGTGGATGTCCCGGGCAAGGGCATCATCGAACTCCTCCTCAATGTCCCGGAGGCGGTCCTCCTCCATGGCCCGAGGGTCCGCAGGGCCGTCGACGTCTCCACCTCAAAACCCCTGCGGATTGCCTCGAGGCACTCGGCCCGCCTCAGGGCCCTCCACATGGAGTTCTCCGCCCTGACCATTGTGAGCCGTGCCTCTTCCGCCCGCTGCCGCTCCGCATCTATGGCGTGGCCCAACCGCTGCCAGACGGAAGACACTCTCTGTCCTGGGTCCTCCTGCCCTCCGGCCGATGCCTGCCCCTCCGATGTTGAAGGCCCCGAGCCTTCATGGCTCCCACCACGTTGCTGCTGCTGCTGTGCCTCTGCCCGTGCACTGCCTCCTGCTGCCTGCACATCCTCCGCCGGCTGGGGTGCAGTCATAGATGTGGCCACCCCTGCTGGACGTCCGACTCCCGACTGTGGCAGGGATGCCTCCTCCACCAGCCTGGCCGCACCGTCAGAGGCAGCTCCAGAGGGCACCCAGGTGACTGATGGGTGGGAAGATGGCACAGAGGATGACTGGTGCGTAGGGGGTCCAGTTGAGGAGGGGGTCGTAGCAAGCCCCATCAGACAGAGGAATCCGGCCTGGTTGACCTGTCCCAGCAGGCTGACGTGGTCAACGAGCCATTCGAGATGACGTGCAGTCTCTTCATGAAAAGACTGCAGGTCACCTCGCATGGCCCGTTGACGCAACGCCACACCAGCCAGGACAGGCTCAACCCAAACCTGGATAGCCACGTCCGCAGGCAGAGAAAGGCCAGTTGACGTGAGCTCATCCCCTGCCTGAAAACGGGTCTGGACGTAGGCATCCCTGCTGGTGCAAGATGATGCAGGGACAGGATTGCACACAGGCACCTCCGCGGCGGCCTGTGCTGCCTCCTGTCCCTGGTCCTGCACTGCACCACTAGCACTAGTGGGATCCCCACCTCCAGACCCCGTCTCTGGTGCTTGCACGGCCTCCTCCTCCACCAAACCCTCCACCAACCTGGATGACTCCGTGCCATCTTCCCCTGTTGGGCCCTGTGGGGTCCCAGCTGCCCCTTCTGCTGCAGAGGAGTCCAACTCCAACCTCTGCCTCTTGGACCTCCCCCCGGCAGCTGCGGCCTGGGACGCAGCACCGGACTCCTCACTCCCCGACGAGATGACAACATGGGAGGGGAGCCGGCCTTGCGTCTCCGGCTGGCGGTGGGATCCCCGCCGCTGTGCTCCACAGAACCTTCTCCGCCCTCTTCATCAGTTGACGCTGCAGACAGGGAGAAACAAAACACAGGCATCAGGGCACTGTACAATGGACACATACACACATGACAGTTGTACATGAGTGGCATTGGCAAACCTCAGACATGTCATCACAATCCCCAACACACATGTCATTACAACTCGCACACATGAGCCATACCACAGCCATATCACAACTGCCACCACCATCCATACACATACAACAGCATGAGCAGCCAAAGGTGAGCCAGACATCACATGCAACACAGGAAGTGCACCACACATGTACACACACCACCACACTTGCATGCATGTGTACACCTCTGCCAAGTGTCGCAGTGTTCAGACGGGCATCCATGTCACATCTGCCAATCAGGCTTCCACATACCGCTGTCACATGCATCCATGTTGCATCACTGTTGCACTCTTGTCAAATACACGCACATGCACATGTACACAGTGCTGATACATGCAGCCAAAAACAACATACATGCGTGACATCACGGACATGTCTACTTACATACACATTCATCCAAACATGTGTGCCCACACAACTGCATTTGGCATGCAAGCCTACACACACAAGCACCATCCATGTCTCACACATTACAGCCCTCGCATGTGTCAGCCCCACGGCCCTGTACACCCCCACCCATACTCGACCCCATACAAACAGATGTGCAACCTGCACACTACTGAATAATCACCACACGCACTGCTGACAATCAGGATGCATGTACACTCACCGCTCGACTCCAGACGGGTCTGCTTCTCAAGGACCTGGACGGGGAATGCTGGGGATATGTGTTCCAGGACCCTCATCTGTTCTTCCGACAAGTGGCCCCGGCGCCCCTTGGCATCCGCTGCCTTCAAGAGGCGCCAGGCCTTGTTCAGGGTCCTGGACCTGAAGTCCTCCCAGCGCTTCTTGACATGTTGTAAGTCGCGGACTGCCACCCCCTCCGCGTTGATGGCAGTCACAATGTCAGTCCAGATCCGAGTCCATCCTTCCTTGTCGGCGCGGGAACTTCCGAAGAGGGCATCATACTGCCCCAGGACTTGCTCCACCAGGACACCAACTTCGGTGGCACTGAAGCTGGTGCCCCTCTGCCTCTCTGGCCGGGGGTTGTCAGTGGTCCCAGATGGTGTTTGCCCCGACATGACAACCCCAGAGGCAGGAGTGGGTGGGCAACTGGGTCCTGGGGCTGGGCTGTGGAGCGATGGAATCCCAGTCGGGAGTCTTCGGTTCCAGCAGGGGTGGTCACAGCAACAGCATCCCTGGCTGATGTGCAGGCAGCAAATGGCAGGGCACGTGAGCAGCAGGCAGTCAGGCAGCAGCAGATGGCAGGTGGGAGCGTGCTCGGGGCTCTGGGGGGCAGTAGTTCGGCCTTCTGGGCAGGAGTGTGGTCTTCCGTGTGCTTACGCGTGGCCAGCTTGATACGGAGTGATTTGGCACGTGAAAAATCTGCACGTCAGCGTGTAATTCGAGGAAAGGCCCTTAGCACGTAAGCGCGTCTGCACGCATATGCATTTTCATTGGACAGAAGGCCCCTCAAGCGCAAGCGCCCCTGTGACGTGACGCGTACAGACGTGCATGGGCATTTCAGCGCACGTGAAAAACTGCACGTCCGCGTGTAATACGAGGAAAGGGCCCATGCGCGTAAGCGCGCGTGGAAAACTGCACGTCTGCGTGTAATACGAGGATAGGGCCCATGCGCGTAAGCGTGCGTGGAAAACTGCACGTCCGCGTGTAATACAAGGAAAGGGCCCATGCACGTAAGCGCGCGTGAAAAACTGCACGTCCGCATGTAATACGAGGAAAGGGCCCATGCGCGTAAGTGACGTGACGCGCGTGTGCGTTTCCCTCAGCACGGGTTAAAGGTGAGCGGGCCCAGCAGTTCGCTGTGCGTGAATTTCGTGGAGACCGACGTGTGTTGCTGCTTCCTGTTGTTTCGCGCGCCATCACAACTTCACAGCTATCAAGGACGTATCTCTTCTTTTGGTGGGGGTATTGGCTACGTGTGTTTTTCTGCATCGCGCTAGTCAGACGGTGAGTCGCACACGCTCTTTTTCCCACTGCGGGTGCCCCTGTGTATCGCACCCATTTTCGATGTCATAGTAGCCTGCGTGTCCCACGCGTACGCGTTATTCGTGTTACTGGGTGCCACCGCGTACTGCGGGAGGTTGAATCCACGCTCGTAGGCTGCAGGGTTGCGTGCACGGTTTTACTGCAGTTTTGGGGTGCCTGAGCGTTGTGTGACCCGTCACCACATCACCGGGGTCACATACAGCCTTGCAGGTGCAGGGGGGCTGTTAACATCTTGCTTGGCAACCCCCTTCACCCCAATTGCCCAGGTCAATTGTGGTGTATACCTCCCATTGGCACCACTCCATCTGTGCCGGCACTACTCTATCTGTGCCATGGTTGGGAGTCCACCAAAGGTGAGGGGCGCCTCAGCTGGGCATACTCCTCGTGGTGGCGTGGTCGGGGACGTGGCCGTGGTGACCAGGGAGTAGGGGGACTCCAGCGTGTCCAGGGCAGCCACAGAGGGGGAAGAGGCAGGGGTGTGCCACTTGAGCACAATGTTGTGCCATGTGTCGGTGCAGCCATGCCACCACCCACTGTGGTTCCGGGGGATGCAGCTCCTGCATCTGGCACTGGCACCCATATGACCCGGCAGTCCGTTCCATCGACTGCCACGAGCCCAAGGGTAGTGGTAGCTGCAGGTGCAGCTGTGGACACCGCCACCCAGGCTCAGGGTCTGCCAGCGCAGGCTGCGTTGGCACTGGAAGAGCCCTTGGTAGATCTCCAACAGGCCAGGGGGGAAACCATAGGGGCAGGCCGGGCTGCTCAGACCAAGACACGTGTCCCTGGGGCAGTCATGTCATCTGCTGCCCCGAACAGCCGGGTGTTGGCAAGTGCAGGGGCAGATGCACCCAACAGCACCCCGGTTGTGAGTCTGCCAACCAGGACCGTTGCGGTCAATGACCCTGCCACAGCTGATTTTGCTGCGCAGGGTCCATTAGTGGGCACCCAGCTGCCACTGACACAAGACAGGCCTTTGGTCATCCCTCCACCTGCCACTCCCTTGGCTCAATCCACCGAACCCACTGGCCAGACTGGTCAGGGCGGCAATAGCCAGCCAGGGTCTGCGCCACAGTCCAAGAGGAGGAAGGTTGCACCTGCAGCACAGGCTGGGACCCCACACACAGCCACGACCTCCTGCACGTCGAGGAAGAAGCCTTTCTGAAAGCAGGAACTGGACTTCCTCGTGGACTACATGCGGGGCCACAGCCGTGACATGCTAGAGGGTGCCAATAGTCAGACTACGGCTGCCCAACGTGACACCCACTGGAAGCATGTTGCGGAACATGTCAGTTAATTCGGCCATGAGGTGCGCACGGCGCAGGAGTGCAAAAAGCGTTGGAATGACATCAAGCGCAGCACTAAGGCCAAGCGTGCCTCAAATTACAACTTGACTCTGGTGACTGGCGGTGGGCCTGCACCAGAGGAGGAAGAACTCACTCCGCATGAGGCTCTCGTTGCGGAGTTCATACCACCTGAATTGGTCGAAGAAGTGGGAGAGATGCTGGACTTTGATGCCCAGTCCAGTGAGTGTTGATGCGTGTTTGTTGAGGACGTGTGTGTTTCACTTGTGGGATGTGTTGTGCATGATTGCTGCTACATGTGACGTGTACATGGTTCTGATGTGTAAGTAATGCAATGCTACCGTCATGCATGTCTCCTCTGCCTGCATGCGGGACTCCATGTAGGCATGCTCCCTTGTCCCTCCTCCGCCACTCTGCACCCCAGTTCCACCTTTGCACTGGTCTGCTTCAATCTTGCCAATGTGTACTTTCTTGTTCATGTGTCCTGTGTAGATGCTAACTTCCAGCGTAGAATCTGCCAGACATATGCCGTGTGGTACAGCCTTAGTACTCGATGCAGGGTATCTCACTTGTACTGTGCATGGGTCAGATGTCCCGCAGGGACATGAGTGCCCATTCATGCTCCATGTGCATTGCACGCATGCCCCTATGTGTCCTTGACTGGATGATCACTGTAATATAAGTCCTTGGTTACATACATTGCCTGCCATCTCATCAGCCCTACCCATGTCAACTGTGGCTCAGTCCTGCGTTGCACACATGTTTAGGCTCTGACAATCTGTGTGGCTCACAGGCCTCAGCCTGTTCAATGGCCAATGACTCTGTCCAACTCTTGTTGTGTCTTCTTCACACGTGGGCGGCCTCCGGAGTTTCCATCATGTGTCCTGCCCACTGTCCCAGCATCATTTGCAGTGTTGTAATTTGAATCACATTAAGCTGTTGATGCCAGTCAACACTGCCTGTCAATACACAGGTGTATGGTCAGTCTTTTGATACCATGCTAGGCATCCCTGCTTTGGTACTGGGGTGGAGGGGTGCTTGGCTTCTAGACATGGTACACATTGAATGCACAATGCACGTGATGTCTGAATTTGACATTGCACTGCCTTCACATTTCCTGGCACACACCATGTAGTGCTTGTACATGTAGGTAGTGAGTGGCGTACACATTTTCTGCACTGCATAGACCCACTTCCATGGAAACTGCCACCTTTCAACAGGTCTGATCACAGAAGCTATTCAAAGTATACCCAGCATGCATGCCAGGTCATATGTTGTGTGTCACATGTCTGCCGGATGCCTTTGCTGTCCGTGTGTGTGTGTGTCGTGTGCTTCTGACATGTGTATTGACCTTTTTCTCTCTATTTTTCAGGTGATGACGCAATGGAGGCGGAGGATGGTGTTGTCATGCCAGACACAGGGTTGGTAAAACCACATCAACCCGGCACTAGTGGGGGTCGTGGGGTGGTAGGCCACGAAAACCCCCAAGTGCTGCAGTCCATTTTGCCTCTGGCTGCCTATGAGTCCTACGACTCTGACGTCCATGTTGAGTTGGATGAGCATCAAGTCCATGTGTCAGGGGTGTGTGATTCTGATGTGGACACTCCTCTGTCTGCGACACCTGCACTGAGGGATGAGACAGTCTTGGTTCCTCCGCCCGTGGTGGATCGGGACGCAGGGTCACCCTCCACACCAGTCACTGATGTGCCTGGGACATCACGTCGACGGGGGCATGTAGTCGTGCAGCCGCAGGCGGTGCCAACCCAGCGAGGACCCCCGGTCCTTGGGTCCCGCAGGGGTCAAGCCCGGCAACGCAGTCACCGCGCGCAACCGCTGTATATTGAGTGGGAGCAAGACATGACTGCCAATTCCGAACGGCAGGGGGCAGCAATGGAGAACATCGCTGAGAGCATGGAGCGTGTGGCCCGATCTGTGCTCCCCACTGCTAGGCGGGTGCTTCTCCAGCAGCAGGCGGCACGGTCCATGGCCCGCTCGCTCAGGCTGGGCATGGCGGCCTCAGACAGGGCACGCCAGGCTGAAATGTTGTCTCTGCGTCAAGAAATTGCTGCTCACGCAGAGGCGCACATGGATGCCCTGAGGGAGGAGTATGCTTCCCTCAGATCCACTCTGGGTGTCCTTATGATGTCCCAGAGGCAGCAGGCAGAGGAGAGGTTTGCACAGCTTGAGCGTACCATCTCGGCTGAGCTACAGGCTTGCCGGGAGGTGCAGCGGTTGTCCAGCCAGGCCTTGCAGGAAGTACTCCGTGTTACACGTGCTACCTTGCAAGAGGAAGCACGTGTATCACGTGAGGTTCTGCATGCAGACCTACGTCACATCACCACACAGAACCAGGCTCACCCGTCCGGCACACTTGCTGCCGACGAGGGGCAAGCTGCGGCTAGGCATGGCCAGGCTACTGTGCCACGTCCTCCTTTCCAGGATGAGCCAGACTCGGACGACCATCTATCTCCCACATAGGTCGTGCTGTGCAGGCGTTGAGCCCATGGAGGATTTTTTTTTTTGGCTTAGCATCATCGCATGTGGATGTTGAGCAGCACCCTGTACCTCCCCCCTCCTGGGTGCCTACCCTCCCCCCGGATCGTATGTGGCCATTTTTGATTTTTCTTTTAGTTTAGTTAGTTAAGTTTCTGTTTGATAGCTAGTTTAAATAGGTAATGTAGGTTTTCCATAGTTAGTGTAATTAGTTAATAGTTGAGTTAGTTTAAAATTGCTAGTCTATTGTGCTTTTATGTGACGGTGCGGTGCTTTGTGGCTTTTGATGGCATCCACTGTCTGTTCCAGCTGGGCCCTTCATGGTTGTCTTGTGTATGTGTTTGCTGCTTGGGGTCCTTGACTCACATATGCCACTCCTGCCTCCCTTATCCATGGGCTCGCAAGGATGGTTCGGTGTTACAGCATTTTACACAAGGGCTTTGGACTGTCATATCTCTGGCATGTCTGGTGCTGTGTGACTTGTGTTGACACCCCTAGTGGGGATGATTTAGGTGTCATTGTCCACTGTTCAGCTTTTGCTAGATGGGGTGTGTCATGATTAATGTGGACATTGATTGCTATGCATTGTGTAGTATGTTTCATATCTTTCCTGTACATGTGCTTGTTGCAATTCATGCTGTAGATAGTGTTCCACACTTTGGAGGTGAAAGACGGACTGATGGTGTGATTTGTGATGTGACTCTCTGACATGGTCAAGTAATGAGATGCCTGATGAGACACACACAGATGACTTTGAAGCATTAATCATGTGTTTCATGCCCTTTCTGCAGGGGGATGAGCCTCCAGAGCACCTTTGCCAGCAGACATGGCCCATTGGACGACGGAATTCTGGACCCGTTTGTTGGTGCCCACATGCACATGTGTGCACAAGCAGAGGCACAGTGATTGCAGACCCACATCCTAGAACTGCTGACATGTTCCAAGGAACTCCAGGCAAGGTGAGCATCACAGGGGGGCCACGACACAGCAAAGCTTGCACCAGGCGAGTTGCACATGCAGGCTTAGTCACAGCACGGAGGGTGAGCTTAGACGAATATTGGTGTTGAAGCACACAATGCAGCTCAGATGTGTTTGTGGACTGATGGCTGTTGATAGTAGGGTTGTCTGGGACACATGCAGGGGCAGTGGCACATACCCTCCGGTGCACCAAGGTCCATTGAGGCACTTGTATCAACCATGTAGCCTTCCGAGACATGGAAAGGGGCAGCTCACAGGGACATACAGCAAGGGACATACTCGGGTGCAGTGCATGTCTTTTCCACGTACTTCATGATAAATGCATTGCCAACTTTGTTTCGGTCATGGTGGTACGCAACTTGCTCTGTAGTCATGGCTTGCTATATGGGTCTGTCTGCTTACCCAGGGAACATTGCATGTTGTGTGAATTGTGATACATTTGTGTTCCATTTGCCACGCACCCACCAGCGGCTGACTTACTGCATTGACTGTGTATGACCCGTCACAGGGGTGATGTTATATATGGGTACAAAGCATCAACCACAGATTGTCTGTTTGTAGAGTAGTTTGTTGCTATGGGGCATGTTTGGTGTTGTGTTTTTGTGTATTTGGCACGTACAGGTTGTTGACTGTGGCTCTCTTTGCAGCATTGCAGTGCTCCTGTAACCAGACCTGAGAGTGCGCAGGCAGGAGGCCAGCACTCAAAACCAGAGCTAAGTGTCTTGTTGTTTTTCTTACGAACTGCTCTGCATAGGCTTGCTGGGGAGTGTACTGATGCATGGATGTATGTGTGGTTCAATTTGGTATGTTTTTTTCTCCCTAATCACCCGTGATCCTATGCAATTTTGAAACCTGTACCCTCTACCCGGTGTTCCTGCTTCCCGTGCCTATCCAAGCAACGTTCCCTGACCCTCTTTCCCCACTGGGGTTGCGGATGCCTGTGTAAGCCCCGAACTTGCAGGCGCCAAAACCCTAGAGGGGGTGGTTGGTTCGTACCACTCCTGAGCCTGGACTACAGAAGGCCATGACAATGATGTCCAAGTTTGTTTGGATTGTGTATGTGTTCATGCAGGTTGTACATTTTCGTGCATTCCCTAGTTTCATGTGTCATTCCTCCTCCCCTCTCCTGCCACTCATTTCAGTCATCCAGTGTGTCAACACCTGTCCCGACTGCATATCCCTGAACCTCATTCCCCACCAGGGTCTC
Organism: Ambystoma mexicanum; assembly: GCF_040938575.1. NCBI lineage: Eukaryota > Metazoa > Chordata > Amphibia > Caudata > Ambystomatidae > Ambystoma > Ambystoma mexicanum. The sequence continues at coordinate 623,755,938 of NC_090934.1, forward strand.
AGGGGCCTGTGTGAGTTTGACCTTGCAGGCACCCGGGACATGGTGGGGGTGGTTGTTTTGTGACACTCCCGTGCCTGTACAGGGGACCTGTGACAGTACACATCCATTCATGGTGCATCAGCCTATGTCATGTACCACACATGTCTCACATCCTGTCGTGACATTGTTTTGCTGTGCTACCTTGGTTGTTGCATCATTGTGGTAGTACTTGGCCTTTGTGAGGTACTGCTACGTCAAGTCATCTACTGGAGGGTGTTCGGGTTCGTTTTTATGCCTTGGATTTTGTGATTTTGGAAATGAGTGTGGATTCTGAGGGTTCAGGCATCTTGTTACACACAAGGTGGGAGATGGTGACGAAGGGTAAAGGTGATCCTGTGGCCAGGTGGAATTGAGGTTTGGAGGCTCCATGACCCAGGTGCAGTTGTTCAGTGGGTCATGGTCATTTGTGAGGGAGGGGGGGGTTGTTGTTGATAGTTGCCTTGCCCTGCAGTGTGATGGGAACTCTGACATAGTAATGGTGGTATCCTATGTACATGTTGTGTTCTGCTGATCAATGCCTGTTCATGTGTTGTGTTTTCCTTTCAGGTGCGAGGGGATAGTTGTGGTTTGACATGCTGGAGTGTACACATGGTGGATGTTCACATGTGATGTGTAGGGAACACTGATGGTCACTTGAGTGCACATGCATATGTGGAGTGCATGTCCTTGCAGAACCACACACTTGCACTCTGATGCACTACATGTACTCCCACCCTTGCATATCCACGTGTACAGTGTTTGCCTTCTGGTGCCCACTGTTTCCCGGCAGCACATGTTCTGTGACCGATCATGGATCCAGTACATGCCTAATTTGATGTTTGACGTGGTCTGTCACTTAGATGTGATGCTCAGGGTGTGCATCACACACAATGGCTGTTCACTGTGCTGTGCGCTGAGCAGTGTGATGCAGGACTAGGACACTGCACACATTGAGCTGCAGTGTTGATTTTGCAATGCATAATGTGCATGTAGACAGGCATTCATTGTGATGTTACGTCTACGACTGTTGTAATGCATTTGGAAATGACTTATTTTGGGTGGGAGATTTTGTTGGTCTGTCATTTCATCTGATTCCGGGTCAGGCAGCAGTGTCCGATGCCACTGTACATTTAGGACATGGCAATGTGTACCTTATCGTTACTGCATTGGTGTATGGGTATTGCTTGCCATGTCATGTTGATGTTTGGGAGGGTTTGAGTGACATGACAGTGATGGCCATGGCCTGTTTTGCAGCTGTGTGTGATGCACACCTTGCATGTCCGGGTCATCCGCTTCTCAGAGCAACTAGCTGGGGGTAGATTTCTCTCCGCAGCAGGGCCCTCCCCCTGGAACAGACTTCCGGCCTGACTTGAACTTGAGGGGAATCATCTCCAGTTCTGGAAGCACCTCAAGACCTTCCTCTTTGCTTCTGCTTACTGTCTGCCTCTCCCTTGCAAAATTCTCCACTGGAACTGCACAGGAGCTGCAACTGGGCCACTCTCACCGACCTCGGTCCCTGGCCCAGCCACTCTCCACTTGCACTGCCTCCCTGGCAACCCCTGCACTGCAGTACTGTCTCTCTATCCCTACAGCCCTCCCTTCCCAGCACTTGTCTGCACTTACCTTTGTAGTTGCCACCAGGCGACCTATGTATTATTTTTTTGGGCTACTTCCCCTGTACTGGACTCCCCCCCACCCTTCCCCTTGCACTTTTCCCATTCCCCCTACCCCTGCACTTGCACGATCTCAATGACACCTGGCCTAGTAGTACCGTTCTCTGTGTTCCCTTGTTCCCCCCTCCCTGCCTCATTGCGCCTTGGAATACTTGTGTATGGCCCATATCATGTCATATGTCATATGTGTGCCTTTTGGTCACACAGGATAGCTTGTGTTTAAGTAGCTAGGGATGCAGACGATGTGGCACTTCCATGGCAACTATCTCAGGGTGGTAGGGTTGTGACAGTTGACTGTCTCTTTGTCATCATCGATTGTCACCTGGTATGTGCCAGGCCTGTGTGCACTCCGCAGGGGTGGGAGTTTAGGTGAAAAATGTGGCCACAAGCTGGGTCCGGGCTTCCTCGCCACGTGCCCTCTCCCCTCCCATGGGCAGCGCCTGTGCCTGTGGTTGGGGATGTGGGGGCACCACCATGTCCACCGGGACGCCCTGCCGTGTTGCAACATTGTGCAGGACACATGCTGCCACAATGATCCTGCACACTACTGGTGGTGCATAGAGTAGTTGCCCACCAGAGCGGTCAAGGGAGCGGAAATGTGACTTGAGCACTCCGAATGTGCGCTCCACTATGCCGCTGGTTGCAATATGGGCGGCGTTATATCTTACCTGGGGTGGTGTGGTGGGGTTCCGGATTGGCGTCATCATGTGGTTGCTCAGAGGGTAGGCACTGTCCCCTGGGGAGGTGATAATAGTTGAGATTATTAGGGTTTGGATATTTGTCTGTGTGTGACTTGCATGCATGTGCAAGGGCATTTGTACTGACCTAGGAGCCATGTGTCGCCATGCTGCCCAGCTTCCAGGGCCCGGCTCAGGGCGGACATTCTGTATATGAAATTGTCATGGGTGGAGCCAGGGTAGTTTGCATAGACAGAGGTGATGATTCCCTTTGCATCACATACCACCTGTACATTGATGGAATGCCAGTGCTTGCGGTTTCGGTAGATGTGCTCAATGGCCCTAGGTGGACGTAGGGCCACATGGGTGCAATCTATGGCACCGAGCACTTTGGGGAAGTGTGCCACCCCGAAAAAATCCAGGACAACGGCCTGCCTTTCTGCGGGTGTTCTGGGCATGTATATGTGCCTGCGGACTGAGGGGCGTGCTGTCATGATTGCCAGTACCTGGTGTAGGCAGCGTGACTGCGTGGCCTGTGAGACCCCCCCACTATGGCAGTGGTCCGCTGAAATGACCCAGTGGCCAAAAAATGCAGGACATTGAGCAGCTTCTCCAAGGGGCTCAATGCTTGGGAGCAAAGGGTGGGGATGTGAGGTCATCTTCCCACTCCCTGACCAGGTCTAGGATGATATGGGGTGGAAACCTATACCTGCCATAGACTTGGTCGTCAGGCATCCCAAAAAGGCTTGTCCGTGGTGCGAAAATGCGTGCCCTGGCTATTCTCCTCCTCCTGCGGTGTCCCACGATCAGTGCAGCGACAAATGGGGCATTCATCGTAGCTGTATATACGCGTTTGTTGTTTGCGCGCACTTTTATGCTGTGCGCGGGGACGGCTCCGCCTGCCTTCGTGTGGGCGGACGCGTTGACGCCTGTGCACATCTTTTGCCGTGCGCGGGTCTCCCGTATTCGGATACGGTCCGAGTGTCATCGCGTGTGATCGGAGGGGAGTGAGCGTACACGCAACTGGCCTGGGTACGTGTGTTTCGGGGTGCGCGGGAAGTTCCACACGCGATTAGCCTGGGTACGTGTGTTCCGGGGTGCCGGGAACTTTCACACGCGATTGGTGGAAATCCACGTGTGTTCTGTCATCACGTGCAATGAGGGAAACACCTGCGCGCGTCACGTCACAGACGCGCTCACGCGCTAAGGGCCTTTGGTCCAATGAAATCGCATATGCGTGCTGCCGTGCATATGCGCTATTACACGCGGACGTGCAGTTTTCCACGTGCGCTTACGCGCATGGGCCCTTTCCTCGTATTACACGCGGACGTGCAGTTTTTCACGCGCGCTGAAATGTCCATGCACTTCTGTACGCGTCACGTCACAGGGGCGCTTGCGCTTGAGGGGCCTTCTGTCCAATGAAAATGCGTATGCGTGCAGACGCGCTTACACGCTAAGGGCCTTTCCTCGAATTACACACTGACGTGCAGATTTTTCACGTGCCAAATCACTCCGTATCAAGCTGGCCACGCGTAAGCACACGGAAGACCACGCTCCTGCCCAGAAGGCCAAACTACTGCCCCCCAGAGCCCCGAGCACGCTCCCACCTGCCATCTGCTGCTGCCTGACTGCCTGCTGCCCACGTGCCCTGCCATTTGCTGCCTGCACATCAGCCAGGGGTGCTGTTGCTGTGACCACCCCTGCTGGAACCGAAGACTCCCGACTGGGATTCCATCGCTCCACAGCCCAGCCCCAGGACTCAGTTGCCCACCCACTCCTGCCTCTGGGGTTGTCATGTCGGGGCAAACACCATCTGGGACCACTGACAACCCCCGGCCAGAGAGGCAGAGGGGCACCAGCTTCAGTGCCACCGAAGTTGGTGTCCTGGTGGAGCAAGTCCTGGGGCAGTATGATGCCCTCTTCGGAAGTTCCCACGCCGACAAGGAAGGACGGACTCGGATCTGGACTGACATCGTGACTGCCATCAACGCGGAGGGGGTGGCAGTCCGCGACTTACAACATGTCAAGAAGCGCTGGGAGGACTTCAGGTCCAGGACCCTGAACAAGGCCCGGCGCCTCTTGAAGGCAGCGGATGCCAAGGGGCGCCGGGGCCACTTGTCGGAAGAACAGATGAGGGTCCTGGAACGCATATCCCCAGCGCTCCACGTCCAAGTCCTTGAGAAGCAGACCCGTCTGGAGTCGAGCGGTGAGTGTACATGCATCCTGATTGTGAGCAGTGCGTGTGGTGATTATTCAGTAGTGTGCAGGTTGCACATCTGTTTGTATGGGGTCGAGTATGGGTGGGGGTGTACAGGGCCGTGGAGCTGACACATGCGAGGGCTGTAATGTGTGAGACATGGATGGTGCTTGTGTGTGTAGGCTTGCATGCCAAATGCAGTTGTGTGGGCACACATGTTTGGATGAATGTGTATGTAAGTAGACATGTCCGTGATGTCACGCATGTATGTTGTTTTTGGCTGCATGTATCAGCACTGTGTACATGTGCATGTAGGTGGGGGTGCTGGGAGACATGGGTGGGGGCCTGGTGGAGGCTGCCCCTGGTGGCTGGGGGGTGGGGGTGGTGGGAGACATGGGTGGGGCCTGCTGGCAGGTGCCCCACAGTGCTGGGGGGTGGTGGGGGGGTGGGGAACATAAGTTGGACATGGGTGGGGGCCTGCTGGCAGGTGCCCCACAGTGCTGGGGGGTGGGGGCGGTGGGGAACATGTGTATTTGACAAGAGTGCAACAGTGATGCAACATGGATGCATGTGACAGCGGTATGTGGAAGCCTGATTGGCAGATGTGACATGGATGCCCGTCTGAACACTGCGACACTTGGCAGAGGTGTACACATGCATGCAAGTGTGGTGGTGTGTGTACATCTGTGGTGCACTTCCCGTGTTGCATGTGATGTCTGGCTCACCTTTGGCTGCTCATGCTGTTGTATGTGTATGGATGGTGGTGGCAGTTGCGATATGGCTGTGGTATGGCTCATGTGTGCGAGTTGTAATGACATGTGTGTTGGGGATTGTGATGACATGTCTGAGGTTTGCCAATGCCACTCATGTACAACTGTCATATGTGTATGTGTCCATTGTACAGTGCCCTGATGCCTGTGTTTTGTTTCTCCCTGTCTGCAGCGTCAACTGATGAAGAGGGCGGAGAAGGTGCTGTGGAGCACAGCGGCGGGGATCCCACCGCCACCCGGAGACGCAAGGCCCAGCTCCCCTCCCATGTTGTCATCTCGTCGGGGAGTGAGGAGTCCGGTGCCGCGTCCCAGGCCGCAGCTGCCGGGGGGAGGTCCAAGAGGCGGAGGTTGGAGTTGGACTCCTCGGCAGCAGAAGGGGCAGCTGGGACCCCACAAGGCCCAACAGGGGAAGATGGCACGGAGTCATCCAGGTTGGTGGGGGGTTTGGTGGAGGAGGAGGCCGTGCAAGCACCAGAGATGGGCTCTGGAGGTGGGGATCCCCCTAGTGCTAGTGGTGCAGTGCAGGACCAGGGACAGGAGGCAGCACAGGCCGCCGCGGAGGTGCCTGTTTGCAATCCTGTCCCTGATCCTGTCCCTGCATCATCTTGCACCAGCAGGGATGCCTACATCCAGACCCGTTTTCAGGCAGGGGATGAGCTCACGTCAACTGGCCTTCCTCTGCCTGCGGACGTGGCTACCCCCTCCTCAACTGGACCCCTATGCGCCAGTCGTCCTCTGTGCCTTCTTCCCACCCATCAGTCACCTGGGTGCCCTGTGGAGCTGCCTCTGACGGTGCGGCCAGGCTGGTGGAGGAGGCATCCCTGCCACAGTCGGGAGTCAGACGTCCAGCAGGGGTGGCCACATCTACGACTGCACCCCAGCCGGCGGAGGATGTGCAGGCAGCAGGAGGCAGTGCACGGGCAGAGGCACAGCAGCAGCAGCAACGTGGTGGGAGCCATGAAGGCTCGGGGCCTTCAACATCGGAGGGGCAGGCATCGGCCGGAGGGCAGGAGGACCCAGGACAGAGAGGGTCTTCCGTGTGGCAGCGGTTGGGCCACGCCATAGATGCGAAGCGGCAGCGGGCGGAAGAGGCAGGGCTCACAATGGTCAGGGCGGAGAACTCCATGCGGAGGGCCCTGAGGCGGGCCGAGTGCCTCGAGGCAATCCGCAGGGGTTTGGAGGTGGAGACGTCGACGGCCCTGCGAACCCTCGGGGCCATGGAGGAGGACCGCCTCCGGGACATTGAGGAGGAGTTCGATGATGCCCTGGCCCGTGACATTAACAAGTGAGCCGTGAAACTAGCCCGCTGCCCTTGTACATAGTTTCTAGGTAGTGTTAGGTTTCATTTTTGTTTTTATTTTATTTGGACCTTTCGGACATTGGCCACATTTTTGTATATAGTTTATTTTATCAGTTAGTGTAGTTAGATAGGTTTCCTTTATTTTGTTGGGATAATGGACCCTGGCTTGTTCCCATATACATAGTTCACAGTTGGGTTGTATTTTTTTTTCACTTTTTAACCATGGAGCAATGGCTTTCTTTTTTATTTCCCATTGGATTTTGTTTTGTGGACATTGACTTTGGACAACATTACTTTGGAATTTTATTTTTGGTTTTGCTTTTTTTAACGGACATGCTTCTTTTCATTTTTGTACATTCACATTACTGTTTCTTCATTTTTTATTCTATTTATGTTTCCTTTAATACATATTTTTTTTGGTGAACTTCAATGTGTGGTATCTCATTGGTTTCATGCATTTCATGATATGTGTTTTGAGATTCACTGACACCCATTGGGTGTATGTGAGGGAAATGTGTTTGTTTCGGAACTTGCAATTGGTGTTCTGTGACGTAATTGCAAATTATGAGTGGGTGGATGCAATACTCGGGTGGGTATTTTGCATTTGGAGGCTGACCATAGGGACCAGGGATCTAGATTGTGATGACATGTTGGCTGGGGAACATGAGTTGCACATGGGTGGGGGCCTGCTGGCAGGTGCCCCACAGTGCTGGGGGGTGGGGGTGGTGGGGAACATGAGTTGGACATGGGTGGGGGCCTGCTGGCAGGTGCCCCACAGTGCTGGGGGGTGGGGGTGGTGGGGAACATGAGTTGGACATGGGTGGGGGCCTGCTGGCAGGTGCCCCACAGTGCTGGGGGGTGGGGGTGGTGGGGAACATGAGTTGGACATGGGTGGGGGCCTGCTGGCAGGTGCCCCACAGTGCTGGGGGGTGGGGGGGGTGGGGAACATGAGTTGGGCATGAGTTGGACATGGGTGGGGGCCTGCTGGCAGGTTCCCCACAGTGCTGGGGGGTGGGGGTGGTGGGAGACATGGGTGGGGGCCTGGTGGTGGGTGCCCCTGCACTGCTGGGGGGTGGGGGTGGTGGGGAACATGAGTTGGACATGGGTGGGGGCCTGCTGGCAGGTGCCCCACAGTGCTGGGGGGTGGGGGTGGTGGGAGACATGGGTGGGGGCCTGGTGGAGGCTGCCCCTGCACTGCTGGGGGGTGGGGGTGGTGGGAGACATGGGTGGAGGCCTGGTGAAGGCTGCCCCTGCACTGCTGGGGGGTGGGGGTGGTGGGAGACATGGGTGGGGGCCTGGTGGAGGCTGCCCCTGGTGGCTGGGGGGTGGGGGTGCTGGGAGACATGGGTGGGGGCCTGGTGGAGGCTGCCCCTGCACTGCTGGGGGGTGGGGGGGTGGGAGACATGGGTGGGGGCCTGGTGGAGGCTGCCCCTGGGGAGTGGGGGGTGGGGGTGCTGGGAGACATGGGTGGAGGTTGCCCTTGGTGAATGGGGGGGTGGGGGTGGTGGGAGGCATGGGTGGGGGCCTGGTGGAGGCTGCCCCTGCACTGCTGGGGGGTGGGGGTGGTGGTCGACATGGGTGGAGGCCTGGTGGATGCTGCCCCTGGTGGCTGGGGGGTGGGGGTGCTGGGAGACATGGGTGGGGGCCTGGTGGAGGCTGCCCCTGGTGACTGGGGGGTGGGGGTGCTGGGAGACATGGGTGGGGGCCTGGTGGAGGCTGCCCCTGGTGGCTGGGGGGTGGGGGTGGTGGGAGACATGGGTGGGGCCTGCTGGCAGGTGCCCCACAGTGCTGGGGGGTGGTGGGGGGGTGGGGAACATAAGTTGGACATGGGTGGGGGCCTGCTGGCAGGTGCCCCACAGTGCTGGGGGGTGGGGGCGGTGGGGAACATGAGTTGGACATGGGTGGGGGCCTGCTGGCAGGTGCCCCACAGTGCTGGGGGGTGGGGGTGGTGGGAGACATGGGTGGGGGCCTGGTGGAGACTGCCCCTGCACTGCTGGGGGGTGGGGGTGCTGGGAGACATGGGTGGGGGCCTGGTGGTGGGTGCCCCTGCACTGCGGGGGGTGGGGGGGTGGGGAACATGAGCTGGACATGGGTGGGGGCCTGCTGGCAGGTGCCCCACAGTGCTGGGGGGTGGGGGTGGTGGGTAACATGAGTTGGACATGGGTGGGGGCCTGCTGGCAGGTGCCCCACAGTGCTGGGGGGTGGGGGTGGTGGGGAACATGAGTTGGACATGGGTGGGGGCCTGCTGGCAGGTGCCCCACAGTGCTGGGGGGTGGGGGTGGTGGGAGACATGGGTGGGGGCCTGGTGGAGGCTGCCCCTGCACTGCTGGGGGGTGTGGGTGGTGGGAGACATGGGTGGGGGCCTGGTGGAGGCTGCCCCTGCACTGCTGGGGGGTGGGGGTGGTGGGAGACATGGGTGGGGGCCTGGTGGAGGCTGCCCCTGGTGGCTGGGGGGTGGGGTGCTGGGAGACATGGGTGGGGGCCTGGTGGAGGCTGCCCCTGCACTGCTGGGGGGTGAGGGGGTGGGAGACATGGGTGGGGGCCTGGTGGAGGCTGCCCCTGGGGAGTGGGGGGTGGGGGTGCTGGGAGACATGGGTGGGGGCCTGGTGGAGGCTGCCCCTGGTGACTGGGGGGTGGGGGTGGTGGGAGACATGGGTGGGGGCCTGGTGGAGGCTGCCCAGCACTGCTGGGGGGTGGGGGTGGTGGTCGACATGGGTGGGGGCCTTGGTGGATGCTGCCCGTGGTGGCTGGGGGGGTGGGGGTGCTGGGAGACATGGGTGGGGGCCTGGTGGAGGCTGCCCCTGGTGACTGGGGGGGTGGGGGTGCTGGGAGACATGGGTGGGGGCCTGGTGGAGGCTGCCCCTGCACTGCTGGGGGGTGGGGGTGGTGGGAGACATGGGTGGGGGCCTGGTGGTGGGTGCCCCTGGTGGCTGGGGGTGCAGGGGGACATGCGTTGGTGGGCAGTAGTGCAAGTTGACATGTGGGTTGGCATGGCCATGGTGGATGGGGTGCCTGCAGGACATGTGCTGGGTAGGCCCCTGTAGTGTGAGCCACCTGCAGGGGCCGTGGAGGGTGTAGAGGGAACACCTGGGAGGACCCACACGTGCAATTCACGTGTGCTGCTCCCGGCGCACCCCTGTAATACACGTACCCTGATGAGATCGCGTGTGGAATTTCCCGCGCACCCCTGGAATACACGTACCCCGCTCAATCGCGTGTGTAACTTCCCGCGCACCCCCGAAATACACGTACCCCGCTCAATCGCGTGTGTAACTTCCCGCGCGCCCCCGAAATACACGTACCCCGCTCAATCGCGTGTGTGACTTCCCGCGCACCCCCGAAATACACGTACCCCGCTCAATCGCTTGTGTAACCTCCCACGCGCCCCCGAAATACACGTACCCCGCTTAACCACGTGTGTAACTACTTCCCGCGCGCCCCCGAAATACATGTACCCCGCTCAATCGCGTGTGTAACTTCCTGCGCACCCCCGAAATACACGTACCCCGCTCAATCGCGTGTGTAACTTCCTGCGCGCCCCCGAAATACACGTACCCCGCTCGCACAGGCCCAATTGCTGTATGTTGCCACTTTTGTGATGCGCTGGGACTCTACCGCCTGCCTTCGTGTGGCGGACGTGTTTCAGCTTGTGCGTGTCTTTGGCTGTGCGTGGCTTTGCCCTATTCGATTCCATGAATACGTGTGGTTCGAGTGCGTGTGGGCGTTCCGTCTGCTTCCCTGCAGTACATCCCCAGTTACGCCCTTATTTTCGCGCGTTGTTCCCCATTCCGCGCGTTACGCCCCGTGTCCCGCCCAATTTCTGGTGTATGCGCCGAGGTTGTGCGCTTTCACTGTACGCGTCGCGCACGCCTTTCGGGATGTTGCAGTGACTTGTGCGCCATGCACGGGTTCGGCGCACATCCCGAGGTGTACACGCGCAGGGACTTCCATGAATCGCACTCGTGCGCGTGCGCCTGTTTTTTTCCGCTTGCGCCTGCTTGCGTCTGCTTGCGCGAAGATTTTCGGCACACGTTTGTTCCATGAATCGGCCCCTAAAACCTGTATAAACTGAAATCAAATGTTGCAATCTAAGTGGCCTGGTAATGAGAGTAACCTATGTTGTAAGTGTTTGAGCCCTTGGTTTAAAATCTGTAATAAGTGTTCTAGCTGCTCGTTTGAAATCACAAGTTTGTTTTAAGCTATGGAAAAATGCAACAGAATTAACATTTAAATGTATGCCTGGCTAAAATCCACCCAAATTGGAATAACAGCTTTCCTCACAGAAACAAGGCCTCTCCCTCCAGCTCCTCCCCACCAGAAAATCACACCTAAGTGATGATTCTGCAGTGGGGAAGAAGACAATGGACATCCTCCAGCTAAATAAAATGCGAGGTGTGAAGGGACGTAAATGGCCTCTGCCCAGGAGAAACAGGGAGGAGATTCTCCTGGGTCCCAGGGAGAGACCAAAGGGGTGGAGCTAAACAACCATTTGCTGCTTAACAAGGAAAAAAGACACATTTTAAAAAGACAGATAACTTACTATGTAAAATTGTGCAAAATATAGAAATAACCGCATTGTTAATGTAATTTCTGGATGCACGGGTGAAAAGGCACCAAAACTCTGTGACATGTTCTGGGAAGAAACGGCCGAAAATGTGATATTACACAAAATTTATTTTTGATAGAAGTATGAAACTTTATACACGTATGCCCATGTTCAATGTGCACATTTGTAGAAATGTGCTCCTAAATTGGACATTGTGTTCCAAATAAAAAGGGCAAAAATCTGTGAAAAGCAGACAAAAGATCCCACAGCGACGGGTCTTGGAGGAGTATCTGCTACACAAAATGTGTATTTTACCCAAAGTAGATTTTGTGTTCAAGAGGCTAGTGGTGGCCTCTAGGCCTCATAAACCCACACAATAAAGGTGTCACCCTGTTTTTCTCCTCCTATCAAGGCAGAGAGGAGACCCTGACCAATCCCTGTCAAAGGGGCAAGCTTAGGATAAACCAGCACACACACCCCCTTTATCATAAGCATAAATAGAGACAGCTCAGCACTTAGAAAGACAGACAGATTCACCCACTATTCGAATGCTGGCGGAGCACCCTGCTGCAGAACTATTCATCTTACTTGCTCCAGACTCCAGAAACTTGGCAAAGCAGAAAGGCCCATTGCATAGTTGAACCATTTTCAGGTAGGTTTTAAATTTCCAGAACCAGAACCAACCCCAGAAACCTAAGGGGAACATCAAACAAACAGCCAGGCTGTGCTGTACTGCTTGCCTGCTGAAATAATTATCATCAGAACCAAAAGATCCAATCCAGTTCTGTGCCGTGCTGTGACCAGAGCCATTGCAGATCCGATCCAGCCCGGTGCCGTGCTGTGAACAGACGCAGTCCAATCCGATGAGCCCAGCTGTCTATCCCAAAACCAGATTCCCTTCCCTGACCAGAAATCTTGATAGACCAGAATCCTGACGGTTCCATTTAAAAATATATATAGTGAGTATCTATGGATAGAACTGTGTCACTAGCATATGTACTGTCCATAGTTAATCCCTATCTTAAACCCATCCTGTCTTGTCTTCAGAAACTGATATTGTTAGGAGTATTTTTGAATTGTCAGATCTTTTCTTGCGCTGAGTTTCTCTTATTTGTATTCTAAAATCATAAGTCATTAGTGTTGTGAGTAACTAACGTGAATCCCAGAAAGAAATTGAGTATCCACCACGTAAAGGGTTCCCTGGCCAGGAACTGTTTAGATTCATGTGTGGCATTCTCTTTTTCTATAGTCATAATCTAGTGTAAGAAATCCCATTTTTCTTTTAAAAGTGCATTCCTGTTTCCCATTCTTGCGCCTGTCTCGAAAAACGACCTCCACTAAAACATTCATAACTCCCTCAATTGTTGTAGCTAACATCCACAGCTTTAATTCACACCTAAAACCGTATCCCGAATCCATACGGTTCTCCTGTGATCGCAATTACCGCGCACTGAAAAGTTTGTCGCAAATTTCATTTTAGGGAAATTCTGACACGTGTAAAACAGCTTTTGATTGCTTCCGACCTTAATTTTAAGATTTCACATTGTTTCTTAGTATCAAATCATTGCAAGTGTTTGTGTGCAACTATCCAAAGTTGCTCCTATAAGAATTTAAACAATGTCAGCAATTTAAACCATATATAGTGTTTTTACCCAATCCATTCTCAAAATAACTTTAAAACCATTCTGACCGCTTCCCAATCAATTCTGTTTTTCTCTTGTGTTGCTGGGGGGAAATTGGGATTGATATTTCATTTGAATTCTGTCATTCCTGAATACCTGCTCTCTCTCCTCCTATCTCTCTACATTGCTCATTATGGGGTTAAGGGGTGTGCAGGGGGAACTAGTAACCACATTGCTATTTGATCTGAACACACAAAAGTATTGTTTCTGTGCTGAATTGTTTTGCTCATTATTATTCCGTGTGTATTAAAGAGATTATTTAGTGTTACATCACCCCATTGGTGATCATTGTGAACCCATTAAAACATAGTGTGATTGAATTGTAACTACATAAATAAATATTTTAACTTTGCAAACCAGCCTGATTCCTGGCTCAGTGTGACGGGGGGTGGGGGGTGGGGGGGGGTTCCAGGAGAGGGGCCAGGTATGAGTGGTATATTGTTCAGAATAAAATAACTTTTAGACAACAATAAATAAGGATTTCAGTTGTGCATTACATGCCAGGCATTGACTTGGGTGAGTGCCGGATTTGAAATCTGCTTCTCTGCTTTCTTGTGATTGGATAGGGTCTTGGGTGCTGCTGCTCACTGCCCCAACCCTTCCTCCTGCTCCAAGGGTAAAAAATACCCTTTCTTTCAACAGAACTTGAACATACCTTTGTGCGCAACACAAAAACATCTCCTCAATAACAACAACTCAGAGTTGGGGCATTCAAATAGTTGGTGACAGGTGCCGCGGGCAGGACATTAAAAGAGAGTGACCCCCCTGCTGCCCTTCTCTGCAGCCAGCTCCCAGTATGTGCAAATCTAAGTAGCATGAAGGAGCTGGTGCCGGTTGGTGACCTGCACTAGAGTGAAGACCCCAAGACACGAGAGTGCCGTGCAGTGTATCATGCCTCTGTTGTTAACTATCCTGTGGCAATGTGCATCGTGGACAATCCGTGGACGAGCCTCTTCTGCTTTCAAGGTAAGGAGTGTCCTGGCTGTAGTTTGAGGAATTTCTGCACATGGATGCTCATACTTATCTCTGTGGAGCTGGACAAGCCTGACATGCTGTACAAATGGCTTGTCAGTGCATCGCACTTCTACATCCACACATTTAGAGTATGCAATGTAGCTCATACAGTAGCCATTATGTTGAGCTGTGGAGGTGGGAACAGGCTTCACAGCATATTAATTTAGCTACTTATGTCAATGTTAAGAACAGCAAAAGTAGCTTGCTATTAATGTAGCGTATGCACCTCAGATGGCAGGCTTTGTAGCACTTTAATCAACAGGCATCACTATTAATCCCATCAAATGGGCTGTGTTATTAACCTCAGAGAGATGAAAGGGGTTCGGCAAACAGATCTCTACAGAAAGTGCCTTAAACTACTGATCACTTTTGCAGTCTTGCTGTGTAATTCCACTAATGACCGAACCCATCAACAAGCGTTGCCGCAATTAGCATTATTTTAGGCGCCTTGTAAAATGCATGTTTCTCTGGATTCTTGCAAAGCAACACGTTCCGATGACCCAAAGGCACTAGAGGGAATTTCAGTCAATGAAATACTGATTTTACTACAGTGAGTAATGGGCCTGCATTCCATGGACATTTCAGAACTTGGCCCAAGTTTAAAGAAGAGCAGAAGGACAGAGGGCACCAAGAGCTCATCCAAGTTTCTTCTGGGAAAGTGACATGTTGAAATGTTGCTACATAGAAGACAGGCTTCATTTTGGGGTGGCCTATGATTTGGGTTCCTTTTGCAGATTTTGGGGGTCGGATATGTTTTCTGGAAGTCCCATCTTCCACTTATTTCCAGATTGTGGGAAGTGGTAGGAGGAAGGTATAAAATCTTACTTACCATACGCGGTTAACATAGTGATGTCAAATGTGAAATGGCAATCTTGGACGGTGGCTTCTCCCTCGCAGCTTGCTTTGACCTTCCCTGAATTCTGCCCTGGGCGCCTGCCTGCCTCCTGGACCTTTGAGGCATACACACTACACTACACTACAGTATTCACTTTAGATTAAATGATGCAGCAGCATCATGGCGAGTGGTACAGGAGGTGCTCCTCAGCCTAGACTCTCGGGCAACGCCCCCTAGAGGCTGGCACATCAGGCATTAGCCGGCACGGCCTGATACAAAGACCGGCCCTGATAATGAGCAGACCAGGTGAGTATAGCTCAATTCATAATAACAGACCCCCCTCCCCCCCTGCCAAACACACTACGCAGACAATTCGGAACGGCACACATCATCAACACATCAGCAAAACTATCCTGTCCCCCCTCTCTCCACGCACCTAACCCATGCCCCTCTACTTTAGATCCTCAGGAGTGCCTGTAGACCTTGCAAAGGGCAGTGGTGCACAGTATAAATCCCAATGGCATACACACCATGACACAATAACCTGAATTAGAGTGGAATTATGATCTTGATGAACTGGCAGTATTAGATTTGAAAGGGTTTGTCGTAAAGACAGCTACTGATGAAAACATGGTTGAACTTCCTTTACTCAGATATTGGCAGAATTCTGTTGATGAACAGTTAAGTTTATGAACATGTCTCAGGCTCTCACTATACAACTGTGGCATGCACTCGTTTGTGGAGAAAGACACAATCCACAACACAGCAGGACGAGAACATGTTGACAAATGTGAATTTTTGTTCCTGAGAAATGGTTTAAACTGGACAGCATTTAAGAATCACCTGAAACGGCTCCTATTTTAGACAGAGGAAGATGTTGCCATGTGGATAATAATTTGTAATCCTTTACTTTCTTTCATGTCACACTACTCCTGCTTGCAAGTGATTGGAGTAAAATGTGGTATTATTAACCAATTTAAGGACACTACGCTTATTGACCCTGTGAGGATGAAACGCAAAATACTGTGCCCAGGGAACCGCAGGTAGAGCCAGTGTGTCCAGCAGATGGACAAAGACCATGCCTAAGCCACCGTTTCTGCAGTGCATGGCTGCATGTCATGCACAGTGATCCTCAATAGTTGGCTTTTGATGCAATAAGCGTCAGTGTTGGATCGGCACTTAGACAGACATTGCTGAGTGGTCCATGAGTACATTGCATGTTATGTAGCCAGTACAACAGCACACAATAGCGTGTCAGTGCTAGAGCAGCAGTTTGGCAGGTCAGCGGTGAAGAGTGAGGGGTGACTGCCGAGGAAGACCTTTGGTCTGACCTTTGGTCTGACTGACTATCTGTCTCCCCTGCTTACTGACAAGTGCTTGGTGATGCCCGCTGATTGGTGACCCAGTGGCGAGAGGTGACTGGGAGAACAGTCAGCCGGTAAGGGGCTAAATGCTCGACTACGTGCTTGCTCTCCCAAAAGATTGCATCCAATGTCTGTTCCACGGCAGTTGGGTCATTCTTTACTGCAGCCGGCATCTGTTTTAGCCCACTTTTTTGAGTGTGGGGACAAGTGATGTTGATTTTGAATCTAAACCACATAATTGGAAATTCTAAGACAGAATTGGAAGTATTCTGTTTTTATCACTTTCTCTGATCTCTTTTGAAGGGCAACTGGAACTTTCTGGAACTTTCTGGAACTGTCTGTTTTGCCCTGAGCATTGGTGTTTGGGTTGAGAAACTATAAGTGCTTAAAGTTGAGAGCACCACCTAACTCATTATCCAATTAACTAACAGCAAAGTAGACGTGGTTGGAAGGGATCGGGGTTGGAATCCTGTAACAGAAATGTTTGAGGGAGAAAAGATCAAAGATTATTTTTCTGAAAATAAGCTTTGGTCTTTTTGCCCATGAACATATCCGACTTGGCCCCCGCCCCCTACGTACCTTGCGGTGGCACAATTTTCTCTGTGCTGCCGACTTGCTGTGCCCCTGCAATGCCTGTTCCCTTTCACTTCTGTGATCGGGAACCACCCTGTAACCCCCTCTCACAATATAGTGAACAAGGGTGCAGGGGACACCCCTGCAGCCCTCAGCACCGAATAGGGGATTTAGTTGAATTTTTCAGCCGGTCGGAATTTTCGAAACAGACGATATTTGGCCAAATCTCCCATTTGGGATTTTATTTATGGGCTTTTTGGATGTTTCTGTTGGAAGACTGTCATCATTTGTGAACATATTAATGTATTATAGCCTAAGAAGTAACAAGCCCTCAGAATTGCTTAACAATTGTAGGGATACCCAGTCAAAACACCAACATGAGCATCAATGCAAGCAACGTTAAGGTGACTGGGAGCCTAATAAGTGTGGACGTCAAATGGCAATTGAACACCTCTTGTTTAGAGATACATCATTGTAGATGGGAGGCAACTGAGGGCAATACAATGTTGACACCAAAAGCACAAGCAAATGGGGGGCTGCAATCCTCTTACTATCTTATGCGGTAACATTATTGACTATTACTATGATAAACCAGCTAAGCACCCAAAGCAGCAAGTGTCAACTATGAAAATATTAGATAAGGCAGTGACAAACCATGGAACACAATCAACTGCTTGGTGATTACCAATCAGGCTTTAGCTGGGGCAGAAGACAGACACAGCACTTATTGATGTAAAAGATCAGCTCCACAGTACTATATATTTGGACTCTGCTGCCCTAGTCATATTGTTCATGTGTTGGTAGACATTGACAGCGTAGACCTCTCCATACTCATGACTAGCCTAAAACAAGTAGCCAAAGTTTCAGATAATGCATCCTACTTCTTTTGTGTTTGCTCTCATGTGTACACTACTTTCGCTTGACATATGTTCCTCTTTATTTGTTGATTCTGCTACTCTACCTCTCTGACAGTTGAATGAATCCACTTGACCTTTTTCTTTATCCTTCTGCTCTTTTCATTTTCCTTCCGGTATACCTTCCCATCCTTGGATGACACCTGCCCTTTGCTCAGCCTGCCAGGCTTTCCAACATACTAAGTGGCACTGGTTTAAGACCTAAAGGCCTGAACGTTTACCAGTGTCAATGAAATATGCCAAGAGATTCCCTCCTAATAACTCCTAATTCCTTGATCCTGTGAACTAGAAATAGGCCACACAAGAAAGCATCTCCACTGGCATGAGGTCTCTGGACCACAACACAGCTTGGACGTGAGCAGATAGTCCACGAGTACAGGGATTGCAAACAACACCTCTGGGTTTGCAACAGTGACCCATTTTGGTTCGAAAATGACATTATCTTCCTTACTGCTGAAATGTTTCACTTCTTTAATAGAGTGTGAGGCAGGGGTGTGCAGCCAATTAAATCAATTTCGTATATTCAATCTGCTATTGGTGCCTTGGGTTAAACCTAGGCTACAGGACCTATATCTACTCAACAAAGAATGTCCATCCAAGCAGAATTGGAATTTGAAGTCACTCTTATCGGATAAACCTTCCACTTGTAAGTCAATAAAGTAAAACAAGTCAATTCATGATGTTCTTTACAGTCAATTATAAATTACATATTTATCGAATAATTTTCCATAGTGTTTTCACATATTTTTCACAATTCAATCTCTGATAGTGTACAACAACAATTCCCTTTTATAGAAAAAGATCAAATATCATTGATTTTGATATATCCTTTCTCCTTCTAAAACGATGTGCTTCGGATATACTATCTTTCTTCAGGTGAGCCACAACCCCACCATAACATTGACAGTGCACCTAGTTATACTGTATGATACCATGTTTAAGAAAGAGGGTGTATGCACATTTGCAGATATATTTATACAATTACAATTTCGTTGCTAGGGAATGTACAGTATATTGTCTGCAAGGAATGCTATATATAATGTAGCATACTGGAGCAGCAACATGATTTGCTAGTTTGTATAAATGACATTCTGTAAACAAGTAATTTTGTTTGTGTTCCATGTTTTTGGAAGATGTTCTTGCTTAAGTGCGATGAAAATGGTAGCAGCTGTCCTTTATTAACCTGATTTACATAGCATGAAATATGACTGACCACATTCACTATAGCACCGGTAATCAAGTACAAGCTAATGAGAAGATTTGTTGTCTAATACAAATAGCCGAAAATGTAGCATGTGCAATAGAAGTGTAGTGCACTGTGTCCTCAGCAGCAGCCTGAATGCTTTCCTCGCAGATCAGAAGAAATAAACAAGCTGTGTGTACATAAGTTATTCTGGTCATTCGAGCGTGAATCCTTCAACTTGAAATGTTGGTCCGCTGTGTTTTTCGTGCGCTTGCCAATCCAAAAGGAACATCCACATGTTCTATTCATGAAGATCCAAACCTTTAAATATGGAAATGTGATAAATTTGGAATGTAAATTCTGACCTACAAATGCTGGAGGCAATATTGACAACATTAAAACACCATTGATGCATTGCACTGGGACAACTTTGCAAGCAACAGGGTGCACCGTTTTCCTGCTGGAATTGCTGACCGGCCCATGCACTTCTTTTTGGCAATTAAATTAAATTAACTTCATGGATAAGCATATATATCATGTAGCGCCTCCAAAATGTTCACCTGTGTCACTTCATCTATGGCCTATATTGCCCACAAAAGCATCCATTTTCTGACGTGATTGCTGGATAATACCATCATTATAAAACGTGCTTACATTATTTTTTTTAAAGTACCCATACCGTGCACAATCACAAATACACTAATAGGAATTCACCAGGTAAATCGCAGTAAACGGGAGAGTCCACAACGCCTGAGTGGCCACAGTATAGTGACACTTAAATGTTCAAGCAGTAATCCTCACGGTGCCTAAAGTTAACTGATACTATTTAATTAGAGTAAAGGAAAAGAAAACCCGTCACAGAGTGTATTTTGCCTTCAAAAGCTGTCTGAACATTACATTGGAACTTGATCAATTAGAAAACAGGTGTTGGCAGTTTTGATACTTGATCTCCCCAACTCTGCCATGTGTTGTACAGGACCTGAATATACTTCGTAGGTGGTTCCAAGTGGGGAGGAACACAAGAAAAGGAAACATTTCCAAAAAAGATGATTATGATGTGCCCCTCAGGTGGGTGTTGTGAGTAGTTTGAATTATAGCGCCAGCTGTTAAAAAGGAAATCTCTTATGTGTACATGTTGGACTTGAAGTTGACATAAATTATAAAGAGGTGAAAAAGGAACATACAAATATGTCCCTGGTCTGTTAAATGAGAGGGAAGAAAACAGGGACGTCATTTCACCAAAATGCCAGGGGTAGCAGAAGTGACATCACATGACCCTTGAACTCTGATGACATCACAGGAAGTGATGGCATTTGACCCCGCCCTAAGCAACATCACGGGAAGCAATGGAACACGACCGTTTACCCCTTCACAAAACAAGAAGTGGCATCACATAGCATTGTTTCCAAGTACACTATGAAAAATATGGTTACAATATCATTGTAACGTGATATACATGTCATACAAGAATGGATCATATGAATCGGCAGAAAAAACATGCAATAACTGCAACTTGCGAAAAGTAAAATACATAGTCCGAAATGGATGCTTATTCTACTTTAAATGCTTTTTGGAGGATTGTGACTGCATTGTGAATTTTGAAGGGCTTAAGAACAGACTAAATTAGTGACTCACCCTCTGAAGTGTGCCTGAAATAAACCTTTAATGAGTCTAGCAATTACTGTATAGAATTCCAGAAAGACAAATTATGTGTTATTCCTATTCTTTCTTATTTAGGGTCACAGCTCAAAGTGTTACATTTGTGGAACTCCCTGTTTTTTTAAGAAGCCTGAACAAGAAAGCCATCCACTCTAGACACAAAGAGGCACATGGCATTGGCCACAGCCCAGGAGCTTCAATTTGTAAAAATAAAAATAAAACTTTTTTTGGGGTTAGCAAGGGAGACCACAGGGGTAGCAAGGGAAACCTCAGTTGTCACAAGTGTGACACCTGGCCACCCCTAAATGACGTCCCTGGAAGAAAACCCCTCAAGCCAGGTTACTCAAAATATGCTACGAAGGAATGTGGTAGCCCCTTTACTGAGAAGGAACATGGGTCAAATACCCTGTTCTATGAACATTCTTCCACTTAGGAGGGTCTACAACCTACTCAAAATATGCTCAATGTGCAAATGGAAGATAGTGACGTCTGCACTGTCTGTGGGCTCCCGAGTAGGCACCATGTATTTTCCCTCTGATTTCACTTTAACATATGTGACATGGGGTAGGCACCGTGTACCTGGCCATTGCTGGACTTTCACATCTGTGTGTTGCTGCCGCCATGTAACATGGGGTAGGCTCCATGTATTTACCCACTGATTTGACTTTCGCATCTGTGTGTTGCTGCTGCCCTGCAACATGGGGTAGGCACCATGTATTTGCCTATTGTTTGACTTTTGCATCTGTGTGCTACTGCCGCCCTGCAACATGCGGTAGACACCATGTATCTTCCTATTGCTGGACTCTTACATCTGTGTGGTGCTGCCGCCCTGCAAAATCGGGTAGGCACCATGTATTTGCCTATTGCTGGACTCGCACATCTGTTTGTTGCTGCCGCCCTGCAACATGGGGTTAGCACTATGTATTTGCCCTCTGATTTGAATTTGCATCTGTGTGTTGCTGCCACCCTGCAACATGGGGTCAAGCTCAATGGATGTGAACACCATGTACCTCTCTTTTGCACTTTGAGTATGATGTATTATTACCTTTGCACTATCCACAGTGTTGTAATGCAATTCTTACGCTTCCTACTCTGTAACCTGAAGCACTGAAACCAATCTCTTAAATTTAAGCACCTAGATAACTCTGGGTTGTGCAAGTTATATAAATAAATAAAATAAAATAAAAAAAATTGTTATCACAGAAGGGAAAATGCACAACTGTTGATTTGGTGGCAGCACATTCTGAAAGGGCACACACTCATTTGTATGGGGGACTCCCCTATGCAAGTGATGGCATTGCGATTTCCAGTGTGTGTGATTTTTATAAGCAAGCAAACACGGGAAATAAGTCCCTGGGAAAGCGCTCTTTATGATCGTCACTAGGCCGGCGGCACACATGAAGAGCACCCATAAATCGTGCACATTGGGAAAGCGTCATGGGTGCACCAGGGTCTCTATGGGCGGTGGTCAACATTGGTGCATTTGCAGCTACCGAATACAGCTCGCTTGATTGATGGACTAGCTGCATTAAACAATGAAGCCAGGTGCTTCAGCATGCTCAAAATGTGTGCAAATGTGTCACCCTCAAACGTTTACACAGTGGTGTATGAAACCGCTTCTCTCTAAAAGTAAAAGTATGCTTTGCCACTCGTGAGCGTTGTGGTTTTAGCATTACTTGTATAATGGGCTGCAGTTCCACTCTGTGCAAATAGCCACGGGCGTTGCTAGGGGGGGCTAAGGGGGCTATAGCCCCTGATCTTTTGGTTGTAGCCCCGGATAGAATCTCAGGAGCTACAGCCAAAAGACTAGCTAGCCCCCAGTCCCAACAGTTCTGACATCAGCTTAGCCCCGGGTCTTTTCCAGACCTAGCAACTCCCCTGCAAATAGCAATGACTGTATTTCTTGCTTAACGGTGTTAGCGATATTTAGTGATCGAGTCCTTGGTGAGAATTATGGATTAAGCCCATTGCGTTCAATGAGAGCAAAGGAGAAATGGAGGTAGCGATATTTGTATACGAGCTGAATGGATCAGTCATCTCTGAAAAGCTGCAACTGTACACATTTTAGAAGTGTTGCAAGTTTCTTTGGCTTCCCGCAACATTTTATTTTCATTGTTTTATAACGTGCCGAAATCACACCACTTCTGCAGCAGGGCACTTTGTAAATCTTCTGTTTATGCTGCAATCTGAATTGCTTACCCACATACTTACGCCTCGGTTTGGAATTTGCTCGGGGCAATCAGCTCTTTTTGACCTTCTGCCTGACTTTCACTGGACCTAAGAAAGGGCTATTTGATACACAGAGAATTTAGTACGAGTAGTTCTGAGGTACGCCTGAGTTGCACTAGGTAAATCAGGTGTAAATCAAGATTAAGTCAGAGTAATTATTTTGTCTATTAAATAGTCAACTCTAGGTTTATGTCGATGTGTTAGCCCTCTCCAAGTTTAAGTCACAGGCAATCCAAGTAAATACTTTAATCTTAGGCTAATCTAAGCATTAATGATACTTTGTGGTGGGTGATTTCCCTCCGTGCACAGTTCAGTCATACTAGACAGTCTTCTGAATGACCAGTAGATGGTAGATGCCTTTTGGTCCTCTGCCTCTCCCTTGAGGTACGCTGCTTGCTGTTTGACCAATATGCAAATAATAAAGTTGCCATTGCTAGACGTGCACTAAAATGGTGTCTCAAACTTTTGTAGTCATGGTTGTTCCCCGGCTGTTGTGAATATGAAATGATAGATTATTCATATAGCGCCTATACACAATGTGTTTCATAGCGCTTCAAGGCAAGGGAGGGAACAAGGGAAAATACAATGACATTCTTACAGGCCATGAACAGTAAGGATGTGAAATTAACTATCGTACTCGGCCTGACGACATTTCAGATAGTACAAGACATAGATAAGGAAGGGAGGGAGAG
The DNA here is from genome assembly GCF_040938575.1 of Ambystoma mexicanum. Lineage (NCBI taxonomy): Eukaryota > Metazoa > Chordata > Amphibia > Caudata > Ambystomatidae > Ambystoma > Ambystoma mexicanum. The sequence continues at coordinate 623,779,264 of NC_090934.1, forward strand.
AGTGGGAAGGAAATGGAAACAGGTGACTACCGTACTAGGCCTGACGATATTTCTGGTTCAGCCGGAGAAAAACAAAAGGTGAGAGAGAGGGGTGCAGAAAAGGAGGGTAGGAACAAAACAAGCAACTATAATACTAGGCCAGATTACATTTGAGATAGTGCTGGAGGGGGAGTGGGGAGGAAAAAAACAGTAATGGGAGGGTGGAGGAAACAGATGAGGTTGCTATCATATTAGGTCCAGGAACAATTCTGATAGAGTAAGTGCATAGAAGAAAGTAAGGGGAGGAGATAGGAAAAAGGAGAAGGGAAAGGAGGAGAGAACAGAGAGTAAGCAGTCAAAAAGAGTGGACAAGCAAGAGTGGAGAGTGAATACAATTGCAGAAGTCAGTAGTAACACATATGGCCTCATTACACGGTATGCGGTAACCATGGCGCTATTAGCACATTTAGGATGTTTGGTACTGATTTGCTTTAAACCATTTCCTAAAGGGTATACTGAACTCTCTGGGCCTGATTCATGGAATATTTTGCATGATGCAACGTAATTTTCACTGGTGCAAAGTGACTTTGCACAGCCAACAAACACCTTGATTCATGGAACAGTGCAAAGTCTCTTTTCTGCTGTGCAAAGTCGCTTTACAAGGCAAAAAGACACTTTGCAACGTTCAATGAATCAGGGTGTTTGTTTTTAGTGCTTTGTTACCTTGCACCAGTGAAAAGCGAAAAGTACTTTGCACCGTGCAAACTATTCCGTGAATCAGGCCCTCTGTTGCATCTGGGTCGTTTTACTAGTCAGCGAATAGTGCACTTCAGTGGTGGTGGGATGCTCCATCTCATTTAGCAGGGTTCTTATTTTTCTGGAAATCTCATATGTGTTTGACTTGCAGGTATGTATTTATTTATTGTTCGCTTGTTAGGTGCTTATACAGAAAGTAAATGCTGTTTCATTGCGCCCACAGGGCAACAGGGAGGGGACATGGGAATGAGACACATTCAAATACATACAAATAATAAATACAGTGTAGGGGGAAAAGGACGAACCCACAATGCCTTGTAAGTATTCAGAACGTGCAAGTGCAGAAAGGAGGAGGGAGTGAGGGTAAGTGCTGGAGTTCCCATGCTTCTGGGTGAGCAACAGATAAAGTGCAAGGTATGATAAGTGCAAGGCTCCAGCATGGAGGGTGTGTAGATGGCAAGCCATGAGTATAGTCAGAAGCTGGGGGTGATTTGGTGTGGGAGGTCAGGGCCCTGAGGATGCATAAGGGCCCTGGATACCAATCAAAGCAACTGTAAAATTAGCAGAGGAGAGAGGAGGGAAAAGAGGAGCTAAAGACGAAAGTCTTGAGGGGATTCCAGAATTGAGAAGATCCTGCTGAAGACACAGAGATAGGGGGGAGGCTGTTCCATTGAAGGCATACAGCTGAGGAAAGTGATTGACCTCTTGCCCTTTGTTAGCAAAACGTTTTACACACAAAGAGGTTGAAGAGGGAAGATCGAAATCAGGCCCTGTTTGCCCACCCACCAAACACTCAACCCGGAAGAAAAACCGAAGAGAATATGGCAGCCGATTGCACAAGCCTGCATCAACTCCCACTGCACCTCCGAAGGACAAGTACAGTGAAATATCTCCCCTCAGCTAACCTTACCACCCAAGAGCAGTGCGAACATTACACAAGGTGGATGAAAACCCACAGGATGAAACCAAAGACAAATACATCAACAGTCTCGATTAAAGCGCCAAGAAGCCACACATCTAGCCGTTGGAGGCAACACGGCATACAGTAGAAACCAGACTATGGCTCAGAAAGTCACAGTAGGCCACAACAAGCTCACAAAGCTAAAAGCTAAGCTGAATACAGTGCGAACCAGAGAACTGCCAAGTATGAAACAGGACCCTCGCCAAGGTCGCATTATTACAGATAACATTCTTCCTCCTGAACTAAAGTAACACCAGTGTGGCAGACCCAAATAATTCCCCTAAATTCAAACTAATTCAGAGCTCCAGAAGCTCTCAAATGTGGTCTCTGGACACGTGGTCCAGCAGAGCTTACAATGAGCCAAGAATTGGCGGCTGAGAAGAGCAGGGATCTCAGGAGCCAGACAGCGGCTGGCAACCAAGTTGTTACAACCACAGCCGAAGTTCCACAATGCGAAAGGAGCATTCCATGGTGGTTCACACACGGGTATAACGCAGAAACATAGTTGCACATGTTACTTTGAACAGGTACACTCCAAGCTGAGAACCAACTTGGGTCCCAGGCCTGGGGGCTAGCGGCTCAACCAATCACAATTTATGCCCCTAGGGGTGGGTAACATGGACCATCAACCAATCATTGGGTCCACATGCTGAAACAATGTAGAAGTAGCATTTTTCGGGGCTTATCCAGGCCAGACACCTGACATGGGAGAGCCAGTAGAATAACCTCTGTAGGGACTGCTATAAGGGAACTACCATGCAGCACCCAATTGTGACCGGGGATAAGTTTGCTGTAGAACGGCCCAGGTCGTGATGTCATTGTGATGTAGATTTGCCGAAAAACTGTCCTGCGAGCCAGCGTTCACTGAGAGTGTGCCTGGAATTCTATCCTTGTGCTGATCCCTGATGGATTGTTGGCTGTAATAAACCACAGTTGAACTTGCTAGCTGTCTGGGCATGCCTTCTTTTTGGGAAAGGCGAAGGAGTTAGGCCTTCCATGAGTTCAGTGTCTACGAACTCCTAGCAAACCACCCTGCTTGCCTTGGAGTTCTCTCTAACAAGTTGGTAGCAGAGGCGATGGTTTTGGGCATCAGCCTGGCCAGAGGCTTCTTCACCGCCAGAGCTGAAAGGCTGTGGGACCCTCATTGGTATTGCGAGACACCGGAACAGCGTTAACCGGAAATAGGCCGTTGGGAGCTGTTTTGGAAATCAGCCAGCCCGCAATCAGGTGCAGGTCCAAGGCAGACCAGAAGGGCGAGGTGAGCAGTTGAAGGGGAGCCAGTGGCCGAGCAGCATCACTGAGCGTGGAACGTAAGTATTGGTCCCCACATTTAGCAATGTGGGCATAAGGGAGGGTGTTGAGTAATTGTTGGGAGGAGGGAGGTATTGTTTATAGTATTAACAGTGTGTTTAGTATTGAAAGCAGTGGTACTGGGTAGGGACCGGAGCGGAGGTAGTAGTCCCTTTTCTATGGTTAGGGAGTATTCGGTCTTCGATGTAAAAGGTTCTAGTGAACAAATAGGACTACAGATTTGAACTGCTTGGATTATAGAAGTATGTAAATAAAGTATGCCTGTGACTTGTTCGTTGTAGTCCGGAGCATAGAGGACAGTATTCCCGTAGGGTTTAGCTGGAGCTATCCTACCTTGCGGAAGTGTATTAACTGGTTAAGTCTCCTGGAGAGAGGCGTTTCATACATTAGGTGACGCAACGGGTACAGTTAATTACAAGAAGAGGTGGGAAGACAGCTGTGTGGTTACTAGGTTGTTGGAGAATTTTGTGTGGGAATAAGAACAACGGGTCATTGTTTTGTGTCGGTGCAAATTATTTGTCAAATCAGTCCGAGGTTTATCTTGGTGATGTCACCCTCAGCTTATTGCATAGGATGGAGAGTTTTGATGGTGAGGAGCTAGTGTTGTGGACTTGGGATTGGTAGAAAGATGAATGAGTGGCAGTGTTCAAAAGGCGCATGTGCAGGATTGTGGTGGTGCCAGAGAAGGCTGCAGTTGTAAAGGTGGGGCTGTGCACGGATTACGCCATGTAAGGTACATAGCAAGTGAGCTCGTAGCAATTGAAGTTTATGTATATATCCATTGCAGGTTAGCACCCTTTTCCCTGACAGTGGATAATCGAAACCCTTGATTAGAAGTCAGGCAAGCAAATAATGTACCCCACGTATCAGGGAGCGATTGGGGGTTAAACCCCTATTCAACAACTTTGCAAAGCCCTACCACCATACAAAGATAAAATCATTAAGTACACTGTACATTGGCCATGGCCCCCTAGCGGCAGTTTCTCCAGGGACATGCAGCAATCAATTTCTATTGGCACACTTAAAGGACACCTATAAGGGGAAGAAGTTGGCTAAACGCATGGCTATATTTGAATTATGGTGTGTATTTTAAGAAGGGGCAGCAGACCGGGTATGGATGATGAACCAGCAGGAGGTGAAGGAAGAGAGGCCTGGCCCTTCTGCATCTCCTCCTGTCCCTTCTAGTGTGGTATCTGATGACACAGAGGAAAACCAGGGAGTATATCCATTAAGGGGACTATGGGCAACAGAGGGATACTCAAACCCAATGTATAAACCACTATCATATACTCAAGAGGAGACTGCACAACATACAGGGTGACCTGCTAGCAGCAATGAGGCAAACAGGGATGGGCTGCAGGGAGCGAAGGCAGAATTTGAGGGTATAGGTACAGAGGAGTGGATAGTGGCTCAGATACTTTTGAAGATTAATGGGAAGACAATGGGGGTAGCAGAAGGATCAACAAAGGCCATAGAGGGCTTGGAAATGGAGCAGGGGAGACCTGACTGGGCGGTTCAAGTGGAGGAGGAGGAGTGACGAGGCAGGAACAAGGAGGCACGAAAAAAGAATAGGAGGAGAGGCAAAGGAAGGAGAAATTGAAACAGAAAGAAAGGGAGAAGGAGCGTATGGATAAGGAGGAGCAGGCAGAGAGACTAGAATGGGAACATAGAGAGAAGGAGAGGAGGAATGGGAAAGAAAGGGGAGTGATGAGAAAGAGGCAGAACTAGCAGAGTGGAGGAGAAATAATTGAACAAGAAACACGTAAGTATGAAGAAAGAAAGCAGAGGAAGTTACAGATAGAGAGTCTGGCAGGGGAACGAGTGCATAAGGAAGAGGATGAGCGAGCAATAAGAGCTGCTGGGAAGCAGGCTGCATTAGAATGCGAAAGGGAAAAGCGGGAGGGAGAGAAGAGAACAGAACCGGATAGCTTAGAGGAACATGCAGACAGCTCTGTAGGACAAGGCTCAGCACGCCTAGGATTATGGAAAAGGGAAAACAAATGGATATTGATCTTGATGTACCGCACAACCCCGACTTGACATCATACAAGCTGAATTTCTTAGACGATTTTTGTAGTAACATGGATGTAGAGTCTGATCATAAGAACGGAGACAACTAAGAGGGGAAGGAGGGTTATAACAAACTCTATCTCATGTGAACAGGTGAAGGGACATCCTGGGAATGTAGGTCTCAGGGGCAACGGGGAGGAGGATCAGATCTAGACAAACAAAAGCAATACACACCTGACTGGTGCGCCACACCCAATGCATACATCAACAGAATAAGGGACCTTCAAGGGCGTAGGAGAGAGGAGAGAGCATTGGCATATTCCAGGAGAAGACTGTCTAGAGCACATGAGGAGAAAAAATGGATACCCATACTAGAACCCACAGACATATGCACAGACGTTGAGGATGAGAGAGGGCCTTGTAAAATCAGACATTATCAAAGAACACTAGCGAAAACATCAACATACTCACAGATGCCCCTATTAGAAAGAGAAGGGACAAGGCCTGAGTATGTACCCTGGAGACACACAGACAAGGAGAACGTTAAATGCAGATTGCCCTCATTGAGTACGGGATCGGAGAAATGGATATATGAAATGGAGAAGTTGATACCAGGCCATAGGCTGGCGATAGGTGATGTCAAGGGCTATTGGGATCGATACTGGGTGATGCAGCTGATGACATATGGAAGAGGGTAGGGTTTCCTTGGGGTGACCATAAACAATATAGCACATGACAGGTTACCATTCGCAAATTGTAGAGCAATGGTGTGGCAAGCAGTACAGACACAATACCCAGACATGTCAGACATAGGAGCAATTATGTCACGCAAAATGCATGACAATGAGGATCCTGTTGAGTACATTCAAGCGATCCATGACCTTTGGCACCTGAAAACTCGAGAGACATGGGACGAAACAATAGCAATCTTTCATCATATCTTGGTACAGGGGCTACATGAGCCCGTACAGAAGAGTTTGAAAAAAATGTTGTGGATGGAAGCGAAGGGATGGCCAGAGATACAGCTCACCATAATACACCATTGCAGGCTGTGGCAGGGGAAGGTCAAAGAAAAATCAGAAGAGAGGAAGGCCAACGAGGCCAAGCTAGTGCAAAAGAAGTTATCAAAATATGCCATGGAAGAGGTAGTGATAACTAGTGCCGTACCACAGACACAAGCATAAGCACCACAGCAACAGTATCAGCAACCTCAAGCACCACAATACGCACCGCCTATCAGGGGAGGATACATGGGACGGGGCGGGATCCGGTAGGGGTTTAGAGGAAGGGGAGGATTCAAAAGGTGGTGTGGTTTTGGACCACAGATGTACCATAATCAGGGGGGGATTTAGGGTATGGACAGCAGGGACCACAAAATGCAGGAGATTTTGTCGGGAGGCTTCTATGGACAGGGGAGGGAGCCACCACAATGTTAGACCTGCAGACAGCTAGGACATATTTCAAGAACTTGTCAACTTGGGGGGCTTCAACAGACTTGGGGGGGATCAGGGGCAACAACAGTACATAGCAGGGCAAGGAGACTGTGGGGTACAGAACCAACAGTAGCAGGGGCAGATAAAAGGATCATTCCAACAGACACCACAGATGCCAACACAAGCGCCAACACCATCACAGGTACAGACTCAAACAGCAAAAATGGCAGCACCCTTACCACAGTACCTACAAGCATCCCAACCCAGAGGGACTGTACAACAATTAGCACAAGTCCAGAAAACTGACACAACAGAGCCCATGGACACCATCGCAATCATCCCGGTCAGACAGCTGGGAGGGATCATCATGGTGGGGACCAACTCTTTCACCGGGAACAGACTATCCATATATCCACAATAGGACAGCCCACAGACGAACTTGATGTGTCCCACCCTGTCCGTTACACCCAAACCTGTGGAGGAACCTCAAATAAGGGTGACAATAGAGGCAAAAATGTTCCTTTCTTGTTGACACTGGGGTAACTAGGTCATGCATTTGAGAGGGGGCATTTGCATTGTCAGGTGATGCCATGAATGCTCAAGGACTCTCTGGGGCTCGAGAAGTGGTTCCTTTTACTGCTAACATCTCTTTATCTATAGGAGATCAAAACTTTTCTTTACCTTTGCTCTACTTTAGACAAGCACCTGTACACTTACCGGGACATGACATCATGAGCAGACTAAACATGACCATCTCCTACACTGACAAGTGCATCGTAGGCTCCACACAAGGCATACACATGTTGAATGTAAGACAAATTGTTCATGCAAATTGTGGAAGCACAGTACAGAGGGGGACTCCATTGGACCCAGGAATGTTCCAGTATAGAACAGGCAATGCAATTGCATGGATGCCAGGCATCACAGGGAAAGTGTGGAGGGTGCAAGGTGAGTGCCTTTTCATGCCAGAAACAACGTTGGATGACCAGAGGGAACAATAGTGCTAGTAGACATGAAGACACTTTTGGCAAGGGAGGACTGGATTGCAGTACATGCTACATAGTTCCAGTAGACATGGAGACACTTTTGGCAAGGGAGGACTAGATTGCAGTACATGCCGCAGATGAAGAGAGAGCATGGAGAGCAATAATTGGAGTGGCAGAGGGGTGCATACTCACAACAGTGACAGATGAGGAGCTCTTTGGAGAGGTTAGACTGGAGGTGGAAATGGTGTTAGAAATGTGTGTGTGGTTTTGGCTACAGATCAGTTATAGAGAGGTTGCACAAAGAATGGTGATGACACTGGAAACACTGCCGATATTCTGGGAGGAGGACATGGCAAAGGTACCCGACAGCTTATGGATCATGAGTCCCTATGAGGAAGGGTGCATAAAAAGCATATGAGGGGTGAAGATAAAATTAAAACCCGGAGCAATTTTACTACAAGTGAAACAATACCCCTTAGCAAAGGAAGCAGACAAGGGCATTTATGACACAATCAGTGCCCTCATCGAAAGAGGCATCTTAGTACCCTCAGAATCTCCATGCAACATTGCACTGTAACCTGTAAGCAAAGCGAACGGGAGGTCATGGCATTTTATTCAGGATTTATGCCCTCTTAACCACATTGTAGAAGCAGAATATCCTGTAGCAGCAATCCCAGCCACAAACAATCCTGTGTGGCATTCCAGTGGAAGCCACCTGCTTGACTGTGATTGATTTAAAGAATGGCTTTTTTTCTGTAACATTACACACAGACTTGCAAGATTTGACCAGTTTTTTGTACCACAACCAGAAGTGGAAACAAACTTGTTTGCCACAAGGGTACTGCAAATCACCCTCTATTTTTAACAGAGTAATACAGATGGACCTAAGCAATATTGAGACAGGGAGCTCAGTGCTACAATACGCAGATGATATTCTGATTTGCTGTGAGACAGAGGACCAATGCAGAACAGACTCAGTGCACATGTTGGCAGTTTTAGCTGACAAGGGATACAAAGTGGACAAGGCCAAACTCCAGTACTGTCAAAAGGAAGTACTGTTCATTGGACAGCTGATATCTAAGGACAGCACACACATTGCCCCAAAGAGAGCACAGACAACACATAACATACCACAGCCCAAAACAGTGCAGGAAATGCAGCAATTCGTGGGTTTGGCAACTATTGCAGGGCATGGGTTTTCAATTACAGCACATACACATGACCACTTTTAACAGCACTGAAGGAAGCACAGAGAGGAACAAAGTCATTGACGTGGACACAAGACATGACTGACGAATTCAATGAGCTAAAAGAAGTGATATGCTCAGCACCAGGGCTAGGAATCCCAGACTATAAGAAGGAATTGTTCCTATTCTCACACAGTGATGGGGTCATAAGGAAGGTGGTCCTAACGCAGAAGGTAAGCATGGGTCATAAGCCACTTGATTACTACAGTAGGCAACTCTACCCAGTGATCAGAAGACACTATGCATGCAAGCAATCTTTGACCGCTGCAACATTCGCAGTGGAGAGAGCATCTACAATAACCATGGGGTGCACCACCACCCTTTACATGGAGCATGCCGTGTTTGCCATATTGCACAAACCAAAGAGCACACTGACCAATCAGAGAGCATCAGGATATGAGATAATACTGTCAAAACCAGAGTTGAGGGCAGTATGGTGTAAAACTGTAAACCCAGCATTATTCATGGCAGATGTCTACCAACCTTGAGAGTGGGCTCATGATTGTACAAAGAACATAGAACAATTCAGTGAGACACGCAAGGTTAAGGAAGATGCGCTTGATGGGGAGAGGTCCTCTAAATTGATGGTTCTTGCACAATTGATCAAACTGATCGGGTCAGCAGGTCAGGGGCTGCTGCAGTGAGATGAAAGGAAGACGGGACATGTGAGGCAGTTGCAAGTGTCTGGTTGCCAACCCATTATTCAGCGCAAGTAGCAGAATTAGTGGTTCTCATATTTGCCCTACAGCATAGCATAGGTAAGATTGTGACAATTTACTCCGACAGTGCCTATGTCACATCATCCGTACATTCAGGGCTAGCACGGTGGCTCAAGAGAGGGAACAGGAGAACAGATGGGACTTCAGTGCAGCATGCACTACTGTTGGGTGAACTGATTGAAGTGATAACATACCCACAGGAACTGGCCTTGGTGATGTGCCAAGCACACACCAACGGGGAAGACGCTATCTCAAGGAGAACGAGGCAGCAAACTATGAAGCAAAATGTGCATCCTATTTTGGGAAGTAGTGGGAACTGAAAGAGATGCCAAATCTAGCGGGAGTGGTAATGAACATGGTGATGAGAGAAGGGTACAACTACTTACCAGAAACTCAGGTCATGGAGCTCCAGGGAGCTGCACCCAACAAGAAAAGGAACTTTGGGTAAAAAGTGGTTACTCTATGTCTCTTACAGATGCCCCATGGTGACAAAACAACACAGGGAAATTGATCATGCCACTTGCGTTGCTGAAAACAGCATTAGCGCAGTTGCATCACACAATGCACACAGGGAAAGAGGTAATTGCTGCACGTATTGGAGAATCATGATTTTGCCCCAATTTGAATGAACATGTGGCAGATTTCATTAGCACTTGTGGAGGAGGAAGCACTGCTGCCAAGATAAGTAGAGGTAACCGCAGTGTTGATGCAGACATGAAGGGAGTTGACACGTATCTCACAGATACGGCATGGGTAACAAACAACATGTGGTATAAACACATGTTTAAAGTTGGTAGGGACACCACCAGATCTAGCTGTTACATCTGCTCTTTAATCCTCTACGCCCTGAGTGCCTCCAGAGCCTTTGTTGCTACAGAAATACCCATAGCAAGAGCACAATGCTAATGTTCCAGACTCAAGGAAGATTCCAAGGGAGAACAGCAACATTGAGCTGGATGTCCAAGGGGACCTTCCCTTAAGAAGAAAACTATATCAAACCCCTAACTATGATGAACAATTACTGGCAACTCCATGAAGGACTGCAGTACATAAAGGATGGACCTGACAAGGGGGACACCAAGACGATCACACTGAAAGACTTACCATGACCATGGACAAGAGTGAAGGAAGTAGGAGAGCCAGGCTGCTGGAAGTGACCGCAAATATTGCTCTATGGACAAGTATACACCAACAATGGCTGGCGAGACAGAGTGGTGGGAAGCAAGGCACTGACCCTAACAAAGTCAGCAATGAACAAGGTAACAAGAAGAAAATGACAAATGCCTGAAGGAATGCAAGTGCAAAGTTGGTAACATGGGTGGAAAACGAAGCTGGACCAATGCCGTTAATTGCCCTGAAGATGCCGGTGTTGTGTTATCAACACAATGGCTGTGAAGAAGTCAGTGAAAATGAAGGATGCAAGAGAATTGAAACAATCCCGGAAATTGGAGCAGGAACAGCACTGCTGATGGATCACTACTCGGCTTGTGGATCGAAAGCATATGAGAAATTTCCACCTGACTGGGCAGGAATATACTCCCTAGTACATAAATGATATAATATATGATAGGTTATTTATAATGCGCTTAATACCCAGAGGTTTCAAAGCGTGAACCCGGGGATCGAAACTGTGTTGCTCCATGTCGACTTGCTTCTAAGGCAAGCACATTGCCCCTGAGCTATCCTCCTGAGTCATGTCAATATGCCTTCACTAGTAGTACCCCAGAAAGACATGAAGCTTGCTGGCTTCCCCAAAATGGAAAACAACAGGAAGAGGAGGAAGTCACTAGATGCAACTAGATCTGGCAGACCCGACAGCGCAGAGGTGCAGGAAGGACAGAATAGAGTGAAAAGAGGAGGACATAATTATTTCTCCAGCAACTCAGAAGCTGCATTCGATGAAGTACCAGCCTCGCACAGACTGTTCAGCAGAACACAGATGTTCTTTGTATCGCTAATCCCAGGAATACAAACGTACACTAATGCCAGATGGTTGCAGTTCACTCATTGGGAGTTGATGGTAACCATAAACTCAACAGTGAATGGGTTAAATGCCATAAAGGAGGAACTCGGAGCAATAGGACTAGTGGCACTGCAGAACGGGTATGTCCTGTACCTCCTCACAGCCATGGAAGGAGGAGTTTGTCTCAAGTTTGGGAGTTCATGTTGCACGTTCATACCAGCTAACAACGAAGATAATAGAACTCTCTCAGATGCAGTAGCACAATTGGCCAAATTGCATGCGAAATTGGAAGGCAAAGCACGTCGGATGGGGAAGGATAAAAGCTGCCTAGCATACCTCTGGTCATGGATGCCATTATGGCTGGCGGAAGGGCTGAAGGGGATAGTTGGAGCTCTGGCCCTAGGGGCAGCATCTCTATGTGGGAGCAAGATATGTAGTGGGAGGTGCAAGAAAACAGCAGAAGAAGCGATAGGAATGCAAATTCTCATGGACACGAATATTGAAGGAACAATGGATGATATCATGAAGGAAAGGGACAGACTGAGAGAAAAAATAGCAGCATGTAACCTAGTTCTGGCTAGAATAGAGGTGGAACAGAACCAGAGCTGTATATTGCTATACAGCAAGCCCAAATGCACTCCTAGGGGACTCAAATCCCCATTTACACATAAATGCTTTTCATAAATATTTACGCCAAATTGGTGGACATTTGAATTCAAAAGTAGCTTTATCTCTTCTTGACTGAAATCGAATGGCTGTTAAAAATACAATGTTCGAAATAAGGCGTCACAAATCAATGTCAAATATATCGATAAACCAAGACCTGGATCATAGAGATAACTCTTGAATTTGAATTATTCAAATCCAAAAGTCATTTGAAGTTTCTACTCCCCAGCATCTTATATAAATAGCAGGTGTCTCCTGCTAGATTGTCTTTACTATGCACACTGGTGGCAGATAATTACATATGGGCCATTTTTGTTTGTTTTAGAACCTCATTTGTCCGCACTCTACCGTAGCCCGGTCCTTTGATATTTCTGCCAGAAGACTGGGTAAGTGGATGGGTGTACTCCATCTATGTTTTCATTGAGTTGAATTTTTATGGGACTGTTGGAATTCTTGTCCTGGGTCCTGACATTCCCCCTCTTCTTTCCTGTACGACTGTTTAGGTTACGCACTGGACCCCCCCCCCCCCCATGTTTCAGCAAGGTTAGTGTATCTTACTTACTATACACTTTTGGCTAGTTTTGAATATAGAAGTTGAGAGTAATTACTAAATAGATTTTTATTTCCATTCCCCTGTAGGGTCCGTTGCATGAATACAATTATGAATAGGAACAGTGAAGTCCATACCCTGAAGATGGTTCTATGAACCGAAACACGTCGGTTATCTTTTGATACTCAAAAGGGACTTTTTCTGGAAACATATATTGATTGGATCGATTATTGCATGAAGTGACAATTTGTTTATTCTTGAAAATGATTTGCACAATGCCTGTTGTTGTAAGGTATTTCCTGTGTTGAAAATGTTCAGTGTCCTGTATGTCACATTGGCAAAATATGCTCTATGTGTGAATATAGGACATTTAGCAAATCTGATTTCCTCACTTCAAATGACTTTTGGATTTTAATAATTAAAATTCAAGAGTTATCTCTATGATCTAGGTCTTGGTTTATCGATATATTTGACATTGATTTGTGACACCTTATTTCAAACGTTGTATTTTTAACAGCCATTTGATTTCAGTCAAGAAGAGATAAAGATACTTTTGAATTCAAATGTCTGCCAATTTGGCATACATATTTATGAAAAGCATTTATGTGTAAATGGGGATTTGAGTCCCCTAGGAGTGCATTTGGGCTTGCTGTATAGCAATATACAGCTCTGGTTCTGTTTGATTTTTCCGTCCCAAGTGGCCTTGTGACATCAGCCCGCCTGCACCTGAAACAATTTGTACATTACCCCTGAATCCTTGCTGATTAATATCCCCCTAAGGTTCTACTTTAGAAATCGTGAATGACCTTTTACACAGATCAGTGCACCCCTATACCTCATCCTTTGTTCCTAGAATAGAGATGGGCAATCCATGTAACCCAAGGAAGTATTAAGAGAAGTGGGTATGGTGCAAACCCAAAGGAGGATGCGCATACATTTACTGGTCATTTGTGAATTACTATGGACACCTTTCAGGGATCACAAAGATATGGCGATTGATAGATGATCCACGGTTTTATCATGATGTGGTCGACAAGTCGACCAGAGGGGGGACTGAAGAGGGGAGGTCGAAATCAAGCCCTGTTCCCCCACCCACAAAACACTCAACCCAGAAGGAAAATCTAAGACAATATGGCTGCCGATCGCACGAGCCCGCATCAACCCCCACTGCACCTCCGATGATGAAAGATACCCCCTCAACCAACCTTACCACCCAAGAGCAGTGCTAACATTACGCAACGTGGATGAAAACCCGCAGGATGAAACCAAAGACAACTCCATCGACAGTCTCAACTAAAGTGCCAAAAAGCCACGGATCTAGCCATTAGAGGCAACACAACATATTAGCATTAGGCACGAAGCACAGTTGCCATCTGCACATCGGGACACAATCACACACCCAAATACATGAAGAACACAAGCATACAGTTCGATGAGCTAGAGGACAGCAACGTATATACATACTCCCTGCACGTTTATTATTTTGACATAAGTTGTCAGAGCAATGCAGAAACTGCAAGAAGCAAAGAAGACAGTGTGTAAATGCTTGCAATGCTTACATGCAAATAACCCTCCAGAGCACAGGAATACTCGGACAACTCAGCAATACTCGGGTCCACTAACCTATAGCTACTATGGGAAAGCACATACAGTAGAAACTAGACTATGGCTCAGAAAGTCACAGTAGGTTGCAACAACCTCACAAAGCAAAAAGCTAAGCTAAATGCAGCGCAAATCAGGGAACTGTCATGTATGAAACAGGACCATCGCCAAAGTCTGATTATTAGAGATGACATTCTTCCTCCTGAACTGAAGTAACACCAGTGTGGCAGACCCAAATAATTCCCCTAAATTCAAACTAAATCAGAGCTCCAGAAACTTGCAAATGTGGTCTCTGGATACGTGGTCCAGCAGAGGTGACGCTGAGCCAAGAATCGGCAGCTGAGAAGTACAGGGATCTCAAGAGCTAGAAAGTAGCTGCCAACAAAGTTGTTACAATCAGAGCCGAAGTTACACTATGGGAAAGGAACACTGTCATAGTCGATGGTGGTTCACACACAGGTATAATGCAGACACATAGTTGCACATGTAACCTTGAACAGGCACACTCTGAGCTGAGAATCAACTTGGGTCCCAGGCCTGAGAGCTAGCGGCTAGACCAATAACAATTTATGGCCCTTGTGGTGGGATACAGGGGCCACCAACCAATCATTGGATCCACATACTGAAACAATGCAGAAGTAGCACTTTTTTCAGGGCTGATGCAGGCCAGACACCTGACATGGGAGAGCCAGTAGAATAACCTCTATAGGGACTGTTATAAGGGAACTACCACTCAGCACCCAATTGTGATCCGCAAAAGGTTTGCTGGAGAAGGGCACAGGTTGTGATGTCATTGTGATGTAGGTTTGCCTAAAAACTGGCCTTCGAGCCAGTATTCACTGAGAGTTTGTCAGCAATTCTATCCTCCTGCTGATCCCTGATGGTTTTTGGGCTGTAATAAACCACTGTTGAACTTGTTAACTGTCTGGGCCTGTGTTCCTTTTGGGAAAGGGGAAGGAGTTAGGCCTTCCATGAGTTCGGAGTCAGCAAACTCTAGCAAACCACCCTGCCTGCCTGGGAGTTCTCGCTAACAAGGTGGTGCCAGAAGAACGCAGAGGTTTAGAGGGAGAATATTTAGTAAGAGTCAATTGCACATAGTGTGGTCCCTGGCCCCAGATAGCTTTGTGGATGATACAAAGGGATTTGAAATTAATCAGTGAAGACTTTTTAGGGCAGGAGAGATGCAGGCTTGAGGTCAAGAATAAGTCTCGCTGCTCTATTCTTGATTAGCTGGAGGGGTCACGGAGTGGAAGAAGGTACATGCAGGAGGAGGCTATTGCAATAGTCAAGCCTAGAGTGAAACAGGGCTCAGGTGACATTGAGCTTCTGGGGGAAGGTGAGAAAAGATAGAGCTGAAAATGGGACTTCTTGGCAATGTCCTGAGTGTGAGGGAGGAAGGAGAGAGAGGAGTCGAAAATGACTCCAAGGTTTCTGGATTCAGAAGACAGAGTCGGGGAAGAGTCCATGGAAGAAGGCCAGTGTTAAAGGGAGAAGGCGGGAGCAGGGGTACCAATGGGAAGGATCTCAGTGTTGCTGCCATTGAGGCAGAGATCATTCAGACCATCCAGCTTATAACAATTTTGTGATCCCGCAAAATGCAGCGAAAACAGCAGTTTTTCAAAAAAGTGCAAAAACTGCAGTTTTTCCAAAAACACCTGCGAAAACTGCTGTTTTTTCAAAAATTAGCGTTTAAAAAAAGACACAAGGAAACTTGTTTTAAAAACTTTCTTTGATGCAAGTAATGGCATGTGGAAGGACATCTCATAATGTGTGCCCAATGCACAAAGAAGCATATTTTATTTGGTGCGTTTCTGTACATTTCAAGGTGCATCCTGAATTTTCAAACAGGATGGGTATTAAATGTGCAGAAAATTAAGGCAACCCCATGCACCTGCTTTGAATTGGCATGGTGGAGGGGGTGTACACTTTTGTGACCCGATCATGCAACTTTTTCTTTTTTAAGTGTGACATCAGAGGTGAATCACTGCTGTCTCTCTTGCATTTTTTTCCTCGAACAGGATAAACACCTTTTTTTGGATTGCATTTTACAGTGACAGGCCCCTTAAGGTCCCGTCACAGTGAAATGCGCTTGGAATCTGTTGAGAAAATTGTCCGAAGAGTTCTTCCAATACCAATATATTCAAGGCAGCTGGCCAGCCCATCAATTGCGCTACAGCTCAACCCAGTGGAAATGTGCCGGTCACCTTTAATAATAAGGTGGCCTTCCCATTTAAAAAAATGAGTCATCTAAAATAGAATGTCCTCTGCTTTATTTTTAGATGCCCCATTGTTTGAAGATCTGGGCCAAAATATACATTTTGAAAAAATGTAAAAATAATCACAGTATCATAGGGAAAGGACAGAGAGGGGGAGACAGGGGTTGGATGATGAGTGATAGGCAAGAAAACAGAGGGAGAGTAGTGGGTCAGAGTGGGAAGCGGTGGACAAGAGTGCAGAGGGGAAGCATTGTGGCAGTGGGCCAGATATCAGTGCAGCAGCCCAGAAAACAGAGGGAGCATAGGATACAGGGGGAGCGGTGGGACAGAAACTGGAGAGGGAGCGGCTGGTTGGAAGAGAAAATGAGGGAAGAGTGCAATATAATGGTAGAAAGCATGCAGGAAGCAGAAGTAGCAAGAAAGAATGAAGGACTTTAAACTGCAGGAAGAATTGGGCGTCCGAGGTGCGAGTGTGATTTGGAGTGTGGCAGACAGTGGGGAGTGCAAATTGTGACTTGGCAATGTGACAGCATGTGCATGACTGAGAGTTTGAGGTTCCGGAATGTAAGTTGTGATGGGTAATTGGTGAGTTTGAGAGGTGTTGGTAAGTGAGGGTTGTGGGTGTTTGTGGAATTGGGGAACATAGAAGGGGAAAGTTTCCACCATTATAACAGATAATGATCAGTACAGTTAATATTAAAGAGGCATGCACATTAAACCAAAATCATAGTGCAAAACAAACAGTTTTGTCAAACCAGGGACACCTGGGACTCTTCATATTAAATTGATACAAAAAGGTTCAAATAATGACACCATTTTATGCCACAATAAACTGGAGGGTCTGATCATTGCAAGCGCACCAGGACTGGATTGCAGATAGGCAGTAAGGGATGATGGAAGGCGCAAGAGGGTCAGCAGAAAGTTTGAAAAAGAGTTGTGTGTCATATGCGTAACACTGGAAGTTGGGGAGAAGGAGGAGATGAGGAATGCCATCTGAGTAAGGTAGATGTTAAAGAGCAGGGGGAGAGGATAGAACCCCGGAGGATGCTACATGTAGAGAAGGATGTAGGAGAGGAGAAGGTGCCCAGGATGACTTGGGATGAGCAGTCAGTTAGGAAGGAGGTCAGCCAATCCAGTGCCCGTTCCAAGATACAAAGGGTGTCGTGGAGCCTTTGTATGAGGATGGAGTGGTTGAATGTGTGAAAGGCAGAGGAGAGATCAAGTAGGATGAGGACAGCTGGGGAGTTGGAATAAAGGGATGCAAGCAGTTCTTCACAGGTGAACTGAATAACCTCAGCCCTTTAAGATGAGTAGCAATTACCCTGGAGATGGATGAGGATGCAGAAGTTACTCAAACATCAATAATTGGAACAACGCAAGTCTAAAACAATTGTCTAAAACAGGGAGCACAACGAACATCAACAAATTCGCTTGATCCTCTTACTCAAGGAGTTTCATTAAAAAACTGAGCTTACATATCAAAAACTCATCATCATTGACATTGCCTTACGTCACTACGAACGTCATCCTATGTGGCAAACTACAAAAACCTAATAGCAACTCTGATAGGCTCTTAGTGAACGTTTAAGTGTATGTTCTATACTAGTATGGGATAGTGAGTGAAAGTGATAGGTTTCTTAACATCAGGTGAGGCAACTAAGCCCTTCCCTTCAAAATGGCCACTATGAACGTCACTAAATACACGATGTCCCATTGGCTGCACAAACTATAGGACCCTTACTTACGCAGTCCCCTGCAATTGGTTGGCACTCTATCCTCCGTCAGTACTTTTTCACCCACGTCAAGCAGCACACAGATTGGACATCCAGGTGCTGGTGAGCTCGTCTTAGCCCCAGATTCCCACCAATTAGCAATTTATCAGCACCTCAGTGGTCAGCGTAGTCAATTAGGCTTTGAAGCTCGGCCTTGAGTTTGTTATGTACTGTGGAGAATCAGAGGAGTGAAGGCACGCTCTACCCTCATGAGTAGGTGTGAGCATCTTGCTCGTCCAACATCATCCTTCCACGTGACTGAAGACCATGATTATGAGCTTTCACTGTCTTTAAAATACTATTTTTTAATAGACATCTGACATCTTTCTTGTTTGTTTGTGTCTTTTGAACAGGAGATGTATTCTTTCCCATGATTTGTATCCAATGCTAGTTAACGTCATCCTGATAAGACCTTGGCTTTTTGACTTGGCTTCACGGCTCATCCAACCTCGCCTTTTCGAGATTCACTTTTAATTCATGTGTTTTCTTACTGTGACACACTGAGAAGAGGCCTTTCTTTTTTAGCCCAACTCTGCTATTTTATTCTTTATACATACATCTATATATTGGTCCATGCTGCAATCTATTTAATATAAAGCTAGCCTCAAGAATATTTCATCTGCTTGTCTCTCTTTTGCATCTGTACACATGTAAACTGACCTGATATCTTCATCCATTTTATGGCATAAGCTTCTATACCTTGATCCCAAGATGTCACTTATCCTTGATAGGTTCTTGATGCCTTATATAATATCTGCATTCTCTGGTCTCTTCATCGTTTCTAGGCACGTCAGCTCATCTCTGTGTGACGTCAGCATTCATCTTGACTATTCATTCGCTCTGCTTCTTCCGGGATTTCATTCAAACCGCCATCATATTTTCTTGTAGGCAGGTATGGTTTTCTCAACTTGCCTTCAGGATTCTCCAAGGTATCGGTATTTTCACTGGTACTGCATGGGTTTCACATCTGGGCTCCCAACATATAGGCAATATGGGGGAGGTGGTTGAGGTGGGGGTACTTGGCCCTCTGGGCGATTTATCGACCACTCTCTCGTCCTTCACTTCCAGACATCTTGGTCTGAAGAAGAACTTCTTTGGGATCCATATCTTTATGACTGCCTTCAGGCATCCTGCTGATTTCACATGCTCATCTTTGTTTCATGTCATGAGGCTGCGCTGTCCTTTTGGACTACAATAGATCCACCTTCCCACATACTTCTTATGATTCTTTGGAAACACAAACTTTGTTCCTTCAGCTGCAAGTATACTGGCCTTCACAAACTCTCTCATTTCTTCATCTGTCAAGTCTTTGGCCTAACATTCTGGTTCGACATCGATCATATTCTTTATCCCTATGGCTTTCTTGCTGTTTTCTTGCATTGGGAGATTATTATCTTGATCATGCAACATCCAAGCAATATCATTAGTATCAGAGCTCCAAGGAACTTAAGAATGTCTGCCATTCATTGTGGAACCCAAGAGAAGAGGGATCCAAACCATCTATCATCAGTAATGTCTTCTAGAGGGGCCTGGCCAGCAGGCGTGCGATGAGGACATGATTCCTCACTGCTCCCGGGCCGCCAGCTACATCCTGTCCTATATCCTGAGATCCTGTGTTGCTCAGCTTAAGAAAATAACATATACAGGTGGAGAAGTCCTTCTACAGCGAGTCGCAAGATTGCCGGTCTGAATCGGAGTGCGATTGCGAAGATATGAGCGAGTAAAATCCGAAGCAACCGTCTGCGGTTGCCTGACGAAATGGCCACCGGGAGAGAGAACTGAGTGGGAGGCAGCGTTGCGGCTATGATTGTTCTGAGCCGAAAGCCCTGCAAAAGCAACTGACACTGCAGCGCTGCTGCGGAGATCGGTGTCTCTAAACACCATTCCCGGACATGTACATCCTTGCGTAGGCGGTGGGAACACGCCGGAGATGATTTGCAATCTCGCTGGGGGAAATCAGACCAAACCTGCCAAGTGGGGATCCTGACCAGGACAGTGACAGGGTGGGGGGCAACGGATACCCCCACCTGTTGAGATATTTCAAGTCAGCGAGGACCGCAACGCACCTGAGACATAGACGGTGCGGCAACCAAACCGTCGACTGCAGCACGTAGTTGGGTGCCCTCAGATACTACGCGAACCACGGTAACCACACGGCCCACGGGAATGACCGAAGGAAGAAACATGGGCGATGAGTGCTCCGGTTATAGAGGACCCAGTCTGGCCATGAGATGAACAGCACCTGCAGAAGGGAGTGACTCAGGGAATTTCATCGAAGTGTCTCCCTTGACAGCAAAGAGGAGGGTATGCTGAACTGCGTAACAGCAGGTGGTGACACAGCAGTGCCTCCCCTGAAACCCCAACCACTAGCTGTGTGCCCCGGGTGGAGGACCCTAACACATGGGTTACAGAATATGAAGCACGTAGTGGCTGAGAACGGGAGACTGACTGACTAAGGAGTGTGCATGTGTCTTGAAGGACGATTGAAGGCAGCGCATTGGCTTTCAGCGCACCAAATGCATGGTACAGCGAAGGTGAAGTTGGGATATGTGTGCCCAGGCGACAATCTACAGGGCCAGCATCCAGCTAATAGCCCGCCTGACGGGTATTAATCTCAATAGCACACGCTGACCTCCCGCCTGGGACTGTGTTTAGGCCTGAGCCATTGTTACAGGTTAACATTTCCTGGGAGGCGAGCTTGAAAGCAGTCATTGTGCCGATCTGAAAGACAGCACACACGACAAAATAGCGGACTCCGCCAAATAAAGGACACACGCACACACTGGGCTCTTCGCTCTACCAAGACTGGCTACAGGGCCAAGGAAACCCGAGACGGTACGTACATAACCTGCACTTGCTGCGCCTGACAGACAGACAGCAGGCTTCCAGAAAGGGGATACTAGCGGGCAGGTACTGCCAAGTGGTGAAGACTTGGAGGACTACCGACTCAGCGGCAGGCAAGTGTGGTGCGATAAGACAGGCAGTGTCAAGCGAACATCGGGTTCAGCAGTGGCAGCCCCTTCCAGGCAACAAATTGGTTCGGCAGAGGCAGCTCTTTCTAAGGCACAGCCCTGAGTTCCTGAGTTCCGGGGAGCACAATAGCCCAGCTGTTGCTGCCTCCGCGGCCGCTCGTGGGGAAGAGAGCCCTGCCATGACCCGCCCATAGAACACAGCTCCAACGCTGAAAGAGCCATCAGGACCCGTGGTGGGGTCGCGGGCGCTCCGCTCCGCGTCGAGCGCCTGTCGGTCCCATGCTCTGCTGTCTGTACACCCACCTGCCTGCACACGAAGATCAAGAAAAAGCGGTAAGGAGAGGGAGACACAGGGAACATGGTGGCGGCGGCGGAGCGGGTGAAGCTCTGCCAAATCCCCTACATGATACCATGCTTACTGCAGCCCCACCGCGCTTAATGTAGATCACCAACAGCCATGGCAGAACCCAGGCAAGGAAGACAAAGAACGTACCTCCTAGACCCCTCCAATCGTGGCACCAGACAATAAGAGAGGGGTGCAACCGCCTGTGACATCTCCGGTGGCCCAACAAAGCAAATAATCAACAGTTTGGTGTGCAAAAGTGCTAAAGGATCAACTAACGCTACCCATAGCACTGCCAGACAAGCCTCAAAGACTGTCTAACTCTACTGAAGTACACCACATATAGAGCCATCACACGCGGACACATGTCCTTCCCCTAACTGAACTGTTGTTGCCGAAAATCCACACATGCCACAGCAACTGTTGCTGCTACGCCTCTGTAGTGGGGTGCACGGAAGAACCCCATGCCCAAGGTGGACATACCAGCACGTCTCCACACGCAAATCATACGCCCCAGCGTGCCGGCTCTCATAAGCACCAAACCACCACAAGTGCCAGTCTATAGCCCCGAAAGAGAGGGGAGGGCGTCGGCGAGGCAGCTGGGACCCAAGCAAAGTGAGCACCCAAAACGTGACATGCGAAGGTGCAAATCCCCAGCGGGTAGAACCCTACGCCGCGCGGAGACCTGGTGTGTATCATCCCCAATGCTCCATGTAATACAGCCCTATCAGCTCTGTCTCCGCCCCCACCTCCCGACAGGACACGACTCTCTGAAGCTGTGATAACGTCTGAGAAAAATGGGGAAAGATAAGTCCAGGAAAACCTCCACACAAAGTAGAATAGAACAATATGCAACCACACCAATGGCTCGTTCTCCGGACCGGTCGTCGACAACGGAAATAGACTATCCAGCAGATGACATCTCCCTCAGAAATGTGATGGGTGCCATAGCCAGCTCCAGAACATCAATGGAAAAGAAGATGGACAGCATAGGCGCTGATGTGTCTCTGCTCCGTCACGATCTACAAAAGCTGACCTCTCGCACTGGAGAGGCCGAAGCACGCATCTCGGAGACTGAAGATAACCTACGAGGGGTCAATCGCCATGTGTCTGGTATGCTGGAACCCATCAAAACCCTGGAGGCAAGGGTGGACAACAGTGAAGGTGGATCCAGACGCAACAACATCTGCATACACAGTCTCCCCGAGAAGGCAGAAGGGGCATGTATGGAACTATTTCTTGAAGAATGGTTGGCGAACATATACAAAGCCGAGTCCTTTTCCAGGTTCTTCTCCATCGAGCGGGCTCACCACATCCCATCAGGTAAAACCACAACGGGCGCCCCACCGCGCACAGTCATAGCAAGATTCCTAAATTATAGGGACAGAGATACTGTGCTATAATTGGCCAGATCAAAGGGGACTGTCACATACAATGGTTCTAAGATCGCCTTCTTCCCGGACTTCACCAGAGAAGTTCAGAAAGCGCGCCAATCCTTTGATCCCCTCAAAAAGCGCCTGCAATCAATGGGAACCAAATACGGACTAATTTTCTGCGCCCAACTCAAAATATTTCATAAAGGCACATCCGTGCATTTCACAGACCCTAAGGAGGCATGGATCTGGGACGAAAGGCATATAGAAGGCGACTAGTGCACAGAAGGGAAAAGGAGAGGAGAACACAACAGACCACATCCTGAGAGACCACCAGACATGGAGCCTCAACAACAGCAGCAAGATAGAGTGCCGCAACAGGGAAATTAATGAATAAGGTTCAACAGTACTTAACTAATGGAACCACAATGCGCAAAATGTAAAAGAGCCTGCAAGTCGAACATAATACAAATCACAAAGAATACCACGGCTGGCGGCCGACCTGGCAACCCCCCTCCGACAAGGAAACAAACTCACAGCACCAAACGAGAGTGCTACACCACCAAGCTCCAGTCTTGACACGCAAACTGCAAACTCAGTTAGCACGGAGCGGGCGTATGCAAGTTAAGGATTAACTGTTTACAAGTTTACGTTGAGCCGACAGATGCTTCAGTTGGGGTTATGTATAGGAATGGGGGAGTTGAGGTCAAAGTTCTTATTCAATATTCAGCATGCAGCGGCGCTACAAGCAAAACGGAGGGGATGTACAACAAGCTATTCCACTTCCTAACTAATCTGGAACACTTACGTCATAGGAGGCGAACCCATAAACCTAAGATCCAGACAAGTGATGCCACCTGACGCTGGTTCAACCAATAGACACCTAAAGCTCATGACCTGAAATGTGAATGGGCTGGGGTCTAGCATCAAAAGAAGACTGGTATTGCAATATATAAATCCGCACTCACCGGACATAGTACTGCTAACTGAAATGCATCTTGCAGGGACGATCTGCAATCTCTTCAAGATATCCAACTATCGCACAGCGATACACGCAGGATTCTCGATGGGGGGCGAGAGGGGTGCTAATAATGGTTCATAAGAGACTTCCACTAGAGGTTTCACAAATAATACAAGACAGAGCTGGACGTTATGTACAAATACAGGCTACGCTCTGGAACCTGGTGATCATGGCAATATACTCTCTGCCGTCTCTCCTAAACGTACTGCTAGCAGACATTACCCCAATCCTGGCCGTGAATACGGCCGACATGTGGATGTTAGGTGGCGACTTCAATGAAGTCATGGACAACACCCTCGATCGCACACACATGAGAAGAAGGAACCCAGCCACCGCCACTAAACTGGCCGCCTTTGCGTCCGCACTAGGACTGAGAGATGCATGGCGAGATCTACACAGGGACACACGCGAATATTCCTTCCACTCAGGAGTGAGCGCTTCAATGTGAAGAATAGACTATTTCTTCCTACCAAACCAGAACATTCACAAAGTGTGTGGCGCATCCTTCCTCCCAAGGGGCGTCTCTGACCGACCACTCCCCATTGTTGCTCGAGCTTGAGATGGAAAGACCGCAGCCTCCCCCCACTTGGAGGCTTAACTCCTACTACCTGGGGTTCCCAGACCTACAGGAGAGGTTGGAAACAGTCACCTCTGATTACTTCGAACTCAATACAGGTTCAGTCAATGACCATGGAACATTATGGGAAGCATATAAACCGGTCCTAAGGGGCGAAATCCTCTCATGGACAACGGCAAAGAAAAAAGCTCTGCGTGAAAAGATCATGGAGGCCGAAAGAGAAGTAACGACTAAGGAGTCAGAACACATCATTAACGACACTCCCGCGACAAACAGAACCCTAACACTAGCCCAGAGGAAACTTCACAATTTATCACTGGACTGTGTCAAGAAAGCACATGGTGCCATGAAAGCATGGATATACGAGACTGGCGAGAAAGTGGCAAACTACTTGCATGGTTAGAAAAGCGTGATGAAGGTCACCAACAAGAGAAAAGTGTCAAGAATGCGAATGCAGAGGTGATCTCCTCAGATGCAGCGATAGCAGAATGCTTTGCCGACTTCTACGAAGAACTTTACAAACCCCCCAATGTCATCTCCCCACACTTTCCACAGAACAAGCCACTGCACTAGACACCAAAATAACGGAGGATGACATTTCAGCAGCCATTACCCAACTCCAAACAGGCAAGACCCCAGGTCCTAACGGTTTCCCACTAGACATATGGAAAAAGATAAAACACCTAGATATACCTACCCACCTGCTTAACATGTTTTAACACTCCTTAGAAGTAGGAAGGCTCCCACCAGACCTATGCAAGGCTACAATCATAGTAATCCCCAAAAAAGGCAAGCCCCCGGACGAATGTAGCTCCTACAGGCCCATATCCTTAATAAACAACGAACACAAAATACTAGCGAAAATATTAGCAAATAGACTCCAAAAGGTTATTACAACGCTGATCCATCCAGACCAATGCGGTTGTATGCCTCAAAGATCCACGAGGATGAACATTTGCAGGCTGCACCTAGCGCTGGAAAGAGCACCCGCCATAAAACAATCACTTGCGTTACTGGCCATAGACTTTGAAAAGGCATTTGACTCGGTCTATTGGGAGGCTCTGTGGGCAATCATGAGAAAAATGCAGTTTGTTGAGTCGTTTATAAAATGGGTCCAGCTTTTTTACACCACCACGCTGGCAGAAATGAGGGTGAATGGGTGGCCCTCTTGTAACATCCAATTGGGGAAGGGAACCAGACAAGGATTCCCGCTCTCAGCAATGCTATTCGCATTGATCATTGAACCGTTAGCAGTCATACTGAGGGACACGACGGCATGGACGGGTTTCCGCTGGAACTCAGGTTGGGAAGATAGAGTATCTCTCTATGCAGATGATCTTTTAGTGTACCTAGGAGACCCGACAATCTCCTGTCCCATAGTCACTCAAATACTGTTAGATTACAGGGCCTTTAGCGGACTAAGAGTGAACTGGTCCAAATCAGTGATCTTCCCGGTGAAAGGTGTAGACTGTATTCAACCACAGGGTTCCCCATACCAAGTCGAACACAACCAGTTTCAATATTTAGGCATCCAGATCACAAACCGACTGGACAGCTATATAACCCATAACTTATATCCATTGGTTAGAAGATTTGCACAAGACGTAACCACTGGGAAGCACTGCCATTAACATTATTGGGCAGAGCAGCGCTCTTCAAAATGCTTGCCCTACCTATATTCCTGTACATCCTACAAAACGCCCCCCTCCACATCACAGCAGCAGAATTCCGTAAAATAGACAGAATCACACGCAAACTATTATGGGCAGGAAAACATCCAAGGATAGCCCTCAACACCCTCCAACGTTCATTAGTTTGGGGGATTTGGAAATCCCCATTCCCCATTGAGCCCATTTGGGAATACACCATTCCCCATTGGGCTCAATGGGGAAATTTCACGCTCATACCGCCGGCGGATTTCCCGCCGGCGGTATGAGCATCAATTTTTGGTGGATTTCCCCCCAGCTCAGAGCTGGGCAGAAATCCACCGAAGCGCTGATTTGGCGGACCCTTAAATCCGGTGGTAACAGCGCTACCGCCGGATTTAAGGGTTACTGCCAAACTCATGATGAGGCCCACGGTCTTGTTTGCCTAGTAGTTGCAATGTTTACACCTTCCTTCTGCTTAGGAAGGTTTTCATGAGTCTTTGCTCCATTCACATCTATGTAATAGGAGGTTCGCACAGTGAGTAAAAGCAATATTATTATGAAAATAATGCAAGCATAAATAACACAGAGATACGGAAGTGTACAGCATCGATTTTTTACACAACGTGGACGTCTCTCTGGTTCTGGCATGATGATATTGCTACTAATGTTGCCCATTTTTATTGCCTAAGGAAGGAAAAAATAAACCTTTAATATAGCACCATTATGTACTGTTTCTGGATACTGCTGATCTCACTCAATAACGTTCCTTGGTCAACTGACTGCTTACTGGACGATGAACACAAATTACCAGTGGACCCCTCAAATCGTCCTTCCACTAGACGACATGATGATTTTCTTTCAGTATGACATAAGAGTTCTTTTAAGCCAACAATCCCTCAATCTGTCCCTCGAAGAAAAGCTTCATTCAGATCTCAGAGCCCTCTCAGAATAAGCATTTAATTGTATTATAATGTCTCTCAAAATCTCATTCAATGCTGCATTATTTCTTGCACGTGCTCAGGTTCTTCCCTGATGCTTGCTTCTGAAAGGTGTGGGGTTGATAGGGTCTCTTTAGCACATATCTTTACATCTCCTAGAAAAAGTCCAAGCGTGTCTGCCCTGCACTCTGACTGCAGACAGTGTGACGTCTTCCACGATAAAAGGACCGTTGAAGCGGGGCCCGTCCCACTTCTTTCTCGTATGGTTGCAGATTAGGATTGCATCGCTGGGAAACACTTTAGGAACACATAGTTCTTGAAATCCACTTGTTGAAGCATCTCCTTCTGTGTTCTGTACTGCCCCGCACCATTTTTGCTGTACCTGATCTGAAATGACAGAGATACTTGAGATCATACAAGTAAGATAGTCACGTAACTCCATTCCTAACAGTTCTGATGTTGGCTGTGCATCACTTCTAACTCTGGATGGAGGTTTGAGGGGTGTCTTCATTCACCTCCCTGTCGCTATTTCATGGGGAGTAAAATGGTGGTCCGAACTTGGTTGGTTCCTCAATGCATTTAATGTCAGTTGCAGCCAATGCAACCACCCTTTCTTCAAGGTAAGCTTCAACTTGGCTATTCTTTCTTTAAGCAAGCCATTGAGCCTCTCACAGATCCCATTTCCTTGTGGATGATAAGTCAAAGAAAACTTGTGCTTTATACCAAGCAACAAGGCAATCTGTTCAAAAGTGTGATTCACAAAATGAGGACCATTATCTGATCTTAATACTTGACATATTCCCCATATAGGAAATACTTCACCCACTAAGAATTTTGTTGCACAGGTGGAGCCTGGGTATGTGCATGGACAAGCTTCAATCCATCGTGAAAAGAGAAAGACTACTACAATCATATATCTATACCCATTACATACTTGCAGCATACCGACATAGTCGATATGCAAATGCTGAAGGGGGCCATTAGCTCTCGGGATAACTCCTCTAACTGTGCGCAGTATGTGCCCACCGGTGAACTTTTGACAAACAATGCAATTCACTACATAGAATGCAATGTGTTCTAACAAATTTGGTACAAAACAATCTTCTGCAATAGTTGCAGCAATGTTTTCTCTAGTTGTGTGCGCTGGGTAGTGTAGATGTTCCAGCGCCACCCTTAAAAAAGGCTACAGGCATTACGAGTTTACCAATGCTGTCTTGTCGCCACAATGCTTCAGAGGGGTTTAAAGAACACCCTCTTCACGTCCATAGATAATTCTCATCTTGAGGTGCTTCTCCCTGAACCTCTATTAATTGTGTCTTCGAAAGATGACTATAGGATTCAGACACACTCATCATCACCACCATTTTTTCATTTACATTAGGCATATCAAATAACATGATATTTTCTGAACATGCACCATGTTTGGCTTCATTGTCTGCTGCTTGATTTCCGTGTGAGATCATATCTGTCTTGTTAGTGTGAGATATGCATTTAATGACTGCAATGGCTACTGGGAGTTGTAGTGCCTTAATAAGCCTGTCTAATAAAGCAGCATGTTTAACTGGAGTGCCATCCGCTCGGAGGTAGCCCCTCCTTTTCCAACATGCTAATCCTGCATGCACTGTCGATGTCACATAGGCAGAGTCGCTTTACACAGTTAGTTCCTGGTGACTATCAGTGCCACTAACTCTGCAGCCTGTGCTGAATATTGAGACGGGAGTCATGCACTTACCAATATTAGAAACTCCACAATGGCTGTATAACCACAGTGGCACCTGTATACCTCTGTCCATCATTTTGATTGATCCTTCAAGAACCGTCAATAAAAACGATTTCTCCCCCTGACAGAGCATTTTCTTTTATCCTATGGATTTCCTCATAGAACTCTTCATAGTTTGATCAGTCGTGCGCATGCTCATCCTCTGCCAGTGGTTCAGCTACAAACATGGCAGGGTTCACTAGTTTGCATCAAACTATTTTAATTGACGGATTTGATATCAGTACCTTGTAGGCAGAAGCCCTTTGAGAAGTCAATGTCCCTTTTGGTTTCTCCAAGATGGCAAATAATGCATGCTCAAAAAACAACGTCACAAAGCAACTCATCACTATACTTGCAGCCTTTTCAATGACGAATGCAGTGGCTGCCAAAGATTGTTTGCACGGAAAATGACCCCTCATCACCGGGTCTAAAATCCCATTGTAGGGTACCCCAATGTAGTTCTCTGTGTGAGGATTGCCATCATAACGGTACCATCCGTATGGGAGAATAAAAAGAATTCCACATCATAATTAGGAATCCCTAAAACTAGAGCTGTACAAATTGCCTTTTTTAATTCCTCAAACCCTTCTTCCATCTCCTCAGTCCAAACAATGTTCTCTTGCGTTGCCTGTGCTTCTTTTAGAGCTTGTAATAAAGGCCTTATTATATGAACTGCAATCAAAGTCCCATGCGTATGATCATTCCCATCATAGCTACATAATCCCAGAAATCTTTGCATGTGCTTTATCGTGTGTGGCTTTGTGATTTTCAAGATAGCTTCAGCTCTCTCAGGAGTAACCATTTTTCCTTCATGCAAAATCAACTGACCTATGTACAACACTTCCTGTTGACAATACTGTAACTTCTCTTTGTCAACTTTATATCCTTTATCAGCAAGCATAATCATCAACTGAATAGAATCATGTCTGCACTCTTCCTCCGAAGTGCTGCTAACTAAAATGTCATCTACGTATTGCAACACAGCGCTTTCCAGATTAATATTGCTGAAATCCATCTCGAGAAATCTATTGAAAATCAATGGAGACTCACAATACCCTTGAGGTAATCTAATGCTTTTTTACTTCTGATGTCTGAATGTAAATCATGTCAGATCCTGCGAGCCTTTGTTTAAGGGGATTGAGAAAAACACATTTCTCAAATGAATCACAGTAAAATATCATGCTTCCACAGGTATGTTACATAAGATTGTAGCAGGATTAGGAACTAGAGGGAACTCAGCTTCTACAATCTGGATAATCGGTCATAAATATTGAATTAGCCTCCATGAACCCCCTCTTAGATTTCTTGATAGGGTACACTGACGTATTACAGAGTGACTCTGACGCCACCAATATGCCTTGATCCATCATGGTGGAAATCATCTTAAAAATACCTTCATCTGCCTCTCGCTACATAGGATACTGTCCTGCTTGAGTTAAATTTGCTCCTTGCTTCAATTTAATCTTTACTTCTCCAACCCCCTTCAATAGGCCTACGTCAGAAGGGTCTGTAGTCCATAATGAGACTGGCAGTTTTGCCATGTCTTCCTCAAAATAATTGGGACGCTTTTGTGCTATCATCATTTTCTGAGGAACCTCTCGTTTAATGGCTCGTACACAATAAGTAATGCTCATCTCAAATATTACTTAATCTGATGGATGATCTCCAAACATGTCCTCATCAGTGACGTCAGTCAATCTGTAACCCTCCCCAGTGGCAATCACTATGCACCATCGTCTGCCATAACGATCATTCCCATCAAGCAAAGCCATTTCCCCTCACACTATGGCTGCTTGTAATTCTAAAGGAAAGATTCACCCTTCCTCTTAATCATAGATATCTTTGGCCTGAATAGAAACTCATCAGGTATTCTCATAATTCTGCCTACTAGGCCTGGTAGCCATGTCAACAAAATGCATATCCCATAATGAAAAATTTCAGGTTCCAACGGAACTGCTCTCATGGTGTTATGCTTGATTTATGCTTGATTCAAAATGGTGCGGGCGAGCAATGCATTCTGGGAGCGCTCTGAGCCATGTTGGATATTTACTTCACACCGCAGTGAAAGGCTGCACACATTTTGCTGAAGTGTTAGATTCACAGTGCTGAGACAACCATGCTTTTCTAAACCTGGTATGCGGCCAAGGCCATTTCTGATGGGAAAACTAACATTGTTATGGCTTGCTACTGTTCTCCGTGGAGCGTGTTTTCAGAGCAGGGAGGCCCTGCGTTCCTTGAGGGGAGCTCTCGATTGACCCAGCTGGCAACCGACGGCTGTTCCTCAACTGCGCAGGTGCAATTTCCAGAATGTTCGAGAATTAACTCCCCTTTCTGGAGTGTGTATATATGCGGGACCCTGGAGGGGATCAGGTGAGACTTCCGCCAGAGAAGGACGCTTACGTCTGGCCTTCCTGTGAGCTGTGGTACTCTCGGCCTGGCTGTTCCCGTACTCTTATTCATGTATGAGCTCTGATCTATTTAATAATCATTTTAATGTTTCTAATTAAATAAAGAAAAATAAATACATTTTTCAAAAAAACTTGTTTATGCATTACGTGTAGTGATCTGAGGGGTTGATTGAGGGACCGCCCCGAACACTGGTGGGATTGTGCTTTTTATAGTGGACTTGTTTATATCCGCTGGCTTCATTTCTGTGCCTTGTTTCTGGTTGTTTCCCATCTTGCCAGTGATGTAGGGGGTACCCATCTATTGCATTGCTGGCTGTTCCCGGGGTCTTCCAGTCACTTCTGTACGAGATGAGGACTTCTATTAAGCTCACGGTGATGCATTTTTTTTTTTACATCTTTATTTCTTCTGTGATCTATGTCCATATTATTTTTATGAGTTATTTCCATGTACTTGTAAGCTTTGAATAAATAGCCGTAAAGAGCTGATTTATCTTCTAAGAGTGCGTGGTTGTGAGTTATTGTGTCTGTCTGGTTTTTTTGGTTCAAAGTACTTGCTCCATAATTCCATTGATGGTTTATGGTTGTTTCGTGCACTTTTCGGGGGAGAGCAGTACATTTTTGGTGTCACAAACAGGATGTACGTGATGAGTTGTTCCATGCATCCAAGAGTCTGTTGAAACGTAGATAGGATTTGGTTGTCGTGTAAGTGAAGTTGTTTTTGAAAAGTGACGTTTTTTGTCTCTTTGGTAACTGTTTGAGTGCCTGTGGGAGTGACTGCAGTGTGGAGAAGAAAATATATAGGTTCAACGAGGTTTTGCTTTGCTTGCGATAATGAGTAGTTTATTCAAGAAGAAGAACGTTACCGCTGGCGGTGACTGTTCTGATGTTGTTATTCCAGGTTGGACGAAGAGTCCGTATGATAAGTTGGCTCAAGCGTGGGCATGTGGTGCCGGTTTAAGTGAAACTTGGGATCAAGGATTGGGAGATGCCGATCCGACTGATGTAATTGCATGCTTGCAACAAGTTCCAGTAGAACGTGGTAAAGAATGTGCGGCATTAGGTAGGCGAGGTTGGGTTCTTTTGCATGCTTATAGGAATCAGAGGCAACTGGACATCAAAAATGAGGTTTTGCGATTAGAGAGAGAACTAGCTGCAGAACGGCAGACTGAGTTAATGCAGCAGATTCAAATTAAATTGTTTAAAGATAAGGCCGACACATATCAGGCGGTGGCCGAGAGGGCAGCAGTCAGAGTAGCGCGATATTAGTATAGGAAAAGGCGGGGAGGGGTCAACAAAAGAAAGGTGGCAACTGTAATCGCTACCGCTGGTGTAGACTGGGATCCGGACAAATGGGATGGTGATATTTTTGATTCGACCAGTCTAGAAAGTATTTCTGCAGAGGAGTCTGACCCCAAACCAGAGGTGAAACAGAAAACAGTGGCAGCGAAGCCTGTTAGAAGGCGGCGAGCTGGACCACACCTGCAGAATCCTGGTGGTGGTATGGTGGATTTAAGCGCTTTTGAAGATTACACACAACAGGAGGTTGGGGAAATTATTACCCGTTTGAGGCAAAAATCAGGGGAAGCTTTATTGACATGGATGGTGAGATTACTAGACGGGGGTGCTGCAGGGTTGTTGGTAGATTCTACTGGTTCACTGCATTTTTTACCCCTGTCAATTGACACCAATGTACAGGAGGTCTTAAGAGTAGGACCGCCCCCTGACGCTAATGGTCAAGATACACAGGTGTCTTTGTTGCACCTGATAGCCCAAGCATGTAACCGGAAAATACCCTATTACTACAGATTGGCCCAGTGAAGAAACGAAGTGGTATACGTTGAGAGAAGCAATTCAAAAGTCAGAGAGCATGTGATGAAAGAGGCGATTCACATAGATGCTCCTGATCACATGGGAGCCATACCGCTCTCAGTTTCGACGCGAAACATGGTGATTAGAAATGCGCCACCCGCATACAAAAGTGTCATTATGACTTTGCTCGTAGGCATGACGGGCAAGGCTACTGATGAGGTAGCAGATGCCATTCGGCAACTTGCGGATTTGGGAGAGTGGGATAAGTTCCATAACAAGCCACGGGAGAGAGAGGGGCATAGTGAGAGAAGAACTGAAGGCAGGCGGCAAGATAGCAGAGACTCCCGAGTGTCCCGAAAAGACATGTTTTTGGCTTTGTTAAAAGATGGTGTGCCACATGAAGAAATTGATGGCATCGAAACCAGAGTAATTTATGAATTATACAAAAAACGAGGACTTGCGGACAAAGAGCGCTACAAACAGGTTAAGAAACAAGTAGTCACCACGACACAGGGGGACACCTCACCTTCTGCTCCCCCTGCGGAAGAACAAGGCAAAGGGTCTATGGGGAACCCTTCCCCGTACCAGCCGACATACGCTGATTTGAGAAAAGTGGTGAGTGCGATGCTAGAGGCGGAGACGAGTCACACTCATTCGAAGTTTGACTAGGGCTTCGGCCAAGCTCCGGCAGCGTCTGCCCGCATAAAAGTGGATAGGCGGCCTCATGTTGATGTTAAGATTTTTTGGGTGCCAGGAAATACACAAGGGGTGCGAGCATTGATAGACACTGGGGCGGAGGCCCCTTTGATTCATGGCAATCTGACACGATTTAAAGGCAAACAGTTTACGATCACAGGTTTAGGGGGGAAGGAGACCCCTGCAGTGCAAACGTGAGTGGAGATGAAAATAGGCAATTTAAAGAGGCAGAAATACCAAGTGTTAATTGTCCCGATACCTGAATATATAATTGGCTTTGACATTTTGGAAGGGCTAACATTAGGACTTGGCGGTAAAACGTACCAGTTTGGGGTGAGTGCATTGATCTGTACACCCATTACTGTAGGCAAATTGAAGATGCCCCCAGTGCAAGTGCCATTGGCGACCAAGCGGGTAGCCATGAAACAATACCACATTCCTGGGGGGCACAAGGAAATTTCAGACACCATCAAAGATTACGTGGAGGCAGGTGTATTACGCCCTATTGCCACATCATGGAACAATCCGCTCTGGCCCATTAAAAAGGGGGATGGGTCGTGGAGGATGACGGTGGATTACAGGGAGTTGAATAAACATACTCCTCCCTTAGTGCCCGCAGTCCCAGATGCTATTACTTTGATTGAAAATGTCCAAAAGTTTGAGGGGACTTGGTATGCAGTGATCGATTTAGCTAATGCATTTTTCTCTGTGCCAATTGCTGACGAGTGTCAAGAACAGTTTGCATTTTCGTGGGGTGGACGTCAGTATACTTTCACAAGACTACCCATGGGGTACATCACAGTCCAACTTTTTGTCACCGGCTGGTGGCAGAGTACTTAGACAAGATACCGTGTAAACCTGACATACAAATCTCTCATTAAATTGATGATATTTTGATACAGGGCAAGGATGAGCACAGCGTGCAAAGTCAGCTAGATATCCTTATAGAAGGATTGAAAAAGGAAGGGTGGGAGATTAATCAGAGTAAAATTCAAGGTCCAGCTGAAACAGTGATATTCTTAGGGATTCAGTGGCATCATGGGCATTGGGAAATGGTGCCAAAAGCACGACAGAAAATACTTGAATTCACCACTCCAACGAGCAAAAAGCAAGCTCAGCAGTTTAGAGGACTGTTTGGTTTTTGGAGACAGCATATTCCGCATTTAGGGCAGATATTGGACCCCCTCTACAAAGTGGCACGAAAAAAATATGAGTTTCAGTGGGGGAAGAGCTGCAGAAAGCCTTTGAGATGGCGAAAGACACGGTGCAGCAGGTGCTTGATTTATGGCCCTTGAAGGAAGGCGAAGTGGAATTAAATGTGTCTGTGCAAGACAATTATGCTAAATGGAGTGTGTGGCAGAAACAAGACAGGAAACGTGTGCCATTAGGGTTTTGGAGTCGTAAGTTGCCCGACGCTGGTAACTCATATACTCCGTTTGAGACGCAATTGCTGGCATGTTATTGGGCTCTTGTTGATACCGAGCAGATGACCTTGGGCCATGATGTATTCATAAGACCTGAGATACCAATCATGCAGTGGGTACTGAGCTCTCCTAAAACGCATTGTATAGGACATGCTCAAGAAGCCAGCATAATTAAGTGGAAATGGTATATTCAAGACAGAGCCAAATCAGGAAAGGGTGGAGTGGCAAAATTACATGAGCAAGTAGCCAACATACCGTCCCCAGATTGCATACCACCGGAGGTGCCTGAAAAACGTGAGTCTCCCGTGAAATGGTGAGTCACTTACAGTGATTTGACCGTGGGACAAACAGAGCATGCTTGGTTCACGGATGGTTCAGCTCGATATGTGGGAACTGAGCAGTACTGGAAAGCAGTGTCGTACAATCCCAAAACAAAAAAGATGTTGACAATGACAGGGAAAGGAAAGAGCAGTCAGTTCGCAGAACTTTACGCAGTTTACCAAGCATTGAAACAAGAGACCCCTGGTCAATGTCATGTGTACACAGATTCATAGTCAGTGGCAAATGGATTGGCAGTGTGGTTGCCGACTTGGCAAAAGAATGGATGGAAGATTCATTCAAAAGAGTTGTGGGGAAAGGAACTGTGGCAAGATATTGTAGAAATTTTGTTACAAAGTGAAGTCACTGTATATCATGTGGACGCGCATTGTGCCACAGATTCATTAGAACGTTGGTTTAATTCTGTTGCAGACGAACACATCAAGATTGCGACAATGGATGCAGAGGCTCGGGAAGACGATATGGAGGGTTTGGCCAAATGGGCCCATCAGAAAAGTGGCCACCTTGGAGAAAAGGCTACTATCAGGTGGGCACAAGCTCGAGGCATCAGTCTTCCGTTAGAACTAGTGAAAACTATTATTTTACAGTGTCCCGTGTGCCAACATCAATTGCATAGACCTATACCTCAGATTGTTCGAGGCACATTGAGAAGAGGAAAATTACCAGGTCAAATTTGGCAGATTGATTATATCGGTCCTAAGCAAAACAGCAGAGGTTGTCAGTATTCATGCACTATTAAAACTCCTTTGATGCGATTAATGACTCCTAATTTACAGGTTCAACCCAATTCAGTTAGAGAAACATTGTTATACTGGGAAATTACGCCAGGTTCTTTAGCTCCCTATCGAGCAACTCCAGAGTCAGCAGGGGTAGACTTGCATTCCAATGAAGAAATCAGATTAGATCCAAGAGGAATAGTTGTCATTGAAACAGGAATTGGAGTACAGATTCCCCCAGAGCATATGGTATGGATTGCCCCTAGATCTGGCCTAGCATTGAAGGGAGTTCAAGTGTTGGGAGGGGTAATTGATGCTGATTACCAAGGCGAGATTAAAGTCATCCTAATGAATAGTGGGGATCAGTTGTTATCAATACACAAGGGTGATCGAGTGGCCCAATTGATAGTCATTCCCATTAAATTGTCCATGATTAAGAAAGGGGAGCCTCCTACAGTGTTAACTACCCGTGGGGATTGTGGTTTTGGCTCTTCAGACAGTATGGTACCGGGTGCAAAGGTGTGGGTGTAAAAGCCAAGTGGCCCACCAGTGCCAACAGATGTCATTGCATCAGGCAAAGATCAAGTGGTTTTAGTAATGGAGCCTGGTAGGAAGAAATGGCAATATGTACCCACAGACAAATGTTACCTAAGAGAGTGATGTGCAACACTGATATCTCTTTTCTGGGTTTGCTTTGTAGATCCTGGGTCTGGTTGGTGTAACTGTGGCACTAAATGGACTCCATTTGGGCAAATTAGACGATCTTCTGTTACCAGCGACAAATGTCACATCTGTGCCAGTGATCAAGGGGATACTGATAGTGATGAATAATGTTGTCCCCAAGCAGCCCTATGCTAGTGCCGACAAGCCCACCAGACCGAAGACATGGATCCGTGAACTGCGACAAACACATCAGGAGCAAGTGAAAATGACCTTGATGCCAGTTGTGCAGGAGACCTTTGTAGGACGGAGGAAACACTCTCCTATGATCACCCAAGAAGAGAATATGTGGATATATCTGGCACAGCAAGTACTGAATATATTACACTTTTGTCTTACTGATGTGCCCAATGCTGAAGCTTTATTGACTACATGTTTAGTAGTGGTGCTGACTCCTGTTCCGGTTTTAAAGCATATTTTCGGCGTCACACATAATGATTCTTTAGTTGAAGACTCAGACATTAGACAATCTTTTTCAGTTTATGAATATAGTCGGTTCTGCCAAGAGACCGACAAGAAATGGAGAAATTTGACACGTGTGATTACGTACAACATAACCCAAGGCGATGTGTGTTATATTATGACGTGCAAGGCACAAGAAATTGGTAAATGCAGACAAATAGAGTTGACCAATCAGTACAATCATACTACGTTCGAGAAGAGACTGTGTTCACGAATGTCAGGCAAATGCACCAGTGTAAATAACACTATGGCCCTCATTACGACCCTGGCGGAGGTCCATGGTGCAATTTGCACCATGGACCATGGTGCAGAGCTGCCAATACCGCCATGGGGGTTGGCGGACTTACCGCCCCATTCCGAGGTTGGCGGGGCGGTAAGTCCCCAATCCCCATTTACCCTTCCCCATTCCCATTTTTGCCCCATAGGGTATAATGGGAGTGGGGAAGGCGTTAATTACGCCACCGTAAATTACGGTGGCGTAATTAACAACAAGTCCCTTAGCGCCATGGATTTTTCCGCCTGCAAAAAGCAGGCGTAAAAATCTCCATGGCGCTACGGAATGTCGTAGTCTGGCGGAGAGGTACGCCATGCATTACGCTGGCGTAAACCCCTCTCCGCCAGGGTCCTAATGAGGGCCTATGTCTTGCAATCATACAGTGATAACTGCTAGTCATTTGAATCATGTGGAACTTCCAACAGGATTGCTCTTTTCATGTGGTAACATTACATATACTTATATTCCAGCTAACATTTCTGGAGGTCCATGTGCTTTGACTCGATTAGGACTAATGATGTTTCCTTTACACTCAGCAATAACTCGAGGTAAAAGGTCAACCTTTGAATCTGTAGGGCTATCTCCTGACTGTGATTCACATGTACATTCGCTATCAGAAGCTGAGGTTTTAGCATTACCCTTTCATTAGTAGGTGTTTGGGGTTTAGCTGCTGGAGGTTACAAATCTTTGATGAAATTAGCGTGTTTAGTAGTTAAAAGTCTTAATCATACTTCGCAGGCTTTTGAAGAATTATTCCTTGATAGTCAAGTTATTAGAAAAGCAACTTTGCAGAACAGAGCTGCTGTTGATTATCTATTGCTGAAACATAATTTAGGGTGTAATGCCTTTGAAGGTATGTGTTGTTTCAATTTAAGTGACCATTCACGATCCATTGAAAGTCATATTCGAGGTTTGAGGGATCTCATTTCTCAAGTGTCTCAAGATCATAACAGAAAGTGGTGGGATTGGTTATTTTCATGGATACCTGATATTGGGGGTACACTATGTTACATTTTTGCTTGCATTTCTATTATACTGTCTATTATAAGTGCTTGTTGTTATTGTCTTCAATGTGTTCCCAATTTAGTTTTAATCTTTCATAGGTTTCAGAGACCAGTTCAAGTGCCACCTGGCTACGGAAGATAAATATCCAAAGGGTGGAATTGTTATGCTTGATTTATGCTTGATTCAAAATGGCGCGGGCACGCAATGCATTCTGGGAGCGCTCGGAGCCATGTTGGATATTTACTTCACATTTACTTCCTGCAAACACCATAATGAATTCACTCACATTTAAATAATGCATTCCTGGTGTTGAACACACTATGCCTTCATCAATAAACAAGATTGTCATATTCAACTAGGTCATTAGATCTCACCTAATATATTGACATGTGTCTGCCTTGAATACAGCAATGGCACCGACATTTCACATTTTCCTATAGAAACTGGCAAGTCATCAGTAAAAGGAACTCTGCTTGTGGCTCCTGTGAAACCTTGAGTATTCATAGCATTGCCAGACATTGGAAATATTCCCTCTTTTATACACAAGCGTGTTGCACCTGTGTCTACTAAAAATGAAAAAAGTTTGCCTCTTATACTGACGTCTATCCTCTGTTCCTCGTGAGGATTTGGCATCACGGATTGTATTGAACACATCGTCTCCCAGTGAGCTGCCCTCTTGTGGATAGAGCCTCATTCCTGTACCTGTAAAAGGATTCCCTCCCTCTACAGTGACACCTACTATCCTAGGAGTCATTAACTATCCCGTGCTTGTGCTTTGCTGTATCTGTATAGGCGTATGCTGTAACTGTGCTTGTGACGGATTCACTGCTGCTTGCTGCATTTGCAAACCTTGCTGCATTCTTGGCACTTGTGCCTGAGCAAACCCATCTCCACTCTGCTGGGAATACGCAGGCAGGTTTGAAGTCCCCCCTCTTGAAAATTGACCATTCTGCACAAACCCTTGACTTCTACACATACAAGCTAAATGCCCTGTAATTCCGCATGCCCAACATACAGGAGGTGGAAATCTCCTATTCTGCCAATCCTG
Source organism: Ambystoma mexicanum (assembly GCF_040938575.1). Lineage (NCBI taxonomy): Eukaryota > Metazoa > Chordata > Amphibia > Caudata > Ambystomatidae > Ambystoma > Ambystoma mexicanum. The sequence goes on from NC_090934.1 coordinate 623,818,968, forward strand.
CATATCTTGATTGTCTGTCTGCATATTTTTAAACTTAACTTGATTGCTCTGAATTCCCTGATTCTTCTTTCAATTCCCTTGATTATATGGAAAATGTCTACCTCGAGATCATCCTCTTCCTCGTGGAGCAAATCCATTATTGCTCTGATAAAACTGCCTTTGATTATTCACCTGCAGCATGTTTGTTACCTGCGGTGAATTCGATCCATCTCCACTAGTTATCATTGCCCCTTCAATAGCGTACTTAGATAACTTTATTTGCACTAACTTTGCCTCTTCGCCTTTCCTGATATCATCTTTTTTGCGATTCTTTTCCTGCAAGAGTCTGCAATAATGTGCGATGGTCAGCTGAACTTCTGACCATGGTTTTGCCTCCATACCCACTAACTTCTTGAGCTGCTTCTGTACCAGGTCTGGCAGCCCTTGGCATTGTATATGATAGAACACAGGTATAGATTTCCCCCAAGCTTCGCCTGTCTCCAAGCTCCACTGCTCTTGGAAATTCTGAATGTAAACATTCAGGTCTTCCCCTTCCTGCATCTTTTTCATCATTATAGCTACCATATCGGAAGTGTCTGGATACAGTACTCTAAGCACTTTCCAGGCTGCCACTCTACAGTTATTGAACAGTGCTCCTCATGAGCAGCGTTAACCGTAGTAACACCAGCATACCCTGCTCTGGACCCAATGTCATCAGCTCTCTCTCCAATGATGGCAATTAGGAGACCCTTAATGTCCCCTACAGCGAGTGTATTTCCTCCTGTCATCTTTTCTAATTCATGTACACATTTCCCAGCGCCAGAAGTTAAACTCGAAGTTTACACCTTAAATTATCCTTGTCAATCTGGGGCCATACTGTGGTCTAGCTCCCCCTTTCTCTTACAAGGGAAAGTGTGAAACTGCAAACTCACTCTCATCTCCCATCTTCAGTCTATTCACGGCAGGGTCAATATTCCTGCACTGCCTTCTTGCTGGCAGCAACCTTAATCTGCTCACATAAGGTGGCGACTCCCCCCTCTCACCATGGGGTTGCCCTTTAGGTTGCTCTGACTGTGTCAATGATGTTGACACCCGAGGTGTAGGTGCATCTAAATCTGACCATCTCACTTCCTTATCCATTGTAAAACAACCCTCAAGACCAAATAAGTCACCCCTCTCTTCTCCACAGAAGGTGTCTCTGTCTTCATTTGACATTTCCTGTGCCCAACTCGTACAACTTCTCTCCTCCTCATCTTCTGTAGAGTCAGTCTATCTAAAGACAACTCCTTGAGCCTGATACTATATGAGGTTCCCTCTGTATTGTACAACTGTGTACTCTCAAGTCAATCATTTTTTCCCTTCCCTTTCAATTCTTTCTGGGTTCTCATGTCATGATAATCTTTATCATTCACTTCCCCAATGCTTCTAGAGTCAAACTTGTCCTCTAGATTTACTCTAGATGGGCCTGGTAATGACTTGTATTCCGGGAAGAACTCCTCTATGTCCTCCCATGCTACTTCAGGATCAGGATTCCTTACCTCCTTCTCCAGGCAATCGAGATCGCATGCTCTTTGCCTTCTTTTTCGTTCTATGCCATCATCAAGCTCTCTATGCTTTCTGACTTCCTCCCTCACCCTGTCTTCCTCTTTTTCTTCACACCCCTTCTTTCATTTGCCCTCTGTATCTCTTCATCCTTTCGTCTTTGCATTTTCTTATCCCTTAACTTCTGTTTCTCCTCTTCTATCCTTTTTCTTTCTAACCTTTCCCGCTCATTGATTGTCCTTTGTCTATTATCTTGTTTTCTCTGGTCCTCTGCTTTTTCCAGCTTCTTCTTTGTTTATTTTTCCTTTTTGTTTCTTCTTCTTTCGATCATTCTTTCCTTTCTCTATCCTTTTTATCTTGCCCATCTTGATCTTCTCTTTGTCTTACAACCTTGATGCCTTTACCATCAAGTTTGAGTAAAATCTGTCCACCCATCAGTTTGTTCTACAGAAGTGCTAACTCATCAGCTTTATCTCTTTCTCCCTTCCATCTCTTTATTTCTCTTCCCATATCTAAAGATGTGCTTGCTTGATCACTTCTTTCCTTGTTGTGTCTCTCCTTGTCCCTCGGGACCTTAGGAATTACATATTTCTCGGTATTTCTCTCTGAGCCCTCGTCACTGCTTTGTGCAGCCGACTCATGTGCCGAGTTACTATACCCTGTTGCTGCCTTAAGCGCCCTCAATGGATATACCCTTTGTCTTTCTTGTTTTCGTTGTCTATTTCCAGCAGGGCGGGGGAGCAGAAGGCTCATCACCCCCTCTTTGCATATATTAAGGGTCCAATCTATAGGAGGTGACTCTTCTCTTTCCTCCTGTTACATTTTTGAAAGTTCTAAACTAGCTAGTCGCTTGTCTAGCTATTTTCCCGTATATGTCATCATATGCTGCAGGACTACCTTCGATAGTGACCCTCCTTGCGGCCACGGCATAAACATTTTCTCTGCGGTTGCCATAACCCATTCCGCACTATACTGTCTAAGCTTAGGTGCATGTTTCGGCAATTGCTTCGAGAGGTGCACAAGTGGAGTAACATCCTCCATTTTTGACTCATCACTCTTTACTATGAATACTCATTTGCTTTTGTCACAGGTTTAAAAAACAATGTTTCAGGAAAATAATATAATATGAGCGTGCACGAATGGCACAGGCTCCAATCCCTTTAAATCACGTTTTTTACTTTAATCTTGCTAAAAAACACCATCAACTTAAATTCAAACAACCAATTAACTTTTCCAACCTCGCATGTCTCCCTTTTTCAATAATCACTTTTAACTATTACATCATCACCAACACATGAATACCATAAAACGAACAGACATACTCGACCGGTCACATATATCTCTTATCTCTTACGATCTTTTCTCTAATACTCATCTTGCCCTCTAAATCAATACTCCCACAGAGTTTAAATCAACCTCTTTAAGTTACGTCTTTAACTGAATTTGTCGTCTAATGTTTCCGCTATGGGATTTTAGGTTAAGATTTCTTCTGTTATGTTCTTTAAAACTCAGGCACAGGGCATATTGTATTATCATGGCACTCTCCTAAGGATACCTCTTAATTGCTGGGCCTCACACAAGTCAATTTCTATTCCATAATTAACACTCTTATTCTCAAGTTATGTTTACCCCACCTCCCTCCAATACACTTATTTCCCTTATCACTTCTCATCACTCATTAGACATACACAGTTTTGCCAACTTGCTCAGTTTTTACTCACCATTCGCATGTTCGTCTTCCAACTCACAGGATCATATGCCTATTTTACTGCCTCTCCAACTTCGCATTCGTTCAGCTTCTCGTAGACCTTGGGAAGGGATTCCATCTGGAACCAGTGGGACCCGTCACACTCTACTTGCAAGATTTTAGCAATTTAAACTAAACCACTATCTACGGGGAGCTTCACATCCTGTTAGCCGAATAGCAGAGGTTGTGCAATGTCGATGGATTTTTTAAACCATCCTCTCCGCTACCAAGTGAACTGAATAACATCATCCCTTTAAGATGAGTAGCAATTACAGATGGGTGGGGATGCAGAAGTTACTCAAACATCAATTATTGAAACAACTCAGGTAGTTGACAAAAGAATAACTGTTTTATTTTCAATTGTGTAAAACAGGGAGCACAACGAACATCCACAAATTCGCTCGATCCTCTTACTCAACGGGTTTCATAAAAAACTGAGCTTATATATCAAAAACCTGTCATCATTGACGTTGACCTACGTCACTACCAACATCATCCTACATGGCAAACTACAAAAACCTAATAGCAACTGTGATAGGCTCTTAGTGAACATCTAATTATATGTTCTATACTAGTGTGATGTAGTGAGTGAAAGTGATAGTTTTCTTGATATCAGGTGAGGCAACTAAGCCCTTCCCTTCAAAATGGCCACTATGAACGTCACTAAATACACGATGTTCCATTGGCTACACAAACTATAGGACCCTTAATTACGCAGTCCCCTACAATTGGTTGGCACTCTATCCTCCGTCAGTACTTTTTCACCCACGTCAAGCAGCATACAGTTTGGACCTCCAGGTGCTGGTGAGCTCGATTTAACCCCAGCTTCCCACGAATTAGCATATCAATTTATCATCACCTCAGTTGTCAGCTTAGTCATTTAGGCTTTGAAACTCAGCCTTGAGTTTGTTCTGTACTGTGGTGAATCAGGGGAATGAAAGCACACTCTACCCTTATGCGTAGGTGTGAGCATCTTGCTCGTCCAACTTCATCCTTCCTGCAAATGAAGACCATGATTTTGAGCTTTGACTGTCTTTAAAATACTATTTTTTAATAGACCTCTGACGTCTTCCTTGTTTCTTTGTGTCTTTTGAACAGGAGATTTGTTCTTTCCTAGGATTTGTATCCAATGCTAGTTAACTTCCTCCTGATATGAACCTGGCTTCTTGGCTTGGCTACTTGGCTTGGCTTCATGGCTCATTCAGCCTCGCCTTTTCAAGATTCTTCATGTGTTTTCTTACCGTGACATACTAAGAAGAGGCCCTTTCTTTTTATTCCAACTCTCATCCGTCCTTTTATTCTTTATGCATAAATGTATACATTGGTGCATGCCGCAATCTATTCACTGTAAAGCTAGCCTCAGAATACTTTGTATGCTTGTGTTTCTTTTGCATCTGTACACGTGTAAACTGACTTGATATCTTCATCCAGTTTATGGCATAAGCTTCTACACCTTGATCCCAAGATGTCACTTATCCTTGATACTTTCTTGTTGCCTTGTAGAATATCTGCATTCTCTGGTCTCTGCATTGTTTCTAAGCACGTCAGCTCAGCTCTGTGTGACGTCACCATTTGTCTTGACCATTCATTTGCTCTGCTTCTTTCAGGATTTCATTCAAACGGCCATCAGTTTTTCTTGTATGCAGGTATGGTTTTCTTACTGGGAACCTTGCCTCCAGAATTCCCCCAGGTATCGGTATTTTCACTGGTACTGCCCGGTTTTCACATCCGTGCTCCCAACATATAGGCAATATGAGCAAGGTGATTGAGGCGGGGGTACTTGGCTCCTCCTCTACAGAGGTGTTCTGAAGAGTGGTTTCATTCCCTCAGGATGCTAGGAATCCAGATTGATGGTCATAGAGACCACCAACAAGTTCAGTGTGAGAACTGAGTTGGGGCAATGCCAACTTCTCCAGCAGTTTCCCCAGGAAGGGGTTGATGGAAATAGGGTGGCAGTTGGCTGGACTGGTAAGAACTGCTGATTTTTTTTTAAGGATGGGGCGCACAAGGGAGTGCTTGAGGGAAGAGGGGAAAGAACCTGTGGGAAAAGAGTGCTTGCACAGGTCAGGGAGTGCAGGTACAAGGGTGCCAATGTTGTCCTCAATGGTTCTAGATGAGCAAGGGGAAACCTGTTTGGAAGACACCTTCATGGAGTGGACAACTCTGGTGAATTCTTCAGTTTTGACAAGGGCAAAAGAGGAAAAGGGGGAAGGAAGAGGGTGAGGGGCCAAGGGAGGCAAGGGGTTGTGGGATGGGTTGGGAGGTTCAGTAACAAGTCTGTTCAGGATTTCCTGAGTTTTGGCAGCGAATTGGGTGGCCAGTGCATTGCAAAGGGCTTGGGAAGGAAGAATGGAGGATAAGACTGCAGAAGGGGTGCTAGACCCTGCATATTTTGAAAAATTCAGCCGTGTTGTTGGATGCACCAGATACCTGTGCCTGAATGTGGGCCCTTTTCTTGGCATGGATGGAGAGTCTGTATTGACTTTGAAGCAGGCGTTGGCAAAGGGGGGACGTGGGTGCAGGAGGCTGGAGATGGGGAGGCGAGAGGCACACACGATAGGGAGTTGTGAGGAACCATGCAGTCAGGGAGGCGCCACTGCAAGCGAACCGCACACACACACTGCAGCATGAGAATATAGCTTTTACAAATGCACAACCTGCTCCCCATCTGCAACGGAAAGAGACTGGAGGGCTCCTTAAGTAGGGAAAAAGAGTGGCAACCAGGAAGGCACTAGGTGGGCATGGCATAGGCAGGGAGGGCTCCTTAAGTAGGGAAAAAGAGCTGCAAAGAGAAGGCACCAGGTGGGCGTGGCTTAGGCCCGTTGGCCTAGATCCACTTGCACCTGCTCCCCATCTGCAAAGGAAAAGAGGCTGAAGGGCTCCTTAAGTAGGGAAAAAGAGAGGCAACCAGGAAGGCACCATGTGGAGATCTAGTGTTAGTGGGAAAGCAAGTAGACTAAGAGGGCCTTATAGTGTAACTTCTGGAACTTTGGTGAAAGGCCCCATAAAACCAGAATGTTCCGTGAAGTTGAAGAAGATGCACCCTACGGACTGTAGCCCATTTTTCTAGTGACTCTTCTTCGACTTTCAGCTTCCGTACCATGGCTTTTCTCTCTTACTTCTGTGGCTATGCTGAGACTTGAGCTCCCTAAATGGGGCAGCCAAACAGTTGGGTTCTGATAGGCTTTTCTGCTACCACTGTTGTATCTCTATTATGTGTCAATGGTGAGGCTTTGCCTTCTCTTTGGCTGAGGCTTAATGTGTGCAGTGAATTACGCAAAAATCCCTGGAATAATATTGGCCGGGGTTGAGGGGGGAGTATCTAGTATGAAAAACAAAAGTCATGATATTAAAATATGTCCCGATAGATCTCCTCCTAAGCAGCCTGATCGTGGTCCAGCCAACTGTATGTCTCCAAGTTTTGAAGCAGTTTACTGGGAGTCTTTGCCCGAGGAGCCAATGATGGGATATTCCAAGAGGGGAGGGAAGTGACCCCTAAGGGTTGGTAGATGGAATAAGTGAGGGGTTAGCCATCTTATTGTGCCAGATGGTCCCTGCAAATCTTAACTAAGTTTGACTTTTTTTATAGCAAGAGACCTGGCTGGTCAGTCCCCTCTATGTTGAAGGGGTCCATCTTTACGAATCCAGAGCCATGCGAGGGCCCAGGGGTAGACCATCAACGGGCCTTATTATTGGAGTATCTCATAAAATCATTTCTTGCTTGGTGAATGATCGTAACTTTGGAGACCACTTACAAGTGTTAGACCTTTGGTCTGATGTGCAAGGGGAGACCTGGCAGAAGTTGCTTGTTAATGTCTATGCTCCCCATGGTCTCAAAAACCTTGACATGGTTTTAGATCTCCTGGAGGATGCCCTGGCTGCTGAGATGAGGCCTTTAGGGAAATATCTAATCTTGATAGGAGGTGACCTCAATGCAAGATGTGTAGATGACTAGCTATGTGCTCCTTTTCAAAAAGTTGTAGCGCAAAGCGAGATGTTGCAGGAGAAGAGTAACCACAAGGGAGAGAAGTGGGTCTCTTTTTCTGAGAAAATGGGACTTGCTCGTAATAAATGGAAGAACCAGGAGGGACATACCAGGTAGGTACACATGGGGGGGAATGGCAGGTGGTCAACCCTAGTTTAATTCTTTGGGAACAATGTTTGTATGATGTCTATTGAAGAATTTAGGGTGACCTCAACCTGTGCCAGTGATCACAATATACTTGCACTTACCCTGGCTTGCATACCATGACTTACAATTCCCACTGGTGTTTTGGGCTTACGTCTAACCGTGGTGGTAACCCTATAATCTGGTCAACTTGCCACCTGGGTAGGCCAGGATATTGGTAGCAGAGATGTCCAGTAGCAAAGTAAGGGTTTTGCGTGCACAGGATTGTAACAAAATAGAACAGTGGTTTTAGGACTTTGCTTCCAAAATTGGAGCTTGTCTCAAGTGCCCCTTGGTCGCATGCTCTAGGATGACCCATAAAATCGATCCTGTCATTCAAAATCCTTAATGCGCAGTGGCAATCTATGATTAAGACCCTGCGCTGTGGAAATATTAGAAACATATGGCTTACTCTAGCCAGTGCTAGGGGGCTACAAGAAGTTAAAACTCTGAACCCCATTCAAGAAAAAGTATGGATAAGGCACTGAAGGGAGTACATTGTCACCCTGGTTGAGGTGTTTCCCCCCCAATATATGGTGGGCGGATGGCCACTTGAGATCGAGGAGACCTCGAGAGCCACTGGACTGAACGGTCTTGCAAATGCGGTCTTAAAACAAAATCCTAAAATTTGGGCAAGAATTGATAAAATCCTATTTGTAAAAGTGTGCGAATCACAGGGGATTCCTTCCTCCTGGCAGCAGGCTGTGCTGGTGCCAGTCTATAAAAAAGGATTGCTTTCTACCGGAAAACTATTGGTTAGTGTCCCTTTTGGACATAACAGTAAAACTCTTTGCCACACTCATCTTGAAGGTACTCTAGACTTGGGTTGAATCATCCCAACTGCTACATGCTACACAAACGGGTGTAGTACTGTGCATAAGCTGATGATTATGGACATTTTGTCTTGAAGAGCCTCTGCCCCTGGCGTTTCCACTCTATATTCCATCTAGTCGACTTCCGAGCGGTATTTGACAGTGTCAATCAGGGAAAACTCTGGACTAAATTGGAAAATGGGTGCTGTCTGCAGTGGCTCAATAAAGTCCTTGAAGGTCTCAATTGGGATACAAAGGCAAGGGTTCGCTTAGATGACTAGGGATGCATGACCAAACCAATCAGGATTCAAGGAGGGGTAAAAAGTGTTGTACCCCCGACACACCTCCTATATAATGCATTTATGGCTGATCTCCCCCAGTGTTTTACTGCAGGGGTCGGGTGTTATCCTAGAATCGGTGCTAGTCGGATACCGTGTATGCTGTATGCGGATGATTTGGTCCTGTTTAATCATACATACAGGGTGGCACGTTCGATGTTTGATACCTTGGTAAAATACTGAAAATTAGCTTTCCATTAATATGGGAAAAACCAAGGTATTAGTGGTGGCATCTAAAAAGATTAATCGGCCAAGATTTCATACTAGTTTGGGGACTCTAAAGTACGTGGAGGCCTATCCTTATATTGGCCTTGATATGAGTGCCAGTAGGACCTATGACCCAATAAAAGAGGCCAAGGTAACAAAGGCCCATCGATTGACACACATGGTCAAAAAATGGGTTAAGCAAACAGCTGGATATTCCTGGGAAGGTATAATTACCCTATATACCCAGTGTTATTGCCCTATGGTCCTATACGTCCTATAGGCCCTCGCCATGGGAGATCTCAAATGGTTGGATGTCATTGAGGGATATTTTTGGAAAAGAATATTGAAATTACCCCAAGCAACTCCTATTGAGTACCTCAGGCTGGAATTAGGACTTGTTTCCTCAAAGGGTCAACTATTGATTAAATTGGGAATGTTGCACATAAAAATGTATTCCCACCGTAAATTCCAAATTATTGAGTCTATTAAGACTTACTAAAGGGCCGTTGAAGAACTGTGGGAGTACAAAATTCGATATTAAATTTTACAAGAGTATTGGCTGGTTACCCAACTTTGCTCGTGTTACCAGGACTGACATACTAAAACGTCTATGTAAAAGTAAAGCCCAGATGTGGGATTCAACAAATAACTATTCACACTTATTCTCATTAAAATCTTATAAGTATACTCTAATGTTATCCACATGTATCTTCAACCACAAAGATATCTGAGGCAGTGCCCTAGTCCGGCAATACGATACTTTTCACTTAGACTACGGACTAATCAATTACCCCTTCGTGTCTACCTTGGTGCAAGGGAAAAGATTGCGGTAACAGAGATGCTTAGCTGAATATGCAAGATCCCGGGACTATTAAAAACTGCTAAACATCTCCTTACGGTGTGTAAACTGTTGGGTCCTGCGTATATGACTATATGTGGCCCATTTATACATGATTATGAGTCCATAACGAAGGGGGTCTTCTGGAATTACAAGATGAATACAGAGTCTGAAAGAGTGCAAATCGCCCTATACCGATTGTGGCGTGTCGCTGTAAAAACAATACTCAGGGTAAGCAGGGAACAGGTCGATTACCATTTGTTAGGATTAATTCTGTATGTTTTAGCGTAATTAATTTTATCCTTAGTTACTTCATCTTCTGCCAGTACGACTAATTATGGTTGCCCGGTTTAATCCTGTGTTAAATCCCACAAATCTTATGAATTATGTGTTGGGGTTTAATTACATTTTAATGTAATAGTCTGTTTGAAGTATGTACATGAATGCATTTTAAGATTTAGAATGCAAGGACTCTTAAAGGATGTTAACGATTTCCTGGGTACATTAAATTGCTTTGATTTACCGTTGAATTAGTATAATGTAATTTTAGAATAGGTTTTAATTAGTTACATGGATCTGGGTATGAAATATGAAACATGATAGGTGGTATGGCATTTAAAGTTTAATTATGTGTTATGTTATGTGCGTTAACATAAAGATTTTGTAAACGTTCTTTGAACTTAATGGAAATAAAGAATAATAATAAAAATAAAGGCAGCATCAACGGAACTCATGCATCCTGGGATGCCTATCACTCACACTGATGCCTAAAAGTATTCCGTGCAAATAGCAACATGCAACAAGCATTGTGCTCTATGTCAATTTCATAAAGTATGTAAAACAAAACAAGGTACATTAAAGGTCCCTACGAAAGCGGAATGGGTTAATAAGCTCTTGTCTATTTTTACATATGAGAAGTTAACTGCTATCGCCAATGATAATACGTCTTCTTTTTTACAGGATTGGACAATTGTATTATTAAGTGAGGACTGTAAAGCCTTAACGCTCTAATTTTTCTTGAGCCCTGACCAGTGTGTATTGATGGGAGTGGGGGGATCGGTCTGTGGTTGTACTATATGTTTCCATTGTTTTTGGGGTACCTCGCCGATAGAAAGGGATCTTGTTTAACCTTTGCTGGTATAATGCTGTGGCTCTTCCTCTTGTGCACTTTTGTAATTTTGCATTTTCGAAATGTTTCTTTTCTAGTTCTGTTGATTCCTCGGTAGCTCATCGGTTGGGGGGGGGACAGGGGGAGGGATGGGTGGGGCGGGGGTCTGGGTTCTTTTCTTGTCTGTCAACTTGGTTGTGATGGTTCTATTTCTTTTTGATGCTTCTGTTGTTATTGAAAAGGTTTCAATAAATACAAAGTGGAAAAAAAAATATGAACACATCCTCTACTCACGTTGGATTAAAGGACAGGCATGCTTAAGAAAGTTCCTGATTGTCACTGTCACTTGACCACATGTCATTGGGCATAATAATTTAAGAGATTCCAAACATGAAATTACATGCATGGTTCAGAACATTGCGCACTACCAGCATATGAAAGGTACATAAGGTAGTAGAAAAAACATTTAACAAGCGCATTCGATCCTCAGTTGGGAACGGGCACCTTGGGCACTTATCTGAAGGGACAGGGTACACACTTGATGAAATATCAGTGTTATACCAATAGAGTTTAGCACTCACAAAAAATCATGGTATGACTACCATCAAATATCTCTCTTCCCCAATGTTGTCTACTATAGAGATAATACTGACGTTCGCATGTAGTAAGATGACAATCATCAGAAGGCAGCATACCTTTTAAGGATATAGGTAACTTATACCTTTTAAGGATGTAGGTAAGTTACTGTAATTGCAGTGGCCTGGAGAGGGGAGTATATTTCCAGTTAGTAAGACATATATAGCATAGGCTCAGGCTCTATAAAATTAGGACTCATACAGATAAGATTAATCTTCCAATTGGTTGTTTTGTTGATCAGCGTTTGTTCCATAACAGTATTATTATTGTTGTTGTTATTATTATTATTATTATTATTATTATTATTATTATTATTATTATTATTATTATTATTATTAATCACATTAACATTATTATTATTATCAAGGCAGTGAGTGAAATAGATCAGCAAAGTTCAAGCAGTATTAGTGAGTACAAATGATGTAAAAGCAGTTGATTTCCAACAGTTTTGTCTACGGGAATGGGATTACAATGTGCATCAGAAAGTCTCTCCATGTTTCATTCCGCATGCATCCCCCAAGATCATATATTTGATCATTTGTTGAATTTTAGAGCATGATGAATGCTATGCATATGATGTTTTGAAAATGTTCTGTCATTGGCCAGGTCTAGAATGCCATTAAATTCTCTGATTTATTTTCTTTATGTATATATCCTGAAATTGATGAATAAGATACATATCAAAGCACAACAAAAACTGCAATAAAAGAATCACTTTGAACTATTTTAGATATTTTTTAGAAAAAAGGCATAGGCAAGACATAAAGAAAATAACACATATATATAAAGGATCATCAAGTGCATAGAAACACAAGGTGAGATCAGGATTTTTATATATATATATATATATATATATATATATATATATATATATATATATATATATATGTTTAACAGGCTTGTTATTGCAGTACCCCTTCGAATATTGGGTGAAAATATTCAAGACCATGGTGAAAAATAATGCTGACCTATTAAGGGGAGGTGAGCATCAAATATCACACACAGTATCGTAACCTTCTATGATATAGAGTATAGGGACCAAATCCATCAGTTTATAATACCCATTGTCACAGAAGACTCAATCAGTTTTCTGCAGAAGCGTTTTCTGTGATGGGATCTGACAAAGTGGTTTTGGGGAAAACATTCTGAGAGTGAACATGGCAATATACACAACAACCAGTATTCTGGGTGCGATTGAATAGGTACTTACCTCCACTCTTCCTGTTATTAATTGAGGCAGTCGACATGGATACCCCTAATCATAAATATGTTTGCATTGATGGTAGAAGCACTCAAACAGTTAGTTATTCAGCGATGATTCATGTTTCGGGGGAATTCAGTAGTCAGTAGGTGCACACCTCTTTTTCGGAAAACATGTTCACTGTGGCTGACGCTGCTCACTCTATTACCAAAATAATGGGGTAATTGGCCGCATTTACAGAGGCTTCTTACTTTAAAATGAATCTAGGTATGCTTGAAACCCTTATGGTTTCTACCCGTTTTTAAAGCCTCTTCTTTAAATGTGTGAACTTTGTTCGTTCACCTTTTTCTAAATTATTTATTTTAATGGGATGCCAGTTCAATACTTCTCTAGTTTGAGACGCTGCCACCAGATGTGTTGGAAAGAATGACCTTACCTGTGACCTCAGCCTCTTCCACAGTGGCCAGTTTATCCCTCCATATAATGTCTGGGTGTTTTAGGTACCAGATACCAGACACATTATATTTATATGCTTGTTGCTAATGTTTCAAACAAAGGAGGCCTTGTCTTCCATAGCCCATATGTGCTTCAAAGTAACATCAATTAGGGCAGTACACAGTTCCACATGCCAGACTGACTTAGGGAGCACTTGTGAGGACCCCAGGACACAAGATACGCATGAGGGGAGACGCACAGCACCGTCTCCCGTGCCAGAGGTGGCATACATTTAAAAAGGAGCGTATGAAAACACAAAGGCCAGAAATATGTATCTGATTATTAAGGATGTATACGTTAGTGATGTATGGGCATACGCTACCAAAAGTACTTTCGCATTGGTGGGATGTTTGACAGAAGCAACATGATTGTGCATGCCTTAATCCTCTTGCAGCATAAGAAATTTCTCTTTCCCTTCGGCCACAGATCTACAGAAGGAAAAACAGAACAGATTCTCCGAGCAGAACAAGTGACATGGTTTCTTCCGACTGAAATCTCTATACTGACCCCAAAACAAAACTATTGTTTTATTTATTTATTTTATTTTACATTTATTAGGCGCTTAAACAGTGAGTCAATTCTGTTTTACAAAGGGGGTCTCCAACTACAATTGAACAGCTGGGGAGCAAGAAATCAAATTCACACAAAATTCCATCCTTCACATAAGCTCACAAACACAAGTGAGATGGAATGGAAAGAGGTTGGGGCAAGCGAGCGTGTGAATCACAGAAGCATTTTATAATGGTATAATCCCAACAGATAAGCAGGGTAAGGTAATGACACGGGGAGAAAGGAAAATAGTAGTCATTCGTTAGCAAACCCTTGCTAAAGTGTGTGGGTTCCCACTGCAGGAACGCATACAAAAAGGGCTAGCTGCATGATATTAGATTGTGGGCCTTTTCATAAATAAATAAAGGGACATACATACTGACAAAGTACTTTCAGAACAGGTCTGTCCAATTGGAAGAAAAGAAATTCAGCGGACAAAAACGAGTGTGCGTATTAGGATGTGTCCGTGCAGAACAATATCTGTAGTCATTTGAATACCATATGAAAGGTCTCGCCCCCCCCTTACACGAATGATGAATTCTCTTGACATTTCAAATGGTACCATTACTTTGAAATTCCAGAAGTAAGAACAGTCTTGCTCGTCAGAAAAATCCCAGTACCCAAAAATACTTGCTGACTACAATCATGGTAACATTTGTAAACATCACAATATTGCTTTTGCAATATGTTTTTCAAATATTCAAAGTTTAATTATATTTTTCAATTCACAAGGATTCTATGTTCTGTCCGCCAAATAATTTAGCTGCTTAACCGTGGCAATTCTTAAGGCAATACCTAATGCCTAATATGAGGTGCCCGCAAATAAAGAGGGTGCTATGCGGCCATGCACATCCATATTGTGTGCGTCAGAGGGGACCAGCCCAGGATTGGACACCTATAACTTGGGGATTAAGTTGTTAACTTGATAGGAATATTAATGTAGGCTTATGCATTCAATGTATGAGATATATTGCTGTGCTGGACGTCACCATTCACACCAAACTCCACCATCAACGAATCCATCGTCCCAAGGGACCCTCAACAACTGTACCCTTATCAGTATGGTAGTCCTTGCACCATGCCATGCTGACACGATTAAAAACAACAATGGAATGTTTACCTACCACCAGACTCCATCTTGGACCCACACCTCCCCCTATGACACTGCTGTTTGTGTTGCGCTGCCGCCCTATGCCTATCAAAGGCCAGCAATGCTGATTGTGATGCTATGCCCCCATCTGCCAGCAATGTTGATTGTGCCCTACCTAATGCCAGCAATGCTGATTGTGATGCCATGCCCCATCTGCCAGCAATGTTGATTGTGCCCTATCTAATGCCAGCAATGTTGATTGTGATGCCATGCCCCTATCTGCCAGCAATGTTGATTGTGCCCTATCTGATGCCAGCAATGTTGATTGTAATGCTATGCCCCCATCTGCAAGAAATGTTGCTTGTGATGCTATGCCCCCATCTGCCAGCAATGTTGATTGTGATTCTATGCCCCCTTCTGCCAGCAATATTGATTGTGCCCTACCTAATGCCAGCAATGCTGATTGTGATGCCATGCCCCATCTGCCAGCAATGTTAATTGTGCCCTATCTAATGCCAGCAATGTTGATTGTGATGCCATGCCCCATCTGCCAGCAATGTTGATTGTGCCCTATCTGATGCCAGCAATGTTGATTGTAATGCTATGCCCCCATCTGCAAGCAATGTTGATTGTGATGCTATGCCCCCACCTGCCAGCAATGTTGATTGTGATGCTATGCCCCCATCTGCGAGCAATGTTGATTGTGATACTATTCCCCCATTTGCAAATGCCATGACTCATGCCAGCTATGATGAGGCCCCTCACCTCCCTCCTTGTGCGAATGCCAGTACAGGCACCTACGATGCAGATACGTCTGCTCTGCCCAAAGATGTCACCACCACCATGTCTCCCCAAGGGAATGCCATGCCCTATGTCACCAGGGTGAGCACACCTCCAGTGAAGCCACTGCCACCTCCTATGACTACCCCTCTTAACCCTACTAGCCTTGGCCAGGTGCCCCACCTGAGCTGCACTGCACTTATAAAAGCTCGCTCCAACAATGCCCATGCTTTAGACATTTACAATCTCATTACCTCCCATAACCTTGACCTCCTTATGGTAATGGAAACATGGCTACACGAAGGCTCAGGACTGCACTAACCCTTGCCATTCCAGCAGGCTACTCCATCACCAGACAGGACCGGCCCACTAAAGGAGGCGGCATAGCTCTTAAAGCTAAAAACTCACTTTCCATCAGAAAAATAGACAAGGGCATGAATAACAACAGTGACTACATCCTTGTCAAACTTAACCTCTCCCACCACTGCACCATCGCCCTGCACCTTGTCTATCGACCACCAGGAACCCTAGGAGACTTCTTAACAGCCCTCACTCACACCCTCTCAGACAACTTAAAAAAACGACCAAATCTATATTACTAGGGGTCTTTAATCTGGGCCGTAATAACACTAAAGATCTTGCGGCCAAATCACTGAACACTGCGCTCATGACCCTAGGATTTTGCAACTCCATAACTCCATCACTGATACCACCCACAACCAAGGCTGCACCCTGGTCTGGATAGCCCAACACAACTGTCTGCTCACCATCACAGGCAACACACCCTCGCCTTGGACTGACCCCCACATCATCCAATTCAATATCCCTACTGAAAGTAAAAACCACCACCATACACCACCCCTGCCACAAGCCGTCACCAGAAGCTCTCGTCAGCTCAAAAAAGAAAGGATGCTCCCCTACCTACGGGGACCAGCCATTAGACCCCTTTCTCCTCCGATCATGTGCCCTTGCTCGATCATACGACACTGCTATCAAATCTGAAGTTGACGCCATCATTCCTCTCAAGCCTTCTAAAGAGAAACCCACTAGCCACAACAATGCATGTTTCACCAATGACATCCTTGAACTCCGCACCAAGAAATGGGCAGCCCTATCTCTATGGCAAACCGGATGCCGCCAAGCTTGACTTCCAGAACCGTTCGAAAGAAATACAAAAAAGCAATCATACGTGCCAAACCCAACACCTTCAAAGCCAGACTCTCTGAAGCCAAATCCAACACTAAAGAGATCTTCTCTATCTTCAGGGACCTAGAGACCCCTTCCCCCCCAACTTCACCAAAGACAAAGCCTGGTGCGACGGAATCCAAGAAGCCATGCTTAACAAACTGAGCTCTCTCCAAAATAAAATCCAAATGATCTGTCAAACACTGATGAACATGCGCATTCCCAACACCCCTCAACCACCAGCCACTACCACCACATTCTCCTTCAAGGCAATATAGGAACAGGACATGATCAATATCATGAAATCCATTAAACCCTCTAATTGTAAAGGGGACATATGCCCTGCCGCAATCATCAAGGAATGTGCCAGCACCCTCGCCCCGTTCTTGACTGCCTTTTTTAATGCTTCCTTTGCCACTGGCAAGGTTCCCTCCTGCCTTAAGGAAGCATGGATCCGCTGTCTTCTAAAAAAAACAGGCTTGACACTTCATCACCGAACAACTACAGGCCCATAACAACCGTCCCTTTTCTGCTGAAAATACTGGACAAAGCAGCCTGTCTTCAGGTACAACAATTCATCAAGGAGAACAAACTTTTTGGTCTGTGTCAATCAGGATTCCAGCCCAGGGCACAGCACGGAAACAGCCATACTGGACTTTAAAAACCAGATGGATGATGCTATAGACTCAGGTAAACCGCCCCAACTCCTACTCCTCGATCTCTCTGCGGCATTCAATCTTGTTCATCACACTGCCCTTTGCCACCACCTGACATCAACAGCCAAATTCTCGTCCAATGCCACTGAATGGATCTCCTCGTTCCTACAAGGTAGGTCCATGCAAGTCTTCTCCAACGCAGCCGCTGCCTCACCCACTATCAAACTATGTGGCATGCCACAAGGGTCATGCATCTCGCCCACCCTCTACAACATCTTTACGTGACCCCTCTATTACATTCTGGATTCTGTAGGCATCTCCTACACCAACTACGCAGATGACACACAGATCCTCCTCCCACTTACAGGCAACTATTACACAGACTCTAAAACCCTCAAGGACATCTACAAAACCATGCAGACATGGATGTCGGCTAATGGACTGTGCCTAAATTCAGAACAGACAGAGCTCCTCCTGATAGGACCTACCAAAACACTCAGAAACCTTGACTCTAAATGCACCCACTTCATCATTGACTCTTTTAGCATCCCAGTTTCTGACTCAGTAAAAACAGTGGGAGTTTACCTCCAACACATCTATGACTAGACATACCGTGGCCTACCATGCGAAGCTCCTGAATGGAGCTAGACCTTTTCTTTGAAAAGATAACTGCAATACAATAGCAAGGACAGGATCAAGGCTAGATTATTGTAATGCCCTCTTCCTGGGTACCTCAGCAAAGAACTTGGAAAAATGCAAGTCATCCAAAACAGCGCACTCTGTGTAGCTATGGGCATACCCAAAAGGGAACATATCACGGCTGCACGCAAACAAGTGCACTGGCATCCAATCAAAGAGGGAACACTATTCAAAGCCCTGGCACTTAAACACAAATATATCCACCTAACAGTCCCATCCTACCCTTCACATAGGAAGCAGCTCAATAAATCCACAAGACAGACCAAAACACCCCACACAAACCTGGTCACAGTTCCCAAAATCAAGAGAGCGAGAGCAGGAGGTGCCAGCTTTCCATACCTTGCAGCACTACAATGTAATACACTATCTCCACCACTACAAGCAGAAAACTCACATATGGCATTCCACAAAGCAGTGAAAACTTTGCTCTTTACCTAATCACCTCTTCCCCCATATCCTGAACTATGTCTACCTAAGCCGCAGAATACCCAGCATGCCTATCCAAAATTTCCAAAATGTATAAATGTATACAAACCAACTTGTTGCTCAGAAAGTATAAATGTATAACCTGTTCATGTAACTAAGCTCCTCACAAGTAACAGCGGCTCGATGCCCAAGGGCTGTTTGTGTGGAAAACAAATATTAAAATAAATAAATAAATACAAATAAATACAACCAGAACAAAAGTCACATTTCATTGTAGTTTAAATAGAACAAGGTCAAACAAGCACCTAAGTCCTGCTAAAAGATAAGGCTTCAACATTGAGGGATTTGTTGTCGCTATTGAAATACATCCGGGTGGTAGTAAAGCAATTTTGACCAAGGACAAAATTGATGTACAGACAAGTATAAAACATGGGGTCTGGAAGATTGTAAAATGATATCCACTAAAGGAGAACTCATATCCTTTTCATCATTATCCTTCAACCCTACCCACACACAAGTGAAAACAGATAAAGGCCAAAACTTAAAGTATGGACCTACTGTAACTTTATAAGTACATGCACTTTTCATCCCAGAAATCTGTTAAGGATTTCAATCAGGTGACGCACACCTTGGTCTCAGCCCAATATGCAGCGCATGACTGAAATACTTATTTTTATGTTAGATTCAATATTGAGATGGCACACCACTCATATCACACCCGCTTTTCAAATAACCCTGGTCACAATAGACCATGAACAGGCTGGTTGATAAAATGTAATATGTATTTATTTATTTGAAAATTAACAGAAATCATACAATGTTTAATATAGGGCAGCGATCCCCATTGGGGTGATAATAACAATAGGAATGTAAGCAATGCACTTAGTGTAACCTTCTATTGACACATCTACAAAACACTGGGAAATAGGAGCACTTTTTGATTTATGGAAAGATAGCATTCAAGTTAGAATTTCCCCCTGCAATGTTCCCTCAACCTACAAATAATCAATTCTGAGTGGATAAACAGAGGTAGTAGGTACTCAGGAATGACAATTAGGAAACAGAATTGAAATCTGACCTTCTCTCCCCAAATAAGAGAGAAAAACTTATTTCAAACCCCTTTGCAATGCTAAAAATGACACTCGGGAATGGATGAATAAAATAATGAATGTGTGTAAAAACCTTGCAGCAGATACAATTCTTCACTGAAGCAACAATGCTAATATACTAACAATCCCTAAGAATGGATAACTAAGAGCATACAGTTTGACAATGAGTGGAAGATTTAAAACAGCTTGCAATCAAAATGACACGTTGGAAAATTTGCACACTTTGCAATTCCAGCCTGAAATGTACCCAGTGCGGTTCTTATGTTGGGGGATAGCTATATATCACAGGTACAATATGAGAGTGAAATTAAGTCTCTAGCTGGTAAATTGAATGAGTTATGCAAGATCTAGAAAGGTGCGTTTTGAGAAAAATGGAGCGGTGAAAAAGGAAAGGAAATCAGTTTTGACAAGTCTAACAAAGGACAGCTGGACAAAATCAGCAAGACAGGATCAGCTGGGCAGGGACTGGATACCAAAGGATCGTTCTAGTCACCGGATGGTACAGGTACCTCTGGATGCAGTTATTCGGCAGCAGTTGGTGGGCTGCAAGCCAGGCTGCTGTCAGGAGGCTTCCCACAAAATACCACCACTTCTCACTTTGGGTATTGGGATTTTAAAATTGAGGCCTTGCTGGAAGGGTCAGCAATGCTTGGCCTGGTAGTTGGATCTGGAATCTGGATCAGTGCAAGATGAAGGAAACAGGAACAGGACGCCGCACAGGAAATCCGGAAGGGAGTGTCTGTCCAGAGTCTTGTCAGGGACTCTTATTTTTAGTGATTAGTGACATCATCCAAGTGTATGACTGGGGCAGGCTTGACTAAACACACCCCTAACAAAGGGATTGGACAAGGGTGCTAGTTTCCGCCTCACTCTCAGTTGGTTGGATTTCCAAGGGAATGATGTCAGATTTATGAGGTGAGGTTTACAATGTCCAAAAACTCCCACATTTACTTTACTTAAAATCCAATTTTGCCAAAACCATACATTTACACCATTGCAATCTCTTGGCAAATTATACACACAGGTTACATATTATGTGCAGCACATATCAGTCCAATCCTCAAGTCTGTGGGACCTTGTCTCGCCCTGAAAGATTTGTCCTAAAATTCCATAATTGTATACACAGATACAAATTATCCCAAGGAATGTATGTACAAAAATGTATGTTTGCAGCATTGATACTTTTTGATTCATCCTCAATACTTTGCCCTTGCTATCCCCAATGTGTCAGTGAGTTCTACCATGTCTCTAAAGCAAGCATGAAAAATCACTTTTAAACTGTGACATTTTTACAATTTTTCAAAGTCTTGCTGCAAAGATAGCAGTCTTTAAAATGTATTCCTGAAATAGTCTTGGAGAACAAAAGGCAGTCTCTTTGTTCCTGGGTCCATTTGTTTTTCTGTCCTTCATCTGCTGCCAACCGTCACTTCCTTTAGATCATGGTGGGGGCTTCTCCCTTCATTGACGTTATATTGCCCCCTTCTTACCTCCGGCTTCCTTCCCTGGCAGCTTCATTGTTTGAGTCCCAGCAGAGACAAAAGTCTGTTCAACCCCTTAATTATCAGGGGGTTGTCAGTATCTGCTGAGAGAGAGAGCCCTCCTTTTGGTGCCACCCCTCGAAGCATAACCTGTTTTTCAACTTGCAGCTCCCACCACCATATTTGTTTACCCTTTAATTTCTGATCTTAGATCCAGAATTAAAGCAAGCCTGTTGCATAACATAACCCAAGTTATACAATCTCACCAGAAACAAACCCCTTCATAATGCTAGGTAATGGCAGGCTTTCCTTCAACAGTTTACTTTTTAAATAGGCCATTTTTTCTTCAGTCAGCAAAGCCCATTTTTACATGTGTTAGAAACTGCTAGCATTTCTCCCTTTAAATTCGGTTTGGCATCTGTCTTTCCAATAGGGTTTACACAACAGTCTGGCCAAGGCAAATGTCTCCATAAAATTGACATGTGTACATACAGCGTTTTTTCCGTGGTTGATGCAGTACAGCTTTTGTTGGTTTTCAGGTTTTGGCTGGCACAGCCGGTCATTCTGGAATAAGGCTTGGTTTTGCTGAGGGACAGTGGGGATATGCATGGGCAGGACAGGGCCTTATTAATCACAAAGGTTGGAGGAAGAACAGATGGAAAGTGTCAGAGCAGCATTTATAAAGGTGAAAAAGGGTTTCTTTTCAATTGATATTTTGGCTTTTGCAGCAAAGCAACACTGCTTTTTCCACTTTCTTCCTTTTGTTTATGTGGGAACCCACTGGCAACCTCCTTCAATATGCCCCCTTTGTTCCATCCTGCCCGATGTGTGCTTGGCAGGACGGTGCAGCCATTTTTGTTGTTGTTGCAAAACGCAGTTTTGAGCCATGGCATTCACAGGAGCCAGCGCAACCCTTTTGTGGTTGTTTCTGTGCAAATGCAACTTAGTGATGTGGGGCAATGCCATTGAGTGGGTCAATATATCCCACATATCCAAGAGCAATTACGGACCTGATCATTATTTAAACAGTGAGCTTGACTGCACAAACTTTCTAAAGAGAGCTAGTGGCTGGCATTTGGAGATTAACCAGAAGACATTATACATATGAGGAAAATGGCTGCAGTAGATGCATTTCTAGCACACCAGTAATAGAAACGCAACATGTTTGAATGGCAGCTTAGTCAAAAGAGTGGAACACACATGTTACATGTCACAGTATAAAAATTAATTGAGAGTATGTGTCAGTGATGCCTTTGTGAGCCCAGGAAAGATGCTTAACTTGACAATGTATCCTTTGACTATCAATAATTTCAATTAATTGCTGACCCAACCTTTCCCCACAAGTTCCTTAAATGACACGCCACATTGCCCGTAGGCCTCAAGGCGCACATGAAACAAACAAACAGACAACACAAAAAAATGCAGGGAGTCAGACACCGACAGAGTAGGTAGGAAGTAAGTGAACAGGCTTAAATAGCCTTGAAAAGGTGGGTTTTCAATTTATTTTTAAAAACTGCCAGAGAGGTGATGTTTTTGAGATCCAGTGGGATGGAATTCCAAGTGGCAGGAGCTAAGACGTCAAATATGGCTTTTCTGAATTTGACTGAGCAAAACCTGGGTTGGCACAGTTTAGCCTCATCTAAGGTCCTCAAATATCGTGTGGGAGTGTACCTGTGAATGCGCTTACAGAGGTAACTGGGTGCCATCTGAGTTAAGCACTTGAACGTAAGTGTAACAATCTTAAAGGAGACACAGTGCTTAACTGGCAGCCAGTGCAGACTCTCCCTGGCAGCGGTAATAGACTGCCTAATGGAGATGCCTAAGACCGCTCTGACCACCCCATTTTGCGACACCTGAAGGGCGGAAAAGTTGGATTGAACAGTACCTGCGAGCAAGCTGTTACAATAGTCCAATCTTGAATTTACTAATGTGGACGTAAGAGTGGACATGTTTTTAACAGACAGATACGGGCGCAAGTAGGCCAGCTATTTGTTAATCCAGCCGCATGAGGCATGAGTTTTGGCCAGATGTGACCTCACAGTCAACTCAGAATCCAATGTAACGCCCAGTGTCTTGACAGACTTTGCCACAGGAACAGAGACATTAGAGATTACGAAGGAGGCGTACTCAGAAGAAAGATCTTTGCATCTGACTGGAGGCAGCAATGAGTATCTCGGTTTTGTCTGTGTTAAGAGCCATGGAATTTTCAACCATCCAAGAGTGAATGGTGGAATAGATGGCATTAATGGCCTGAGAGTCCGATGGATAAATAACAGAGAGTTCCATGATGACATGGGTGTCTTCAGCATAATTAGTATACAGGACATCCAGGTAATCAAGTAGAAGAAGCAAAGGAATAATGTAGATATTAAAGAGGGTGGGTGACAAAGAGGAACCCTGAGTAACAACGCGAGTGAGAAGAGCAGGAGAGGAGGAGGCATATGAAGAGCAACTTGTGCGATATGTGCTAAATCAGAATAGCCGAGCAAAGATTGTAACCTGGAGGCCAGAAGCTGATGGTCGACCAAGTCGAACGCAGCTGAATGAGCGGGCAACATAAGAAGTGCAGGGTGACCACGATCGACAATGGCCACAAAATTTGTCTTAAAATCGAGCATGGCAGTCTTGGTCCCATGACATGCCGATAGCCCGATTGATGGGGCCCTAGGTTGGAATTATCCTCACTATGTTTTTGAAACTGAAGATAAGCCACCCGATCCATTACTTTAAGAAAGAAAGGGACATTGGTGATGGGTCGATAGTGCTTAGGTTGGAGGAGGTCAAGATGTTCCTTTTTTAGCAATGGATTGATCCAAGCCTCATTGAGATCGTTGGGTAGCTGTCCTTTGGCAAAAGATTGAGTTAGGAGCTTAGTAATCCTGTGACATATGGCATCGATGGACCCACCAGAAATCGAGAGAGACTAACGTCACCCCTGCATGTGGTAGGTTTCATATCTATGATGACTTTTTTGACCTCAGCTACTGTGCAAGGAGCAAAGGAAAATGTGGGTTTGGGAGTAGAACACTGTAAAATAGGAATGGCTCCAAGAGTAGAAGTCAGGCTAATAGACTCCTGAGAGACTGAGTTAGGTGAAGCACTGACCTCGAAATGTTGTGCGATTTTGGCTGTGAAAGCATCCTGGATGGTCTAACACCAGGCAGAATCTTATACAATGTTAGTCGTAGAGTGAGTCACAGTGTTAAATTGCTAAAGAATGGCAAACAGCTCCTTGGAGCTTGATTTCGCCTGACTTATCCTTTTATTATAGTAGGCAGACTTTGCCAGAGTGACTGCCACTTTAAAATTATTGACAGCAAGTTTATAGGTGGCCAAAAGGGCTGGGGTGGATGCTTCTGCCATGCACGCTGGGCTGACTTCCTGCAGTGTCTAAAAGAGAGAATATCTTCATCAAATCAATGCTGAGCCTGGGTTTCAGGCTTCACCAACTTGGTTGTTAAGGGTGCGAAGTCCTGGATGATATTGTTTAACGCACCTTTTATGTGCACGTAGAGAACCAAGGAACAGGTTCTCTGCAAACTTCTTCTTTGCAAACTTGAAACCTATACCCCAGAGCAGAATAAATGAATCACTATTGTGATGAATTTGCATTGTCGAGTTGAGGCTTACAGTTTTTTCACAGTGTGAGAGCCCCAGCTGAATGGTTAATGTTTGAAATATAGGTTTAGCCAACTATTTCACTTTCATAAAATCCTCCATATCTAAAATGTGTCTGCCAGACTATGGGTGGCGTAGCTGGATCAAGGACATTCACATATTGACACACATGCATACCTTCTGTTTGAACAGTCCGCTAACAGATCGGTAGCTTTTCATCAATATGTGCAACATTTGGGACCAAATTAACGCAAAGCAGAGCAATGTGCCCCGGGACTATGCTGAAAAGTATTACCCATGTGCTTCCCTTTAAAAGCCACTCGGCTCTAGGAAAGTGAGTTATTATTGCATTATGTCACTTGAAATCCCTGATGTTTTAACTAAACACCTATTAGAAAAAGTATATTGATCGAGATAACTGCTCAGCCCAGCACTGCTGCGAGGCAGAATGGGTTTTATTTTGTAAAACTTATATCCATAGAAAAACAATGGTGGCATTGTGTTATTTCTTTTGTTTATTTTTTTATTGTTTTATTATGTCTTAGTTTATAAAAGTTTTAGAAAAATAAGAATACACCAAAAAAAACATAACATTTGATTATAAAATCCCACACATCATTTACATTATAATTCATACACATCCAATACATTTCCATTATACCCTACATCCAAGGCAAGTTATAAATAAACATGTTCCCCTAACACAACATGAATCATTTTTAAAAAGCATACAAGTGCAAGAGTCAATGAGGAGTTTTGCCCCCAAACAATTCATTCCAAAACCAATCAGAAGCAAATCTATTTCAGCTGAGCCACAAATCGATCAAACGTTTGGATCCCATGGGCAGGGAGGGCAGAACGTGAAATTAACCAGTGTCTCAAGCACTCTAGAGTCTTTTCAACACAGTATCTACAAGTCCCTTCCTCTTGAGGCATACCTCTAATGTTGCCCCCTCTATCAAGAATCCCCAGCAGATTGAAGCAAAAACGCATAAACACTGTACAATATTTGGAGTCAGAAAATTGTTTCATATAGTCTGGCAAGGTTTGATATGGCCTATACTGGTTTTCCAAATCGAGATGCAATTTATATTTTCCCAGAAGATCTCGTTATTTTTTGGTAAACCTTACCTGGTTCTACATGTGGCAATCCCTGCATTAGCCAAAATTAGGTCACAAGCCCAACAAAAATCTTGTAAGGGACGAATAGCCAATATCTAGGACCATCTTTAGCTACTCCAAGAAGGATTTTGTAAGGGGGGCCAAGATCCTGCTGTAGATCCTCATTTTAGCAATCTGAACCACCTGCCACCACCATAACAAAAAACAATAAATGCTGAATCAATACAAATGGACCAGCCATTGGTAATTTTAACAATTTCTTATAAAAGGTACTTTCAAAACGTTCTACCAAAATCCAGATTCATTAACTACTGCCCGTATAATAAGGATGGTAAAACCTTACCCTTATAATAGTTAATTAATGGGTAATGGGTATACTTGCAGTATGACTGCAGAATTATCTTACATTGGGAGCGTAATTGGTGCTTTTTTACCTAGGTTGGCTGGTAGTGTACTAAACGTAACCTTATTTGCAAATAAGAAACCCAAATATTTAATTTCATTAACAACTTCTAGTGTCCTATTCCCGAGAAACAATGGACCCACCTGCTTCAATCTTCAAAAGGAGAAATTCAAAATCGCTGTATTACTGGCATTAATAATAAGATTGATCTCCTGCAAATAAAGTTCCGAAGCCTTTATTACTCTTTGCAGACCCACAGGTGTCCTATCAAATAATAGGACATCATCAGCAAAGAGAAATATGGGGATTGTGTTATTTATGCCATACATGTTACCAGTTCCCTATATCATGAAGTGAATATGGAATTAAGGACAGGCCAAACCCAAAGAACCCTCTTAATATTTGTTTATGGTTGCTCTCAGAGAGGAACAGAGATCTTAACCAAACACTGGGAGTAGAGAGAATATATACTAAAATCTCAATGGTTACCAGAATTTTGTCTCTGTAAAAGTGTCTGAATCTTCTCCTCTTTCTTTCCCCTTTTGTTTTAAAGTGAGTTACAGTATGGTGTCCTGTTAGAGACTCTGGGGTTCAAAAGCCAAACACATGTCCTGCAAGTGCTTATGTCAAAAGGTTACCAGCACCAGTAACTGTGCCAATATTTGGTAAACTGCATTGTGATATTGTTTCATCTTACACAGATACAAGATTGGCAAATATTAATTCATGTGAAGGGAAAACTCAAATCGAAATCTGGGGTCTTGCATGTGGATTGGGTTCCCATTCACCTCATGCCTCTTCCACAAGATAAGTGGATCATTTATGGCTATGGACCCAGGTCCAAATCCTTTTTCCGTGGACTGTCTTTTGTGAGCTTTCAGGGTTCCCAAACTCTTTTCCCCGCCGTCTTTCAAATGCTGTCTCCCAGATATGTTACCTCAGTCAATTTCTTCCTAGTTTGATCTCTGCTTTCTTCTTCTTTTGAGAATTGTTGATTTGCTTGCAGGAGGAGAGTGGCCAGAGCCATTGAGTATGGTTTGTGGTCTCTCTAATGGTGGGGTGGCTCTCTCAACTAACCCCTCTCATTTTATCTCTGTCTAGAGGCATTCCTTCTCTCACTGAGATTCCAATAAGAACCCGGCCAGGCTCTTGATCCTCCAACGGTTTCCCAAATACCGTCCTTGGGTTGGCAAGGAACTCTGGAACCTTCTCATTATACCTTCCTTGCTTTGCTTTCCTAATCAGCTAAAGCAATTCTTCATCTGCCACACCTGTTGTCCTTCTGTTACCACCTCCTGCTCTTTTTTACCCACCTCCTACTTTTATATGCCAATCATCTGGCTTTCACCAACCCCTTCATGTTGTTCACTAACTACCTCCTGCTCTTTAATCTATCGACTCCTACACTTTACCAAAGACCGACTGGTCTGCAAATATCACCTACTGATGTTCATGTCCCACCACATCCTATTCCTCATCAACCAACTCCTGCGCCACACAAACCACCTAATAGTATGCACCAACCACCTCCTGGTCTTCACAATCTTCCTCCAGATATGCACAAACAACCTCTTGATGTCCTTGTCCTACTACCTCCAATCCTTCACCAATCATCTCCTATTCATCACAGACCACATGCTGATGTTTTTGTCTGACCACTTCCTCTTCTTCACCAACCACCTCCTGTGTTTCACCAAACACCTCCATGCCCTACCACTTAGTGTTCTTCACTAGCCACCTCCTATTCTTCCTCAAACACCTCCTGATATTCTTCCCCTGTCTCAATGCTGTTCTTCACCAATAGTCTCTTCTGATTTTCCTATCCTACCACTTCCTGCTTTTCTCTAACCACCTCCTAATATTTAACAACCACCTCCTGTTTATCAACAATCACCTCCTGTTCTTCACAAACAATCTCCTGATGTTATTTTTATGGCGTTCCACCTCCCCTCTTGTCTCCACTGTCTTCTCCAACGTTCCCCACTCATCTCCAAATATTCTGTACTTCCTCCTTCACCACTCACCAGCATTTTTCCACAGAACACTCACACCAACAGAAGTGCATTGTGGATGTATGTAGTTCTTGGACCCCCCGCCCCCCTTGGCTAGCCCTTAAGGAATTTTCTGCACCCATGACAGATATTTGGTGCCTTGTTTCGATTGGTCACGGTCAATGTGTGCACCTGGGCTCAATGGGAGGATGGGTTGAGTGCCTCCATTTATCAAAAAATGGGCAGAAATTCTTAAATTAAGATGGGCTTTAAGAATATTACCTTTTCTTCCCCTGATGGTCACCATGGTGCTGCTTATCTATCAGAGAGCTGACATTTTTAATGACTTTCTGTACTGTGTCTGTGTAGTTTATACTGCCCTTCCTCAGTATAGCAGGTTGATATGCTTGCCAGGTACATGCAGCATTCATTGCCTGCCTGTAATGAAAGTCACGGTATCAGGGTTATGTGTCCTGACTTGGACACAGCTCACTGATTGGGTCACATTCAGAGAGCCTTTGCCTTTCCCTTCAACATGTTTGATCTCTTGCACTATTGTAAGGCAAATCGGTATTTGGGAAGTCTGTATACGTGAACGCCCTTCGGAGTGCGATGGTGGTGTGTTTTGGACCCCACACTTGTACATCAACACTTCATCCTACTTTTGCTTCTTCAGTCCAAGGGATCTTCCCACTCTGCCCCAGCATTCTCATCAGCAAGCTTATGGGGGTACCTCAAGCCCCCTTGGCCACACCCTACATCCCAGAGCCAGGCAGAGGACATTGTCACATGTATGACTCCTTGGTTATCTCATTCCAGGAAGAATTATACATTGGACCAGGCAATGGGACAATATGGTGGACAGGTGATGGAAAGCAGCAAACAGCAAGGACCTCAAACAAAAAAGAGTCTGATTTCTCTCCCACAGGAGATCTCTAGAAGACTCTGCCTGTCACTCACAGCCTTTTGCTGATGAGGGCCACTCTTGATCGTCCAGATTTCTTATTGATGTTTGTAAGTGGCTTGGAAACCTTCTGCTAGTCTATCAGGCCCGGTGGGGTGACCTCTATGCCTTCCAGTCTCCTCCACTTACTCTAACACGAAGCACTTTAGGCATGAGGTTAAAAGGCAAAGCCCACTTTTTCCAAGGAAAAGGATGAGATCCCTAAAGACTGTTGAACCGACTCTTGTGCCCCTCATGATTCGCAATCCCTCATATGCCTCATCAAATTGATTGCCTAAAACTGTGCATTTAGTCACCAGCATCTTCACAGTTGAACCAACCATCAAATCGACACTGGTGGCCCTTATTTGGAGCATTGCTTCGAAATGCAATGTACTTCAGCTCCACCGCTGCTTGACAGTTCTCCCTGTCTACAACAATGTGACCACCTCATTCTAGCTCTTTTGAGCTGCACGAACAGCAACTAGAAGCCTGGTTTGCAATTGTCAAACCACCAAGACCAGAGAAATATACTATTGACTGGCAACTATACCCATGGTACTTTTTTGGATCCTAGGGAATTGATTACATATCCTGCTTACAATAATTGTGATAAATTATAGCATTTTCTTCCCGTTCTTAATTTTTCCAGAGTTCTACATCTTCTACCTTTGCATCTTCTTTGAGCTTTGCAATCCGGGAGGTGGGGGTGTGTGAGGACTGTACAGTGTTTTCCTATTTGATTTACTTGCAGATTGTGTGTTTAATTAAAGTATGTTTATTTCTAAAGAACCTTGTTTGGACCTTTCCTTATTTTGGGCTGTTATACTTTGCTTTTTGGGTTGCTATTAAATCACAATCTCAGAATCGCCTTCCCTTAGCCCATGTTACCACAAAAGGCAAAGGAGTTATATCTCTTAACTGTGTCTGTTTAACCTTTATGATGAGATCACTGTTGGTTTGTAGAGGTGTGAGGGGTATGTGGTATCACTACTGCTAACCTACGTACTCCTGCAGAGAAAAGGTAATTTAATCAAGTCTCAAACCGTAGCCATGCCATCCAAATGTGAAGTGTCAAACCATCCACTTGAAAGACACATGCACTGTTACCAATTACCACGGAGGTAACTTGAAATGTTGTACATTGTTGTTAACCCATGCAAAGTGCTCTGAACAGGTCCTTATATTTTGGCTAAGTATCATTTCCAAGCAATCTAGGAAGTCATGGTCTTACATTGGTCTCTAAAGAATCACATTTTTTGCCTAGGTCAAAGACATTTACAATACTATTTCTATGTTTTCCTTTTCTTTAACCATGGTCAAGGAATTTTCTGGATACCTCGCGGTTTACTGTTTGTGCCAATTATTTATTTTTCCACACCATTTATTTGGTGATAAGTGCAAAGAAAAACATGATTTATTCAAGT
The DNA here is from genome assembly GCF_040938575.1 of Ambystoma mexicanum. NCBI lineage: Eukaryota > Metazoa > Chordata > Amphibia > Caudata > Ambystomatidae > Ambystoma > Ambystoma mexicanum. The sequence continues at coordinate 623,849,515 of NC_090934.1, forward strand.
TTTTGTACATGGGCTCATGGTCCCAGTTAAGGTCAGCCGATACGTGTTTCGACCCGTGGGTCTTTATCAAGGCTAGTTAACAGTGGATAAATGCCCCCTATGGAGTCCTGGGATGGTTGACTTGGTTGGTCTTGTCTATTGACAGCTGGGTTCCTTGTTGCGCCCTGATTAGTATAGGTAATGGCATCAATGCGTCCTTGATCGTGTACCAGCCGACCGAGGACGCACTGACGCCATTACCTGACACCATTAGGTATCCATGATATTGCTTGACCATACAACAAAGGAGGTGTGGGCTTCACCTCAGAAACATACCCTGTGACCTTGGACTAGACAAGACAAAAAATACACCATTACAAATAACTGAGCTCAGCAAGGAAGGTTCCAGACATAGGGCCCCAATACAGAAATCTTTTCTTTAACCATGTGCCAATATTTTAAATCCCTACAATGCCCATGTTACCAGCTTGACTATTATTGCATATTCAGCCTGTATTACTGTATTTATTTATTCAGATTTGTAGAGCGCACGCCAGCCCGGGGGCATTGTGGCGCTTGTTACAGACAATATCTTAGTTACATAGGATACAGTAATTACATACAATACAGAATTTACAGTAGACATGTATACATTAGCAATGCAGTATATTTACATGGATTCCTGAGAGTTTCCCAATTATTTTGCAAGGAATGAGGTTTTCAGTTTCCTGCGAAAAATGGGGAGTGCGTTTTCCGCTCTAATGTCTGCAGGGAGAGCGTTCCAGGTCTTGGCTGCAATGTAGGGGAAACTTAGACCTCCGGCTTTGGCTTTTTTGATGCGTGGGATGCAGATTAGGTTGGAGTATTGCGTCCTGGTGGGATGCGAGGAGGAAGGTTTGAGGATGGTTTCTCATAGATAGGACGGGGTGGAGAGAGAGAGGCATTTGTGAGTGAGGGTGAGGATTTTGAGAGTGATCCGTTCTTTGACCGGGAGCCATCGGGCTGAGTGCCTGGCCGATATGCTCTATTCTTGGGATACTAAGAGCGGCCTGGAGAGCATTGTTCTGCGTGACTCGTAGTCTGTTTATGTTTTTGGCTGATGTGCCTGCTAGGAGTGCATTGCAGTAGTCCAGTTTGGCTCCAATGGTTGCCCTCGCTATAGAGAGGCAGTTGGGTTTAGAGAGGTAGGGCTTGATGGCGTTTATGAGTTTAGTGGTGTGTGCAGATGCGGAAGTGATTGCGCTGACTTGTCTAGTCATAGATAGTGAAGAGTCAAGGTATACTCCCAGTGTCTTTACGGCTGTGGATACGGGGATGATGGAGTTGTCAATGGAGAAGTTAGCGTACAGTTTGTCAAGTTTGTCTAGGGTGTTCTGTTGACCTAATATCATGATTTCAGTCTTGTCACCATTGAGGCAGAGGCCATTAACTGCCATCCATGTCTTGATGACGGAGTAGATTGTGTGGAGTGCCTTGGCGTCTTCGTTGTGTGATCCTGAAAGGGGTAGAAGTACTTGTGTGTCGTCCGCATAGTTCGTATATATAATGCCGTATGAGTCAAGTTTGTCAAAGAGGGGCTTGGTGAACAAGTTATAGAGTGTGGGTGCAGTGCACAATCCTTGAGGGACCCCGCAGTGGATTGTCGTGGGAGTGGCGTTGGCGATGTCCGAGAAGACTTTCATGGCTCTTCCCTCTAGGAAGGAAGTGATCCAGAGGGCTGCTTCTTTGGAGAAGTGGCTGAGTGTGTGAGGTGTGAAGTGAGAGTCTTGTGATCAACCAGATCAAAAGCGGCTGAGAGATCTAAAAGGAGCAGAAGAGCAGGCTTGCCTTTGTCCATGATTTGGGTGATCTGATTCTTCAGATCTACCAGGGCTGTTTCTGTGCCATGTCCTTTCCGGAAGCCTGATTGCCTAGTCCCGAGGATGGAGTGGGTTTCCAGAAAGTGTTGGATTTGGCAGTGTGCAGCTTTGTCCAGTAATTTCAGCAGAAATGGCACCGTGGTTATTGGTCTGTAGTTGTTTGGTTGTAAGGGGTCGAGAGTAGGTTTTTTTAAGAGAGGCCAGACCAGGCCTCTTTGAGGTTAGCTGGGATGATGCCTGTTTTAAAGGACGTGTTGATGAATGCCGTGAAGAGTGGCGCAAAGCAGTCTGCGCAGTCTTTGACGAGTTTTGGTGGGCAAATATCGCCTTTACAGGGGGAGGGTTAGAGATTTTTTAGTAGGTTAATAACTTCTGATTCAGTGACGTCTCTGAAGGAGAAGTCAGCTATGGTGGGCTTGGGCGAGGTGGGTGGGGTGCTGGTAGGTTTAGTTTCTGTCTGTTGAGGAAGTGCCTTGCAGTGGTCTTTGATTTTCTTTTGGAGAAGGTCAATTTTGTGTAGCATGGCAGCTTGAATGCTGGTACACCAGGCTTCATCTTTGATTATTTCGTCCGGTGTATTAGGGGGGGAGATGAGCTCATTAAAAATGGTGAAGATCTCTTTGGAGTGTGATTTGGCCTTGGAGATACGTGTGTTGAAAGCGTTGGCTTTGGCATCAGTGATAGCTATCTTGTATTGGTGGGAGATTAAATTGAATTTGTTTTTGGTATTGGTGCAGGGGTCAGATTGCCAGTTTTTTAGTGCTGCTCTTTTGTGGGATCGCATTGAGTGCAGTTCTTCAGTAAACCATGAGTTGGTGTGTAGGGATTTCTTCTCTTTTTTCCAATCGAGTGGTGCTATTTCATTGATAGCTTTGGTGATGACATCTTTGTAGATGTCTGCTAGGAAATTGGGGTCATTAGCGAATGGGGGAGCTAACTCAAGGGTATTGAGGTATGGGCGCAGGTTCTCCTCTATGAGTTTTTTAGAGCTTCTGACTTGTGCAGCGCTGGCAGGGGTCAGAGATTTGTGGTTTTTGGTGATAGGAATAGAGAACTCGATGCAGTTGTGGTCAGTCCAGGGCAGTGAGGAGTTAGAGGTGATAGTGGTGAGGCAGTTATGGTCTGCAATCCAGTCAAGAATGCGGCCTTTGATGTGAGTAGGACTTTATACTTTTTGGGTGAAGCCCATGTCATTGAGTTCCTTGGTGAGAGTGGCTGCAGATTTGTCCTTAGAATCGTTGAATCCGAGATTGAGGTCTCCTAGTAGAAGGATTTTGGTGGAGCTTTTGATATTATTGCTGAGGATGTGAATGATGTTTTCCTGGGAGTCTGTGGTGATGCCTGGGGGGCGGTATAGTAGGTGAATGTTGATGGTGCTGTTGAGTGACAGTGTGAGTTTGGCCGATAGGAGGTCAGAGTTGTTCGTCGAGGCGTAACTGACAGGTCGGAGCTGGAGGTTCTCCTTGTAGATGAGGGCTACTCCACCTCCTATTCGATCTGGCCTGTCTTGTCTGAGTATGGTGAAGCCAGGTGGTAGTGCAAGTGCAACGGCGGGGCCTGATGCTTCATGTAACCATGTTTCAGTGATGGCTAATAGGTCAATGTTATTGTTGGTTATGAGGTCATGAATATCAGGTGCATGAGCTGGGAGAGATCTGACATTGAGGAGGGCACATTTGATGTGAGGTGTGAGTGGTTTGTTTGTGGAAGTGCGACTGGTGGTCGTATCTGATATGTTATGTGAGGTGTTCTCCCTAGTTGGGGCTGGATGGTAATTATTTTTCATGAATCTGGGTAACTCAATAAAGACTCATATTTTTATCAAGCCTTCTTTGGTCATTCTTCTTATTTTAGTGATCTTTTTTGTTATTTGCAAGCGTCTGTTGCCCGTCTTTGGAGACAAAAGCCTAGCCCAAACTGCCAAAGGCGAAGTGGTGTACAATCTACTTTTGTCAGGTTAACCTTCATGACAGAAATACCATTGAGCCAAGTTGAGGTACAACTTTAGGAATAGTGTCTTTGCTCCCTATTGCTCTTTTTCTGCCCTTACTAGTACATTGTTACAGTTGCATGTTTGAATGCAGAAGAGTCCGAAGTGCATTGTGAAACTTCCTCTACACCACAGCCCACTTGAAGGGACAGATACAGTCTCTGCTACTGAGAGTTTGAAGAAACAGGAATACCATTTGAAACCATCCCACCTTCAGTCCGATGCCTTCAATCCCACTTCCAGCTCACAGGCCGTTTATCATAAAGAAGACCAATAGTCCAGCACATAACAGAATGGGCTTGTGCAGCCTCTGCTACGAGTTAATCAGCATGTTTGTTTTACTGTATCTTGATTAATCCCACAACATAATCTCACAACTTTCGGTTAACGGAATGCAAACCATTGGTCAAGGATTTGACACATTAGGCTAATGCACGTGCTGTTCAAGGTTTTGTTAACTCAGTGCCCTATAGAAATGTACATAGAACTATCAGACATATCGAATAAGAAATACTCTATGCTGTAATGTAAGAATTCTAGTCTTTAATATACTCTTTGCCACATGTGGTGGCCTTGCTGCACATGGCTCTGTAAGAAAAAAATGGGATGATTAGTTAAATATCAGGAGTGATATTGATGGATGTAGGTCAGAAGTACCTGGTTTCTGAGTGCCAATCTGTTTCCTATGGGTTTGGCAGAGAGAATTGATGCTATCCACAGGGAGGAGTCTATGTTATGATGGACTAAAGTGCATTGCGTCTGGTTAGATGCTGATGTGGGAGAAGGTTAAATAGGTAAGTTTAGCCATGGTTTGCTCAGTGTTAACGGCTAGACTACAGTGTTGAGCCAGACTATGGTAATGATATCTTTGGACAGGCTGTGATCGAGCAGGTCACGCCTGCTGAAGCCACGGCTACACAGACTCCTAATCCAGTTTCTATCAGCCCCCAGGCCTTGGGGAACATAAAAACCTCAGCCAAACTACTACATAAGAATAATGATATGAAGGCCCTTAAGGCATGTCTGTTGAATACCCACTCCCTGGGTAAACATGCCTTAAGTATACACAACCTCATAATGGAGGAGGACCTCGACATCTTATTACTCACAGAGACTTGGCTTCAAGACCCCATTGGCCCGTTATGTGATAAGTGGTTCCAGAAGGGTTCACTATTCATAATAAGAATAGAGACACTGGAGTCGGTGGAGGTGTCACAATAATAGTTACTCCATACACTCCATACACTTGTTCAAGGCCTCCATCTCATGTAGTGGATGTGAAACATTACATCTCAAATTCTTACCTACACAGAATGACTGTATTAACTTTATAGTTATTTACAGACCGCCCTCCCTTAAGTTAGACTTTTGTAATGAATTAATGCAGCAGCTAAACAATGTGAAGTCTACAAACACAGCGACTTTGCTTGTAGGTGACTTTAATAGTTGGCAAGGGAATTTGCTCTAAGGATGCTTTGGCATGGTTGACATCTTTTCTATCAGACCGCAAGGAAAAAATACATTGGGGGGGGGGCAAATTCTCTTAAGCAGCCCACATTAGTTACAGGGTTCCTCATGGAGCTAGTATATCTCCCCTCCTTCTCAATTTGTAAGCAATGCATGTGCGAATTACTGGAAAGTGTTGGCGCATTATTTACAAACTACGCCGACGATACCCAATTGGTGGTTTAGCTGAAGGGTGACTATCTCAAAGACAGCGCCAACATTTCAAAACTGTACAAGAAAACTGGATGGAGGGCAACTGGATGTGCCTGAACAGTAAAAAGATGGAGATGATGATCTTCGGTTCCTGTCAAGCCCCCTCTAAGCTAAGGCCAGATTACAAATCTTTTCACATCAAGGATACATGCATACAAATGTGCGGGCAGGTGAAAACCCGGGGAATGATAATGGAGGCATCTTTGAGAGCAGAGGCGCAGGTTCATTACGTTTACAAGAATAATGCTTACTACCTCTGCCTACTTCGATCCATCCGTTCATTTCTGAATGAAAAAAACACAGTCACTATTGCTAGGGCTACCATTTTGTCTCGACTGGATTATGTAAACTCTCTTATGCTTGGGGCCACTAAGAACTGCATAGGGAGATGTCATACCATGGAAAATAATGCTGTGCGTATTATCAAAGGCAAGAAGAAAAATGAAAATATTATCATGGAAAGCAAAGCTCTACATTGGCTCAAGATCAAAGATAGGATCCAGTTTAAAACCCTGACATTAGTGCATAGGTGCTTATATGGCATGGCACTGGTATATCTCAAGAAAAGGCTCACACGATATATTCCGAACCGTGCATTGAGATAAGAGGCCCAATGCAGGATCGCAGTCCCTCCCCATAGCCAAGCAACTGGCTCGGGTACAGCTTTCTGTGTTCAGGCAGCAAAAATTGGAACAATCTACACCTGTTTCTCCAACGAGAAACATGTCATCAGGTATTTAGCAAGAATCTCAAAACTCATATTTTCAAATAGAATTCCACTCTCTGGATCATCAGGTAGCATAGGTATGAGCGCTTTTAGTCACGTTTGTTATCGCTGTGTTCTATGTTATGCGCCCCGATTCCTCCAGGCTTTCGGCGCTTTATAAGCACACAAATAGAAAATAGAAATAGAAATGAATAGGCATGTGATGGATGTGTTTGTTTAGTGTAAGGTGGTAGGATATCTTACAGAAGCCTGATGCTTGCACTTATTGCCTAATTAGCTAAATACAAAACCATTATGTTGGGACAAATTCCCAATCATTGGCACTCAGCATTAACAAATAAAGGTTAACATAGGTTACATAAAATAACGTACATGGCACACTGTTTCCCCTTTTTAGAACTTTATGGTCGGACTGTTTGAGTGCCATTTGAATTTTTGGCAGGCGCAATACCACAGGTTTAAACTGCAAAGCACTTTAGGAGAAATGTTGGTGTGGGCAGGTTTGTTGGGTTGGGGAATGTCGATGTACGGACGGCAGAGACTTGTCGGTGTGTACGCGTTTGGTCAGCCACTTGTCTAACCGTGACAGTGTTGTTATCGTTATTGTTAACTTGAGCGATATATGTGATGGCATGTCTACGTAGATGTAGCAAATCTAGGCGATCTGTACTCGGCTGGTTATGTTTAATGCGGTAATGTTGGGTAATATGCCAATATGAACATCCCTTAGTCAAACAATTAATGTGTGTATACCAAATCCACCTAAGCATTATTGATGGCTCTGCCAAAACAAACATTCTCCTTTGATTTCCTGTTAGTCGGTGCCTCAAACTGATGTATCTAATTGACAAAATACATGCAATTATGGGTTCAATTTGTGCGTTATTCGAGAAAGTAGAAAGAAAACATCTAACTTATATTTTTGCAGCGAATTAGAATAGCAGTCTCTGATAAAGAATAATGTTTGTGCGAACTATTTGAAGTTACTACCAAAACATTTAAAGTCTGCAAACACATGGTAAAAATGCAACTTTAAAATGTACTTCAAACCGGTGCAATCTAAACAAAGTCCAACACCTACCAATGGAACCTTAAATCACACTACTTTGCAAGACTTACTTTATCTATAATACTGACGTTATGTGCCTCCTCCTTAAAGCAAGTGACGTGAAGTAGAGGTGTTATTTACGCTTAATTGTGGTATGGAATTTGCTAGGAATTATAGTTTATAGTAATCTTAATGTGGGCATTTGCTTAACGAAGTAATAATCATCATTGTTATTTTTTTTGGATATATAATAATCAATAACATACATGCACACATAGTAAAATACCCAAAGCATCATGATAAAAATCACTTTCTTAAAAAACACCATTTACACCACAAGCACAATACAATATCTAGAACTCGCTACATAATAATTGCATAACAGTCTCATAAAATGGACCCATCAGACATAGCTCTTCTTTTCCAAACATAGGGGGTATTGTGAGTTTGCCACTATCCCACCGTTCCAGCAAACTAACCCTACCGTTTCCTCCGCCTGATAGCCCAGTATTACTGGGATGCTCCATGTGGCAGAAACGCCAGTAAATCCCCATTCCAATGAGTCCAAATGGGACTCCATGCAGGGGAATGCTGGAATTACTGTTACTGGTAATACCGGTGCCAGTAATTCTGGCATTTATTTGCCAGTAGGGACCTGATTTACCAGCAGCTCAGGGCTTCAGGTAAATCACTGCCCCACTGTCAAACTTGTGTTTTACTGGTCCAGTTAAATTGCTGGTGCCGTCTCATATTCGAGTTACTGCCTTAAACTGCATTGCACTGAATGCAGCACAGGTCAATAATGATCTATAATAACAGTTTGTGACAAAACTAAAATATGGGGCCATCCCATTAGAGGTTGAGAGTGGAGGTATTGGCATACCGTGGACCCTTGAAGTCAGAGATCCTTTCTAGTACTCGGCAAAGCACCATAAACCTCTACTTGAGCGCTAAACTGGAAACAGTAGTGAGACTTGGGAGATTATCAAAGCAGAATTCCATACCCACAGATCCAATGGTCTTTTTGATATATATCAGCCATTCTATCGTCTGATAGTTGCGCAAGGAAAATATATGCATCAGAAAGAAATTATAAGACAATCATCCTCCCTTTGGCACAGGGAGTACCAAAAAACTATAGGTTTAAATGACAGCATATCGGATATGAAAGCATGGCCAGTCTCAAGGTGTGTTATTAAGGCTGTAGTCGATGCCCGCACCCTCAGTAAATGGGAGAGGAAGGAATTATCCCTGCATTGATGTCCCCCAGCTTACCCGTACCTCAAAATTGGTAGTAATCTTAATCTGGTCATTGGAAAAGTTTGCAGACTTAATTTGTAGCAGTGCTATAAACATAAACGCTGGCAATTTGAAGACTTTTTATTTCATAAGCAGTAACACATTAAAAAATCAAATGAATCCCTATTTTTTCATGATTGTCAGGGCGGATGGATGGCTTTGTTTGCTGAGTTTTGTTTTTGTGAATTTAATGCAATGGACCGCATTACAAGGTTGCCGGTCCGGACACAACAGTACCAGCAAAATAACCACTACCGTTGTATCTGAATCGGCAAACTCCCAGTTGTGCCACAGGTGCCTTTCATTCTGCCAGGTCTGCCCTGGTGGAATGAAAGGCACCCGAGAGCACAGCATGCCTATAGCACCGGCACCGTTATGAACGGTGCTGCTGCTATAGGTATCCCCATACCGATTGAGCCCTATGGGGCTGAAATGGGAATGGGGATCTACCGGCACCGGCACCCGCGAAAGCCCAATTACCGGGTCCAGCAGGGCCAGAATACCCCGGTAATTGCTCATTTGCGGGTGCCGGACTTTCATGCCAGTATGGAAGTAGCCTTGCTGCTCTTACCGGCAAGGCTACATCCAAGCCCAATGTGTCTGTTAACCATTACGTAATCTGTATCCCACGTATTAAGGACAATTGGGGAGCACACTTCTTAAATCACCAATATGTTACTGCAGGAAAACTGTACTGTGACTGAGTCATTATTTAGTGCATTATTTCATGCATTTCATATTTTGTTGAGTTAATTGTTCCATGACATCAGGAGCAGATGTTGTTTGCCCATATAGTTCATGGATTAGCCCACTAATTAAAATGGATTTTGCATCTTTAGTAAACAGACCAGTTCTAATGCATTTTAAAATGTTAGCACAGGTGAGATCTGCAGACTGACGCATGTTTTGAGTTATTTCTCTGTAGTGAAAAATTTGCGAGTTTCACATTTCCAATTATGCCGACTAGGTTGACTTTTTACTGGTGTTAACTGCAGGAGGTCTCCCAAATCAACAACGTGTTTTCCTCCAAACAGTTCTTCGTAGTCGGTTTTTAGGACTGAGGTGAATTAAAGCCAACATGAGGTTGGAAACCATGCTTACCGCATCTATGAAGAGCACTTTCATATGTTTCAGAATTCTGTGTACTTCAGTTGCAGGTTCTGTTGATAATTTGTAGTTTTATAATTTGCGTTGGTGTTCTACTAGAAGGAGCAGTAGTCGTAAAGTTACCCTTCCTATGTTGTAGGCAGCTAAACCTGTGTGGACTGTTACAACAGCTGAACAGTTATTTGTTAAGTTTTGTAGAAATGTGCTCATTATTTTAATTAAGAACTTTTTCCCAGAACCAGCTTCACCACTTACATAAAGAAGCAGAGGTTTATAATTTGTACAGCTACAAGTTTTATTTTTATTTTTAAAATCATGTTCAATTTCTTCAGCGACTTCTAGATAAATGCCAACTTTTTCATCATTTAGCTGTGATTCCTGCACTAACAAGTATTCTTCAGATTGTTTGAATTTATGCATGGTATTTTCTAGCTGAGTCATGGCTATTTCTGATTCATTTTAAATCAGTTGTTCTCCAAGTGGTTCTTGACTTCCTGTAAGGGAAGGTTGACTGCCCTCAAGAGTGCCTTTATCTAGTTGAGCTTGAATTTCTTCCTCTTGTTGGCGCTCATTGACCAACATTTGTTTGTATTGTTTGAAATTGACATGTGTGATACTGCTTTTATTTTACTTTGAATGCAGCTTCAAATGAGTTGTAGTCACCTAATAATTCTTCTTCTTTTCTCTGAGGTTTAATATGTTGCTGTAAGGTCATGTAATAAAGTATGTTGCAGAAATGTAAATGATAACTTTATATGATTAATTAGCCTGGGTTTGGTAAGTTTCACTAGGCTTGCTTCACAAGAAGAGACTCAATATTTGCCAGTTGTCTCATCATTGTTTTTGTGGGATTAGCTTTAGGCTATGTCGTACAGGCACATGTTTTACAAAGCAGTACTTCCTTTTGGGTAGTAGTTGTCAATTAAATTGATTTTCTAAAATGCCCTGGCTGTTAGGATCATTTGTGGCTATTGTTTCCATCTCTTTGTAGGATTATAGCACTTTTTTTCGGGATGAAGCTGGAGCAAGGTGTAGCCAAACAATATGTTCAGATTTGTTATATAGGCTTGTACCTGTTGAATGGTTTGCAGCTTTGTAGCACCTGCCTTCTCTATGGGAGAGCATTTTTATACCGAAGCTGTACAAATTTTGTGACAGTATTTTGTCAGATGATATGTCATCCCAGAGGTTTTTCGCTCTGTTTTCTCAGCTTTGGTGAGATATGCTATGACATATCTTGCAACTGCAGTGAAAATGTCTGCAATGTATGGTATGTCTGTGTTTGCATTCCACAAGAGGGGAATGATTGCATTGCAATTATTGATGTAATTGGATGCTACATCTCTTTAAATGTTGTATGCGTTTTTAGGGGATGTGCCTTTTACACTGGGTCTAACGGAAGACATTGAGCTATTTACTTGTCCTTTTTTGCAAACTGGTCTAGGTAAATCAAAGCAACATTTGGTATAGTATTTACCTTTGTTTTTATATCTAAGTCGTCAGTATTTGCCCCCTTATTTTTTGGGAATGGTAAGATTTGTGTACATAGGTCACTATGTGTGGTTTCTGAACTAATGTTGAAGGTAATGTATTTTTCAATAAACTGTACAACAGTTACATCACTGTCATTGCCAAATTTGGGAGCATTTTTATCAACAAAAGCATGTGGCGTGTGGTGCGCCTCTAGATTGATATTCTTTTCTCCAAAAGAAGTGGTGCACTTCTCAGAGCGGACGGGTAGTTTTATTGTAGATGAAGTGTAGCATGACAATGAGGCAATGGTGAAATTTCCTTGATACATTGACTGGGTATATAGAGCAGAGTTCTCCTGAAATTTTTTTATTTATATCATCTTATTTTAGTTTGCAGTGCGTAAGAAGTCATGCAATTCATCCAATGCGTACCCTGCACAACTTAAACTAACAAACCATGTGTGTGGGCCTAGGTTCCTTAGCATTCAGCGTACATCTGCTTGATGTCAAACCCAGTATTCTTTTGTACCACGCATGTTTGCCAAGAGAATTGTGATACTTGACTGCAAAACTTAATTTTTATCTTTTATTTTTTAAACAGTTAGGTACTGGACATGTTTAAACAATTAGAGCCTGTCGTTTGATGTATGTGCAACACCATAACATAGAATTGCTAGTTCCCATTCGAACAAGAGGTGGAAAATGTATTATACATATTGTCTGAATCAGGGGTCTTCAGAATACATCATTGGCTTGATGCATTTGATATGTTTCTAATGCATCTTCAATGGTGTCTTTGGAATGTAGTGGGTGAATTGTATACTGGTCTAAAAGGTTGGCTGCAGTAATAGGATCTACATGTGTAAATTGGCCAGTTGCAGGTAAATCTTGAATTATTTCAATTATTTGAGTGGTTCTTTTAGGTTTTCCTCTATGTTTATATATTTGTAGTATTCATAATTTGTTTCTGATATTGTAGAGATTGTCTAACTTTGTTTAAGTTGACTAGTAGTTGCCAAATTATTTTTATCTTTTGTTGGTACACCATTAACTAGTACAAACAAAGATTGATCTATTGGCTGTTGTACTCCTAGAGTTTCTATGTGTTCTTTAAGACCTAATGGCAAATACACTACTTTGCTATGGATGCCCTTTAGTAACTGAGATGGGGGCACTTTGTCTGTTTTCGGTTGAAGGTGTATTATAGCTTGAAATGGGTGTACTGTTTGGACTATAATGCTCTCATACAAGTTAAGTTGTTGGAGAGCCTTTGGAAGTGGGAATATATTTTTAATGATAGCACGTGATGGCATTTGGTTATTGTCAAGCTTTGTGTTGCAGTATGTGCAAACTGTTGATGGGTTAGTTATTTTGTTTTTACTTAGTATTTATTTTATTATAAAGCTAATTGGAACCATTGGGATTGCTCAATGTCCTCTATTTTGTAATCCAAATCTACTATTTTTGTGTTGTTTTTAATCAAATGCTCAGCGACAACAGACACATACTTGGTCTGGTATTCCAGCAGATGTGCTCTGAAACTTAGCTCTTTCTTTTTTGTAGGTGTTTGTTAGGAGGTTGGTGTTTGTGAGGTTTTCAGTAAAGTTTTGTGAAGTTACTAAATGTTCTAAGGCAATTTCAGTTCCAAATTATTTACTTTGGATGTGCTCTATTTCTCAGTTGTTTGGGGGTTCCATATAGGAGAATGTTATTTAAATGTTGAAGTTCTAGAGCAGGATTATTTGTATAGTATAGTCTATGCACAAGATTCCGTATAGTGGAATGGTGTGTTGCTAACATTTTGATGTGTTGGAAGGTGCTTTTGCAAGCATTTCCTAAAATGCAGGCTAATGAATGTCCTTGAAGTTCAGTGTGGGTGCGCACTGGACAGGAGTCCATGATTTGTAAAGTTTTCATTTTATTTTTGTCTTTTAGTTTCACATTGTGATTGAGGAATTGTCGGAAAGGTTTAAAGGCGTACATCACACATTGAGCTGCATGTCCATTTGTACATTGGACATTCTTTGTTTGGATGAAAGGAACATTTGGTTGAAAGTTTGTTGGGGATGTTTTTTCGATAAGGGTTAATTTTGACATAATGGTGTCTCCTACAATGTCATACCCTCAGCCATTACTGTCTATGGCAATTATGTTTTTGTTCTTGTTCATAAGCCCATTCACATTCACAGAAGTTTGAAAAGCTATGTATATTGACATTGCACATGTTTGTAAGTACTTTTTGTAATGTATTGATTAATATAGTTAGTGGTTTTATTCTTTTTAAAATCAATATGAACAATGTTCTCTTTAGTAGAAATGTGCTGTCAATTAGAGCTTCGAGGATTAGTCTCCTGCAGTAGTTTTTAAGGGTAGATTGTGACTTTTCAACTGTTTTCATAAGACTGTGATGAACCTATTAAACTGATTAAATTCAAATCTCTCTTCATTATACATAAGGTTGTATGGGCCCAGGGGCCACACTATCTTCAACTTTGCCTCACGAAATCCTCTCCCTCTAGACCACTATGTTCCTCATGCACCAACTTTCTGTGTGTAAAGTGTTTTGCTAGACAGAGTGTAGGTGGTTGTTCACTTTCCTCAGCAGAGTCCCTCTTATGGACTAGCATCCCCCTCCCTCTGCGGCTTGAGCGGGATCTTCTCAAATTCCAGAAGCTCTTTAAGAGTTTCCTCTTTTCCTCCTCCTTCCCTTTTTCTCTCCTCTGCTAATCCCACAGTAGCGTCAGTTGGTGTCATGGGCCCTTATGCATCTTTGGGGCCCTGACCTCCCACACCAATTCACACGTGGTGGTTCACACGTACACCTCCCACAACTCCAGTCCGTGTAGACCTCAACATTCCTAAGCCCTTCATCTGTGGCTCACACATGAGCTTGGACTCCCCAGCACTTACCCCCTCTTCATTCTTCCTTCCTGCACTTCCACTAGTCTCAAAACTCACAAGGCATAGTAGGTTTGTCCCTTCTACCTTTTGCCTCCTCTGCTCTTAAACATTGTCAGGGTAATTCATGGAATTAATTTGTGATGAAAAGGGGGGGTGCAAGCATGAAAATTGCAGCGCACGCCACGCAGCCGTTTGCCGATTCATGGAATGCGCTGCGCGTGTTTTCCCCGGGATGTGCACCAAATCCGTGGGTGGCGCACACGGGCGCACACGTCACAGAATGCTGTGTGTGATATGCACAGTGAAAGCTCACAACGTGTAGCGCACACACCAAAAGGGGGCGGAACATGGGGCGGAACACGCGGAATGGGGAACAACACGTGAAAATGTAGGCATTACGGGGGAAGTACCACAGCTAAACCCTTGCAATGCCCACAGGTGCGTTAACAACATGTATTCATAGAATTGAACAGGGGAAACCCGCACACCACAAAAGACATGCTAATCCGGAAACACGTACCCCAGCAGGAAGCAGGCGTAAGCAGCCCTGTGCAGCATAAAATTGCGTGCAAAGAACAAACAAGCTCATACGCTACGATGAATATACCGTTCCTCGCAGCAGTGGTTGTGGGACACCACAGGAAGAGGAAGATAGCCAGGCCCCGCATTTTCTAACCCAGGACCAGCCTTTTTGGGATGCCTGATGACAAGGTCTATGGGAGGTACAGGTTTCCACCACAAGTAATCCTAGAACTGGTTGCTGAGTGGGAGGATGACCTCACATCACCCACCCCGTGCTCCCAAGCACTGAGTCCCTTGGAAAAGGTGCTCAATGCACTGCATTTCTTGGCTACCGGATCATTCGAGCGGACAAGTGCCATAGTTGGGGGCATCTCACAGACCATGCAGTCACGCTGCCTACACCAGGTGTTGGCGATCATGACTGCACACCCCTCAGTCCGCAGGCACATATACATGCCCAGAACACCTGCACAAAAGCAGGCCGTGGTCCATGACTTTTACGGGATGGCACACTTCCCCAAAGTGCTAGGTGCCATTGACTGCACCCATGTGGCTCTGCGTCCTCCCAGGGCCACTGAGCACATCTATTGAAACCGCAAGCACTGGCATTCCATCAACGTGCAGGTTGTATGTGATGCCAAGGGAATCATCACCTCAGTATATGCCAACTATCCGGGGTCCACCCATGATAGTTTTATATTCAGAATGTCACCCCTAATCCGGGACCTGGAAGCTGGGAGGCATGGCAACACATGGCTCATTGGTGAGTACAAATGCCTCTGCACATGCATGCATGTTAGACACTGAGAAATGGGAAAACCCAACTAATGACAACCATTATCACCTCCCCAAGGAACAGTGCCTACACTCTGAGCACCTACATGATGACGCCAATACGGAACCCCACCACATCACCTGAGGTAAGATACAACACAGCCCATATTGCAACCAGGGGCATAGTGGAGCGCACATTGGGAGTGCTGAAGTCACATTTTCGCTCCCTTGACCGCTTTGGTGGCCAGCTACCATATGCGCCCCCAGTAGTGTGCAGGATCATAGTGGCAGCATGTGTCCTGCACAATGTTGCAACCCGGCGGGGCCTTCCGTTGGACATGGTGGTGCCCCCACATCCACAACCACATGCACGGCTGCTGTGCATGGGAGGGGAAGGGAATGTGGTGAGGCAGCCCATGCCCAAATTTGTGGCAAATGTATTCACCTAAACTCCCACCCCAGTGGAGTGCACATAAACCTGGCACATACCAGCTGACAACTGATGATGATGACAAAAGGGACAGTCAACTGTCACAACCATACCACCCTGAGATTTGAATTCTGGAAGTGCTACATTGTGTGCATCCCTAGCTACTTAAACAGACACAGATGCTGTGTCAGTAAAAGGTACACATTCATGCAGCATGAAGGACTACCCCCTTGTAAAATAGTACACCCAAATAGTGGCATGTCACCCAACCCCTCCCTAACGCCATCTCAGCTACCCAACACACCATGGCATGGCATGCTATGTGAAAGCAACCAAATGAATGCACAACACATGACACAAGTGTCACGAAGTGCACCGCCCCAAATGGAAACACGCCAGAGACAATTACCTCTCACTAATGAAAAAGAAACAACACACATGAACACATACTCAACAGCAAGACAAAGCATCAGTACAGGACCCAACAGTGGCAATGTATGACAGTAACCAATGACAATATTGCAAGTGTTACAACCTGAAAAAGGCAGCACATCAACCCTTTCAATCTCCAGTGTGTTGCTGGTAGGTAAATGTGGCAGTGTACTGCATACAATATGAACTGCATCTGCGATGGAGACAGGCTTGTTAAGACATGAAGAATCTACATGCAAATATGCAAAATGTCCTGTATGTAATACAATATACAAATCAACCATGCAGTTGAGAAATCATCACCAATCCCCACTAGGGGTGTATACACATTTTGGACTACAGACTGCCCACACAACTTATGGGAGCGCAATGCCTCTGTGTAAGTTACTGTCACTTGGTCACACCCTTGCGAGCCCATGGAAAGGGGAAGCAGGAGTGGCATATGTGTCAGGAACCCAAGTTTCAAACCCAAATACAGGACAAGCCTGCATGTGCCCAGCTGGAACACACAGTGGATGCCTACAGGAGCCACACAAAGCAACACACTGTAACATGGATGTAGAATCTGAAAGAAAATAGTCATCAACAAAAAAGGAAATGTTACTTAAAAAAATTATAATAAAAAAAGGAAAATGCAAAGAAAAAAAACAAATCAAATTAAAAATAGAAATTTAAAATACTAATTAAAATGAGAAAAATTATAAAATTAAAAAGAAAATGAAAAAATCAAATGAAACATGAAAAGAAAATGAAAATAATAAATTGAAAAAATGAAAATCAAAAAATGAAAATAAATAAATTATAATCATACATTTCTAATCTGATTCAAATATGAGAAAAAACAAAACTGTCAAAAATAAAAATTAAAAATCAAAATCAAAAATGGCCATGTGTCGACCAAGAGGAGGGGTGACACCCAGGAGGGGGGAGGATCAGGGTGCACCCCAACACCCACATGCGTGCATGTTAAGAAAAAAAAAAACCTCCATTGGCTCATGGCCTGCACGGCTACCCTATAGTGGGAGAACTGCTGTTGCTGTCATCACCCTCTGGTGGTACATTAGGAGGTATGCGTGGTATGGGAGGCAGACCACGCAAAGCCCTGGCATGCTCCTCCATGGCAGCAAGCATGCGGGTCTGAAAGGTTTGGTTCTGCAGGATGATGATCTGGAGATCCCCATGCAGCACCTCAGGGGTAGCACATACTTCTGCCTGCAAGGCCTCACCGGTTGCCTGGAGCTCAGCTGAGATTGTGTGTGTTAGCTGCTCCAGCTGCTGTTCTGACCTTGTACTCTCGGACACCTCAAGTGCACCCAGAGTATCTCTGAGGAACCTGTGTTCTAACCTCAGGGCATCCCTGTGGCCCTGTGACTCTGCAGATATGGCTGTGCGCCGAGTCTCTAGTTCAGCACGTCGGTCCCTGTTTGCCACAATCACACTTTGTAAGGGAAGAGAGTTCGACACTCTCTCCCGAACCACAGAAGCCAAATTAGTCGACCCTTCCCACTGTGGTTGGCACTGGTACCTGATATAGATATACACAGGACACCACCTGGCAGCCAATGGGGGGAAGAGGGATTAGGGAGAGGTTGTGGATAGGGTGGGGGAATGAGGAACACCGGAAAGAGGGTAAGGAAATACCTAGTTTGGATAGGGCTGGCGAAACACAGGGTAAAACCTAACCTATACAACCCTGTCATACATATTCAGATACGTGATACCTGTAGAACTAACACATACACACATAATGCGAACAATTCCTGATCAACATGAACACATCACAAACACTTTGCCATAAGCGAGATGAAACAAACAAATGGGAAGTTTCCTAGCATGATAAGACACACACATGGCCCCTTGGGCAAGCATAAGCAACAGAACATAAAACACATGTAGTAGTAGAGTCTAGTTAACAGCACTAGTTTTGCTAACACACATAACTTCCTGATTCCAGGATCTGTTGTATCTTAATCAACAATGACTCGTGGCACTGGCCCCTTTGCAGTCGAGCATTCGTAATTACACAAGTTCCATCAAAGGTGCTTATGACCCAACAACTAGACATAAGCCCCATCTCCCTAGACCGCCATGGAAATGCATTAGTCTGCCTGTCAAGGACTGTTATATATCACAGTTCCCTCCTGTACTTATCTTTAGTCCAGGAGCCCCACGGGACTACCCGGACGATGAGAACTTCAGCAGAAAGGGGCGAGCCGGCAGCGTGTCTGTCCTCCTGCCGAAACGCTAGTCCTCCAACCGTCAGCATAACAGTGCACTGGGCGCACCACAAACTCCTGCTTCCTCCGACAGCATAACGCCTAGCAAACCAAAATAAGCTGCACCTGTCTGGCGCCGTTGCCGGTTAATAAGCTGTGAGTAATCAGAGACAGCTGGCAATGCGCGCGCAACTCAGGACTACAGGCGGCCTCTAATGCTGCTGGGAAATGTAGTCTTTGCTTCCCCAGCTCTCCAATGCACTTCATTGTGCATAATGTAACACTCCCCGTCTGCCCCATCCTCTATTCCTGACAGTACACCTCCTCTCCCAGGGCTCTTCCCAGGGCCAGGTTTATCCAGATAGTGCAAATGAAATTGTGTCACCAACCTGGGGGCATGCACAGCTCCTGCAGGTTCCCAAGAACAATCCTCAGGGCCATAACCTTCCCATTGAAATAAATACCATAATTTCTTGTGTCTTCTTCTGGAGTTCATGATCCGTTTTACTTCATATTCTTTCTGACCTTCCTTAATCACAGCCGGCGGTCATTTCGTAGTCATTCCCGGAGCTGCGGGTTTAAGTAAAGACACATGGAACACCGGGTGTATGGGTAAAGTTTTTGGCAAACATAATTTCATTGCTGTGGGAGACACACATTTTATCACCTCTTATGGTCCAATAAATCTAGGCATGAACTTACGCGACCCCACCAATGATAAATTCCTTGTTGACAGCCAAACCCTATCTCCAACTTGATACTTGGGACTCTCCTGCCTTTGTTTGTCCGCTTGTTTCTTGTAGGCCATTTTAGCCCGTTCCAGATTTTAACGTGCTTTCTGTCTGATCTCAAGAAGCAACTGTTTATGCTCCTGTAACACCAGAATTTGTTCCATCTCTGGCAAATGTTCCGGTATCATGTTCTGTTCATGGCCATACAAACAGTCATTAGGTACCATCCCCAAAGAGGCATGTTGGGTATTATTATATGTAAATTCCACCAAACATAGTGCTTGCACCCAGGATTCCATGCTATCTCCTAAATAACACCTCAAATATTGCTCAAGGGTCTGATTTACCCGTTCTGTTTGCTCATCTGTTTGCGGGTGGTAACTTGTGGACAGGGCACACTCAATTCCCAACATCCTACAGAAAGCACGCCAAAATCTTGAAGTAAACTGAGGCCCTCTGTCAGATACAATACTCTTCGGAAGACCATGCAACCTCACCACATGTTGAAGAAATAATTCTGCTAATTTGCCTGCCCCCGGTATCCCTATGCATGGAATAAAATGGGCTTACTTAGACAGATAATCTACCACCACCCAAATGGTATCAAACTGATTGTCAGGGGGAAGATCTGTAATAAAATCCATAGAAATGCGAATCCATGATTTTTCTGGAGTAGGTAACGGTTGTACCAAACCCCTCTTCTTGACATGCTATGTCTTGTTGCACACACATGTTTCACATTTTGACACAAACACTCCCACATCCTTCGTAATTCAGGCCACCAGAAATATTTTTCCAACATAATTTGCATCTTTCTTTTACCAGACTGTCCTGCTAACGGAGAGTTATGACACCAGTACAACGCCTTATGT
Organism: Ambystoma mexicanum; assembly: GCF_040938575.1. Classification (NCBI taxonomy): domain Eukaryota; kingdom Metazoa; phylum Chordata; class Amphibia; order Caudata; family Ambystomatidae; genus Ambystoma; species Ambystoma mexicanum. The sequence goes on from NC_090934.1 coordinate 623,869,593, forward strand.
TGTAACTCCTTAGTAGGCAAATACAATCGTCCCTTATGATAAGGCAACCCCTCCCGCACTGTTCTGGCAGGATGACTGTCTCGCCATTTCTGGATTTGTGGAGAAGGTAGAATTTTCTCCACTTGATCAACCAATTTCTTTGTAATAGTACCAATGACCTTTTCAGGAGAAATAATCGCTTTTACTTCCACTACCACATTCTCTGAATTCTGTTGTCTAGATAATGCATCCACCTTCCCAGTCTTGCTTCCTAGCCTGAAGGTTACAATAAAGTCAAACTCATTTAAATACTGGGACCAGCAGAGTTGTCTGGGACTGAGTGTTTGAGCAGTCTTAAAATATTGCAGATTTTTGTGATCTGTGACTACTACCACCTGATGTCTTGCCCCTAACAGGTATTGCCTCCACTCAAGAAAGGCAGCTTGAAAAGCCAACAATTCCTTGTCGGTGTTGGAATAATTTTGCTCACAACTGGCTAATTTCCTTGATTAAAAAACCATTGGATGCCATACTCCTTCCTAATTTTTCTGTGATAAAATGGCTCCTAACGCTACATTCCTCACATCAGTCTCCACCTGAAATTGCCTCTCTATATCTGGATGTTTCAAGACCGGAGCGGTAGTAAATGCAACCTTTAATTCTTGAAATGCTTTCTCTGCCTCTTGATTCCAGTCAAAGCGCACTGCTTTCCTAAGTAACCGTGTAATCGGGGCTACTATCTTTGAGAAATTGCTAATGAAACGTCTGTAGAAATTGGCAAATCCTAAAAAGGATTGTATGTCCTTTATGCACTGGCGGGAAGGCCATTCTGTCACTGCCCTCACCTTTTTAGGGTTCATAACAATGCCACCGGGTGTAAGGATGAAGCCTAAACACTCAACCTGAGTCGTGTGAAAATTACATTTCTCTAACTTCACACACAACTGGTACTCCTGCAACCTCTGTAGCACTGCCCTCACATCTTTTACATGTTGCGCGTGAGAAGATGAATAAATCAAAATGTTGTCTAAATAGACAATAACAAACACATCAAGGAAATCTCTCAATACTTCCTGCATGAAAAACTGAAATGCTGCTGGAGCATTGCACACTCCGAAAGGCATGACAAGATACACAAACAAACCAAACTTGGTACGAAATGCAGTCTTCCACTCATCACCCCCTTTCACTCTTATCAAATGGTATGCTCCCCTTAAGTCCAACTTGGTATAACTTGTAGCTGACCTCACCTGATCTAACAAAACTGAAATTAATGGTAAAGGAAACCTTTTTTTCACTGTGACCTTATTTAAGGACCGGTAATCAATGCACGTTCGCAATGTTCTCTCCTTTTTGGGGACAAAAAACGATGGCGATGATACAGGGGAGGTAGAATGCCTAATAAACCCTTTCTCCAGCATCTCATCCAGATACTCTCTTAGGTAATGATTTTCCTTTTCAGTAAGGGCGGAGATCCGACTGCAAGGCAACTTAGCCCCTGTCTCTAATTCAATCACACAATCATAGGATCAGTGTGGCGGTAACTTTTCTGCCCTTCTCTTATCAAATACCTTGCTAAATTCCTGGTACTGCAGAGGAATTACTGGTCCTATGGCCCCCACCACCTGATCTACTTGGCCCTTATCTGCTAACAAAGCCGCAGGACTCACCTTTGACACCATGTGGGACTGACACCCTTCTCCTCAAACAACACTATCTGTTTTTCACAGTCAATCCTTGGATTGTGTTGTATTAACCAAGGCATTCCTAAAATTACACCAAACTGAGGAGCCGCTGTCAAATCGAAAGTAATCTCTTCACTGTGGCCTGATTCACATACCATCTGCAAGACTTCTGTCTGTTTCTGTATGGGCCCAGACACTAAGGGAGACCCATCTACAGACTGTACTCCTTCCACCCGTTGCTTGTCCTGTACAGGCAATCCCAACTGCTCTGCCAATGTAATATCAACAAAGTTACCAGTGGCCCCTGAATCCACCATCGCCCACACCACCTGCTTGGTCATGGCAAAAAATAGAGTCTCTAAAATGTATAAATGGGATGTCTTACTCCCTACGGTATTTGCAACCCACCTCGGGAACCTTGATTCCTTCGGACCTGTCACCTTTGTTCCTTCTAACGCCGGCCCATCTCTTTTACTGTTTCCCTCTTGCTTCGCTCTCCCCCAGCCATCTTCTGCGGGGGTATTGAGGCATGTGCGAATAAAATGACCTGACTGCCCACAATATAGACACAAATTGTTAGTTTTCCGTTGCTCCTTTTCGGCAGCGGACAACGGTCCTCTTATACTTCCAATCTGCATTGGTTCCACCTCACTAGCCCTTCCACCCCTACTCCGATCTAATCTTACAAAAGGTACTGGATCCAGTCTTTTCTTGTCTCCTTTTGTTTCACTCATTCGATGATCTACTGTAATGCAAGATCTATCATGGCCGTACAATTACTTGGTTGAGGCTCTACCTGCGCAATTGCATCTTTCAACTCCTCCCGTAGACCATGATAAAACAGTACTGTTTGTTTTGCTTCTGGCCAATCGGTCTCAATCACCAATCTATTGAACTTTGTCACGTATGTTACCAGATCGTGTGATCCCTGTCGTAATCCTAGTAACTCCTTATCTTGTGCGAGTGATACTTATCGCCTATCAAACAATCTGCCAAACTCAGCCAAAAACCCATCCCAATTGTATAAAAATGGATCGTCCTTTTGAACCAGTGGCATAGCCCATGCTGCTGCATCTCCTGTCAAATATGAGATTACAAAAGCTGTTCTAGTCTGAACGGTCTCAAATGCTGTAGGTTTACACAAAATGGAGTCTATATTGAGTGATAAACATCATATATTTCCGAGGATCCCCCGAAAACCGTTCGGGAGCTGCCAACGGTACACTACTGGGAGGCTGAACAATTACCGTGGAATTTCTACTATAAATGCTCCCATTGCAGGATTTGCACTGGTCCCTTCCAATGGAGTCCATTGAGCAACTAGGCTCTGGACTTGAGCCTTTAACATAACATATTCTTGCCTCGCCTGAGCTAATTCCACCTGAATCTCTTGCAGAACCTTTAGCATGTCGGCAAAAGGCAGATGAGTCGCTTCCATTTGGCTTGGGTGGTTGTGAGTATCCCAATATGGGGGCAGCATATTATGTCACAATCACACTTTGTAAGGGAAGAGAGTTTGACACTCTCTCCCGAACCACAGAAGCCGAATGAGTCGACCCCTCCCACCGTGGTTGGCACTGGTACCTGATATAGAGATACACAGGACACCACGTGGCAGCCAATGGGGGAAGAGGGATTAGGGAGAGGTTGTGGATAGGGTGGGGGAATGAGGAACACCGGAAAGAGGGTAAGGAAATACCTAGTTTGGATAGGACTGGGGAAACACAGGGTAAAACCTAACCTATACAACCCTGTCATACATATTCAGATACGTGATACCTGTAGAACTGACACATACACACATAACGCAAATATTTCCTGATCAACCTGCCTCCTAATCCTGCCTAATACATGTATATGGAAATTCAACATGAACACATCACGAACACTTTGCCATAAGCAAGATGAAACAAACAAATGGGAAGTTTCCCAGCATGATAAGACACACACATGGCCCCTTGGGCAAGCATAAGCAAAAGAACGTAAAACACATGTAGTAGTAGACTCTAGTTAACAGCACTAGTTTTGCTAACATACATAACTTCCAGATTCCAGGATCTGTTGTATCTTAATCAACAATGACTCATGGCACTGGCCCCTTTGCAGTCGAGCGTTTGTAATTACACAAGTTGCATCAAAGGTGCTTATAACCCAACAACTAGACATAAGCCCCATCTCCCAAGATCGCCATGGAAATGCATTAGTCTGTCTGTCCAGGAATGTAATATATCACAGTTCCCTCCCGTACTTATCTTTAGTCCGGGAGCCCCACGGGACTACCCGGATGATGAGAACCTCTGCAGAAAGGGGCGAGCCGGCAGCATGTCTCTCCTCCTGCCGAAACGCTAGTCCTCCAACCGTCAGCATAACAGTGTGCTGGGTGCACCCCAAACTCCTGCTTCCTCCGACAGCATAACGCCTAGCAAACCAAAATAAGCTACACTGCGACAGCCATTTCTCCACCTTTCTCCCCCTCGATCTGTGGCATTATTGTGCGATTCAGAAGAGGGAAGTGTCGTTAGAAAGGGGAGACTGTCCCCTTTCCAACTACATCATATTTGAAGCATTGCTGGGCGCGGATCGAACACAGATCTCTCGATCCGCGCCCAGTAATGCCACTAGACCACCATGGATCTGTTTGTGAAGTGGTGGGGTGAGGGGGCCACTTACAATGTAACCAGCCCTCTTGCCCCCTGGCCTCCAAAGCATGGGGCAGCACATGTTGCCCCCCCAGGGAAGGGGCAAAAAAATAAAAAATAAACAGGAAAAAAATTGTGAATTTGGGGGTGGGAGGACACTAAACCACCAGTGATCTAGTATAATGAAAAAGTGGTGGCCCTCTCCCCCCACCCCAAGTGGATGGGGCACCTCATGGAGCCCTCCCTGGGGGAAGATTTCTGCCCCTAGGAAAGGGTACATGAGATGCCTCCCATCCATTTGGGGTCTGGGCGAGAGGCCACCAGAAATATTGGCACAGCCCCCCGCCCCCAAGCTGGGGGCAGATTGGCATACTCATGTGCCCATATGCCTCTAGGGAAGGGGCAAAACATTTTTTTTTTAAATCCTTGATTGGGGGACACTAAACCACCAGTGATCATGCATAATGAAAAGGGAAGTGGTCATCTGCCCCCACCCATTTAGGGTGGGGGAGAGGCCACCAGAAATATTGGCACAGCCCCCTCCCCCCAAGCCTGGGGCAGATGAGGACACTTTGTGAAAACAAAAACATTTAAAAATAAATACAAATTGTATATTTGGTGGGGGGTACCCTAAACCACCAGAGATATAGGGAATAAAAGGGGTTAGCCCTCCCCCTGACCCCAAATGGATGGGGGGTCTCATGTAGCCCTCGCTGGGGGCTGATTGCTAGTGCAATCTTGCAATCTGCCCCCAGGAAGGGGCTCATGTGTTTTTACTGGGGGGGTGAGGGTCAGTAGACCACCAGGGATGGATTTAAAGGCGGGCCGTGATCAGAGAGTATTAGTTATGATTTGTTTTTGCTGGGTTGACCATAGGTATCTGTTTGCTGGATTTATAGGATTTTTTTTTCACCTGGTAAGAGTGTGAGCCTTTTTTCCCACTCTTACATGTGTTTTTGCTGTGTGTGTTTAACATTTTTGTGTTCATAGACTTTGGAGCCTCACCTGCTCCACAGGCATCATCTTTTTACTGTCTGTTACAAAGCACCTTCAGTGCAGTGACACAGGGTTGTCTTTTAGACTTCCCAACTCAGACTCCATTTTTCTGGGACTGACTACTGTCTCCCAGAACACATAAAGTTGCCATTAACTTTATTAGCCTCTGTAAAACCACAGACCCAGTACAAAACATCTTACATGGAATACTGGAAAGGGTTAATACTTATCCCTTTTTGCCTGTTTCTCTTGGAGCATTGTTTCGCTCCCTTTCATCAAGACTTGGCTGGTGGCAGTGGTAACTACTCTATTTTTCCTACTGTGGTTATCTTAAATAACCTTGGTATTGTTTTACGCTATCTTGGTAGCCTCGAACTGAAATTCGCTAGACAATATATGTTTTATTACGGTTCCTGCTGGGTTTATTCGCCATTTCTTTTTGTAAAAGTCTTTCTCGTGTTTTACTCTGCACGCCAAACCAGCTTTGATTCCTTTGTTCACTGTCTTTTCATGGGCTTCTACGCAGAAGCCCTCCTCAGGTGCCTGTATGTCCGGGGGACAGGATGTGAGGGATGTTTTTAGGACTCCTTGCACAGGGTATCCTTGGAGACCCATGTCGCACTCTGAAATGATTGGCTGTGGTGACTGTCCCGGCGGGACAGCCACCCTGCTCTGTGATTGACAGCAAGGATGTCTGAATGGGGGAAAACTGCATAAAAAGCAGGTCTTGGGGTCTGGAAAGGATAGTCGCCACTGGAACAAAAGATCCGACGAGGAGCTGATGGAAGAGGACCCCTACCACGACTGAACTGCCCGGTGAAGCCCTGCAGGATTCTTCTTCCCTGAGCTGGTGGGACCAACCAGGTCACCCACACTGCAAGCCAGGACTCCCTCCTGTAGTCGAATTCGCTGTACAGAGCTACAGTGGGCCGGATTGCCAGGAAGGTCGGACCCTGCTTGGGTTTTAAGGAGCGCACCTTTTATTCGTTGCTGTGCTCTGCTGCTAGTTTCTTCCCTGGGTAGTGCAGGACCCTCCAGTCTTCCTACTTCGTGTCAGTCCGACAGTCGCTTCAGGAACCTTGAGCCTGCAGGAACTACCAGGAACGACTGCCTCAGCTACAGCTTCTTCTCCATTTAAAGGTACTGTGCAAATCCGGTTGTGCATTTCGTTCAGCCACGATGAAGGTGTGTGAAACCTTTCGCCAATTCGAATGCTTGTCCTTCTCTTCTCTTTAAACAAACTTTTCTGCTGACCAACTTCGTCCGGAACTCTTGGTAAAGACTTAACCGCGAACTACCCTGAACTGTGCGATCTTGAGCAAAAGACCTTTGTCCTATTGACTTTGGCCCTAAGCCTATTTGATTTGATTCCATCACTGTAGTTCTTCTTTCTAGATAACACTGCTTACTTACCTGTTGGTGCTGCTCAATTTTAGCCTAACTTTGTTTTTCCCTCCCTTTTTAAATTGCTGGAGTGCCATTTTGCTCACACTTCGTTTTGAGTTTAAACTTGTCCAGAATCTATTCGGAGTGGTGTGATGTATTGGTAATGTGATTTTTCAACTGCTTTACTTTAGTGAAATGTTATACAACTGATGTGTAAATAAATGTATGTTCTTTTACTCAGAAACCTTGAGTCAGGGTTTGTTTGAATCATAGTAATTGCTGTCCTTTGTGTAACTATTTGATACTGCTCACTTACTCTTGAGATAAGTCTGGCTGATCAGCCATCGCTACCACTTTTACTGTGTAGTACAGGTTTGTACCAAACGTGAATTTGTACTGTCACTTGTAGTCTTAATTGTGTGTGGTGTTCCCAAAGGGTACTGCATATCATTCTGCCTAACAGTATCAAATGTTTTTTGTTTTGTTTACAGTGTTTGCAACAAGAGCAGCTGCAACGTTATGAGTACAGTTTTTTTTTCTTTCTAGTGTTAGGGCCCATTGTCAGTGGGGCGGGTGGAACTTGGGCTGGATGGGAGTGGGAGTGGACCATCTGGGGAGGTATTTTGGTGGGCTGGGACACAATTGCAGGGTCAGGACACAAATTGTCCCCCATGCCAGCATAACATTGGTGTTTCCCTGGCAGCGGCTGTCTCCCATGTGGGTTGACAGCCCGCAAACCCAGGCGGCGCCTCCGGCTGTGCTGTGTTACAGATGTCACATCCAGGGAGGAATGGGGATCCTGCCAGAGCTCCTTGGAACTGCCGCTTGACTTGGGGCCGGTCGACCCTCATGGGAGACAAGGAGCCCAAGTCTGGAGGCATCACCTCTGAACATCCTGGAGTTCTGGCTGGCCTGGGTTACAGCATTTCCCTCAGGGAAATGACAGGGACCCTGCCGAGGCTCCCTGGAACTGTTGCTGGGCCTGAGGATGGTCAACCCACATGGGAGGCAGCCACCTAAGGCCAGAGACATCGCGCCCCACCTTCCTGGAGCTCTGGATGTCCTGCATTACAGCTTCTCCCTCTGGGAAAGTACAGGGACACTGCTGAGTCTCCCTGGGACTGCCGCTGTGCTTGGAGGTGGTTTACCCACATGGGAGACGGATGCCCAAGGCCAGGACATCACCCCTGACCATCCTGGAGCTCCGACTGGGCTTTGTTACAGAATTTCACTCCGGGAAGTGATGGGGACACTGCAGGTGCTCCCTGCGACTGCCGCTGCACTTGGCTGTGGGCATCAGTTTCCCAAGTGGGTGTACCGTTCCAAAGCACATCGGCAGTGCCAGGGATACAATGGCAGGGTCCCCTTCCCTCCCCAGGGGGAAATTCTATAATGCAGCCCAGCCGGCACTCCAGGATGGGCGGGAGTGATGTCCCTGGCCTTGGGTGGCTGTCTCCCATGTGTTTTGACCATCCCCAAGTGTAGCGGCAGTCCCAGGGAGCACCAGCAGGGTCCCCGACCTTTCCCAGAGGGAGAAGCTGCAGCGCAGGCCAGCCAGAGCTCCAGGATAGTCGGGGTTAATGTCCCTGGCCTTGGTGGGCTATCTCCCATATGGGGCGACCATCCTCAAGTTCAGCGGCTGTCCCAGGGAGCCCCAGCAGAGTCCCCATCGCTTCCACGAGGGGAATTCTGTAATGCAGCCGAGCCAGAACCCCAGGATTTATCAGGGATGATGTCTCTGGCCTTGGGTGGCTGTCTCCCATATAGGTTGACCGTCCCTAAGTCCTGTGGCAGTTCTGTAGGGTCCCCATTCTTCCCCGGATGGAAAGGATTTAATGCAGCCCAGCTAGAACTCCAGGCTGGGCATGGGGATGGTTGACCCACATGGAAGACGGGTGCCCAAGGCCAGGTACATCACCCCCGACCATCCTGGAAGTCTGGCTGGGATGTGTTACAGAATCTACATCCGGGAAGGGAGCCCCGGCACCCTGGGATGGATGCTGCCCTTGGGGATGGTCAACCCACATGGAAGATGGGTGCCCAAGGCCAGATACTTGATCTCCAACCATCCTGGTATTCTGGCCTGGCCTGTGTTACAGCTTCTCCTTCCGGGAAAGGACAGGGACTGTCCTAGGCTTCTTGGGAACCACTGCTGGGCATGGGGACGTTCAACCCACATGGGAGTCAGCTGCCCAAGTCCAGGTACATTACCCCTGACCATCCTGGAGTGCTGGCTGCGCTGCGTTGCAGAATTTCCCTTGGGGGAGGAAAGGGGACCCAGCCAGGGCTCCCTGCAGCTGCCGCTGTGGTTGGGGACGGTACACCGACATGGTAAAAGGATGTCCAAGACTGAGGACATCACCTCCAACCGTCCTGGTGTTCTGGCTGGGCTGCGTTACAAATGTTCCCTTCGCGGAGGTATTGGCACACTGAAGTAAAGAAATAGGAAAAACGGAAATACAATTAGAAGCACTTTTTGTGAAAGTTAGAAAAAGTAATTAACTTCAGTAAAATCATTGTTATAAAACCAAAGAATTAAAACAAATATTTTTTTTTAAGTCAAAAAGAGAAAAAAAATTATTTTAAGGGACACCATTTTTGAACGAGATTGCAATTATCCCACCACGCACCTGATATTTTCCAGATGTCAGCAGACTACAGAACTGTCCATGGACAATGCATGCTGCAAAGGGCCCTGTGAAGTTTTTTTCAGTTCTATTTTTTTACTGTAAAAGTTTTTTTCATTTTGAATTTTGTTTGGCTTTTTGGTTTTTTTCAGGAGCGGCATGGAGGGAAGGGGCACCAATCACAACGACGGAGGGGCAGGTTGACAGGGGAAGATGTTGAGCGGACCTTAAATTTAAAGGAGGGCAGTGTTTTTTGTGCTCCTTGACCACGACCTCAAAAGCACTACTAAACTGCTCCCCCCTACAGATCGGTGCTTCGCAGTACAAACATAGCACTGTGACCCTCGAAAGGTAAGCACCAACAGCGTTCTGTATGGACAGCGAGGTGCCCGCTGGGATCCTCTGCCCCAAACGAGCATTCTTTGTTGTGATAGGAGCAATCGAGGAAGAAGGGGTAGAGGCTGTCAACCTACTTTTCCCTGAAAAAGGAACTGCCTTTTTCAGAGCACCTGGGTGGTTGGATCTTGAGTGGCGGTGCATGTAGGTGGTGCCGTAGGAGTACAACAATGGTTTTCCATTACTGAGTACAACTTTGCAGTCAGTGCATCTCACCTTGACTGCCCGAGCCTTTGGTACACGCCCTACAGTGGTGAAAAACCACCACACCCAGGACTCTTACTGGAGATAGGGACTTATGGATCTCATCCATATCTTTGTGCCTGTTCCCTTCTCCAAGCCTTCCAGGTTGTTGTGATGGTGATGGTGGTTGTGGCCCCTGGAAAGGAGTGCTGGCAATGAGTGAAGACATTGGTGCAAATAAAGGTGGTCTGCAAAGCAGGTGTCACTCCAGATGCTCTCTCCTGGATAGCCAGATTGAGAATGAGGAAAAGTAATGGGTGGGTCCCTTCAGAGAAGCTGTTTGCGGACCGTGCGACTGTCCGCAGACTACCGAGTTGAAAATAGGCCTTGGAAAGTTGTAAAAAGTTGTCAGATCAACTCAGATTGGGTCTAGGAGCTCTGGAAAGGTAAACTTCCAACTTCAAACCCCATAGATTGCCCAGAAATGTAGTTTTAAACTGTCTGCAATGACACACACTGTTCGCGGACATGTCGTCACGCTGCATGGGTGCGGTCACATGATGATGTCTGGGGGACATCCACTGCCATGATGGCCGTCCGCGGGCACCTAACGGTGGGATTGCAGGGCACATGCACGTGGCTGTCCATAGAACAGGTGCTCTGTCGCAAACTAATTAAAAGTGTGCCATGTGAAATAAGACATATGCAAGCAGCTTAGGCTATCCGGGGGCACCTACGTTCTGAGAACGGACACCCCTGACCATCCATGGTGTCCGTCCTCAAAATGGAACTGCCCCAGGAGAGTTGCATTGTCTGTGGACTATTAATTGTGCTTTTAAAAACAAATATGACAGAACAATATTCAAGATATTTATAGCATAATAAATAGATGTATTTATGAAAGGGATGGAGTATCAGAATGGGAAACATAAATGGGAGAATTTGGAATTTCTGTACAATAATAATCAGGGGAGGAAGGGAGTGAAGTTTCATCAAAGCCTCTTTCATTTATATTTTGGGAATGTGATGGGGATGATTGCTGGGGTCAAGGGGGACAGGTGCAAAAAAGACAGTGATAATCACCATTTTTAATAACATGATTTATCCAATTTTGCAGACAACGGGTCCCATTATAAGCTTGCCGGTCCGGTAACAATGATACCAGTAAGCTTGCCGGTACCGTTGTTACCAGACCGACAAGCTACGAGGTCTGCTCGCGGGTGTCTTTTTGCCCACTAGGTTTTACCTGGCGGGTGGACTGACACCCGTGTGCAGACCGTGTCGGATGCACGGGCACCTATTTTCCGGCGCCTGGAAATGGGCAATTACTGGGTCCACCGGGCCGTAATGCCCCGGTAATTGCCCATTACCGGGCACTGGGAAAAAATAATTCCGGCGGCAGCCGTGCTGGTTTTACAGGCACGGCTACCGTCGGTCTCATAATGAGGCCCAACTTCATGATTTCATTATTTACAGTTCCGGATAGAGATTGTCATTGGGATTCTTGGGATGCTCCATTATTAAAATGGGGTGTTGTTTCTTCATGTAAACTATGTACTATAATAAAAGAAGAAATAATTATTTTATTGAGGTCTGTAGAAATTACATTATTTCTTTATATTAAAAGATGTATTGTTTACCATTAGAGATGTTATCATCACTCATTTCTTCTGTTGGAAAGTTTTCTTCCAACCACTCAAGAGTTTTTGTCATTTCTGTTCAAATGAAAAAATTGTAATATTTGCTTATAAGAAATGTTTACATAATGAATGGTAATAATAAAGAAAGAAATACAGTGTACTTACTGTTTGGTTAGAGATTGTTTTTGAACAAGCGCTTGGTGTATGTGAGTTTCTATGAACAGTTCTTCTGAAGTGATAATATGAGGGGTACAGTTATGGTTTATGCTTGGTGCATTCCATTATATTGTGTGTTATAAATAACACATAATTTCTATATTTTGAAGTAATCATTTGTACAGAAAGGTATATTTGGGTGCAGTAAACATAGGTAATCTTTTTTTATGTATCTGTGTTTTTTGGTTGATGGGTAGAACATTTTCTGTTCTCCCCTGTGCTTCTGGGGTTTGTGAATGGGGCCTTCTGTCCGCAGCCTACTGTTCTGTCCGCTGACTGTGCAGTTGCTACATTGGGGGTGAGTAGAAATATGAGGAACCCATAGCAATGTAAGGGTGCACTGGTAAAAACCTATGAAATTCAGTGAAAAAACGTCGTTAAAGGAACATTATGGTTAAGTTGCACTAATAAAAACCAATAACATTCAGTGAAAATACTTTGTTAAAGGGACGTTATGGGTAAGTTGCACTAATACAAACCTATGAAATTCAGTGACAAAACATTGTTAAAGGGCAATTATGGTTACAAGTAAAATCGAAAACCCCCCAAAATTTGCTAGTTATGGTAAACTAAGCAACCATAACTGGCGCCACCACCGTGCACTTCTAAGACTAACAAATGTCATTGATGACATCACTGATGAAATCACATATACCATTAATTTTGATTAACAATCCCTAGAAGGGGTTGTGTTTATAATTTGGTAACAAGATGTTAGGAGTGATCGGGTGACCTATCATGAACTACTTAGGGCCTCATTATGACCCTGGCGCTCCCAGATTGAAGGGGTTCGGTATAGCACCGGCCCCCTTCATTCCAGGAGCGCCGATTACAAGCTTCCCATTGCGGGACCAAGATCGCATGCCTGGTAAAACCAGGCGTGCTTTCCGGGTCCCGCGAGGGGAAGAGGGCAGCAATAACGGGCCAGATGTAATCTGCCCATTATTACCTCCCTCCCCATTCCCATTGAGCCCTATGGGGATCAAATGGGAATGGGGAAGGGTTCCTGCATGGAGGACGTACCGGGTCCTCCTATCTCGGAGTAACACGGTTAAGTCCCCATTGCAAGAACCCGGTAATGGAGAACGGAACGGTGGCAGCCGTTCTCGTAATGAGGCCCTTAATCTATTAAAGAATGTACTCATTTAAACAAAACATGATATTGGATTGTTTTTGTTAATATATGAACCAAATCATACATACACATAGGCAATGGCTGCAGCATGCACCGGAGAAGTACAATATTTTTTATCTGGTAATTTTGCATAGTAAAATAATGACTGCTACTGTATCACAGTTTTGAGTAATGTTAAACATGGAATCAATAGCTAACAATTAAAGACTTACTACACATTTGTGTTAGTATAAATAATACATATGAAGACCCAGAATGCATACAAATCAGAAGCACATACAGGGAAAATAAGTAAGGAAGAAAGAAACAACAGCACCAGAAAATTTCAGTAACATTAAAGTTCATCTTCATGTGTACAAATGAATTGTGTGTTTGAGGCCTGTTTATTGCCCTGTGTAGTTGCACCATGACCTGAGACCAAACCCTAAGTAAAGTACTTTAAGAACATATGACAGGGTTAACGTCTGAATATATAGCACCTTTTAAATTTTCATATTCTGACAGTCAGTGTACAAAACGGCCTGGCTTACATGTGTCAGTGAACAAAAACAAGTGGCCCAGATGTGTGATGTCATCAGAGATGTCATCAATGACATTTCTGATGTCATCTTTGATGTCATGGGTGTTAGGCTTAGCAGTGCACGGTGGTGGTGTGAGTTATTCTTGCTTAGCTTACCATAACTGGTGAATTTCTGGGGGGTTTCGGTTTTTCTTGTAACCATAATGTCCCTTTAAAAAAGCTTTTACACTGAATTTCATAGGTTTTTATCAGTGCAACTTAACCATAACGTCCTTTTGACAAAACGTGTCCACTGAATTTAAATATACACAGCTATAGTTTGAACATTATAGCTGCAGTGAAAAACAAAACCACAAAGTCGCCCTTCATGTTTCCTAAAATATCCAAATTAGTCATAACGTGATCATAAAAAATCCTAATGAAACTATAAATGAGCCACCGCCATGCACTGATCATGATGTCTCAAGTGCTGCTTGACAGGGAAATGTGGCTTTTCTAAAATCATCTTCGTATTTTTTGTATGCTTCGTTTGCCCATCATCAAGCCCAATGGCCAATTTGACATGGCAATGGCCCACAACTATGACCTGGCACTTCCAACCAAGCTAGGTTCTTTGCAGCTATGCTTCTAAAAATATATATTATGTAAAATATGAAATACCTCATGCTGTCTGTTACAGTCGTATGTACAATGACAGTCACAATCAATATCGAATTGGAAAACAAAATACTTGCTCTCGTGCTCTCACCTGAACACTGGTCACGTTTTAAATTGGAATATACTTTATTTCAACATATCCGAAGAGCAAGCTTCGAAGGTACTAGCATATCGAGGAGATGTATTTCCCAGATGTGTGCTGTACTCCTCTTCACGTTAGATATCCAGCATGTCTCTTATTAAGGGCACGGCTGCCGCTGGAGTTGCATTTTTTTCGGCACCCGCAGATGGGACAGAACCGGGTCACGCCGAGCTCGGCGGACCCGGTAATTGCCCATTTGTGGGTGCCGGAATCAAGGGCCTCCGGATCCCCATTCTGCCCTATAGGGCTGAAATGGGATGGGGAGTTTGGATGCACCAGCACATACAGAGTTGTGCCAGTGCATCCGATGTGCTCGGCTCGCGGGTGCCGTTACACCCGCGAGATAAAACCTGTTCGGTGAAACGGCACCCGTGAGCAGAGCACATAGTATGGCGGTCCGGGCACTATGGCACCGGCATGCTTACCGGTTTCATAGTTCCCTTCAAATGAACTGCTCAGTAAGGTCACTGGGTCTCATTACGAGTTTGCCGTTCCGGTAACAACGGTGCCATTAAGGTACCGGCACCGTTGTTACCGGACCGGCAAACTACGAGTTGTGCTCGCGGGTGCCTTTCTGCCAGCCAGGTCTGACCTGGTGGGCAGACCGGCACCCGCGAGCACAACTCAACGGATGCACCGGCACCATTCATGAATGGTGCCGGTGCATCCGACCTCCCTATTCGCATTGAGCCCTGTGGGGCTCAAATGGGAATGGGAAGTAATGGGTACCGGCACCCGGCAATGGGTAATTACCGGGTCCGCTGGGGTCGGCATAACCCAGTAATTGCCCATTGCCGGGTGCCGGTAATTTCACTAGTTTGGTGGCAGCCGGCTACTGCCAAACTCGTAAGGAGGCCATTGTATTGGTAGAAAGGGGATGACTGGATGCACAGCTGTCACAACCCCTCCCCACCTTTCTGTAAGAGGTTGCAGTGGGTCTCATCATGAGGTTGGAGGTATCCTTGCCGGTAAGAGCGACAAGGCTACCTCCATTCTGGCATGAAAGTCCGACACCCACGAATGGCCAATTAGCTGGGTATTCTGACCCTGCCAGACCCGGTAATTGCCCTTTCGCTGGTGCCGGTAGATCCCCATTCCCATTTCAGCCCCATAGGGCCCAATGGGAATGGGGATGCCTGTAGCACCGGCACCGTTCATAATGGTGCCGGTACTACAGGCATGTTGTGCTCCCAGGTGCCTTTCATTCCGCCAGGGCAGACCTGGCGGAAGGAAAGGCTACTGCGGCACAACTCAGAGTTTGCCAGTCCAGGCACAACGGTGCCGGTAAACTTACTGGTACTGTTGTGTCCAAACCGGCAACCTTATAATGAGGCCAGGTGACAAGATTGGAGTGTTGAGTCCATAAAGTAACATTTAGCTTGTATAGTTCAGAGTAAAACAAGTATTAATATACAAATAGAATCAGCCTCATCATGAGTTGGGCGGTATTACCGCCGGGATACCGCCACCCTGTCCGGTGCTATTAGAGCCGGATCAAGTGTTGAGTGATAATGGGATTTTTTCTGGCGCATTTACCCCCAGCTGTGTAATTTATTAAAGCCCTTGTAATAAAATATTAGTATGGAAAATGTCACCTCCTAATAAACAGGGTTCAGAATTCAACCACTGAGGTGTCTTTCTCCAACTAAGAGAAATATTGAATCATTATTTGCTCATGGGATAGTATAGTCAGACCTGTTATAGTCAGATCTGTAAAGTAAAGTGGGGTGGGAGAATGGAATGTGTGTAGATCCAGGATTAACTAGAGTCTGTGCATGTATGATTCCTGGTTGTGCTTTGTTGTGTACACTATATGCTTATTGTTTCCAGATGGGCAGGGTTCAGTGTTTGTGCTTTTGGGTGTTGGAGGCTATTGGGGTTTGTGAGTTGGTTACAGTGATGTGTGGTTTTGGTCTCTGGATATTGTGCAGCTATGCTATTGTTTTCTTTTTGTATGGCATTCACCTTTGCATTGGCTTCAGGCTAGAATTGGATTGGTGGGATGAGACTACTGGGAAGGAAATAGATTAGTATGGTAGAAATTATAGTGTAATGGACTAGCTGTCACTGGGGTGGGTCATTATCTAGAGGGGCTGGGTGTTGTTTAGGAGTTATTGGTATTCCTGGGTCCTGTTGAACTGTTATGCAAACTTGTGTGCATGTGTCTTGAAACATCGGTCCGAGAATTGAGGAGTGTTTGGTTGTAGAGATCTTTGCAGTTCTGTACCTCAGGGCTAGAGTTTCAATGCCTTTGTGGATGTGGTTTGGGCATTGTATGGGGTTGGAGGAGCCTGCCCATTGTTTTGACATTGTATGGGGTGATTGCTGTATGGGTGTTGTTCATCTGTTTTTATCTCAGGAATAAAATAACCAGATTTTAAGTAATTTCCGGGAGATTAGGTGGTCTTTCATCGTCCCTTCGGGATCAAGTTCCATAGTTTGGCTATGAGAATAGAGAAAGCAGTTTCTCCGAATGTACTTTTCTCAAAATGTCTTATTTCTGTTTGTAGGTTAGTGCTAGAACTTAAGGTTCTTCTGGTTTGGTATTGGGTGATTTTTGCTTGGGCGAATTTGGCTCCTTGTCTGTGTTGCGATGTATTGGCAATGCAGAGGGATTTGAAATTGATTATTTTCTTGACTGGTAGCCAATGTAGAATATTCAGGGCTGGGGTGATCTCTTCAATTTAGTTGCAGGAGTAGTCTTGCCGCTGTGTTTTGGATGTGTTGTAGTTTTTTGGTGGAGTGTACAGGCATTCCTAGGTAGAAGCCATTTGCATTGTCTATTCTTGATAATATCAATGAGATGATAACGAGGTACAGTGTGGGAAGATGATGCAAGGGAGGATCCCTCTTATTAGTCAAAAGATGGTTGAAATATTTTGTTGCTATTGATTTGACCTGTGGTTCCAGGGTAAGACCACTGTCCATGAGTATTCCCAGGTTTTTTGTCACTGTTGATGATTCAGGTTGAGTTCCCATACTCGAGGGACAGGTGAGAGATGTCTATGTTAGGTTGTTGTCTCATGGGCTTATCATTATTTCTGTTTTGGGTGGATTTACTTTAAGGTTGTTGTTTTCCATCCATGTGTTCATATCGGGAGGCATTTATTGAGGGCATTATCAGGGTTGTTGTTGGTAGTTATATTGAAAATGAGTTGGGTATCATCTGGGAAGTTGTAGGATGTTAGTCAACGAGTTTGTATGAGCTTCATTAGGGGGGCCATGTACATATTGACGAGAAGGCTTTATCCTTGTCGTATGTCCGTGGTGACGTTTCTAGTGTTTGATATGAACTGAGGGTGGTGGGTTCTTTCAGTTCTGTTCATGAGGAAATCTTTCAGCCATTGAAGTGCCGTGCTTTGAATGCCTGCTTCTTCCAAGCTATTGATTAATGTTGTGTGTTTGACTGAATCAAAGGCAGCCGATGTCCAGTAGTATGAGGCAAGATTGGGTGTTGTTGTCTGCATTCATCTTTAGGTTGTCCCATATAGAGAGGAGTGATGATTCAGTTTCTCTCATCAGTCTGAAACCAACCTGGGATTGGTGAATTAATCTGTTGGATTCGAGCAGTTCTTTGTACAAGTGGCTCTCTAAGATTTTTGCAGGATCGAGTAGGTTTGATATAGGTCTGTAGTCCTTGGGTTCATTGGTTTTTCCTGCCTCATTATTCAGAGTGGTTTAATATAGGCCAATTTTGTATAATTTTGGTACTATTCCAGAGTTCACAGATAGGTTCATTAGAAGTCGGGTATAAAGGACTAGTGCTTCATGGGCGAGTAGCTGTTTGTAGATATCCGTTGGGCATGGGTTGCTGGGGGATACGGTCTGTTTGGTTTATTTCAGTAGGTTGCTGAAGGTTTCCTCCCTAATTGGTTTGAATTGGGTGAATGTTGCGCTGGTTATTGGGGATCTGGTTTCTGGAAGGATGTTGTTAGTGGTCCTACTGGATGCCTGTATAGCTTGCTGGATGTAGCATATTTTTTCTCTAAGGTGGTCCGCGATACTGTCACATAACATTTGCGAGGATACAGTATTAGAACTGCATGAGGTTGGGTTTTATATATCCTTGATAATTCTGTACATTTCCATTTGGGGGTTTGTTGCCAATTGGATTCTTGTGGCGTAATGTGCTTTCCTGGCTTTAAAGACTGACAATCTGTATACATACATTTGTGTTTGGTAGTTATTTTTGTCCAGTCTTGCAGTTTTACTTCATGTCTTTTCTAGTTTACAGGTTATTTTCTTGAGTTCTCAGAGTTCCTCTGTTAACCATCTGGCCACTACCTTTTTCAGTGTGGGGTTAAACATTTTTAAGCGTACCAATTGGTCTAATCCATCTGTGATCCAGGTGTGAAGGTTCTTTTCAACAGTGTCTGGTGTCGTTTCATGTAGTTGGGAGGAATTGGGTTTGGTGGTTTCTAGTAGTTGGGTTATAGTTTCTACCTGTAGAACATTACATCAAGGGTGGGTCCAGCTCTGTGGTGGGCCCGTTCACCATTTCTTTGAGATGGAGAATTTTCAGGAGTGTGCCGATGGAGTTAGATTTTGTTTTGTTTTCTCTTTCAAACCAAACGTAGAATGATGATGTTGAAATGATTTATGGCTAGGTTGGCTATGGCATTAGTGAATTTTGGGGCCAAGTTAGGATTGTAGGTGGGCATTCTCTAGATAAGAATGAAGAGTAGGTTGGAATGTTCGCTGAGTTTGAGGTTGACTAAGAATGATTTGCAGTTTCCTATGTCTTTTAAAGGTAAATATATGGAGCTGATTTGTTTTTTTTCATGCCACGGCAGTTCCTCCTCCTCATCTGCCTTCTCTGTTATATTGTATTAGTTTATAGTTGCCGGCTATGGCTTCAGGAGCGATTACTTTATAGTTGTCTGATAGCCATGTTTCTGTGAGGAAGAGGGCATCAATGCTGCCTTCACTTACAAGGTCGTACATTTCCATTTGGTGTTTTGCCATATATAGAACATTGAGCAGGCTACAGTGTGCCATGTGTGCTTTGGATGACACATTTTTTGATGCTTTTCCTGGTGGTCCAGTGGGGGTGCGGTGCGTGCGTTCGTTGTCTACCAGTTTGGTTGGGTTGGTTGTTTCTTGATGTTTGTCTAGATCCTCTGTGCCTTTGTTGAGGTGTTCCACGGGCTGTCACACATGAAATGAAAAATCATGACAGAGTGAGAAATTACCCTGTCATGACTTGCACCTCTCCCCTGAGACTTTTTCCAAAGGCGCAGGGGGAAGACCCTCATTTTAGGGCATTTAAATGCCTGAAACGTCCTCTTATTTGTGCAAATTTGCAAAGGGCATCTAGGTTGCGCTCATTGAGATGACCCTTGTGAATATGGCTTCTCCTATTTTTGGCTCAATTGAGGAGATGCGCTAGCACATCTCACTTGCGTCAAAAAGGTTTTGAGAATCTGACCCATTGAATTTTTCTAATGACACACCCTTGGCATTATGTCACATATACGCCAATACTATTGTTTTAGAGTTCAGCTAGGGCAAAATGGCACATGAGGAGGCACACAAAGGTTGTAGGTGTTGTTTGGTTATTTGACCACCCATTGACTGCCCATGGCAATGCTAACCTCTATGGCCAATTCCACCCAGTTCCTGCCCGTGCCTAGCCAAAACGCCTCCTCATGGGACCTCTTTGAGCTTGCTTTAATCAAGCCTTACCATCAAAATTTTGCCCTCGATGTGCCTGCCAATGTTTTTTCAAAGCAGTCTTCTGAGAGTTAATTACGTAATTTGAGTTAATTACAAATCAATTAAATTGCCAGAAGTTTGGATTTATTGCCTGAACACAGACTCTCTTTCCACACACCTTGCACTGTTTCTCATATGGAAATGTATTGAACCTTGCTTTAAGGATAATTCATCAAGAGGAAAGTACTATATCATGGAAAAGAGGAAGTATGGTCTATAAACTAAATCAAATGTTTTAAATTATGTGATAAGTTAATTTTGCAAACATTAGTAAAAGGTTTGAATTATGTGCATTATATATATGATGCTGTATGTACTAATATATGTGTAAAAAATGTCTTAACCAAGTCTGCCTTCAGCCACTCGATTTATAAGCACTGTGTGTTTCCTTCATCGAAATCCTATGAAAAACAATGTTGGCTTCTGTATAAGTATTTGGCATTTGTCAAGCACTACTCTTAAATGCCCAGGTATTCACACAGTTTTTCACCTGCTGCTATCAATGGGCAGTTAATACCACAACAGCAGTGCCTGGCAAGTGCCTTTCCCATGCCTACACAAATGCCAATGCAGGTTTTTCATTTTGGCCGAACGTTGGTAAAGCGGAACCTCTTTAAAAAGTCTGAGAATGCATTTATTTAATTAAAAGGACACACATTCTGAGATGGGGTCAACATTAACAAACTCCTTTAATTGTAATGTACGAAGCAGGCACAGCATATGCCCAAGTATGCTTTGGCAATAAACATGCCAGAACTTCATAAACAGCACTGCCCATCACTCCATATGCACCCCATGCAGCACGGCACATACACACCACTTTCAAGTACATCTAAGAAAAGACAGAATCATATTGCTCTGCAATATTCATAAAGATATAATGGATCTGGTAGAAATACAAGCAATAGCAAAATAATTTGCTATGGATTCTACAGGATGCAAAGATGCAAACAAGTGTAATATATCAAAGCCTCCTACAACAATTACACTGAGAGCTTCAACAAGATGAAGAGTACTTTGTTTAGTCCCTGCTGTTAAGATCTCCAATGTTTGAAACTTCGTTTTAGTAGTCCACAAATACTTTATTTCTAACACT
The DNA here is from genome assembly GCF_040938575.1 of Ambystoma mexicanum. Taxonomy (NCBI): domain Eukaryota; kingdom Metazoa; phylum Chordata; class Amphibia; order Caudata; family Ambystomatidae; genus Ambystoma; species Ambystoma mexicanum. The sequence continues at coordinate 623,890,605 of NC_090934.1, forward strand.
GTTTTGCTGAACATTTATTTATAATGAGCTTTAAGTATTGTGCTTTTGATGAGAAATCTGCAACTTTTTGGAAGTGTGACTGTGTTTTGAAAACTATCATTATTTGTTTTTCTTTTGTAAAAATAAATCTAAGAACAAAAAACACATATCTTTAAAGGGCTTTAAGGATTGCCACTCGGCCCTCTGGCGGTTTGGTTTGGGATATGTTGTGTCTTTAGCAAAGTCCCAAAGGTGTCCCCTGTCCCCCCCAGATTTGATGTGCCTCCTACGCCCCTTCGACCATCCCTTATAAATACTGAAAAAAATGCAGTGCAACCATGTTTGAAAAAATGCCTAATGCAATCACACAGCTGGATATCAGGCTGCTGGTGGAACCTGTGCCTGACAATACAGTATTAAACACAACATTAGGAGTAATGAGGCCGAGATATAGCTGCATTTAAATGATGTTTGTCAGCAGTGCAATGATTTAAGCTGCTATCCTCGTGATACTCCATCTTTCTCTAGCTAAAAGGGCAAGCTTTGCCGGTTGTGACATTAAGTGTCTGATGAATGGCCTCACCGGTAGGCTTCTGATACAATGATGGATCATTTCCAGCCATAACCTCGGGGAAATCAATGGGTCCAACCTTTCTCATTTACATTCATTACATGAAAACCTATGGATCAATTCAATCTGCATGTTTAGGGGAGAAATGGAGCTGCCTGATATAACATTATGGTATAAGGCGGTTATTGGAACCACACAAAACCTACAGGGATCATATTCCTGGCCCTGGCCCAGAGGAATACCTGGGGATGGATGTAGTGATGGAGGCAGGCAGAAAGAGAGGAGGATCGTGAATGAGTTCATGAATGTGTGACATTATATTTCTAAGGATCCACATAAATAAAGAATACTTCTTTAAAAACGAATTAGCTCTGAATGAAATCTGTGAAATCTGTGAATTAACAAGCGATAAGTCCGAAAAGTCAGCAGTGGTTATAGTAAAGAAGCAGTCATACAAGCGCGACCCCCAAAGTCAACACTTGCGTCCCCCACTATTCTTGCTTTACATAAAAAAAAAAAATCATTTGCATCCACAGCTGAAGCAATGACAGGTATGTCGCGTTCCTTTCTTTTGGTATTCACTCATTTGAGTGGTAATTGATTTCAGCGCTCTAAGGGCATTGTTTTTTACTTTTCCTTTTATAAAACGAAACTGAGGATTTAATTATGGTCCATACATTTGTATTGTTTGTTCGCAAACATACGGCTTTGAGTTCTTGGATACGATCTCTCTCGTTAGTAGCAGCTTTGTTCAAATGAATGAAGTATGTGCCCTGGAAACTGTACACCCATCACCCCAGTGGGTTGGACAATTTCCCCACCATCCAAGCCTTGAGGGGAGACATGATTGTTTTCGAGAATGAGGAGTGGAAGATGCCAAACTGTGAGTGGTGACGTGTGGCAAGCTTGGGTGGCACCGGAAAGCAGCAGTACTCTAGACGTAGGTGGGAAAATGGGGGGGCTGGCATCCCAAATCCTGAACCAAGTTTGAGGGGACATTCGCAAATCCGGAAATAGAAAATAAATGACATTGAGATCTCTCTCATATTCGATTTGAATGGGAAGTGCGAGACCAGGATCCTAATGTACAGAAGAAATTGCCAACAGCATGCAAATGTGATAGCGTGAGCATGAACATAGCATGGTGCAAATATGTTGCTCTGGGAGTCGGTTCAAAGAAGTAATAGCGCCCGACACACCCACAACATGCCTTGTGTCTAATGAACATAGCACCATAGAAGTACTTTGTGCTGCAATTTGAACTGTGACATTTGCCGGGCAAATGGCAAAGAAGGAATCCAGGATTACTAACCAACAATCACCATTACTCCCACTCCTACAAATAAGCGCCCCCAGTCTACATGAAGCCTGCAGCCACTCTTCCATGCCCCAGAACCCTGACCAATCTGCTCCCGCTATTCTACATTACTCCTGCGCCCTCTCTTCCTTGTTCCAGAACCATGGCAATCTTCGCCCCCAATTCCACTTTACGCCTGCACCCATTTCTGCTAGTCCTAGAACCCCGGCCAGTCTCCACCCCCAATTCCACATTATGCTTGCACTTGCTCTTCCTTATCCCAGAACCGCAACCAATCTGTGTCCCCCATTCCACATTATGCCTGCACGCACATTTCCATTCCCAGAACCCTGACCAGTCAGCAGCCCTCAATTCCACATCACACCTGCCCCCACTCTTCCTTACTCCAGAACCCTGACCAATCTGTGTCCCACAATTCCACATTATGCCTGCACCCACTTTTCCTCGACCCAGACCTCAACCAATCTGCGCTCCCCCAAGTCCACATTATACATGCGCCCATTGTACTTGTCCCAGAACCCCTACCAATCTTTGCCCCACATTTCTACATTATGCCTCTACCCACCCTTCCTCGTCCCAGAACCCTGACAAATCTGCACCCCACAATTCCAAATTATGCCTGCACCGACTCTTCCTCGTCTGAGAACCCTGACTAATCTGCACTCCATCATTCTACATCACTCTACACCCACAGTCCTACCCACATTGCTTAAAATAAAAAGGTGCACACCCACTCTTCATGTTGATAGTTCTTACCCTAACAAGATGGCCCTTGACATACAAACAACACAAATACACATTAACCTAAAGCGCACACTTTCGTTGTACAGTACCAATACCACATCTTGTGTGAAATGTGCAATGCTGAGTCACATCCTTTTCAATCAGCTTGCTACAAAGGACCATGATGAAGCTCAAGCCAAACTAAGTAGTCCTCCTCCACTCCCAGGTCATGTTCCTACAACACTCTCTAGGCAACAGGTGATTGTATGTCCCTTCCTTAACTATTGCATTTGGGAACACAACAAGCAAGTCTCACACTGCTGTACACATCTTGTTGGCAGGAGAACACACAGAACTGTATGCTGGCCCAAAATCAAGATCATGTGTGAAAAGAGCAAAGTCACAAACACAACATTGATTGATTGTGCTGTGACACTGTGGCCATTGGCCCTTCTGGTAAAATACTCTTCATGTGAGGTGGAGAGCCCATCCAATCAGAAGTATCCAACAGCCATTTTGAACATGCACAATGCTTTGAAGCTATATCTGTTGTTGAAGTATGAGCACATCCACATGAACATGAAAGTGGCAAAGAGCCACCTAAACTGCTGTGGTAGCATAAAGGAACACCATGTAGAAGAAATAGAAACCTGCAGAAGTGCCTGGGTAGCGGTGAATGAACTGTCTCCAGAATCATTCAATATCTCAGCACTGAAGAACATACACCCAGACTCCTAAACAAGTGTTTACAATGCCTCTACAAATACAAAGCGTTTAAAAATCCTTTTTCAAAAAGGTCTACCCACAGTGCCCCCACACTAGACACACAGTTATAAACCTAAATATCCACTACTGATACATTGAAAGAAAACATGCAATGCCTTTGGACCATAGATGGCATCATTCAACCATCATTTGCTACCCACACCCTAGCAATTCACCCCTCCCATCAAGTGACATTCATGCCCACACGGCCATATGGGCAAATAATTGAAAGTAAGGCCATATTGGCTCTGACAAATAACTCCCACCATGAATCAACACCCTGGAAAACGTGTACAAAAGAAGTGCAATCCCCCCACCAAATCCTGCATAGTTGACACACTCACCCATGCACACCATGTCCATAAAAGAGCCTTATGACAATATGTCAAAGCACGGAAGGAGTTAAGTAACCAATGTGTTGGATAAACAAGTGGAAATGATGCAACTGTCAACATTTCACCTGCCTACATTAATCAATGTCCACATATGAACAATGGCCATTAAGCCATCATACAAAACATCACACTGACCAGAAGTATGCACACAAGTCTCCCTGCAAATAGGCCGGTACACTATGAGCCACACCATCCAAAAAAACACAATTTCCAACAATATGTTGTCACTAGCTGTTGTTTCCGCATTGAGCTGCAGATGCTGGAAGAGCAACACAGAGAAGAGGGTGGAGAGGATTGGAGGAGGTGGAGGAGGAGACACCATGTAAAGCAAGCGCTCATAGCCCAAGTCAGGTCCACACCCTGGACCTTGACTGACAAGCAGCTAATCGTCCTGTACCGGCTGAACAGGGAGACCATATCTGAGCTGCTCACCCTGATCCAGGATGACATAGAGTGCAGGATCAACATCAGTACAGCCTTACCCCCGCTTCTGGAGAGTGTTTTGGTTCTTCATTTCTTGGCAATGGGCACCTTTGTGGATACAAAAATTAGTAAGTCCATGCACATGTTGTAGCAAGATGAATCCTGTAGAGCCCCAGAGTAGAAAAGGGAGATTACGTGCGACTAGGCAGTGTTGCAAAATTTGTTTTCTTTTTAACCAGATGTCAAATTCCAAGAAGAAGGGAAGGGCAGAGGGTGGTAAAGGCCTGGCTAGACAGATACACAATAGTCATGAACAGCACAAGTGAATTCCCCGAAGAGGGCCCTTGAGATGCAGATAAGGGCGTAATGACTGTGCAGTTTTAGGCTTATCAGCTCACCCCAGGATTGTGATTACGAAGTACTCTTCTGCACGAAGGAGGGATGGGGGAGGAAGATTACGTGACTAACTGCAATGCTTATGTAAACTCCTATTCTGTGCACGTGCTACAGATTGGAACCAATGATATTTGAAAATGTATATAAACCATGCAGACCTAATGCTTATCAGCTCACTTCCCCGTTCTCTCAAGGACTCTGAAGTCATGCCCTTCCGCGGAAGATTGACAAATAAACCTTTATGACTTGACTAGCCGTCTGAATCTCTTTGGAGTGGGGTCCCCTTTGACAGAAGTGGAGTGAGCGAAAGTGTACCCCCATTTACTGATGACCACGAAGGGGCCCAAAGGTGTGGCAGCCCTTCACTGGGTGAGGCCTTCCAGGGCGAGGCTGGAGGAGTAATGGTATCGGGGCCCCAACGAATGAAGAAGCACCATTGACTGCACAAACGCGTTACCCTTCCTCCGCCAGCCCCGCCGGACGACAGGACAGCAGGCTGCAGCCCTTTGGGTCCAGCAGACTTTGAGGTTGAAGACCCCACAGCAGGTGAGTGATTTAGGGATACGGTTGGTAAGGCCGTTAAAGAAAGGAGTATCAGTTATATGGTACGTATTAGTCTGAGATCTGTTATGTAGATCGTTCATGAAAAGGGTAATTAATGGATGAAATGAATATGTTTAAGTAAGGACTGGTCCGCTAAAAGGAATTAGTAGCATATATGTTGATTATTTAAGGTTTAAGGATCATGGGAAACTTGACTTCCCGTGGGAGGGGAATAGCGCAGCCACATTATGCCCCTCTCGAGGGAACTCCGGCATTTGAAATGCTGATCAAATGTGGGTTGAATTCGCATTTGTTCCTAAAACAATGGGTAGAATACACAAAAGGGTTGCTTGAACACAAGTGGATGGAACATGGAACATTTGACTTTGATGCTATAGCGACCGTAGGAATAGAACTGGCAAAACGAAGAATCCGTCCGGCTCAGTTTGAGGCTATAAGATTGTGGCGGGTAGAGGCGATTAGGAGGAAAAATGCACAGAATAAAAATGAGAGAAAGCAGCAGAAGTGGTCTGCAAATCAGATAGCGAGGGAGTTAGACAATAAGGAAATACAGGAGAAGTGTGAGCAAATGGATAGACATATTTAGATAAAGGAAAGTGGAGGTATGTACCCATCCGTACCGGCGCCCCGCTATGAGGACATAGCATGGGAAGCCGAAATAATTACAAATGACTTATTATTCCCGGGGGCCTCTGCCCCGGCTATAATAACTAGAGCCGTGGAAGAGGGTGAGTACCCCGTAAAGTATGGTGCGGATCTCACTGATGTAGGTTTAACAAGGACCACCCAGATAGGTGAGGAACGGTGAAAGGAGCTGAATACCATAGCAAACCATATATATAAGGAAAGGATAGGAGACGAGGTTAAGAACATGCTGGGAAGACTAAGGCCTGTGGAATTTAATCAAGTAGCTAGAACTCTAGTTGAAGATTATGATTATAAAAAGAGACAATGTGGGGTAAGTGATGATCTCACCGGGAGTTACTGTGATGCTACAAAGGTAATAGACATAGCCCATACTAATAAACAGTTGTGGGAGTACATGGAAGTTATCATTACAGAAATATACCTAGGGGAACAAAGGCAGGATCAACAAATGAAAGAAAACATAGAGAAACGGGCTGACAGGAAGAAGAGGTTAGAAGAAGCCCGGCCATTAGGCAGGGATTTGGCAGACAGAATAGAGAAATGCGCAATTAATGAATCAGTCACCAAAGCAGGGGAAGAAATAATGACCCATAACTGGGCAGAACAATTGGCATGCCTCCAGCATCTGTTTAACGACACTCAAGACTTGATTGAAAAGGAAGGGCAAGAGGAAAAATATGATTTGACAGGAACGGAAACTTTCTTAAGAGCTGAGGTAAGTTTGGATGTGGATCTGAACGCTAAGCCCCAGCAAAGCAAAAGAAAGGGGCAGTTCAACAAGGTCTTGAAAGCCTTTGTAGAACTGAAATCTAGAGCTACACAGGAAGAAGGAAATAACCACAAGAAAAGTTTCCCACTATGAGAATGTCAGACCACTCCAGGTAATAACCCCAATAATGAGCCAGTAAAGACCTATGTATATGTTCCCTTAACCCGTATGGAATTTATGCAAATAACTAAAGGTATACCTGACCCACGAATAGACTCTGCTGGGTTTTACAAGGAGATGAGGAAACTATTTAGGCCAGGCCAGTATACAGTAGAAGATGTGGATAATATCATGATGGCATTAGTCCCTGAAGAAATATGGGTACCCTTTAGGCAGAGAAATGATTTAGGAATAATATGGAAAACCATAGAAGACGATGACAATGGCAGGAAACCCCAAGAACCCCTATCTCTCAATGTAAAAGGGCATTGGTTACGGGTATTAAAAGCTCTTGAGGAGATATTAAAACCCCAAGATGTGAACGTGGAGAAATTAGCTGCAGTGACGCAAGGACCCGCTGAGGATGTTGCAGTTTATTTCCTGAGATTTGAGGCAGCGTTCAAAGCTAACAGTGGATTGGACTTAGTGATTCAAACAGGCCAGAGATATTTTGCTGGGAGTTTCGTGGAAGGATTACACGCTCCTATTCAGAAAGGTTTGAGGATTGCTGAGTCTACCTGGCAGTCGAGGTCACCAAAAGATATACTAGAAATGGCGCAATATTACGAGCATAGTGAACAAGTAAAAACCCAGACAAAGACGCGGGCAAAAAAAGGAACTTAAAAATAGGGTATTAATGCAGCAGCTACAGCAGGGCTCCCAAGGGTTTAGGGGTAACCAGCAGAACGGAAATCGACAATTGAACGCTAGAGGCATGGGCGGAGGGCAGGTAAGTACATATTCATGGACCGGCCCAAAATGTTTGTGCCTTCTGTAAAAAAACAGGTCACTGGAAAAACCAGTGTCTGGAAAGTGTAGGACGAGGGAGGGGCATCCCAGGAGGAGGACCAGGGCAGACCATGCAACAGCAAGGGATGGCACCAGAACTTCTCCCCACCAGGGCCAAACGTGTTTGATGAGGGGGTAAGGCAAATAGCACAGTTTGAATAGTGTGAAAGTTCGGACTGCATGCTATTTGGGGAAAGACCAGAGAAGTTTCAAGACCCGTCTAGTGGGCTGTTGTGAAAGGGCCGAGGTGGAGCTGGGGGAGCAGTGTTTGTGCCAGTCGATCAGAGGGGTCCATATGTGTCTGTGCGACTGGGACAGCATCCTGTAGTGAAATGTTTTGTGGATACTGATGCTGCAAACAGCTCGGTAGATATTAAAACCGTCCCCTCAGCGCCACTATCGGGAACAAGTAAAACATCCATTGGGTTTGGCGGAGAACCCATAGTGACCCTAGTAAGTAAGGAGATAGAGGCAGAGGTGGAAGGAGTGAAATGGAGCAATGGGTGGTTGCTGACAGATAAATGTCCAGAAAACTTATTGGGAATTGATGCATTAAAAGCATTATACACAACCATCTATTTTTCTCCAAGTGGAGTGTGTATGACCATAAATGACCCAGGTAACCACATTGTAATGGCGCTCAGTCAGCCTCTACCAGTGGAATTGCAGGAACTTCCAGAGCATCTATGGGCGGCACATGGTAATGACGTAGGAACACTATTGGTGGACCCGAATGTGATAAAACTCAAAGAGGGTGCTAGAGTCCCCAGAGTAAAACAATATAAGATATCTGTGCAGGGAGAAAAAGCCTTGGTGAAGATTGTGAGTGATATGATAACCCTGGGAGCGGTGGAAGAGTGTAATGATAGTCCTTGCAACTCTCCGGTTCTTTCTGTTCACAAGAAAGGGGATGAGACACTGCCTTATCGGTTTATTATTGATTTAAGAGAGATTAACAAAATTGTGGAGCCAAGATTCCCAGTGGTGCCTAGTATTGTGAGTATTTTGACCCTAATACCAAGCGCGGCTGAATGGTTCAGTGTAATTTATTTGAAAAACGTGTTTTTTAGTTTGCCCATTGCCCCAGATTCAAGATATCTGTTCAGCTTTACTTTGAGACAAAGGCAATACCGCTTTACAAGAGCCCCGCAGGGTCACACAGAAAGCCCAGCTATCTTTAGCCAGGTATTAAAAGCCCAGTTAGATGAACTCATGCTACCAACGGGGACGTCCTTAGTTCAGTATGTGGATGATATATTGATCAGTGCAGAGTCACAGGTAGGGTGCCAAGAAGCAACTGTTTTGGTGCTGTCCCATTTGGCTAAGCATAATCATAAAATGTCCCTGGCAAAGATGCAGTATGTACAACAAAAGGTTGACTACTTGGGCTATGTTTTGTCAAAAGAGGGAAGAGCGTTGTCAATTGATTGCATATCATTAGTGCAATCTATACCATATCCCAAGATATATAAAGATTTGTGGAAAGTATTGGGAGTACTGTCATATTGTAGACATTGGACACCTGAGTTTTCAGGAACAGCAAAACCATTATTGATAGCACTCAAAACAGAAAAAGAGGGTGGAGCATTTTGTTGTACAGTGGAAATGGAGCAGGCCTTTTGCACACTGAAAAGCGCCCTATGTAACGCACCAGCTCTGGGAACACCTGATTATGGGAAATAGTTTTATTAATTTGTAGATGAGGTAGATGGGTGTTCTGTGTCGGTGTTGACCTAAGAGCAGGGTGGGAGGCAGAGGCCTTGTGCTTACTTCTCGATAGGGTTAGACGTAGTTGCTCCTTGGCTACCACCATGTATGAGGGCGGTGGCAGCGGCAGCCCTGGCGCTCAAGCAAAGCGCAGGAATCATTTTAGGGAATGATGTCATTGTTAAAGTACCACATGCTGTAGATGTATTATTAAATAGGATTCAGACCCAACACCTCACGGCTGCCAGATTGACACAGTATGAGATGTACCTATTCAGCAGGAACGTCAAGATCGAACGATGCAATGTGTTAAACCCAGCATCTCTTTTACCACTGCAAGCAAATGGGGATAAAGTAATGCATGATTGTGTGTTAGGACAGAAGAAAGTACGAAAGGGAGGATTGATTTACAGGACAGGCCTCTGGAGGATGGAGAGGGTATATTGTTTTGTGATGGGTCGTGCTATAAATTAGATTCAGGGGACACGGTGGCAGCTTACGCAGTGACAACAGCTGAAACTATAGTAGACATGGCAAAGGTACCAGAGAAATCTGCACAGGCGGCAGAATTGCATGCAGCAATCAAAGCACTGAGACATAGTGAGGGAAAATGTGTAACCATATACACTGATTCGGCTTATGTACATGGGCCGGTAACCAATTTTGGGAGGCTCTGGGCCGAAAGGGGATTTCTAACATCGCAATGAACAAAGGTAAAATATGCAGCACTGATATGTGAATTCCTGAATGCCTTGACATTACCCACAAGGGTAGCAGTGGTAAAATGTGCAGCCCACCGGAAAGTACTTGATTATGTATCCCAGGGTAACAATTTAGCAGACATGACATTAAAATATGCAGCAGAAAATTGTGTAAATAATGAGCTTGGACAATATATGTGTGAAACTGAAGGTGGGGAATTGGGTGTGGGGGAGCAGGTAGTAAGAATCCAGGAAGATGCAACAGAAGAAGAAAGGAAAACCTGGCACTCGGATGAAAATATAAGACAACTGGAGAGTGGGGCATGGGCAAATGTGAACACAAGGAGGTAGATGTTACCAGATGCATACCTCCCTGTTGTAGTAAGAGTGGCACATGGACCAACACATGTAAACTCTAGAACAATGGAAAGTGTGCTAAAAACTGTCTGGGAAAACAACAGAATTGGTCCCTATTGCGGGCAATGGGCAAAGCAGTGCGAGATCTGTTTAATGTACAATGTTGGGAAGGGTGTGCCGGCCCCAGCAGGACACTGTAAACTGCCCACCCAGCCCTTTGAAGTGGTGTATATGGATTTTATACATCTGGAACCTGTAAACAAGTTTGCTTATTGTCTGGTAATGAAATGTGGTTATTCAGGATGGGTGGAAGCCTTTCCCCTCCGAGACAACAGTGCTACCTCAACTGCAAAATGCATATTGAAACATTGGGTACCCCTGTACACGGTCCCTACCTATTTATGGTCAGACAATGGGTCACATTTCACGGGGGAGGTGGTGGAGAAGGTATGCAAAGCACTGGGGTTTCCATGCCGTATTCCACCCCCAGTCAGCAGGAATTATTGAGGGTACCAATAAGATATTGAAGAACAAATTGGCAAAGGCATGCGCAGAAACAGGTTTGAAGTGGCCCGATGCCTTGCCATTGGCATTTCTGAGCATGAGAACTGTGCCCAAACGCACCCATGGACTATCCCTATTCAAAATAGTAATGGGCCGGCCACCTAGCATTGGTACTCCTGTAAACCCAAAAAGATTGTCTGAACATATCTGGCCAGCGTTGCAACAATATTGTATTGCATTGATTAACAGGCTTCTTTCTATACATACGCAGGTGAAAGATGCGGCCTCAGTACCACCAATTGGGCCAGGCCATGATGTGAAACCCAGGGACTGGGTTGTAATTAAAGCCTTTGACAGAACTAGTGGCCTGCAGCCGCGCTGGAAAGGACTCTACCAGGTGTTGCTGACAAAGCAGACAGCAATTAAAGTTGACGGCAAACCACACAGGTACCATGCAAGTCATGTGAAGAAAGCTGCTGCTATAGCACCATTGCTATGAACCGGGGTACAAACAAGCCTGTTGGGATCATCTCAGACCACTCTCCCAACGGATGTCCTCAGGTACAACCTGAGATCACGGAAAGTATATGTGCCAGGCAACGAGTAAGGACTGTGAATTGAACTTTTATTGTTAGAGAGACACAAACTCTTTTGTCGGTCAGAGCAGTGCACAGCCTTGCCGAAGACAACAAGCAGTTGCTTGAAGGGCCTCCGGCATCCCTCCTGGACAAGGCACAACGAGGCGTGGGACAGATCGGTGAAAGGGCCGGTGGTGCGCCCTGTACGTTTAGGGTACAAAGACACTAGAGCTTTAAATAGGGTTGGGAACATAAGCTGTAAGAGTGAGAGGCTGCTCACTAGGGTAGAACGCTAGGCGCTATGACCCAGCCAAGCCACGGAACTTAACCTGCAAGTGTCAGCATAAACTCAGGTAAGGTGGCAGAAGCAATGATAAGTGAGATGGAACTGCAGGATTTAGCTCTGTCTGCCCGCCCACGAGGACAGATGAAGGTTGACAAATATGGGTGTACAATGAAGGAAAAGACTGTTTTATGTATGGCAGGTGTTTTGGTGGTGACAGGGCTTGGTGTATTTGTATGGTATTTGGAACACCCTTCAATGTATGAATTTAAGAATATATTTCCTGTGGCGAACTCCCCAAATGATACCAATATTACTTATGTATATAGTAAAGATAGGCATGAGTATGATGGTCATGTAGATGAAGAGAATAGTAGGAATGCATATATATGCTTAATGAATACAACACAGAAGGTGTTGAATTTGTCAAATTGTTGGATATGTATTCATGTTCCCCGCCATGCAGGAGATGGAATACCTATGTATGCTTTTGCGGTACCAGAAGTTGACAGTTGTATTTTGCTTTGGATGAAGGTTCTCTCACTAGACAAGTATATGCCAAATACTTCCAGGTGCTTTACAATGAAATGGTCAGACATATCAGCAGGTATAGTTCATAAAATGAAACAGGAGGGAGTAACCTACTCTTCGAGAGAACTTGTAGGTCAGGCAAGGGTAGGGAAATTACCTCCACCCCCCTTGAAGGTAACCAGAGAGTACTCAAGGAAGAATATTTGTTTCAAGGGAATGAAAGGCAAAACAATTTTGGGATGTAGTATAATATATGATCTTTCTAGGTATAGTAGGGGTATAGGTGAGATTGAAGGGTACGCTTATGTTTGTAATAAAAAGGCTTATCTATGGCTTCCAAGGAACTTTTTGGGAACATATTATTTTGCAAGGATAATACCTGCTGCTATGACTTATACCCCTAAAGAAATGTATGCTAAACATAGGTATAAGAGAGAGATGAGGAAAGGGCTTGACCAATCAGACACTTATCTGGATATATTTATTGACATAGTAAAGGCAATGACACTCCCTGTAGGAATATTCCTGAACTCCCAAGAGGTACGCAGACTAAATAGGGCAGTGGAGACCATGATTAGTGAAACAGCTGATATACTCACTAATATTACATATGAGATGAAGGTCATACGGTTAGTTGCATTACAGAATAGGTAGGTGTTGGATGTGCTGACAGCAGAAAGGGGCGGAGTCTGCACTATGGTGTGTTCCCAATGTTGCATGTATATTCCTGATGCAAGTGAGGGAGTGTTGTCTGGGATATCCAGGTTACATAAGATAGCCCAGACAATCCACTATGAGGAGGGGGTCGGAGATAGTTGGTGGATGAAGTTACTGAAAGATCTTGGCTGGAAGTTGCTAACCCCAATAATGGAAGTGATAGAATTAGTCCTGGTTTGCTGCCTATGCATACAATGCTGTCCAATGCTTATTGGAGGTTGTATGGATTGCTGTAGCAGGACAGCCCGCAAGGTACAGGATACCCCCTCTCATCAGGAAAAGGAGCATTTGCGGATAATGTGGTTGAAGGAAATGGAGGATTTGAATAAGATTGACGTATAATCTTGCTCAACATGAGCAAAAGGGGCAAATTGTGGATACAAATATTAGCAAGTCCATACCCATGTTGTAGCAAGATGAATCCTGTAGAGCCCCAGAGTAGAAAAGGGAGATTACGTGCGACTAGGCAGTGTTCAAAATTTGTTTTCTTTTTAACCAGATGTCAAATTCCAAGAAGAAGGGAAGGGCAGAGGGTGGTAAAGGCTTGGCACGACAGATACACGATATAAACAGCACAAGTGAATTCCCTGAAGGGGGCCCCTGAGATGCAGAGAAGGGCGTAATGACTGTGCATTTTTAGGCTTATCAACTCACCCCAGGAGTGTGTTTACGAGGGATGGGGGAGGAAGATTACTTGACTAACTGCAATGCTTATGTAAACTCCTTTTCTGTGCATGTGCTAGAGATTGGAACCAATGATATTTGAAAATCTATATAAACCATGCAGACCTAATGCTTATCAGCTCACTTCCCCGTTCTCTCAAGGACGCTGAAGTCATGCCCTTCTGCGGAAGATTGACAAATAAACCTTTGTGATTTGACCAGCCGTCTGAGTCTTTTTGGAGTGGGGTCCCCTTTGATGGATGTGGGGTGAGCGAAAGTGTACCCCCACCTTCCAGCACACGGTGGGCATGCTGCATGGCATGTCCCAGGTAACATTTATCAATGTGCACATGTACGTGCGGAAAGCATTCCTGCGCATGTCTCCCGGCACATCTCCCTGCACACCACCCCGGCACAGGAGAATGCCAAAAAGTCACTTTTTTTATGAAGCAGCACACACACCCAATGTAATTGCTGCTCTGGACTCTACCCATGTGGCGTTGGTGCCCCCTCAGGCATCTGAAGAGGTATACCACAACCGGAAGCAGTGTCACCTGCGATTCTGACCTCCTCATAACACAGTACTCTTCCCGCTTCCCTTGTTCCACCTACGATGCCATGGTTCTGTGGAACAGCAAACTGCATGGATACATGGAGAGGTACAGAGGGCAATGGACGTGGATATTGGGTGAGGACATGTCCCATCACACAAACTATTCTAGCAGCACCAGTGAAATGCCATGTGAAGGGGGGCAATACCATAACTGAAGAATGCATGCCCTGTCAAGGCCCTGTGCATATAGGGCCTGACCTCTCACCCCGCACAGGCAGCCTAAAACCCATGGTACTTGGACATTCTGTAGTAAATCTCTAATGCATATTGCCCCAACAGGCTAGCAACACACACACACACACATCGGACATCAGGAACCACAATGCAACATTACAAATACCTATACATGGAACAACATGGTTCAACACTGCACCAAAAGAATGCAACACTGGCAGAAGTAATACCATGTACTTAGTTAGCCATGTATGTGAAGCCATTATGAAATAGATGCAGACAACACAGACCTGCACCAGTATGACTAAACACCCATGAGGGCACATGCATGGAGCAACGCACAGGCCCTGAACGTGATGATAGCTGGCCGTGAACTGCGTGCATGGTCTTATACAACAGAGCAAATGTTCCTGCCTAAGTGAATGACCCTAGGAAGTAATTTCATGGTAAATCATGTTGTGTGACAATACTTGTAAAATTCACACACACACTGTCTATCAACATGCCTCTGTAAAAGGCGACACATCTACAATACTATGTGACTGACACCTATGACCTTTCCCCTTGCAGGTGACTCTGGATAGCCCCAACTACCATGGCTGATGACACCTTTGTGGAATCCACAGAGGCCAGAAGAGGTGGCCTACAACGAGTCACACGTCCAGACCAGGCTCTGCATCAAGCAGACCTTTGGCCCGTTGAAGTCTTCTTTCTGGTGCCTATACCTTTCAGCGGGGGCCTTCATCTACAGGCCAGAGAAAGTCAGAAAAATCATTCTTGGCTGTGCCGTGCTGCACAACATTTGCCCCAGGCAGAATATCCCCCTGGCCCTTGATGAGGGCATGCCAAACCCAGAAGAGGGGGATTCACTACCTGTTGGTGCACTGCTGCCACGTGGTGAGCAGGAAGAGGGTAGCGATGGAGGTTTGCTATGGCAAGAACTGATGGACAATTTTGATAGCACATTTGATATGCACTTTCTATGCACCTCTGTATTAGTCATGTTGCTAATTAAACACATGCACACGATAATGAATGTCCTTGCATTGCTTCAGGTGAACAACTGATTAATTAACCAATGTC
This sequence comes from Ambystoma mexicanum, assembly GCF_040938575.1. Classification (NCBI taxonomy): domain Eukaryota; kingdom Metazoa; phylum Chordata; class Amphibia; order Caudata; family Ambystomatidae; genus Ambystoma; species Ambystoma mexicanum. The sequence continues at coordinate 623,906,015 of NC_090934.1, forward strand.
AAAACACCCTCCCACCCACCTTCCCCTCCCCAAAATACTCTCAACCACCTAACTCCCACACCCCAAATCACTATCCCCAAAACACCCTTCACAAAACACACTCCCAAATACACCCTCCCCAAAACACCCTCCCCAAAACACCCTCACCAAAACACTACCCCCAAAAGACCCTTCCCAAAACACCATCCCCAAAACACCCCCCTCCACAAAACACCCACCCTACCCATCTCCCTTGAGATATCGAATAACATTTATATCATTACATTAACTTCTGGTATTTCTTGTTCTTGGTAGCCTTCTACAGCACACTAGATGTCAGGTGGCACTGGGAGAGGCACCTTGGGTTGCTGGGCTGTGATCCCTCTGTGGGATTTACTGACGTGGAGGGCTCAGACTCCTGGCCCTGGATCTGCAGCAAAGTCAGCAACAAACAGGAATTGAGGGACTCAGCAAAGGCTGACATGTCCTCTGTATGTTCTTTCATCCTTTGCCTGACCATGGTGATGGCAGCAGTGGCCTGGCAGAGGGAATGTGAAATCCCTGCAGGTAGTCCCTCATGGCTTGTATTCTCTGTGGATTGACATAGGGGCCAGTTGTGGAGTGGCGGTGGCAGCTTCAGCATCAGTCATGCTAACTGCATGGTCGGTTGAGGGGCCACTGGGAACAGATGTGGGGATGGTGCTTTTCTCCATCCTTGTCAGAGGTCCCACAGCAGTGGTGTCCAGTGGCCTTGTTGCCTTACTCCTGCTCTTACTTCAGCTGCCTACAGGTCTGACCTGTGCATGGGTGGAGGTGAACAAAGTGGACACAGTGGAGGTCCAGGGTAGTGGAGTGTCCAGCCTCTTCGCCATCCGTGGACTATGCACCTGTTGTGTGTATAATGACATGCTGTCAGTCATCTTGCATACATGTCAGTGAGATTGCAAGACACTCATGTGACATTGGTTTTGTTCTAAATACACAAATCTTTTATGATTGCCATGTGTGGTTTTAGGCCAATAAGTGCAGCTACTGCTAGGTGGGGGTAGTGCCTACTGATAGTGTCCATGCATGTGCTTGTTGCCTGTTGGCTTGTCACACTTGCTTGTTGTTGTGGGGGCACTGAGGGTTCACTTGTCAAGATGGACATCAGTGCTTCTCATATTTCTGGAGCTGATGTCGGCCGAATTAGTGTTTTGGCTGTGGAGAAACATTATGTTAACACAGTGACGTTAGTGGCTCCCCTGGGCGAAATTTCTGTCCTTGCACGGCACTGGCAAATGCAAAGGTCAAATGGTGGCATACAGTATGTTCACCACCTTTTGCACTTCATGCATGTACTACACAGTGCAAAGTGTGTAGACGCTGACTGGCATGCTTGCTTGCCAGGCAGCATTCCCTTTTGTTTGTGAGCACTGTTTGCCTCTCTCGCATGGTAGGGAGAAAGTACAATGGATACCCATGGGGACCTTGTGCATTCTGCTGATACATGAAGCAGGCAGGCCACATAGGGCTCTCCAGCATCTGAGCTGGCATGATAATCCCTGCCAAGGTAGATGCGTCAGCATTTGTATGGCGGAGAGGAAGGAGGTTGCGAAAATGCAGGTTGCGTTCCACCCCTCCGCTTCTTCATACAAATGATTGAATATGAGCTGTGACATTAATGAATATCATCAAAGCCTTACACAAGCCTTTTACTCCATTCATTGATATTACGGTTGCATGGCATCTGAGCTCCTGAATGTGTTGTCATAAAGAGTTCAAGTATGATCCATGTGCATGCATACATCATTCCACCTCCCCAGGCACATGCGTGTACTCACTGTACATTTGCACGGATTCCTATGTTTTTGCCCAGTCGCTTGCCCATTGCGGCCATTGATGCTGAGGAATGCATGCTTTTGCCCAGTGCATTCACATCTAAGTGGGGCCTGATATACTTGCCGGCATTGCTGTTGCTTCCTGCTCCAACCTCTGTGCTGCAAATCTCGTATATACCCTCCATGTGGCAAATGGAGCTGCCTTCTCCTCCCATGGTGTGAGAGGTTCCACGGTGCCACCTGCTGTGGCTGCACTCTCTCTCCTCTAGTGGGAAATGAGGCTGCAGACTCTGCCCCCCTCTGAGTCTCATAGAACAATGCTCACAGTTACCACCTTTTCCTTGATAGAGTTACATAGGGCAGTCTTCCTCTGGACAGAAGTCTTTTGCTTCCTGCTGCCACACAGCTCCTCAGTGTAGTTCACCACTTCCTTTACCAGTGCATTTAGTTCTGACTTTATGAACTTTTGCTTGTGCGGCCTCATTTAGGGCAGTAATGCTACCGGCTGTGACAACGCTAACAGTAATACCACAGAGGCTAAATTACTGCCATATAAGCGTCCAACTCCTAATGAGCCCCAAAATGTCAAATGCAAATAAATAAACACAATCAAAGGAAACCTGCAACTACAGAGATATATATATGTCTGCAAATGCTTGGGTCAAGGTTGATTCACCCTCAACATCCGCCACTTTCAGGTGGGCCTCTGTTGTTTCATGGAGAGCTTGCAGGTACTCCCTCATCCTGCATTCATTCTCCTCTGCTGCCCTGCAACACTACTTCAGAATGTAATCATGTGTCTGCGCCAACTTCTCAACCTTGACCCTGCCCCTCTCTATTAGTGCCTCACCTGCCTGCTGTCTCTCCAAATCCAGCTGCCTCGGGAATTGGACCTTGTATGACACCAAGACATGCACCCACTGTCTTGCCTCCTGCCTTGCTTGCTTAATGTTCAATCCATGTTGCCTCCACCAGGCAGCTATCCTGCTGCCTGGCAATGTGTCTCTGGTGCAGGTACTCCCTCTGGTTGGATGACAGTCTGTGATGGGGAAGTAGTGCACCAGCAAAGTGTTCACTTGCCTGGCATTCATCCACAGCCTGTTCCCCAGCCACTTCCTGGGCAGGCTTTATGACTACCTCATCTCCCGATGTAGCAACTTCCACCTCCACCAGGGACACAGGCACATCCAGACTCTCCGATGACTGGACAGGGGCAGAGGAGGCCATGGTGTTGGGTGACATGTAGGCCTCAGTCATGGTTGACTGGGGAACAGATGAGGAGGAGTAGGAGGAGAGTGCCGTTGCAGTGGCCTATCCAGAGAGGCCACCACCAAGCAATGCTGGTGTCATTTGCGACTCATTTTGATGCTGTGCATGCAGCTCATGAGATGCATGCACAGCATCACAGAGAGATGCCTTCTGCCTCAAGCCACCCACCAGCAATGGCAGCATTGCATCATGGACGGCCTCATCAGTCAGAAATGCGAGATCTGTTTGAGTGGAGGCATCAGCAAATGTGGGTAGTGTTGCAGCAGATGGCCATTGAACAAGAGAGTGTGCAGTCACCTCCAGGGTGGACTGCTCATCCTCCTGTCTCGGGCCCAGGTGTGCAACCTGCACTTCCCCCTATGCACCCTTACCTGACACCGTGGGCAGACCTGCAATGGCCTCCTTCTCCTCGTCCATCAATCCAGACACCTCTAATGACGTCTCCATGCTGTGGGGCTCCTCTGTGGTGAAATCACTGCTAAACTGTCCCTATACAGCTGATGTGTCCTCCACGTCAATGATATCCAGGTGCTTCTCTTCAGCAGCAATGCCATCAAATGTTGACGATCACCCAGGCACACGGGCCTCTGAGGAGGTGGATGTAATTGAGAATGCCTTGGGTCTGTGTTGCATCTGGAGACCTTGGCCCTGGCATGTAGCTCCACAGCAAATGAAGTTCCCTCTTCTTCAGCCGGTGCAACTGTGGAAAAGGAAAGATATAAGATTTGAATTCATTCTAGGTGCCCATGCATGTCTAGTATCCCCAATTAACCATGTAGCATTCTGTCATCATGAGTCAACAAGCAACTGGATCACACACACAAGCCCGCGCTTGGAAATCTTTATGATTTAAGTTTCACAAGTGAAAGAAATATTACAAGTTACAATGATGAGACATGCATATGTTAAAATGGGGCCTTGACATGTGCCCACAGACCCATAATGATTACCCCTTTGACATTCCAACAGCAAAGACACAGTGACTCAAGTGTTTCTTGCAGCCAGGGTCATGGAATGGGCACCTGGTCCCATTCACCAGTGGCATCAAAGGAACATCTCCAGACCATCACATCTTTCTGCATGTATCCCTGACAGTTCGACATGAAAGTATGCAATACATACATGTCCCATTACCAAGTGGCTGCATAGGCTACATAGCAAAACTGTGCATGAATGTACACTACATGGCCTCAAAAACTCAACCTGTGTTGTCACCCTCTCTGTGGCCTTGCTATCAACACTTCACATTGAATGTACACAAGGCTTCTATTTCACCCAAAGCTGCCTGACATGACTAATACACTTGTCAGCATCACCTATGTGTGACATGGCATAGGTCCAGTGTGTGATGGAAGCTTCATGGTAGTCACCACTTTTGCAACGCACATGCCGTAAAAAGCACTGATTTTGTCACTTCTTGCATACCCATCGAGGGCATTACAAATCTGTCGTACTTTTTAACCTGTGAGAACATACCAGCATATTGTGTTACTCAATGGCAGCCAGCAGAGAGCATCTCCATGGAAACACCTGCCTTGATGGCTGCCCTTGCCTTTGTCTGGATTTGGATTCTCAGGTTGTCCCAGCACCTCTTGGTATTGTCCACAGTACAGCCTGAAATCCCCTTCATATTGATGGCAACCGTGATGTCTTTCCAGATCTTTTGATCTTTTACATCTACTGCCACTGTTGCTTCTTGTGTTCTAGCGTGCCTTGGTTAAAATTCGATTCTGGCCATTTTTACATCTACAGTCTTTTTTGTCTGGATGCCCACAGTGTGCCTCCCCCTTACCTCCCTTCTCCCCCTTTCCACACCTTCTGTGTGTCTCTTGCAATTATTTGCTCTGTTCGTTTTACCCCTCTTCACCCCCACATACCCTCTCTCCCTCTTCTTGTTTAAGCTATTGCATAATGTAACAACCGTCAGGCACGTGCAGTAATTTGTTGTCCTTGTTTAACAGTTTGTATTCCTCATGTCTGATGTTGTACCTCTAGAGGCATTCCACTTGCCCATTCTGAATGTACCAAGGACTATTAAGAATGTTCAATCTCTGTATTCCCTCCCTGCGTTGGATCGCTTTGAAACACTTGTTGTTAAGTGTATAGAGGCTTTATAAATTGCCAATAAAATAAATTAATAAATACATTGGGTCAGGACCAGTTCACCCAGGATGACAACTTCTGCAGCAGAGAAGTTGACAGCCTCAGCCTCACCAACCTGGGGGTGTTGGTATATGTAGCAGACATAGTGCACCTGAGGCTGTTTGGGTGAACCTGTGCCCTAATTGTACCTGAACTGTGGAGCTGTGATCGTACTAGGGAGGTGAGGTGGTCCAGAGCCTGCTAGGGCATACACATAAGAATAGGCAGTGGAGGAAAATCAGCCACTCCAATTCAGTGCACGTGGTCAGCAACCAGTGCCACACTTCCAGGCAGCAGGAGATGTTGATGTTAGGAGGCAAAATATGGCGGGAGGGAGCACACCATAGCAGAAGGATGGAGGACAAGCAAGCCACAGGTGTCTCCAGTAAATTCATGAGGCAGCAGAAAGAGTTAATCAGAAGAATGCCACTATGCACATAAGTTCCACGCCACAGTATGTGCCACGCATTTGAGAATATGCCATGTAATGCTACAAATAGTGTTCGCAGGCACGCATTGCACTTGCAGGATGTTTTTCTACCATGCACGGATGCAGCGTTATTGAGGGGTATGTAGCGGAAACCCAGCTTACTTTAGACTGCGCAGGACATTTTAATTTTGAATTGCAATTAGAGTGAGAGGGGTTCACTGGGAGGACGGGGATGAGGGCAGAAGAAAGGACTCTGTGTAAAACAGGGTACGGGGGGCTAAGGCTATAGATGCCCCAGTACCACCAGGGCCCACTAGCTCTAAGAGGGGTCAGCAAACAGAGCAGGCACAGGCAGGAACCCAAGAAGAGGTCACCAAGGAAGAAGCCCTTCTGAAATAAGGAGTTGTAAATCCTCACGGATCATGTAGACAAACACCATGTTGATGTTCACTCTTGGGCCAGCGGTACCCTTTCTGTGACCCAGAGGGGAAGGCTGGGGCAGGAGTTCACAGATTTGATAAATGCCTATTGGGTGGAGAGGCGCACTGTGGAAGAGGTCCACAAAAGGATGGGTGACCTCAGTAGGCAGACAAAGGAGAAGCTCTGCAGCAATGCAGTCTCTGCCCAGGTTACTGGTGCTGGATCTCCACATGTTAAGTAGCTGACTTAATTTTTTTTTATTTTTCTTTTTTATTGGTTTGTTACAAACCTTTAAAAACAGAGATACAATCTTTAAGAACATTTAAAGGCAAAATGATCATTAAGCATGAGAGAGAAACATCATTGGTGCTTTTAACAGTGAGCTTGTTCGATGATAAGTTCGAGGTTGAGTTTTCACGAAGGGATTCTTAGTTTTTCTACTATCTTTTCTAAGAAAAACATCAATACAAATGTTAGTTTTCGATCAGAGTCACTGTATAAGTTTCTCCACCAATCTTCTAAGCCCAACAATGGTCTCACGGCTACATATTTAGCAAGTGCTGCTTTCTTTCTTGAATCAAACCAGAACATTCTAAGGTTAGATGTTTTAGGGTTTCATTTGTCTTATCACACAACCAGCATGATGATATTACAGATTTATTTTTGGACCACAAGTTTAACTTTTCCTTTTTTGGTAGTTGGTTTAGTCGGAATTTTAAGAAGAGCAATCTGTGAGCTTTCCCAGGAAATTCTTCAAGATAATGTTCAGCCGTATTATATCTTTTAACTTCCACGGGAACTGTGTTCATAGCTCTATGTTGGTTGCGGTTGTCGATGGTATCAATCCAGTCTTGTGTCCATAGCATAGTTTTGACCTTGTTCGGATTATTTTCTAATGTCAAGAAATCCGTGCTTATGTCAGATAAGATTTTATTGCATCGTTTTGCCCATGTGATATTTACTCGGTTTCCGGAGTCTAGATCTTGTAGTATTGCGTATTGGGGCACCGCAGGCTGCATCTTCATTTTGCGATATTCGTTTAGGGTATTCCATGTTATTCTTGCATTAATGAATATTAAGCCCAATTCATATTGCATACATGCAGTTGGTACTCCTTTGGGCAGCCACAACACTCTTGTCCAGAATTGATGTTCTATTGAGGAACACAACTCGGGCTTACAGCCAAACGCAGCTTCGGCACCATCTATTATTGCTGGAACCACCTTCTGTTTATAGAAGTTTAATACTGGTGTTATGGAAACATTTTCCATACTTTTTATTTATAATGCAAGCTTGGATTGTGAGCTGTTTACATGTATCCTTTATTTTTTGAACCCATGGGGTATCATTAATACTGGAACTAATGCACAGTCCTAAATATATAGTTTGTTTTACTATTTTGATGGAATCTGTGCCAATTTTCCAGTTGAACCTCTTTGAAGTTGATGTAGTTTTGGTCTTCTGTAAATTTTGCAAAATCAGTATTTCTGATTTGTTTGTATTTACGCATAGACCATTTTGGTGAATGTACTGTTGCAGGATGTTTAACTTTCGCTGTAGACCGATCAGTGTTAAGTCTAACAAAACGAGGTCATCTGCATACAGTAACCAGTTTTTTTCTTTGCCATTGATCTTAGGAGGAAAAATTTTGGCTCCAATGTACGCCTCCCCAATGTCCGAGATAAATAAGTTGAAGATTACAGGCGCCAAAGGGCAACCTTGTTTCACTCATTGGTTAGTATATATAGGTTTAGATAGTAGCCCTTTTTGTGTCAATCTTATTCCTATATGGGTGTCGGTGTGTAACTCTTCCATTGCCATAATTAGGCTTTCCAGACATTTCCATGCAGTTAGCTTTTGCCACAGAAGCTCTCTGTCGATGCTATCAAAAGCTTGCGATAGATCTATAAACGCAAGATATATATTCTGTTCGGTTCTAGTGGCTTCCATTTTTAGCACATTAAGAGTGAGCAGGTTTAAACCACATCCTACTCCTTTCATAAATCCAGTCTGTCGAGGATCTAAGTGACCACTAGTTTTTATCCAGTTTGATAGTTGTTTCTGTAGTAGCATCGCAACAATCTTACCCAGCACATCCAGGAGGGCAATCGTTCTATAGTTCTTTGGGTCCGCCCGATTTCCTTTTTTGAATATCGGGACGACGATCGTGCTCCTCCAGGAGACAGGTATAGTTTTTTTGCAAGCTATGGTTGTGAAGAGGTTGAAACACAAGGACGCCCACTCTTTGGCATTCTGTTTCAAGATGTAATTTGTCACGCCATCCGGACCCGGTGCTCGTGATGAACTACACCGCATGATACTTTGAAGAATATCATCTTCATCTAAATGAATGTTCCAATGTGAAAGTTTTGGAAAGTCAGGATGAGTTGTGGGCTTATTTTTCTCATACACTTTTGTGAAGTGCCACACCCACTGAGCTTCTGTTACCATATTGGTTTGTATGGCATCTTGGTCGCAGCTGCGCTGATTTATTAGTTTCCAAAACACTTGCTGGTTGTTATTTGTCAAGCTGTGCTTCATTGCTTCTGCATCTCCTTGTTGGAGCAATGCCTTATAAGCAATTAACCAGTTGTTATATTTTTGTTTGCATTTTTTCCGGGCAGTTTGCTGTTCCTTGCTATCGGAGGCTTTCAATATTTTCAGCTCCTTGCGCAGTTGCTGCCTTCTCTTTACGAGTTCATTGTCGTATTGGTTCCTTGGTTTTAAAGCTCCATTTTTTAAACCGTTGTTCTGATATATGTACTGCTGCAAAAGGTGAGAGTATTCTACCTCAGGTGGTTGGTGGCTGCTTGCGTGTCTAATATAGGCGTTGACCAAAGTTTTTACCTAATTGGCGTTTATCCTCAGGTGAATTCTGTTCGGTTCTACCACAACGCTCTGATTCCAACAGTCGTCCTTTGTGCTCTCATCATATGTAAGAGATAGTTTTAGTTGGCTATGATCACTTGTCTGCATCTTTGTGATTTCGAGCGACTTAACCTGTCGTGTAAGATTGTTTGACACGTGGAAAAAGTCTATAGTCGAAGTCGAATTCTTGTCGCTCCACGTTGGGTGAGCAGGGATATCACCCCTGGAGTTACCATTTAGTATTGTTAAGTTTCTGTCGTCTTTTGCAGTGAGCCAACTAGATGCCAGTTTCTGAAGTCTAACTTTGTGCTGTTCCAGTCATTATTTGTTTTTAGACATTCTAAGTTTAGATCGCCACAAAGGATGATGTTCGGGAGTTCATGTTCACTATTTATGTCATCAATTATATCACAGATCATCGTTATGAATTTGGTTGTGCCTGCTAGGATATGCTGACTTAATTTGAAGAGGCCACCAGTGGACTCATCTCAAGTGAGCCGCTGGTGGTTGTGGGAGGCATGGACACCTATGCTACCAGATCAGGTGACTGACATGAGTGCATGACATATGTGTGCTTTCCACACCACCATGAAATGCAATCACTTTCTCTTCCAGTCCTTGCCACTCCAGTAATACATGCATAGTCACTTCCATTAGATTACTATTCATTGCAGAAGGTGGATGCTTGATCTCTAGTTCATGTTGACATTGATCTTACGGTTCTCATTGCTGTGTACTGAAATATTTGGTAAGGTCAAAACTCCCATATATGCCATTGGTCAGCAAGACATATATTATTGGACACACTCAGATTGTCATGCTTGTGGATAGTGCAATAGCAACACTAAAGTTGGCTTACATAACGTCACACTCAGCAGTGGATGATGTCAGGGTAAACCATTTGTTGGCCAGCCATGGCAGGCAGTGGGCATGAATGAGGTACAATGTCAGTGACAAGTTTCATGAGGGGCTGTTTTTGACAGAAGTTCTATTGGTTGGCAAAATCCACATTTGGACAGTGAACAATTAATTGTTTATGCAAGTGCACACTAGTCAGGTCCATGTTGTAGTCTCCTCTGACATGGTCAATTTGCATGTGCTCATGGGCAACTGCACATCTGTCCATGGGCATTCAGGCCAAGGGTTGATGGGGATGTTGGCAACACAAATTCATGCATGCATGTTTTATCAGTAGGAGAAGACGTGCATCTTTCACATTTTGCATGTATTCATGAATGAAGTGGATAGTGAGCTCAGCCATCTGGTCTCCATTTGTCTACTGTGACTTCTTCCACTGTCATATATGTATGTATGGTCACCTATTCCTCCCTTCCCTGGCATCATGCAGGACCTAATGCGCACAGACATGATGTCAAAGAGTAGTGAATGTTAAGCCCCTGTGTATTCCACATGTGCAGCTCTCCTTTCTGTGTGTATTTGAAGATGGGCAGAACTTGCACGCACACATCCATACTGTGTCATTGTACACTGTGCATGTGAAGTCATGGATTATCCTTGCAGGCTGTACAGTTTTAGCTGTCAATGAAAGGCACTGTGTGTTCAGTGATTTGGCCCCACTCAGTGCAGGCCCTCATAAACCTTCCATCAGTGCAGGCCTTTCACAGGGGGCAAAGTGTCAACACTCCTATATGGAAATACCATAGCAACTACAGGGCAAATGCAGCATGCAGCACATGGAATGGCTGTTGTGTGTACACTTTCATGAGATTCCTGTAATGCGCATGAGTGGCCAATGCTCACTGTACCGCACACCCAATTAGAAGTGCAGTAGGGACTAACGGGGCATGTTATCTAGAAGGCACTCAGGAACAGTATGTTGCATGCAAACATATTGTAAAGCCTTTCCTGTCATCTTCAAGTGTAACAAATAACACATTTAATAGACAGCTGGATGACATTGTTGTCGGGCATTAATGAATGACTTATTTCAATGTCTGAATCATGTGTAGCTGGCCCATTGTGTCTGTATAAATTGGATTTTGAATATGCATGTTCAGCTGTGTAGGCCCCTGAATATTGTTGTCTGACTTTGTGCAGGTGAGGATGCAGCAGATGAGGATTAGAAGGAAGAGGCACAACCATCCACCAGTGCAACCCAGGGTGCTTTGTCTGGTGAGATATCACTCCTGTTGCAGGCCATCATCAGCAGACCTGCCAATTCATCTTCTGATAATGATGCAGAATACGATGTGGAAGGCATAATGAGGTTGATGGCGAGAGACCAGCACTGACTTGTCTGGATCCTATGGAGCATCTACAGTTTCTTAAGGCTTCTGAGTCTGAGAAGTGGAGAGCCAGAAGACCCTAGGAATGGCAGTGGAGATTTTTGCATCATTGGTGACTTCTGTGTCTGCAGCATTGCCATCGGCCACCATGGAGACAGAAGCAGAGACTGATGGCAGTGGGAGGTTTGTCTAATGCCAGTCAATGATAGTGCACTCACTACAGCATCCCGGCATGGTAGACCATGCACATTTGGGGTACATGTGCCTGTGGGAAGATTGGAGTGGGATGAGGAGTTGCTTTGTGCAAGGGCCCAACAGAGCAAGGTCCTGCAGGAGATGGGCAGGGACATCCATCGTCTGGCTGAAAATGTCTTCAACACAACTGCTAGACACACTGCCAAAAGCTGCCTATTGCAGCAGGACAGGAGATATGACATGCAGCATCTGAGGCAGGCAATTTGCAAGGTGGACTTTACCTCAAGGAATACCCCCCATGATGAGATGTTGGCCTCAAGGGACATACACCAGCAAGAGATGGCCAAATTAAAGCAATCTCTATGTGAAGAGATGTTGGCCTCAAGGGAAATCTGACACCAAGACATGGATGCCTTGACACAATATCTGCATGACGAGATTTTGGCCGGAGAGGACATCCACCAGCAAGAGATTGCCACCTTGAGTGAAAATATGAACATGGAGTTGGAGACCTCAGATGTCAGCATGCATGCTGAAATGTCCGCTCACAATAACCATCATTAGGACTTTGTTGCTATTGGAGCACTCATGTATGCATCTGTCTCATGAGTGGTATTTGCTAATGAGGAGCAGGCTTTTGCCATGTGTATTTAGAGTGGCCCATCCTTGGATCCTCCACACGATGGGAGTTCCAAATGACCCACCCAGGTGATGCCATTGGCCATGTCCCCACACATACCCTATCATGTTGCCACCACCACCTCTCCTTCATGCACCATGGTGTTCATAAACCCATAGATGGAGTGTGGATTTCTCTCATGTATTGCTTTTCATCCAAGACAGACTTCTTTTTTTTCTGTTCCTGAGAGATCCATATTGTTCTATTGAGCAGTTAGTTACCTGCCTATGTTGTTTTGCACATGATTCAGCTGGGGACTGTAGGTTCTGACATGTTCATTGAAGTCAACTGCCATGGACATCTTGCTTGCAAGTGGCACCCACACACAGGTGAACATGTATTAGAACAATCATGTGTATGATATGCGATGTTACTCAGACATATATCTTTATGTATTCCTAACAAATGTCCTCTTTAATTTCTGATTTATTAGCAAATCCAACACCTACACTCCCTGAGAATACACTCAGGGCCCTCGCTTTCAATCCAAGTCCCATTCCCACTGTTATACACTGATCCTCCTAGTACCAATGCAGAGGCCCAGTGTTAGGTGGAGGGGGTGAGGGATTCACAGCACACCAGCAGTTTTCAGCATGTACCATGTTGCATTGTCATGCATTAGAATGGCTGTTGATCTACGCATTCCAATGGTGGTATGATATGGCACACTTAGGTTTGAGCATGAATATGCCAATCTGGTGATATATGAGTGATGGTCACTGTCACCAAAGATGGGAGTTCTCCTACCTCATTAAGTGTGGACACGTGTCTTTGATCAGCTATGCATGTTCTTTGTGTTATAGGTTACACATCAGTTGTATGCTGCTTGGAGTAAGTCTCCTCCGGATGTTTATGTGCACATGTTTTTTATGTGGGGTGATGTAGTCAAGCATATTATGTTTGACATTTCCTTTTCACTTCTGTCATGTAAGCCTTGCATGCCATCTCCTGAGATATGTCAGGACAAGTAGACACTACATTATGCATGAGTATGCAACACACTTGTCTCTCACAATCCATGCAGAAGGATGAACCAGATACATGCAGCCCAATGTTTGATCTTGACAAGTATTCATGTAGATGAGGAGTAAAGTATGCTGTGAATTTCCGATAAAGTGCAGATGTTGAAGGGCAAAGTGTATTTATCAGTTGTTATGTGCAATGTTGTTGCCACTTTGCCTTTAATAGGGAAAAAGTATAGTTGATAGCGATGGGTGTGAGACCTTTTTCAAGCTGACATATACATTTTTTTTTATTGTAACATTAGTTTAATACAAAAAAAGAAAACTTTAAGTTACAGTCCACAAAAGAGAAATCTCTTTAGATTGTAGTCTCTCAAAATGCATCTCAATCATTTGTACAATATATCCCTATTAATTATTTATTTATCAGCACAGCATCCATAAAATGTATTATAGCGCAGGTTAGCTGGGTATTGATTCCTGCAATCAAATAGCTCCACCAAGCCTCCATATTTTTCGACTGCAGAGCAAACTGCATTAAATGCAAAAACACTGAACACTGATCGCCTCGCACTCGATTATTAGATGTTTCACAGACTCTATCTCTTGGTTACAAAACCGACACTTTGAGTCCTGCACAAGAGGATCTCGCTTCATCACTTGTATCTCCTTGGTTTTGTATAAATTGAGACGTAATCGTAGAAACATATTTCGATGAAAACGGGATGGAAATTTATCCAAGTACTTAGGGATTACATCAAGTTTATGCATAGCGCTGCCCAAGTCAAGCGATGTTGCAAGTTTCTTTCGATTTTCCTCATTTATAATCCAGAGACTTTGACGCCGTTTTGTTTTTTTGCTTCTTGCGGTCTTGACAACACTGCATCAAGGGAGATATCGGCATTAACCATTACATTGTGCAATTTTGCACCCCATTCGTTCAATAGATCAGCAGAGGGATGCTTTGAAACTGATTTTAGAATATCATAATGTTTTACAACTGAGTTCCTTCGCATTTTCCGGAAAGTAGATATTGATTTCGACAAAACGGAGCCATAGAGAGAATCAACACATAACTCGTATCGTATTGCAGTGATTGAAGAGTTTTGCGGTAATCTTAGAACCTTACGCCAAAATTTCCCTTCTAGCTTGTCCCACAAATCGCGTGGAATATTTCAACTTGTTTCACTCCCAAAAGTTATCGCAGAGACCACTTTTTGAAGGTAGAATGATATGACTGGCCTGAGAGTGAATTTTCCATATGCTGCATGTAATTTTGCTCCCTGTAACGCGAACATTTGCATGTGGACAATCATATCTTGCGTCCACTCCCACTCACGTATTGAAGTGGTAAACAGTACACCTAAATACCGTATCCTGTTAGTCACTTCAAGAGATTCATCATTTATTCTCCAATCAAAGTTGTTTATTCGCTTGTTGCAGCTTGTACCTATCACGATAATCTTTGATTTTTTTTATGTTTATCTGTAAGTCATTTTGCAAACAATACTCTTGTAAGGCCTTGAGCAAACGCTATAGTCCAATTGGGGTAGAATCTATAAGCAAATGTCATCTGTATAGATTGCCCAACTTATTTGATGCCCGTTTACTAACGGGGGAAAACCCTTTGGCCATTCAGAGTAATCGGCAGGTCTGAAATTAATAATTTAAATAGTTGTGCCGCAAGAGGGCAGGCTTGCTTTACTCTTCGTTTGAATTTCATCTGACAGATTGCCTTGCTCATTCAGCCGTACTCTGATTGACGTATTTGAGTGTAGGGCAATTAGCAGAGCCAGCAGCGCACTTGGTCAGCTGCAGGCGTTTAGTTTTGCCCATAATAGATTTCGGTTTATGCTGTCAAAGGCCCGACTGAAGTCTATGAAGGCGATGAACAACTTTCTTTACCGCTTCAAAGCGTCAAGCTTCAGACTATTCAGAAGGACCAAATTGAGCTCTACTCCGACACCTTTCGTAAACCCTGTTTGACGTGTGTCTATAGCAGCAACCTCATCGGCCCACAGCTCCAGGCGTTTCTGAAGAAAGGACGCAAATACTTTAACAATTGTGTCCAGGAGGGCAATCGGGCGATAGTTGGTTGCATCATCCGGATTGCCCTTTTTAAATATAGGCACAACAATCGCCTTTAGCCAAGACTCAGGCAAAACTTTTTCGACAGCAATTCTTTCAAAAAGGGCAGCCATGAACTTTGCCCACAGGGCACTGTTGGCTTTCAGCATTACATTTGAAATGCCATCCGGGCCAACCGCTCTTGAGGACTTTAGCTTATGAATTGCCCATTCAATATCTTCCTTGGAGTCAGCCACATTCCACTTTGCTGTAGTTATGGTTAATTTGGGGACATCAATACAGTTATGATCGTCAAATACATTCGAAAAATGCTCTACCCATTTAGTACCATTCACGCCATTCAACATTGAGTATGAGTGTTTCATGCCAGCAGTATTGATGATCTCCCAAATATGCCTGCTGTCCTTCTGTATTATTAAGTGGAACATTTTTTCAGCTTGCTGTTGATCTCTAATTATGTTGAAAGACTTAATCCAGTTCCGATATTTTAGTCGCCGAGTTTTTATCTGGGCGGTATAATTGTCGGGCTTGTTTTTTTTCAATAATCTTAGGTCTTTCCGTAGTTCTTTCTTTGCTCCACTTATCACTGAACTAAAAGGATGTTTCATTGCAATATTATCACCATTGTGACTATTTGTCTCCACTTTGTATTGCTGTAGCAACGTTATATAGTTTATCCCTGTGGTAGCTCTGTTATTACTTAGGAAGTTTGCTGTCATCTGGGCCAACTTTGGTGCATTCATACCTAATCTGTTCGCTCTGTTGTTTATTGTGAACTTGTCACTGTAATTTATCTGTGAAGTTGTTGATGACTTTCACCAGGACAATACCAGAGCATCATGATCACTCTTTTCTGTCTTTATGACTGCAAAATGTATGATTTAATCTAAAAGATTCCAAAAGGCCCAAATATAGTCAAGCGTTTTCTTCCATTCAGCATTGAGCAATTTCTCTGCGATATCTCATTTATCCACCGGTCACCATGATCTAATGTTACAGCACCCTTCTTTAATCCGAGTACTTTGCTCTTCTTCTCTGAGGTGTTTAGCCAAGCATAATTGAAATCACCACATATTATAATTGTAGGATCGTTAAATGACAGTAGACAATCATCAACTGCAGACATTAATGCTGCAATGAAGGGGATTTGTGAGATCATTGCCGAGTTCCAATATAGGTTAATTATCAAGGTTACTTGATAACATGGGTTTGTGGGACAGCTATTTTGAATCGTAGTTGCTTGCACAAACATGTTAAGATTCTTTAATGACAGTATCTTCCAGTCACTACTGTTTTTAATCAGTGTGACTAAGCCGGAAAAAGGACAGCCAAACAAATTCTTCCCTGCAGGGTTCAGGAAAACTGAGTATCCGTCACAGACCGGAAGTTCACGAAGCCATGTTTCTTGCAAACACAATATCGAATTTTGATTTGAAAATTGACATTGTTCCTGAAAAAGATGCGCCAATCGTCTAGTATTCCATGACAATAGCTGATGAGGGGCCCTATTTTTGACCACACTATGCTAGTGGATATTGTGGTTTGTAACCTTTGAACTCGGAATATGTTTGATGTTCAGCTGAGACCATAGCTCCTTCCTTCTTTTTTCATTAGAAGTTAACTCTACTAACAGCATCGAACGATTCACTCTTTCTTCTTCTTCCTCCTCCACACAATCTACTTCAAAACCAGAAAAACAGCAAGTCCTCTGCAGCTGCCTTTACAGCCGTCATTAGTGACCGGGATTTAATATGTAACCTGCTCATATATTTATATATTTAGTGCAGGCCAACATTGCTTCATGGGAGATATGAGGAACTGCTTCATGATAGGGCAAAGACAAATTGAGGGAAAAAGAGACATGCATGAGGAGGGAGGTGGCAGGGGAGGGGGTGGCTAGTGTATGCCCATCAAGGGATGCGCTACTAATCTCTGGAGTTAACAGGGGGAAGCAGCTCACACTGTCCCATGTAGGGTGGTGAGTGGAAGGTGAGTACAACCATGTGTCATGGATTGTCGTTACCTTGCAGAGGAGGCTCGAATACTCTTTCAGGAACTGTGACAGTGAGTGTAGAATGTGCTGTTGGGGGGAAGATGTATAAGTATTTTCGCACAAAGGCTAAAATGGCCTGTCTGCTGGATCTTACACAAATATCCCAGCAGAGAAGTAGTCTACTGTTGTCCTCACTGCTGTTGTTGTATGGGCCTATAGAGAAGCTGTCTTCATAGTTGATAAATGTAACTGACTGCAGGCTGACAGCATTGTGGAAGATGTGGTAATAATTGTTGGTGATAAAGGATCGCAATGGGTGACTGTGTATGGCCATGTGTGTAATGTTCATGTGGCCTTATTTTGAGGGTCCATTGATGGTTTGTGCATCTGTATGTGGGACACATCCCATGGGTAGGAGGATATTAAAACAAAGGGATTACATAGGTTTATGGCACAGACCCAGGTGGGAGGGCAGCCTGGGAAACTTGACTGAGCAGAGTGATGTTACGACTCTTTGGAATGGTGATTGGTGGTGGGTTATTGGCACTGTATCCACTCCTCCCTCTTCCTCATCCCATTCACATGCCTCTGAGGGTGCAGCAGGGTGAGAATGTGATTGATATTTTACCAGAAAAATTAGGAAAATTAGTGCACATCTGAGCGATACCTGCCTATGACAGGAAGAACACAAGGGAATTTCAACTTGCCTGCCAGGAGTCATTGGCAACTTAAGTATTACCTGCCGCTTGCCAATGCATGTGGGTCCATTCAGGGTGACCTCATGCTAGGCATTGAAGATGAGCAATGCAGCACAGGCAACGAGCCTACCATCTGAGAGTCAGGGTAGCACCCACCTTGAGACATGTTAGGCCAGGAAACTCCTACATACCATACCTGTATTTCCAGACACATGCACAGACACTGGACAAGTGTTGGGACTCATCTATCTACTATACAGCTATTTCTCTAAGAGAAGGGACCATCCTCACATTGTGCAAGTTAAGTTAAATGTCTCATTAAGTAGCATCTTCTATTATAGATGCTATGATACTTGTAGCAGTAGTGGAGCTGCCTGTGTAGTTATGTACTGGATGAAGAAGTGGGACAAGGGGGTAACCCAGTAGATGGAAGGTTAATGAGAGTCGAGGTAACGGGTTATGGGTGCATGTGCCACCACTGTCCATGGAAATGGGAAAAGGGTTCACTATGGTGAGAAGGAGGGAGTGTGTTTGTAAGGACAGGACTCTACCAACAATGTGGCCACTGATGACAGGTAAACTGGTTCAACCTTGCCAGTGGTGGTGGCAGAGCAGCAGAGGAGGAGAGGGTATTCTGTGTGGTGGGACACATAGGTGAGGGCATCAGGTGGAATGCCCACACCAGCCATGAGCAGCACAGTAGTGGGTAGGCCAGACGCCACCCAGTTAGGGGGCGAGATGTGTGAGGGTTCACCACCCACCACAAGTAAGATCTAGAGGAGCTAGTCACAAGGGGTTATGATATGATATGATATGATATAAGGCATTTATAACGCGCCTATTCACAAGTGTTTCAAGGTGCGTCACTGCAGGGTAGGGGGAATAGAGGGAAGATAGAGACAATGATCCTGCTAGGCCAAGTGTCATTCAGATCCCACAAGTGCAGGGGAAAGGGGGAAAGGGAAAAGTGCAGAGTGGGAGGGGGGTGGGGACAGTGCAATACATGGGAAAAAAATAAATAACTATGAGAAGTTGGGCCAGATGGTGGCAAGTGCAAGGGTAAGTGCAGACATCGGGTGTCAAGTGCTGGTGGGGGACCTCGGGATGCAGAAAACAGTCCCCAAGCGTGGGTGTTGACAGGGAGGCAGTGCAGGTGTGTAACTGGCGGGGAGGGGACCTGGGACCAAGATCGGAGGGTGGACAGGTAACCAGTACAGTTCAGCCAGGAATTTAGCAGGGGAGAGGAGAAGAGAAAGCAGAAGCAACGAAGAAGATTTTGAGGTGCTTCCAGAACCGGAGATGGTTCTCCTCAAGTTTCAGGGAGGCAGGGAGGCACAGAGGCTGTTCCAGAGGGAGGCCCAGCCAAGGAAAGAGATCTAACACCAACTTGTTGCTTGGAGAAGCGACTACCCCTGAGGGAGTTGGAGGCGAATGAGCAAAGAGCTTGAGAAGGGAGATATTTAGGAAGAGAGAGTTGAAGGTATTGAGGCCCCAGGCCCCAGAAGGCCTTGTGGACAATGCAGAGGGTTTTGAACGTAATCCTCGCAGCCACTGGGAGCCAGTGAAGAGATTTCAGTCCTGGAGAGATACGATCCCTGGTCTTGAGGCCAAGGACAAGTCTTGCAGTCCTGTTCTGGAGGAGTTGTAGAGGGCAGAGAGTAGAAGCAGGCAGATTTAGAAAGAGGCTGTTGCAGTAGTCCAGTCTGGAGAGAACCAGAGCTCTGGAGACAGTGAGATTCTGAGGGAAGGAGAGGAAAGGAAGAATACCCTTGAGGAGGTGCAGCTGGTAGTGTGACTTTTAGAGACATCCAAGATATGAGAGAAGGAGAGTGTGGAGTCGAAGAGGGATGTGAAGTGGTACCGGGTGCCACAGGAGTCATGAGGGGGCATAGATGGATTTTGAGGAAGGGCATGATGGTGGCTATGGGGAGGGATATAGCATTGAAGAATGATACATAGTGGATATGAGGTAATTTGGTGTAAGTGTCAGGGATAGGGATGGGAGAAGAGGAGGGAGGGAAAGGAAGGTTAAGAAGTGCAGTGGCTGGGTTAATTCTTCCCATTGCAGAGGTGAGTGAAGTGGAGCAGAATCAGCAGCAATGGTGCAGAGGGACCTGGTATCAAGGTGGCACTCAGGTGAACAGGAAACAGAGTGGCCAATAGCATGGCAAATGGGTGGAATTGTGTGCACCATCGATGTGTGAAGGAGGTTGGGGACACTGAGTATCTGAAGGGCTGAGGGAGGATAGGGGTGCATCAGCAGGGTCCCCTGGTGTTAAAGAGGTGCATGCAGAAGTTCAGGAGGGGGATGAGAGCATGGGGTGGATGGTGCAGGGAACATTGCAATAGGAGGGGCAGGGATGAAGAACAGGGGAGCACATGCAGGCACAAGGCAAAGGTCGTGCATTAAGGGTGAGAGGGAGGGAATTGGAAAGGGGACAGTGTGCAAGCAGGGACCATTAACTTGTTAAGTGCAAGTAGATGACCTACATGGCCCTCAGTGAGTGAGCTTTTTTATTGCACTTGATGCATGCGACTGAGGGGACCATATGGAATGGAAGGATTGTGGCAGGGGCCAGGCTTGCAATATTTGTATGCTGGCCCTGTGACATGGACACATCGGTTTTGACTTGAAATTAGTGTGAATGTGGTTTGTACAGTTTCTGGCAAGGATGTTGATGAGGTAGCAGTACACTTTAATGTAATGGGGAACACACTGTTTGCAAATCCAAGAGATGTATTCTCAAGGTGGTGTTATGGGCAAGCTGGAGTTGCCTGATGTCAACACTGAAGGCATCAGGGATGTGGCTTTAATGTGTGTATTCCACACAGCTTGTAATTTATGTGAAGTAGGTTTGCACTACCCGGTTGCATTTGTCCAGTCCCCATGCCTTTTGGTCTGCTCATGAAATGAGTGTAGCCTGTGCATGAGGGCACAAGCCCTCCTGCACATCTACTGCGATGCCACAACATATGTCAATATTATGCAGGACACAACATGCCATCATGATTTTACATACTGCAGGTGGTGCATGTAGCAATATATCACCTGAGTGATCAAGTGAGTGGAAATGTGACTGCAGCACTTCGAATGTGTTCTACACTATGCCCGTAGTGGCTATTTGTGCTGTGTGTAGTGCGCACGGCTCACCTGGGGTGCTTGGGTTCCTGATTGGTGTCCATAGGAACAGTGACAGCGGGTAGGCACTGCACACTGCAAAAGAATACATGGCAACTTTATTACATGTTGTTTATTTTACAGGATTTCTGTGTTGCATGTGACTATGTGTGCTTGATGGTTTGGTACTCAACAATGAGCCAAGTGTTGCCAAAGTTTCCCGATGACAGGGCCTGGTATAGGTAAATGACGTAAGATGTAGCTATCATGTGTGCATCCTAAGTAATTTTCATTCACAGGCATGATGTGGACCCTGGCATCACAGATCGGCTGCACATTTATTGAATGCCAGGTTTTCCAGTGTCTCGGGGGAGGTGGGTTGCAGAACTACATGAGTGCAGTCGATGACGCTCCCAGGACCCAGGGAAGGTGGGCATTTGCATTTACTAGGTAAGCGGCCCTCTCCCCCCCACCCCAATGTATGGGGCCCCACATATTGGTCCGCCTGGGGGTAGATAGGTGCTGATCTGCACCTAGGAAAGGGGGCAATACAAATAAAAATAAATGCATTTAGGTTTGGTTGGGGTTTCGGGGGTCCACTAGACCATCAGGATTTTATTTTACAATGAAAGGGGGTGCCCCCCCACCCAAAGTGGATGGGGGCACCTCATGTAGCCCTCCATGGGGGCAGATTTCTGCCACTAGGAAGGTGTACATGAGATGCACCCCATCCATTTGGGGTGGGGGGAGAGGCCACCAGAAATATTGGCAGAGCCCCCCAGCATGGGGCACTAATGTGCCCATCTGCCCCTAGGAAAGGGGCAAAACAAAACACAATTAAAACAATTATAATAATAACTTGTTTTGGGTGGGGGGGCATGAGACCACCATGGATGTATTTAGTGGAAAGGGGGGTGGCCCTCTCCCCCCAACCCAAATTGATGGGGGCATCTCATGTAGCCCTCCCTGGGGGCAGATTGCTAGTGCAATCTTCCTCTGGAAAGGAGTACATGAGATGCCCCCCATCCATTTGGGGTGGGGGAGAGGGCCACCAGAAAACATTGGAATCATCCCCCAAAGCATGGGGCAGTACACTTTTGCCCGCCCTGGGGCAAAACAGAAAAGAAATGATAAAAATATTCATGAGTTAGTTGGGGGCGTGGGTGGGACACTACACCACCACAGATGTTTGTAATGGAAATGGGGGTAGCCCTCTCCCCCCCACCCAAAATGGAGGTGGACTCTCATGAAACCCTCCCTCGGGGCAGATTGCTAGTGCAATCTGGCAATATGACCTTAGGAAGGGGCACATGTGTTTTCTCTGGGGGGTGAGGGTCAGTAGACCACCAGGGAGCTTAAAAGGGGGACTGTGATCGGAAAGTAGTAGCTATGATTTGTTTTTGCTGGGCTGACCATAGGTAACACATTTTCTTTGTTTCCTTTACAGCTTTTTCTATGCGAGCAGCTGCAATTTTATGTGAGTACTGTTTTTTATTAATCCACGGATAGGGCCCATTGTCAGTGGGTTGGTGGGACTGGGACTGGATTGTTGGTGGTGTGGGTGGGAGTAGACCTTCTGGGGAGGCATTTTGTTGGGCTGGGACACAATTGTTGGGTAGGCCACAAATTGCCCCCCATGCCAGTGTAAGATTGGTGTTTCCCCGGGAGCAGCTGCCTCCCATGAGGGTTGACCGCTCACAAGCCCAGGCTGCACCTCTGGCTGTGCTGCATTACAGATGTCACCTCCGGGGGGGAATGGGGATCCTGCCAGGGCTCCCTGGGACTGCCGCTGCACTTGAGGATGGTCCTCCCACTGGGAAAGGTCGGGGACCCTGCCGGGGCTCCCTGGAACCACTGCTGGGCTTGGGGACGGTCAGACGACATGGGAAACAGCCGCCCAAGGCCAGGGACATCACTCCTGACCATCCTGGAGGGCTGGCTGGGCTGCGTTACAGAATTTCCCTCGGGGGAGGGAAGGGGACCCAGCCAGGGCTCCCTGCAGCTGCCGCTGTGCTTGGGGATGGTACACCCACATGGTAAATGGATGTCCAAGGATGGGGACAACACCTCCACCCGTCCTGGAGTACTGGGTTATCAGTAGAAAGTAAATACAGGCACGGAATGCAAAAGGAATTCAAAAGGATGTGTCTTTCAGTGGAAAAAGGAACAAAAGGACTTATCCAGTCCTACAGCTCCAAAATTGGACCACAGGGAAGGTTAAGTTCAAAGTATCTTAAGCAGATTGACAGTGGGGAAGCAGGCTTCCAGCTTTACTTTAGTGAGAATCAAACCGGGTTTGGGTGCAGAGAGTCGTGCTGGGTCAAGCAGCGAGCAGGCATCTGGTCAGTTCAATGCAGGAGCTAGGTGCCGCTTGAATGCAGCTTTTGGGTTGTGCAGTTCAGATGGCTGACAAGGGTCAGATTGATGGTCAAATCGGTTTGAGAAGTTGGTAACCACAGTGTGGAATGACCAGTGATTTGATGCTTCATCGGCAGGTTGTTTGAGCCAAAGAGGTGACGTGCTCTGCTTGGCACAATGTTGCAGTGATCCAGTTTGGTTGAAGGAAAGCAGCAGTTGTTTAAAGTTTTGATGAAGTCCCAAAGTCAGCACCACAGGGTCTATCTGGTCCGAGTGCAGTTAACAGAGTCTGAAAGCCGTTTGATTGACTCAATATGGTAGAACTGGGATCAGAGCTGATCTGGCCCTCCAGATTCTCTGAGACCCACTGCATGTGCATCATTGCACAGGGTGAGTCCTTTGAGGTTCTGCTCTTCCAGCCGAGGGAGGTTTGGTGCAGGATGAAGCACCTAGTTCTCAGCAAGTGTGCTCTGGGAGTAGTGTAGGGAGCAGACCTTGCCTCTGCCTTGGAATCATCCTCCTTCACCTCAATGAATGAGGGCTATTGAAAGGTCAACCCTCACAAAAGAGGTCTAAACAAATGCTCCCTAAAGTCCTGGGTGCTCTAAAAGCGAGTCAAACAAATGTTTGGACAGAAGCAAGCCTTTTTATGGATCCATTGGAAGTGGAAAAGACAGGAAAGAAAGAGAGGTACAAAGAAAAAGAAGATGATGGATCCCTTCCCCACTGGTGCTGATCTCCCTCTAGCACCATTAAACCCACCCCCTTTCTAGACCCACAGCATTAAAGGCCCTTTCGTATTCAACATCCTGGTGTGAGGCTAGTCATTTTTGTTTGTAGGGTTTGCCCTTTGATCACTGTTTCCCAGGACAGTTTTTGTTGAGGGGCTGTTTTGCTAAAGAAAGGTTTTACCTGACCTCAAAGAGGATCAAAGGAGAGACAACTCCCATTAGCTCCTGTCCTGTTGACATCCAGTCTAGGGAGAATACACACAGCTAGTCCATAGCTGGTCCATACATGGCTTGGCTAACAGTGTTTTATTTGTTCAATGAAGGTGCTGATACAGCGCTGTCCAGGGGAGATGCATTTACCAACTGCAGGAATAACAGAAATGGGAGCGGGCACCCCTGACGTGGGACAGGGTATCATTTACAGCTCTGCTAGAGCTGCCTATAACATGCACACGGGCCAAAAGCAAGGTGTTAAGAGTGTGGTGTGAAGTGCACAAGGGGGGACATGGGGTTGCACTATAAAAATGGTAGCATAAACATGTAGGGTGATGCCGTACAGTCCAAGTCAAGTGAAAATTACAGGTGAGCAGACCACATGGGGATGACCCAGACAGGCTCTGCATGACAGGCCACGCACACAATTGCACAGACACTTCACTTCAGTGCGGTGGGGGGAAGATTCCTTCAGGCTGACTGTCCCCAGGAGAAAGCAGTCACTGGGAACACTACTAGCCAATAAGTACATGGTTGGCAAGCCAGTCCCACAGGTACTCACAGAGACCAGGGGAATTAAATTCACACAGATATGTTCTTGGAGGCACACTCACAGCATAATTGGCAGTATCAAATTGTCGTTTGGCAGGTGGATCTGTGTAAGGAAGGCAGGGTATCAAAGTAAGACAGACACAAGTGATCACAGTGCAAGGGTGTTTATTAAACTGTAAAATGGGTGAGACAAACGACTAATCTAAACCTAAATCTACCATGGGAGCAAGCTACAGCCATCAAATAAGAATAATACCGTCCAAGTGGAGTCCATTCAAATAAAAAGGGCCTATACTAAAAAAAAACTATTGCCAATCTTTACCGCTATGCTAAAAAATAGTGTGTGATAATGTTCACAAGAAAAGAAAGAAGTTTTCACAAAATTATGTCAGGATGTTTTGGCCAGGGTTTCCCTTCCCCAAGTGTTTAGCATGGGACAAGGCAGGACTCTTGAGCACAGCACACTCCTAAGCCTATCGGACACAGGCTCACAGTTCCTTTTCTCTATATCAGGGCCTTCTGTGCCCAAGTCTCTTCTCATGCAAAGACTCTTGCTTCAGAGGGCCTGATATGCCAAAACAACAAAGTAAATGTTCCTTCTGTTAACCTTCACATGGGGTGAATACCCTTCACCCTGGGATTTCCCTCAGCCGGGCTCCAGTCCTTCTCTCATTTGTTAGCCTCCCTCAATCAGGCACAGACCACCTACTCACTGGGGACTTCACTCAGTCAGGTTCATACTTGTCATCACAATGTTGTTCACTTAGCTTCTTCACAACTTTTCTCTTGATGAACCTCAGTTGGGTTCACTATCGCCTTTCAATCACAACCTCCTTATTTGTAACATTCAAAAGTCTCAATGTGATTTTAAACAACCACCTAGGTTTAGTTAGGACCCCCTCAACTGGGTTCAGACCTTCCACAGCACTTGTCATCTTTAAACAAAGACTTCCGAAGGGTGATCACTTCTCACTGGGTCACTCTTTTTTTTTAGCCTATGGCAATTGCGTGTTTATTCACAAAATCACAGTTTGCACAGCGTACTCCTTCACCGGGCGCAAACGCCTGTTTCACACTTCCCTCCGTAGTCAAAACTTCTGCAATGTGTCAAGGATTTACGATTGTACAAGGGATTTGTCATGACCATTGTATGACCACCTTGACACCTCACGTCAGCCTTCCCTATGGCCTCTTGGTACTTGTAGTTTCACTACAGTCTCTGTGTTCAGGATAGGGCTACCAGCCGGAGTCCTCTGAACGAGCACCCACGTGGTGCTGCGCCAGTCTATCTCTGGTACCAAGTTCATTCACAAAAGTCTTCTGTATCTTAATCTTCTTAATATTGCCATTGCCTTGAGCCTAACACAGTCCAGCGCACTATCAGGTTCTCCCAAATCACTGGCTGTGCTGAACTCATTGGCGTTTCTTTTGCCGCTGTAGTGAAGGATGGTACCACAATGGCAACCGCGTCTCCACGCCCTGGCTATCAGTGTGGGCGGCTTCTATGTACCACTGACATCCGTCACACCATTTGCCAACTGTGATTCCCGGTCTTAGGTTACTTTAGTCTGAGGCTGCACAGGTCTGGTTTGAAAAGGGCAAGGGCAACTCACTCCTTGACGTCCTTTCAGGTCTTGGCGTGTTTCTTCTCTGTTTGAACTGCTGTTGTGGAGTAGCTTCTTCCTCATGCATTCAACCTTGCTCAGAGTGTGCTCTTGTGCTCTGCCTTTTATCCCTATGGGGATGGGAAAGGGCAATCAGGTGTGTGTAGTTGTCGACAATTGCCTGACTCTACCAGACCCCTGTTTTGGGACTTCTCAGGTAAACAGCTCTGGTATTAGTCTGTTGTCCCTCATGGTGTGA
Source organism: Ambystoma mexicanum (assembly GCF_040938575.1). Taxonomy (NCBI): domain Eukaryota; kingdom Metazoa; phylum Chordata; class Amphibia; order Caudata; family Ambystomatidae; genus Ambystoma; species Ambystoma mexicanum. The sequence continues at coordinate 623,932,639 of NC_090934.1, forward strand.
GAAAGTGTTTGTGTTGGAAACAAAAAGGGGGGGGGGTAGAGTTTCTGAATTTCCTACTGGGCAGGATGGAGAAAAGGTGTCATAAGGAAGGGGATACTGCATCTCACCCTTCGGGTGTCCCACTTCCACTCCCCGAAGACTACTCATCCAGGGGATCCTGCCGTACTGGTACACCCCCAGGAACTGGATCCAATAGCGATGGCTGTGTACTGGCCACCTGGATGACAGTTCACCAGGGACAAGTGAGTGAGACACCTTCAGGTTTCTCACTGTATGGTAATAAGTATGTGGGATGAAGGGGTGATCCAGCAAAAGCCAATCAAAAGGTGAGTTGTGGTGTCCCCGAAAGGCAACAAGTATACAGTGTCCTTGATGATGTCTACATGGCCCCTCATTGGTCAGATGTCATGTGAATGTCTCCCTTCCCAACAGCTCAGGATGTCTTGTGTTCTTCCTATATGTGCTGACCAATGGCAGATTAATAAAGTTCCGGAAGTCAGCCCGATTGCATAGTGTTTAATAACAATTCCTTTGTGAGGTGGTGGTGGGAGGGGTCTGGCACCAGAAGGTGAGGTGATGAACCAGGACATGGCAGGTCTGTTTTCACCAATCATCTCTAACTAACCTATGTCTAGCTGGGGACTGACGTGGCCCCATCAATCAACTTTGTGGGACACTCCACAACTCGAAACACTACTTGCAACTGTTTCTCACTATGCAAATATTGTCCTCACATATAAAAGATCTGACCGGAGTGGGCAGTTTTGTCAGCTCTCCTCAATCAGTTATGTTCCACTGCACTGTTTGATTTGTGCTTGCCCAGCTGTAATAAACAGTGTAACGTCTTGCTTGGTGTAGACTACTTTTTGGATTACTTCTGTTAAATTACTGATTATGTGCTTGTAAAGGACCCCTGGTACATTTTGGGAGGCCCCAGTGAGATCCTCAGTTCCCTCGGCCAACTGGGGATATTCCGGCTGTCCTCCTGGGGGGCACATATCCGGCGACCGCAGACCAATTCTATGCACATCACCGAAAAGGCTCTGCAGACGCTGCATTCGCAAAGGTCTGCCTGGTCCCAAGCACCGCCTGCGCTCAGGAGGAGGAGCGAGCCAGCAAGGAAGGCTTAATGCTGAGAGGGCTCGATGATCTCTAGGACATGTGAGTGTACCCGTGCATCAATACATTGTATCGTGGTTGCATGCTATGTTATGTTGATTTGGTCCACGCACCACTACCACCCAAGGGCAGTCTGTCTAAAGAGAGGGAGGGATCTTCTTTTTATGGTGTTTAGGATGTATCCTCAAGGTGGGAGTACTTAAAGCAGAAGTAGTTGTAGATTTTAGTGTACTCTACTCAATAGGTAGTGGATGTGTGGGTGTGAGCACGCCTGCATTAGAGCGGACAGGTGTGTAGCAGGAGGCGGTCCCCATAAGATAGGAGTTGCATGTGTATAGTTGTGTCATTTGGGGAGCAGGGTGTTATTTTTCCGTTTATTTGTTGACGTAGTGTCTAGTTGTTGAGTAGTGAGGGAAGAGTGCTTGTCAGTGAGTTGTGTTCATCCGTCTTGTGGCGTGGACCTCGGTAAAAGTGTCAACGCCGAAAGATAACCTAGTGCATAATAAAATTGCGCTTGCCATTTTAGCGGTGGACTTCAACGTAGGGGAAGGGTGAAGTCTGACATCTGCTTTCACCAATATAGGTAAAGCTGAGCCTGTTGAGAGGGCCACTGATGTAATAACACAAAGTAAGTGGACGGGTCTGTGGAGAGGGCCAGTGTGCATGATAGGTGTGCGTAGGTGGGCCTGTGGATAAGGCCAGGAAGAAAGGGTGTTTAGGGAGTATAAAGGGAAGAGCAGTAATTATGTGTGTTTGAAAAGTGAATAAAGGAGAAGGTGTGAAAATACGAAAGTGAGGAGTAAAAGGGGACGAGGAAAAGAGAAAGGGTGAAGGGACTATTGGGATATAATACAAGGGGGAAGAGAGAGGGTGAATAATGGCATTCTGTGATAGCCCCCTCAACCACATGTGTGGAAAATAACCCCAATATTGGGATAAAATAATAAACTGTATTTCTCAGTGGGTTCAAGAAACTGCAGGGCAGTGTTTCTATGCATGGCCAGGGGAGGGAAAGATTGATAGTAAAATAATAGAGCATATGTTCTTGTACATACTAAGTACAAAGGCTCTAAGTTAAAGAGTAGACAAAATATCTTGGGGCTCCGGAAGTTATATGAAGAGAAAAAGGATGAGCATATGAAGCAAGACATTAAACAAGAAGACATGACAGACTGACCGAGTGCCCTGCCTCCACTGTACAGAGCATGCCCAGCATTAAGACCTGCAGCAGAGTATACAAACCCACAGCGGGTGGCCCCAGAAAGAGAGGAACTGCAAAAGCAAAAACGAAAAGCAGGGAAACACGAAGGGGAGAGACACACGACTGGAGAGAGAAGTATCTAGAGGACATAGACAAGAGCAGACGACAATAGGTGGACGCAGTGTTCAATGAAGCAGAGTGAGTTATCAAAAAGGAGGTACAGAGAAAGGCAAGGAAGTGGGAGACATGGGGGAAGGATAAGGGTGGAGAGCCGGGAGGATAACATGTAAACTGAAGGACGAGGAACAAGACAGGGGGCGGAGGAGACGGAAATAGGGGACAAGGACAGTATTGTGTCAGAAGAGGAAGAAGAGGAGGAGGATATAGGTGAAGGGGAGGATGAACAATGGACACCTGAGAGAGAGAGAAGAAGGGGATGAAAGCAAAGGAGGAGGGGGAGAATATGAGGAGCTAAGGAGGGACTGGTCAAGTGTCCTCTGCAGTCAGAAGGAGAAAGGAAAGATAGGACTTGCACAGGTGACACTGGGGGAGCAGAGACAGGGCCCTGGGTGACACGGATGCCATTGTTACAGAATGGGACAGAAGACGCACACTATGTACCATATCAGACAATAGACAGAAATATTCTCATTTGTAGTGTGCCTTCCCTAATGGCAGGGGCAAGTAAATGGATATACCCACTTGAAGAAGAAACTGCAGGAGTGACATTAGGGCACATGAAAATGTTATTTGCAGCAATAATAGGAGATCGAGGGGATTAGATATGGCAGCAACCAGAATACAAGGGGTTGAAACTAAGTACCAATGCACACGATGGAGCACTGCTTAATACTGTCAAGCTCACGGGTGGAAGGTGTTGAGGAGCAGGTATCCGGACAGCTCAGACTTAGGAGCTGTCATGATGTGTAAGATAAACCAAACTTAGATCCAGCAGAATATATAAAATAGGTCCAGGAACTCTGAATGTTGGAAACGTGAAAAATGTGGGCTGAATACATACTGTTATTTGACCATATATTGACCAAAGGACGGTCACTTGATGTCCAGAGTTCCTTAGATAAAATAGTGGGAATAGAGGCAAGGGGATGGCCAGAGATAGAGGCAACAATAGTACACTACTGTAACAGGAAGCAGGAGAGTGAAAGACAGACAGCAGAAAACACGTTTTGGGTGTGTTTGACCAAATTTGTTTTGTTCGCAGCAAACTGACCACAATTTATCTGGTCGGGGTCCAATGTAAACGCAGATGCATTTATTTATTTTTGTCTCCTGCGTCCAATTTTAAGGAAGCAGGGGACACCTCTGCACCCCTGGAATTGCAAAATATCAAACATGGGGAGTGGGAGACACCCCCGCAACTCTCGCTCTCCAGGGTTGGTATGTAGCAAAATGTGTGACCAAATTGCCAGAAGGCCAAATCACCCATGCAAAAAATTATCAAATTGGTGATTAGGTCAAATGTTTTAGGTCAAATAGGCTAACACGAAAAACGCCACTAAGGCAGAGAACAAGCTGGTACAGAAGAATCTTGCGAGACCCACAATAGAAGGGGCTAAGTTCATACCTAACCCTGCCACAGTGACATCCGCCCAACATGGAGGGTTTCCCATGGGGAACATACCCCCACCTAGGGGATATGTGCCACCACTGTACACTGCACAATGGGGGGTGCAGCAACAGGGGGCCTGTCCACAGGGGGAAATGTACCAAGCCAGGGGGTATCTCCCACTGGGAAGAGGATACCCTCAGCGAGGGAGAGGAGGAGGATATAGGGGTTTAGGATACCGGTTTGTTAGTCTGTGCTTCATATGCAGGAACATGGGGCACTTTACGTGTACCTGTGTCTTTGGGCAGAAAGCACAGGCTCAAGCATGTGAAGTTGCAAAACAGCAAGGTTAATTTGAACAGCATTTCCAGCCAGCCCCAATAGACACATTCCCCACAAGCACAAGCAAAATAGGGACAGCAACAGCTCCCACAGGTGCAATAACAAACATCAACAGGGTAGGTTGGGAGAGTAGAGACACCCCCAGGTATACCGCCAGCACCAGCACAGGTCTGTGAAAACACATTCTGAGTACATGAACAGGTGACTTTTCCCTGTGAAAATACAAAAGCATCTGAAGGGGTGACTGCATCCTTTGAACGAATCTGAGAATCTATCTGAATAAACACAGAGAACCTTAGTGAGTTGCTATGCCATGTGAGAGAAAATGAATAGATTTGAGAAGTGTGTGATCAGTATTCAAAAACATGACTTGCAATATAGTCAATGCATTGGAATGTGTAAGGCTGAAACTGCTCAGGGTTTCTCAGTTATAGTCACTACTATAGCTATATTTTTCTTAAACACACCATGAAATAACCCTGCTTTACTTTTGAGAGTCTAAGATGTACTGCATAACAATGTATCATCATCATCATTTGAGCTGGTCTGTTGGCTATGGGTAGATGTCATTTCATAGTCTATTGCAATTAAACGCTTGCTTATTTTTTATGAATGTCATTTGTTCAACATGCAGCACTACAAGGCTTCTGTTGTTGGATACAATAAGCAGGCTCTTGGACTGCACACTTGCAGGGGGGAGCAGCTTAATAATTCTCCAGCAACTTGCACGCATGCCGCTGGCCAGATGGAACACTTTCTATAGCAATAATTTAATGCGTAATCATCCCTTTCCACTGATCCAGTGTTCAATATATTTGCATCAACATTTTGGCTGATGGACTGCTGGTTGTTGGTATTGATGCCCCTCTGTACTGAAGATGCCTGAGTCACCCAGGAGGATGTCCCACAGATTCCGCTCCATGTAGACTGCACCCGTACTGCTTCCAAAGCTTCCAACAGGTGTCCCTGTAGTACTGCGAATTGAGGCGCTCATTTGTAAGATTGCTATGCCAGTTTCACTTGGGAAAATGTGGACTGCTTGGTGTTCTTCCTGCTGCCTGTGTGCTTGCACCAATGTATGCCAGAAGACCTGTAGAAAAGCATATTTGGACATTTGCACAGTTCCTCTTCCTGGTGATCCTTTTTGAAAAACCTCCTCCACATAAATATGCAGGTGAAAAGCAGCCACGTTTGATATGAAAGTGGGTCCAAAAAGAAAGCCATCAGGTACTTATGTTACCTTTCTTTTCAACTTCCCATGGATCACCACTTAAGATTGAAATTAGTTCCATCACCAGCCGTACCACATCACTATCACCTGACATGGTCCATGGTCCAGGCCCTTCTCATGTGGGTCAGGTTCAGTTCAAGCAGGTGCTCAAGAAGATGACCCTAACTCAAGCCTCTGTAATGATGGCTAAACCAGTTGGTGGCTTATTTGAAATGTGGTAGAATAGAGCAGACAGACAGCATCTGCCACTGACACAATGTTAAAAATGCCCCTTCTAGAGTTCTGCTATGAGTGCAGTAATCTGTGATGGCATTGCATGAATTACATAGCCTGTCCAGCATGCGCAAAGTAGAGCGCCAACTGGTGGCAACTGAGGTCTCCTGGTTGTGCAGTGGAAACTGGTTCTGCCTGTATAATTGGCACAGAAGAGTTATTGATGTGTGAGCTTGGCTGAAATGGGAGTTAATATCCTGATCCACAATGAGTATTTCTTTGATGGCTTTACAATGGCTTATGAAGCAGGAGACCATGTAGTGAAAGACATGTGCAAAGCAGAGAATGTGCATTGTCCTATCGGATCATAAGTAGGAAGGATATTTGATCCTCTGTCTGCTGAAACAAAACCCAGATGCAAACTACAAGGTTTTAGCAAATTTGCCTCCACCTCCTCCAACTTCTCCCAGATTTCAGCTCCCCTGTGGATTCTGCCCTGAAACCCATGCATGCACAATGTTGCTTAATTTCAAACTGCATATACCTGCTGGCCTAATGAATTACACTGGTCACCGTATTGGCTATTGAAGGAAGGAAAGACTGTCCAGTGCATTATGATAGCCATGCAGTCAATGCATTGGCTTCAGGTCCATACCACCATGGTGACATGGTACCATTGCACCATCTACTGCTGTAGTAAGTTCCCCATTGTTGACATAACATCATCCTACAATTCTCCTACTGATTTGAAAGAGAAAACACCTCAGCCAGGAACTTCCTAGGGGCGATCAACTTCTCCCATATATTCAAGTAATCCAGCATTTTCCCAAAAATGAGTAGGGCACGATTTCTATTTCCAGCATTGTAACCTGGTTAGCTTCAAGCAGGTGCTATCTGTTATGGGATTCTTGATATTTCTGGCCACACTCAAATGCTTCTATAGCACTGCACTGACACAATGGATGATCACTACTATGTGCCACTGGGATTTCAAAGGGAAGAGATTGGTGTCCTATTCCCAGTGCCAATTTGAGACAGGATGCCATCTGCCGAAGGTGGAAAAGACCTAGCTGTTATCTATTTTACCTGGTAAATAAAATGATGGTGGTAATCCTGTATCTGAAAGGATGGTTTGCTAAATAGATAATTTTAAAAGCTTGATTCCAAAAGCATACAGCATACATGGGCTGTAGCTGCAACAAGTCTTCTGACAACCGCCCCAGTGCAGATTCAAGGGCCAGAAGTGCATTCCTGGCCCAAAGTCACTACAGCCAGAGGTGCCATTTTAACTTTTTCACCTCTGATCTAAATTTTAATATTTGTTGCCTTACCTTGCTTTTTATGCCCCCTCCCCTGACCATCACTGACCCTATCTATCGCTCCCCACCCCTCCACCACTCCCTATACCGCACACTTCTTGTTACTGCACTTGCACAATCCAAATGTAACAAGACCTAGAAGGACCGGTATTGTTGTTTATCCCCCTTTTCTCTGCCCACTCCCTTTTTAGTCCTGGAAACACCTTTCGGCTGTATAGTGTGCCTTATACATATTCAATAAATAAATACAATAAAGTAATCTCTAAGAATAAGCCATACATGGTTATGGTACAGTGACTGATAAGAACACACAATTATTAAAGTCCCTACAATCAATATCATATAAGTGGGAACCTTTGAGCCCAGGTCAGTGATGTAAAGGTAGTGTAGATTCATGGCTATCCTGGATATTGTCCCTACTCACAGTGAGACAATAGCCAGGATGCTGTCTTACCTTGATTCCCCAGGAGGAAGGGTAACATCTCCCTGCATTCACACAAGCTCTGACCAGGAGATCTACTGGGAACCCTGTTTCAAATGGGCACTCACATAATAAAGGCGAGCCTTCCAACAGGGGGATGCCCCACAAGGGGGCTCCGTGGTCAGAAGACATGGAAAAGGGGAGGAGTTAGGGTATCCGAAGAGGGAAAGATGGATTTAAGAAAAAAATCCACCATCTTCTTTTTCAGTTTGGGTGCTTTCCCTTCATGTCGCTCCATTTCCTGCAGGACAATGCAGTTATGGTATGATATAATAAGGCAAAGGTCATTTGTTACAGCAACACAGATTGGACTGTTTACAGCAAGTTTGCTTTTGTCCAGTTAGCTGTGACAATTTGCCTTAATAAGAAAGGGTCGCAACTCCTTCCTTGATTAATTCTGGACTTTTAAGAAGACAAGAAGGTTTCAGTGGACTTCTAGTGGATGTGCAGTCCATTCCAAAGTCCCTCCAATGGTGAGGTGAGAATAGAAGATATCTAAGGCACAGAAGGGCTCTTTTCCGTATACATCCCCAGGAAGCATGGGGGGTGACTGATGTTTGGAGCAAGGCCTGCCCCTCATCCGGCTGCCCAGGACCCTGGCTACTCACTGGAGGTGAGAGATCACCTGTAGGTACCAGCAAAGCTCCCTGGAGTGGGAGGGCAGAACAACAGAATTGACCGTATCGTGGAGACCGTTGAGTGGGACTCCCAGCAACCAGAATCCCAAAAGTATCTGGCATCGTATTCACACCACTTTGAACTGCACTTGGTCCATGTTCAACACCTTTCAAGCTGACAGGACCTATCGTGTTGATCTTGGCACTCTCGACACCTTCAAACTGATAGTATGCATCTTTGAACCAGCTTGACAATGCTTCACACCTGTAGTACACTTACTGTTCCTCAACTGACCAGCGGCTCACCACTGCAGAAGCCTTTTACTTGCTGTAGCTTCAAGCACAATGAACCCACATGACCTTAAATCGAGATGACTCGAACATTGAGTCAAACTGCTGAAAGCCATTGAGTCACATGCCAACGTGACCCAGTGGAAAAATCGTTTTGAACTGACTCAACCACTGACCTGAACCTGTTTGACTCTTTAAACCACATTGCATCAATTGCTGACTCTTACTGCACTCACAGAGCCATGTCTCTAAATTGCTAGATCAGCATGACCCTGCAGATCTTGAAAATGGTTAGACTTCAATGAAAGCCCAAGAAGCCCTGTTCGATGCTGTTAAATCTCTTAATGGTAGGTTATTTATAACTTGAGAACAAGAAAAGGTACTGTCAAGAGGCCCTGCCCCCTCTTTTGGGACTACAGTGACTTATAAGTCCACTTTTCAATCCTTTTCTGGAACAACGTATCATTTGAACACTGACATTGCTGCAATTGCTTGCCTGAACACCCCTGCTCAAGTACCCACAGTGCAATATATTACCATTTACATATTCTGTGTTATTTCTTACAGGTGTGGGTTTTTACTTGTGCATATTTGATTTTTAAAGTATAACTATTTCATAGTATCTTACTTGGACAATCTTTTATTCTGGAGTATTTGTACTATTGTTGTTTCGGTTGCTACTATGATCACTTCAAACCCCTATTAAGAACATGACATGCCATCGCCTCATGCTACCACATAATGCAAAGGAGGTATACCTGTCTGGAGGCTGTGTCTTTTTAATATTTATTATTGTGATCAGTGCTTGTTTAGTAGTAGTGTGGGGTGCAGTAAGCAGTTTAGCCATTACTCATCCATGTACTCCTGTAGAACAGTAATCATGTCATCATACAAGCAAGCACTGATGCGGCAGAAGAATTTCTAGGGATAATTGTGTAAAATGTGGGGGTTTGATGGTTGTGGAGAGTACACCCTCAAATCCTTTGACATCTTCCCATGTCTGTGCATATTGCTGCTGCACATGGGAACACATAAATGTGGGACCCATGATTGTGCCATTCTGTCCTCGGGATACTATTTTCCATTAGAGTGAGCTTGTGACTAGATTTGGTTAATGTGTATTCTTCTTAAAGTACTTCCACATTTTTGACTTTTGTTGTAGACTCAGGCTCGATTCATGTGAGCATGATGGTGCTGATGGTAGTGGTGCTACTGAAGGTTCTAGATACCATATAATCCTGAAATATGCTTTCTAATCTGCGATGGGAGGACTGTTTCTATAACAGTCTGTACACAGGTGGGGGCAGCTTCCATTAATAGCGTAGCCTCAGGTATCTATGCTGCTTTCATTCTCTGCGTCCACCTCAGTGTCTCAACTTTCCAACAGCAATGCTAGTTTATCTCTACACTATGATGGAGCATAACTTTTGTCTTGATCATCATCAATTTCATCATCACTACTGTCAGACTCAGTAGATGCTTGCAGTGGAGATATCGACTTAGGATAAGATTTGCAAATGTTCCCCTTCTGCCCCTGAGATGCTGAATGAAAATGAAACTGCAGCCTCCTTTGAAGATCTTGGTGAATGTTCATTGGTATGGTGCAATACCTGTCCCTTTTCTTGTACTCGCAATTGAATCCCAGAGTGTCTTTTGATGGGAGCATGTTGAATGTGAGTTGGATAATACCTTTCAAGTGACCACATGCAATTATGGCCTCCTCACTGCACAAACCACATGCTACTGAGAAATCAAAATAGACCATGTTCAGCATGTTTCTCATAGCCCCCTACTTGTTTGAGTGCTGACATGCTTTTGCAAATGTGTCCAAATATGTGTCCTTCTCGACCTACCTACATCTCTGCTGCTTCTGCCTAGCAAAATCTGTTGTGGGTGCATCTCACCCACAAGCTGCCCTTAAGGAATCCTGGATCCACCAGCTCCTCGTCCCAGTGTGTCACCAAAGGGCACATTTCTCATCCACTCTTTAGAAGAGAGGGACACTGACTGGCATATCACACATCACCTCTCTGAATCTTGGCTTCTCCCATCCAGCAAAACAAGTTTTGCATACCTCTCTCTCAGGCTGCCCTCAGGGATTCCCAGCTCATCCCAATCATACTCCCTGGTGTGTGTACCGAAGGCACATGTCTCATCCACTTATTTCAATGGATGGACACTGACTGATGTGTGTCCCACCATCTCCCTGAACCTCTGCTGTTCTCAGGCAGCAAAATTCAAGGTGCCCACGTGGATATCCTGCACATCCTGTTGCTCATCCCAGCTGTCTGTCAATAGCTCATATCTGTGGGGTGCATTTAAAGGCCCTTTCACCTGAAAAAATGCATTAAAACACTGCACCAAAAATGGCTGTGCTGTGCTTTTCCTGTCACATGAGGGCAAGCAGTTGAACATTATAATCCAAAAACGGCCCTGTGTTGCTTTTATTTCACCTGAATGACATGAAGTTGAAAACTGCATCCAAAAAATGTCCCTGCCTGCTTTTGATTCACCTGAATGACAAGAAGTTATGCACTGCATCCAAAAACGGCCTTGTTTTACTTTCAATTCACATGAGGGGCAAGGATTTCAACATTACAACCCGGCACTGCTTTTGCTTTCCATTTCACTTGAACAGCCCTTGAAACACTGCAAAAATGGCTTGTTTTTTTCTTTTGTTCATGTCAAATCCGAGAACCATGTGGAAAGGGGCCTACCCCTCATTGTCAATGGGCCAACAGCAAATGCAAACCCACTCCCAAAAGAAGAAATTCAACAATCCTGTGACATAAAAGACAGGATTTCAAACATTAGACACAGAAACGTCTTGCACACGTGTGAAAAAGAAAAATGACTTTTAAAAGGCCACAGTGAAAAGATAGCACTGCTCACATTGAAATGTCAGGGAAATATGCCATAGGGGGCGGGGGGTTGACAAGACAATGTACAGTATGTTTACACCCATAAGACTTCAATCACCTCTGAAGAGGCTCATAATGCCGGGAAAACCAGTTTGGGCTAAGGGAGGAAACTTCACAGGTAAAAGCCCTGCTTTTTTTCCACTGGAAGTCGCACCTACCAGTGAACCATCCCACAGTCAAATGTGATGTTACTGAGGGCATCATAATTCTCTGCTCTGCCAGACTTGAAGGCAGGGGTTCAAGGATTTCAAAGAAAGCAAGTGTGGCTAAAGTTTGACTAGGAGGAGTGAGCTCCTTCATGCACCCACTATCAAGAACGAACTGACAACTTCAAAGGGGGTCATGAAAATCTCTGGTCACCGAATGTGGGGAATGAAGCGCTCCTCCCACAGAGGGGGACAGATCCTCCCAATTGATACTAAAGGACTGATTTCATTTTTAGGCATTTTTCACAGTGATTCGAATGAGAAATAATTTCATTTTCTGCTATGTTTTTATGTAATTTCCAGGCAGATTTAAAGAGAGAAAGTGCATTTTTCTAGGACCTTGGAGACTGAAATGGCCAGTTAGAATGATTGTCTGGCTGCTCTAAAAATGGGACAAATAGGACAATTGGTGGAAAGATGGAGAATGAAATTATGAACATGCTTGATCATTAGCAGAGCTGTAACTGTTATATGTTTTGTGAAAAGGACAAAAATGTGCCACCGGGTCATTCTACATCGTACCGAGTTGGAGATTGGCTTACCTAATTCCCTATGACCAACTAAAACCACATATCTAATTCATATGGGGCTAGTAGAATTATGAAGTTATGAGACAGAACCATTTTTTTGTCAAAAGGTGGCCAAGAGAATAATGAAGGGTAATAAATGCAAACAGAGAGATGGTGCTCTCTTCCCAATCATGTTCTATCCAAGAGGTAGGGGTAATTTCAGTTTACTCCCCCTAGATTGTAAAGTGAGTGATGTCATTTGTGCTATAGAAGGGGGACTGTACTAGATCAGGGGAGAGGCACAACAGGGAGACAGCAGAAGGGGGATGGAGAGGAGGTGGCTGATCCATACCATCTATGAGAGAAAGACCAGGCACTTGCCTAGCTGTCCAGAGTGTCCTGAGATCCAGCTGGCTGTCCAGAATCCCAAACCAAAGCAGAGTACAGTGACCAGACCCCTTGCCTAGCCGTCCAGAGTGTCCTGAGATCTAGCTGGCCTTCCAGAATCCCAAATGAAGGCTGACTTTGTAAGTAACAAATAACCCCAGCCCTAAACTGCATAAGCCATTCCTTTTTGTAGCATTGCACCCAATAATTCCCCTATTGAAGGCCCCATTGAAAACCCCATGGAAAACCCCAAATTGCCAGTGTATTTCAGTCACCTTCCCATAGAAGAATCTGTGTTTAGCCTGTGTATGTTTGCAAATTCCCTTTGGTAAACCTCTCAGTGTCTGAATAAATCCTTAGCATATTTTAAGTAAATCAATTAATTCCCCCATTGAAATTCACGGTACAAGTTGGTTGAAATTCGAAATTAACCACCTTGTCCCTGGTGTCTTTCTTTAATTATTATAGTCATCAAAGTGTTGCCTCTAAAGAATTAGTCTCCTTGTAACTGAAAACCAAGCGTGTCCGTGTATTGTGTGCATTACCCCACAAATTCCTATTTGCATCTGTCCTAGTAAAAACCCAAATCATAGTCCCATTGAGAGCAATCCTTTTTGCTGACAAATTTATCTGTTATGTGTCTGGGGCCTTGTCAGTGAAAACCGATTTTCCTATTCTGAGCTAAACCCCTTCCTTGCGCTGCCTGTCATTGTAAATTCTGTGTGAAACGAATATCCATTCGCCATTGTATCTTTCCTTTTTCATTTGCTTCCTTCCAAAACCGATTTTCCTACTTTTTTTCTATTGTTGCCCTGGTGTGCTGAATAGTAGTCTCTAAGCTTCCCTATCTTCTCAACTGTAAGCAACACGAATTTCATTTCATTCTGTCTTCTACCCATTGTGAGTAATTATCAGAATCCAATTCTGCTGTTTTGCTCCAAAAACGGGTTTTCACTTTTCTGCTGGCCTCCCATATTGGGGTGGTGGGCTTTACTCCAAATCCAATTTTCTCTCTCTATCCCTACTCCTTGCCACTGCCTTCCATTCAAAGGAATCAAGTTAGCTAATGTTTGGGGGTAAGTTTCGCAGGGGGAGTGCTAAACCGTTGGTGTTATCTCTTTCTAAAATTTCACTTTTTCTGTTTTGCCATTAAAGATTGTGAGGATTGTAACAGGATATCTTAACCTAATTGTTTTGGAGAGATTAGTGCAATTGTCTACCACAACATTAGTGGCTGTAAAATTGTTTGATTTTCCTTTTTCATTAAATAATAAATTAATATGTTATGTTATTGCATTTCTAGTGCACCAAAGCCTGTGGGCATCCAGGCACTAATAAACATCTTATTGATACACACCGGCCTGATTCCTGGTCCATTGTGACACAGGGTGTTTGTGGAGGTTGGGTGCGGGACCTGTTGGAGGCCTATTCAAACAGAAAAGAACTTGTGATTTATTAAGAATAAAACATGCTTTATTGTACGCCACATTGATTGTAGTGGAAGGAGTCCCTGGTGGGTGTGTGCCGTGTAATAAATCCATGACATATCTCATACACTTGCTACAATGTTCAGACATTTGGCCTCATTACAGGTCGGGCGGTCCGGAATTAACAGTTGCGGTAAACCCGCCGCCACTGTTAATTCCGGACCGCCCGATCCCGAGTCCTGCAGGCGGAAGGTGATCTTCCCACCAGGTCTGACCTGGCGGGTTTAACACCTCCCGCCTGCAGGCGGACGTGGAAACACCAGCACCATCACGAGATGGGGCCGGTGTTTCCACTTCCCCATTCCCATTGAGTCCTATGGGACTCAATGGGAATGGGGATTAACACCATTCCACCTCCGTGACTCCCGGGACACCGGGGTCGTAATGCCCTGGTATTTCCGGGAGTCACGGAGGCAGAATGGTAATACGAATCCGGCGGTAACCAGGCGGTTTTACCGCCGCGGTTACCGCCGGACTCGTAATGAGGCCCATTGACTGGTGTGTCACTTGTCGCCTCCCAGAATTTCTGGTGATGGCACTTGGGTTTTTCACCCACTCCAAATAACTGAAAGTGTCACACAGCACTGTGTTAGCAAAACCAATCTAAATCTCACTGTCTAACTGGATACCAGTCAGTCAATACCTCTCTGTAACATTCTCCCAACAACTACTCTGAAAGCACTCCAATTTATCAAGCATTGCCTAAACATCCTAAACTTCAAGCAACAACCTCCTGCCCTTCTGTATGCTGCCTGAGTCTCAATGGGCACTTCATGCATGTGTAACGCCTATAGTCTTGTAGACAAACTTCAGGCAAACCTTTTCACGAAGATTTCACCATGGTTAACTCAAAATTCAGGCTATTTGAGTTTGTTACAGGGAAGTTAGTCTTGCCTGATTCAAGAAGTGCACATCTTTCAGCAAGTCTCATAAAATGTCCTTTTTTAATGTGATTTCTTAGGGTCCATATTAAATGTTGACTAAACTTTGGGCATATTCGGAAATGGGCATACACCTAATGTTGTCTTGTTCCAGGCAACGTGAAAGAGGCTTGGTGACTATATGTAATAGCTATTTATGAGTAAGAACCATAAATCCTTTTTTTATATAAACTGTCAAGATGACATATATGGGGGCCTGTCAGTCATCAGGTGTGAACTAGGGACATAGATTTCCACACATTGACCACAGGTTTGTGACTGTGTGATTCTTAGATATCCACCTTCAATTTAGGTTAAAATTGAAAAATCCACATCAAAAATATGTTTGGAGTCTATGGCATCAGCTATTAGTTTGCTTGCCACTTCCCATGAACCAAGTACATCTGCAGGAGGGGCTTAGGTAATAATGCAAGTGGTTGTTTTACAGGCAATTTTTAGTTGTCTCCTTAGCTACCTCCCCTTACTATCATGTTTGGATTTACCATATGTATATTTATTTATTGTTGATATTTATTTAGCCAACCCTCAGCATGCTGAAATCTCTGTGACACCCAAATCAGAGAGCAAAGGGAATGCCAAGGGCAACATGATGGGTGGGACACAGAAGGGGTAATTGTCATTTATTTAAGCATTAATAGCTGAAGAAGGGAATGTTGTTGAAGAGACTCGAGCCTAAAGGAAAAGTGCAATAAAATGACCAAATCTCTGATTAAAGCAGAGCAAAGTCCAAAGATGATACAGCAATCACAAACTTCAAGAAGGTGAAAGGCTTACAGTCAAAGAGTGAGTAGCTCTAGGCATGGCAATCTTCTCTGATCAGTAGGACCCCAATATCTGGAGATGACTATGAACTCAAGAAATGTAGTGCGCCTTCCTGTCCACAGTGTTGTTTCCTATCAGTTCCCATCACAGGGAAATATATGCCTGCTTGAAGATATATGTCTTAAGAAGTGTTTGCAGCTTGTGCAGATGACCAGCAGATTTCATAGTTAGATCGTTTGTGTTAGGCTGATCCGCAGGGAGCATGCACTGAAGGACCTCTTTCCGAACTTCTTTTTTTGGAGGTGGTAGTGCAGATGTTATGAGCTGATATAGATCTTAGGTTTCAGGAAGAGGATCTTAATGAACCTGAGCACAGCCTTTGATAAGGTCAATAGAGAGAAATTATGGCAATTGGTCATGTCCATGAACGTCCTTATCGAAGTTCTAACAGTGCTCGAAGCTATTCACCAGAACTCAAATGCATGGGTGAGAAACGGGACAAATGGGTATTGTAACGGCTCTTTTACTATCAAAGCAGGTGTCTGACAGGCCTTTGTGCTGGCTTCATTGTTATTTATATTATATATCAATGACCTGCACACAAACCTGTCTCAAGTGGGAGATGATATATCCAAATTGTGGAACCTCAAATTACCAACTCTGGCTTATGCTGATGGCACAGTGTGATACAGGTGATAGCTCACCTACCTAAGACGGACAACAAAAGCCCTTGTCTGAGCCTGTCAGATCATGGACAAACTAGCAAACTATATACCAGGTGTACAACAATTTATCACTGAGGGAACTTGCTGGTAAGTGCCTGTCCTGGCCTCTGTGTTTTACCTCACTCATGCGCCTGAGATCACTACCTCCTACGCGACTCATGTAACTCTAATCATAAAGTCACTACTTCACGCTACTAAAAAACACCTGCCCCTTCTGGCAAGAGACTCAGGGCCTCATTACACGGTAGGCAGTAAGGGTTTACTGGTACCGGTAAGGGCACCGGTACCGGTAAACCCTTACCGCCTTACTACGAGTTCCCTTTGCGGGACCCGACCTTAACGGCTGGTTTTACAAGCCGTTAAAGTAGGGTGCTGCAAAGGGACCTCGGTGCTAATTACGGTACCGCAATTTGCGGTACCGTAATTAGCTCCTTCCCCATTCCCATTATGCCCTATGGGGGCAAAAATGGAAATGGGGAAGTGCCTTGGTGAATGGGGAATTACCGCCCCCACTCACCTTGGAGTAGGGCGGTAATTCCGCCATCCACCAAGGCGGACATGGTAAAATACCTGCGGCAACCATGGCGCTTATAGCGCCATGGTTACCGCCTACCGTGTAATGAGGCCCACTGACTACTACGTAATCTGTGTTTCTTCTAAAATACCAAACAACTGCCTCATGCTGTCTGCTAACCACCCACTTTAGCCGAGTGACCACGGTGTAGCTTACCTTATACCTTTGTTTTCATCAGTTTATCACTGCTACTGTGCCTGCCTAGGCACTATTCAATATCTAGGTGTGGTAAGTCCACCACGCTATTATCACCAATTTTCTGCTTCGCCTCATTGATTGATTGACCACAGTCCCTCATTCCACCTGGAGCACATCATGTTATCATGGCCTGTTTGTTGTTCAGCCTTTTGATAAGTGTCCATATTGCTTAATGCACCGCGTCCTCATTACACCATCAATGATCATTTTCTGTGCCGCTTTACTGTCTGAGTTACACCTTCATTGATATCTTGCTGTTCCGCTGTGCTGTTTGAACGTCGATCTCCCACTTTTATGTCATCAATGATCATTTGCTGTGACGCTTTACTGTCTGAGCTATGACATCCTTGATATCTTGCTGGTCCACTGTGCTGCTTGAATGTCCATCTCCCTCTTTTATGCCATCTATGATAATTTGCTCTGCCACTTTACTGTCTGAGCTACGCCATCACTGATATCTTGCTGTTCTGCTGTGGGGTTCGAAAGTTCATTTCCCTCTTATACGCCACCAAACAATTTGTTGGTCCACCTTATTGCCTGTGCTACAACTTTAACGATAACATGCTGTGCCGCATTGTTGCTCGTGTGACCACCCTACTCGATCATACTAGAACTCTATCATGTTAGCGCTGCTGTCCTACCTATTATTGAATATACTTGCTGCTCTTTTACACTGTGATCCAACACATTACCAATGCAATTTTCCTGTCCTGCCCTCTGTCTGAGTATCTAGATTGAGCCCGCAGAATAATTTGCCACGTTACTTCTTGTGGACTCACCTGTGAGTAGTTTAGACTACCAGCCTACATCAACTGCCCAAATACCTTGTCCAGCTGGTGATCTCTGAACCTGATTCATCACTATCTCACGCCCAATTCGATGAACTCACATTGCGAAATAGACAACAGCATGATATCCACTGACTAAACGTGATAGTGAGCACCTCAATGGTGAACCGAAATGTCCCAACACTACTTATATTACTGCCACCTGGATGTTTCCATGCTAACTACCTTTGTGCTCGACACTAAATAGTCCCTGCTATAGATGATTGTGGCCCCACCACACCTTGACCTTCAGACAAGCACCACCACGAAGGCTAGCTCTATGCCACAAACATGCCTACTCATACTAAGATCTCTACCACTCTCATGGCCCCACTATCTATGCCTCACATACTCCTCGGCTATAATTCAATCACACCCACTTGTTTCCTTCCACCTCTCGTCCACTCGCACCCACTACAGCCCAGGAACATCACAGCCTATGGCTCCCACAAGGAGACAGTTACCAACCAAGGCCCGACACTGATATCCCGTCAACCTCTTAGCTGACCAGGCCAACTCACCTATAGAAATAGGAGACTAGAACTGCCAACTAGGTCCGGCAAGGCCATTTCCCTAACCATCACACCTACAAATAGCAAAAGAAACTGCTACCTCAGCCACAGAACTATTAGAATCTCCACTAAGACTACCAAATCGAATGTCACCAAGTCAAAGGACAATCTCCCCGCCCTACACTATCATTTGAGGATGTAGCCCAACTCCACTCAACTAATACTAAACGTAGTTCCCGAACCCTCCTTCTGGGGGACTTCAACTTAGGTTTTAACGATCCTAATGACAACAATGCCTTATTGCTTGCAAACACCATCTCAGAACTAGGCTTCACACACCAGATAAAAAATCTGACACATAATAAAGGTTGCATCCTCGACTGGTTAACCAACCTTAACTGCAATATTGACTTAACCTCCAATGCCCTTGGTCAGACCACCACCTCATCACCTTCAACATCACCAAGAATCTAGGGACCAAAAACGCCCCCTTAGTGGCTCCAGCTGCCCTATCTTGAAAAAAACAGAACATCACTGCAAACAACATACTACCACTACTAATCTCTATCACAGCACATCAAAATCTAGACAACAACGACCCATCCACTATGGTTGACCTCTATAACCATACTGTACTGGCAGCCATCGAAAAATGTTGTGCCACTATCCATGCACAAATCCAAAACAGCAGCCCACCCTACTCTTGGTTCACATCATCTTTAAATGCTCTGAGAAACACCAAAATAACAGCTGAGGCCAACGAGTACAAAGTCCCAAATGACTTAAACAAAGTATTCACTACGGCAGCTAAATACTTTGAATAGGCAGTTATCCATACAAAAAGATCCACTAATGCCAAATCAGGCACGAACAAACTCTTTGACATCCTGAGAGAATTAGAATCTCCAGTATCACCACAACAAATCTGCAACAATGATGCAAATTGGTGCACAGACATTCAAAATGCACTTTCTGACAAAATTGCCCCCTCAATCTAAACTGATATAAAAAAGCTACCATTAAACATGATCTACGATTGCCACAGTCTCCCACTCATATGAATACAAATTTGGCTCCATTATTTGTATTTACCCCTCTCTCCAACTCTGAAGTCCTAAAAATCATCGTCAGCCTCAAACCATCAAGGTGCCAAGGTGACGCCTGCCCTGCGCGGTTATCAAGGACTGTGCGCCTGGCCTAACCCCCTTCATCACAAGTCTTTTCAATACCTCCTTTGATAGCAGTACTGTCCCATTCAACTTCAAAAATGCATGGGTGCTACCTCTACTAAAAAAAAGGTCACATGACCCTAACGTACCGACTAACTATAGACCAATTACAACATTACCCTTCTTACACAAAATCCTAGATAGAGTAGCGTATCCCAGATCCAAAACCATCTGGAATTCAATAACCTCCTTGGCCTACATCAATCAGGATTCTGCCCTAGACATGGTACAGAAACAGCACTTGTGGATCTGATAATTCAAATGGACGAGCTCAAAGATAAAGGTAAACTGGCCCTGCTCCTCCTACTTGACCTTTTGGCAGCGTACAACCTGGTCAACCATAATATACTTTATAAACATGTCTCCTCAGCGGCCAATTTTTCACCGAAAGCTATCCAATGGATACAATCCATCCTTTCAGACAGATCGACACGCGTATTATCACCTAATGCAGCAGCACACCCAAACCCAGTCACATGTGGGGTTCCCCTTGGGTCCTGTGTCTCTCCGACACTATACAAAACTTTTACAAAACCTTGATTTGACTGTCTGGATAATTTGGGTGTAACCTACACCAACTAAGCTGATGACACCCATATCTCATTCCCATCACTGGCTCACATGATACTGATTCAGCGTCTCTCAACGCTATTTATCACACCATCCAAACTTGGATGGCCCACAATGGCCTTTGCTTGAATGACAAGAATACCAAACTCCTCCTCCTAGGGTCGCAACTCCGGCTCAACAAACTTGACGACTCCTTTAAAGCCTTCCATATAGATAGCTACACTACTGAAATGTCTAAGGTAGTAAAAACCTTAGGTTTCTACCTGGACTCTGCCTTGACCCTAACCAAACAAGTGAATGCCACAGCGGCAGCTGCTGCGTACACATCCAAGCTGATCAATCCCTGCAGACCATTCCTTTCACCTGACAGCTGCATCACACTAGATAGAGCACTAGTCCTGTCGAAATAGGATTACTGAAATGTACTCTATGCCGGAACCAAGACCGAAAACATCAAAATGTTACATGTCATTCAAAATAACGCCCTTAGGGAAGCCCTAAACATACGGTTAGAAGGAACGTCCACTGGCTCTCTGTTCAAGATTGCATTTTCTTTAAAACTCTCACATTGACTCATAAATGCCTTCATAACACGGCCTCTACATACCTGGCTGACAAAGTTTCTAGATCCCAATCCAACAAACCTACACGCTACGATCACCTGCACTTACTATTCACACCCAGATTCAAACTACAGAAATCCGCATGCAGTAGTTTCCCATCTATAGCCTCTAGACAATGGAATACCCTGCCTGCCAAACTCAGGTCAGAAGTCTCATTTTGTACCTTTACAAACTGTTTAAAACATGTCTCTTCTCGCTGGAAACACATAAATAAGACTCCTTTAGCAACCTGCTAGCTAGCAACACAAGTAACACCCATAAAGCTGACTTTACCTTTCGCACAGTGTACATTATTCACTCCTTAGCGGACATTACCGTGTAACCACAGTTGTATTATCTCGTATTGTTTTTGGATAACTGACACCTGTATAACCCCGTAACTTTGTTACTCTGTAATTGTAATTCTGTAACTGTAACCATGACCAACTCTGTAATGATGCAACATGTACCTATGCATAACCATTGCTGTAAGAACAGCGCCCAGATGCATCCGGGTTGGGAGAGCTAGATAAATTGCAAAAATAAATAAAGAAATGTCACACACCTTCCTCTTACTGCAAAAGCTGATTTCAGAATACACATTGTTCGTGAACAGCTCATACTTACATGTAAACCCTATCAAATCAGCAGCAACGGTATGCTATAGCAGTCTGCATGCACCAAGATACTCGGCAATGTAAAGCAATAGCAGTTGCAATCCCACTTTTGTCTGAGTTTGACTATCTGGGGGTACGTTTAAGGTCAACATTTTCACCAGACTCCTATATTGGTAAACAGGCTAATCATTATAAGTGAGCATTAGGGGGAGAATCGTGTTTCATGGGCTTTCTAGTGGCAAACCTATTGGTTTTATTAAGTAAGTTTGTTTTATCAAAGCCCTATCAGTTGAAAAATATGGAATGGCACTGTTGGGCTATGGCAAGACCACTAAACTCGAAGTTGGCGAGAGTGACTTCATTCAAAAAATGTGTGGCTTGCCCAGCTCAGTATCAAATTACAGGGTAGAAATTGTTGGCTTAGGTATGCGAGAGGACTGGGAGTTACTATGGGCTCACTGTCTCAGCTTCCAGGGCCCAACAACCCTCCCCCAGTATACAACCGAGGGCTCTGCCAAGGGCAAGTTTGAACTGTCATTTATTACACAAACAGACAGGGATACTACAGGACTTTTGAAAATGCCCAGAAACACTGCTCCAGAGCCAGTGTTGGGCCATTTTGTTTCATTATGACATCACAACATGGGCCCTTTCCCAAAAAACCTAAGAGTCTGCCTGGTTGGGCGATTCGGGTGGTATCACATATGGACAGCACCTATAGATATTGTTTGATTGGTCCTCACATGTCAGGTGGCTGACCAGCCCCTTCCCCAAGAAAATATCTATTACATTGTTGCAGGGTGCCAGGATTACCATTGGCCGTTGCCCACTGACATCCACCCCTGGATTTCGGTTCCCAGATTGGCTGGAGCTGATCTCTTCAGGCCTGGGACCCAGTTCTGTTCTCAGCGCTCTGTGCACCTTCTCAAGGTGATGAGAATGACTATGTGTTCCCAATGTAACTGTTAGTACTGCTACTTTTGCCTGGGAGAGTGCCCTCAGTGTTGCAATGTTGTTAACGATTCCATGTTTCACTTCTTGACTGTGTTGCTGATAATCATTCATCTTTCCACTGCGGGTGAATGACCATTGTCTGGTTTGACTGCATCACATGCTTGATGACCTCGAAATCGAGCTCACTATTCCGCTATTTATGTGGATTTAGTCTGTTTCCTGCAGATGGTTCTGTGTCTCTTAGCTTTGGAATGTGCTGTTTGTCTATGACCTTGGCAGCGAGCCCTGGCCTGCTGTTCTGTGCAGCCTGGTTCTGCTTTCCCTCATCTCTCATCCTGTGGCTTGTGGCTTCATGTAATCCTCATTATAATTATACTATAATTTCTACATATCTATACTGTGCTATGTTTCCCATAGGTTAGTCGTGTTTGATCCTTCCAGGCTCCTTACATGATCCTGTAATGCCACAGAGTTAGTTGCGATAAGCGGCAACAAGCTTGCTCTGCATCTCTTTATTTGCCTTGCGTTCAGCGTTTCTGCACTTGGCTAAGGAGAGCAGAAAAATAGAGGGCAAGGAGTGCCTTCTTTTTTGTTTAAGGGGGGCTGTGAGTCAGGAAGGCAAGTTACATATATATAGTGAAGGATGACTCAAAAAGCTACCCCTATTCAACCATGCAGTAAAGGTAGGTATGCAAAATAACAAGCTAGGTTTAACACATACTAGCTGATAGAGATCAGGCTAGGAAGCTGGAGAGGTCAAAACATTTTTAATCAATTCAAATAGGATTAGGACACACATCTAAAAGTTGTAGGTCTAGGTACACAGAATTAGACCTTAAAAACACAATAATGTTCAAGGGGCTACTGGTTCGAAAAATTACACTTCACATTTAAGTGAGTGTTAGTAGACAATTGTTGCTACAGGTTCCTATACTACTTTACATTAATAGTATGCTGTTGTTTTCAATTTTCTGACCTCTCCAACTTCCTAGCCTTGTATGTGATCTCTGTCAGCTAGTATGTGTTAAACATAGCTTGTTATTTTGCATACCTACCTTTACTGCATGGTTGAATACTGGGTAGTTTTTTGAGTCATCCTTCACTATATACTTGGCTAATGAGAAAAATAATAAAAGCTTTTGACAGTATGTATATGTTTCTGTCCTCCATCTACAGAGCTGTGTAAGCATGTTCTTTGCGTGTGCAAGTGCATTTTTGTGTAACTTTGGGCATGGTTGTGAGTTTACTCCAAGACTAACGTTGCTATGTCATGGTGACACTAATGACATCAGCACAATGGTTTATCACTATTAGTCAATGTCATACATCGAGGCATTTGTGTCCTTTATCCATAAACACATTCACTGGATAAGGTTTGGATGGTTGTCTAAGAGGGTATTTGTCTGCATATGTTGATGCCACTGGCCCTCCTGGGGGCTGTCCGAATAGTGAGTTGCTTTGTGCGTTCCAAACTCTTTGGTCTGTCAAGTTCCTGGTGTTGAGGAGGGGGATTCCAGGGACCCTCTCTTCAGTCCCCCCTCTGGTCAATAGTCGACCAAACCACCATACTTCATCACTGTTGCTTTTGGTAGCCATATCTTCATTACTCCTCTAAGATGTCTATGGTAATTTGCATGGTCATCGAAACTCCATGCCACATAACTGCAGTCCCGTTCTGGGTTGCACCATACACATTTCACCCAGTATCTGTTGATGTTAAAGGGATTGCCAAATGTTATCATCTCAGTCGAGAACAGTGGGCACTCCTTTTTTCTTTGCCCTCAGGTTATTTCGTTCTTCCACTATCTTGTTCTTTTCTTCACCACCATTTATATCCACTAGCACTTTCATCCCAATCATTTTCTCAGTAGCTTTGCGACATTGGGTAATACAGATCTTAATCAGACACAGTCCTACTTGTACTAATATCAGTGCCCCTAGTAATGCTTCCAGTCCATTCACCAGCCATGTTCGCATCTATGACCATATGCATGACAAACATCTCTGGTCTTTTCCTGTTTCTTTGACTTCCTCCTCCATTTTGGCATGCATTTTTGATAATCTTGTCACGGCTTCTGTCAGTGTGCCGTTCTGTCAGTCATTTCCAGGCACGAACATGCAACAAGCATTCCCAATATTGGCACAAACCCCTCCTTCCATTTCTGTGAGAAGGCCTAGAACATTTATGTTCTGGAGAGCCATCAACCTTACTGCTCGGAGCTCTTCTTTTATCATGTTGAACTCATTTACTGTAGAGTTTGTCTGCATCAGGTCCCATCTTGCTATCTGCAACCATTTTGTGTTTGTGTACGTTTGTACAGCTGGAACTACTGACATGAAAACACTTCTCTGCTACTGAACAACCAGTGTTCAGGTACACGTGGTCCAGTGATGCTTCTGATGCTGATGAGAAATAGTTATCTCTTTTCTCTCTACTCCTACTGACCTCTTCTTTCTTCCCTTTTCATCTACTTCCACTGATCTCTTCTTTCTTTTGTCATCATCCATTTTAGGGAAGTTGTCCATCTTAATGTCCTTTTGTGGCGCCACCAGTGCTGGCATATTGATGTGTACCAGCGAGCAAACTCCTCCCCAGTTGGGTGGCAGCTTCTCATATGCCTTGGATCTGTACACCCAATAATGATCCATTAACACTGCTGTCCCAATCTTCATTGCTGGAAGCTTTTCAGTGAACCTGCACTCTGTAGTTTCTACATCCTTCACTGCAACATCATTCGGGAAACATAATGCTCGTTTCTTCAGTGGTATTATGGGCATTGGCCCAGCTTCATTGTCCACCCAGGTCAGTAACTTGGTGCGCGCATCCCATTCCTTCAAGCACTTGTCATTTTCTCCTTGTACTGTGTTCAACAGTGCTTGTACTAGGGTGTGTGCCTTACTACCTACTACTCCCTCCTTCCATCCTTCCGCTGTGTATACATGGCCAAACACAAGCATTTCTAGTCTTTCCCAACATCCTGGCTCTCCTCCTATTTCAGGTTAATTCCTTCAGTGTTATTGTTTTTGTCTCTCCTTTCTGTGGGTCATCAGTTATGTATTGTATGGCCTGATCTAGTTGACAGTAATTGTTCATCCTGTCAAGAGTTGTTATTTAGCTGTCTTCATAGGGAAATGTTTCCTTGGACATCCACCTCAATGTTGCTGTTTTCCCTTTGAATCTTCCTCATGTTCTGACCATGGATATGTACATAAGGCATTGTGCTCTTGCTGCTGGTATTTCAGTTGCTATAAATGTTCTGGAGGCATGGCATAGGCG
This sequence comes from Ambystoma mexicanum, assembly GCF_040938575.1. NCBI lineage: Eukaryota > Metazoa > Chordata > Amphibia > Caudata > Ambystomatidae > Ambystoma > Ambystoma mexicanum. Next base: position 623,958,318 of record NC_090934.1, read on the forward strand.
ATTAGTGATCAGACATAGCAGCTCTCCCCGGTGGTTTATTTATCTACTTTGGTCATGGTGTTAGACACTCAAGCAGTATCAGTGAGATATAGGTTAACCCCTCCCATGTCTGGGTCAGCACTGTGCTTACCTCTCCTTACTGGGCTTGCAGTGCTTCCCTGTCCACCTGGCATGGTCATTCCACTGCTGAAGTTGGGGTAATGTTAGTAAAGGATACAGGGGTATCACTAGCTACAAGAGATATTTGCCAGAAAATGAAAGCAAAAAGACTACTTAGAAATAAGAGACAAGAGAAAATGAGCACTTTTTAAATAACAGTTTCCATGATTTACGCTGCTTGGATTGTGGTGCAGCTTGGAGATATCAGTTGCTTACCTTAAATGCGCAAAACAAGCATTATTGTGTTAATATTGTATTAGTTCAAGGCCCGTGAACAAAGTAATTGGCCACAGCAAGAAGTAATAGCTGTTCCCACACAGCCCTAAGTCTATGGTCCCAGAGTACTGCAAGGACTTAGTGATTTCCCGTTTCAAGGTGTGGATAGGCTTTGGCCAGATATGCTATGAAGACACAGAAATACACATTAGGATGACATCCCTGTCTGGTTTTGGATCTCCTGACAAATTGACCTTGGAAAGTTTCGGGATGAGGATCACAGGGAATCACAGAACAAATGCAACAAACACATTTGCACTTTCATTATACATGTGTGTGGAAAGGAAAATAACAAACCAACAGTGTATCCTCACTCTGGATATGTAGAAGTTGTTACCCTATCTCTCCTGCCTGTGAGCGAGTAACCATTGGGTGTCCTCTGCTGGGCTGTGCTGATTCCAAATTATTGTTTTATTCTTCTGTTTGAGGATCATTGACCCTGTCACTGTTGGTGCTAGGAGAGGCCACTGCTTTGTAGGGCTTGATGTGACCAAGGTGGTTCCAAGTGTTCTTCCTGACCAGTTTGACAGCTTGCTCAATTATCAGTTCCACCGAGTGCAGTCCTGTAAACCACGAGGGCATCCTATTTTCAGGAGAAATTACGTAAAAGTACTAAATCCCCTGGATACAAAGGTGGCTGTTGTAGGGGAGGAGTGGTCCAAAAGACCCCCCCTTGCCTGCACCTCCACCCCAGGTGAGGGCCATGGCTCATCGGGCGTTCCCTCCTTACCACCAGGGCCCAGGTGGTGGATGGCTCACCTGCTGTAGACATTGCCCGCACGTATTGAATTTAGTTAGGCCTCAGAAACCATTTTGTCAACTAAAGATGGTGTGAGCTCAGCGCACTGTAGCGCGGCCCCCACCTTTGGGAAATTTCAGTTATCCCTGTCGCCGCGGCACCCTGGCAGATCCGCTGCGAGCCCGTTCCCACGAACACGACGGACATGAACTAGCATAATACACTAACATTGTAACAGTTCACCTTCCGCAGTGTATCATCGGTCCCAGCATGACCCGGCCAGCAGGCCTGGGCAATGAAAATAACAGTAAAATGGTCCTCAGATGGCAGAAAGTCTCTACATATTAGTGCCAGGACCACTTGCAAAGTATGCGTTTCTCCACAAAATCTCTTATATTACAAAAGCCCGTAAAATGTATGAACATAAGAAAGCATGCTTCCACGATATAAGCAATGGCGAGCCCACACCACTGCAGTTGGGTGCTAATAACAAAGGAGCGTTCCTGGGATCTATTTGTTACGTGTATCACTGGGAAACCTACACTCCATGGTTTTGCGCCATAACCAAACTAATGCTGCTAGAGTACACGAGAAGACGAATGTAACCATACTGTGGACTCATGTGAAGGATGCGCGAGAATGCACTCGTCATGTGTGTATGTCTAAGCCCCTTATGTGCCACCACCGTCACGTACAGTGGCGGGTTATTTTCTATGTACTCCACCAACCCGATTACTACCTCACTTACTGCAAATGTATATGCATGTAACTAAATACTGTAGTTGTTAAAACATAGTGTACGAATACGGTGCTCAGACTGGGTATAATCAAGACACATCCAGCAAAGTTTAAATGCATGTTCTAAAGTGATTTGAATAAGTATTATAGAGTGTTCAAATGTTTGTGATGTTTTTACCTAAAATCGGCAACACACGAGGGAGATACCTTTGTGAATGCGTGCAAGGCCATTCCCCCTCCCACCCTGCGAAGGCTGCCAAGACATTAGAACAGAGGCCCGCGCTGCGCTTCCCCACCTCCCCCAACCAGACTGGAGCCGCTTCAAAGATTTGTAGCCCCCTCTGCAGCACCCAAGGCCGCGGCCCGCCACCTGCATTATTTACAGCACAGCAGTAAACCTCCGCCTGAACACACACTTCCACAGGCGCCCCCTCGTAAACCCCACAACCCACCGGATTATGGCCCTGTGCAATCAGGACACCCAATACTTTGACAACACACAGCGGCACATCCATAACAACTTCTAACAAGGCAGGAAGACCCGTACCGCCCGTCCCAGGCCCTGAAGCTTAGCACCTCGACCTATGGCCCCGGTCAACAGGACACTGGTAACCATGTCCTGACATATTACCATCAGACCCTTCATAAGGTGCATTCCTCCTGTGTTGCATTAACCTGTAGAATAACCTATTGGAAGATTTACTAAAGGAGATAATATTGCAATGACTGAATGACTGCGGTGTGCATGGCCTAGGGCAAATAAGTCAGGAAAAGACATTCATCTCTGACACTGGCCGCGATGGCACAACGACACCGCCCGGATGAACTCAGCCAACCCGCCAGGCCCAGCCCAACCCACGAGGCTGACCAGTGACGTCGTCCAGCCAATGCCAACCACCTCGCAGCAGCACCTATAGCTAGTCATCGCCACCCAATCCCATTGAACTTGTGCCCCCTATAGTATGTAGGTTCTTATGACGAATTTTGTAAATATATACGCCTGTCTTTGCTATTGTCAGACAGAGCGTTCTCGGAGTTTGCAGAGTTCTTTGCATGCCCTATTCTGATTGATAAACTCCCATTTAAGCTCACTCGCACTCTGTCTTGGCTTTATTCCCGACTTGGGAGAGTCCTTTATTGTCTCTCATTGCGGGGAGGATCGTGCTGGTTGGGGACGCTTGCCTTCAGTGGTGACCCCGACGTGATTTTTATTATTATTATTATTCTTTCCCGACCTAACATTACCGTCCCCTTTTGGCACGAGAATCTCCGGTCAAAAAGGGATACGCACGGTGAGCCGGCTCCGGGAGGCGACCCGCCAACGGCGACCGGTACACTAAGAAGTGCGCACTCAATAGAGAGAGGGTACGGGATCCCGGTTGAAAAATCCCCTTTGAGTACCGCTCGCCGGAGCCGGGGCTGACTGTTGAGCTGACGGCAACACTGCCTGGACGGACCCAGTTTCGGAGACTATCAGTTCAAGACGGGCACGTGAGTATTGAGTGCGAGCGATTGTAAAGGGAGTGGGGGAAGAAGTGTAGGACAGGGAACGAAGAGGGGGTGCGCAGATCTACTGAGGATCATCCTAAACTTTCCTTGCTTTCTCTTTACATATGGCCATTAGGATTAAGAGGTGAATAAGAGATAAAAGTGACGGGAACCTAGCTCCGAAAGGGGATGGAAGGCGGCGCCGCATAGTGCTATCTTGACTAGTACTGGGAATATATGAAGAAGTGGAATATAAGTGTCCAGCAAAAGGGGGCGCTGAGAATATATTAGTGACCGCTATTACTTCTTTCTTTTCTTTTCTTTAGGGTTAGGGGGAAAATAAAAAGTGAGATTGGCACAAACTTAGGGAGAAAGGAAGAGAGAAAGAGTCCTACAAGAAGAGGGAAGAGCAGACCAATATATATATATATGCGCATCCATATATCCGAGTAAGACGGACAGGGACAGCTGGCTAGGGAGGAAAGGGAGGGCAGCTTGAAGTGTGAACGGAGTGTTACCAAGAGGTGTGTGCACCTCGTATGTGTCAGACGACAATTTGATGTTGTGAATGTGTAGAAGGGTTGTAAATGTATAGTAATTGAATGGTCATGGTAAGTGTGACCGGATAGAACCTTTTGAAGACAAAAATGACACAGTGAAGTGAGTGGGTACCTTTTTGATTTCCGAGTTGATATTGTCAAAATAAATGATGGTTTGCTCTTGTATGTGCCCCCCAAAGAGAATAGAATAGAAACTGTGTACAGCCAGTTTTGTATTGTGCAGGGAGGGGGAAGAGCACAAAGGAGCCCATTATTGAATGTGAAGTAGAAAACGAAAAATAATATTGATAACACATCTACATAGTGGTTGCAGACACACAGGGACACACAAGTACTAGGAGGGCATAGAGATGGGGGCCGAAACACCCCTATCGCATATTTGTAAGAATCTACCAGGGCACGCGGAGCAGATTAAAAAATATCACGATCAATGGATAACAGAGCTGAAGGGAGAGGGGCTACCCCAGATATGGCCAGAGGGAGGGTCCTTTGATAAAAGTGTTCTGGATACGGTGGCCATATGCATTTGGTTGAAATACAAGGGGAAGCACTTGCATAATAGGAGGGAAATATTGGATCTCTGGAGATTATTGTTAAGTCAGGAGCCAGGCGCACATTTGATTGAAGATTTATTATTAAGAAGGCAGATCAAGACACAGCAGGTGCCCTCCTTTAAGAGGCCGGCTCCAACTGCCTTTACATACAAAAGTAAGCCTCCACAAGCATTCCAATTAGAATACACAACCTCAATACATTCTAGTTAGAATACAGGTTAGATCATAATGTTATTGACTTGCAGTGTGTTAGCTTAAAGTAAGTATGACACTTTTATAAAGTTATAAGGGTCTATATCTCAACACATCTCCTTCCTTTAAATCAGAAGTATTTAACCCAAGTAATAATCATTAAACTTAATAGGTCTGTTCCTGACTCTGCTTGCATTCAAACCACTATCAAGGTTGATATTGCGGTCACACTCAAAATTGACTACTCTATCCGCATTTGGTCCAGGCACTAGAGCTTCTTCCTCATAAGACAAATTCTGGTCCCGCTCCTCACTTCCTTCACTCACAACCTTATTGCTTTTGGCAAGTCTAGACATTGCCCAACATTCACCACCCTCCATTATAACAACATTCCCCCTAATGACTGCAATTCTCTTGGGACCAATAAATTTACTAGTAATACATTTGGGAGAAACTCTAGGATTTTTGATGTAAGCCCAGTCCCCAACAGACCAAAGCATTTCTCCAAAAGACTTTTTTGCATCAAAGCGAACTTTGTACTCATTCTGAGTCTCCCTAACAAGGTCCATGACTTTTTCTCTTTTAATATGTACACTCTTCGCTAGGTTCAACCAACTCGGACACAGCCTTGTCCCAGGGTGTCTACCCTTGAGAGATGAGAAAGGTGAGATACCAGTAACAGAGTGTGGGGTCACACAGTAGTTCCAGACCATTTCCCTAAGGACAGTCTGCCACTTCAATCCCGAGGCCATGGCCAACTGTAATCCACCCTTAAGAAACCTATTGGCTCTTTCAACTAGGCCATTCGCTCTGGGTTGGTACAGTGCTGTCCTGTAATGTTTGATACCATATCTATTGAAAAATTCCACCATTCTGTTCGAACAAAATTGGACCCCATTGTCCGAAATGAGCTCCGAGGGAAACCCCTCTCTGTAAAACACTTCCTCAAAGAAAGTGATCATTTGTGAAGTAGTTGCCTCCCTTATAGGCTTCCACTCGACCCATTTTGAGTGATAATCTACCAAGACAATAAGATATTTGAATTCTTCACCTAATTCCTGAATGGGTCCCATCAAATCCACTGCTAACTTCCTCCAAGGCTCTGCTGGGACACTAACCGGCCTTAACGGGGTATCTCTGACAACTTTACTTTTATCACTCTTTTCACATTCTTTGCAATTCCTGACACATCTCTCCACTTCACTATCTATCCCTGGCCACCAAAATGATTGCCTGATGTGTCTTTTGGTACCCCCATCCCAAGATGGCCCTGGTGAGCTATGTCCACTAGCTTGGATCTGATTTCATAGGGAGGTATAATCCTCATCCCCTTTCTGAGTTGAGACCCGTCCTCCGACAAATTCAATTCCTCCTTGACATTGTGAAACGCATCAAACTTCCTCTCCACAAGATCCTTTCTGGGCCAACCTGCTTTGACCCAGACTTTGACTTGGCCCAGTACCTCATCCACATTATCAGCAGACACCCATTCCTCTTTACTTATTGCATTGTGTACCATTTCACAAATACTAACAGTAGACTCCACATTCACATTCTTGAAATCTCTGGCCTGAATAGGTAGTCTGGAAAGACAATCAGCAATAACATTTTCACCACCAGGAACATACACCATCCTGAAATCGTATGCCAACAAATCAATCATCCACCGGGATATCCTGGGCGAACCTTTAGTCCAGTCGGCACTGCCCAACAACTGAACTAAATGTTTGTGATCAGTTTTTACAATGAACGATTGGCCCCATAGGAAGAATTTGAAATGGGCTACTGCCCACGACACAGCTAAAGCTTCTCTCTCCACCACGGAGTAGTTGTTCTCCGCCCCCCTTAGTGGCCGGGAGGCAAAAGCTATGACATGTTCAATGCTCCCTTCATACTGAAAAAGGGCGGCCCCAAGCCCTAACATGCTCGCATCCACAGCAAGTACAGTTTTCCTTCCAGATACAAACCCACCCAAAGAGGGTGCTTCGACTATGCTCTCTTTAATTTTATCAAAGGCTTTCTGGCATTCATCCGACCACACATATCTGGAACCTTTCTTCAATAAGTCTCTTAAAGGAGACGAAATATTAGAGAACCCATCAACAAATTTGTGATAATATTCCGCCAACCCCATGAAAGAGCGCAATTGTTCCTTATCAAGGGGTTGGGGAGCACTCACAATGCTATCCACCAAGGACTTTCCAGGAGAAATACCATTGCAGGAAATCTTATGCCCCAAATATTCTACTTCTGTCATAGCAATTTTGCATTTTTCTCTTTGTACAGTTAAACCTGCATCCTTAAGTCTAATCAACACAGATCTTAAAGCATTGTCATGTTCAACCCCGTTCCTGGCAAAAATAAGAATGTCATCCTGAAATACAGTTACATTGCTAAGACCTTTAAGTACTGTTTCCATCACTCTTTGAAAAACAGATGCCGCTGAGGCCAAACCAAAGGGCATACGTTTATACATAAAAACACCTTCAGGAGTAATGAATGCAGTTAACTGTTGACACTCCTTAGACAACGGGACCTGATGGTATGCAGAAGAAAGATCAATAATGGAAAACAGTTTGGGCTCTCCTAGTGTGGACAGAATTTCAGAAATATTCGGCAAAGGATGTCTCTCAACTACAATGTTCCTATTAAGACTGCGTAAGTCGACACATAACCTCATTTTGCCATTGGCTTTAGTAACTAGAACGATGGGGGACAACCATTCTGTAGCTACTACAGGTTCAATAACACCTTTGACAATAAGACTGTCAAGTTCTTGTTTAAGTTGTGCCCTCATCTTCAATGGCACTTGACGAACCTTATGTACAACAGGCTGAGCATTATTTTTCAGTCTAATATGATGCTCAAACTCTCTGAGCTTGCCAAGTCCCTCAGAAAACACTTCTGGAAATTCCTTCGTCCAGAAATCCCCCACTTCGGCAATTGAGACTGGAACAGATGCACTAGCTTGTACTATTATACTTAATTTCTTCTGTTCCTCCCAACCCAGTAAAGAAGCTCCCTTTTCTGCCACAAGGAATGTGGCTTGACAGTTTCTTCCTTTGTAGACCACTCCTGCAGAGAATTGGCCGACAATATTTATGTCAGAATTTGCATATCCACATACTCTAACACTGGTGGGAAGAACGACGGCATCATCTTTCTTTAAAACATTTCTCAATGTGTCCCTGGATATGATAGACCATGGTGAACAAGAGTCCACTTTCATTGAGAGTTCAACACCATCAATCCAGAACGTGTCCACAGGGCCTTTGGTATTAGTGGACAACTCCGAAATTTGAAACACATGTTTCGGGGTCATCTCTTGTATAGCAGATGTTTGATGAACGTTGTATCCTGTCTTGATGTCAACTTCATCATGATTCAACATTTTGGGTTCCATACAATTGATTGATTTATTGTTGCAAACCTTTGCAAAATGACCCTTGCTTTTACATCTGAAACATTCTGCATACTTGGCAGGGCATGAGGGAAAATTCATTCCATGTCTGGAGCTGCCACAACGAGAACACATGCTTTTTACATTCCAACCTCCTCTCTTGATCGCAGAGTAATTACCCCTCCTTTTCTGATCCACCACGCACACCGAAACCTGATCAGAATTTGACTTGTCAATCTTGAGTTCCCTGACATACTCAGAGGTTTGTTCAATGCTTCTCGCCATTTCAATTGCCTCTTCAAGGACCATATCTTTTGCAAGTAGTTTCTCCTGAATTCTTGGATTATTTGTGCATCTGACTAGCTGGTCTCTGATGAGAGAATCAGCTAATTGCTCAAATTCACACGTATAACTTAATGATCTGAGACAAGCAACATATGATTCGACAGATTCCGATTTCTCTTGAACCTTCTGAAAGAACTTATGCCGCTCGAAACTGACATTCTTTTTTGGCTCAAAGTGGTCCCGAAGTTGTTTAAGAGCAAATGAGTACTCATCCATATCACCAGCTCCTAGGTCTCGATGTCTAGGAAGTCCATCATAAATTCTGCGCCCTTCAGTGCCGAGATTATGAAGAAGGAGAGCTTTCTTCCGTGCGGCGGGAAATCTGTCCCCACCCATGGCCACCAAGTAGTTCTCAAATACATCTTTCCACCGATCCCATGGGATGACAGGACGGCCCGGTTCGCTGACAAAAGGAAGAGGAGGTGGAATAGAGGTCATGTTTTGTCCTGGAGACCGAAGCACTCTATACTTCAAAATTGAATCCGGCAGCTGGGATGTGTGCGGTTGGCCGTAGAGCCACAAACAAATGAAGTCAAGAGAAGCGAATAACCAGTGTGAACAAAGACTATGCCTACAAAAGTCCTTTTTCCACTTTCACTTTTCCAACTCCTTTTAAAACTGCTTTTAAAACTGCTTTTATTCCCTTTATTTTAGCACTGGCATGAACCATTGGGGATCATCAGTAGGTTATGCAAGTGCTTGAAAGAACAAACTTGGTCAAGCGTGTTCCCCTTTAAATAAACAGACGAGTTCCTCCGTAGTATGACAATAGGCTTGGGCGTGGGAAATTCCACACGCATAAAGAGTGTCACAAGGGAGATCCGGGGTAGACAATGCACCGAGTCCCAGCCAATAGCAGCACTCTGTTGGGCGTGACGTAAAAATGAGGGCTGGCGAGCTGACACGCAATGAGGTGGGCGTGTTGGAGAGTAAGCGCGAGCAGCAGACTCACTTTGTGGCTCACGCCGAGGTGCGCGCAGAACCAGCGCGAGCCTCTGTGAGCGAGAAAGGCTCGAGTCAGGCTGCACTGGACCGTTGTAGTGATCCTCCAAATGCCACACAAATCGAGGAAATCAGAACCCGCGGGCACCGTACTAACGCGGACAATGCCGGATCAGCTGCTCCCTCTGCCTGCCTCTCGCCTGCTGTGTCGGAGGAGGGAGAAACGTCGGAACACTTGAAAACAGCAAAGCAGGAACAAACGAAGGCGAAACAAACACGCACGGGTCCTCAGGGTGCCCTCGCCTCGTCGCCAATGTTAAGTCAGGAGCCAGGCGCACATTTGATTGAAGATTTATTATTAAGAAGGCAGATCAAGACACAGCAGGCGCCCTCCTTTAAGAGGCCGGCTCCAACTGCCTTTACATACAAAAGTAAGCCTCCACAAGCATTCCAATTAGAATACACAACCTCAATACTTTCTAGTTAGAATACAGGTTACATCATAATGTTATTGACTTGCAGTGTGTTAGCTTAAAGTAAGTATGACACTTTTATAAAGTTATAAGGGTCTATATCTTAACAATTATTTGAAGAGATACCACTGCCTAAGGCACCAGCAGTAAACCCTGACCTACCATCCACCACAGACAACCCACTGATGATACAGAAAGATACTAAAGAATTGTCAAAAGCAGAGCCACCAACAGAGGTAATAAGTTTGTACCCGATATTGAACAAACCTGTGCCCGCAGAGGGGTACAGTGACCACACCCCACCAACCAACGGCACCCCCACCATATGAAAATACAAGGGAGCGAGCCCAAACAAGTACACAAAGGGTGGACATAGAAAAGCTAACAGATGATTTACAATCAAGGCTCTCAATAGCGAAAGATGAGCTCTCAAGGATAAGAGACATATGTGAACAAACAGCACTTAATGCTGCAAGATCAGGGCGCACGTCTAGAGCGCCGAGTGAGAATAGAACACTTGAAGACGGGTGGAAAAAAGGTGAGATACTGTTCAGAATTGAGGAAGAACCAACGCGAATAATTGAAGTAGGGGCACAAGAGGGAGGTATCGATAATGAAGAGAGGCCTATAGGGGACAGAGAGGAACTACTATGTGATATAAGGGACGATGGAAAAGAAAGCGACAGGTTGAGCATGGAAATGGGAGGGGGAAGTGAAGGGGTGGATGGTACATGTTCACTGAGAACACTGGATGATGAGTGGACGGGGCGATTAAGGAACAGGGTGGGGAAAATGGCATCACTGGGAACATCAGCAGCCAAAACAGGTGTAGATTCAATGACAAAAGGAAGGTTACAACTCCCATTGATACATAGGGGAGGAGGGAGGCCGAATTATATCCCATGGGCTCAGATGGATAAAGCCAATTCATTAAAAACTATTGCCCCCATTATCAGGAGGGGCAAGTAAGTGGATATACGCTTTCGAGAAACATACAGCCGGGGTACCCCTAGCAATAGGAGATGTGAAGAGCTTACTCGTATCAGCAGTGGGAGATCAGGCTGAGAGAGTATGGGTTAAGGCCGGTTTCCCGGGAGTAACATTAGACTGTGACCGCCATGATGGGGCCTCCTTTAACACAGTGCGTGCCAGGGTGTGGGATGCCTTACGCGAAACATTCCCAGATACGCCAGACTTACAGTCAGTGATGCAGTGTACAATGAATGACGGGGAGGAGGCTATGGATTACATTTTCCGGGTCCAAGAGATGTGGAGAGCAGAAACGGGCACGCCCTGGTATCAATCGACATCTTTATTTTACTTCATTATAAAAAGAGGGCTCCCAAAGGAAGTGCAGAAGACGCTTGACAAGATTGCAGGTATTGAAGCAAAGGGATGGCCTGAGATTCAGAGCATAATAGTACACCATTGTAAGCGAATAAAGGAAAGGGAGAAGGAGGTGGCGCAGAAAAGATTGGCAGACGAAGCGAAGTTAGTACAGACAAAGTTGGTGAAGGTTGCAGCAGCAGTAGCCGCGCTCCCACACAGCAGGGAGGGAGATGACGAGGAGGAGGGGCTGATAGCGGTACAAGGAAGGATGGCAACTAATTGGGCGGGAACAGGACAGCGGCAGTGGAACGAGCAGGAGCAAGGCGGAGGTCCGCAGTGGCAAGAGTGGACCCCTCGAGGGGGACGAGGTGGGTACAGGGGCCGTAGAGGAGGTGGGCCGGGATACGGAGGAATGGGAGGAAATGGATGGCAGGGCCCCAGAGGTGCACAAGGGAGTTGCTGGAACTGTGGAAGGTGGGGGCATTACTCTAGGGAGTGCAGAGCTAGGTCCTACAACGGGTTCCAAGAGGTAGAACAATATGGCCATCCCCACCCGGGGAGCCCATATGGTCTTCCAATGGGACAACAACAACTGAGAAACCCAGGCCAAGGTAATGCTGAGCAGCAACAGGGACACCAGTATAGAACACAGAACCACCCACAAAACAATGACAATATGCAGTATACGCCAGGCAACCCTTTCGCGACAACAGCAAACGGGGCCCCCGCACCAGCACCTTACAACGGCATGTCAGTGGTTTCAGGAAGTGTCTTTAATGAAGGGGGGGCAATGAGACACCCCGCATAGGACAGCCCAGAGAGAACACTTGCGTGTCCAGTTCTATCTACCACCTACAATGCAGCAGAGGAACCATTGGTAGGGGCGCAGATAGGAGACAAGCAGTTCATATTCATGGTTGATTCGGGAGCGGAGAAATCATGTATCAAAGAGGGCCGGTTCCCGTTATCTAACCGGAAGTTAGAGACGCAGGGGTTCTCTGGGGCTGTAATTGAAGTTCCTTACACAGAAGCTTTGGATGTAACAGTGGGGGGTAAAACTGTAAAGGCACCCTTACTGTATTATGAACATTCACCAATAAATTTGTTAGGGAGGGACCTCCTGAGTAAACTTAACATGACCATATCATTTACAGAGAGAGGAATAGTGTGTTCTACACCCGGGATATGCCCCTTGCGTGCGATGTTGGTAGTGCAAGCCTACACAACCACACAGGAAGTACGAGGGCTGCCGGAAAATGAGGAAATGTTTATTGAAGGGCTAAAGACTTTGGCCCTCATAATTCCGGAACTAAGAAGAATGGACTGGAGGATCCCAGCGGAGTTCCTCTTCCGCCCCATAGTGTGTCCCGACACAGCACCAGGATCGGTGGTATCATTAGACTTGCACGCTGTACAGGTGTCAGCGAAAAGGATCGCTGCTATTGGAATGGATAGGGAGGGATGTGAGCGGCGTACAGTACTGTGTACAAATGCCAACATCGCCCTACGAGAGTTAACAGATGAGGATCTCTTTTCAGACACAGAAGGGGATGGTGAGATAGTAATGGAAATAGCGATGCCCTGTGACATTTTGATTCAAGCCAGGGAAACCCCAGTCCAATTGATGGCAGTGGTGGGAGCACCGCCGTCATTTTTTGATGACGACATGAGGCTCGTACCAAATAATTTGTGGACAACAGGCCCCCATGATGTAGGGCTGTTGCACGGAGTACAACCTGTGGTAATAAAACTAAAGCAAGGAGCAATTTTACCCCGAGTGAAACAGTATCCATTGTCCCGTGAAGCTGAAGAAGGGATAAAAGAGACGATAAACGCACTACTAGCACAAGGAATAATAGTGCCTTCAAACTCCCCATGTAACACATGTATTTATCCAATCAAAAAAGCAAAAGGAGGGTCTTGGAGAATGATACAGGACTTACGCCCCCTAAATGATGTAATTCAGAAGGAGTTCCCTCTGGTCCCGAACCCTGCATCAATATTATGCAGCATCCCGAAAGTGGCATCACATTTCACAGTAGTAGACTTGAAAAACGCATTTTTCTCAATACCCCTGGCTGAAGAGAGCAGATACCTTACAGCATTTACACTGGGGGGTAAAAGATATGAACACTGCAGACTACCACAGGGATACTGTGAGAGCCCGAGCATATTCAACCGCATATTGCATGAAGACTTGGGAAACCTATCAGTTGAGAGTACGATTATTCAGTATGTAGACGATTTATTAGTGTGTGCACAAGACGAAGTGACATGTAGAAAGGATTCAACAACACTCCTGACTCTACTGGCCAACAAGGGGTACAAGGTAGACAAGGAGAAGTTACAGTACTGCCTGACAGAGGTCTTATATTTGGGACAGCTGATATCAAAAGATGGAAAAAGAATAATTCCCGACAGGGTAGAAGCAATAAGATCAGTAGGAGAACCCACAACAGTGAAAGACATGCAGAAATTCTTGGGGATGTGCAACTATTGCCGAGCATGGATATTAGACTATGCAGCATACACGAGGCCCCTCCTACAAGCACTCAAGGACGCACAACAGGAGAACAAAAAAATAGAATGGTCAGAAGAGATGAGCGCATCATTTCAATCATTAAAAGAGCTAATTTCAAGCGCTCCAGTACTAGCAAACCCTGATTATGGACGCAAATTTTACCTATTCTCACACTGCAAGGGAACACTCATGACAGCTGTACTGACACAAAAGACGTCCCTAGGACACAAGCCGTTGGCTTACTATAGTGGTACTTTGGATGCCGTGATGCAAGGCCATTTCGCGTGCGAGCAATCACTCGCTGCAGCCGCGTTCGCGATTGAGAAAAGTGCCACAATAGTAATGGGTTGCCCTGTGACTTTGTTTGTAAAACATTCATTATTTGCAATACTTGAGAGGTCAAAAAGCACACTGACAACACAACGGGCGACAGCCTATGAGATTATATTGTCTAGCGCCAAAATCCATGTGGTGAGATGCAAGACAGTGAACCCCGCCACATTCATTACCGAAGCATGCACACTAGAGGACATGCAGGACCACGATTGCGCAACCTACACAGGAGAAAAAGGGGAGGACACGGTGGTGTGTGAGAACGCTCTGAGCGAGGGGGAAGTGTACTTCGTGAATGGGTCTGCATCGATTGACGTGGACACGGGAGAAAAACATGTTGGTATGGCAGTAGTAAGGTTGGAAGACGGTGAGTATGAAACACTAGTACAATACCGCCTCCCATCACATTACTCCACACAAGCAGCAGAACTGATTGCGCTCATAGAAGTACTACATGCAGCAAAGGGTTGCGCAGTAACAATATACACAGACTCAGTTTACATGACAACGACAGTACATGGAGGTCTAGCAAGATGGGGGCGTAGGGGGTTTCGACGGGCAGACGGGACACCAGTACAGCATGCAGAATTGTTGAAAGAGTTAATTGAGGCCCTACAAAACCCTACTGCAGTAGCAATAGTAAAGTGCCAAGCACATACATCCAACACAGACGTTGTGTCTTTGGGGAACGCGGCAGCGGACGCTGCCGCCAAGGAGGCTTCCTATTTTCAGAAATATGACGCAGGTGAATACATGCTGCAGCATAAGACAAACGAAGAGCCCCCAGAAGGGTACAACATGATGCCCATATCACAAATACTAGAATTGCAGGAAGGAGCTAGTGCAGATGAAAAATTGATGTGGACAAAACGAGGGTGCAGCAAGTCGGGAACAGACTTGCTGTGGCAGCAAAATAACTCAGGGAAAGTGGTAGTGCCCGTCCAATTACTAGAAATTGCGTTTCAACAACTACACTTCCCCGCACATAATACCAAACAGCACATTGCAGCAGAAATACAGGAAGAATGGTTCGTGCCCTGTCTCCAGGAGCACGTATCTCGATTAGCAATGGAATGCACAACATGTCAGATCTACAATTCAGGAATGACATTACGCACACTCCGGGGAGCAATTCCTAAACCCATTGGCCCATTCAGAGAACTACATATTGATTACGCAGACATGGGGGAAAGGTGTAATGGCGCACGGTACATGATCGTGGTTGTGTGCCCATTCTCAAGGTGGGTGGAAGCTGGACCATGTGCACGACCTGATGCCAAAAGCGCCGCCAAGTTCCTAGTGAGGGAGGTGTTCCCGCGCTGGGGAATTTGTGACGTGATTCGCTCAGGCAATGGCACTCATTTTGTGAATGAACTTTTCAAGGAAGTCACTACATTATTGGGAATAAAACATAAATTGTGTTCGATTTATCATCCTCAAAGTAATGGCGTAGTGGAAAAGATGAACGGACTGTTAAAGGGCAGGTTATCAAAACTATGCTTTTCATTGAAGAAGAATTGGATATACTGTCTGCCCCTTGCGCTATTTGAACTGAGAAACCAGCCAAGTAAAGACCACCATTTGTCCCCGCACGAAATTGTGACTGGGAGACGAATGCACACAGCACACTCCCCACTGCGCGAACACTCAGATGCACACAGGAGCGCCGTGATATTGGGAGAAGAATTCACGGATTATTTGAAAAAATTAACAAGGGCAGCGCGCGCAATATCAAAGCAGCTCTCCCCACCCTTCACTAGAGAGGAGGGAAATCTAACAGGGTCTGTCACAGAGCCTGAGCAACAGCTACAGCTATGTCAGGAGTTTTGTGCGTCGATGGAATGCACCACGGTTCCATGGCCCATACGAGGTAGTGTACTGCACTCCCACAGCTGTAAAAGTGAAGGGCTTGAGGTACTGGGTACACTTGACAGATGTGCGAAGAGCTTATAATAATGTGCAAGAGGAGGCAGATGAGGAGGCACAGACAACAGCAACCAATTCAACTGAACAAAATGTCTGAATATTGACGTGTGTGTATGTACGTCAGCAATGAACGCAAATGGGAAAGTGACTGATGAAGTATTGCTGCATTCTTTTTTTATATATATTGCTGAAAAAAAAAAAAAAGACTTATATGTGATTATTGAAGTGAACAAATCATGACATGTTTACACCCTTGTCTGTGAATACCCTTCCCCACAACCCCACCCGCTCCCATTACCCGTCAATATATATTGGCACTAATGGTGCCAACAAAATGTTTACATGCATGCACTTAATGCACTTTTATATCTCAAACAGGAGCCACCATGGCATCTAACGGGCAGCCTGCAACGGATAGAATTAGTAGAATGAGAGAATTATTACATGAGAGATGCAGATATTCGTATGAGTGTGGATTATCTGTGTGCATTACGTTGTTTTTTATGCTAATGTTTGGCCTGGTTACATATTGGTTTGTAGCGTTCATCTCTATCGAGATGAACGAGGGGGGAGGGATTAACAGCACTACTGGGACCAATACAACCACAAGTGTCAATACTAGGGAAGGTGATTTTTTGGTGTGGGACGGAACTAAACTTGTATGGGGTTATCATACCACACCATCCAGTGTTGTCATCTTACAAAAGAAAAAGCCACAGGGTGGAATGCAAAACAACACAGTGTCTCCACCCGGGATATCTAATTACAATGCCCGCAGTTTAAATGACCGAAACCCGTCTGCCATATCATGGTTGTATAACACCCCCACCAGCCAGCCTGCCCCCATCCTAAAAAAGAACCTGCAAGATAACGTCAGGGACGAAAAGGAAAAGCTGCTAGCAATACACAAAATAGTATATGATGCATGGGTCACGGGGGGCGGGAATGAGAAAGGGGGGTCTAGTTTATCCCTCGCCCAGGAAGTTGGGAAGTACATGAGGAACAAGAACAACAGACGGAAGAGGGAAGCAGGGAGGAGGAAGTATGATGAGTATTATGGGCTAGGTCTAGATAAGATGGAAGACCCACGACACCCCCACCAAACAAACAAATGGTATGCGGATATGAGTGCCACAGCTAAACAAACAACAAACGAGAGCTGTTATGTCTGCTCCCTCATCCCTCACGCTTCAGGTACACCCAAAGTATTGCTACCCAAAGAGTTGCCCATTATAAATGCCCAATGTCTCCTTCATCTCACGTTGTACAGGATTAAGAACACCTTCCAGGCACATGAAGTTACTTTTCAAATGCTGCAGAACGAGAAAACGTGCTATCCAAAGACGGCAGGGGTGGTATGTTTGAAAGAACCGTTTTTTGTAATACAAGGGACACTTTTTTCTGATAACAAATGGAAGGATGAAGAAGTAATGTGCAAAGCTGAAGCACTGAGAGGTGTGGCACCAGAGAAATTGCAGTGGATAGAAGAAACATGCACACCAATATGGAAAGAACACATTTCAAAACTAACTTTGGTAACCGCCATTGAAAAACCTTTCAAACTACAGAACGAAATAGACTATGAACTATGTTTTAAAGGAGAGGGGAAGACCTCCATGGGAACAAACAAGAACTGTAACAGGACCCTCACCATCCCAGATCTAAGAAAAGGGACAGCGGCCCTTATGGACACATACTGGGTATGCGGCAACCGGGCATACCTACACCTCCCCCAGTCATGGAGTGGCAGCTGCTCAATGGCCACTCTGCACTCAGCCCTAATGGTAATACCAGAAAGCCACATCGACGGGAGCAAAAAGACACAGGAACGCCTGCAACAGAGTGCAGCCCAGCCAACTGCGGAGTCACAAATGTATGTCCTGTCTTCCGGAAACAAGGGAGAAGTGCTGACCCGTAACAGACGTGCATCAAACTACATATCAAAGGAATCATCAGAACTATTGGCTCAGATCCCAGATAAATATCGATTATTCAGCTCAGCAGAAACATTCTTTGCCTCACTCGTCTCAAGTGTCCAAGCAAGAGCAAACGCAAAATGGCTCCAGATAACACGCTGGGAATTGATTCAGCTGGCAAATGACACGGAAGAAGGGTTCAACGTAATAAAAGTGGAACTAAGGGCTTTACGACTGATGACCATGCAGAACAGGTATGTCCTGGACCTGTTGACGGCAATGGATGGAGGTGTTTGCCGAAAAATAGGAAGTGCCTGCTGCACTTTCGTACCTTCTGAAGACGCAGAGAACGGCTCCCTGTCCCATGTGATCGAAGCAGTCCACAACCTAGGAGAAAAAATGAAAATGGAAGGTGGAGCAGAAGACAGTACGTGGTTCGATAACATCTTCTCCTGGGTCCCCTCCTGGCTTGGAACAACTGTGAAATTTTTGATGCCAGCTGTGGTGTTCCTCCTTTTAATTTTTTGCCTGTGCCAGGTGGGTCTTCGAGTTTGTGCCAACGCAGTACCAAATGGTGCAATGATGATGGTGACAATGGGCAACACCCGTGGGACAACACAAAACATGCAGGAAGTGCAGGTACAAACAGGAACAGATGACACACCAAGATATCAGCTAGTGCCTATCTATCACGACAAAGATATCATAGATAAAGCATGGCACACCACCATTAGAGAGCCCCGTGTACTAGAATGGTACCAGGAGGTGTGGGTAGATTTGGCGGGAGATGGCGGATGCATATACCTGACTTGTACCCCAGATGAATATGCCAGAAGAGGGGAAAGCTTACGGGGAGTGTGTAGAGCATGGATGCCCATAAAAGGCACACCTGCATGGGATGAGGCAGTGATGGACGAAGAAGAATGTAGACGGTTGGAGGACTTAAAGTATTCGTTACTTAAGTAACGAAAGGGGGGAAATGTAGGGGAGGAGTGGTCCAAAAGACCCCCCCTTGCCTGCACCTCCACCCCAGGTGAGGGCCATGGCTCATCGGGCGTTCCCTCCTTACCACCAGGGCCCAGGTGGTGGATGGCTCACCTGCTGTAGACATTGCCCGCACGTATTGAATTTAGTTAGGCCTCAGAAACCATTTTGTCAACTAAAGATGGTGTGAGCTCAGCGCACTGTAGCGCGGCCCCCACCTTTGGGAAGTTTCAGTTATCCCTGTCGCCGCGGCACCCTGGCAGACCCGCTGCGAGCCCGTTCCCACGAACACGACGGACATGAACTAGCATAATACACTAACATTGTAACAGTTCACCTTCCGCAGTGTATCATCGGTCCCAGCATGACCCGGCCAGCAGGCCTGGGCAATGAAAATAACAGTAAAATGGTCCTCAGATGGCAGAAAGTCTCTACATATTAGTGCCAGGACCACTTGCAAAGTATGCGTTTCTCCACAAAATCTCTTATATTACAAAAGCCCGTAAAATGTATGAACATAAGAAAGCATGCTTCCACGATATAAGCAATGGCGAGCCCACACCACTGCAGTTGGGTGCTAATAACAAAGGAGCGTTCCTGGGATCTATTTGTTAGGTGTATCACTGGGAAACCTACACTCCATGGTTTTGCGCCATAACCAAACTAATGCTGCTAGAGTACACGAGAAGACGAATGTAACCATACTGTGGACTCATGTGAAGGATGCGCGAGAATGCACTCGTCATGTGTCTATGTCTAAGCCCCTTATGTGCCACCACCGTCACGTACAGTGGCGGGTTATTTTCTATGTACTCCACCAACCCGATTACTACCTCACTTACTGCAAATGTATATGCATGTAACTAAATACTGTAGTTGTTAAAACATAGTGTACGAATACGGTGCTCAGACTGGGTATAATCAAGACACATCCAGCAAAGTTTAAATGCATGTTCTAAAGTGATTTGAATAAGTATTATAGAGTGTTCAAATGTTTGTGATGTTTTTACCTAAAATCGGCAACACACGAGGGAGATACCTTTGTGAATGCGTGCAAGGCCATTCCCCCTCCCACCCTGCGAAGGCTGCCAAGACATTAGAACAGAGGCCCGCGCTGCGCTTCCCCACCTCCCCCAACCAGACTGGAGCAGCTTCAAAGATTTGTAGCCCCCTCTGCAGCACCCAAGGCCACGGCCCGCCACCTGCATTATTTACAGCACAGCAGTAAACCTCCGCCTGAACACACACTTCCACAGGCGCCCCCTCGTAAACCCCACAACCCACCGGATTATGGCCCTGTGCAATCAGGACACCCAATACTTTGACAACACACAGCGGCACATCCATAACAACTTCTAACAAGGCAGGAAGACCCGTACCGCCCGTCCCAGGCCCTGAAGCTTAGCACCTCGACCTATGGCCCCAGTCAACAGGACACTGGTAACCATGTCCTGACGTATTACCATCAGACCCTTCATAAGGTGCATTCCTCCTGTGTTGCATTAACCTGTAGAATAACCTATTGGAAGATTTACTAAAGGAGATAATATTGCAATGACTGAATGACTGCGGTGTGCATGGCCTAGGGCAAATAAGTCAGGAAAAGACATTCATCTCTGACACTGGCCGCGATGGCACAACGACACCGCCCGGATGAACTCAGCCAACCCGCCAGGCCCAGCCCAACCCACGAGGCTGACCAGTGACGTCGTCCAGCCAAGGCCAACCACCTCGCAGCAGCACCTATAGCTAGTCATCGCCACCCAATCCCATTGAACTTGTGCCCCCTATAGTATGTAGGTTCTTATGACGAATTTTGTAAATATATACGCCTGTCTTTGCTATTGTCAGACAGAGCGCTCTCGGAGTTTGCAGAGTTCTTTGCATGCCCTATTCTGATTGATAAACTCCCATTTAAGCTCACTCGCACTCTGTCTTGGCTTTATTCCCGACTTGGGAGAGTCCTTTACTGTCTCTCATTGCGGGGAGGATCGTGCTGGTTGGGGACGCTTGCCTTCACTGTCTCAGTAAGTTATCGTTGGTCTCGGTGCTGTCGTTCTCTTCTCTTGCTTGAGGCCTCTCCTGTTGTCTTTGCAGCTGGTGATAAATAAAAGAGGCACTAGCAAGCAAGGACGTTGTATACTCATACATTTCCTCAGCGAATACATCAGACACACTCTCAACATCTTTGATTGCCCTAGTAGGAGGAGCCTGGGGAAGTTGCATGTGTTAAATGGTGGTCAGACCCGGGCTTATTGCGCTGTGCAAACAAGGCTAAGGGAAGGCAATGGAGCCAGTTTTTGTTCAGTGTCTTTTTAGTTTTGGCTATAGCCTCCTCGAGCAAGCCGTTGAGGTCCTCACAGACACACCATTTGCTTTCGGTTGATAGGAACAGAAGAATTTGTGTTGGATTCGTAACAAGATTGTGATGTGCCAGAACATCTAATGGGCAAAGTGAGGGCCATTGTCAGACCGCAGGACCGCACACATGCCCCATCGTGGGAATATCTCCCGCACCAGGAATTGTGATGTTCTGTGGGCATCAGGATAGGAGCAAGGACCAGCCTCAATCCAATGGGAACATGGACACACAACCAGTATCTTGTAGTGGTACCCTTGGCAAACTTGGATCATGTCGACATAATCAACATGCAGATGTTGGAATGAACCCACTGGGTGCGATATATCTCCTCCCACTACCCTCAATGTATGACTTGCAGAATATTGTTTACACACTAGATAATTAGTCATGAATTCAGCCACGTGTTCCGTCAAGTAAGGACAGAACCATGTTTCTCCAATAAGTATGGGTAGGATAGTGTAATTGTGTAATGGTGTCATTGCAATGTGCAATAATGAGAATGGCATTAACACCTTCCCTGTATTATTTTGCCGCCATAGGGCATCTGGCGGAGAAACTGTACATCCCCTCTTTATCCACAGCTCTTTGTCTTCCCTGTTCGCAGCTCCCTGCAGCTCTATATTCCGTGTCACTGGTAATGTGTTATCAGGGACGTCTCTATGGGGGGGCAAACGGGGCATGTGCCCTGGGACCCCATCCTGGTGACCCTGGAGGGGGCCCCCAGAAGCAAGTTGGGTTGTGTGTGTGTTTTTTTTGCAGCCCGCAAGTTGAGTTGTGTGTGTGTTTTTTTTTTGCTGCCCCAGCCCCTGTTCCTGGCTGAATCTTAACTCTGATCTGTGACTGTGAACAGGGACATATTTATGGGGGGGCAAACGGGGCACGTGCCCCAGGCTCCCCATCCTGGTGGCCCTGAAGGGGGCCCCCAGAAGCAAGTTGAGTTGTGTGTGTTTTTTTTTTGCAGCCCGCTAGTTGAGTTGTGTGTGTGTGTTTTTTTTGTTTGCAGCGCTGGCCCCTGTTCCTGGCTGAATCTTGACTCTGATCTGTGACTGTGAAGCAGGCCACGGGCCCGTGCCGGGTCGTGGTTTTGATTCCCATTATCTGATTCATTCTTTCTGAACAACAACAGTGGGGGAGGGGGAGGAGAACGACGCAGGACCAAGAGCAAGAGTTGGTGACAACAACTCTTGCTTGTGCGTTGCGTTCTCCTCCCCCACCCCCAGGGGAATACGGCACGTGCCAGCCCACTGGGCTGGAGAGCGCAGTGCACTGCTGCGCAGCTTGCAGCCTCCTCCTCACCTTCAGAACAAGCCAGCCCAGCAGCAGCAGGCAGCGCGTGCTGTAGGCTTCCGGCTCAGGACGACGGTGAGTGAGAGTATGAGTATCGTGCTGAAAGAGAGTCCTTTATTGCAGACTAAAATGCTGCTGTTTTTTGTGCTTTGGGGAAAACACTATTTTCCCACTTACTGTCTCAACCTGTCCCTCCTGGGTGGCCCCCAAATGCTGCTTGTGTTATGGACCGGCTGGTGGATTTGATGGGCGCTCTGAAAAGTCACAGGTCCATGCAGGATGCATCGTCACTACTGGGAAGATCTCACTCTCAACGCCTCATCCACCATATACACAATGGAATGTTACTATCAGCCAGATACCAGAATGCCTCATCCACCATGCACGATGCACCGTCACTAAGATGCCTCAACGCCTCATCCACCATACACAATGCACCGTCACTATTATGGAGCTACTTGAATGCCTCATTCACCATGAAAGACACACTCTCACTACAAGCGAGATACCTGAATGCATACTCAGCACTGGCACGGCAGGGCAGGGCTCTCTGCAAGGAACTGCTGACACTGTGCAGTTGCTCCGCTTTGCTCTAGTTATATACCCCCAGATTCTCAAACACCCCAGACCAGTCACCCTCGTATTTGCCTGAATGTTGGTGAGAAATGTGAATCCAATCCTGAAACCTGGAAGCAGAATGCTACGTGCACATGTGCTGCACTTCCCACTGGAACTTTTAAAGTGACCGTCATTGCGGCACAGGGCCTTGCAAGCAGACTGGATGTTAACTCTCACGTGCCATGTGCAGGCTAATACTTCCCAAAGCGGGGGTACACATCCCTATCAGCCCTCGGGTCGGCTCCCCAGTAATTATTGCTAACCTTTTCTTAAGTTCTTCCACAACTTCTCCTGTCAACATCACAGCAAAGAGGGTAAAATAGCAATTCTGATGCTTGAAAGTCAGACAGCGCTTAATCTGGGAGCGTGTGGGGGATGGGGGGTGCCATTGCAAGGGCTGAGCTCTGGAACTTATTTCTGAGCAGCGGCACAAATTGTCTCAGACTCAGTTTGAGTATAATGTATTGTTTTGGCAACTTTGTTATTTGAACTGTGAGCTAAACAATAGCCACACAACAAGTAACACGAGTGTGCATG
Source organism: Ambystoma mexicanum (assembly GCF_040938575.1). Classification (NCBI taxonomy): domain Eukaryota; kingdom Metazoa; phylum Chordata; class Amphibia; order Caudata; family Ambystomatidae; genus Ambystoma; species Ambystoma mexicanum. The sequence goes on from NC_090934.1 coordinate 623,981,997, forward strand.
GACCATGTGCTCCAAGTCCTGAACACTGACCGGAACCTGGGTGGCCACTCACACAAGTAACACGAGTGTGCATGGACCACGTGCTTCTGAACAATGACCGGAACCTGGGTGGCAGTGCTGTGTGTGCGTTTCTCAGTGCTGCACATTCATACTTTTCAGTGCTACATTCACGTTGAAGTGATGTGTGTGTATTAGTGGTGCACGTGTCACTGTGCGCATGTGTCTCAGTGTTGCCTGTGTGTATGTGCTTTTAAGTGCTGTGCACTTGTTTCAGTTATGCGCCACATGTCTTTGTGCTCTCGTCACACCTCTCAGTGCTATGCGCACATCTCAGTGGTGCGTGTGCAGTTACATTTAATGGTGGTGCTCATCCCTTGGTGTGTCCTGGTGCTGCATGTGAGCATTCATCAATGCTGCTCCCATGTGGTGTTACAGTGTTGCATGTGTGTCTCAGTATGTCACTGCTGCAAATATGCATTTTTGTGTTCTGTGGCAGTAGTGCAATCGTATCTATATTGCATGCTTTATTGGTGCTGAACATGTGGGTCTCAGTGCTACACATGTGTTTTTCTCAGTGCTGCATGTATGTGTGCATCACCGCTGCGCATTCATGCGTTTCCAAGTGAAGCTCACACGCATGTCCTACAGATGTGCGTTTTAATGATCCGTGCACATGTATCAGTACTGCATACCCGTTTTTTAGTGCTGCATGAATTTGTGACTCAGTGAGGTGCCTGTGTCTTAGTGCTGTGTTTATGTTTTTCAGTACTGTGTGCACATGTTCAGCGATGATAACCCTGCCTGAACCCCCGAGAAGGGTTGACTATGGATGCTGTGCTGCCTTTCTTCATGCAAGGTCAAGGTGGTGTTGGGAGGTTCCCTTGGTCACCCATCTGCACCCTCAACACCTGGCTGAGAGGACAGAGGCTCATCACGTTTTTACTCCAGTGGCGTTTGACCCTCTAAAGAATTACATCCCAATGAATTCTCATGAGAACAATTTACGTAATAGGTCAGTGGACCCTTTCTTCGGCTGTGTGGTGCTCACAACCCTAGCATAGAGTGAAGCAGGCCAAAAAGAAAACGCACTGGCGAAGGTCGCCTATGCAGTTCAGGTGCAGTTGGACCTTTGGGGAGCTATTTTCCGAGCCACGCCATCCTCTGTGGAGCAGATCGGTACTTTCGCCACTACGTGCGTGGCAATGAAGAGCCAATCCCCAAACAGAAATCTGTGTGATACACACCTGCAGATTCCCACTGTGAAAGGTGCCCTTTTAACAGTGGCCCAAAAAAGGGTAGGTTGTTGGAGCTGAGGGAAAGGCAGAGAGTCTAAAGAACAGCCTGACATCTCTATGAACCTCTATGAACCTGCCTTGCTTCTGTCAGAAATTGTTAACTATGTGGATTGTCTTGAATGTTCTTAGTCGGAGTCAGGAGCTGAAACCTACATTGTGGTATCCAGCAAACACTAGAACTCAGAGGACAGAACACCAAGGTCTGTGGCTGATGCCGGAGAAAGGCCAAGTGAAGGGTTTGAATGGCATTGCTGTTGTTTTTTTTTTTAGAAGACATACCGTAATTTATGGATTGTCATTCTGAAATGGCCAGTAAACCCTTTTGATGAATTTGAATGTGTATCCCAACTCTCTGTGGTGGCCGCTTCAACACTGTCACGTGGTTAACATGTGTGTGATTCAGTGTTGTGCTGTCTCAGTCCTGCACACCTGTGATGTCTCAGCGGTGCTCCGACTCAAATCTCACTGTTGCGCGTGTATGTCTCTGTGGTGCCTGTGAATGTGCATGTTTCTCAGTGCTGTGTGCGCACATGTGCCTAGGTGCTCCACGCATACGTTTGTCTTGGTGCTGCATGCACAGACATGTCTCAGTACTGTGTGTGTGTCAGTGCTGCATGTGCAAGTGTGGCTCAGTGATGCATGCACATGTTTCTCAGTGCTGCACACTAGGTGTTGCTCAGTGCTTTGTATATGTAGAAGTGATGCATGCAAGTATTAATGCTCTGCACATCTCTGCAGTGGTTGTGTATGCTGCTCTTGGGGAAACAGATCACATATGTATAATGTTTATATTTTATTAACAACTATATAGTCCATTTAAAGCTTAGAGGAGTATCTGTTGAATTAGTCTCGAGATATGGAGGGGGCATGGGTGTCGTGTCACGGGGGCGACATGGGTTTGGAGGGGGTGGGAGTAGGACATGGGTTTCGGGGGGCAACATGGGTTTTGGGGAGGGGCGCAATGCTGTCTGTGCCCCAGGCCTCCATTTCTAAAATGTCTCCAGAGTAGGTGGCACGTTTTGCTGCTGTGTCTGCTACTTCATTACACCTGGAGATGGAGTCCTCCCCCTTTGTGTGTGCTTGGCACTTCACTATTGCTATTCACTCTGGGAGATCTACAACCACTGTCAATCTGCTCAATAGGAGTTTGTGCTGCACCGGTGACCCAACAGCACGCCTGAAGCCCCACCTCATCCAACGTGAAAGCCCAGAATGCACTGTGGATGTCACGTAGGCTGAATCTGAATAAAATGTCACTTCCTTCTACCTGCTGTGCTCCAATGCCAATATTAAGGCCACTAATTCTGCTGCTTGTGCTGAATAATGTGAGGGTAAATGTGCACTTGTCACTACCACGCTTGTCCTATCCTCTCTCAACCTCAAAACTGCTCTCCCAGTATGCCTTTCCCCAGTCGTTTGGTCAATGGTTGACAACCCGTCAATATAAATTACATCTCCCCCCTCAAGTGCATCCTCCTGCACCTTGCGAGTGTCACTGAATTTCTCTATGTTTGCTGTGCAGTCGTGTGCATTGTCACCCTTCTATAAGACGTCCGTGATAGAGGTTGATGGGTTGACAATCTGCATCTCACAATCTTCAGTGCCGGGTTGATAGTAACACCTCATACCATGAAGCTTTCTGTGTTGTCAGTGTGCTCTTTGGTCTTTCCAGTACTGCGAAGAGTGCATGTTCCATGTAGAGAGAGGTGCTGCATCCAATGGCAATACTCGCTGCTTGTCCACTGTGAATGCGGCTGCAGCCAATGCCTTTTTGCATGGATATTGTCCTCTCATGACTGGGTTTAACTTCCCACTGTAGTAGGCTAGTGGCATGTGCGCCATGCTTGTCTTCTGTGTCAGTACCGTGGTCATAACTACTCTATCATAGTGTGAGAATCGGAAAAAATCCTTTTGATAATCTGGGATCCCTTACACTGGAGCTTTGCATATTGCTTCCTTCAACTCGTCAAATGCCTCAGTCATTTCTGTTGTCCATTGTAATGTCTTCTCCCATATTTGTGCTTCTTTCGGTGTGCTCAATAGGGGCCTAGTGTAAGTGCTGTAGTAGAATACCCATGCCCTGCAGTAATTAAATAGTCTTAGGAACTGCTGCATTTGTCTTACAGTTGTGGGTTTTGCTGTCCTGTGAAGTGATTCTGCCTTTTCTGGTTTTACTCTTCTGCCATTTTGGGATATCATAATGTACAACATTTCTGTCTGGCAATATTGTTGCTTGGCTTTGTCTAACTTGTACCCCTTGTCTGCGAGTACTGTAAACATGTGTACTGAGTCATTTCTACATTGTTCCTCTGTCTTGTTGCAAATCAATATGCCATCTACCTACTGCATAACCATGCTCTCCATCTGTACATTGCCTAGGTCCATTTGGAGTACCCTATTGAACATGGAAGGTGACTCACAGTACCCTTGATGAATTCCTGTATGTTTCCACTTCTTATTTCTATATAGAAATGACGTTAAGTACTGTGAGTCTGGGTGGAGTGGTATAGAGAAGAATACATTCTTCAAATGTTTGCCATGAAGTAGGCAGCTTCTGTTAGGATGCTACACGAAACTGTCGCCGGATTGGGAACTAAAGGAAATTCTGCAACTACATCTGGTTGAGAAGGTGCAAGTACTGTATAAAATGCAATGACCCCCCTGTCGCTTTTTTGACAAGGTACACAGCCGTGTTGCATGGTGATAATTATGGCACTAGCATGCCCTGCTTCACTAGTGCTGCAATGGTCTCATAAATGCCTTTGTCTGCCTCTCTCAAAAGTGGATACTGCTTAACTCGTGGTAAAATTGCTCCCGGCTTCAGCTTTATTTGCACTGCTCCTATCCCCTTCAGAAGCCCCACATCATAGGGACTTGTGGTCTATAAGATGCTGGGACCTTTGCCAAATCCTCCTTGAGAAAGGTTGGTGATGCTTTCAGCGCCATCGCCATTCTCTGTGGTACCTCGCTGTAAAGTATCCTCACCGAATATGTGATGCTCATTTTGAACACCACCTTGTGGTCTTATCTGTAGTCTTTGAATAGTTCTTCATCGGTAGCTGTAGTCAACCTGTATCCTTTTGCCACGGTGATCACTGCTCGCCCTGTGTCGTCTGTCCCGTGCACTACTATCCATTCGTCCCCCACTATTACAGCCTCTAATTCTAGTGGCACTATTATCCCTTTCTTCATACAGAATGGTATCTCTGGCCTGAATAAGTACTCCTTTGGAAGGTGCCACATTTTCCCCCCGAATCCCTGGGAGCGATGCTATTATTATTTCAGTCCCAAACTTAAACAGTTGCTCGTCTACTGGCACCCCCATCTGTACTTTCCGTCCACAGTATGCTTGAATGATCTCCCTCACATTTAGAAGGTGTATCCCTGGTGTGGAACACACTATCCCCTGGTCATTGAATAAAATGGTCATGTTAAGTCTGCTCATGATATCTCTCCCCAATATGTTTACAGGTGTCTGTCGAGAATATAGTTGTGGCTAAGCTAAGTCGTATTCCCCTATTGAAAGTGCAATATCTTCTGTAAAAGGAACCACTTCTGTCACCCCAGATAACCCTATGAGCATTCATGGAATTGCCTGACAGGATTTAGTCACCCCTGTGTCTACAAGAAAGGAAAAAGTGTTATCACCTATCGCCGCCCCTATACGTGGTTCCTCCGCAGGGTTGGGTGTAATCGATAGGATGGAAACACATCAAGTCCGTTTGTGGGCTGTCCTATTGAGGGTATATTGAGATTCCATTTCTCAAAAATGGGTTGCCCCCCACTACAGTGACCCCCCCCAATTTCCTTATGGGATTTCTTGTCATGGAGTCCGTGTATGCCCCCGTCCATTCGTTTGGTTGTGTGCTTTTCTGCATCTGCGGTATTTTCTGTGCTGTGTTTGCGTGCTGTGTGTTACATTGCATCTGTGGTATCTGTGGTCGTTGTGAATACTGCTGCATAGGCGCTTGCATTTGTGGTGCCTGTGTCATGGGCTGGTTTGTCTGTGGGTATGCGTTCAGTGTCTGTCCTTGGTGTTGTGTCTGGTCCTGGGCATAGAACTCATTCTGTTGTCCTTGGTATGCTGGCTGGTATTGCACTCCCCCAATTTGTTGTGTCCCTCCCCTGCTTCGGCAGACCAACGAGATATGCCCTATCTGACCACACACCCATTACTGCGGTGCTTCTCTCTTTTGCCTCTGATACCCTCAAGAAAACCCTTCTGGGCTCTGCTACCTTTGCTGCACATATGCTCGAAACCCCTACAGAAATCCCCCTTGGTTCTGCTGCATCTGATGCCTGTACCTGCATCCCCTGCATCCCATCGGGGAATCCCTCTTGTTTGTGTTGCATCTGATGCCCATACATGCGTTTCCTTGGTGGCCCCCCTTCTTCTTCTGAACCCATGCTGCGCATCCCCCGCCCCTTGAACCCACCTCCCGTGGGCGGTGCTGCATACTGGGTCTGTGGTGCCCCTTGTTCTCCCATGCTTGTTAATACTGCCCCTTCCATGGCGTATTTAGATAGCTTCTTCTGTACTAACTTAGCCTCCTCCTGCTTTCTTTCCTCTTGCTTTTTCCCCAGGTTCTCTTGCAATGACCTACAGTAATGTACTATCTTGAGTTGTATTTCTGACCATGGTTTTGCTTCCATCCCCACCAACGTCGTCAGTTGCCTTTGCACCTGTTCTGGTAACCTCTGGCATAGTCTATGATAGAACAATGCCACTGTGTTATACCACGGTTCTTGCGTTTCAAGGCGCCAGAGCTCTTGAATAGTCTGAATGTAGTGTAAGTGGTATTTGTCTTCCCCCATTCTGAGTGCCATAATCACGCTAATTTCTGACGTGTCTGAGTACTGTGCCAAACGGCTGCTCAGCAGTTAGAAAATTGGATGCCATTGTGCACTGTGTCCTGAGTGGTAACTTTTGGGTACCATGACCTTTTTCCATACGTCATCTGCAGCTTCCCCAAGGATCACCACCAATAACCATGAATCTCCCACTGCGCATTTACATCCCACTGTCATCCTTTCCATTTCATATATCCACTTCTCCAAACCCGTGGTTAACAAGGATAGCCTACACCTCAAGTTTTCATTATCTATATGCTTCCATGGTACGTATTGAGGTCTCCACCCTCCCTTTTTCAATAACGGCAACTGTGTAAATCAGGTCTCCCCACTCGCTTTTCATGTCAGCCTGATCTGCCTATCCAAACTCTCTGTGTCTTTAGTTTCGGTAAATGGCCTTGTCGGTTCTCCTGTCCTTCATCCAGGAAGGCCTCTAAGCCTCTGCAAGTATGGGTTTAGGTCATCCATACTGTGTGATGCGTCCCTGGACTGTTGTGATCTCTCGTCCTTGTCTCCCCTAGATCTCCCTGTATCTCTTTCTATTTCCCATGTCACACTTCTATCTGCACTTTAACCCATTGATTGACACCAGGGTCGCCCCGTTCCCCCTCCTCACTTCCCTCTACATCCCCGTCTGATTCAGTGTCCCCCATGTCACTGTCAATATCCTCCATGAAGTTTAGCCTCCTTAAGGTTGTGTCTTCACTCAGCTTTCCCTCAGAATCAAATAAGTTCCTGCTGTCCCCCCTCCCGGAGAACCTGGTGTCTGTCCTGTCCTATGGTGTAGGAGTTCTGTCATGTGTGGTGCCGCGGTCTTGTTCCATTTGCCTATCTCCTCCCACCATGTCGTCAATGGTGGCCATTCCCCACTTTATTCTTATGTCTCTTACTGCATGCTCCTCCTCCTCCTCCTCGCGTTTGCGCTCTCTTGCGAGTCACTCTATTTTCCACTTTCTCCTTTCCCTTCTTACTAAAACATTATTTTCCTACTCATTTTCCTCCATTCACCTCTCTAACTCTTCAAGCTCCCTCCTACACTTCATCTCTCGCTGTTCCCACTCCTTCTCTTCTTCCCTTTGCTTGTCCCTTCACACTCTCTCGTGCTCTTCCTTTTCTTCCCTCTCTTACCTTTCTACTTCTTCTATCAGCTCTGGCCAGTCTCGCGCTTCGCTGCTCAACATTTGACCCACTTACTCTTTACTAGCCACTGTTGGTTCTTCAGTTGTCTTCACATCCAACTTCAGTAGTATCTGCCCTCCTGCCCTCTCGTCCGATGCTATGCCCTCTAGCCCCTCCTTGGTGCTTGTCTGAGTCTCGGTGTGTGCTCCTTTCCCTCTTTCTGTTGGTCCAACCCCATTATGCCCCTCCTCCTTGGTACATTGTGGAGGTTGAAATATTGGGTTTGTGTACCCCTCCACTGCTATTAGCTGCCAGATATGGTATATCCACTGCGCTCCTGCTTCAGCCCCTTCTTTTTGTGCTCAGGAGGTGGTGGGGCAGCAGGGGCTGAAGGCACTGCCCTCGGTGTCTGCTGCTGTCTCAGCATCCATTGAAGCCTCGCTACCTCCCCCTCGTCCTCCTGGAACATCTTCCACAGTTTGAATATCGCCATGCGATTGGTCAACTTCTTCCCCTTATAGGTGTCTTGTATGTATGTCTGTAATGGTTGCTGCATATTTTTGGAGAAGCTTCTGCATTGTGGCCATGGTTTAGTCAATTTTCCTTCTGTGCTATTCATCCATTCCGTGCTATATTTACAAATCTTGGTCTTAGATCACGGATGGGCCTTACATAGGTGCTGTAGGGGCGTATGCCCCCGAGGCTTTCTATACTTCCTGTATTATACAAGCACAACACATTATTATCAATTCAGTTTTCTTAGTTTCACAAATAACAGTTCTCGTCAATTCTTCCAGAGCCTCTCTGGCTCCCAATCAACCTGTCAGGCATGCTGCACGCACCACCCTTCTACAACTCTCTGCCTTGTCAGGCACACACACCAATCTTGCACATCAGCCTTCTTTGCACTGCCACCGGACAGCTGACTCTGATGAATGCAAATTGTGACGACCAAATGCTGTACCTTCTCGTGCTGTCCCAGTCCAATGCACAGGCCCTAGGGGTGACGTCACTGCTTCACTGAATAAGGGAGTGCTAGAGATCACGTACACCGCTCACACTCCAAATTTCTCATTGCACAAACCTTTTGAAAACCCCAGCATGAACCCACAGCTGTCTTCCTGCCTCCTAACAGGGGATACCAATATTTCTTGTGTTCAATCTGTACCTTCATCGCCGCATTGTAGATAAAACACCTCCATCAGACTTAACCAGAAGAACACTTTCTGCAATCTAGGCTAGCCCCTTTTGCTAAGCCTTTACACAGGGATACCATCATCCATGACCTGAGCTGAAACTCCCAATCCACAGGGAATCCAATATTCACATAACTTCTGTAATCCGTATCCTTAAGTCAACAGTCTACGTCAGTGGTCTTCAAACTTTCTTGGACTGGGCTGCTCCTGAGCAAACTTTGGGCAGGCCGGCCCTCCAAAAATGCCAAACAGAAAGTATGTACTTATGGCTATGAACTATTGCGTGCCATCACCGCACACTACTCCCAGTATAGTCCCTGGGCTCCCCACCTGCTCCCATCACAGACGCTGGGCTCCCTCATACCACTCCTCCCCAGTCCCTGGGCTCTCTCCACCCCATCACAGAACCTGGCCTCTGCCCACCACTATCCCAGTGCTCCCGCCCATCCTGCTCCCACCACAGTCCCTGGGCTCCCCCCACCCCGTTCCCAATACATTCCAGTGGGCCAGTGTTAGCTGGTGAATTATTTAAGTGGAGGGGCAACAATATTTCCCGCAAAAATGCCATAGCGACCGAGCACAGCGAGAGTGCCGAACCAATCAAAGGGGTTCAGTGGTTCCACCCAAATGAATTATTTTTCAATAATGGGTAATGAGCATACTTTAAAAAATAAATGGGTAAAAAGCTAAACAGTTTGCAATTGGTGCTGGGGGTACAAGGGGGGAAGCATGATTTTTTTAGACTGGACATCTATGATAGATATCCAGTAAAAAAAGACCATCCCTGTCCCCTGGGCTCCTCAGCGCCTCAGAAGTAGAGCTGATTCTGGCAGGTGGGTAGGGGAATTGTGCAACAAAGGCATTTTTAAAATGCCTTTGTTGTACAACCCTCCTTCCCCCTTATTCCCCCCACTCGCCAAAATCAGCTCAATGGATCAAAACAAACACACACACACAAACATTCACACAGTAATCAGTTTATCATTCATACGAGCACCCATCCCCATACACCTCATAACACAAGCATACACGCATCCATACACATATTTAAATAAAAAACAAATTAACATAAACATACCTTCTGCAGGGGTCTGTGTATGAGTGCTGAAGTGCCCCGCTCCAGGTTGTTCTGTCTGTATGTGCGAGGGGGGGCAGGAGCTCCCTGTCGCACATACAGACATGGAGTGTCCCAGCCAGCATTTCCAATGAGCTATGCAAGGCTGGCAAAGCAAAATGCCCCCATCCTTGCATGGCTTAGTGAGCATGTGCGGCTGGAGAACTGAACTGAACTGTCAAACGGAAATACTGATTCCCTTTGACAGTTCAGCCAGCCCAGGAGCACTTCCTCAGCTGGAAAAAGCAGCGGAGGGAGTGTTCATCGTTTCACTGGACTGGCCGCTCGGCTCCTCCATAATGTGTGAGGGGGCCACTTGTTGGATGCCCCCTCGCCCATTATAGATGAGTCGCCAGGCTCGGACTGGCCTATAGGGGTGAAAGGACAATGCCCATACCAAAAATGCGAAATGCTAGTGTGGGCCAGTAAAAATCGGCAACTTTTTTGGCCAATATGGGCCATTTTAATGAGTTACTTCACTTTGCAGTTAGTAGTTTGGACCATTGTTGCTGAATAAATATTCTTTAAATATCACAACTTGCTTACATCTTAACAAGAAAACCCTTCCTTAGGTACTATTCAAACAGTCTGTGACTAAAGGAATGAATATGCATTTGCAATTGTGGGCCACTTTTTCATTGGTGCCTGAGACAGTTTTATGCTCCAGTCCGACCATGTGAGCTGCCCCTGCCCATTTCCTCCAATCTAAAAAGAAAAAAAATGTATATATTTTTTTTCTCCTTTTTTACATTTCATGCTGCCCTCTTGCACCCCCCGCCCTGGGATGCAGCCGTGCACTCCTGGTGATGCGCGCCCTACAGTTTGAAAACCGCTGGTCTAGGTTATTCACCAGAACCTTTTACCTCAAGACCGAATGTTCCCTAACACAGAAATGACATATACCTCTGCTCCTTTCCCTACTATGCATTACAATACTCAGCACTACTAAACAATACTTGACAATACTTCAAAAGATACTCAACAATACACCACTACCCTCAGTTTCTGTGTAGCTGTGTCAATACTTATACTCCTTGATCTACTGGTGCTGTTTGGCTACTGGTTCCCCCAAAGCTGCCACGTCACCCTTCTGGTCTGCTGGGCTCTTCACAGACCACGGGCAGGATATTTCCAAGCTTGCTTCTGGCGGTCTTTGCACAGGGTGCACCTCCCCGTAGGGCTCATTTTCTCCAAAGTGCCCCACAGCCCTCCAGGTGCTGCAGCAGAAAAGGCGGCTTATGCTGAACAGGCATAGCCAAACATACCTCTGCTACTGACTTGTTGGCTTATCTATGCCAGAGGACTGGGGGTTACTATGTGCTCACCGTCTCAGCTCCCAGGGCACAAACCCCCCCCCCCCCAGTATATAACCGAGGACTCAGGCAGGGGCAAGTTAGAACTGTCATTTATTACATAAACACACAGGGATCAAAGAGGACATTCGAACATTGCCAGAATCTCTGCTCCTGAGCCCGTGTTGGTCCACTTTGTTTCATTTTCACATCACAACATGGGCCCTTCCCCAAAAAACCTAAGAGTCTGCCTGATTGGGTGATTTAGGTGATATCACATCTGGACAGCACCTATAGATATTGTTTGATTGATCCTCACATGTCATGTGGCTGGCCTGCCCCTACCCCAAGAAACTATCTATTACATTAAAGCAGGGTTGCAGGATTACCACTGGCCCTTGCCCTCTGCCACCCACCCCTGGATTTATGTTCCCTGATTGGCTGGAGCTGATATCCACAGGCCTGGGACCCAGCTCTGTTCTTAGTGCTCTTTCCACCTTCTCAAGGTTATGAGAATGACTATGTGTACCCATGTAACTGTTAGTACTACCACTTTTGCCTCTGATAGTGCCCTCAGCATTGCAATGTTGTTAATGATTCCCTGTTTCATTTCATGTGAGTGTTGCTGAGAACCATTCGTCTTCCCACCACAGGTGAATGGCCATTGTCTGGTTTGGCTGCATCATGTGGTTGAGGACCATGAAATGGAGCTCTCTAGTCCACGATTTATGAGGATTTATTCTGTTTTTATGCAGCTGGCTCCATGTCTCTTAGTTTTGGAATGTGCTGTTTGTCTATGACCTTAGCTGTGAGCCATGGCCTGCTGTTCTATGCAGCCTGGTTCTGCTTTCCCTTGTCTCTCATCCTGTGGCTTGTGGCCTCATGTAATTATACCATGATTTCAACATATCTATACCGTGCTATGTTTCCCATAGGTTAGTCATGTTTGGTCCATCCAGGCTCCTTACATGATCCTGCAGTTCCACAGGGTTTGTTGCAATAAGCGGCTGCAAGCTTGCTATGCATCTCTTTGTTTGCCTTGCGTTAAGCATATCTGTACTTGGCTAATGAGAAATATAATAAAAGCTTTTGACACTATATATATGTATATGTCCTCTATCTACAGAGCTGTGTAAGCATGTTATTTGTGTGTGCAAGTGTATATCTGTGTAACTTCATGCATGGATGTGAGTTTACTTCGTGACTAGCATTGCTATGTCATGGTGTCACTAGTGACATCAGAACAATGGTTTCTCAGAATTAGTCAACGTCATCCATCGAGGCATTTGTATCCATGACTAGTGTTGAGGCACCTCTGTCCAAAAACACATTCAATGGATAAGATTTGAATGGTTATCTAAGAGGGTATCTTTCCATATATGTGGATGCCACTGTCCCTCCTGGGGGCTGTCCGAATAGTGAGTTGCTTCATGCATTTTTAACTCTTTGGGCTGTCATGTTCCTCAGGGAGAGGAGGGGAATTCCTGGGACCATCTCTTTAGTATAGAATTAGATATAACATGTATTGTGGATGATCTAGCAATACAACAAGTACTTCATTGGATCTGCCTCTGAGCCAATGAGAAAGCCACTCTCATGCAACATTTTATTAAATAAAGCTCTACTTCTCAGGGGTGCCAAGTACGCGGGTACTGCGGGCCACCCTCTAGGAAAAGCCATCTGCACTAAATGTCTCTATATTTTCAATGGAACTGCTCTAAAATATGCCCTCCCCCTGGGAAATTCAAAAATTAGCTCCCATGTTACTTATCAAAGATAGGGGAATGGAGATATTGTGGTTATGGTACATTAAAAGCAGACCCACAGAAATAAATGCACATAGCCACTTTCATGTGCCTGTCACATCAACACACTCCATGCCAGAAGAATTGTAAAAAAACATGATGTCTCTCATGCTTGACAGGAGGGAGACCAGCAAACTCCTGAAACCTTTTCCATCACAAACACATAATACTTACAACAGAAGCCACACAAAAACACTTGCTGTGTCCCTCCAAATCAACCAGTCCCAATCAACAGGGCTAGATTTAACTGCCTCCCTTTGAGACCTAACCAATTGCTCTGGTCCGGTAATGTCACAGAGAAATCTTGCCCACTGTATCAAGCCATTAACCAAGATGTACTTCACTTTGTACTATTGTGTACACCTTCTGCAAACATTAGGAGTAACACTTTGAGATTGTTACTAAGAGTGACAAGGCTAGTACAATGTCATTCACTGAGCACATCTATCGAAACCGCAAGCACTGGCATTCCAACAGCGTACAGGTTGCACGCGATGCCCATGGAATCATCACCTCTGTCTATGCAAACTATCCTGGGTCTACCCATGACAGTTTCATATACAGAATGTCCGCCCTGAGCTGGGACCTGGAAGCTGGGAAGCATGGGGACACATGGCTCATTGGTGATAAAAAATGTTTGTGCATAAGCATGCATGTCACACACAGACAAATACACAAACCCAACTAATGACGACCATCTTCACCTCCCCAGGGGACAGTGCCTACCCTCTGAGCAACCACATGATGACGCCAATACGAAACCCCACCACACCATACCAGGTAAGATACAACGCTGCACATATTGTAACCAGGGGCATAGTGGAGCGCACATTCGGAGTGCTCAAATCACGCTTCCGCTCCCTTGACCGGTCTGGCGGGCAGCTACTATATGCACCCCCAGTAGTGTGCAGGATCATTGTGGCAGCATGTGTCCTGCACAATGTTGCAACACGGCAGGGCGTACCGGTGGACACAGTGGTTTCCGTACATCCCCAACCACAGGTGCAGGCGCTGCTCATGGGAGGGGAAAGGCCATGTGGCGAGGCAGCCCAGACCCAGCTTGTGGCCACATTTTTCACCTAAACTCCCACCCCTGTGGAGTACACACAGGCCTGGCACATACCAGGTGACTATCGATGATGACCAAGAGACGATCAACTGTCACAACCTTACCACCCTGAGAATGTTGCCACGGAAGTGCTACATTGTGTGCATCCCTAGCTACTTAAACATAACCAATCCTGTGTGACCAAAAGGAACACATGCAAGGTGTATATCACACCACCCCCCTACAAAACAGGCCATGACAATCACTGGTAGGTCACCGAAACCCTCCCAACCCACATCACCCTTGTCAGCCACACCATGACATGGCATGCAACAGCAAAAGAGCAAACCAAAAGCACAACACATGATCAATTAGATACAAAGTGACATGTGATAAATGGAAAGAGGCCTGAGACAATCACACCTGACATGGAATCGGATGAAATGACTGACCAACAACCTCCTACACATACAAAGTCATACACAAATGCATGCCACCAGCGGTACCATCAACAAAAGATAGAATGCCTCTTGGCATGCACATTGGCCAATCCAAATCCGTAAATCCCAAACCTGTGTGCTGTGTGTGTCTCCTGCAACACACCTGACACCTGAAAAGTAAACCCAACACAGGAACAGCCATTGACCAGCATAGCACATCATGTACACAGTATCCCACAATGAGAATGTCAAAGAGTGCCCAAACACTGTAGCCCAAGTGTACTGTCCGACAACAAAACGCCCTCCCTCATTTACTCATCACCATGACCTTCAGAAGAACTGTCTCTGGGGTCCGTTGGCTTCTTCCTTCTAGTCCACCTGGCTTCAGGATCCCCCTACCCCTTGGTTTCCTTGTTCTACCTTTGTGTAAATAGGGTCCAGCCCCCTCAAAGGCCATCTTGACTGATAAAAAAAAACAAATCACAGAGAACTCTAAGGAGCCAAACCCCCAAACCAGGGAAAAAGCCTGTAGCCATCAAAAAAACCTGGAAGAGTCTCCAGTAGATGACTTGAAGTTGCTGAATATGGCCAAGCACATGTCCAAGCATAATGATAGAATAACTACCAACGTAGCACATTTGAACAATGGTTCAACAGGATTGGTAGCAATTTCAGTACACAACAATCAATGAGGATGCAACAACTGATGGGTAGTGTCACAGCAGTGGTCTCCAGGTGCAGGAGTGGCATGAACCAACCACCCCCTCCGCGGTCTGGGCACCTGCAAGGTAAAACTTACACAGGTCTCCGAGACCCTGGCGGGGAAAGAGGGTTAGGGATCCACTGGTTTGATAGACATCAGTATTTAGGATAACCGGAAAGAGGGCCAGTAGAGGGGAGGTGGATGGGCAAGGGAAAGTAGTGAAAGTACAAAATAAAACTATTGATAATTACACATACTCAATCAGAGAAACCATGTACTTCATGCACATTGTACAAAATGGCTCAAAGGCGAGCCAAAGAGAGACTTATCTCTGGGGTGAGTGCTGGCCTCCTGCCTGCGCACTCTCAGGTCCGGTAACAGGAGCAGTTCAATGCTGCAAAAGAGCGGGATTTACTATTCTGTGTGTGTTTTCCCCACACACACATAACACCATTCATGCCTCGAACTTAGTGACTCCTCCCCAAACAAGCACTCTTGTCTGCTGCTATTACGCTCACCTGGTCTCCACAGGGGCGCCGAACGAAGCTGGGCGGTGACTGTCTCCACCAGCGCCACACGAAGCGGAGTGATGAATGCTGCACGTGCCCTCTCTGTTTTACCCTTCCATCACGAATGAAGGTTTGCCTGGAATGTTGAAACAAAATATTAACTAGCCATTAGGAGGAGGACCGGCTCCCATCTCCCGTGACCTCCTTGTGCACCCCTCTACTATGTCTCACCTTAGAGTTATGAATGGCAGACTCTCCGTCCTGCGACTGTATGCATGGGTGCGTTGCTGTTCATAGGATCTAGTTACATCACTGATCCTGTGGGCTGCTGTAGAGTCTTGAACATCTGTGACTCTATAGGTAAGTCTTTATGCCAATAGTTTCTTGGTAGAGTTTGCTTAGAGTTCAAGTTGCCAAAATCCTCACTACTGTGCTTCTTTCTTTGCAGATGCGGTTTCGATGTGCCCGATGAAGAGTGCCTCCTCTCCACAGTGATGAGCAGAATTCCTGAGGTGAGTTTCAATGCTTACGCAAAGTGACAATGGGCCTCATCATGACTTAGGCAATAACCCTTAAATCCGGCGGTCGCGCTATTACTGCCGGATTTAAGGGTCTGCCGAATCAGGACTTCGGTGGATTTCGCCCCAGCTCTTGGCTGGGGGGAAATCTGCCAAAAATGTGCGCTATTACTGTCGGGGGGAAATCCGCCGACAGTAAGAGCGCGAATTTTCCCCATTGAGCCCAATGGGGAATGGGGCATTCCCGAATGGGCTCAATGGGGAATTACATTACCGGCGAACTCGTGATCCGGCGCTATTAGCGCCGGGGAGTTCAGCGGTAGGGCTAAAACCACTGGCGGTATTACCACCGACGTTACCACCAAAGTCGTGATCAGGCTCAATGTCTAAATACGGTACTTGTCCCTCTGCGCGACTAACCTGTTGTTCCTTTTCTGTTCTGCAGGTGCGGTGACTCCGGAGTGGAGATCGTGTGAAGGTGTCTCGATGGATCGCAAGAGTGTGCAGCCTTCGGGTGAGTATTAGCGCTGGCATAATGTGAAATGTCTTTAATGTGGCCTTTTTCCTATGCGCGGCAAATCTGATGTTTCTTTACTGTTCGGCAGGTGCGGTGACTCCGGAGCGGCGATCGCGTGAAGGTGTCTCGATGGATCGCAAGAGTGTGCAGCCTTCCGGTGAATATTAGCGCTGGTGAAATGTTGCAATGTCTTTAATGTGGCCTTTTCCATGGGCGAGGCTAACCAGATGTTTCTTTACTGTTCGGCATGTGCGGCGGCTCCGGAGCGACTGAAGATGGAGCGTCAGGTAAGAACTTAACTGCTGTCTTTGTTCTTGTTTTCTCTCTATCTTCCTTTCTTTCTCCACAGGCGATGGTTTGTGAATCTCAGGACGGGCGTAGCTGAAGACCGGGTTGACTGAAGCTAGCAGACATGGTAAGCGTTACGCTGCAGGAGTGCAGAATAACGCGAAGCGTGTTCTGTTCTTAGGGTGTGGTTTATATAGCCTCATACAAGTAGTCCCAAATGAAGTAGTTCCTCCAACCAAAACCTGCAGAAGTAGTTCCAGGAAAAGTAGTCCCTCCAGCATGTCTCAGACTGGGCTGAATGTGATTCCTCTTCCCCTGCAACCTGCCTTACTTGGAAGAATATTATGAGCCTGGCACCAACGACGTCAGGACAGAGTCCAGGAAGTCTTCAGGCAACGTTTTGGGGCCTTAAAGGTCCTCATAGCTGCTAGTAACTGGGGCAATCTGGTCTGCTCCTGATGTCTGGGGGCAGGGACCATGACATCTGATGTCTGGGGGCAAGGACCGTGACAGCTGCTTAGTTCGTATAGTTTTGCTTGCCCCGTGATGGTTTATACATTGTTAATGCGGTAAGGTAGCCGCACGTGGCCCTGCGTTAAACGGAAGACCATGTGTTAAGAATCACACATGATAGAATGTGCCTTGGATGTGCTGCTAGACACCTGTGGCGAGGTGCGACTTCAGTACAAGTTGCGTTATACCAGCCGCGGCTTTCTATAGGCAGCGCACGTGGCTAATTGCATATGCTAATGATATGCACTGCGTCGCTGGGTGCCCCCCCTTGCACTGTATTAGTTTGTGAGTAGGACGCTACTGCGCTAATAACTTAGCTTCTATGGAGCAGGGGGGACTCAAGGATATGGGCGATGCCCCATGCGTGTTCCCCTGACAACTTGGAAAGCTTTGTGGCATTTGCTCCTCAGCGCGGTTTAGCTGTATTGGGTGCATCTTCCCAAATGCCTGGCTAAGCTCCCCAGCACTGGCGCTACTTAGCTTGCATGTGCGAGGGGTCTGGAGGAAGGTCGGCTGGGGCATGGCCCCTCGTGCTGCTCACCTTGCTCGGAGCTCCTGGAAACACGTCTGCTTCTTTCGGACGTCTGAGCACAAGCCCTGTGCTTCTGCTTGTGCACGCATGTGCATGTGTGCACCACCCAACGTGGCTAGGGTTTTGTAGTTCTTGGCCCAGTGTCTGCTGGGAAAGGTAGTTTGGAGGCTCCTTTTCCTGCAGAAAGGGCATAAAAGCCTTTAATAAGGCTGGAAAGTTTCCTGTGTGTGTGTCTTTATGCTGCTTGTCACTGGGCCATGTCTGAGACCTACATCTGACCTCCTCCCACACAACCACAGGTTCTGTACCCTGACAGGTAGAGCTGGAACTTGAATCGAAAGTAACCAAGGAGGCTGGCAGAACTGGATAGTTGAGCTGAAACCCAATCAATCCTTGATAGTGTGAACAAAGAAAGGCAGAGACAGCACAAGTCTGGAAAGGCACAGAGAATGCGAGATAGCTGTAAACTGCTGACAGCAAGTTAAGAGCCACAACAGTTGAATAGCATTGGTAAAAGCCAACAGTCAACATAAAGGCATGGATGTAATAGATGAAAGACAGGAGGAGTGACAGAAAGATGCTGTTGAACAGATGTGTACTGAGGCAAACCGAGGCAGTGTAAGAGTACGTGGAAATAACAGCCCGAGAGACGGGTGGACAGATCTGCAACAAGGACAGTAGCAGGAAGAAGAACAGGGACTAAAGGCACCAGAGTGTGAAAAACAAGTAGAAGAGCAGTAGTCCAGTAGTAAAACTGCAACGTCAGGCAGCATCAAAGACCAAGAGGGAAGACAGACACAGCGTAGTAGTAGTATAGGCGGACATCTCAGGTGAGGACTGGACTGTGAGTTGTGCCTATTCGGTCACATTCCTAATGCATCCTCCTTTGCCACAATCCCCAGGGGCTGAACTCAACACGTACCAACTTGACATTGTCACCACCCACCCCCCTCCCACCATCAGTGTGACTTTGATAGCCAAAGGGTGCAGACTACCGTCTACAGCATGAAGGGCATCAAGCACGTATACAGGCAAGAAACGAACATACACCACAATCAACATCAATAAATGGACAGTTCAATAATGTACTCACCAAAATTGATTGCAGACATGCCGTGGAGAAAACATCCATAATCCCCACTAGGGGTGTTAACACAAGTAGCACAGCAGCAGACAGGCCACAGATATGACAAAAGTCCAATTCCCTTGTGTAAATGGTTGTCACACTGAATCATCCTTGTGAGCCCATGGATAGGGGAAGCAGGAGTGGCATATATGTCAGGACCCCAAGCCGCAAACACATACACAGGACAAGCTTGAATGGGCCCAGCTGGAACAGACAGTGGATGCTTTCAAAAGCCACAAAGCAGCACACCGTCACATGAATGCACAATAGACAAACAATTTTAAACTATATTAACTAATTAAACTAACTAATACAATATAAAAATGGCCACATATGACCGGGGGGGGGGACCCAGGAGAGGGGAGGTACAGAGTGCACCTCAACACCTACATGCAATGAGGTTGAGATAAAAAAGAAAAACTCCATGGGCTCAACACCTGCACGGACCAACCTGTTTGGGAGATAAGTCATCGTCCGTGTCACCCTCTGGATGGAAAGCAGAAGGTGGACGTGGCACAATACCTTGACCATGCTTATGCACAGCTTGCCCCTCGCCGGCAGGCAGTCTGCGGGACTGGTAAGCCTGGTCCTGTGCGGCGATGACGGGAGGGTCAGCATGCAGCACCTCAAGTGATACGCGTGCTTCCTCTTGCAAGGTAGCACGTGTAACACAGAGTTCTTCCTGCATGGCCTCACATGACATCCGGAGCACCTCCCGGCATGAACATAGCTCAGCCGAGATGGTATTCTCAAGCTGCTCCAACCTCTCGTCTGTCCGCTGCCTCTGGGACATGTTGAGCACACCCAGAGTTGATCTGAGGGATTTATGGTCATCCCTCAGGGCCTACCTGTGTGCCTCTGTGTGAGCAGCAAGTGCTTGATGCAGAGACACCATTTCAGCTCGGCATGCCCTGTCTGAGGCAGCCATGCCCAGCCTGAGTGAGCGGGCCGTGGACTGTGCTGCCCGCTGCTGAAGCTCCACCTGCCTAGCAGGGGGGTGCACAGATTGGGCCACACGATCCATGCTCTGAGCGATCTTATCAATTGCTGCCCCCTGTTGTTCTGAATTGGCACACATGAATTGCTACCACTCAATATACACCGGTGGCGCATGGCCACTGCGTTGCCGGGCTTGACACCCACGGGGCCCAAGGAGCTGTGGCCCTCACTGTGTTGGCACCGCCCGCGGCTGCAGGACTACATCCCTCCATTAAAGTGATGCCCCAGGCACATCATCAACTTGTGTGGAGTGTGACCGTGCGTTCCGATCCACCACAGGCGGAGGTTCCAACACCGTCTGGCCCCTCAGTACAAGTGTCGCAGACAGAAGATCGTCCACATCAGAATCACTCACCGTCGATAAATGGACATGACACACATCCAACTCAACATTGTTTTTCAGAGTGATCATCCGAGCTAGACTTATTGCCAGCCCTGGAAATGATGGTCTGGAGCACAAGTAGGTTCTCGTGGCCTGACACCCCACGACCCCCACTTGTGCCGGGTTGCTGATGTGACAGCAACCCCCGTGTCAGGATAGACATCACCGTCCTCTGGCTCCATTGCGTCATCATCTGTAATGTGGAAAAAACAAACATGAGTACACATGTCAGAAGAACATAACCCACACACAAATAGACATCACATCAACAGCCAACACATGAAGCAGACATGTCACACACAAATTACATTCTGGCATGCATCCAGTGGCATTGATATGCAAACACATCCCAAAAGCAGAAATGGATGTGTGTAAATAGCAAAGCATACACATGCACAGAATGTAGCATATCACCTCCATCACACACCACCTCTGTCAGGCACATGTCACAGGCAGAAATGACAGATGGCAACAAAGAGATGGCACATACCATATGCATGTCTGAACTGAAAAATGGCTACAGCTGCAAGTGATTCCAAACACACCATGACACACGTAATATGCATGTACACATGCATCACTAAACCATCATCACCAATATAGCTGCATCCATCTGCAGCTTGCCCGTACTGGGCGTCATGGGCCATGTAGACATAGTGAATGTCACGAGCAAAGCGAGGACCTGCAAACAGGCATGAGGGACCATAACGCCCAGTACGGTCCGAGCTGCTGGCCATGAAGCCTCCAGAACACCCCTCAGGGCCTGATTGAGCACATTGTGCATTGATTGTGCCCTAAAACATTATTCAGTGTGTCAAATCATCACGGCCAGGCCCCACCAGATCAGCTAAGTGGGCCTGAGCATACACATACTGCACCACAGTGCACCTACAGGATTGTGCCAGTTGAACATAACGGGCGGAATGCTGAAATCGCAGCAGCATTAACGTTAATCAACTACATTTTAGTCATTCAACAAAAAAGCTGCAGAGAACACAGGTGTAAATGAACAACTTCACACACACATAAGTGAGTAGCTGCAATGTTGCACTACACAACGTTGAATCTTCTTGCATATGTACATGTGAACGTGTTCAAGAACACCCGTGTTCATATACACCCATATGGTGGTTATGAACAGCAACCTATACAACAAACCAAGCAGCTACACCGCTGCTTGCTTCGATGTATGTGAAAGTGTACACATACATACGTGAAGGCAGCTCCACAACTTTGCTAAACACCCACTAGTCCAATACTGAGTACATATGTCACAGGACGCACATGTGCCCGTGCCTTTCATGACAGTGAATGGATGACAATCTGACCATACATGCCAGGTCACTTTGACATTGCAGCAGTGAGTAGGCATGTACAACAGTGAAACGTGGCTGAGAAGTGGGTTGGTGCAGTGCAGAACATGTGTACATTACCGACTATCTACATCAACAAGTACATTATGATGTCAATCAATAAACATGAAGGCATTGTAAGGGAAAGTTCAGGCATCACGTGCAATGTGCATGCAATGGGTTGCATGGCTACAGGCAACCCCCCCTTAGTGAAAATGCAGGGAGGCATTGCATGGCAGTGAAAGGTTGACCAGAGAACTGTGTATTAGTAGACAGTGTTGACTAGCATCAATTGCATCATCTGAGTCAACTGACAACACAGCAAATGAGCATAGGACAGTAAGCAGGACACATGATGAACCCTCAGTATTACACCCATTTGTGCAGAAGCCACTACACCAGTTGAACAGAGTCAGGGGGCCTGAAACATGGGGAGGCCTGTGCCCTACACAGACTATGAGACCCTAAACATGTGTGTGATGCAGGACTGAGCCAGATTGGGCATGGAATGGATGATCAAATGCTATTAAATGTATGTCATCCTGGACACGTACTACAATGATCATCCTGCCAAGGACACATAGGGGCATGCATGGAATGCACATGGAGCACGAATGGGCACTCATGTCCCTGCGGAGCATCTACCATCTGCACAGTCCAAGTGAGACACCCTGCATCAAGAACAAAGGATGTACCCCACAGTATGTGTCTGACAGGTTGGCAGGGGGAAGTGTGCATGTACACAGGAGTGTTGAACAGGCCATTGCAGTAGTCCAACATGATACCCACCAGTGCCATGGTGAAATTGGGGTGCAGTGGGGTGGAGGGGCAAGGGAGCATGCCTATGTGGAGTACCCGCATGCAGGCAGAATGCACATGCACATCAGTCATGCAATGACATAGTCTGAGTGCTGAGTGGAAAGACAACCCAGGCTACATGCAGATGGGCCACTGTGCTGGTACATGGACCGGAGGAGCAGCCGGGTGACTAGCATGTTATTAGGGTGCAAGTGTGGTGATGAGGACAGTCCCTGTCTGCTCTACATGTCCAGCATGCTGCACAGCAGGCACGCATCAGTGAAGCATTGCATGACTCGCACATGAGAACCATGAACACATAGCATGTTTTAGCAGTCAAGCACAACACATCGCACAAGCAAACCACACATGGACTAGACATACACACAAAAACACTCACTGGACGGGGCATCAAATCCAGCATCTCTCCCACTCCTTTGATCCATTCTGCCGGGATGAAATCCGCAGCGATAACCTCGTGCGGAGTGAGTTCTTCTTCCTCAGGTGTAGCCCACTGTCAGTCACCCGAGTCATGGCATAATTGAATGCACGCTTTAGTTTAGCGCAGCGTCGGAGTTCATCACAACGCTTTTTGCACTCCTGAGCTGTGCGCACCTCATGTCCGAATGAACTAACACCCTCCACAACATGCTTCCAGTTGTCCGAACGCTGAGCAGGCGTAGTGTGACAATTTGGCCCCACTAGCATATCACGGTCGTGTTCCGACACGTAGCCCACAAGGAAGTCCAGTTCCTGCTTGCAGAAAGACTTCTTCCTCAACGTGCTGGAGGCCGGAGCCATGTCTGGGGTTCCAGCCTCTTGTGCAGGTGCAACCTTCCTCCTCTTGGGCAGTGATCCGGACCCTGACTTGCAAATGCCGCCCTGATCAGTCAGGGCAGGGATGCTGGTGGATTGAACCAAGGGAGTGGCAGGTGGAACTAGGATGGAAGGCCTGACTTGTGTCAGTGGCTGCTGGGTGCTCTTGACTGGACCCTGCGCAGCTTCAGCCGCTGTGTCAAGGTCATTGACCGAGATTGTCCTGGATGGCAGACTCACAGCTGGGGTGGTGTCGGCTGCATCTGCCCATGCAGTTGCCAACATCTGGCTGCTTGGGGCGGCAGATGACAACACTGCCCCAGGGACATGTGCCTCAGTCAGAGCAGCCCTGCGTGCACTTACCACCTGCCTCCTGAACACCTGGAAATCATCCTGGGACTCTTCAGGTGCCAACGCAGCATGCACTGGCAGACCCTGAGCCTGGATGGTGGTGGCCACAGCTGCACCTGCAGCTACCACTACCCTTGGGCCCATGGCAGTCGATGAAACGGACTCCCGGGTCACATGGGCGCCAGTGCCAGATGCAAGAGCGGCTTCTTCCGGAAACCATAGGGGGTGGTGGGATGACTGCACCAACATGTGGCAGAACATGCTGCCGAAGTGGTGCGCCCCTGCCTCTTCCCCCTCTTCAGCCACCCTGGACACATTGGAGTCCCTCTACTCCCTGGTCACCCCGTCCACGTCCGTGATCACACCCGCCACGTGGAGGATGCCCAGCTGAGGCGCCCCTCACCTTTTATGGCCTCCCAACCATGGCATAGATGTAGTAGTGCCGGCACAGATTTAGTAGTGCCAATGGGAGGTATACACAACAATTGTCCTGGGCAATTGGGGCAAAGGGGGTGGGGAACTAGATGTTAACAGCACCCCTGTGTGCCTGCAAAGCTGTATGTGACCCTGGTGATAAAGTGAAGGGTCACGTAATGCTCAGGCACCCCAAAACTGCTGTAAAACCGTGCACGCAACCCCCGGTAGCCCACATATGTGGATTTAACCTCCCACAGTACACAGTGGCACCCAGGGATATGACAAACACATAGGCGTGGGGCATGCAGGCTACTATGACCTCGAAAATGGGTACACGCGACACAGGGGGATCCACAGTGGGAAAAATACCATGGGGACTCACCGTCTGACTAGCATGGTAATGAAAAACACGCGTAACCAATACCCCCGCCAAAAGGAGAGATACGTCCTTGATCCGCTGTGAATTAGTGATGGCGTGTGAAGTAGCAACACATGCGTCGGTCTCACGAAAAGCACGTACAGTGAACTGCTGGCCGCGCTCACCTTTAACCTGTGCTGAGGGTAATGCCCGCGCGCGTCACGTCACTTACGCGCTTAGGCCTTTTCCTCGAATTACACGCTTTAACACGCAGACGTGCTGTTTTTTCACATGCTGAATCAGTATGCACCCGTGCCGAGGGAAACACCTGCGCGTGTTACGGTCACATACACGCTTACGCGCTAAGGGCCTTTCTCGAATTACCCACTGATGTGCTTTTTTTTCATGTGCAAAATCCCTTTGTATCAAGCTGGCCACACGACAAGACACGGAAGACCATGCTCCTGCCCAGAAGGCCATTTTCCTGCCCCTCAGAGCTCTGAGCCGACTCCAACCAGCCATCTGCTGCTGCCTGCCCGCCTGATGGCCACATGCGTTGCTCTTTGGTGCCTGCACGTCAGCCATCTGCAGGGGTCCAGTTCCTGTGACCGCCCCTGCTGGAACAGAAGACTCCCAACTGCAGTTCCATTGCTCCACAGTCCAGCACCAGGACCCAGTTTCCCACCCACACCTGCCTCGGGGGTTGACATTTTGGGGGAAACACCATCTGAGACCACTGTCAACCCCCAGCCAGAGAAGCAGAGGGCTGCCAGCTTCACAGCAGGAGAGGTTGGCATCCTGGTGGAGCAAGTCCTGATGCATTATGATTCCCTCTTTGTAAGAATATCGCTGACAAGGATGGACGGAAGAGGATCAGGATGGACATCATGGTAGCCATCAACCCGCGACCTACCACAAGTTCATAAGTGTTGGGAGGACTTCAGGTCCAGCACCCTCAGGAAGGCACAGCGCCTCTTGGGCGCAGCGGATGCAGTGGGGTGCTGGGTCCGCCTTACCAGCGACCAGATGAGGGTCCTGCAATGAATACGCCCAGCGCTTCACTGCCAGGTCCTTGAGAGGCAGACCCGTCTGGAGTTGAGTGGTAAGTGTCCATGTGTACTGATTGGTCGCAGTGCATGTTGAGGTGTGCCAGGAGTGTACAGCTTGGACATATGTCTGGAAAGACCGATGTATGGAGGTGTATGTGCAGGGACATGAGCCTGCTGCATGTTAGTCCAGTCATGTGTGATGCACATCAATGGTGTATGTGATACAAACCATGATGCACAAATGCATGTGGAGATGCACACATGTTAGCATTTCTGTGTATGTACTATGCCATGGTTGTGGTGTGACACATGGATGCTGGTTCCACCTTCATGTACGTGCACGGTGTACATGTGCATGTGTGTGTGTTTGACATGTGTGTGACTGTGATACGCCATGGATGCATGTGACACAGACATGTAGGGAGCCGATTGGTGACAAGTGGTGGAGATGTACAGATGCATGTCTGTGTGGTGGCATGTGTGCACGTGTTTGGCACTCGCCATGTTGCTTGTGACGTCAGGCTGACCTTCGGATGTTCATGCTGTTGTGAGTGTATGGATGTTGCTGCCTGCTGCACCATTCCTGTTAATTTGTGCATGTGTGTGGGTTCTAATGATATGTGTGTTGGGAAGTGTGATGCCATCTGTGAAGTTTGACACGGCCACTCATGTGCAACTGTCATGTGTGTATATGACCATTGTACAGTGCCCTGATGCCTGTGTTCTGTCTCTCCCTGTCTGCAGTATCGACTGATGAAGAGGGTGGAGACGGTGCTGAGGAGCACAGCAGCAGGGATCCCACCGCCAGCCGGAGACGCAAGGCCCAGCTCCCCTCCCGGGTAGACATCTCTTCGGGGAGTGAGGAGTCTGGTGCCACATCCATGGCCGCAGCTGCCGAGGGATGATCCAAGAGGCGGCGTTTGGAGGT
Organism: Ambystoma mexicanum; assembly: GCF_040938575.1. Classification (NCBI taxonomy): domain Eukaryota; kingdom Metazoa; phylum Chordata; class Amphibia; order Caudata; family Ambystomatidae; genus Ambystoma; species Ambystoma mexicanum. Next base: position 624,008,313 of record NC_090934.1, read on the forward strand.
GGACTCTTTGGCAGCAGTAGGGGCAGCTGAGCCCCCTCAGGGGCCGATGGAGGAAGATGGCATGGAGTCATCCAGGTAGGTGTGGGATTTGGTTGAGGAGGAGGCTGCGTAAGGCCCACACATGGGGCCTGGAGGGGGGGATTCCACTGGTGCTAGTGGTGCAGTGCAGGGGCAGGGACAGGAGGCCGCACAGGCCACAGCGGAGGTGCCTGTGTGTAATCCTGTCCCCAATCCTCTGACTGCATCATCCAGCACGAGCAGGGATGCCTCTGTCCAGACCCGTTTTCAGGGAGGGGATGCGCATACAACAATTGGCCTTCCTCTCCAAGAGGTTGCAATCCGTGACCGTATTGAGCCTGTCGTAGCTGAGATGGCGTTGTGCCAACATGGTATTCGGGATGATGTGCATTGTTCTCGTCTGGACAATGCACGTCATTTCGAATACCTCTTTGGCTGCGTCGACCAACTAGGACAGGTCGTTGGCACTGGGTTCATCCGTGTGCTGGAACTTCTTGCGACCCCCTCCTCAACCAAGCCCCCTATGCGCCAGTTGTCCTCCGTGCCATCTTCCAGCCCAAATATCACCTAGGCCCCCTGTGAAGCTGCCCCTGGGCTAGCGGCCAGGCTGGTGGAGGACACATCCCTGCCACAGTCAGGAGTCGGAGGTCCAGCAGGGGTGGCCACCCCACCAACTGGACCGCCAGCTCTTGCAGGAGGACGTGCAGGCATCAACAGGCAGGGCACGTGCATGGCAGCAGCAGGCTCAGGGTACGAGCGATCATGGCTCGGGGCCATCAACATCACAGGGGCAGGCATCAGCCATCGGGCAAGAGGACCTAGGATTGGGAGTGTCTTCCGTGTGGCAGCGGTTGGGCCGGCAGAGAGATGTGGAGCAGCAGCGGGCAGAGAGGGCACGGCTCACAATGGTCAGGGTGGAGAACTCCATGTGCCGGGCGTTGAGGCGGACTGCCTGCCTCGAGACAACTCGCAGGGAGTTGGAGGACCTCAAGCTGTGAGACCTCGAGGCCAGGGAAGAAGCCCGCCTCCGGGACATTGAAGTGGAGTTCGATGATGCCCTGGCCCGGGACATCAATGAGTGAGCCGTCGGACTAGCCCGCCGCCTTTGTAAATAGTTATGTAGGTGTAGGTTTCCTTTTTGTTTTCTTTTTTCTTTGGGGCGCATGGACTATGTCCCGCCTTTTTGTATATAGTTATTTATTATGTAGGATTTTGGTTAGGTTTCCTTTGTATTTGTGGGCTCATGGACTCTTGGATGTTCTTTTGTATATAGTTCTGGACCTGGATTGACAGATTTTTTTTTTGTACCCATGGTGGAATACTTGGCTTTTTTTTTACTTTGGATTTTGTTTAATGGACGGACCCATTGGAGCCATTTTACTTTTTATTTTATTGGTTACAGCATTCATTTTTTTAAATCATTTTGGGAGTTCCGGACTTTGATGTTCTTATTTTCTTATTGTGTGCTTTTGTTTTAGTCATTTATTTTACAATTTAATACATTATTTTTATCTACTTTACTTGTGTGGTCTTCTTTTTGTGCATGTCACAATTTGGGTTTTCTCAGTCATGTGTCGCCATTGTGTGGGTCTGAAGGACATGTATTCATGGGCATGCTGGTTATTTGTTTTCTATCATGACATGGGGAATTCTATGTGGAGTGGATGGAATGCTTGGTTGGGTGTTTGGACTGGGGTGGCATGGGGTGGGATTTTGGTGGCCATAAGGGCCATGGCTCTGGATTGTATAGACGTGTTGGGAGGGGGGGCATGAGTCGGGGCCTGCTGGCAGGTGCCCGTCAATGGGGGTGGGGGGGCATGAGTTGGGCCTGCTGGCATGTGCCCGTCAATGGGGGGAGGGGGCATGAGTTGGGGCCTGCTAGCAGGTGCCTGTCAATGGGGGGTGGGGGGCATGAGTCGGGCCTGCTGGCAGGTGCCTGTCAATGGGGGATGGGGGCATGAGTTGGGGCCTGCTGGCAGGTGCCCGTCAATGGGGCGTGGGGGAGCATGAGTCTGGGCCTGCTGGCAGGTGCCTGTCAATGGGGGGTGGGGGGGAATGAGTCGGGGCCTGCTGGCAGGTGCCCATCAATGGGGAGTGGGTGGGGGGGCATGCGTCGGGGCCTGCCTGCAGGTGCCTGTCATTGGGGTTGGGTGGGGGGGCATGAGTCGGGGCCTGCTGGCAGGTGCCTGTCAATGGAGGGTGGGTAGGACATGAGTCGGGGCCTGCTGGCAGGTGCCCGTCAATGGGGGGTGGGTGTGGGGGCATGATTTGGAGTTTCCAAGTGCAAGGTGACATGTGGCATGCCTGCGGGGCATGCCCAGGGGTGATGGGATGCTTGCGGGGCATGCCCAGGGGTGAAGGGCTGCTTGCGGTGCATGCCCATGGGTGATGGGCTGCCTGTGGGGTATGCCCATCGGTGATGGGCTGCCTGCGGGCCATGGGTAGGGCCACACTCGGGAGGGCCCACACTGCCAAATCACATGTAAAACTCCCTGCGTACCCCCAGAATACGCGTACCCAGCTCGTGCCAGCGAAATCGTGTTGTGAAACTCCCTGCGCACCCCTCGGAATACGCGTAACCTGCTAGCGCCAGCAAAATCTCTTGTTAAACTCCCTGCATACCCCTCGGAATACGCGTACCCCGCTCATGCCAGCGAAATCTCGTGTAAAACTCCCTCGCACCCCCAGTATACACGCAAGCAGACCATCCACCCTCCCCATGATCGCAGTCAGCCCTTCACCCTGGGCATGCCCCGCAGGCAGCCCTTCACCCTGGGCATGCCCCGCAGTCAGCCCTTCACCCTGGGCATGCCCCGCAGGCAGCCCATCACCCCTGGTCATGCCCCGCAGGCAGCCCATCACGCCTGGGCATGCCCCGCAGCCAGCCCACCACCCCTGGTCATGCCCCGCAGGTAGCCCATTACCGCTGGGCATGCCCCGCAGGCAGCCCTTCACCCCTGGGCATGCCCCACAGGCAGACCTTCACCCCTGGACATGCCTCGCAGGCACCCCTTCACCCCAGTCCATGCCCCGCAGGCAGCCCACACCACAGGGGGGACTTTTTTCACGTGATTTCGCTGGCGCGAGCAGAGTACTCATAATCCGAGGGATGTGTGGGGAGTTTTACACGCGATTTTGCTGGCGCGAGCGGGGTACGCTTATTCCAAGGGGTGCACAGGGAGTTTTACATGCGATTTTGCTGGCGCGAGTGGGGTACGCGTATTCCGAGGGGTGCGCGGGAAGTTTTACATGCGATTTCTCTGGCGCGAGCGGGGTATGCGTATTCCGAGGAGTGCGCAGGGAGTTTTCCACGCGATTTTGCTGGCGCGAGCGGGGTACATGTAATCCGAGGGGTGCGCAGGGTGTTTTCCATGTGATTTCACTGGCGCGTGAGGGCTGCATTTTTAACACATTTTCATGGTTGGAGGGCTGTATGCTGGTCCACTGGCCTTTGCGCCATGTACGGGATTTGTGCGATATTTTTGGCGCACGGGGCGGGATTAGGGGCGTAACTGGTGCTGCTGCAGGGTCGCAGCGCCACAATGCGCCACGGCTGATTATGGATGTATGTATCCATGAATACGCTATGCGTCAAAATGGTTTTTGGCGCACGCAGCTGGTGCAGACTGGCGCACGCTCCCTCTGTGCGCCAGCCGTGTGCACCACTTTTGCGCTAAATTCTATGAATTACCCCCAATATGTCTTTCCCATTTGATAAACTGTTAGGTGCAACCTTTGGAATGTGTGTCTATTAGAGTGGTGTCAACATTAAAATTAAGTAATTGCATACACTTTATGGCTTTGTATGCACAATCTGTCAAGGCGACAGAGATAGGTTTTTGCAAGTAATGATTTGAAGCAAAAGTAATGAAAAAATATGTTGCGTCTCAACTGGGTGGTGGTTACATAAACGCCATTTAAACCACTGGTACAAATTATTGACTTCAAAAATATCCAGATAGGAGACAGCGCCAAATATACGTGTTTCGGCTAAAACTGTTAGCCTTTCTCAAATACGGGCTGTGTGGCTGTATATTTTCAAAACATAATATTTGTTGCGTTCATAAGTAACTGGGTTCAATCCCTGGACAGATATTTTACATTGAAGCCAAGCCAAGGGCGCTGTAAAATATCTGTCCAGGGATTGAACCTAGTTACTTATGAACGCAACAAATATTATGTTTTGAAAATATACAGCCACACAGCCCGTATTAAAATTAAGTACGCCACTCAACAAATGGGAGCAAATATATTATCTTTTTGTTTCTTTTTTCTTAACGTTTCAATGTTCGAAAACATACAAAGAAGCGACGGTGTTTCGTTGAAGTATCCCTTCCCGATTCGACAGCTCAAAGGTGGTTTTAGGTCGTATGAAAGGATAATCGGGACCAGTGATCTGTTTTATTAACATAATTAGTGTTTATTATGCTTTTTCTTTGACCTTTGCACATAGACGTTCTGATAGAGAGTGCTTCTGTAATAATGCACCATATATACAAGCATCCATTCATGCACTCGAAACGAGCCTAGTTATGCATCGTGCAGTAGAGTACACGTGCCATTTAAAAACAATAATCAGTTTTGAACGTGTCTCAAACAGAGCTGTTATACACACAAACGTGTTCGCTTTAGGTGTGCGGTCATGCGGGAACACGTCTACACAGCATTCATTGAACACTGTTTTGCAGATTCCAAATGGTAACCACCTGACTCATTATTTTTTTACTGGTGTCTTAAAATATCTATCGAGAATTGCACGGCTCCATTTTCCTTCACTGTTCTTTCAATTTCTGACCATATGGTACACATAAAACTTATCTTTTGATCTGCGTTTTCTTATATAGCTATTGTTATGAGGGTCACGGGAAAAAAGAAACAGGTCTGTATTTAACAAGAACAAATAGTCAATTCCTTTTCTATGACAGGAATTGTGTCTGTCCCATTTATAGCTGGAATCCATGAACAACACGAAAGTTAGTATTTAACGTGCAGGTCCCTCTGTTCCCCCCAGTAACTATTATTTTTAAAAAAAGCTGAAGATCAATTTGTGTAAAAGAATGTGACAGCTTATTAACATGCAGAAGGCATATGTTATGTATTTTACCATACCTCTGCAATAATGGAGATGAGTTGCACCGGTAATGGCTAAGGGCCCACCTCTTCTCAATCACAAATGATAGTACAAGCTGAGAAAGGTTCAGTTAGCAAAACAGTAGTGGCAGCCGGCCATTAACAGTAGAATAGTTGTGCGACACAAGTAGGGCAAAAAGTAGCTTGCATTCATGTAGATAGGAGGATTAAGAATACTGAGACAGGGTTACACAAGTAGAATAGACATTAGTAGATAAGGGGAGGGTGCAGGATGCAGCATATACGGGAAGGGAACAATAAATCAAGGATTAACATTGGGTCTCACCCTAAATTACTTGGGGAAATTCAGACGTGGACACCTTGCTCACTATTCTTAGAGAGGCAAAGCTCCACCCTACTGATGAGGTCTAACCAGACCGAAACACGTGTCTTGGGTTGCTGTTGAGACTCTTGTTCAGAGGAGAATTGCCTAGCATTTTGGTGCAGGACTGCCCCAGGCAGGATAAAGACTGATATGTTTTGTTTATTTCTTGTTAGGCAAGATTGTATACAGTACCCTTTGGGTGCACTTCAACAACCCTGACTTCCTGGCAATAGGAACCCAACCTTTGGTATAAGTCTGTACTATACATGTTGGTAATGTGGTCTAGTAGCCAGGCTTATCTCAAGATGGGTCAATGTGAGCTGTAGGGGAGTTACACAGATATTCACAGTGACAAGTATTCAAATAAACTCTTACACAAAAGGTTTCTTGAGTAATCAATTATTAATTTATTTAACAGTTCATTTGAATAAGCCTTCTTCAGAAGGGAGTAATATAAAGCAACACACGCATACACTTCAAAAATACACACTCTTAGTTTTATAAATCAGGAAATACCCATTTGGGATGGCTCACAGACGCAACCTACACCCTCAGGTGACTTCAATAACTAGGGTGTTGTGCACATTAAAATATCACTGTTGCATTTAAAATATACTTGAGAGGTGTGTCAAAGAAAAGAGGTTTTCAGAATAAGACAAGTGTTCATACAATTATTCTTAACCAGGTAAGTATTAAAAAAAAATGCAAAGTCAGTTCACCCTTTCCAAGAACGAAGGCAAAACACATAAGCAGAAGAGAGAAGAGTCATTCAGGGAGACAGGCCAGCCAAAGTTAGCAAAAGACAATGTGAACTGAAGCACTTCTTGAAGGTAAGTAAAAGTTTTGCAAACATTTTTATTTCTGATTACACAAACAAGCAAATTATTCACTCTTGTTCAAACATAAGATTTAGAGCATTCAAAAAGTTCACTGTGGCAATTTGAATTGATACATGTGAGGTACTTGAGATGAAAGACCAGCATAATTGTTCATCCATTGAACAGAGATATTTATAATACTTTCTGAAATGGACCAGTCTTGAATTAATCAAGGCCGTACAGGATACAATCAGATGTTCAACTGTTTCAGGGACCTCACAGTCTGTGCAAAATCTGCAAAAATTCTGTTCTTTTGCTAGAACTTTTCAGGTGGCCAACAATTCTCTGGTTGGCCAAAAATTGAAACGAAAGCGCTGACTGCAATATAAAATAATTGAAGGAGTTCTTTCAAAATACATTTCCATTGTTCCCATTAATTTTGGACAAAATCTCTCACCAGAGGGACATTTGTACTGTAGGCATGCAACTCGATTGTCAATCCAATCCATATGATAGATTTTTTGATTTACTTTGTCAGGATTGGATACCAGTAAATCAATAGTAACATCAGCATGAGAGAGGATCTGATAGATCATTGTTAACCATGATTGAACAAACTTGTGCTGACTGGAAAATAGATACTCAGACAGAGTTTTTAACATGACTGCAATGGTAGTGGACATTAAGCATTTGCGAAACAAGGCACACAATTTCCACTGGTAAATTGCATGCAGCGAAGTCAAAACAAACTCATCGAATCCAGGATACTAGAATACATTGCGGTAGATGTAACGTCCGCTTCCAGAATTCCCATTTATCTAGTATGTGAGGAGAGAGAGGAACACCGGTTTCTAATCTGTATAATATAATGGATGTTACTTTGGCTTTCCAATAGATTAAAACCTGAGTATTGGTGAATTTACCATAACAATTTATTATGATCCTGACTTGAGACATGGCCGTGTTTAACTTTCGCTTGATGCTTGTGACATGGCCGACTGCTTTAATCGACCCCTCAAAAAACATTCCTAGATAGGTATAACTCGAGACAATTTCTAATCTGATGTTGTTGGTGTACCAAGATCTCAATGTGTGGCTTACTTTAGCTGGACTATACAAAACTATCTGTGTTTTGGCTGTATTGATTCTAAGTTTGTTCTGATTAATGTAGTTATGAAATGCTGTTAGTAATTTCTGTAGACCAATCGTGGTCTTCGATATTAAGACCAGGTCGTCAGCATACATGGCTATTCCATTGATTTTTGGTGAATTAGAGCAAACTAGCTCAAATACGCTTTTGACATCGTGAATGAAGTAATTAAATATCGCTGATGCCAACAGGCAGTCTTGTTTGAGACCATGTGATGTAGGTATGGCGGCGGAGAGTAGACCATCCAAATTAGGACAAATACGAATAGTTGTATTTGAATGGAAACTATATATAATGTCACTTAGCGACGCGGGACATTTATCTCAGCTTAATTTTGACATGAGTAATAACCTGGAAACGGATTCAAAAGCTGCATGTAGATCTACAAAGGCAAAACATATCTGTTGTTTCATTGTTTGACATTGTAGTTTTAGCGCGTTTAAGCATAGTAAATTTACACCAGTGCCCATGCCTGCCACAAAACCCGATTGTTGAGAATCACAGCGATTTTGTGTCCAGGCATTAGAATCTCTTAGCACACATTTTGCAAAAATCTTGCCTGATGTATTCAGGAGGGCTACGGGTCTATAGTTTGTGGTAACAATCGGTCTCCTTTCTTGAATATCGGAACTATCACAGATGTTTGCCATGAAAGAGGTAGAGCCTTGTTCCTCAATATTTGCTGGAATAGATTGTTCCAAATGTTTGCTTTTTGCCCATAGAGATGGATTGGCTTTTAACATCATGTTATTTAAACCATTTGGTCCTGCTGCTCTGGATGTGCTTGCTTTTTTTAATTAAATCGACAATGGTATCAACAGGGCAATTAAGCAGCCAATTAGCTGTTGTTTTCATGGTATAGTTATAGTTGTCAAATAATTTGTCTGCATATAGTTCCTTAAAATGTGTAGTCCACTATTGTTCTTGAACGCCATTGGCTTGCGCTTCAACTTGACGAAAGGTGTTTTGATTGTTAAGGAGTTGCCAAATGCCTGCAGAATTTTTGGTGGCCATGGCTCTAAGGATCTTTTCACTGTCATACTGAAACAAAATTGATCTACGAACTGGCATCCAGTTATTATATCGACACATGGCAGAACGCAAGGCCGCTTTTGATGGTAAAATTGATGAATTTAATATCAGTTTACATTCTTTGCGATAGGCCGCTTTCCTAGCTCGGACTCTTAAATCAAAAGTGTGATTGTGCTTAACTGACTTATGATTAAAATGGTGTCTTTGAACTGATCCACAATTTGAGTGTACTGCTTTGTTGGATTGTGAGTTAAATGCCACTCAATTGTGTTGTTAAATGCAAGGAGGTTTTGAGTCGACCATGAGAAGCGTCATCTTGCATTATTCACCGTAAGGGATTGCGAGAAGCAGTGTCGTTTTGGACCTATCTCCGCCAGATGCCACTGAAATGTTAATTGGCCTGCTTCTAGGTGACCTAAACCTTGGATACAATGATAAACGTGACAAAGCAGCTACCACTCTCGCCAGAAACCTTACAGATCTAGGATTCACACAGATAGTTATTGCCCCGACCCATAATAAAGGCCGTATCTTAGATTGGGTGGCAGATCACAACTGTGGCTCCACCCTCAACTCCAACACATCCCTCCCATGGTCCAATCACAACTGCCTTCAATTCTGCATTCCCATATCTGTATACTCCAAACCACTTATATCCGCACCGGCCAAGTTAGCCAGAAGTGTTAAAAAACTTACAGCAGACAATATACGTCCCTTTCTCAACAACCCATGCCTAGCACCTCCTTTCTCCTCTGACCCCAACATTCTAGCAGATATCTTTAAAGACACTCTCACCCATGCCATCAACTCCGCAGCTCCTCTTGAAAACAAAAAAGAAAAAAAATCGTTTCATTCCAACTCATAGTTCACGGAGGACCTATTAAATCTACGCCAATGTAAGCGCCAAGCCCTCAAAACATGGCAGGCCAACCCCTGTGATGCCACCAAAGTAGACTTTCTCTGCATTTCTAAAAAATACAAAAGTGCCATATTTAAAGCCAAGTCAGAAACCTACAATAAACGTATCCTGGAAGCTAACTCCCACTCAAAAGAGCTTTTCACCATCTTTAAAGAGCTTACCGTCCCCCTTATCTGTACAGATGAGATTGTTAAGGACGAAGACTGGTGTAACAGCATCCAAACAGCGATGCTAAATAAAATAGACCTTCTTCAAAACAAAATAGCAGAACACTTTAAGGCTCTGCCCCCCAACAGACCCACCCCGCCAATACCACTAAAGGCAAGAACACCCCCCAATTAAATTTTTCTCCAATCACCGAAGCAGATGCTCTCCACATCCTCAAGCAGCTCAAACCATCTCAATGCAAAGGCGATATATGCTCCCCCAACATCATTAAAGAGTGTGCAGCACCCCTCACACCGATCATCACAGCATTCATTAACGCCTCATTCAAGACGGGCTTAGTCCCCGACAGCCTTAAAGAGGCATGGGTGCGTCCGCTCTTAAAGAAACCTACCCTTGATCCTACCCAACCTAACAACTACCGGCCCATTACTGCGGTCCCATTTCTTTTGAAAATCCTAGATAAAGCAGCCCACATGCAGATACAGTCCTACCTTGAAAACAACTCTATCCTAGGTAAAAGGCAGTCTGGATTCCGCAAAGGTCATGGCACTGAAACCGCTCTACTAGATCTGAAGAACCAAATTACTCTAATTCTAGACAAAGGCAAGCCGGCCCTTCTGCTCCTTCTAGACCTCTCGGCGGCTTTTGATTTAGTCGATCATGCCACCCTTACGAACCATCTCACGCAGGCCGCATATTTCTCCAAACAAGCCACAAATTGGATCACCTCCTTCCTCGAAGGAAGAGTAATGAAAGTGTTCTCTAATATAGCTAATGCAGAGCCTACGACTATCAGGCATGGAGTCCCTCAGGGCTCATCCACGGCTCCTACCCTCTATAATATGTTTACCAAGCCACTCTTTGACAAACTGGACGCACTTAGGATCGCATACACCAACTACGCGGACGATACCCAAGTACTCCTCCCGCTCACAGGACTATACCATCAGGACGCAGCCACCCTCCAGAACATATACGTCACCATCCAAGCATGGATGACCACTAACGGCCTATGTCTCAACGGAGACAAGACTGAAATTCTCATCCTGGGGCAAAAATCCACTCTCACTAACCTCGACCCTCTCTACACCAATTTCTGCATTGACAATTGTGTCATCTCAGTTCTACCTTCTGTAAAAACATTAGGAGTCCACATCGATGCCTCTCTTTCTATGGACAAACAAGTCAACTCCATTGTTTCAGCCTCCGCCCTGAGCACCAAACTCATTAATGCCATCAAACCTTTCCTAACCAAAGATAATTGCCTTTCTATCGCCAGAGCCACCATTGGAGCCAAACTAGATTATTGTAATGCGCTATTGGCTGGCACCTCCAACTTCAATCTCAATAAACTCCAAACCACACAGAATAATGCTCTAAGAGCAGCCCTCAATATACCTAAAAGGGACCACATTGCGCAAGCCAGAAAGCCAGCACACTGGCTTCCGGTCAAAGAGCGCATTACATTCAAAATACTTACCACCGCACACAAATGTATCAACCTGTCCGCACCATCATACCTGTCTGCTAACCAAGTCTCTCTCCTCCAGACCAACCCAGGCAATGCCACTCCAACCATCTTAAGGTCCCACGCATCAATCGAGCTAGAGCAGGTGGAATAAGTTTCCTCTACATTGCCCCTAAGCTATGGAACGCACTACCTAGCACACTGAGAGCAGAAACTTCTCTCTCTGCCTTCCGAAAAAAGCTGAAAACCACCTTGTTTAACTAACTCCCTCTCCTCATGTTGTTTACTCTCTCCTCCTCCCCTCCTCCCTCCTCTTCCTCTCCTGTAGATATTTCTCTTCTATTTCAACTAAGAAATTATTTCAATGTATGTACAACTAGTCATCTGCATATCTTCTGTTTTCTTTTCTTGCAACTAAGTAATGACTTCAATGTATGTAAAACAAGTCATCTTCTTTTTCTGTAACAAGCGCCACGATGCCCATTGGGCTGCCTGTGCGCTAAACAAATGCGAATAAATAAATAAATAAATAAATGAGAATGAGTTGTGGTCACTGAGATCTTGAGTCGTTATATCCAAAGAAGAAACTAGCATAAAAAAATCAAAGTCCACATATACATAATCAATAATACTAGTACAGGCCATGTGGATTGAGCGGGAAGATCTCCTTTGACTGCTCCATTTACCATCTTGAAATTTCTCTTGGCCATAAAATCAGACTATTTTGAGGCCTCTTGTTTGGCTTGTACTACTTTTTGATGAAAGCAATCAATATTAATGTCACCTGTTAAGATGGTCGCTGTGATATCTGTAGACATTGCTATCGTATCAAGCATATTTGTTAGTTCTAAATAAAATAACTTGTCAGATATGGCTTCAGGATTTCAAATTACATTCAATAGTACAATGATGCCATTCACACTCCCTAATTTGACTAGTTGTAAGAATATGCTATGTGTTAACCAGGGTTCTAACTTTAACCCCGAGGACAATCTTACTGCCACCAGAAGGCCTGAAGTAGGTTGTCCCCTTTGGCCTCTCCATGCTGGAACAAGAGAAATTTCATAATTACCCCACACAGGTGTTTCCATTAGCCATGTTTCTTGAAAGACTAACAGATCGAATGGTTTGGAGAAGTTACGTATGGATGTCTGAAGATTGGAATGGCCTCTAGTGTTCCAGCAACATAGGGAGGCAGAGGAGCAGAGCTCTGCATTCACCAGTTATGCTTGTGCGGAATGTAGCTTAGTGGATTAATGTGTTTGATCTTGGAAAGTTCTAGATGTATGATGTGTCAAGGGATAGATTGACTGAAACTGTTGAGGTTGACACCGTTTGGGATCTTGAGCAATCAAAAAACCCATTTCGAAGAGATGCATCTTCACTTTCCAAATGGCGTTTGGGACGACGCCAGATGGTATCCACAGTCTTACTACTGTTAGGTTTTTGCCCGCTATAAATTCTATTAAATCTATGTCTCCCGTGTTAATGTCCTCGGATTCGACAATATCATTGAAGATATTGAGGACACTCCTTCTGTTGAGATCATATAGGCTAAACTGTCCCCCTCAAAACTTCATTATCAGTGAATGACAACTGCGCTTAGTTTTACTTTTGAACATTCTGAGTGGTTATTTGTATTTGTATTTATTTTATTTATAAAGCGCAGCCAGGCCCGGGGGCATACGGGCGCGTAGGTTAGATCTGGTTACAGTTACAATTAAAAACAGTCAACAAGGGTTACGTTACAGTTACAGGTAGGTACATAGTTAGTATTGCAAATACATACATACATAGTCTAAGATAAATACATTAATTACAAAAGTGTGCCGTCAGCAGTCAATCTTGCTGGGATGAGGAGGTTAGGCTGTCATAGAGTCCATGTTGTGAAGCCAACACTTCGTGTTGTGTTTGAATAGGTTAAATGAAGGTTCTGCTCGCAAAAGCGCGGGGATTGTGTTCCATAATTTAGCAGCTTGTACAGGGAAGCTAGCTCCACCCGAGTTATGAAGTTTGAATCTCGGTATGGACATAGTGTTAGCTTGTGCTGCTCTATGTGGTCTTGAAGAAGGGTGAGGTGTAAGTTGGTTGGTAAGGTATGCTGGTGCAAGGTTGGCCCTGGCTCTGTGTGTAAGGGCCAAAGTTTTGAGGGATATTCTGTGCTCGACTGGGAGCCAGCGTAATTTGCATCTGGTCTCAGAGATGTGCGCCTTCTTGGGGATGTTGAGGGCAGCCCTGATGGCATTATTTTGAATTACATGCAGTTTTTTGATGTGTTTGTGGCTAGTGCCTAAGTAAAGGGCATTACAATAGTCTATTTTGGATAGGACTAATGCTCTAGCAAGAGTAATGCAATTGGGCGAGGAGATAAACGGCCTACATGCAGTAATCAGCTTACAGGTGTAAGCGGCTGATGATGCTACTGCGTTAGTTTGTTTGGAGAAGGATAAGGTGGCATCGATGTAGATACCAAGGGTTTTAGTATTATTTGACACGGGGATGAGATTGCCATCTATGGTGAAGGATTTGAATGCGGGATTAAGATTTTTGAGTTTGGCGTGAGTGCCAAGGATGATCAACTCCGTTTTTTCGTCATTGAGACAAAGTCCATGATGTGCCATCCATGCTTGTATTACTGAGTAGATTTCATTAAGGGTTTTGCTGTCTGTTCCATAGTTACCCGAGGTAGGAATGAGTATCTGGGTGTCATCCGCGTAATTGGTATACGTGACACCCAGATAGTCAAGGATATCAAAGAGGGGCTTTGTGAATACATTATAAAGTGTCGGGGACACGCAAGAGCCTTGCGGGACTCCACAAGGTACTGATGAGGGTTCAGCAGAATCAGTGGGAGAGAAGACCCTCATGGTTCTGTTCGCCAAGGAGGAACTGATCCAAGCCTTGGCTGCGTCTGAGAAGTGTGCTGCAGTTTTCAAGTGGTGACAGAGTGTTTGGTGGTTGACCAAGTCAAAAGCTGCTGACAGGTCAAGCAGTAAGAGGAGTGCAAGTTTGCCATTGTCTTTCAAGATTTGGATCTGGGTAGTGAGATCTATTAATGCAGTTTCTGTGCCGTGTCTCGTCGGAAACCTGATTGCCTAAGTCCTAGGAGATTGTTTGATTCTAAGTAGGCCTGTATTTGTAAATTGGCTAAATATGATGATGAAGCTTTCTCATGATTATTACCTAGGTTGGTGTTCATGGATCTAGTAATTTCCTGGTCATAAGACTTAAGTCTTTGTTGTCTATTTACAAATACAGGCCAACTCCTGTGTTATGCGTTTCAATACCAATCTCATCATATTGCGAGATAATATTTACAGATGGGGTATTGAAAGGGCCCTTGGTAGAATCAACTGTCGATTTTCTTGTAAGATAGGTATCCATGGTTTTCCTTGATTGATCTACCATAAGGCGGGCATCAAGTTCAGGTGTTATGTTGCCCTATATACGATCTACCTTTGTCATTGCTGAGTGCTCCTGGCTGTTTGTTGAAGGGACTGGTAAAGATGGCATTAAGGTGTTGTCCCTGTTTGTTATTACTGCAAGCCTCTTTTACAGGAAAGCTTTGACCATTTTTTTCATCTTCTCGATAGCTTCAAGGGAATTGGGAACATTAGCACGAGTAGGTTCGCAATTCAATCTATTGGCATCTACACTCACTGGGACAATAGTGGAGGCCTTCATGACATCTTTTGAGGTAGAATTTTCTATGGTTTGTAAAAGCTTATTTAAAGGTGAGTAATTCAAAGGATTACTTTGTGATGGAATCTGAGTGGGTTCAGCTGAACCGACGTCCGAATGGGATTTTTTAATACAAATTGGATCTCTAATATCTCTCTGCAAGATTTTATCCACACACAATTGTTTAGATGGCATCTGATGATTTACAGATGTGGATTTGGAGTTGGCTGCAACTGATTTAAAAAAAGTCAAAAGAGTATTTTTTGAAATTTTAGGAGCTAGCATGTTTTTGGTCTTTTTTATGAGTGCCTGCCGCACCACCTTTTTTTGTTTCTGGTGTTTTTTAGTGTTATAATTCACCAGTATGTAATGGAGCAGTTTGATTTTTTGACACTCGACTCGGTCAAAGGATATGCTCGAGTGGTCTGCTTGATTTAATCTTGATTAATACTTATCCACTAGTCATCACTTGGAGTTTGCATTTCTGTGTCACTGGCAATCTCGATAGTTTGAATTATCTCGGAGAATCGGGGCAAGCCTGGTTTCACAGAACGTTCAACGTCTACTGAAAAATTGTTGTCTAGAGTTGGGGGCTGCTGTTGATTAGGAGCTGATTTGGCCTGTTACATCCACTGAAAGATAGAGTCAACCTGTTGTGACTGTTTGGCGAGTTTTTGATCAAGATTCTCCAATATTTGAAATAATCTCAACATTTTAGTATTTATTGCTGAGAGGGTTAACGCCATCATCGCTGTATGGGTGGCGCTAGAGTCTTGAGGGCGCACTTCCTGACAACAACGAGGTGTTGGATGAACATATAAAGAGGTGTTTCCTTGGGAACAGGAATCAGATACTCTGTTTAGTGAACATGATTGCTCACTAAGAATGCAAATGGGAGATTCACATTGACTCTCGTATAGCGAGATGTCGTCTTCCGGTTGCTGGTTTCGATTAGATGTATCCATGCAGCCTGGCAGTGAAGGTACAGAGTGCGTGTGTGGTTCTGCAGGCTCATCTAGGAGTAATATGGTGGAGTCAGAGAGGAGTTGGGGCATGGGCGGGACAGTAACTGAAGTCGCCCTCGAGCAAAATGGAGGCTGGTGTACGCCTAAAGGTCTGGCGGAGCATTGAGCTGAGTGGTAATGAGGGTGTTGTATCATTGAAGGGTCCTGACTTCCCCACTGAAACGCATTGGGACCTTCCTTAGTGAAAAGTCGTCCGGCCTGGACAATCCATGACACATTGGATTGCCTGAAGGGAGTGATGGTAATGGTCTTTTTGGACAGACACGCATTGGTGGTGCCGCTGACCGAAATCATATTGGCTTTATAAGATAAATTGGCAGGCATGCACGTGGTCAGAGTATAACAATGGGGAAACATATGCTCAAACCATATAAATGAAATAAATCTTAAACAGAAGGGCATAAAAATAACTGGAAAAAATTAAAAGGAAATAATTTGCCGCTTATTCGCTGTTAGGCCTGTGAGTAGTAGAAGATGTGAGCAACTCTACAAGAGCAGCCAAGGTGGCACAGCAAGAGGTAAGTTCTCTTAGCCTGTACAGTACCTTTAGGTTGAAGAAAGGTGCAGCAGATGGCTTCTGTTCCTGTGCAGCTCTGCAGATCCTGGTGTTCCTGTGCCTTAGTCGTGGGAACAAGAGGGAGGACTTCTGGGGACTCCTGCACTGAAATGGGACGGTCACAGACTGCAACCCGGCAATCTTCAAACAAGTGGCACTTTAGTGTTTCAGCTCATCGCGTCTACCGTAAATTGCAACACTGCAGTTCCCGGCTGTTCAGATGGGCTTTCCTTCCATCTGGGGTCAGGCACTCTGTTGAGGTGGCTCAGGCTCAGTCAGCTCTGTTTCCTGGGAGTCTGGAATATCTTCTTAGAGCTCTTGGCCAGCTTAAAAGCAACGCACACAATCTGGTGTTCCTCTCTCTGGCTAGTCGGTTTCAGTAGCGACTGCAGTGGAAATTCAACCAACTTCGAGAGGATGTCCAGGTTGCTTACTTTGGAGTTGATTGGTCCCACCAACTCAAGGGGAGAAGTCGTCCTTGCAGGGCTTCTATGTCAATACGAATTCAGAGCTTCAGCACAGCAACAGGGCTTCATCGGGAAAACCAATGGTCCAGGAGTTGCATCAGGTGTCTCTTCCAAGTTCTTCTTCGGATTCCTTCAACCAGTGGTCGACTCTGCCTTCCAAGCAAAAAAGTCTCACCTTTTATGCAGGTTTCTCCCATTCATTCCAGCCTAGCTGTCAGTCACCCTGCAGGCTGGCTGTCCTTGCTGGACAGCCAGCCGGCTAATCACCTAAGCGTGCATTTCTGTCTCCTAAAAGACTAATCACAGGGAGTTTCAGGCACCTCCCTCACTTCCTGCCCCCGCCAGACACCCTGGAGCCAGAGGCGGGCTTCACTCGTGAATCCCACCAAAGTTACAACAAACAAAGGGACCAAACCTGGTTTGGCGCGAAGAGTACATCTCAAGAAGGACCTTTCAACAAAGAAATGGCAAGAAAAGAAGACTGGGGCCATTTTGACAAAAATGTCACCTTTGGTGCTTTACTGTGGCTGCAAATGCAGCCCCTGGTAAAATCACACCACGGTAGTTAAAAGTAAACCACTGCTATCAGCCATTCATTGAGGAAAGGGTAACATAACATTCTTACATGAAAAGCTAGACAAAGAGGATACTAAGTAACCCTTCCAGCACCCTATTGTAAGATAGTGTGTGCTGGGTCTAGAAAGTTACAAATGTAAGTAAAGTCAATTTCACTTTACTGCTCTTGAAAACAGTAGTTTATACAAGAGAAGGTATTTAAACCTTTAGAAAATCTGAAAGACTTGCCTGTGCCACTGCACTGAAGGTGCTGTGTGACACAATGCAAAATATGATGCCTATGGAGTATGTCAGACTCCACAACCAAAAGAAACACAGTGTTCAAAATCACATTAGAGAGTGGCAAAAAGGGGTCTCAGTCTCTCCAGGTTAAAAATGCAAGTACTCAAAATCCAGCAAAGTTGCTGGGGGTCTCTAAGGCATAGAGGAATCAGCACATTTCTGAGAATTCTCCCTAACACTCGTCCCCCCAGACTAAGGGACAGGAGGATTTAATCCACACTTGGATGAAACTCCTTACTCTAGTCAGTCATACTTTCTGGAGAGACCATCAGCATTTTGTTATTTACACCCTGACCTGTGTTCTATGGTAAAATAAACCCCCTGGAGGATAATTGACCATCTTAACAATTTAGGATTTTTCCCCTTCATCTGCATAAACCATCTCATGGGCTGATTGTCTGTTTGAATTACAAAAGTAGATCCATACAAGTATGGTTTAAACTTCTTCAAAAACCACACAATGGCAAAACATTCATGTTCTATGGTTGCCCACCTTGTTTCAGGGTCCTTCAGTTTTCTACTGATGAAGCAGATTGGGTGTTCCCTGCCTTTCTTATTCTTACGCTCACCTGGTCTCTGAGGAGGCACTGGGGCATGGTTGCAGCCCTCACTGAACTTGAATCACCCTCTTCAGGCCTCTCCCTCAGTAGAAAAGCTGTGAGCGGTGGTACGTGGTGAAACTGAACCTGCGTGGAGATAAGAGTGTGTGAGTGCGCCAATCTGTGATTGTTGTACCTCTCGAACCCTTCACTCCAAATTACGGTTTCGGTGAGCATACGCCGGTCCATAAAGCTCACCTGTGAATTATGGAAGATAAGCTCTCCATCCTGCTACTTCTGGCAGGGGCGCGGCGAATGGGATCTAGGTCCTTCACTGATCCCTGATAAGGATTAGTCCAGTCCAGCTGTGACTATGCTTCTCCTTATGATTGGTAAGTCTTCCTTGAGCTCTTGTGATGCTGTTCGTTCTATTTAATGTCTTCATATGTTGCTCCTATTTATGCCCGCATTAATGTCTCTCTTCTGTTTTCTTCCATTAGATGGAAATTCAGCTTCAATGCAGCCATGAGACGTGGCCGGATGGAAGATTGATGCTACCGCAATATTCGACAGCAGGTAAGTGATGGTTTAAGAAAAAGCCCGAAGTATGGCAAAGCACAACCTTAAACTGACTGTTTTTTCGATGTCTAACCGTGTCTTCTGTTTTTCCTTGCAGGTGCTGCTGTCGACGATGGAGCACGTCATGCTGCGGTGCCAAGATGAAGATTTTGGCGTTCCAGAAAGTGTAAAGATGAATACTTGGTTTGATGAAGAGATGTACAGGTAAGAACAGCTTCCCCCAGTTGGTAAGTATGCTGGCAGGAAGCAGGATGTCCAGGCAGCAGGATCTTCAAAGGTAAGTCTGACCACAGGCGACGGTGAGCGTTACGCTGCTTGCAATTGCAGAATAACGCGAAGCATCTGCCTTGAGGATCAGGGCAGCTTATATAGCTGAGATCATGGGTACGCCCATTAGGGCCGGCTTACCAGCCACACTCAGCCACTCCTAGAGAGTGAGCATGTGCGAAGGCAATCCATTAGCCACCACACCCAAGAATACACTTGGGGCTGCTTAATGGATGGAATGTTCAAGTTAATGTATCCTGCTTAATGGATGGAATGGTCGAGGTTAAAGTATCTGAAGTGCTATGTCCATAATAATAGCTTTTTGGTGTTAAATGGATGTTCTTGTTTACTTTGTTCCTGAGCCTGGTGCCAAAGGCACCAGGACAGTGTCCACCCAGGTCTCCTGTGCATGCGACCCCTGCATACCTGTGCCTCTGACTTCATGACCATGACAGCACTCCCCCTCAAGGCCCCTCTCAAGGGTGGTTCTCCTCCCGGTCCTGGTTTGGTAGGATTATTGCGATGGAACTGTCTGATTAAATGCTGAGCATGGACGTGTTCACTGGGTTCCCAGATTCGGTCTTGAGGTCCGTAACCTTTCCATTCAATTAGGTAATACAATTTTGAGCGAACCACCTTGGAGTTCAGGATGGATTTGACTTCATATTCTGGTTCTCCATCTATTACTTCGGGCTCTGGCGGAGAACTAAACCGGGTATTGGATTTCATTGGTTTGAGGAGAGGGATATGAAATACGGGTGAATTTTCATGTGAGATGGTAACTCCAATTTCATGGTGACAGGATTGATTATGGATTTTATAGTATAGGGGTCCAGGTATCTTGGCAGAAAGCTCTTGGCCCCTTCAGGGGAATATATTTGGATGCTAACCATACCTTTTCTCCAATCTGGTAGGCGGGAGCTTCCTTCCGATGTCGATCAGCAAACAGTTTTTGTCTTTCCTTAGCCTTGGCCAGATGCTCTGTCACCTCCTTAGGAACCTGAGGGATGGTTTAATGCAAGTTTTTTATGGCTGGCGTTTCCCAGGTATCAGGTGGATCAAATACTGATGTCCTCGGATGTCTTCCGTGTACAGTGTAGAATGGAGTTTTCCCTGTGCTTGTGTGAACTGAGTTGTTGTATGCATAATCAGCTATCCAGAGTATATTTTTCCAAGAATCCTCGGACTGTTGCAACATACACCTGAGATATTGATCTAAAATTTGGTTGGTTCATTCAGTTTGCCCATCAGTTTGAGGGTGATGGCTTGCGGACAACCGGAGATCGATTTTGGCAATCGTACAACACTTTCTCCAAAAGGCAGAAATAAATTGAGTTCCACGATCAGATACTAATATTGATGGAAATCCATGCAACCAAACAATTTGCTCTAGGAACACAGAAGCGAGAGTTGACACAGTTGGGAGTCCCTTCAGAGGGATGAAATGGGCCATTTTGGAGAATAAATCCACAACAACTAATATGGTGTTGTATCCATTGCAGGGTGGAAGATCCGTGATGAAGTCCATTAAAAGTGTATGCCACAGTGCTGACGGTACTGTTAGGGGATGCAGTAAGCCAGCAGAGTTCTGTTTCTGAGACTTGTGTTATGCACAGACACCGCAGGTTTCAATAAATTGGGCAATGTCTTTTCGCCAGGTTGGCCACCAGTAGTTTTGTTTTACCTTAGCCTGAGTTTTGGCTATTACTGGGTGTCCTTTCACTCATGAATTGTGGTAATTTGTGATGATTTGCTTTTGCAGTTCTTGGTCTTGGACATATAATCGTCCTTGGAAATATGGTAGATTGTCTTTGATGGTGTACTGGTCACCTTTTAACAGCCATTCCTGTTGTGTTGATTGATCAATCAGGGATTTCAAACTGGTTCTTTGGTCATCCACACACGTGGTGGCAGCTATTCTGGTTTGAATCCTTTCCTCAGGAATTATTGTCACGAGGTCGGATGCTGTAAAAGCCTTTTTTTCTTCACTCATGCGTGTTAGAGCGTTTGCTTTCCCATTGCGTACTCCAGGTCTATAAGTGATAATAAAATCGCATTCCACGAAAAAGAGAGCCCAATGACGTTGACACAAGGATTGTGCTTTCACGGTTTTAAAGTATTGCAAATCACGGTGGTCCGTGATGACAGTGACCATATGTCTCGCCCCAAGAAGCTAATTCTCCAGGCCTTGAATCATGCTTTAATTGCCAGTAATTCCTCATCTGTGATTGCGTAGTTCAACTCAGGGGCTGAAAATTTGTGGGACCAGAATGCGACGGGGTGTAGTTGTCCTGTTTCAGGGTCTCGTAGTGACAATACTGCTCCCATGGCTATGTTGAAGCATCTGTCTCAACAATGTAAGGTAGGTCTGGTCGTGGGTGTCGAAGGACTGGTGCTGTAGTAAATGCTAGTTTCAACTTCTGGAAGGCTTCTTCAGCTTATGTCGACGAATGGAACTTTTGATTTTTCTTGAACAAGGAGGTAATTAGATGTACAATTTGTGAAAACACAGGTATAAACCGACAGTAAAAGTTGGCGATTCCGAGCAGGCTTAGCACTGCTTTCGTGGATGTTGGTGAGGGCCATTGGAGGACTGCATCCACCTTTCGTGTATCCATATGTACGCCTTGTGGTGTGAGCATGAAACTGAGAAACTCAACCTCGGTTACATGGAAAAAACATTTTTCCAACTTGGCATACAATTGGTGTTGTCGAAGCTTCTCTAAGACTTCCCGGACATGACCTACATGTACTTCCATAGAATTTGAGTAGATAAGAATGTTGTCAATGTAAACAAGAGCACAAACGTCCAGTCGTTCACAGAGTACATTATTCATAAAGAATTGGAATGCTGCAGGGGCATTGCATAGCCCGAAGGGCATGACCTGGTATTCAAAGAGGCCGTACTTCGTGCGGAAGGCCGTTTTCCACTTGTCTCCCTATTTTACTCTTACAAGATGGTATGCTCCTCTTAAATCCAGTTTTGTGTAGATTTGAGCATGTTTCACTTGGTCCAGGAGCTCTGGTATAAGTGGTAAAGGATATCTATCTTTTACTATGATCTGATTGATGGCTCTATAGTTGATGCAAGTTCTTAAGTTCACCTCGTTTTTAGGCACGAAGAATAAGGGCGAGGAGGCCAGTGACTTGGATGGGCACTGAAACAGTTCACCAGATACTGATCCAGGTAAGTTCTAAAATGCTGATTTTCCTGTTCTGTCAGAGCGTAAATTCGGCTGCAAGGGATCTGGGCTCTGGGCTCTGGGTACAAGATCTATTTGACAATTGAAGGGTCTGGGCAGGGCAGAATGTTGGCTTGCTCTTTTTTGAAGACATCCTGGTCATCTTGGTATTCAAGCGGTAAGGAGCAGATGAGGCCCAACACGATTCCTTTCTTCGGTTTCAGATTGGTGTCATCTTTTTTGTAACATGTGTCAGCACAATCATGAGGAAATGTCAGAACTCGTTTTCGCCAGTCGATGCTAGGATTGTGGGTCTCCAGTCAGGGCATTCCCAATATCATCTGGAACTGAGGAGCACCATTGAGATCGAAATTAATGTCCTCTTGATGCCCATCCTGACACAGAAGCTTGACTTTCTCGCTGTATTGTGTTACCGGGCTGGATGATAGCTGAGAACCATCCACAGCAGTGTTGTTTTCTGATTTCTGCTTCTGTTGTAGAGGAAGGCCTATTTGGAGAGCCAAATCTTGGTCAATGTAGTTACCCAAAGCTCCACAATCAATATATGCCTCCAAGGCATGTATTTTTGATGGGTGCTTGTGATTCACCAAAAGCACTGGAAGGACTAGATGTGAGGTCTGTAAGGTTTCCTTTTTCATGCTCGACAAGCAGACCCCTACATTTGCCGGGCATTGGCGTTTCCCGAGTTCTGTTCTTCTTATTCATCAGTTTTGTCTGTTGCTCCAACCGTTTTCTTGGGTGGTTTTACTGGGCAGTCACGGAGGAAGAGACCTGCTTGTCCACAATATAAGCAAAGTTGTTGTCTTCTTTTTTCCCTTTCTGATTTGGTAAGGGGACTTCGTAATCCACCAATTTGCATTGGCTCAGACTGTTCATGTGGTTTAGTCTGATTCTCATGAGTTAGTATGCAAACTGACCGTCCCTCTGATCTAGCTCGATCCATTTTCCGATTCTGCAACCCATGATCGAGTTGCACCATCAGGTCTATGTAGTCCACACACCTCTCAGGGGGATTCACCACTTGCGCCAACACATCCTTAAGATCTCCACATAAGCCTCGGTAAAAGAGTGTAGTCCTCTTCTCTTCTGGCCAGTTGGTCCGGGCTATGCGATGATTGAAGGTTGTAATATAGGTTAATAGATCTTGACTCCCTTGTCAGAGTGACAACAACTCGTTGTCCAGAGCTTGTCCATGAGTATGACAGGCAAACAATTTCTCCATCTCATGTTGGAAATTCCCAAAGTTCTGGAGTAAAGGGTCATCTTGATCTACCCAAGGTATAGACCAGTCCGCCGCACTGCCTCCTAAATACGAGAGTATAAACGCCACTTGGGCTTGGTCATTAGGAAAGGCTCCTGGTCTGCACAAGAAATGCAGGCGACATTGGTTCATAAATACAGCGAACTTGTTTGAGTCACCGATGAAGCGTTCGGGAGGGGCTAGAGGCACTGCTCCTGGAAGAACCACCTGAACCGGTGTTGATTGTTGTGGTGTGGAAGAATGAGAAGAATGGGTCAATCCAGGCAGTGGAACCTGTCCTGCTTGTGCTTGTAGCATTTGTCTTGCCAATCTGTCAGTTCTTTCTCGAGTTACAATAAGATCCCTCCGTAATGCATTGGTTTCCTGTAGTAAAGCATGTCCTTCAGCCCATAATTCCCCTTGTAAGAGGGCTAACTGATCTGTTTCTGAAGTTTCCATAATGCCCAGGCAGAGAGTACTGGAGGCTTTGCGTTCTGTTACACTCACCTGGTCTATGCGGAGGCGTTGGGCACAGTTGCAGCCCTCCCTGAACTTGAATCACCCCCTTCAGGCCTCTCCCTCGGTAGAAAAGCTGTTAGTTCTGGTACGTGGTGATACTGCACCTGCGTGGAGATAAGAGTGTGTGAGTGTGCCAATCTGTGATTGTTGTACCTCTCGAACCCTTCAACCAAAGTACGGTTCTGTGAGCATATGCCAGCCCATAAAGCTCACCTGTGAATTATGGAAGATAAGCTCTCCATCCTGCTACTTCTGGCAGGGGCGCGTCGAATGGGATCTAGTTCCTTCACTGATCCCTGATAAGGATTAGTCCAGTCCAGCTGTGACTATGCTTCTCCTTATGATTGGTAAGTCTTTCTTGAGCTCTTGTGATACTGTTCGTTCTGTTTAATGTCTTTATATGTTGCTCCTATTTATGCCCACAATAATGTCTCTCTTCTGTTTTCTTCCCTTAGATGGAAATGCGGCCTCAATGCAGCTGTGAGACGTGAGATGCGGCCGGATGGAAGATGGATGCGACTGCAATGTTCGACAGCAGGTAAGTGATGGTTTAAGGAAAAGTGCGAAGTATGGTGAAGCGCAAACTTAAACTGACTATTTTTTCGATGTCTAACCTTGTCTTCAGTTTTTCCTTGCAGGCGCTGCTGTCGACGATGGAGCACATTGTGCTGCGGTGCCAAGATGAAAATTTCGGCGTTCCGGAAAGTGTAAAGATGAATACTTGGTTCACCGAAGAGATGTGCAGGTAAGAGCAGCTTTCCCAGTTGGTAAGTATGCTGGCAGGAAGCAGGATGTCCAGGCAGCAGGATCTTCAAAGGTAAGTCTGACCTCAGGCGACAGTGAGCGTTACGCTGTTTCAAGTGCAGAATAACGCGAAGCATATGTCTTGAGGATCGGGGCAGCTTATATAGTTGAGACTGTGGGCACGCCCATTAAGGCCGGTTTACCAGCCACACCCTGCACTCCTAGAGAGTGAGCACATGCGAAGGCAATCCATTAGCAGCCACACCCAAGAATACACTTGGGGATGCTTAATGGATGGAATGTTCAAGGTTAATGCATCCTGCCTAATGGATGGAATGTTCAAGGTTAATGCATCTGAAGTGCTATGTCCATTATAAAAGCTTTTTGGTGTTAAATGGATGTTCTTGTTTATTTTTGTTCATGAGCCTTGCGCCAAGGGCCCAGGACAGTGTCCACCCAGGTCTCCTGTGCATGCGACCCCTGCATGCCTGTGCCCCAACTTCATGACCATGACATTCATCCAACTGACTCAGAACTGCACCTATACCTGTATTGGAAGCATCAGTTTGTACAATAAAGGATTGGTTGTAGTCAGAGCTCTCAAGACTGGAGCTTGATAAAGGACTTTCTTAAGTCCTTCAAATGCCTTAGTGCACTCCTCATTCCACCTGACCTTCTTGGGGAATTTGGGTGAGATCACATTCAAGCGAGAAAATATGGTCCCATAGTTCTCAATGAAGTACCTATAATAACCTGTGAGACCTAGAAAGGCTCTCACTTGGGTTTGAGTAGTAGGGGTGGCGCAGTCTTGTACAGCTTGTACCTTGCTAGACAATGGCCTTATTTCACCTCTTCCTACCTCATGTCCAAGGTAGTCCACTTTACTCTGATCAATTTGACATTTACTTGCCATTATGGTAAGATTGGCCTTCTCAAGAGCCTGCAAGACATATCCTAAGTGGTCAATATGTTCTTTACTGGTAGGGCTGAACACTGCAATGTCATCCACGTATGCCATGCAGAAGTCCTCCATCCCATTCAGAACATGATTCACCATCCTTTGGAATGTAGCAAGTGCCTTCTTTAGTCCAAAAGGCATAACCTTAAACTGGTAGAGGCCTCCTGGGGTGGCAAAGGCAGTTTTCTCCATGGCATGGTCTGTCAGAGCTATTTGCCAATAGCCTGAGGTTAGGTCAAATGTACTGAGGTACGTGGCTGAACCAAGTTTGTCCACCAGCTCACGTGTCCTAGGTAAAGGATGGGCATCAGTCGTGGTGACTGGATTAAGAGCTCTATAGTCCACACAGAATCGCAACTCCTTGGATCCTGCTTTTGGCACTAGTACAACAGGTCTAGCCCATGGACTTGTAGATGGCTCTATTACCCAAGATCAATCATCGTCTTGACCTCTTCTTTTATGTGGGTTCTTACATGGTCTGACATCCTGTAACCCCTGATTTTGATAGGTAGACGGTCACCAGTGAGAATTTCACACTGGCCCCAAGGGTTCAAGCTGGGCGATAGGCGATAGTGAAAACAGAGGTGCAAACTGATTTAAAATAATTTTGCTCTCCTCATGTTGTTCCAGTGTCAGTTCAGAAGAGGGATAAACTCTTTCTATCTTTCCAACGAAAGGTTGCCCCCAAAGAGGTCAGGTAGAGGCTCACTCTCCTCCTCCTCCTGAGCAATGGCTAGAGGCAAAGCTCCCTGTTCTGCTCTAGAGACACAGGCCTTTAGGCGCTTGGTGTGAAATACCCAGGGGTCCTTCTTAGTCCAAATAATTGTCCTCTCCAATTTTGCCCACAACCTTGAAGGGTCCAATCCATGTGTCCTGCAAGGCCCTCTGCCTTGTAGGTACCATAACTAGAACTAGCTGGTCTTGAGTAAACTCAACCATGTTGGCCTTCTGGGCATGCCAATGTTTAACCAGTGCCTGACCTTCTTTCAAGTTATGAGAAGCTTCTGTCATCATGTGTGTCATTTTCCTTTGGAGACCTAACACATAGTCACATAGTGTGGGAAGGAGAACTCTCCAAGCCCTCCTTGATTAGGGCCAATGAACCTCTAACCGGATGACCATAGAGAAGCTCAAAGGGGCTGAAGCCAACCCCTTCTTGAGGGACTTCTCTTTAAGAAAAGAGAAGGCATGGGAGTAGAAGGTCCCACTTTCTTCTAAGGGGCTCTTCTAAAGCACCTATCATGGTCTTAATAGTTCTATTAAACCTCTCCACCAACCCGTTTTTTGGGAGATGGTAGGCCATTGAGACCTTGTAGGTCACTCCACAGTTCATCCACATGTCTTGCATGTAGTGGGACTTAAAATGGGTCCCCCTGTCTGAGATAACCTCCCTAGGAAAACCTACCCTGGTAAAAATACCAAGGAGGGCCTTAGCCACTGCCTGAGCAGTATGAGTCTTCATAGGTATGGCTTCAGGATACCTGCTAGCATTGTCTACCACAACCAATATAAATCGGTTGCCTGAAGATGTGGGAGGGTCTAAGGGACCAACAATGTTGAGTCCTACCCTCTCAAAAGGGACTCACACCACTGGGAGAGGCACCAAAGGTGCCACGTTCTTGGCTCCACTCTTCCCAGAAGTCTGACCAATGTGACAGCTTCTACAGAATGTATCTACATCAAACCCCATCTTGGGCCAGTAGAAATGAAGAGAAATACTTTCCTTGGTCTTCTTAAAACTTAAGTGACCAGCTAAAGGAATCTCATGGGCTAACTGTAGAAACTGTGGTCTCACCTCCTGAGGCACTATAAGTTTTCTGTCGTCCCTTGGGGTAGTCTCAATAGGTTCACTGTAGAGGAGGCCATCCTCCCAGTACAACCTGTGCTTCCCTGGCTGCTCTTGCCCTTCCAGGTGGGAAAACATTCAAGAGTAGGACACTCTTTTTGACCTCTGCTGAAGTCTGTCCTACAGGGGCCACTTTCTGCAAGCAAAGTCTGCAGCTCAGGATGGTCTTTAGGATACAGATCTCCAACAGGGGGAAGGTCTTCTACCAGCTCTGTGTCATCAGTAGCTGATTCATCATCTTCTGGTTGGATCTCACACTCAGCCTCAGCTGGTGGAGGAATCGCGGATGTGACCTGGGCTGTCCTCTCGGCGATGTCCTAGTTTTGTGCACAGGAGTGCTACTCTTCTTGTTTCCTGAGTCCTCGGGTTTCCCCTTTGTCTCTGCTTTGCTGGAAGTAAAAGTGTGTCCTTCTTGTGGACTGGGTGTTATAGGTTCCTCGTAACAACCCACTGAGAGTCATCTAAAGTGATCTCTCTGGCCTTCCTAGTCTGCTACTGCTTCCTTTTACTGGGAAGTCATTCTCCAACAGAATCCTCCCAGGCACCTCACTTTGTACACTGACAGGCATTCTTAGAGTGATATTGTTGCACTGGATGAGAGCTGGTCGTTGGGAACTGTCTGAATAGGGCCACCAGCAAGCTTAGTGGGGCCATTAGGTGCCTTAGCAACATCCTCAGGTTTGAAAAAGGTTTCATCCACCACTTTGATGCTGGCCCTGGTGTCTCTAATGGCAGGGGTCTCCTGACCATTCACAAGTACACTGTCCTTGTAGTATTCTTTTGTGTTATCTGGAATAGAGTTATACACATCTAAATTCTGCTGTTCCCACACTAAAGAAACACTGGCTGAGACTCCATTGGGGTCCTCAGCCAATAGGTGAATTGTAGTGATGTTGTTTCTCGTGAACACTTCGTCACGCGAACATCTTCCCTTTGTTATTGTTTCAGGGAGCAATGTTCACGTGACGAGAGCGGCAGTTGGTGGAAACAGGTTGAGAGGGAGACTCGGCTGGCGGGCTCGCATTAAATAAACTAAAACGTTTATACAAGTATATTCCGCCTGTATCCTTTCTTTACATGAATGTTTCCACTTGCTTGTCATATGTAATTCTCCCTCAGGGATGAATGCTAAGGAGGCAGTATGGACCCCTGAAGGTTTACCCTTGCATCTGGGATCCCTTTTCACATGGTCGGTAGACCCACAAGCATAACATTTCCCAAATGTTTTTGGAATGGGGGTTACTGCTAACCTCCCTCTGGTTCGGCACCACAGATTTCACTAGACTGATCTGGTTTCCCACAAGGCTTACCATTCTTATGTTTCTGGCCCTTTTTTGGATGGGAGGTTCATCCTTTTTGTGAGTGGCCCCAGAATATTTGTGAGCAGCCCTGTTGGCAACCCACAAGTCAGCAGCTTTTGCTAGCTTCTTGGGATCAATCTCTTTAGAGTCAGCCAAGTGCTGTCTCAGATCAGACATCAAAAATAGACTCCAACACAAATAGATTTAACATTCCTTCAAAGGAGCTCACTGTGTAACTCTTAACCCAACCATCTACGTTTTTCAAACATTCACACACCCAGATAGCCCAAGGGCTACCATCAGTCTTTTTGAGGGTCCTAAACATCTTAAGGTGCTGGGAAGGAGTTTCCCCAAATCTAGATATCAAAGCTAGCTTCACATTTTCATATTATAGTCTTTCAAGTTCCCCCACATCCATTACAGCATCAGATGCAACCTTGGGGAGCCTAGACAAAAGCCAAGGAATCAACTGATTCCTTGTGAAACCCCAAATCCCATAATTGTATTCAAAAGCACCCAACCAATTCAAAATATCAAGTTTCACATCATACATACTCACTGCTTCTTTGGGCATGCAAGGCCCAGTGGTCGAAGTGAGCGGGAGCGGTCGGGAGCGGTGCTCCTATACTTTTTTTAATTACCTTGTACAGCTCCTATACTTTTATTTTAAAAAGAAACCATTCCGGAATGGTTTTCTTTTAAAATAAAAGTGTAGGAAGAAGTTGAAACCTTCACTTTCAGTCCACTGCACTGAAAGTTCCCTTAAACATCATGTGCAAGTGTTTTGGGGGGTGTATTGTGTGTGGGAGGGGTTGTGGCAATGGGGTTTGTGGGGAGCAGGGGCAGGCCAGCAGGGAACATAGCTCCACTACTTCTATTCATACACTTCGACCACTGGCAAGGCCTCTTTGGACTGGAAGACCAAGAGGACTCTGGGATAGAAACATTTTTAAGAGACAATTGCTTAATTTCAAGAGCATGTTACATTTCCATTTCCCTAAATTTGATGTCGTGATGTTTGGTTTCATCTTGGATCAGTAATCTTTTGAATTCCAACTCCAGTCTCATTTTCTCAAGAGACACACATTCTGGACTCAGAGATGGGCCTTGTGGGGTCCCAGTAGCTAAAGGTTAAGGCAAAGGGCCTGTTGAGGCAAAGAGGGTCTCTCTTCCTGAGACTCCTCTCCCTCCTCTGACTCTTCTAAGACATTAGAGTTCGACTATGAATTATCCTGATGATCAATTTCCACATTTCTTGGGCTAGTAGGTGTGACAGGCCTACTACCCAGACTTTGATGATTAAACAGATTTGCAATTAATTCATTTTTCTTTCCTTTAACAGGGAGACTCCTGACTTTACACATTTCTTTCAGTTGCTGTACTGTTAAAATGATCAGGGCTTCCTGACTGAAGTTATCCATATTTGACATGTTACAATTGCTTTTCTAGTGGAGTTTAGCTCTGTGAAGGTTTTAATTGAACAAAAGCAAAGCAAATTCTTAGTGTAACAACTCTATAATAGATCCTCACCGCCTGCCACCAGTGTTAGCAAGATTGTATGCAGTACCCTTTGGGTGCACTACAACAACCCTGACCTCCTGGCAATAGGAACCCAACCTTTGGTATAAGTCTGTACCACACAGGTTGGTAGTGTGGTTGAGTAGCCAGGCTTATCTCAACACAGATCAATTTGAGCTGTAGGGGAGTTACACAGAGATTTACAGAGACGCGTATTCAAATAAACTCTTACACAAAAGGTTTCTTGATTAAACAATTATTAATTTATTTAACAGTCAGTTTGAATAAGCCTTCTTCATAAGGGAGTAATATGAAGCGACACACAAATACACTTCAAAATAACACACTCTTACTTTTCTAAATCAGAAAATACCCATTTGGGATGGCTCACAGACACTACCTACACCCTCGGGTGACTTGAATAGCTAGGGTGTTGTGGACATTAATATATCACTGTTGCATTTAGAATATACTTGAGAGAAGTGTCAAAGAAAAGAGGTTTTCAGAATAAGACAAGTGTTCACACAATTATTCTTAACCAGGTAAGTACTTTAAAAAAAAAAACAATGCAAAGTCAGTTAACCCTTTCCTGGAAGGAAGGCAAATCACATAAGCAGAAGAGAGAAGAGTCATTCAGGGAGCCAGGCCAGCCAATGTTAAGTTAGCAAAAGTCAAGGTTAACTGAAGCACTTCTTGAAGGTAAGTAAAAGTCTTGCACAATGTTTTAGAAATCTTTGTAGAAAAAGGAGTATCAAATGTAGGGTCACAAGCTGTTAGCCCTGTGAGTAGCAGAAGATGCAAGCAACTAAACAAGAGCAACCGAGACAAATCTCAACTGAGATCAAGCAAGGTGGCATAAGAAGAGATAAGTTCTCTTAGACTGTACAGTACCTTTAGGTTGAGGAAAGGTGCAGCAGATGCCTTCTGTTCTTGTGCAGCTCTGCAGATCCTGGGGTTCCTGTGCCTCAGTCATGGAGACAAGAGGGAGGACTTCTGGGGACTCCTGCACTGCAATGGGACAGTCACCGACCACAGCCAGCAATCTTCAAACAAGTGGCACTTCGGTGTTTCAGCTCCCCGCATCTACCGCAAATAGCAACTCTGTAGTTCATGGCTATCAAGATGGGCTTTCCTTGCATCTCGGGTCAGGCACTCTGTTGAGGTTGCTCAGGCTCAGTCAGTTGTGCTTCCGGGGAGTCCAGAGGGTCTTCCTGGAGCTCTTGGCCAGTTTAAAAGCAACACAAACAATATGGTTTTCCTCTCTCTGGCTGTTTGGTTCCATCAGCAACTGCAGTGGAAATTCAACAAGCTTTGAGAGGATGTCCAGGGGGCTTACTTTGGAGTTGATTGGTCCCACCAACACAACGGGAGAAGTCGTCTTTCCAGGGCTTCTCTGTCAATACGAATTTGGAGCTTCAGCACAGCAGCAGGGCTTCACCGGGCAAACCAACGGTCCAGGAGTTGCAGAGGGTGTCTTGTCCAAGTTCTTCTTTGGATTCCTTTGTCCAGTGGTTGACTCTGCCTTCCAAGCCAAAAATCCTCACCTTTTATGCAGGTTTCTCCCATTCATTCCAGCCTATCTGTCAGTCACCCAGCAGGGTGGCTGTCCTTGCTGGACAGCCAGCCAACCAATCACCTAAGAGTGCTTTCCTGTCTCCTAGGAGACTAAGCACAGGGAGTTTCGGGCACCTCCCTCACTTCCTGCCCCCGCCAGATACCCTGGAGCCAGAGGTGGGCTTCACTCGTGAATACTGCCAAATACAAAACAAACTAAGGGACCAAACCTGGTTTGGCGTGCAGAGTAAATCTCAAGAAAAACCTTTCCACAAAGAAATGGCACAAAAAAAAGACCGGGGCCATTTTGACAAAAATGGCACCGTTGGGTGGTTTACCATGGCTACGAACGCAGCCCGCAGTAAAAGCACACCACGGTAGTTAAAAGTAAACCACTGCTACCAGCCATTCATCAAAGAAAAGGTAACATAAAATTGTTACATGAGAAGCTAGACAAAGGGGATACTAAGTAACCCCTCCAGCACTCTATTGTAAGATAGTGTGTCCTGGGTCTAGAAAGTTACAAATGTAAGTAAAGTCAATTTCACTTTACTGCTCTTGGAAAGAGTAGTTTATCCAAGAGAAGTTAGGTAAACCTTTGGGAAATCTGAAAGACTTCCCTATGCCACTGCAATGAAGGTTCTGTGTGACACAATGTAAAAGATTATGCCTATGGAGTTTGTCAGACTCCACAACCAAAAGAAACACAGTGATCAAAATCACATTAAAAGACATGAGAGAGTGGCAAAATGGGTCTTACTCTCTACAGGTTAAAAATTCAAGTCCTCAAAACCCAACAAAGTTGCTGGGGGTCTCTAAGGTAGAGAGAAATTGGTACATTTCTGAGAATTCTCCATAACATTTCTCTGTGAAAGATCGTGAGCTGAAGAATCTGGGTTAGACTCTCGTAACTTGGACTAATGTCCGGCAGAGGGAATCCCAGGAAACCCCTTATTTTTTGCACACATTTGTATGCCACACATAACGGAAGGAAATTACAGAGGAGACTAAGAATACTGGATGTATGGAAGATGTTTGAGGAAGAGGAGCAGATCAAAAAAGAAGGTAAAAGGAGAAGAGCCGATGAAGGGCATGTACAGCACACAGCGCCTCCTCCACCTCAACCATGCACTCTTTATTTGTGATGATCACAAGCTGGGACACTGGTGGTGCTAGTACTCAGGCTCCCTATTCAACCCTCTGCACCCATGGTAACCCTACGTGTGGCTTTGGGAAAGGCTGGACTGAACTGTTGCATCATTGGCTCTCACACTGGCAGTCTAGCTGCCACCAACAAGAAACTTCTCAACACATCAAGGGAAGCAAGAGTCCACCTACATGGCCGCCACATTTGATCCACTTCCTGATACCCAAGATGGCCGCCAATAGGCCCGCTCCAGTGCCACAGGGAGGCACCCATTATTAAAGCCACACCCTGCAGGTTCGCTTTGCGTTACTTCTTTAGCCGCAACGTAACGCTTGCTGGTTTTTTTTCACCGGCTCCCGCAGCAGTTCTCCATTTTTAGGCACAATCCAGACGCTTGGCACAAGGCCCACTGGACTAATACTCACAAGAAGGAAAGACAATTGTACAAACTCTCACTTCCAGGTGGAGAAGCCAACATAAGGACTTAAGACGGAGAGGAAGGATCCTCGGCAGCAGAAGAGTGTTACTACATGCATCTGGTGTGCCGCAGCCAGTTTGGGCAAGCAAGGAACCAGTAAAGTAACTGGCCATGGGTGTATCCACAACCCCAATCCCAGAAGGCGTTTCACAACAGTTGAGCGCAGCCTTTCCCAAGGAGGTCTTTAGGGAAGTAGGATGGAGGCAAAGGAGCATAAGTGACACTTGTGCTTTGATTTTAGGTGTTCAGTCTGAGCCAACTAAGGGTACCAGTCTTCCTTTGGGTTTTTCCATCAATGTCCATCAACATTCCCACTCATTCTTCCCCAAACCCCTGGTGTATTGGTTTTTTACTTTTATTTTTTATTTTATATGGTTTATTACAAACCTTTAAAATATGATTACATCATCAAATCCACTGAACATAACATAAAAATGTTCATTCAGCAACGTGTTACATTTTTGCTCAACAGTTTTTTCGGCCATTTACTTAGGCAGTTTCCTTTTCAAAGCGATTTAATTTAATTTCCACAATGTCTATAAAAAAGGTAAGGGCAAATGTTAGTTTCCAATCTGTCTCATCAAACAAGATTTGCCACCAATCATCAGCATTTAAAAATGGTCTTTTTGTGATCAAGTCTCCGAGACAGCTTGTTCGTTCCCTTGTAAGGGCTGTGCATAATAAACTAAGATGTTTTAAAGTCTCCTCACATAGCCCGCAGAATCTGCAGATCTTTGTCATGTTTTTATTTTTCTGCCATAAGCTTTTTCGCTCTTGTGTCTTAAATAGATTCAGTTTGAATTTAAAGTACAAATCACATTGCTGAGCCTCTGGAAATAATTTTAGATAGTTTGGAATTTCGTTGTATGCTCGTTTTTCATGTGGTACATTTTCCATCAATTTGTGAGTTCTTCTTTTATCTTCTGTTACGATCCAGTTGCTTCTCCATAGATATTTTTTCACCAAGTTTGGGTTAGTGTGTAAGGTTTCGGTGTCAGTATCAAGATTCTTTAAAATCATCTTGCAGCTCTCCACCCATGATGTTAGCACGTTTTGTTCCTTGGAGTTTTCAATGTTTTTTAAGATCTCAAATTGAATAGGAGTGTTTATGTTGTTTATTTTGGAATAGAGATTTAGCATGTTCTAACAGATTCTGGCATGAATTGATATTAGACCGAGTTCATATCTGATGCATGCCGTCGGAGTTCCTTGGGGTAAATGTAGGACCTTAGTCCAAAAGGTAGTTTCAAGGGAACTCCACAGCTCCCATGGGGCACCAAATGCACATTCTGCTCCATATATGAGTGCTGGAACTACTGCTTTTTGTTTGTAAAACGCCAAGGCTGGGAGGAGTGAGTATTGTCCATATTTTTTATGGATGATACATGCTTGATTTGCCAATTGTTGGAATTTAGAATTAACACTAGCAACCCAAGGTGTGTCATTAATGCTTGAATTGATGATCATTCCTAAGTATCTTGTTGATGGTGTGTTTTGAAGGAACGTCTTTTCTAATGACCAGCGGAATTTACTTACTCTGCCTTTGTTTCTGCCTCTAAGATTTTCTAGCATGAGAATTTCAGACTTTATCGTGTTGATGGTAAGTCCATTAGTTTGAACATATCTCTCTAGGGCATTTTGTTTTCGTTGCAGTCCTATAGGAGTAAGCTCTAATAAAATTAGATAACCGCATAGAGGAGACGGTTTATTTGCTGACCATTTTTTTTTGGTGGAAATGACTGGATCTGATCAAGAGTGACATCTATATCAGAAAGAAATAAATTGAAAATTATGGATGCCAATGGACACCCCTGATTAACTCCACAGTAGGTAGGTATGGCATCCGATAATTTACCAGCTCTGTCCAGTCTAATCTGTATATTAGTTTCAGTGTGCAATTCGCGTATTGCCAATAGAAGACTTATGGGACATTTCCAAGCGTGTAATTTGGCCCATACCTTTTCTCGAGGAATGCTATCAAAAGCATGAGCAAAATCTATGACAGCGATGTATATTTTTTCGCCCGATCTTATCATTTCCATTTTTAGAATGTTTACAATTAGCAGATTCAAGGCACACCCGACTCCTTTCACGAATCCTGTCTGTCTTGGGTCCAGTTGGTTTGTAGTGTGGATCCATTGATTTAATTTGTGTGTTAGCATTGTTGCATATACCTTTCCCAAGACATCTAAAAGTGCTATTGGGCGGTAGTCCTTCGGATTGCTTCTATCTCCCTTTTTGAAGATAGGGACTACAATAGCACTTTTCCAGGATTTCGGGGTACAGCGTGAAGTCGCAATTTTATGGAAGAGTACATGACAGAAGCTGGCCCATTCATCGGGATTCTGTTTTAATATGTGATTGCTCAGCCCATCTGGGCCCGGAGCTCTTGAGAGATTTAGATTTTTAATTATTGTTAGAATCTCATCTTGATCAAAGGTTAAGTCCCACGATGTTACGGGTGCGAATTTTAGCTCTTTTGCATTTTCTTTTTTACTATATACATTTGTATAGTGAGTTATCCAGTCTTTTTCTTTTACTGCATTTGTCATAATTGCTTGTTGCGAGGTACCATGTTGGTTAATGGCACTCCAGATGTCTCGGGTGTTTGTTTTATCGAGCTTTAATAACATCATTTCGGCATCGCGTTGCTTCACGATCGACTTATGCGACTTTAACCAATTTTGTACTTTTGCATAATGTGTTTTTTTTTGCTTTGTTTTTCTGGAATATTCGTTATTTGTATAGCTCGTATTTGAGATCTCATTTTACGTTTTTGTTTTAGAATTTCTAGATCAAATGTATGTTTTGGTACAAAGCCTGGTCTTTTTAGGCCATGATTTTTTTCCTTGAATTGAGCGAGAATATGATCATATTCCAGTACATCTTTTTCATATTTAAACATAGCTGTAATGTCTTTAACATCCAAGTCCTCAAGTTTCAGACGAAGTCTTGTCAAATCAATGACAACATCATGTTTCCAGTAAGCTTGGGATTCTGAAGTTATATTAGCCAGAGTTATTTCCAACAAGTTGTGGTTGCTTTCTTGTTTTTCGTGGATTTGCATGGTCTTTATTCTCCAGTGCAAAGTCTCAGATACAAAGAAGTAATCTACAATGGATTTCTGATTGTCTCTTCTCCAGGTCATGTTAGCTGGAATATCCCCTGGCGTGTTTCCATTTAGCATATGCATCTTTCGTGCTTCCATCTCTATACACCATTGCTTAGCTGTGGTAGACTCGCTCATGTACGCTGATGTGTTATCTTCTATGCACTTGATGTTTAAGCCACCACAGAGTATAATGTTAGACGCATCAACTTGCTCATTGATTTCTTCGAGCAATTGCGTTATCATGTCATTAAAGCACGTTGGCTTCATTGTTTTATGTTGCCAGTAGATGTTAATAAGATGGATTGAATCTGTAGCACTTTGATCTTCATCTTGTTTGGACATATGGATCACTTGTATGTACGCATTTACATTTATAGCTTCAATTATCTTGTATCCTAGCTCTTTCTTGACCAGCGTAATTAAGCCAGCCATCGGTCTTCCTTTCTCGTTTTTAATGGCTGGGTTAAAACAGATATCATATGCGTCAGAGATTGGAGGATCGCTCATCCAGGTTTCCTGGAGACATATTATGTCTAGGCCTTTCATCCACTCCTGTTGGAAAAGATGTTTGTATCCTTGTGTGTATTGGTTTTCACGCCGCACGGTTTTGGGTGGCAAGTGGTGTCGAACTCGCAAAGGAGAGTCCAGGCGTTTCCACAGAGTATCACCAGGTGAGCGTTACAGAGCGCAAAGCCCACAATTGTACACTCTGTCCGAGCATCATAGGTTCTTCCGAGGTCGAACAGTTAGCAGCACTCCTGCAGGAGCTAAGATCTGAGGTTCATGCAGCCTCTTCAGAAACCAATGCCCTTAGACTGGAGTTAGAGGTCAAAAGGGATAGCACAGAGGAACTTGCCAGACAGCTCCTACAATTACAAGCAGGGTGCATCCCCTTACCAGAGCTGGCACCTTCAGCCACCCAACCAGTCCCAGTTAAAATCATGGTCCCTGTCTCGGTTCCCTTAGCCCCACCAGAATGATTCACTGGAGAACTCTATATGTTTCCTGTATTTATGAATCAATGCCGGCTTCACTTCCTGTGTAGGCCAGGGGCCTTTCCTGATGACCAGACAAAGGTCACTTTTGCTCTCTCTTACTTAGGGGGTCACACTGCCAAATTGTCAGTTCTGTAAGTGAATCGAGAAAACCCAATACTGCCTAACCTCCCAGGCTGGAGCCAGAGAAACTCTTTGCTTGGAAACCCCAAGGACAGGCTCTCGACAACAAACTCTTGTCTCTGCAGCATGGCACCCAAGACCTCCTTGCCTACATAGCCATGTTCAACAGGCTAGTAGCCAGGAAAAACTGCCAGGAAGACAAACCGATCACATTCTTTCACATAGGGCTCCAAAGGGAACTCAAGGATGTGCTTGCCCAGGTAATGGCAAGATGGGTGTTCTGAATACATAGATATTCGTCAACTGGACCATCGCCTACAGGACCAGAGTGCAGACAGTTCTCACTCTGAAGGGCACCTGCTGTATATCTGCCCAAAAGTGTCTCCGCTCCGCCACACAGAAGCCCAGAACCTATGCAGTTGGGTGGCGTGCGAGGTCCACTGACCAGGGTAGAAAGAGGGAAGCGGAGGCAACAACAGTTGTGCCTGTATTGTGGCAAGTCAGGTAACTTCTTGCAGGACTGGCCAGTCAAGCCACCCAGGAAGACTGTGGGAGTGGTTGAAACAGTAAACATCAAGCAATGGCCTTTGGAAAACTACATGGCCCGACAAGAGTAGAAGCTCACTTGTCGAGCACGGAAAAGGCACCCTAGGCCTATCATTTTGTTGTTCATGTAGTGCTCATTTGTCATCCTCAACCACAAAGGATGCACACTTCTGAAGCATATGTGGACTGTGGAGCTGTGGGCAATTACATAGATCACACCCTGGCCTGTCGGATTGGAATTGCAGCACAGCTAAAACCAGTAGTGGAGAACGTTACATCCATGGACAGCTCCCAGTTAACCTCAGGCCCAGTGACCCAGTGCACAGAGGTAGTTGTGCTTCTCTGCCAGCATGGGCATTGGAAGAAAATCACCTTTGACCTCATCAGCACCCAGCAGTTCCAGATTTTCCTGGGGATGCCCTGGCTTGAGTCCCACTATCCCAGCATAGATTGGCGAGCAAGAAACCTGACGCTCTAAAACAATTGCGGACACATGCGCTACCTTTGGGGATCGTCTGATATTCCATGAGTTCAATGGCATCAGTGGTTACCGAAAGCCCTAGCCAGATTTTGGGCATTATGGGAGTTCTGCCATCCAAGTACAATGACTACCAGGATGTATTCCATAAAAAACAAGCAAATACACTACCCCCACACAGGCCCTACGACTGCCATATTGATCTTGTTCCAGGCTTGCAGGTGCCATGCAGCCGTATTTATGCTTTAACGGAACAGGAAAACACCCACCTCCGTGCATACCTAGACCAGTATCTGGTGAACGGCTTTATATACCCGTCCAAGTCCCCAGTGGCATTACCCCTCCTCTTTGTTCCCAAGAAGCAGGGGGACCTGCGCACCTGTTTCGATTACAGGGCCCTGAATCAAATCACGGTAAAGAACAGATATCTGCTACCCCTGATACCAGTGCTTTTGGATTAGGTAAAAGATGCCAACATTTAAACCGAACTCGGCCTCACAGGGGCTTACCATCCGGTGCAAGGTAAGACCGGAGACAAGTGGAAAACCAATTTCCGTACCAAATTCAGGTTATACGAGTACCAAGTGATGCCCTTCGTCTTGTGCAACATCCCAGCGGCATTCCAGTTCTTCATGTACAACTTTTGTGAGAACTCCTGGATGTTTATGCAATAGTGTACATAGGGCCTCATTACACGGAAGGCGGTAATGGTTAACGGGCACCGTTAATGGTAACGTTGGCCGTTAACCATTACCGCCTTACTACGAGGTCCCTTAGCGGGTTGGTGTTTTAACGCCTGCTTTTTGCAGGCGTTAAAAACCAACCCGCTAAGGGACCTCGGAGCTAATTACGGCACCGCAAAATTGCGGTGCCGTAATTAGCGCCTTCCCCATTCCCATAGAGCCCTATGGGGCAGAAATGGGAATGGGGAAGGGCAATGGCGGAAGGGGGATTTACCGCCCCACCAACCTTGGAATGGGGCGGTAAATCCCCTTTCCGCCAAGGCGGTGCCGGTAATTTACCGGCATGGTCCAGGGTGCTAATAGCACCCTGGACCACCGCCTTCCGTGTAATGAGGCCCATAGACTTCAACTTAATCTACTCCAACACACCAGCAGAACAGGTAAGCCATTTGAAAACCATGCTCGAGAAGTTGCGTCAACACCATCTATCAACAAAACTGGAAAAATGTGCTTCTGTGTCTCGGAGGTAGAGTTTTTGGGGTTCATACTAACACCTCAGGGGGTTCGAATGGACAACCATAAGGTTAAAGCGATTGTCCTATGGCCCTCACCAATGTCCTTAAAAACAGCCCAAAGTTTCTTAGGATTTTGTACATTTCTACCACCACTTCATTCCTGACTTCTCACATCTGGCGCACCCCATTACCACTTTGGTCTGCAAAAATAAGGCCTTTGTCTGGATTCTGGAAGCTGAACAAGCCTTCCTTGCTTTAAAGCATCATTTTACTACAGCACCAATGCTACAACACCCACAACCAGACCTCCCCTAT
Source organism: Ambystoma mexicanum (assembly GCF_040938575.1). NCBI lineage: Eukaryota > Metazoa > Chordata > Amphibia > Caudata > Ambystomatidae > Ambystoma > Ambystoma mexicanum. The sequence continues at coordinate 624,048,588 of NC_090934.1, forward strand.
GAAGTAGAGACTGACACTTCTAATGTGGCCATGCGTGCAGTGCTGTCACTACAAAATCCTACCACCATGCACATCCATCCAGTGGCATTTTGGTCTAGAAGGTTCTCCTTGCTTGTGGAATTACACTATGCCATCACTGAAAAGGAATGACTGCAATAAAGGTCGCCTTCAAGGAGTTGCAACACCATCTTTTGAGAGAAAGAGAGCCCATCACTGTGATTACTGACCACCGAAACCTGCAGTACCTGCGAACGGCCAAAGCTCAATCATCAAGACAGCTAAGGAGGGCTCTTTTTTCGCTGAATATTATTTGTCATTACGTACTGATCCAGAGTGCAAAATGGAAAGGCAGATGCGCTATCCAGGGTAAGTTGCAGTGAAGATGGCGATAGCACTTATGCACTCCCAGATCTAGTAGCAATCATCCCCAAGAATAAATGACTAGGTGCCTCTAAAACAATGCCTACAATTCTGGAACAATTGCATGAGGCTGTCAAGAAGACAACCACACCAAAAGAGTTACAAACCTGGGCAGCAATGAACCCACAACAAGAGGTTCAGGGGTGGCATCCATGCCATCATGGTCACCTTTATCTACCTAATGCCACGTTGCATTCAGTAATACTGGACAGTTAGCACAACTCGTTGCTGGAAGGCCACCCAGGAATCATGAAGAACCTTTCAAAGGTATAACAGAATGATTGGTGGCCCACATGGCAGAAAGATGCAATACACTATGTCCAGACTTGTGACATATGCGCACAACACAAAACACTGAAGAAGAAACCACAAGGCCTGCTCCAACCACTAACAGTACCATCAACCCCATGGCACACAGTGTCAGTGGACTTCATCACAGACTTACCTCAATGTAACGGCTTTAACACCATATTGGTAGTAGTAGACCTCCTGTCAAAGATGTCCCATTTCATAGCACTCAGAGGACTCCCCAATACAATCAGCATAGCGTAAACATTTGTAAAACAAATAGTCAAGTTACAAGGATTCCCCTTTAGTAATCTCAGACCGGGGGAGCCAGTTCATGTCACAGTTCTGGAAGAAATGTAGTACCATCACACAAATAGAGATATGCCTGTGAACCAGCCACCACCCTCAGACAGATGGGCAAACTGAGAGAACCAATCAAACCCTTGAGCTGTATTTATGCTGCATACTCCTTCACTCTGATAAGAACTGGGTTGATCTCCTATCGGTGGTGGAATATGCGTACAATAATACCATACACTAGTCCACTGGTTTTACCCTGTTTCTCCTACTACATGGTAGTAATCAATGAACGTCAACTTATGATCCATGCTGGGACTTTGGAAATGCCAGCAGTCATGACATTACATTAAACTATCAGTCACACCTTAAAGAGTGCCAAACTGCAATTACAAACGGCGATAGACATCCAGAAGAAATTCACAGACAAAAAGAGGAGGGAGGCTCCCAGATACCAGATGGGTGACAAAGTATGGTTAGCCACCAAATACATCCAGCTGAAGGGACCCAAGAAGTTCAATCCAATGTACATAGTCCACTATGTGATTACAACACTCATCAGTCTGGTAGCAGTATGGTTAGCCTTACCACTGCCCTTACAAATCCACCCAGTATTCCACATTTCGTTGTTCAAGCCAGTACAGCCAGGCACCCGCAGTTCTTTGCTACCAACACCTCCTATACAGGCCGAAGGTGACACACCTGAATATGGGGTGCATGATATCCTTGACTCTAAGCGAGTATGACATACCCTGTGTTACCTAGTAGATTGGAAAGGATATGGGGCTTTAGATATGATCTGGGAGCCGGCCACAATGTGAATTCACCTCTGTTGATCACCAAATTCCATCAAAACCACTCAATTAAGCCAAAACCCAGTAGAAACCCCCTAGTTGGGGCCTTGGTGGGGGGTGCTGTCATGATCACAAGCAGGTATGCTGGTGGTACGAGTACTCCGGCTCCCTAGTCCACCTTCTGCACCAATGGTAACTCTGCTTGTGGCATTGGGAAAGGCTGGACTGCACTTATGTATTGTTGGCTCTCACACTGCCAGTCAAGCTGCAAGCAGCTTCTCAAAACTTCAAGGGAAGCGAGACTCCTACCAACATGGCTGCCGCATTTGCTCTACTTCCTGATCACAAAGATGGCCGCCAAAAGGCCCATGGCCAAGGAAGGCTCATCCCACTCCAGTGCCACAGGGAGGCGCCCACTATTTAAGCTACACCCTGCCTGGCAGCCACGCTTCACATTAGTTCTGCAGCTGCAGCATAGCACTCGCCGTTTCTGTTCACGAGCTCCTGCAGCAGTCATCCACATACTCAGCTCCCTGGCTCCGTCAGCTCCGGAAAGCAGCAACCTGGAAAGGAAAAGAACAGAAAGACACATAAGCATAAACAAAGGACAGCTTTTGCTTACTGCATACCACCTGCAGCAGTCCTAAGGTCAGTTCTCTGTTCTGGGCACATTCCTTAAAGGTAGAAGGGATAAGACAGTAAGAAGCCAACAATAGAAGAAAGGCATTTCCAGACTACCATTAAGTACAGCTCATCATCCGCAGCAGTCCTGAAGCCAGTTCTCCATTTTTGGGCACAATCCGGACTCTTGGCAGAAGGCCCACTGGACTAATACTCACAAGAAGGAAAGACAATTGAACAAACTCTCACTTCCAAGGGGTGAAGCCAACATAAAGACTTAAGACGCAGAATAAGGATCTTCAGCAGTACAAGAGCATCACTACATGCATCTGGCGTGTAACAGCCGGCTAGGGCAAGCAAGGAACCAGAGAAGTAACTGGACATGGGGGCATCCACAACCACAAAGCTATAAGGCATTACACAACAGGTGAGCCCAGCCTTTCCCGGGGAGGTGTAGAGGTGGAGCCAGGTACTCCCACTCAAAGCTCCCATGCTGCCGATATGCTGGGAACCAAGTGTGCAACACATGCAGAACCTGTAAGAAGGCCTATACCGTAAAGAATCATGGAAATAAGGTACCCACTAAGGAAACCATATATGCACTCACGACAATATGATGGCCATTTGAATGAAATCCCGGAATAAGTATGAAAATGCACAAGAAAGGAGATTGGTGAGTCATGTAAAGCAGAACTGACGCATCCAGAACAGAGACAAGAGGCTGAAGAATGTAAACATTCTATAAGATCTGAAGACGAAGTGATGAAGCTGAACAACATTTCAAGCTCAAGATGAAGATGCTCCTGCTACAGAAACGATGAAGAAAATGCAAAGTCATTTTACAATTGTACAGATGCAGTAAACGCAAGTAGGGAAAAGTATTCTTAAGGATTGCTAAGTTGTGAATACATTGCGGTGATGCGCCAACGTATATGCATAGGAATGTATAGACTATGGATGTTCCACAACACACTTTAGAAGAGTCTGGACCCTTAAATAGAAAGGCTTTTCAGTGTGGCGCAGTTGGAAAATGACTTAATGATGGAGGTGAATTCAAGAAAGGCTTGGCGGGCCCAGCACCAGGAAGTCAAAGCCACTGTGAGCCTGGATGTTCATGCAGTGTTACAAAACGTGTGAAATGAACCCACTCCTGTCTGAGGTGAGGAGCAAGAACATTAAAGACGTCAGAGGTTCATCATTTAATAGTATTTTAAATACAGAAAAGCTCTGAAACATGGTCTCCAGTCACATGGTCAGATGAAAATAGATAATGAGTTCAGCTGTATCAAAACCAAGGGATAACGTATGCCTATACTGCCTTTCATTCTCAGGCACAGAGAACATTTCCAAGGCCAAAGTTCAAAGGCTAATTGACTGGCAGACAGCAAGAGTGATGATAGATGGCAGACTAATTAGGTGGAAAGCTATGGTCATGACCAGCCCACCAGCACCTGGAAGCCAGCCTGTGTGCTGCTAGCGTGTGGGGAATATTACAGAGGGGTACAAGGGTGCCAACCAATTATAGAGGGCAACGTAATAGAGAGCCCTATAGTTCATGTAACCAATAGGACGTAGTGTATTTGATGATGTTCATAATTACTTGCACTAGAGGAGGGGTTAGTTGCCCCACCTGATGTTAAGACCCAATCACTTTCCCTGACAAGAATGGAACATATACCTAGATGTTCCCTTTAAGCCTATCACTTTCCCAAGTAGGTATTTTTAGTTTGACATGTGAACTGACGTCAATGACAAGGAGGTTTTGCTATATAAACTGCATTTTTTATGAAACTCATTACGTGAGAAGATCGAGCGGATGTTCGTTGATGTTCGTTATACTCCCTGTTTTAGATAATTGAAAATAAAAGAGACGTACTTTGCCAACTTCCTGAGTCAGTCTGATTATTGATGTTTGAGTATATTCTGTATCCCCATCCATCTCAAAGTATTGCTACCCCATCTTAAAGGGCCTAGTGTTGGGTACAAAGGTTCACGTGGTAGCAGAGAGAAGATGGTTAAAGACCCATTGACCAAGTAGGCTTTTAAGGGTTTCAAATTATCGAATGTCCTCCGCCATTTAGCTGGAGGATTGTGAGGCTCCCTGTAGATAGTGGCCATTGGTAAAAACTTGGAAGTCACTAAAGAGATAGGTGGGATGGGTCCCTCTTTCACAGAATCCTCCCCCCCCCCCTGATTTCTACAGGCAGCTGAGCGGACCGAAGGCTGAAGCGGCTGGTTGAGGAGGAGGCAATCTCGAGGGTCAGAAGCTGAACATGCAAAGTGGAGAATAGCAATCGCCACATCCTGTCATTTCAAGTCTTCATAGATGGTCCAACACAGTTTCAATAAGCACTGCACGGCTAGTTTGTGAGGTGTTGATAGCACTAAACTCCTCTAATGTAGCCTCTGAGGCAAGATTGGCTGAGTCGAACACCAGATTTGGGCTGGCTGAGAGACTAGGCATCCAAGCAGATGGAAGCAAGTGTGGTGCACTTAAGGTGTGGGCAGGTTCAAGGGGAGCGGTTACCTCCAAATTCACCTCCAACCCCACTACTTGCCCCTCCATGTGCACCTTAGCTGCTTGACTTTTCTCCCCACTTGACTCCATTTTCTGTTACTGAGATACCCAGTTGATCACCATTAGATACCAATCCCCTATCTTGTTCTCCTGTTGATGGTACAGCACGATTCTGCAAATCATAGCATAACTGGAGCAGGCAATCGTTGTCTAAGTCCAATGGTAGGTAGCTATGTTCCCCCTCTGGTTGATGTGTGCTTAGTTCTGTATTTGCTAGGGCAGGCCCGCCTTCAGGGAAAGAATGCATCAAGAGGACCCTTTTGCAATAGCTGCGGAGCCTTGGTATTTGTCTCATGGACTCCCTTGTTGCTGGTATTCAAAGGATTTCCTGGGTCGGCTGTTTGTTGTTTAGATGAGCGGAGGCCATAGGGTTTTTTTCCATGTGCACCTGCCGTTTTACTACGGCTAAAGGCTTTGCCAGGCATTATAAAATCACATACTGCTGTTACTCAATTCAACACCCTGCCGTGCGATTTCCAGCAAGCAGCACAGGGAGCAGTCCACACATAAGGGGCCCCGGCGATACAGCAGAGGGCTATGGCAGTAAACTACTGTCACACTCCCGCAGGCTGATCACCCTCCCATGCCGCTTTGCAAATGCCGGCAGCAGAAATGAATAGAAAATCACACCGTGGAACAAATGAGGAGGCAAAGTCACCAATTTAAAACGTAAATGCTCCAAAAGTCAAAGTCACTTTGGATCTAAGATAATGTACCTGATTGTGAATGGCAGGCAAGTCCCACAGTCCAACAGGGAACATGGAGAACACACTGTGCACACTGCGTGCTCCACAAAGTGAGGGGAATTTGAGTCCAACCCTCTCCAGAGGGATTAGTAAAACCCAACAATTGACTGCAGGCTGCTGCAAAAACAAATGTTCTCCCAGCACGAACACAGAGAACACACTGTGTACACCCATATTTATATACATCATCTGCTTTAAGATGGCAGGAACATCCATCCACATAAACTATGGACATCTCCTGACAGGTGTTTTCATCATACACCTAATGAGGAGTAGCTAGACATTAATCCATATTATTAGTTACTTTTAATGCCTCATCTTCTAAAGAGTTATCTTGGACAAGGTCATACAGATCAGTTAATCCTTGAGCCATCTGTCGCCTTTCATTCTGACCATATTTAATGTCTATAGCGTAAACATGCATTGAATTAATCCAGGAAGAAAACTTCGAGCTAGAGACATTCTGAGTCCGTATTCTGTCACTCTGTAGATACTGTAGATGCTGGTGGGAACTCCCATTTGTAATATGTTTCAATAAATCAACAGGATGTTGATTTTTGAAGCCCCTACTGTTGCCAGGAGTAATTTTCCATGTTTGATGAACTAGATCTTAACATATGATAATGTTTTACTTGGTTATATGTACCCTTATTGACTTGGTCATGCTTTTGATATAAGAACACAGATAAACAAGTGTTGGAAAATCCTGTTTCCAAGAAAATTGAGAGTAGCCACGCTCCCACTTCACCCCTGACATTATAGGGGGGTCCATTTGTTGCTTACATTGTGCAGTTGCTCCCTATATTTATTCAGACTGGCCTGATTAGTTTTGAATGCTCTTGTTTAGGAGGCCTGTATGTCTTGTGTGCTTTGTAACTGCTTCTGCAAAAAATATTTTTTCTTTCTGACAATCATGTTTTTATTCCACTAACTCTTGGTTTATGGACTGCCAACTAGATAACTATTTCTTCATGATTTCAATCCCCAACACTGATTTATCAAGATACTTCCTTTGTTTTTCTAACTTTTCTCTCAAAGTCATAATTTAGTCTATTGTTTTCAGTAGCTCTCACAGTGATACCTTACTCTGGTCACCTTGTGCATGTGTGTGTGTGTGTGTTTGTGTGAATTGTAAGATGATTTGATGTCTTTTTCTTTAGCAATCTGTGCCTATTGCTGTTGAATGTTCTTTTATATCCTGGTGTAACCGGTCAAAATCAGCTAGCAAATGTTCATTATTTATGATGACCATTACATATGTCCCCTTAGTCTCCTTGAGTTATGTTTGTATATTCATAATGTCATCTAATAATATATTAACATAATAAATGTGATCATTTAATGCATGTTTTTACTTGCATGTCTCTGTAAACACTGATCTTTAATGTCATTAGTGTTTGAAATGCCTCTCTCTAAGTATTGTTCAGCTCCGCTGTACACTTTCAGTTAATCTTTTATGGCCCCAAAGGGAGTCTGTTTCTTTTGTTATAATATCTGAATGTCATTTAAGGATTCATTTCCCTGTTTCATTTCTTGCCCTGGCTGTTCACTAACTTGTTGCATGAGTCATTCTGTTGATGTCTTTTGAACCGTTTATGTAATTTGGTGCAAATAGTTTTCTAGCAGAATGTCTTCTGACTGAAATGTATTTTCAAAAGCCACATCTAATTCGACCCTGACAGCATTTGACAGCATGGCTAGGTTGTATATTTGAGCACAAATATGAATCAATATATGTATATGCGTACATGTATTAATCATGAATCTGTAATCAAATAAACAGTCTGCCGAAATTATTATTTTCCCTTCAAAATACAATATTTAATCAAAATACAAATCCACAAAGTGCAGCTCAGTATTACCAGTCAATTATTTGACTAACATTCCTAAATCAACCTCTATGGTTAAATGAGACTAGGCAGAAAGGACCATCCAGTTCGACACAGTTACACAATATCACAGACATATGTTTTCTTGCCCACAATTTGTGTTACTCAATGTATGTGAGTGTTGGCATTAGTGATGCCACCTCCCTTGCATCCTGGGCAGGCCCACACATATCTGCTGCCCATTTAATTAATACTATTTGAATTCTGCTTCACCATCTGATTTTACACACCCTACACAATCCTACAACTCAGTTCTGGGACAAAAACCAAGCTGTACTTTGAGATAAAACTCAGTTTATTTAAACGAAAATCAAACCAAAGGTAATCCCTTAATTCTACATGAAATCACCAATGATAATCACAGGCAGTTTGTCAGCAACGGAAAATAAGTCAACCTGCCTGTAGAGTTTCAGTACTTTCCCATACATACGCATTTCCAAAATCAAATACATCTATTATTCTATATTACTATTTCTAAGCCTCAATATAGTGTTTGATTTTAGCATTGCTGTAAATCAGCCTATTAATTTCATAGAATGGACCTTTGTAATCACTCTACTTTGGTTGAAAGCCAACATTATTAAAACACGTTATTTTCTCCAACTTCATTGACAAGTATCCGTGTAAGAGAAAGATTACAAAAACATTGACATCAAAATAGATTGCATTTAGTAAGTATTCCCTTATTGGTATGGTATTGTATTTCACTGTATTTGTGTGGATGTAAATAAAATACAGCCCATAGTAGGATGCAATAAGAATGTTGAATTTAGGGAAGCTATGTTTTCAATTTAGAACCTACAGAAAATTGATTCTTGATTCTTGTACACAGCATAGGAATCTAGTGTTCTTGGTTTATAAAAGTGTAAAATGTATCCCAGCTTTCACTTCTCAGATTAAGTTTAAGAAATCCAGGATCCTCCCCATTACATGTAATGTGTTTTGAGCGAGGTTTGAAAGCCCATTAAAAATTGCAACATTTACTGGGCAATGTAAGTTACCCAGATACTCTCCCTTTCATCCCACTAGAGTGATGTGGGATTTTCCCATATGTCCCTTTTCAATTCACTATGGTCTTCATATATCTTAATTGATTGATATTTTATTTCTATCGCACTCTTACACAAGTGTTCACATATCTTAATTGATTAATCCACTGCCATGGTATGGAATATTGTGCACCAATTCATAGTCAAAATCTTTGATATCACCTGCAAAAACACTGGGTTGAATGTACCTTGCTATGGCTTAAAGAGAGTGTGCACTCTGCCCAGAAATGCTTTGAAGTTCTAGTTTAATATCAGTTCTCATGTAGCTTTAATATATTGAGAAAGTAGGGTACATTTGGCATCAACATTGCTACAGTTATTTTGAAATCAATCACATTTAGTTAAAGGACACTATTGTATGGCAAGTCCCTTTTGCATTAATAAAAGGAATCCAAAGAGCCAAAAAATGTGATGCAAGAGATATGAGAAAAACAAAAATATATTATAACTGCCATGGCAGGAAATATCTAACAGACATTCAAATTCTAGTACAGTGAATGCATGGTTATATTGTGGTTATAGAAAGCAAAAAGCAACAATGTGTTACAACTTTCTTCACAGCCATTGGCTGGTATGTGTTACAGTATACTGTTTCAATACATTACACAATTTCATTGAGCTATTTGTAACATGTGATAACAGTGACTTTGATGCTGGTTAGTGGTAAAACATGTAACTGTCAGATTTGGTTTTCTATTGGCTGTTTCAGGAGGTGTAGATATGGAGTGAGTAAGCATATAACTCTCGACCAAACATAATATGTGATGTGGCAGTGTGACAAAAACGTATAACATTTAAGTTCCTTCCTAAATGATCTAAGCGGTTGGCACCAGAAACTGTTCCATCATTATGAACTATGTACTTTTCAGTTCATTTTGTAACTCTCTTGGTAGACAGGCTACTTGCATGTCCTTCAATGTTCTCCTGATTGTGTTTGTCCAGACCCTGACCTCACGCACTGAGGTGTAACAGCTTACAAACTCTGCTCCTTTACAATGGCTCAGAATGTGTATGTACATGTGCAGTGTTCATTACCGTGAAATTATCTTTATTCACTATTATATTCAGGTGGAATGAGTTAGGTGTGAGCTGCCCTACTAATTCATCAGTTTCTAGGTAATTCTATAATATAGGCAAAGGTGCTTATGCAAGATGAGTCTGTCTGTATCACTGCTGTATTTATGTGGTGGAGCTATGTGCTACTCTCTATACCGTTTATTAACTCCTAAATGAGACTACACAGCATAAAATGGTGTTTTGTATAACTGATTCTTGAAAGAAGTGAGCTCTGTTGATGCAATGTATCCTACATGGGGCAGTGCGGTACTGTAAATGTTCTAGCTCCGGGATCATGTTCTCCATGTATTACTAGTCAGCTTCTTCGAACTCGTGACCTTCGTTAAGTTACGTTTGGTTGTTCTTGCGATGGACACAAGTTGTTATATTTTCGGGGACATGGCTATGGGAACTCAGCAAACCTTACATGGTCCGACCAATCTGGGTACAGTGTCTTGTCCTCAAACAACGGGGTCTAGCATAATTTTATGTTGCTCTTCTATAATCTTACTACTGCAAACTAAATCCTGGGAAAGTTTCCCCTCCTCTTGCTTTAGCCATTCATTGTGTGGCATTTGGCCTGTGACTGTGTGAATGTTGCAACTGGGAATGTGTGCCTTTCAGCAAGGATCCGACTGCTGCTTTCTGCTATGGTGTAATGGGGAGATTTGCATGCTTCCTGAATGGCTTTCTAAATCTCAAAGGCTTGTGTGTAGTGTATTCAGTTTATGTGAAATAATGGTGATCATGTATTCATCAATTTAAAAGCTCCTTATACATTTCTCTAATTGATGTTAAATGCAGCTGGGTATGGGTTGAGGTACATACCTATGTTTGTCTACAGGGGGTATTTTATGGCCTGGTTGAAGCACAGCTACTAGTGCTCTGTAAGCCTAAGCATGAAGCCTTTTGCTAAATGGGGCTGCTTTATTCGTCGCAGTGCAATTTTTCTCACAGTGACTTTAGCAGCTTATATTTTCATGCAGTGTCTGGCACGTTGATTAAATGTGCCCATATTATCATATTCGCCTATAATGTGCACTCTCTGCAGAAAATGGTACTTACAATTTATTTGAAATCAGTTTCCCTGTTGACTTCCACCCCAGTTCCCCAAGAGACTTACTGATAAAGTGTTCTCGAGGACATATATTTAATTGCATTTGGGATATGATACTCACTTTTGGACTTTTATTTCAAGGTACAGGACCGTTTGTATCCTCACTGCTCTCAGATAATTTCCCCCCAAATCATCTAGACCCATTGGTCTCTCTTGGAATTTGGTCTGCTTTAGGTAAAATCTAAAATCTGGTTTCCAATGTATATGGACACTTTAGGGAGTCGTCTCATACTAAGATGTTATCCCACTCCAGCACTCATCCATTTGACAGGAGTTGCCCTTATGCAAGCCTTAAGGATCCCAACACTCTCCACGCCTCTGCTTTTTTTTTCAAAAAGTCTCTAAATGTTCCGACATTGTGACATATGAAATCATGATTTGTGAATGACTGAATCTTCCCACTAGCTTGCTTAACAGGTTGACACCCCCAGAAGCAGACCCATTAATTTGATAGACACCTCACATTGTAGACATGTGATATGAAATGATATGATATGATATATGTTATGATAAGTAATTTATAATGCTCCTGCACAGAGGTGTTTCTAGGCACGACAATACAAGGGAGGGAAGACTGAGGGATGACAATACAAGCGATTTTACTAGGCCATGTGACATTCAGATTGTGCAAGTGCAACAGTGCTAAAAGTACAGGGGGGACTGAGAGAGGGAAGGTCCAGGGTGAGGGAGGGGAAGTGAGATCAGGGCAGCAATGTTCTGAGTAAGTACGTGCAAGAAGGCAGGGACTGTAGAGGTTACAGTTACAACCCCTATGTGCACGGTGGCCCCGGACCGTGTATGGCAGACTGATCATGGAGGAGCCTGGTACCCATTATGCTCAGAGGGTAGCCAGGCAACTAGTCAGTGTGGCAGACAGGTGGGTTAGCAGGGGAGGGAAGAGAGAGAAATCAGAGAAGAATAGGAAGTTCTTGAGCTGCTTCCGGAACTACAGGTGGTCAGGCTCAAGTTTGACAGGGGCAGGGAACCCATTCCAGAGGGAGGCACCTGCAGAAGAGAGAGATCTACACCCCACTGTCTGTCTAGTGAAGCATCTAACCCTCAGAGAGTTGGAAGTAGTTGAGCAAGGGGTCGAGAAGGAAGGTATTTTGGAAGAGAGAGTTGGATGTAGAGTGGGCTCCGGCCCCAGAAAGCCTTCTGGACGATGCAGAGGGTCTTGAACTTGATTCTTAAAGTCACTGGCGATATTTCAGTGCTGTAGAGATTCAGTCCCTGGGCTTCAATTCTGATATATTGAAGTCTGATTTTCTTAATTTCTATGTGTAATTCTATGTTTTAATTTAAGTGAAATGTCCACATTTTCGAGGTGATGGGCAGAACAAAACACCATGCCACTGTTGTAGTTTTCCTTGTGTGTATATGACATCGGTTTTTAATATGTTCTTTATAGATTGTACTCCATTTTGCATGTACATATACTCCCACAAAGTGTTATTCTGCATTTCACAGGCTCCATATTTCTTGTTTGTGGAATTTGGAGAAGTACACACATGTAGTAAAGAACTACACTTTTTGGTTTGTGGTTGTAGATAAAGTACACCATACATGAATACAACAGGACAACATTCCAGCAGCTTTGGTACAATTAAGTTGGTTTCTGTTTTTGTCGAATTTACTCTTATATGTCAAGTGGGAGCATGCTTCTGAAAGTTCAAAAAAGCTGTGACTCTCAGACTGGGGAAGTCTGCTCTTCCTTTGATAGCATGAGATAGCGGCTCTGAGAAACAGTCAAACTTGTAGCTCCTGCAATAGCAGTGAGTCACGCTGGTGGCTGGAGAGTGGTGGACGTTAGGTGTTAGGTACTGACACCAGGTAATTTAAGTAGTTATTAAATGTAGCAGGAAAAGCACTCTACAACAAGAGGGGAGTTCAGGGATTGCGGAAGGATGCCATATAATTCTCATTTTGGTTGGTGATTGGTTAACAAAGGAGAGAGAGGGATGCCTGAATACCAGGCATACATTTTATTTCGGATGGATCAGGGACAGGAGGGAGGTGGTGGAGAGTAAAATAGTGACTAATATGTTTGTTCCTCTTGGGTGCTCTGGAGGGTAGGCAATCACACAGTAGAAGTGGAGGTTGAGGCAAAACACCAGGTACTGTTTGTTGTTGTTTAGGGCAGGAATGATTTTGTATGCATGTATAGTCATCTCCTGTTTACTCCCTCATTCCCATGCAATGCTGGTAAATGGAAGCAGATCAGGAGGTAGGATAGGAACGCTGGGGTTGTGACAGAATGTCATCTGGTGAGGTTGTGAAATCCTTGGCCTTTTTTATTAAACATAAAATGATGTATGCAATTCTGTTTGTGAAAGGGAGGTCCATGCCAAAATTATAGTGTGAACATGTGGCTTTCTGAAACCAGGTTCCTGACATCTATAATGCCAGCTCTTCAGTGGGATGGGCAGTTTAAAATGTAACCTCTGCATTCCTGACAGTTGCTTGGACACAAAATCTGTGTACGCACAGATGTTATTTCTTCAGTCTTTCTGTGCCTCTGATCTAAATTCAAATGATTGTGCAATCTAGACAGTCTGGTGGCACATACATCTGTAGGGTGACATCTAGAATGATACAATTAAAAAGCCACAACAACTTGAAATCACACCAATGCCAGCTCTGTTAGTAGGTCCTAACTAAGGACTGTTGTATATTGGTGTTTAGGTGATTGCCTGCATAACTGCCCTGTGGAAAAGAGCTAGGCTGCTGCCACATTGATTCTCCTGCAGGAATGCTCATATCTTCACCCGGGGCATAGAAACATCCCCCGGGAGGTCTCTTGGAAACGGCACTGCACAGGCAGCACAGACATAACAAAGCCAACATTACACCAGAGTACTGATCACTGGAGTCCTTTTGAAGTTAGCTGGCATGGGTAAGGAGTGGGGTTAGAGGAGAGAGAGATGGCAGGTGGGCCTTGAGAAGGGTTCCATCACCTTGATTTCTATAAGGGTTATCTTCCTTTTCATGTCCTTTCCATTCTTGCAAGGATGGTTCTCTGGGTGTGGTGTCATAAGGAAAATGGCATTTGATACTACAGCGGGAGTTGGGTCACAATACAGCAGGCTTGCTTTGGGAAAATCCCTTGTGGCATTTTGCCTTTGACAGGAGAGGGGCACTCTAAAATTCTTTGGTTAATCTCAGGACTTGAACATGAACAAGAGCAATTCATCTAAACCTCTGTTGGGGATATCGTCTGTCCCAAGGTCCTCTGGCAGGATGCAGCGAAATCATCTAAGACAGAGGATAACTCTGTCCACAAACCATCCAGGGGAGTATTAGGGGTGACTGCTATTGGACCAACGTCTCTCTGTAGCTGCACTGTAACAAGGCCCCTGTCCTTGGAATTGAAGGAACCTCTATATGTGCCAGACAAGCTCCATGGAGCTGGAATCATGTTTGCCTGCCTCAAGCCGTCTTTGAGCTGCTTCAACCATCCTTGATGACCTTCGAGTAATCATAGGACCTGTGGTGTTCCTTTTGGCACTCCATGAGCCACAAACTGCTTAGTTGCTTCCTCAAGCAATTTCAAAATCGTTTTGCACCAGTGAAGATCACTGCCATCTCGACTCAAGTGCCGGCTCTGTGCTGTGGAAGCATCTGAGATGCCGCTTTCTGAGTATTTCCTCGGCACAACAGAACCTCATCTTGACCGTACTCGCCCCACTTGAAAGAATAGTTTCATGTAGTGACTCAACTCACTTTGAAGCTTTGTTTCTACCTGAAGCACCTGCAAACTCACACCGGTTGGGAACCATTGACTCAGATCATCTTTAGCACTAATTATATCCACACCAAGCCCCTTCTAAACACAGACTCTGCACAGATTTGCAGCTGAATTAATGCAACTAGCCTCATCTCAATGCCAGATCGGCAACAGAAAAGTGCATAGAAACTGGGATCGATGCTGTCAAGCACAGAAGAGAAAGAATTAAGGCAGTGTGAAGAAGCCCTGAATCCCTGGTCCACTTTATTGAGCAAAATGACTTTTAAACAACCTTTCTCTGCCCTTTTCCTACAAAACACCTTCTTAAACATTGATATTGTGCTATGTAAGTACCTGAACAAACCTGCTCGTCTACCCAGAGTTCAATTCCACAACAGATTGCATTTCTGAGTTTCTTTACAGAGGTGGGGTTTTGCTTGTGCTTTTAGTTAGGTATATACATTTGAACCGTTTAATTACAAATCTATATATTTATATAACCGTAATTGGACATTTTGATAATTTTGTAGTCTTTGTTCTATTTCTGCTTGCGTTGCTAATGTTTTCAGCTCACAACCCACTGGAATCTATCTGACCTTGGCTGCACTACCACGTAAGACAAAGGAGATATAACATTTGGGCTGCACCAGTTTCAACATTACGATTGGGAGAACTGCTAGTTTAGAAGTAGTGTGTGGCTGAATAGGTGGTTTAGCCACTACTTATTCCTGAACTCCTGCAAGCAATAGTCATTTCGCCACAGGGGGCCCGTATACAACATACAAGTAAAGATGAGTAGGTGTCAACTCTGAGTTATAGTCCAGCTGAGCTTCCGAGTGACAGCAAGGACAACTCAAGATTTGCACTCGTGGTCTATAGTGTGTCACTTATAACACCTCAGTGGAATGTAGCCCTCGAGCTACTCATCTATAATAATATCTGTTGTATGAGGGCAAGTTAGATGACAACGACGGCAGGCGTCAGCAATCTGCCAGACCAAACTCCTTGGTAGAGGGTTGTGAGAGAAGTGCAACAGTTATCGGGATTAGCTGCAAGTGGACATGTAGTCCATGTATTTGTCTTTGAAAAGAAAAGGATTTGGCTATATCACTTTTTTTTTTTTTACTTTGTCTCTTTGAATATATTTTCAGTAAAAAGAGTCATGAAGAGAGTTTGAGTAAATAGTCTTTGATTTATGAGTCCTCTACACGTGTCTCTCCAGACAGGTGTTCACCAGGAGGAATTAAAAGGACAGATTTTGTGTTTAGATACAATAATAGTTGAGCTTACTTTCAGTTTTCATTGTGAATCTGAGAGTTCTAGAATGTATCTGAAAGTAAGTCAAAAGAAAAAAACAAGTGGAAATAGAAAATGAGGGTAAAATAGAAATGTGATGGAGTGGAGTAACAATGATACATTTCAAACGTGTCTACGTAAAAAGTAGTTGGAAAATGATACATGCCAAGACTTACCCTTACTAGGAGTAAATCTGTAACCATAGCGACGATTCCCATACAAGGGTTTGGCATCAAATAATGGCGGCTAATCCTTCCTGTAGGCGAGGACTCCCTGAAATTAAGAAAATATATAAAGCGTTTTTTTATAAACTAGCTTTTCCAGCTAATGTTGGCAGCAAGAGTTAAAAGAGGGCAGAATAGCCGCTGAACGCGTTGGTGTTTCTCTAGGTAAATGTCTGTTTTGCCGGTGCGTTTAAAAGACACAGATGGATAATAAATAGGACAGACAGCTTACCTACCAAGGATGTGTCGTCCGACAACGTCCTTTCTGTAACACCTTAGGTCATCTTCCTTTTTGCTGGCACATAGTACCTACGAACCAGCTTTGTAACATATGAAGTGGGTTAGATTGAGAGCCAGACTGAAAGGAGTGCCCCTGAAAGTTACAATTACAAATAACACGTGTTCACCATTCGTTATCCATTACATATGTTGTGCACCCTGTTCTCTAGAAACAAATAGTTCTTTGTCTAGCACCATCTAGTCATTTCGTTTCTGTAATTTCTGTTTTGCTCGTGTTCCTAGGTAACATGAAGCTTATCAAACACTGTACACGGCTTTCTGAATTCTATGACGCTTCCTGAAAGCACCGTCTAGCAAACAATACTAGCTTACGTGATATTTAGTTTTAAGGTGTTTGAAACGACCATTCTCTTTCAGTATGTTGCTGTGTTTTTAAAATTCGGACTGTTGGAGGAACCGAGTCCAAAGTGGGGGCTAAGAACGTGTTCTGTTGGTCAATAGCCACAGCAAAGGTATGTGGGCACTCCCTTTCTCTTTCTTATCTCATGTACTATATTATGTTGAGCGTGACAATTATGCTTTTTTTCAAGGGGACTGATATCTATGAGCTGTTCTCTTTGCGTTGGTGCATTTGCATTCAGTCATTCCAAACGGAAATCAGAAGTTTATGTGTCCAACCCTTTACAGGATACTGGCCTAATAAACTCTGACATGTGTTCTTGTATCTAAAAGTAACACTGAATCTGAACTTAAATGCCTGCGTTGAAGAGAGGATAGAGGTTGTATTCACTTCTTTTATTTGGGGGGCTTAGCTGAATTTTGTAGGCCTATTTGCGCGCATTATGGGCCGGTGTTACAAAATATTTCAGCCCCTGCACAAATCCCCACCCCCTGAATGTCTTTTTATTTTTTATTTTTTGCATTTATTTATTGAGCATGAATCTAGCTTTGGAAAGGGTTTTACAGAGTAAATGATGCCAATTTGATTTTTTTATTAGATTTTTTTTATATATATACAGCACGAATACTGGCCCAAATTCAAGCCAATTCATAAATACATTTGGACTGAAAACGTGCACAAATACCCAGTGCAATGAAATCACAGTACTCGTGGCTCTACTTCACGCCAATTTGTTTTGGCCATGGGCACTATGATTTCAGAGCACTAGGTGTTTGTGTAAGTTTAACACGTTATTTTCATGGAACAGTAAAGTAATGCAAAGGCCAAGTTTTCTTCGCTTTTACAATTTGACCCATGACACAGACCTGTTTAAATGACCAGTTGTGGTGTCATCAGCCATCTGGAGTGCAGGGTTAGTGGTGTCTTTCCTCCCATATGTCCCCTTGTGCCCGCTTTCGTTTCCATTTTGTCTTGCCCTGTTTCTTCTTGCCTTTTTATCGTGGCGCACTTAGCGCTCCTCTCCCCCTCATGTCCCACTTACCTGTGTCTTGTCTACCCTCCCCTTGCCCTCCCACCTCCCTCCATTGGTCATTGTCCTCGCATTTGTGAGTACCTTCATCCAGACACCTCCCCTGCACCCCATTTTCCATCTGGAGTGCAGTGTGAGTGGTGTCCTTTCTCCCTTGTGTCCCCCTTTCTTTTTCATTTTTACTTGTCTTGTTTTTTCTTGCATTTTTATCATGGCACACCTAGCGCTCCTCTCCTCCTCATGTTTCCGCTTAACTGTGTCTTGTCTGCCCTCCCCTTGCCCTCCCACCCCCCTCCATTGGTCATTGTCCTCGCTTCTGTGATTGCCTTCATCGGGACACCTCCCCTGCACCCCGTGTTCCATTTGGAGTGCAGCATGAGTGGTGTCCTTTCTCCCTTGTGTCCCCCTTTCTTTTTCATTTTTTCTTGTCTTTTTTTTTTTGCATTTTTATCGTGGCACACCGAGCGCTCCTCTCCTCCTCATGTTCCCACTTACCTGTGTCTTGTCTGCCCCTCCCTCAACCTCTCCCCTCCGTCCATTGGTCATTGTCCTCGCTTCTACGAGTGTCTTCATCCAGCACCTCCCCTGCACACCATTTGCCATCCGGAGTGCAAGATGAATGGTGTCTTTTCTCCCTTATGCCCCCCTATCTTCTACATTTTTTCTTGCCTTGTTTTTTCTTACATTTCTTAACGACGCAACTAGCGCTCCTCTCCCATTCATGTTCCCGCTTACCTGTGTCTTGCCTGCCCTCCCCTCCCCTCTCCTTCGATTGGTCGTTGTCCTTGCTTCTGTGAGTGCCTACATCCAGACACCTCTTCTGCACCCCATTTTCCATCTGGAGTGCAGAGCGAGTGGGGTCCTTTCTCCCTTGTGTCCTCTTGTGCCCCCCTTTCGTTTGCATTTTTTCTGCCTTGTTTTTTCTTGCCATTTTATCGCAGCGCACATAGCGCTCCTCTCCTTCTCATGTTCCCACTTACCTGTGTCTTGTCTGCCCTCCCCTCCCCCTTCCCTCCATTGGTCATTTTCCTCGCTTCTGCAAGTATCTTCATCCAGCACCTTCCCTGCACCCCATTTGCCATTCGGAGTGCAGGGTGAGTGGTGTTCTTTCTCCCTTGTGTCCACTTGTCCCTTTTTCTTTTTTAATTTTTTCTTGCCTCACACCTAGCGCGCCTCTCCCCCTCATGTTCCGGCTTACCTGTATCTTGCCTGCCCTCCCCTCGCCCCTTGTCCTTTTTTCTGCAGGTGCCTTCATCCAGCACCTCCGCTGCACACCATTTTCCATCCGTGGTGCAGGGTGAGTGGTGTCACTTCTCCCTTGTGGCCTGTTGGTTCTGGGTAGTGAGTCTCCCAAGCGTGTCACTTTCCTTAGCAGGAAGAGGAGAATTTTTGGGCCGCTGTCTCCAGGATCAACACTATTCATCTCTGACACTTTGGTGGTTGTAGGAATTCGGGATGGATTGGGAGTTTAAGATGTATTTTCATTTGTGTTTGTGTCCTGGACTTCGTAGGTTCAGGTATTCTTTGCAATAACCGATTTGAGAGAGGTTGAATTCTCAAAGACACAAACCAATTTGCAGACCACATATTTTCGAATGACATGGAACTAGGTTGTTTTAAACTCTATTATAAGTGTTGACCAGCTGAGAAGTCTGCATTAATGCACACTTCATTTCCAAAGGAAAGTCTCTAGGAGTCTGATCCTCTGCCCACACCATATTGTATGACCTTGTGGGTTTCTGGAGGGTTTGCATGAGTGGAAACATGTCTCAATATGGCCGCGTTGTAGGTGGAAAATGTATAGTGATTTTCATCCTCCAGCCCCACAAAGAAGATGAAGAACTTTACATATTCCATATTTTTTTGGTCCTACTACATTTTGTATGAGGCCATCAGCTGTTCCTACAGTTCCAGATGTTCCAACACATAATATTGCATTTTATTGTGGTGAGAGGTCATGATACTGATGGGGCCTTTAATAGGTTTTGCATTCTTTGTACTTGGGTCCAATCTCCTTCAGATTCCAAGCCACTACAAGAACCCTTTCACCAGCTGACATCTCTGGTCAATCTATAGTGGTTTGGGTAATTCCTCAAAGATATATGAGTCAAAGGCTCCACTCTCTTTCCCTTTTCTCTAGACTTGGCTGCTTAATTTGACAAGAATCCCTTTTGGGGGGTTGGATATCAGGGATTTTTATCTACTGTTTGATGGTAATGTATGCTATCCCCCTGCTTGGCAGTCAATAATGTTCCTGCCTGTTTCCCAAATTAGGATCAGGTTATAATGATACCCCTCCAGGACTATGTTCCTAGTCTTTCAGGTCAGCCTAGTGAGCCAAATGGACCCTCTGTCGAATCAACTCCTGGAGTGTCATATTCCTCAACTCCCACTGCCAAATTTCACTGCTATCATATGATTTATGGCCATTTACTTTTTCACTCATGCTCACTCCTGAAATGTTCAGTGGGCCACTTACCCTCTATTTCAGCAGTAGATGAATAAACCCCTCTCCTCTGGCAGGGAATAAACACCTTCGTGGTCATAGAATGTTTGGGGAGGAGAGAGGTTTACACCTCACACATTCTTGTTCTTTGGACGCACAAGGCATGCTAAACACACCTACACAGACAGGGGAAGAGCAGGGTTGATCAGCGGGACCCTCATATACAGGGTTATCATTTCCACTTTCCCTGGTACATCTGTCTCTGGGGTGTCGAGTTTAGAGCGGCCACTCAATTTTCCCCTCAATTCTTGATTTCATTTCTCATTCTTCTGCATTTCAACAATCATCTGCCATTGACAGAGGACAGTGTGTTCTCTTAAACTGCAGAAATTAGTCTGATTAGCCTCCAGCTGTTTTCTATTCGAAGTCAATAACTCCTTTTACTTGTGGATTTGTCCATGTGGGGACTCATGTTCTCACTGGTATGCCTGTACTATTATTGCATTTTATTTAAGCTCAGCTGTCTACCACAAAATTTCTTTGTCTGTTTTGTAAAATATTTTAATAGAGTGCCATCTGATTCTGGGGATTTTCCACCCACCCCAAAGCACGAGCGCTCAATTTGTATTTATTGAAGAAAGTTCTTTTTATAAACGTGAGACCCCTAATTTAACAATATTGACTCCCTAAAGCCCCCTCTCATTTAAGCATAAGAAACACACAGGGTTGCACAGAAGGTCTTTTCATTAATACAATATAAATATTGAATTGTTTAAATTTAAACAAATTATATATCTATGAAATTTCAACGTCAATGGTAACTCCAATGAGGAATGATCAATACTCTAGTTTCCCAATTTTCAATGATGCATTTACAGGAATAGACACTTTTTTTTAATTTTGTAATTTTATTATTTGTATTTAATCTGTTTAGATTTTTACAAAGACGTTTTGGTCTTTACTATGCGTTCTCAATGTTCTCGACGTAGACCATGAAAGACAGGATTTTGCAAAAGAAAATACTTCAGGCAGAGGAATAGTCCTGGTATCGTCCTCATCTTTTGGCTGAAATGGGTTTATTTGTAAGCTACACCTGTTGAATTTGGGAGGCCTTCTCCAAGACGATGGTTAGAAGTTTGGTCGCTGCTATTAGCCATCTAGTTTGGGCTCCTGTAATAAGGCGATTCCACCAAATGTTTTCGTCAACAACGTAAGAGGTTATAAACAGGGGGCATAGGAAAGCTTTTCTTTCTTGGTCTACTGTCGGACAGACCATCAAGAGGTGCCTGATTGATTCTGTAGATTGTGGATCTTTACAAAGTCTACATGATTTTTCTTCGGACGCTATACGAATTGCTAAGATTTCTTGAGTCAGTAGGAGGTTTAAGCAGGCTTTCAGTAGGGTTTTCATTAGCCGTTTACAGGGGTATTTTGTGCAGTATCCCATTGGCTCTTTAGGTTTGTTGAAGACCGGTGGCAGGTGGGCTAGAAGTTTATTCGAAACTGCTTTCTCGTTGGTTTTAATCCAGTCAAGCCATTCCATTTTCGCTTTTATTCTTAATGGATTTTGGATTAGTTCTTCTTCAGAACATGATATCTCTTGCAGTGTGAGCTTTTGTGTATTGGCCCAGTCATTTAGAAATGTGTTGGTCCCTTTGGCAATTTCCACAGCAATCATGTGGTATATTTCTAGGCTCTCTGGATTCTGGATTTTTCTGAAGAGTTGGATGGTACTCTGTGCCACCACTGCCTCTAGGGAGAGTAGACCTAGTTCACGTCTTATAGCTGCAACAGCTGTGGATTTAGGTAAGCCTAATACTGCTCTCCAAATAAAGCCTTCCAATTTAGTCCATAAAGTGGATGGGATTGCAGGGGTTGCGTCCATGCCATACGTTAGTGATGGAATTACTTTTGACTTTGTATTTTCTATCGACTGCATGTAGTTGAGCAGTTAGGTTTTTGGTCTTTGTCCACAGGGTTTCCTGCATGCTCAAACCTCTCTTCGAGCTGTCAATTTCAACTCCCAAGTATTTAAACGTTGACACGATTTCGATTTTGGACTGGTCAAGGTATCACTTTAGGGTCTCTTTCTTTTTGTTCCCCTGCTTCTGGAAAATCAGTATTTTTGTTTTTGATTTATTAATCTCAAGATTATTCTCCTTGGTGTAGTGGGCTAGGTTGTCGAGTTGGCGTTGAAGGCCCACCTGTGTTTCCGATTTTCGGTGGCAATGATCTGATCGAGTCTTGCGAGTCTTTGAAATCACCAAGGAAAGAGATGAAGAGTGCTGGAGCCAATGGACACCCTTGTTTAACTCTGCGATGAAATGATATGTGGTTAGAGAGTAACCCTTGGTGGTTCAATCGAACTGAGACACTGGTGTTGGAGTGAAGGGCAATAATCGGATCGAGAATTTCATTGGTGCGGTTCCACTTCTTCAGATCCACAAAGGCGAGGAAGATTCGTGGAGCGCCTAGCAAAACTTTTTCTTTAAGAATGTTTAGGATCATTATGTTGGCACCAGTGCTTGCGTTCTTCTGGAATCCTGTTTGAAGTGGGTCAAAGATCGTGCCCAGTTCGGGAAGTGGGTCAAAAAGATTGCTGCAAAAACTTTGCCGATGACGTCCAGCAGTGCTATGGGTCGGTAGTTGGAGGGATCTTCTCTGATGCCTTTTTTGAAGATTGGGACAATGACTGCTTGAGTCCAAGAGCTGGGGATTATCTTGCGTTCTTTGCAGTCTTTGAATATCATGCTCAGGACAGTTGACCAGGCGTCAGGATGTTGCTTTAAGTCAGAATTTGCTAGACCGTCAGGACTAGGTACTCGTGACAATTTCAATTATGAGATGACTTTTTTATATCTTCTTTGTCTGAGAGGTCAACCCAATTCGCATCGGTAGATCATTTTGTTCTCTCAGTGGGGGGCGCAGGGGACTCAAACAGTTGCGAGAAGTGGGTGGTCCAGCTATCTTCAGAAACCGAGTTTATCATTTGAGAATTGGGGTGATGGTTTGTGTTAACAAGGGTCCAAAATTCTCTCGTTTCTTTGTTTGTGAGGACCTTGATCATGTTATGATATGATATGATAAGGCATTTGTAACGCGCCTATACACAAGTGTTTCAAGGCGCGACGAGGCAGGGGGGGGAACAAGGGGAGACAGACAACGATCTTACTAGGCCAGGTGTCATTCAGATCGCGCAAGTGCAAGGGTAGAGGGGAAGGGAAAAGTGCATGGGGAAAGGGAGAGGGGAAAGTGCAGTACAGGGTTATAAGCATACAGCATACAGGATAAATAACAAGGGCCAGCTGGTGGCAAGTGCAAGGTAAGTGCAGACAAGTGCTGGGAAGGGGGTCTGTATGGATACAGACACAGTCCCGTAGTGCAGGGGTTGCCGTGGAGGCAGTGCAGGGGAGAGTGGCTGGGCCGAGAACGGTGAATGGCCCCGTTGCAGATTCAGTGCAGTTTCAGTAGTATTAGCAGGGGAGAGGGGGAGAGAAAACAGAGGCAAAGAGGAAGGTTTTGAGGTGCTTCCGGAACCGGAGGTGGTTCTCCTCAAGTTTCAGGGAGGTAGGAAGGCTGTTCCAGAGGGAGGCCCCTGCAGTGGAAAGAGATCTGCCCCCAACTCGTTGTTTGGAGAAGCGGCTGACCCTGAGGGAGTTGGAGGCGGATGAACGAAGAGCTCGAGAAGGAAGATATTTAGGAAGAGAGAGTTGAAGGTATTTTGGCCCAAGGCCCCAGACGGCCTTGTGGACAATGCAGAGGGTTTTGAACTTGATCCTCGCAGTCACTGGGAGCCAGTGTAGTGATTTCAGTCCTGGAGAGATATGGTCCCTGGGCTTGAGGCCAAGGACAAGTCATGCAGTCCTGTTCTGGATGAGTTGCAAAGGGCGGAGAGTAGAGGCGGGCAGATTAAGATAGAGGCTGTTACAGTAGTCCAGCTTAGAGAAAACCAGGGCTCTAGAGACAGTGAGCTTCTGGGGGAAGGAGAGGAAAGGAAGGATACCTCTGAGGAGGTGTAGCTGGTAGTGTGACTTCTTAGATACGTCGGATATGTGAGGAGAGAAGGAGAGAGTGGAGTCGAAGATGACCCCAAGGTTTTTTGCCTTGCAGGTAGGAGTAGGAAGAGGGCCCAGAGTGGCCGGCCAGAGAGCAGCAGGGAAGGAGGGAGTGGGAGTGCCGATGAGTAGAATCTCAGTCTTACTGGCATTAAGGCAGAGGTCGTTGGCGGCACACCATTCCTGAATAGCAGAAAGACAGTCAGAGATGAGGGAAGGAGAAGAGGAGGCCGAGGGTAGCCTGAAAATGAGATGGGTATCATCCGCATAGCACTGAAAGTAGGGGCAGAGAGCGGCGATGTGGTGGGTGAGAAGTGCCAGATACTGGTTGAACAGCCAGGGAGAGAGGTTAGATCCCTGGGGGACACCACAGGTAGAGAAGAAGATGTCAGAGAGGAAAGACCCCAGTTGGACCTGGGAGGGTCGATTTGAGAGGAAAGAGGTCAGCCACGTCAGAGCCTGACCAGTGATACCGAGGTTATCACGGAGACGGTTGAGCAGGATGGTATGGTTGACAGTATCAAAGGCAGAAGAGAGATCAAGCAAAATGAGAACACATGGAATGTTAGAGTCAAGGTTCGAGAGCAGGTCCTCACGGATGTTCAGGAGAGCAGTTTCCGTGCTTCTGGCAGCTCTGAAGCCAGACTGATGGTCATGAAGACTACCAACACATTCAGCATGGAGATTAAGCTGGGAGATGGCCAGTTTCTCCAGGAGCTTGCCCGGGAAGGGAGTGATAGAGATTGGGCGATAGTTAGCTGGGCAGGAAGGGTCGGAAGAGGGTTTCTTAAGAAGGGGGTGCACAAGGGAGTGCTTGAGAGGGGATGGGAAGACTCCAGAGGCGAAGGAGTGATTGCAGAAGTCAGCAAGGGCAGGAGCCAAGGAGTCAATGTGGTCCTTGATAGTTTTGGAGGA
Organism: Ambystoma mexicanum; assembly: GCF_040938575.1. NCBI lineage: Eukaryota > Metazoa > Chordata > Amphibia > Caudata > Ambystomatidae > Ambystoma > Ambystoma mexicanum. Next base: position 624,073,773 of record NC_090934.1, read on the forward strand.
ACAGGGGTGGACCTGTTTTGATGAGACTTTCATAGATCGGACTTGTCTTGAAACCTCGTCAGCAGAAAAAAGGGGAAAGGAAGAGAAGGAGAGAGGAGGGGTGGCTGCAGAAGAGCCAGAGGAAGGGCAGGGAATAGAGGGGGAGAGGTTAAAGGAGGAGAGTGAGAACAGGATGTCCTGAGTTTTTGAAATGAAGTGAGAGGCCAGTGCCGTGCAGAGGGCCTGGGAGGGGACAGGAGAGGTAGAGACTGCAGCAGGGTTGGCCAGCTCCTTGCTGATTTTAAAGAGTTCGGCCGAATTGTTAGATGCCGCAGAGATGCGGGCTTGGATAAGGGCTCCCTTCTTGGTGAGAACGGAGAGCCGGTATTGCCTTTGGAGCAGGCGACAGGCCAGTTTGTCAGAGGATGAACATGAAGCACGCCATTTCCTCTCTGCCACCCTGCACTTGCGCTTAAGGGTGACGAGATCCGAGTCATACCAGGAGTTACATTTGGCTTTGGGCTTCAGGCGGATTCTCATGACAGGGGCAAGGATATCAAGAGTATCAGATATAGCGGAGTGGAGAGTGGAGAGGGCTGTGTCAGGGTGGGAGTCAGCCGAAGAGGGAGGAGGGGGCAAGAAGGTGGCAGCGAAAGCCTCAACTGACATGCGCTTCATGGGTCGGATGACCGAGAAGGAAGGTGGCAGTGATGGGGGTGGCTTTGCCTGTGGGGTAGGGAGGGTGAGGTGGGAGGAGAGGAGAAAGTGATCACTCCAGGAGAGAGGAGTGGAGAGAGGGACAGAGAGGGGAAGGTCAGAGGAGATTAGGGCATCAAGAGTGTGCCCTGCAGAATGAGTCGGCCCAGACGGGAGAATAGAGAGTGAGAGAGAGTCGCAGAGGTTGCGAAAGAGTCCAGAGGGGGGACAGGAGGCATCCAGGTGGATGTTGAAGTCTCCAAGAAAGAGGAGTTGAGTGGTTGAGGACAGGAGTGAGGAGGAGAGGTCCGCCCACTCGGAGAGGAAGGAGGAAATTTGACCAGGTGGTCGATAGATAGTAGCCACGGTAGGGGAATGGCTAGGAGAGAGAGAGAGTCGGCAGCCAAGACATTCAAAAGAGGAGTAGGTCTGCATGGGAGTAACAGTGGCAGGAATCCACTCAGGGAAGATAAGGGCCACACCTCCCCCCGCACGGTTGGGCCTGGGCACAGAGAGGATCTTGTAACCGTCGGGTAGGAGTGTGTCAAAGCTGGTGACAGAGCTGGCCGTGAACCATGTCTCAGTGAGACCGAGTACGTCAAGGTCAAGTTCCTCAAGAAGGCGGCAGATATCAGAGGAATGTTTGACGGCAGAGCGAGAGTTAAGAGTGGCAATGTGGAGAAGTTTGCCATCTTTGAAGGACTTCCGGGGAGGGGTACAGATCAGAGGTACGCCCTGCGGAGGTGAAGAAGGAGCATGAAAGGGGGTGGGGAGGGAGGGAAGAGGCAAGTTAGTCGAGGACAGAGGAGGGGGCACAGCATGTTGTCTGCGTCTGATTGGTACAGGGCAGCTCTGGTGTTTCTTAGCCACTACTTATAGAGTCTCAGCTCAGTGCGATAGGTTTCCCATAACGTAGTAGTGTTCCAGGTCGCTGCTTCTTTTTTTAGTTTTCTTAAGTAACGTCATCTGATCACCAGATTCCGGTTGTATGTGTGATTATGGTTAAGTGCAGGCTTGTGAAAGCCTTTCTGAGGTTTTTTGTAGGCAAGTAGCAGGGAAATGTAGCTGGCCCTGAAGGTTGAATCATTTTCTTCGGTGTCAGATGTTAAAATGTTGTATTCACCTGACAGGGTTTTGATGTAATTTGTCGTCATGCGCAAACGAGTTAGCTGAGAGTTTATTGTTTTGAATTCTCCTTTTCTCCTCCATTCCATTAATCAGTCATTCAGTCAGTAAGCAAGTGAGTCCCTGGAATCTATGGGTTTGGACTTTTTAAAGATTAGGAACCCATGCCTATAGAGGTGGGTATCCTTTCTCTAATATAATTGAATATGTGATTGGAAAGTGTTCCAAAATTGACATCGCACTAAAGATTCCCTCCATAGTCATTGGGCCTATTAATGAAGAGGACAGTCTAATGGGAGTGTATACTAATCCCAATTGGCCTCCCATTTCATGTGATGTCATCTTGGAGATTTCTCCTTTAAGAAAATGGTAACTGTCTGAAACATCATATTCCTCACAAGTGAACATGTTACTAATCAGTTAATCATATTACTCTCATATTGTCTAATCCAGTGATGCTGGTATGATCGTGACACAAAATTAATGTGTGTGCTAGAGATTTTTGTCTTTTGCTTTCTGATACTTTTACACAAAAACTCCATTCCCATCTCAGAGTAACTGGCAATGTTTCTGCATGAAAATATCAACAGTTGCCTAATCTACATAATGAAATAAACAATAACAAAATAATGATTTATATGGAGCTGATAGAGAATTTAACCCTGGACTACTTATTTTTTTGTTGTCAAATCAAGTCTCTAGGACATTCCCTTCAAAAGATACAAGACAATATGTGATTCCATATGTCATTTTGTTTCTTATTTAACAAATATTATATGGAATCCCCAGTTTCTTTGCCTGGTAACAGAACATCTAGTGCCCGATTCACAGAAAAGTCTGCATTGATCCCGCAAAGTCCCTGCACCAAAAATGACTCTGCATGGCCCTATGCGCAAAGTTGCCAATGTGCGGTACAAATCACAAAGCAACCCGAGCTGCATGAGGAATGCCTCCATGCAAACCAAAAGAATAGCCATAGACCAACCTTTGTACAAAGCTCTGCCTCCAACTCTGACCCACCATCCAGCACCCCAGTGACAATGCCCACTGTCCCCCGTAAGTCAAGGCTGCACCACAGCAAAACTGCCCGAAGTCCCCCATAACTCAAGGGTGCACCCCTGCAAAACCGCACAAGCCCCCTCGTCTGTCAAGGCTGTATCCCTGCAAAACCGTGTGAGCCCCTGTAAGTCAAGGCTGCACCCTTGAGAAAGCACGCGATCTCCCTCATAGGCCAAGATGGCACCCCTGCGAAACCACAAACGCTCCATTTTAAGATTAGCTGCACCCCTGCGAAACCACACAAGTCCCCTGTAAATAACAGCTGCACCCCAGCAAAACTGAGAACTCCAAAATTCACATGACCTGCAATGCAAACAATCAAATGTGTAGACAGACAAATGAACTGCATGAAGCGTGGAATGAATTAATTGAAAACTTGTATTGAATATAACACTATTCATAAAAAACAGGGAAGACATGTCTCTGAAGTCCGGGGAAAAAGAAATAAACAGAAATTAACCCTATTCCTAAAGAACTACATGCATGAAAGACTGGGAAGAAATGTCTCAGAAGTCTGGAGGAAAAGACAAAAACCGAAATAAAACATATGCCTAAAGAACTATAAACAAAGGCAGCGGGCTACTCCTCGTTTCCAATTTCTGAGAACATGTCCACCAGGGCTGAGTCACAGCCCCCATCCTCCTCCCTCAGGTGGGCATCTGTTGTTGCTTGCAGGGTTTGCAGGGTGTCCAACAACTGATGCTCTGCATGCTGTTCCGACCTGCAAGTCACCTCCAGGATGGCAGCCCGCCGCTGCGCCCGATACAGCGCCACCTGAGACCTGATTACCATCACCTGAGCCTCCTTTGCCCACTGCCTCTGATTTGATTTGATTTGTAAATTTGTAATGCACACCAGGCGAATGTAACGCTCACCTGGTTCCCACGGAGGCGCGGCGTCGAAGGCGCAGAACTCTGAAGATGGACATGAAGGGCCCCTCTATTCTGGCTTCCCTGGCTCGTTGGATACCCTCCTTAGGGTTTGGAAGGATGAGTTCTCCATCCTGCTTCTGATGCAGGGGCGCGTTGAAACCCAGTTACTTCACTGGATTGAGGATTGATGGGAGTTCAGGTAAGCTTGACTGTTCAGGTAAGGCGCTGTAAAAGTTCTGTTCAAAAGTTCAAGCTTAATAATAATGTTCGTTGTCTAATTGCAGCAAGCGCTAATGCTTATGTCTTTTTCCCCTTAGGGGCCGGGGTTCGGAGTGCCGGAGATATGGCGCCGACCCGAAGTGAAACAGTTCTGGATGAGCACTCAGGTAATGTCTTTGCATTCGCTCATTCAATGTCTTTGTCTTTTTTCCCCATAGGGGCCGGGGTCCGGAGATGCCAGGAAGCGGCAGGACCCGAAATGCAGTGGGAATAATCCAACAGGTAAGACTTAAAAGGAAACTGAGCTTTCCTTATTCCTTTTCTCCCTCTCACCTTTGTTCTTGTCTTTTTTCCTCTAGGCGCCGGGGCGTAGCTGAATCCGGAAGATCGCTGCTGAAGATGGAAGCGCCTTGCAAAGGTGAGTAAAATGCAGCGCTGCAGCGATCGAAACAAAACGCCTTTAAAATGATGTCTTCCTTTTCAGGGCCGTTGGAGAAATGACTCCGGGATGCAGATTTAGCAGGTAAGGTCTTTTCTTCTCCTATTCTCTTCCTTTCTCCCCTTGCAGGTGCTCCAGGGTGCGGGCAGGCGTGGCTGAAGTCAGGATGCAGGAGCTGACACGGTGAGCGTCCAGCTGCTAGGTGCAGAACAACGCGAAGCATGTGTGGCTGTTCGGGTGGGGTTTAAATAGCCTTGGAAGAAGTTCCTGGTATGTATCCTTCCACCAATCAGGTATGTATCCTTCCCCGACCACACCCGGGTGGTGAAGTAGTCCTACAGGTAAAGTAGTCCCATTCAGGCCTCAAGAGGGCCTGGATGAAGCAGCAAGGTCTGCATCAGGTAAGTGTGCACCCAAGCACTTAAACACATATCCTCTTCTATGAGCCTGGCGCCTAAGGCGCCAGGACTGGGGTCCGCTATGAGCCTGGCGCCTAAGGCACCAGGACTGAGTCCAAAGGGCCCCGACTTGGGCCCGCTGAGACTTCCCTGGGGAAAATGATGTCTGCCTCTGGGGTTGCTGGGCCCGGCCTGGCTCCTTGGAGGTAGGCATCATGACAGTACCCCCCCTCAAGGCCCCTCCCAAGGTCTTTTCCTCCGGGGGTTTTGGTTTGTGCGGGAATCTTCGATGGAATCGTTGAATTAATCGTGGTGCGTGAACATTGTTACTGGGTTCCCAAGATCTTTCCTGAGGTCCATATCCTATCCAATCAACAAGATAGAAGAGTTTCGACTTAACTATCTTGGAATCTAAAATGTCTTTCACTTTGAATTATAATTCTCCATCAATTTGGACAGGGCCTGGGGGCTCAGACAGTCTGGTTCCAGGTTGTACTGGTTTTAGAAGAAATGCGTGAAAAACGGGATGAATCCGCATGTTGGATGGTAAATCGAGTTTAAAGGCCACTGGGTTGATAATAGCTTTGATGGGGTAAGGCCCAATGAATCTGGGATTAAAAGTTTGCTGACCCTTGAGGGGTAGATGTTTAGTTGCTAGCCATACCTGATCTCCTACTTGGTAAGGAGGAGTTTTACTTCGGTGCAAATCAGCGTTTTCTTTATACTTTTTCTTGGCTTGCTGTAAGTGGGTTGTAGCTTCTTTGAAGGCTTGGGTTATTGTGGAATGTAGGTGATTTACTGCAGGCATCTCCAGGGTCAGAGGTGGATCTAGGTCAGAGGTCCGAGGATGGTGACCATACAAGGTATAAAAAGGAGTCTGTCCGGTTCCAGAATGCACTGAATTGTTGTATGCATATTCTGCAATCCAAAGGATGTCTTTCCAATTTAACTCGGATTGGTGTAACATGCACCGCAGATATTGCTCGAGAGTCTGATTGGTTCTCTCGGTTTGTCCGTCGGTCTGGGGGTGGTGGCTGGTGGATAACCGCACGTCTATTTGTGCTAGTTGGCAACATTTCTTCCAAAAGTGGGAGATAAATTGACTTCCACGGTCTGAGACTAATATGGCAGGGAAACCATGTAACCGCACTATATTTTCCATAAATTCCTTGGCCAAGGTGGAAGCTGACGGCAATCCTTTTAAAGGGATAAAATGGGCCATTTTGGAGAATAGATCCACTATTACGAGAATCGTGTTGTAACCACCACAAGGAGGCAGGTCAGTTATAAAGTCCATTGACAAGGTGTGCCAAGGTGCTGGTGGAATGTCCAAAGGTTGAAGTAGGCCGGCTGGCCTTTTCTTTTGACTCTTATTTTGGGCACAGATTCCGCAAGACAACACAAATGACTTTATGTCTTTTCTCCAAGAAGGCCACCAGAAGTGGCGTTTGATCTTTTCTTCTGTTTTCGCGATACCGGGGTGTCCTTCCATTAATGATTCATGATGACGGGTAATGACAAGTTCCTGCAATTCTTTACTTGGCAGAAATAACCGCTCTTGGAAGTAGGGTAAATCATCCTTAACGGTGTAATGAGGACCCTTTTGACTCCATTCCAGTAAGGCAGAAGAGTCAAAAAGCTGTTTTACTTGAGCTTGGATGTCCTCAATGGTTTGCAATGAAGTCAAGCCCAGAATTCTTTGTTCCGGTATGATTGGCACAGGTTCAAAACTCAAATTGGGTTCTTCCATGCCTATCCGGGATAAGGCATCTGCCTTACCATTCTTGCAGCCAGGGCGATAGGTAATTACAAAATCAAATTCCGCAAAGAATAAAGCCCATCGGAGTTGTCGCGAAGATTGAGCTTTGGCCGTCTTTAAATACTGCAAATTTCTGTGGTCCGTAATTACGGTGATGGTGTGTCTTGCACCGAGAAGGTAGTGACGCCAAGCCTTGAAAGCTGATTTAAAAGCCAGTAGTTCTTTGTCGGTAATTGCGTAATTAAGTTCAGGTGGAGAGAATTTTCTGGACCAAAAGGCTACAGGGTGTAGTTGGTTAGTTTCTGGGTCTCTTTGCGACAGGACAGCTCCCATGGCCGAACTGGATGCATCGGTTTCCACGATGTAAGGGAGATCTGGGCACGGGTGCTTCAATACAGGTGCAGAGGTGAATTTGGTTTTCAGGTCCTGAAAGGCTTGTTCAGCCTCAAGAGTCCAGTCAAAGCGTTTATTTTTCTTTAGGAGAGCTGTGATGGTTTGAACAGTTCGAGAAAATTCCGGGATGAACCTTCGATAGAAATTGGCAAAGCCAAGCATGCTTTGCACTCCCTTCACAGAGCTAGGAGATGGCCATTTGAGAATGGCGTCCACTTTCCGCGAGTCCATTCGGATTCCTTGAGGTGTCAGGATGACTCCGAGAAACTCCACTTCTGTGGTATGAAAAACGCATTTTTCGACCTTGGCAAATAATTTGTGCTGACAGGTAAAGTAGTCCCATTCAGGCCTCAAGAGGGCCTGGATGAAGCAGCAAGGTCTGCATCAGGTAAGTGTGCACCCAAGCACTTAAACACATATCCTCTTCTATGAGCCTGGCGCCTAAGGCGCCAGGACTGGGGTCCGCTATGAGCCTGGCGCCTAAGGCGCCAGGACTGAGTCCAAAGGGCCCCGACTTGGGCCCGCTGAGACTTCCCTGTGGAAAATGATGTCTGCCTCTGGGGTTGCTGGGCCCGGCCTGGCTCCTTGGAGGTAGGCATCATGACAGCGAAATAAATCGTAATTGGGCGCAGGTGTGTCCTTTGCGATTAGACAGTGCTTTGGTCCGCTTCATCATATGAGATTGATATGCACCAACTCAAGTCCAGGACTCTTAGCAAAACAAATGGGTCTTCAAGGCCCTGCGGAATGCCGGGAGAGTTGTAATCTCACAGATTTCTCTAGGTAGTTTGTTCCATGCTCTTGGACTGTACACTCCATATCTACAGTCTCCTTTACTCATATACCTGGTATGTGGTATCTGAAGCAGATTGTGATCTGCTGAGTGCAACTGTAGGGTAGGGGCGTGCCTCCTAATTTTTTCTGATAAATATCTTGCCCTGTCTTGTTGACACACTTGTAGACCAGGCAAAGAACCTTAAAATCACTTCTCTCCTTTATTGCCAACCAATGTAAGGCTCTCCTTAGATTAGAGGTTGGGGCTGATTTTTTTTACCCTATGTACTAGCCTGACTGCTGGATTTTGAGCCACCTGCCGTGTACGCAGCTGATAGGCTGGTATGCCCGAAAGCAGTGCATTTCCGTAGTCTAGTCTCGAGTTGACCAGAGTACCAATAACCACCACTCTATCATCATTCGCAATGAATGGTAGGATATGTCTGAACAGGCGTAGTGAGTGAAATGCTGCCTGTACCTTCACGCTATTCTGAGCTCCACTTCCCATGTTATCCTCCCAGACACAGGCCAAATTCTTAATTTTCTTAGAAAAATTCAGCTGTTTCCCCAGGAGGCATGGGGAGTGTAATTGCTTCCTCTGCAGGTGGTATTGGGAAGCAAATAGAGCCACTTCTGTTTTGCTGGCATTCATCAATAACTGATTGGCACACATCCAAGTCTGTATTTCCTGCAGGCACCGTTCCACTTTCTCATACGTCTCCTCTAAATTATGTATCCTCATGAACAACTGAGTGTCATCTGCATACGAATGGAAATGTATGCCATGCTTCCTAAGGATGTCCATGAGTAGTTTAACATATAAAGGAAATCTCCAAGTCAGACTCTTTGTTCTCTTTTAGAGATAAATGATTCAAACCATCGAAGGGCTAACTTCCCAACCCACCCTACTTCTCTCAAACATTTCAGTAGTGTCCCATGATCCACCGTATCAAAGGCGGCGGACAGGTCCAGCATAACCAGCAGGGACAAGCCCCCCTGATCTGCCGTCTCCAACAAATCATCTCATACTGTCTCCAATGCTGTCTCCGTCCCAAAACCTGGTCGGAAACCAGATGGCAACGGATTCCAACAGATGCTCTCGATCCACATGTTCCTGCAGCTGGGCAGTCACAATTTTTTCCAAGATTTTGGATGGCCATGACAGTCCTGCTAGTGGTCTATAGTTCTGGAAGTTCTTAGGATCTCATTTTTTTTTAACAACGGCGTAACCACAGATTTCTTCAGGATCATTGGTACTAGCCCTGATGTAAGCGATTTATTAAAATTTTTTGTAATAAATGGGGTGATATCTGAGGTTATTCGCTTGGCTACTGAGGATGGAATAACTAAAAGCGCGTCATTGGTTGCCTTCGAAGCGGAGACCAAGGAACAAACCCTTTCCTCTGATAATTCAGTGAACATTAATGACTTCTGGTCCGCCCCGTTATCTACATCCTTGGCTATACATTCTGGGCTAGTCTCCTCAGTTACCTCCAGATCCTCATGAGGATCTAATGGTTTAATTTCCATAATATTTCCCTGTATTAGTTCTATTTCATTTATAAAATAGTAATTGAAAGCATCCGCCTGTGCGTGTGATGATTCTGGCGCTGCTGATGTGCACCCAGGATTTACTAACTTGCTGCATACAATTCCCGTGGCCTATTCATGACTTTGTAAATGTTCCCAGTTATAAATTTGGATTTGGCTTCGAAAAAAGCTTTTCCATATTCTCTTCGTGAACTCCTGACCTGTCCTTAATTGCTCTCTATACAATTTGTTCCCCATTTTATCTCTAGAGATCTCAACTGTCCCCTTTTATTGGCCAAATCTGGCGAGAACCAGGGGTTGGTGGACTTCCTAACTTTTTTTTGTTGGTGAGGGGCCTGTTCATTACATAACACGGCCATCATTTCTGTGCCTTGATTGAAGAACCCCTCACATGGAAGAGCATCTTCAATCTCTGCCAAATCATGTTTCAGAGTCTCCCCTGAGATTTTCAATAAGTCTTTTGGCTTACGGAACTGTCCCATCCAATTTTCCTCTCAGCAAGCAGCGGCCTCTCATATCGCCTGTACACGGAAAACATAGCCTGCAAGGCCATCCTATCATCACCCTGCCTCATTGGTGCCACCTGCCTCCTTGGGGTGGGTTGCCCTGTTACAGTCTGCCTCCTCACAGTTGGCATCTGCTGACACCATGCCCAGTGCATGCTGTGTTGGTACGTCCTGTGACGTGATGAGATTTGTCTTGTATGTAGGGTACCTGCACTGCTCTGAGGGCCCTGCTGATCCTCCATTGCCTGTGGCTGTGTTGGTGCCTAGGTATGCACAGTGACCACCTCAGGCGACCTTGATGAGAATTCCACCTCGAGCAGGGATGTTAGTGCCATCAGAAGGAGCAATGGTGGTGGGACTGGTGCACAGGGGGCAATGCTTGAATGTGGGCCGGAAAGGCACCTTGTAGGATGATTGGTGCACAGAGGAGGAAGCCGAGGAGGGGGTCGTGGCAGAGAATAGCCCATGGAGCCCACCAGAGAACACGACTGTTGCCAGCAAGGCCACAAGACAGCACAGCACATTGTGATGATGCACAAGCATACCACAAGTAGCCTGTCCATCATGGATGACTGCGGTCTGCCACGTGAGACCAGCCAGCAGAGGCAGCACATGATCCGTGATGGACACATCAGCTGGCATGGGGATGCTTGCCTGGGTGGAGGCATCCCAGAAGGTGCGCACTGCTGCATCTGATGGCCCAGGGACAGGGTTTTGTGAAGGCAACTCCACAGTGGCCTGCACAGCTTCATGCCCCTGGGACAGGGTTACAGCACGAAAATGCTCCTCAATACCCCCACCAAACTCCATGGGATGGACCGCAATGGCCACCTCCTATGTCTGCATCGCCACCTCCATCAACTTGGATGACTCCAGGGTGTCTTCCCCTGTGAATAACCCCTGTGTGACATCACCATGTCCCACTGCTGCTGAGGAGTCCCCTGCCTCCTTCACTTCCTGGGACTTACCCTCAGCAGCCACACCCAATGGTCCTGGTGCTACCTCAGAAACAACGCTCCCCAAAGATGAGCCGTCACAGGGGAGTGGCTGGGGTTTGCATCGTCTGGTGGATTTGACCCTGTGTCCATGCTCCGCAGCACCCCTTCTGCCCCTCCAGCTGCAGCAACTATGGTAAAGGGGACATAGAACATTGACATCAGTGTACGTGTGTCATGTGTGGCATACACAACATTTACAGTAACATGAAGTCCCCATGGTTCAACCAGCAAAATCCACACTCACACACATGGCTATGCAATTCTCATGAAAACAGACACAACAATCTAGGGTCAATGATGACCACATCTCAAGTAATATGACATTGCACAATGTCAATGGCAACTTGACCCAACTGCAACCTGCAGCGTTGCTACAGGAGACATGGCACAGGGGCACAGGGGTGGGCATGGAGTCAACTGGTAGGGTGGCCAAATACAGAAAGCATGGAAGCACAGATGGGCCAGGGTAGCACTGTGTATACATTGGTGACAAGACACACAATGGAATGTTGTCTCCTACTAGACACTCATGATTGCACTACTCACAGCATGGCCATGCCAACACCTGCTTGGGCATCCTTCCGTACAAACTCATCAAACAACATGCCTTCCTGTCAGCCTGACCTGTGAGCATGCAACATATATATGCACTAATTGCAGTGGCACACGGTTTATGCATAGACCCAAGCACATACACATGGCATGGGCACACATCAACTCAGAGTACACATGCAGCTGCATGACAGATCCCATAAATGTCCCTGAAATGTCAATGCCACAATTTGACATCGCCAAACATCAATACACATGTGTCTCCTACAGTCGTTGAGGGTGGATAGGCACACAGGGCAATGGTCCACACAACATCATGTCAATCACGCAAGCCCTCAAATGGGCACAACATTCTCACCTGGCACCCTTGCTCTCCAAGCATGCCCAACCATCAAGTGACATTGCAAGTGCATGGATTGTGTCACTGTACAACCACACACACACTGCAAATACTAGCGCATGTCCACTAAACAAATGTCACACTTCACACAATGGGAGCACTGTCTCGGGGCTGCATGCCGCTGTGGATCACTGAAACACACATGCTGCATATATAAGGTTGTAACTACAAACATGCAGGCCCATATACAACACACATGCACTGTAGAGCAGTGCACCACATGGCTGCTCACCAGAAGCATCAAGATGCTGTTTCCACTTGCAGATCCGGGGATAAAGTTTTGGGTAGAACCTCGCCAGAACCCGCATGCTGTTGGTGGGAACATGCACCTGCATGCACGGTGCACCTCCATGGTGGCACCGGCCTTCATGGCGCACAATACCTTGGTTTGGGGCATGGACTTGAGGTCCTCCCATTGCTTATGCACGCTCTTGGGCAGCAGATTGCCACCCCCTCCACGTTGATGGCAGCCGTGATGTTCACCCAGATCTGCTTGCATCCTTCTATTCCCTGTTGCTTTGCTCGGACAAAGAGGGCATAATCATTCTCCAGGACATGATCCACCAGGTTGCCAACTTCTCTGGAGCTGAAGTTGGCAGCCCTCTGCCTCGCTGGTGTGAGGTTGCTGCTCTGATAAGAAAATGATGAGGCAGGTGTGGGTGGGCAAAGTGGTCCTGTAGATGGGCTGTGGAGCAGGGGAATGGAAAGTTGGGAGTCTGACACAGTTGATGAGGTGCTCACAGGGCCGGACGCAGGACCACAGGCAATGGCAGGTGAGCAGGCACTGCCAATGCAGTACAGGTGGGAAGCATGTACTCACACTCGGCAGGCAGCAGCGGATGGCAAGGTAGGAGGCAGCAGAGGGCAAGAGGAGGTAGTACAATTGGCACACAAGCAGGAGAGGGTTGTCCTCTGTGTCTAGCATCAAAGGCAGCTGAAAACAGAGTACAGGCCATTAGCATGTAAGTTACGTGACACGTGCTGCATGCAGCGTGCATAGACGTCTCACGGCAATGACAGTGATATTTAAGGGATGCGATACGTGACAAAGGTTGTGCGTGCAAAGGTACAAATATGGGCGAGTATCGTATACATGTATTTGGGGTGTAATGCAAGCGTTTCCTTCATGTAACGCGTACCGTATTTTTCTTTTTGGGGGTTGCCTCTGTGCATATGCGCATGTATTTTGGTCTATGTTGAGGCCTATGGTGTGTAGCATGCACAGTTTTTGGTTGTGGAGTGGCTCTGCATATCACAGACCGCATTTTTCACATTTAGGAAGCTTTCTGGTTATTGAGTATGCAATTTCTGAGTTTTAGCGGTGCCGCTACCTATCGCTACCTATCGCATACGCATATTTTTGCTTTTAGGGAACATTGGAGCCTTGCTGGACCACACATCTATGTTGCACATCACAAAGACTGTTCCCTTCCTCACATTTCCCAGAATAATTTCTTGGTGTGCCTTCCATTTCGCCTTCGCATCTGAAACATGAGTCGAAAGGCCCTCAAGGGCGTGGACAGGGGTCAGGGTCGGGGATGTGGTGATGATACATCTGCCTCAGCCCCAGGAGGACATGGTAGGTCTCAGCCACAGGTGACCCTGCACATGGACGTCAAAGTGAGCGCAGCCAGACAAGTGAAGCAGCATCAGCTAGGGCCACTACTGCCAAGAAGGGATGCCCTGCAGAGTAGCAAGAGGCTCCAGCCCAAGACACGGTACAGGATACAGCTCTGCAAAGGAAGAGACGCTTCACTGAAGAGGAGCTCCATATCCTCGTTAACTATGTAATGTGAGAAACCAAAGGGTGTCTCACCTAGTAGCCCCCGGGGATCTCTCTCTCTCAGGTGGCCAGGACACAGCCATCGCCTTTGGATACAGACCCTGGGGGTGGACCAGTGGGGGAGGATCACCTGGGTGAGGGGTCTTTGGGGAGACAACCGATGGTGAGATGCAGTATTCCCCCTCTCCCGTACCCATGACTCTTTCTATTTTATAGGATCCTCTAATGTCCCAACTCCCCCCCTTTCTACACAAATACTGGGTCAAGGAAGAGGGCAACTGAGAGTAAAGAGGCTAACGCTTACATATCTCATGGGACATCTCCCGCTAATCGAGTCAGGCTAAGTCAGGGACTTGACTTTTATTACATACATCTGATACCCATTAGATCTCCCCACATGGATAAAAGGTGGAACATAGAGACACACTCCGAGCAAGGTGGAACACAAGAAGGAGCCGAACTTATGGGGCGAAGGCAAACCTAATGGAGAAGAGCGACTGATGACAGAAGGGCGAGAGCAAAGGGTAGAGAAACCCAGGAGATCCCTGCAGGAGGTTGTTGCCTCTGAAGAGCCATGAAAGATACTCAGAGGAGGCCAAATCCCAGACAAGAAGACTACATTGTGTTTCAAGGGCACCAGCGACCCTCCCGGGTGAACAACAGAGTTGGGGTGGTGAGGCCAAGCCTTTGGTATTAACCTTGACTCGTGCATTAAAACCGTAAAAACAAAAAGGAATGCACACATCCGATGAGTTGGCGAGTGACATGAAAGGCTGGTGTGTGTTTGGAAAGGATTGAAGTTACAACAGTATCTCTCACAACTGAAGGCTGCACGGATGTGGATGAAACATGAAGGTGAACTTTAAATTGCAGATAACTGTGAAGACAGTGATACAGAGTAGCGGAGTGGTTCCGGCGATTGGAAGTAGCCCACTCCAAGGTCCCTGCGAAAGGTGAAATGTTTTGTTATAAAGCGACAAAGTGAAAGAACTATAAAATGCATAATGATCAGTATTAACCCTGGCAAAAGGGGAAGTGAAAAGGTGAATGTTTAACTTTTGTGCTTGTGATAATGAACTACCCAGACCAAGAGACACTGGGCCAATAGCACAAGAGTCTGAGCTGAAGGGAAAGTCGAAGTGGTCTTGCGGAGGTCTATAGTAAAAACCTTGCACATTTGAAAGTCTTTGACATCAGGGAAAGGTCAGAGCCCAACTGACGGAAACCAAAAGTGGGATAAATTTGAGGAAGGGAGCCACTAAGGAATGAGAATTAAGCTTGGGGAAGGGAACCCCAGCAAGTGCTCTGATTGCGAGGTCCGAGCCCGACTGAGGGAGATCTTCATTGAATCAGGTACTTTTTGGTTTAAAGGTCTGAGCCCAACCGAGGGGGAACTACATGAACTTTTTGCTTTAAGAGGTCCGAGCTGAACTAGGGAGAGCTGCGTGAATTTTTGTTGAACTGTGAAAGAACTTTTGAAAGCTGGAATAAGGGATTTTAATGTGGAAGGCCAATTCATCCTGTTTACATGGACAGCCTTACTCCGTGCTGTCCAACGTCGGAAGGAGAGCTGACTCAGCCACATTGATTCTTAATGTTATGACTCTGATTTTCCTTTGCATACATATTCCCCTTTACACGGGTGTGTATAAGAGATAGGCCATGCATTAGTTTTTGTTAGTATAGGCCATCTTCATTTGACAGAGACTGAATAGGACTGTGTTTCTTTATTATTTGATGGTAGAGACTATTCCTATCATAGCTATAGGGCAAAGCAGGATATTTTCCAAAGCTCAAAAAATGAATGAAGGTTTTGAAACTGTATCTCTTGTGTCAGTGTCATACTTGTGATACCATGCCTCCCTTACAGTAACCGATCACCATTGTGAGATGTTCCGTATGTGTGGAGCACGTTTACAACCACACAATGATTGGTGCATGGGCAGGGTGTCACTGACCTCATCAATGCCGTAGGTGTGGAGAGGCGCAAAACAGAACAAGTCCAGAAGTGGTGGAATTATATCAAGCGGAGGACCAAGCACAAACTCAGTGCTATCCTGGCCTCTGCACTGGCCATTGGAGGGGGGCCAGCAGAGGAGGAGGAGCTGACTCTAATCGAAAAGACTATGAGTCAACTCATCAGCATTGAGCAGGTGCAAGGCAAGGCTGGCTTGGGGACCCAAGAGGACACATCTGGTGAGTGGCATTTGTGTGCATCGTATGTGTGGAGAATCATGATTGGTCCCAAAGACCGGGTGTGGAGGTCAACATCAGGGGCCGACAGGCTGATCTCAGGTGTCTGCAGGAGTTCCTGCATTCAGATGCTAGAGCACATATGGATGCCGAGAGGCATGATATGTTATCTCGTAGATCAAATCACTGTGAGATGGAGAGATTGAGGACTGTACTGCATGATGAACTCTCAGCCACAAGGACACTGCTCCATGAGGAGATGGATGTCTTGAGGCAGACACTGTCCCAGCAATTTGATGCATCAGGAGTGAGCGTGCATACAGACTTGGTAGCCACTCATGATGATGCACATTGTGACCTCACCCCCATTGGGATGCTGGTGCATGCATCAGTGTCATGGCTGTCCATGAGCCTGTTGAGAAATGTTTGTCTTTTTTCATCCACTCTTGTGGATATTGACATGCACCCTCCCCCTAGGCCTCTCCAGGCTGGACATTCTTTTTACCGCCAGTCCTGGATGGACATATTATTTTTTTACCTGACTGGTGTGGTCTGTTTTTTTATTTTTTACTCCTTGATCAGGATGGACCCATTTCTCTTATTTTTTAATAACCCTGTCCAGGATGGAGGCTTGTGTTGTTTTTTCCCCAATCCAAGATGGGCTTTTTTATTGTATTGTTTTTTCCGTGAGAGATGTGCTGTTGCTTTCTCAAATGAATTATGAGTGCAGTACTGGAGATGCATCCATGCAAAGCAGTGTCAACTGCCATGGTTTCCTTGAGAACCACAGGATGACATGTGCAGGTAACAATGGTTGATGGTGATTCATCCAGTGACTGCACTCCATGGGAGGTCTGCCCTGTGCCCTTTCACCTCCTTAGCCCCCATGCCCTCTCCCAGGCACTGGCCCTCATTTCAGAAATGTGGAGGTACAGCTTCCGGTGGAGATGATGAGAGAATCACATCAAGGCAGCGCTGTCAGCAGGTATGAGCCCAGTCTCTCAAGTTATATCTGTATTAGTCATCACCACGATATTTGCATGCATTCTCACATATTTTCTTTTTTGGGGGTGTGATGTTTGAGTCATGGTAAATGTCAGTGCAGATATGTGTTTGTCCACATGGATGTGGTACATTGTCCACTCCACTCACCTAATGTTCATCTGTTGTCCCTCTAGGTGTTGGCAGTGTACCCTGTGATCCACGCACACTTTGTCCTCATGTCCATTTACAGTGGTGGGAAACAGAGGGGGTTGGTGCATGGTATGGGGATGTGGTTGGAGACACTTATTTTCGTAAATGTTGTGAAAATTGGTTTCTTTTTGGTTTAAATGGCATGGTGCATTATGCATATTGTTTCTCTGATGCAAAGCTGCTGATTGACCTTTCACAGATGGCCTTTGTTTGCCAGTCTGCCCTAATCCATCACCCACGTTTGTCCTTCCTCGCCCCCCGCAATGTGCTAGATTTCCATCTATGTGGCTTCCAGGCTCTCAGACCATGCTGCCTCTGTATTCCTCTCTTGCCCACCTTCTCTCTGCCCTCACCCACTGTAATATCCTACATGTCTCTCATTATCTCACCACTGGATGAGCTATACATTCATCACTCAGTGTCCTTCTCACTCTTTCCCTCTATCATCTGTCCCATCAGCTACCACACTTTTTGCTTCCACTCATGAGACCATCACCTCCTAACTTGGAGTCCTTTTCCTCCCCTGCACCCATGGGTGAGCCAAAGGCACACATGACACCTGACTGTGGGTGTGCAGGAATTGATTGCATTCTTGTCTAATTGTACATAAGTGTAACTTTATATATTTGTATGTGTGTACATGTGTGTTCCCTGCTTTGCCTGCAGGTTGTGATGTGATAGTCGAAACAAGAGAAGAGGCGTTGTTGTTCTGTGTTTCAAACACAGCCTATGAGGATTGAGGCCTACTGTTGAATACAGTGTTAGTTCATGTTCTGTATAGCATGCACATACAATGTATTGTACATTACACTTCCCCAAAGCAAGAGGTTATTTTCATTTGAATATATTTGCACTTATACAATAAATGTGTCCCCCGCCAGTCAAGTTTACCCACATGATTCCAGCCTCACCACTATGTCCACCCCTGTGCATTCCCCACATGTTGGTGTTCATTCCACAATGTGGATAATTTCGGAGGGGCTGGGATCTGAACGTGCTTCCTGGCAACAACATGGATTCTATTGTTTCCATTTGCTATGACTGTGTTGTTGTTCGGTTTATGTGATGTTATGTTATATCTAGTGGACACACACAGTTTGACTCTCGCAGACACACATTCTCAGGGTATTGTTATGGGCAGAGAGAATATGCCCCAATTCATCATTGAATGATCTTAGGGAGAATTCCCCTTACCTAGTGAGTTCCTCAGCAGCTTTGCTGGATTTCTGGAGTTTATTTTTTCCACTTGGTAAGAGTGTGCCTCTTTCCCCCACTCTTACCTGTGGTTTGTCATGTGCATTTCTACTTGTTGTGTGGTCTTGGACTCTGGAGCACACCACTCCATGAGCCCAAACTTGTTGTGTGTGTTACACAGCACCTTCAGTGAGGTAACACAGGGTTGTCTCTAAGACTTCCCAATGACTCCTTTTTCTGGGGCTGACTACTGTCCCCCAGAAACAGGTAAAGTTGCCATTAACTTTACATAGTCACTTTAAAACTACAGACCCAGTACGACCCATCTTACATGGTGTACTGAAAAGGGTTAAATCCTACCCCTTGTTCTCTGTGCCTCTTTGAGCTTTGTTTTACTCTTTTAACATTTAGACTTGGCTGGTGGCAGTGGTATCTACCCTAACTTTTCTACCGTGATTATACTATATAAACGTGGTATTGTTTTAGGCTATTATAGTAGCCTCGAACATAAACCCGGGTACCAAATACTCTTTCTTTTTGCTCCGGTTGGGTTTAGTCACCATTTCTTTTTGTAAAAGTTCTTCTTGTGTTTTACTTTGCACGGCAAACCAGGTTTGCCTTCTTTGTTCACCTTCTTTTGGCAGGCTTCTGCCAAGAAGCCCTCCTCTGGGCACCTGGGTGTCTAGGTGGGCTGAATGTGAGTGAGGGGTGTAGTCACCGCCTGCACAGGGTATCCTAGGAAACCCAAGTCGCACTTTGCCATGATTGGCTGAGGTGGTTGCCCGGGCTGGATAACCCACCTGCTGCGTGATTGACAGCCAGGCTGTGTGAACGGGGGATTTTCGCATCAAAGGCAGGACTCTTGGGCTGGAAGTCAGAGTCGCCACTGGAACTACAGGGAACCAAAGAGAAGCGGAGAAGAAGACGGCTGCTGCAACTACCCCGTCCCAGTGAAGTTCTGCTGCAGTCCTGGTGGGGTCAACCAGCTCATCTTCCACAGCCAGAGGATCCTCTTCGTGGTCGAAATCACTGCACCCTGCTGTAGTGGTCCGGATACCCATCTAAAGAGTCTCTCCTGTTTTAAAGGAGCGCAGCTTTTATTCACTGTCGCTGCTGCTGGCCTCATCCCTGAGTGGTGCAGATCCCTCCAGATGTCCTCCTTCTTGTCTCCACGACCGAAGCTCCAGGAACAGTGGGTCTGCAGGAAACTACCAGGAACAACTGCCGTGGCACCAGCTTCTTCATTGAATAAGGTACTGTGTTCTGCTTCGAGGAACTAGGTTGAACCCTTTTTCTCCTCTTCCAAGGCTTG
The DNA here is from genome assembly GCF_040938575.1 of Ambystoma mexicanum. NCBI lineage: Eukaryota > Metazoa > Chordata > Amphibia > Caudata > Ambystomatidae > Ambystoma > Ambystoma mexicanum. The sequence goes on from NC_090934.1 coordinate 624,093,169, forward strand.
CCCTTGTCTTCCTTCCCCCTTATAACTTTTGCTTCCTCTGTTGACAATATCCACGTACTCCTGGCAACGTTGAATCTTGAACTGTCTGACTGTGTGATCCTCGACAACAGGAACCCAGTTTCACTTGACACTGGCTCCAGCCTATTGACTTTTGTATTTCTGTCAGCAAGTGTTCTCTGATTCTGTCTGCCTTGACAAAAGTATTGCCTATGATTTTTGTCCCCAACTCTCTCTGGTTAACCCAGGTCCTAAGTGTGTTTTGCCCTGGTAACATTTCTTGCCGCGAATACGCATATCTTTAGTAAGACCGAACTGTCAAAAAGTGATTGCATACGTATTCACGGTAACGTCTTTTGTTTCACAACACCGGTCCGCCAAGACAGAAGGTACTTACCTTGAGTTGTTCTGTGCCAAGAGAATTGGTTGTTTGTAGTGCATTTTACGTGTGGTTTTTGACTTTATAGAAGTGTTGTGTTTTATAACAGATGGTTTAAAAATAAATGTACTTATATTTTTTTACCTGAAACCTTGAGTCAGTGTTTGCTTGAGTCACAGTAATTGTGGTCCCTTTGTGTAATCTCTGCTACTGCTCATATGCTCTTGAGATAAGCCTGGCTGCTCCGCTACTGCTTCCTCTTTAACATAGTAGTACAGGCTTGTACCAAAGGAGAACTTGTATTACCACTCGTACTCTTAATTGTGTGTAATGGTCCCTAAGGGCACTGCACAGGATTCTGCCTAACAAATGGCACAAGGGCTGTAGCCTCTCTGTGTGCGCTCCACAGGGACAGTTTTAACATAAAATATGTTTGCAAAAGCTAGTTGCATGCAACCTCTCCCTGTGCCCCATGGTCAACCAAGGTCAAAGGTGGTGCCTGAGGCTAAGGGCCATGTCCCAGCTGCATATCAACTGGTATGCCACGCTGTGTGGCTACATTGTGCAGAATGCATGCAGCAACATGATATTTTACATACTACTGTTGGGGTATATAGCAATCCCCCACCAGAGTGGTCTAAGGAAAGGAAACGTGACTTAAGCACCCCGAATGTGCGCTCCACTATGCCCCTTGTGGCTACATGTGCTGCATAACATGTTACCTCAGCTGGTAGGGCAGGATTCCTGTATGGCACCATCATGAACAGTGATTGTGGTTAGGCACTGTCCCCTGAAAATATTTACATGGTTGTTATTGGCACTTATCATGGTTTGTTGTTCAGTGTGTGACATGCATGCATGCATGTGCGTGCCACTTCATGCTCACCGATGAGCCAGGGGTTGCCATATTTTCTTAATGCCAGGGCATGATAGAGTGTTGACTGGTGGTAAATGTAGTTGTCATGCATGATGCCAGGGAAATTGGAATTGACTTGCATCATGACTCCATTTGTGTCACAGACAATCTGCACGTTGATGGAATGCCAGTGCTTTTGACTGCGGTATATGTGCTCCATCATTCGAGGGGGCGGTAGCGCAACATGTGTACAGTCGATGGTTCCAAGCACACGTGGAAAGTGTGCAACCACATGGAAATTCTGGCACACTCTGCCTTTCCTCCAGTGTTCTTGGCATATATTTGTGCCTACGCAGACACGCACGTGATGTTATGCAGACCAAGACCTGGTGGAGAAAGTGGGATTGTGTGGCCTGTGATATCCCCCCTACTATGGTAGTGGTGCATGGAGGGATCCTGTGGCAATTAAATGTAGTGCTGTCAGCATCTTTTTAAGGGGGGGTAAAGACTCGGGAGCAGATGGTGGGAGATGCTAGATCTTACTCCCATTCCCTGACAAGGTCTAGGATGACATGGGGTGGGTACCAGTACCTGGCATACACCTGGTCATCAGGCATACCAAACAGCGTGGTTCGTGTAGCAGATATCCATGGCCTGGGTTTCCTTCTCCTCATTCTGTGTCCATGTACGATTGCTCCCACTATTGCAGCATTCATTGTGGCTGTATGGTATGCATTGCATGTTTTACATGCATTGGATCCTTTGCGCGTTGAACTTTACACCTGCTATCATGTGGTGGTTGGATCACAGCGTTTGCGTGTGACTTTTCCCAATTTAAGGTTAATCCATGAATTTGTTCGGGTTTGCGGTGGATTGGGTGTGCCATTACTTAGCATGGGCCGTCCCTCAACATGCCTTCATTATTCCTCATTCTCTGTGGAAAATGGTGTATATGCATATTCCGCCCCCTATTTCCATCTCTGTGCAGGCCCCATCCACAATCTGCGAGGATTCTTGCGCATTGCACTCGACTGCATGCAGAAATGTGCCAGACCAGCGCGGGGTCCCCGCAAGGTCTGGAAAAGTCCTGCAAAGTTGATTCCATGTATCGACAAAGGGGGGCTTCTGTGCACAGAATGGCCTGCAGTCTTTATTTTCCCTGCAAAGTATTCTATGAATTAGGCCCCTGATTTGATATACTGCTTGTTCCTTTGAAACTGAGAGATGGTCATTTATGCCTACTGAGAATGCTTATTGTTATGGTGCAGGTTCTTTGAAGATTCCAGCCACTTTCTATCACTTTAGCTAGACTCCAAGTCTCCGAAGGTGTGAAGTTTCTTCTCCTGGCTAATGGGAAGATTTGATTATTTGAGAGGAGAATGCTTTTCTGAATGTTTCTGTGTATAATTAAGGATATAACTAAGGCTGCTGACATCACACATTTCTTCACACATGTCTTATTCAAATGCTTTGTGCTGGCTGCAGCTCACATTTTTATTTTTAAATTTGGCACGTTTCTCTGACTCCTTTTTGTTTGGAATAGATGTCATTACAAACCCCCCCTCCCTCTCTGTCGTTCCTTGAGGCAGCAATAGGGGAGGAAAAGGTTTTGTTTTCTTATGTGTAATTTCAATGGAGGTTGTCCTTTTCTAGATCCTTTCCCTTTCCATTTGTTTCTTGGAAGGATCCTTCTCCATCCCTCAGGCCATTGAAAGAATGTTCTGGTTAGACACCGAAAGGGAGGGTTAGAAAGGCTGGTTCAGTAAAACATAGAGACAAACGGCCTCATTAAGAGTCCGCTGGTCCGGAAATAAGGGTGCCGGTAGCAACATACCTTTCTGGACCATAACTCTGCCCGTGGGATCAGATGTGCCCAGGAGATCTGACCTGCTAGGCTCATCAGCCCTGGTAGGCAGGGTTGCCATGAAGCACCAGCACCGCTGATAACGGTGCTGGTGCTTCCGTGCACCCATGGGAATGAAGCACAACATTTTCCGCTGCCTGATATCCCGGACCACGAGGACTTGTAATGTTGTGGTGGCACCTTGGATCTCAGGCAGCAGAAACAGTGTTATGGGGTTGGCGGCAACCTGCCAGTGGAACCAGTGGCTTACCGCTAACTTTGTAATGTGGCTGGTTTTTTGTTTTTTTAATTTCCATTATTGTTTGTTTATTTTTGATTCAATTTATGTTGATTTTAATACATATTTTTTCTTCAAAGTTCAATGTGTAGTATCATCTCATTGGTTTCATGCATATCATGATATGGATTTTGACATTCACTGACACCCATTGGGTGTATGTGAGGGACATGTGTTCATTTCCAAACTTGTAATTGGGGTTCTATCATGTTTTTGCCATTTCTAAGTGGGTGGATGCAATACTCGGGTGGGTGTTTGGCATTTGGAGGCTGACCATAAGGGCCAGGGATCTAGATTGTGGTGACATGTTGGCTGGGGGACATGAGTGGGGGCCTGGTGGAGGCTGCCCCTGCACTGCAGGGGGGTGGGGGTGCAGGGGGACATGAGTGGGGGCCTGGTGGAGGCTGCCCCTGGGGGGTGGGGATGGTGGTAGACATGAGTGGGGGCCTGGTGGAGGCTGCCCCTGCACTGCTGGGGGGTGGGGGTGCAGGGGGACATGAGTGGGGCCTGGTGGAGGCTGCCCCTGGTGGCTGGGGGGAGGGGGTGGTGGTAGACATGAGTGGGGGCCTGGTGGAGGGTGCCCCTGGTGGCTGGGGGTGGGGGTGGTGGTAGACATGAGTGGGGGCCTGGTGGAGGCTGCCCCTGCACTGCTGGGGGGTGGGGGTGCAGGGGGACACGAGTGGGGGCCTGGTGGAGGGTGCCCCTGGTGGCTGGGGGGTGGCGGTGGTGGTAGACATGAGTGGGGGCCTGGTGGAGGCTGCCCCTGCACTGCTGGGGGGTGGGGGTGATGGGAGACATGAGTGGGGGCCTGGTGGAGGCTGCCCCTGCACTGCTGGGGGGTGGGGGTGATGGGAGACATGAGTGGGGGCCTGGTGGAGGCTGCCCCTGCACTGCTGGGGGCTGGGGGTGCAGGGGGACATGAGTGGGGGCCTGGTGAAGGCTGCCCCTGGAGGCTGGGGGGTGGGGTGGTGGTAGACATGAGTGGGGGCCTGGTGGAGGCTGCCCCTGCACTGCTGGGGGGTGGGGGTGATGCGGGACATGAGTGGGGGCCTGGTGGAGGCTGCCCCTGGTGGCTGGGGGGTGGGGTGGTGGGAGACATGAGTGGGGGCCTGGTGGAGGCTGCCCCTGCACTGCTGGGGGGTGGGGGGTGGTGGTAGACATGAGTGGGGGCCTGGTGGAGGCTGCCCCTGCACTGCTGGGGGGTGGGGGTGCAGGGGGACATGTGTGGGGACTTGGTGGAGGTTGCCCCTGCACTGCTGGGGGGTGGGGGTGGTGGGAGACATGAGTGGGGGCCTGGTGGAGGCTGCCCCTGCAATGCTGGGGGGTGGGGGTGGTGGTAGACATGAGTGGGGGCCTGGTGGAGGCTGCCCCTGCACTGCTGGGGTGGGGGTGCAGGGGGACATGAGTGGGGGCCTGGTGGAGGCTGTCCCTGCACTGCTGGGGGGTGGGGGTGCAGGGGGACATGTGTGGGGGCCTGGTGGAGGCTGCCCCTGCACTGCTGGGGGGTGGGGGTGGTGGGAGACATGAGTGGGGGCCTGGTGGAGGGTGCCCCTGGTGGCTGGGGGGTGGTAGACATGAGTGGGGGCCTGGTGGAGGCTGCCCCTGCACTGCTGGGGGGTGGGGGTGATGGGAGACATGAGGGGGGGCCTGGTGGAGGCTGCCCCTGCACTGCTGGGGGGTGGGGGTGATGGGAGACATGAGTGGGGGCCTGGTGGAGGCTGCCCCTGGTGGCTGGGGGTGGGGGCGATGGGAGACATGAGTTGGACATGAGTGGGGGCCTGGTGGAGGGTGCCCCTGGTGGCTGGGGGGTGGGGGTGGTGGTAGACATGAGTGGGGGCCTGGTGGAGGGTGCCCCTGGTGGCTGGGGGGTGGGGGTGCAGGGAGACATGAGTTGGACATGAGTGGGGGCCTGGTGGAGGGTGCCCCTGGTGGCTGGGGGGGTGGGGGTGATGGGAGACATGAGTGGGGGCCTGGTAGAGGCTGCCCCTGCACTGCTGGGGGGTGGGGGTGATGGGAGACATGAGTGGGGGCCTGGTGGAGGCTGCCCCTGGTGGCTGGGGGGTGGGGGTGATGGGAGACATGAGTTGGACATGAGTGGGGGCCTGGTGGAGGCTGCCCCTGGTGGCTGGGGGGTGGGGGTGATGGGAGACATGAGTTGGACATGAGTGGGGGCCTGGTAGAGGGTGCCCCTGCTGGCTGGGGGTGGGGGTGGTGGTAGACATGAGTGGGGGCCTGGTGGAGGCTGCCCCTGCACTGCTGGGGGTGGGGGTGCAGGGAGACATGAGTGGGGGCCTGGTGGAGGCTGTCCCTGCACTGCTGGGGGGTGGGGGTGCAGGGGGACATGTGTGGGGGCCTGGTGGAGGCTGCCCCTGCACTGCTGGGGGGTGGGGGTGGTGGGAGACATGAGTGGGGGCCTGGTGGAGGGTGCCCCTGGTGGCTGGGGGGTGGGGGTGGTGGTAGACATGAGTGGGGGCCTGGTGGAGGCTGCCCCTGCACTGCTGGGGGGTGGGGGTGATGGGAGACATGAGTGGGGGCCTGGTGGAGGCTGCCCCTGCACTGCTGGGGGGTGGGGGTGATGGGAGACATGAGTGGGGGCCTGGTGGAGGCTGCCCCTGGTGGCTGGGGGGTGGGGGCGATGGGAGACATGAGTTGGACATGAGTGGGGGCCTGGTGGAGGGTGCCCCTGGTGGCTGGGGGGTGGGGGTGGTGGTAGACATGAGTGGGGGCCTGGTGGAGGGTGCCCCTGGTGGCTGGGGGGTGGGGGTGCAGGGAGACATGAGTTGGACATGGATGGGGGCCTGATGGAGGGTTCCCCTGGTGGCTGGGGGGTGGGGGTGATGGGAGACATGAGTGGGGGCCTGGTGGAGGCTGCCCCTGCACTGCTGGGGGTGGGGGTGATGGGAGACATGAGTGGGGGCCTGGTGGAGGCTGCCCCTGGTGGCTGGGGGGTGGGGGTGATGGGAGACATGAGTTGGACATGAGTGGGGGCCTGGTGGAGGCTGCCCCTAGTGGCTGGGGGGTGGGGGTGATGGGAGACATGAGTTGGACATGAGTGGGGGCCTGGTGGAGGGTGCCCCTGCTGGCTGGGGGGTGGGGGTGGTGGTAGACATGAGTGGGGGCCTGGTGGAGGGTGCCCCTGCACTGCTGGGGGGTGGGGGTGGTGGGAGACATGAGTGGGGGCCTGGTGGAGGGTGCCCCTGCACTGCTGGGGGGTGGGGGTGGTGGGAGACATGAGTGGGGGCCTGGTGGAGGGTGCCCCTGGTGGCTGGGGGGGTTGGGGTGTGGTAGACATGAGTGGGGGCCTGATGGAGGCTGCCCCTGCACTGCTGGGGGGTGGGGGTGGTGGGAGACATGAGTGGGGGCCTGGTGGAGGGTGCCCCTGCACTGCTGGGGGGTGGGGGTGGTGGGAGACATGAATGATGGGCCTGGTGGAGGGTGCCCCTGGTGGCTGGGGGGTGGGGGTGGTGGTAGACATGAGTGGGGGCCTGGTGGAGGCTGCCCCTGCACTGCTGGGGGGTGGGGGTGGTGGTAGACATGAGTGGGGGCCTGGTGGAGGCTGCCCCTGCTCTGCTGGGGGGTGGGGGTGCAGGGGGCATGTGTGGGGACTTGGTGAAGGCTGCCCCTGCACTGCTGGTGGGTGGGGGTGATAAGAGACATGAGTGGGGGCCTGGTGGAGGCTGCCCCTGGTGGCTGGGGGTGGGGGTGGTGGGAGACATGAGTGGGGGCCTGGTGGAGGCTGCCCCTGGTGGCTGGGGGGTGGGGGTGGTGGTAGACATGAGTGGGGGCCTGGTGGAGGGTGCCCCTGGTGGCTGGGGGGTGGGGGTGATGGGAGACATGAGTGGGGGCCTGGTGGAGGCTGCCCCTGCACTGCTGGGGGGTGGGGGTGATGGGAGACATGAGTGAGTGGGGGCCTGGTGGAAGGTGCCCCTGAACTGCTGGGGGGTGGGGGTGATAGGGTACATGAGTGGGGGCCTGGTGGAGGCTGCCCCTGGTGGCTGGGGGTTGGGGGTGGCGGTAGACATGAGTGGGGGCCTGGTGGAGGCTGCCCCTGCACTGCTGGGGGGTGGGGGTGATGGGAGACATGAGTGGGGGCCTGGTGGAGGCTGCCCCTGCACTGCTGGAGGGTGGGGGTGATGGGAGACATGAGTGGGGGCCTGGTGGAGGCTGCCCCTGGTGGCTGGGGGTGCAGGGGGACATGCGTTGGTGGGCAGTAGTGCAAGGTGACATGTGGGTTGGCTGGGGGGCATGGCCATGGCGGATGGGGTGCCTGCGGGACATTTGCAGGGTAGGCCCCTGTGGTGTGGGCCACCTGCAGGGGCAGTGGAGGGTGTAGAGGGAACACCTGGGAGGACCCACACATGCAATTCACGTGTGGTGCTCCCCGCGCACCCCTGTAATACACGTACCCTGATGGAATCGCGTGTGATACTTCCCGCGCACCCCTGAAATACACGTACCCTGCTGCTTTTGCGTGTGATACTTCCCGCGCACCCCTGGAATACACGTACCCTGATGGAATCGCGTGTGATACTTCCTGCGCACCCCTGAAATACACGTACCCTGCTGATTTTGCATGTGATACTTCCCGCGCAGCCCTGAAATACACGTACCCTGCTGCTTTTGCGTGTGATACTTCCCGCACACCCCTGGAATACATGTACCCTGCTGTTTTTGCGTGTGATACTTCCCGCGCACCCCTGGAATACACGTACCCTGATGGAATCGCGTGTGATACTTCCCGCGCACCCCTGAAATACACGTACCCTGCTGCTTTTGCGTGTGATACTTCCCGCGCACCCCTGGAATACACATACCCTGCTGTTTTTGCGTGTGATACTTCCCGCGCACCCCTGAAATACACGTACCCTGCTGCTTTTGCGTGTGATACTTCCCGCGCACCCCTGGAATACACATACCCTGCTGTTTTTGCATGTGATACTTCCCGCGCACCCCTGGAATACACGTGCCCTGATGGAATCGCGTGTTTTACTTCCCACGCACCTCTGATGTACACGTACCCAGGACAATCGCGCGTGAAACTTCCCGCGAACCACTGAAATACACGTTCCCCGCTTGGCGTTTGCTGTTTGCCAGCCCTGTGAACTGGTCCAGGGTTAGCGCAGCCCTTTGCGATGATTTAGGGATTTTGAAGGCTTTTCCTTGCGCGAGGGCGTTCTTGGGGGCGTAACTGGCGCTGCTGCAGGGTCGCTGCGCCACTCTGCGCCACGGCTGGTTTCGGAGGCTAAAATCCATGAATACGCTGTGCGATGAAAAGGATTTTTTCACACGCGGCTGGTGCAGTCTATCGCACGGGGACGCCATTTTTGTGCAAATTTCTATGAATTACCCTGAAAATATCTATCAAATCTAGATATTTATTTTGTGGAAAATGAATATACAACACTATTTTTAGTCCAATTCTATGCATTCTAGCAAACACTTCAGAATGCTATGTTCAGTTTAATAGAGATAGTTGTATTGTAATGTAACTGCAAAGCAACATGATTTTGAAAGAATGTATAGTGTTTGGCAACAACAACTCCATTTGGGGCACCACTTTACTGCAGCACACAATAACCATTGTCAACCAAGTACAATTTTAAAGTACATGGGTATAGGGGGATGGCAGGGGCAAAGCTTGGAACGTTTTTGCTAGGAGGGCTTGCGATCAAAACGTTTCCAGAATTCTGATAATCGTGAGTGACTCCATGGATACGAGAGGCAACCAGTATTGTCTTACAAACACAGGAGTCATTACAGGGTCTGTTGGTTTTTTTGAATTAATAGCTCTTTGCACACAATCATAGGGTCAACCGAGAACATTTTCTAGAAATCTAGGAATACCTGTTGTTTTGAGATTTCAGAAGAATTCTACAGTTGGGTGGAGTTACCTTTTTTGATGGTGGTTACCTGGACAAGGGGTTCCATGGGTTTTCAAGAGTTATAATTTACTCCAAATATTACATCATCTTCCAAGATGTCACAGGTAACATCTTCCACCCCATAACGACACTAGGAATCCACCAATAATTTACCCCCTGTCAGATAATAATCTTTTCTGATCAGGTACGGTCAATCTTATCACATCAATCTTCAGGAATTGGAACTATAATTTCATTTCTAAATCAATACAATATTATTGGGAATCGACCAACAAACAAATAGATGTGTCTGTACCCAAATTAACACTTTAAGGATTGCTGATATCAATCAATATACAAATGGTGCTGTCATTGTGATTTAAGAGAGGAGTTGGATGCAGGAGTTGGATGGTATGATTCAAATGTATAAGCACTTCTTGATTTATGAGTGATTTATGAGTGATTTATGAGTGTTTGTCCTCTGTTTATTTTGAGGGGTACTGTAAATTGATAGTAATCCCTTCTTTTTTTTTTACTTGGACCGCAACAGGATAGGGCAAAAGTTGAGCTGATCGAAGTTCTTTCTCAACATCGTGAAATCCCATTGGGTCACCCCCCAGTCTTGACCAAACTATTATTAATATAATCCAAATTAATTGCAAATCAATGGAGAATATCACTGCCCAGATAAAACTCAAAAGTGACATCTCTAAGGATCCAACATTTATGATCAATAGTTTTATCACCAATTGACCTTTTTAACATGCACCTACTAGGTAGTATATGCTTTGAATATTGATTCTCCTGACCAAATTTCTATTCATTCGTGAAATTAAAGGAGGCAATGGTCTGATCTTTTTGGAGCCACCAAGACTCCGGTGAAAACAGGATCTCTCCCTCTATTTATTTGAATGGGTAAGAATGTGCGTTCACCCTTTTTCTGTATGTCGATCACATTATAAATATATTGTTCTGGACTCTTTTTGGGAGAATTTTGGATTTCTTTGGGTTTGTGCAGAGTGTAGAACTTCAAGGTATCCCCTTCCCACATGGAAGTCTACTTGCTGTGAGGGAGATTAATTTTTAGGAGAAGTAATGAAGTCCTCTCAATACAACGTTCTCCTACTGAGATAATGATTATATGGCAAACTTGATTAAGTGCCATTAAGGCTGAAATAATTGGCAATAAACGTTAGCCTGATGGGTCGGTGTGTTTGGGTCAAGAGATTCTGGTTCAAGCAATCAATCGAAGGGGATAGCCTCTGAAGGGAGTATTTCCCCAGTAACCAAGGTGTACCATTTGAAGCCACAACGATCACCAGATGTTTCAGATGGTGCTGTCCAATGTTGATATACATATCCATAATCCCATTGACAGAAATGTATTTTTCTTTATTTTGAGGGGTATTGTAAATGTTCAAATCTTTCCTGGGATAGTAACCTCTTCTTTTACTTGTACTTCAGCAGCATAGGACAATAGTCAAACTGACCAAAATACTTTTTCAATATTCTCACAGACCATTGGGTTACCTCCAGTCCTGACCACCTTTTATTATTAATAAAATCCAAATTAATTTTATATCGATGGAGAATATCACAACCCAGATAAAACTCAGAAGTGATATCTCTAAGGATCCAACATTTATGGTCAATAGTTTTATTGCAAATTGACATTTTTAAAATGCACCAGCTAGGTAGCATATGTTTTCAATCTTGATTCTCCAGACCAACCTCCCATTTATTTGTCAACATAAAGGAGGGAATGGTCTGATCTTTTTGGACTCACTGAAACAATGCTTTTCTTATGAAGCTTTTCCATTGTTTAGACAAGCTGGAGTGAGTACAGGATAAGTTCATCTATTTATCTGAATGGGGAAGAATGTGTGATTACCCTTTTTCTGTATGTCGGTCAAATTATAAATATATTTTTCTCAACTCCTTCCAGGGGATCTCTGAATTTCTTTGAGTTAATTCTGAGATTAGAACTTCAAGGTATCCCCTTCCAACATGGAAGTACACTTGTTGTTGTGAGGGAGATACATTTTTAGGAGTTGGGATAATAATAATAAAAATAATAATAATTTGGCATTTATATAGCGGTACGAAGCCTCAGGTATCTGAGTGCTGCTTATTATTACCCACGGTGTGTGCTGCTCATTTATCGACCTCGGAAGGATGAAAGCCTGAGTTTAGCCTTGCCGGGATTCAAACCTGCGTTAGCAAGCTCTGCACGGGTGTCAAAGTGAGTGCTCTACTCGCTGTGCCACTTGACCGGCATGAGGTTGTCTCACAACCATGTTCTGTACTGAGATAATGGTTAAGTAGAGAAGTAGATTATTCTGTGAATGAAATTCAAATTGGTTGGGATGTCGTTCAATCAAGTGACAAGTGGCATTAAGGCTGGCATAATTGGCACTTCTCTTTAGCTTAATAGGATGGTTTGTTTGGGTCCAGAGAACTTGGTTCAAGCAATCAGTCAAAGGGGACAGGCTATGAAGAACATTGTTCCCCAATAATCAGGGTGTACCCTTTGGAGCTACACCATTCACCAGATGTTTTAAATGGTGCTGCCCAATTTTGATATCCGTATCCATAATCCCATTGACAGAAATGTATTTTTCTTTATTTTGAGGGGTATTGTACATTTTCAAATCTTTCCTGGGATAGTAACCTCTTCTTTTACTCCATATACACAATCCCCATTGACAGAAATGTCTTTCTCTTTATTTCTAGGAGTACCGTAAATTGTTGCAGCGTTCCTTTGATAGTAAACTCTTCTTTTACTTGCACTTCAACAATTTAGGACAATAGTCAGATGGACCAAACAGTCTATGCAAATTAGTAAAAAGTACTGCTGATAAAAGAAATGGGAAGTGTCCCAAAGGACTGAGTTGTATTGAAAAGCTGGAAGATTTGAACTTGTGTTGTTTAGAAAAGCTGGAAGATTTGAACTCTTGGGGAAGGGAACCCCAATATATTTTAAACTGATTTGAATTTGGGGAAGGGGTAACTGATAACAAGCCAAGCTGAAAGAAGCTTTATTTTGACCACTATTCATTTTGATACTGATATCCCTACACATTGTATACCATTAGTTGTGAGGGCAAGTATAGGTTTTGGACACAGACATTTGATTTGGACTTCTTGACACAGACTATCCTTAATTTTCTTTAGGTAGGGAAATCCCACCATACTATAGGGTGAGGTAAGACTTTCTTCATCCTGACTTTTAAGTTAAGAAAGCCTTTTGAGAACCAATCTTGAACTTGTTGTCTGTGTCTTATTTCATGATGCCTTCACCAATGGTGTTGAGAGTGGGATGCGGCTCAACCAATACAAGTTGGGGAACCCTAACATTTGAAAATGTAATTCTCATGGCATCGGACCCCTCAGTAGCCACCAAGGGCTCTATTGTGTTTGATATCTGGAGCAGTAGGGAAGAGATCATTCCCGCAGGTGAAAGAAGACTAATACCCACTGACTCGATTCTGATTTCACCTTGTGATACCTACATCAGACTGGCTCCCAAATTAGGACTAGCATGGACTTTTGGAATTGATGTGCTGTCTGGTTTATAGATCCAGATTTCAGAGGTTTGTTTGTTTGTTTATTTCATTTATAAAGCGCTCCGGACCCGGGGGTAAATGGGCGCTGGTACATGTTACAAAGCACAATACATGGTCATTAACAGTGATACTTTTCAGCAAAGGGTATATACAGAGAGTACAGGCAATGGCCAATAAAAGACATAACTGGTACATGTACAGTATATGCAGATAGTAACTGTGTCTAACATGCTAATTGACTTTGTGCCAATAGCCACCCAATGGCAAGTTTCCTGAAGGACTGGAAGGAATTGGCCGACTTAATGTTTAGTGGCAGGGAGTTCCAACGTTGGGAGGCGAGGACAGTGAAGCTAGAGCCTCCAGCTCTTTTAGAGATAAATCTAGGCACCATGAGACAAAGGGTGTTGGAAGATCTAGTAAAGAGGTGATATAAAAATGTTATTACAGAATCATGGAAAGGATCCCTTCCAAATATATCAGGGGGATAACATTGTACGAGAGGGGCTGGAGAGAGCAGTGTTGCCTAGGATAAAGGGATATGCAGGAAAGGAGGTAACTGATCGAGGTACCCAAGGTTTTTGGGAGGCTGATGATACACCTGACGCCCCTCAAGACTCTGAACCCAAAAAGGTCAGAGAAGAAGTTACAGAAACTCTTCCCAACCTAGCCTTTACCCAAAGGAACGACACATTGTTACTGAAGCCTTTCTGCAAATTGCACCTGAGCAAGAGGGCCTTGTGAGAGGAGGGCCTGTTTTCGTTTTGAGACATGGGATAAAGTACCATGGAGACAGTACTTCAGGGAGCCTAGCAAAAACCCAACTAGTTGTCCCTAAATGTCATAAACAAGTAGTTCATAACCACCTGACGGGAGGTCATTCCCACCTGACAGAAGGTCATCTAGGACAGACAAAGACACAGGCCCAAATCATCAATAAGTTCTACTGGACAGAAATTAATGCTAAAATTAAAAATCTCATTCAGTCTTGTGCAATTTGCCAAAGGACCAGTACCCACATATAATATGAGATGATAGGTTATTTATAACGTGCCTAATACCCAGAGGTTTCTAAGCGCGGACCCGGGGATCGAACCTGTGTGTCTCCATGTTGTCTTGCTTCCACAGCGAGCACGTTGCCGCTGAGCTATCCTCCTGAGAAAACATACCACCACCAGTCCCCTTACAACTAATGCCACTCATTGCAATTCCATTCTCAAGAATTTGTATGGCCATTGTAGGCCCCCTGGAAACATCAAAATTAGAGAACAAGTATATCTTGGTAATAGTGGATTATGCCACTCGCTATTCAGAGGCCTTTCCCCCGAGAGCCAATACCACCCAACAGATCTTGAACCACCTACTCCCGTTCTTTTCATGAGTCGGGTTTCCAAAAGTAATACTAACAGTACATGGCTCTACATTTATGAGCAAACACATGGGGGAAGTGAAACAACTATTGCATATTACCACTTTAAGGACCTCCGTATATCTCCCACAGATAAATGTTCTTGTAGAAAGGTTTAATGAGAGCTTGAAAACCATATTGCAGAAGTTGGTGAAGCAGGATGGCAGAAACCGGTATCTAATAATCCCACGCCCTTTATTTGCTGGATTCTCCTCATTCGAGTTTCCCTATGGACAGCCACATCAAGATATCCTGGATATGTTGAGAGAAATCTGGGAAGAAAGGGACTAAGCCCAAATCCCACTCTCCCAAACTGCCAACCATCTTAAAGAACTCATGACAGTAGTTAGGTCTTTGATACAAACCGATATGGCGAAGGTACAGAAAAAACAGAAAGCCTCATATGATAGAAAAGTTATTCTAATATCTTTTTCAGGAGGTCAAAAGGTATAAGTATTATTGCCCACTTCTGAAAACAAATCAATATTAAAGTGGCATGGACCATATGAGGTGTTAGTACAGACAGGACCCTGGAACTACACAATTTCCCAACCCTACCGCAGATTTAAATCCCAGGTATATCACATTAACCTTTTAAAGAAGTGGAGGGAAAATTCTTCAGAGCATAATGCCACTATTTTGTCTTGTATGTTAACGGAGGATTCTGATAACAAAGTTCTGATTCCACCCAAACTTAGTAATAACCAGAAGCAAGCTCTATTTGATCTCATAATACAATGTACTGATGTATTCAGAGAGGAACCAGGGAGAGTAAACAATATCTACAATCATATCCATACTCTAGAAGGCAAAGTGTTACATTTAAAACCGTATAAATTACCTGAGTCCAGAAAAAAAGCATCATCCAGGAAGTCAGGCAGATGCTTGAGGTGAATATTATTGAACCATCTACTAGCCCATGGTTGTCCCCCATCGTGTTGGTGGCAAAACCCAATGGAAGTTGGAGATTTTGTATACATTTTAGGAAGGTCAATCCCATATCTACCTTTGACGCTTACCCAATGCCACGTATTGATGACCTTATTGTCCAGCTGGGTAATGCTGTCTATCTCTCTACCATAGACCTCCCAAAAGGCTATTGGCAGGTTCTGTTATACGGTCCTGACAAACAAAAACTGCCTTTACCACACCTAAATGTCTGTTCCACTTTATAGTACAACCATTTGGTCTACATGTGGTCCCTGCAACATTTCGGAGATTAATGGATAAAATCTTCCAACCATTATCTGACTTCTGTGGGGCCTATATAGATGATGTTGTGTAAAACCTGTGAAGATCATTTACATCGCGTTTACACAGTTGTGTGAGAGTTGAGAAAGGCAGGCTTAACAGCTAATCCCCAAAAAATGTAAATTGGTTCAATTCCCAGTCAAATATCTGGGATTATTTGTGGGTAATGAGACTATACTGCCCGAGCAGGACAAAGGTAAGGCTATCCTTGATACCCCCCCCCACCAAAGACCAAGAAAGATCTTGCAGCCTTTTTGAGATTGATTGGCTACTACCACCGATTTATCCCAAACTTCTCATGCAACACTGCAAGACTCACAGATAAACTGAAAAAACACTCAGCCACAAAAGATCAGGTGGGATGAAGACGATCTATCATACCACATTAAAGCACACCCTTTGTCAGAGACCCATTTTAAAGGTAGCCGATTTCTCTAAAGAGTTCATTTTACAAACAGATGCCTCTTTAATGGGACAGGAAGCAGTTCCCTCTCAAGATCATGACAGACAAGAACCTACCCTACTCTACATCAGTAGGGAGATGTTTCCCAGGAAGAAGAATTATTCAGGTATGAGCTGAGCCCCTGCCCCTGGCAATCAAGTGAGCTATACTCCATCTCAAATATTACCTCCTGGGTCACAAAAATTCAGATTAGTTGCTGATCATTCTCCTTTGTGTGGATCAGACAAAGAAAAGAGTCCAACCCGTGAACTCTGCGATGGTTTTTGTAACTTCAGCCATATTGATTCAAATTGGAACACTGGAAGGGTCGAGATCATGGCAATGTTGACTTTTTCTCCTGTTTTCCCTGTGAAAGATCTAAGTCCAACCCACATAGGGACAGGGTATATGAGAAACCTTAGGGTGTACTCACTTCTTTTCCCCCTGGATCCTCCTCTCAGGTGGCCAGGGAAAGGCCATCACTTTTGGATCCTGAAGCTGCGGGTGAATATGTGAGGGAGGAGCAGCTGGCTGGAGGGAACGTGGGTAGTGGGGAGAGGACGTCTTTAGGTGAGACATGGTATCCCACTTTCCCTTTTAAGAATGAACCCTCCATCCCTCAAGCTTTTGTAGGCTACTGCCAGCCCTTTTCTGTTTCTTCCCACCCAAATGTCCCCTAGAAACACTACCTCAAAACTGGGATGAGGAAGAGACCAAGTAAGAGACCAAGTAAGAGGACAAGTAAGAGGACAAATCCTCATTTGGGTGAGACTAACCTAAATCAGTCTTATATTGTTAATGCAGAAACACATCAGTCAAGTACCAAGACAAGGAGGAGACAACACAGCAGTCAAGAACCAAGACGAGGAGGAGACAACACAGAGTTATGCAGACCTCCATTATTTCAAAACCTCCCGAAACACCACTCTGGTACTGAGACAAAAAAGAGGGCTATGGAGGACTTCAGTTGGAACAGCCAGGCATGTCCAGCTGATAGGTTTCACCATGGTCCGGCAATTCAACTTAATGACCCAGACCAGCAGTCATTTAACAATCCAATGGGTATAGAATTGTTGGCCACACAGCACAAAGAGAGAAGGAAGTGGGCTGGAGAGCCAGAGTGCGCTACAGAGGAGCTGTGTCGAGCAGGAGAGAGAGAGAGAGAGAGAGAGAGAGAGAGAGAGAGAGTCGCAGAGGATGAGGCTGGCCGCAAGAGGGTCTGGAAATGCTGTCCTGCTTGTCAGGTGCACGCATTAAGAGCTGTGGGGTGCTGAAGGATTCCATCTTCCACAGGTCTCCAGGTGAGTGAGCATTGTTCACTGTGACTGCTGCAAGGGAAGAGCAGAGCTATTGGCTGTGGGCCTCCAGGAGAGAAAGCGGTGCTTGCTGTGGCTGTCGCGAGGGACTAGCACAGCTACGGAAGCCGGAAAGTTGAGCAGATTGTGGAAAGAAACCCAAGGAAGATGCTGTATGCGACCGGTGAGTTGGAACAGGGAAACCCCCATACTGGGGCACTCCAGGGACTTGAAACAAGCACTTCTGAATGCTGAAACAAGGCTTTTTGAATACAGAATGAACTGAAAGACATTGTAAGCACTTATGAATGCCTTACAGAGCAAAAGCAAGTTATGGGCACATGCAAATGGAATGAAAGCAAGGTGGTGCAAGTAGCAAATGCCACAGCATGAGTTGTTTGAGATACAAGTGTTGTCAAAGCCAAAAGAATACCAAGAAGGGTATGAGATGAGAAACTAAGTACTGACCAAAGCTAAAGGAGTACAAGGCAGTGCAGGTTAAGAGGAAACCTTCATTGGCAAGTGCCAGTAAAAGACAGAAAGTGTAACAGAAGGCATGGGGGTGTCATTTTGTGTGACTTGAAATAGGTGGACCGTGTGGTCTGACAACTGCAAGATACCGAGTGCTCCCCTAATGGAAAGAGCCAATGAAAGTGTCTATAAAGAAACGTGTGTTTTGCAACAGCCGCTCATGTGATTTTGAAGTCAAGAAACATAAAAATCTGTGTGAGCTAGTGAAAAGTACTGCTGATTAAAGTTATGGGAAGTGTCCCAAGGAACTGTGCTGTTTTGAAAAGCTGGAAGATTTTAATTTGTGTTGTTTTGAGAAGCTGGAAGATTTGAACTCTTGGGGAAATGAACCCCGATACAGTGTTAACTGGTTTGAACTTGGGAATGGGAAGTTGATTACAAGCCAAAAGTAGAAAGAAGCTCAGAACTTTATTTTGAACACTATTCATTTTGATGCTGATATCACTATACATTGTATACAGTTAGTTGTGAGGGCAAGTATAGGTTTTGGACAGACATTTTTAGGAGTTGGGATGAGTTTGTCTCATTACTCTGGTCTCCTTCTGAGATAATGGTTATCTGGGGAACTTGATTATTCAGAAAAATAAATTTAGTTTGATTGGGGTATGGTTTAATCAAATGACAAGTGTCATCAAGGCTGAAATAATACATAATTGGAACTCCTCTTTAGCTTGATGGGATGGTTTGTGTGGGTCCAGAGAACCTGGTTCAAGAAATCAATCAAAGGGTACAGACTCCAAAGAAAATTGTTCCTGAGTAACCATGGTGTGTCCTCAAGAGCCCCAACGGTCAGCGGATGTTTAAATTGGTGCTGCACAATTTCTTTTTTTTTAAACTCTTTTTTTATTAGTGGTCAAGTATAGGCTGTCACACCACAGCACATCTGTTCAACTGTTACATCAGGAGTAAAGTATCCGTTACATTTCACATAACAATATTATGAAGACAAGTCAGCATCAGTAATCATATTACAGAGATCTGAACAGGCCCCAAATGTCCTTGGTTCTGCATACCGAGGGTCGGGTTAAAACAAACTGTTCCTCTGACTCGTTGACATGTGTCAGTTCTTGTAGAAATTGGTTCAGGGTGGGCGGGAGAGAACTTTTCCATTTCTGTAAAATACATTTTTTGGCAATAGCGCACGAAATGTTAAATAACCTTCTAATTTTCTCTGATTGCTTGTCAATGTCCCCAAACAAGTATTTCTGAGGAGTCAAATCAGGGGGCACCTCAGTGATTTCTTCCAGCAGCTCAGCCACCGCCCTCCAGAATCCCCTCAGTGCCGGGCAGTCCCAGTACATGTGAAAGGATCCAGCCTGGGGAGCATTACATTTAGGACAGGCGTCAGAGGCATCCAGTGCAAACCTTGCGATTTTGGCCGGTATATAATGTAGCCTGTTCAGGAATTTAAATTGAATCACCCTTAGACAAGCATTAAGCGAAACCTTCTTGGATAGCGCACAATAGCTTGCCCATTTCTTTTCTTCAATGGTCCCCTGTAAATCCGCTTCCCACTGCTCCTTTATCTGATTTAATGTGGGGCTATGAGCTTGAACAGCTGTGTATAACCTAGAAATCCCCAGGCCATTTTTAGATGTTACTAACTGCACACATGGATGGGGTGGGGGTTCATCCGGAAAGAGAGGCCACCTCTTCTGGAATGCAGACCTCATACGGTGATATTGCAACGTTTTCAGGGGACCACCCCCCAGTGCCCTCAGCAAGAGACCCCGGTCCACAAAAACACAATTAACAAACATGTCACCCAGCTTCATTTCCCCGTTAGGGTCCCAGGACTCCTGTATGTTAGCATCATGCGTGGGGGGTATACCCGGGAAGTCCCAAAGCGGTACCTCTGGATTGTAGGGGACCTCCACTCCCAGCCTCTTGAATATAGCCATCCATGCCCTGACTGTACAGCTAACCGGATTGTATGCACATGTGTCTTTATACTTTGGATCGAAAATAACTGATTGTATATTCGTGGGATGTGTGGTGTGTTCCTCTATCCATGCATGGGGTGTATTGTTCTCGTCATTATACCAATATTTCGCAAATTGGGCTTGGGAGACGTAATAATAAAGCTCGAAATCAGGGGCCGCTATCCCTCCAGAGGAATAGGGCTCTGTCATTTTCTCCCAGCTAATCCTAGCAGTCTTACCGTTCCAGAGAAATGTTACCACCATGGATCTAAGCTTGGAGAAGAAGGCCCTGCCCGGCCATATAGGAATATTGACAAATAAGTATAAAAGTTTAGGGAGGACCACCATTTTAAGAATGGCAACACGGCCGGCTAAGGAAATTGGGAGCCGCCCCCAAATCTGAAGCTTGCAGCCTAATGCCTGTAGGGAGGCCTCATGGTTGTCTGCGTAGAGTGTGAGCTTGTCCCTGGAGACCAGTATTCCCAAGTATCTAATGTGGTCTGCGGACCATTTGAGTCCCCCTGTGTCTGTAGGACATCGGGTGGCAGGTGTTAGAGGGAATATTTCCGATTTCGACATATTTATAGTATAACCGGAATCTGCAAACCCCTGGATCTCTGTCATGACGGGTGCTATATTTACCTCAGGCTCCCTGACATATAACAATGTGTCATCCGCGTAAAGCGAAATTAGTTGGGTGGAGCCCTTCATAGTGATCCCTTTGTCTGAGTGTCTAAGGTGGACCGCGGCGGCCATAGGTTCAATGGTCAGTGCGAATAGTAGGGGCGAAAAAGGGCACCCCTGTCTGGTCCCCCTCTCCAGGAGGAACAACTCGGAAATGGCTTTATTGGTCAGGACACGGGCTCCAGGTTCCGTATATAGGCGCCTCAAGCACCGAAAGGAGATAGACCCACGATACCGAGTCAAACGCTTTTTCAGCGTCAAGGGATATGGCCACTGCGCTCCTCGTGGGGTCGATCTGTGCCATAATCCCAAAGAGTCATCTGAGGTTTAGGGCTGTAGATCGAGTAGGGATAAACCCATTCTGATCGGGGTGGACTAGGGTCGGGACTGCCAGCAGAAGGCGATTCACCAGGACCTTTGCAAAGATTTTAGCGTCCGTGTTGATGAGTGACAAGGGCCTGTAGGACGAAACGTCCTGTGGTGGTCGCCTGGGCTTGTGGAGTACCACTATTATGGCCTCTCTCATAGTTGAGGGCAATCTGCCGGATTCGAGCGCCTCCTCCCACACTTGTAATAGTATCGGCACAAGTTCCTCACAGAACTCCTTGTAAAATTCAGCGCCCAACCCGTCTGACCGCGGTGCCCTGCCTGTTGACAGATCCTTGATTGCTTCCCCAATCTCTTCCATCGTTACCGGCTGATCTATCGCCAGTCGCACCTCGTCAGGGAGCCTAGGGAGGGAGAGGGCTTCAAGATCGGTCTTCATTTCTGTGGATGTTTTCTTATCTTGGTTAGAGTATAGCCTCTTATAGAATTCCATAAATTCCCCATTAATGTCCTTATCCCCAAGGAGAATGCGTATGCTTGTGATCTGTGTGGGTTGTTTATCGTGTTTAATTAGGTTGGAGAGCACCCTGCCAGCCTTGTTGCCCTCCCCGTACCTGCGTGCCCGAATCGGGGCCGCCACATATCGGACCTCCCTCAATGCAAGCTTGTCAAATTCCTGTAGATGTGTGTATATATCAGCTAGTACTTTCTTGTCTTGCGTATTTGAATATGTTTTCTCGAGTGCATCTAACTTCCCTTCAACAGACGATAGTTTGGTCCTCACAGCCTGTAACATACCCGTAGTTCTAGACATCAACAGACCCCTCATCCAAACCTTGAATGATTCCCACACTATCGAGAGTCTGTCGACCGATCCAATATTATTGGATAGAAACTCTGAAATTTCAACATGGAGTGACTCCACTACCCCGGGGTCACATAACATTCCACCAGACATCCTCCACCTCCTGAAGGGGCTCGGGGCGTTCCGGAATAGTAGTTCCAACAATACTGGGGAGTGATCTGAGAGGGTGCGGGGTAGGATTTCACATCGCTCAACCGAGGGCGTCATGGGCATGGAGACCAACCAGTAATCAATCCTGGACTCGGAATCATGTACCGAGGAATAAAACGTGTATCTTCTACTGCCCGGGTGAACCTCTCTCCACGCATCGACAAGTGAGAGCTGCGCAATGACATGTCTAAGATTCAGTGCTGTCCTGCTTGGGGGTCTCATCACCGTAGAGGATCTATCAAGAACCGGATCAATGGCCAAGTTGAAGTCCCCCCCCACAAGACACCCGAAACATCCAGTGATATAACCATCTGATATATATCCAGGTAGAAGGCCGGGTCATCAATGTTGGGGCCGTATGTATTAACCAGGAGAAGCTGTTGGTTAGCCACCTCCCCCCAGACCATGACAAATCTCCCCTGGGGATCGACCTTGTGACCACCAACCCAAAACCCAAGGCCTGGGTGAATAAGGGTGAGAACCCCTCTGGACTGGGTCGAGTAGTCCGTGTGGTACCTCCGGGGACCCCACACGGGCAGGATGTGAGAATTACCCGCCCCCACTGCATGGGTCTCCTGCAACATCTGTATTTGTGGATTATGCCTGGAGACGTAGTTGGATATCTTCCTAACCTTAACTGGATTGTTCAATCCCCTCACATTCCACATCAGCAGCTTAACCTGTAGCCCACCCCCAGGGACCCGAGATGTAACATTAGCCATTTTCAAATCTGACGAGTTCACAGTATTCGTGCCATACAGTCAGTGCCAGCCCAGTCGTGACCAAAACTTTACTTTTGAACCAACAGGCCGTCCCCTTCCACCTTCCCTTTGGAGGTAGCTCCGGAAGGCAGCCAAAATCCTCAACAAAATGCCACCATAAGTCCATCCAACAACTGAACGTAACTTCCCCTTCACCCTGTCCCGCCCGCCCCCCCTCATCATCACCCCCAACTTGACGATGTAGCCCATACAACTTATGGAACATTCCACGGGTGGCCGCCGATCAGGTCCAACAGCTCCACCAACCAAAGTGCCTGGTGTACCTTAATCAGTTACTCATATGGGCCCCGGGCCCAAGCAGGGTCGACACGCAAGTGTTTCTCATTCCACGGGTCTGGGACTGTTTTTTTGTGCTGGTCTGCCCCCTCTGGGAGGAAGGGGTATGGAAGTTTCAATATAATGCATGGCCTCCCCTGGGGACTCGAAGAAATGGGCCCTGCCCGCATGTTGAAGCCTCATTTTTGCTGGGAACATTAAAGCGTATGGGATCTGGCGCTCTTTTAGGAGCTTCTTAACTGGCTCATAGGACCTTCTGCTCGCTTGAGAGGAGAAATCAGGATAAAAATGTATGCGACTTTCCTCATAGTGGAGGGTTCCCGCCTCTCTCGCTTTTCGTAGGATTGTGTCTCTGTCTCTATAGTTGAGGAGCCGAGCAATTATGGTGCGTGGTGGCGCGCCTGGTTTAGGTGCAGGGGCCAGCGTACGGTGTGCTCGTTCCACTAGAAATTGTTCAGAGAAGGCCTCCGGTCTGAACAGGGTTTTAAGCAGTGTCTCAAGATGTGTCTCCATTTGGCCCTTTCCAAATGATTCCACTACGCCCACAACACGAATGTTATTGCGCCTGGAGCGCGATTCTAGGTCCTCGCACTTGCTCTGTAGCTTCGTCATGCTTTCCTTGATTTGAATGATATCACGGCTGTGGTGCGAGATAGTGTCTTCATTAGTGCTGATACGGGTTTCAGTTTCCGTTATGCGTATGCTTTCCTTCTCCACTCTAGCCTTTAAGGAGCCGATGGTAGAGACTATGTCATCCAGCTTTGTGTTTATTGAGCGAAACCCATTTTGGACTATAGCTGTTAGGTTGTCCAAATTCTCACTGGATTCAGCAGCAGGGTTCTCGGTGTCGGCCGCGTGGACGTCGGCCGACGCGGCCTGACCCTGACCCCCCATGTAGGCATCCATGGGGCCCTTCCTCAGCTTCCCCGGGGTCTTGGAGCCCTTTGCCGGCCTCTGTGGTTCCCCCATGATTAATGGCGTTCCAGGTGGTGCAGTATACTGTATCCCAAATATTCTACAGTTTCCAGTAGGGGTCTGGTTTCCCGCCCACTCGGGCACTGGAGCCTCAGCAACGGTGATTGCGGGTCCGATTGTGGCATCCCGCGGGGGCTCTCGTCTCCTTATCAGTCGTCCGTGCGGGTATTACTACTGCAGAGTTCCTCAGGCCGCGTACTGCAATTTGCACCGGATGCCTCGCCCCGCACCGCCCTGTAGGGTTTGTAAGGAGTTCTCTGGGGCTGAGCAACTGCGGCAACCACCACCAGGGCCGGGTCAGGCCTTGGGCAGGTACGGGCCGGAGAGTGGTCCACGCCGCAGCAGCCCAGAAGCCGTACTGTGTCACCAGAAGAGTGTCAGGGCAGAGCTGGGACTAAGCTCCTCCCCTTTTGGGCCCAGCCGTTTCAGCCGCGCCGCGGCTCTGTAGTAGACTGCTCTGGAGCTCGCCTCCGGATTCCTGTCACTCCGTATACCGGTCAATCTGAATCGTGCCGTATCTCTGGCGACCCCGGGCCTCAGGATTTCGTCTGGTCACCCACGGGCGGCCGGGCCAGCCCCCCAGCCCGTCCAAGCCGAAACAGGCAGTGCTGGACGGATAAACTAGCTCAAGATTTCTAGGTGGAGTGGGAGCTCTTAGATCAGGCGGCCATTTCCAACGTGCGCAACAGCGCCCCCCGTGCTGCACAATTTATTTTAATTTTTTTAAAATTTGATTTAGCTGATAAATCAACTTTTCAAATACAACTTATTAAATTATTCATGTAAACCCCATAAACAAATATAACTATACAACATAACATTTCATAATTATTTCGTTAACAATTACTTCTTTCTTATCTAAACATTATATACAATATAAAATTATAAAAACACATATTTCAGTTTAAGAAATTACACCATTTTCCACAGGATATACTTTGTCTAGAAATTGTACTATTGACTTCCATACAGTGAATTTAACACATTGAAAGAGCAAGATTCATATCTCTTTATCTTCAGCAGCATGAAAAAGATTTAACTTATTAGATAAATGTTTCTCTCGTTGAACATTCAGTTGAGGACAAGAGATTATAACATGTTGTAAGGTTTCTTTTTCTGTGTGATTTTTGCAAAATCTGCAGAAATTCATGTTCAATGGTAGGATTTTTCTTCTCACAAGAATATTTCTAGTGGGCCATTGATTTAGTCTGAAACGTAAGTATTTCTTCCTTATTATTGGAGAAGGGCATTTCAGCAAATAGGTAGACATACAGCGTAATTCTTTATGTTCAAAGGTGTGAGTCTCGAAATCTTTATATTTTAAACAAGTTTCTCTTTTTATCATCCAATCCCAGTAATAAAATTTAATTTTAGCACAAGTTTGATTTTCTAGCAGAAGCTTGATGGTAATATCTGCCTCAGTTAACGTATTCAGAACCATGTTATGCCATTTATTTGGAAAATGAGATTTAGATATAACTAATTGGCGGGCTACCACACTCAACATATTATTAGTTTCCAAGCCCGTAAGGCATTTCCCAAAAAAGGAACACATACGCCACTTGGCTCGACTGGCTAGGGAAACTATACCCAATTCAAATCTTATAACTGGCATCGGAGTGCTATCAGAAAGGAATAGCACCTTTCTCCAAGACCGTGCCTCTAGTTTGTTCCATATATTATCAGTGAAATATAGCATTGATTCAATGCCATAGGTTAGTATGGGAATTACCTTTTGCTCATAGAACAATAATACATGTTTATATGTTAATTTCCCAAATTTATAGATCAAAATGTTTGCTTGAGAGATCAAGGAAACCAGTTTTGATTGTATGTTAGTCAGAAATATAGTATTTGTTGTTGTATTTTGATAGCCATATCCATAATCCCAATTACAGAAATATCTTTCACTTTATTTTGAGGGGTACAAACCATTGTCACACTGGTCCTTTGACATTAACCTCTTATTTTACTTGTACTACAACAGCATAGGAAAACATTTCAGGTTACCCAAATGTTTTCTCAACATTGTCAAAGCCCATTGGGTTACCCCCATTCTTGACCAAACTTTATTATTCAAAAATCCTAATTAATTGTACATCGATGGAGAATATCACTATACAGAAAGAAACTCAGAACTGACATCTCTAACAATCCAACATTTATGATCAATAGTTTGATCGCCAATTGACATTTCTAACATGCACCAGTATATGTTTTGAATCTTGATTCTCCAGACCAAATTCCCATTTATTTGTCAAATTATTTAAAGAAGGCAATTGTCTGATCTTTGTGGAGTCACTGAAGCATTGCTTGGCTTATGAATCTTTGTCCATTGTTTAGACTCTGGTGAACACATGATCTTTCCCTATATTTATCTGAATGAGGAAGAATGGAACTTCTGTATGCTGTTCAAATTATAAATATATTTGACTGGACCATTTATCAGGAGAACTTTTGATTTCTTTGTGTTTGTCCTGAGTGTAGAACTTCAAGGTATCCCCTTTCAATAAGAAAGTCCACTTGTTTTTGTGAGGGAGATTAATTTCCAAGAATTGGGATGAAGTCTTCTCTCATCATTAAGGCCGACACAATTGACAATTCTCTTTAGCTTGACAGGATGTTTTGTTTGGGTCCAGAGAACCTGGTTCAAGCAATCAAACAAAGGATACATCCTCTGAAGGACATGGTTCCCCAATCACCAGGGTCTACCTTTTGAAGCCACAATGATCACTAGATGTTTCAGAGGGGGCTGTCCAATTTTGATATCCATATCCACAAGCCCAATGACAGAAATGTCTACCTCTTTATTTTGAGGCGTACTGTAAATTGTCTCATCTTTCCTGGCATAGTAACCTCTTCTTTTACTTGTACTTCAACAACCTAGGGCAATCGTAAAACTGACTGAAATGGTTTCTGAACATTGTTAAAGCCCATTGGAATACCCCCAGTCTTGACCAAACTTTATTATTTTGTGTTTTCTAAATTGTATTGAAGGTATCGTACAAAAACAAATATCAAATAACCAATTCATCAACATCATCACAGATTTTGGTATCAACTATAACTATTAAAAAACCTCTGAGCAGTAAACCTAAAAAAACAATGACAAACCTTGATATAAATAAAAATGAAAATGTGTTTGTTGCTGGATTTGTGGCAAAGTTGTGTTCCTTATACAATTGCACACCTTTTCACCTTTTTACCAATCTGCACCAAACTTTGCAGAATTGCCTGTTAGGACACTCTGGACATTACTGACTACCTGACATTTGCAAAAAACAAGGGGGGTCCTGGTAGTCTATAGCTCACTATCTTTCACAGAGGAGAAATATCAGTAGGGTGGAGCTGTGCCTCTCTAATACTAGTGAGAAAGGGGTCCACGTCTGGATTCCCCTAGTAACTTAGGGTGAGAGTCAAAGTTACTTAAATATGCAAAAAACAAGGGGGTTCCTGTGAGTCCCTTTGCCGGACATTAGTCCCGGTTACGAGAGACTTACCCAGAGTCTTTAGCTCACTATGTTTCACAGAGGAGAAATATCTAAAACATATCAGTCGTTGTCCTGTCCTAGGGCAGTCCAGTACCAAAATGATAAGCAATTTTCCTCTGAACAAGAGTACCAACAACAACCCCAGACACGTGTTTCGGTCTGGTTGCACCTCATCAGTAGGGTGGAGCTGTGCCTCTCTAAGATTAGTGAGCAGGGGTCCACGTCTGGATTCCCTTGGTAATTTAGGGTGAGACCCAAAGTTACTTAAATATGCAATAAACAAGGCGAGTCCTGGGAGACCCTCTGCCGGACATTAGTCCCGCTTATGAGAGACTTACCCAGAGTCTTTAGCTCACTATATTTCACAGAGGAGAAATATCTAACATCTGAAACAATGCTTGGTTTATGCAGAGTTTTCCATTGTTTACGTCGGCTCTAGTCAGCACAGGATCTTTCACTCTATTCATCTGAAAGGGGAAGAATGTGTGTTCACCTTTTTTCAGTATGTTGGTCAAATTATAAATATCTTTTTCTGGACCATTTTCAGGAGAACTTTGGATTTCTTTGTGTTTGTCCTGAGTGTAGAACTTCAAGGTATCCCCTTCCAATAAGAAAGTCCACTTGTTGTTGTGAGGGAGATTAATTTCCAAGAATTGAGATGAAGTCTTCTCACTATTCTATTCTCCTACTTAGATAATGGTTGCCTGGGGAACTTAATTATTCTTTAAATGAAATTCAATTTGCTCGGGGTATCATTCAATCAAGTGACAAGCATCATTAAGGCCGACAAAATTGACAATTCTCTTTAGCTTGACAGGATGTTTTGTTTGGGTCCAGAGAACCTGGTTCAAGCAATCAAACAAAGGATACATCCTCTGAAGGACATGGTTCCCCAATCACCAGGGTCTACCTTTTGAAGCCACAATGATCACTAGATGTTTCAGAGGGGGCTGTCCAATTTTGATATCCATATCCACAAGCCCAATGACAGAAATGTCTACCTCTTTATTTTGAGGCGTACTGTAAATTGTCTCATCTTTCCTGGCATAGTAACCTCTTCTTTTACTTGTACTTCAACAACCTAGGGCAATCGTAAAACTGACTGAAATGGTTTCTGAACATTGTTAAAGCCCATTGGAATACCCCCAGTCTTGACCAAACTTTATTATTTTGTGTTTTCTAAATTGTATTGAAGGTATCGTACAAAAACAGATATCAAATAACCAATTCATCAACATCATCACAGATTTTGGTATCAACTATAACTATTAAAAAACCTCTGAGCAGTAAACCTAAAAAAAACAATGACAAACCTTGATATAAATAAAAATGAAAATGTGTTTGTTGCTGGATTTGTGGCAAAGTTTTGTTCCTTATACAATTGCACATCTTTTCACCTTTTTACCAATCTGCACCAAACTTTGCAGAATTGCCTGTTAGGACACTCTGGACATTACTGACTACCTGACATTTGCAAAAAACAAGGGGGGTCCTGGTAGTCTATAGCTCACTATCTTTCACAGAGGAGAAATATCAGTAGGGTGGAGCTGTGCCTCTCTAATACTAGTGAGAAAGGGGTCCACGTCTGGATTCCCTAGTAACTTAGGGTGAGAGTCAAAGTTACTTAAATATGCAAAAAACAAGGGGGTTCCTGTGAGTCCCTTTGCCGGACATTAGTCCCGGTTACGAGAGACTTACCCAGAGTCTTTAGCTCACTATGTTTCACAGAGGAGAAATATCTAAAACATATCAGTCGTTGTCCTGTCCTAGGGCAGTCCAGTACCAAAATGATAAGCAATTTTCCTCTGAACAAGAGTACCAACAACAACCCCAGACACGTGTTTCGGTCTGGTTGCACCTCATCAGTAGGGTGGAGCTGTGCCTCTCTAAGATTAGTGAGCAGGGGTCCACGTCTGGATTCCCTTGGTAATTTAGGGTGAGACCCAAAGTTACTTAAATATGCAATAAACAAGGCGAGTCCTGGGAGACCCTCTGCCGGACATTAGTCCCGCTTATGAGAGACTTACCCAGAGTCTTTAGCTCACTATATTTCACAGAGGAGAAATATCTAACATCTGAAACAATGCTTGGTTTATGCAGAGTTTTCCATTGTTTACGTCGGCTCTAGTCAGCACAGGATCTTTCACTCTATTCATCTGAAAGGGGAAGAATGTGTGTTCACCTTTTTTCAGTATGTTGGTCAAATTATAAATATCTTTTTCTGGACCATTTTCAGGAGAACTTTGGATTTCTTTGTGTTTGTCCTGAGTGTAAAACTTCAAGGTATCCCCTTCCAATAAGAAAGTCCACTTGTTGTTGTGAGGGAGATTAATTTCCAAGAATTGAGATGAAGTCTTCTCACTATTCTATTCTCCTACTTAGATAATGGTTGCCTGGGGAACTTAATTATTCTTTAAATGAAATTCAATTTGCTCGGGGTATCATTCAATCAAGTGACAAGCATCATTAAGGCCGACAAAATTGACAATTCTCTTTAGCTTGACAGGATGTTTTGTTTGGGTCCAGAGAACCTGGTTCAAGCAATCAAACAAAGGATACATCCTCTGAAGGACATGGTTCCCCAATCACCAGGGTCTACCTTTTGAAGCCACAATGATCACTAGATGTTTCAGAGGGGGCTGTCCAATTTTGATATCCATATCCACAAGCCCAATGACAGAAATGTCTACCTCTTTATTTTGAGGCGTACTGTAAATTGTCTCATCTTTCCTGGCATAGTAACCTCTTCTTTTACTTGTACTTCAACAACCTAGGGCAATCGTAAAACTGACTGAAATGGTTTCTGAACATTGTTAAAGCCCATTGGAATACCCCCAGTCTTAACCAAACTTTATTATTTTGTGTTTTCTAAATTGTATTGAAGGTATCGTACAAAAACAGATATCAAATAACCAATTCATCAACATCATCACAGATTTTGGTATCAACTATAACTATTAAAAAACCTCTGAGCAGTAAACCTAAAAAAAACAATGACAAACCTTGATATAAATAAAAATGAAAATGTGTTTGTTGCTGGATTTGTGGCAAAGTTTTGTTCCTTATACAATTGCACATCTTTTCACCTTTTTACCAATCTGCACCAAACTTTGCAGAATTGCCTGTTAGGACACTCTGGACATTACTGACTACCTGACATTTGCAAAAAACAAGGGGGGTCCTGGTAGTCTATAGCTCACTATCTTTCACAGAGGAGAAATATCAGTAGGGTGGAGCTGTGCCTCTCTAATACTAGTGAGAAAGGGGTCCACGTCTGGATTCCCCTAGTAACTTAGGGTGAGATTCAAAGTTACTTAAATATGCAAAAAACAAGGGGGTTCCTGGGAGTCCCTTTGCCGGACATTAGTCCCGGTTATGAGAGAATTACCTAGAGTCTTTAGCTCACTATATTTCACAGAGGAGAAATATCTAAAACATATCAGTCTTTGTCCTGCCCTAGGGCAGTCCAGCACCAAAATGCTAAGCAATTTTCCTCTGAACAAGAGTACCAACAACAACCCCAGACACGTGTTTCGGTCTGGTTGCACCTCATCAGTAGGGTGGAGCTGTGCCTCTCTAAGATTAGTGAGCAGGGGTCCACGTTTGGATTCCCTTGGTAATTTAGGGTGAGACCCAAAGTTACTTAAATATGCAAAAAACAAGGCGAGTCCTGGGAGACCCTGTGCCGGACATTAGTCCCGCTTATGAGAGACTTACCCAGAGTCTTTAGCTCACTATATTTCACAGAGGAGAAATATCTAACATCTGAAATAATGCTTGGTTTATGCAGAGTTTTCCATTGTTTACGTCGGCTCTAGTCAGCACAGGATCTTTCACTCTATTCATCTGAAAGGGGAAGAATGTGTGTTCACCTTTTTTCAGTATGTTGGTCAAATTATAAATATCTTTTTCTGGACCATTTTCATGAGAACTTTGGATTTCTTTGTGTTTGTCCTGAATGTAGAACTTCAAGGTATCCCCTTCCAATAAGAAAGTCCACTTGTTGTTGTGAGGGAGATTAATTTCCAAGAATTGAGATGAAGTCTTCTCACTATTCTATTCTCCTACTTAGATAATGGTTGCCTGGGGAACTTAATTATTCTTTAAATGAAATTCAATTTGCTCGGGGTATCATTCAATCAAGTGACAAGCATCATTAAGGCCGACACAATTGACAATTCTCTTTAGCTTGACAGGATGTTTTGTTTGGGTCGAGAGAACCTGTTTCAAGCAATCAAACAAAGGATACGTCCTCTGAAGGACATGGTTCCCCAATCACCAGGGTCTACCTTTTGAAGCCGCAATGATCACTAGATGTTTCAGAGGGGGCTGTCCAATTTTGATATCCATATCCACAAGCCCAATGACAGAAATGTCTACCTCTTTATTTTGAGGCGTACTGTAAATTGTCTCATCTTTCCTGGCATAGTAACCTCTTCTTTTACTTGTACTTCAACAACCTAGGGCAATCGTAAAACTGACTGAAATGGTTTCTGAACATTGTTAAAGCCCATTGGAATACCCCCAGTCTTGACCAAACTTTATTATTTTGTGTTTTCTAAATTGTATTGAAGGTATCGTACAAAAACAGATATCAAATAACCAATTCATCAACATCATCACAGATTGTGGTATCAACTATAACTATTAAAAAACCTCTGAGCAGTAAACCTAAAAAAAACAATGACAAACCTTGATATAAATAAAAATGAAAATGTGTTTGTTGCTGGATTTGTGGCAAAGTTTTGTTCCTTATACAATTGCACACCTTTTTACCAATCTGCACCAAACTTTGCAGAATTGCCTGTTAGGACACTCTGGACATTACTGACTACCTGACATTTGCAAAAAACAAGGCGGGTCCTGGTAGTCTATAGCTCACTATCTTTCACAGAGGAGAAATATCAGTAGGGTGGAGCTGTGCCTCTCTAATACTAGTGAGAAAGGGGTCCACGTCTGGATTCCCCTAGTAACTTAGGGTGAGATTCAAAGTTACTTAAATATGCAAAAAACAAGGGGGTTCCTGGGAGTCCCTTTGCCGGACATTAGTCCCGGTTACGAGAGACTTACCCAGAGTCTTTAGCTCACTATATTTCACAGAGGAGAAATATCTAAAACATATCAGTCTTTGTCCTGCCCTAGGGCAGTCCAGCACCAAAATGCTAAGCAATTTTCCTCTGAACAAGAGTACCAACAACAACCCCAGACACGTGTTTCGGTCTGGTTGCACCTCATCAGTAGGGTGGAGCTGTGCCTCTCTAAGATTAGTGAGCAGGGGTCCACGTCTGGATTCCCTTGGTAATTTAGGGTGAGACCCAAAGTTACTTAAATATGCAAAAAACAAGGCGAATCCTGGGAGATCCTCTGCCGGACATTAGTCCCGGTTATGAGAGACTTACCCAGAGTCTTTAGCTCACTATATTTCACAGAGGAGAAATATCTAACATCTGAAACAATGCTTGGTTTATGCAGAGTTTTCCATTGTTTACGTGGGCTCTAGTCAGCACAGGATCTTTCACTCTATTCATCTGAAAGGGGAAGAATGTGTGTTCACCTTTTTTCAGTATGTTGGTCAAATTATAAATATCTTTTTCTGGACCATTTTCAGGAGAACTTTGGATTTCTTTGGGTTTCTCCTAAGTGTAGAACTTCAAGGTATCCCCTTCCGACCTGGAAGCTCACTTGTTGTGATGGAGATTCATTTTTAGGAGATGGAATAATATCCTGGCAATACAACATTCTTCTATTACGATAATGGTTATCTGGGGAATTTGATTATTCTGAAAATGAAATTCAATTTGATTGTGGTATTGTTCAATCCAGTGACATGTGCCACTAAGGCTAAAATGATTGGCAATCCTCTTTAGCTTGATGGGAGGGGACAGCCTCTGAAAGAAGTTGTTCCCCAGTAACCAGGGTGTACCCTTTGGAGCCACAACAATCACTAGATGTTTCAGATGGTGCTGGCCAATTTCGATATCCTGAACCATAATCCCATTGACAGAGATGTATTTCTCTTTATTTTGAGGTGTGTTGTACATTTTGAAAACTTTCCTTGTCTAGTAACCTCTTATTTTACTTGTACTTCACCGGGAGTGATTAACCTGTAGGGGACAAGGACTCCCATTCCTACAAGGAAATCCATATGAAGAATAAGAATGCTCTGTCCGTACATATGGGTATAGAAGAGACCGATGTTACTTCTGTTTTGCATCCAACAAATACTGACATTGCTTTTATATAATTGACTCAAGGTAATAATGGCATTCCCTTGAACTCAGCAAGTGACAAAAAGCAACATGCCCCTTTAAAGTACAGTGTCGAGAATATAGGGATGGGGAACCTTGAAAAGAGGAGGAAGAAACCAATGTAGAGGCAAGCCTCTGACACAAAGACATCCTGGAGGTGCAAGCCAAAAACACTGTTTTACATTGTGGTTTGACCATGCTGCAGTCATGGTAGGTCTGGGTCCCAGCAAACTATGCAGAAGCCAGGAGAGACTGGAGGAATGACACCTACCATTGGAATGCGAGGGCCACAAAGACTGCCGAAGTAGGCAGAAGTAGAGAAGCAAGAGACTGAGACAGAAGGACCATTCTTCCTGGTGGCATGACCACGATGCAGCAGTGGTGCGTCAGGGACCTGGGAAACTACACCAAGGACAGGACAGACTGGAGGGACGAATCCTCCACTTGGGACGTAAGTGTCACGCTCACCTGATTCCCACAGAGGCGCAGGTCTGGCTTTGAGTGCTGATGCTTCTTCAATGGTGAAGCGCAGGACTCTGTAGATGGGCAGGTAGGGCCTCTCTACTCTGGCTTCTCTGGCTCGCAGGAATATTCCCCTGTGCGTGAAAAGGGAGTATTACCTACTGACGGAATAATGCTCAAGCCTCCCACTCCCTTCCAACCCTCCACGATACCCTTCCACAATTCCCAGTGAAGTCTCACCTTAGGGTCTGGAAGGATGAGTTCTCCATCCTGCTTCTGATGCAGGGGCGCGTTGAAACCCAGTTACTTCACTGGATTGAGGTTTGATGGAAGTTCAAATAAGCTTGACTATTCAGGTAAGGCGTTGTAGGAGATCTGTTGCAAGTTCAAAAGTTAAAGCTTAATAATAATGTCCATTGTCTTATTGCAGCAAGCGCTAACGCTTATGTCTTTTTCCCCTTAGGGGCCGGGGTTCGGAATGCCATGAAGCGGCAGGACCCGAAATGAAATGGGAATGACCCAACAGGTAAGTCTTAGAAGGAAACTGAGCTTTTCCTATTCCCTTCCTTCTCTCACCTTGTGTTCTTGTCTTTTTCTCTCTAGGCTCTGGGAAGTGGCTGCGGATCCGGATGATCGCTGCTGAAGATGGAGGTGCCCAGGAAAGGTGAGTGAAATGCAGCGCTGCAGCGATCGAAGCGAAATGCTTTTAAAAATGATGTCTTTCCTTTCAGGATCATTGGTGTGTTGTCTCCGTGATACAGCTTTAGCAGGTAAGGTCTTCTTTCTCTCCAATTCTCTCTTATCTCCCTTTGCAGGTGACCCAGGATGCTGACAGGCGTGGCTGAAGTCCAGATGCAGGAGCTGACACGGTTAGCATCCAGCTGCGAAGAGCAGAACAACGCGAAGCGTGAGTTGCTGATCGGGCGTGGTTTAAATATCTTTGGAAGAAGTTCCAGGTATGTATCCTTCCACCGATCAGGTATGTATCCTTCCCCGACCACACCCAGGTGGAAAGTAGTCCCACAGGTAAAGTAGTTCCATTCAGGCCTCAAGAGGGCCTGGATGTAGCAGCATGGTCTGCATCAGGTAAGTGCACATTAAAACACTTGAACACATGTCTAGCTTTATGAGCCTGGCGCCTAAGGCACCAGGACAGGGGTCCAACATGAGCCTGGCGCCTAAGGCACCAGGACTGTGTCCAAAGGGCCCCAGCTTGGGCCCGCTGGCACTTCCCTGGGGGGAATGATGCCTGCCTCTGGGGTTGCTGGGTCGGACCTGGCTCCTTGGAGGTAGGCATCATGACAGTACCCCCCCTCAAGGCCCCTCCCAAGGTTGTTCCCTCCGGGGGTTTTGGAAATCTCCGGTGGAACCTTTGTATTAATCGAGGTGCGTGAACATGGTTACTAGGCTCCCACGATCTCTCCTGAGGTCCATATCCCTTCCAGTCAACAAGATAGAAGAGTTTTGACTTTAACACCTTGGAGTCTAAAATGTCTTTAACTTCGAATTCTAATTTGAACTGGGTCTGGAGGCTTGGACAGTCGGGTCCCTGGTTGTACTGGCTTCAACGGTGATGCATGAAAAACTGCATGAATACGCATGTTGGACGGTAAATCCAGTTTAAAGGCCACGGGATTGATTATAGCCTTGATGGGATAAGGTCCTATGAATCTGGGATTGAAGGTTCGCGGGCCCTTGAGGGGTAAATGTTTCGTTGCTAGCCATACCTGGTATCCTACTTGGTAAGGAGGAGTTTTACTTCGGTGCAAATCAGCGTTTTCTTTATACTTTTTCTTGGCTTGCTGTAAATGAGTTGCAGCTTCTTTGAAGGCTCAGGTTATTGTGGAATGCAAATGATTTACTGCAGGCATTTCCAGGGTCAGAGATGGATCTAGGTCAGAGGTCCGAGGATGGTGACCATACAAAGTATAAAAAGGAGTTTGTCCGGTTCCAGAATGCACTGAATTGTTGTATGCATATTCTGCGATCCAAAGGATGTCTTTCCAATTTAACTCGGATTGGTGTAACATGCACCGAAGATATTGCTCGAGAGTCTGATTGGTTCTCTCGGTTTGTCCGTCGGTCTGGGGGTGGTGGCTGGTGGATAACCGCACATCTATTTGTGCTAGTTGGCAACACTTCTTCCAAAAATGGGAGATAAATTGACTTCCACGATCCGAGACTAATATGGAAGGGAAACCATGTATGCGAACTATATTCTCCAGAAATTCCTTGGCCAAGGTGGAAGCTGAAGGCAAACCTTTTAAAGGGATAAAGTGGGCCATTTTGGAGAATAGATCCACAGTTACAAGAATAGTGTTGTAACCAGCACAAGGAGGCAGGTCAGTTATAAAGTCCATTGACAAGGTGTGCCATGGTGCTGGTGGAATATCCAAGGGTTGAAGTAGGCCGGCTGGCCTTTTCTTTTGACCCTTGTGTTGGGCGCAAATTCCGCAAGACAATACAAAAGACTTTATGTCTTTTCTCCAAGAAGGCCACCAGAAGTGGCGTTTGATTTTTTCCTCTGTTTTAGCGATACCAGGGTGTCCTTCCATTAATGATTCATGATGATGGGCAATAACAAGTTCTTGCAATTCTTTACTTGGCAGAAACAACCGCTCCTGGAAGTAGGGTAAATCATCCTTAACGGTGTAATGAGGACCCTTTTGACTCCATTCCAGTAAGGCTGAAGAGTCTAGAAGTTGTTTTACTTGCTTTTGGATGTCCTCAATAGTTTGCAATGAAGTTAGGCCTAAGATTCTTTGTTCAGGTATGATTGGCACAGGTTCTAAACTCGAATTGGGTTCTTCCATGTCAATCCGGGATAAGGCGTCCGCTTTACCATTCTTGCAGCCAGGGCGATAGGTAATTACAAAATCAAATTCCGCAAAGAACAGAGCCCATCGGAGTTGTCGTGAAGATTGAGCTTTGGCCGTCTTTAAATACTCTAAATTTCTGTGGTCCGTAATTACGGTGATGGTGTGTCTTGCCCCGAGAAGGTAGTGACGCCAAGCCTTGAAAGCAGATTTAATAGCCAGTAACTCTTTGTCGGTAATTGCGTAGTTGATTTCAGGAGGAGAAAATGTCCTGGACCAAAAGGCCACAGGGTGTAGTTGGTTAGTTTCTGGGTCTCTTTGCGACAGGACAGCTCCCATGGCCGAACTGGATGCGTCGGTTTCCACAATGTAAGGGAGATCTGGGTGCGGGTGCTTCAATACAGGTGCAGAGGTGAATTTGGTTTTCAGGTCCTGAAAGGCTTGTTCGGCCTCAAGAGTCCATTCAAAGCGTTTGTTTTTCTTTAGGAGAGCTGTGATGGGTTGGACTGTTCGGGAAAATTCCGGGATGAATCTTCGATAGAAATTGGCGAAGCCGAGCATGCTCTGAACTCCCTTCACCGAGCTAGGAGATGGCCATTTGAGGATGGCGTCCACCTTTCGCGAGTCCATTCGGACTCCTTGTGGTGTCAGGATGAATCCGAGAAACTCAACTTCTGTGGTATGAAAAACGCATTTTTCGAGCTTTGCAAATAGTCTGTGCTGACGCAATTTCTCAAGAACTGCCCTAACATGTTTTCTGTGATCGGATTCTGAAGAAGAGTACACCAGGATGTCGTCAATATAAACAATAACACAGACATCGATAAGTTCCCAAAGAACATCATTCATAAAGTACTGAAAGGCGGCAGGTGCATTGCACAACCGAAGGGCATCACCTGATATTCGAAGAGCCCAAATTTGGTGCGGAATGCAGTCTTCTATTCGTCGCCTTCTTTTATACGCACCAGGTGATAAGCTCCTCGAAGATCTAACTTGGTGTACACACAAGCGTCTTTCACCTGGTCGATAAGCTCAGGGATCAGGGGCAGAGGATAACGATTCTTAATCGTTATTTGATTTAGGGCGCGATAGTCTATACATGTTCTAAGGTCGCCCTCTTTTTTCGGCACGAAGAACAGAGCTGAGGAGACAGGAGACTTGGACGGGCGAATAAAACCATTGGCTAGGTACTGATCTAAATACTGACGCAAATGCAGGTTCTCAGGTTCCGTAAGAGCATAAATCCTACTACAAGGTAGTTGAGCATTGGGTACCAGATCGATTTGGCAATCATAAGACCGATGGGGAGGTAACGTGTTAGCCTGTTCCTTCTGAAAAACGTCTTGGAATTCTTGGTATTCTGACGGTAGCTGTACAGGGGTGGAAGTTGCTGAGGCTAGACCCATAACTGGATTTCTTGGATAACAAGTTGGTTCACAATCAGGAAAACGTATCTTCTTTGCTCGCCAGTCAATTCTGGGATTATGTGTTTCTAACCAAGGAATTCCAAGAATTACTTGAAATTGTGGGGCCTTGATCACATCAAACACGATTGCTTCCGAATGTCCATCCTGACCCACCAGTGTCATTTCAACAGTGGAATGCGTTACAGGCCCTGAGGCTATTTCGGTTCCATCTACTGTAGTAATGACATCTTGGGTTACTTTCGGGCGGAGAGGGAGCTTTATCCTGGAAGCCAATTCACGGTCTATGTAATTTCCAATAGCTCCACTGTCGATGTATGCTTTTATAGCATGCAACTGCTGAGGCTGTTTTGGGTCCATGAGCACCATTGGCATGACAAAATGCGAGGTCAAAGAATTTGTTTTCAAGCTCAGCAAGCGGACCCCTACGCTTGTCGGGCTAGGTCGTTTCCCGAATCAGGTGTCAATAAATCGTTATCAGTGGCTCCAACCACCTTCTTAGGTGGTTTAACCGGACAATTGCGAAGAAAGTGACCGGAAGTCCCGCAATACAGACAAAGTTGCATTTGCCGCCTTCTCTCTCGTTCCTTCTGCGTTAATGGTCCTTTAACACCGCCGATTTACATAGGTACTCTTGAAGTTGGCGTGGGTTTTGATCGGTACTCGGGTTTCGTACTTGAACCAATCTGCTTTTCTATTTTGAAGTCTGTGATCAAGTTGAACCACCAAGTCTATGTAGTCTGCGCAGACCTGGGGTGGATCTACTATCTGAGCAAGAACATCCTTAAGCTCTCCGCGCAGGCCTCGATGAAACAATGTGATCCTTTCGTTTTCTGGCCATCCAGTTTCCACAACCAGTCTATTAAAGGTGGCAACGTAGGACAGGAGATCCTGATGACCTTGTCGTAAGGATAGCAGTTCGTTATCAAGGGCCTGTCCTTGAGAGTGTCGAGCAAACAATCTTTCCATGCTGGCCTGGAAACCCTGAAAATTCTGGAGAATGGGATCATCCTGATTTACCAATGGAATAGACCAATCGGCAGCACTGCCACTGAGGTAAGATAGTATAAAGGCTACCTTAGTCTGGTCGTTAGGGAAGGCCCCGGGTCTGCATAGAAAGTGTAAACGACATTGGTTCATAAAGACGGCATATTTCTTGGGATCCCCCGCAAAACGTTCAGGCGGGGCCAAAGGCATGTGTCCAGGTAGATTGATTTGTACCGGGTTATTCAAACCCATTGATGTGGAAGTACCTCCGGAATTAGGTAAAGGAGTGTGCCCTGCCTGGGCCTGCAATAACCTTTTGGCCAGGTCATCTGTTCTTTCCTTGGATAGGATCAGTTCTCTTTTGAGAGCGTTAGTCTCCTGGCGGGCTGAGTGCACTTCTGCCCGTAATTCCCCCAAAAGCTGGGCCAGCTGATCTGTCTCGGAAGTTTCCATAGCGCCCGGGTGGGAAATTGTGGGTAGGCTTTGCGTTCTGTCACGCTCACCTGATTCCCACGGAGGCGCAGGTCTGGCTTTGAGTGCTGATGCTTCTTCAATGGTGAAGCGCAGGACTCTGAAGATGGACAGGTAGGGCCCCTCTACTCTGGCTTTTCTGGCTCGCAGGAATATTCCCCTCTGCGTGAAAAGGGAGTATTACCTACTGACGGAATAATGCTCAAGTCTCCCACTCCCTTCCAACCCTCCACAATACCCTTCCACGATTCCCCGTGAAGTCTCACCTTAGGGTCTGGAAGGATGAGTTCTCCATCCTGCTTCTGATGCAGGGGCGCGTTGAAACCCAGTTACTTCACTGGATTGAGGTTTGATGGAAGTTCAAATAAGCTTGACTATTCAGGTCAGGCGTTGTAAGAGTTCTGTTGCAAGTTCAAAAGTTCAAGCTTAATAATAATGTCCATTGTCTTATTGCAGCAAGCGCTAACGCTTATGTCTTTTTCCCCTTAGGGGCCGGGGTTTGGAATGCCATGAAGCGGCAGGACCCGAAATGAAATGGGAATGACCCAACAGGTAAGATTAGACAGGTAAGTCTTAGAAGGAAACTGAGCTTTTCCTATTCCCTTCCTTCTCTCACCTTGTGTTCTTGTCTTTTTCTCTCTAGGCTCTGGGAAGTGGCTGCGGATCCGGATGATCGCTGCTGAAGATGGAGGTGCCCAGGAAAGGTGAGTGAAATGCAGCGCTGCAGCGATCGAAGCGAAATGCTTTTAAAAATGATGTCTTCCCTTTCAGGATCATCGGTGTGATGTCTCCGTGATACAGGTCTTCTTTCTCACCAATTCTCTCTTATCTCCCTTTGCAGGTGACCCAGGATGCTGACAGGCGTGGCTGAAGTCCAGATGCAGGAGCTGACACGGTGAGCGTCCAGCTGCGAGGAGCAGAACAACGCGAAGCGTGAGTTGCTGATCGGGCGTGGTTTAAATAGCTCTGGTAGAAGTTCCAAGTATGTATCCTTCCACCGATCAGGTATGTATCCTTCCCCGACCATACCCAGGTGGAAAGTAGTCCCACAGGTAAAGTAGTTCCATTCAGGCCTCAAGAGGGCCTGGATGTAGCAGCATGGTCTGCATCAGGTAAGTGCACATTAAAACACTTGAACACATGTCTAGCTTTATGAGCCTGGTGCCTAAGGCGCCAGGACAGGGGTCCAACATGAGCCTGGCGCCTAAGGGCTTGGGCCCGCTGGCACTTCCCTGGGGGGAATGATGCCTGCCTCTGGGGTTGCTGTGTCGGACCTGGCTCCTTGGAGGTAGGCATCATGACAGTAAGGACCACAGAGACTGCTGAACCAGGCAGAAGAAGAGATGGTGAAATGGCAACAACGTGCTAGGACACCATCCTGCTGGAGCCCACCGAAGCATCAAAGGTACCAGGGTTGCCCATGGTGGAGTGAGGTGAGCTTAAACAAACATAGAGAAACAAAGTGACAAGGAGGGTTATGGGTGCCCTAGAAATCTGAGTATTGAATCTTGGCAACAAGCACATATACAACCAGAGAGATTAAGGAAACCTGAAAGCCAGAGGGGCCTAGAAAGCCCTTAAGAAACAGGTGACACTGGTACAATCATAACGATAAAGGAACCTGGAGGTTTCAGTCAACTTGTTCAAAATATAGAACCAATAGAGACAAAGTGGTCAAGGTGAAGAAAAAAGGAATAAGGGAAGGATTCCTAAAAGTAATGAACTTGAGACATTTGATTATATAGAGACTTACAGGTCTATCTGAAGAGGCTAAAAGGAGCTTTGAGAACACTTATTGTGTGAACATTGTTTGTATGAACACTCAACCATCTCCAGAGAGAGATCCAAAGGACAATTAGCTGGATATAGCCTAAATTGAGAGACTATTGATTTGGCTTATATTTTTATGTTGTTAGTTCCACGGTGGTAGGGTCAGATAGTGATTAGATTTAGACTGACAACTACTATTATTTTTTTTATTATGGCCTCGCACCCTTAGCTTAGTTCTGTAGGTAGGGTAAATCCCTATTAGCAGTAGGGATAGACAGGATAAACACCCTTGAAATGTCACCTTTGAGTCAGACTCTTTCTTCTGGTTCACCAGAGTCTCCAATCAGGAAAAGGAGAAAGACATTCTGAAAGACCAATAAAATCAGTGCATCAGAATATTGTTCCCTCGGGGCTGTTAGTTGTGCGTTTTACTGTTGTTTTGTCTTTTTTGTTGTGTGTCATAGATCTTTTATAAGGTTGTAAAATAATATTCTGCATGTGTTATAAGTATCCATATTGTTATGTATTTGATTATTAGTCTATTTTAGTTCAATTGATATTATGAGTTTTGCAATTTGGATATGATGTTGTGATATGGAGATTGTTGTACTTATTTTGTTTGTTGTTTAAAATATTAAATAAAATGATTTTTTTTAAAAAGAATATTGTTCCCTCAAAATGTATTCTGAAGATCCAAGATAGCGTCAAAACATTGAATACATTGTCCATCTTTTCTTTGAAGGTGAACTATAAACTATATACTATTGAGTTGCACACACAATCAAAAGTGGAACCCACTTTACAAATATGTCAGCGAGTGAAGTACTTCAAAAGATACAAGACAAGGATGAAGTGTTGGAGTCAAGTATTACAAATCTCTTGGCAAACATGTCTGTCACAAAGGAATACTGATTCCAACATCACTCTGATGTTCACTGCTTGGTTATGTAGAATATGCATTGGACGATTTACATAACTTCCTACGTGATGAACGCCAATATAAAGAAGTAATAGAGATAAAAAGCACAAGAGAACTCTGTTCTCTAGATCCTGTAAATGTTTAAACATACTTTCATCATCATTTTAGTGCCATTTTACCCTGCCTCAGCAATCGAAAATACCCTTCATTTGGTGAGGTACAACATTTCTTTTGGAGAAAAGAATACCAAACCAGCTGTGCACCACATATTCACATGCTTCTGTTGATAAAATGATTCTCCTAAATTTAGCCATGACAGTGATGCAACTGTTTTGTAATTTATTGAAAAGTATATTACCTGTGACATCCCTACAAAAGATACATCCAATGACCTACAGACACACATGTTATGTTTCCTATGACATTAGTATGGCAAATACTGCCAATGTTGATACAGAAAGAATGGGAAATGCTCCACCAAATGTAATATTGGATTCCCTAGACCAGTTTCTACTAACGGTCAAATGAATAGTTTCATGTCTTCTGTTAGACGCAGTGTAAAAGTCAAATCCTCCAAAAACACATAAACATTAAACGCAATGGAGCATCCAAATGTCTCAACAATTACAATGCTATCATTGCACTCTTGTGGAATTCTAATGTAAACATTCAATACATCGCAGATAATTCAACTGCTGTTGCAAGATATGTCACAGCCTTTCTTGCAAAAACAGAGAAGTGATGCACGTGGCTGGCACACAGAGTGCGCGTGCGCCAGCATGCGCCAGCCGCGTGTGCCAAAACTCATTTTGACGCACAGCGTATTCATGGATACTTACATCCATAATCAGCCGTGGCGCAGAGTGGTGCAGCGA
Source organism: Ambystoma mexicanum (assembly GCF_040938575.1). Classification (NCBI taxonomy): domain Eukaryota; kingdom Metazoa; phylum Chordata; class Amphibia; order Caudata; family Ambystomatidae; genus Ambystoma; species Ambystoma mexicanum. The sequence continues at coordinate 624,136,337 of NC_090934.1, forward strand.
CCCTGCAGCAGCACCAGGTACGCCCCCAACACCGCCCCAGAGACCAAAAACATCGCACAAATCCCCTACATGGCGCAAAGGCCAGTGGACCAGTATACAGCCCCCCAACCACAAAAAAGTGCTAAAAACGCCACAGAGCCCTCACGTGCCAGCGAAATCGCATGTAAAACTCCCTGCGCACCCCTCGGAATACGCGTACCCTGCTCGAGCCAGCAAAATAGCATGTAAAACTCCCCGCACACCTTCGGAATATGTGTATCCTTCTCGCGCCAGTGAAATCGCATGTAAAACTCCCCGCGCATCCCTCCGAATACGCGTACCCTGCTCACGCCAGCAAAATCATGTATAAAACTCCCCGCGCACCCCTCCGAATATGCGTACCCCGCTCGCGCCAGCGAAATCGCATATATACAACTCCCTGCGCACCCCTCCGAATACGTGTACCCCGTTTGCACCAGGTAAATTGCGTGGAAAAAGTCCCCCATGTGGTGTGGGCTGCCTGTAGGGCATGGGGAGGGTGGATGGGCTGCCTGCGGGGCATGCCCAGGGGTGAAGGGCTGCCTGTGGGTCATGGGGAGGGTGGATGGCCTGCCTGTTGGGCATGGGGAGGGTGAATGGGCTGCCTCTGGGGCATGCCCAGGGGTGAAGGACTGCCTGCAGTGAATGGACTGGGGTGATGGGCTGCCTGTGGGGCATGCCCAGGGGTGATGGGCTGGCTGCAGGGCATAGACTGGGGTGATGGGCTGCATGTGGGGCATGCCCAGGGGTGATGGGCTGCCTGCGGGGAATGCTCAGGGGTGATGCGTTGGCTTTGGGGCATGGACTGGGGTGATGGGCTGCCTGCGGGGCATGCCCAGGGGTGATGGGCTGCCTACAGGGCATGGACTGGGGTGATGGCTGCCTATGGGGCATGCCCAGGGGTGATGGGCTGCCTGCGGGGCTTGCCCAGGGATGATGTGCTGGCTGCGGAGCATGGACCGGGGTGATGGGCTGCCTGTGGGTGCATGGACAGGGGTGATGGGCTGCCTGCGGGCCATGGTCAGGGTGGATGGGCTGCCTGCACATATTCCGGGGGTGCGCGTGGATTTTCACATGCGATTGGCCTGGCGCGAGCAGGGTACGTGTATTCTGAGAGGTGTGCTGGGAGTTTTACATGCGATTGGCCTGCCGCGAGCAGGGAACACGTATTCTGGGGGTGCATGTGGATTTTCACACGCAATTGGCCTGCCGCAAGCAGGGTACACGTATTGTGAAGGGTTCGCATGGAGTTGTAAATGCGATTGGCCTGCCGTGAGCGGATTAGACATATTCCGAGGGGTGCGTGTGGATTTTCACACGCGATTTGGGTGTGCCTCTACCCCCGTCCCCATGCCCTGCATGCAGCCCACACCACAGTGAACCATCCTACACCCACCTCTGGGCATGCCCCGCTGTTAATGACTCCAATCAAGCATTCCCACTAAGTCAGTGCCTTGTCTGGGATTGCTCAAGGGAAGCCCTTATTTATATATTTTTATGACAAGTTATAATCTGGATGATGAACCCTTGTATAACGCCCCTCTCTTAGAATCCCCCTGACTGCCCTGAGCCAAGAATTAGGTTTGTTTTGCAAATTTAAAGATTTATTGAAAATTAAACAATATATATATATCACACTTTTATAAATAAATTGATAATTGGTAGCACACTTGTGAATATGAGCAGTAATCAGCAATAAGTAATCCTACAGTAGCACAGTTCTTGGTTACTTATGAATAAGAACAGAGGACTAAGGTAGCAGAGAATGCTTTATATGGTTCAAGGAAATGCAAGGTGGGACAGAATGCAACACAGAAATCATTTGATATGATTTCAACAAGAGAAAATGTGATCACGTTTTCCTTTTGACAATTCACCCCCCACCCCTATGCAATAGAAGATGGAAGGGAGAGCTCACAGTTCTCAGGAATACAATCAAATGTACAATACGAATTCAGTTCCCCCTAGCAAGCTTAGAGAAACAGGGATGATTTTAAACACAGGCAAAGTACTTTAAAGGTGGTATGCAACGAAGGGAAAAATATGCTAAAAATGATTTTAATTCCCTCTAGAGGCTCAGGGTGAGTGAGAGATACTTCAAATCAGTTCAGGCCAGCCCTATCAATGATTCAGGGCTGGTTACCAGGTTGAAAACGGAATTCCGTAATGGAAGCAAAAGACAAATATTTTTACACGTGGCTGAAATTTAAAAAAATGTCAAATTGCGGCAATTTAGTCACGTGCGTCGAGCGCAGTTACAGAGGAAGTACAAGGAGTAGAATCTCAGCTTTAAAATAAAAGTTAAATCACGCTTCTATCACAAACGGTTCAAGAGATACGGACGATTTTGTGAAGGTACATTCTCAAATAAAAGTAAAGCTCAGAATGACAGATGACAGTTTTGCAACTTTGAATCAACAGGAGGGACACGATTTCTATGATGCAGTTCTCAATAGGTTAAACAGCTCGCCCGGCTGTTGAATAGTTTGCAAATGATTTTGATGCCTGCTGAGAATACTTTTGCTTGCAGTAGACCTTCTAGGTTCAAAATTATGTAGTCTCTGGGTTCAAAGTTCTGGAGTCTGGATGTGAAGTCGTCCTTCAGCGTGCTCCGCAAGGAAGTGGAAAATGAACGTCCCTGTCTGGCTTCCAGTGGCTCTTTTTATGTCTTTTGAAAATGGGTGTGGATGCTAACTTTCTTTGCCCAACCCACTCACGATTTGATAGGTCAAGGATTTCTCTTTGACCTGATTTGAGAAGGGAACAGTGAGTCAGAGTGATGAGGTAGGTTTATGGTCAGAGGATCCTCCCCTTGTCAAATTGCACACAAATCTATTTCTGATCCAAATACCAATTTATCTATGTACCATTTTTCTCATATTATATGTCCAGTTAACATATTTTCTGTAGCACCAAACCATCCGATCCCTGTCTTTGTAAGATGTCGTGTCCACTTTTGACAGAATTCTGCCCTTTTCATCCAGATAACGACCTCTAAACTTTTCCAGATTTTACACAAATGTGCACAAGGGATATGGGTTTCAGATGATAAAGTGTCAGATTTTTAACATGCATACATTTGGAGCAGCAACCTTATTTTCCGCTACTACTCCCCAGAACATACCACAGAGTCCTGACACCTCTTAAAATGTGCACAGAAAAATCACAAGAATGATGATATTATCTATATAATTTTTACAAGTCCGCACTATGAATTATCCATCTTTTTAAAATTATGCTCTGGCCCCAAAGGGGTGTGGTTTTCCAAAGCACATGGTGGAATTTCTGGTTTGTCCACTTCCCCCAAGCTCAGCTTGCTCACAGAGGCACTTCTCCTCCCACTTCTCCCAAAAGGAAGCTATTTTATGACCCCCCCAATATAACATTTCCCTGAGCCCAAGACAGTGCTTTGTTCAGTTTCCTGCAGTCCATAGGTGCCACTCCCCTAATTCAATCAGAGAGGTGTCATCTCCTTTTGGCAGGGGCAGCAGAATGCAACCAGGCCTGGGAACACAGCTGCTGATCAAGTTTCAACTCCTGTCGGGGGTAGTTGTCAGGCAGAATTCAATCTCTTTAAGCCAGGCTTCAGCTAAATGTCACTTTGGTTCCCCATTTTCTACATTCAAACCAAACTTGCAATTTTTACACATGCAGCTAGAACACTGATTCTTAGTTCAAAACTATGACATTTATACAATTGCAACCTATGTGACACTCAAAAGTAGATCACTCATTTATTCTAAACATTTCGGTTTTAGTGGCTTTAAACCCAAATTCACTTCAGCTGCTGACATCCACAGCTCAGCCAGTTTCATTATGAACATTATTTTGGGCCCTTTCTCTTTCCATATTTTGTATGCACATAAGTCTACCTTCTGCCAAATGTCTGCTGGTGTTCATTGAGATTTTTGAATATCTTGCAATGTTTAAAATAGGCATTTTTAGCTTGCATTTCAGAGAAACAAAGGTGATTTCAAAGCGCTTTCTGAGGTAACCGGCACTGCTGTTTTTCCTTTGGCACACATTTTACCCATGGCACTCCTGGCCCATCACGCTCGCACTGGTGGGTGGTAGGTCAGGCGACCATTTTGGTGTGTGCAAAAACTGTGTGGTTTTCCTGGATCCTGGCGCAAATGTGGGCTTTTCCGCCATCTTGGATTTTCTAAGCCCACAGCACCAAGTGTTGCAGCATAATAGTCCAAACATGGGTCAGGACACCCAACACCGCAGGCAGCCCATCCACCCTCCCCATGCCCCACAGGCAGGCCATCCACCCTCCCCATGACCCACAGGCAGCCCATCACCCCTGGGCATGCCCCGCAGGCAGCCCATCACGCCAGTCCATGCCCCGCAGCCAGTTCATCACCCCGGGGCATGCCCCACAGGCAGCCCATCACCCCTGGGCATGCCCCGCAGGCAGCCCATCACCCCTGTCAAACTTAAAGAGGACTGGGTTTTTTTTATATTAGAGGTTAGGATTATGCCCTAAACAAGACGTATCATTTACAAAAAAATACTAACACCTCTCGGACTGACTCCCTAAAGGATCAGGGCTTTAATGCTCAAGAAACCTTTTATAAGCTGCCCTCCTCATCTGCAACAGATAACACTCAACAATTGTTTTTTAGGAAAAATATATATGTCTGTGTTTTATTACAACAATTCTTGTTAAAATGTCTTCAAGTTTCTGATAAAATGAAAAAACAGAGTTTAAATTACCATCGTAAAACTAACATCAATATTTGAAAAAGAAAAAGAAAAGGAAAACAAACACCTAAGAGAATTGTATGTTAACCCAACTAAATACTGTGAAAACATACAATTAATATATTGAAAACCACTACAAAACATAAAAAGAAAAATAAATACACACAATTCGATAGGCTTCCATACACAAATGTAACCAACATTAAAATAAAAAACATGCAATTGTATACTAAACCAACTGGCTGACACTGAGCCCATCACCCGTGACCATGCCCCGCAGGCAGCCCATCACCTCTGGCCATGACCCACAGGTAGCCCACATGGCACCATGCACTTGGGAGCCCTGACACATGCCCCCCCCAACCCCCAGTGACGGGCACCTGCCAGCAGGCCCCGACTCATGCATAAAAAACCATTATTCCATGGGATGGTAAAAGAAATTAGAGTGTTTGCAGGTCCGGAACTATTTACAATGAAAGTCTGAAGGGTCCATGATCCCAAAACAAAAGGAAACCTACCTAAAACCCTATCTAAAATACAACTATAAACAAAAGGTGGAGCAAAGTCTGTGGACTCCAAGTAAAAATAAAAACCAAATGAAACCTAAATCTAAATAACTATATACAAGTGTGGCGGGCTAGTGCGACGGCTCACTCATTGATGTCCCGGGCCAGCGCATCATCGTACTCCACTTCAATGTCCCGAAGGTGGGCCTCTTCCCTGGCCCCAAGGTCTCGCAGGGATGCAGCCATGGCCTCCTCCAACTCCCTGCGAGTTGCCTCGAGGCATTCAGCCCACCTCAATGCCCAGCGCATGGAGATCTCCGGCCTGACCTTTGTGAGCCATGCCTCCTCTGCCCGCTGCCACTCTGCATATATCTGCTGGCCCAACAGCTGCCACAAGGAAGACACTCCCAATCCTGGGTCCTCCTGCCCTATGGCCGATGCCTGCCCCTGTGATGTTGATGGCCCGAGCCATGATTGCTTCTACTCTGAGCCTGCTGCTGCCATCCACATGCCCTGCCTGTTGATACCTGCATGTCCTCCTCTTGCTGGGGTCCAGTTGGTGGGGTGGCCACCCCTGCTGGACCTCCGACTCCCGACTGTGGCAGGGATGTGTCCTCCACCAGCCTGGCTTCTGGCTCAGGGACAGCTCCACAGGGGGCCCAGGTGATACTTGGGCCGGAAGATGGAACGGAGGACGACTGGCACATAGGGGGCACTGTTGAGGAGGGGGTTGCAAGAAGTTCCAGCACACGGATGAACCCAGTGCCGACAACCTGTCCTAGTAGGTCGACGCGGCCAAAGAGGTTTTCGAAATGACGTGCACTGTCCAGACAAGAACCCTGCCATCCCAGCTAGGACAGGCTCAATACCTTCACAGGTTGCAACGTCCGCACGGAGAGGAAGGCCAGTTGTTGTATGCACATCCCCTCCCTGAAAACGGGTCTGGACAGAGGCATCCCTGCTGGTGCCGGATATGCAGTCACAGGATCGGGGACAGGATTACACACAGGCACCTCCGTGGTGGCCTGTGCTTCCTCCTGTCCCTACCCCTGGACTGCACCACTAGCACCAGTAGAAATCCCCCCTCCAGGCCCCATGCGTGGCTCTTCCACGGCCTCCTCCTCAACCAAACCCACCACCAACCTGGATGACTCGGTGCCATCTTCCTCCATAGGCCCCTGTGGGGGCTTAGCTGCCCCTACTGCTGCTGAGGAGTCCACCTCCAAACTCCGCCTCTTGGACCTTCCCTCGGCAGCTGCAGTCATGGACATGGCACCAGACTCCTCACTCCCTGAAGAGATGACTACCTCGGAGAGGAGCTGGGTCTTGCGTCTCCTCCTGGCGGTGGGATCCCTGCCGCTGTCCTCCACAGAACCGTCTCCACCCTCTTCATCAGTCGACGCTGCAGACAGGAAGAGACAGAACACAGACATCAGGGCACTGTACAATGGTCGGATACACACATGACAGTTGCACATGAGTGGCAGTGTCTAACTTCACAGATGGCATCACACTCCCCAACACTCAAATCATTAGAACCCACAGACATGTGCAAATTAACAGGAATCGTGCAGCAGGCAGCAGCATCCATACACACACACCTGCATGAACATCCGAAGGTTGGCATGACATCACAAGCAACATGGGGAGTGCCCAACACATGCACACACGCCACCAGACAGATATGCATCTGTACATCTCCACCACCTGTCACAGTGCAATCATCGGCAACTATGTCACATCTGCTAATCGAGTTCCTACATGTCTGTGTCACATGCATCCATGGCATATCACAGTCGCACATATGTCAAACACACACACGCACATGTATGCCGTGCATGTACATGAAGGTGGAACCAGCATCCATGTGTCACACCTCAACCATGCCATAGTACATACACAGAAAAGCTAACATGTGTGCATCTCCACATGCAGTTGTGCATCATGCTTTGGAACACATACACCATTGATGTGCATCACACATGACTGGACTCACATGCAGCACGGTCAAGTCCCTGCACCTACACATCCATATATGGCCCTTTTCAGACATATGTCCAAGCTGCTCACTCCTGGCACACCTCAACATGCACTGCGTCCACTAAGTACGCATGGACACTTACCGCTCGACTCCGGACGGGTCTCCTTCTCGAGGACCTGGCAGTGAAGTGCTGGGTTAATACGTTGCAGGATCCTCATGCTGTTGGTGGTAAGGTAGACCCGGCCGGGCCTTCCTGAGGGTCCTGGACCTGAAGTCCTCCCAGCGCTTACAGATGTGTGGTAGGTCCCCTCCGCGTTGATGGCAACCACGATGTCCATCCAGATCCTCTCCCATCCATCCTTGAGTATGTGTAATTGTCAATAGTGGTATTTTTTATTTTCACTACATTCCCTTGCCCATCCACCTCCCCTCTCCTGACCCTCTTTCCGGTTATACTGAATACTGATGCCTATCCAACCAACGGATCCCTAACCCTCTTTCCCCACCGGGGTCTCAGGGGCCTGTATAAGTTTTACCTTGCAGGCGCCCAGACCACAGAGGGGGTGGTTGGTTCGTGCCACTCCTGCACCTGGAGACCAGAGCTGTGACACTACCTATCAGTTGTTGCATCCTCATTGATTATTGTGTACTGAAATTGATACCCATCCTGTTGAACCATTGTTCAACTGTGCTACCTTGGTAGTTAGTCTATCATTCTGCTTGGACATGTGCTTGGCCATATTCAGTGACTTCAAGTCATCTACTGGAGACTCTTCCAGGGTTTTTTGGTGGCTACAGTCTTTTTCCCTGGTTTGGGGGTTTGGATCCTTGGATTTGTCTGCGATTTGGTATTTTTACCAGTCAAGGTGGCCTCTCGGGGGGCTGGACCCTATTTACATGAAAGGTAGAACAAGGAAACCAAGGGGTAGGGGGATACTGGAGCCAGGTAGACTAGAAGGAAGAAGCCAACGGACCCCAGACACAGTTCTTCTGAAGGTCATGGTGATGAGTAAATGAGGGAGGGCCTTTTGTTCTCGGACAGTACACTTGGGCTACAGTGTTTGGGCACTCTCTGACATTCTCATTGTTGGGTACTATGTACATGATGTTCTGCTGGTCAATGGCTGTTCCTGTGTTGGGTTTACTTTTCAGGTGTCAGGGGATTTTTGTGGTTTGACATACTGGGGTGTAGACATGGCCAATGTTCACATGTGATGTGTACAGGACACTGAGGGTCACTTGATTCCACATGCATGTATTGAGTGCATGTCCCTACTGACACACACACTTACGCAATGCTCGACCACACATACAACCACCCTTCCATGCCCACACGTGCACACAGATTGCCTTCTCTGGCATGCTGTGTCCCTGCAGCGCATGATCACTTACCATTTGGGGATCGTGTACATGCGTCAGTAGGTTATTTTTGTTGCTTGTCCTTTTAATATGATGTTCAAGGTGTATCCCCAACACAATGGCTGCCCACTGTGCTGTGTGCTGAGCGGTGTCTTGCAGGAGACACACACAGGACACTGGTTTGGGATTTGAAGATTTGGATTGGCCAATTTGCATGCCAACAGGTATTCTGTCTATTGTTGATGGTACCGCTGGTGGCATGCATTTGGGTATGACTTTGTGTGGGAGGTTGTTGGTCAGTCATTTCATCTGATTCCATGTCAGGTGTGATTGTCTCAGGCCTCTTTCCATTTATCGTGTGTCACTTTGAATCTAATTGGTCATGTGTTGTGCTTGTGGTTTGCTCTTCTGCTGTTGCATGCAATGTCATGGTGTGGCCAGCAAGGGTGATGTGGGTTGGGAGGGTTTGGGTGACATAACACTGGCCTGTTTTGCAGGGGTTTGGTGTGACATACACCTTGCATGTGTTCCTTTTAGTCACACAGGATTGGTTATGTTTAAGTAGCTAGGGATGCACACAATGTAGCATTTCCGCGGCAACATTCTCAGGGTGGTAAGGTTGTGACAGTTGATTGTCTCTTTGTCGTCATCGATTGTCACCTGATATGTGCCAGGCCTGTGTGCACTCCGCAGGGATGGGAGTTCAGGTGAAAAATGTGGCCACAAACTGGGTCTGGGCTGCCTCACCACGTGCCCTTTCCCCTCCCACGAGCAGCACCTGTGCCTGTGGTTGGGGATGTGGGGGCACCACCATGACCACCGGTACGCCCGGCTGTGTTGTAACATTGTGCAGGACACATGCTGCCACAATGATCCTGTACACTACTGGGGGTGAATATAGTAGCTGCCTGCCAGAGAGGTCAAGGGAGCGGAAGTGTGACTTGAGCACTCCGAATGTGCACTCCACTATGCCCCTGGTTGCAATATGGGCAGCGTTGTATCTTACTTGGGATGGTGTGGTGGGGTTCCGTATTGGCGTCATCATGTGGTTACTCAGAGGGTAGGAACTGTCCCCTGGGGAGGTGAGGATGATTGTCATTAGTTGGATTTGTCTGTGTGTGATATGCATGCATGTGCACAGACATTTGTACTCACCAATGAGCCATGTGTCACCATGCTTCCCAGCTTCCAGGTCCCGGCTCAGGGTGGACATTCTGTATATGAAACTGTCATGGGTAGACCCAGGATAGTTTGCATAGACAGAGGTGATGATTCCATGGGCATCGCATACAACCTGTACGTTGATGGAATGACAGTGCTTGCGGTTTCAATAGATGTGCTCAGTGGCCCTAGGTGGACGCAGGGCCACATGGGTGCAATCTATGGCTCCGAGCACTTTGGGGAAGTGTGCCACCCTGTAAAAGTCCTGGACCACGGCTTCCCTTTCTGTGGGTGTTCTGGCCATATATATGTGTCTGCGGACAGAGGGGCGCGCAGTCATGATTGCCAACACCTGGTGTAGGCATCATGACTGCGTGGCATGTGAGACACCCCCAACTATGGCAGTTGTCCGCTGAAATGACCCAGTGGCCAAAAAATGCAGGACATTGAGCACCTTCTCCAAAGGGCTCAGTGCTTGGGAGCACAAGGTGGGTGATGTGAGGTCATCCTCCCCCTCAGTAACCAGCTCTAGGATGATATACATGCCATAGACCTGCCATAGACCTCATCATCAGGCATCCCAAAAAGGCTGTTCCTGGGCAAAAAAATGCGGGGACTGGCTATTTTCCTCCTCCTGCAGTGTCCCACAATCCGTGCTGCGAGAAATGAGACATTCATTGTAGCTGTATATACGTGTTTGTTGTTTGCGTGCACTTTTATACTGCGCAGGGATGCTTCCACCTGCCTTCGTGTGGTGGACGTGTTTACGCCTGTGTGTGTCTTTTGGCGTGCGCAGCTTTCCCGTATTTGATTCCATGAATACGTGTTGTTCGCGCGCGTGTGGGCATTCCATGTATTTCCCAGCAGTACTTCCCCAGTTACGCCTTCATTTTCATGTGTTGTTCTCCATTCCGTGTATCCCGCCCCCTTTTTGGTGTGTGCGCTACACGATGTGTGCTTCTGCTGTGCGCGTCACACACGGTGTTCGGGATGTTGCAGTGACGTGTGCACCCGTGTGCGCCACCCGCGGATTTGGCGCACATCCTGAGGAAAACACACACAGGGCCTTCCATGAATCACATGATGCGCTTGCTTTTTCATGCTTGTGCCACAAATTTCGGCGCACATTTGTTCCATGAATCGGCTCCAAAGGGTTGTATAAAGCAGAAGATTCCCAAACAGGTGAAAACATTAAACAATACAAGGACATGTTAGATAATGGACATCAACAAGAAGAATAGAAAGAGAACTTGACAGAGAAACTCCTGAATGGAGTCAACAATCTCTTAAAGGTATCTAAGAATTACTTGGAGCACCACTCATTCAAAATGAAGCAAAAATAGGAATGCATGAAAGAGAAAAGACCAAACAATCTGAACTAGATTTGTCACTGCTTATATTACAAGTAAATGATGAACAACTCACAACAAAACTTGCAATTGTAATAATTACCAACCTCTGCTCGTGTATGTAAGTGGCAAAATTTGATTCTGTGAAAACCTTTTGAATTAAAACAACCTAAACATTTTTAGAAGGGAAAACAAATAACCTTTCATCTGTTGTAATAGCCCACATAGGGCTAGCTGCTTACAACATAGGAGGTGTAACTTTATACTGACTACTACGCCTCTGAGTTGAGCACCAAAACACATTAGAATGTTACAAAATGCCAACAAAAGCTGCATTTGAAGTATGCAGAATTCGGTGACAAATGAAAGTCCTTTTAATAGATGAAGTAAATATGGTTCCAACCTAATGATTCATGCTAACCCTTGCAAACTGTGACCAGTTTCATGAAACAATGACCAAAAAAGAAAATCAACCCATCGTCCACATCAGCTGCATGGACAAACTAGAAATATAATTGCATGGCACTCCCTGTGTGTCATTTAACAGAAGCACACCAAAATAAACTAGACAAATCTATCTCAAACACAAATGGATTGGAAAAAGTACCAACTCTCTGCCTAAACTGCAGAGTGATACTAAGACAAAATGGTGATATACAGCAAGGTTTAGTTATTGAAGCAACTGGAACAGTTTTTGGCTTTAAACAAATCCAAACAACAATAATATCCAGTTTATCCTCATCAGCCTTGACAAACTTAAAAAACTAAAACAATTCCATGTGCTAAAGCACATTTCCTCCATATTAAAGAGTTGTATGTGCATAGAGAACAAGTATGTCACTCTCTTGTACATGCTGTTGCAATTCATCACCTGCATATGTACCCTGGACTTGAAAGAAGAAACCTTTTAGAAAAACAACTGGTGTAAAATTAAACTTCATAGGAACTCACCATAGTTACCATTAAACACCAACAAAGAAGCTCCTTAAAGTGAATCACCGGTCACATTCTCTGATCTTTTTAAATGTAAGAACACAACTGGAGTGAACTGCTATGCAAATGTAGTAATCAATCTACTGTTCAATCTACTGTTCCAATTGTGGAAAATATTTACTTGCATGGCTTAGAACAGCTATGTTTAAAACTGCTTGTTCTTCATAGAAATGTCACTAACAATCCAGACACTATATACAAAGTATCAGGGCTAAGAGAGGAATTGGTGAAAGAATATTTAAAATTCACTTCAAACATACTGGAGGATCCACAAGAATTCCAAATGTACTTACTGCAAGTACTAGACAGAGAAATCACCCCTGTAAACAAATTCCTAAACATTTCATAGACTTGGAAATATACATGCAGTCTCCACAAACAGGTTTCTAAATATCATGTTCCCCAATGAATGATTTGTGTATGTATCTAAACCGTATTGTGATACAATACCATTGCAATAACTTCTCTAAATTGTAAATTTATCAGTTACCTGCTCACCCTGTCACCCTTCTGCACTGCCTCCTGGCCACCACTTGCACTGGGGACTGTATCTGTACCCATACAGTCCCCATCCCCCTATTTTCTACTTTTTATGCACTTATCAGACTTACCCAGTTCTGCTGCCGTAAACACAGCACTTGCCACTTGCTGGCTGCACTACCCCTGTTTATTGCTCCATTATATATTTTATTTGGATTTATTGTTATTAATCTGTTTATCCTCTGCTCTGCACTTTCCACTCTTCCCCTTCCATGCACTTTCCCCCTTTCCCTTTCCCATGCACTTGCATGATCTCAATGTCACTGGGCCTAGTAAGATTGTTGTTTTGTTCTCCCCTGTTCCCCTCCCTTGCCTTGTCCGCTCTGAAACACTTGTGTACGAGCGCGATACAAATACAATATCATATCATATCATAAATCATGGCAATGTGGTGCCCATTTTGAAATTCTGGTAATCCTTCAATTACACAAATAGGTTCACATGGCTAATATGTTATATTAGTGCTTTAAACTACAACACAGTAGGAACTAAAAACAACTGTAACCTCACTAACTTCAAACATGCCCTTGGCAGAAACACATTCACCACAGTAGGCATAATATAGCACACTGGTGCCAAAACCACTTCAGGACACTAAGGTGTGTGTGTGTACAACTAGGAAGTGGTTGGTTTGAATGCAACAACACTTCCATTACATTTTAACATAGGTTACCAGCAAACCTAAAATATGCCTACTTCATAATCCTAAAAACAAATATCAGTCATTAAGCTATACTTTAAATTCATATTCACAATAATATACAGTTGGAATACAGCAATGGGTTTCTAACTACTTTAAATCATAAAGGAATACAAAAAACAAACGAACACAATTCTGCATTAAATAAATTACACTTAGAATTCACCATCAGGTATCCAAGCTCTCTAAATGTAAAACATATGCCAATCATGAACACAAAATGTACTAAAACTCAAAGTAAAATATGGGTTTTAATATTAACATATCCTACCGACCATTATTATTTTTCTCATGACCCACTGATTAAAACATGTTAATACAACAACAGTGTGTCACCCACAAATAAAATAGAAAACAGTGCATACTATTTTGAATACCTAAATTCTTAATGGGGAAGTGATATAAGTATTTCTTTATATCAATTTCTCTGTTGTGCTTGGCGCTTATTAACGTCAGGCCATGGCATTGTATGATAATTGTTAACCACATATGTCCTTAACTGTAGAATAATTACTATATTTTATATACCTAAATTGTTAAATTAGGAAATGTTATTACTATTTATTTATAGCAGTTTTCTTTAGTTCTCATTCTAAAAAAGAATATTGTTTTTGTTTTAAATAAATAGTATACCATTGTGCAAACATAGTACGTCAAACCCGTTCTAATGTATTTTATATTTTAAAAACCCACCAACATTCTGCTGCTGTGTATTAACTATCTTAGGTCATTCAACAGAGTCTACTCTTTAATGCAGTTTCTACTTTTAAAGTCTATTCATGAGATTTTTGCTTATTTAAGATTAACACAGATTATTGTCTTTATCTACCTTTTTTTACTTTGTGCTTATTGCGTTTGTGCCATATCTCCTAGCATGGGAAAGTCTATCAAACATACCGTATGTATCTTCAAGTTCAGATTTGAAATTCTTAAATATTGTTTGATCTCTTAGAGTAATCATCACCTCTAATCATCTTTGATATTCTGATGATACTTATATAAATGGATACCTTGCTGCGATTGTCTTTCGAATAATCTTGTGATGCAATGTCTGAAATAGTGAAATAGTGTTTTTTAATATAAATAGAGTAGACAGATAGTCTAGAAAGTGGTCAGCTGACACGTGTGTGCTGCACCCCATTCGGCTCCAGTATCCATTTGCGCTGACGCAGGCTACTGCCTTGGAATTCGAACATTACTGCATTTCAACCATACGGCCACAATATTCTACATTCTGTCTACATTCCGAGACACAGATTACCCTTTGCCTTGAGAAGGAACTTTAGGGTTCGAAACACGTGTCGGCTGACCACTTTCTAGACTATCTATCTACCCTATTTATATTAAAAAAACACTATTTCAGACATTGCATCTCATGTGTAAATTCTTGTAAACACAAGATTCTTCGAAAACCAAACAAAGCAAGGTATCCAGGAATCTCTACTTTCTCAGTATGTAAGGTGTTGGGTTCACCTTTCCACACCTGTGACCTTGCACGGAATGAATAGATATAACCAGAAAATAAATAAAGCTCAGCACAGGAGCGTTCTATCCTAGAGCCCATCTTGTCTCTCACCTACTTATAGAAATGAACACAGTTCATTATCTGTAATAAGTCCTACAGTTGTACTTTGAAAATTAAAAAAAACATATTTTATCTTCTTCTACTCTTAGCACTTTTTCTCTATCACCTTCTCTTCTGTGTTCACACATTTTCCTAACATTGACCTGTCTGTTTCAAATTTGCAAAAGCTTCATTAGCCACACTTAGGGGTTGTTTCAACCAAAATGTATGTGCTGTTTCTCCAGCTTGGGCATTTCTTTTGGAATGTCGTACCCCATTTGCTTTTGTAAAGACAACACACGTTTTGATCTCTAAAACTTGATGTAGTTCTTTATCGACTAACAAAGTTTTCCAACATGTGTTCAGTATTTTGTATACTTGTTTACTTTGTTCACTGAATTTCCTAATGAATAGATATGTATTCAATTGAGCAGTACTTTTTTCACTGGTGTATGTAGATTTTTTATCTGCATTTTTCATACTCTGGTCTCTGCATATTTTAGGTCTTTGTACCTGTAGCTTCGATGTATACATCTTTTTTATCAGAATCTCACACTGTGCATCAAATAAAAACGTTCAGTGCTTCAATTTCTGTCTGCTCTTATACATTCTTTTAGTGGGAAACTCCTAACTGTACTTCTTTTGTGACAACTCGAGGCTAACTGTGGTATTTGCTTCCGTTTGCTTCCTAAATGTTTCTGACTCTATTTGATTGTTTACATTCAAAATCTCTAAGTCTACAATATATATTTTCTTTCTGTCAAGTGTGAAAGTGAACTTGATATTTTGTCTGTTATTAGTTACATAGTCAACGAATAGCATCAATTCATCTTCTGTTCCAGCCCATATCAGACCACTAGGAAACACATAACACTAGCACCAACCAGGCCCCAAAGCTGGACTGGTGAAACTCGCCTGTAAATGGGCACATGATGGCTTCCTGTCCCAGGCAGAAACACTAGTGTCTCCAGGCTCCCGGCAGAACCCATCTATCAAAGGAGCTGTGCAAGCAAACATGTAGTCCCGGGCATTCGAGGGTGGAGCGACTAACTTTAGAAAAGGGCTCCTGTGAGTGGAGGTGGAGCCTCAAAGGTAAGTACTGGGACGATGGAGATGGGTGTGGAGGTGATGACTGTGACTTTAAATGCATCCTGGTTGCTCACAGTATTTATTTTAGTTGCATTTCATATTTTTAGTGCTCATGTTTAAAGCCTGCAGTATGAAAGCATGGTTGAGAGTGTTTAAGGGTGTATGGAGGATGAGCATGGGTAGACTGCTAGAATCTGTTAATTGTAGAGCCTCATCCCACACTGAAATCAATGTTAACGGGGTGAAATCCACATCAGAGTTGGTCAATGACTAAATATTTTACTTGTTTTTGGAACAGTGTGAGAACACATTTTCAAGACTTTAGCCTAGTCAGGGAAGATCTGTGATGGGTCAGAGATGTCCAGTTTCTCTAATGTGTACATGGGATTTTTTAGTAGAGAGATTATCAGTATGAGAAAGGGAACTGTTAATGAGTTTGGACACCAGAAGAGAAAGTCAATGCATGAATGGAGGGGCAAGTACATGTGTGGAGTTCCGAGAATCTTAAGGAAGCATAAACAGTTGTCTCTGAAAAGTACATTGGGGGTGAGGTGTGCAAGGAACATTCTTGATGGACTGTGTCTTCATTCATGGCCCATTTACCTTGAGTACTAAGACAAACTAGAAAGACGTTGAGGCAATGAAGATTACTGGTAAGTAACCAGATCGTTTCCAGGGAAACCTCATGAGAAATTCTAAAAACATGAGTGTTCATCAGTAAAGCAATGAGGCGTGGCTCATCGATAATGGCAAGAGGCAATGACCCCACCCCTCCCATTGTGGAGGAGCGTGTTAACTTTCAAAGGTAAACATGGCTTCCCTTTGGCAGTTTCAGTTCCCCAGTGCACATGTCAAATGGACAATGGAAGGCTAAGATGTTTTGCTTCCCCAACCTTGCATGGCCCATTTTAGATGCAAGCTGGGGAACTGCGTGTTTGGATGTGCAAATGGGTGCTCCTGCACCTCTCTGCACAGTCAAACAGATTGGGCCGCCATGTTAAAAGCATTATGGATCCTGCATGGATGTGCAGGAACCAAGAAGCATTCTTTGCTTCCTGGTTTTTGTTCGTGCCGCATAGGCCGGAGCACTTTCATGGAGTGAGTGAATGCGGCGTGTGAATAAGCACAAGAATGTTGTGTGAATGTGTTTGTTTCGTGCTTGGAGCATCAGGACCGGGGCATAAGGTGAGAGTTACTTTAAAGTGTACATAGTGTATGTATGTGTAAAGAGTGAGTACATGATGATGTTACATGTATGAATGAGTGAACACATGGTGTATGAGCGCAAATATAATTGAGTGTATGAAGGATATGAGTGAATGAGCTAATCAATGCTGTGTGTGAATTAGCATGTGAATATTGTGTGAATGTTGTGTGAATCGATATACATGCGCTTGTGTTTCCTTGGCCGGGGCATTGTTTCTAGTGGCAAGAGAGGGTGGTATCAGATAAATGGGGAGGGACTGTGCCGCATTTTTAGCTAAGCAGCTATGATAAAGCAAGCATGGCAAGTCATTTTGGTACAACCAGTCTAGCTGTTTCTTACTGTGGCATGACATTTTTTTTACTGGTCATCGTTGATAAAACAAGCATGAATAGTGTATATTGCCTGGCGGGATTGTTTTTTATGGTTCACCAAGTCATTTTGATGCAGCCAGTCTAGCTATTTATTTGGCATGTCATTTTATCCTGGACATCTATGATAAAGCAAGAATGATGTATTATTACTTGGCACTACTGGTGCAGGCAATTTGAACATGTTTTCGTATTGTGGCATGGCATTTTTTATCACAAACAGGAGTATGTTCTTACATGGCATATATTCACAGAGCCAGCGTGGATATATTTTCTTATAGCTCATTATTGTCACTATGCTCAAAGCAAACATGAATATGTTCTTTGGGATTACTGGAATATATTGTTAAAGCCAGCATGGAAGTGCAGAGCCACTGTGAAAAAGTTTTTGTGATGGCAGATATTGTGGGAAAAACCATCATGAAAATGCTTTGGGAAAAGGTCTGGTGCTCTGCTGGTGACTTGCATCTATTGGATTTTTTCATGAGTTACCCTATAAAACCAATTGAAAACTTTCTGCCTTTTACCCAATTTTTCAATTAAAGTGTGTTATAAAATGCACCATTTTAACCCATTATTAAAAAATGTTCTCTGGGATATTCTACCTCCCCAGCCCCAAATCCCACTTGATAGGTTCCAGCTCCCTTCCAACGAATATGCAGACGCCGCCAATTATAACATTTTCCAGCCGTCACTGAAATAGTAACAGGACCCCGCTCCCAACTAACGGTTCTAATGCAAGGAGGTGAGCGACAAACTTTGCCGTCTTGTTTACCTGCTCTTGAGCAAAGCCAGAGCTCAAATAAACAAGGACGTGCTCCAATTAACCTATAAAATGCCAATGCCTCTTCTCGTATAGAAAACGCATAAACAAGGTTTGCTTTAATTAATACTTGGGTGAACTGATCAATGTAAAAGCAAACTTTTAGGAATGTTTTACGCCATCACATTCTTTTGTTTCAGTCGTTTAGAAATGCAGCCTGACCCTTGGCAAAATGCGGCAGCCCAGGGATTGTAATATAATATCTCATCTCTCGAAGGAGAAGGCAGCGGTGTCAATTGCAGGCACTGTCTGCAGGGGGAAAAAAACGTTTAACTTCCGTTCGGTCTGTGCAGATTGATGAAATGTGGGAAATCTGGCTCTCGTAAAAAAAGTCGGCTTCCAAAAACAACTGGAATGATCAAGGAAGGAGCTCGGGGGCTGGCATGGCTGTTGGTTTAGCCAGCAGCTGAGGCAGAAAAGCTGGACCAGCAGCGAGGGGCTCCGGGCGGCAGAGAGTGGGAGTGAAATCCTGGACTGGCGTTCACCAAGAGAAGGAGCATCTAACGCAGCTGAGGGGTAAGGCGAATCAACCTGTCAAATCCATACACAGAGAGCTCACACATAGGGGGCTGGCGTGTGCATGCGGGGCTGACACACGCTACAAGACCCACCGCGTGTTCTGTTTTGTTTTCCACCTTTGCGGTCTGAAAAATCCGAGAATTAAGCAGACTTGTCTTTTTTTATTTTTTGTGGTTTTGCTCAATGCTGAAACTAATAAAGGTAAAGTCACATTGCCTGGAGTAATACCATAGTTTACGCGAACAGCGGTCGTATTTATTTATTTTTACTGCAAAGGCAACACGCACTCCAGCCAACGCCTCGCAGCAGAAATAATAATGAATGCAGCAATAAGAGGCTCACAACGTACGCACAGCCAACAAGGCATTACTGAGTTAGTGTTCCACGCACATTGTTGTTAGCTTGCTGCTTTTTTTCTATTAACACTGTGCGTTGAGGAGCATTTTGTATGTAGAAAATGATTACCTGTCACAGGCAAGCGAAAGGTAAAGATATTCACTTGGGGATCATTACTGGCATTGGCAGGGCTTAGGTGCCCGGCTGCAGATATTATTACCCCCGTTTTTGCCATTTGATAAATGTGTTTTTCGTTCAGTGTAAGCAGCCAGCAGCATGGGTTGCGGTGTTCAAAGTGTAAACACGTACACTCACTGCATAAACGTAATAACATTTCAGCCTCAGATTATACCACCAATGTTGCTTTTGTAGGGAGGAAGGCATAGAAGCATATGTATATCCTATTCTAATTAATCAGGAGCCGAAAGCACAAAACCATTCCAAGTTGGTCCAGGCCTGTGTCTGCCTCTTACTGGTAGGAATATAGGCTAACCGTTACCATATATTGCAAGGTGATCCCGTAATTTTGTGTTACTAAAGTATTCATAAATGTTGAATGAAGATATGTTGTAGAATTCGTTTTTTCTTACAGGCCTTTATATCTATCAGCTGCTCGGTACTTGCCAGGGAGTACGATTTTGTATGCCCTTTGCACCCTACGTTTCCTCACAACTGTACACACATTGTTTCAATGCTGTTTCTTCCTTCCTCGTTTCCCAAAGTTCACTTCATTCGGTGGAGTTCAGGAAAGGGCGCACGACTCGTTCAAGGATAGGAAACATCTTGTCCATTGCGAGTATGTCATTCCATTGTGGTCGGTGACATCTTGCCACTGTGCATGGCCAGCCAGCATTGTGTGGGATTCCGTGTCTGTCAAAGGTCTCGACCAATATGAACCTCTAAAGACAATATATAACAGTGTGACAAAATCCTATTCTGGCCAGAAGTACAAGATACAACAAGGGCTTCTACGGTCTATGCCCGAAACCCGTACCACACCTGTCTCAGAGGTGCTTCAGCCATAAAGGTTAAACAGGCAAAAGTACATAGAATGTCTCCTCCACCTTAACTAGGTAAAATGAGCTGAGTGCAGGCCATTCTCTCGTGGGAACAAGGTCAGCAGCAGAAACTTTCAAGAAGCAAAATTACAGTAACTTTTAAAATAGTTGGGGTGTCTGCCGGTTCGGAATTACTGGTGCCGGTGCACCCATTCTGGACCGGGAGACTACAATTGTGCTGGCCGGGGCCTCTGCACCTGACCTGCCGGGCGCATCAGCCCCATTAGGCACCGTTTTCACTGAAGTACTGGCACCGTTAGCAACAGTGCCAGCACTTCTGTCTCCCAACACCCATATTGTCCTATGGGACTCAATGGGAATGGGGACTTAAGATTTCCGCTACCTGACATTCCGGGTTGCCGGGACTTGTTCCTGGTGGCACTGGGATGTCAGGCGACGGAAACGTTGTTATGGGGTTACTGCCAACCTCCTAATGAGGCCCATAGTGTAGGTAAAAACATTTACACCAACCAATGCAAGATAAAACACACGGTAAAACATGTTTAATACATATACATAAAACCATTCTTGGTAACTGCAAACTGAACTTCAGGAGGAAAACATAGACAATTCATTTAAACAAGGAAAATACAAACAATTTCACTTGAAATGGGTTGGCCAAATGGGAATGGAACCTAATCAGCCTTTAGGACCCAATGCAAGCCTAGGGGTTATGGGTGTCTAAGATGCCTGGGAATGATTGCTACTGACACAATGGGCCTCATCACGAGTTGGGCGGTAACGACGGCGCTATTAGCACCGGCGCTAATAGCCCTACTGCCAAACCCCTGGCGCTATTAGCACCGGATCACGGGTTTGGCGGAAGGGTTATTGCCCATTCCCCATTGGGCCCATTTGGGAATTCCTCATTTCCCATTGGGCCCAATGGGGAAAATGTGCACTATTACCGCCGGCGGATTTCCTGCCGGTTGTAATTGCGCCGATAATCGGCCAATTTGCAGCAGATTTCCCCCCAGCTTTAAGCTGGGGGGAAATCCCCAAAGCTATGATCTTGCGGACCCTTAAATGAGGCGGTAATAGCGCTACCCCTGCATTTAAGGGTTACCGCCAGACTCGTGATGAGGCCCAATTTCTCTAATTTAGGGCCTCATCACGAGTTGGGCGGTAACGCCGGCGCTAATAGCGCTGGCGTTATCTGCCCTACCGCCAAGTCCACCGGCACTAATAGCGCCGGATCACTGGTTTGGCGGAACAGGAAATCCCCAATCCCTATTGAGTCCATTCGGGAATGCCCCATTCCCCATTGGGTTCAAAGGGGAAATTTCATGCTCTTACCGCTGGCGGATTTCCCGCTGGCGGTAACAGTGCAAAATTTTGGCGGATTTCACCCCAGCTAAGAGCTGAGGGGAAATCAGCAAAGCTGTGATTTGGTGGACCCTTAAATCAGGCAGTAACAGTGCTACCGCCGGATTTAAGGTTTACCGCTAAACTCGTGATAAGGCCCTTAGTCTCTTTGTTGATGGATCAACCACGTTGAGCCTGTCTTTAGGCCACTTTACATTCTTCCAAGCTATCATTTAGTGTGTTCGAGTTTGCTTGATACTGGGTTATAGTGGCAGGTATCTGAAATTGGACGGCTAGATGGCTGAATGTTGTGTGGCCATAGTTGTGGTGGCACACAATAGTCTGTTTGGTAGATAAATTATAGGATGCAGATGGTGTGTTTTGCGTCTCAATATTTGGTGAGGCAGCTTGAAGCGCTACAATCATTTTCTGGATGACTTCGAAGAGTGTAGGCTTGACATGCTCAGGGCAGTGCCGGCACCAGGTCTCCCAGCACCCTGTGTGAGATTTCTTTGTGCACTGCACACCCCACCATTCTGGTCCACGTGCAGGTAGATGTCCCAAATAAAATGCCATGCCACCCTTTAAAAACAGCGACACTAGGTACATTAAAAGTAATGCCACAGTGAGAAATGGCTAGACAGGCTGCCCCAAAATGTCTGTTTAGCCCAGTAATAACATATGATAGGCTATGTTATTACTGAGCTAGAATGGCATTTTGGGGAAGCCAGTCTAGCCCTTTCTACAGTTGCATGACTTTAATTCCGGGCAGCTATGATAAAGCAAGCATGGTATGATGCTTACTTTATCACAGATGCCCAAAATTAAAAGTCATGCCACAGTTAAAAAGGGCAAGACAGGCTGCCTAAAAATGCCAGTCCAGCCCAGTAATAACGTATACCTAGCTTGCTTTATCATATATGGCCAGAATTAAGCCATTTCATATTAGGAAAGGGCTAGACGGGCTGCCCCAACATGCTAGTGGATCCCAGTAATAACTTATGCTCGCTTTATCATAGATGCCCAGAATTAAAATTCATGCCATAGTAAGAAAGGGCTAGACTGGCTGACTAAAATGCCAGTCTAGCCCAGTAATAGGTATGTTATTACTGGCTAGACTGTCATTTGGGGGCAGCCAGGCTAGCCCTTTCTACTGTGGCACGCATGACTTTTAATTCTGGGCATCTGTGATAAAGCAAGCATGGCATCAAGCATGCCTGCTTTGTCATAGATGCCCAGAATTAAAAGGCGTGCCACAGTAAGCCACAGCCATACACAACATTCACTCCCTCCCTCCCTCATTTACTCAAACTCTTCACTGGTGCACCCATTCACCATACTACACTCCTCATTCAGAGTCACAAACACATTACATGACACTACATAACACACATCCTAGCATGTACACATACATATATCACAAACATGCAGCACAAATTCACATGTGGACTGGCACACACACACACACAAAACATTCTTACCTGCTCTCTTCTTCCAATCTGAAGGAATCCGTCTTCCTCTGGAAGGCCTCCCGTGCCCCAACCTCCACCTCTGTTTGGCACAGCACTCTTTCTTTGCAGAACTGTCCTTCACTGAGTGTTACAGTCCCTTTGCAGATGCTATTCTCTCACAGCCCACGTCAGAACATGCACAGGGAAGGTTGGGGAAAGGTTGTCGATTGACGTTGTGAGGTTTTTCAAAATCTTATATTGATCAAGAATGGGGTGGAAAAATCACAAGCATTGAGTCATGGCACAAGAAGTTTAACTGAAATCTATACATTGGCATCCGTGAATATTTGATGAATTGCATTAGAAAGCTAAATCAATATGTAAGCATTATTTATTTCTGCATTTAAGTACAGGTTTCGCTTTTTGTGTTGTGTCATGACACACCACAAAAGTGCTCACAGGTGAATTACCCTTGAATGTTTTTTTGTGTAACAGCATGCACTATTGATGGTGAGTACAGTTACAGCAGGTGCATTTCAGACATATGCCAATTGTTGGTGCATGTAGATACCTCAAAAGCAGTCGATTGTGTTCACTATTAACAGATGCACAGTTATTGTTGCTGGCAATTACTACCATACTTTTGGTGTACAATCTAGGGTGCTTACATGTATGACAAGTGCACTTTAAAATGGAGAAGCCTCCAACAGAACAGAAATGGGAAAGGGGGGATTACTCGATGTTTATAGTTCTTTACGGATGCCAATGTGCATGCTGTGTAGTGCCAGGGTAGCAGAGGGCAGATGAGATGGCAAGCAATAGTTGTAGAGGCTCAACGATGGTCTGCATTAACATAATGCCAATTAGAGGAAATGTCACAAGTCAGGGTTTTTAAGAATAACTTGAAAAACAGGATTTTTGTGGTAGCAAGATATTCGCGCATTTGGAGGGTATAACGAACACTACATATGATAAAGCATGGTAAGTTGTCTTCAGGTAGTTATTGCAAGATGTTGGAATGGTGGGATGGGTTTAACGTTTCCTACACAATATTGTACATGATAGTGTTTCCTTAGTGCAAACATCAAGTAACTGGTTGTCAGACGAAAATGTCTGTCGGCTACAACAAAACTCTCTGAGCACAACAAAGTCTCAAGGGTTCGTAAAACAGTCCTTGGGTTCTAACCAAAAGTATATGTGTCTCATAAAAAAGGCTTGTTCAATTCATGGATCCATTCCCTGTATTTTCTCCCTTCTCTATCATTCCTTTATCGTCTTCCCTTTTGGCTCCATGGACAGCTCCTCAATGTTCTCTTGGTAGACCACTTTTCCTGGATGATGTGTGTCTAGTGGCATGGTAGCTCTTTGGGTGCTGGATGTTACGGGTTCTCCATGTGTCATACAGTGGTTTTCAATAAGCATCGGGAACCAGAATGGCATTCCATCAGCTTTGTTCCATGTCATGAGTCTGAATGCCATGTGCACTGGGTTTGTTTCATTTGTTTAGCATTGGCATGTTAGTTTCACCATCAATTAAGCATTCAACAGCCACGTCTTAAAAATGTTCATTAATGTAAGGTGCTCCCATATTGTGTGCACTTCTCTTGGCAGAGTGTTCCAGTGTTTGGCCACTGTGGTGGCAGAGAATGCAGTGCATTTACTTCTTTCTTTTGATTCTTAGGTCATTGCTCAATCTCAGTTCTCTGGCTGGCATTGTAAGATTTTGGATTCAGCTCCTTATCCTTGCAGGGTTCTGCGGGTGATGCAGTGTGCTTATAAGTGTATTCTTCTTACATGGTTGCGAGTGCAGCGCTAGAGTTATGTGATCCTCTTATCTAGTCTGAGCAGTAGTTTTGCCAGTGCGTTTTGGATGCATTGCAGATTCTCTATTAGGTATCCTAGCAAACCCAGGTAGAGACTGTTGGTGTAATCAATTATCAATAAAACTAGGACTATGACAACCAGCATTCCACGTGGAAAGGTGAGATACAGCATCATATGTCTGATGGAGCATTCGCATTTTCTTCTCACTATCACATACGCCGTTTGTTCCTGTGTCAGGACGTCATTAATTAGTATACCAAGATTATTGTTCCCTTTAGATGTTCTAGGGCAGTTGTCCATTTCCACTGGACAAGGAATTGGTGCCTCTGGTGAGGAGTTTGCTGAGACTATCTTTATTGTAGTTTGGCCTGGGTTAAGCTTCAGGCTGTTGGCAATCACCCAAGTGCTCTCTTGTGTGAGGCCGTTGCGTTGCTGAGGTTCGTACTATTATTTTTTCATAGGAAAATTTAAATATTACTTGTGTGTCCTCCTTTCAGCTGTAAGAGGTGAGTCTGTTTATTTATGTGATCTTCATTGATAATTTTATTTAGAATATGGCGTGTGTGTCCTGCATTCAGCGGTAACAGGTGACTGTTTGTTTATGTGATCGTCATCAGTGGGCCATGTAAATGCTGAAGAGTTTGGTGGAAAAGCTAGATTTGCGAGGGACTTCACAGGTAGGTGATTTTTCAGGGGTTCACTCTGTAGGCTGGGAGCCATTGGAGGAATGTTCTTATCCATTACAAAGTGGTGTTGTGGAGTACTATTTATTCCAGTATTGTTATTACTGTACAGGTACTGACAGTGGCACAGTCCGCTGAGTTGTCCAGGGGCATGAGATTAAAGGTCATCCCAGATGAAAATAATTGCAGTTTCTGTGCTTCTCCATTTGAAATCTACTTTTCAGGGATATAGCAGGTTATTAGAATCTACGTGCTCCAGGACTTGCATATATTTATAATAGTTTAGCTGTGCAGGATATTTTTGAGTTT
Organism: Ambystoma mexicanum; assembly: GCF_040938575.1. Lineage (NCBI taxonomy): Eukaryota > Metazoa > Chordata > Amphibia > Caudata > Ambystomatidae > Ambystoma > Ambystoma mexicanum. The sequence continues at coordinate 624,162,187 of NC_090934.1, forward strand.
GGAAGGTAATTGTGATCATCTCCTCGGTCTCCATCTGTGTTTTTGGTAGTCGCTTGACATAATCAGGCTTTTGGCGCTGCTCCTTTTTCAAGTGAGGAGTTGAAAGGTTTATGACAACATTGTTCTGGGCCTTGTTTTGTGGAGATCCTTATGTATATATGAGGGGGGAGGGGGGTCAAGGATCTGCTAGGGAACCAGCGTTGTTGCTTTATTTTACCAGGTAAAAAAAAATCTGTGCCTGGTATGTGCAGCTGGGGTGCTATTGTGGAAATCGATATAATATTGTGACCCCAATCGCATTGTTTGAATGTATGTTGGCCTACGCCAAGCTGTCTAAAGAACACCATGTACATAGGTTCCGCGGCAAGGTCTTGACCTTAATGTATTGTGTAAGCCGCCATCTTGGATCTAGCCGCCATTTTAGGTACTCTTGCAGTGTGGAAGTCACCCTGAATCACAAAATGGAGGCCGAATGACATTTTGAGTAAGACTCCGGCCATGGTGACCTCCGCACACGTGAATAAACAATATGTACGCAGGCCACTTGTTAGGGTCACGAACTAAGACCTTGTCCTCTCTTTAACCTGTGTGTAAATATGTAACTGTATCAGCGGAACTGATCAAATTATGTAAATTGTGTGTTCGACCTGGCTACGAACCCTAGCCACAGTTCCAAGAATGGTTAACTTGCGAGAGGGCTGGCCAATGCAGGACAAAACGTATAAAAACCCAAGCATCCCGATGATCGGTCTCTCCCACTTTGAGTGCGAACCTTACGTTGAAGGTTCGCGTGTTAGTCAGAGGGCCGAATAGCTATCCGTATGTCAATTGACTTTGGTAACTTTGTAACTTTGAAATAAAGCGCTTTGTATGTCCTTTGTAACCTGTGTTGGTGTGTTTCCTTTTGGGCTTCCCGGCCTCATATCAATTTCTCTGTTTCCACAGTTGGCGCCCGAATAGGGACCCTCAAGATTGATGCCGGATCATTGAAGGTTGACGCAGACTATCGAATCGGGATCGGACGGTGTGATTCTGCGGGCCCGACCGATCGAGACGCGATACCTCGGCAGCGCTGCACGATCCGATCCTTGGGCGATAGTCGTGCGGTCTGACACGGCATCTTGACGAGGGTCCAAATCCGAGGCGGGCAGATTGGCCGAAACCACCGAACGCAGGTAAAAATTTGTTAGTTGAAGTCCTTTGTAAACCGTACGGTCCTCCTTAGGTTTGGTCAGGTGCAGTCGTGACCCGGCTCTTAATTTAACCCTGACAATTTGAATTTGGCGTATTGTATCTGCAGACACAATTATTGGACCAGGTAACACCAATTCTTTGAGAAATGCCTGGGAAATTGTATAGCTGCTTTAGGGCTCTGTTCCGCAGCGATCGCCAATCTTTGGAATTTAGCCATCCGGCACCACAGGAGGGGTCGCCGGCGTGTACTATGTACTGTAAGTATGGCATTGGTAGTATTGTATTTAATGACATTTGGCACAGACAGACCAGAAATGCCTCCGAATTTCAGTGGCCAATCAATGGTAGTTTTGAGATCCCCCGTATTGAATACTTAGAATCGATCTTGCTTAAGAAAAAGGCTAGGCCAGCAGCCTTTGATGTGTTACCATTAGGGGATTAGCGAGGGTGTTGGAGAAAACGATCAATCGGACCACGGACATACTCTACAATATGACCTTAGAGCAAAAGGCGATAAGATTGGTAGCCCTTCAAAATCGAATGGCATTAGATGTCATTTTAGCCGAACGAGGTGGAGTATGTAAATTAGTGGGGTCCGCTTGTTGTGTTTTCGTACCAGATTCTTCGCCAACAATTTTTAAAGCAATCCAGAATTTACACACTCTCAGTTCTGAAGTCCATATCCCTGTAGGAGACTGGAACCTTAGTACTTGGTTTTGGGATTCTTTACGATCTTGGGGGTGGAAGGTGCTTTCTGTTATTTTTGGTATTTTAGGGATTCTGTTAGTTCTTTGCTGTTGTTTTCAATGCCTCCCAAGTATATGTGGAATGATGGGGGGATGTTGTGCTCAGGTAATGAGCGCAATAGGGCATAAGATATACACCCCGAGGACAGCATCTAAAGAGTTCATGTTGCAAGAAGTTCTTATGAACAACTTTATGGCTATTGACATTTCGGACAATGATGCGGAACCTATGGATGATAATGCCTTCAGTTATTTTCGAAAGTATTAGGAAATTATGTATTAGCACTTGGCATAGGCCAAAAAGGAGGGTCTGTGGAAATCGATATAATATTGTGACCCCAATCGCATTGTTTGAATGTATGTTGGCCTACGCCAAGCTGTCTAAAGAACACCATGTACATAGGTTCCGCGGCAAGGTCTTGACCTTAATGTATTGTGTAAGCCGCCATCTTGGATCTAGCCGCCATTTTAGGTACTCTTGCAGTGTGGAAGTCACCCTGAATCACAAAATGGAGGCCGAATGACATTTTGAGTAAGACTCCGGCCATGGTGACCTCCGCACACGTGAATAAACAATATGTCCGCAGGCCACTTGTTAGGGTCACGAACTAAGACCTTGTCCTCTCTTTAACCTGTGTGTAAATATGTAACTGTATCAGCGGAACTGATCAAATTATGTAAATTGTGTGTTCGACCTGGCTACGAACCCTAGCCACAGTTCCAAGAATGGTTAACTTGCGAGAGGGCTGGCCAATGCAGGACAAAACGTATAAAAACCCAAGCATCCCGATGATCGGTCTCTCCCACTTTCAGTGCGAACCTTACGTTGAAGGTTCGCGTGTTAGTCAGAGGGCCGAATAGCTATCCGTATGTCAATTGACTTTGGTAACTTTGTAACTTTGAAATAAAGCGCTTTGTATGTCCTTTGTAACCTGTGTTGTTGTGTTTCCTTTTGGGCTTCCCGGCCTCATATCAATTTCTCTGTTTCCACACTATGGCTTGGTTATCATTAAAAGGAGTTTCCTTTCCTCAGAGCTATTCTTATTGTCTGCTGTTTATTCCACTTTATTTTTAAACTGATAGGTGATGTCCTTGCACTGTTTTCTCCTAAGAGTTGGTTTTTCCTTGTATGACTGACTTTGTAGAGTTATTTCACTGAGTGTGAGACCTTAGTGATGTGTTCAACCCATTGTCCTTTGCTTGCTTGTAGAGTTTGCGATTTGCAGTGTTGAATATGTTTTATATTGCTGTCCCGTCTTTCTGACTGTAATGTTGGCTGTAATGTTTCCTCTTTTTTCGCTTACAATTTGGTTCCTTTTTCATCGATGAGGGTTGAACCACGTTGCTCCTGCTTTATTTCTAATCGATTAAAGTGCTTTAGTCGCATATGGTTGTCGCAAAGCTCCAGATCTGAAACATTGTTATATTTTTTCTGGGAGTGAAGATACGATTTGCATGTATTGGGCTTGGTGTGTTCCATTAATTTTTTAAGTTCTTTGATGTGTAGTGTTGTCCAGCTTCTCCTTGCTATGGTTGATTGGCATTTGTGAGGGGAGTATATGCATCGGAAAGGTATCATGGGATGGTTGCTCCATAGTACTGGGATAGGGGTAATGTGGTTATCAAGATATCAAGACGTATTGACAGATGATGGCATCCGATGTGTGGTCTGCAGTAGATATGGCTACTTTTATAATGTGTTTGATGTGGAAGCTGTCCATGTAGAAACTGTGTGATCCAGTAGAGGATATGGATTCTTCTTTAAACCAAATATCCAAGTCACTAAGGATGGTTTCGTGCTTGTGTTCTTACATTGGATTTGCTACCATGTCAGAGAAGTTTTCTGCAAACGTTTCGCTGGATGATGGTGGTCGGTATAGGTGTAGAAAGGATAGATTATTTTGGTAATTAATTCAGAGGTGAAGCAGTGGCCCTTCGCAATCCAGGAAATATGTGTGTTCCAAATTCACAATCTTGAAATGCTGTTTGTGAGCCAGGGCTATTCCTTCTGTTTTGCATTTCTAAATGACTTGAATGAGTTTAAAGTTGTCAGGGATGTGTTTGTGTGCTATTACTTTATAGTTATCCAATAGCCATGTTTCTGTTATGAACAAAATGCCAGTTTGGCCCTCACAGAGAATATCCGGGTTCTCTCTACTGTGTCAGGATACCGAGTAAGCATGGATCAGCCTGCAGTGGCTTTTGTCTCCTGTCTGTGGGAAAATAATTGCTGCTCTTATCTGTCCTTTGATGGTTCCTTTTTCCAGTTGTGATTAACTGTCTGGGTTGTTGATGACTTGGTTATCTGCTAGAGCTTGTCTTATCTCTAGCAGCTACTTATTAAACAGATCTAGTGGATTCAAGTGTTCAGGTTGTAGTCTTTTGTTATGGCTAGGCGATTCCGGTAATATGTGTCTTGAGCAATTGTATTGTGGTGTTGGTGATCCCAGGTTGTTAGTTCCTTCTGGTGATCATAGTCCAGGTGTGTCATGTAGGATTCCTTGGTTATGTATCTTCTTCTGGCTGTTGTTTTCCTGCCTGATTCCTCTCATCAAATCTTTCTATGTGTGTTTTGTTTGAATATTAGTGGATAGGGCAGGTATTCAGAGGTGTTCAGTGTTTGATCAGCTGCTTACCCTTCCAATGGTGTTATGTTTTCTATTGCTGGCTGTCAATTGGGTGTGGGAATTGGCGAGTTGTTTAGTGTTCATTCTTGTGTCAGTGGTGGTTGTTAAGTTGTCATTTTGGTCAACTGTTCTTTCTGGGGCGTTCCATTTTCGTAAAGTGATACATTTTGTGGATTGTGCTGTGGTTTCTATAGTAGTAGCAGTAATGGTAGTAGTGTTACTACTTTGGTTGTATAGACTTTTCTAGGTGCTGTAGTCGGTCAGTTATGGGCCACCAAAAGCTGTATGAAGCAGGCCAAGTCAGCAAGGCATTTTGGGAGGATTAAAAGACTGAGTGCAGTAAACAATATTTACGTCATATGGTGCAATCCAGTGCTCCAGCAGATTAATACTCATTCTCCTAGCAAGCCACAAGTGCTTCTAGGTAATAACTGGTTGAGGGAGTTGAAAATATCTGCAGGAAAATAAGTATGTCAACAAGGCATTGTGGGATATGTAATGCATGTAGGTTACAGTAGGTGCAGCAACATCAGTCAGCATGGCATGCAGTGTGTTCAGGTGCAGACAATAGTTCAGCACTCACTTTTTAGATGGTTGGGGCATACTGTGGGTTTAGCATTGAGACACCTAGAAGGAGAACACAATAGGATACCACGTAATATGCATAACCCTAGGAAACATGGAAGCAAGATTGAGATACAGTGTATTGTGCTTTATCCTTGGAAACCTAGAAACAAACACTATAAAATAGTGTATAGTATGTTTTTCCCTGGTACCCCTAGGAACAAGCTGATAGAGAGATACTATATAACATGTGTTACCTTGGAACACCTGGAAGTAAAAAATAATAGGGTATCATATAGAGGGAAGATCATAGTGGGATGTTTTACCTGTCAATGCCTAGAAACAAACACTACAGGATACAATCGGCCTCATTACAAGTTTGGCATTCTGGAAATTATGGTGCCGGTTGCAACGTACCTGCACCCTTTCTAGACCCCCAAACTGTACATTTGCTGGTAGGGGCACGGATCTCCCAGCAGGCCTCCCTACCAGCATGCTTTTCCCTGAATCACCAGCACCGTTACTAGCGCAGTGCGTCAGGTTTCCCAGGACTCCATGGGAATGGGAAATAAGAATTCCACCACAGCCTATTATATCACGGTAGTATCAGGATGTCGGGCAGCAGAAACAATGTTACAGGGTTGGTGGCCACCAGCCGCTAGCACAGGTGGGTTACCGCCAACCTCGTAATGAGGTGTAAGGCCCTTCAATGTTCTTTACCCTGGGACACCTACAATCATGCCTGAAGGGGAATACAATATAAAGCACTATACCTTTAGACACCTGGAAGCAAAACACAAAAGGGCACAGTCCCACTAACTAACCCTCCCCAACTCTCCTTCCTTATCAAATCCCCCTGATTGCCTGGAGACCATGAAAATGGCAGCAGCGCACAGTATACATCTCATTAACATAACATACAATTTAGGGAACCCACCACCGGGCAATTTCCTTAGGGTTGTCTTCATCTGGGCCTACACAGGTTTATGTCAATCTCTCCTCTGAAACATGCCAGGAACCTAGGTGGACTTTCCTGGTTGGAAGGGCTCCGGTTAGTCACACACATATGGTAGATCTCCCTTATGGCACTTTGAGCCACTATTTCACTCCATAAGACGTTCACCGGTAGCAGTTACTCCAAATTATTCCTCTCCAGTGACATGCTCCTCTCACACTAGCTCTTTATAGGTTCACCAAAATGTATGGCTCCAATATGACTTGGAGATAGCATGGTCTGCTTTAGCAGAATTCTGGGTTGAAGATTTGGTCATATAAAGCAGCCTTTAGTTTCAAGCTGGACTGCAAAATGGTTCTCCTAGTTTGGTGGTGGCAGGTGAGGATCATCTCCCCTTTCCATTAGCACTGGGTTTCTGAGTACAACAGTCCATCTGAAGGTCTATGCCAGCTGAAAACAGATCCAACTGTGCATTGGATGTTCAGTCTTCACCTGGGCTGAAGTTCCCAATAAACTGAGGCCATGGGCTGACCACCAGGTTTTTCAGTGAGAAATATGACTCTAGTTCACTTGTACTCTCTTGGTAATGATCTTCATGCATTTCAACCAAAACGTCTGCATTGTGAATATGAGAGCGCTGACTTTCCCTGTATCACATAGTCTGTAAGGTGGCAAGATGCCCACACCGCTCATCTCGCTAGTGACTGAAAGTGGGATAGTACAAACACACATGTGCAAACTATAGTCCTCTAAAATATAACTGCGGTCATTGGGGTCAGGGTTGCGGCGTGGCCAGAGGGGGTTGCAGCAAGGTTTGCTCGGACATTCTCACACAAGCACATTTTGTCAGGGCTCAAGACTTGCTCCTTTAAAAAATGTTTACGTGATTTGCCGTGAGAAGAGGAGATGGGATGAGTTGACGGGTGGTGTGGCCTGACTGTGGGAGTCGCTGGGAGAGTGCAAAGTTCTCCAAAGGAACACAATAAATCCGTAGAAATGTCGCCCACATTGGTGAATGGTAGCAAACAATTCATATGTTTTTCAAAAATATTTGTAATCCAACTGTGATCTGAAGGGCTATTGGCTCTCATTGAATTCCTAGCGGAGCAAACCCATGCATTGCACACAGTATAAGTTTCCATTTGTTTTTCGACCTTGAAACAAAGGGAGGATTCCGAAAGGAATGCATGAAGGGAGGAATTTATGACTTTCAAATATAATGTTCACCATTCAAAAATTGGACAAAGGAACACGCAATTTCATAATGTCCCTTTAACAAGGTGTTTTTCACTCAATATATATATATATATATATATTATTACATGGCCACGGTAGTGGCCATGTAGTTATGGTTAAGTGGTGTTTCCATAGGAAGAGCACTTTTTGGGTGGCTTATAACTTCGCTCGCACTGGACAAATCCTCACCAAACTTTGCAAAACAAGTATATGGCCCACTCTGAATATTTTTGCAAAGTTTGGTGGGGATTCGTCCAGGGGGGGCAAAGTTATAGGGGAGTCCCAAAACTTTTTTTTTCCCATAGACTGAACGGGAAAACATTTTTGCTCGTGCCTACAGCCCAAACCGCTGGATGGATTTTCACTAAATTTGGACCAGGACCAGGAGCAGCGGCTTGGTCCCGAAAGCATGTTTTTTTTAAATGACCAAAAAGTAGGTCAGAAAAAATTAGTGATATCTGTGTTCGCTTCGCGGACACACTTCCCTGTTCGCTCCACGGACAGGACAGTGATTGGGCAAGCAGCTTGCGTGATGTCCGCGGACATCTGACATGCTTTTCTATTGGCTGCCGTGAAGCGTGCAGTGCGTCTATTTTCAGAGACGCCCGCCATCTTTGTTTATCGGAGCGGGATCTGCTGCCTGCACAGCGTAGATGTGGTCTGCGTCGGCCACAAAAAGGCGGTGAGGCACAGGCCCTCGTGTCTCGCTCTTGTTCCCCCCACCCCCCGCTCATGGCCGTGTCTCCGATGTCCCCCCTCGCTGATTCTCCGTGTGTTCCGCCCACCCCCCGCTCATGCTCCGTTTCTCTTTCCCATTCCCCCTGCTCGTCCCGTGTCTCCCTCCTTCCACCCCACCCCCCACTCATGTCCTGTGTCTCCCTACTGTTCCCCCCACCCCCCGCTCATGCCCCGTGTTTCTCCCTCCTTTCCCCCCAACCCCCGCTCATGCCCCGTGTGTCTCTCCCCTTCCCCCCACCCCCCGCTCATGCCCCGTGTGTCTCATCCCTTCGCCCCCACCCCCGCTCATGCCCCGTGTGTCTCTCCCCTTCCCCCTACCCCCTGCTCATGTCCCGTGTGTCTCTCCCCTTCCCCCCACCCCCTGCTCATGCCCCGTGAGTCTCACCCCTTCTCCCCCACCCTACGCTTATGCCCTGTGTGTCTCTCCCCTTCCCCCTCACCCCCCGCTCATACACCGTGTCTCCCTACTGTTCCCCCATCCCCCGCTCATGCCCCGTGTCTCTCTCCCCTTCCCCCACCCCACTCATGCCTCGTGTGTCTCTACCCTTCCCACCCACCCCCCGCTCATGCCCCGTGTCTCTCTCCCCTTCCCCCCACCCCCCGCTCATGCCCCATGTGTCTCTCCCCTTCCCCCCACCCCCCGCTCATGCCCCGTGTCTCCCTCCTTTCCCCCACCCCCCTGCTCATGCCCCATGTGTCTCTCCCCTCCCCCAACCCCACTAATGCCCCGTGTCTCTCCTCTACCCCCCCCACCCCCCGCTCATGCCCCGTGTGTCTCTCCCCTTCCCCCCATCCCCCGCTCATGCCCTATGTGTCTCTCCCCTTCCCCCCACCCCCTGCTCATGCCCTGTGTGTCTCACCCCTTCCCCCCACCCCCCGCTCATGCCCCGTGTGTCTCTTCCCTTGCTTCCCCACCCCCACTCATTCCCCGTGTCTCCCTACTGATCCCCTCACCCCTCGCTCATGCCCCGTGTCTCTCCCCTTCCCCCCACCCCCCGCTCATGCCCCGTGTGTCTCTCCCCTTCCCCCCACCCCCTGCTCATGCCCCATGTGTCGATCCCCTCCCCCCCACCCCCCGCTCATGCCTCGTGTGTCTTTACCCTCCCCCCCCACCCCCGCTCATGCCCCATGTCTCCCTCCTTCCCCCCCACCTGCCGCTCATGCCCTGTGTGTCTCTCCCCTCCCCCCGCTCACGCCCTGTGTGTCTCTCCCCTTCCCCCACCCCCGCTCATGCCCCTTTGTGTCTCTCCCCTTCCCCCCACCCCCCGTTCATGCCCGTGTCTCTCCCCTTCCCCCCACCCCCCGCTCATGCCCCGTGTCTCCCTCCTTTCCCCCACCCCCCTGCTCATGCCCCATGTGTCTCTCCCCTCCCCCAACCCCACTAATGCCCCATGTCTCTCCTCTACCCCCCCACCCCCCGCTCATGCCCCGTGTGTCTCTCCCCTTCCCCCATCCCCCGCTCATGCCCTATGTGTCTCTCCCCTTCCCCCCACCCCCTGCTCATGCCCTGTGTGTCTCACCCCTTCCCCCCACCCCCCGCTCATGCCCCGTGTGTCTCTTCCCTTGCTTCCCCACCCCCACTCATGCCCCGTGTCTCCCTACTGTTCCCCTCACCCCTCGCTCATGCCCTGTGTCTCTCCCCTTCCCCCCACCCCCCGCTCATGCCCCGTGTGTCTCTCCCCTTCCCCCACCCCCTGCTCATGCCCCATGTGTCGATCCCCTCCCCCCCACCCCCCGCTCATGCCTCGTGTGTCTTTCCCCTCCCCCCCACCCCCGCTCATGCCCCATGTCTCCCTCCTTCCCCCCCACCTGCCGCTCATGCCCTGTGTGTCTCTCCCCTCCCCCCGCTCACGCCCTGTGTGTCTCTCCCCTTCCCCCACCCCCGCTCATGCCCCTTTGTGTCTCTCCCCTTCCCCCCACCCCCCGTTCATGCCCCGTGTCTCTCCCCTTCCCCCCCACCCCCTGCTCATGCCCCGTGTCTCTCTCGCCTTCCGCCCCACCCCCTGCTCATGCCCTGTGTGTCCCTCCCCTCCCCCCACCCCCCGCTCATGCCCCGTGTGTCTCACACCTTCCTCCCCACCCCCTGCTCATACCCCGTGTGTCTCTCCCCTTCCCCCCAGCCCCCGCTCATGCTCTGTGTCTCTCTCCACTTCCCCCCACCCCCTGCTCATGCCCCGTGTGTCTCACACCTTCCCCCCCACCCCCGCTCATGCCCCGTGTGTCTCTCCCCTTCCCCCCACCCCCCGCTCATGCTCCGTGTCTCTCTCCATTTCCCCCCACCCCCCGCTCACGCCCCGTGTGTCTCTCCCCTTCCCTCCCACCCCCCGCTCATGCCCCGTGTCTCTCTCCCCTTCCCCCCACCCCCGCTCATGCCCCGTGTGTCTCTCCCCACCACCCCACCCCCCGCTCATGCCCTGTATGTCTCTCCCCTTCCCCCCACCCCCCGCTCATGCCCCATGTGTCTCTCCCCTCCCCCACACCCCGCTCATGCCCGTGTCTCTCTCCACTTCCCCCCACCCCCGCTCATGCCCCGTGTCTACCCTGTCTCCCCCACCCGCCGCTCATGACCTGTCTCCCCTGTTACCCGCCACCCCAGCTCATGCCCATTGTCTCCCTTGTGTTACCCCCCACCCCCACCCATGCCCTGTCTCCCCTGTTACCCCCCTTACATTCACTGTGTGTCCCTTGTGTTACCCCGACCACCGCACATGTCCCGTGTCACTCCCCTTCCCCCCCGCTCATGCCCTGTGTCTCCCTCCTGTCGCCCCACCCCCCGCTCATGCCCTGTGTGTCTATCGTCTCCCCCCCACCCCCTGCTCATGCCCTGTGTGTCTCTCCCCTTCCCCCCACCCCCTGCTCATGCCCCCTGTGTCTCTCCCCTTGCCCCCCACCCCCCGCTCATGCCTGTGTCTCTCTCCCCTTCCCCCCACCCCCCGCTCATGCCCTGTGTCTCCCTACTGTTCCCCCCACCCTCCGCTCATGCCCCGTGTCTCTCTCCCCTTCCCCCTACCCCCGCTCATGCCCCGTGTCTCTCTCCCCTTCCACCCCACCCCCCGCTCATGCCCCGTGTCTCTCTCCCCTTCCCCCACCCCCTGCTCATGCCCCGTGTCTCTCTCCCCTTCCCCCACCCCGCTCATGCCCCGTGCGTCTCTCCCCTTCCCCCCACCCCCTGCTCATGCCCCGCGTTTCTCTCCCCTTCCCCCCACCCCCTGCGCATGCCCCGTGTCTCCCTCCTTTCCCCCCACCCTCCGCTCATGCCCCGTGTGTCTCTCCCCTTACCCCCACCCCCGCACATGCCCCGTGTCTCTCTATTCCCCTCTATCCCCGCTCATGCCGCGAGTGTCTCTCACCTTCCCCTCCACCCCCGCTCATGCCCCGTGTGTCTCTCCCCTCCCCCCCCACTCATGCCCCCTGTCTCCCTACTGTTCCCCCACCCCCTGCTCATGCCCCGTGTGTCTCTCCCCTTCCCCACACCCCCTGCTCATGCCCCGTGTGTCTCTCCCCTTCCCCCCACCCACCACTCATGCCCCGTGTGTCTCTCCCCTTCCCCCCACTCCCCGCTCATGCCCCATGTCTCCCTCCTTTCCCCCCACCCCACGCTCATGCCCCGTGTGTCTCTCCCCTCCCCCCACCCCCACCCCGTGTGTCTCTCCCCTTCCCCCACCCCGCCCTGTGTGTCTCTCCCCTTCCCCATCCCCCGCTCATGCCCTGTGTGTCTCTCCCCTTCCCTCCCACCCCCCGCTCATGCCCCGTGTATCTCCCCTTCCCCCACCCCCCGCTCATGCCCCGTGTCTCTCTCCCCTTCCCCCCCACCCGCCCAACCCCGCTCATGCCCCGTGTGTCTCTCCCCTTCCCCCACCCCCGCTCATGACTCGTGTCTCCCTCCTTTCCCCCACCCCAGCTCATGCCCCATGTGTCTCTCCCCTCCCCCACACCCCGCTCATACCCCGTGTGTCTCCCTGTTCCCCCCCACCCCCGCTCATGCCCCAGTGTGCCCTGTTCCCCCAGCCCCTGCTGATGACCTGTCTCTCCTGTTACCCCCCCACCCCCCGCTCATGCCCCGTGTCTCCCTTGTGTTACCCCCCCACCCCCAGCTCATGCCCTGTGTCTCCCTTTTGTTACCCCCCACCCCGCTCATGCCCTGTCTCCCCTGTTACCCCCACCCCCGCTCATGCCCATGTCTCCCCTGTTACCCCCTACCCCCTGCTCATGCCCCGTGTCTCCCCTGTTCCCCCCAACCCCGCTCATGCCCCGTGTCTCCCTCCTTTCCCCCCACCCCCCGCTCATGCCCCGTGTCTCCCTTGTGTTACCCCCCACCCCCCCGCTCATCCCCTGTGTCTCCCCTGTTCCCCCCACCCCTGCTCATGCCCTATGTCTCTCTCCTATTCCCCCCACCCCCGCTCATGCCCCATGTCTCCCCTGTCCCCCCCACCCCCCACTCATGCCCCGTGTCTCCCCTGTTCCCCCCACCCCCAGCTCATGCCCCATGTTTCCCTCGTGCACCCCCACCCCCTGCTAATGCCCCGTGTCTCCTGTTGCCTCTCCACCTTCCGGTCATGTCCCGTGTCTCCCTCCTGTACCCCCATCTCCCACCCCCCGCTCATGCCCCGTGTTTCCCTCCTGTACCCCCACCCCCCGCTCATGCCCCGTGTTTCCCTTGTGTTCCCCGCACCCCCCTGCTCATGCCCCGTGTCTCCCTCGTGTTACCCGCCACCCCCGCTCATGCCCCGTGTCTCCCTTGTGTTCCCCCCACCCCTGCTCATGCCTCGTGTTACCCCCCTCCCCCTCCCGCTCATGCCCCGTGTCCCCCTCATGTTCCCCCACCCACCCGCTCATGCCCTGTGTCTCTCTCCTTTCCCCCACCTCCGCTCATGCCCCGTGTGTGTGCCCTGTTCCCCCACCCCCGCTCATGCCCCGTGTGTGTGCCCTGTTCCCCCACCCTCACTCATGCCCTGTGTGCCCTGTTCCCCCCACCCCCGCTCATGCCCCGTGTCTCCCTCCTGCTCCCCCACCCCCTTCTCATGCCCCGTGTCTCCCTCATGTACCCCCTCATCCCCCGCTCATGCCCCGTGTGTCTCCTGTTGCCCCCACCCCCCGCTCATGCCCCGTGTCTCCTTCGTGTTCTCCCCACCCCCCACTCATGCCCTGTGTCTCCCTCGTGTACCCCCTCATCCCCGTGTGTCTCCTGTTGCCCCCACCCTCCGCTCATGCCCCGTGTCTTCCTCATGTTACCCCCCACCCCCCTGCTCATGCCCCGTGTCTCCCTCGTGTTCCCCCCACCCCCTGCTCATGCCCTTTGTCTCTCTCCTTGCCCCCCCACCCCTGCTCATGCCCCGTGTGTGCCCTCTTCCCCCACCCCCTTCTCATGCCCTGTGTGTGCCCTGTTTCCCCCACCCCCCGCTCATGCCCCATGCGTGCCCTGTTTCCCCCACCCCTGCTCATGCCCCGTGTCTCCCCTGTGCCCCCCCACCCCCCGCTCATGCCCCGTGTCTCCCTCATGTTCCTCCCCAGCCCCCGCTCATGCCCCGTATCTTCCTCGTGTTCCTCCCCACCCCCGCTCATACCCCGTGTCTCCCTCGTGTTCCTCCCCACCCCCCGCTCATGCCCCGTGTCTCCCTCGTGTTCCTCCCCACCCCCTGCTCATGCCCCGTGTCTCCCCTGTTCCCCCCACCCGCTGCTCATGCCCCGTGTCTCTCTTGTGTTCCCCCCACCCCTGCTCATGCCCCGTGTTTCCTTCCTTTTCTCCCACCCCCTGCTCATGCCCTGTGTCTCTCTCATGTTCCCCCACCCACCCGCTCATGCCCTGTGTCTCTCTCCTTTCCCCCACCTCCGCTCATGCCCCGTGTGTGTGCCCTGTTCCCCCACCCCCGCTCATGCCCCGTGTGTGTGCCCTGTTCCCCCACCCTCACTCATGCCCTGTGTGCCCTGTTCCCCCCACCCCCGCTCATGCCCCGTGTCTCCCTCCTGCTCCCCCACCCCCTTCTCATGCCCCGTGTCTCCCTCATGTACCCCCTCATCCCCCGCTCATGCCCCGTGTGTCTCCTGTTGCCCCCACCCCCCGCTCATGCCCCGTGTCTCCTTCGTGTTCTCCCCACCCCCCACTCATGCCCTGTGTCTCCCTCGTGTACCCCCTCATCCCCGTGTGTCTCCTGTTGCCCCCACCCTCCGCTCATGCCCCGTGTCTTCCTCATGTTACCCCCCACCCCCCTGCTCATGCCCCGTGTCTCCCTCGTGTTCCCCCCACCCCCTGCTCATGCCCTTTGTCTCTCTCCTTGCCCCCCCACCCCTGCTCATGCCCCGTGTGTGCCCTCTTCCCCCACCCCCTTCTCATGCCCTGTGTGTGCCCTGTTTCCCCCACCCCCCGCTCATGCCCCATGCGTGCCCTGTTTCCCCCACCCCTGCTCATGCCCCGTGTCTCCCCTGTGCCCCCCCACCCCCCGCTCATGCCCCGTGTCTCCCTCATGTTCCTCCCCACCCCCCGCTCATGCCCCGTATCTTCCTCGTGTTCCTCCCCACCCCCGCTCATACCCCGTGTCTCCCTCGTGTTCCTCCCCACCCCCCGCTCATGCCCCGTGTCTCCCTCGTGTTCCTCCCCACCCCCTGCTCATGCCCCGTGTCTCCCCTGTTCCCCCCACCCGCTGCTCATGCCCCGTGTCTCTCTTGTGTTCCCCCCACCCCTGCTCATGCCCCGTGTTTCCTTCCTTTTCTCCCACCCCCTGCTCATGCCCCGTTTGTGCCCTGTTCCCTCTCACCCATCGCTCATGCCCATGTGGCTCCCCTGTTCCCCCCACCGCCCCCTCATGCCCTGTTGTGTTCTCTTTATACACCCCGCCATCCCTTTCCATGGTGCCCATCTTTTTTTTTTTACCACCCGGGGTTCCCACTTTGAGGACCTAAGATGCTAGTGGTCTTCATCTATTGAAAAGGATGTTATGGTGACGTTGCACTAATAAAAACCTATAAAATTCAATGAAAAAACATTGTTAAAGGGACGTTATGGGTAAGTTGCGCTACTAAAAACCTATGAAATTCAGTGAAAAAACTTTGTTAAAGGGACGTTATGGTTAAGTTGCGCTACTAAAAACATATAAAATTCAATTAAAAAACTTTGTCAAAGGGACGTTATGGTTCCAAGTAAAACCGAAAAACACTTGAAATTCGCCAGTTATGGTAAGCTAAGCAACCATAACTCGCGCCACTACCGTGCACTGCTAAGACTAACACCCAGGACATCAAAGATGACATCACAAATGTCATTGATGACATCGCTGATGACATCACATGTCTGGCTCACTGTTTTTTCTTTTGCTGACATATCTACGCCACATGGTTTTCTTCAGTAACAGTAAGAAACTAAACATTTTATTTTATTTGTAGACGTATCCTTCAAGTAGGTTCTTACAGTAATTCCCTTAGAGTCCAGTCACATCATATGAAACATATACATACGGGAAGACACAAGCTTGAAAGACAGCAATCCTTTTTGTGCATTAAGATAATCAATAGACTTATGAGCACTTTCTGATAGTTCTGTTGTTTTTTTTAATGGCTGTACTTTCCCTGTATATGGTCATATTTGTATACATTGTACGCACACTACTTTCCTTAGGGTCCATCACATCAAGTTATACATATACATAGGGTAAATAGCAGCATTGAAACAGAGCAATCATTTATTTGCATGAAAATAATCAGTTAAGTTATGAATTGTTTCAGCTACTACTTGTGCTTTTTTGCTAACTTCACTTTCCCTGTATATACCCATATTGGTATGTGTTCTTGTGTCTTTGTGTTTTGTCTATAGTAATGCAATTATGTAATACATGTGTTTTATTAGCTGCTTATTACATATTTCACAGTACACAAAAATCTATTAAGAAAACCAGTGGTCGAAGTGTATGAAAAGAAGTAGTAGAGCTATGTTCCCTGCTGCCTGCCCCTGCTGCCCACAAACCCCATTGCCACAACCCCTCCCACACACAATACACCCCCCAAACATTTGTGCCTGCTGTTTAAGGGAACGTTGTGTGCAGTGCACTGAAAGTGAAGGTTTCAACTTCTTCCTACACTTTTATTTTAAAACAAAACCATTCCGGAACGGTTTCTTTTTAAAATAAAAGTATAGGAGCTGTACAAGCTAATTAAAAAAGTATAGGAGCACCGCTCCCGACGGCTCCCGCTCACTTCGACCACTGAAGAAAACAATGATCATTTCATTATTCAACATATTAACATTACGAATAGTAAAGCTTCATCTTGTACGCTGCACACAATGTTATGTTTCTGTATGAGTAGCTTAGTATAATAGATAGAACCCCATAATAGAATGCGATTTATATCAATGCATCGTTCAATGCACTAATTAGGGTATGATATTTATTGCAATGATCCTTGACACTTGTTTTGCAACATTATAATAAGAATCCCTTTTACACATATTTCATGAAAAGTACATACACATGTGATGTCATCAGTGATGTCATCAATGACATTTGTGATGTCATCTTTGATGTCCTGGGTGTTAGTCTTAGCAGTGCACGGTGGTGGCACGAGTTATGGTTGCTTAGCTTACCACAACTGGCGAATTTCAAGGGTTTTTCGGTTTTACTTGGAACCATAACGTCCCTTTAACAAAGTTTTTTCACTGAATTTCATAGGTTTTTAGTAGCACAACTTACCCATAACGTCCCTTTAACAAAGTTTCTTCACTGAATTTCATAGCTTTTAGTAGCGCAACTTAACCATAACGTCCCTTTAACAACGTTTTTTCACTGAATATATATATACATATTACATGGCCACGGTAGTGGCTATGTAGTTATGGTTAATTTGCTGTTTCCATAGGAAGAGCACTTTTTGGGTGGCTTATAACTTCGCTCCCCCTGGACGTATATCGCCCACTGTGAATTTTATTGCAAAGTTTGGTGAGGATACGTCCGGGGGGGCAAAATTATAAGGTGGGACCCAAAACGTTTTTTTCCCCATAGACTGAATGGGGAAAAATATTTGCTCGTGCCTACAGCCCAAACCGCTGGATGGATTTTCACCAAATTTGGACCAGGAGCAGCGACTTGGTCCCAAAAGTGTGCTTTTGCAAATTTGGTGAAAATCCGTCCAGTAGTTTTTTTAAAATGACCAAAAAGTAGGTAAAAATAAATGTGTGATATCTGTGTTCGGTCTGCGGACACACTTCCCTGTTCGCTCCAGGGACAGTGTCCTGATTGGCCGAGTGGCTTACGTCATGTCCGCGGACCTACGGCGTGTTCGCTGATTGGACAGTGTTAAGCGTGAAGCAAGTCAGATTTTCGGTAGCGCCCGCCATCTTGGATTTTCGGACGTCCGCGGACAGCACAGTGAAAATTGGTTCAAAATGTGTATTTAGTAGAGTGTGTTGTTGTGTAGGAGTGTTTGGGGAGGATGGGAGGGTTTGAGATAGGTTAAATGTTGTGCTTTTTTATGTGGTAGACGTTCATTTTGTGTTCGATTTGTCTGCGGACATCACGGGTGTTCTGAAATGTTCTAAATTGAAACTGAATGGGTGGTGTTCTGAGGACTCAAATGTGTCCGTTTTGCTTGCAAGTAAGCTGAAACTGTTCCAAGAACACTCGCGGTGTCCTGAAATGTTTGAAAAAAAAGAAGAAAATGGGGGTGTTCTGAGGATGCTGTCCGTATTGTTCGTTGTTAATTGCGGTGTCCTGAAATGTTCGTAGAGGGTGTCCTGAAGACGCTGTCCGTATTGTTCTCTGGCAAGTTGATTGTGTTCTAAGAACACTCGCAGTGTCCTGAAATGTTCGCAAATAAACAAAATGGGGGTGTTCTGAGGACGCTGTCCGTATTGTTCATTGTCAAGTTGAAAGTGTTCTAAGAACTCTCGCGGTGTCCTGAAATGTTCGCAAAAAAAAAATGGGGGTGTTCTGAAGACGCTGTCCATATTGTTCGTTGTCAAGTTGAAAGTGTTCTAAAAACTCCCCCCGTGTCCTGAATTGTTCGTAGGGGTTGTCCTGAAAACGCTATCCGTATTGTTCTCTGGCAAGTTGAAAGTGTTCTAAGAACTCTCGCGGTGTCCTGAAATGTTCGCAAATAAACAAAATGGGGGTGTGTTCTAAGAAGTCACGCAGTGTCCTCAAATGTTCGTAGGGGGTGTCCTGAAGACTCTGTCCGTATTGTTCTGTGGCAAGCTGAATGTGTTCTAAGAACTCTCGTGGTGTCCTAAAATGTTCGCAAATAAATAAAATGGGGGTGTTCTGAGAACGCTGTCCATATTGTTCGTTGTCAAGTTGAAAGTATTCTAAGAACTCTTGCGGTGTCCTGAAATGTTCGTAGGGGGTGTCCTGAAGACGCTGTTCGTATTGTTCTCTGGCAAGTTGATTGTGTTCTAAGAACACTCGCGGTGTCCTGAAATGTTTGCAAATAAACAAAATGGGGGTGTTCTGAGGACGCTGTCCATATTGTTCGTTGTCAAGTTGAAAGTGTTCTAAGAACTCTTGCGGTGTCCTGAAATGTTTGCAAAAAAGCAAAATGGGGGTGTTCTGAAGACGCTGTCCGTATTGTTCGTTGTCAAGTTGAAAGTGTTCTAAGAACTCTTGCGGTGTCCTGAATTGTTCATAGGGGGTGTCTTGAAGACGCTGTCCGTATTGTTCTCTGGCAAGTTGAAAGTGTTCTAAGAACCCTCGCGGTGTCCTGAAATGTTCGCAAATAAACAAAATGCGGGGTGTGTTCTAAGAACTCACGCGGTGTCCTCAAATGTTCGTAGGGGGTGTCCTGAAGACTCTGTCCGTATTGTTCTGTGGCAAGCTGAATGTGTTCTAAGAACTCTCGTGGTGTCCTAAAATGTTCGCAAATAAATAAAATGGGGGTGTTCTGAGAACGCTGTCCATATTGTTCGTTGTCAAGTTGAAAGTATTCTAAGAACTCTTGCGGTGTCCTGAAATGTTCGTAGGGGGTGTCCTGAAGACGCTGTTCGTATTGTTCTCTGGCAAGTTGATTGTGTTCTAAGAACACTCGCGGTGTCCTGAAATGTTTGCAAATAAACAAAATGGGGGTGTTCTGAGGACGCTGTCCATATTGTTCGTTGTCAAGTTGAAAGTGTTCTAAGAACTCTTGCGGTGTCCTGAAATGTTTGCAAAAAAGCAAAATGGGGGTGTTCTGAAGACGCTGTCCGTATTGTTCGTTGTCAAGTTGAAAGTGTTCTAAGAACTCTTGCGGTGTCCTGAATTGTTCATAGGGGGTGTCTTGAAGACGCTGTCCGTATTGTTCTCTGGCAAGTTGAAAGTGTTCTAAGAACCCTCGCGGTGTCCTGAAATGTTCGCAAATAAACAAAATGCGGGGTGTGTTCTAAGAACTCACGCGGTGTCCCCAAATGTTCGTAGGGGGTGTCCTGAAGACGCTGTCCGTATTGTTCTGTGGCAAGCTGAATGTGTTCTAAGAACACTCGCGGTGTCCTGAAATGTTCGCAAAAACAAAATGCGGGTGTTCTGAGGACGCTGTCGCTATTGTTAGTTGTCAAGTTGAAAGTGTTCTAAGTACTCTTGCGGTGTTATGAAATGTTCGTAGGCGGCGTTCTGAAGACGCTGTCCGTATTGTTTGATGGCAAGTTGAATGTGTTCTAAGAACTCTTGCGGTGTCCTGAAATTTTCACAAATAAACAAAATGGGGGTGTTCTGAGGACGCTGTCCGTATTGTTCGTTGTCAAGTTGAAAGTGTTCTAAGAACTCTCGTGGTGTCCTGAAATGTTCGCAAATAAAGAAAATGGGGTGTTCTGAGAAAGCTGTCCGTATTGTTCGTTGTCAAGTTGAAAGTGTTCTAAGAACTCTCGCGGTGTCCTGAAATGTTTGCAAAAAAAAAATGGGGGTGTTCTGAAGACGCTGTCCATATTGTTCGTTGTCAAGTTTAAAGTGTTCTAAGAACTCCCCCCGTGTCCTGAATTGTTCGTAGGGGGTGTCCTGAAAACGCTATCCGTATTGTTCTCTGGCAAGTTGAAAGTGTTCTAAGAACTCTCGCGGTGTCCTGAAATGTTCGCAAATAAACAAAATGGGGGTGTGTTCTAAGAAGTCACGCGGTGTCCTCAAATGTTCGTAGGGGGTGTCCTGAAGACTCTGTCCGTATTGTTCTGTGGCAAGCTGAATGTGTTCTAAGAACTCTCGTGGTGTCCTAAAATGTTCGCAAATAAAGAAAATGGGGGTGTTCTGACGACGCTGTCCATATTGTTCGTTGTCAAGTTGAAAGTGTTCTAAGAACTCTCGCGGTGTCCTGAAATGTTTGCAAAAAAGCAAAATGGGGGTGTTCTGAAGACGCTGTCCGTATTGTTCGTTGTCAAGTTGAAAGTGTTCTAAGAACTCTTGCGGTGTCCTGAATTGTTCGTAGGGGGTGTCTTGAAGACGCTGTCCGTATTGTTCACTGGCAAGTTGAAAGTGTGCTAAGAACCCTTGCGGTGTCCTGAAATGTTCGCAAATAAACAAAATGCGGGGTGTGTTCTAAGAACTCACGCAATGTCCCCAAATGTTTGTAGGGGGTGTCCTGAAGACGCTGTCCGTATTGTTCTGTGGCAAGCTGAATGTGTTCTAAGAACACTCGCGGTGTCCTGAAATGTTCGCAAAAACAAAATGCGGATGTTCTGAGGACGCTGTCGGTATTGTTAGTTGTCAAGTTGAAAGTGTTCTAAGAACTCTTGCGGTGTTATGAAATGTTCGTAGGCGGCGTTCTGAAGACGCTGTCCGTATTGTTCGATGGCAAGTTGAATGTGTTCTAAGAACTCTTGCGGTGTCCTGAAATTTTCACAAATAAACAAAATGGGGGTGTTCTGAGGACGCTGTCCGTATTGTTCGTTGTCAAGTTGAAAGTGTTCTAAGAACTCTCGTGGTGTCCTGAAATGTTCGCAAATAAAGAAAATGGGGTGTTCTGAGAAAGCTGTCCGTATTGTTCGTTGTCAAGTTGAAAGTGTTCTAAGAACTCTCGCGGTGTCCTGAAATGTTTGCAAAAAAAAAAATGGGGGTGTTCTGAAGACGCTGTCCATATTGTTCGTTGTCAAGTTTAAAGTGTTCTAAGAACTCCCCCCGTGTCCTGAATTGTTCGTAGGGGGTGTCCTGAAAACGCTATCCGTATTGTTCTCTGGCAAGTTGAAAGTGTTCTAAGAACTCTCGCGGTGTCCTGAAATGTTCGCAAATAAACAAAATGGGGGTGTGTTCTAAGAAGTCACGCGGTGTCCTCAAATGTTCGTAGGGGGTGTCCTGAAGACTCTGTCCGTATTGTTCTGTGGCAAGCTGAATGTGTTCTAAGAACTCTTGTGGTGTCCTAAAATGTTCGCAAATAAAGAAAATGGGGGTGTTCTGAGGACGCTGTCCATATTGTTCGTTGTCAAGTTGAAAGTGTTCTAAGAACTCTCGCGGTGTCCTGAAATGTTTGCAAAAAAGCAAAATGGGGGTGTTCTGAAGACGCTGTCCGTATTGTTCGTTGTCAAGTTGAAAGTGTTCTAAGAACTCTTGCGGTGTCCTGAATTGTTCGTAGGGGGTGTCTTGAAGACGCTGTCCGTATTGTTCACTGGCAAGTTGAAAGTGTGCTAAGAACCCTTGCGGTGTCCTGAAATGTTCGCAAATAAACAAAATGCGGGGTGTGTTCTAAGAACTCACGCAATGTCCCCAAATGTTTGTAGGAGGTGTCCTGAAGACGCTGTCCGTATTGTTCTGTGGCAAGCTGAATGTGTTCTAAGAACACTCGCGGTGTCCTGAAATGTTCGCAAAAACAAAATGCGGGTGTTCTGAGGACGCTGTCGGTATTGTTAGTTGTCAAGTTGAAAGTGTTCTAAGAACTCTTGCGGTGTTATGAAATGTTCGTAGGCGGCGTTCTGAAGACGCTGTCCGTATTGTTCGATGGCAAGTTGAATGTGTTCTAAGAACTCTCGCGGTGTCCTGACATTTTCACAAATAAACAAAATGGGGGTGTTCTGAGGACGCTGTCCGTATTGTTCGTTGTCAAGTTGAAAGTGTTCTAAGAACTCTCGCGGTGTCCTGAAATGTTCGCAAATAAACAAAATGGGGGTGTGTTCTAAGAAGTCACGCGGTGTCCTCAAATGTTCATAGGGGGTGTCCTGAAGACTCTGTCCGTATTGTTCTGTGGCAAGCTGAATGTGTTCTAAGAACTCTCGTGGTGTCCTAAAATGTTCGCAAATAAAGAAAATGGGGGTGTTCTGAGGACGCTGTCCATATTGTTCGTTGTCAAGTTGAAAGTGTTCTAAGAACTCTCGCGGTGTCCTGAAATGTTTGCAAAAAAGCAAAATGGGGGTGTTCTGAAGACGCTGTCCGTATTGTTCGTTGTCAAGTTGAAAGTGTTCTAAGAACTCTTGCGGTGTCCTGAATTGTTCGTAGGGGGTGTCTTGAAGACGCTGTCCGTATTGTTCACTGGCAAGTTGAAAGTGTGCTAAGAACCCTCGCGGTGTCCTGAAATGTTCGCAAATAAACAAAATGCGGGGTGTGTTCTAAGAACTCACGCAATGTCCCCAAATGTTCGTAGGGGATGTCCTGAAGACGCTGTCCGTATTGTTCTGTGGCAAGCTGAATGTGTTCTAAGAACACTCGCGGTGTCCTGAAATGTTCGCAAAAACAAAATGCGGGTGTTCTGAGGACGCTGTCGGTATTGTTAGTTGTCAAGTTGAAAGTGTTCTAAGAACTCTTGCGGTGTTATGAAATGTTCGTAGGCGGCGTTCTGAAGACGCTGTCCGTATTGTTCGATGGCAAGTTGAATGTGTTCTAAGAACTCTTGCGATGTCCTGAAATTTTCACAAATAAACAAAATGGGGGTGTTCTGAGGACGCTGTCCGTATTGTTCGTTGTCAAGTTGAAAGTGTTCTAAGAACTCTCGTGGTGTCCTGAAATGTTCGCAAATAAAGAAAATGGGGTGTTCTGAGAAAGCTGTCCGTATTGTTCGTTGTCAAGTTGAAAGTATTCTAAGAACTCTCGTGGTGTCCTGAAATGTTCGTAGGGGGTGTCCTGAAGGCGCTGTCCGTATTGTTCTCTGGCAAGTTGATTGTGTTCTAAGAACACTGGCGGGATCCTGAAATGTTCGTAAATAAACAAAATGGGGGTGTTCTGAGGACGCTGTCCGTATTGTTCGTTGTCAAGTTGAAAGTGTTCTAAGAACTCTCGCAGTGTCCTGAAATGTTCGCAAAAAACAAAATGGGGTGTTCTGAAGACGCTGTCGGTACTGTTGGTTGTCAAGTTGAAAGTGTTCTAAGAACTCTCGCGGTGTCCTTAATTGTTCGTAGGGGGTGTCTTGAAGACACTGTCCGTATTGTTCTCTGGCAAGTTGAAAGTGTTCTAAGAACTCTTGCGGTGTGCTGAAATGTTCGCAAATAAACAAAATGGGGGGTGTGTTCTAAGAACTCACGCGGTGTCCTCAAATGTTCGTAGGGGTTGTTCTGAAGACGCTGTCCGTATTGTTCTGTGGCAAGCTGAATGTGTTCTAAGAACACTCGCAGTGTCCTAAAATGTTCGCAAAAACAAAATGAGGGTGTTCTGAGGATGCTGTCGGTATTGTTAGTTGTCAAGTTGAAAGTGTTCTAAGAACTCTTGCGGTGTTATGAAATGATCGTAGGGGGTGTTCTGAAGACGCTGTCCGTATTGTTCAATGGCATGTTGAAAGTGTTATAAGAACTCTTGCGGTGTCCTGAAATGTTCGCAAATAAACAAAATGGGGGTGTTCTGAGGACGCTGTCCGTACAGTTCTGTGGCAAGCTGAATGTGTTCTAAGAACACTCGCGGTGTCCTGAAATGTTCGCAAAAACAAAATGGGGGTGTTCAGAGGACGCTGTCCGTATTGTTTGTTGTCAAGTTGAAAGTGTTCTAAGAATTCTCGCGTGTCCTGAAATGTTCGTAGGGGGTGTCCTGAAGACGCTGTCCGTATTGTTCTCTGGCAAGTTGAAAGTGTTCAAAGAACTCTCGCGGTGTCCTGAAATGTTCACAAATAAATAAAATGGGGGTGTGTTCTAAGAACTCACGCGGTGTCCTGAAATGTTCATAGGGGGTGTCCTGAAGACGCTGTCCGTATTGTTCTGTGGCATGCTGAATGTGTTCTAAGAACTCTCGTGGTGTCCTGAAATGTTTGCAAATAAAAAAAATGGGGGTGTGTTCTAAGAAGTCATGTGGTGTCCTCAAATGTTCGTAGGGGGTGTCCTGAAGACGCTGTCGGTATTGTTCTGTGGTAAGCTGAATGTGTTCTAAGAACACTCGCGGTGTCCTGAAATGTTCGCAAAAACAAAATGGGGGTGTTCTGCGGACGCTGTTCGTATTGTTCGTTGTCAAGTTAAAAGTGTTCTAAGAACTCTCGCGGTGTTCTGAAATGTTCGTAGGGGGTGTTCTGAAGACGCTGTCTGTATTGTTCGATAGCAAGTTGAATGTGTTCTAAGAACTCTTGCGGTGTCCTGAAATGTTTGCAAATAAACAAAATGGGGTGTTCTGAGGACGCTGTCTGTATTGTTTGTTGTCAAGTTGAGAGTGTTCTAAGAATTCTCGCGGTGTCCTGAAATGTTCGTAGGGGGTGTCCTGAAGACGCTGTCCGTATTGTTCTCCGCCAAGTTAAAAGTGTTCTAAAAACTCTCGCGGTGTCCAGAAATGTTCACAAATAAACAAAATGGGGGTGTGTTCGAAGAACTCACGCGGTGTCCTGAAATGTTCGTAGGGGGTGTCCTGAAGACGCTGTCTGTATTGTTCTCTGGCATGTTGAAAGTGTTCTAAGAACTCTCGCGGTGTCCTGAAATGTTTGCAAATAAACAAAATGGGCGTGTGTTCTAAGAACTCACGCGGTGTCCTGAAATGTTCGTAGGGGGTGTCCTGAAGACGCTGTCTGTATTGGTCTGTGGCAAGCTGAAAGTGTTCTAAGAAATCTCGCGGTGTCCTGAAATGTTCGTAGGGGGTGTCCTGAAGACGCTGTCCGTATTGTTCTCTGGCAAGTTGAAAGTGTTCTAATAACTCTCGCAGTGTCCTGAAATGTTCGCAAATAAACAAAATGGGGGTATGTTCTAAGAACTCACGCAGTGTCCTGAAATGTTCGTAGGGGGTGTCCTGAAGACGCTGTCCGTATTGTCCTGTGGCAAGCTGAATGTGTTCTAAGAACTCTCGCGGTGTCCTGAAATGTTTGCAAATAAACAAAATGGGGGTGTGTTCTAAGAAGTCACGCTGTGTCCTCAAATGTTCGTAGGGGGTGTCCTGAAGACGCTGTCTGTATAGTTCTGTGGCAAGCTGAATGTGTTCTAAGAACACTTGCGGTGTCCTGAAATGTTCGCAAAAACGAAATGGGGGTGTTCAGAGGACGCTGTCCGTATTGTTCGTTGTCAAGTTGAAAGTGCTCTAAGAACTCTCCCGGTGTTCTGAAATGTTCATAGGGGGTGTTCTGAAGGCGCTGTCCATATTGTTCGATGGCAAGTTGAATGTGTTCTAAGAACTCTTGCGGTGTCCTGAAATGTTTGCAAATAAACAAAATGGGGGTTTTCTGAGGACGCTGTCCGTATTGTTCGTTGTCAAGTTGAGAGTGTTCTAAGAATTCTCGCGGTGTCCTGAAATGTTCGTAGGGGGTGTCCTGAAGACGCTGTCCGTATTGTTCTCTGGCAAGTTGAAAGTGTTCAAAGAACTCTCGCGGTGTCCTGAAATGTTCACATATAAACAAAATGGGGGTGTGTTCTAAGAACTCACGCGGTGTCCTGAAATGTTCATAGGGGGTGTCCTGAAGACGCTGTCCTTATTGTTCTGTGGCATGCTGAATGTGTTCTAAGAACTCTAGCGGTGTCCAGAAATGTTCGCAAATAAACAAAATGGGGGTGTCTTCTAAGAACTCACGCGGTGTCCTCAAATCTTCGTATTGGGTGTCCTGAAGACGCTGTCCGTATTGTTATGTGCCAAGCTGAATGTGTTCTAAGAACACTTGCGGTGTCCTGAAATGTTTGCAAACACAAAATGGGTGTGTTCTGAGGACGCTGTCCGTATTGTTCGTTGTCAAGTTGAAAGTGTTCTAAGAAGTCTTGCGGTGTTCTGAAATGTTCGTAGGGGGTGTCCTGAAGACGCTGTCCGTATTGTTTGATGGCAATTTGAATGTGTTCTAAGAACTCCCGCGGTGTCCTGAAATGTTCGGTGGGGGTGTCCTGAAGACGCTGTTCGTATTGTTTGCTGGTAAATTGAAACTGTTCTAAGAACACTGGCAATGTCCGCGGACATTCAAATGTTCCATAGACCATAGTTGAAATGTTTGACTCTATGGGTGTGATGTGCTGTGGTGGTTGTGGCACATGCACCCAACACTCTATGTCCTGGCCACAACCACCGCAGCATATCACAGTTATAGTTGCTTATAACTTTGGGTCAAAAACAAATTTATAAGGAACAAAGTTATAAGATATTATGGGTGTGATATGCTGCAATGGTTGTGGCTTTGGCATAGAGTGTATAATATACTTAATGTTTGGTTTAGTAACTGGAGTACATGCATTCCTTGTTAATTTCTGTGATAAAAGAAAATAACATGTTAGTATTAGTATTTTGTAATGACTTATTACATTGTATAATCAACATTTTTTTTTGTTTGGACCCTCATATTTAGTAGATTACAAACCAGAGTACTGTGCAATTTGCTCAGTTTCTGTGTTCGTTGCTAAAATCATTGGGTCTGTGGGAGAAAATAAAATCCATGTTGGATTAAAAAAAAAACCTTTTACTGTTATGCTTCAGTTTATTTGTTTGTTTGTTTTCAGTGTTCACTTGTTGCTTCTGGCTAATGGTTTATACATTGGGTTATTGCATTTTTTTGGAGCAGTAACATATTATTTATTTGTTTGGATATTATAACATTTTGGAGCAGTTAGATACCAGTAGGGTGTATTCCAACTGTCGATTTATTGATATATTTTAGTGATATTGATTTATTGGTTTGGGATATTGTTAAATTTTTGGACAGTTAGATACCAATTGGCATATTCTAACTGTCTATTTTTTATATATTTTAGTGGTATTGATTTATCTGTTTGGATATTGTTAATTTTTGGGACAGTTAGATACCAATTGGCGTATTCTTTCTATTTTTTGCTCTAATTTAGTGGTATTCATTTATCTGATTAGTTGTTGTAGAATCTTTGGGCAGTTATATAGCTTTTGGAATATTCTAACAGTTTATATCTTTTTACTACAAGTTTAGTTAAGGTTTAAGGACAATTTATTTATCAAATTTTGGTTTTAAGAACATTAAATAAGCATTTGTAAGATTTGCTGGTAATCTCTGCTTTAGAGTAATGGTACTATCATTACATTCAAACCATCCACATTTCTTTTTTATATATGCAGTGTGGTGACCTGCATTGGTTGTGGCTCCTGCATGGTAGATTATACCTATTGTTGTGAAGGTTTTCTTGCCAAGTGATATTTGACCATGTGTGAATCCAGTCAGCTTGCAGTTGTTTTTGGTACCATCTGCATTGTAACATAGAAACATTAGTATTAAGTATTTACTATGTGTTTGTATTACTAATGTGGAGCGATTATCTGAATTGCAGGTAGAGCATAATCTACCATGGTTTGCATTTTGTACAAGTTGCTGAAATGGAATGGATTCTCAATTAGGTATTGATATATATACGGAGCGTTCATTGGGGATTTCTTCTTGTGTCACATTGTTGCAGAGAGTGCATGTATGTTTCCACATGTATGAAATCTGGAAGATTTCATTTATAGGTATGTTTTTGTTTTCCAGTACTTGTAGTAAGTACATTAGACATTCATGTGGATCTTCCTGTGAGTTTATAGTGAATTTCACCATGCCAGCACAGTAGTCCAATTGTTGTCTTATTCCATAAACACTATATGTGTTATCAGGATTGTTTGCTGCATTTCTGTGAAGTACTAACATTTGCATACACAATGGGTCTGTACTGTGTAAGTAAATGTTGTCAACAATTGGTGGTATTTGAAATAGATTATTCATTGCTACATTTGCGTAGCAACTTACACCAACTATATTTGGGAGTTTAAATGGACCAGGTAGTTCTGTATCTGACTGCTTTTTTTGGAGTTTGTCTTCCTTCTTTGAAGAAGTACCTGGTTTACTTTCCCTAATTGATTCTTTTTTGCTTGTGGTACTTGATGAAGCATTACATTCTTTTGCTCTCTTTGGAGGATTTGCAGTGACATCCTGTTGCATTTCTGTTTGATTTATTTTTCTTTTATAACGTTTTACTTTTTGTGGAACAGAATATGTGTTTAGATGGGGGTGTATAGTGAGCGAAGTCTATTGTATTCTAAAATGCAAGGATATCAGCGT
Source organism: Ambystoma mexicanum (assembly GCF_040938575.1). Taxonomy (NCBI): domain Eukaryota; kingdom Metazoa; phylum Chordata; class Amphibia; order Caudata; family Ambystomatidae; genus Ambystoma; species Ambystoma mexicanum. The sequence continues at coordinate 624,190,536 of NC_090934.1, forward strand.
TTATTTTACTTGCATCAAAGTTGATTAGAAATAGACCGTCAAGTGTACCTAAGCGTGATAGTGCTACGTAGCTCATGCTTTCGTTAAAGACTGTGTTACCAATATCTATCATTGCTTTGTCTAGGGTAAGACCTTGTGATTTATGAATCGTGACTGCGTATGCAAGAGTTAGAGAAAATTGTTCTCTGCGTACATACATGTCTTTGAAGAGAAGGAATCGAGCTGTTGAGCGTCCTATCCTTTTTACTTCTGAAAGTTTGTCAAAGAGTATATTGACAAACTGAATTTTGTTGTCACATGGGTATGTTTGAAAGCCAACAACTGTACCCAGTGCTCCATTAACTAGTCCTTGGTCCATGTCAAGGTTACGTTTAAGCATTACTCTGCAATTTAAGGACAATTTTAATATCTTTTCTAAGCCTGCTTTGTTTAAGATTGATTTTTTTAAACTATTTAGTCTTGTTGTGGCTTGGTCACACATAGGTAGTGTCATACCATGTACATCTAGTTTGTCTGTGGCGTTAATTTCCATTATTGGTTGCATTTCTTTACTTAACATTATTTCATTGAATTTGAAACAGCTTGCAAGAGTTGGCATTAAGGCCATACAATTGACATTTTTGTGGGCTAATTGTTCCATAACATCTGTAGCACATGCATTATCGCCATAAAGTGCATTAATTTGCCGGGTTTTCAATATTGATTCTGCTTCTTTAGAAAGTATACCAACTCTGATACTTTTTAAGATGTTGGCATAAGTGAGATCTGCAGATTACCGCATGTTTTCTGTTAATTCTTTGTATTGGAAATGTTGCCAAAGGTTGACATTTCCAATGCTGCCAACAGTTTTACGGCAGAGTTTGTGTCCTAATGTTTTAAAAATAGGCTCACCTTTTATTGGTGTCAATTCAAGAAGATCTCTGAAAAAATAATGTGTTTTCCTGCAAAGAGCTCTTCATAGTTTGTTTTGAGTACTTCTTGTAATCTGAGGTGAATCAAAGGCAACATCAGGTTGGAGACCATGCTCACTTCATCTATTAGTAGCATTTTCATTTGTTTCAATACTCTGCGTAGTTCCATTGCAGATTCTGCAGAAAGTTTGTAATAGTCTAATTTGTTCTGGTGTTCTAATGGCAATAGTAGTAATCGGTGTAAAGTGACACCACCTATGTTGTAGGCAGCTAAACCTGTGGGGGCAGTGACAACAGCTGACAGTTTGTTGTTTGTCAATTGTTGAAGGAATTTACTGATGATTTTGATTAGGAATGTTTTGCCAGAACCAGCTTCACCACTGATGTACAGTAGTATAGGTGTATAATTATGGCAGGAACATTCTTTATGTTCATGTTGCACACGATGTGCAATTTGTTTTGTTACTTCTTCAAAAATGCTACGTTGTTTGTTGTTTAGTTTTGATTGTAGTATATAGTTAAGACTTCTTTATCTTCATACTGACACATGGTGTTTTCTACTTCTATCATAGCTAATTCTGCTTAATTTATTATTAGTGGTTCTCCCAGTGGTTCTTGGGTTCCTGTTACAGAAGATTGACTACTGTCAGGAGTGTCATTATATAGTTGGGCCTGGAGTTCTTCTTCGTGTTGCTGTTCATTGTGCAACATTGTTTTGTATTGTGTAAAGTTTACATCAGTTATAGTGCTTTCAATTGCTTTGAAAGCATCTTCATATGAGTCATAGTTATCTAGTATTTCTTCTTCTTTTCTCCATGGTTTAAAGAGTTGTAGCAGGGACATGTTATATACTTTTTTATGTAGAGGAGTCCTCAATGTGTAGTTTTGGGCTACGTGGTATAGACACATGGTTTCCAAAGTATTACTTCTGTTTGGGTAGTATGTGTCCAATAAATTGTTTTTTAAAATGTCTTGGCTGTTGGCTGTTGGGATCATGTTTGGCTAGTGTTTCTATATCTTCGTATGATTTTAGAACTCTTTTTCTAGATTTAGCTGGACCAAGACTTAGCCATACTAGATTTTCAGATTTACCATACAATGCAGTACCAGTTAAACGATCAGCTGCTTCATATGATCCACATTCTCTATGGGTGAGCATTTTTATGCCCAAGCTGTATAATTTCTGAAACACTGTTTTATCTGATGACAGGTCATTCCAGAGGTCTTGGAGCTCTGTCTTTTCTGCTTTGGTTAAGTATGTTGGGACATATCGTGCAACTGCAGTAGAATTTTCTGCAATGTACTGCACATCTATGTTTGCATTCCATAAGTGGGCAAAGATTGCATTATAATCATTGATATATTTTTCTTCTTCTTTTCTTTTTATGTAATATGTAATTTTAGGTGACTTACCTTTAACACTATGTCTAACTGAAGACATGAGGTTGTTCACTTTACCTGTATTTGTAACTGGTCTAGAGAAACCAAATTGGCATTTGGTGTAATATTTCCCTTTGTTTTTGTATTTGCAACGACAATATTTGCCACATTTGTGTCTTTGAAATTGTAAAATTTGTGCATGAAGATCACTATTTGTGGATTCTGATGGAATTTCAGAAGTGACATATTTTTCAATAAACTGTAAAACAGTGGGATCACTGTCTTGACCAAATTTAGGAGCATCTTTAATCCATAAAAGCATGTGGATATGTGGTGCTCCTCTGGCTTGGTATTCTTTTCTCCAAAATAAGTGTTGCACTTCTCCAAGGGGAGGAACAGTTTTATTACAAATAAAATGTAGTATAGCAATGAAGCGATGGTGAAAATATCTTGAAACATTAACAGGATCCAAAGAACAGAATTCTCCTGGTGTTAGTATATCTATGTTTTTTTGTTTTTGTTTGATATGCGTAGGAAATCATGTAAATCTTCCCATGCATATTCTGCACAACTTAATATAACAAACCAAGAGGGTGGGCCAAGGTTTCTGATCATACAACGTACATCTCCATGACGTCGAAACCAGTACTCTTTTAGTACCACGCATATTTGCTAATAGATTTGTAATATTTGATTGCAAAACCTCATCCTTTTTTTTGCACTTTTTTTAATAATTGTGTTGCTGTCATATTTTGAAAGTGCGATCCTGATTTTAATATGTGTGCAACTCTGTAACATAAAGTTGCTAGTTCACTTTCAAAGAGTAGGTGGAATATGTATTCCACATTTTGTCTAAATATGGGATCTTCAGAATACATCCGTAATGAGCGGTATTCTGATGCTGATATTTGAATAGGTCTATCATCGTACCTTCCTCCTTTGCCAGTAGGAAAGAGTAGAGGAAAAGCACGTGCTTCTATACTTTTTTCCCATATGCTGATTGCTGATCCTTTTGTTTGGCACATTTGGTACGTTTCCAGTGCATCTTCTATGGTGTCATTAGAGTGCAAAGGATGAATTGTATAATGGTCTAAAGTATTTGATATTGTAGCAGGATCTAGGAGCTCAAATTGGCCAGTTTCTTTTGTTTCTTGAATTATTTCAGTTTTATCCTTCAAGTTTTCTTCAATATTCATTTCATTGTAATATTCATTATTCTCTTTAAGATATTACAAGCCTTGCCTAACTTTATAATTAAAGATCGCTGCATTGGACGTTGCACTCCTAGAGTATGCACATTTTCTTTTAGATCTAATGGTAAATAAACTACTTTTCCACAAATGCCTTTTACCAATTCAGAGGGAGGTAATTTCGCTGTTTTTGGTTGAAGGCGTATTATTGCTTGAAATGGGTGCACTGTTTGAATTATGATGCTCTCATATAAATTAAGTTGTTGTAGGGGTTTTGGTAGTGGGTATAATTCCACATTTTTTGTGATAGCACGTGAAGGAGTTTGGTTGTTGTCAAGGTTTGTAGTGCAGTAACTGCAAAGTATTAAGGGGTCAGTTATTTCGTATTTGTTTTCTGCTACAAGGTAGCAAGTTAATTCAAACCATTTAGAATCTTCATTGTCTTCTATTTTATGATAGGTCTACAGTTTCTGTGTTACTTTTATAAAAAAAGTTCTGCAGCAACATCCACATTCATTGGTTTGGTACTTCAGCTGATGTACTTTTAAATGTTAGTATTTCTTTTTTGTATGTGTTTAGCAAAAGGTTGCCATGTGTAGAATTGTTGCTAATTTGGTTTAAAGCTATTTCATTCTGTAAATGGCTTTCACTTTCAAAATATTTTTTCTGGATATAGTCCATTTTTTGAAGTAGGTCTTTCGCTGTACCATGTAGAAGAATGTAATTTAAATTTGCTAGTGCTAAAGCAGGACTTATAGAATAGTACAGTTTATAGACTAGATTTCGTATAGTTGAATGATGTGTTGATATTCTTTTGATATCATGGAATGTGGTTTTACAAGTAGGTCCTGTAATGCAGGCCAATGAATGTCCTTGTAGTCCTGTGTATTTGCGCACTGGACAAGTATCCATATTTTGCAGTAGTTTAATTTCGATTTTGTCTTTGCTTTTTACATATTGATTGAGGAATTGGCGTAAAGACTTGAAAAATTGTTTGGGAATGTTACATATTGGCGTGCATGGCCATTTGTACACTAGACGTTCTGATCCAGTTGAATGGAAGGGTAATTCTAAGTTTTTAGGGGATATTATTGTAAGGAGTACTTCTTGTTCCATTATGGTATTATTAACTTTTTCATAACCTCGACCACTGCTATGCATGGCTATTGTATTTGTTTAATTTTGTTTGTATGCTTCTTCATTAAAGTATGGTTCTGTGCTCGTAGTGTGATTCCATTCACCTCCGCAGATACTTAAGAAGTTCTTTCTGTTGACATTTTGTTTATTGCAAAGTCTTTTTTGTAATTTAGTTATTAGTTTTGTTAGTGGTTTCATTTTGTTTAACACTAAAATAAATAACTTTCTTTTGAGAATAATTGCACTGTCTATCAACGCTTCTAAGATTAATTTCCTACGATAGGTTTTAAGCATTGAACCTGATTTCTCTCTTGTTTTTGTAAGATTTTGAAGGACTTTGTGACGGAACATTTTGGCTAAAATACTTTTCTTGGTATGCTTACTTTGCAATATATTAAAATTTAAAGAAGCAGTTTTACCTGTAGTGATAGCTGATTTTCTGTTAATTGTTTTTTGGTTTGTTTTACATTTTGATAGAGGAGGCAACGTTTTTGTACTTGAAACTTCTTGTGCTTCAGTAAATGACTGTATTAGCTGTTTTGTTTCAACTTTTTTTTACAAATTCTGCTAGAGATGGATGCTTATGTTGCACACTTTTATTTTCATTTGCTCTACTTCTGTGTTGCTTTCTACGGACTTGACTTTTGGTAGGCATTCTTTAGGGTCTGTTGAAAAAAATAAAGATGTATGGGTTGGGGTGTTCTACAATGTATGTGTGATGTGTGCATGAGTGTTTGAGTAAGATGATGTATGTAATGGTGTGTGATTGTGCATTGGGAACTACAACTAGTAGGGATGGGTATTCTTCAATTAATATGTTCCTAAAGTCAGGTTCAGATGACAGAAAAAAAAGCTAGTGGTGTGCAGAAGTATAAATAGTAAATCTAATGTTTACAATTAAAACAGTTGTTTGTTCTATAATATGAAAATTATAGGGGTTGAGTTGGGTAATTTGTGTGTCCAAAAATAGGAATTTGTGGGCCATTCTGGCTGTAAATCGCTGTTTAAGACATGGGGATTTTTGGACAGAATGGTGCATAGTCTCTGTTTTTAGGCACAGAAATAGCATGAATTAACTTTACAGTATGTTTGAGTAATAATACGAATATTATGGTGATATTCTACTTACTTTTTTCTAAAATGAACAGGTTAATTCTTAGTTCTTCTTTGTTCTTCAAATTTGGCTGCTTCTTTTCAGGAGGATGGTCTTCCCTGCAATTGTAAAAGAAACAAATGAGTAATTTTGTTTGTATATCGCACTGTTTTTAATTTAGATATTGATTTCTTTCATTGAAATCCTCAGAGCCTTCCTAAAAAGCATTTAAACTATCTTATTTACATAAGATACGTCGCACCAGTTCAATACATATGATATGTTCTTAATGAACAAATTGTATTGCAATGACTAACTGTAACAAACAGAATATCTTTACTATGTCTTGTGAAATTCATAATGTACCACTGAATACCACTATTTCTGTAACTAAGCTGTTCTAGGTAATAGTGCCTCAATGTCATGCTTAAATAAAAGTAATTAAAAAATAAATAAATAAATAAATAAACATATATAATTGTATAAGTATTATTTTTTGAGATTTGAACATAGAGTGTGCATGCATGCAATTTTGCCTGAATATATGTAGTCTATACATTTCATGTAAAAAATGTTAGTTTACCATGATTTGAATGTGTGTGTATAAAGAAAGTAAATAGTATAAAGGTTTATAAGTGACCGTTGATTTTAGGAAATTGGAAAAAATACAGTAGATTCAGTTTCGAGATTACACAAGCTAAGAGTCAGTTTGAAAATGTGTTCATGTACTGTACAGAAAATATGCTTACCTGTAGTTTGTGTTCATGCATATGGATATGCATAGAGTTGCAAGTAGAAATCTTGGAGACTTGTACAGTATTTCTTGTAGATGGTGCTTGCCAATGATATGACACTTGTACTCAGAGAAATTCACAGTACATTTGCAGTGCTGATCTATGATGATGCAGTTAGATGTAGAGGTCTTGAATGTGATTGGTGCATGGTCATGTGATTTCTTAGCTACATCCAATGAGGGAATGGCACAGAGAGTGAAGTAGAAATGGTAGAAGGGCTGCTCATGTTACGACATGTCTGCGGACATGGCGGTAGTTTTCTGACATCAGGAGTTAGATCCGGGGATTTTTGGGTTCAGAAGTCATGCAAATGAGAATGAGCACTGTAAGGGATTGGTCAGGAAAGTTTAGTGGGTGTGTTGTGCCAGGAGAGAGTTTCTCAGATATTCTTTTTGCTGAGAGAACAGCAGATAGCTATGGCTTTGTGTTCCAGAAAACAGATTGTCTGGATTTTGGGAGATTCGTGGATACATCGGTTGAAGGTGCATGCAGAAAGCTGTGGAGTAGCTGTAGATCTTGGATTTCCACATGTGGAAGTACACTGGCATGGAGTACGTGGAATGAAGTGGTTGGACCTGCTACCTCTCTGTGCTACTTTGGAGACAGAGCAACATCTAGACATAATTGTAATTCATTGTGGAGGGAACAGTTTAGGACATGTGACTGGAATTGTTTTGCAATTTGCTATGAAAGAAGGACTTGGGAAGGTCATGGCCATGTTTCCTAATTCTCAAGTGATATTGTCACGGATTGCGCAGAGACAAATGTGGCTTCGTTCTTCTTCATTAGGTCCACAAATGGAAAAAGCAAGGCACAATGTTAATAAGGCTGTTTGTGCCTTTCTAAGACATTTTAGCATGTCCTCTTTTCATAATGAAAATATTATGTTTCGTAGTACATACATTTTTTGCAGAGATGGAGTCCATTTTAGTTATGATGGCAATCAGATTTTTCTGAGAAATGTACAAAATGCATTGTGACCTTCTTTAGAAATACAGCATCCATTTTGAAGTAGGTGTTAAGTATTTATAATTGTTGACATACAAACACCTCCCAAAGGCTCTTTTCAGAGCCACCGCTTCCTCCCAGAGAAAAATGCAATGGTTATAATAGGGTAGCACCCCCATTTTTTGAATTTTCGCGAACTGTCAGCGGACTTCTAAGAAATATAAAGGGCCCTGCTTCATTTATCTTCACTTCTATTTTTTAACTGTGAAAGGCGGCTCTGAAAAGAGCCTTATTTTTTTTGATTTTTGTTACTTTGTATTTTTTTTGGTTTTTTTCTACACGACACACTAGGAGAGGAGGGGAAAGGAGGGTAAAGGGGGGACTCCAACCACAGGGATAAGAAAGAGCAAGCTGAGAGAGGAAGATGTAGAGTGGGTTTTATTTGGGTAGTGAGCAGGTCTTCTCGTGCTCTGAGACGATAGTCTCAAAAGCACTCCGAAGTAGCTCCCCCCTGCAGAGTACTGTGTCACAGTACATACATACAACTGTGACCCTCGAAAGGTAAGGGTCATCAGAATTCTGTATGGCCTGTGAGGCAGCTTGAGGAAGACGCTGTCCCACAGAGGAGGTCCTTGTGGTGACAGGATCAGAAACGGAGGATGAAGTAGAGGAAATCAACCTACTACGTTCTTCGCAAGGTACAACCTTGCGAATAGCCCCAGAGTGAAATGACCTCAGGTGTCGCTTCATGGTCATGGTCCAAAAGCTGTACAAACCATGCTTTCCACGACTGAGTATCATTTTGCACTCATTGCAGATAACACAGTTCGCACGAGCCTTAGGACCATTCCCATAGATGGTAAACAACCACCACACCCAAGACTCATGCCTAGTGCGGGTAGTAGGGATTTCCTCTAACTCATTCTCGTCATCCTCTTCTTCCTCCTCTGCATCCTCACTCCTGTTCCCCTCTTCAGGCCCTTGGGAAGGTGGTGGTGGTGGAGGGGGTGGGGGTGGTGCTGAGGCAGACACAGCACCAGGTGGCAGCAGTGGAGCCACAGAAGCCATCAGGTTGAAGATGGAAATCTGCAGGTTGCAGCAAAAATCTATGTGCTCTGTAGAATAGCCAGAAACACAATGAGAATAAGCTATCGGGCGTGGTCTTTTATAGGGGTGCTTGTGCGCGGTCCGTGGACATGCGCGCTGTCTGCGGACAGATCGAACACAAAAAAAGGTTCAAAAGGTTTCAAAAAGTATGTTTAAACTTATAATTAGTATGTGGGACTTATGCTATGGTGAGTTTTTATTGGAAAATATTGTGGATTACTTGAAAATGTACTTTTAAATTGTTCGGGGACACAAACAGTGTCCGCATTCAGAACATGCGATCAGCGTGGGCGCGGTCACATGGTTGCTTCGCGAACATGTTCGCGAAGGAAGCGGCTGTACGCAGGACACCAAATGCACGGGCATTGGTTTGCGCATGCGCGTTGATGTTCTACGGACACTGTTCGGATCCTGAAGTAATTAAAAGGGCGTCAGAAGTCAAACGAACAGTTACGGACATGCGTTTGTTCTTAGAACACTGCCAACTTGCTTGCGAACAATATGGACAGAAATAGCGTCCTCAGAACACCTCCATTTTCATTTCTTTACGAACATTTCAGGACACCGCGTGTGTTCTTAGAACAGTTTCAACTTGCTAACGAACAGTACGGACAGGTATAGTTTTCTTCAGGACACCTCCATTTTCGTTTACTTACCAACATTTCAGAAAACCAATTGTGTTCTAGAACAGTTTCAACTTGCTAACGAACAGTACGGACATGTATAGTTTTCTTCAGGACACCTCCATTTTCGTTTATTTACAAACATTTCAGAACACCAATTGTGTTATTAGAACAGTTTCAACTTGCTAACGAACAGTACGGACAGGTATAGTGTTCTTCAGGACACCTCCATTTTCGTTTATTTACGAATATTTCCGGACACCACGTGTGTTCTTAGAACAGTTTCAACTTGCTAGCGAAAAGTATGGACAGATATAGTGTTCTTCAGGACAGCTCCATTTTTGTTTATTTACGAACATTTCAGAACATCCGCGCTGTCCGCGGACACCTACATTGTTTTTTTTTTTAAACGGAAACCAATTACAACTCAATATAAAAATGTAACTTTATTTAACATATATTAATAATTTGTGACAGAGAAGGTGAGGCAGAAACGGAAACAAAAACAGGAGAATTAGGGGTTTCAACATTATTGGTATCAGGTGAAGAAGGGATGGAAGTCTCATCAAAACGTTTTGGGTTATGGAGAGGGTTTGGGGATAATTGACTGGGATATGGTGAGGGGGGACAAGTACAAGTGGGGCAATGTTATGACGTTTTTGTTTTAAAATGATCTTCATCAAAAGTTTTAAAATTATTAAAATTGGTCAACAATAAATCCATTTTTGATTTTATGCTGTTAAGCGTGTTTTCCATAACAGCTTCTTCAGAGGTATTTTCTATTTTGGTATGCTCTGTACAAAATATATATATATATATATGTTAAATGTATATAAAATAATAATAATTAAATGGTTTATATTGTAAAGTGTTGACCATTAGTTTCACTATCTTGTGACATTTCCTCATGTGGGAAATGCTGCTCTAGCCATTCCAGAGTACTAGACATTTCTGTGAGAAAAAAAAAGATATTATATTTTTTTTTATCTAATACAGAAAGTTTATAAATATATGAGTAAAATGAAGTACACTTTATTTCAGGTAAAATATGTTCTAAGTACTGTGTAGGTCTGGTGTTGTTCTTAGTTCTGTAGGGTCTGTGAGGTAATTATGTTGGAAGCCAATTTATCTTCTTCTAGGATATTCCATTTTAGAACATATTGGGCCTCATTACGACCCAGGCGGTAAGTTACCGCCTGGGTCGTACCTTTACCACCATGGCGTAAACTACGTTTACACCATGGTGGTTGGCGGATTTACCGCCCCATTCCGAGGTGAGTGGGGCGGTAAGTCCCCATTAACCCATTTACCCTTCCCCATTCCCATTTTTGCCCCATAGGGCATAATGGGAGTGGGGAAGGCATTAATTACGCCACCGTAAATTACGGTGGCGTAATTAACAACAAGGTCCCTTAGCGCCATGGATTTTAACACCTGCTAAAAGCAGGTGTTAAAACCTCCATGACGCTAAGGGACCTCGGAATCAGGCGGTAAGGGTCGGCGCTGTTTACGCCGCCGTAAACCCCTTACCGCCTGGGTCCTAATGAGGCCCATTGTATTTAAATGAATGGTTAGTGTGTTACATATACGGGTTACATTTCTTATGTATTACTACATATAATGTGTATGTGGGTTGCTTTTTGAATTTGTTAAATGCTCCTATGTTATGATATAACAATCAAACATACCCCCCCAGAGTTTTTAGGTAGTGGTACTATTCTCCTAACATGTCCGCGGACATTAAAAGAGTTTGCGGACATCAAGTTCAGTAGAAGAGGTTCAGTATGTTCCATATTACATGTACATAAAGTCAAAGTTATTATTGTTAAGTTGTGCTACTAAAAACCTATGAAATTCATTTTTGTCATCTTTGATGTCGTGGGTGTTAGTCTTAGGAGTGCACAGTGATGGCGTGAGTTATGGTTGCTTAGCTTACCATAACTGGTGAATTTCAAGGGTTTTTCGGTTTTACTTGAAACCATAATGTCCCTTTAACAAAGTTTTTTCACTGAATCTCATAGGTTTTTAGTAGCGCAACTTAACCATAACGTCCCTTTAACAAAGTTTTTTCACTGAAAAAAAAAAAAAAAAATATATATATATATATATATATATATACATATATATATATATATATATTACATGGCCACGGTAGTGGCCATGTAGTTATGGTTAAGTTGCTGTTTCCATAGGAAGAACACTTTTTGGGCGGCTTATAACTTCGCCCCCCCTGGACGAATCCTCAACAAACTTTGCAAAAAAAGTATATGGCCCACTCTGAATATATTTGCAAAGTTTGGTGAGGATTTGTCCAGGGGGGGGAAAAGTTATAGGGGGGGTCCCAAAACTTTTTTTTTTCCCATAGACTGAATGGGAACATTTTTTTGCTCGCACCTACAGCCCAAACCGCTGGATGGATTTTCACCAAATTTGGACCAGGAGCAGCGGCTTGGTTCCGAACGCATGCTTTTGCAAATTTGCTGAAAATCCATCCAGTAGTTTTTTTGACAATGACCAAAAAGTAGGTCAGAAAAAATTAGTGATATCTTTGTTCGCTTCGCGGACACACTTCCCTGTTCGCTCCACGGAGAGGACAGGGATTGGGCAAGCGAGTTGCGTGATGTTCGTGGACATCTGGCGTGCTCTCTCATTGGATGCGGTGAAAGCGTGCAGTGCGTCGTGGCTTCAGAGACGCCCGCCATCTTTCTTTCTCGCATGAGAGGCTTTTGTCAGGTCAGCAGGAGCGGGATCTGCCGCCTGTACAGTAAGTCCCCCACCCCCACTCATGCCCGTGTCTGTCTCCTGTTCCCCCACCCCCTGCTCAGGCCCCGTGTCTGCCATACTCTGCCCCACCCCCACTCATGCTCTGTGTCTCCCCTGTTCCTCCAGCCCCCGCTCACGCCATCGGCACACGGTGGCCAGCGGAGGGCCGAGGAGCGGGATCTGCCACCTGCACACAAACTCATGTCCGTGTTTTTGTCTGTCTCCCCTTCCCCCCCACCCCTGCTCATGCCCCGTATGTCTCTCCCCTTCCCTCCACCCCCCGCTCATGCCCCGTGTGTCTCTCCCCTCCGCCCCCACCCCCCGCTCATGCCCCGTGTGTCTCTCCCCTCCCCCCACCTCCGCTCATGCCCCATGTGTCTCTCCCCTCCCCCACCCCCCGCTCATGCCCTGTGTGTCTCTCCCTTCCCCCCACCCCCCGCTCATGCCCCGTGTGTCTCCCCCCTCTCCCCCACCCCCCGCTCATGCCCCATGTGTCTCTCCCCTCCCCCCACCCCCCCGCTCATGCCCCGTGTGTCTCTCCCCCCTGCTCATGCCCTGTGTGTCTCTCCCCATCCCCCCCAGCCCCCGCTCATGCCCCGTGTGTCTCTCTCCTCCCCCCACACCCCTGCGCATGCCCTGTGTCTCCTCTGTTCCCCCCACCCCCGCTCATGCCCCGTGTGTGCCCTGTTCCCCCCCACCTCCCGCTCATGCCCCGTGTGTGCCTTGTTCCCCCCCACTCCCCTCATGCCCCGTGTGTGCCCTGTTTACCCCCCACCCCCCCGATCATGCCCTGTGTCTTCCCTGTGCCCTCCCACCCTCGCTGATGCTCTGTGTGTTCCTCCCGTTCCCCCCACCCCCCACTCATGCCCCGTGTGTGCCCTGTTCCCGCACCCCCGCTCATGCCCTGTGTGTGCCCTGTTCCCCCCACCCCCTGCTCATGCCCCGTGTGTTCCCTGTTTCCCCCCCACCCCTCGCTCATGCCTGTGTCTCCCTTGTGTTCCCTCCACCCCCCGCTCATGCCCTGTGTCTCCCTCATTTCCCCCCCACCCCCACTCATGCCCCGTGTCTCCCATCTTTCCCCCCACCCCCCGCTCATGCCCTGTGTCTTCCTTCTCCCCCCCACCACCGCTCATGCCCCGTGTCTCCCTTATTTTCCCCCCACCCGCCGCTCATGCCCCGTGTCTCCCTTCTTCCCCCCACCCCGCTCATGCCCCGTGTCTTCCTTACCCCCCACCCCCCGCTCATGCCCCTGTCTCCCTTCTTCCCCCCCAACCTCCGTTCATGCCCCGTGTCTCCCTTCTTCCCCCCACCCCCCGCTCATGGCACGTGTCTCCCTTTTCCCCCCCACCCCCGCTCATGCCCTGTGTCTCCCTTCTTCCCCCCCACACCCCCACTCATGCTCCGTGTCTCCCCTGTTCCTCCAGCCCCCGCTCACAGCATCGGCACACGGTGGCCAGCGGAGGGCCGAGGAGCGGGATCTGCATCCTGCACACGAACTCATGACCGTGTTTTTGTCTGTCTCCTCTGTCCCCCCCACCCCCGCTCATGCCCCGTGTGTCTCTCCCCTTCCCCACCCCCCTCTCATGCCCCGTGTCTCTCTCCCCTTCCCCCCACCCCCCGCTCATGCCCCGTGTGTCTCTACCCTTCCTCCCACCCCCCACTCATGCCCTGTGTGTCTCTCCCCTCCCCGCACCCCCCGCTCATGCCCCGTGTCTCTCTCCCCTCCCCCCACCCCCCGCTCATGCCCCGTGCGTCTCCCCCCACCCCCGCTCATGCCCCGTGTGTCTCTCCCCCTCACCCCCACCCCCCGCTCATGCCCTGTGTGTCTCTCCCCAACCCCCCACCCCCAATCATGCCCTGTGTCTCCTCTGTTCCCCCCACCCCCGCTCATGCCCTGTGTCTCCCTCCTTTCCCCCACCCCCTGCTCATGTCCCGTGTCTCCCTCCTTTCCCACCCCTACCCCCCGCTCATGCCCCGTGTGTGCCATGTTCCCCCCACCCCCCTCATGCCCCGTGTGTGCCCTGTTTCCCCTCCACCCCCCTGCTCATGCCCTGTGTCTCCCCTGTTCCCCCCAGCCCCCGCTGATGCTCCGTGTGCTCCTCCTGTTCCCCCACCCCCCGATCATGCCCCGTGTGTGCCCTGTTCACCCCCGCTCATGCCCCGTGTGTGCCCTGTTCCCCCCCACCTCCCGCTCATGCCCCGTGTGTGCCCTGTTTCCCTCCCACCCCCCGCTCATGCCCCGTTTCTCCCTTGTGTTCCCCCCACACGCCCGCTCATGCCCCGTGTCTCCCTCCTTTCCCCACACCCCCGCTCATGCCCCGTGTCTCCCATCTTTCCTCCCACCTCCGCGCTCATGCCCCGTGTCTCCCTTCTTCCCCCCACCCCCCGCTCATGCCCTGTGTCTCCCTTCTTCCCCCCCACCACCGCTCATGCCCTGTGTCTTACTTCTTTCCCCCCCACCCCCCGCTCATGCCCCGTGTCTCCCTTCTTCCCCCCCATCCCCCGCTCACACCCCATGTTTTCCTTCTCCCCCCCACCCCCCGCTCATGCCCCGTGTCTCCCTTCTTTCCCCACACCCCCGCTCATGCCCCATGTCTCCCTTATTCTCCCCCACCCCCGCTCATGCCCCATGTCTTCCTTCTTCCCCCCCACCCCCAGCTCATGCCCCGTGTCTCCCTTTCCCCCCCACGCCCCGTTCATGCCCCGTGTCTCCCTTCTCCCCCCCCACCCCCGCTCATGCCCCGTGTCTCCCTTCTTCCCACCCCACCCCACGTTCATGCCCCGTGTCTCCCTTCTTCCCCCCACCCCGCTCATGCCCCGTGTCTCCCTTCTTTCCCCCCCACACCCCGCTCATGCCCCGTGTCTCCATTCTTCCCCCCACCCCTTGCTCATGCTCAGTGTCTCCCTTCTCCCCCCCACCCCTGCTCATGCCCTGTGTCTCCCTTCTTTCCACCACCCACCCCCGCTCATGGCGGGTGTCTTCTTTCTGCCTCCCCACCCCCCTGCTCATGCCCCGTGTCTGTCCTGTTGGAACAGGGCAGACACGGGGCATGAGTGGAGGTGGGGGACCCAGGGACCCACCCCTTGCTCATGCCCGTGTCTCCCTTCTTTCCCCCCCAACCCCCCGCTCATGCACCGTGTCTCCCTTCTTCCCCTCACCCCCCGCTCATGCTCCGTGTCTCCCTTCCCCCCACCCCCTGCTCTTGCCCTGTGTCTCCCTTCTTTCCACCCGCCACCCCCCTGCTCATGCCCCGTGTCTTCATTCTCCCCCCACCCCCCGCTCATGCCCCGTGTCTACCTTCTTCCCCCCACCCCCCGCTCATGCCCCGTGTCTCCATTCTTCCCCCCACCCCCCGCTCATGCCCCGTGACTCCCTTCTTCCTCCCCCACCCCCTGCTCATGCCCCGTGTCTGCCCTGTTCCCCCCACACCCCCCGCTCATGCCCCGTGTCTCCCTCCCGCACTCCCCATCCCCCGCTCATGCCCCGTGTCTCCCTCCTGTACCCCCCACCCCACGCTCATGCCCTCTGTCTTCCTTTTTCCCCGCTCATGCCCCGTGTCTCCCTTCTCCCCTCCATCCCCCGCTCATGCCTTGTGTCAGCACTGTTGGAACAGGGCAGACACGGGCAAGAGCGGGGGCCCCACCTTGCCCTACCCCCGCTCATGCCCCGTGTCTCTCCTGTTCACCCCCACCCCCGCTCATGCCTCATGTCTGTCTCCCTCCTTTTCCCCCGCTCATGGCCCGTGTCTCCCCTGTTCACCCCCCACCCCCTGCTCATGCCGCGTGTCTCCCTTCTCCCCCCACCCCCGCTCATGCCCCGTGTCTCCCTTCTTTCCCGCTCATGCCCTGTGTCTCCCTTCTTTCCCCCACCCCCTGCTCATGCCCCGTGTCTCCCTTCTTTCCACCCCCGCTCATGCCCCGTGTCTCCCTTCTTTCCCCCCACCCCCTGCTCATGCACCGTGTCTCCCTTCTTCCCCCCAACCCCCGCTGATGCCCCGTGTCTCCATTCTCCCCCCCACCCACCGCTCATGCCCCGTGTCTCCCTTCTTCCCCCCCACCCCCCGTTCATGCCCCGTGTCTACCTTCTTCCCCCCCACCCCCGCTTATGCCCCGTGTCTCCCGTCTTTCCCCCCACCCATTGCTCATGCCCCGTGTCTCCCTTCTTCCCCCTACCCCTTGCTCATGCAGCGTGTCTCCCTTCTCCCCCCCATCCCCCTGTTCATGCCCCGTGTCTCCCTTCTCCCCCCACCCCCTGCTCATTCCCCATGTCTCCCATATTTCCCCCACCCCCCGCTCATGCCCCGTGTCTCCCTCCTATACCCCTCGAACCCCCGCTCATACCCCGTGTCTCCCTCCTGTACCCCCCACCCCACTCTTGCCCTGTGTCTCCCTCCTGTACCCCCCACCCCCCGCTCATGCCCCCTGTCTCCCTCCTGTACCCCCCACCCCCTGCTCATGCACCGTGTCTCCCTTTTCCCCCACCCCCCGCTCATGCCTCTTGTCTTCCTTCTTTCCCCCCACCCCCCGCTCATGCACCGTGTCTCCCTTCTCCCCCCCACCCCCCACTCATGCCCTGTGTCTCCCTTCTCCCCCCATTGCCGCTCATGCCCCGTGTCTCCCTTCTTTCCACCCCCACCCCCCGCTCATGCCCCGTGTCTTCCTTCCCCCCTCACCCCCCACTCATGCCCCGTGTCTGTCCTGTTGGAACAGGGCAGACACTGGGCATGAGCAGGGGTGGGGGCCCAACCCCCCGCTCATGCCCCGTGTCTCCCTTCTTTCCCCCCACCACCGGCTCATGCACCGTGTCTCCCTTCTTCCCCCCCGCTCATGCCCTGTGTCTCCCTTCTCCCCCCCACCCCCGCTCATGCCCCGTGTCTCCCTCCTGTACCCCCCACCCCCCGCTCATGCCCTGTGTCTTCCTTGCCCCCCCACTCCCCGCTCATGCCCCGTGTCTCCCTTCTCCCCCCCAACCCCCCGCTCATGCCCCGTGTCTCCCTTCTTTCCCCCCACCCCCGCTCATGCACCGTGTTTACCTTCTTCCCCCCCACCCCCGCTCATGTCCTGTGTCTCCCTTCTTTCCCCCCACCCATCGCTCATGCCCGTGTCTCCCTTCTTCCCCCTACCCCTTGCTCATGCCCCGTGCCTCTGTTCTCCCCCCCACCCCCCTGTTCATGCCCCGTGTCTCCCTTCTCCCTCCCACCCCCTGCTCATTCCCCATGTCTCCCATATTTCCCCCCACCCCCCGCTCATGCCCCGTGTCTCCCTCCTATACCCCCCACCCGCTCTTGCCCCGTGTCTCCCTCCTGTACCCCCCACCCCCTCTCATGCCCCGTGTCTCCCTTTTCCCCCACCCTCCCGCTCATGCCTCTTGTCTTCCTTCTTTCCCCCCCTACCCCCCGCTCATGCACTGTGTCTCCCTTCTCCCCCCCACCCCTGTTCATGCCCCGTGTCTCCCTTCTTTCCACCCGCCACCCCCCGCGCATGCCCTGTGTCTCCTCTGTTCCCCCCGCTCATGTCCTGTGTCTCCCTCAATTCCCACCCCCACCCCCCACTCATGCCCCGTGTGTGCCCTGTTCCCCCCACTCCCCTCATGGCCCGTGTGTGCCCTGTTTACCCCCCACCCCCCCCGATCATGCCCTGTGTCTCCCCTGTGCCCCCCCACCCCCGCTGATGCTCTGTGTGTTCCTCCTGTTCCCCCCACCACCCACTCATGCCCCATGTGTGCCCTGTTCCCCCACCCCAGCTCATGCCCTGTGTGTGCCCTGTTCCCCCCACCCCCCCGCTCATGCCCCGTGTGTGCCCTGTTTCCCCCCCACCCCCGCTCATGCCCGTGTCTCCCTTGTGTTCCCCCCACCCCCGCTCATGCCCTGTGTCTCCCTCATTTCCCACCCCACCCCCACTCATGCCCCGTGTCTCCCATCTTTCCCCCCACCCCCTGCTCATGCCCTGTGTCTCCCTTCTTCCCCCACCCCCTCTCATGCCCTGTGTCTCCCTTCTTCCCCCCCACCCCCCGCTCATGCCCCGTGTCTTCCTTCTCACCCCCACCACCGCTCATGCCCCGTGTCTCCCTTATTTTCCCCCCACCCCCCGCTCATGCCCCGTGTCTCCCTTCTTCCCCCCACCCCCGCTCATACCCCGTGTCTTCCTTACCCCCCCACCCCCCACTCATGCCCCTGTCTCCCTTCTTCCCCCCCAACCTCCGTTCATGCCCCGTGTCTCCCTTCTTCCCCCCACCCCCCGCTCATGGCCTGTGTCTCCCTTTTCCCCCCCACCCCCGCTCATGGCCCGTGTCTCCCTTTTCCCCCCCACCCCCGCTCATGCCCTGTGTCTCCCTTCTTCCCCCCCACACCCCCACTCATGCTCCGTGTCTCCCCTGTTCCTCCAGCCCCCGCTCACAGCATCGGCACACGGTGGCCAGCGGAGGGCCGAGGAGCGGGATCTGCATCCTGCACACAAACTCATGACCGTGTTTTTGTCTGTCTCATCTGTCCCCCCCACCCCCGCTCATGCCCCGTGTGTCTCTCCCCTTCCCCACCCCCCTCTCATGCCCCGTGTCTCTCTCCCCTTCCCCCCACTCCCCGCTCATGCCCTGTGTGTCTCTACCCTTCCTCCCACCCCCCACTCATGCCTGTGTGTCTCTCCCCTCCCCCCACCCCCCGCTCATGCCCCGTGTCTCTCTCCCCTCCCCCCACCCCCCGCTCATGCCCCGTGTGTCTCCCCCCACCCCCGCTCATGCCCTGTGTGTCTCTCCCCCTCACCCCCACCCCCCGCTCATGCCCCGTGTGTCTCTCCCCAACCCCCCACCCCCAATCATGCCCTGTGTCTCCTCTGTTCCCCCCACCCCCGCTCATGCCCTGTGTCTCCCTCCTTTCCCCCAACCCCTGCTCATGTCCCGTGTCTCCCTCCTTTCCCACCCCTACCCCCCGCTCATGCCCCATGTGTGCCATGTTCCCCCCACCCCCCTCATGCCCCGTGTGTGCCCTGTTTCCCCTCCACCCCCCTGCTCATGCCCTGTGTCTCCCCTGTTCCCCCCAGCCCCCGCTGATGCTCCGTGTGTTCCTCCTGTTCCCCCCACCCCCTGCTCATGCCCTGTGTGTGCCCTGTTCACCCCCGCTCATGCCCCGTGTGTGCCCTGTTCCCCCCCACCTCCCGCTCATGCCCCGTGTGTGCCCTGTTTCCCTCCCACCCCCTGCTCATGCCCCGTTTCTCCCTTGTGTTCCCCCCACCCCCCCGCTCATGCCCTGTGTCTCCCTCCTTACCCCCCACCCCCGCTCATGCCCCATGTCTCCCATCTTTCCTCCCACCCCCGCGCTCATGCCCCGTGTCTTCCTTCTTCCCCCCACCCCCCGCTCATGCCCTGTGTCTCCCTTCTTCCCCCCACCCCCTGCTCATGCCCTGTGTCTTACTTCTTTCCCCCCCACCCCCCGCTCATGCCCCGTGTCTCCCTTATTCCCCCCCATCCCCCACTCACACCGCATGTTTTCCTTCTCCCCCCACCCCCCGCTCATGCCCCGTGTCTCCCTTCTTTCCCCACACCCCCGCTCATGCCCCATGTCTCCCTTATTCCCCCCCACCCCCGCTCATGCCCCATGTCTTCCTTCTTCCCCCCACCCCCAGCTCATGCCCGTGTCTCCCTTTCCCCCCACCCCCCGTTCATGCCCCGTGTCTCCCTTCTTCCCCCCCACCCCCGCTCATGCCCCGTGTCTTCCTTCTTTCCCCTCCACGCCCCGCTCATGCCCCGTGTCTCCCTTCTTCCCACCCCACCCCACGTTCATGCCCCGTGTCTCCCTTCTTCCCCCCACCCCGCTCATGCCCCGTGTCTCCCTTCTTCCCCCCCCACACCCCGCTCATGCCCCGTGTCTCCATTCTTCCCCCCACCCCTTGCTCATGCACCGTGTCTCCCTTCTCCCCCCCCACCCCTGCTCATGCCCTGTGTCTCCCTTCTTTCCACCACCCACCCCCTGCTCATGGCGGGTGTCTTCCTTCTGCCTCCCCACCCCCCTGCTCATGCCCCGTGTCTGTCCTGTTGGAACAGGGCAGACACGGGGCATGAGTGGGGGACCCCGGGACCCACCCCTTGCTCATGCCCGTGTCTCCCTTCTTTCCCCCCACCCCCCGCTCATGCACCGTGTCTCCCTTCTTCCTCTCACCCCCCGCTCATGCCCCGTGTCTCCCTTCCCCCCACCCCCTGCTCATGCCCCGTGTCTCCCTTCTTTCCACCCGCCACCCCCCGCTCATGCCCCGTGTCTTCATTCTCCCCCCACCCCCCGCTCATGCCCCATGTCTACCTTCTTCCCCCCCACCCCCCGCTCATGCCCCGTGTCTCCATTCTTCCCCCCCACCCCCCCCGCTCATGCCCCGTGACTCCCTTCTTCCCCCCACACCCCCACTCATGCTCCGTGTCTCCCCTGTTCCTCCAGCCCCCGCTTACAGCATCGGTACACGGTGGCCAGCGGAGGGCCGAGGAGCGGGATCTGCATCCTGCACCCGAACTCATGACCGTGTTTTTGTCTGTCTCCTCTGTCCCCCCCACCCCTGCTCATGCCCCGTGTGTCTCTCCCCTTCCCCACCCCCCTCTCCTGCCCCGTGTCTCTCTCCCCTTCCCCCCACCCCCCGCTCATGCCCCGTGTGTCTCTACCCTTCCTCCCACCCCCCACTCATGCCCTGTGTGTCTCTCCCCTCCCCCCACCCCCTGCTCATGCCCCGTGTCTCTCTCCCCTCGCCCCACCCCCCCGCTCATGCCCCGTGTGTCTCCCCCCCACCCCCGCTCATGCCCTGTGTGTCTCTCCCCCTCACCCCCACCCCCCGCTCATGCCCCGTGTGTCTCTCCCCAACCCCCCACCCCCAATCATGCCCTGTGTCTCCTCTGTTCCCCCCACCCCCGCTCATGCCCTGTGTCTCCCTCCTTTCCCCCACCCCCCGCTCATGCCCCGTGTGTCTCTCCCCAACCCCCCACCCCCAATCATGCCCTGTGTCTCCTCTGTTCCCCCCACCCCCGTTCATGCCCCGTGTCTCCCATCTTTCCTCCCACCCCCGCGCTCATGCCCCGTGTCTCCCTTCTTCCCCCCACCCCCCGCTCATGCCCTGTGTCTCCCTTCTTCCCCCCACCCCCCGCTCATGCCCTGTGTCTTACTTCTTTCCCCCCCACCCCCCGCTCATGCCCCGTGTCTCCCTTGTTCCCCCCATCCCCCACTCACACCGCATGTTTTCCTTCTCCCTCCACCCCCCGCTCATGCCCCGTGTCTCCCTTCTTTCCCCACACCCCCGCTCATGCCCCATGTCTCCCTTATTCCCCCCCACCCCCGCTCATGCCCCATGTCTTCCTTCTTCCCCCCACCCCCAGCTCATGCCCGTGTCTCCCTTTCCCCCCACCCCCCGTTCATGCCCCGTGTCTCCCTTCTTCCCCCCCACCCCCGCTCATGCCCCGTGTCTTCCTTCTTTCCCCTCCACCCCCTGCTCATGCCCCGTGTCTCCCTTCTTCCCACCCCACCCCACATTCATGCCCCGTGTCTCCCTTCTTCCCCCCACCCCACTCATGCCCCGTGTCTCCCTTCTTCCCCCCCACACCCCGCTCATGCCCCGTGTCTCCATTCTTCCCCCCACCCCTTGCTCATGCACCGTGTCTCCCTTCTCCCCCCCACCCCTGCTCATGCCCTGTGTCTCCCTTCTTTCCACCACCCACCCCCTGCTCATGGCGGGTGTCTTCCTTCTGCCTCCCCACCCCCCTGCTCATGCCCCGTGTCTGTCCTGTTGGAACAGGGCAGACACGGGGCATCAGTGGGGGACCCAGGGACCCACCCCTTGCTCATGCCCGTGTCTCCCTTCTTTCCCCCCACCCCCCGCTCATGCACCGTGTCTCCCTTCTTCCTCTCACCCCCCGCTCATGCCCCGTGTCTCCCTTCCCCCCACCCCCTGCTCATGCCCCGTGTCTCCCTTCTTTCCACCCGCCACCCCCCGCTCATGCCCCGTGTCTTCATTCTCCCCCCCACCCCCCGCTCATGCCCCGTGTCTATCTTCTTCCCCCCCACCCCCCGCTCAAGCCCCGTGTCTCCATTCTTCCCCCCCACCCCCCCGCTCATGCCCCGTGACTCCCTTCTTCCTCCCCCACCCCCTGCTCATGCCCCGTGTCTGCCCTGTTGCCCCCAAACCCTCCGCTCATGCCCCGTGTCTCCCTCCTGTACTCCCCATCCCCCGCTCATGCCCCATGTCTCCCTCCTGTACCCCCCACCCCACGCTCATGCCCTGTGTCTTCCTTTTTCCCCACTCATGCCCCGTGTCTCCCTTCTCCCCCCCATCCCCCGCTCATGCCTTGTGTCAGCACTGTTGGAACAGGGCAGACACGGGCAAGAGCGGGGGCCCCACCTTGCCCTACCCCCGCTCATGCCCCGTGTCTCTCCTGTTCACCCCCACCCCCGCTCATGCCTCATGTCTGTCTCCCTCCTTTTCCCCCCGCTCATGGCCCGTGTCTCCCCTGTTCACCCCCACCCCCCGCTCATGCCGCGTGTCTCCCTTCTCCCCCCACCCCCGCTCATGCCCCGTGTCTCCCTTCTTTCCCGCTCATGCCCTCTGTCTTCCTTCTTTACACCCCCCACAGCTGCTCATGCCCTGTGTCTCCCTTCTTTCCCCCACCCCCTGCTCATGCCCCGTGTCTCCCTTCTTTCCACCCCCGCTCATGCCCCGTGTCTCCCTTCTTTCCCCCCACCCCCTGCTCATGCACCGTGTCTCCCTTCTTCCCCCCAACCCCCGCTGATGCCCCGTGTCTCCATTCTCCCCCCACCCACCGCTCATGCCCCGTGTCTCCCTTCTTCCCCCCACCCCCTGTTCATGCCCCGTGTCTACCTTCTTCCCCCCCACCCCCGCTTATGCCCCGTGTCTCCCTTCTTTCCCCCCACCCATCGCTCATGCCCCGTGTCTCCCTTCTTCCCCCTACCCCTTGCTCATGCAGCGTGTCTCCCTTCTCCCCCCCACCCCTTGCTCATTCCCCATGTCTCCCATATTTCCCCCCACCCCCCGCTCATGCCCCGTGTCTCCCTCCTATACCCCTCGATCCCCCGCTCATGCCCCGTGTCTCCCTCCTGTACCCCCACCCCGCTCTTGCCCAGTGTCTCCCTCCTGTACCCCCCACCCCCCGCTCATGCCCCGTGTCTCCCTCCTGTACCCCCCACCCCCCGCTCATGCACCGTGTCTCCCTTTTCCCCCCACACCCCGCTCATGCCCCGTGTCTCCCTCCTGTACCCCCCACACCTCGCTCATGCACCGTGTCTCCCTTTCCCCCCCACCCCCCGCTCATGCACCGTGTCTCACTTCTCCCCCCCACTCATGCCCTGTGTCTCCCTTCTCCCCCCCAACGCCGCTCATGCCCCGTGTCTCCCTTCTTTCCACCCCCACCCCCCGCTCATGCCCCGTGTCTTCCTTTCCCCGCTCACCCCCCACTCATGCCCCGTGTCTGTCCTGTTGGAACAGGGCAGACACGGGGCATGAGCAGGGGTGGGGGCCAGACCCCCCGCTCATGCCCCGTGTCCCCCTTCTTTCCCCCCACCACCGGCTCATCCACCGTGTCTCCCATCTTCCCCCCACCCCCGCTCATGCCCTGTGTCTCCCTTCTCCCCCCCACCCCCGCTCATGCCCCGTGTCTCCCTTCTTTCCACCCGCCACCCCCCGCTCATGCCCCGTGTCTTCCTTCTCCCCCCCACCCTCCGCTCATGCCCCGTGTCTCCCTTCTTCCCCCCCACCCCCCGCTCATGCCCCATGTCTCCCTTCTCCCCCCAACCCCCGCTCATGCCCCGTGTCTCCCTTCTTCCTCCCCCACCCCCTGCTCATGCCCTGTGTCTGCCCTGTTCCCCCCACCCCCCGCTCATGCCCCGTGTCTCCCTCCTGTACCCCCCACCCCCCGCTCATGCCCTGTGTCTTCCTTGCCCCCCCACTCCCCGCTCATGCCCTGTGTCTCCCTTCTCCCCCCAACCCCCCGCTCATGCCCCGTGTCTCCCTTCTTTCCCCCACCCCCGCTCATGCACCGTGTCTACCTTCTTCCCCCCACCCCCGCTCATGTCCCGTGTCTCCGTTCTCCCCCCCACCCCCCGCTCATGCACCATGTCTCCCTTCTCCCCCCACCCCTATTCATGCCCCATGTCTCCCTTCTTTCCACCCGCCACCCCCTGCCCCGTGTCTTCCTTCTCCCCCCCACCCTCCGCTCATACCCCGTGTCTCCCTTCTTCCCCCCTACCCCCCGCTCATGCCCTGTGTCTCCCTCCTTCCCCCCACCCCCGCTCATGCCCCGTGTCTCCCTTCTTCCTCCCCCACACCCCGCTCATGCCCCGTGTCTGTCCTATTCCCCCCACCCCCCGCTCATGCCCCGTGTCTCCCTCCTGTACCCCCCACCCCCAGCTCATGCCCAGTGTCTCCCTCCTGTACCACTCACCCCCCGCTCATGCCCCGTGTCTTCCTTTCCCCCCCACTCTCCGCTCATGCCCCGTGTCTCCCTTCTCCCCCCCAACCCCCTGCTCATGCCCCGTGTCTCCCTTCTTTCCCCCCACCCCCCGCTCATGCACCGTGTCTACCTTCTTCCCCCCCACCCCTGCTCATGCCCCGTGTCCCCCTTCTTTCCCCCACCCATCGCTCATGCCCCGTGTCTCCCTTCTTCCCCCTACCCCTTGCTCATGCCCCGTGTCTCCCTTCTCCTCCCACCCCCCTGTTCATGCCCCGTGTCTCCCTTCTCCCCCCCACCCCCTGCTCATTCCCCATGTCTCCCATATTTCCCCCCACCCCCGCTCATGGCCCGTGTCTCCCTCCTATACCCCTCCACCCCCTGCTCATGCCCCGTGTCTCCCTCCTGTACCTCCCACCCCGCTCTTGCCCCGTGTCTCCCTCCTGTACCCCCCACCCCCCGCACATGCCCCGTGTCTCCCTTTTCCCCCCACCCCCCGCTCATGCCTCTTGTCTTCCTTCTTTCCTCCCCTACCCCCCACTCGTGCACCGTGTCTCCCTTCTCTCCCCCACCCCCGACTCATGCCCTGTGTCTCCCTTCTTCCCCCCAAACCCGCTCATGCCCCGTGTCGTCCTTCTTTCCACCCCGACCCCCCGCGCATGCCCCGTGTCTTCCTTTCCCCCCTCACCCCCCACTCATGCCCCGTGTCTGTCCTGTTGGAACAGGGCAGGCACGGGGCATGAGCAGGGGTGGGGGCCTGACCCCCCGCTCATCCCCCGTGTCTCCCTTCTTTCCCCCCACCACCCGCTCATGCACCGTGTCTCCCTTCTTCCCCCCCACCCCCCGCTCATGCCCGTGTCTCCCTTCTCCACCCCACCCCCACTCATGCCCCGTGTCTCCCTTCTTTCCACCCGCCACCCCCCGCTCATGCCCCCGCTCATGCCCCATGTCTTCCTTCGCCCCCCACCCTCCGCTCATGCCCCATGTCTCCCTTCTTCCCCCCCAGCCCCTGCCCCGTGTCTCCCTTCTCCCCCCCACCCCCCGCTCATGCCCCGTGTCTCCCTTCTTCCTCCCCCACCCCCCGCTCATGCCCCGTGTCTGCCCTGTTCCCCCCACCCCCCCGCTCATGCCCCATGTCTCCCTCCTGTACCCCCCACCCCCAGCTCATGCCCAGTGTCTCCCTCCTGTACCCCCACCCCCCGCTCATGCCCGTGTCTTCCTTCCCCCCCACTCCCCGCTCATGCCCCGTGTCTCCCTTCTCCCCCCCAACCCCCCACTCATGCCCCGTGTCAGCACTGTTGGAACAGGGCAGACACGGGGCATGAGCGGGGGTGGGGGTCCCGCCTTGCCCTACCCCCGCTCATGCCCCGTGTCTCTCCTGTTCACCCCCACCCCCGCTCATGCTCTGTGTCTGTCTCCCTCCTTTTCCCCCGCTCATGGCCCGTGTCTCTCCTGTTCACCCCCACCCCCCGCTCATGCCCCGTGCCTCCCTTCTCCCCCCCACCCCCGCTCATGCCCCGTGTCTCCCTTCTTCCTTCTTTCCCGCTCAGGCCCCGTGTCTCCCTTCTTTCCACCCCCACCCCTTGCTCATGCCCCGTTTCTCCCTTCTTTCCCCCCACCCCCTGCTCATGCCCCGTGTCTCCCAGGGTCTCCCTCCTGTACCCCTCACCCCCCGCTCTTGCCCCGTGTCTTCCTTTCCCCCCACTCTCCGCTCATGCCCCGTGTCTCCCTTCTCCCCCAACCCCCTGCTCATGCCCCGTGTCTCCCTTCTTTCCCCCCACCCCCCGCTCATGCACCGTGTCTACCTTCTTCCCCCCACCCCTGCTCATGACCCGTGTCTTGCTTTTCCCCACCCCCCGCTCATGCCTCGTGTTACCCCCCCACTCATGCCCCATGTCTCTCTCCTGGTCTTTCCGACCCCCCGCCAATGCCCTGTTGTGTTCTCTTTATAAATCCTGCCTTCCCTTTCGATGGTGTCCATCTTGGAACAGGACAGACACGGGGCATGAGCGGGTGTGGGGGCCCCACCTTGCCCTACCCCCGCTCATGCCACGTGTCTCTCCTGTTCACCCCCACCCCCGCTCATGCTCCGTGTCTGTCTCCCTCCTTTTCCACCCGCTCATGGCCCGTGTCTCTCCTGTTCACCCCCACCCCCCGCTCATGCCCCGTGTCTCCCTTCTTCCTTCTTTCCCGCTCATGCCCCGTGTCTCCCTTCTTTCCACCCCCCACCCCTTGCTCATGCCCCGTGTCTCCCTTCTTTCCCCCCACCCCCTGCTCATGCCCCGTGTCTCCCTTCTTTCTACCCCCCGCTCATGCCCCGGGTCTCCCTTCTTTCCTCCCACCCCCCGCTCATGCACCGTGTCTCCCTTCTTCCCCCCCACCCCCCGCTGATGCCCCGTGTCTCCCTTCTTCCCCCCCACCCCCGCTCATGCCCCGTGTCTCCCTTCTTTCCCCCCCACCCCCCGCTCATGCCCCGTGTCTCCCTTCATTCCGCTCATGACCCGCGTCTTGTTTTTCCCCACCCGCCGCTCATGCGATGTGTTACCCCCCCACTCATGCCCCATGTCTCTCTCCTGGTCTTCCCGACCCCCCGCCAATGCCCTGTTGTGTTCTCTTTATACATCCCGCCTTCCCTTTCGATGGTGTCCATCTTGGAACAGGGCAGACACGGGGCATGAGCGGGGGTGGGGGCCCCACCTTGCCCTACCCCCGCTCATGCCACGTGTCTCTCCTGTTCACCCCCACCCCCGCTCATGCTCCGTGTCTGTCTCCCTCCTTTTCCACCCGCTCATGGCCCGTGTCTCTCCTGTTCACCCCCACCCCCCGCTCATGCCCCGTGCCTCCCTTCTCCCCCCCGCCCCCCGCACATGCCCCGTGTCTCCCTTCTTCCTTCTTTCCCGCTCATGCCCCGTGTCTCCCTTCTTTCCACCCCCCACCCCTTGCTCATGCCCCGTGTCTCCCTTCTTTCCCCCCACCCCCTGCTCATGCCCCGTGTCTCCCTTCTTTCTACCCCCCGCTCATGCCCCTGGTCTCCCTTCTTTCCTCCCACCCCCCGCTCATGCACCGTGTCTCCCTTCTTCCCCCCACCCCCCGCTGATGCCCCGTGTCTCCCTTCTTCCCCCCACCCCCGCTCATGCCCGTGTCTCCCTTCTTTCCCCCCCACCCCCGCTCATGCCCCGTGTCTCCATTCCCCCCAACCCCCCGCTCATGACCCGTGTCTTGCTTTTCCCCACCCCCCGCTCATGCCTCGTGTTACCCCCCCACTCATGCCCCATGTCCCTCTCCTGGTCTTCCCGACCCCCTGCCAATGCCCTGTTGTGTTCTCTTTATACATCCCGCCTTCCCTTTCGATGGTGATCATCTTGGCAAAAGATTTTCCTTCCTACACCGGGACGCCTGCCTGCGGCGTCCCGGTTTGGGAAGAAAAATCTTTTTTTTACCACCCCGGATTCCCACTTTGAGAACCTAGGATGCTAGTGGTCTTCCTCCATTGAAAACGACGTTATGGTTACGTTGCACTAATAAAAAACTATGAAATCCAGTAAAAAAAAATGTGTTAAAGTGACTTTATGGTCATACAAACCTATGAAATTCAGTAAAAAAGTTTGTTAAAGGGACATTATGGTTAAGTTGCGCTACTAAAAACCTATGAAATTCAGTAAAAAAACGTTGTTAAAGGGACGTTATGGTTAAGTTTTGCTACTAAAAACCTCCCCTATGAAATTCAGTAAATAAACTTTGTTAAAGGGACGTTATGGTTAAGTTGCGCTACTAAAAACCTATGAAATTCAGTAAAAAAACTTTGTTAAAGGGACGTTATGGTTCCAAGTAAAACCGAAAAACCCTTGAAATTCACCAGTTATGGTAAGCTAAGCAACCATGCCTCGCGCCACCACTGTGCACTGCTAAGACTAACACCCCCGACATCAAAGATGACATCACAAATGTCATTGATGACATCACTGATGACATCACATGTCTGGCTCACTCTTTTTTCTTTTGCTGACATATCTAGGCCACATGGTTTTCTTCAGAAACTAAAAATTGTATTTTATTTGTAGATGTATCCTACAAGTAGGTTCTTATAGTAATTCCCTTACAGTCCAATCACATAATATGAAACATATACATAGGGGAATACACAAGCTTTAAAGACAGCAATCCTTTTTGTGCATAAAGATAATCAATAGACTTATCAGCACTTTCTGATAGTTATGTTGTTTTTTTATGGCTGTACTTTCACTGTTTATGGTTATAATTGTATACATTGTACTCACACTACTTTCCATAGGGTTCAATCACATCAAGTGATACATATACAAAGGGTAAATACCAGCTTTGAAACAGAGCAATCATTTATTTGCATGAAAATAATCAGTTAGGTTATGAATTGTTTGTGCTACTACTTTTTGCTAACTTCACTTTCCCTGTATATACCCATATTGGCATGTGTTCTTGTCTCTTTGTGTTTTGTCTATAGTAATGCAATTATGTAATACATGGGTTTTATTAGCTACTTATTACATATTTCACAGTACACAGAAATCTATTAAGAAAACGATTATCATTTCATTATTCAACATACTAACATTACGAATATTATATCTTCATCTTGTACGCTGCACACAATGCTATGTTTCTGCATTAGTAGCTTAGTATACTAGATAGAACCCCATAATAGAATGCTATTTATATCAATGCATCGTTCAATGCACTAAATAGGGTATGATATTTATTGCAATGATCCTTGACACTTTTTTCGCAACATAATAATAAGAATCCCTTGTAAACATATTTCATGAAAAGTACATACACATGTGATGTCATCAGTGATTTCATCAATGACATTTGTGATGTGATCTTTGATGTCGTGGGTGTTAGTCTTAGCAGTGCACGGTGGTGGCTCGAGTTATGGTTGCTTAGCTTACCATAACTGGCGAATTTCAAGGGTTTTTCGGTTTTACTTGGAACCATAACGTCCCTTTAACAAAGTTTTTTTACTGAATTTCACAGGTTTTTAGTAGCTCAACTTAACCATAACGTCCCTTTAACAAAGTTTTTTTACTGAATATATATATATATCTATATTAGATGGCCACGGTAGTGGCCATGGAGTTATGGTTAAGTTGCTGTTTCCATAGGAAGATCACTTTTTGGGCGGCTTATAACTTCGCTCCCCCTGGACAAATCTTCACCAAACTATGCAGAAAAAGTATATGGCCCACTCCGAATTCTTTTGCAAAGTTTGGTGAGGTTTGGTCCAGGTGGAGCAAAGTTATAGGGGGGTCCCAAAACTTCTTTTTTTCCCATAGACATAATGGGAAAAAACTTTGCTCACACCTACAGCCCAAACTGCTGGACGGATTTACACCAAATTTGCAGCGGGAGCGGTGGCTTGTTCCCGAAAGCGTGCTTTTTTTATTTGGTATAAATCCGTCCAGTAGTTTTTTTTTAAAATGACAAAAATATAAGTGAAAAAAATTAGTGATATCTATGTCCGCTTCGCGGACACACTTCCCTGTTCGCTCCGCGGACAGGACAGGAATTGGGCAAGCGGTTTGTGTGATGTCCGCAGACATGTGACGTGCTCTCCCATTGACTGCAGTGAAGCATGCAGTGCGTCGTATTGTCCGAGACGCCCGCCATCTTAGTTTATCGTTCGCATATTGGCATCTGTGGCAAGCGCTGCGGTGACTTCGCAAGTGACTAAATGTCATCTGATTATCACAACAGAACAAGCAAAAGTGAAATTGTTTTTCCGATGCGATAAGATCAGAGGACAGCGGGGCCTCCAATGGGGCTGTGTGAGGCTCATGTGGATTACACTTCCTGAACGTCCCAGGATGCTGCAGACTTGCAGGAGATACGCCATCGCCATACGGTGGCCTGCGGGGGGCTAAGGAGCGGATATCCCGTTACCCCCACCCCCGCGCATTACCTGTGTCTCCTTCCTGTACCCCCACCCCCCGCTCATGCCCCGTGTCTCCCTCCTGTTCCCCCCCACCCCCCGCTCATGCCCCGTGTCTCTCTCCCGTTCCCCCCACCCCCCGCTCATGCCCCGTGTCTCGTTCCCATTCCCCCCCACCCCCACTCATGCCCTGTGTCTCCCCTGTTCTCCCCTGTTCCCCCCACCCCCTGCTCATGCCCCGTGTCTCCCTCCTGTTCCCCCCTCTGATGCCCTGTGTCTCCCACCTTTCCCCCCCACTCCCGCTCATAGCCCTTGTCTCCCCTGTTCCCCCAACCCCCACTCATGCCCTGTGTCTCCCTCCTGTTCCCCCACCCCACTCATGCCCCGTGTCTCCCCTGTTCCCCCCCACCCCCGCTCATGCCCTGTGTCTCCCTCCCGTTCCCCCCACCCCCTGTTCATGCCCCGTGTCTCCCCTGTCCCCCATCCCCCGCTCATGCCCGTGTCTTCCCTGTTCCCCCCCACCCCCGCTCATGCCCCGTGTCTCCATCCTTTTCCCCCCCATCCCCCGCTCATGCCCCGTGTCTCCCTCCTGTTCCCCCCCACCCCGCACTCATGCCCGTGTCTCCCTCCTGTTCCCCCCACCCCCGCTCATGCCCCGTGTCTACCTGCCGTTCTCCCACCCGCACTCATGCCCCGTGTCTCCCTCCTTTTCCCCCACCCCCACTCATGCCCGTGTCTCCCCTGTTCCCCCCACCCCCACTCATGCCCCGTGTCTCCCTTCTTTCCACCCGCCACCCCCCGCTCATGCCCCCCGCTCATGCCCCATGTCTTCCTTCGCCCCCCACCCTCCGCTCATGCCCCATGTCTCCCTTCTTCCCCCCCAGCCCCTGCCCCGTGTCTCCCTTCTCCCCCCCACCCCCCGCTCATGCCCCGTGTCTCCCTTCTTCCTCCCCCACCCCCCGCTCATGCCCCGTGTCTGCCCTGTTCCCCCCACCCCCCCGCTCATGCCCCATGTCTCCCTCCTGTACCCCCCACCCCCAGCTCATGCCCAGTGTCTCCCTCCTGTACCCCCACCCCCCGCTCATGCCCGTGTCTTCCTTCCCCCCCACTCCCCGCTCATGCCCCGTGTCTCCCTTCTCCCCCCCAACCCCCCACTCATGCCCCGTGTCAGCACTGTTGGAACAGGGCAGACACGGGGCATGAGCGGGGGTGGGGGTCCCGCCTTGCCCTACCCCCGCTCATGCCCCGTGTCTCTCCTGTTCACCCCCACCCCCGCTCATGCTCTGTGTCTGTCTCCCTCCTTTTCCCCCGCTCATGGCCCGTGTCTCTCCTGTTCACCCCCACCCCCCGCTCATGCCCCGTGCCTCCCTTCTCCCCCCCACCCCCGCTCATGCCCCGTGTCTCCCTTCTTCCTTCTTTCCCGCTCAGGCCCCGTGTCTCCCTTCTTTCCACCCCCACCCCTTGCTCATGCCCCGTTTCTCCCTTCTTTCCCCCCACCCCCTGCTCATGCCCCGTGTCTCCCAGGGTCTCCCTCCTGTACCCCTCACCCCCCGCTCATGCCCCGTGTCTTCCTTTCCCCCCACTCTCCGCTCATGCCCCGTGTCTCCCTTCTCCCCCAACCCCCTGCTCATGCCCCGTGTCTCCCTTCTTTCCCCCCACCCCCCGCTCATGCACCGTGTCTACCTTCTTCCCCCCACCCCTGCTCATGACCCGTGTCTTGCTTTTCCCCACCCCCCGCTCATGCCTCGTGTTACCCCCCCACTCATGCCCCATGTCTCTCTCCTGGTCTTTCCGACCCCCCGCCAATGCCCTGTTGTGTTCTCTTTATAAATCCTGCCTTCCCTTTCGATGGTGTCCATCTTGGAACAGGACAGACACGGGGCATGAGCGGGTGTGGGGGCCCCACCTTGCCCTACCCCCGCTCATGCCACGTGTCTCTCCTGTTCACCCCCACCCCCGCTCATGCTCCGTGTCTGTCTCCCTCCTTTTCCACCCGCTCATGGCCCGTGTCTCTCCTGTTCACCCCCACCCCCCGCTCATGCCCCGTGTCTCCCTTCTTCCTTCTTTCCCGCTCATGCCCCGTGTCTCCCTTCTTTCCACCCCCCACCCCTTGCTCATGCCCCGTGTCTCCCTTCTTTCCCCCCACCCCCTGCTCATGCCCCGTGTCTCCCTTCTTTCTACCCCCCGCTCATGCCCCGGGTCTCCCTTCTTTCCTCCCACCCCCCGCTCATGCACCGTGTCTCCCTTCTTCCCCCCCACCCCCCGCTGATGCCCCGTGTCTCCCTTCTTCCCCCCCACCCCCGCTCATGCCCCGTGTCTCCCTTCTTTCCCCCCCACCCCCCGCTCATGCCCCGTGTCTCCCTTCATTCCGCTCATGACCCGCGTCTTGTTTTTCCCCACCCGCCGCTCATGCGATGTGTTACCCCCCCACTCATGCCCCATGTCTCTCTCCTGGTCTTCCCGACCCCCCGCCAATGCCCTGTTGTGTTCTCTTTATACATCCCGCCTTCCCTTTCGATGGTGTCCATCTTGGAACAGGGCAGACACGGGGCATGAGCGGGGGTGGGGGCCCCACCTTGCCCTACCCCCGCTCATGCCACGTGTCTCTCCTGTTCACCCCCACCCCCGCTCATGCTCCGTGTCTGTCTCCCTCCTTTTCCACCCGCTCATGGCCCGTGTCTCTCCTGTTCACCCCCACCCCCCGCTCATGCCCCGTGCCTCCCTTCTCCCCCCCGCCCCCCGCACATGCCCCGTGTCTCCCTTCTTCCTTCTTTCCCGCTCATGCCCCGTGTCTCCCTTCTTTCCACCCCCCACCCCTTGCTCATGCCCCGTGTCTCCCTTCTTTCCCCCCACCCCCTGCTCATGCCCCGTGTCTCCCTTCTTTCTACCCCCCGCTCATGCCCCGGGTCTCCCTTCTTTCCTCCCACCCCCCGCTCATGCACCGTGTCTCCCTTCTTCCCCCCACCCCCCGCTGATGCCCCGTGTCTCCCTTCTTCCCCCCACCCCCGCTCATGCCCGTGTCTCCCTTCTTTCCCCCCCACCCCCGCTCATGCCCCGTGTCTCCATTCCCCCCAACCCCCCGCTCATGACCCGTGTCTTGCTTTTCCCCACCCCCCGCTCATGCCTCGTGTTACCCCCCCACTCATGCCCCATGTCTCTCTCCTGGTCTTCCCGACCCCCTGCCAATGCCCTGTTGTGTTCTCTTTATACATCCCGCCTTCCCTTTCGATGGTGATCATCTTGGCAAAAGATTTTCCTTCCTACACCGGGACGCCTGCCTGCGGCGTCCCGGTTTGGGAAGAAAAATCTTTTTTTTACCACCCCGGATTCCCACTTTGAGAACCTAGGATGCTAGTGGTCTTCCTCCATTGAAAACGACGTTATGGTTACGTTGCACTAATAAAAAACTATGAAATCCAGTAAAAAAAAATGTGTTAAAGTGACTTTATGGTCATACAAACCTATGAAATTCAGTAAAAAAGTTTGTTAAAGGGACATTATGGTTAAGTTGCGCTACTAAAAACCTATGAAATTCAGTAAAAAAACGTTGTTAAAGGGACGTTATGGTTAAGTTTTGCTACTAAAAACCTCCCCTATGAAATTCAGTAAATAAACTTTGTTAAAGGGACGTTATGGTTAAGTTGCGCTACTAAAAACCTATGAAATTCAGTAAAAAAACTTTGTTAAAGGGACGTTATGGTTCCAAGTAAAACCGAAAAACCCTTGAAATTCACCAGTTATGGTAAGCTAAGCAACCATGCCTCGCGCCACCACCGTGCACTGCTAAGACTAACACCCCCGACATCAAAGATGACATCACAAATGTCATTGATGACATCACTGATGACATCACATGTCTGGCTCACTCTTTTTTCTTTTGCTGACATATCTAGGCCACATGGTTTTCTTCAGAAACTAAAAATTGTATTTTATTTGTAGATGTATCCTACAAGTAGGTTCTTATAGTAATTCCTTTACAGTCCAATCACATAATATGAAACATATACATAGGGGAATACACAAGCTTTAAAGACAGCAATCCTTTTTGTGCATAAAGATAATCAATAGACTTATCAGCACTTTCTGATAGTTATGTTGTTTTTTTATGGCTGTACTTTCACTGTTTATGGTTATAATTGTATACATTGTACTCACACTACTTTCCATAGGGTTCAATCACATCAAGTGATACATATACAAAGGGTAAATACCAGCTTTGAAACAGAGCAATCATTTATTTGCATGAAAATAATCAGTTAGGTTATGAATTGTTTGTGCTACTACTTTTTGCTAACTTCACTTTCCCTGTATATACCCATATTGGCATGTGTTCTTGTCTCTTTGTGTTTTGTCTATAGTAATGCAATTATGTAATACATGGGTTTTATTAGCTACTTATTACATATTTCACAGTACACAGAAATCTATTAAGAAAACGATTATCATTTCATTATTCAACATACTAACATTACGAATATTATATCTTCATCTTGTACGCTGCACACAATGCTATGTTTCTGCATTAGTAGCTTAGTATACTAGATAGAACCCCATAATAGAATGCTATTTATATCAATGCATCGTTCAATGCACTAAATAGGGTATGATATTTATTGCAATGATCCTTGACACTTTTTTCGCAACATAATAATAAGAATCCCTTGTAAACATATTTCATGAAAAGTACATACACATGTGATGTCATCAGTGATTTCATCAATGACATTTGTGATGTGATCTTTGATGTCGTGGGTGTTAGTCTTAGCAGTGCACGGTGGTGGCTCGAGTTATGGTTGCTTAGCTTACCATAACTGGCGAATTTCAAGGGTTTTTCGGTTTTACTTGGAACCATAACGTCCCTTTAACAAAGTTTTTTTACTGAATTTCACAGGTTTTTAGTAGCTCAACTTAACCATAACGTCCCTTTAACAAAGTTTTTTTACTGAATATATATATATATCTATATTAGATGGCCACGGTAGTGGCCATGGAGTTATGGTTAAGTTGCTGTTTCCATAGGAAGATCACTTTTTGGGCGGCTTATAACTTCGCTCCCCCTGGACAAATCTTCACCAAACTATGCAGAAAAAGTATATGGCCCACTCCGAATTCTTTTGCAAAGTTTGGTGAGGTTTGGTCCAGGTGGAGCAAAGTTATAGGGGGGTCCCAAAACTTCTTTTTTTCCCATAGACATAATGGGAAAAAACTTTGCTCACACCTACAGCCCAAACTGCTGGACGGATTTACACCAAATTTGCAGCGGGAGCGGTGGCTTGTTCCCGAAAGCGTGCTTTTTTTATTTGGTATAAATCCGTCCAGTAGTTTTTTTTTAAAATGACAAAAATATAAGTGAAAAAAATTAGTGATATCTATGTCCGCTTCGCGGACACACTTCCCTGTTCGCTCCGCGGACAGGACAGGAATTGGGCAAGCGGTTTGTGTGATGTCCGCAGACATGTGACGTGCTCTCCCATTGACTGCAGTGAAGCATGCAGTGCGTCGTATTGTCCGAGACGCCCGCCATCTTAGTTTATCGTTCGCATATTGGCATCTGTGGCAAGCGCTGCGGTGACTTCGCAAGTGACTAAATGTCATCTGATTATCACAACAGAACAAGCAAAAGTGAAATTGTTTTTCCGATGCGATAAGATCAGAGGACAGCGGGGCCTCCAATGGGGCTGTGTGAGGCTCATGTGGATTACACTTCCTGAACGTCCCAGGATGCTGCAGACTTGCAGGAGATACGCCATCGCCATACGGTGGCCTGCGGGGGGCTAAGGAGCGGATATCCCGTTACCCCCACCCCCGCGCATTACCTGTGTCTCCTTCCTGTACCCCCACCCCCCGCTCATGCCCCGTGTCTCCCTCCTGTTCCCCCCCACCCCCCGCTCATGCCCCGTGTCTCTCTCCCGTTCCCCCCACCCCCCGCTCATGCCCCGTGTCTCGTTCCCATTCCCCCCCACCCCCACTCATGCCCTGTGTCTCCCCTGTTCTCCCCTGTTCCCCCCACCCCCTGCTCATGCCCCGTGTCTCCCTCCTGTTCCCCCCTCTGATGCCCTGTGTCTCCCACCTTTCCCCCCCACTCCCGCTCATAGCCCTTGTCTCCCCTGTTCCCCCAACCCCCACTCATGCCCTGTGTCTCCCTCCTGTTCCCCCACCCCACTCATGCCCCGTGTCTCCCCTGTTCCCCCCCACCCCCGCTCATGCCCTGTGTCTCCCTCCCGTTCCCCCCACCCCCTGTTCATGCCCCGTGTCTCCCCTGTCCCCCATCCCCCGCTCATGCCCGTGTCTTCCCTGTTCCCCCCCACCCCCGCTCATGCCCCGTGTCTCCATCCTTTTCCCCCCCATCCCCCGCTCATGCCCCGTGTCTCCCTCCTGTTCCCCCCCACCCCGCACTCATGCCCGTGTCTCCCTCCTGTTCCCCCCACCCCCGCTCATGCCCCGTGTCTACCTGCCGTTCTCCCACCCGCACTCATGCCCCGTGTCTCCCTCCTTTTCCCCCACCCCCACTCATGCCCGTGTCTCCCCTGTTCCCCCCACCCTCTGCTCATGCCCCGTGTCGCCCCTGTTCCCCCCACCCCCCGCTCATGCCCCGTGTCTCCCTCCTTTTCCCCCCACCCCCGCTCATACCCCATGTCTCCCCTGTTCCCCCCACCCCCCGCTCATGCCCCGTGTCTCCCTCCTTTTCCCCCCCCCCCCGCTCATACCCCATGTCTCCCCTGTTCCCCCACCCCGCTCATGACCCGTGTCTCCCTCCCGTTCCCCCCACCCCCCACTCATGCCCCGTGTCTCCCCTATTCCCCCCACCCCCTGCTCATGCCCCGTGTCTCCCTCCCGTGCCCTCCACCCCCTCTCATGCCCCGTGTCTCCCCTGTTCCCCCCACCCCCGCTCATGCCCTGTGTCTCCCTCCTTTTCCCCCCACCCCCCGCTCATGCCCCATGTCTCTCCTGTTCCCCCCACCCCCCGCTCATGCCCCGTGTCTCCCTCCTGTTCCCCCCACACCCTGCTCATTCCCTGTGTCTACCTCCCATTCCCCCCATCCCCGCTCATGCCCCGTGTCTCCCTCCTGTTCCCCCCCAGCCCCCGCTCATGCCCCGTGTCTCCCCTGTTCCCCCCCACCCCCTGCTCAGGCCCCATGTCTCCCTTGTTCCACCCCCCGCTCATGCCCCGTGTCTCCCTCCTTTCCCCCCCACCCCCTGCTCATGCCCCGTGTCTCCCTCCTTTTCCCCCCACTCCCTGCTCATGCCCCATGTCTCTCCTGTTCCCCCCACCCCCCGCTCATGCCCTGTGTCTCCCTCCATTTCTCCCCACCCCCCGCTCATGCCCCGTGTCTCCCCTGTTTCCCCCCACCCCCTGCTCATGCCCTGTGTCTCCCCTGTTCCCCCCACCCCCCGCTCATGCCCTGTGTCTCCCCTGTTCCCCCACCCCGCTCATGCCCCATGTCTCCTTCCTTTTTTCCCCACCCCCTGCTCATGCCCCGTGTCTCCCCTGTTCCCCTCCACCCCCGCTTATGCCCCGTGTCTCCCTCCTGTTCTCCCCCACCACCCGCTCATGTCCCATGTCTCCCTCCTGTTCTCCCCCACCCCCCGCTCATGCCCCATGTCTCCCCTGTTCCCCCCACCCCCCGCTCATTCCCCGTGTCTCCCCTGTTCCCTCCCACCTCCTGCTCATGCCCATGTCTCCCTCCTTTTCCCCCCCACCCCCCGCTCATGCCCCGTGTCTCCCTCCTGTTCCCCCATCCACCGCTCATGCCCCGTGTCTCCCTCCTATTGCCCCCCAGCCCCCGCTCATGCCCCGTGTCTCCCCTGTTTGCCCCCCACCCCTGCCCCGTGTCTCCCCTGTTCCCCCCACCCCTTGCTCATTCCCTGTGTCTCCCTCCCGTTCCCCCACCCCCCGCTCATGCCCCATGTCTCCCATGTTCCTCCCACCCCCCACTCATGCCCCGTGTCTCCCCTGTTCCCCCCACCCCCCTGCTCATGCCCCGTGTCTCCATCCTTTTCCCCCCACCCCCTGCTCATGCTCCGTGTCTCCCTCATTTCCCCCCACCCCCCGCTCATGCCCCGTGTTTCCTGCCTTTTCCCCCCCACCCCCGCTCATGCCCCGTGTCTCCCCTGTTCCCCTCCACCCCCGCTTATGCCCCGTGTCTCCCTCCTGTTCTCCCCCACCACCCGCTCATGTCCCATGTCTCCCTCCTGTTCTCCCCCACCCCCCGCTCATGCCCCATGTCTCCCCTGTTCCCCCCACCCCCCGCTCATTCCCCGTGTCTCCCCTGTTCCCTCCCACCTCCTGCTCATGCCCATGTCTCCCTCCTTTTCCCCCCCACCCCCCGCTCATGCCCCGTGTCTCCCTCCTGTTCCCCCATCCACCGCTCATGCCCCGTGTCTCCCTCCTATTGCCCCCCAGCCCCCGCTCATGCCCCGTGTCTCCCCTGTTTGCCCCCCACCCCTGCCCCGTGTCTCCCCTGTTCCCCCCACCCCTTGCTCATTCCCTGTGTCTCCCTCCCGTTCCCCCACCCCCCGCTCATGCCCCATGTCTCCCATGTTCCTCCCACCCCCCACTCATGCCCCGTGTCTCCCCTGTTCCCCCCACCCCCCTGCTCATGCCCCGTGTCTCCATCCTTTTCCCCCCACCCCCTGCTCATGCTCCGTGTCTCCCTCATTTCCCCCCACCCCCCGCTCATGCCCCGTGTTTCCTGCCTTTTCCCCCCCACCCCCGCTCATGCCCCGTGTCTCCTCCTGTTCCCCCCACCCCCGAGAATGCCCCGTGTCTTCCCTGTTCCCCCCACACCCCGCTCATGCCCCATGTCTCCCCTTTTCCCCCACCCCTGCTCATGCCCCGTGTCTCCCTCCTGTTCCCCCCACCCCCCGCTCATCCTGTTCCCCCCGCTCATGCCCGTGTCTACCTCCCGTTCCCCCCTTGTGTCCCCCCAACCCCCCCAACCCCCGCTCATGCCCTGTGTCTCTCTCTTGTTCCCCCCACCACCCGCTCATGCCCTGTGTCTCCCTCCTGTTCCCCCCACCCCCTGCTCCTGCCACGTGTCTTCCTCCCATTCCCCACAACCCCCACTCATGCCCCGTGTCTCTCTCCTGTTCCTCCACCACCTGCTCATGCCCTGTGTCTCCCTCCTGTTCCCCCCACCCCCTGCTCATGCCCTGTGTCTCTTTCCTATTCCCCCACCCCCTGCTCATGCCCCGTGTCTTCCTCATGTTCCCCCACCCCCGCTCATGCCCCATGTCTTCCTCCTGTTGTCCCCTCCGCTCAAGCCCTGTGTCTTCCTCTTGTCTTCCCTCCTATGATGCCCCTTGTTGACCTCTTGTTCCCCCCACCCCCCGCTGATGCCCTGTTGTGTTCTCTTTATACACCCTGCCTTCCCTTTGCATGGTGGACATCTTGGTAAAAGATTTTCCTTCCTACACCAGGACGCCACAGGCGTACCGGTTTGGGAAGAAAACATTTTTTTTTAACCACCCGGGGTTCCCACTTTGAGGACCTAGGATGCTAGTGGTCTACATCTATTGAAAAGGACGTTATGGTTAAGTTGCACTAATAAAAACCTATAAAATTCAATTAAAAAACTTTGTTAAAAAGATGTTATGGTTAAGTTGCTCTAATAAAAACCTATGAAATTCAATGAAAAAACTTTGTTAAAGGGACGTTATAGTTAAGTTGCACTAATAAAAACCTATGAAATTCAATGAAAAAACTTTGTTAAAAGGACGTTATGGTTAAGTTGCGCTACTAAAAACCTATGAAATTCAGTGAAAAACTTTGTTAAAGGGAATTTATGGTTCCAAGTAAAACCAAAAAACCCCTGAAATTCGCCAGTTATGGTAAGCTAAGCAACCATAACTCGCGCCACCACTGTGCACTGCTAAGACTAACACCCATGACATCAAAGATGATGATGTGGACTCCAAAAAAGCAAAAACTCTTCATGTCACTATCATGGTAATCTGTGAAATGTTTCGCCATTGGATAGTTGGCATCTTTATGTCGGATGGCTCTCACATGTTGTTGTACTCTCAATTTTAATTTACATTTTGTACTCCCAACATACCATTTTTTACAGGAGCATGCCAGGATGTAAACCACATATTCTGTCTCACACGTAATTTTCTCATTGATGGTCACCGTAGTTCCTGTTATGGGGTGCTTGAAAGTGTCACAATTCTTGGCAAATTTACATATGTTGCACCTTGTGCACTTATGGAATCCGCTCTTTTTCCTTGTCAGCCATATATTGGCGCCTACAGCTTCTTCTTTTTGCATAAAACTATGTACCAATGTGTCCTTGATAGAGGAATTTCTTCTCAAACTGATTTCCGGATACCCTTTCAAAGATCTCCCAATGTCCTTATCTATGGTTAATACCTTCCAGTGCTTTTGTAACACCCGTTTGATGTCGGGTATTTGACTATTGAAAGTCAGGATGAGGCGAGTCGGTTCATTTTCTATATTGGTCGTTGTGTGTTTATCCGCCAACAGAGCTTGTCTGTCTTGACTTCTTGCTTTCAGGTACGCTCTCTCAATAATCTTTTTTGGATAACATTGTCCTCTGAAACCTCTAGCAGTTATTCTACTCTCTTGATCATAGGTTTCCAATGTGGAGCTATTCCGTCTTAACCTTATGAACTCGCCATAGGGTACGCTCCAGATGAGACTCTTCGGATGTCCACTTTCGGCGTGTAATGGCGTATTAGAGCCGGTGGGTTTTCTGTGTAGTTCACACGTCAGAGTCTGATCAACTATGCGAAGGTTCACATCCAAGAAGGTTATGAAAGAGCGACTGTGTGTTTCGGTGAAACGTAAGTTGTTCTTATTCTGATTCAATAACCTAACTAATTCCATCCAACCTTGATCTGTTCCTTTCCAGATTATAAAAAGGTCATCTATGTACCTGAGCCAAATGACGACATCTTCCATAAGGGTCTGATTTTGTTCGGACCCAAACACCGTTGCTTCCCAAGCCCCCATGGTCAAATTAGCATAAGATGGGGCGAAGGTAGTACCCATAGCTGTGCCTTGTATCTGTCTGAAAAATTCATCATTGAAAATGAACACATTATTCGTCAGGCACATATCTATCATTTGGAGAATCATTTGAGTATGTTCATAGTAGTTCAGAGATCTAGTGTTGAGGTATTTTTCACATGCTTTCATTCCATAGTCATGATCAATGGACGTATATAATGCCACCACATCCATGGTATATATATATATATATGTTGGCGGCACCGCCAGCAGTCTATTAACTACGTATAGCCAGCCTTATCATTACTTAGTCTTCTTGCGTTACAATTATAAAATTACTTATATTTTCTTCAGTTTTTTCACACATACAATCTTCATTTTGCACATTAAATGTCACTCGATTCTTGATCTCATCATCAGTTTCCATAAATTCTATGCATCCTCATCTTTGATCATCCTTCTTAGTGCATCACTCTCATTTCTTGTGACGTTACCAACTTCTTGCAGTCATCGCTTCACACTTCTTCAGGGACCTCCTTTAAGAGACTGTCATCTCTCTGTGGGTAAATCTTGTAGGGCTTTCTCAATGGATACCTTGTTTCGAGAATTCTTCGTGGGATAGGTACCATTACTGGCGTTGTGCATGTTGCAATTTCCAGCATCTAACATGTAGGCAAATTAGGGGCTAGATTTCCGGTAGAGGCATTTGGCTCCTCCTATACACTTCCCCCTCTGGTTGATTCATCGACCACTCTCCCACCAGTCTTCACATCTAGACATCCTTGTCTGAAAAAGTGCTTCTTTGGAGTCCATATCTTCATTACTCCCTTCAGAGGTCCTGCTGATTTTACATGGTCATCAACACTCCAGGTCATGTGGCTGCATTGTTCATTCGGGCTGCAGTAGATCCATCACCCCACATATTTCTTGTGGTTTCTTGGATACAGAAACTTTGCTCCCTCAGGTGCTAGAATGCTTGCTAATTTCTTCATCTGTTAGCTCTTTAGGTCCAAACCCAGACTCAACATCGATCATAATCTTCATTCCTGCTGTTTTCTTACACTGTGCGATTATTATTCTGATCACACAGAATCTGAACATGATCATCACTGGTAGTGCTCCAAGAAACTTGAAAATCTTCACCATCCATTGTGGAACCCATGAGAAGATCGATGCAAATCAGCTGTTATCTGCAATATCTTCTGTATCATCTTCCATCTTGATGTGCAAG
Organism: Ambystoma mexicanum; assembly: GCF_040938575.1. Classification (NCBI taxonomy): domain Eukaryota; kingdom Metazoa; phylum Chordata; class Amphibia; order Caudata; family Ambystomatidae; genus Ambystoma; species Ambystoma mexicanum. Next base: position 624,233,017 of record NC_090934.1, read on the forward strand.
TTTGTTAGCAGCGTTATGGTCTCTGTCAAGGTCTCATTCTCGTCATCATGAGAAGGTATGAATGTGCAGCATGATTCTCCGATTTTGGCATAAACACCTCGATCCATTGCCGTAATCATGTCCAGGACATATCTGTTCTGGAGGGTCATCAGTCTTATGGCTCTCAATCCTTCCTTGATAGCGTTGAATCCCTTTATGGTAGTGTTGATCGTCTGTAGGAGCTCCCAGTGAGTGATTTGCAAACACTTTGCATTTGCCATCCTCTGGATCCCTGGCATAAAGATAGTCCTGAATACTGCAGCAGTCTGACCGAACATTCTGTGTTCATAAGGAATAGAATGGAAGGCTTCTGTCGACTTAGCTGAAAAGTAATTCTCCCTTTTTGTTCGACTGAGAAATCCAACTGATCTCCTCTTCCTCATGTGAGCATCTACTTTTGGAAACTCTCCAATGCTCAGGTCATTCTTCATAATCACCAATGCTGGAACATGAACAATTACTATGGATCATGTCCCTCCCCCATCCTTGAGCATCTTCATATATGCTCTGGATCCACAGGCCCATTATCGATCCATTAGGACAGCTGTCCCTGCTCCCATCTTAGAGACATCAACTCTAGTCTTGCACCCTTCCCCATTTCCCCCTTTTCCCCATCTGCGCTGCACGAGCGCACTGAGTTCTGTGCTAAATGCACGAGATATCATCCACGAGCCACTCAACACTTTGATACCTACTTATCCGGTAAGGGTCGCTCATATTCAGAGGTAATCCCTTTACCCGCTAGATGCTGTAGCAGAAGCGCACCCACAACGCTGTTATCCTACTGATCGGAGCTACACAATGTTTCATTTTGAAATTGCTGCCACTCCTAAAATGGCCGGTCGATTCCCCTGAACGCACTGCGATGCAAATCGAGCCCCGTGCCAGCCGCCCTTTGATTGGCTGTCCAACGCTGCACATAATCCAATTACGGCAACCAGAAGGTGGAAGCCGGCCAACCATCCAAAGGGCCGCTTCCTAAGGGCCTGTCTGCATCTGTTGGCGGCTGTACGAGCCATCAGCCAGCCACGCTGCCCTACCCCCATCGCATCGGTCACGTGAGTACTCTACCGCCACACTCGCACAGTATCTTCTCTTTGCACATGCCACTATTGCTTCCGACTAACAAAGGCAGCCAGCATCCAGACACTCAGGAGGCCTATCCGATCGTCCGCATAGACCTTTGGTCAACAGGGTCTATGTCTCCGCCCGCACTCCAAATGAGCGGACGCTGACCATACAATATCTCTGACTGGCTATATACAAACTGCGCCTGTGGTACCATTATCAGCATCTGTGGCCCAGATCAACCAATGCTGCAGCATTGTTTACAACTGCTGAGTTCACCTATGGTTACTTCCTCTTCTAGCCCTGCCAATACTATGCCTTCTAATCTACACCCTCCCCCGCATAGCCACTTCTCGCGGCGCCACGTGTAAAACCGGCGTACATTGACACTTGCCTTAATCTACCCTTTGTTCTCAGTATTGAAATATTTTATTGTGTTTGCGCGCCAGCCCGACTATGTCCAGCGTAATCACAGTATGCTCACCAATCAATCGGTGACTATACTAAGTGCACCATAGTGCTAACACCATACCTACCACTATGTGCCCAGCCAGGTCTGTGCTAATGCCAAATTTTGCCTGATTGTACCTACATGGCCAGCCAGGTCTGCGCTAATTCCACATTTTGCCTGATTTTACCTACTAGCCGTTTGTAGCCCACTGTGCCTAATTTTGAAATATCCTGGTGTAGCCCACTGTGCCTAATTTGAACTATCCTGTTGTAGCCCACTGTGCCTAACTTGAACTATCCTCTTGTAGCCCACTGTGCCCACTCTGAACTAGCCTATTCTCCCCAGTTGAACCAGCCTGCTGTATCTACACTGTACATTGTGCCTAAACTGTACTAGCCTATGTTCCCCAACCGATCTAGCCCATTCTGCCCAACAAAAATACCAGCCAACTGTACTTGATTGTACTAGCCTACAGTGCCAGAACAAACTCCAGTGAACCCTGGACTCAAACAGTTTGTTCATGGCAAACCTCTACATAACCATTCTTACCCTGACAGCAACTCTTTACCCACTCCACCCAACAACACAACCCTCTTCCCTACGATTCCACCACCTCAATCATCCCTACCTCAACATCTCACATACACCAGAACTATGGGGTATGTTGATACTAAACAAAATGACATGCCAAACTGCCCCAACAGCCCATTAGAATGGATTTGCCGATTTGCTGCTCCTCCCACTCCATGGAACCCATGCCCACTGATGGACAGAAACCTGAGACTCGGCTTCCGGTTCGCACCCTCAGGTCTCCCATCAAAAAACACCCCTTCACTTTCATCCTAACCAAGTTCAAGCCAGCCCTTGCAAATCTTGGACAACAACCCAAATAAAAACACCAGCATGATTGAACACCCTTTCATCAAAGGTGCTCTCATCAATGTTCGATCACTGGTCACCCATGGCTTGACATTGCAGACCTCATCTCCGCTAACAGCCTGCATTTCCTGGTTATTACTGAGACCTGTCTGCAACAAGTAGCAGGCCCAGCTTTATCCCTCGTCAACCCAGATGGCTACTCAATACTAAGGAACGACAGGGACTCAGGTAAAGGAAGAGGAGTAGCTTTTATCACCAAAACATCCCTTGGTCTTAGAATGACCCCTCTGGCCAGCTTCCGGTCCCCCAAACCTCTGTCAGTTAAGTTCAAACATTCTGCTACACAAACCATCCTTATGCACCTCGTTTACAGACCACCAGGCCTCATTTCGTCATTTGAGGAAGAGAAATCAGTCCTCATGACCACTAATACCAAAACAGGATCACAAGTCATCCTACTAGGGGACCTCAACTTGGGCCTCAGTGATCTTAATGACGCCAATGCGCTATCCCTGGAAAACACTATCTCCCAACTAGGTTTCAAGCACAGGATTACATCCCCTACACATAACAAAGGCAGAACATTGGACTGGTTGGCGGATCACAACTGCTCCACCTCTATCCTTAAACCTTAACCAATCGCATGGTCAGACCACCACGCCATCTCCTTCTCCATCCAAGGGAAGACGCAACCGAACACCCCTCCAGCCACCGTCCCGCAAACCCTCACCAGGAATAACCGCAACATCACCCTGCAGAGCCTTCGCCCTCTAATCCACAACATCCTTGCTCCCGCAAACTACTCCAACCTTGATGTGGATAAACTTGGTGACCTCTATAATAAAACACTTGAATCAGTAGTAGATATCATTGCTCCTATCAAACTCATTAAAGCTAAAACGGTAGCCTACTTGAACAAATGGTTCACCCCTAAGCTTAAAATCATTCGGAACGCCAAACGAGAGGCAGAAGCCACCTGGAGAAAAACGCATAACCAGGCCAACAAAATACTTTTCATGGTAGCAGCCGCCACCTACAAAACCTCTATCCTCAGAACAAAAAAGTGGCCTATGACAACAGAATTGAGAATGCCAAATCTCGAACAAAAGCAATCTTCATCATCCTCAGGGAACTCCAGTCCCAGTCGTCACTCTCAGAAACCTGTGTGAGAGATGCAGGCTGGTGTGAGAGAATCCAAAAAGCCTTGGCAGACAAAATTACCATGTTACAATCCAGAATTGAACAAAAAACGCTTAGCCTAGCCAAAAAAGCAAACTCTCTGCTACCACCCACCTCTTAAACTCCAACATGCCCCCCCTTTTCTTTCACCCCAGTGTCAACGAAAGAAGTGGAAAGCATCATCAAAGTCCTCAAGCCCTCCAGATGCCCAGCTCCTATCATCCAGGAAGGCGCCAACGATCTGGCCCCCTTCATAACAGGCCTAATAAATGCCTCCTTCAAAACAAGCTCAGTCCCTAGCAGCCTCAAGGAGGCTTGGGTCATGCCCCTTCTAAAAAAAAACTTAACCTGGACCCCAGCAACTCAACTAATTACAGGCCAATTACCACGTCCCTTACATCCTAAATATTCTAGACAGAGTGGACTACCTGCAAATCTAGAAGCACCTGGAAGAGAACAACCTTCTGGGCCTCAGACAGTCTGGATTCAGACCAAGGCACGGAACAGAGACAGCCCTTCTGGACATAAAAATCCAGATGGACGAGGCAAAGGATAAGGGCAATCAAGCCATTCTCCTGCTGCTTGACCTCTCGCCAGCCTTTGACCTTGTCGACCATCAGATCCTCACGGAACATCTGACGCCCTCAGCTGCTTTCTTCACATGCTGTGATATGGCTGTAATTTTCCTCGAACCCTTCTTTTATGAGGGTGAGTTCTCTGTCCTGCTTCTCAAGTGCAGGGGTGCTTTAAATGGACCTAGTTCCTTCACTGGTCCAAGTGCATGGTAGCCTAGACCGGCTGTGACTGATGCACTTCTAAGGTAAGTGTTCTTCAACAATGATTATTGTCAGTATTCTTTTGCACTGTCTTTCCTACTCCCCAATAGGTGATGAGAGGCCCAGCGGAGTCACAGTGCTGGAAGCGAGCCCCAAGGAGCCCTGAGAAGTTTACAATGTCCCAAATAGATGGTAAGTTTGGTTCTATGGTCAGCGCGAGGATTGTGTTGTGCACAACCTTAGCGTAATGTCTTTATGTTGTTTCTAACCTTATTTGTCCTTTTCTCCAGCATGGATGGCCTGGCGAAGTCAGACAGGGAGCAGCTATCTGAAGATAAGCTGGCGGGTGATGGATGGCTGGAACCGCAAGGATGCAGGCCGAGATGAGCTCCTGTGTAAGTGTTGGAAATCCGGAACAGGTAGGGATGCGCTCCGACATGACTGCTAGGATCAGGCAAGATGAGCTTCTGGCAATAGTATTGCAGGAATCAGGTAAGATGCGATTCTGGCGATGGTATTGCTGGAATCAGGTAAGAAGCTCTTCAGGCGGCGGTGAGCATTACGCTGCTATGAGCAGACTAACGCGAAGCACTGGCATGCGGGCAAGGCAGACTTAAATAGCCTGGTCCCATTCACGCCCCTTTGCTTTGCGGCTCCACCCTGCCACTCCCAGAAGATGCTGCACGTGTAGCCCAATGCATTCCAATGGTCACGCCCAACCTGGATGCACGTGGGGTCCCTGCAGAAGATGAAATAGCATGTTCACTAGAGTAAAAGTGTGCAGAGCACATTTTCCCATGAGCCTGGCGCCAGGACTGGGTTCAACTGGACCCTTTAAGGGATGGAGCTTGTGGTCCTTGCTCTGTGGCCATGACAATATGTAAGCATCTTGCTTTTCCATGCAGGCTCCTTTTTCATTTGTGTAGTCTTGATATAATCATCCTGGAATGGAAACAACTATCTCGATCTCCATTGCAAAGTGGGCCAATTCCTTGAAACTGGCCTTTTTTCATGCATGCTGCAAGGTGAACAAGGCATCTGGCATCATACTCCGGGATTTCTTTGGCAATTAAAGTTCGGGCTGCATTCCTGGCATAAGGCATGAGAGCACAAACATAGCAACTCTCTTTAGATGTGCTCTCTCCTACCTTTTTCATGTGCTGATACCACATGTTATTACCCAGGTGTGCTGTACTATCTAAGTATGTGTTTATCCAATTATCATCTACCTCTGGCTCCCTCTCGCAAAATGAGTGCTTGCATAATACTCCAGAAGCATATCACTAATGGTCCTCCCTACAGGAGAGATCATCAGTACATTCGCTTTAGCAATAGGCAAACTTACATGACCTACTGGTGTGGAGAAAATCACAAATGGTCTTGGTCTTTCATTAATGGACAATTCTGTGTGAGTCACTGGAGTGGGAAGAATCAAAGGGATTTCTACCTTGCTTGGACCAACAAAGTAAACAGTATGGATAAAAAGAATCAGGAAGACAATGATGAATGCTGAGCATGCATATATCATACACCAATACATTAATCCCCACCATTTACTATTCTCCACATGTCTTTGAGTTTTCTCACTTTCCAAAACTGTAACATGTTCAACGTTCCTTATTATGCCTGGGTACTACGTTAAGGAAGGAAAAAACCTTTCTAATCAGTCAACTCTGTTAAATTGTCAGGTAACTAGGATCTACTCAACTATCGCCAAAAACAACCTCCTTATTGCATGGCCATTTTTAGGATCATGCAGAAAAGCAGGTATGTTGACACTAGGCCCAACAATAGCAGGATAAGCTCTAAGAACAAATATGAAAACAGTGATACGTATCCTATGGGCATTAGCCTTTGTCAAAAGCATAAGTTCTACTAAACAATTGCTTAATGCTCACGCTTCCAATCTCTGATTAGATGTTGTCGCTCAAACATATCCACAACATGTCAATCAACTTTCTAAAGTTCAATTTTTCAAAGAACTGAGTTTGCACTCCTGCTATAATATCTATAGAGAGTGTCCGAGGTGAGCCACAGTCCGAATGCAGACTTGCATTTATTTAATCAGCAACCGTAGCTTCCTTCTTCCTTGTCACTGATTAGGTCTGTACATGCTGAACTTCTTCTCCTTGTCTTACTTCTGAATCAATCTTTGGGATTGCATCAGCCTCACCAACGTATGGCTTTACATCATTCAAATGGATCCAAGCATGTCTCCCTTGGACTTTTACTGCTGAGGGAGCAATGTTTTCCACCAAGTAGGGACCATGGCTCGGGTCTCTTTCTGGTGAAATTCCATATTAAGATTGGATCTCCAATAAAAAGTCTAGGTACAGGTAATAGTTCTGGAACTCAGTTTGCTGAATGGTATTCATCTGTGTCCTGAGACCGACCCCGCTGGTGTTTGAGATGATCTGAAATGACAGAGATACTAGCGGTCATACATGTCAACTAAGCACATAACTAATTTCTTAACCTTTCTGCAGTCTGCTGGGCATCACTTCTGCTCCTCGATAGAAGAGACAAAGGCATTCTCATTCACCTTCCTGTTACTAACTCATTAGGTGTGAGGTGGTGGTCTGACACAGGCTGATTCCTTAATGTGTATAATGCTAGGGGTAGGCAATATAGCCATTCCTTCTTCAGTGTTAATTTTAGTTTAGCGATTCTCTCTTTAAGGAGACTGTTGATTCTCTCACATAAGCCGTTTGCATGTGGGTGATAAGTAGAAGAAAACTTGTGTTTTATACTTAACAATAGACTAATCTGTTCAAATACTTAATTAACAAAATGGGGCCCATTATCGGATCTCAGCACCCCATCTGGGAAAGACTTCTCAAACTAAAAACTTTGCTGTGCAAGTGGCATCAGGGTGCGTAAAAGTAACTGTTTCGATCCATCTGGTAAAGTGACACACCACCACTATCATATACCTGTATCAACTACATACTTGTAGCATGTCAAGATAGTCAATATGTAAATCTTGAAAAGGAGCATTTGGTCGAGGAATCACTCCTCTAATCATTCACAGTGTATGCCCAACAGTAACATTTTGACATACGATGCAATTTACTACACAAATGTAGCGGGTTCTAACAGGTTCAGTATGAACCAGTCCTCTGCAATAGTTGCTGCAAGCCTTTCTCTAGTTATATGCGCAGAGTAGTGCAGCTGTTCAAGCACTACCTTTAAAAATGTTACTGGCATCACTGGCTTTCCAGTGCTGTTTTGCCACCATAATGCTTCGCAGGTGGATAAAGTACACCCCCTTTGTTTCCACAGCGCTTGCTCTTCCTGTGGTGCACTGCCCTGAATTTCCATCAATTGTGTTCTCAGTAAATTATTAAACCCTTTAATGACTACCATAATTGTGCCTACTTTTTCCTTTATCTATATCTGTTGCATCAAAACTGGAAATATCTGGCGAATGTGCAACCCTTTTGGCCTCTACGTCTGCGGCTTCATTCCCGCAAGAAATAAAGTCAGTTTGTTTAGTATGTGCTGTGCATTTAACTATCGCTATGGCTACTGGGAGTTGTAGTGCCTTAATATGCCTGTCCAATAACAATGCATGCTGCACTGGAGTGCCATCCGCTCATAGGTAGCCCCTCCTTTTCAGACATGCTAATCCTGCATGCACGGTTGACGTCACATAGGCAGAGTCACTGTACACTGTCACTTCCTGCCCTGCATGATTTTCGAGTGCGACAACAGGGTAATTCATAGAATTTCGCACAAAAGTGGCGCATGCGGCTGGCGCACCGTGTGCGCGTACGAATGTCTGCGCCAGCCGCATGCGTTAAAATCGATTTCCGCGCACAGCGTATTCATGGATTTTAGCCTCCAAAACCAGCCGTGGTGCAGAGTGGCGCAGCGACCCTGCAGCAGCGCCAGTTACGCCCCCAAGAACGCCCTCGTGCAAGGAAAAGCCATCAAAATTCCCAATTCAGCGCAAAGGGCTGTGCTAACCCTGGACCATTTTACAGGGCTGCCAAACAGCAAACGCCAAGCGGGGAATGTGTATTACTGGGGTGTGCGTGAAGTTTCACATGCGAAAGGGCCTGTGCGAGTGGGGTACGTGTATTACTGGGGTTTGCGGGAAGTTTCACACGCGATTTCAGCATGGTACGTGTATTACAGTGATCACGGGAACTTTCACACGCGAAAGGGCCCGTGCGAGTGGGGTACGTGTATTACGGGGGTGCGCGGGAAGTTTCTCACTCGATTGGCCTGGGTACGTGTATTTCAGGGGTGCACGGGAAGTTTCACATGTGATTGGCCTGGGTACGTGTATTTCAGGGGTGCACGGGAAGTTTCACACGCGATTGGCCTGGGTACGTGTATTTCAGGGGTGCGCGGGAAGTTTCACATGCGATTGGCATGGGTACGTGTATTTCAGGGGTGTGCGGGAAGTTTCACATGCAATTGGCGTGGGTACGTGTATTTCGGGGGTGCGTTGGAAGATTCACACATGATTGGACTTGGTACGTGTATTTCATGGGTGCGTGGGAACAGTCACACGCAATTGGCCTGGGTACGTGTATTTCAGGGGTGCGTGGGAAGTTTCACACGCGATTGGCCTGGGTACGTGTATTTCGGGGGTGCACGGGAAGTTTCACACGCAATTGGCCTGGGTACGTGTATTTCGGGGGGGTGGGAAGTTTCGCACGTGATTGTGCTGGGTACGTGTATTTCAGGGGTGCGCGGGAAGTGGCACACGCGATTGGCCTGGGTACATGTATTTCAGGGGTGCGTGGGAAGTTTCACACGCAATTGGCCTGGGTACGTGTATTTCGGGGGTGCGCAGGAAGTTTCACACGCGATTGGGCTGGGTACATGTATTTCAGGGGTGCGCGGGAAGTTTCACATGTGATTGTCCTGGGTACGTGTATTTCAGGGGTGCGCGGGAAGTTTCACATGCGATTGGGCTGGGCACGTGTATTTCAGGGGTGCGCGGGAAGTTTCACACGCGATTGGAGTAGGGTACCTGTATTACTGGGCTGCGCATGAAGTTTCACACGCGATTTTGCTGTCAGAGCGGGGAACGTGTATTTCGGGGGTGCGCGGGGAGTCCTACACATGAATTGGCAGTGTGGGTCCTCCCAGGTGTTCCCTCTACCCCCTCCACAGCCCCTGCAAGAAATCCACACCACAGGGGACTACCCTGCACCTTTGGTCATGTCCCGCAGGCAGCCCATCCACCATGGGCATGCCCCCCAGCCAAGCCACCTGTCACGTTACAATATGATCACCAACTCATGTCTCCCAGCACCCCCACCCCCCAGCAGTGAGGGGCACCTGCCAGCAGGCCCCCACTCATGTCCCACACATGTCCCCCTGCACCCCCACCCACACAGCAGTGCAGGGCACCTGACAGCAGGCCCCCACTCATGTCTCACAAATGTCCCCCTGCACCCCCAGCCCCCAGCAGTCAGGGGCACCTGCCAGCAGGCCCCCACTCATGTCGCACACATGTCCCCTTTCACCCCCACCCCCCAGCAGTCAGGGGCACCTGCCAGCAGGCCCCCACACATGTCCCCCTGCACCCCCACCCCACAGCAGTCAGGGGCACCTGCCAGCAGGCCCCCACTCATGTCCCACACATGTCCCCCTGCACCCCCACCCCCCAGCAGTCAGGGGTCCTTGCCAGCAGGCCCCCACTCAAGTCCCCCTGCACACACACCCCCAACAGTCAGGGGCACCTGCCAGCAGGACCCCACTCATGTCCCACACATGTCCCCCTGCACCCCCACCCCACAGCAGTCAGGGGCACCTGCCAGCAGGCCCCCACTCATGTCCCACACATGTCCCCCTGCTCCCCCACCCCCAGCAGTCAGGGGCACCTGCCAGCAGGCCCCCACTCATGTCCCCCTGCACCCCCACCCCCCAGCAGTCAGGGGCACCTGCCAGCAGGCCCCCACACATGTTCCCCCCGACAGGTCATCACACTCCAGACCCATGCACCTCATGGCCACCCAAATCCCACCCCAGTCCAAACACCCACATTGAATTCCCAAAGTCACAATAGAAAATACATAACCAGCATGGCCATGAATCAATGTCCCTCAGACCCACGCAATGGTGACACATGACTGTGACAAGATCAACATTGTGACATGCACAAAACAAAAGAGATAAGACCACATCAGTAAAGTATATAATAAATGTGTATTCAACAATTAACCAAATGAATAAAAAAAAACACACAATAATGGAAATAATGAAGAAAAAGCTGCATGTCGAAAATATTTAAAAAAAATGTGTGAAAGCAGAATCCAAATCAATCCAAAAGAAAATGGATCCAAAGAGTCTGTCCGTCCAACCAAATCCAAAGTGTAAAAATAAGACACATCCATTGATCCATGGTAAAAAAGAAACTTAAATTAAGTGAAATCCAGTGTAGAACTATATACAAAGTACAAATCCAGGGTCCATGAGCCCAACCATTGAAAGGAAACCTACAAAAACCCTACCTAATGAACAACTATATACAAAATGGTGGGGCATTGTCCAAGCGCCCCAAATGAAATGAAAACCAAAAGGAAACCTAACACTAATTAACTATATACAATGGCAGCGGGCTAGTCCGACGGCTCACTTCCTGATTTCCCGGCCCAGGGCATCATCGAACTCCTGCTCGATGTCCCGGAGGCGGTCCTCTTCTAAGGCCCGAGGGTTCGCAGGGACGATGACATCTGGACCTCCAGGTCCCTGCGAATTGCCTCGAGGCACTCGGCCCGCCTCAGAGCCCTTTGCATGGAGTTCTCCACCCTGACCATCTTGAGCCCTGCCTCTTCCGCCCGCTGCGGCTCCGCATCTATAGCATGGCCTAACCGCTGCCACATGGAAGACACTTCCCGTCCTGGGTCCTCCTGCCCTCCGGCCGATGCCTGCCCCTCCGATGTCAAAGGCCCTGAGTCATCATGGCTCCCACCTTGTTGCTGCTGCTGCTGTGCCTGTGCCCGTGCCCTGGCTCCTGCTGCCTGCACATCCTCCTCCGGCTGGGGTGCAGTTGTTGAGGTGGCCACCCCTGCTGGACGTCCGACTCCCGACTGTGGCATGGATGTGTCCTCCACCAGCCTGTCCGCACGGTCAGAGGCAGCTCCACAGGGTACCCAGGTGATACATGGGTGGGAAGATGGCACGGAGGACGACTGGCGCATAGGGGGTTCAGGTGAGGAGTGGGTCGAAGCAAGGTTCAGCAAACGGAGGAATCCGGCCTGGGTGACCTGTCCCAGTAGGCTGACGTGGTCAACGAGCCATTCGAGGTGACGTGCAGTCTCCCCATGAAAAGACTGCAGGTCACCTCGCATGTCCCGTTGACACAACGCCACCCCACCCAGGACAGGCTCAACCCGGTCCTGGATAGCCAAGTCCACAGGGAGAGGAAGGCCAGTTGTTGTAAGCGGATCACCTCCCTGAAAACGGGTCTCGACGTAGGCATCCCTGGTGGTGCGGGATGATGCAATCACAGGATCGGGGACAGGATTACACACAGGCACCTCTGCGGCGGCCTGTGCTGCCTCCTATCCCTGCCCCTGCACTGCACCACTGGCACCAGTGGAATCCCCACCTCCAGACCCTGTCTCTGTCGCTTGCGCGGCCTCCTCCTCCACCAAACCCCCCACCAACCTGGATGACTCCGTGCCATCTTCCTTCGTCGGACCCTGTGGGGTCTCAGCTGCCCCTTCTGCTGCCGAGGAGTCCAACTCTGACCTCCACAGCACCCTCTCCGCCCTCTTCATCAGTTGACGCTGCAGACAGGGAGAGATCAGAGACAGGCATCGGGACACTGTACAATGGACTGATACACACATGCCAGTTGCACATGAGTGGCAGTGTCAAACTTCAGACATGGCATTACAATCCCCAACTCACATGGCATGTCAACTCACACACCTGAGCAATTCCACAGCCATATGGCAACAGCCAGCACCATCCATACACATACAACAGCATGAGCAGCCAAAGGTGAGCCAGACAGCACATGAAACACAGGGAGTGCACTAGACATGCACACACGCCACCACACTTACATGCATGTGTACACCTCCACCAACTGTCGCAGTGATGAGATCAGCATCCATGTCACATTTGGCAATCAGTCTTCTACATATCAGTGTCCCAAGCATCCATGTTGCATCACTGTTGCACCCTTGTGAAATACACACACATGCACATGTACACGGTGCAGATACATGCAGCTGGAACCGACATCCATGTGTGACACTACAACCATGCCAACTTACATACACAGTCATTCAAGCATGTGTGCTCACACATCTGCATTTGGCGTGCAAGCTTACACACACATGCACCATCCATGTGTCTCACACATGAGAGGACTTGCATGTGTTAGCCTCATGGCCCTGTACATACACATCCATACATGGCCCTACAAAACCACATGTGCAACCTGCACACTACTGGCACACCACCACACGCACAGCTTACAATCAGTATGCATGTACACTTACCGCTCGACTCCAGACGGGTCTGCCTCTCAAGGACCTGGACGTGGAGCGCTGGGGATATGCGTTCCAGGACCCTCATTTGATGTTCCGACAGGTGGCCCCGTCCCCCCTTAGCATCCACTGCCTTCAAGAGGTGCCAGGCCTTGTTGAGGGTCCTGGAACTGAAGTCCTCCCAGCGCTTCTTGACATGTTGGAATTTTCGGACTGCCACCCCCTCCGCGTTGATGGCAGTCACGATGTCCGTCCAGATCCTGGTCCGTCCTTCCTTGTCGGCGTGCAAACTCCCGAAGAGGGCATCATACTGCCCCAGGACTTGCTCCATCAGGACACCAACTTCGGTGGCAGTGAAGCTGGTGGCCCTCTGCCTCTCTGGCTGAGGGTTGCCAGTGGTCTCAGATGGTGGTGTGCCCGACATGGCAACCCCAGAGGCAGGTGTGGGTGGGCAACTGGGTCCTGGGGCTGGGCTGTGGAGCGATGGTATCCCAGTCGGGAGTCTTCAGTTCCAGCAGGGGTGGACACAGCAACAGCACCCCTGCAGATGGCTGATGTGCAGGCAGCAAATAGCAGGGCACGTGAGCAGCAGGCAGGTAGGCAGCAGCCGATGGCAGGTGGGAGCGTGCTCGGGGCTCTTGGGGGCAGGAAAATGGCCTTCAGGGCAGGAGCGTGGTCTTCCGTGTGTTTTCGCGTGGCCAGCTTGATACGGAGTGATTTGGCACGTGAAAAAATTGCACGTCAGCGTGTAATTCGAGGAAAGGCCCTTAGCGCGATCAGCGCACGCACGCTATTCCATTGGACCAAAGGCCCTTAGCGCATAAGCGCATCTGTGACGTATCGCGCACGGGCGTTGTGGTGTCAGGGCTTGAAGATCGCACGTGGATTTCCATTGCTCTGTATGTGCTTTTCGTGGGGTGCGGTGCGTGTATTTTCCAGGTGTTGGGGTTCACACGCAATTACTTCACAGCGGGTGGGTGTTGGCTATGCGTTCTTCTACATGCAAGGCAGACGGTGAGTGGGAGCCCGCTCGCCCAGGCCCAATCGCGTGTAAAACTTCCCGCGCACCCCTGAAATACACGTACCCTGCTGAAATCGCGTGTAAAACTTCCTGCGCACCCCGTAATACACGTACCTTGCTGAAATTGCATGTAAAACTTCCCACGCACCCCATAATACACGTACCCTGCTGAAATTGCGTGTAAAACTTCATGCGCACCCCTTAATACACGTACCCCGCTCGCACAGGGCCCTTTCGCGTGTGAGACTTCCCGCGAACCCCATAATACACGTACCCTGCTGAAATGGTGTGTGAGACTTCCCGCGCACCCCAGGAATATTGCCCCTGTGCGAGCGGGGTACGTGTATTTCAGGGGTGCGTGTTAAGTTTTACACGCGATTTCTGCAGGATACGTGTATTTCAGGGGTGCAGGGGAGTCCTACATGTGATTTGGCAGTGTGGGTCCTCCCAGGTGTTCCCTCTACACCCTCCATGGACCCTGCAGGCAGCCCACACCACAGGGGACTACCCCCCACCCCTGGTCATGTCCTGCAGGCAGCCCATCCATCATGGGCATGCCCCCCAGCCAAGCCTAATGTCACCTTGCACTACTGATCAACAGCGCATGACCCCCTGCACCCCCACCCCCCAGCAGTGCAGGGCACCTGCCAGCAGGCCCCCACTCATGTCCCACTCATGACCCCCTGCATCCCCACCCCTCAGCAGTCAGGGGCACCTGCCAGCAGGCCCCCACACATGTCCCCCTGCACCCCACCCCCCAGCAGTGCAGGGCACCTGCCAGCAGGCCCCCACTCATGTCCCACTCATAACCCACTGCACCCTCACCCCCCCAGCAGTGCCGGGCACCTGCCAGCAGGCCCCCACTCATGACCCCCTGCACCCCCACCCCCCAGCAGTCAGGGGCACCTGCCAGCAGGCCCCCACACATGTCCCCCTGCACCCCCACCCCCCAGCAATGCAGGGCACCTGCCAGTAGGCCCCCACTCATGTCCCACTCATGACCCCTTGCACCCCTTCCACCAGCAGTGCAGGGCACCTGCCAGCAGGCCCCCACTCATGACCCCCTGCACCCCCACCCCCCAGCAGTCAGGGGCACCTGCCAGCAGGCCCCCACACATGTCCCACTCCTGACCCCCTGCACCCCCACCCCCCAGCAGTGCAGGGTACCCAGCAGGCCCCCACTCATGACCCCCTGCACCCCCACCGCCCAGCAGTCAGGGGCACCTGCCAGAAGGCCCCGACACATGTCCCACTCCTGACCCCCTGCACTCCCACCCCCCAGCAGTGTAGGGTACCTGCCAGCAGGCCCCCACTCATGACCCCTGCACCCCCACCCCCCAGCAGTCAGGGGCACCTGCCAGCAGGCCCCGACACATGTCCCCCAGCCAACACGTCATCACAATCCAGGTCCCTGGCTCCTATGGCCACACAAATCCCACCCCACAACACCCCAGTCCAAACACCCAACCAAGCTTTACATCCACTCCAAATTGAAATCATCATTACATGATAAATCACAAATAAGCAGTATGCGCATGAGTACAAGTCTGTCAGACCCACACAATGGCAACACATGACTGAGAAAACCCACATTGTGACATGCATGAAACCAATGAGAGAAGACCACACATTGAAGTAAGAAACAAAAATGTATTCAAGTCAAAATGAAGGAAATGAAATAAAAACACACAATAATGCCAATAATAATCAAAATGCAGCATGTCCCAAAAAATGATAAATAAAAAAAATGAGAATCCAAATTAATCCAAATGAAAATGTGTCCAAAGTCACCGTCCAACAAGGCAAATCCAAAGGGAAAGAAAAGCGTAATATCCATTGCTCCATGGTGAGGAAAAATAAAGACGAAGGAGAAAAATCCATTGTAAAACTATGTACAGATAGCAAATCCCGGGTCCATCAGCCCAACGACATAAATCAAACCTACAATGAAACCTACCTAATTACTAACTATATACAAAAATGTGGAGCATAGTCCATGCGCCCCAAATGAAAGAAAAAAGAAATGAAACTTAACACTAATGAACTATATACAATGGCGGCGGGCAAGTCCAACGGCTCACTTGTTGATGCCATGGGACAGGGCATCATCGAACTCCTGTTCAATGTCTTGCAGGGATAATGCCATGTACACCTCAAACCCCCTGCGAATTCCCTCGAGGCACTCATCCCACCTCAGCGCCCTGCGCATGGAGTTCTCCGCCCTGACCATTGTGAGCCGTGCCTCCTCCGCCCGCTGCCGCTCCGCACCTATCTGCTGGCCCAACCGCTGCCACACGGAAGACACTCCCATTCCAGGGTCCTCCTGCCCCTCTGATGTAGATGGCCCCAAGCCATGATGCATCCCACGTTGAGCCTGCCGCTGCCTCTGACGCAACTGCCTCTGCCAGCACGACGGCATCCAGGCTGATGGAATCCACCGACGCCGTCGTGCACGTGCCCTGCTCGATGATGCCGGCACATCCTCCATCTGCTGGGGTCCAGTTGCTGTGGTGTCCACCCCTGCTGGACCTCCGACTCCCAACTTTGGCAGGGATGGGATCCCCACCGAGCTGGCTGCGTTGGTCAGGGCAGGTCCACAGGGGGCCCTGGTGGCATCTGGGCCGGAAGACGGCATGGAGAACGACTGGCGCATAGTCTCCACAGAGGAGGAGAGGGCCGCCAGAGTGGCCGACACATGTACAAAACCCCCGACCATGGACACTCCCAACACGGCCACGTTGGCACGCTGCTCTTCGTGATGACGTGCGTACTCCCCCTGGGAAGCACGCACGTCATCACGAATGTCACGCGTGCGCAACGCGACACCAATCAGGACCTTCTCCATACGGCCAGGGGTCCCCTCGTCCGCAGGTAGAGGAGTGTCAGATGACATGGACATCCCCCCTACCTGCGGACGGGCCTGGGATGGGGCATCCCTCTGGTGCATGGTGGTGCAGTCACAGGGTGAGGGACAGCGACATGTACAGGCCCCTCCGCAGTGACCTGTGCTGCCTCCTGCCCCTGGCCCTGGACTGCACCACTTGCACCAGTGGTACCACCCCCACCAGGCCCCATGGGTGGCTCAGTAGCAGTCTCTTCCTCCTCTGTGGAAACCACCAACCTGGATGGCTCCACACCGTCTTCCGCCGTTGCAAGCCCCTGTGGGAGCTCACCCACCCCTTCTGCTGCAGCCGTAGTGGCAGATGCAGCACCAGTCCCCTCACCCCCGGACGATGGTAAATTCTGGGAGGGTGACTGGGCCTTGGGTCGCCGGCCAGTGGGGGCATCCCCGCCGCTTTGCTCCACAGCGCCGTCTCTGCCCTCTTCATTACTTGCCGCTGTGTAGAGGGAGACATAGAACACAAGCTTCAGGGTACTGTACAATGGTCCCCTAGACAGGAAACAGTAGCGGATGAGTGGCACTGTCAAACATCACTTCCATCATGTCCCTCCACAACACGTGGGTCAGTGCAGGCAAAACACATGCAGTAACAGGCATGGCGCATGCTATGAACATTAGCATACATGTCCAAGGGACTCTTGAAACATACAATGCTGGTTTGAAACTCACATGCATCATGGGTCATGCCTGTCACATGCACACACTTCACCGTAGTTTCATCCATCTGGCCTCGTACACCCCAGACACAGTGTATACAAGGATGAGTAGACTGCATCAGTGAATCTGAACATTGTCACAGACATGTGTCATGCATCCATGGCATTTACAAGTCACAGACACGCAAGTCAGACACACAGACATGGACACCATACATGTCCATGACAGCAGCACCCATCTCTTACACCCCATACATGTCCAATAACAGAGACAGGCATGCATTAATGTGTGCATTCCCCATGCTGCTCTGCATGTTGCATTGTAGCACATGCACCAACCACGTGGTTCACACATTACTGGTCTCACATGCTTGACCATGATATCCCTGCACACACACGTACGTACATGGCCTATGTCACACATACAGGCAAGTATCAGACAAACAGCACCCTGCAATATGCCCTGTCTCACACAGCAATGCTTGGCCACTTACCGCTCAACTCCGGACGGGTCTGCCTCCGAAGGATCTGGGCATGGAGCGCTGGGCCTATGGGTTCCAGGACCCTCATCTGGATGGTACTCTTGCTGCCCCGGCCCCCCTCCACGAGGCTTGCTTGATGTTGTGGGTTGCCACCCCCTCCGCTTTGATGGCAACCACAAAGTCGTCCCAGATCCTATCCCGTCCTTCCTTGTTGGCGCGTGATGTTCCGAAGAGGGCATCATACTGCCCCAGGACTTGCTCCACCAGGACACCAACTTCGGTGGCAGTGAAGCTGGTGGCCCTCTGCCCCTCTGGCTGGCTGGGGGTCGCCAGTGGTCTCAGATGGTGTTTGCCCTGACATGGCGACCCTCGAGGCAGGCGTGGGTGGGCAACTGGGTCCTCGGCTGTGGAGCGATGGTATCCCAGTCGGGAGTCTTCAGTTTCAGCATGGGTGGACACAGCAACTGGACCCCTTCAGATGGCTGATGGTCAGGCACCAAATAGCAGGGCACATGGGCAGCAGGCAGTCAGGCAGCAGCAGATGTCAGGTGGGAGCGTGCTCGGGGCTCTGGGGGCAGGAAAATGGCCTTCAGGGCAGGAGCGTGGTCTTCTGTGTGTTTTTGCGTGGCCAGCTTGATACGGAGAGATTTGGCACGTGATAATCTTGCACGTCAGTGGGTAATTCGAGGAAAGGGCCTTAGCGCGTAAGTGTGTCAGCACACACACGCGATTCCATTGGACCAAAGGCCCTTAGCGCGTAGGCGCCTAAGTTACATTACGCACGTGGGCGTTTCCCTCATAGCACGTGATGACGGAGCACACGTGGAAAAACTGCACGTCCGAGTGTCATCACGTGTAATTGGATGAAAGCACCCGCGTACACATGTCTCTGACGTGTAAGTGTGGGCCGGTTTAAAAGCTGCGTGTAGGACACCATCTCCTTGTACGTGCTTTTCGTGGAGAGCGAGTGGGTGAAATCTGTACTTCTTGTCGGTTCACACACGATTACTTCACAGCGTTTCTAGTTCGTACTCCCTATTAGCTCTGACAGCTCTTTTCTGATTTTTTGTTGGGCCTGTTTCCTCAAACAGAGTTCACTTCTCCTTTTGTCCTGTCTCCTCAGACAGCATACAATTCTTCTTTTGGTGGGGGTGTTGCCAATGCGCACACGCACGCATTTTTCACGTTCTTTTTCCAGGCAGACAGTGAGTTCCGCATGTACTTAGCAACTGTGCTTGCCCCGTATGTCGCGTTCCCCTTCAGAGGTCATTGTAGGCTATGTGTTTTACGCGTACACTTATTTTTGTGTTTCTGGGTGCCACAGCGTAGTGCAAGTTCATTATTTCACGCACGTGGTCTACGAGGTGTTGCGTGCATGTTTATTTTTGATTGTGGGCTGCCTGTGCGTTGCGTGACCCGTCATCTTCCCCCAGGGGTCACAGACATCCTTGTTAGAGCACTAGGGTACGAATTCCATCTGGAATCCTACCCCTTTGACCCCCAATTGCCCAGGACAATAGTTTACTGCAACTCCCATAAGCACACAACATCAGTGCCATGGCTGGGAGGCGACCAAGCGGTAAGGGAGGCAAAGGTGGCCGACCCTCAAAAGGTGGGCGTGGTGGGCGCGGTAGGGGACGTGGCTGGGATTTGCAGGGTGCTCCTATGCCCCCATGTGTGGAGGAACAAACAGGGACACCCATGTCCCCCCCCATGGTTGAGGGAAACGTGGCTGACACCATCCAAGCTCAGCCCCTGTTGGACCAGCCCATTGTGGCACCTGACCTGGCACAGGATGACTCCCTGGCTGACTTCCAGGTCAGCAAGTCTAGGCCACGTGTGGCGGTGCAAGTTGTTGTCCCCAATCCACGTGGATCTGGGGCACCTATGTCATCTGCTGCCCCAAGTATGCAGGGTGGGGAGGCTGCAGGGGCAGCTGCAGCTCCATCCGCCCCAGCTCTGACTCTCCCAGCCAGGACAGTGTCAGTCCCAGCCCATCAAACTGACGTTCCTCCTGCCAACATTACCCTGCAACCAATGCCTGCATCAAGACCTATGGTCATTGTGCATTCCCAGTCCACCGGTGATTCTGCCCCTACTGACCAGAGCGGCGTAAGCCATTCTGGCTCTGCTCCACCTTTAAAGAAGAGGAACAAGGGTGCTCTGGCACGACAGGCTGAGACCCCAGACACGGCTACACACTCCGGTACCTCAAGGAAGCCTTGCTTCAATGATCCATAACTTGATGCACTTGTGGGCTATGTGTCGGCACATAGCCACGAAATGCTGGTGACTGCAGGGTGCAAGACCATACCTGGTCAACGTAAGGCACACTGGCAGACCATCGCCGACCGCATAAGTGCCCTTGGATTTGTGAGGCGCTCAGCTGATGATTGCTACAAGCGGTGGAATGACCTGAAATGCAGAGCAAAGAATAAGCTGGCCTCAAATCATGCCGCTACTCTGGTGACTGGTGGTGGGTCTCCACAAGAGGACAACAAACTCACTGAACATGAGTCTGTTGCTGGGGCCTTCGTCACAGAGGAACAGATGCAAGGTGTGGGAGGACTACCTGATTATGAAGCATTGTCCGGTGAGTGCCCATGCATGTGTGCGTAATGCATGTGTATGTTGTTTGGGTGACTGGTTCTGATTGAGTGCCAGGTGAGGGTGTGTGTGCCTGAGTGGTATCGGTCACCCATGTGCTTCATCCAAAACATTCAGCAGCCTTGGATTTGGGTGTGACAGTATCCCTTCTGCCCACATTAGTAATTTGGATCAACATTACGGCAGTTGCCTTTGAAGTGGCAACTTGCAACAACATTGTATTTTTCAGTGTTCGTTCAGGCTGATTGTTTCAATTCTCCCAATTTTGCTACACATTCCTCAGCCCTATTGTCACATTTGTGACATGCTTTTGTCATTGATGAACCCCACATTGGACCACATGTGTTACCTTGTTAAATGAATGAATTTACCATTCAGGCTAATTGAGTATTGGCCTGATCACAGGTATTTTTGGGGCCTGTTTGAATGTGGAACATGATAGTTGTTTACTGTCATGTTGAAGTGACAAACCATTAATGTGTACATCGGCCTGCAATCACTGTATTTTTGTTCACTGGATTTGTTGCAGTGTGTGGCACATGCCTATTTTGTCACACTATGTAGCATTTTTCATCTCATCATGTCCATTTCACATGGATGGCTGACAGTATTCATTCACTGACATGTGGAATTTACCATGGCTATGGTACATGCTATCTGTGTGATGGCATATGTCATGTATGTGTATTGGACATGCCACTCACAGGCCAATGTGTGATGGCAGTGCTACCCAGCATGCAGCAAATGTGCTGCTCTTCCATGTAGGTGTCATCAGTGTCTGCCTTTTGGGTTCCCTTCAAACTCAGTGACAGTGCATGCATGGGAGGGTTATAGTCATGTGGGACGTGTAAATCGTGTAAATCATGTACTGGTTATGTAGCTTGTCAGGCCTATTTGTGTGCTATGGTGCTAATGCCTGTTTCAATTTGTTGTCTTTCATGTTTTTGCAGGGGATGACGCACTTAATGCTGTTGAGGTTGAGGAGATGGTGCAGACCCAGGAGTAATCTTAGGCACGACCGGGCACCGGTGGGGGACGTGGTGTGGTGGTGGGTGAGAACCCAATCTTGCTGCAGAACATTCTATCGAGGGGTGCCTCTGGGCGCACCTCCCCAGACCTCTATTCAGGTGCTGATTCGGATGATGAGACCTATGTGCCGTCGCAGGTAAGTGTTTTTGGCAGAGATTCTGTTCTGTCCAACCCACCTGTACCAGGGGTAGAACCCTCTATGGGGATGTCAGTGTTGGTAAATCCGCCTTTGGCTGTTACGGATGCAGGGTCACACTCCACAACATCTGATCCTGTTCCTGGGCCAGCAGATCAGAGGGGGAATGCAGTCCTGCAGCCTCAGGCAGTGCTGGCACAGCAAGGTGCAGATCGCCTTGCCCCAAACAGGTGTGGAGCCCGCCAACGCGGTGGCCTTATGCCACCAGGCAATACCGCATGGGAACAATCCATTTACGGTCTGGCAACCCAACAGGCAGCATCAGTTGAGATGATGGCTCAAGCAATGGAGAGGGTGGCCACTTCCATTGTCCTCCCTGAAAGGCAGATGGAGCTACTACAGCAGGCAACAGACTCCATTTGCCCATCACACAGGGAGGACATGTTGGCGTCCAACAGGGACAGACGGGCGGCACTGGAGACTCTACGCAAATCTATATCAATAGAGTCACAGGGCCACAGGGAAGCCCTGAGGGTAGAACTCCATCACCTCAGGGAGACTCTTGTTGACCTTGAGGCTTCCACTAACTTGAGGACAGAACAGCAGCTGGAGCGGCTCACACGTTCGCTCTCAGCTGAGATGCAGGCAACTAGGGAGGAGATCCGTGCATCACGTCAGGTGCTGCATGGGGATCTCCACACTATAATCCTCCAAAACGAGACCTTCCACACCCACATGCTTGCTGCCATGGAGGACCATACCAGGGCTTTGTGTGGGCTGCCTCCCATTGCACCACCACCTCCTGTGGCAGCACCACCTCCTGCGGCAGCAGCAGAGGGTGATGATAGCGACAGCAGCAGTTCTCCCACATTGGCATTGCCGTGCAGGCCATGAGCCCATGGAGGTGTTTTTTTTCCCAACATCCACACAGGTGGGTGTTGGTGCGCACTCTGTCCATGGACCCCCTGGGTGGCCTCCGCCACTGTCCCCCACATGGCCATTTTTGATTTTTGATTTTTTTTTTGCAGTGTGTTGCCTTGTGTGGCTCCCGTGGGCATCCACTGTATTCCGGCTGGGCACATGCAGGCTTGTCCTGAGTTTGAGTTAGATGCTTGGGTTCATGAGACACACACCCCTCCTGCTTCCCGTTCCCATGGGCTTGCAAAGGGTGTGCCCAAGTGACATTGGCCCTCATTACAACTCAGGCGTTAAGGGTTTAACGGCGCCGTTGGCGCCGTTAACCCTTAACGCCTGATTACAAGTGTCCCTTTGCTGGTTGGTGTTTAACGCCTGCTTTTAGCAGGCGTTAAAAATCCAACCCGCAAAGGGACTTTGGAGCTAATTACGGCACCATAATTTACGGTGCCGTAATTAGCGCCTTCCCCATTCCCATTATGCCCTATGGGGGCAAAAATGGGAATGGGGAAGGGAAAATGGTGAATGAGGAATTACCGCCCACTCACCTTGGAATGGGGCGGTAATTCCGCCATCCACCATGGCGGAATCGTAACCTTAGCGGCATTGACCATGGTGCTAATAGCACCATGGTCCTCCGCCAAGGTTGTAATTAGGGCCATTGACTTACACGGTGACATAGGACTCCCATGAGCTGTGTGGGCAGTCTGTAGTCAATACTGTGTATACATTCCTAGTGGATATTGTTGTTTAATTGTACACTGCATGGTGTATAGCTATGTGCTTGTGCATCCATGTCTTTCGCCTAATTTGTAGGTTAATTCCTCATGTCTTCACAAGGCCGTCTACTTTGGAGATGGAGTTCATGTTGTAAGCAGTGCACTTGGACATTTGCGTGGCAGCAGCACTGTACAGTTGGAAGTGGCCGATGTGCTGGCATGATCAGGTTGTAAGACTACCACTACTTTAACTTGTTTTTTATGCTATGTTTGAGGTTGTGTAGCTGCATTGTATTGTTGTTAAGCATGTGGTCATGTGTGTTGTTAGTTCTACATTACTGGGAGCATATTGTGTGTGGGCAGGTTCCACTGAGGACACTGTACTTTGACACTTGTGTGATGTGTTGGGGATTGCTTTGTTTGCTCTCACATAGCATGACATTCCATGGTGTGTTGGGTGGCGGTTCTGGGGAGGGGTTGGGTGACATGGCACTGTTGTCATGTTGTATTTTGCAAGGGGGTAATGAATTTTGCAGCATAGAAGTGTGTCTTTTGATGACACAGCATTGGTGGTGTTTGTGTAGGTAGGGCACACAATGTAACACTTCCAGGTGACCAATCTCAATCTGGTATGGTTGTGACAGTTGACTGTCCCTTATGTCATCATCATTGATTGTCAGCTGGCATGTGCCAGGGCTATGTGCACTCCACAGGGGTGTGATTTTAGGTGAAGTAATTATCCACCAGCTGTGTACGGGCTGCCTCACCCCGTGCACTTTCCCCTCCCATGCGCAGCAGCTGTGCTTGTGGTTGGGGATGTGGGGGCACCACCATGTCCACGGGCAGGCCCCGGCATGTTGCAACATTGTGCAGGACGCATACTGCCACTATGATCCTGCACACTACTGGGGGAGCGTATAACAGCTGCCCGCCAGAACGGTCAAGGGAGCAAAAGCGTGACTTCAGCACTCCGAATGTGCGCTCCACTATGCCCCGGGTTGCAATGTGGGCTGTGTTGTATCTTACCTCGGGTGGCGTGGTGGGGTTCCGAATTGGCATCATCATGTGGGTGCTCAGAGGGTAGGCACTGTCCCCTGGGGAGGTGGTGATGGGTATCATTAGTGGGGTTGTGACATTGCTCAGTATCTGACATGCATGCATGTGCTGTGGCATTTATACTCACTGAGCAGCCATGTATCGCCATGCCGCCCAGCTTCTAGGTCCCGATTTAGGGTTGTCATTCTGTAAATAAAACTATTATGGGTGGACCCTGGATAGTTGGCATATACTGAGGTGATGATTCCCTTGGCATCACATACTACCTGCACGTTGATGAAATGCCAGTGCTTGCGGTTTCTGTAGATGTGCTCTGATGCCCTGGGGGGACGTAGAGCCACATGGGTGCAGTCAATGGCACCTAGCACTTTGGGGAAGTGTGCCACCCCGTAAAAATCCTGGACGACAGCCTGCCTTTCTGCAGGTGTTCTGGGCAGGTATATGTGCCTGCGGACTGATGGGTGTGCAGTCATGATGGCCAAGTCCTGGTGTAGGCAGCGTGATTGCGTGGCCTGTGACACCCCCCCACTATAGCAGTTGTCCGTTGAAATGATCCAGTGGCCAAGAAGTGCAGTACATTGAGGACCTTATGCAGGGGACTGAGTGCTTGGGAGCACAGGGTGGGTATTGTGAGGTCATCCTCCCACTCACTGACCAGGTCGAGTATTATGTGAGGTGGAAACCTGTACCTCCCATACACCTGGTCATCAGGCATCCCAAAAAGGCTGGTTCTGGGTGTAAAAATTCTGGGCCTGACTATCCTCCTCCTCCTGCGGTATCCCACGACCACTGCTGCTAGGAACGGTATATTCATCCTGGCGTCTGTGCTTGTTTGTTGTTTGCGTGCACTTTTATGCTGCGCGGGTCCACGTATGCCTGCTTCCTGCTGGCGTACATGTTTCCGGATTAGCACGTCTTTTTTGGCGCACGCGTTAGCCCTGTTCGATTCCATGAATACGTGTTTTGAACGTGCGTGTGGGCGTTCCGTGCACTTCCCTCCCCGTGACGCCCACATTTTCATGAGTTGTTCCCCATTCCGCGTGTCACGCCCCCTGTTCCTCCTACTTTTGTTGTGTGCGCCGCACTATGCGCGATTTCGCTGTGCGTGTAGCGCACGCTGTTTGGAGACGCGTGTGCCAGCGCGTGCCACGCAGAATTTTGGCACACATCCTGGAATTTCCTCGCGCACGGACTTCCATGAATCGCTGTGCGCGGGTTTCGCTGCGATTTTCGCACTGGCACTGCGATTCGCACGCTTTCGCTGAAAATTTCAGCGCACATTAATTCCATGAATCGGCTCCTTAGTCTTGTACTTGCAACAACCTCAAATTCACCATTTGCTCTGTGCCTCACCACAGATGAGCCAGAATGCCTTTCCCCACTAGTTTGATACATTTTTGAAGAACCATCAATTAAGAGAAGCTCCCTCCTGCTAACGCATTTTCCTTTATGTGCGGGATATCGTCGAATTCTTCGTAGTTTGCGCAATCATGCACATAATTACCCTTTGCCACAGGCTCAGCTAAAAACGTGGTAGGGTTCACTATTTTACATCTGACTATTTTAATTGCTGGATTCAATATAATCACCTCATACGCAGAAGCTCTCTGAGATGTCAATATAATCTTACGCTTCTCCAAAATAGCAAAAAAAGCCTTCTCCACAAAAAGTGTCACAGAACACCCCATCACAATACTGGTAGACTTCTCAATTGTGAACGCAGCTGCTGCCAGTGACTGTTCGCAAGGAAAGTGCTCTTTCATAACTTGATCCAGAATCCCACTTTAATATGCCAGAGGTTTATACCCTTGTGTAGTCCTCTGTGTAAGCGCTGCTGTCATAACTGTCCCATTCATGTGTGAAAATAAAAAGAACTCGTCATAATCGGGAATTCCTAACACTGGAGCTGTACAAATTGATTTCTTCAACTCTTCAAACCCTCCTGCCATTTCTTCAGACGATTTTATGTTTTCATTGTTTAACTGTGCTTCATTTAGAGCCTGTGAAAGAGGCGTTGTGTATGAACTATAATCAAGCACCCATGCTCTTACATAATTACATAGTCCCAAAAACTGATGCATTTGCTTCACTGAGTGCAGTTTTGGTGTTTTCATGATTGCCTCAGCTCTCTCATGTATGACCCTTTTTCCCTCATGTGAAACAACTGTCCTATGTACAACACCTCTTTTTGGCAATACTGTAACTTCTCCTTGTCTACCTTATATCCCTTGTCTGCTAGGACAGTCATTAACTGAATCGAATCTTGTCTGCATTCATCTTCTGTAGTGCTAAACATCAGAATGTCATCTACGTACTGTATCACAAATCAATATTGCCTAGGTCGATCTGAAGGACCCTATTAAAGATCGATGGGGACTCACAGTACCCTTGGGGCAGCCTTGTATGTTTCAGAGGAGTCTGGCAAAATGAAAAGGAAGTCAAGTATTGTGAGTCCTTATCAATGGAATTGAGAAAAATACATTTTTCAAGTTAATCACTGTGAAATATCACACCTCTACTGGAATACTGCATTGTATCGTCGCTGGATTAGGAACTAAAGGAAACTCTGCCTCTACAATCTGGTTAATCAGTCTCATGTCTTGTATAAATCTCCACAAGCCCCCCCTTTGATTTATTGATGGGATACTCTGCGGTACTGCACATGATTCTGATGGTACCAGAATCCCTTGTTCCATCAGTGCTGAAATAGTCTTAAAACATCCCTTCATCCTCCTGGGTACTGTCTTGCTGGGAGGTAAAATTGCTCCTGCCTTCCACTTTATCTTGACCTTCCCTACTCCTTTCAATAAGCCTACGTCATAGGGGCCTGTAGTCCATAAAGCGCTTGCCACTTTTTCCAAGTCATCATCAAAAAATGATGGACGCTGCTGCACTATCACCATTCGCAGTGGGATCTCTATTTTCTCTAGTCTAATCTAGTCTGTAATATTCCTCTCTAATATCAGTTCATCATCTGTTGGATCATCCCTAAACATATCATCATCAGTGAACTCAGTCAGTCTACACCCTTCCCCAATAGCAATCACTGTTCTCCATGTTCGAGCATTGCCATTTCCCCTCACACTATGGCTGCATTTAACTCTAAGGGAATAGTCTGTCCCCCCTCTTCGTACATAGGTGTCTGTGGCCTCAACAAGAGTTCATCAGGTATTGTCATAATCTTTCCCACTAAGCCGGGTATCCACGTAAACAAAATGCGTACCCCATAAAGAAAGACTTCTAGTTCCATTGGCATTACTCGCAGAGCCAATTGCCCTGTAAATGCCAATATCAATTCGCCCACATTCATATAATTTATCCCTGGAGTAGAGCACACTATGTATTCATCAGTAAAAGAAATGGTCATGTTAAGCTTCGTCATTAAATCTTGTCCTAGAATATGAACTGGTGTCTGTCTTGAATACAATAATGGAACAGACATGTCACACTCTCCTATTTGTCAGTAAAAGGAACTCAATTCATAGCACCAGAGAATCTTTGAGCATTTATGGCAATCTCCGACACTGGCTATTTTCCTTCTTGTATACATGAACAAGTACCCCTAGTGTCTACTAGAAAATAAAAAGATTTGCTCCTATCATCACATCAACCCTTGGTTCCTCTTGGGGGTCAGGTGCCACTGATAGTACTGAACACATCAAGTTGCCCTGTGAGCTGTCCTATTGTGGATACATACATACCCTTCTTTACCTGTGAAAGGATTTCCCCCACCACAGTGACACCCCCTATTCTAGGTGTCAATAGTAGTCCCGTGTTTGCGTTCTGCTGTAACTGCATGGAAGCATGCTGCGGCAGCCCTTGCAGTGAATTCAATTGTGCTTGCTGTAGCTGCAATGCTCATTGAATTTACGGCGCTTGTGCTTGATACACTGTCTGATCTTGGGCAGACCCATCCCTAGCTTGTAAGCTGTTTGCTGCAGGATAAGCTGTCCACCCTCTTGAGAATTACCCATTCTGTACTTACCCTTGGCTCCCGCATACACGCGCAATGTGCCCTGTCATCCCAAAAGTCCAACATGCAAGAGGAGCTCTTCTGACTAGTCCCACTTGGTTAAATCCTGCCTGCTCATTCTGATTATAATTCTGCATATTCCAGAAACTGTCTTGGTTATTTTGAAAACCACCCCTTCCTCTGTAGCCCATTACCCTTCCTCGTGGCACAAACCCATTCCCTGCTCAGTCCATTTGGCGCTGATTATTCGCCTGTGACTTGTCCACTGTTTGCTATATTCCCAGTCCTTCTCTGATTATCAATACCACCCGTTCTATGGCATACTTTGACAATTTCTTCGGAACTAATTTGGCTTCCTCGAGTTTTCTAGCATCTTCCTTATTCCTATTTTTCTTCTGTAACAGCCGACAGTGATGCACTATGGTCAACTGTATCTCTGCCCATGGCTTCGCTACCATTCCCACTTATTTCTTGAATTTCCTTTGTACTGGATTGGGCAACCCCTGACATAAAATGCGGTAAAATACTGCCACTGTTTTCGCCCGCAACGCTTGAGTTTCAAGAGTCCAGAATTCTCTAATCTCCTAAATGTAAGCAAGTGGATCTTCATCTTCTTTCATCTTAAATGTCATAATTGCACTCACATCTGATGTGTCAGGATACTGCACCCTAAGTGCTCTCCAGACATCTGCTTGTTAGGCGGAAACCTGTGCAGTTCCCTCTGGGACCACTGCAAAAGATTTAGGACTACATGTGTTTAGCAGTAAACCCACTTGGTAGCAGTCTGTACCACACAGATTCACTTGGTAGCTGTGGCTGAGCAGTCAGACTTCCCTCAAGAAGAGTTAAGCAGTATGTGGAGTATACAATATAGGGCAATTCAACACAGTAAGACAAGCAAACACGCAACAAGGCTTCGGTGTAAAGATATAAAGGTATTTATTTATAACGACACATCTATAGAAAACACTCTGGCACTATCACGGCAAACACTTCAATCACAATTACTCTAAGAAGAAAACAGTTCAATCCCCCTAATAATAGTTCGACAAGTCTAGGTTCTACCAGCATCACTTATTTGCCGACAGAGGTGTATGCTTCAACCTAGATGGCACTCTAGTATTCGTTAGGACGGGAGGGAAAAATAAGTAGGTTACGAAATCAACACAGTTCAATACTTCACGGGAAAATACAAGGCAAGAAGACAAGAACCACAATAGATCATAAAGTTCAGAGGCCAGGTCCACTCGGAGAGAGGCAAGGCGATATGTCCCAAAAAGTCTCTTTGTGGAAATGCGTTTGAGTCTTTGTAGCAAATTGTTATTGGAAGATTGGACCAGTTCAGAACAACACGCTAAAGAAAGCTTGGAGGCGACCCAAAGGAAAGGCGAGGATTAAGACACCCCACTCGATCCGGCAGAAAGGGAAGCCAGGCGGACACGGTACCTTGTTTGTGGAGAGACAGCTCCGACGGGGGCAGTTGTTCCTGGTGGTGGATGCACGTCGGGTCTTTGCCAAGAGTAGAGATGATCTCGTCGTCGAAGAAAAGTGAAGTCCGGTGCACCACCAGGGAAGAGACCAGCCGCGGAGTGCTCCGTCACAAGGCACCACCTTTTGGTCGCGGTACAGGGGTAGTGGCTATCCGGTTGCCGAGGTGCTCTGCACGGGCAATTCGACCACTGCGTCCTGGAGCGAAGAAAAAGCAAAGGGGACTGGTTGTTCCCACCAGTCAGGGGAAGAGATTCTCCGGCAGGGAGATCTCCTCTGTCGTCGGGAAGTGGTGAGTCGGTTCCGCAGGGCTCCACCGGAGGTGTCATTGTGCAGGTCGGCTCAGCGTTACCCTTGTCAGATTCTTAGGTCCTGTGGCGACTTCTGAAGATCCAGTCCCAAAAGCCCTGCTTTTATGCAGAAAACCCCCATTCATTCAGCCTAGCTGTCAATCAACACACGCTAAGTGGTGAGCAGGGATGCTCACCACTTGGGCCAATCACACCAGAGTGCGACCAGAGTTGGCAAGGCAACTCGGTCCAGGGTGCCTAAACCCCCTCCCACACCCCCTGTGGTAACCCAGACAGAATGGCACCACTTTGGAGGGTCTCTGTACAGAAGCCCGCCAAAAGTGGAACAAAGGGCTCAACCTTTGGTTTAGGAGTCACAGAGACGAACACAGACGCCATTTTAAAAGCCGAGTTCTGGCAGAAAATACCATCCGGTAAACTTATTTAAGATAAGTAAACTGATGGTATGTTAGAGATTAACGAGGAAATGTATCAATCTCCAACAATGGGAAGAATCCCATAAGGTTATGTTCGGGGTCGAACATAACAAGTAGTTTCCACTGCCACCAGCCAAAACTCGACGAGGGGGGACGGGACAGTGCCCCCTCGAATAACAGACCTAGGAGTAATCGAATTACCCCTACTAGTACGTCCACAATAGGATGGTTTGTACTAGTTCTGTTGGTAAATTTAGGTCTAGTAAAGCCAATGGTGACTTTACATGCCCGGGGAGACAGTAGTCAGTCCCCGGGTATGGAGTCTATGATGGAGGTCCGCTAGGATGCCCCCGTGCTATGGCACGGAGGGTGCGGTGTAACACACATAGCAAAACATATGAGACCCTATGGAGTAAAAGACCCCATAGCCCATAGAACACATTGACATTCAAAGGAATTACACACATTCATGTCCAAGAGTCGGAGAAAAAGAATCTCACTCTTGGCAGGATGGAAAAAAACAAACTACAGAAATCCAGCAAAACTGCCGGGGGACTCACTAGGTTAGGAAATTCAGCCTAAACAGAGAATTCTCCCTAACACTGCTCTACAATTATTAAATGGTGCTCCATCGTGCACTGTGTTCTGTGCCGTGACACGTATATACCCTCCTCTCGTCCAAATGTCTTCAGCTGTTTCTTCAAGAATCGCTGCTAGGAGACCCTTAATGTCCCCTATTGCCAGTGTATTTCCCACTGTTCATAAATGCATTTTCCCGCACCCGCCATCAAACTAGGACGTTTACACCTTAAATTATACTTATGCATTTGTGGCCAAGTCATATACTGCAGTCTGGCCCCTCCCTTCTCCAATAAAGGGAACTGCGTGACTCCCAACCCACAATCGGCTCCCATCATCTGCCTATCCATAGTGGGGACAATGGTTCCTGATCCTCTTCTACCTCAGCCTGTTCACATATGGCAGTGACTCTCCTTTCTCGCTGTATGATCATCCTCTAGGACACTCTAGATATGCTACAGGATCTGGCATTCTATCCTTGGGTTGTTCTAAATCAGACCATCGCACTTCCTTGTCTGTCTGCAGACATCTCTCAGGACCACATGCACCTCCTCCCTCTTCCCCACAGAAGGTTTCTCTGTCTTCGTCTGACATATGTGGGCCCCAGCTAGTGTGACTCTGAACCCCTTCACCCTTACCTAAAGTCTGCCTGTCTAAAGACAAGGTTGTATGCTCGAGACTAAACGGGTCTCTTTCTTCGCCTTGTGATTGGAAGACTAAGGACTGATCTCTCTTCCCTCGGCTTCCCGATTTTCTACCTTCTCTCAAGTCTTGGTAGGCTTTATCAATCCTATCTCCAATGCTCCTTAAGTCAAATTTCTCTTCTAGGGCTACTCTAGATGGTCCTGGCATTGCTTCCTTTAACGGAAGAAACTCTATGTTACCCCATGATAGTACTGAGCTTGGTTTCATCAACTCCTTTTGAATGTGATCAATGTTGCACTCCCGCTGCCTCCTTTTTTGTTCGAATTCTTCATCTATTTCTCTTTGCTTTCTTGCTTCCCATCTAACTCTTTCCTCTTCTTGTCTTTTCCCTTCCCTTCCCTTCGTTCATTCGCTTTATGCTCTTCTTCTTCCCTTCGTCTCTGTATACTTTTATCCCTTAATTTCTTTGCTTCTTACTCTTCTCTTTTCCTTTCTTCCCTATTTTGTTCTTCCATTGCTCTCTGCCTGTTGTCATACTTCCTTTGCTCCTCTGACCTTTCTTCTTTATTTTGCTGCTGCTCTTGACACATCTGTTCTCGACCTTTGCCTGCTCTTCCTCTTATGTTCATGCTCTTTAAGTCTCTTTTCTCGTTCCCTGTCTTTGTCTTGATCTGCCCTTTGTCTTACCTCCTCGGTACTTTTCCCATCAAGCTTGAGCAATATCTGTCCTCCCATCTATTCGTTCTGTAAGAGCGTTACCTTGTCAGCTTTATCCTTCTCTCCTTTCCATCTCTTAATCTCTTGTTCAATGTCTGTGGTTACATTCAATCGTTTGCTTTTCTCCTTCTTGTTATGCAAGATCTTAAAGCTCTTCTCCTTTCTTCTAGTCTCTTCTGGACTATCGTCACTGCTATAAGCAGGCGGTTCATATATCAGAGTACTATATCCTGTCGCCACCTTTAGTTCCTTTGACGGTTACAATCCTGCATCTTCTGTACTACCACCATCCACTTCAGGTGAGGTAAGGAGAGCAGAAGGCTCAACACCTTCCTCACTACACTGAGTAAGCATCCACTTCTCAGGCGGTGGATCTTCACTCTCCTCTTGGTAAAATTTCCAGAGCTCTAAAATAGCTAACCTCTTTTCCAATGTCTTCCCCGTGCATGCATTGTGCAAGTATGTGGTCATGTGTGGCAATACTGCCTCAGGCAGCGATACCCCTTTTGGCCATGGCATGAACATTTTATCTGATGTTCCCTTTACCCATTCTGCACTATACTGTTTGAGCTTAGGCATGTGTTTTGGCAGCGGTTTACACAGGTGCATCAGTGGAGTAATATCTCCCATTGTGACAAGTCTCAATTGACTGTCAATACTTACTGTTGTTTACACAAATAAGTTTATAAAAACAACACATATGAGCGCGCTCCAATACTCGCCGCTCAAAACCTCTGTTTTCCAATAACCTCAACCTACTTCTTGGTGGGCGCCGGAAATTTTTGTTTATTATTATTTGTTTATTTGTTTATGGTTATAGACATAACCTTTACAAAAGACAAAGGGCCTCATTACACGTTGTGCGCTAAAAACTGCAAATTAGCGGCATGGCGCTATTAACGTGTCCGCCCTCGCAAGAGGGCGCTAATGGGGTACCATTACGAGTACGTGGACACGAGCATAGCGCCATGCCGTTAATGACCCTACCCCCATGCCGCTGAAGTCCCCAAAAAGTCATTTACCGCCTTCCGCGAAAGTGCAGATAGCACCTCCGCCCTCGCGCCATTAGCGGTCACCGCTATTAGCGGTGACTGTTAAATTGAGGAACCAGAAATAGCGTCATCGCACAGGAACGGGAAAGAGCACGGCGGCCATCTTTAAAAACACAATCCATTGCCATCCTCTGCACCCTGGACCTGTTTTGAGTTGGGAGCTGTGCAAATTCATCTGGGACACCTGCATCATGCCCAAGGCTTTGAGGAAAACCAGTGACAGGCAGCGCAAGGAAAAATATACCAATGAGGAATTGGTCATGTTAACACAGACCCTTGCAGAGCATGCAGAGGTAGTCTTTGCAAATGACATGCGCCGGGCAACCTTGCTGAAGAAAAAAGCCATCTGGGAGGAGGTAGCTCTCAAAGTCAGTGCTGTGGGCACCAGCACGCGCACCGTGCGCGAATGCAAGAAGAGGTGGGACAACCTCAGGCTGCGGGTGAGGGGCATCCTGGCTGAGAACAACGCATTGCCAGTGCCGGTGGAGATGGCTCACCAATCCGGTTGAAGGAATGGGAGGAGACATGCGCAAACATGATTGCCGTTGAATCCATTGAGGGAGTGGGCAGCATGGAGATCGGCGTGGCTACCACTTCAGATGGAGGTGAGTCTACACATGACAGGATGCGGTGTGAATGTACTGTTACCCCCATATGTGAGCACAGACTCCTCTCATGCATGGACACACATCCACACATGCATCCATCCCTCACCATGTCAGTGTCAGACCCAAACACACACACATGCACACATCACCAGAGACAAGTTCCAAACACAACCATGCATGGATGAGGCACTGAACTGGCACATCACCTGCATCCACAACCACTGAGTCCCAATGGCCACAACTGCATCATTCATGTAATCTTCATTAAGTAAATTGAATCGCAACCAATGATATCCCCCTTCTCGTCCCTGACAGGCTCACATACAGATGGGGAGGATGCCGCTGATGCATCAAAGGCACCAGCTACATGCAAGAGGCCAAGGGCACAGGAGCCGGAGGATACCCCAACAACATCCAGGGGCAAGGGGGGAAGGACACACCTGACGGGTAGGAAACATCGTCATAGTGCCACTGCCAGGGCAGTAGTAGCTGCACCACCAACTGCGGCCCCACCACCGGAGGTGAACCCACTGGCACCAATGCCAGCCACCGAGGGCCCACCATCAGCTGCGGCTAGCTCCGCTGGTGAGGCAGCCGCCACTGCCCCCCGATCCGATCCGGAGGACACCCTAGGCCAGCACATGGAGATGCACACCCCAAGCCCCCCTGCAGCCCCAGTGCCTGTGCTATTCCAGCCCCCTGGGTCTGATGGGACTGTTGAGGACACCAACCCTGCAATCATGTCCCCCATGTTACCATCACCTGCTGCAGTGGATGCATCGGAGGGCACAGCATCCAGTGCACGGTCACCCAGCACTGCCCCCCAACTCACCACCATCCTGCAGCGCCAAAACGAGCTGACTGTTCTGGTCAGCAAGCATGTTGAGGAGGCTGCCAATCTCAGAGAGAACATTGTCGAGGCGGCGAGGCACTGCACTGAGCGGATGGACGCCAACACCGACAGGCTATGCAATGAGATAGCGAGGCTCAGGGAGGTCCTTGTCCGCATGGCTGACACTATGGACCGCCACTTTTCCCTACAAGGCCAGTCTGCCCCGTCCTCATCTTCCGGGTCGAGACAAACAAGCCCCCTCCTGTGCTCATCGCACACCATCAGGCGCACGTCGGGCAACCCTCAAGATCCTTTCAAGGACAATGGAAAATAGGGGGTTGATGGAGATTCCTCTGTATGCATTGTCCAGGGAATACATGGCAGACACATGAGGGACTGTTGTGGGGGGTGGTGGGAAGGGTGTTATGGGTTTGTTGTGGGGGGTGGTGGGAAGGGTGTTATGGGTCTGTTGTGGGGGGTGGTGGGAAGGGTGTTATGGGTCTGTTGTGGGGGGGTGGGAAGGGTGGTGGGATGTTTTTGGGCTTGCACTTCTACACCTTTATGTCACTCAATACACTGGTTTCTGATCAAAACACAGGCTTGGACATCTTCAGTGTGTGTGTGTACTTTATTGGCGACAGGGTCCATTGCGTGCTTCAAAACATACATCAGTGCATTACCCCCCATATCCATGTGACAGTACGGAAACATGTTCCTCAGAATATTTGGTTGATCAGATGCTGTCTCACAGCACGTCCCTCCTGGCCATCCCCTGTTGCAACACCTGCAACCCTTCACCTCCGTCCTCATCACCATCATCATCCTCATCAGGTGCTTCTATTTCAACGTCAGGGGCAGTGGCACATTCCGTCTGATACACATATTGTGCAGCATGACACATGCCATGGTGATCTTGCCCACCTTCTCATGTCCATACAGGAGAGCACCACCAGACCTGCTAATGCACCTAAAACGTGACTTCAAAAGTCCAAAAGTCTGCTCGATCACGATGCAGGTACGGGTATGTGCACAATTGTATTCCTCCTCGTGCCTGTTCTGTGGGTTCCGTACAGGTGTGAGGAGCCAGGTCTTCAGGGGATATCCCGCATCACCTGTATGGGGGAATGAACGGGGTCCTGTTACTGTTCACCTCAAGATCGGCCTGTTCACATCACACAAATTGACATTGCATTGTGATTCAAGTACTGAATTGACAGCATACATGCAGATGGTCTCTGTGACAGCAGGGGGAGGTCGACCGTAATTGACATGTCCTGGGTGAGGCCAGGTCTTAGGTGTCCCTGGCCCATCCAAATTAGGTACCACACTGCTAGTGTACTGACATCCTGACACTGATGTTGCCATGCTGTGAAGCATCACTTCAGTGGTGCCATAGGTGTGTGGTTCAGTGCTATGTCTAGTGGTGATCCCTTTGCATACATTCAAGGGCGCGTTGCTGGATTGATGTTGTGCTGCACTGATTCTGTATTACTGTCTTGACGCCATGTTGCTGATTTGTGTAATATGTGGCGTGGCATGATGTGCAATGTCGATGGATGTGTGATATTTTGCAACCTGCATTGTTCTCAATGTTGTGCACCTTCGAATTGCATGTGGGTTCTTCTGAAGGACATTGGCGTACATCTGTATGCCCATTTTCCCTACGGACGCCAGTCAACACCCAGTTGGAGTATGTATCTCTCCCCCCACCATTCACACCCAGTTGGAGTATGTATCTCTCCCCCCATTCACACCCAGTTGGAGTATGTATCTCTCCCCCCCCTTCACACCCAGTTGGAGTATGTATCTCTTCCCCCCCATTCACACCTAGTTGGAGTATGTATCCCCCCCATTCACACCCAGTTGGAGTATGTATCTCTCCCCCCCTTCACACCCAGCTGGAGTATGTATCTCCCCCCCCCAAATCACGCTGCCATGTGCTTGCCCTGCTACTCACCAAGTAGCCACGAACGTTGTCCGGTGTGTCGCTCCATGTAGCGTGGGATAGTTGAGTTCCGCAGAACCATGGAATCATGTGTTGATCCTGGGAATCTGGCACAGCAATGTGTGATTATCTTGTGGGCGTCACATACCATTTGGACATTGATAGAGTGGAATTGCTTCCTGTTTCGGTACACTACTTCATTGTGATGTGGGACCACCAATTCCACATGGGTACAGTCGATGGCCCCGATGCAACTTGGAATGCCTGCCAGTGAATAGAAGCCAACTTTTGTGTTTGCAATCTCCTGGGCAGTCTGTGGCATGGATATGTGTTCAGGTGCATGCTTCAGGAGTGCATCGAGTACCTGGTTCAGCGTGCGTGAGAATACTGGTTGTGAGATGCCATGCATCTGTCCCACTGTATGCTGATAGGTGCCTGTGGCCAGGAAGTGGAGCACATTCACCACCTTCAGTAGCGGGGGGATGGCAGTTCTGATGTCTATGAGGCTCACAATGCCGTTGTGGATCATGTCCACAATGCTGGTGATGGTAGCCCTGTCCAGACGGTACAGGGTGTGTATCTGCTCAGGGGTCAGGTTGAATGGACTGGCGCTGATCCTGGGTATTGGTGGGTGCCTCTGTGGTATGATTAGGTGCCGTTGTGGTGCTTGCTGTGC
Organism: Ambystoma mexicanum; assembly: GCF_040938575.1. Lineage (NCBI taxonomy): Eukaryota > Metazoa > Chordata > Amphibia > Caudata > Ambystomatidae > Ambystoma > Ambystoma mexicanum. Next base: position 624,270,639 of record NC_090934.1, read on the forward strand.
CTGTCTTGCCCTCCTCCTCCTCCTCCTCCTGCGTCTCCTTTGTGCTGCCTGTTGTTGTAGCAGCTGCGCTGCAATGAGGTCCTCCGGGCCATGTAAGGCTGCCAGTATTGGAACCATCTTGGTGTGGGGAGGGGTGTGGGAAGGGGTGTGGTGTGCTCCTTTTGAGCTGCCACAGTCTCCATTGCCTCCATCTGTGCTGATTTGGTCCACCTGTGTCAGGTGGGAACACTACTCATTTCCCTTAACGGGTGGTCCGCAATTCCGGTATTTGCACCATGGCGGTAAGGGGTTTGGGGGGATTTACCATGCCGCTATTAGCATGTGCACTTGCCTTGTGATGCTGTGCTAATAGCGGCATGGCGTAATTAACGGGATGGAGGGTCATGCGCACGCGGCCTGCCCGCTATTAGTGGCACCGTAATTAGCGGTGCCGCTAATAGCGGTGTGCCGGGTCGTGATCCACATGGGGATTTAACGTTACCGGTAATACATTACCGGTAACGTTAAATCCCTACCGCCATCCGTGTAATGAGGCCCACAAACATAATGCAAAAAGAAAAACAGATAAAAAAATCATTAAATAAATTAGATGAATAACTTATATATAGTTTCCAAATCTAAACAAACACAGATGAGAACCAGAAGGCAATAAAACATAGAATACAGTGAATATAACATTTAACATGCTTATTCACTTATCTCATATTCATTACTCAGTATAGATTTTACATGTGTTTTCCAAGAACCTAACTACCGCAAGCTGTGATGATTTACTTTTCCCATGAAGCATTTTCCACCAAAGTAAGTCTAAGTTGACAATCCCTGTATCGTTTACACATTTCCCAAAATACTGTATTCTTGCATTCCTAAGAGTGATGCAGTCCACCATTAGATGTTCAAGATTTTCAATTGCATCCGGATAATTACAAAATCTACAAATCAGTGGAAACTCATCCCCCACATGACGCATATGTAAAATTGAATGAGTTTAAAGGACATTAAATTTGAAGCGCCTATATTTCTGTCGAGCCCCCTTATCATGGAACAGAATTAAGTAGGATTAAATTGTGCCCAGTTTTTTAAAATCACACACAAGATGTTTGTATAAGACTGTTGCAGCTACATTTCTGACAGTGACACTCCAATCCCACCATTCAAATCTCTTTTTCACTTTCTGAGGGTTAAATATAAGAAGATCTAAGGAGTTGCCAAGATGGTTCAAATATTCTACGCAATCCATTTTCAATTTTGACAAATAATCAGATGCAGTTGTATCAAATCGAAAACCTCGACCCAAAAGATCGTACAAAGTGTCCTTAGGAGAAGTTATCAGTTTCATAAACAACATCATCTTTCTCCATATAATCACATGTACAATGGAGGTGAGGCCCAATTCATAACGAATGGCTTCCACAGGTACACATTTTGGAAGACACTTGACAGATGCCCTTAGTAAGCAAGCTTTGAATTTGGGAAATTCAGCGAGCATCCATTTTGGGAACAGCTCGAGCCCATAGCACAGATGGGATAAAATGTTCAATTTATAATAGCAAAGCGTAGGCACAATAGAGAACTTTCCGAATTTACTGTCCACTTTTTTTTAGTTGTATTTTCAGAGGCGCTACCTTAATCTCCAAGAAGTCCCTATATTGAGATTTCTGAAGACACTCACAAATTGGGCAACCCAGGTATCTCAAACAAGGACGCACCACTAGCTTTATGTGATTCAGAAACCACGAAAACTGTTTAATATAAGGTCTAGGATGCAGCCGCATGATTACTGTCTATTTTTCATGTATAGCGAGACTGTTGGTCACAGTGTAATCCCTGAATCTACAGAGTAAGCGCTGTAAGCCAATTGGGGTGTGGTCCAAGAGTAAAAAGTCGTCCGCATAGGCAGTCCAACTAACTTTGACTCTTTCCACAGTAGGAGGAACAAAAGATTTTTCTTCCAATTTGTTTTTGGCATCAGAAACATAGAGGTTGAAAATGGTGGGAGCAAAAATGCAGCCTTGCCCGAGGCCGTTGGAGGCAATTATACAGGAGGTTAAGTGACCCAGATTGTTCAGCCAGACCTGGAGCTTTGATCCCTCATGGAGATGTATTAATATAGAAAGGAGATCCAAAGGCATCCCTAATCGATGTAACTTTCCCCAAAGCATTGACCTATACACCTTATCAAACGCCATCGACAACTCAATGGAGGCGATGTAAATGGGTGCCGAATCCTTAGTCCACACCTTTGCCTGCAAAACATTCAAAAGCAAACCAACAGCGTCTGTTCCCACCCCTTTTCTAAAGCCAAACTGGAATTGAGACAAAATACTTTGTGCCTTAATCCACTCTTGGATGTACTTCAAAATAATTCCTGAAAACAACTTGGAATCCGCATCAAGAAGGGCGATTGGCCTATAGTTTTTAGGACAAGACCGATCGCCCTTCTTGTAGATTGGAACCTCAAAGGAAATATGCCATGATTGGGGAATGATACAGGTCTTAACGATGTAATTGAAGAAGATATACAAAATTTTAGCCCAGAGCCCCTGATTTTGCATAAAGGTAACTCTTGCAAGCCCATTAGGTCCAGCCACCCTAGATGCTGAAGGCTTCTGAATCAGTTCTTCAACATCCTCCAGATGGATTTTAAATAGCCAAACAGTATCTCACACACCATCCGGAAGTAAAGGTTTAACCTGGGAAGATTTATACAGCTCACCAAAATGGCCAACCCATTGTGCTTCTGATATAGAGCAAGAGAGGGCCTCACTATTCCTAGCTATTTGATTATTCATCAAAGCCCAGAATGTTTTTGCATAGAAGCAAGAATACTTTCCTCATCTGCCTGATATAACGCGGCACAATGAGCCTTGATCTTGTATTTCCATTTGTTATTAATATTTTTCCTTAGTTGCATTTTTTTGGAAGATGGAAAGCTGGTTTTAGATAGGGTACTCAATTCCCTTGTTCTATTATTCTTAAGGGTTCTAACCACCAGCTCATATGTGTGCAAGTGAATTTTCCGAGCACTAAATTTTGCATTTTGGCCCATATATTGGCTAATTACATTCCCCACATAGTCACCAAAAGACTCATTAGTATACAATAAATGTTTTTTTTCCCAAAGCTACAGCTGTTAAAATCAGACAGGAAACGGCATTCAATTTTACAACATTACCTTTATGCCAAATAACTCTTGGTTTAGTAACGTTGATCTGTAGATTGGCACCACAAAAATTGTCGCAAACACTGTCCTCGTCCCCTACACATTTAAACTGTACTATCTTATGGTCACTACAAGTGGTAGTAAGTAGCTTGAAGTCCGTTACCAAATTCATCATTGAAGCAGAAAAAAAGACATGCTCAATTTCCATGGAGAATACACCTCTAAACCAAGTAGAATTGTCATCTCTTGCATTCTGAAGTCCCCATGCTTCTATGAAAAGTCCCCATAAGAGACCCTATTGTGTTGCCTGTCCTCTGGGGTGGGCTTATTCCCCCTCCATTGTGAACAACAGTATTAAATCTGGGAATTTCCACATTAAAATCTCCTACAATCAGAATCATCATATTAGGACACATTTCCAGACACTCCATCATGATATGACCCAGCTGTTTTAGGGCTGATGAATTTCCAACTTCAAGCTTCAGTAGACATTGATCAACAAAAGATCACACTGACCACAAAAGAGTCTATTGTTAGACCGAATCACTAGCGCCAGACACCAGTCATGGATCCTATGGATCTTAATGATGCTAGGGCCAATATTCACATTCACAGCTGTGAGCAAACCCCCCGACGGGTGCCCGACCGTTCCCTTATGGGCCAATGTAGCATGCACCATGAATCCATTTAACACATACTGCTTGGTAAACCAGGTCTCCTGTAGATAGACAAATGAGCACCCCTTCAGTTGGGAGCAGATCTCAGGACAATTTTTGAGCAAGCAATTGCCCCTGGAGTTCCAACTAACCAGGGTCAATGTAATCGTATTGTTAACTGTTAGGCTTCTATCCTTGGAGTTGTGAGATGGATTCCCTCAATGTAAGAGCCAGCCATCTAAGGCTGGAATCTCCATCAGTCCTCTCCACACGGTACTTATTATTCATACTTGCAACATTCTTTATTTGGGGGTCCGTAGACGCCCCCAATTTATGTCCCCTCGCCATTGCTGCTTTCTCCAAATCATAGCCAAATTTATGGATAGCATCCTGTTATTTTAATACCATATCCATCACTGTTTGTTGGTTTGTTTATTTATAGTGTGCACCAGACCCAAAGGTATCAGGGTGCAAGGCATAAGAATACGTTCAGCTTGGTTACATAGGTACAAGGTATACATCAAGGATCATATAATACATGTGATTTACATACATGACAGTCAGTTATACAGAGTAGTATACAGTGAGAAAGAGCATGAAAGGGCATGTACACAGTATAACAAGAATATATGAATTGGCAATTAATAGTGAAGGTCGTTGAGGAATGTAATTTACTTGTTATTATCTTTCATCCAGTCAGTGATGTTATTTTTGAATTTGGCAAAAGTTTGGTTTTCTCTTAGGAAAGGGGGCAAGGAATTCCATAGTTGAACTGCCTTAACTGGAAAACTAGATCCCCCAATGGAAGAGAGTTTGAAGCATGGTACAAGGAGACAGTTGGAATTGACTGATCTAGTCGGTCTGTGGGATGTTTTTCAAATAATCCTATCGGTTAAGTAGGGCAGTGTTTTATTATTTAGACATTTGTGAGTGAGGGTGACAATTTTGAGTCGAATTTTGTCAAAAGTAGATAGCCATTTGTATTTTCTCCTAGTGACAGAGATGTGTTCCTTTCTTTTAATATTAAGTGCTGCTCTCAGAGCGTTGTTCTCGAGTACCTGTATTTTTTTTATGATATGTTTGCTCGCCCCAATGTATAAGGCATTACAATAGCCCAGTTTGGAAAGTATGAGAGCTCTGGAAAGAATTAGGCAACTGTTCGTGGATAGAAATCGTTTGCCTGCTCTGATTAATTTGCACATGTATGCAGAAGAGTATGCCAGAGAATTAGCGTGTTTTGTAAAGTTAAGGGTGGCATCTAGGTAGAAGCCTAAGCTCTTCACCTCCTTGGCTACTTAGATGTCATTGCCATCAATGGTGAAATATGCATAATCCGAACTTAATTTGGATAAATTGGCTGTGGTACCTGGGATGGTAATCTCTGCTTTATCATCGTTCAGGCATAGTCCATGAGTGGCCATCCATGCCTGAACAATGCCATAAATTCTATTCACCAGAGCCAGGTCCATGGCGTAATCTCTCGTAAGAGGTAGGAGGATTTGGGTATCGTCTGCATAATTCATGTAGGCGATACCCAAATAGTCCATTTTGTCAAAGAGGGGCTTAGTGAATACATTGTAGAGAGTCAGCAAGATGCAGGATCCCTGGGGTACACCACAGGTAATCGGGATCGGGTCTGCTGATGCCGAAGGTAAAAAGACTTGCATAGTGCTATTGCTCAGGAATGACTCTATCCATATTATAGCTTCTTTGGAAAAATGGCTGCAGAGTCCAGGTGGCTGCATAAGACTTTGTGGTCTATCAAGTCGAATGCAGGTGAGATGTCTAGGAGGAGGAGTAGGGCTAGTTGACCCTTATCTCTGAATTTGTCTATTTGGGCCTTAAGATCAATTAGAGCTGTTTCCGTGCCATGTTGAGGACAGAAACCAGATTGGCAAGATCCTAGTAAAAGTTTTGATTCCAGGAAATTCTGGATTTGAGTGTATGCCACTTTATCTAAGATTTTTAAAAGAAATGGCACCGTCGTTATAGGTCTATAGTTTGTAGGTATGGTTGGGTCAAGGATTTGCTTTTTAAGGAGGAGTAGTACCCAAGATTCTTTCAAGTTGTTAGGAACAGTACCTGATGTGAAAGAGGAATTTATAAGTTTTGATATGAAGGGTGCAAGTTCTCTGGCAGTATCCTTAAAAAGATGTGCTGGGCATTGGTCACCCTTACAATTGAATGGTTTAAGTCTGAGTATGGTCTTCACCTCAATAACTGTGACTTTAGAGAAGCTGAAGCGTGATTCTTGTTTGCATTGTGGCAACGGCCTTTTGTTAGGCGAGGACAGAGGTGCTAGTGAAGCTTTCTTTAAGGCAATTTTAGTTTGTAGGTTTACTAGTAGTTTACTAGAAACTTTTTTAGTTAGTGTAAGCTGAATGTCAGTACATCAAGTTTTATCTTTGGAACAATTTTCTTGCGGTAAGATGGGTGTTTCTAATTCTTTTAGAATTGTGAACAGTTCTTTAGTGCTGGATTTAGACTGTGCTATTCTGTTGCTGTATGTCTCCTGTTTATCCAGGATGATGTCATTCTTATATTGCATTGAGATATTGATGAGGTTGGTTTTATCTGCTGAAGGTGATATTCTCCGGGCAGTTTCAAGTTTTCTTTTGACTAGTCTTAGATTTTTTAAATGTGGAGAGAACCAGGTATTGAGGTGTTTTTGGGGTTTCTCTTCCTTAGTTTGAGAGTGTGTATATCGTCAAGGGCAATAGTCATGACTTTGTTGTATTCTTCTACTAGTCAATTAGGTTCCATGTTGTCAGGTAAGGTGTTAAGGTTAGGTAGTATGTAGGGAAGTAATTTGTCTGCTGTAATATTTTTTTTATTCCTCGTGAGAGTAGAAGGGGCAATAAAAAACCACTCAAACAAAGTCGACTAGCTTTATGTCTCCAGAGGTTATTAGTGATAGACTAGGAATTTCCCCAAACATAGCCAAAACTTTCGGGCGGTTTTATGAAGCCTGTCCATCATGGGAGAATAAGTACTGAATAATAATGCTGGGATTTTCAGAGTAGCGTGGGGGACGTAAAGCGACAGTGTCTGCCATATTTGTGTGGGGAGCAATAACATTACTCTCCCACAGATGATCGTCCATTTGAGATACCAATTGCACAGAGCTCCCCCCTACTTAAGTACTGGGGGGTCCCCCAGCATGGGGTTCCGAATGTTCAGCCAGCACCACAGTATCAGCAGCAAGAGAACCCCAGGGTTACCTTGTGTCCTTTAAGGGCTCTTTCACAACAGCCCTAGAGGAAAAGCTATCATTAGGGCATTGGAGGGGTTCATGTACAGATTGCGCATTCACATGTTCATCTAACATCAGCTTGATAACTTTTCTAACAACACGTTCTATTACCATGTCTCCCCCACATTTTTTCCAATCTGGCCTCTATAGGCCCTACCTTAACTAGTGAGTCAAACCCTAAAATCTCTTTACACCCCCCAGAGGCCAGATTATTCAGATGCATTTTTCGCCCCGGGCCATTAAATTGCATAAAGTCACCTTTACATGTATTACCAGAAGTTCGCTCCTCTAAAGGGTTCATCCCCGGCAGTTGGTTAATGGTATGTCCCGGTCCTCCCAACCCTATTGCTACTACAGTAGCCTGAGACAGCACCCCCTCTATTCATTCAATGTTCGAGGCAGTGGGGGGATATTCTGTATATTTGGTGTAATTGATTCTTTGCGAATCTGTCTTTCTCCTAGGACAACCTTAGCCAGAGAGGAGTCTCCAGTGGTAGACACTTTTTTGTTAAGCCCTTTGGGGAAAAAAATGAATAAGCTTCCCTTAACCTGAGGCATGGGACCAGCTATTTTGAAGCCATTGTTATAAAGCCGGCCCTTATTTTTCAGATTTTCCTGGATAGTGTCAGGGTCCACCCGGCCCTCGGTATCCATACAAAGAATAGCATCATCCCCTTCCATATCTGTGCCTGAGTCCGAGGCGGGGGATACAACCTCTTCTCTCAAGTGATTGTGCCAGTTATTCTTGGCTGCCTTCCTATGTTTTTTCCCCAAAACATTTTGTTTCAGGCCAGACTTCTTTTTTTTCTTTTTTTATTGGTGTTATCAGTCGATATCGTCTGATTCTGTGGTTCCCCTGAAACAATTTCTTTCAATATCAAAGTTGAGTTTCCGGAATTCACTGTGCCCGATTTATCACCTGCAGATGCTGTGAGCAGAACAGACTCCAGACCACCACCCCCCTCTGATTGGTTCACAGGGCTCCCACGATTAGCCTTCAAACAATTATTATTTTCCACAGCACTAACAAGCTTCCTCAAAAGAATCGTGTGCAAAGAAAGTTCTTCTAAGATTTTTACATTGAAGTTATCATCTTGGGAGTATTCCCCAAGATTTCCTAAAGGAATTGACTGAGCCAAGGACAGTTCCCATTCAGCTTTTTTGCCCAGTGGATATTGCGACAATTCTAAAAGGGAACTGTCTATCTCTGTTTGGCATTGTGAGTCCTCCAGAACCACAGGCTGCTGCAAGCCTAACGGCCCCCCACACCTTCGGCAATCTTATCACCTTCAACGGATTCGATCAATAAGATCAAATCATCCCCAATTCCCTCTCCGTCATTCAGATTCTGCATGAATATATCAATTGAAGATGGTGGGGAAGGGGGCAAGGGCATATCCATAGCCATTCTCATAGTTTCCCTTAAGGGGGTAAAGATCAAAGGAGCAGACAGAATATCATCAAAAGGCCGTACCTCGGCCATTGTCTCTCGCCTAGTTAGGGGAACTGTCCTCTGATATGTATATAGTTCACGCTTTTCTTCCTTCCAGATTAATGGGTAGACAGTCCTAAATCTAAGATTTAGGGTAATACCGGCCAGACACAGTATGTAACATATGCTTAATACAGACTTCTGATAATTTCGTTAGCACACACTGTACATTTTTTTTTCAAAGAAAGCAATCTGTTTAACATACAGAATAAGGAAAATCTTGACAACCATAGTCATGTACCTAACCAGCCTCCCTGCTGCTCCATGCGACCACGCTGAATGGCTCAAAGGCAGAATGCCCGCAGTCGCCACGCAGCAATGCCCTCACACAGAAGTTTGTTTAGTTCAAACAAGAGAGATGTCCATGTCTCACAGGATATCAGTTCAATAGCAATTCAAGCTGTAGCTGCAGCAGTCGCTTCACTACAGCATCCACAGTACAAGACAATGTAAAGAAAATGAAGCTTTTACTAGTTCAAGAAGACAGTGAGGCTCAAAGGCCCTAGCCCGCAGTCCCCTCACGTCAAAATAAGAAAGAATTTCCAGACCCCTCTATCAGAATCCAGTGTTTTTGCCAGGATGGCTCAAAGATACAATGCACAATGCCCGCAGGCACCACCCGGCAGTACCCTCACACAGAGGTGGATTAGTTCAAAGAGAAGAAATGACCAGCTCACACAGAATCACAGTTCGCACTATGACTGCAGAAGTCAGTTCACTACAGGTTCCACAATGCAATGCAAGTGCAGCTTTCACTATATAAAAGAAAACAAACTATGATATGATATGATATGATATGATAGTTTATTTATATAGCGCCTATACACAATGTGTTTCAAAGCGCTTCAAGGAGGGAGGGGACATAGGAAAAATACAGTTACATTCAGCAAAAGTCCTTGAAACAATACAGAATGTGAAAATAACTATCATAATAGGCCTGACGACATTTCTGATAGTGCAAGTGCATAGAACAAGTAAGGCAAGAGGTGATGGAAAGGAAGGAAAACAGAGCAAGCAGTAACATTACTAAGTCTGACGACAATTTACGCAGTGCAGGTGGTAACAAGAGGCGGGGTGGGAGGGGGGGCAAGTGGACGGAGGGGGGAAAGGAGAACAAGACACGCTACTGATCAAAAGTCAGTGACAAATTGAAAAGTAGGGGAGGGGGAGGGGGAAAAACAAAAAGGAGGGGGGACAGACAAGCTGCTATCAAGAGTCACGGAACAGATGATAGGAGTAAGTGCTAGGAGGCGGAAGTCTAAGAGGGGGGAGAAGAGGAGGGGGGAGTAGGAGGGAAGTTGAAGAGGATGGAAATGAGGAGGGGGGGTGGAGCGCAGAGCATGAGGGGGGGCAAGCAGGGTGAGGGCACACAGATACTCACGGGGGGCAAACAGACACTCACGGGCGGCAGGGGGGGCACACAGACACTCACGGGGGGCAGGGGGGGCACACAGATGCTCACGGGGGGCAGGGGGGCAAACAGACACTCACAGGGGGCAGGGGGGGCACAAGATGCTCACGGGGGGCAGGCCCGCAGTCACCTCACGTTAGGATATGAAGCTCCAGAAAACCAGCCACAAGTAAGTTTTAATGAGTCTAAAACCCCCACTGCATAGGGAAGTGTTCAGTCTCCAGTAATCAGTAGTCAGATACACATCCAATGACGTCTCAAACCCAAGGGTCCACAATCGACATAATGTTAATAGACAATAAATCCAGGCAAATGGAAACACCCCACAGGCACAGTAAGCACTACATACACTGTGCACCGTATGCACCTCTACGCCCCTGCCTCTCACAAGAGTTCCATACAGGAGAGTTAGATAACAGAGCGACAGAAAAAGTATGAAAGTAGGTAGAATAGTTGCCCTTGAGGCAGTCCTGCTCCCGCGAGGAGGTGAAGAGTTTACCTTAAAGGGTACCAATGACAGGCAGCCCCTTCACATTATTTTCCATTTCCACCGCTACTCAGTACAATGACTCTTCCTCCTCAGCTCAGTTCCGAAAAAACACATAGAGTGCCACAGAGTGCACTCGCTCACCGCACTCCCGGAAGTGGGAGAATGGGAGGAAAGACTCCCCCCAATCTCCTCGCGCCCCTGGCCTAGAGGATCGTGGCCCAGACACCGGCCACGAGATGAATTTGTCTATCTACCAGACGACAAAATACCTTGGTACAAGAACATACGGATGTGCCCACCAGCCTGCCCGCCAGCCTGCCCTACTCAAGCCGACACCTGCGGCATGTATGAACTCGACTAAGCACTCAACAACAAGCACCTACATCGTTAGAGATGCCATGACGACCTAGCCAACTGTCAAGAACACACGTGCAACCATGCACACTGGACACTCCCACACCAATCCACACGAAGAAAGTACTCAGTGCTATGACGTAGGTGACGGATACACCCACTGACGCGCATCTTTATTATTTTTCACATAGGTTTTCCGAAAATGCAGAAACGCAAGACGCACAAAGCACTCGTTTACATGCTTGCTGACGCTTCTCCCGACCCTTGCATCGTGATGAAAATACAACGAAGACATGATACTGCCTATGAAGCAATGTGACACCGCAACATAAGTGCCGTGCATTACACATCCCCACCTATGAACCAGGCTCAAGTAGGCCGCAAGCAAGAGCCGCCATCTATACTGATACAGTACAAGTGCTGACCATGCAGAACGAGCCCAGCGAGAGCTGACAGCCAAGGGAGCGATGTTGCAACTCGTATGCTACCAGCCGATGCCAAGGTCACACCTGTAAGCAAAACCAGGCACGCAGAGGACAATACAACTTTAAATGTGCAGAATTCTGCCTCAGCCACGGTCTCTCCTCACGTGACCAAGCGAAACCTGACAAGGTGCCAGACCCACGAGGAAGAAGTCGCCTGGGTCCCACGTCTGGGACACAGGCTGCAACAATGAAATGACCCAATGGACACCTACAGCGATGGGAATGGTCTGCTCGCAGGCCTATGAGCAAATCCACGCATTGTCTGCACAAACACATAGTTACATATTGTTGCAAATGCCAGGTACACCGCGAGCTGGGAACAACGATGGTCCCAGGCTGGGGGGCTCGCGAGTGGACCAATTAGAACATGGGGGCACTCATCACTGACGCCACTAACATTAGCCAATCATTAGGGGTCTTCGTGTAACAATTTTTAAGAATCTAATAGAAGGGACAACCCAAGTATACCACCTGACTGACCCTCAACCACTAACAATGTTCTCTATATGTATGCTATACTAACCCTACCACTCGAGGAACCAATCCAGAGTGGCGATAGGTTTTTCGCTAACTTTCCCAGGTGACGCAAGTAGAGCGTCATACTGAGGCAAAAAGGGGCCTGCGAGCTCCACGAATTTCGAGAGTCTGGAGGGACGCGTACGATCCTAGACCCATCCCTGCCGTTGTTCAATAAACAGCAGAACCACCTTGCTTCTTGATTGTCTCATACTCATTTTTGGGAAACGCGGGAGGAGTTGGGGCCTCCCAGCCCAGAGGTCCGCGGACGGCCCAGCCGACCCCGGGAGAAACTCCCCAACAAGTTGGAGGCACTGCTGAGATCTGGTTACGATCTACCTTTTTATTTTTCCGAGTACTCTCGTTGCGAGGAGGCCCGGTGGCGCGGCCCCCTCTGCCGCTGCCCCCTTTTTGAGGACTACATAACGAGCTTTGCGCTGCGTAAATCTTACAAAGCAGTGTTGCAGTGTTGCAGTGAAAGGTGTCCTCAATACAACCGATATATGCAATAGAGGGAACAAAAGCAGTGCAATCAACAGGCGGGGATATCTTAGTGGAGCACTTACTCTCCAAATGGTTCGTAGCTTAAACAAAATCTTTTTTGCTACCACTGACCCGCGAGCCCCTGAACACCGAACACACTGCAGCACACTGCTGCGCTCCGATACCAGTGGAGTTTTTGTAGCTGGTGCTGTCTCTGCCTCCATTAGCAGAGACAGAAAGAGGACTTCCAGGGAGTTTGCAGCAAAAACGACAATGTTCCACAGCAAAACGACAGGAATGGCAGAAAGAAACACACAGCAGCACTTGCAGTGGAGTTTTTGTAGCTGCTGCTGTCTCTGCCTTCACTCGGAGAGACAGAAAGAGGACTTCCAGGGAGTTTGCAGCAAAAACGAAAATGTTCCACAGCAAAAAGACAGAAATTGCAGAAAGACGCCGGCAACCTAAAATAGGCAATAACTTTTTATCTCTACTTCACCTTCACGCAACTTCTTTTTGTCGTTCTTCAACACCCTTTTTAAAACAAACACTTCAACAAAGGGACAGACTTAGTCGACTCTTACATTTAAACCATGGTACTCCTTTCCTCCATCTTGCCCCTAAAAATAATCCAACTGGAGTTTAACTCGACTCCTAATATAAACCTGTTTATGCACGACCTATTTTTACCCCTAAAGGAGTGTGAAACAAGTTATTCTAAAAACTCCTTGAGTTTAGGAATCCCGGGCTTTATCTTTCAACAAGTTTTTTGTTTATTCTTTTATAATCACCCCCTTTGCTTCTCTACACTACCACAATCCCATCCCCACAATTTGCCATTTCCCTCAGTCTACTCACCATTCGCTCGCTCTGCTCGAAGCCTTCGGTATCGGCTCCACTCTCCAATCGACCACTTTCGCTTTCTGTCTTTGAAGCGCCTGTGGAAACCAGGAGGGATTTCGTGAAAGAGGGGCCCGTCCCACCTATATCCATTTTCTTGCAAGAATTCTCTATTGCCCGCTCTCGACAGGAAACCCCCCCCCAATCTTCCAGCTAGATGGCGAAGGGTGCTCTATCAGCCGAAGCTCTGAAGTTTTACTTAATCGATGCACCTGGATCATTCGACATGCTACCACGTGAACTGTTAGGTCCTTTTTAAATGAGGAAGCGTGTCATTACATGGATGGGGGTGCAGAATAGCTCTCACACCAATAACCAGACTGACTCAGGAATTTGGCAAACATTAACTGTTTTATTTTCAATTGTCTAAAACAGGGAGTACAACAGACATCAACGGATGTCGCCCAGCATATCATATGAAAAAACATATTTTTGTAACAAAAACTCGTCATAAGTAACATCAAACTATGTGGCAAACTAAGAAAACTTACTTGGGATTATGACAGGTCAACGGGGAACATCTAAATATGCTTTCAATACGGGATAGAATTGTGATTGCGTCTCTATAGTCAGGTGGCAACTTATGCCCACCACTTGTGCAAGTCATCCTCAAACTATAGAGCTATTCAATACATGGCCCTCTATAATTGGTTGGCACGCTTGTACCCTTCTGGAACATTGGACTCGCTGGCTGTACGCAAGCTGGTACGCCAGGTGCTTGAGGCTGGACTTGACCATGCCTTCCCACCCAATTAGCCCACCATCCATTATCACTCATGCTGTCTGCCATTCGAATTTTCTTTGAACTTGGCCTTGCAGAGTATCCCTGTGCCTGAGAATAGAAGGGAGTGTGAGCAATTCTTATCTTCAGTCTCGATGTAGCTTGCCCATTTTTCTATTTCCATCCATCCCACGTTCCATGAGACTGGATTTGAGCTCCTTTCCTTGCATGTAATGATATTAAATGAATACAACTTGGCATTCATAGTGTTTCCATCACCCCTTAACAGGAGCTTGCCTTGCTTCTCATGTCCATTGTATCTTCTCGAATAGATAACCAGTTCTTGGCTGCCCCATCCCTTGACACTGCGCCAGACATCTTTCTCGATCCTTCCTTGATTTTCAGCTGCTTTTCTAATGCGCCACACTTTCAGTCCTTCTCCTTGACAGGTCCTGGCTTACTAAAGTTGGGACGTCAAATATCCAGACTCTATACATGTACATATATATATATATATATATATATATATATTACACAGCCACGGTAGTGGCTGTGTAGTTATGGTTATTGAAGAACCCTTTTTGGGTGGCTTATAACTTCTCTCTCCCTGGACGAATCCTCGCCAAACTTTGCAAAAAAAGTATATGGGTCACTCTGAATTCTTTGCCAAGTTTGGTGAGGATTGGTCCAGGGGGGGAAAAGTTATAAGGGGGGTCCCAAAACATTTTTTTCCCCATAGACTGAATGGGGAAAAAACTTTGCTCACTCCTACAGCCCAAACCGCTGGATGGATTTTCACCAAATCTGGACCAGGAGCAGCGGCTTGGTCCCGAAAGTGTGCTTTTGCAAATTTGGGGAAAATCCATCCAGTAGTTTTTTATAAAATCAGCAAAAAATAGGTTAAAAAAAATTAGTGATATCTATGTTCGGTCCGCGGACACACTTCCCTGTTCACTCCGCGGACAGTGTCCTGATTGGCCAACCGGCTTGCGTCATGTCCGCGGACATGCAACGTGTTCGCTGATTTCACGGCAAAGAGCGTGAAGCTTGTTAGATTTTCGGGAACGCCCGACATCTTGAATTCGCGGACGTCCGCAGACAGCGCAGTGAAACTTGGTGGAGAAATGCTATTTAGTAGAGTGTGTTGGTGTCTAAGACTGTTTGGGGAGGGTGGGGGAGTAAGAGATGTGTTAAATGTTGTATTTATTTAGGTGGTAGATCTCCTTGTTGTGTTCGATTTGTCCGCGGACAACACGGATGTCCTGAAATGTTCTAAATAAATGAAATGGGGGCGTTCTGAAGATAGTACGTCCGTACGTCTGGTTCGTAGGCAAGCTGAAACTGTTCTAAGAACACACGCGGTGCACTGATATGTTTGAAAATAAACAAAATGGGTGTGTCTTGAGGACGGTATGTCTGTCCGTACTGTTCGCAAGCAAGTTGAAACTGTTCTAAGAACACATGAAGTGTCCCGGAACGTTCGTTAATAAATAAAATGGGGGTGTCCTGAGGACGGTATGACTGTCCGTACTGTTCGCAAGCAAGTTGAAACTGTTCTAAGAACACATGAAGTGTCCTGGGCTGTTCCTCAATAAACAAAATGGGAGTGTTCTGAGGACGGTATGTTTGTTCGGTTCGCTGGCAGGTTGAAATTGTTCTAATAACAGATGATGTGTCCTAGGATGTTCGTAAATAAATAAAATGGGGGTGTCCGGAGGATGGTATGTCGGTTTGTTTCATTCGCAGGCAAGTTGAAACTGTTCTAAGAATACATCATGTGTCCTGGGATGTTCGTCAATAAACAAAATGGGGGTGTCCTGAGGACGGTATGACTGTTTGTACTGTTCGCAATCAAGTTGAAACTGTTCTAAGAACACATGAAGTGTCCTGGGATGTTCGTCAATAAACAAAATGGGAGTTTTCGGAGGACTCTACATCTGTCCGTATTGTTCGCAAGCAAGCTGAAACTGTTCTAAGAACACTTGCGGTGTCCTGAAATGTTCGTAAATAAAGGAAATGGGAGTGCCCTGAGGACGTGGTCCGTATTGTTCGCTGGCAAGTTGAAATTGTTCTAGTAACAGATGATGTGTCCTAGGATGTTCGCAAATAAATAAAATGGGGGTGTTCTTAGGACGGGATGTCTGTTCGTTTCGTTCGCAGGCAAGTTGAAACTGTTCTAAGAATACATCATGTGTCCTGGGATGTTCTTCAATAAACAAAATGGGGGTGTCCTGAGGACGGTGGATGTTAGTCAATAAACAAATGGGGGTGTCCTGAGGATGGTATGACTGTTCATACTGTTCCCAAGCAAGTTGAAACTGTTCTAAGAACACATGAAGTGTCCTGGGATGTTCGCAAGCAAGTTGAAACTGTTCTAAGAACACATGAAGTGTCCTGGGATGTTCGTCAATAAACAAAATGGGAGTGTTCTGAGGACGGTACATCTGTCCGTATTGTTCGCAATCAAGTTGAAACTGTCCTAAGAACACTCGCAGTGTCCTGAAATGTTCGTAAATAAACGAAATGGGAGTGTCCTGAGGACGCTGTCCGTATTGTTCGCTGGCAAGTTGAATCTGTTCTAAGAACACTCATCATGTCCGCGGACATTAAAAGTGCCCATATGGCATAGTCAAAATGTTTGAATCTCTGGGTGTGATATGCTGCAGTGGTTGTGGCCAGGGCATAGAGTCTTGGGAGCATGGCCATATGGCCATGCACCCAAGAATCTATTCCCTGGCCACAACCAGCGCAGCATATTTCACCCATAGAGACTTATAACTTTGGGATCCAAGAACAAATTTATAAGCAACAAAGTTGTAAGCCACTATGGGTGTGATATGCTGTGATGGTTGTGGGCAGGGCCTATAGTCTTGGGTGCATGGACAAGACCAAATGTATAAGCACCGAAGTTATAAGTCAATATGGGTGTGATTTGCTATGATGGTTGTACTTATTATAATATACTTACTGTTTGGTTTAGTAACTGGAGTACATGTATTTCTTGTTCATTTCTGTGATAAAAGAAAAGATCATGTCCGTATTGGTATTTTGTAATGACTTATAACACTGAATAATCAACATTTCTTTTTACCCTCATATTTAGTAGATTACAAACCAGTGTACTGTGCAATTTGCTCAGTTTCTATGTTTGTTGCTAAAATCATTGGGTCTGTGGGAGAAAAAAAAAATCCATGTTGGAATAAAAAAACAAACTTTTTTTGTTATGCTACAGTCTATTTGTCTGTTTGTTTTCAGTGTTCACTTGTTGTTTCTGGCTAATGCTCTAAGTATTGGCTTGTTGCAGATTTTTGGAGCAGTTAGATACCTGTTGACATATTGTAACTGTATATTTTTTGTTAAAATGAAGTGGTATTGATTCATCTGTTTGGATACTGTAAAATTTTGGGGCAGTTATATACCAATTGGCGTATTCTAACTGTCTATATTTTTTATATAATTAAGTGGTATTCCTTTATCTGTTTAATTGTTGTATAATCTTGGGGCAGTTAGATACATTTTGGCATATTCTAACTGTTTATAATTTTTTTTTATAATGAAGTGGTATTGATTTATCTGTTTGGTTATTGTAAAGTCTTGGGGTAGTTAGATACCAGTTGGCATATTCTAACTATTTATTTTTTTATATAATTTAGTAGAATTCATTTATCTGTTTAGTTGTTGTAGAATCTTGGGGCAGTTAGATACCTGTTGGCATATTCTAACAGTTTATAGTTTTTTAATAGAAGTTTAGTTAAGGATTAAGTATAGTTTAGTTAATACATTTTGGTTTTAAGAAGATTAAATAAGCGTTTGTAAGATTTGCTGGTAATCTCTGCCTTAGAGTAATGGTACTATCATTACATTCGGACCATCCACAATTCTTTTTTATATATGCAGTGTAGTGACCTGAATTGGTTGTGGCTCCTGCGTGGTAGATTATATCTATCGTTGTGAAGGTTTTCTTACCAAGTGATACTTGACCATGTGTGAATCCAGTCAGCTTGTAGTTGTTTTTGGTACCATCTGCATTGTAACGTAAAAGCATTAGTATTACGTATTTACCATGAGTTTGTATTAGTAAGGTGGATTGATTATCCGAATGAAGGTAGAACATAATCTACCATGGTTTGCATTTTGTACAAGTTGCTGAAATTGAATGGATTCACAATTAGGTATTGATAGATATATACGAAGCGTTCATTGGGGATTTATTCTTGTGTGACATTGTTGCAGAGAGTGCATGTATGTTTCCACATGTATGAAATCTGGAAGATAAACAGGCCGATTCATGTAATTCCTCACAAAAGTGTCGCACGCGGCTGACGCACAGCGCGCCCATGCGAATGTCTGCACCAGCCACGTGGGATAAAATCAATTTCCGCGCACAGCGTAT
The DNA here is from genome assembly GCF_040938575.1 of Ambystoma mexicanum. Lineage (NCBI taxonomy): Eukaryota > Metazoa > Chordata > Amphibia > Caudata > Ambystomatidae > Ambystoma > Ambystoma mexicanum. The sequence goes on from NC_090934.1 coordinate 624,288,953, forward strand.
TCATGGATTCTCGCCTCCAAAAGAAGACGTGGCGCAGAGTGGCGCAGCGACCCTGCAGCAGCGCCAGTTATGCCCCCAAGAACGCCCTTGCGCAAGGAAAAGCCATCAAGATCGCAAAACCATCGCAAAGGGCTGCACCAACCCTGTACCAGTTTACCGGACTGGCAAACAGCAAACGCAAAGCGGGGAACGTGTATTACGAGTTTCGGGAACACGCGTGCGTGAGAAGTTTCACACGCAATCTGGCCTGGGGGAGCGTATGCGTGTATTTCGGAGGTGCGCGAGAAGTTACACACGCAAATGGGCTGGGTGCTTGTATTTCAGGGGTGCGCGAGAAGTTCCACACGCGATTGGGCTGGGTGCGTGAATTTCAGGGGTGTGCGCGAAGTTCCACATGCGATATGGCCTGGGGGAGCGTATGCGTGTATTCCAGGTGTGCGCGGAACGTTTTACACAAGATTGGGCTGGGTGCGGGTATTCCAGGGGTGCGCGGGAAGTTTTACACGTGACTGGGCTGGGTGCGTGTATTTCAGGGGTGTGCGAGAAGTTTCACACGCGATTGGGCTGGGTACGTGTATTTCAGGGGTGTGCGAGAAGTCTCACACGCGATCGGGCCTGGGGGAGCGTGTGCGTGTATTTCAGGGGTGCGCGAGAAGTTTTACACGCGAATGGCCTGGGTGCGTGTATTTCAGGGGTGCGCGAGAAGTTCCACACGCGATTGGCCTGGGCGCGTGTATTTCAGGGGTGCGCGAGAAGTTCTACACGCGATCGTGCTGGGCGCGTGTATTTCAGGGGTGCGTGTGAAGTTCCACACGCGAGCTGGCCTGGGGGAGCGTGTGCGTATATTTCAGGGGTGCGCGAGAAGTTTTACAAGCGAATGGCCTGGGTGCGTGTATTTCAGGGGTGCGCGAGAAGTTCAACACGCGATTGGCCTGGGCGCTTGTATTTCAGGGGTGCGCGAGAAGTTCTACACGCGATCGTGCTGGGCGCGTGCATTTCGGGGGTGCGCGTGAAGTTCCACACGCGATCTGGCCTGGGGGAGCGTGTGCATGTATTCCAGGGGTGCGCGGAAAGTTTTACACGCGATTGGGCTGGGTGCAGGTATTTCAGGGGTGCGCGGGAAGTTTTACACGCGACTGGGCTGGGTGCGTGTATTTCAGGGGTGCGCAAGAAGTTTCACACGCGATTGGGCTGGGTACGTGTAATTCAGGGGTGCGCGAGAAGTCTCACACGAGATCGGGCCTGGGGGAGCGTGTGCGTGTATTTCATGGGTGCGCGAGAAGTTTTACACGCGAATGGCCTGGGTGCGTGTATTTCAGGGGTGCGCGAGAATTTCCACATGCGATTGGCCTGGGCGCGTGTATTTCAGGGGTGCGCGAGAAGTTCTACACGCGATCGTGCTGGGTGCGTGTATTTCGGGGGTGCACGTGAAGTTCCACACGCGATCTGGCCTGGGGGAGCATGTGCGTGTATTTCAGGGGTGCGCGAGAAGTTTTACACGCGAATGGCCTGGGTGCGTGTATTTCAGGGATGCGCGAGAAGTTCCACACGCGATTGGCCTGGGCGCGTGTATTTCAGGGGTGCGCGAGAAGTTCTACACGCGATCGTGCTGGGCGCGTGTATTTCGGGGGTGCGTGTGAAGTTCCACACGCGATCTGGCCTGGGGGAGCGTGTGCGTGTATTTCAGAGGTGCGCGAGAAGTTGCACACGCAAACGGGCTGGGTGCATGAATTTCAGGGGTGCACGAGAAGTTCCACACGTAATTTCAGCAGCATACGTGTATTTCAGGGGTGTGCGAGAAGTTTCACACGCGATTTCAGCAGGGTACATGTATTTCAGGGGTGCCGGGGAGTCCTACATGTGATTTGGCAGTGTGGGTCCTCCCAGGTGTTCCCTGTACACCCTCCACAGCCCCTGCAGGCCGCCCACACCACAGGGGACTACCCTGCATCCCTGGTCATTTCCCGCAGGCAGCCCACCCAACATGGGCATGCCCCCCAGCAAAGGCACATGTCTCCTTGCACTACTGATCACCAACTCATGTCCCCTTGCACCCCCACCCCCAGCATTGCGGGGCACCTGCCAGCAGGCCCCCACTCATGTCCCACTCATGTCCCCCTGCACCCCCACCCCCCAGCATTGCGGGGCACCTGCCAGCAGGCCCCCACTCATGTCCCACTCATGTCCCCCTGCACCCCCACCCCCCAGCATTGCGGGGCACCTGCCAGCAGGCCCCCACTCATGTCCCACTCATGTCCCCCTGCACCCCCACCCCCACCCCTCCGCCCTGACCATTGTGAGCCGTTCCTCCTCTGCCCGCTGCCGCTCCGCACCTATCTGCTGGCCCAACCGCTCCCACACAGAAGCCACTCCCATTCCAGGGTCCTCCTGCCCTCCGGCCGATGCCTGCACCCCTGATGTTGATGGCCCCGAGCCATGATGCCTCCCACGTCGAGCCTGCCGCTGCCTCCGACGCAACTGCCTGTGCCAGCACGACAGCATCCAGGCTGATGGAATCCACCGACGCCGTCGTGCACGTGCCCTGCCCGATGATGCCGTCACATCCTCCATCTGCTGGGGTCCAGTTGCTGGTGTGTCCACCCCTGCTGGACCTCCGACTCCCGACTGTGGCAGGGATGGGATCCCCACCGAGGTGGCTGCATTGGTCGGGGCAGGTCCACAGGGGGCCCTGGTGGCATCTGGGCCAGAAGACGGCATGGAGTACGACTGGCACATAGCCTCCACAGAGGAGGAGAGGGTCGCCAGAGTGCCCGACACATGTACGAGACCCCCGACCATGACTGCTCCCAACTGGGCCACGTTGGCACGGTGCTCTTCGTGATGACGCACGTGCTCCCCCCGGGAAGCACGCACCTCATCACGAATGACAGCCGTGCGCAACGCGACACCAATCAGGACCTTCTCCATACGGCCAGGGGTCCCCTCGTCTGCAGGTGGAGGGGAGTCAGATGACATGGACATCCCCCCTACCTGCGGACGGGCCTGGGATGGGGCATCACTGCTGGTGCATGGTGGTGCAGTCACAGTGTCAGGGACAGTGACATGCACAGGCACCTCCACGGCGACCTGTGCTGCCTCCTGCCCCTGCCCCTGGACTGCACCACTTGCACCAGCAGGGATGCCCCCACCAGGCCCCATGTGCGGCTCAGTAGCGGCCTCCTCCTCCTCTGTGGAAACCACCAACCTGGATGGCTCCACACCGCCTTCCGCCGTTGCAAGCCCCTGTGGGGGCTCACCCACCCCTTCCGCTGCAGCCGTGGGGGCATCCCCGCCGCTTAGCTCCACAGCACCGTCTCCACCCTCTTCTTCACTTTGCGCTGTGTAGAGGGAGACATAGAACACAAGCATCAGGGTACTGTACAATGGTCCCCTAGACAGGAAGCAATAGCAGATGAGTGGCACTGTCAAAGATCACTTCCATCATGTCCCTCCACAACACATGGGTCAGTGCAGGCAAAACACATGCAGTAACAAGCATGGCGCATGCTATGGACGTAAGCAAACATGTCCAAGGGACTCTTGAAGCATACAATGTTGTTTTTGGACTCACATGCATCATGGGTCATGCCTATCACATGCACACACTTCAACGTACTTTCATCCATCTGGACTCGTACACCCCAGACACAGTGGATGCAAGGATAACTAGGCTGCATCAGTGATTCTGAACATTGTCACAGACATGTGTCATGCATCCATGGCATTCACAAGTCACAGACACGCAGGTCAGAAACACAGACATGGACACCATACATGTACATGGCATCAGCACCCATCCCTCACCCCCACCCATGTCCAGGAACAGAGACTGGCATGCTCTCATGTGTCCATTCCGCATAGGGCTCCCCATGTTGCATTTAAACACATACACCAACCGTGTGCTTCACACATTACTGGTCTCACATGCATGACCATGATGTCCCTGCACACACACACACGTGTACATGGCCTATGTCACACATACGGGCAAGTATCAGACAACCAGCACACTGCAACATGCCCTGTCTCACACAGCAATGCTTGGCCACTTACCGCTCGACTCCAGACAGGTCTGCCTCTCAAGGATCTGGGCATGGAGCGCTGGGCGTACGCGTTCCAGGACCATCAGCTGGATGGTACTCATGCTGCCCCGGCCCCCCTCCACGAGGCGCCGGGTCTTTATGAGGGTCCTGGACCTGAAGTCCTCTCAGCGCTTCTTGACTTGCTTGATGTTGTGGGTTGCCACCCCCTCCGCGTTGATGGCAACCACAAAGTCGTCCCAGATCCTGTCCCATCCTTCCTTGTCGGGGCATGGTGATCCGAAGAGGGCATCATAATGCCCCATGACAAGCTCCAGCAGGACACCAACTTCCTTCTGACTGAAGCTGGTGGCCCTCTGCCCCTCTGGCTGGGGGTCGCCAGTGGTCTCGGATGGTGTTTGCCCTGACATGGCGACCCCCGAGGCAGGCGTGGGTGGGCAACTGGGTCCTGGGGCTGGGCTGTGGAGCGATGGTATCCCAGTCAGGAGTCTTCTGTTCCAGCAGGGGTGGACACAGCTACTGGACCCCTGCAGATGGCTGATGTGCAGGCACCAAATGGCAGAGCACGGTGGCAGCAGGTAGGCAGGCAGCAGCAGATGGCTCGTGGGAGGCTGCTCGGGGCTCTGGGGGGCAGTAATTCGGCCTTTTAGGCAGGGGCGTGGTCTTCCGTGTGCTTACGCGTGGCCAGCTTGATACGGAGTGATTTGGCACATGAAAATTCTACACGTCAGCGTGTAATTCGAGGAAAGGCCCCTAGCGCGTAAGCGCGTCGGCACGCATACACGATTCCATTGGATCAAAGGACCTTAGCTCGTATGCGCGTCTGTGACGTATCGCGCATGGGCGTTGCTTTTCGTGGGGTGCGGTGCGTGTGTTTTGCAGGAGTTGGGGTTCACACGCTATTACTTCACAGCGGGTGGGTGTTGGCTACGTGTTCTTCTACACGCAAGGCAGACGGTGAGTGGTACCCTGCTCCCCCAGGCCCGATCGCGTGTAAAACCACCCGCGAGCCCCTGAAATACACGTACCCCGCTCCCCCAGGCCCGATCGCGTGTAAAACCACCCGCGAGCCCCTGAAATACACGTACCCCGCTCCCCCAGGCCCGATCGTGTGTAAAACCACCCGCGAGCCCCTGAAATACATGTACCCCGCTCCCCCAGGCCCGATCGCGTGTAAAACCACCCGCGAGCCCCTGAAATACACGTACCCCGCTCCCCCAGGCCCGATCGCGTGTGAAACTTCTTGCGCACCCCTGAACTACACGCGCCCCCAGGCCATTCGCGTGTGGAACTTCTTGCGCACCTCTGAAATACACGCGCCCAGGCCAATCGCGTGTGGAACTTCTCGCGCACCCCTGAAATACACGCACACGCTCCCCCAGGCCCGATCGCTTGTGAAACTTCTCGCGCACCTCTGAAATACACGCACGCGCTCCCCCAGGCCCGATCGCGTGCAGAACTTCTCGCGCACCCCTGAAATACACGCGCCCTGGCCAATCACGTGTGGAACTTCTCGCGCACCCCTGAAATACACGCGCCCAGGCCAATCGCGTGTGGAACTTCTCGCGCACCCCTGAAATACACGTGCCCAGGCCAATCGTGTGTAAAACTTTGCACGCACCCCTGAAATACACGCACACGCTCCCCCAGGCCCGATCGCGTGTGAAACTTCTTGCGCACCTCTGAAATACACGCGCCCAGGCCAATCGCGTGTGAAACTTCTCGCGCACCTCTGAAATACACGCACACGCTCCCCCAGGCCCGATTGCGTGTGGAACTTCTCGCGCACCCTTGAAATACACGCGCCCAGGCCAATCGCGTGTGGAACTTCTCGCGCACCCCTGAAATACACGCACCCAGGCCAATCGCGTGTGGAACTTCTCGCGCACCCCTGAAATACACGCGCCCAAGCTAATCGCGTGTAAAACTTCACACGCACCCCTGAAATACACGCACACGCTCCCGCAGGCCCGATCGCATGTGAAACTTCTCGTGCACCTCTGAAATACACATGCCCAGGCCAATCGCGTGTGAAACTTCTCGCGCACCTCTGAAATACACGCACACGCTCCCCCAGGCCCGATCGCATGTGGAACTTCTCGCACACCTCTGAAATACACGCACACCCTCCCCCAGGCCCGATCGCATGTGAAACTTCTCGCGCACCTCTGAAATACACGCACACGCTCCCCCAGGCCCGATCGCGTGTGGAACTTCTCGCGCACCTCTGAAATACACGCGCCCAGGCCAATCGCGTGTGAAACTTCTCGCGCACCTCTGAAATACACGCACACGCTCCCCCAGGCCCGATCGCGTGTGGAACTTCTCGCGCACCCCTGAAATACACGCGCACAGGCCAATCGCGTGTGAAACTTCTCGCGCACCTCTGAAATACACGCGCCCAGGCCTATCGCGTGTGAAACTTCTCGCGCACCTCTGAAATACACGCACACGCTCCCCCAGGCCGGATCACGTGTGGAACTTCTCGCGCACCCCTGGAATACACACGCACAGGCCAATCGCGTGTGAAACTTCTCGCGCACCTCTGAAATAAACGCGCCCAGGCTAATCGCGTGTGGAACTTCTCACGCACCCCTGAAATACACGCACCCAGGCCATTCGCAATGTAAAACTTCACGCGCACCCCTGAAAAACACGCACATGCTCCCCCAGGCCCGATCGCGTGTGTAACTTCTCGCGCACCTCTGGAGTAAACGCACACGCTCCCCCAGGCACGATCGCGTGTGGAACTTCTCGCGCGTGTAGAACTTTGCCACACATTTTTTTCCTGCGCAGGGACGCTACCGCCTGCTTTCGTGTGGCGGACATGTATGGGCCTGTGCGCGTCTTTGGCCGTGCGCTGTTTTTCCCTATTCCATTCCATGAATACGTATTGTAGGCGAGCGTGTGGGCGTTCTGCACACTTGCCTCCTGTACTTCCCCCGTGACGCCCACATTTTCACGAGTTGTTCCCCATTCTGCGTGTAACACCCCGTGTTACGCCTACTTTTGTTATGTGCACCGCGCTATGTGCAAATTCGCTGTGGCCTTATCGCACAACGTTCGATGACCTGTACGCCAGCGTGTGCCGCGCACTTTTTCAGCGCACATCCCACATTTTGCGCGTGCACGGACTTCCATGAATAGATGTGCACTGTTTTCTATGCGATAATCGCGCTTGCACTGCGATTTTCGCTATTTCACTGCGAATCGCACGTTTTCAAACACATGCGCCGTTTTTTCAGCGCACATTCATTCCATGAATCGGCCTGTTCATTTATAGGTATGTTTTTGTTTTCCAGTACTTATAGTACGTACATTAGAAATTCTTGTGGATCTTCTTGTGATTTTATAGTGAATTTCACCATTCCAGCACAGTAGTCCAGTTGTTGTCTTATTCCATAAACACTATATGTGTTATTATGATTTTTGTTGCACTTCTATGAAGTACTAACATTTGCAAACACAATTGGTCTGCACTGTGTAAGTATATGTTGTCAACAATTGGTGGTAATTGAAATGGAATATTCATTGCTACATTTGCGTAGCAACTTACACCAATTATATTTGAGAGTTTAAATGGACCAGGTAATTCTGTATCTGAGTGATTTCTTTTGAGTTTGCCTTCCTTCTTTGACGAAGTACCTGGTTAACTTTCCCTAATTGGTTCTTTTTTGCTTGTGGTACTTGATGAAGTATTAGTTTCTTTTACTCTCTTTGGAGGATTTGCAGTGATATCCTGTTGTATTTCTGTTTGATTTAGTTTTCTTTTACAACGTTTTACTTTTTGTGGAACAGGATATGTTTTTATATGGGGGTGTATAGTGAACGAAGTCTATTGTATTCTAAAATGCAAGGAATATCAGCGTTTACTTTACTTGCATCTAAGTTGATAAGAAATAGACCGTCAAGTGTACGTAAGCGTGATAGTGCTACGTAGCTCATGCCTTCTTTAAAGACTGTGTTACCAATGTCTATTAATGCTTTGTCTAGGGTAAGACCTTGTGATTAATGAATGGTGACTGCGTATGCAAGAGTTAGAGAAAATTGTTCTCTGTGTACATACATGTCTTTGAAGAGAAGGAATCGAGCTGTTGAGCGTCCTATCCTTTTTATTTCTGAAGGTTTGTCAAGGAGAATATTGACAAACTGAATGTTGTTGTCACGTGGGTATGTTTGAAAGCCAACAACTGTACCCAGTGCTCCATTAACTAGTCCTTGGTCCACGTCAATGTTACGTTTAAGCATTACTCTGCAATTTAAGGATAATTTTAATATTTTATCCAATCCATCTGTGTTGGAGATTGAATTTTCTAAACTATTTAGTCTTGTTGTGGCTTGTTCACACATGGGTAGTGTCATACCATGTACGTCTAGTTTGTCTGTGGCGCTAAATTCCAGTATTGGTTGCATTTCTTTTTTAACATTGTTTCATTGAATTTGAAACAGCTTGCAAGAGTTGGCATTAAGGCCATACAATTGACATTTTTGTGGGCTAATTGTTCCATAACATCTGTAGCATATGCATTATCACCATAAAGTGCATGAATGTGCCGGGTTTTCAATATTGATTGTGCTTCTTGAGATTGTATACCAACTCTAATACTTTTTAAGATGTTGGCATAAGTGAGATCTGCCGATTGCCACATGTTTTCTGTTAATCCTCTGTATTGGAAATGTTGCCAAAGGTTGACATTTCCTATGCTGCCAACAGTTTTACGGCAGAATTTGTGTCCTAAGGTTTTAAAAATAGGCTCACCTTTCACTGGTGTCAATTGAAGAAGATCTCCGAAAACAATATTGTGTTTTCCTGCAAAGAGCTCTTCGTAGTTTGTTTTGAGTACTTCTTGTAATCATTAGGTTGGAGACCATGCTCACTTCATCTATTAGTAGCATTTTCATTTGTTTTACTACTCTGTGTAGTTCCATTGCAGCTTCTGTAGAAAGTTTGTAATAGTCTAATTTGTTTTGGTGTTCTACTGGCAGGAGTAGTAATCGGTGTAAAGTGACACCACCTATGTTGTAGGCAGCTAAACCTGTGGGGGCAGTGACAACAGCTGACAGTTTGTTGTTTGTCAATGGTTGAAGGAACTTACTGATGATTTTGATTAAGAATGTTTGCCAGAACCAGCTGCACCACTGACGTACAGTAGTATAGGTTTGTAATTTTGACAGGTGCATTCTTTGTTTTCATGTTATAAACCATGTGCAATTTCTTTTGTTACTTCTTGGAAAATGCTACGTTGCTCATTGTTTAGTTTTGATTGTAGTATAGTTAAGTCTTCTTTATCTTCATACTGAAACATGGTGTTTTCTCCTTCTGTCATAGCTAATTCTGCCTCATTTGTTATTAGTGGCTCTCCCAGTGGTTCTTGGCTTCCTGTTACAGAAGGTTGACTACTGTCAGGAGTGTCCTTATCTAGTTGGGCCTGGAGTTCTTCTTCATGTTGCTGTTCATTGTGCAACATTGTTTTGTACTGTGTAAAGTTTACATCAGTCATAGTGCTTTCATTTGCTTTGAAAGCGTCTTCATATGATTCATAGTTATCTAGTATTTCTTCTTCTTTTCTCCATGGTTTAAAGAGTTGTAGCAGGGATATGTAATATAGTTCTTTATGTTGAGGAGTCTTTAATGACAATTTGATATTATTAATTAAATTTAGTTTGGTGAGTTTTACTAAGCTGCCTTCACAATTTGTCACTCTGTATTTACCTTTTTTTCATTGGGTTTTATATTGTTTTTGTATGTGAAGTTTTGGGCTATGTGGTATAGACACATGGTTTCCAAAGTGTTACTTCTGTTTGGGTAGTATGTGTCCAGTAAATTGTTTTTTAAAATGTCCTGGCTGTTGGGATCATGTTTGGCTATTGTTTCTATATCTTCGTATGATTTTAGAACTCTTTTTCTAGATTTAGCAGGACCAAGACTTAGCCATACCATATTTTCAGATTGCCCATACAAAATAGTACCAGTTAAATTATCTGCTGTTTCATAGGAGCCATATTCTCTATGGGAGAGCATTTTTATGCCCAAGCTGTATAATTTCTGAGACAGTGTTTTGTCTGATGACAGGTCATTACAGAGGTCTTGGAGCTCTGTTTTTTCTGCTTTTGTTAAGTATGCTGTAACATATCGTGCAACTGCAGTGGAATTGTCTGCAATGTACTGCACATCTATGTTTGCATTGCATAAGTGGGCAATGATTGCATTGTAATCATTGATATATTTTTCTTCTTCTGTTCTTTTTATGTAATATATATTTTTAGGTGATTTACCTTTAACACTATGTCTAACTGAAGACATGAAGTTGTTCACTTGACCTGTTTTTGTAACCGGTCTTGAGAAACCAAAGCAGCATTTGGTGTAGTATTTCCCTTTGTTTTTGTATTTGCGATGACAATATTTGCCACATTTGTGTCTTTGAAATTGTAAAATGTGTGCATGAAGATCATTATTTGTTGCTTCTGATGGAATTTCACAAGTGATCTATTTTTCAATAAGCCGTAAAACAGTGGCATCACTGTCTTGACCAAATTTAGAAGCATCTTTAATCCATAAAAACATGTGGATATGTGGTGCTCCTCTGGCTTGGTATTCTTTTCTCCAAAAGAAGTGTTGCACTTCTCCGAGGGGAGGAGCAGGTTTATTACAAATAAAGTGTAGCATAGCAATGAAGCGATGGTGAAAATATCTTGAAACATTAACAGGATCTAGAGAACAAAGTTCTCCAGGTGTTAGTATATCTATGTTTGTTTTGTTTTTGTTTGATATGCGTAGGAAATCATGTAAATCTTCCCATGCATATTCTGAACAACTTAATGTAACAAATCAAGTGGGTGGGCCAGGGTTTCTTAACATACAACGTACATTTCCATGACGTCGAAACCAGTACCCTTTAGTACCACACATATTTGCTATTAAATTTGTAACATTTGATTGTAAAATCTCATCTTTTTGTTGCACTTTTTGTAATAATTGTGTAGCTGACATATTTTGAAAGTGGGATCCTGATTTTAATGTGTGTGCAACTCCGTAACATAAAGTTGCTAGTTCACTTTTAAAGAGTAGGTGGAATATGTATTCCACATTTTGTCTAAACCTGGAATCTTCAAAATACATCCGTAATGAGCGGTATTCTGATGCTGTTATTTGAATAGGTCTATCATCGTACCTTCCTCCTTTGCCAGTAGGAAAGCGTAGAGGAAAAGCACGTGCTTCTATACTTTTTTTCCAAATGCTGATTGGTGATCCTTTTGTTTGACGCATTGGTACGTTTCTAATGCATCTTCTACGGTGTCATTAGAGTGCAATGGGTGAATTGTATGATGGTCTAAAGTATTGGATATTGTAGCAAGATCTAGGAGCTCAAATTCACCAGCTTCTTGTGTCTCGTGAATTATTTCAGTGGCATCCTTCAAGTTTTCTTCAATATTAATTTCTTTGTAGTATTCATTATTGTCTTTTAGATAGTGCAAGGCTTGTCTAACTTTATGTAAATCTACCAGTTTTTGCCAATTTTTTTTGTCTTTTGTAGGTACACCATTTACTAAGATAATTAAAGATTGCTCCATTGGACGTTACACTCCTAGAGTGTGCACATTTTCTTTTAGATCTAATGGTAAATACACTACTTTTCCCCGAATACCTTTCACTAATTCAGAGGGAGGTAATTTTGCTGTTTTTGGTTGAAGGCATATTATTGCTTGAAATGGGTGCACTGTTTGAATTATGATGCTCTCATATACATTGAGTTGTTGTAGGGGTTTTGGTAGTGGAAATAATTCCAAATTATTTGTGATAGCACGTGAAGGAGTTTGGTTGTTGTCAAGTTTTGTAGTGCAGTAACTGCAAAGTATTAAGGGGTCAGTTATTTCGTATTTGTTTTCTGCTATAAGTTATAGAGCTAATTCAAAACATTTAGAATCTTCATTGTCTTCTATTTTGTATGTTAGGTCTACAGTTTTTGTGTTACTTTTATAAAAAGTTCTACGGCAACATACAAACACATGGTTTGGTACTTCTGCCGATGTACTTTTAAATTTCAGTATTTCTTTTTTGTATGTGTGTAGTAGAATGTTGCCATGCATAGAATTGTTGCTAATTTGCTTTAAAGCTATTTCATTCTGGCTTTCACTTCCAAAATATTTTTTCTGGATATAGTCGATTTCTTCAAGTAGGTCTTTTGCAGTACCATGTAGAAGAATGTTATTTAAATTGGCTAGTGCTAAAGCAGGACTTTTAGCATAGTAGAGTTTATAGGCTATATTTCTTATAGTTGAATGATGTTTTGATATCATTTTGATATAATGGAAGGTGGTTTTGCAAGTAGGTCCTGAATGCAGGCCAATACATGTCCTTGTAGTCCTGTGTACTTGCGCACTGGACAGGTATCCATATTTTGCAGTAGTTTAATTTTGATGTTGTCTTTGCCTTTCACATATTGATTGAGGAATTTGCGTAAAGACTTGAAAGATTTTTTGGGAATGTTACACATTGACGTGCATGGCCATTTGTATACTAGACGTTCTGATTCAGTTGAATGGAGAGGTAATTCTAAATTTTCAGGGGATATTTTTGTAAGCAGTATTTCTTGTTCCATTATGGTATTATTAACTTTTTCATAACCTCGTCCACTGCTATGTATGGCAATTGTATTTGTTTGCTTTTGTTTGTATGCTTCTTCATTAAAGTATGGTTCTGTGCTTGTAGTGTGACTCCATTCACCTCCACAGATACTTAAGAAGTTATTTCTGTTGACATTTCGTTTATTAAGAAGTCTTTTTTGTAATTTAGTCATTAGTTTTGTTAGTGGTTTAATTTTGTTTAACACTAAAATAGTGAGAAGGATTGAACTTTCTATCAACGCTTATGAAATTAATTTCCTACGATAGGTTTTAAGGGTTGAGCCTGATTTCTCTCCTGTTTTTACAAGATTTTGAAGGACTCTGTGACGGAACATTTTTGCTAAAATACTTTTTTTGGTATGCTTACTTTGCACTATATCAAGATTTATAGGAACAGTTTTATCTGTAGTGGTAGCTGATTTTTTGTTCATTGTTTTGTGGTTTGTTTTCCATTTTGATAGAGGAGGCAAAGTTTCTGTAGTTGAAGCTTGTTTTGTTTCGCTAAATGACTGTATTAGCTGTTTTGTTTTAACTTTTTTTTACAAATTCTGCTAGAGATGGATGCTTGTTTTGGACACTTCTATTTTCATTTGCTCTGCTTCTCCGTTGCTTTCTACAGACTTGATTTTTGGTAGGCATTTATTAGGGTCTGCTGAACAAAAATAAAGAAGGTATGGGTTGGGGTGTTCTTAATGTATGTGTGCTGTGTGCATGAGTGTCTGAGTAAGATGATAAACATTTATGTAATGGTGTGTGATTGTGCATTGGGCATCTACAACTAGTTGGGATGGGTATTTTCCAATGTATGTGCTACTAAACTCGGGTTCAGATGACAGTAGAAAGTAAGCTGGTGGTGTGGAGAAGTAGAAATAGTAAATCTAATGTATACAATTAAAACAGTTGTTTGTTCTATAATATCAAAATTCTAGGGGCTGAGTTCGGTCATTTGTGTGTCGAAAAATATGAAATTGTGCGCCATTCTTCCTGTAAATCTCTGTTTAAGAAATGGGGATTTGTAGACAGAATGGTGCACAATCTCTTTTTTTAGGCACAGAAATAGCATGAATTAACCTTACAGTGTGTTTGAATAATAGTACAAATAATATGGTGGTATTCAACTTACTTTTTTTCTGAAATGAGCAGGTTTCTTCTTAGTTCTTTGTACTTCAAATTCGGCTGCTTCTTTTCAGGAGAATGGTCTTCACTGCAATTGCAAAGGAAACAAATTAGTAATTTTGTTTGTATATAGCACTGTTTTTAATTTAGACATTGATTTTTTTAATTGAAATTGACCCTCAGCACCTTCCTCAAAACCATGAAAACTATCTTATTCACATAAGATGTGTCCCACCAGTTGAATACATATCATATGTTCTTAATGCAACTGTATTGTAATGACTGTACCTACCAAAATGTCATTTATATGCCTTGTGGAATTCATAATGTACCACTGAATACCACTTTTTCTGTAACTAAGCTCTTGTAAGTAACAGTGCCTCAATGCCATGGGCTGCTTGCACACTATATAAATATAAGTAAATACATTTTTATTTTTTTGTACAAGTATTGTTGTTTGATATTCGAACATACTGTGTGCATGCAATTTTGTTGTTAACTCTTCACATTGTACTTTAAATATGTTAGTTCAACATGCTTTGAAAATGTGTGTGTAAAAAGAAATTAAATAGCAGATAGGTTTGGAAGTGACAGTTGATTTTAGGAGATGGATAAAATGACAGTAAATTCATTTTATAGATTATACAAGCTAAAAATCAGTTAATCTGTTCATATGAATCTATACGAATTGTGCACGTACTATAGAGAAAATATGCATACCTGTAGTTTGTGTTGATGCATATGGATATGCATGCAGCTGCAAGTAGAAATCTTGGAGATTTGTACAGTATTTCTGGTATTAGGTGCTTTCCAATGATATGACACTTGTACTCAGAGAGATTAACAGTACATTCAAAGTGCTGATCTATGATGATGCAGTTAGATGTAGAAGTCTTGGATGTGATTGGTGGATGTTCATGTGACTTCTTAGCTATATCCAATGAGGGAATGGCACAGAAAGTGAAATGGAAATGGTAGAAGGACTGTCCATGTTACGATATGTCCGTGGACATGGCGGTAGTCCGCGGACATCGGGTGTTACATCCAGGGATTTTGGGTTGGGGAGCCATGCAAATGAGAATGAGCCGAGAAAGGGATTGGTCAGGAAAGTTTAGTGGGTGTGTTGTGCCAGGAGAGAGGTTCTCAGATACTCTTTTTTCTGAGAGAAGAACAGATAGCTATGGCTGTGTGTTTCAGAAAATAGATTGTTTGGATTTCGGGAGACTCGTAGATACATTGAAGATGCATGCAGAACGCTGTGTAGTGGCTGTAGATCTTGGATTCCCACATGTGGAAGTGCACTGGCATGGAGTACGTGGGTACGTGGAATGAAGTGGTTGGACTTGCTACCTCTCTGTGCTACTTTGGAGACAGAGCAACATCCAGACATAATTGTAATTCATTGTGGAGGGAACAGTTTAGGACATGTGTCTGGAATTTGTTTGCAATTTGAAATGGAAGAAGGACTTGGGAAGGTCATGGACATGTTTCCAAATTCTCAAGTAATTCTTTCACGGATTGCGCAGAGACAAATGTGGATTTGTTCTTCTTCATTTGGTCCACAAATGGAGAAAGCAAGGCGCAATGTCAATAAGGCTGTTTGTGCCTTTCTAAGAGATTTTGGCATGTCCTCTTTTCACAATGAAAATATTATGTTTCGAGTACATACATTTTTCGCAGTACATACATTTTTCGCAGAGATGGAGTCCACCTTACTTATGCTGGCAATCAGATTTTTCTGAGAAATGTACAAAATGCATTGTGACCTTTTTGGAATTACAGCATCCATTTTGTAGTAGGTGTTGAGCATTTCAAATTTTTCAAACACAAACAAACACCACCAAAAGGCTCTTTTCAGAGCCACCACTTCCTCCCAGATAAAACTGCAATGGTTATGATAGGGCAGCACTCCAAAATTTTAGATGTTTGCGGACTGTCCGCGGACTTCTAAAAAATACACAGGGCCCTGCTTCATTTATTTTCACTTCTATTTTTTAACTGTGAAAGGCGGCTCTGAAAAGAGCCTTTTTTTATTTTTGTTGTTTTATTTTATTTTTGGGTTTTTTTATACACGACACACTAGGAGAGGAGGGGAAAGGGGGGGAAGAGGGGATACCAACCACGGGGATAAGAAAGGGTGAGCTGAGAGAGGAAGATGTAGAGTGGGATTTACTTGGGTAATGAGCAGATCTTCTCGTGCTCTGAGACGATAGCCTCAAAAGCAGTACGTCTCTCCCCCCTGCACAGTACTGAGTCGCAATACATACACACAACTGTGACCCTCGAAAAATGTTCTTCGCACATGCAATCTTCATTTCGCACCTAAAAGGTTACTCAATTCTTTATCTCCTCTTCAGTTTCCATAAAGTCTAAGCATCCTCTTCTATGATCATCCTTCTTACTGCGTCACTCTCATTTCTTGTGACGTTACCATCCTGTTGCATTCATCGCTTCACTCTTCTTCAGGGACCTCCTTTAAGACACTGGCATCTCTCCGTGGGTACATCATGTAGGGCTTTCTCAATGGATACCTTGTTTTTAGAATTCTTTGTGGAATAGGTACCATTATTGCTATTGTGCATGTCCCAATTTCTGGCTTCCAACATGTAGGCAAAATAGGAGCAGGATTTCCAGAAGAGGCATTTGGCTCCTCCTCTACAGTGGCATGGGATTGGCCGTCAGGAGAATAAAAACTTATATGGGTACATATATATGTTATTCCACTTGCTCTTCCATGTCAGGTGGCTGGCCTGTTCCATCCCCAATTCACTAACTATAACATTGCTGCAGTCTTGTGGATTTAGCATTGGTTCTTGTCCGTTGCGACCCACCCCAAGGTTACTAAACTGTGATTGGATAGGGCTCAGGTCCCCAGGTCTATGACCTGAAATGGTTCTCAGCTCACTCTGTACCTTTTCAAGGTGATGAGAACGACTATATGTCTGTATTGTAACTTGTGTGCACCACCTTTGCCTTTTGGGAATATTCACCTGCTCAGCGCAAAACGTGTTGCATACTGTTGCATACTGTTGCATACTTGTTGCAGTCCCTGTCTGGCTGCCTGGTATCTGCTCTCCTTTCTCACCACCGATCACTGTCCATTGTCTGTGCTTCAACTGTATCACATGTTTGAAGACCACAAAATTGAGCTCTGCAGCTCCAAACTATGAGGATGTATTCCCTTTTCTTGCAGCTGGTCCCTTTGTTGTTTGGGGATTGGAATGTAACTCTTGACCCTGGCTACGGGTCCTGGCTCACACATCTTGCTCCCTGTCCAGCCTGAATCAGCTCAGCTCGTCCCTTTCTCAGCGCTTAAGACCTGCTGTAATTTTCCTAACCCTTATAATGTTGTTTCTACATTATCCAAGCTATACTATATTCTACATCGGTTAGTCACACTTGACTCTGTCACGTCCGATAGGTGCTCCTGCAGTTCCACAGGGTTATTCATGTTTAAGCATCTGCAAGCCTTGCTCAGGATCTCTTGTGCCTTGCGTTTTCTGCATTGCTGCATTTGGCTAATGGCAAAGATATTAAAAGCAATAACAGTATATATATATGTATCTGTCCCCTAACTATAGACCTGTATGCTTGTGTTCTTTATGTATTCAAGTGTGTGTTTGTGTCTCAAAGTGTGGATGGCACGTGTGCTTCATGTCTAATGCTTCTATGTTATGGTGTCTCTAACGATGCCAGCAACATGGCTTCTCGGTACTCTTAGTCCAGGTTGTCCATATAGGTGTCTCTGACCATGGCCTTCGACTCTTCATCCACACATGGATAGATCTGCACTGCACCTGGTCTTCATGGCTAACTGAGGGGTTTCAATCGTTGGTGCACTTGGGATTCGTCCGAAATAGAATGTGTGATTGCAGTGTTTCCTTGCTTTTCGTCTTGTCAAGAATTTAGTGCGAAGGGGGTGTTGGCAGGATCCTGCCTCCCTCTTCAGTCCCTCTTCTGGTCAACCTGTCGACCACACCCTTATACGACAGTCCTTTTGCTCCTGGCTGCCATATCTTTGTTATTCCTCCGAGGTGCCCATAGTAGTTTGTATGCTCATCAAATGACCAGTTCATGTAACAGCACACTCCTTTGGGGTTACAGCATACCCAACTTCCTTCATAGTACTTTGCATCAAATGGGTTGTCCTGCTTCATTGCTCCAAGTGGGAACAGTTTACAATGGGTAATACCCTCCCTGATCTTGTTCCTTTCTGCCACAATTTCTTCCTTTGCTCCTCCTGTATTTACATCAATCAGTACCTGCATCCTGATAGCCTCCGCTGCCATTTTCTTGCACCTTGCGTTTAGTCCATCTGACAGCCATGACGGCATCCATGATCAAATGTATGCTATCCAGCTCTGGTGCTTTTTTCTTCCCTTTGCTGCTTCCTCCATTATGGCATGCATCTACGATGGCTGGAGTACCGCTTCTGACAGTGTACCATTGTCTTCGTCATTGGCAGGTATGAACATGCAAAAGGAACTCCCAATTTTTGCGCAAACTCCTCCTTCCATAGCCGTGAGCAGATCCAGAACATATGTATTCTGGAGTGCCACCAACCTTACCCCCTCAAGCTCTTCTTTTATTGCGTTGAACTCATTCACTGTGGAGTTGATCATCACCATCAGCTCCCAATGGGTAATTATGATGCAGTGAACATCTGTGTCCCGCTGAACAATCTGTTCTCAGCTGGCACTTCATCTAGTGCCATTTCTGATGCTTCTGAGAAGGAATTTCCTCCTCTCTTTACTCTGCTCAATCCAGCTAGCTTATCTGCCTTGGCTATTGTTACCTCTTCGATCTACCTCTTCTCCCTTTTGTTATTGTTCATTTTTGGGAACTCATTGAGCTTCATGTCTTTCTTTGGCATGACCAACGAAGGCATGTTGATATGTACCAACAAGCGAACTCCTCCCCAGTCCGGTAGCAGCTTTTCATATGCCTTCGAGCCCCACACCCAGTAGTGGTCCATTAGTACCTCTGTTCCTGCCTTCATAGCTGTGTGTTTTTTTCAACGCTTCTGCACACAATATTCTTGCCAACTTCAACTTCGCTGTTGTTCTGATAACACAGTGCGGGTGTCTTCAGGGGTATGATCGGCATTGATCCAGCTTCATTCTCTACCCATGTAAGCAACTTGCCCTAACCTCCCATTCTTTCATGCACTTGTCATTTTTTTCTTGTACCTTGTTCACTGGTGATTGTGCTAGTGTCAGTGCTTTGCTCCCCAACGCTCCATCCTTCAATCCATCTTCAGTGTATACTTGGCCATACACAAGTATCTGCGGTCTCTCCCAGCAGCCAGGTGCTCCTCCTGTCTCCTTCACTCTCGTCCAGGGACATGGAAAATCCTTCAGGATGATAGTCTTTGTTTCTCCTTTGTCAGGCCCATCAGTTATGTACTCTATAGCTTAATCTATCTGCCAACAATCGTTCATCATGTTTAATGTTTTTATGTGGTTATCTTCATACGGGAACATTGCTCTAGAAATCCATCCCAATGTTGTTGTTTTCCACTGGAACCTTCCTTGAGTGGTCACCATTGATAGGTACATTAAGCATTGTGCTCTTGCTGCAGGTATTTCTGTTACTATGAACGTTCTGGAGGCACTCATGACATAGGAGCAGACAATGGGCAGACATAACAGCTCTCCCCAGTGGTTTCCTTACCTACTTTGGTCATGTACTTGTACCACATGTTATTAGACACTCGAGCAGTGTTGGTGTGATACATGTCTACCCCTTTCATGTCTGTGTTACCTCTCCGTAATGTTACTGTAGTGCTCTCCTGTCCGCCTGACATGGTTGTTCCACCTGCTTGGGTCGGGGGGATGTTAGTGGAGGGTACAGCGGTAGCACTAGCAGTCCAGGTCATTTTCCAAAATACAAACACAATAACACTGCTAGGAATAAGTAAGACCAACAGAACCATTACATTTTTTTATATGTCGTTCATTTTTACCTGTGCTGCTGATCCTTCTGCAACCTGGAGATATAGTTGCCTTCCTGAAATGTTTGAAAAAATGTGTTAGTGTTTTAGTATTGTAAGTAACTCTTAAGACCATTGGACCAAATAATCACTTATAGGAAAAGCAAACACTTCTTCCCATACTTTTCATACTGATGGGTCTCTCACTGTGGTGAGGGTAGGTGGATTGCCCTGTTCAAGCTGTGGATATGTCTGGGCCAAATATTCTATAAAGGCAAGGTAGTATACTCTGGGGGATGGTGCTCTGAATCTACTAGGTCTTCTCACAGTATGGACAAACTGGTTTGAAAAGGTATCTGGGTGATGGGCAGAGAGCAACATGAACAATCATCAACAATTACATTGGCGTACTCGTTGAAAGTGTGTAGTAGCTAAAACAACAAACAGTGGCCCTCATTCCGAGGTTGGTGCTAGTCATGGCGCTATTAGCGCCATGACTAGCACCACTACCGGTACCGCCAGCGACGTGGCGGTATGGGGACGTACCGGTCCATCCCGCCCTTTGCGGGACTGGTAAGTCCCCATTTGAAATGCCATTCCCCATTCCCATTTGAGCCCCCATAGGTCTCAATGGGAAGGTGGCAATAATGGTACCGCATATTGCAGTACCGTTATTGACCTTGGTATCCCTTTGCGGGTCCCGTCCTTAACACCTGCTAAAACCAGGCATTAAGGAAGGACCCGCAAAGGGACCTCAGAATAGGGCGCAAAGGGATTACCGGCACCAGTGTCATTACCGGTGGCCGGCATCCCTTTGCGCCCGGGTTATAATGACCCCCAGTGTCTCCTCATTGTAAGTTGATCAAAGGTTCTTTCTCTAACTCTGCTGCCCATGAATGAGTAAATATTGGATATCTTCTACTCAGCCGTGTATGCTCAAAATCCGTTTGTATGTCTTCCAGTTGCTGCACATTGGCCCTTTCGATCACGTAGCCAGGTGAGGCTGCTGCTTTGTAGGGCTTGATGTCTGCAAGGTGGTTCCAGACCGACTTGCCCTCTAGTTTGACAGCACAGTCTGCAACGTGCTCAACTATATGGGGTCCTGTAAACCGTGGCACATTCTAGCCCCACACAAAATTGATATTGATATTTTATTTCTATCACGCTCGTACTCAAGTGTTTCATGTGTAACAAGTGTTAGACAAATTCCTTAGAAGCACAATATCTCCACCATTCACTGTGTTTCTAAATCCAGAGACTTGTTGTGCGCTGTTGGAGTTGCTCTCTGCGCCGTCTTCGGGGCTTCCCGGTGTTGTTGTAACTGGATGGAGATAAAAGAGGTGCTAGCAATCAAGGAAGTGATGTACTCATGCACTTCTTCTCCTAACACATCTGTACTATTCTCATAGTCTTTCAGTGCGCTTGTGGGAGTATCCAGAAGGATTGCATGTGCCATCCCGTCACCACCTTATGGGGCATAAAATGGTGGTCAGACCCAGGCAAGCAGTGTAGCCAATTACTTTTTTGTGCTCTGCTGTGATTTGGCCATGGACTCCTTCAGGAGGCCGTTCAGGTGTTCACCCCCCATTTTCTTGTGGGTGGTACGCAGAGGCAAATGTGTTGCAACATTTCATTGGCGAAGTGAGGGCCATTGCCAGACCGCAGGACCTCACACATGCCCCATATTGCGAACACTTCCCTGACCAGGAACTTAGCCACTCTAAGGGAGTCAGCATATTAACAGGGCTGGCATCTATCTACCTGGAAAATGGACACACAACCACTATCATGTAGCAGTACCCTTGCCACACTTGGATCATGCCAACGTAGTCAACATGTAAATGCTGGAATGGACCTACTGGTCAAGGTATGGCTCCTAACACAACTCTCAGAGTATGCCATGCTGTAAACTGCACTTCAAGCAATTACTGACAAATTGGGCCACATGTTCTGCCAAATTAGGACAGCACCAGGTTTCTCCATTGCAAGCAGCAATAACCTCTTTTCCTGTGTGTGTGTTGCGTAGTGCAATTCTGCTAGTGCAGTCTTCAGTAATGCTAGTGGCATGACCGTTTTCCCTGTGTTATTCTGCCACTATAGAGCATCTGTCAGAGACATTGAACATACATTTTTAATCCACAACTCCTTGTCTTCCCTGGGTGCAGCTCCCTGCAATTCCATAATATGTGCTTCTGGCAGTATGCGGTAACCTTCCTTCAACTCCATGTTCCTGATAAACTCTCGAGCCTGTGGAGCTGCCTCTACTTCCCATAGGTCCCCAAAATATGCTGCGCACTTTGACTCAAAATCTGCTGCTTCGTTCCCTCTTGAGATGGGATCTTCCCCTTTAGTGTGTGCTTGTCACTTCACTATTGCTATCCGTTCTGGATAAGTAATCTTTTTGATCAGTCTGCTCAATAGAAGTATATGCTGTACTGGAGTCCCGTCTGCACTTCTGAATCATCTCCTGAGCCATCGTGGCAGTCCAGAGTGTACTATGGACGTGACATAGGTGGAGTCAGAGTATACTGTCACCTTCTTCTCTCTGCTCTGTTCCAGTGCTAGTATTAGGGCCACTAGTTCTGTTGCTTGTGCTGAGTAATGGGATGAAAGCCACACACTTGTGGTGACTACCTCGCTTGTCCCATCATCCTTCAGTCTTACTACTGCAGGTCCTGTATGCCTGACACCATCTGTATGGTCAATTATTGAAGACCCATCCATGTAGAGCACGTCTACCCGTCATCCTCCTCTACCTTGCAAGTGTCACTGAACGTCTCTTTGTTTGCTGTGCAGTCTTGTGCATAGTCTCCTACCTGTAGGACATCTGCTAGGAATATTGCTGCATTGACAATTCTGCATTTTACTATCTTCAGTGCTGCATTTGATAGTATCACCTCATACCCTGATGCTCTTTGTGTTGTTAGTGTGCTCTTTGGCTTCTGCAGTATCGCAAAGGGGGTGTGCTAGATTTAAATAGTGCTGAATTCTCCACTTCAAACGCAGCAGCTGGCAGAGCTTGTTCCGACTGATGGTGTCCTCTCATTACTGGGTCAAGTTTCCCACTGTAGTAGGCTATTGGCTTGTGCCCCATGTTTGTCTTTTGTGTCAGTACTGTCTTCATCACTACACTGTCAGTGTGTGAGAACAAGAAACATTCCTTTTTGTAATCTGGGATCCCTAGCACTGGTGCTGTGCATAGTTCTTCTTTCAGCATGTCAAATGCCTCAGTCATTTCTGTAGTCCACTACATTTCTGTAGTGTTTTTTCCCTTTCTGCGCCTCCTTGAGAATGTCCAGTAGGGGCCTCTTGTATGTGCTGTAGTCAAAGACCCATGCTCTGCAGAAGTTGCATAACCCTAAGAATTGTTTCATTTCCCTCACTGTTTTTGGCTTAGGTGTTTTACATATTGTCTGTGCTCTCTCTGGGGTGATCTGTCAGCCATTTTGGGATATTGTCTGTTCAATGTTTAACACCTCCTTCTGACAGTACTATAACTTGGCCTTGTCCACCTTGTATCCCTTGTCAGCTAATACTGTTAGCATGAGTACTGAGTCCTGTCTACAATGATCTTCTGTCTCACGAAAAACATAATGTCATATACGTATTGCAAGACTCTGCTCTTCATCTGTATATTGCTCAAGTCCACTCTGTTAAAGCTAGATGGTGACTCGCAGTACCGCTGAGGAAGCCTTGTATGTTTCCACTTTTGGTTTCTAAACATAAAACTGGTCAAGTCTTGTGAGTCTGGGTGTAGTGGTACTGAGAAGAATGCATTCTTCAAGTCAATGACCTTGAAACAGGAAGCTTCCACCAGAATGCTGCACAGGATTGTTGCTGGGTTTGCAACTAAAGGATACTCTGCTTCTACAATGTGGTTGAGAGGCCTCAAATCCTGAACAAAACGCCATGACCCCTCTTTGTCTTCCTCCCTGGTTACACTGTGATGTTGCATGGGGACTCTGGTGGTACAATAATACCTCTCTCAATCAGTGCTGTGATTGTCTCATAAATGCCCTCATCTGCCTCCTTAGTTAGAGGGTACTGTTTCACTCTTGGTAAAATTGCTCCTGGTTTCAGCTTTATCTTCACACCCCCAATGCTCTTTATGTGTCCCACATCATAGGGACTTCTAGTCCATAGGGTGCTGGGTACCTTGGATAGGTCTTCCTCACAGAATGGGTGTGGCACTTCCAGCGCCATTGCCATCCTCAGTGGTACTTCCCTGTAGTGTATCCTTAGCCAGTAAGTCACACTCATCTCAAACACCTACTCTATTTCCAGTCTCTCTTCCCTGAATAGCTCTTCGTCTGTCACTGTGGTCAACCTGCACCCTTCTGCCACTGCGATCACTGCTCTGCCTGCTCATCCTGTGTCATCCATCCCACGTACCATTATTCAGTCCTTTCTCGTGACCACTACGTCTATTTCTATTGGCACTATGGTTCCCTCCTACTCCTCCTCCTTCTCCTACAATAGTAGCTCAGGCCTGGATAAGTAGTCGTTTGGAACCCGCCTGTAAGTAGGTTCGTTTGGAACTTTCCTGCAATGCCTGGGAGCCATGCAATTGCAATGTCAGTCCCATACTGGAACATTTCTGTATTCACTGTCACCCCTCTCTGTACCGTGCATCCACAATAGGCTTGAACAATATGTCTTACAAAATGTGTATTCCTCATGTAGAGCACACTATTCCCTTGTCCGTGAATGAAATGGTCATGTTCAGTCTGCTGATAATGTCCCATCCAAGTATGTTTGCAGTTGTCTGTCCAGAGTACAGTAAAGGCAGTGATAGATTGTGATCGGTGTCTAGTCAAAGGATCGAAAATAAAGGATCGAATGACCTTTTGCTCGAATGCAAAAGGATCGGGAAAAAAGGATCAAATTTATTTATTTATTTATTTATATATATTTTTAGTTTGGGTTGGTAAAAAAGTGTTTTTAATAAAGAAAATGGGGGTTTGGGGGTGAACCCCCCATATAAAAAAAAACAAAAATAAAAAAATGCGATCCTTTTTTTCGGTCCTTTGACTGCCGAACAAAAGGCATTCAATCCTTGCATTCTTCAAGTCAATGACCTTGAAACAGGAAGCTTCCACCAGAATGCTGCACAGGATTGTTGCTGGGTTTGCAACTAAAGGATACTCTGCTTCTACAATGTGGTTGAACAAAAGGCATTTGATCCTTTTGTTTTCGAAACTATGACCTACAACCATTGTGATCCCCCATAGATAGCAAAATGTTGTATGTGAAAGGAACCACTTCCTGAGCTTCAGAGAATCTTTGAGTGTTCATGGCATCACCTGACAACTTAAATGCTCCTTCCCTAATGCAGGACCTAGTCGCCCCTGTATCAATGAGAAAGGAAAAGATTTTGTCACCTATCGCCACCCCTATATGAGGTTCCTCTGCAGGGTTGGGTGTGATTGACAGGAAGGGACACATCAAGTTCATCTGTGGGCTGTCCTATTGAGGGTATAAGGAAATCGCATTCCCTGTGAAGGGGCTGTTCCCCACCATGGTTATTCCTCCCAGTTGTCTGACAGGAACCGTTTCCATGGAGTCCACGTGTGCTGATGCGTCATTGTTCTGTATATGAGCAAATTCCTGCGTGTTCCATCGAACCTGTGGTGCTGGTGCTTGCATCTGTGGTGCTTGTACCTGTGCTTGTGACATCTGCTGATGCGTGCCCTGTACCTGTCCTTGCTTTTATTGGTCATGTGTGTAGTAGTTATGCGGGTCCCCTTGATATCGCTGCTGCACCTGTGCTCCCCAGTTCTGCTGCATCCCCCTGCTCCTGCATACTCTTGAAATGTGTCCTAACTGCCCACACATCCAACACTGTGGTGGTTCCCTCAGCTGCCCTTGGAAACCCCCTGAAACATCCCCTGGGCCCTGCTGCACCTGCTGCTCATATCCCCGAAACCCTCCTGGAAAACCCTCTTGGTTATGATGCATTTGTAATCTGAACCAGCGCCCTCTCGATTGGCCACCTCTTCCTCGGAACACTGGTTGTGCACCATCCCACCCCATGAATCCTCCCCCCATGGGCAGTGCAAACTGCTGTGGTTGTTGCTGCTGCTGCTGTCCCTGTAGGGTTGGGCTGGTTAATACACCCCCTTCCATCGTGTGCTTCGATAGTTTAATGTGCACCAATTTTGCTTCATCTATCGTCCTGCCTTTTTCTTGATCTTCTCCTGCCATAGCCTGCAATGATGAGTTGTATTTTCTGGCCATACTCTTGCTTCCATTCCTACCAATTTTCTTAGACTTTTCTGGACAGGCTCTGGCAGCCCCTGTCCCAGTATGTGATAGAATTTTGCTACTGTTTTGTCCCATGGTTTTTGAGTTTCAAGGCGCCAAAACTCTTGAATCTCCTGAATATACTGCACAGGGTCTTCATCTTCCCTCATTTTCCAGGATGTAATTGCCCCAATGTCTGATGGACCTTGGTTTTGTGTCCTTACTGCTTGCCATACTGCCGCTCTGCAGTTTGCAAATGGTGACCCATTGTGTGCGTATTCTGTGTCATCATCCCTGGGAACCCCACCCTATTCCACATGTCATCAGTGGTGGCCTCTGAGATCAACACTAGTAGTCCCTTTACGTCTCCCACAGCCAACCTATTTCCCGCTGTCATTTTCTCCATTTCATAAATCCACTTGCCAGACCCTGCACTCATCAACGGCAGTCTACACATTACATTCTCCTTGTCTGTATGGTATATACTGTGGTTGTACTCCTCTGCTCTCCAATAAGGGCATCTGTGTGAACCCCTCCTCCCCATGCTTGTTTGTGGTCATTCTAACCTGCCTGTTCCCTCTCTTGCTTTGAATGCCTGCACACACATCTATCGGTTCTAGTATGAGTACTTGGATACTGTCATCATATCTCCACATTAACCTTCCCCTTGAACAGGCTAAGGCTGATTGCTGCTTCCTTCATCCCGGGAGCTCTCTAATCTATGGACATATGTAGTGGCGTCATGTAGGACGTGTGAGTCACTCACCAGTCGTGCCTTCTCATCTGAGCTGCCCCCTCCCGCTTCTTCAATCTGCGTACTGTACTCCCATGTCACCTGTTTGTCTGCTCCTGTCCCGTCGACTGCAATCTATATTACTACCCCCTCTCATCTCCACTGTTCCTGTCTTTATTGTTGGACACTTGTCCATGTTACTACAAAAATCATCTGCGAAACTCAGTCTCCTTGATGTCAAATCCGTGTTACTTTCCATGCTGACGTCAATATCCCTTAAGTCATATCGGCTTCCTCCTCCCCACACCACTATGCCTGCTCTGTCTCTTTCTGATGTACTTTTGCCCCATGAGCTTGTGCTATCTGGTTCTGTTCATCTGTTCTCCCCAAGCCTGTCGTTTCCCCAGACCATTGCTCCTATTTCTTGCTCATCCTCCCCCCTGTGTGCTCGTTCCCTTGCCAGTCTAGCCAACTGCAATTTCCTCTGTTCCCTCTCTACTTGCGGTTTTTCCCACTCTATGACTTCCTTTTGCCTCTCGATCTTTCCCACTTCCCTTGCCTTTCTATCTCGCTGTTCCTGTTCTGCTCCTTTCCTCTCCTTAAGATCCCTCTCAATCCTCTTCTCCCTTTCCCTTTCCATGCGTTCCTTCTCCTCCTCCTTCCTTCATTCCCTATCATCCCTCTCCAACTTCTCTTCTCTCCTCCTCTCCCTGTCCTCTCTTTCTAATTTCTCCTCCCTTTCCTTCCCCCTCCCTGTCTGTTTCCTTTCCAACTTCAGGTGTATCTGCTCTCCCATCCACTCGCTTGTGGCTATGCTCCCAAGCCCCTCCTTCACACCATTTCGCGGCTTGCTGTTCTCGTGCAATAGCTGGCTGCATTGCACCTTTTGGTCCCTCCTCCTTGTGGCTTATATGTCGAATTTGAATACCCTTCTGCTGCTCTTAATTCCTGTATTGGGTACATCCCTTGCTCATTGTCTCTGTCATCGGATACTACATTTAGAGGGACATGGGGAGGTGCGTAGGAATGAGCCTCTTTCTGCTGGATCAGCATCCAATGACGCCTTGCTTCATCCTCTGTGCCCTCCTAGATATTTTGTTTAAAGTGAACTACTGTTTTAATTACAGTGGAATGAAATTGAATTTTTTTAAATTAAATAATGTGATGTTTTATGAAATTATACTAGGTGTGAATGAATGATTGTATGCATGATGTTAGGATGTCTTTTTTAAGAAAGGATTGATTAAAAATGTTCTGTGAGTTTGATCGTTTTATACCTAAATCAAAATAAAATGAAATAATGATTTAATATATACCTCCTCCTTCCTTTCTCACATCAGTTTTTCCTTCGCCTCACTGGTGCTACTTTCTGTTTATCTCCTAGAACATGTGCCACAGTTCAAATACGACCATGCGTTTTATTAATTTCTTCCCCTGATAGGCACCCTGTATGTGCGTCAGTAGTGATTGCCGATGTCTTCGGAGAGACTTCCACAAGGTGGCCATGGTATAGTTAGCATTCCCTCAGTGCTTTTGGACTACTTTATGCTATATGTACAAATCTTCTCCCTATAGGGCAGGAGTGTCTTACAGAAGTGCTGAAGGGGCGTGTCCCACCCGCATTTAACTTGATACATCTTTCATGTCTTTACCTGACCTCAAGTCGAGGTTTTCGACAATCAGCTGTTCAGGGAGAAAGGTACAATAAAATGACAATACATTTCAGTTTCTACAAGTCTCTCTGGATCCACAACATATCATGCGCACAGGCGCACATGCGCCTTCCATGCACCACCACTTGTTCACATCGTCTGCCAATCCCAATTTTCCAATACTGGCTCCTCACTGGCTCAAGGTATCTGTGACCCATGTCACCAATCTACTAACCAAGGTATTGTAGGAAAAAAATCAAATACTGCATGTACACTGTTCTATTCCGTTACTCACAAAACCCCAGAGCTGTTTTCCCGTCTCCAGGCAGAGTATACCAATATTCTCTTCTGATCGAACTATATCCGCTGCGTTGCCTAGCATGCAAAACGTCTCACTCCAGGAGACTTAATCGGTCGACTCACCTTCCACAATCTAGGCCAGCTCTCTTGCTAACCCTTACATGGATGCTGCCATCTATGACTTGAGCAAAAAAGCCCAACCCAGCGGAAATCCCCTTATTTTCATACTTTTGTTATCCGCACCCTCGAGTCAATAGTCTGGGTTATTCAACAGAACCATTTACCTTTAAAACCAAATGTGCCCTAAACATAGAAAACAAACATCTACCTCCGCTCCTGTTCCTGCTAACTTTGACAATGCTAAACAATAATGTGGGCCTCATTACGAGGTGGGCGTAAAGGGCGTAATCCCTTTGCGCCCTATTCTGAGGTCCCTTTGCAGGTTCCTTGCTTAACGCCTGGTTTTTCCAGGCGTTATGGACGGGACCCGCAAAGGGATACCGGGGTCAATAACGGTACCGCAATTTGCGGTACCGTTATTGACGCCTTCCCCCTTCCCATTGAGCCCTATGGGAGCTCAAATGGGAATGGGGAATGGCTTTTGAAATGGGGACTTACCGGTCCCGCAATGGTCGGAATAGACTGGTAACTCCCCATACCACCAAATCGGTGGCGGTACGGTATTGGTGCTAGTCATAGCGCTAATAGCGCCATGACTACCACCAACCTCGGAATGAGGGCCTTTGACAATACTCGATGATACTAAACAATACTCCACAATATTCAATAGCCTCCCTCACACCCACAGTTACCGGTTGACTGGGTCAATACTTACACTCCGTGGTCTGCTGGCACTACTCAGCTGCCGGTTCCTACAGAAAGTGCCCACTTTCCTGTCCCGGTCTGCCTGGACTTCTCGCTGACTTCGGGCATGATGATTTCCAAAGGGGCTCCTGACAGCTTTCCCACGGGCACGCGGTTCCCTTCTTCTCGAAATATGCAAGGCACCTGCAGATTTTCAAGTTCTGTGGCAGAGATAAGCTGGTGCCGGGCTGGCGCAGCTAACCATCTATTGCTTCCAACTTGTTGGGGAGAACTCCCAGGTATACCAGAGCGATACTGGAAGTCAGTGCACTTGGAGGGCCAAACACCCTCCCCCAGAGTACACGGAGGACTCTGTCAACGGCAAGTTCAAACTGTGGTTTATTACAGCCAAAACACACAGGGATTGATACAAGAACTCCGAAAGGTTCCAGCATGTCACACAGTAAATGGCTGGCAGGCCACATTTGTCTAAGAAATATGTCACCTCTCCGTCATTACCTGGTCCTCTCTCTATTCTGCTGGATCTTCCATGTCAGGTGGCTGGCCTGTTCCATGCCCAATTCAATAACTATAACATTGTTGCAGTGTTGTGGACTTACTACTGGATCAAGCCCGTTGCCACCCACCCTGAGGGTACTAAACTGTGATTGGCTAGAGTTTATGTCGTCAGGCCTGGGACCCAAAACCGTTCTCAGCTCACTCTCTACCCTTTCAAGGTGACGAGAATGACTATGGGCCTCATTACAAGCATGTTGGTCCGGAAACAACGGTGCCGGTAGTTCCATACTGGCACCTTTTTCCGTACCGGCATAGTTTGAGTTCCAACACCGGCACCGCAAGTGACCCACGGCATCCGGCAACACTGTTGGTATCTGCGGAGTGACACAGCAGCCATGCTTGCCATACTGCCATGGCGTTACTAGGAGCACATTACGAGCAGCACGGACATTCAATTACCGACAGGGACATGCCAGTATCAACGTGAAATCGATGCCGGAAACTCTGGCATTGCGGATCAGCCATTAACTAGATTCATGTGTGTAGAAACATGCCACAGGTGCTAAAAATCAGAACAGGTGCTACAAATCAGAAGTGCTACAGCACAGAATTGCCACTCCCACACCGTAGAACCCTTACAACACCACAATGCTAGCAGTAACAGTAGCAGTACTGGAGCTGGAGGCCATGCCTACAGGACTATTACTTGAAGAGGCAGGGACGCAGAGGATGCAGCGGATGCGCTTGAGGTTGCAGCGGAAGGTGGGCTATCATGGCCCAGCAAAATCCCACTGTCCAGCCGATTGCACCACGCAGACAGCCACCAATCCCTCGGTTAAGGGCCACACCATTAAACCTGAGTGAAAGGCAGATCCACACCCGGTACCGGCTAGACAGGGACACCATCATTTATATAGTGGACCTGATCCATGACGACCTGGTCAGTCTCATAAATATACACACAGCCATCCCTCCTTGCTCAAGGTCGTGTCTGTGCAACACTTCCTTGTCACAGGCACATCCCAACACACAGTTGGTGAGCTGCATGGGATATTGCAATCTTGTTTTTCACGTGTCCTTTTCCAGGTCATTGATGCACTCCTGTGCCATGTTCGAGACACATCAGTCTACCCAGAGCAGCAGACCAGGTCAATGTCAGGAAAATAGCCTCCCATCCTCCTTGCAGGCATGCCAAACGTCATTGGTGCCTTGGACTGCACAAATTGGACCTGGTGGCCAGGCATGCTGTGGAGGCTGTGTACCGCAACAGAAAACTTTATCATTCACTGAACGTGCAGATGGTGTGTGATGCCCGCCTCATCATCACCCATTGCTGTGCCAGATTTCGCGATTCTACCCATGACTCTATGGTGCTGCACAACTCCACGCTGCCTTGGTACATGGCACATCACCGTGGACAGCATACCTGACTGCTGGGTGAGTCTAACTACAAGGCGACGTGCACAGTTGGATTGGGGGTAGGGGGGCATGAAACAGCATAGTGTACCTGGCTGCTGGGGGAGTCTAACTACAAGGCCATGTGCATAGTTGAATTGGGGAGCATGAAACAGCATAGCATACCTGGTTTCTGAGTGTGTCTAACTAAAAGGCCATGAGCACAGTTGAATTGGGGGGCATGAAACAGCATAGTGTACCTGGCTGCTGGGTGAGTCTAACTACAAGGCCATGAGCACAGTTGAATTGGGGGGGGCATGAAAAAGCATAGTGTATCTGGCTGCTGGGTGAGTCCAAGGCCATCTGCACAGTTGAATTGGGGGGGGGGCATGAAACAGCATAGTCGGCGAGGGTACTGGGGGAGTCTAACTACAAGGCCATGTGTACAGTTGAATTGGGGGGGGGGCATGAAACAGCATAGTGTGCCAGGCTGCTGGGTGAGTCTAAATACAAGGCCATGTGGACAGTTGAATTTGGGCCAAGTCTAACACACATTACTAGTGGCTGTGCACATGGAATGCTTCATTCCTTCTTTCATCCCACTTCTCTGTGCTCCTTAAATTACAAATACACCATGAAATAGAACATGTGCAGGATAGGGAGGGTAAAGGGGAAGGGTTACCATGAGTAAGACTAATTATCATAATTCAAGGCAATAGTACAACACGTACAGTTACTACATGAAAGGAGCGACGTAGCTACTTTGTGTTGTGCGTGCATTAAACATGAAAGTGTACAGGTGTGACTGAAGGTGTTCACAGTAATAGTATGCCAGAGTGCAAGGCCTTGACAGGCATGCCAATATTTAGGAAATAGATCAAGTCCATGCATGAGATCAACATTTCTGTGCAACTATAAACAAAAGAACAACATGTACCACAATGCACCACAACAGAATGAGAACAAGAAGCAATAACACAGTCAAGCAAACACAAAACACCTGATGCACAGACAGAGAACACTTCTGCACCCACCCACATAACAGTGTTTTTCAACACAATAATTGTCCATGTCCCCTGCCTGTTAGAACCACACAATCACACATGCATCTCATTTCAAATCTAAAAGTACCCTAGTTCATGGACTTCTTGTTAACCTTTCCTTCATAACACAATAATGATAAATCCAGGATTTCAATTTCTGTCAGAGGTTATGTTGTCTGTGAATGGCCCAAGTGAATGCCACTGCAGACCACACACCCCACATGCATTTTGACATAGTGCATTTCAGGTACCTGATAAAGGATACATGGTAGTTGAACAAAGTTTTTCATGGACATGAATGTCCACCCAAAAGGACACTATGGAGCCTGTGCTGAGATGACATGGACAGAAGAATGATATTGTACACTTTCTGTTGCCCCCGTGCAGGTGATGCTGGTTACCCCCTGATGCCATGGTCGATGACACCATGAGGTAAACACACAACATCCATGAGCAGGCATAGAATTGTGCCCATGTACGTACTCGGGGCACAATTGAACAGACATTTGGCCTGATCAAGGCGAGGTTCCTCTGCCTGAGCAGATCGGGGGGACACTGATGTACAACCCAGAAAAGGTAGGAAAGATAGTGCTTGCCTGTGCCATTTTGCACAACTTGTGCATCAGACACAATGTCCCCCTGCCCCGACATGCACCCACCAGAGGCTGATGACAACAGAGAAGATGATCAGGCAATTGGGCTGCTCTGCACTGAACTCCCTTGTGTGGTGCTAGTTGAGGGAGCCAGTGGTGTTAACAGGGGCCTTCGGTCCAATAAGGCATGGAGCAACATGGCCATAGTTTCTGTAATTGAGGACACAGTGCTGTTGCCCTCCCTCTCCCTGCGTGACATTTGTACTATGGCATGTGTGCATCGCCTAAGTGCCCATGCATTTGAACTGGCCTGCACACTCTCCCACATCAGCTGTACCTCATTAAGGTGCTGTTGCACCAGTGATTTGAGAGCATCCTGGCGTTGCTCCATCCGTATCAGATGGCCTTCTATGTCCCTCACACTGCGGAAGTGTTGAGGTTGGGGGCTCATTGGGCCCATGGGAATGAAGGGCATGGCCTCTTCAAAGCTGTGGTCTGTGTCACCAGTATCGGGTCCACCCTTGTCAGCAGTGTTTTCGTCAAGACACCCTTGTGCATGTCCTTGTGACTGTGGTGCAGGTGCCACCGGGATCTGAGGTGGCTGCGGAGCAGGTGCCACTGGGATATGAGGCGGCTTTATTGCAGGTGCCACCAGGATATAAGGCGGCTGTGATGCAGGTGCCACTGAGATATGAGGTGGCTGTGGTGCAAGTGCCACCAGGATATGAGGCGGCTGTGGTGCAGGTGCCACCAGGATCTGAAGTGGCTGGAGGGATGCAACTGGGGTAACACTTTGACGTCTGCTTGTTGAGACTGTGGGGTCCTGTATCAAGGTGGTGGTGGTCCTTCGGCGGCAAGCCCTAGTGCCCCTCAATGAGGGAGTCAGAAAGGCAGGGCATCAGTGATGCATGTGGACTGATGAGACAGACATGAGTGCTTGGACTTTTTGATGACAGTGCTGTGTGAGGGACTGTAAAGACTGGAGGGGGTGTCTGTACTTCCGCTCTCTATATGGTAGAGGAGAGGCACAGAGGACCCCAGCCAAGATTCTCTATTATTGGTAACGTAGTCGAGCAATCAAGGCCTAGCTTCTCAGGAGGTGATGCAGGCTGGTTCTTAAGTACAGTGCAGTCCCCGAACCCCCACAAAGGAATGTCCACACACTGTATTACTGAAAACACAGTCTTTATATAATTAATATTCAAAGGTATGTACACGATCACAATAACGCACTTTGTACTTGGAAATCAACAATGATAAATCTATACAATTCTAAAGTGGTACCACCAATGTTATCAAATCTCATTAAAGTGCATCAACTGTACGGTTAAAATGTCACACAGATCAACAACGAGGAAACCAGCAATAGAGATAGGAAGGAACGTAAGATGGTTGAAACAATAGGCAGAATACCGGCCCCTACCGATAGACACAGTTCTGTGTGGAGATCCTCCCACCTGGGCAACCTGTAAAATAAAGATATATAGCACAAGCCCAGTGCATATATTGTTCAATAGCCTTGTTTCCTCCTATTAAAGTTTTACCCCCCAATGTACCTGGTGGAGTAGAGTTCTTCGAAGACGCGTCAAAGGATCCTTCTTGAGTGACTCCCTTTAAAGCAGGAGCCACTGATCATCGAGAGGCGTCGAAGATGGTGAACTTGTCGTCGACAAAGGCGATGAGAAGTTCAAGGGTGCAGAGACCCCTATGTCGATCCAGGCGGTGCTCATCAGCAACGTCCTGCGAGGATGTGGTGTGCGGGGAACCTCGGCGATGGATTGTTCAGGACCACAAAGAGTTTCAGAAGAACTGTGGCCCAACAAGGGCGTCGAGTCGTCAAAGACTTTGTGGCCTTCAGGTGGCGGGAAACCCACTGGCGGATTCTCCTCGGCGCGTTGGTCGTCCTCGACTTTCTCCGGCGGGACAAAGCGGTCGACTTTGCGCACAAGGGAGTCCTTGGATTCAAATGTTCTTAGGCAAAGGAGCGGGCGGCTCCGGTCGTCAGCGGCACGGCGTCAAGAGGTCCCCACGGCTGGGCAACACAACTTCGACGGGCCTCCAGCGGTAACACAAACCTGCGAACCCTGGTCGACGGCAATAGACTTTGACAGCGGCGAAGTCCGGGTGCTTTGCTTCATTCTCCTCAGCGATCCCATCTCGGGTCGGCAGCCTTTCGAGGGTCTGACTTCTAGGGAGCTTCGGCGAAGGTTAGCAGTGCTCGATGGTCCCTCGGAGCACGGGAAGAGGGCGCCTTACCAGGTCCTCTCTCGGATCAGTCCTTGATGAGTTCAGCAGCTTTCAGATTAGGTCGAAGCAAATGCAACAGCAAGTCTTCGTCTTCCAGCTGGTCGTCGAGGATCAGCAGTTCCAGTCACTCTTCAAGTGTAGACACAGTTTCTGAACAATTTCCAGTGGTGAGAGGTCCCCAGATATACTATCTTGTCTCTCATCCACACTGCTGGGCCACTCTCAGCAGCCAATCATACAGAAGGGCATTCATGCAGTCAGTCAGCCAATCAGGCACACAGTGCATTCAGGCCATCCTCCTCCCTCTCAGACACTCACAACAAGGAATGTGGATTGGGCCGAGTACCCAGCCATTCAACACTACACACTGCATTCAGGCCAGTTTCGGGCAGGGCTTTCTCAGTCTTTGTCTCTCATACCAGAAACCAGACAGCCACAACAAGAAGTGCATATTGGTCCCACACTCCATTCACCCAGGTCCCACCCACAGGGTGTACCCACAACATACAGTCACTGGGAAGGCTCCAGTCAGTCTGGACTGGACTTCACAACAACACCATATATAGAACTTACACCCAACAGCCAGTCAGGGGGAAGGGACAGAGTGAGGGCTTCCCAGGACTATGGGAAAACAAGGTAATAGGTGATAGAAAGCAAGAGGCCACAGGGGCCATCTTGTTTTCCATCAGGAATCAACTGATTCCAATGGCAGGGCCTGGGGATCCCAAAATGGAGGATACTCAGCGCACCTGTCAAATTCAGCATGGAGCTGCCACCAGCCCATACCCTGTCCTGCGGGCCACCCACAGGTGCCCAAAAACATACACTAGGGGCACAGGATTGTACCCCCACCCATGGGTGCCATAGGGGTATCCCACAGGTCCGTTCACCAAACCAAAAGAGAGAGAGCGAGAACTGCACCGCCAGGAGTCCCGCATGAACTCCTGCACAGAAAATACATCAGAACACACGATAAAAAGGCAGTAAAGGACAAGGATATGGAGGCCCTGTCCCTCCGATGCGTTTCCAGCATCACAGTGACCTTGGCCATGGGCCCTGTCTCACACATCTTGCTCCCTGTCCAGCCTGAAACAGCTCCACTCGTCCCTTGCTCAGAGGCCTGAGGCCTGCTGTAATTTTCCTAAACCTTTTTAATGCGATTTCTACATTGTCCACGCTATATTATATTCTCCATAGGTTAGTCACACTTGGCTGTGTCAGGTCCTATAGGTGCTCCTGCAGTTCCATAGGGTAATTCATGTTTAAGCATCTGCAAGCCTTGCTCAGGATCTCTTGTACCTTGCGGTTTCTGCGTTGCTGCATTTGGCCAATGGCAAAATCATAAAAGCAATGAGAGTATGTATTTGTATCTGCCCCTTAACTATGGAACGGTATGCTCGTGTTCTTCATGTATTCAAGTGTGTGTTTGTGTCACGAAGTGTGGATGGCATGTCT
Source organism: Ambystoma mexicanum (assembly GCF_040938575.1). Taxonomy (NCBI): domain Eukaryota; kingdom Metazoa; phylum Chordata; class Amphibia; order Caudata; family Ambystomatidae; genus Ambystoma; species Ambystoma mexicanum. Next base: position 624,325,650 of record NC_090934.1, read on the forward strand.
GCTTCATATCTAACGCTGCTATGTCATGGTGTCTCTAACAACGTCAGCAACATGGCTTCTTGGTACTCTTAGTCAAGGCTGCCATATAGGTGTCTATGACCATGGCCTGTGGCTCTTCATCCACACATGGATAGATCCGTACTGCACCTGGTCTGTATGGCTTCCTGAGGGGATACCTCTCAACGTATTTGTCAATGATTGGTGCACTTGGTATTCGTCCAAAATAGAACAGGTGATTTTGGTGTTTCCTGGCTTTTCGTCATGAATTTAGTGGGCAGGGGTTGGGGAGCGGTGGCAGGATTCCAACTCCCTCTTCATTATTTATTTAAGAATCTCCCTTTTAGCTATTTTAGGAATTTGAGCTTTTGTTTTGATATTTCTATGTTTTTTTTTAAAATAATGTGAAAATCTAATTATGTGTAAAGTTTCATAAACGTTGTAAGGGTTTTCTTCGTAAAAACCAAACACAAATAAAGGTAAATAAAAATAATATTAGGAGGTTTTATGCATTCTTGTTCTTTGGCATCCTCAAGATTCGGGATTGCAGGCTGTATTTTCACTTACCTCGGGTCATTGAAAATTGCAGTAGAGTACACAAGGCCAGAAGACAGAAACTCCAGGAGCTGCACTAGATAATCAAAAATAAATGTCACACTTTGGTAAACATGGAATGTTTGTGAGTGACAGCATTTCTTTAATGCTACTGAACAAGCATTCATCCTTCAAAAGCTGTTAGTGTGGCTTTGCCATGCTAATTGCTTTCAAAGGATAGGCATGCCCAATTAAGGGACAAGGAACCCACATGGAGTGGGGGGGGGGTCAACAAAGGCACCTGGGGCCCTCAAGTGCCCCATTTTCAGCGCAGTGTGTGTCTGTGTGTGTGTGTATGTGTGTGTGTGCCGCACCTTTAAGTGGGGCACACAGAGGGCCTGATTGCCCATGTCCATAGTATGTTAATGTTAAGTATGTTTGGATTAAGCCGCTATATAAATAACACATCATTATTATCATCATTAATATGGACAAGGCCAAAAGGGAATCCTATTCCCTCATTTGCATGGGGCACAAATCCATGAAAATGTGGAAACGTCTCCTCTTGAAAGACTGCCCTGATAGGTAACGGGCAAACACTCACTGCTGCAGAAAAGGCATTGGGTCCTTCTCAAATTCGAAGTTTGCTCATTGCAGTGATTTTGGCTAAATATTTTAGCTCAGGGGGCACACCTTGTGTTATCCTGCCTGAGTCTCTTCCAGCCATCTGAAATATAGACCGTTCCACCAAATTAGAATTTTCAAAACTCGTTGAACTATAATTGGTTGCAGGACTCAAATTAAGAGGGTCTTAGATACCTCCAATATGCCTGGTCCATTTAATCAAAATGGGGCACAGGGATTCCATTGAACAAACTCCCAAACATAGCTACAATAAAGCTGCATAGCATCACATAGATTCCATGGACCTGGTCACAGAATGAGCCCACATTATTGTGGAGATCCTCTTGTACCTCCTGTATAAAAGCTTGTGTACACCCTGATAATGCTGTCTTTGTAAACACAACACTGACCAGTGTTTCCTGTGAACTTTTCACCATAACAAACAGGAATTGTTGTGAAATAACCAGAAATATCTGTGGGTCAGTGTCAAGATCTGGATACAACATCAACACCTTCTTCCTCCTGGTCTGGTGAAAATGATGACCTTGCCTTCTGGGCACCATGCCTTTTCTCAGAACAGTGATTAACAGATGCCTGACTGTCTCACAACTGCAGGGGATATCCCAAGTATGAAAAAAACACACTTAATGGGAACTAATGGATTGGGAACCAACTAGTGAGGAGTCCAAGAGCCATCAAGAAATACAAGTTACTATGCTGCTCGATCGTGGCACTGTCCACCTGTTACCCTTGCAATGCTTATTAGAGAAACGACCTTGGCCGATAACAACTGTAACAAAATGATAAATATTTAACCAACACAACAAGGTAAGACATATTAGAACAGATCAAAGAACATAAGACAGAGGGCATTTTGGAGTCGGGAACATAAATAACCTTTTTTTGTTAACACTTTAATGGAAGAAACACCTTCTAGGCCCAACACCCTCATGCAACCAACAGTACTATCCCGAAAATAGCAGGGGGTACCCACACCACCATGGCTGACCTGACCACTGGGTGTGCAAATCCAGCCCTATGAACAAAGCTGACATCATGATACCACCAGCCCACATCACCATGATTCCTCTTACATTGGACCCATAGATGAGTGATGTCAGCCAGTGTAGGCCAATTTATTTAATTGATAGTATTCTTTCAATAAGTCAATAGTTATTTTTAATTCAATTTATTGAAAAGATTTTAATTATAATTGAAATTTGGAATTGGTTGTATATAAATGAATATATTGTATTATCGATGCTGAAAGGTTGGAATTTATTTTTCCATCATACCAGTGAATGAAAAAAAAAAGTCAATAGTGTGTCCCTAACAGTGCTCCATTTGGACAGCAGGCTACTGTAGTTTTTCCTGATCATTCCCTGTTAAAAAAATAGACATCTGTCATGTAGCACAAGTGCAAGAGTGATTTAAGACTCCTTGCTGCTTTGTCTGGGGATTATCTTGTTAGGAGTTCCAGCTATGAACCTATGTATTTCCTTGAGAAAACCCAGTCTATCTTGCCTACCATTGTGTGAGAACAATGGCTGGAAGAGCCATGATTGGCATGTAGCATTAGGGACAGAAAAAACAATCGCCTTATTTTGTGTTTGGAGGTAATTGGGCAGTGAACCAGCCGAATTACCGCCAAACCCAATTACCATTGCCACCACTTGGTACCATGGATTTACCACAGGTTTACAAGTGCTGGGAGAACATTGTAAGTCCCCACTTTTTGAGTCTGTAGGACTCCACAGGGATTTTAGTGGCAATAACAATAGTCATCATTCTGTTGTGGTAATTCTGCCAATTTTTGGCAGTGAAGTGGCAAATTCACCTGAATCTTTTTTGCTGGAGTTAAATCCTCCATTTCACTGCTAAATTCATACTACAGCAGTACAATAATTCATCAGTAATGGAATTACTGCCTCATTACCACCTTTCTTACCTACCCTTCTGTATTTGTTATGCGGCCCATTAATGTATGTATCTATGTTTGTATGTCAGTAAGTATGTATTGTATTTATTCAGTGTTAAACTAGTTGGTGAATGTCATTGATGCAGTTGTGTTTATGCTAGAGTTGTGTGAGTTGTGTATCATCCGCATATTAGTGGAACTTAATGTTGAGATGTGGGATGTGTTTCCCCTATTGATTGCATTCAGAGGTCAAAGATGACTGGGGTGAGGATCAATGCTTTCAGAAATCCACAGGATCTGGTGGAGGATTGAGATCTGCCATGACCCATCTGGGCAAGTTGCTTACTGAGTGGTAGGTATACAAATGTGTTGTTCCAAAGTAGTCAGAGAGGCTGAGCAGATCAGTAGTCCGTGTGGCACATTGTTCATATGCGATGCCCATGCCTGTCAATTTCAGAGATCATGTTCACAGATGAAGACGGGTGCAGATGGTATGACGTAAGCAGAAATAGGTAGGATATTCTTTGGCAGATGAGGCACCAATCTTTGTTGATGCATAGTAGGAATTCTGCACTAGACACAAGTATCAATACATATTCTCAAAAAATGCTTCAAAGCAGACCCTACATAGTTTGCACAAAAGGAAGTAGGGTGTGTAGCTTCTAGTACGATAACAGTTGTTAACCACTGACACAATATATATCCTCCTTTGGGTACGTTTGAAGCATGAGCTAAACTTGACATAGAATGTCAGCATCCCACTTTCCGCCCAAACTCGGGATCAGGTGGAGTGGTAATGTAGCGGTAATAACGGTACCACCACATTTTTACTGCTCTGCCCAACCCCTGATGAGGCCTTAAACCTGGTCCTGCCAAAATGATTGGGAAGGCTGAATCGATATCTTAGAATGTGGCAGTAGTCTAGGAGTTTGAGGTAGGAAGCAGCACAGGTAGTTGTGTATATATGGTGGGTGTTCTTTTCATCCAACTGTTTTTCCACTTAACCCTTCCATGAATGACCGGTATGTGGGGCAGTATAATGGGGATGTGTGTGGGCTTCTTTAACACAGGGTGAGCTTGATACAACTTAAGAATCACTAGGAAGATAATATGCTTTAGGGAGGCATTGTGGTCTGGAGGAGTGGTGTGAGTGCTTCCTTGTGATTTAATATACTTGGAGGTGGGAAGGACGTTTGTCTTTATAACAGAAATCATCTTGAGGGCTGTATGAATGCTTGTTGGTTCTTTTAGGGATGTGTTAGTGCCCATTTCCATCATGGAATGTCCATTTCTGAGATGGTAGGGATATCTGTGGTGGGCTTTTTGTGAACCATTATTGTGGACAGATGGCAAATAATGTGTTTGCTCAGAAAGATGTTTTTATATATGTAATACCACATTCCTGCTTTATGTCTAGGAAACAAAAACGTAATTGTTAAAATGTAATTTTTTCTCTTACTGCAGTAGATACAAGCTTAATGTTTTGGTGGCATTATACTTGGCATGCAGACACAGGGTTGAATAATTGGACAGCTTGTCTGTTCTCAGGGGCCAAGACACAGACAATGTTAGAGCCAGGATCATATGAACAAAACGCTTGTTGCATCATGCGTCCAACTTAATCTGCATGTATGTCCACTGATTCTCAAAGCGGACCTGCATGCAGGATGTTTGCTCCGCAATTGCACTGGACATGCAGCTTGGTAAGCACGTGCGTAATACATTGGGCACCATTATTCAAATCAGCTTAATTGAACCGTGGATTTAGGATGGTGTTTTGTGCAAATTACCAGTGAAAGACCCGACAGTTCTCCTCATTGCCTATTTGTTTTTTTACCTTTAATCACCCAATTCCACCAGTGTGTATTGCGAGAAACCTGAGGGTATTCTCCAGAATTGAACTCGGGAGTCCCTTGTTCAGGCGGCTAGGGAAGGGCTGGCGCTCTCAGATCCCAACCCTGGGGGTGGTTGAGAGAGGGAGGATCACCTGGGTAGGGGAGCCCAGGGTTATGTTCGCGAGCCACGGTATTGCACCAGGGAGTAAGACAAAATATCGGAGACCGTTATGGGCTACTCCAAATCAATCTCCCTTCCTCGAGAAATATCTCCCTTACTACAATCCAACAATCCCTCCATATCTGGCAAATCCCCTAGGAGCCCAAACTCTGTTACATTTAAAAACCACAACTCCCAGATCCCTTGTTTTTCTGTTTCCTATCCAAACACTCCCGGTCATCTCTACGTCCCTCTGACTATGGTTTGTCACACTCCCAGTCTATTTGGAACAAACACTACCGTTCTCACAATCCTCCCTGTTTATTTCCCAAAAATAATCCTGGCATTCCCATTTGTTCCATACATCCTATGAATCTTGCCGTTCCCAATTTACCAAACCATCTCATTCGAAGGCTATAATTTTGTATAAAACTGTTGCCCCCTCCTATCCTATAGGATTCCTGGAACCCCTACCACCATCCTTTTCCAACCCGGACACATTTTCCAAATCATGATAAACACAGGACTAATAACCTTGGTTGCCTGACATGTCCCAACCCAAGGATCAGGCAAAGTCAGGAAATTGACCAAAGCCTCACACACCTAATGGTCCTTCCCTTTCCCCCACAGGGATAAAAGATGGTGTGCAGAAGCACAAGGTGAGCAAGGCAGACAACACATCGTGAGATCTAATTCAGCACAGCAGTTCAAGAGGAGAAAGACAGCGCAGACCGAGAGGGTGACAAGGAGAGAAGCGACCTTGCCCTTTCCGACCAAAGCCTGTGAAACCTCTGCAGAGGGAATCATAAATCCACGAACAATAGCCATCGTGTTTTGCAGTAGATGGCTATGGTACATGAGACCCTCTACCGCTGATAACTAAGCTGGGGAGAGACATGGGTCTCTGTGGTACCAACCTTGACTTGAAGGAGAAGAAAGTCAAGTGGTTCATCACAGCCGGTGAGTCAAGGGAAGAGCCATGAAACTGTGTTGAAAGATAAAAAGCCAACAGCTAATTTGAACTTTTGAAGAAGCATAAAGAAACAATTGATAAAAGAGGGGGAAAAACAGCTACATAGGGGTCCGGCAGCACGCGGATGCTCATGAAGGAAACTCTGGGTGATTACCCGAAGGTAGAAACTACTGTAACCAGAAGTTCTTGGGAAGAGGCGAAAAGAGGTCAAAGTGGTCATACAGGGGTCTTGTAAAATCCTTGGTACCGTCTAAAGTCTTTGACCGACAGATGATTGCGAAGCTATGGGAAATTAATCTCGCTTGGTGAAATGAGCTCATGAACAGTGTATTGTAAAGGTTGGCAAGAGTGAACCCGGCAGAGGGATGTCAATAGTAAACTGTTTGGTAAAAGTTGGCAAGAGTGAACCCGGCAGAGGGTTCGGAAAAGGGCAAGGCCTGAAGTCCCTATGATCAGTGTGTTAACCGAAGTAAACCCGACCGAGCGGTGTCCACGGTGAACTGTCTGTCAACGTTGGTGAGAGTGAACCCTGCAGAGGGAGGCCGACAAAAAGGGGTGAAGCCCGAAGAACTGTTTAAAAAGACATTAAGATTAATGAATGCAAGAAATTTTGGGAGACCAGGGGAAGTGAATTGTTCCCCTTGTCATTAGGGTCCGAGCCTGGCAGAGGGAGAGCCAGGGGTGGAAAGTTATCACCCTAAGTTCATTGAAAAAGGAACTGTTTAGTCGATTTGTTGAATGTGATTTTGTGAATGATCTACGCCCGGAAGAGGGAGACCCAGGGGTGAAGCTATGACCCAAAGTATACGTGGAACTGAACTTTGTGTTTGTTGGTTGGATACACTAAGCCTCGAAGGCAAGAGAGGGCCATCGAAGAACCGGATAGCTGATACAGAACTTTCGGCTCGCGCTGGGAAAGCTCCAGCGTGTGCTGATCTGATGTATGATATGATATTTTATTTATATCGCGTTCATACACAAGTGTTTCAGAGCGTGACCAAGCAAAGGAAGGGGAACAAGGGAGAACAAACACAGTGATCTTACTAGGCCCAGTGACATTTAGAACGTGCAAGTGCATGGAAAAGGGAAAGGGGGAGCGTGCATGGAAGGGGGAGAAGTGGAAAGTGCGGAACAGAGGAGAGAACAGAAAATAAATAGTAAGTGCAATAAATAAATAATAAAGGCAGTGAAAAGTGGTAGTGCAGCCAGCAAGTGGCAAGAGCAAGATTAGTCAAATAGGTATATCTGATAAGTGCAGAAGAAAGGGGGACTGTATGGGTACAGATACAGTTCCCAGTGCAAGGGGTGGCCCGGAGGCAGTGCAGGAGGGAATCAGGGTGAGCAGGTACCTGGGCCCTAAAGACAGAGGGTGGCCAGGAGATACACTTTGTCCCATGCTCAAAACATGGGGAAGGGAGACCCCTGGCAATCACATCCTGACTTATTATTTTTAAACACTTGTTTCTATATTGAAACGCTATCCCACACTCTTTCTGTAATTAGTAGTAAGGAATTGGCAATCATTTTGCTTTAGTATAGGCCTTTTTAATTTGACACAACGCCACAAGGACTGCATTTTTTTTCATTTGATGGTCGAAGCTTGCTCCCATCACAGATTTAGGTTTCGGTTGGGCGTTTTTACACCCTGCATTTATAGTTCAATGAACACCCTTGAACTGTGATCACTTGTGTCTGTCTTTACTGTTGCCACCATGTGTTTCTCACAGTATGTAGGAAAAACTGTGTGTCAACTCTCACAATGCACACATTTCCTTAAACTGAGTACATATTAGAAGACGAAAACTCTCAGAAATTGAATGTTCTGACAATGCTGTTTTTTACTTTCGTTCTAAAACAAGAGTTCTGCAGCAAAGGTTATATAATGTGTTTTTTATTATCCAAACAATCTTCCCAAATAATGGACTGATTTCTTCATATCACTAGAAGGATTACCTTATATTGAACCGTGAACCTTCTTTAAACCATGATGGATATATCATGTGGTGCACAGTCTTCACATATATGGCCAATTATTTATCAGAATGCCTCTCCCAGGTAAAACAAAATTTCATTTAACATTACTGACTCCTTTTAGAAAAATGCATTGGCAAAGACAATAATGCTGGTGTATGCAGCTTATTTAAATTTACATTCATAATTTGTAATTACAGTGGCCTTTTGCAGCACCCTGTTGATGTATTTGGAGGCCTCTCTGACAGGAGTGCAGCAAATACCCTGTTTGTGGTCAGGCTCAATTTACATTGTGTGTGGGTGTAGGAGCACCTTAAAACATTGAGTCAGATTTCCCAGATCCACGATCCAGCAAAACATGTCTTCCTGGATCCGGAACAATTTATTTGCACCCTTCAATTGGTTTAGTCTATTGGACTGCTTTAAGCAGCCTGGACTCAAACCAGGTTGTTAGGACCAGGGGTGAGACACTTACCCCTAAGACTACTTGAATGTCTGATCAGGTGTTTTGTTTAGATTGCATTCAGTGGCAGGAATAAGGCAAAGGGATTCATGTGCAAGACTGACAGAGGGCCCTGGGTAGGCAGCATATGGAGGTAGAACTTAGGGTGTGAGTAGTTAATGGCTGTCAGTAGTGCGACAAATGTTCCATGCTTTTAAGTGGTTTTGCTGATAAGGTGATTTCCTCAGGTTCACTCTGTTTGTAATAGTGGGAAGTCTGCTCTCCCCCTCCGTTCATGCATCCCTTCCAAAATAAAATGCTCGTCAGTGCCCTTTCCAAAGTGTTCTGCTCTCTTCTTGCATCTACTACTTTCTTCCATTCCATAAACTCCCACACTGTTTTGACTTTCCATTTGCTACTCACTTCATCTTCCCTCCACTTCCTCTGCTCCATAAGGAAAGCTCTTGTCAAAGCATGAATAATTAATAACTGTATATGACACACCCCTGCACAAGAGCCTGGAATAGATTCTACTGCAAACTGAATCACTTCCAGGGGCACCCAACTTTGACAGGTAAGGCACAGTGACATTGAATGATTTGCCCATGATCATACACTTTGGTTAAGTGGTAAAGCCAGAATTTGAGCTCAAGTTGGTAAAAATATGTGTTGAAGTTTGGATTTGAATACACAAAAAATACTCAATTGTAAACATATTACTTTAAAAATGCACAATTGACATGATAAATCAACATGACAATGTATAGAACGTGTTGATGAAAAGAGTAAGGGGGTCATTTTGTTTTTAAACCTGAATTGGACAGAGGGGAGGGACCACTCCTTTTTGCACATGGTTGCAAAAGGGCCCCTTCATGCAATTTTAATTGTTTCCACCAAGTACTGGAACAGTAAATAGTAAAACACAGTCAAAATTGCCTTTGCGCTTCATTTTTCCCTTACACGCCTGGAAAAGTGTAAACCCCTCCTACAATTAATAATTTTTGGCACCACCTGCAATGGATTCCTTTGCCAGGTGTACAAGTCAGGTTATTTTCATGGGAATCCATTGGTTTTCCACCAGCATAAATATATGTGCCGGTGGAAAACCAATCAGATTTGGTAACGGGACCTATAAGAGCAGGCAATCGTGTTAAGTTAGCTCTCCTCTCCAACTTCACCTGTAACTCATACAAAATCCTGCACCACATGAAAAGTGTTGGTAAATGTTTTAGCATCACTTTTTTCACTCTCCTTGACTTGGAAAATTACCCCCTATAACATTGTAACTTTACTTTCCCCATCCTTAATGGAAGCCTAAACGTTCCCGCATGCAAGTTACAAAATGTCTCATACAGACACAAAGAGAACTGAACTGTATATCAAGGTCATTGTTTCAGACAGCTTGTTGTGTGGCCCATACTTTTTAATCACCCAACAATCACACATAAATAGCTTATTAAAATGTTATATACGTTTTAAGAAAAAAATTCCACAGCAATGGCAAATTACATTTTCCCATCTCAAATCACTTCCTGTTGTAAATAATCTGCTGCTAAGAAACAGCAAAATGATAAGACCTCACTGGGAGGGCCTGTGCAGCTCTAGCTATTTGTATTTGAGGGGAGAGAGGCCTAGCAGTGAGGCCACAATGAGGATTTGTCCCTTGTCCGACAAATCCACTTCTGATTGTACTGATTGTATTTAGATATTGCTTTTTAGTTTTAAACGATATTGCCATTTTATACTTCACCAGCAACTGTTGCGGTTTATACTCGGTCACACCCAACTCAGGGAGTTCCTTTCCCCACAATGAATGTGGCACACAATAAAGCATGTTTAGTTTTTGTTAAGGTTCAATGTAGTAAGGCTCCAACCCGTCTCACACCCAACCCCAAATAGTACTGGATGACACAATGAACTTGGAACCAGGCCGGTGTGTATTCAGAATATGTATTTATTAATTTATTTAAACCAAATTTCACACATAGGTAAACATCAGCCACCAAGGCTGTTGCAACACCAGAACAAAATGACTTCCTTAAAGGCACCAACACAGAAATATGCAGTCACAATTATTTCCTTTTAAATCACCCACCAATATAGGAAAAGAACAATTCAAGACCAACAGTGATTGCAGATTTGGTGATGCTTTTCTCCCAGTAACCCTCACCCTCCAAACATCAATTAGACTTGACGCCTCTGAATGGAGTGGCAGAGAGTGGGCACACAATGGGAAAATTGGTTTTGGGATTTTTGATCACAGAAACAATATGGGAGAAAGAAAGTCTATGGGAACATTCATTTTTCCACACCTAACAAGAGCAGGCAGGGCTTTGGGGTTTAGGTCAGAGCACAGTGTGAAAATCGGTTTGGGCATTTTTAATCATGGAAACAATATTGGAGACAGAAAAGCAACGGGAAAGTCTGTGTTGCCACACCTAACAAGAGCAGGCAGGGCGTTGGGGTTTTGGTCAGAGCACATCGGCACACTCAGTTTTGGGATTTGAAGCACAGCAGCAATGGGAAAGAAAGAAATAAAAGCAAAGAGAAGTTTTGCCACACCTAACATGAACAGGCAGGGCTTTGGGGTTTTGGTCATAGCACAATTGGTACAAAGGAGTAATTTTGTTTTGCACTTTGCATATGCAAAGTACCTACCAGGCTTCACCCTGCTGATTTAAAATGAAGGGGATCAGTGGGGAATTTTGTTTTGCACCCTGCACACTCACGTGGAACACACTGGGAAAAGATTGTTGGTTTTGAATGCCAACAATACCCATTTTGTGATCACTATAGGGGAATACATTGATTTACTTTGATAAGTATGCAAGGGATATACACAGACAAACATGATATTTTTCTATGGGAAAATAACTAAAAACAATGCTTTAAAAATATAGGTCCTACACAGCCTATGGCATTGGTGTAGTTTTACTTACGGAGAGGCCTTAAACTGGGCATCAGGGAACATCAGGGCATCTCTGGGAAAGCAAGGGGGTCAGTCAACAATCTCCTCTGAATCCTCCAAGTGGTCCAAATTATCTTCTATGTCTCCTGGTTCCTGTCTCCAATGCAAGATTTAGGACTCTCTGCTTCGATATTTCTCACCAGATTTCAGCAGCAGGTTGCCTCTCGGAATTAGTGGAAAACGTCCAGTTCTAATGCAAACTGATTTACTTATAGGGTGGATGACCTCATAAACTTATTATGATTCTCACGAAAGGGATTGGCTGGTTTTCACTACACACCTCCGACCTGTGTGCTAATAGGACAAGGGGATGGGGGAGTAATTTGGGACAGCTGTGGGAGGAGAGAACTTCATCATCCCACTTTGACGGATGGGCAAGGTCATGTTTTAAACTAAAAAATCTCTCGACATGGCAAGTACCCTAAATTTTCAAATCTTTACTTTTGTGCATATATTTTTGTGAACTACATTTTAAGGAGAATCAGATAAGGCTAGTCTGAAGTCAGCGCGCACTTCCTATGCAGAGATACAGTTTTTCTTCAATTACTCGGGAGCCATATCAATGAAACATATGTCATTTTACAGTTCCCATGTTAAATATTACCTCCACACACATACCAACTTTCACATCTTTTGGAATCAAGGGAAGGCCCAAATCAAATTTTCATTAATAACTTTGGTTATGTTTATCATACCAATATCATTTTAGCATGATTCAAAAAGGGGGTTATTGTCACCTTTAATAAAATTCTGGAATGACCGTTGTGACATGCATGCTGCCCCTTTTTATGCAATAACATGTATTTCTCCCATTTAACCAAACTGCAGTTTCACAGGCCTCTTTCACTCCGGACCCCGGCCTTGCACTCCAAGTTTTATTTCTCCTTACACATATGATTAGCTAGATGTGGGCTCAGGTTTATCTTAGCCTATCCCTCTTCAAGGCCCGAGTAACTCTAATTGACTTTCTATGGGACTTGTGACCTCAAGGTCACATCTGCTGCACAAACAGACATGGGATTTTCTGGTTTTCACTGTGTTTTGATTAAAACCCATGTATTCCTTTCCATATGTGTAAGTAATAACACTGATTAATGATGACAACCAGGCCTGTGTCTTCAGTGCAGCAGAGGGAAGGTCCTCGAGGTTAATTTCATGTTGTGAGAAATGACCGTTCATGTGCCCAGCAGCAAATGGCCTTTTAAAAACACACACAATTGAGATTTTAAATGATATTTTATAAGGCACACAGTTTCAAAATACATGAATATCACTTCTGGATTGTCCATATGTATGAGGCTGTTATGTGAGAACACCATGTCCACACTTTTAAATTCTAGTGAGCATTTCTCTTAGCATACTGTCAATTTGGATGCGGGAAAAGCGAAAATGGCATTCTTTTATTTATTTTGCATGCAATGAGCTCTGTTGTACTTTAGCTGCTTGGAGCACAATCGGTTATTCCATTGAATATGTTGCACACACGACTGTTTCTGTGTGTAAGTGCAGCTCTCCATGGATTGTCAGCCACATGTCCTTTGTTTCCTTCCTGAAATGCGTTGCGCATATCTTCCCACCTTTGATCTTAGGTTCAATAGGCCTTATGTCTGTCATTTTGTGTCTGTGCTGGCCTTATATTTTGGTGAGCATTCACAAATGACTCTGGCCTCTTTATTACTGGCCTTTAGGGGCTAAATTTCACCACACAACATTATAGGAACCACTCTTCTCTTGTGTTATTTTCCAGGTATTCATGATTAGTCTTCTGAAAGGCACATGTTTATTGGGGGGTGGGAACAATCCTCCCACCTTGCTCCCTGGTAGGATCCCACAGTAAATTATTGTCATTTCCGACACTGTCTTAACACCCACCTTCCAGCACATAATCCCTTCTAAACACAAACAACAATAAACATACTTACCCTGATTCGTGGATTATTTGCACCGAAAAAACGGGATTTGTGCATCATTCTGCCCGCAAATCCCCATTTGTTAAACAGGGATTTGCGGTGAGAATGGGACACAAATCCTGTTTTTTTCCGCGCAAATAATCCATGAATCAGGGCCACTGTAGTCTGTTTGCATTTAAACTCTGTTAATAGTTACTCAAACAGAATGAGGTTATCAAGTCAGTACTTATCAGTCTGAATCATGAAAATTTCTGTCAGGGCATCCTAGACTTCCACACAGACAAAATGACCTTCTATTATGTCAGCACACACGTGTAAGTATGCATGAGAATAAGATCTGAAACTGGGCCATACTTGTCATCCTAGCCTTGACATGTTCACGTAGGACCTTGTTGGATTAGCACAGAGATAATTGATTCCCTAGGTGTAGCAAGCAAGGCACCCACATCTGGGCATATACACATTCACTTAGTGAAACCAACATAGATTGGCAAATCCAACAGCTTGAGCATTTGCATAGGGATGGGATAGGCATTTGCTAGGCACTGCCATAAGGATACCACCTGGCCATGAGATGTGAACATCTAGAAACTGGTGCAAGTACTTGGGCATATGATGTCATTGACTGGTAAGTGTTTGTCTAATACCTATATAACGTGTGGCTTTGTGATTGTTTGTTATAGACAGGACTCCAGTTTAAGGAAAAAAGGCATGACACAGATGTTGCTTATAAATGAACAGGCTTTAGAAACACATTTGTTATGAGTGTTTTTATTACACCAGGAGCTCAAATAGGTAAGTAATTAAACACTCAAAAGAATACAGACGCTATACAGCACACACATTGGTGTTACTTTGTGATAGATCTTACTCAAAGAGTTCCCACTAGAGTATGTTTCATCATGGAGGGCAGGTAGTTGGTATGAATGCCATAGGGATTGACATGGCAATGGTCATTCAGTTAGTTTGTAAATGTCCAAACACACTTATAGGATGTGTGTCCCACCTCACATCCCATCTCCTTCTTATCTGTTTTCCAGTGCAGCCAAAACTAAAAAGTATGGATGTAAGTCTCTGAATCAATCATAACCACTGGCATTGCTTTGGTCAGCCTTCCAGGCCATTGTTTGCAAATCAGCCATCACCCTGCAACTAATGGGAATAGCCCTTCCCAAACTGCTAGACCACAAGGCCTAAACATTCCTGCTATGGCTTGTGTTGCATTTCAGCGGGGAGCTGGCCTAGCAGTAGATATAAATAATATGATATGATATTTTATTTGTATCGCGCTCGTACACAAGTGTTTCAGAGCGTGACAAGGCAAGGGAGGGCAACAGGGGAGAACAAAACAATGATCTTACTAGGCCCAGTGGCATTGAGAACGTGCAAGTGCATGGCAAAGGGAAAGGGGAAAAGTGCATGGAAGGGGGGAAAGTGGAAAGTGCGGAGCAGAGGAGAAACAGATAAATAGTAATAAATACAAATAAATAGATAATGGAGGCAATAAACAGTGGTAGTGCAGCCAGCAAGTGGCAAGTGCTGTGTTTACGGCAGCAGAACTGGGTAAGTTTGATAAGTGCGGAAAAAGAAGAAAATGGGGGAGTGGCGGACTATAGGGGACAGAGGGTGGCCAGGTGCACAGTGCCAAGAGAGAGCAGATCAGCAGGGGAGAGGGGGAGCAAAGGCAGAAGCAAAGAGGAAGGTCTTGAGGTGCTTCCGGAACTGGAGATGGTTCTCCTCAAGTTTAAGAGTGGCAGGGAGGCTGTTCCAGAGAGAGGGCCCAGCCGAAGACAGAGATCTAGCCCCAGCTCATTTCTTTGAAAAGCCACTGACCCTGAGGGTGTTAGAGGTCGAGTAGCGAAGAGCTCGAGAGGGGAGGTATTTGCGGAGGGATAGCTGAAGGTATTTTGGACCCAGTCCCCAGAAAGCCTTGTGGACAATGCAGAGGGTTTTGAATGTAATCCTTGCATCCACTTGGAGCCAATGGAGAGATTTCAGAGCTTGAACCGCACCGTTTGGCGGCTGAACCAAGGCTCATTTGCTAATGGCATGTCCCCTTTTGTTTTGTTTAGTTTATTATTTATAGAGCACAATTAACACTGGAGTAACTAGGCGCTTGAACTTATGAAGGAGTTACAGAAACATACAGGAAGCGTACAAAAAGTCAGGCTTGATAGCCAAAGGTTACAGATTGATTGCATTACATTATAATACGTATAATACATTATTATACGTATAATACATGTAAGAATATAGAGTGTAATGGCAAAGACATGGCAAAGACTTATGGCATGGAAGGCTTCCCAGAGCAACGACAGGGGTAGTGTTTATTTTAAAGCCTTGCATCTATCCCACTTACAGTGGGGTTTAACAGCACTGGCAAGGGCTCTGTTCAAGGGTATCCCACGGGTGGTCTTGAGGGGTGGGGGAGCTGGACCCACTGTCCCCTCTGCTAGAGCAGGCCTGAAATCAATCCAGCAATCCCAAGCTCATCCCAGCAAACATTCATAATTGCAGAAATGTAGAAACAAATAGCTCACCCTAGGAGATCCCTATTACCTCACCCCAGACTGCCCACCCCCTCCTAACTCCAGTACCCACACACACCACCCCCAACCTTCTGCAGCCTCTTCACACAACTACCCTGTCCCACAAGGCCCACTAAACCCACCCTCCTCCTTAACTCAGCCCAGTACCATCCACCCACCTTATTCTGCTCAGAAACTTCATAAGAAAGCAACAGCTGGCAAATAGTGTAAGCACCTGAGCGTTCGATCACAGTGGTTGCCAAAATTGTGGAAAACTCATTTCCATTACATTTACGAGTGCCCAAACCATTTGCTTTGCCAATGCTTGGGCTGAATGTTATAAGGCCGCTTGCGTCAGCAGCCTTACTGGACCCAAGGGGCCTAATTCACAGAGCGTTTTCCAATGGGGCTTTCCCATTATAAAACGCGTCTGTGGATTATGCCTCTAACGTTAGAGGAATACCCAGACCCGGTCATATTGCTTACAGCTTGTGACCAAGAGGGTTTGAATTGCAGTGCTGGCAAAACACAAACACTGGGCTATGCAGAGCTGCTGAAAAAATAAATGTGCCACTGTAGACTCGCATAAAAACTCCACTGTTCGCTTCTGCGGAGGGGGTGGAATTCACCCGCGGAGCTTGTGAAAGAGTTATATGCCATTAGGTATACTGTAAACCATCCCGAGCAGAACCCTGCGCTCCGACAATGCCGCGGAGAATTTGAGATGACTTGTCGCTGTTAAGAGACGGAGAAAAAGGACCGCACTGTTTCATCGCTGAGATTGTGGGCCTGGCGTTTTTGCTGCACGCGTTATATTTGCTGTGTCAGAAGCGAGAGAGGTTGCTTCTCCGGACGAAGAAAGGCGTGGAGGTAATTTCCAAGAATTCAATATGCGGATGTAATTTACTTCAGTGGGCGGTAGGTCTGTGTGCCAATAAGGCGTAAAGAATGATTGTGTACATATGAACACTATTAACAGCAAATGGCAAAATGCTTCGGTTTAAACGTGTAGAATGTACCCACTAAAATATTTGCGCCACGGAGACGTTCAGTGTACAAATGGAGGAAACTGTGAAAGGTTCTAGTTTAGTGAGATATAATCTAACAGGGGCCCACAAACCACTTCTTAACGGCAAATTAGAACATTACTTTTTTAATCGGATAGCATTTTAGAACTTGTTTGAAAACGATTGTTGCATATCTATTTAATGCTGTATTCTTTTGAGGAGAAATAATGCATCGTGATCTGCATGTCACCGTGAAGATTCCGAAGAAGGGGAGCAATTGGGCCATGCAACTGTGGTGTAAAATAGCGCCTCCCTCGAATGCCTAAGCAAAGCTAACGAAAATCCTCTGCAGCCGAGCTAGGCTTGCAGAACCAGTGATAGTCACAGCTGAAAGAATGAGTAGACACGTGAAAGGAAGGCATTTCCACAGAAATGTATAACCCACATGCCTATCAGAGGGAGGTATGCTGGAAATCTGACCACAGTGTAGCAAATGGTTGAGTGGAAGGGTCATGGGTTCGAAAACTGTTAGGATTACCCCAGCATTCACAATTCTGAGCAGTAGTCACCCAGTTACAATATAAATGCACATTGATATTGTGTGAAGGCAGTTCAAGATGCTCACATTGTGTGAGTCGCATATCGATTCTAGTTTGAAATATCTTCGAGTGATCATAAAGTGAAAGTGTTAAACCACACTAATGTAGGATGCTGATGCAAGTACTGATTGGACGCTTAGTATTCACACTTCCGTGAAACTCCTGCGGACAGGATACAATAGATTCCGTGCGCTCTTAGCAGCCTCATTCCTTCTAATATTAAATATTAATGGAAGAAAAGTGGTTTCAGAAACGTAAGTCTACACTCCTGAAAATGAATACACTAACCATTTCCTCAGGCGTGTATTCCAAGATTCTCTTCAAGCCCTTGCAGTGCCTTCATGTAACCCCTCCAGCCCATATTGAAGCAGTGATAAGGCGAGGAGGGACACGGATCAGCGACAAGGTCTATGCCGTGCATTCAGCCTACGTCCCATCAGTGCGTTTCCTTCCACGTCTGCATGACATTTTCATGTTTGCATTAAATTAATAGATTTCTGTGGAATCCATTCAGCACCTGCTAAAGACCAGGTGGATTCCATAGTAATCCATTAGTAGACTCCGTCTGCAAAGAGCACTTTGTAGGCAGCGTTTATGGAAAAACGAACAAATAAAAGCGCATTCCCTTCACTGTACTCCCCCTCCCTCACCTTGTTGAAGGCTTATAAACATAAGTGCTAACATTGTGGTCCCCTGCACAGAGGCGTAGACAGGGTAGGGCCTGAGCGGGCAAGGCCCACCCACAATCTGTAAATGCCCACTCAGCAGCACTGTGTGGCCATTTACAGATGTTAATGTCGCTGTGGCGGGCCCAATTACATTAGCGTCAGACTCCACTTGTTAGATAATCCTGTCAACGCCTCTGCCCCAGTATGCAATTCACATTCGGTACAAAAGAAGTCTGTAAATAATTTCAAAGAAGGGAGCCCGAAGCCACATAATCCATCACGCGTCCAGAAGGAAAACATAGGGCCCCATTTTAAATGAAGCAAGACGTTATATGAAGCCATACAAGCAAAGTGCTTAGCTTTTTTTGCCTCAATTTAACGTGCCATATCATTTTGGAGCAGTTACGAGATGGAGAAGGGTTTTTGAGTGGAGACACAATCTCTGCCGTGCTCATCTCCTAGGTCTCATGAGTCTGCTTCGTTGTACACCTTTATGAGATTTATAGGTGTACAATCAATGGATTCCTGTGTAGACCAGGTGGATCACATACAAATCCATCTTTAACACCCCCCACAATGCATATTTGCAGGCATAGCTATTTATACATTGGACTGAATTTATTGTGGCACTCAACTGTATTCTATGGGGCGAGATGTGCCAGGGAGGTATGTCTGGAATGTACTCGCTCTATAGTGAGTCTGGGCATGTTAAGCCATACCTAAGAAGCACAGGTGGCAAAGCTCTTCCGCTTACTTCCCTGGGGTTGTATGTCAGAAATCCCAATTTAACAAGTTTGCAAAAGCTTCTGGATAAGCAAGAAAAAAACCTCACATTTTGATTTCCTCATTTGTGTCATGGTCACCAAAACCCTAGGCTTGTGCTTAAGGACATAAAGTCTATCTATACCAGACGTTTGAGCCTTTCACAGTGTCCTGGTGGGGCAAGACAAGTAGAAACCATGCCCAAGAAAACACAGCTTGCAGTACTACTCTCTTTACTCCTCTAAACCCCGAATGGCCGGCCCTATGGATGAGATAGCTGGAAGGAAACATGAGCACATTTAATAAAGGGTGTGATTTCAACCACAGCTTCCTTGAGAGCAGATGCCCAGTCCAGCCTTCCTGCAGGTTCCTGGAAGTTCCTGATTCCAGCTAAGGCCTTTAAGGTAATAGTTATATTGGTGGGTTAGGCCGGAATCCTCTTAGGCTGAGTCTAGGTGTTTATGAGAGTTAATTTACATAAACCAGGCTTTTCAGCCTGGGCTGCAGTTACTATGCACTGTTAATAAAAGGCATCATGCAAATTCCAGGTCAAAACAGGGAAGTATGGTCTAGTTAACAGATTAGACTTCCAGGTCTACCTTCTGTTTTTGGTTTTTCTGAATGTTTAGGGGGTTTCTAACTGCTGTCTGCTTCAAAGGTACTTGAAAATTAGACATTTAAGGCAAAACATTAGAAACAAACCTCAACATATTGCAACATGACCTAACCAGCTAATTTAAAAGGAAACAAACATCATATTCTTCCCCTTCCCCAAAAGGAGTGAATGAGTAAGGTGGTGGGTCAAAAGAAGCAGGCGGTCACTTGAAGGACATTTTGATTGTGGTTTATTCAAAGAATAAGGTCTGTCTTTTCATATCGCTTGAGGGTTTTCCTGCCTGTATAAATAACTCACGCTGCTTGTCAGTTGTCAGAATCGAAGATGTCCTCTATCCAAAACGAACTCTAACTGACCCTACCACTATTTTTTACTAACTTAAATTATACTAGGAACATTTCTCTTCCTTCTGGTAGGTCTCTTATGGCAATGTCTCCATGCGTTGCATAGTTCTCGTTAGTAAGATATCTTCAGATAGACTCTTGTCACATATACTTTTGTCCTGTAGTTCTTTTATAATGTACTTAGGTTTGCTCTCCCCCCTTGAGATAGCTATTCCACAAAGTTTTATAATTCTCTTTCTTATAGTCTCTGCCAGGTGTACATGCCTTTATTGTCTCTGTAGCTCTGACCTTTTTAAGTTGGCTATCCTTTTTAACAATGTGATCTTTCCCCTTTCCTGGTGTGGCTCAGTTTGATCACTTATTCTCTGTCCTACTTCACTTGACTTCCGTTCCCTTTTAGATTGCCACCCTTCTCCCTAGGGTATGTGTCTCCAGTTCTTAACACTTTCCCTTTCAAGTTTATTCCTGATTCTCAGAATCACTTTAATACAGTTCAGCTTTATGGGCTTTATATTTAGGAACTCACCACTTTCTCTAGGATGAGTTTCGCTTGGTATCTATTCCTTGTTATTTTCTCGCTCAGGCTTATTTGCTAGTCTTGTGGTTACATTCATACAGTTACATTTTACTGGTGTTATTTTCAGTATGTTGTCAATTTCACTGAGGAAAGTTTATCTGTGTACATAATGATGTCCCAGCGACCTCCCAATACTTCTGTTCTTCCTGTTACCTCTGTGTTTGCAGGGGAATGTTTTCAGGCTCACCAATCACTTGGGTTCTCTTCCACTACTTCGCTGCTCGTTTTCCTCCTTGGAGTCGGTATCTCTCACTCGGTTCTCTTCCTCTATGCCAGGGGTCTGCAACCTTTGGCTCTCCAGGTGTTTTGCACTACCACATCCCATACCAGCATAGTCAATAGCTAAATATCATGGGAATTGTAGTATGAAACATCTGGAGAGCCAAAGGTTGCAAACCCCTGCTCTACGTGACTGCATCATACTACGGGTCACAGGGTCTCTCATGCCCTCCGTGGCTTGGTGTTTTTTGGTGCTCTTCAACGGGTGGACTGGCCACCACAAAGTCCTTGTGGTTATGCTGCTAAAGGGATTAGGCTTCCCCTCTTCTTCATTCCTCTCTCCTCAAAAATGCCAAGATTCTCGTATTTCTTTCTGCAGCCCAAAAATCCTTTGAAAATCACAGGCTCCTGGCTCTCCTTTGCTCCGCCTCCTCCTGGCATCACCTCATCAGGGGGCTTCCCCTGCTTACGTTCTTCTTTCTCCGGTCGTGCTTTGCTTCTATGCAGCATATTGTACCTCTGTAGCCTCCTCGTCTCAGGTAAATGTAAGTCTACCCTACAGAGACAGATCCTCTTTTTGTGGGACATTTTAGTTTTGTCCTCAGTGAAGTCCCTTGAAATTATAATGTACTTTACTTCTGGCATGCCACATATGCCATAATGGTGGTTGTCTAGGGAGTTACTCACGGCAATGGAAGTCTATATCCCCTAAGGGGGAGTCTCTCCCAGTGAGGTACCACTTGTCCAGACCCCTAGGGAAGGTCTTGCACAGCTGACTCACCTCCCTAGCCTCAACGGGGGAAGCTCCCCCTAACGGAGAAGGTACAAATACCCTTGATTTGTCACAGTACTTACAGTTGCACTCAGGTAGATTCTAATTAACATGCATGTAGCTTTGGGGAAAATACACACTTTGATCCCAGCAGACCACCCATTACCAACATGTTTCTACAGCTTAAAACAGGACATGGCATAACATAACAAAGTGTACATTTAAAGATGCAAGCACTAGTCCCCATAGCACATAGGTGCTAACATTGGTGATCCCGTGCATGAGATCTGGTGAAAATAAAGGTAATAAGGGGATGTTTTACATTATATGCTAATTGCATTCAGTGGACCACCAACACTTGCACTTCTGTGTTGCTGGTCAAATGCATGCAGTTTTCAACACTGACAAAATGCAGTGTAATTGTGAAGAGTAAATTAAGATGAACTAGCCTTTACTCTTCACTTTTACTCTTCGCTTTGTGAGAAATCAAATGATGTCCGCAAATTACTCTTTACAGGCAGGGCTTTATAATGGATTCCTATCCTATGGGATCCGCTGCTATACAGCAGGTGTAAATGGAAGGCATATGCCAAAGGAATTAGTTGGTTGTATGTATGTATGCATGCCGGTGTAAAAATGGGTTCTCTTCCACTTTTAGGCCCTTCTGCACCTTGGAAAGTTGTAAAAATGAGATGAGGACAAAATAAAATCATAAAGGCACATTTACTCTTTCATTTTTCACTCTACTAAGTGAAAAATGATTCAGAAATTTTTGGTAACTGTTCACAAAAGTTAATTGAATGTCATTCGTCCAAGAAAAGCTGGTTGCGCAAAATAGCACAACAAACTATTTTCCAAATTGCAGTAGTATTTGTTTGTTGAGGTTCAACGATTTAACGCAGCGGCTTGTGTCATCACAATATTACTTCATATAAATCTCAACCTCATAGTTCTTGTTTTATAAAGTATCACATTAGTGTCTGCTTTCTTTAGTCCAAACAGTATGGGCCAATACGGCTTCAAAGGTAAAGTGTTTTGGCACCTAGTGCTAGTAGTATGCCCTAGAAGGACTGGTCAGACTTGAGAAATTGAGTCTGTATGCGCCTTGCGCTTGTGGTTTGACCAGAAAAGACTGGTCAGAGACCAAGAGAGACTGGTCGACGTCTATGGAAAAATTGAGAGAATTTGATGTGATCCTTGACCGTGGTCCTAGGAACTCTACCACGTGGATCACTGACGTTTCGGTTACTGTGAGTCACAACCTTCATCTGGGGCCTTGTGTATGCAGGTCTCCCTAAAGACAAACAAAGGTCATATGTGTACTCAGTGACAGGTAAATTGGTGTATCTTAGCTGAGTAAGCATTGGGAAGGTAAAATACCTTATTAGTAGGATTAAATAAGAAACAAAAAACAAGTGATAGGCTGGGGCCCTTTGGCCCTTAAACTGACCTTTCCGTGAAGCAGTAAAGGGGTTCTGCTCCAGGTAATTCTTCAGTTCTTTAATTCTTTAATTCTTTCAGGACAACAGAAGCAGAAATCTTGAAATGGTTTGCTGCTTGTGTTTCGCTGTACTGCATGGATGGCAGAGACAGTGTACTGCAGGGCAAGTCTCTAATCGTTGCCCTGTAGAATAGGGATGACACATGATGCTGCTGCTGCCACCTCATTGACTGCCTCATCTCCGGCATTCCACTCCTCTCTGATCCAGAATTGCTATGGAAAAGAAAGAAGGGATATGCATAGAGCCTGGGTACCATTTCCATCGTGGCCATGTTATTTGTAGGATTTATTAGAATAACCAATGTGGCGTGAGGTAACTGAGGTCCCTGAAGCCAGATGTTAACAGATGTTAACAGTACAATGCGTTGGTATATAGTAACCCAGATGCTCCCTCAGGGGGAGCACACCAATACATCTTAAGTTGGTGGATAAACAGACTTCAAACTGCCCCTATCTATCCCAAGATAATGGTTTTCGATTTGCTCGGGTCTATGGCATCGGCTGGCTGCTAAAAGAGCATACACAGTTAAAGGGCATTGCTGATTTCTATGATAACGTGTACATTATGAATGCTTAAAAGGTAGATTAATGGCTGTAAAAGAACTAAAAGGAACCAAGGGGTTATTGTATTGAAACAGAATTTGCAGCAATAACTTAAAACTTATAACCATAGCTTTATTTGTCTTACATTCATAATATTTTTCTCCCAAAACATTCAATTTGTGTAAATGGCATTGTCTAATTCGTATTTATTTTTATGTTTGCATTTGCATATTCACACACCCTTGAAAATTACTTTCCAAACTAAGGTATTACCACCTTCAAAGTGCTTTGGTAATTCATATTAATTAATGGTATACTTCAGAGTTACCATAGTAATTAAGTCAAGATTCGCTCAAAATTAAAGTGTACAAATGCAGCATTTACATTCTTAATGTTTCCAGTAAGCTTTATTGGCCAATGTATTCTGCTTGTAACTGCACGTGTTGGCCACATTACTATTGAATGTGTAAGATCATGCCTCACCTCAAGCAATGTAACTTATATTTTAACAGGTGTTTGAAAGTGGACAATGATGTGCACTGCTGTAAGCCCTACTATACGAGGTGGGCCCGGCCTCTCCGACATGGATCACTATAGCCAATGGCTAGCTAGCAGGCGTGAAGCTGAACTCCTACCAATGAAAGAAGATCTGGCCATTTGGCTGACGAACCTATTAGGTATGACCATATTCCAATCCATGCAGAGACGTAACTACTGGAACATTCATGTTTATATGCAAATTAGGGACAATGCTGCACATCAATTTTCTTGTCAGGGTATTTATGAACAAAGGTCACAGTGTCCTTACATATACTGTCTCATTGTCAAGTGTAAACATATTTTGCCACTATATCCTGTAACAAAGATTTCCTCCAAATTGTTTGAAGATCTGTTTCACACTCCAGTTACGCCGTCTGTGACTCTAGTGTGCACCCTTTTGTGAATTGGATTCCCACATTGTATTGCTCTAGTGTCTTGGGATATACATTAAACCTTTCACTTAGTAAACAGGTGTGAGAATGAGAAATAATGCGTGAAGCTGCTGCAATGGAAAGGAATATGTTTGGCATCCATACTTGTAGAGTTTCATAGTGTTCAACTGTGCTTGAGTGATTTCCATGCTTCAGTTACAGAATGCTTCAGTGACTCAGACAATGTCACCAAAACCCTCCTACGTATTAGTTTACTTAATGCCATGAAAGAAAGTGCAAGGTTATACTTATACAGAGTTGGTGTTGGAGCCAACCCAACAATTCTTTGAGCAATGAAAAATTTGTTTTGGAATATGAATGGTAATAAGGAAGGGTGTTAAGGCATTGGAATGTTGGCAGACCAATTATGGACAATGGTTAGGAGAGGACGATATTAGTACTCTGGGGAAAACCGTAAGGGGTAGGAAAGACATTTTAGGCTGTCTACCAGGGTGATATTGGCATTACACCCATGAAGACCAAATGCAGGTACTAAGGGCACGTTTTAATCCAACAAAAGGAAAAACAAAACTGGCATAGGGGTCCCTGAAGATGTGCTTTACTTCTGAAGTCTTTTTTCCATGTAGATGACCATGGCATCATAATCATGGAAAAGGGCCCCTTGTGTAAATTCGTCCCCTCCTCTTTTTTTCCAGAAAGCCATTAGAACCTGCGTGTGGTCTTTGCTGGTGCTAAGGTATGTCCTGCTGATGCCAATGGGGACATGAAACAAAGGGGCACAGTGGGTGCTGGCCGAGCAGGACATAGCCTGATTGTAATGTTGGCTAGAGGCTGTAGAGCCCACATACCAAGTTACCTAATTGGCCAGCCCCCTCTGATGGTGATAATGGGTGGAATTTTCAAGCCTTCAGCCCTCCTTGGCATCCTGCTATCTGATATGCAACTTCCATTTCTCCATGGTGCATTGACTCTGCGTCCCTATAATGCCCCCCAATCCATCAACACCATCTTACACACTGCTAAGTAGCTTTAGCAGCTTATACCTCCTTACTCTACTCCGGTGTGTGTTTGTCTTCCCATTGTTGTGCTCTTTTTCAGTTTTATAAATTGAAAGAGGACACCATTTCTGAAGCATCTGCCACCTTTTTCATGGAGCCACTTGAAAGGGGTTTATCTCAATGTATTGTCAATTCTTTGTTTGCTAAAAGCTTAGGTTCATGTGGTGAACATAAAATGCACAGTGCACACATGACTCCTGCACCCACACAAAGGGCTAGTAGTAGGAAAGCATGTGACAGATTGCAGCATGACTGCATATTTTGGTTTTCTGACGCATAATAGGAGGTAATGCCTGTAAGGAATTGCCATCTGGCAGGGGTACAAAGCCCTGGCTTTTATATTTTTATTAGTACATAATATGATGTGGGTGATTTCTTCTCCAAAGGGGTAATCTGCTAACTAGATCCCCCTTTGTCGCAACTCTGTGCCAAATGTATAGCGCCCTTGTGCCCTGCTGTGTCAGTATCCTGATACATGGCACCCACAAGATGCCCACCCAACCACCTGACCACTGCAGCGACCGCAAAGTCACTGCAACATAGGGGCAACATTTAAGATATGCCCCCTGTACCAAAATTTTGATGATCATGTTTACCCCATGCTGGTGGAAGGGTAATCTCTAAGAACAAGCTATGCCTGAGTTTTGGCATAGTACATGGCAATTCCTATGATCATGGACGCCACATGACAAATGATATTGCACATGTGTCAGCTCCTGTGAGTCAGCTCTGCAGTGGAAGAGAATGTGCATTCGGGCCAGATGGGCTGATACTGCCAAATGGAAAGACAGGAACCTAGAGGACCCACCCTCTTGTTGATTCTCTTTGGCAGGGCCAGTATCCCCCACCCCCATAGACAGCCACACAGTGGGCAGCTGTCCTGGACCCAGGTATCAAAGGAACACACCCATTTGAGGAGTCACCCAGGGTGCTGCATATCCAAAGGCCTTTGTTGTCAGTAGGAGGGAAGGGGCGGTAGTAGGATAGACAGGAGTGCTCTGTACATTGGAAGAAGCCTTCCACTATCTTGTTTTTCACTGCCTCTCTTTCTCTTCCTGTCTGCTTCACTTCTTCTGGAGCAAAGCCCTTTGGATGCAAGATCAACAGGGCCAAGTCGACTCTAGCCAGATGCAGGCATTGGTCCCCTAAAGCAGGCTAGCTTTAGACCAATCACCTGAGGGCTTGTGCCTTTGAAATAAGGAGTATTGCACTCCTTCATCAGAATATCCTCAGTTCCTCAAGGTTCCTTTAAGGCTGAAGAGATGTTCTGAACATTCTCGACTGGAATTCCTTTGAGTCAGTTGCACTGTCCAAAGCCCTCCGCTCGAGGTGAAGAAGAAGCCAACCTTTACAGAAGGAAGATCTGACCCCTACCCACTCCCAGAGAACATTGGGAATGTTCATTGCTTTGGACCTGGGCCAACCATTCTGCAATGGATCTTCTGTGTTAGAAGAGAAGACCTTGTTCTGCAGTACCCTGTCCTCAAGTCCTTTGTGAAGTCCTCACAGCAACCAGAGGGTGTGACCAGCCAAAGCTCTCTGTTCTCCTGCTCCACACCAGTGCTCTGTTTTCTCCACATCTTGAGCCACAGGGCAGGTGTGTAACGCTCACCTGATTCCCACGGAGGCGCAGGTCTGGCTTTGAGTGCTGATGCTTCTTCAATGGCGAAGCGCGGGACTCTGAAGATGGACAGGAAGGGCCCCTCTACTCTGGCTTGCAGGAATATTCCCCTGTGCGTGAAAAGGGAGTATTACCTACTGACAGAATAATGCTCAAGCCTCCCACTCTCTTCCAACCCTCCACGATACCCTTCCACGATTCCCTGTGAAGTCTCACCTTAGGGTCTGGAAGGATGAGTTCTCCATCCTGCTTCTGATGCAGGGGCGCGTTGAAACCCAGTTACTTCACTGGATTGAGGTTTGATGGGAGTTCAAATAAGCTTGAGGTAAGGCGCTGTAAAAGTTCTGTTGCAAGTTCAAAAGTTCAAGCTTAATAATAATGTTCATTGTCTTATTGCAGCAAGCGCTAATGCTTTTGTCTTTTTCCCCTTAGGGGCCGGGGTTCGGAATGCCGGAGATATGGCACCGACCCGAAGTGAAACGTGCAGTTCCAGTAAATGACAGGTAAGTTCTGGATGAGCGCTCGGGTAATGTCTTTGCATTCGCTCATTCAATGTCTTTGTCTTTTTTCCCCATAGGGGCCGGGGTCCGGAAAATGCCTGGAAGCGGCAAGACCCGAAATGAAATGGGAATGACCCAACAGGTAAGTCTTAGAAGGAAACTGAGCTTTTCCTATTCCCTTCCTTCTCTCACCTTTTGTTCTTGTCTTTTTCTCTCTAGGCTCTGGGAAGTGGCTGTGGATCCGGATGATCGCTGCTGAAGATGGAGGCGCCCAGGAAAGGTGAGTGAAATGCAGCGCTGCAGCGATCGTAGCGAAATGCCTTTTAAAAATGATGTCTTCCTTTTCAGGATTGTCGGAGTGATGTCTCTGTGGTGCAGATTTTAGCAGGTAAGGTCTCTTGTCTCCCTTTGCAGGTGACCCAGGATGCTGACAGGCGTGGCTGAAGTCCAAATGCAGGAGCTGACACGGTGAGCGTCCAGCTGCGAGGAGCAGAACAACGCGAAGCGTGAGTTGCTGATCGGGCGTGGTTTAAATAGCTTTGAAAGAAGTTCCAGGTATGTATCCTTCCACTGATCAGGTATGTATCCTTCCCCGACCACACCCGTGTGGAAAGTAGTCCCATAGGTAAAGTAGTTCCATTCAGGCCTCAAGAGGGCCTGGATGTAGCAGCATGGTCTGCATCAGGTAAGTGCACATTAAAACACTTGAACACATGTCTAGCTTTATGAGCCTGGCGCCTAAGGCGCCAGGACAGGGGTCCAACATGATACTGGCGCCTAAGGCGCCAGGACTGCGTCCAAAGGACCCCAGCTTGGGCCCGCTGGCACTCCCCTGGGGGAAATGATGCCTGCCTCTGGGGTTGCTGGGTCGGACCTGGCTCCTTGGAGGTAGGCATCATGACAAGGTGCCAGTGTTGGTGTTTGCGTTCCTCCAACCAGCCAAACTATTGCACTGCATCTAAACCAGCTCGACATTGCATCGTGTCCTAGCAAAACATATCACTTGTTAGGCCTGAAGAGACTGCTCAATGCTGGAAACCAAACCAAATCTCTGGATTCACTAATTCTAAATGGGGGTTACAATCACAGCTCAGCCCAGCTAGCCTGCAATCCTCTGTCTCATTGACTGCACATCAACACACACCTTGAGCACCGCTTTGATGACCCTCGGCCGCTGACTCGAACTGCAGGAGCTTCACTTGTTGACCTCTCCCAGCGGCCAAAGCCCAACTTGGCCTGGACAACTCTGAAGCATTCTTGGGACCACCACAACCTGCATCCGGGAACTGATGCTGTTCAACAGCACAGAACACCCACGTTCGACCCTACCCGATGGCTGCTTGCTGCCAGGGTCTCCATGATCCTACATGCCTGACTGAGCTCGATCAGCCCCCATCAATGTTGAAACCCGGGTCTGATCCGGCAGCACACTAAGAACTGAATCCAGGTGCTGTGACACTGAACTGCCCCCATGCTCCACATGGGCCCTAAAGACTCTTTAGGTTAAGATTGCTCCTGTTGTTAATCAAATATGCATTTTATGGTAGTATCTTACCTACCACCCCTGGAATTACACTCAGAGTACCACTTTCTTTAGTCTGTAACATCCTCTCTGTTCTTTCCTTTGTGGTGGGATCTTGTATAGTAATCTTCTTTCGTTCTACTTACAGATGGTATGCTTTATTAAAGTGTTTACATTTTTATAGAACATTGATTAGACATTCCCTTTATTTTTCCATGGTTATACTGTGTTGTCTGGGTTACTACTGGTTCAGTATAGCCCACCCTCGGCCCGCATTACCACAAAAGACAAAGGAGGTATTTCTCTTGATTTTCCCTGTTTTACATTTATAATTGCGTCGTCTTTTGGTTTGTAGAACTGTGTGGGTTGAGTGGGCCATTTTGTCCCTGATCATCCTTGTACCCCTATGAGGAAGAATCCAATTGGCCACAATGTCCACATCATCTTACCACTCAAATTGAATGCCAGCTGCTAACTCCACTTAATGGCTACAAGGACTACCTGGTGCTGTAGGAGTATGTTTCACATTCAGATTTACAGGAACAGAGAAAACACTGAAATTGGAAACAGACATCTGAGGCGTGTGAAAACTTGGCACACGCAGGATAACTATATCCAAAAGGCAAACATAGAAGTTGGGTGTCATTTAGCAAATAGGAAGAAATAGTTGTTTCAAGCACACCTGAGCCTACTATATTAAATATAGTAACAAAACGTAACTCTACATCATAAAACGATTCTTTATGCTGTTACAAATCTTCAAAACTGCTTTGCTTTAGTTGTTATGTACAGCAAGTAAATAATCTATGGGGATCTTTTCCCATTAAAAGGATGAAAACATTCCAAGTTAAATTAATCAATTTTCACTGACAGCAAACTGATTTGTGCTTCACATCTCTGCATCCGACTTGAGTAGAACAATCTCCACCCAGAAACGAAGTATGCGTCAACTATGGTGCAAAGCATTCTGGGTTCAAAATGATGTACATGTGGCATTTCCATCAACAGTGTCATAACCCCCCAAAGGCCCAGACATTTAAACAGTGGATCGAGATTGTGGGCCTGATTCACAGAAGCGTTTTATAATGGTGCAATCCCATAGGAAAACGCTTTGTGAATCAGACCGTGTGGCTTCAATCCTCTCCGAAATGCTCAGGACAACTGATTTAAAGATTCCACCTCTTTTTGTCCTAAACCAGAGAGCTCTCTGTTTTCCTGAGTGATGAATTGTCCAGGTACTATGATTTGTTTTGTATGGAATTGATTGAGTCAAATAACAACGCCCTTCTTTTACTTCTGCATGAGAGCTCTCTGAAGTAATTTTGCAAAACCAAAGTATAATATTGCTGTATGCCTGAATTCAACATTGTATACCTTATCCACTAAATGTATTATGTGCTTGACATCATGTATTAATAATTTATTATGTGCTTGACATCATGTATTAATAATTTATAAGATGCTACTTTACACAACTGAATTATAAACATTTCCACTTGCCTTCCAGAATGGATCGCCATACAACTGCAAGTCGTTATTTTCACAGTTATTTCATGCCTTACCTATTCTATATCTCCATCTTTTGTAAAAAATAATACCCACTATATGATTGAGGAGCTTTCGAAAGCAGAGTATGAGTTGCATGAAGTCCTCTATCAGATCCCTGAATTTCTCCTTAATACCTCCCCTTACTTTTTGTTTTTAAATCAAATTGCACATTTCAGATACATCATTCTAATTCGTATGTAATTGTTGCCATGATTGTCTCATTGTAGGCCTGGTTTAATGGTTGAATGGTTGAAGATGCCAATACTATACTTTGCATCAAAGCTACTAAGCAGAAATACATATTTAGACATTATTAGATATCTGTTCCTCCAAAGCTGCAAGTGAAGAGAGGGTGTGTTGGGGATGAGCATATTGTTATACCGGCATTACATCCAATGTCACTTAAAAACAGCTGCACATGTCACCTTCCACCTTGATTTGACCTCAGCTTTGATTTTGTCCATTCATTAACAGCTTTCCTACCTGGTCAGCGAAGCATTATTATAACATTGGGACATTATCTGCACCGTGAAAACATTGGGGCGGGAACAAGCTTCAACACACTTTAACTGTTGATATGGAGGCCAAGGCTTCCACCATTGCTGCTTCTCCCCACTTCAGGAATTTGCTGCCACCTACTGCTTTGAGGCGGGGTTGCACAGTTCCTCGCTTTCTGCATTGCATCTACCACTCCAGCATGTCTTTCATGCCGACTCAACCTCTTATCTTACAGTGAACCTGATTGGTTGACTGCCTACCGCTTTCTCTATCTGTCCCTTGCTGCTTGCATTCTTTATCTCTGTCTCCATCCTTCCCAGTGCGGTAACATTCGGAATCAGCGCTGGCAGGCACACTTGTGATCCCAATGTATGGATGAATGTAACTACATGGACACTTTTCAGAAACCAAGTTTTTCCAGCCCTAAATGATTTACATAGTTTCATAAAGTGCCTCCAGGTTAGACAAAGTTATAGAGGTGTCTAAACAAAATGGGTCAGATGCAAACAAATCCCATTGAACTTTACAAACTTAGATTGGTATTTGTTGCTTTCTCCTACCTCAAAAATCACTGAGTTGCGTTGCATCAACAATGTCAAACACAATTTTGATCCTACTTTGAATCCTTTCTGTGCCCATAGACTGCTAGAAATATACAACAGATTTTTGCATAAACAATGCCATAGGGTATATTGAACACGTCGCTCTGGATAGAGACTGGGCAATCAGCACTTGGCCCCATGATTCCACTCTAATCGATAGACCAAAGACTTCCTGTAGATAAAACACTTGTGGTTCTTCTTTCTTCTCACGGTGGACATTGCTCCCTTTACCATGCCACGTTCAGTGCGTTTATTGCACAGTGCCTTTCATTCATCTAACTTTCTGTGTAATATGCTCCCTGGATAAGTATAGACTAAGACCCTGCTGAACCTTCAACACCCTTCTCCTTTTCTCAAGTAGATGTTTCCTAGCGAAATCCACCTCACAGAATACTGTGAGGAAATTGAGTACAGGCAGCAACTGCCATTTACTTTCCCTTGTCTCGTGGAACAGATGATGTGCTAAGCAAGAAGGCTATATTCTCTCAGAAAATGAGCCACAGACATACATTTGCACGTGTTTCATTGGTGGGGAATGGAAATACAAGATTATACCTACAAATATTAAATAGTTAATATTAATCCTCCAACTTAAACGTATTCTTTGAGTTATGTACGTGAAGGCTTTAGAAGAAATGATGGATGACAATTCCATGACTTGACAAGTTTTGGTCCTCGTTGATGACTTAATTTTATAGCCCGAGAAAGGTCATGTTTAATAATCTTGTCTTTTTCCAATAAAGTATTTCTAGTTATTTTATCTTGTGTTCAAAAGAAAAATTTCATGAGCCAATTTGGTATTTCAAGGCAAGATGCTCAGTAAGGATGTACTACTATCATTGTTTGCTCCTCATGTTTACACTATGAACGCCATGTATTACATTTTTCGAGTTATAACCTATTTAGTAATTAATATCCAACAATACCTACCCAACTACTGTCTCCTTAGATTTCGAATTGAGCATACATTTGAGAAATGTTTAACATTTTAAATGGATACCCGCAAAGGCAGAGCATGTGGAAGCAGAGATGTCCTCCCCCTGTTTTGCCTATTGTGTGCATCTGCACACACAGGAGGAAGAGGGTGAGCCTATGTCAAACAATTTGTGGAATGATGTTGATGTCCAAGCTTTCACATCTGCCATTTATGACATAACTATGGAAGCCTTGGTGCCACAGTCAGATGGCAGTACTCAACTGATCACTCAATCCAACCCAGGATTCTATAGAAAATGGGGCCCACAAAAATAAATTACAAAGCATCAAGCACCATGCTGGCAGGATTTGTGGGGGAACAAGCGAGAAACTGGAAGGCAAATTATGAAGGCATAGTGGGGCTGAGAATGCAAGAGGTAAAATGTCAGAGGATGGTGGACAGATTGTTGGTGCCCCAAGTGGAAGGCTTCCACACTGGATTTGTGCCTTCTTCCTAGTAGCCACACTCATTTGTAAGGAGCTGCTCCAGATATATAAAAGACAATGGGCCTCATTACACGGATGGCGGTGAACCATGGCGCCATGGTTCATGCCGGTAAAGTACCAGCAACGCCTTGGTAGAAAGGGGAATTACCGCCCTATTCCAAGATTGGCGGGGCGGTAATTCCCCCTTCCACCATTGCCCTTCCCCATTCCCATTTTTGCCCCATTGGGTTCTATGGGAATGGGGAAGGCGCTAATTACGGTACCGCAAATTGCGGTACCGTAATTAGCTCCCTGGTACCTTTGCGGGTTGGTTTTTAAAGCCTGCAAAAAGCAGGTGTTAAATTCCCCGACCCGCAAAGGGACCTTGTAGTAAGTCGGTAAGGATTTACCGGTATCGGTAAAATACCGGTACCGGTAAACCCTTACCGCCATCCATGTAATGAGGCCCAATACCTAAGAAAAATCCTAACCTAATGAGATAAACAATAGTCAATGTCTGCCTTATCTTAAACATCGACAATGTGCAAACACTATTTTTAGTTCTTCCTAATAAAATTTCAGTAGCTATTTAGCCATAACATAGTTATGTCTCAGAGGCCAAGTGAAACCTATGGACTTTGGCATTTTGCTTTAGAGAAGGAAGACTCCAATCTCTGCAAACGTCCATCTATGCATGGAAAATTATTGGTGTCCATTGGTTTCTTTTTTGTCTGGTGATCTTTGTGCCACAATTGGTGGAGTAAGTTAATAGCTGGACCACTACACCTTTGATGAACTAGCCATAAGTTGTTTCTAGTAAAATCAAGACTCATCCAGCTTCATCCAATAATAACCATTACAATTCTTACAATTCTGAATTTAGTTTATCCAGTTCCAACTAATCAATCTTAATTCCATAGCTTACACTTGTCTCACACTGATCAGAAACTTTTTTAAAATTTGCGCTCTTATGTGTTCTTCATAGTCTCATTAGTCTTAATCGGTTTGGCCCATTACTAGTCTTTTTTTGTCCTGGGTTAAATGACCTGTGTTTTTTGGTTCCTCTTCCTCCGTCCATTTGCCATTATCGAGGGCCTCGCTGTTCTTGGCTGTATAAGAACAAAAAGGGGGTGTGGTTCATTAGTGGGCCAGTGGGAAAGGCAGATGCGAAAATCTGTGGTGTTGATGGATGCAGGTCGAAGTACCCCATTCTTGAGTGCCAATTTGCTTTCTATGGGTTTGGCGTAGAAACATGGGTGTATGTTATACATAGGGAAGAGCCCAAGATCTGATAGACTATGGCACTTTGGTTCTGGTTAGTCACTGATGTGTGAGACTGCAACAGGGCTAATAGTGTCTCAGTTAATGATAATGAGCGAACAGCTAGGATTGTGGTCGCTATGAGTGTGCAGGGTTGTATGTGCAGTGTAGGGTGGTAAGAGATATTAGATGGGAGTCTGTTAGTTGGGGGAAGTTGTGAGCGGGCCTTAGAAGGCATAACAACCTGCAACCCTGCATTCCTACCCCTGGTCAAAAAGGTCCTAATTCTCTAGCTCTCAATGCCACCTCTCTCCCTTTCTCTCTTTCTCTCTCTCTCTTCTCTTCTCTCTCTCTCTCTCTCTCTCTCTCTCTCTGTCTCTGTCTCTCTGTCTCTCTCTCCTCTCTCTTTCTATTATGCTGTTTTTCTCCCTCTTTTTCGCTCTCTATGTCCCTCTCTCTATCCCTCTCCCCACCTCTCTCTCTCTGTCTCAAATTGATACATTGTACTCCTTTAGGAAAAAAAAGTATCTACAAGTTGGCAGGAGAGGGATCTCTTGTGTACGAGCATGATACAAATAAAATATCATACCATAAAGAGGTGGCAGAAGGGGGAAAGAGGTGGTGTGGAAACTCAAACTTTACCATAACCTGCTAAGGGTGGGAGGCAGGAAGTTAATAGTCAGTCGAAGGACAGCTTGAAATTTGAGAACCACAGTCACCCATTTTACCTTGCACAGTATGTTGATTAGTATCCTCACTCTACCATGCTCTGGTGCTACGTATGCTCAGTGGCATGCTGGGACTTTTGCCCGCCAGGGGCAGGGCATGGCTTTTGGCAGGTGTTCGTCAGGCATTGGTCAGTGCAAAGGCCAGAAACCCTACTCATTTCACCCAGTGTTCTACTCTGCTGTCTCCCACAAGCCCCAAACTCTTCTCACACAGTCCAAAATGAAATCCACCATTCCCAACGGGCACAACTCACCAGGTTGTGATGTGATCAGAATGATCTTACTCAACCTGTTCTCCATGAGGGGCACAATGGCCCCTACTGGTCTTTAAATACTTTTGATTTTCTACACAATAATAAATAGATTGTGACGAGTCATCAAGTCTTGAAGAGAAACATTACCCAGAAAGTAAACAAAGAAGACAACATGGTGTGGTAACACCTCTGTAGGCACATGAAAGCGCAATAACTCATCCAGTCTACTGTTCTTTCATACATTGATACAGTCCCATCTGACATGAATATCCATTCTCAAACATTTCTCAAGATAGAGGTTGGGCTATCAACGCAGTGCTCCATTTCATGTACACGCACATCTTGTCAGCCCCTCCCTCTTTTCTCCATGACATCCTTGTTGCCTCCTATTGTTTAGTTTTTTCATGCTTTTAATATCTGCCAATATTGCACATCATCGTTTCATATCATGGATCATTTGTAAAATGCACATTTTGCCAAAAGTAAAACTCTTCCTCTACTAATTTACTCGTAAACCTTTGACTGTCAAGAGACACATGTAATTGAATGAATAAAAAGAAGAGAAAATGTACATATAATAACAGGAGAGGAACATAGAACACTAATGTCTTATGTTTCAGAAATCTTTACATTTTTGTTAGCAGATGATGGACACCAACTCAATGTTGCTTTCAGCTTAAAAGTAATATACACCAGATGTGTATTTTGTTCAAAAAGTTTAAGTATCTGCATTTTTCATTGGAACTAGGAGAAAATGTATGTTTTTTCAGAACTTTAAACAGGACAAATAACCATGGTTGCAATCCGATTTTTGGGAACAAGAACCAAGGTAGGGGGTGGGGGGCTGTGCACATGTTATAACAAAGAAGGACTAAAATGGGAAACAATTGGGGGGGCATGTGGATAGCCAGAACATCTATAGGTAGGCAGCTGGAAAGTGAGGGAACTAGAACCAGACGGGACTGGTTGCTTTGGAGGGGAAGTGGGCACTCAGAGCCTGTCAGTTGAGGAGGTGGGGATTAGAAGGGTGGGGGTACCCAGAACTGGCTTTGTTGGCAGGGAGAGGACAGGGTGAGTGGGCATCTAGGTTAAAGCTGGGGGGAACGGGTGGAGCCACCAGCACCAGCCAGGGGAGCATGTGCCCAAGAAAGAACGTGGCAGCATGGCTACCCTCACCTAGGCAAGTAGTTTGGGGGAAGTGAAAGGGTACTATTTTGTCAGGGGACCTGGCAAAATGCAATGAGGGTGAGAGCAAGTCAAAAGGCTATGTTGCAAACTGTTATGTAAAGGTTAATAAGTGCTTAAATCATTGCTGTATACTTTATGATATTATATACACATATATTATTAAATCCTAATATTTTAATAACATAATCTAAAACTATCCCAGTACAATAAAATAAAATATAATAATATTTTAATAATATCCCAAATATGATTGTTTGGTCAATGTTCACTCTTTCATTATGTACTCGTTTTACACTGGCATAGATTAGTGATTGAATTATATCTACTAGTCTGAGGGCATGTTTTCATAAAGATGACTCCTTTGGAGAAATAAATCCTATACTTGCTTGAATTTTCTCATTTATTCATGTAGGTAAAACTATTATTTCAGTGCATAGTATAATGTGCATTCCAGTTCTCTAGGACATGTAAATAATAGAAGCAAACAGATAACCTGGTTTGGGGCTATTGGGAAATAGGGCAATGCAGATGGGCTGGCCCAACAGTCAATGGAGGGCCAGTTTTGTGGAACAATTAGCTTGAAGATTTAATTCATTGTGCAGTTAGTAGTTTGATACTACATTACTGATTGAAATATGCATTTACACATTATTTGTCACACATATTACCTAAAAGATTGTGCAAGTAACACTTACATGTTTTATATTGAAATCAACAAATAGCGATTTGTGATTGTGAGCCAAATTATTATTGCTGCCCCAGAATATTTTTTGTCTCAGTTGGACTGTGAGATTAGAATGGTAGAATACACAAATACAATATGAAGACATTCTCTCAAAGTAATGCAAACTGGCAGACATATGGACAAGTAATACATAAATCGGGGTGGTCAGAGAATGAATGTTGTGGCTATTGACCTATCTCACTAATAATGGATTATACAAAGGTATATTCTGAAATTACAAACAGTTTATAAATGGTATGGTCAAACAAGTCAATATAAATCAGGTAGACCTAAGGAGAGGGACCGAAGAAATGCACCGCACCAGGATACTTGAAGGGATTCCATTCTGAACTTGTCAGAATCACTCCTTTGTCCACTCATTGAACCATTTGTTATATGCTGTAAAATCAAATCCCCAGTTGGAAAGAAATGGAACTTATTTTTCAATATACTAGAAGCCTGAGGTATGAACACCATCATCATACACATTTAAAAAATACTTTTTGAGGCACAGTAGGAATGTGCTATTTATTATCTAAGACTTTCACTGCTTATATATATATGGAATCACTGCTGAAAAATGTTCATTACAATTTTCTTGTTAAAGGAATACAGTTGAGAATGGAACAGAATTTGTGGTCATGATATATGTAAATGGCACTCTGAGCCTTGCAATGGAATTGAAAAACACAATCCCAACATCCCAACATTGCTAGATACCTTGCAGAAATATTGACACATCATTTTTTCATGGTCAAACAACCAACATCAGAAGATGTTCCTTTTGTCTTGATACAGTTCCAAAGGCATTTGGTTGAATGACCTATGACATATTAGCTAAGGTACTTTAATGATCTAAAAATGGTTTTCGATGAGAGACTACAAGCATAATCATATAAATTCTCAAACTGCTGATGATGAACATGGAAATTGACCTGGACCTTTTCTTCCAATTTCAATCGATTTACATGAAAAATAAATGGGTCAAAAGGAATTTTCCAGCCCCCATCCTCTACAATATATGTTTGTGGCTGTTCCATACCAGCAACATACTAAAATAAATTGCAAAAATGGCAAAATATTATTTCTCGGGGAAGAGAGAAGGACTGACGCAATAACTATCTTTTTTTAAATTATTGATGCATTTGGTTACAAATAAAACTTAATAACAAATAAGAAAAAAACACAAATATAAATATACTTAATAATAACTCTTTATTGTGATTTAGTTCATTTAGAACCTTCCACAAATGAGGGTAAGGTCAATATACAAGTCAATAGAACAAAACAAAGCAAATCAAAACAAGAAAGAAACGAACAAAAACATAATAACATAGTAACAAAGTAAAAAAGTAGCAAATAAAATATGAAATGGCATTAGTATGAATTAAAAAAGTGACTACTAAAATAGGTTTGGCGACAACGTAAGAAACAAGTGCCAATGGTATGTTTGATTCAGTATTCAAGAATTAGTCCACAAGTAATCATGAGTTTTCTTTTGTAATTTCATAACGTACTAAAAATTAATTCATTCCAAACCCATTCTAACCCGACAATAACATACAAGGGCATGGATATGTTACACACCAATATGGAGCACATAGACAAAAGCATTTCTAACAGATGCCCATGTTTCAAATCAATACTTCAATACCTCAGGTAGATTAATTGATTTGTGTCGACATCCACTTGTAATTACTCCTATCAACGGGCGAACACGCCAGTACTCCCAGTCATGCAAGCCTACTACTACAATTGCTACTTTAGAATAAGTAAGTTGGGAGAATACAATCACCAGATCAGACAAACGAGAGTTTTAACGTGCTGCCATACCCAGTACAAAGCAATTTGTACAGAGATGGTGTCCACGTTCATACAATAATCCCAAAAGGAATCTGATAGGATTCCTTCGTAACTATGCATAAAACTACCAAGGTTGCACTTATATAGGGGGCCCAGTTTGATACATTGTGTGAGCACATGCCAGACAGTTTCAGTTTTTTCTGTGAGCCCACAAATACAACAATGCCTGTCCTCAGCAGCTAAACCCAATGGAGATCATAAGACAGACAGTAAAGGTAGTTGATTTGTGCAGAGCCTCAACAGGAATTGTCTTACTGCATGGTCTGGACATAATGACAGGTAAGGCTGAGTCCTCCTGTAGCGGTGTACAACGTGAGACACTGCTTCGTATCCCTTAAGCTTCGAGAGGTGGGCCTAGTTGGTACACCAATCCCACTTGTTACATTTTCTCTCGAAGGATTTTTTTCATGTGGATGTAGGGATTATTTTTACAGAAATCTGGGATCCAGTTTATCTCTGCAAAGAATGTTTCATTTAGTGCATTGTGATTAAAGCCCCAGAATGCATCATCTGCATCATAACTCTGCCCTAGTGCTGCTATTACTTTACAAACAGCACCAGATTGAGATTTTAGATATAGGCAACCTCTGGCCCGCAGTGTGATTCCCCTCATAGACGTTAGGCCCACTTCGAGGCTTAGATATTCCATAGAACACGATGGGTCCAAGCCCAAAGCGGAACACCAAAAGGATCCCTCAAGTTTATTTAGCCAAGTGTAATCTTGCATTGCAAGGGCCTCAAGGCCATATAATATAGAGGGCACAGAGCATTGCCTGTACAACATGATGATACCAGTTATCGAGTAAAAACGGGGGATGTAGTAGAGGGGCACTACAGTGTCAATTGTTATTCCCATGTTTAAATGTTAAGTAAATCACAGGTTTCAATGTTCAGTGCTATTTCTGGTACAGAAGGGTATAGTCTCCTGACCTGAGGAGATTCAATACAACTCTAATTCCACCAAATCTGTTGTCGCCAACAGGTAACCGAATTCCACTCTCTGGGGATAAGCGTCCCCCTGCGTGGTTCGCATTCTTAAGTATATACTTGCGTAGATCCACAGACAATATTTAACAAACATGAGTATTCAAAGAAGATAGAACACTTTAAAGAAGTAACAAAACTGTAGCCAAAAAGGCTTTTAATTAATCAACTGAAATATATTGTTGTTCGGGTGGATCCTCACCCAACAAACTCTGACTTAACAAACATTATATTCACCCAATTGCATACAGTGTAAATCAGAACAAAACGGTTATTTTTTTACAACATTATTCTCCATAAACAAACAGCTCTAATTAAGTTGACATAATTTCGGACGCGTTTCGAATTAAACATCCATCATCAGGGCTTGTATTTTCATTTCAATTTAGTGAAGTAACATTATCATTTTCATCTTTATACTTATAACACATGGCATACAAAAGTTTATTACTTTTAAAATGTTTGTTTAACCTTTTTTCTTAAATTGTCATCTCAAACTTCTTTTTGCAAGATACAATTAAACTTAAGTCTCACTTGTCCCTAAGCTCAACTTTATACAATGTGGCCTTGAAATAAATCCAGCCTGTGTAACAAATTAAACAAATAACCCTAAATTAGCTCACATAGTCCTGTACCTTTGGTTTAATCACTCAACCTCATGGATATTATGAAATTATTTCATAAATGTCATACTCATGCAGCGTGTTCTTTGCCTATGAGGGTATAGACTAGCTGAAGAATTACTCCCAATTGCCTCTTTTAAGTTTAAGAGGAATAAACATGAGGAAACCATGTCAAAAAAATCATGAGGCATCAAATATACGCACATTTCTTTTACATAATCCCAGAGTATACTGAGATATTTCTAATACATATTACCGTAGAAAGAGACGAAACTGCAAGAGAGGACTCGTCAGAGGAATAGCAGTGTATCTCCCAAGGATCGTAAATTATTCCTCGAGGCCGTATAGCCGTGGCCGGTCATTTCACACATGTTAGGCTGAAATGTCTATCGCTCATTCAAAAAAATAATTGCATTTAACATGAAACTCCTACCTTGCTGGGCATAAGAACTTCAGGATGTGAGGCGGCCGTCCGTGGTAACGGCTTTCCTCCTCGCTCCTATGTATACGATATCCATCGCCAAGGCAACCTGATGCATGCTCAAAGGCATGCAATCGGCGGCCAGTGGCCATCTTGGTGTGGGACTTCCCACTTGTCACTAATGTGACTAGATGTCACTGTGAACCTCCTAATTTTTTGTATTACTCACAAAGAGAGCGGGGCACGGTGGCCGCATACAACGACCTGGTGTCCCGCCTCTGTGTTGACGAACTTTGGATGTGCTGCAACCAAAATCGTGCATAGCTATGCACCAGCGGGGCAGCGCCCATCCTGTTGCTTGACACCACCCCCATGGGGCTGGCAATAAAGTAGTCCGATTGGGACATAGAGGTCCAATTAAATTTTTCCTGTTAAATGTAGCTACCCAGATGCCCACTAGCAAAAGAATCAACCATCTCAGTAATTCAAGTGTGGCGTCAAACATACACTAATTGAAAAAACTCAATAGTATGTGACATTCAGTTATGGAGTATCCTCCTCGAACTTTGGCAAATTTAAAAGCCTGGAGAGACAGTTGTTTTGCTCTCCTGATTTTATTGTTTATTATGTGACTATAGTTGGCCAGGTTGTTTATCTCTAGGCCCAGGTACGGATATGACGAAATATAATTGATGGTACCAAATAAAGTGTCTATCCTTGCCCTGTTGACCTTTTTCCTGGTGACCAGCATTATGCTGGTCTTCTCTAGATTTATGGTCAAGCCATGTTGGTGGGCGTATGTTGATAGCTCGTTGAGCATATTCTTCATGCCTGTATAGGTCTGATCAAACAAGACCAAATCGTCGGCATACAGCATGCCCACCATAGGCAAATCTCCTATCTTTGGAGGGCAGTAAGCCTTTACATACAGTCGAGGGAAGAGGTCAGTCAAGTATAAGTTGAACAACAGGGGGGCCACTACACACCCCTGTTTAACTCTCATATTCAAGGGGATGGATGCAGTGACCCCTCCCTTATTATCCAACCTCAATCTGGTACTGTTATCACTGTGCAGGAGAATCAGTATATGAATAAGCCAGTCCGGACATTGTAAATTCCTAAGCTTAGTCCAGAGTGTGTCCCTATTCACCTGATCAAAAGTGCTTCTGAAATCCAGTACAATGTGATGTCTTTTCTACTCTGAGTGGTCTGTATAAGGTAGTCCAGGGCTCTGATGTTGGGAGAAGTTCCAGAGCTGGGCTGAAAGCCAGTCTGAGCAATGTCAAGTATGCTATTAACAGATGTCCAATTCTGTAGCTCTTTTAGTACCAGAGATGCAAAGATTTTACCGGTCCCATTTTTTATTTTAATTTAAGAAAAAAAATGTTCAGCGCTCACACAGCCCGTGGGCATCGAGGCGCTGTTACAGTAATTGTTTTTGTTTTTTTATTTAGTTGCATAATTGTTTTTTATTGTCTTAGTTGCATATTTATTATGCGCTTAAACACCCACATCCAACATGGACAGCCAGCAGTAGTTAATGATGTTTGTACGGTCCCCTTTTTTATGGACCGGTATGACTACAGACCCGTGAAAATAAGATTATCGATACCTGTGTCCAGTTATCAGGGTCCTTTTTTAGTACTGTGTTTGCCAATCCATTCAGGCCTGGTCCATTAGAGGACTTGAGCTTTATAATGGCATCTGACAGCATCTTCGGGCTCATTGGTAGTGGCCAGGGCCCATCTGAACAAACAGACCGAGCGGGGATTTCAGACTTGTGGAATTTAGCAGTAATGTGATTGACCCATTTAGCCCTGGATACAGGGTTTAAGATCTTGTTTAACCTTTCCCCTCTAGAAGTTGCCAACAT
The DNA here is from genome assembly GCF_040938575.1 of Ambystoma mexicanum. NCBI lineage: Eukaryota > Metazoa > Chordata > Amphibia > Caudata > Ambystomatidae > Ambystoma > Ambystoma mexicanum. The sequence goes on from NC_090934.1 coordinate 624,368,718, forward strand.
TTTCCATATTTCGGTAATTAGTACCTGTACAAAGTGTTGCCATTTGGACCTCTGATCTGAGAGTCGATAATGTTTTAGCCAAGTGCGGAATTTCCCTTTTATCGTTTTGATTGCGCATGTTGCAATCAATAATACATTCATAGTGCCAATTAACATTATTAGTAAAAACAAAGTCATAAAACAGATGACATTCATGATAGTAATAGCAATAAAATTATACTCCAAGCTAAAATATGTTTTTTTCTATTTCCAACTATATGTGGTAAGCCGCGACTCTAAGAACAGAATTGTGACCAGAATATACATTTGCCCAAAAGGAATCCATTTGTTTATTTTCCAAATCATGTACCATTTTCTCAAAACCTTTCTTATATAGAGTCCCCAAATTAATGCACCCTGTGAGTAGATGCCACGTATTTTCTATTTCCATACCGAAAAAGCATCATTCTCTCATTGCATATGGTTTCCTTCCCCATGAACCCAGGCAGACATTGTCCACAAGGCCTTCTGGGGCCTGGGGCCAAAATACCTTCAACTCTCCCTTCCTAAATATCTTCCTTCTCGTGCACTTCGCTCATTCGCCTCCAACTCCCTCAGGGTCAGCCGCTTCTCTAAGCAACGAGTTGGTGGGAGATCTCTCTCTGCTGCAGGGGCCTCCCTCTGGAACAGCCTTCCTGCCTCCCTAAAACTTGAGGAGAACCATCTCCGGTTCCGGAAGCTCCTCAAAACCCTCCTCTTTGCTTCTGGTTTCTCTCCCTCTCTCCCCTGCTAAATCACTGAATTTGTACTAAATCAGCAACTGGGCCACTCACCAATCTCGGTCCTTGGCCCAGCCACTCTCCCCTGCACTGCCTTCCCGGCAACCCCTGCACTGCAGGACTGTCTCTGTATCCCTACAGCCCCTCTTCCCAGCACTTGTCTGCACTTATCTTGCACTTGCCACTAGCTGGCCCTTATTATTTATCTTGTCCTTTACTAACCGTGTACTGCACTTTCCCCTCTCCCTTTCCCCCTTGCACTTTTTCCCGTCCCCTTAACCTTGCACTTGCGCGATCTGAATGACACCTGGCCTAGTAGGATCGTTGTCCGTCTCCCTTGTCCCTCCCTCCCTGCCTCGTCGCGCCTTGAAACACTTGTGTATAGGCGCGTTACAAATGCCATATCATATCATATCATATCATATCATATCATCATATCATGAGTATAGCCGGCCCTTGGCTCACATTACCACATGATGCAAAGATGTTAATATATATGTTGGACTGTGCCTGTTTCACCTTTATGATTCGGATCACTGCTGGTTTAGCATTCCTGTAGTTCTACAGAGCAGTAGTAATTATATCTCACCTGTACTCTGCAGCAACTTAGAAAACGCTCTCTTTTGGCACCATTTCCAAACGTTTAAAAGAGAAAATGCCTCCATAGATCTTGTAAAGTGGTCTCTTAATGTAGGCCTTGAATCACAATGCCCAGTCCACTATTCACGCATAAAATAATGTGGAAAAATAGATGGTATGTTATTTCCTTGAAAGGGAAAGACTATAAATGTCCTCCATATTTTAAGATACAGAAATATTAGCCTTGAACGTAATGGTTTATAAAATGTGAGTACAAAAACTGAAATATATACCCCAAAGTAGAAATTGAAGGCATATACATTTAGAGACCAGCATTTCTATTAGAAACATGTTTAATTTAACCAAATGGATTTTACCTGGCCGACGAGAGACATTCTGTACTATGTATCATCTATTTCACTCTGCCTGGCAATAGACGTACCTCCATGTGGGTAACAGCTCTGAAACATATGTTATAAGGCCCGTTACACTTGACTATCTTGTAATATCCTTTGTTGAGTATAGATCAATATTCAGACAGTAGAACCGAAGTTGGACACTGTTCAACTGTTCAGGCAACATAACATATAATTAAGGTTGCACTTTCCAACACTTTAACACCATGACTAAAATATTCTCGCTGAATCTGAAGTGAAATCCTCTTTTATCCCTAATGTTACAAATTTCCATTTCCATCTGAAAAATCAAGAACATAATTGGATGGATTCTTATTTGAGACAGATACTTTGTTTTAAACCACTAACAATTTCTAGAGCCATACACGAATTCTGGAGGTCCCTTTTAACCCGGTGTATGTCACATGGCAGTTACATTTTTTTTAAATGTGTACATCACATGTGAAAGTGAGCAGTCCCCCAAAATACAATACAAACTCCCCAATGAGAGTCAATAATGGACACACCCCGGTAGGGAATGTGAACAAGACCAAGTGTGGGTGAAGTTAAGAGATAAAGTTTATCTGAGTATAATAGGGCATATAGAGGACTCTGCATACTCCGAGACTGCTCTGTCAAACAATACAAAACATTCATATTTATTACAGAATCACGTCATCTATGACGTGGAATATAGGGGGTACATGAATTGATGGCATTGGGCAAAGGGGACTAGATACTATATTTTCTGTAGGTCTGGTGCTCCAGGATTGGTGGAAGTCCACATGGTGTTGGCGAGGGTTGCACGGATCAGCGGAGCTCTTCTGGGTGGAGCGCAGGGTCAAGCGATATCTGGGCTGTTACAATTTCTACTGCCTACCAATGCCCTTTTGGCCACACATACTCTGACATTGATTAACACATTTCTACACACACAATATATCTTATAACCACAAATTATGTACAATAAAAAGGATTACCCCATGGGTCCAGGTTCCTTATCTTGAGGCTATATTCTAGGGCTATCTACATCAATTACTTTGTTAGATCTATTGGGGGACAGCTTAATAGTGTGTTAGTACAAAAGGTGATACATTGCCACTTGGAATTTGAACGTACGGGGTGGGCTGGGGTGGTACTTGGTCGAAGGGCCCACAACTGGCACATCAAACAGAACTTGGGGTCAGGGGGGGGATGGGTGCTGTGTTTCTGAACCTGGGGGTCGGTTGGTGCGGATTCAGAGTTATGGAGATGGATTTTTTTTTCAAATTCGGGGCTGCTGCGCAGGTCATTCACAGGACAATGATGTAAAAAGAAGGCGAAATATACAGCGTTCGAAGTGTTACTTTTTACACTCAGCTTCCGTGGGAACAGGCTCGCTGCAAAGACTGCACAAGGGAGGAGGAGGGGGGTATGGCTGGCTGACTGTGCACGGAGCCAGGGGAAGAGGCGCAAGCCGGCAGGCTGACGTTTCTGCGAGGCCTACTAGAACCAGTACAAAATAGAGTCGGTGATCGTACAAAATGTAGTTGGGAGTCGATTCCTCTTATAGGTGTGGCACATGTATGTGTTGCCCCGAGACTGTCCAGCACCTTAGCCAGAGGCTCATGTTCAGCGTTGGAACAAGCATAGTGTGCATTAAGGGAGGGGAATGGAGGGGATTGGGGGCCTGGGCGACCCCTTCTCCCTTACACATGCAAAAACTGCGTTTGCGAGATCCAGGGAGGGGAAATCCCCAGATGGTATGAAATCTTGTTGTGCAATACACCCACAACCAATTGAACAGGCGCAACCCTTGCTGCCATCAATGTGTGCATAATGTGTGGATCTACCGCATGTTCGTCGTGCTGGTCGCAATGCAGTGGCATTTTCTTTGGTTTAAGAGGGTGAAAAGTCAGACCCTGCTATTTTCTGTTACCCTGGTTGTTTTTCAGAACTGCATCATAAATGACTATAGGATGCATTTCTTAGTGTGGTTCATCTCTCATCATAGCTATCACTTCCGAACTTAAAGTGGGTTTCTAACATATGTGTGTAGTTTCTGCTTCATTGCCTGAGAGATGAGTCCTGGCTGACCCCGCGCCTCTGTTCAGTTGATTAGGAACTACCACAATGCAGTAATAAAATGTGTAGTGATGTATTGCAGCAGCATTAAAGCTCCCTAACTCAATGCCAGCATTATTAATTAGCCAGTAAAATATGACTTTTATCTGCCCATGCTTGTGCATGCATTTCCACACAGTACACATATCTTTTGAATCCTTGAAGTTCTCCTTTCATTATTTAAGATGATACATTGAAACAGAGTAACTAAGCAATAGAGAACAACGTATAGAGAACATCAAGAAAGTGCCACACAGTCCAATGCCACCAAGTAGCTTTGACTGGAAGTTCACTTCCACCTCAGACACACACTTCTTTAAGGGTGACTGTGCATTGCGGACTGTCATGCACACATAGATGTTTACACTAAATCTCTTTTGACTCCCATGTTTCTGGCGGCTGCTAACGAAGTTGCTCCACTGCGCTACTTTCAGCCTCGCAGACTTCCCTCCGAGCCTTGGTTCTCCCCTCAGTTGAAGTTGGCCGGGCTGATGGTGAGGCAGTTGGAGTGGAAATGGCACATTAGCTATGACCCTGCCAACAGGCTTCAGTATAGGACTTGTCTCTCAGCCTACTCTGCGGCCATCTTAGTGTAAATAAAAAGTTATTTTGCTGGTAGAGTTGAAACTGCACTGAATCAGCCAAGAACTCTCTTTTCTGTAATAAAGTCCATTCTTCAACTAAATGTGCCTCTACCATTAGACCTAGTCAGGAGTTGTGTGACTCCTTATCAGAGTTTTTTATTACTAAGGTTGCGACTATCCGCACAAATATCGTATGGAATTTTGCTCCTCTGGCTCGTATTCCGCTGTTCGGCAACTTGCCCGTTAATGGTGAGGTTAATGATTCTAGTCCTACCTGTTCCCTCTTCCCTCTATTGTCTGAGGACATGGGCCCTCATTACAACTCAGGCGGTAAGGGGTTTACGGCGCCGTAAACAGCGCCGACCCTTACCGCCTGAGTACGAGGTCCCTTAGCGCCATGGCGGACTTAACACCTGCTTTTAGCATTTGCCCTATGGGGCAAAAATGGGAATGGGGAAGGGTAAATGGGGATTGGGGACTTACCGCCCCGCCAAGGTCGGAATGGGGCGGTAAGTCCGCCAACCACCATGGCGTAAACGTAGTTTACGCCATGGTGGTAAAGTCACGGCCCAGGCGGTAACTTACCGCCTGGGTCGTAAGGCCCTCATTACGGTGGCGTAATTAACTCCATGGTCCCTTAGCGCCATGAATTTTAACACCTGCTAAAAGCAGGTGTTAAGTCCGCCATGGCGCTAAGGGACCTCGTACTCAGGCGGTAAGGGTCGGCGCTGTTTACGGCGCCGTAAACCCCTTACCGCCTGAGTTGTAATGAGGGCCTAAGGCCTCATTACGACCCAGGCGGTAAGTTACCGCCTGGGCTGTGACTTTACCACCATGGCGTAAACTACGTTTACGCCATGGTGGTTGGCGGACTAACCGCCCCATTCCGACCTTGGCGGGGGCGGTAAGTCCCCAATCCCCATTTACCCTTCCCCATTCCCATTTTTGCCCCATAGGGCATAATGGGAGTGGGGAAGGCGTTAATTACGCCACCGTAAATTACGGTGGCATAATTAACTCCATGGTCCCTTAGCGCCATGGATTTTAACACCTGCTAAAAGCAGGTGTTAAGTCCGCCATGGCGCTAAGGGACCTCGTACTCAGGCGGTAAGGGTCGGCGCTGTTTACGGCGCCGTAAACCCCTTACCGCCTGAGTTGTAATGAGGGCCTAAGTCTTTTGCTCCCTCTGATCCGCTGGGAGTGATGAAGGAGATATCAGCTGATCTCTTGGGTGAGATCACGGCCACTGTGAACATCTCTTGCCAGTTAGGGTTTATCCCTTCTGAGCTTAAAGCTGCCATGGTCATTCCCCTTTTTGAAGAAATCCTCTCTGGACCCTTCTCTCCCCTCTAATTTTGGACCTATTTCTCTTCTTCCTTTTCTGATGAAACTTCTGGAATCACTGGTCTCTCCAGGCTGGTGTGTGTTATTCTGGAGGTGGCCTCGACCTCTCTAGTGGCATGATGCCTACGGGCAACTGTACGCTCTACAAATGACCATAACACAACATGACATAACACTGAGAGTGGGCTTACCCTTTAGCCCATCCTCTTCCATTGTATTTTCAAATACCATCTCTGAGGGTTCATGCTTGCAAACACTTTAATATTGGGGTGAGTGTTGCAAAGAATGGAATTAGCACTTTGTGCATTATGTTCTTACAGATTTAAGCATCCAACATTCCCACTTCAGACACAAACTTATCTAAGCATGTCTGTGCTTTGGGGTCTGCAGTGCACATAGAGATATTTAACCTGAGAGTGGGCTTCACCCCCAGGCAATCCTCTTCTGAAATTAAGCAATGCTTATAGTTTTGAGGACAGGAATTATTATCTCAGGAAACTGGAGGGTAGCTCTTAGACCACAATGGAATTAAATATGTTGGAAATATTGTATTCTCACACCCCATCGCTGAGGTTGCATGCTTGCAAACACTTTAATGTGCAGGTCAGTCCTGTGAAATTAGCACACATCTCTTTGTGCATTATGTCCTTAGTGATTTAAGTATCCACAACATTTATCATAGAAATGTTAGTCAAATATCAAGATCTTTGGTCATTTGTATGCTCCAAAAATGATCCTTGGTTTTATGCATAGCAGCCAGGAAACCTCACTGGTGCTCTTTGTCCCCTTCACTCTTTTGTTATAGGGATATTTCATAATGTACAATAAGATATAATGTATTGGTATATTCTAGGTTTTGAAAATTTAGCTTTTTCAGCAAGACAAGAATAACATTCTTATTATGGCTATGATATATGCAGGAATTGATAAATAGAAGTGAACATAGTAAAATGTTCAAAAGAGCCCATTTACTATTCAAATACAATTACATCATTGCATTTCAATTCATTTCAATAGCTTCTTTTGTGTAAAATACAGGCTATTTTGCCTCTCCAAATATCTTTTCAATTTGGAAAGGGCCACACTCGAATTAAATCAATGGTGTGCTTCTTCTTTGAGCACCAGGGCAAAGTTTAGTCTGCGCTGTCCATTAATTGGTTGGTACATCACCCGAAGAGAGAAAGACAGTGAGAACTACCCATCCAAACTGACCGAAAGTAAGCTCAGAGAGAGCTCACAGGTCAATGTACCTTTTGTCCACAGGAAGGGAGAGAGGAACAGGGCCTCGGAGAAATAAAGAGAGAGAAAGAGAGAGAGAGAGCGAGAGAGGGAGAGAGAGAGAGAGAGAGAGAGAGAGAGAGAGAGAGCAGCATATGATACGTGGGTACAGTTAGTGTATTCATCAGATTGAGTATGAGGAGGAGATTCTCACATTATTTATTTGTATCATCACTCCTACAGTGTTGAATTATGCATTAGGGCTGTGCATCCTGCATATTTTTGGATCATTATCTAAATGTTCCACAAGAACCAGATTTCCGTATTTCTCTTGTATCGTTTTCCTCTTTCCTAGTTGCATTCTTTAGTCCAAAGTACACACGATTATTGTTCTTTCTTTTTGTTTTTCTTGAACTACTTGGATAGAGATAAAATGCACACTGAGTTATTTTATTCAATACGCATGGATATGTTCACATAGAGAAAGTGTGCCTGAACCTGAAGCTTCTGCCTACGGGACGGCATCCATATTGTCAAGGGTCTATTGTTTATGGGAAGCCAATGCAATGTTGTGTTATAGATCAATACGCATTATTTGCAGTCTCCTTTCTAGCTGAGCTGCCTGACTTGATTAGATTCTGAAAGTAGCACGCATTATGATCTGCCAGTAATGCATGTCTCCGTGGACAATGCTCCTCTTTTATATCATGTTTAACCCTTACACTGCAGCCGTGTTACTTGTCAGTTGTGGTGCTATTGTGCGGTTCCGCTATATGCTTGCCGAGGGTGTAAATTGGGTTGCCCATTGTGAAACAGTTTGGTGGTTGTTCAGCATGACAACGATATATTTTGCTTGTCATTATAATTTAATGGTGGGCAATTAAAATAACGTTCTTTCCTCCTTACGATGAAAACAAAACAAGGCATTCCCACAGCCATTCTTGCACTGTGCAATTTGAGGATGACCCCTTTTCAGCTCCAGAATTCCAATTAATCTCTGGTATGCAATGAAGTAGAATTACTTACAAGCTGGTTCATCACGTTTAGGCCTGGCCGGACCCTTAGTCGACCTGAATAACTGTGTTGCTGCAAATCGTTTTAAAAAAAACATATTTGTGGCATATGAAGCTCTTTCAAGTGAAACATACAATGGGCCTCATTACGACCCTGGCGGTAAGGGGTTAGCGCCAGCGTTAGCTGCGCCGACCCCTTACCGCCAATCACGAGTTCCCTTTCCGCCATGGCGGATTTTACACCTGCTTCTAGCGGGTGTAAAAAACCATGGCGGTAAGGGAACTTGATGTTAATTACGCCACCGTAATTTACGGTGGCGTAATTAACGCCTTCCCCACTCCCATTATGCCCTATGGGGCAAAAATGGGAATGGGGAAGGGTAAATGGGGATTGGGGACTTACCGCCCCGCCGACCTCGGAATGGGGCGGTAAGTCCGCCAACCACCATGGCGTAAACGTAGTTTACGCCATGGTGGTAAAGTCACGGCCCAGGCGGTAACTTACCGCCTGGGTCGTAATGAGGCCCAATGTGTTTTCTTTCATTCTGAAGCTATTTTCTTTACATCATCTGGATAAATAGAATGGACGGCAGACTGTGCCAAGATTTAAGTTTCATCCAAGAAATACCACCGTGTTCAGCCGTAAAATATGGGGAATTGAAAGTTGACACCTAATATATTTTTTATTGGATACAGATGTCCAGGGCGAAAGTCATTCTTCAGGCATTTCGTGGAGGCAAAGAGATGGCAGCACAGCTTAGTGAGCTAAATAATGCAATCCGCATTTGTTCAGTTGTTTGCAAAGATTGGTCCCAGACAGCTAGAAGTACATAAAGCCTACCAGAGGGAGGACTCGCAAACTATAGAAGAAATGTTTATCGAGCATTCTCCATGAACTTGGAGTGTGCACCTTTCTCTGGAATAGTCCTAGGTGAACTTATTTGGTTAACTTTAAACCTCCCTAATTATTGAGTGATTCCATTTGGAACAAATTGCCAACTGTTAGGTGAATTGGCCATATACATTCATTCAGGAAGGCCCTACAGGTGAGACAGTCTGCCATCCCTGCTGGGCTTTAAATACATATATGTATTTTAAAAACCTCCTTTTTATTTTATTTGTGAATAGGTACTGTGGTAGCAATAGTCATTTTGTATCTATTCATGGCTCTCTTCGGACTGAGTAATTCTTCCAATATTGGAATTACTATTTCTAGCATACATATCGCACACATGTACAGATAATTATCTTTTTTTTTAATATGTTTATTTTAAACCAAGGCAGGACAAATTACAAACAACATTGCATGAGGATTTCACTCCTTTTTGACAATTCCCTTAAGCTCATTCCCCCCCCCCTACTCCCCTCCGGTCCCCAGATTCCTTCCCCCAGTTCCTCGCTCAGTGGGATCGTCCGCTGTCCTCGCCACTTAGGTGGGCTCCCAATCCTTCAGGGCCCATCGCGTGTTGAGCGGGTTAAATGTTAAGGCGGGAAATCGCTGGTCATAGTCCAGCACTGGGGCCCAGACATTCTGGAAGCGCTGGAGGACTCCCGTCCTTGCCGCAGTCACTTTTTCCACGATCAGGATGTCCCATAATTTGCCCCACCAGTGGGCCAAGCATGGGCCGTCCGGGGACTTCCATAAGCGTGCTAGCACAGTTTTGGCCGTCAGGAGGCATTGTGTTACTAATTTAGCTCTGTTTCCGAAGCGGGGGTATACCCCGGGGGTCGGGACCCCCAGAAGGACAGTTTTGGCTTCCAGGGGGAGTGTCATCCTGGTAATTTGTTCGATCGTCGCCAGGCACTGTTCCCAGAATTGCCGGATCTTTGGGCAGGCCCACCACATGTGGAAGAAAGAGCCAGGCTGGGGGCATCCTCTCCAGCAGGAATAGTTCACCCGTGGGTTCATGTGGTGCAGTCTAAGGGGGGGGAATACCATCTCAATATGAGCTTGTATGCGCATTCTTTATTGGTGACACAGGTAGATGAGGAGTGGGTTTGTGTCCAGATGTCCACCCAGGTCTGTTCGTCAATCGGGTGACCCAGGTCGGCCTCCCATTGGGCAGTTAGGAAGTCCACCAGGAAGCATCTGTACTGGGTCGAGGTCCTGCCCGGAACTGGTAGGTCCGTAAGCGTTAGTTCAAGGGGGGCAAGGGGGCGAATAGCAGCCTGGAGGGTCTGGGGATTCGAGCACCAGTGCCGGAGCTGGCAGTAAGTAAATCTGTCACTTTCCTGGAGTTGGAACACCGCCTTACATTGTTCGAAGGTGCGGGGTATGTTCCCAGCGTATAGTTGTTTCAGGGTCTCGAGGCCGCCATCAATCCAGTTCTGAAAGTTACGGAGGTTTGTCCCCGGCGAGAAGTTTGGGTAATGGAAGATTGGAGAGAGAGGGCTTTGTCCTCTTGGGATTCGCTTTTGTTTCAGAGCCCAGTCCCAGGAGCTTAGCGTGTGTTTGGTTGTTAATAAGAGGCTCTTCCAGTGTTCTCTCAGGGAGGGCTGGATATGTGGGAGGAATCGCAGGGGGAGCGGTAGTTTCGCTTTCTCCAGTTCCACCCATCTAGGGCGGTCTGTGATTATCTGCCAAGCGTGGACATGTGCTAGCTGTGCTGCCGCCTGTAGGCTCGGAGATCGGGGACCCCCAGATCCCTCAGTCTAGAGCTGCCAACCAGAGTTTTATGGGGAATTCTGCCCTTCTTGTCTCTCCATATGAATTTCAGCATTTTTATTCTGCAGATCCTGGAGAGCTGGATTTGGGATGGCTACTGCAAGGGAGGAGCAAGCGTAGAGGAATCTCAGAAGCAGGTTCATTTTGGCGGCTGTGATCTGTCCCATTAGTGAGAATTCCTGAGTGGACCAGTGCTTCAGATCCCCTTCTAATTCTCGGAATAGTCTGGGGAATTTTGCCTGGTATGTGTCTCTTGGATTTGCCGTAATGTGAACTCCCAGGTAGGGGATGGATTGTCTCTTCCATGTGATCGGGCACAAACTGGATAGTGCCTCTTTTTCCACCCGGTGGAGGCCGATGCTCAGGGCTACTGATTCAGAGAAGTTGACGGTGAAACCGGTGACCTTCCCAAAGTTAGATATTTCCACCAGGGCGTGTTTTGCTAAGATGTTGGGTTCTGAGAGCGTCAGTAGGACGTCGTCGGCGTATAACGCAATTTTGTGTTGGGATGGGCCTACTTGGGGACCCTTGATGAGCTTGTTCCGTCTGATTCTTTGGGAAAAGTTTCCATTGTTATTGCAAAGAGAAGGGGTGATAGCGGGTAGCCCTGACTCATCCCACAGGTCATGGGGATCGGGGTTGACAGGGAGCCATTGATCCTCAGGAGGGTGTTGGGGGATTTGTAGTTGGCCATTATCATAGACTGGAAGGTTGGACCAAAGCCAAAGGCCTCTAGAGTGAGCTTCATGAATGACCAGTCTACCCTGTCAAATGCTTTGGTAGCATCTGGGGCCATCAGTGCAAGGCCCTGGGAGTTTCGGTGGGCGATGTCTACCAGGTTCAGGGTTCTCCTGATATTGTCCCCTGATGCTCTATTTAGGATGAAGCCTGTTTGATCGGGGTGAATTATGGCCGGAAGGATGTGCAACAGCCGGTTGTCCAGGATCTTGGAATAAAGGTTAGCGTCTTTGTTCAACAGGGCAATTGGCCTGTATGAAGCTGGGTCTCTCGGGTCTTTCCCTGGCTTGGGAGGAGGATTGTAGTAGACTCCTGCATTGAGGGGGTCACCGAGCCTGTTTCTTTGAATGAGTTGAAGAGTGTCACCATAGGGGGGATCATTTGGGATTTGAATACTTTGTGGAATCTTGAGGAGAATCCGCCCGGGGCCTGTGTTTTAAGGGATTTGATGGCTTTGTCAACCTCCTCATCGGTTGTCGGTACCTCTAGGCTCTCTCTTGTTGTGGCGGGCAGGCATGGCAGGTCTGCCCCCCGTAGGTATTCCTCCTATTCGGACCAGTCCCGTTGAGGTGCAGTCATTACCTGGGTTAGGTGATCCATTGCCAGCTGTTGTTTCTCCGGCTCAGAGTAATGTATCCTCCCTTGTGGGTCGCGGAGCCCCATAATGGTGTTGGTTTGTCTTGTTTTGGCCAGTTTGGCTACCAGTAGCTTGTTAGCTTTGTTGTTCTTGGCATAATAGAATTGCCTAGTCTTGGCCATTAGTTGCGCAGTATGTTCAGTGTAGTGGGCCTCTAGTTTCTTTCTGGCTGTGTGGATGGCTTGTTGAGTCCTGGGGGACCACCCCTTCTCCTTTTGGGCATCCTCTGCTGTTTGGAGTTCCTCCTCGAGGGCTTGCCGGGTTTGTCGGCAGTTCCGGTGGAATACCACCCCTTGTGCTATCAGGGCTCCCCTGATCACTGCTTTCATTGCGTCCCAATTGTTTGCGGGGGAAACGTCTGTGACTGGGTTTTCCTCGAGGACATTTTTAATAGTGGTTGCGATCCTGTCTGTAACCAGCATGTCATTGAGGATCGGGTCGTAGAGTGACCATCTGAGAGTGGAGTTGGCTCTGGGGTCTTGGGTTCGGAGCTCCATGATTATTGGTGCATGGTCCGATAAGATTCTTGGGCCAATGGAAACCTCGTTGGCATAGGCGAGGGTCTGGGGTGAAGTTAGAAGAAGGTCAATCCTCGAGAAGGTACGGTGAACATGGGAGAAGAAAGAGAAGTCCCTTTCAGTAGGGTAGTGCACCCGCCACGAGTCCACTCCTTCTAGGGTTCTGAATAGGCGTAAGAGGCTAAGGGCTTGCGTGAAATCTCTCGGGGTGGAGGGGTGGGCTTTTATCTTTAGTGGGGTCTGGCACTGCCTTGAAGTCCCCCCCATTACTGTCTGGCCTTCTGTGAAGCCTGAGAGGGAGGCGCCCAGAGAGTCATAGAAGCTCGCTTTTCCCTAGTTGGGAGCGTATACTGAGACGAAGGTATAGAGATCACCCAGTAAGAGGCATTTAACTGCCACGAGGCGGACCTCTGGGCACGATATTGAGTTCAAGATCTGGGGATTTAGGTCTTTCCTAAAAAGGATCACTGTGCCCCACTTCTTAGATCCTCCCGAGGCGAGGAATTGATGTGGATATAGGCAGGATCGTAGGCGCCCAAAGTCTGCTGGAAGGAGGTGAGTTTCTTGGAGCATCGCCACCCCGGCTTCTTTGTCTTGTAGTTTCTGTAGGATCGACTTGTGTTTAGAGGGGGAGTTCAGCCCATTAACATTTAGCGAGAGGCACTGTAATGTCTGGTGTGAATGAGCCAGAGACCCAGCTGTTTCATGTTCTGGTGGGAGGGGGTTGGAAGAGAGACAGTTAGTCACCGTCATAGGTGAAGGTTAAGTGCGTGTTGTCCTGCTCTTGGGTTTTTAACAGGGGCCCCCAATGGGAGGTCAACTTTTTAACTGGCGGGGTGGCCGGCATTGTGAGTGCGGCCAAGCCCCTGGCCAACTGGGCCAATTGAGTCACTAGGATAACTTGGCTTTCCAAGGACATAGAGGTGGAACGTACCTTGGAATGGGCATGGGGCGTGGGTGAAGCCCGCCGTATTGGGTAGTAATAATCTTCGGCAGTGTCGGAACTAGCAAATCGCTGTAGAAGAAGGCTGGGCGCCTAGTCCAAAGGTGCACCAATGGTTCATTTGGTGTGGCCTGATTACTGTTTACCTCCTCCTATTGTTTCGAGAAGCTCTCGACCATGAGGACTGTCTAGGCTGCATGGAGGGGGCGGATTCCAGGTTCCCTGTTGCTTCCGAGATCGCTGAGGTGGCCTCTTTGGGGGAAGATGGGTGCATGATCTTGCTGGCATCTTCCAGGTGGCTAATTCTCCGCAGGGTACCGTCATATGAGGATTGCAGGGCTGTTGGAAAAAGCCGGCGTTCTTGAAGGAAGAGGGCTAAGGGTCGAAGTGCTTTTCTCCTCTGGAGAGTTAAGAGCGAGAGATCTTGGTAAATCTGGATAGGCAAGCCCTGAAAGGTGAGATCATCTTGTGAGCGGCTGATGGCGGAGATGGCCTCTTTTGTGGAGAAGAAATGAACCCTGGTGATGACATCTGGAGGGATGTCTGAGTCTACCCCTGACGCGGGTGCAGTCTGTGGATGCGGTCTAGCAATAGTAGGGATTTGTCCAGTTGTGGGAGAAGGGCTTGGAAGAAGTCCCCCACATATTCCGCTAGCTTTTTGTCCGGGACTGCTGAGGATGGAATACCCCGGTTTTTGCGGCGGGCCCTATTTTCCAAATTTTCTTGCTTGAACTCCAGGATTTCGCACTTGTCTTGAAGGGCCCTAACTGCTTGTTGGATATCACCCAGCGCAGTTGCCTGGTCCTGGGAGCGGTCCTCAAACTCCCCCAGCCTCTGCTCCACCTCAGTTACTCTGTGGTCTGTTTGTTCCAGTTTGGTGGAGAGTTCTGTCATGCAGGACCTGAATTTGGCTTTAATATCTGCCATGAATGCTAGTAAATCCCTTCCAGTGGCCGGGGGGATCGGCCTCCTCTTGGTGATCCTGTGAGGTGGGCCTGGCAAGGTTGGTTTTTTCCCCATGTCCGGGGCTGTAAGCATGGTGGCTATGTCTGCGTTTTTGCTCGCTTTTGTTTGTTTGGACATAGTGCTGGTTCGTGGGGCAGAAGATCTGTCAGGGAAGCAGATTTCTGTTCCACTTCAGGGACGCTGATTTAAGTTGTGGTGAGTTGGTTCTGGAGACCGCTGGCGTAGACAGCCCACCTGGACTGAAGATTGTGAGCTCCACTACCGGCCTGCCTGGTGGCTCAAATTGCGTTTGGCGCGGGGTGACTGTGGCTTCCTGCCAATGGTGCTGGTTGGAGGGCCTTGGAGTCAGAGGTGGGTGTAGCAGGGCGTAGCAGGGCCCTCACTGCTCATCTGAGGGAGTTGCCCTTGGTTATGGTGAGCGGTGCGTGGGACCACCAATTTTGGAGGGGGGAAGAGGCAGATCCTCCGCTTCTTTGCTTGGAGGAGAAGCGCTGGCTGGAGGTGTGGGCCGGGGGGGCCCCAGGAGTTGGAAGTGGCGGCCTTATGATCAAGTTGCGCAGACCAGCGAGGAGAGGGGTCTGGGAAAACTCCAGGGCCATCGGGGGGGGGGATTGGAGGGCGGCAGTTTCCTTGCGCTGCTCCCGGCGCGCGATCCGCGGCCTCCTCTGGAGGGGTAAATCGGCCCCACCTCACGCCCTCCAGCAGGCCCTACCTGTGTGCGCGCCGACTGCGCCGCCTCTACTGAAGGTGCTGGTGCTGGATCTCCAAGCTGGAAGGGAACCGAGTCCCGCGGGGCCGCGAGCCGGCGTGGAGAAGGTTGTAAGGGTTTCTCCCAGCCATGAGGGGCCGCACTGGCTCCGTTGTGTGGTGCCGTGAAGGTCGCCCTTTGCGGTGGTGTTACACGGGGGTAACACAGGTGCACCACCCCCTTGGTTCAGGGTCTGGGGCGTAGCCGCTTGACACAGGAGGGCTCAGGTCCCCGTCTGCCGTAGTTGGGCGGTACACTCTGTGGAGCTTCAAAGGGTTATGGGGATCATCCGCACCGCCTCTGCTGCCTCTGCTCTCCCGATGGAGGCACGCCCGCCATTTTGGATTCTGGTGCCGTTCTGTGCCAGGGCGATTCGATGAAAATGCCAGGTCTAGTGAAGACGTTAAGCTCTCATAATCGGACTGTGGGTGCCATAGTTGTTCCGATCACCCTGGGTGTTAGTAGGACCCCAGCTGGAAGTCGGGAAGCCACATATTTTTGCTTTTACGGCGGGCTTCTCACGGATGGCCTCAGGGGAGCAGCCACATCGATGGCGCTCCAAGCCACAACCCCCCAGATAATTATGTCTTAGGTCAGCACCTTTGGAGGAGTAGGTTGAAGTCTCATTTTCAAACAGTTGCTTTATATTGCAACACATGTCTCTGATTGGCGTATTTGATTAAAGTCGACCTCTGAAGAACTCTCCTGTCATCAAAACCTTTTACTCTCTCTGCTACGCACTGACTTCTTTGCAACTTCCCCCTGTTTTTATCTTGAACTGCTATATTGATTATTGACATTTGCACTTGGAAATTGTGTATCTGAGTTATAGTTTTATTGAAGACCTTCTATATCATATCTTTATCGGAAGACCTTCTAGTTCCAAGATAGCTGTAGCCTTGTTTGCCAGGAGTTAGAGTGGCTTAAAACTCAGGGTAGACATAGAAGAGCTGAGTGCAGAGATAGTGCTGTTATAAAAGTTACTGCACAGCTACCGCTATGCCTTTTGTGCCCATGTTCGCCATATGTTCCAAAGCCACATCTTGGATGTGCTGTCTGTACAAGGGATCAAAAGCACTAGAAGAATATGTTACCAGTGTCATTAGTGGTAGTATGCTGAGTCCCCATAAGGCTGTGAAACTCAGTCCAATATCAAGGGAGCTGTGCTCATATGCACTCACCAATGGATACACACAAGTTCCTAACATCCTTTTTTTTTTTTACATTTTATTGATTTTCCGGAAACAAATATTACAAAGCAAAAACACCACAAATGTATATATCATGTTGTCATCAATTGTTGTATTTCTACTCAGTACTTCTCATATGATGTCTATAAACTTTGAGTACATGCATTGTCATTACTACATTGTACCTCTAACCCCTTCCTTTAAACTTCCCAACCTGCCTCAATTAGTTCTGCCCGTCTAGCCATCCCACTTTCTGTATTACATTCAAAATGGAAGTTGTTATTTATCAAACGGAATCATGGCCTATAGCTCCAGAAATCATGAGTGCGAACAAAGACTTTATTAAACTGTTCCAAGACACAATGGGCCTCATTACAAGTCCGGCAGTAACCCCGCTGCTGCTACCGGCGGGCTGCCGCCAGACTCGTAAAATTTTAGCGGCACCTTCCTTCCCGGTGCCACCAGGAGATTCCAAGTCTGGCGGCCTAGGAAGGCAGCTGCTGGTAAAATGTATGTCCCCATTCCCATAGAGTCCCATATAACTCTATGGGAGTGGGGACACAGAAGCACCGGCACCGTTGCTAATGGTGCTGTTGCTTCCGTGACCGGTCTGTCTGCCGTGCCCACTGTGCCTGGCAGGGACAGACCTGTCGGGCACAGCGGCTCTGGCAGGCAGACTCAGAGTTTGTCAAACCGGGAACAAGGGTCCCCGTGAGCTTACAAGCACCCTTGTTTCAGGACCGGCAAACCTATAATGAGGCCCAATGTCCTCACTAAGTTCATTCAAGTCCTTGCTGGCTGCTTCCCACCACACTGTTGTTTCTGCCAGTGCCCGTTTCTGTAAATCTCTCCACCCCATCTCCACCGATGGGCAATTCAGGGACTTCCAGTTCCTGCACTTTGTTAGCACATATTCAAGGTCTTTCTTTCTGCCCATGTGTCATCTCTTCTTTAAGTGTGGGAAAATTCTTAACAGGCAGGCCGCTGGAGATTGTACATCCAGTTTTACATCCCCCCTGGACATTCTATTTGCAATTTCCCTCCAGTAACACTGTATTTCCGAGCAGGCCCAAAATAAATGCACTATCCCTACATTCTCCTCATTTCATCTAGGGCAGTGTTATTTCCCCACTCCCTTAAATGTAGAGATGTTGTGTGGCGTTAAATAAGCTCTGTGTGTTATATACAGTTGTATCAATTGCAGTTTGGCGTTTGTATATACTTTTTTATGGTACCTAATTACTTCCCACCACTTTGCATCTGTGAAAGGCTTTCCCAAGTCTGTTTCCCATGTCTCCCGTATCTTCAGTGTGTTAGAGGAATAATGAGAGAGCAATACGTCATATCGTCTATAAACTGTATGTCTCCTTCTGAAATGTCAAAAACTGTGTCTACCGCTTCATGCATGGCTACTTGTCCGTAGAATGTTGGCCACTGTCGCTTTAGCACGTGCGTCTAGTGTGGTGCAGCAAGTGCTGTCCTCCATGTAAGCCTGTGCATTCCTGCAGTTCCCAGACGTCCATTATTGCACCCCATTCCAGTAGATCACCTATCATTACAGTTCCCTCAGGCTCCCAGTGTTTATGTATGCCAGCTGTTAAATGTCATCTGTCTGATAATACCGCAGCCTGTTGGAAAACGGGGTCTTTGATACCTAGTATCTTACATGCTCTATGCCATAGCTGTATGCGTAGTGTCACTAAATATGGTTGACATCCCAAAAGGGCGGTAGGTACTCACATAACGTCTTTCAGATAAAACCGTTTTTCTGCTGTTTGTAATAGGAGTGTGTTAAGTGTGGGTTCATCCGCTAGGCAGTCTGCTAAAAACTGTAGTTGACCTGCCAGGAAGTATAATTCGAATTGCAGGACTTATATCCCTCCTTCTTCATGAGTTCTTTGGAGCGTATTCAGGGCCACCCTGCATCGCCCATTCTGCCATAGGAATCCTCTGCACTCTGCATCTCGTATACCAAAAAAATGCGTGGGTATATTATATGGGATATTCACAAAGTAGTGCAATAGTCTAGGTTATACAACCATTTTCAACAACACTGTCCTGCACATAAGTGATACAGGCAATCACCCCCAAAAATTAAAGGAATTACAAATCCCTTCCAATGCTTTTTTTGTGTTGCGTTTATGCTCAACCACAGGATCATGGTATATGTTTATCCACAAGTAACAAAACGTGTCTGTGTGCCATTTTAGTACTAGGGTGGGTAGCAGGTCCTTATGAACTTTAGCCAGGCTGGCCAGTGGAAACACACAAGACTTTGCACAACTGATTGCAATGCCCGATAATTCAGTAAACCTATCAAGAACATCTAGTATGAGTTGAAGATTCCCTTCCGGCTGCTGTATATAAAGTAGCATGTCATCTGCATACATGGACAATAAATGGTGTACGCTGTTTATGCTTATACCTGCCTCCCAATACTCTTTCCTAAGGTACGCCACAATCGGCTCTACAGCAAGGATAAAAAGCATCAGGGATAGTGGACATCCCTGTTTTGTGCCTTTTTCAAGTTCCCATTGTTTGGAGAAATGTTGACCCGTTCTAACCCTGGCCATTGGTTTGTTATAAAGCAGTTGCACCCATCGATAAGGCTGTGTCCAACACCAAATATATGTACTATAACATATAACCATTCCCATTTCATAGAGTCAAACTTTTTACCGCGTCCAGAGAGGAAACCGCACAATGATGATCGTGTAGCTTTATGCTCTCTATGACATAATGCAAACGTCTTAAGTTCCATGATGTGTTCCTGCCTGGCGCATAACCCGTTTGATCTGGGTGTATCAATTTTGTTATCATGGATTTCAATCTATTAGCTAGTAGTGAGTATCTTACTGTCCTGGTTTCGTAAGGACAAGGGTCTTTATGAGCCACAGTCCATTGCTGGTTTATTGGGTTTAGGCAAGGGTATTATTACTGCTTCTCTCATACTCAAGGGAAGAAAGCCTTGCTTGTATGCTTCTCCGAACATGGTTAACAGTACCGGTGATAGATATTCTGAAAATTCCCTGTAAAACTCACTGGGTAGGCCATCTGAGCCAGGGGTCTTCCCGGTGGTTAAGGATCTAATCATGGCTAGAATTTCCTCTAGGCTATAGGGGCCTCTAGTGACTCTGCAGCTTCCTCATCAAGACTCGACTCAGGAGATCAATCTGGTCTAAGGCTTCCTGGAGATCTGCACTTTGCATAGTGATCTCAGCCCTGTATAAGGAGCTGTAGTAGTCATGAAAGGCGTTGTTAACTGTTCATGGAACGGATCATCGCCCATTTACTGTCACTTTTATGCAACCATGCTAGGAGCCTACCTGGTTTGTCCCCCTCGGTGTGTTGCCTCTCGATATATTTAGTCTAAATGAATTTGCACAGTCTCTTCCAATGCATTAGGTATTTCTGCCTCAGCTCTATCTCTTTATGGGTTCACTGTTTGGCCTGGTGTTGTTATTTTTTGTATCCTCTAAGCCTCTATCGGCCATGGCCAAATCTCTAGTGATTTCTGCCTGTATGCTGCCGGATTTGGCTATCGCATCTTCCCTAATGAGCACCTTAAATGCTTCCCAAAATGTGCTGGTTGATTCTACGCTGTCTGTGTTTAGTGTGAAGTACTCACATATGCTCCCTCGTATGTGGTCTCTAAAGATAACATCTTTTAGGGCTGCGCTCCTTAGTCTCCATGTTGGTATGGATGGCTTAGGGGGAGCGATTTGCCACTTAAGGAGCAAATGTGCATGGTCTGATAAAACCCAAGCTATGTATTCTGCTTCTGTGAATTCCCCAACTGATTTGGTCCCTATGAAATTGTGCCGTCTGGTATATACCATGTGTGGGGCTGACTAGCGAGAGTAGCCCCTAGTCGTTGGACAAAGGGCTCTCCAAATGTCAGTTAACCCAAAGAATTTCAACAGTGCATTTAGTGTTTTGGCTGGTGGGGTGGGTTTTGTGAATTTATTGTCTGACCTGTCTATGACCGGATAAAGCATGCAATTAAGGTCTCCACCTCATATTACCTCGCTACACATATCCAATATAACTATCTAAAAAAGGAGGTAGCATTGTGATTGGCAGTGTATGTATTTATAATGCATATTTCGTTATTCTCCAAGAATACGTACATAATTGCCATCCTACCTTCCTCTTCTGTTTTTGTCTGGAGAATTCTTAAGGGTACTGTCAGCGAAATCCAAATGAGGACCCCTGTGAAATACGATGAGAATCCTGAACCCACCATATGTCCCCCCCATTTCTTCGCCAAAGTACTTGTGATGAGATGTGTCTCTTGCAGTAGTGCAATGTCTATTTTGTGCTTGCGCAAATATGTTATCACTCTATTTCTTTTGATGTAGCCATTAAGCCCCCTGACATTCCAGGTCACCAATTTAATACTCCTAACCATGCTGTATGCATTTGAAGGGACTGTCATGCCTACCTGGTCCCAATTACTTTGTTCTCTTTTCCATTTATGGATAAGCTCATAGACCACATTCGGTTCTGGGGTTTGAGGCCATACCAGCACTGTGTGATGACTTGTGACCATTTGGACCATAACAGAAGCTTAACAAACTGACTTCTTAACTCCCCCCTATTTTCCTAACCCCCAACAGTCACCCAGCTATGGATAGCATGCTCAGGCGTGTCCACTTCTCGTATTGCGTCCACCAGGTTACCACTGGTGGGCTGGTACGCAGCAGGTGGATACTTACAACTCATACCACAAAAAACACAAATGCTGAGGGGGTAGCTGCAGCAAGAGGCGTGCGTGCTACCAGAGTGTCATAGCATCCTTTCACTCCCCCCAGAATTCTGATGCATTTTTACTTTGAGCAGCGGTTAGAAATTGAGCAACCTGTGTTCGCCAACACCGTGCCTCAAAGGGTTAACAAGAGCAAAGCACGTTCAGGTGTTTCGCTATTCCAATTGCATGGAGACAGTCCGCAACATAGGAGAATTCCTCAGGATTATTGAGCGCATCGATCCATGCATCTATGCTCTGCTGTCATCCACTACCACAGCTATTCTCTCATTGTCCATCCATTCTTGGGCTTCCTTTGGACTGCCAAAAAATAGTGCTCGACTGTTTCGCAGGATTTTCAAAGGGGCCAGGTAGATTGGCATATATTTGAGGACAGCCTTGCATAGATTTTCTTTTGTGAGGCTGAATTGGGCTCTGCGTCTTTGCACTTGGAGCGTGAAGAACAGGTAGACCACCAGTTTGGCTGATGCCCTTTCTATAGTGCCCCTGGATCTTGTAAATACTAGTATTTTCTCTCTGTCCTTGTAATTCATTATTCTGGCAGTTATTGGCCTGGGAGGTGCACCTGGCAGAGGTTTTTTGGACAGGGATCTGTGTGCGTGTTCAACCGTAAAGCCTTGTGTGAGGTTGACTGGGCCCACTTCTTGTAGTAGTAGATTTTCCACGTATGTTGTAGGATCTGTGCCTTCCATTCCTTCCAGCAGTCCAGGATCCTAATGTTGTTCCTACGGGCCCTGCCTTCGGCATCTTCAGTTTGGTCTTCTAGCATTTTCACTTTCAGTTGTAGTGTTTGAATATCTGCCTATGCTTTCCGCATGCCTGCAGTATTGTCTTTAACTTGTGCTTTGACTTTTCCTGTCTGCTCCACCAATGCCCGGACATCTGCCTCAAGAGTCCCACATCAACCATCACCTCATCTATTTTGGATTCTAATGCAGTTTACAGAGCTGCGATGGTGGAAAGGATCTGTTGCTCTCCTCCACATTGTTCTCGTGTTTTGTCTGTGTAAAATGCATCAACAGCTTATTCTTGTGTGTTGGCTAGGCCTCTGGCATATGATTCCATTGTGGTCTGTTTGCATTTCACTTTATTGGTTTTATTAGACATCTGGACCGTAGTACGTTGTTTCCTCGGTATAGTCCTGGTCTGCTTTTTTAGCTTCTCCTGTACACAAATGCTCTCCGGTTTTGTACAATTAAGAGTGGGGTGGATCTTATGCAGACTTTCAGTACCCAGCCAGGATGCTGTAGAGATGTTTTCAGCACAAGCGATTCTGGCATGCACACCTGCGGGGCCTCGGTTGTTTCTGCGTTTCTACCACCCTGTCTCTGGGCTTGGAGCTCTCCACCAGTCAGCGTGGATATCCTACACTTCACTCGGTCCGGCATCTAATCCGAGATGGTCTGATGACCTCCCCTGTGGTATGTACGCACTGTGTTAACTGGTGATACATGGATCACTAGGTGGCTATGAAGCACCCAAGTGAATTAGGTGTTTCCTTCCTTTGCCTTCCTCCAGAATTCATTTTAGCTACAGCATGGTCCACCATAGAGCAAGTTGTCTGTGCCGCATAATGTGTAGGCGAGCTCTCAGTCAGCAATCTCTATGTTGCAAGTGGAGTCCGGGAGACTTATCGATGTGTTTATGGTTCTAAATGTCCCTCATAGCAACTTAGTTTTTCAGACTAGCGGTGCACTATCTGCATGCGTCTGCCAGGATCCCACAGCCCGTGAATACAACAGCTTGGCTGCCCCTTTAGGTTTGTGGTCTCAATATGTGTATGCTCCAGATGTAAATATGTTGAGTTGCGGCGAAGGAGTCTTACCGACATTCAATGCCGCAGAATGTCCCGCCTGCTTGCTTGCATGCAGAATCACTGCTTGTCCTGTACATACTTGTTTATTTGGGCACCAGATGTAGGTGATCCACCTGCCCTGGAGCGCATATGTCTGCAGAGTGTTACTCAGCCTGCAGCGACACCGCTCGTCCTCACTCTCCCTGTTTCTTATCCTCCAAGCCTCTAGCTCCAATTCTCCATGAGCAGGGCATTTGCTGGCAGTCACTCGAGTCTCTGCAAATGCTCAGTGTCTCATAATGGGAGGGGGAAGTTGAATGTTCACAGGTTTATTCCCACATCCAGGCCTCCGCCTGTGTCACATCTAGTGTCGATTAGCTGCTCTTATCATGGCATTGTTGTCGGATGTAGCAGGAGCTGCCTGAGAAGCTGCCTCACAGCATGGCCGCTAGCCCTGCCTCCAAGTTCCTAACAACCTTATCACAACTTTAGCATCCTTGCTTTGATGCATCCTGCAGAAAGCAGCATTCATATTTCCACCACCAGAGCCTTACAAATTGTGGCTTGAAATATTAGACTGTCTCCAACGACGCAACAGGGTCCGATGCCAGGAGCAAATATGTAATGGGGATGCAGTAAGGGTGGCTTGGTGTTGTGGAGGTAATTGAAACTTTAATTTGACATGGTCTGCATTGTAATTGGATGAGGTGTGCAACTTATAAGTCCATGGTGTACGCCATGTTCCAGTTGTGTCTGTTCCTGAGTATGGAGCTTGATATTCTAAATCGCCACAGCTCCATCCAAGTCACTTGAACTCTCCTCTCCATCAAGCATTGTCCTGATGTTGACCACTCAGAGGAGCATGACAAGGGCTACATCCCATGCTGCTTTATGCAGAGACAGGGGTGTTGCTAGATCTGGAAAAGATCCAGGGCTAAGCTAATGTCAGGACTGTTGGGACTCGGGGCTAGCCAGCCTTTTGGTAGTAACCCCTGAGCTTCTATCCAGAGCTACAACCAAATGACCGGGGGCTATAGCCCCCTCAGATCCCTCTAGCAAAACCTCTGTACAGAGACCGCGTGAGGTAACTTTAAGATCACTCAATTGTCTCCAACATGTGCACAGTTTCTGTGGCAAACCATGAGCCCCAATTTCCAGGTTCATGAATTTGTCCGATTGACTTCTGTCAGTAGCTCTCTGTCGATATGTAGACCTCACAGAGTGAAAAGCACAACCTGCCTCAAGAAAAGAAAAGCAAAATATAGGAATGGGATGATATCTCACCAGAAAACATGCACATTGGAGCAATTCTGGCTCATGCACTCTTGATGGATTTCCATTTGTATCCACGGATCTAGGTACCTCAAAAGGGTGTCAAAAATATACAGCAAGATAAGAATGCTTTTTGAAACAACATTTAAACAGGCAGTAATTTTGAGTGTCAGAAATATGAAGACAAATAGCTCACACGTGAACATCGCTGACTTTATAAAGTATTTCAGGAAAATCTTGTGTTTCCTGTGATCCAAATCCTGCTTTCAGGAACAGGGGCACAAGCAGGTTAAGTTGGACTGTTGAGGTTGTTGCAACAGTCGGGGATGGGCTCATACCATTTGGGTCATGAAGGTATTGGTGAAAGGGTGGTAGCCAGGGGACCTATGGTGAAAGTAATCACAGGAACAACAAAAATACAAAAAAGGAGCATACACCAAGCAAGAATAACTCAAATTACCGGACAGCATGGTTCAGACAGCCCCTTGGATCTGAACCGAATGAAATGAGCCCATCCGCACCACCTCACCCTGCCCCCACCATCCCTAAACACCCAACACATATATTTTTTAAAGGAAATCAAGGAAAACGACAGCAGGGGAAACTGCATGTTTAAAATGAAAATGTGCATTAATACTGAGGGACAAACACAGTGTATGGTTATTTAGAAGTCACCTGGGGCCATATTATGAGATATTTGCACGTGTGTAAAAAAGTGGAGCAAATTAATTTACCACCAATTTTTCTGCTCTGATGATGCTGTTGTATTTCCTAAGTTTGAAGCGTAACATGAAAAGAAATGTATTGGACATATTTGTTGTATGTTATGCAGCAAATATAGTGCAAAAACACCAGGATTAATGTTTGCCTAGTGCAAACATCTATAGATAATATGGATAGTGACAACATCTGTTTGCTCCATTTTGCATTATCAAAGCATTTGCTCACTTTTTAACACCAGTGAAAATGCTAGATAATGTGGCCCCTTGGCCCAGATTATCAAAGAATTGCATGTGTCTTTTTAAATACATGTGTCAGACTTTCAGCAGTGCTGTGTTTCAAAGAATACAGACACAACCAGCATGAAGGCTTTCGTTTTTTTTAATACTAACTCAGGCATGAGTAGTGATCCACATAAAATGCTGTAACAAAGGAACAAATCACGGTTTTAAAAAGCCAGCCCCACAAGTGGGGAGTCTTTTAACACCATGTGAGTCAGACAGTTTTGCAGAGCCAATGGGACGAAAGTCTTTGGGAAGGCCAGCACTTCATTGGCTGTCCAGAGCTCAAATATTGGGTTTGGTCGAAGGGAAGAGGAAGATCACCACAAATGACACATTAGAGCAGTGAAGTCATTAGTAGAATCCGGCCAATGTGCCTTATTACAAGTTTGCAGGTCTGGTAACAACGGTGCCGGTAAGCTACCAGCACTGTTGTTGCCGGACTGGCAAACTACGAGTCCTGCGAGCGGGTGCCTACCAGGTCTGACCTCGACGGATGCACCAGCACCATTCAACTGACAATGGGGATTTGCTGGGTCTGCCGAGGCTGTAATGCCCCGGTAAATCCCCATTGCCGGGTGCTGGTAAATTCATTACTCCGGCGGCAGCCGTGCCATTATTTACCAGCACGGCTACTGCCAGGATCATAATGACCCCCAATGTGTCCTTAGAGCACTGTACCCCACACTGTGGAAGCAGTTGAGAGCATAACAGGAGTATGAAGACTCTGCATTACTGCTGACAAAAAAAATCAAAGTATTGTTAAACTACAAAGGGGCATTTCAGTGGCCCCGGACTGTAAACCATGGCAAGTTATGCAGGAGGAGAACACGGGATGTATGCCATATGTCTCTCATTATTTTGTTACGGGAAGCTGATAGAAAACACACTTGTAATATCGTTGTCTTTATTTGTTGAAAGTTCAGGAGCAATTCTGATATTTTAGAGCTTCTGCAACCACTACCCTTCCTCCACCGCAGCAAGAACAGACTTCGCAGCCACTCAGATCACCTAGACGAGCAGCAACACTTCATTTTTTAAGAGGAGTAGCCAGGCATTCAGATGCGTTTCTAGGGGGGGTCTGAGAGGGCTATAGCCCTGGGTCTTTTGGTTGTAGCCCCAGATAGAAGCTCAGGGTTTACAACCAAAAAAGCTAGCCCCCAGTCCCAACAGTCCCAAAATTAGCATAGCCCCGGATCATTTCCAGACCTAGCAAGACCGCTGCAGGCATTGCTTGTCAACATTCGAGCTGTACTTGAAGCAATCCCACGGAAGGTGTTCTATGCAACCTAGACATTTTAGAAGCCGCTTTCTGACAATGCCCTCAAACAGATTTGTGTAACATGCCATCATTCAGCATCTGTTTATGATGGTAAAGAAAAGGATCACTGGCCAAATACTGAAGTCCAGTGAGCTAGCACCATGCTGTTTGTCAGGCCGGCTGCCCCTCACATTATGAAAGAGGTGCTAGGAAGTGCAATTATCAAAGCAGCATCTTCGATGATTACATCTTACTTGCACGGTGCTTGAAAACAGTACGATAATAACAAAAACTTGACGACACGGAAAACAGTGCTAAATAACAGAGGCGCTGAGCACTGTAGACAATTTCTTTGATAATCTAGCCTCTGATCAAACCAGTATATATTCTTGTGGCAAACTGTAACGCCTGGTGCCAGATTATTAAAAATGTACCCTAGCGCAAAAAAATGGAGCAAAGGAATTAAGCAACACTTTTGATGCTTTTATAATTCGCAATGGAGCAAACACGTTCAGCCAAACAGAGGTTTCATTTTCTATGTATGCCTCATAACATGAAAAGAAATGTAGTAAACAAATTTCTTTTAATGCTATGCAGCAAACATAGTACAAACAAGCATCGTGTTTCATTTTTGCCCTAGTGCACATGTTTTTAGTTAATACGCATTGTGAAAAAAACCTATTTGCCCCATTCTGCATTATTAGAACATTTGCTCATGTTTTACCACTGGTGCAAATAGTAGATAATCTGGCCTCAGGGCTCTGAGCCCTGGATAGACAAGGGGCCTCATTACACGGATGGCGGTAAGGGATTACCGGCACCGGTAAGGGCACCGGTGCCGGTAATCCCTTTCTACCCTACTATGAGGTCCCTCAGTGGGTTCTGTCCTTAACGTGAGGCCAGACCACACGTTAAGGACGGGACCCGCTGAGGGACGTCAGAGCAAATAACGGTACCGCTATTGCAGTACCGTTATTTGCTCCTTCCCCATTCCCATTGAGCCCTATGGGGGCTCAAATGGGAATGAGGAAGGGCCATGGTGAATGGGGAATTACCGCCCCCTCCAACCTTGGAATGGGGCGGTAATTCCGCCAGTCACCATGCCGGACTCCGGCGGCAACCATGGCGCTACTAGTGCCATGGTTACCGCCATCCGTGTAATGAGGCCCAATGTATTATTTTCAACACTAAGGGCCCGATTCATGGAATATTTGCACAATTGAAAGTGACTTTGCACTGGTGAAAAGTGACTTTGCACTGCCAGCACAAACCCTGATTCATGGAACTGTGCAAAGTATATTTTTGCAGTCCAAAGTCAGTGCAAGTGGTAATTTTGGCAGTACAAAATGACTTTACGTTGACTTTGCATTGTAAAAATACACTCTGAACCATGCAAATATTCAATGAATCGGGCCCTAACACTTTTGTATGTATCTTAATTTATCTGCATGAAATTCTCTCTCTTCTCTCTCACCTCATGCTACCATGTTTCAAATACATTGGCACAAATGTTCTTGGTGCTTGATTTGAGGAAATGTTTCATGACATTAAGCAAGACTAATGCAGTATGTGCCAGTGAGTAGCAATAGTTGACTACCAACAGTGACTAACACGTTATGGTTTGGTCTGTTAGAGAGAGGAATTGCTCTCTGCCCGATCTCTCAGGCACTCGGGTATAAATTGTACTCCCCCTTCTCATGTACACCTCCCACTGCACAAACTGCTCTGCACATATTGCCACTGTGCAGATTCCCCTGTTCCGCTACCCATCTGCACATTTCTCTCTGCAGTGTCCTTGTACAGGTATACCTGGCTCACCTCCCCTCTCCCAAGGACCTTTCGCCCATTGTACAAATATCCCTTTCAACACACTTTTCCACTTTCTTTTTACATTTTCCCCTGGTGCAGCTTCCATGCTCCCCACACACCTTCTCTGCTTTGGTGTATCTTCATCCCTTGTATACCCTTTTTCTGCTCCTGTGGACTCTCCTATCACACACGCTACTCCTTTTGTCACACCTTCCTCGATTCTAGGCACCTTTTCCACTCCTGCACCTTTTTCTATTTCTCAACTTCCTTCCCCTGCATATCTTCCTCCTCATGTGCACCACGATCACTTCGCACACTTTCCTCATCAACCATCTCTTTCCTGTGCACCTTTTGCTCCTTTGTACCTTCCCGATAATTCCCTTTTCCCTTCTGTGACCTTTTTTCTCCTTTGCACCCTTCTTTTTGCTATGTCTTTCCTCCTTCACTTTTTTTTCACCATAGTGTGTCTTCCCACCTGTTGTTCCTTCCACCCATCTTAACCTTTGCTTTGATACACTTTCCCCTTGTGGACTTTTCTGTATTGAAACCATTTCCCCATGCATACCTTCCCCCACATATTGATCCCCAGTACACAGACATAGGGCCTCATTACAAGTGTGCCTGTCCAGGAGCAACAGTGGCGGTAAGCCTACTGGCACCGTTGTTACTGGACCAGCACATTGCGACTCTGCGGGCATGTGCCGTCCCGCCCGGGTCTGACCTGGCAGGCCAACGCCACCCGCTTGCAGAGTTTCTCGGAAGCACCGGCACTGTTGCAAACGGTGCCGGTGCTTCCGTGGTCCCCATGGGAATGGGGACTTACAAAGTTACCAGCACCTGTCTTCCCGGCCACCGGGGTTGTAATACCCTGGTGTTACTGGGAAGTCAAGCATCAGTAATTTCTTTTCAGTCTGACGGCAAGCCGCTGGTATCACCGGAAGGTTTACCGTCAGACTTGAAATGAGGCCCATACACTTTTACAACAGTAGGCTTATTGACTTTGCCAATGCATGTTAGAATAAAAGGGTGAGCTGCTGATGCTAATTTGAGGATGGAGACCAGCCACAGTGGTCTCGCGACGGCGACCGAGGAGTCCAACTACCTGTACACTCTTTATAGAAATCCTTACTTATATTGAATTAGGTGTGACTGGTATTTTAACAAAAGTACTTTATTTTCCCAGGAATGAGATTTGGGCCTTGATGATCCTCGTACATAACTAGTGCAGCAGCGAAGATTAACAAAGAATACATGTTTTCTTAAACTATACATCAGAAATAGAAATCCACTGGCGATACGCTCCACTTAATAACATATTAAACCTGTGATCAGATTCTAAATTCGGGGAAAGAAGTGTGTACGTTACTGGTCATTACAGCCCAGGTACATGCTCTGTTTGATCATTTGTATAATGTATTTTCTTACTACGGACTGCGACAAGTTTTTGTCATGGAGTATTATTGCTTTAAATTAACCACTCTGTACGTACACAGCTTGGCGAAGGCTGAACGGATTAATTGAAAGCATGTTTATTTTCAACAATAGAACACTTGTGCCAACATAGTGGTTTGGATACTTCAGTTGTCTGACACTGACTCACTGTATCATGAGACTGATAATTTAATCTCAGGCTTTAGCTGAGCTGCAAATATTTCTAAAATGAGGTCACTCGTAAATAGGCTACCAATATGGGAAATACTGGGCAGCGATAGATTTCCACCTGCGAAAACAATTATGAATCGTGGCAGGGAGATTACTGGTATCCAAGGATGTGAATAATTCATGTCTTGAGGCATTTTCACATTAAGCTACGTTTTCCTACAGTAGTTTTTGTTCAATGACAATGGCATATAGAGGTTCAGAATTTCAATTGTTTGCTGTTGATGCTGAGCGGTCATTGTCCCCAAGAAGACTATGATGATCAGATGAGAGCAGCAGCGATGCACCAGCAGGCAGTTAGCAGGAGGCAGTGCAACAAGCTCGGGGGAGAGTTCAAGTGTAACCTATTTGTATTGAGAACAGGGTTCTGCTGTGCATAATGTTCTTCATACTATAATGGGGCTGACTCAGCCCTTTAGCCTCCCGAGGTTGATACATTCAGTACCACGAGTGTGTAATAGCAGTGACACTTGTTATTATATTGTTGTATTGTTTAGAAGCTAGGTGAATCTTGCTTGAAATTTTATACAACGCACCAGAATACTATTCATGAACACGGTCATGTCAGTGGTAGTTTAGTACTCCTATACATGCCAAGGAACAGGAAGAACAACACTAACATAGCATCTGTTACTGTACACCCTAATGGACACCAGTTTCAGTGTTGGTTCAGTGAATGTGAAAAGTGCAATGAAGGCCAAGGGCAAATGACATGACTTCCCACTGTTCAGCTGGACCTGGGGAGGAAGAGATAGACGTGTCCCTTCCCTGACTAACAGGTGGAATAGTTTGAGCTTCCAGTGGGGTGGTCCCCCAGTAATAGGGCTGAAAGCACAATCAATATTTGTATGGTGATTGTGTCTGAGGTTTAGCAATAGTTTGGTTAATTAGGTATCATTACGAGTTTGTCAAAAAGTGTTCTGTATTTCTGTGGAATTACCACCAAACCTGTTTCTTGTTACTGCGACTTGGTTCTGCTGAACTACTATTGGATTACAAGTGGTGATAAATTGATGACAATCTCCATTTTTGGAGTCCTTGTGAATATATGGGTATTTTTTTCCAGTTCCTGTGAGTGGCAATTCCACCGTGGACAATCTACTGTTTTTTGGATTTGCCTAAATCCTCCACTTCAAGGCCACAACTATAATTCTGTAAAATGGGCAATAATTCTGTTACCACCAAAAACGCGATGGGAACAGAATTGCATCCACTTTTTACCACACAGCCAAACTTGTGATGAGACCCAGGGCCCGGTAGCATAGAAGGATAATGCCTGTTCTTTGCCCTCTTCTTGTTCTCATTAGGAAGTTCTAGTCTTGACAGATGTATCAGATATGTACATGTTAGTAGGCAGACTGTTATTGATTGAGTTATGCAGAATAGAACTCTGTTCTCTCCTCCTTGTAAATCATGACATGTAAGCATTTTGTAAAACACTGTGACATCTGTGATACTGGGCCTCATTACAACTTTTGCAGAATGGATTAACGGGCTCCGCTAAACCCATTCCGCAAAATTACGAAGTCCCCGCACGGGACCCGTCAAGGACGCCTGGTAAAACCAGGCGTCCTTACCAGGTCCCGCGAGGGGACCAGGGAGCTAACATAGGGCTTGTCGGAATCGGCCCGTTGTTAGCTCCCGCTCCCATTCCCATTGAGCCCTATGGGGGCTCAAATGGGAATGGGGAATGTCCGGGCCCGGGTTCCCAGTAGGAGGAATTACTGGGCACTCCGAACTCGGAATGGCCCGGTAATTCCCCATTCAGGGAACCCGGACCCGATTTTGGGGGCAGCCATGGCGCTAATAGCACTGTGGCTACCTCCAAAGCGATTTTCATTAGTATTGCACCAATGTAAAAGGCTTCTGTAAATAAGGCACCATGTCTGTTGACAACTATTCCATTAATTGCATGTTAGTTAAATTATCTGATTGCTATTTGCTGCGATTGAGAGCTACATTGTGTTTTCCTAACTAGATAAGACAAATCACCTACATGGAGTTCTACTTAAACATTAACACTGTAACAAGCTTCTATATAGGTATAGGAAAAGTGGGGTGAATCAGCTTCTAAGAAACTGCTTATTTACGAATGAGAGCATTTCTCAATGTCAGATGAAGAAATGCTAGGGGACTGACTGAGAAATGAGTCAGAACTCATGTCGCTTTCAATGTATGTTATACTTACACAAAGAGAGAGAAATGTCTTCTGAACGTTTCCAAGATCTTCTTTTCAGGAGCAGGCCAATTACTAAACATTTACACAGAAGGGCCCTGCAACAAACTTAAACAAACCCTTACAAGTTTTAAAGCCGTAATATATAATAAAGGTTATGTACAGGCAGTGTGAATGACAAAATAGCGAGTACTACACACATAATACTGGCCCATTATAAGCAAGCCATCACTCTAATAACACAAGTAGTCATAGAACATGCTGCACAGCATGTAGAATGCACAGAAGATTGAAACATAGTTGTTTATAGTCTAGGGGTTAACGGTATAACGGTATACCATTATAGATACCATGAATAGCTTAATTGAATTATAATAACCATCACGTTGTTTATACCAGTATACTGTTTTAGGGCCTACAGCTATTAATTGAGCTTTTCAATCTGATTTGGAAAGGCTGCTGTAAGCAAGTGCTGCGCATTCTGGATCTTGCACTGTGGGATGTGGCGGTTTGGCAGACAAGAGCATAGGGAAAATAAGGCCACATTAGTAAATGGAGCATTGATGCTGTGACTGCTCTTTCTCTGTTATCAGTAGAGTTGGGTTAAAGATCAGCCGATTTGTATTTTTCCCACCAATTTGAAAGATGGGGAACTACACATCCCAGAATTCAAAGGGGGGAATGAACTATATGCCCTTCTGATGCATGTCGACAAAAAACCTTAGCTCTGTAGACTGTATGAACACTGGGCCTATCAGTGCTTTGTGCTAGTATTTAAACTGCCCCCCACTCTCAGTGTCCTCTGCGTATATTTACATATTGGCACTAGAATTGTTGCTTTGCTTGATCCTTCACCGGCCTTCTGCATATGGCACTGGGCCCAAGAAGGCAGGACAGAGTCTACATTCAATTCGAAGTATCCAGAGCAGTGGGGGTGAGATATTTCTCAGGTCTATTCTTGATTTGTGACACCACGAAGGAAAGCATTCCTTCGTCTTAACTCACATGACAAGGGTCCTAATGCGCTCAGACCTGCGCAAAATGGTAATGATGGGGCTGTGGTGATGTGGTGTTCTAGGCCATATTCGTGCCGATATGTATTTTGGGGAGCAGGTGGGGAGCAGGTGCAAGTGGATCTAGGTCACCTGGTGCCTTCCTGCCTGCCCCTCTTTTTCACCACTTAGCAA
The DNA here is from genome assembly GCF_040938575.1 of Ambystoma mexicanum. Taxonomy (NCBI): domain Eukaryota; kingdom Metazoa; phylum Chordata; class Amphibia; order Caudata; family Ambystomatidae; genus Ambystoma; species Ambystoma mexicanum. The sequence continues at coordinate 624,402,045 of NC_090934.1, forward strand.
GCCCCACCCAACTGGTGCCTTCCTGCTTGCCACTCTGTTTCCCTACTTAAGGAGCCCTCCAGCTTCTTTTCCTTTGCAGATGGGCAGCAGGTGCAAGTGGATCTAGGTCACCTGGCCTAAGCCCCGCCCATCTGGTGCCATCCTGCCTGCCACTCTTTTTCACCACTTAGCAAGCCCCGCCCACCTGTTGCCTTCCTGTTTGCTGCTCTTTTCCACCACTTAGCAAGACCCGCCAACCTGGTGCCTTCCTGCTTGCCGCTCTGTTTCCCTACCTAAGGAGCCCTCCAGCCTCTTTTCCTTTGCAGATGGGGAGCAGGTGCAAGTGGATCTAGGTCACCTGGCCTAAGCCCCAACCACCTGGTGCCTTCCTGCCTGCCGCTCTTTTTCACCACTTAGCAAGCCCCGCCCACCTGGTGCCTTCCTGCTTCCTGCTCTTTTTCACCACTTAGCAAGCCACTCCCACCTTGTGCCTTCCTGCTTGCCACTCTGTTTCCCTACTTAAGGAGCCCTCCACCTTCTTTTCTTTTGCAGATGGGGAGCAGGTGCAAGTGGATCTAGGTCACCTGGCCTAAGCCCCGCCCACCTGGTGCCTTCCTGCCTGCCGGTCTTTTTCACCACTTAGCAAGCCCCGCCCAACTGGTGCCTTCCTGCTTGCCGCTCTTTTTCACCACTTAGCAAGCCCCGTCCACCTTTTGCCTTCCTGCTTCCTGCTCTTTTACACCACTTAGCAAGCCACGCCCACCTGGTGCCTTCCTGCTTGCCGCTCTGTTTCCCTACTTAAGGAGCCCTCCAGCTTCTTTTCCTTTGCAGATGGGGAGCAGGTGCAAGTGGATCTAGGTCACCTGGCCTAAACCCCACCCACCTGGTACCTTCCTGCCTGCTGATCTTTTTCACCACATAGCAAGCAGCGCCTTCCTTCACCATTACCGTCTTGTGGCCAATGCTGGATTTGACTTTTATGGATTTCATTCATTCACGGTGCGTCACTCTTTCTCAACTCTCATGCTGGACTTCCTTTGCATCTTGTACTCATGGTGGCCCTGAATCATGCTGTTCCCATCTTCATCTTGTATCCTGGCTTGCAACATTATGTGTTACTACTGACTTCTGCAATTGTATTCACTCTCCACTCTTGCTTCTCCACTCTTTTTGACTGCTTACTCTCTTTTCTCTCCTCCTTTCCCTTCTCCCTTTTCCTATCTCCTCACCTTACTTTCTTCTATGCACTTACTCTATCAGAAGTGTCCCTGGACCTAATATGATAGCAACCTCGTCTGTTTCCTCCACCCTCCCATTACTGTTTTTTTCCTCCCCACCACCCCTCCAGCACTATCTGAAATGTCGTCAGGGCTAGTATGATATTCGCTTGTTTTGTTCCTCCCTTCCCTTAGGAGCTATATAAGTAAACGATCATATCATATCATATCATATCATTTTAACTTTGTCATTTTCAAAAAGCTTTTTACCACTATCTTTAAGAAGGTAAATGAACATGTATTGCAAGAATCAAGAAAGAAATCAACAGCGCCCCCTGAAAACTGTCCTATTAGGATTACGTGGTCAGTGGTGACTCCAACATCAGACCTTTATAATACACCAGGCAGATGGTAAACAAGCTATAGTGATTTGATCAATATGCAACCTTTCGGTGAGTGTGCGTTGGCTATGACATTTTGACAAAAGAAACACAATGATATGAGGCTTTCAGACCTCACATGAGTGACTTTTCTACTTTTAATGGGATAAAGCGTTATCAAAACACATTTTTATGACTGATTGCAGCGAGGGGTCATGATGCCCATGCCATGTGGTTCCAAAATAATGCAGGTCAAGGCCGATTTTCAAAGCGATGACCTGTGACTGAGCAGCAAGCTCATCGCTCAAAATTTGCATTTTAACACTTCCACTAGTCACTCTTTCATTCAAGGCGATCAACGAGTGAGCGCCATGAAAGACCCAATCTGCAGCCGCCTTAGATTCTGGAGGATCAGCTAAAACTGTGCAGACATAAGTTTCAACATGCTTACAATTTATGACCTTTAAGAAAATATTTGTTAAGATTAGTTACCTCAAGCTGTTATACCATGGTAACCATGATATACCATCATTTGGCAAGAAGGTTATCATACCACCATAAAACCAATACCATGACACCCCTAATATAGACCAGCCAACTGGTGCCTCAGTTTTCATGAAACCTCTCTTCCAAATGTTGTCTGAATGCCTTTTGATCTGGTGTGTGTTTTTTAATTTTTTTTTAACTGACAACCACATGGACAATGAGACAAAACCAATCCATCTTTCTCAGACGTCCTTTTCCCCCCTGGATAGATTGAATGAACGTCCATGTTTTTTTCAGTTGTGACAAAATTGTTCATACCTCACGGCCCTCTGTTTCTAGGAAGGGAAACAATCCTCTATTCTAATACACTAATCTGTAGCAAACAAATCAATGATTAGGGAGAGAGTCTGAACAACATGAAAGGGGCACTAAATAAGCCTGCATTGCAAGTCCAGCAAAAGCATGCATTTAATCTGTTGAGCTCTACCATAGGAACTAGAAGTTGTCTGCATCTCTGAAAAGTACAATCTAATTCTGATGCATTGACAGGTTTTCTAAAAATGTAATCCCTCGGTATATGTTGCCTTCACAGTATTTAGCATCTTTTTTTCCAATACATATTTTATTAGATGATTCATACAGAAGTGCAAATGATCCTTCAAGAACATAAGAATAACCGATAAGGATCGAAAGTCACATTAACACATTATAAACAGGAAATGCTCGAAGAATCAATGTGGCATGTCCCGAGTTTAAAACAATTTAAAATATATTAAGATAGATAAAACATCAACAACTGGATGATCAGAATAAGGGGAGAGTTAGTGTAATGAAAGTGTTTTCAATACGTTTGGTCTATGTAAAACTGCCGAGTCATTTTAAACATGAACACATTTAATAAAAGGGAATCACATCGTGTCATATGGAGGGTCATCATTTTCATAACAGTGGCATGTTTATCCATTAACACGCCATCCCACAGTTAAGACCACCACATCTGTGATGGCAGTAGCCTTGGTGGTTTCCAATATTGCGTTACTCCAAGGTAAACAGCTAAGAGCATTTGCCTAACTAGCTTAGTCTGTGTGCCAGGTAATCTATAACAACGGCAGCAACATTGTTTAGAAGTATTACAATTGGATCACATTGTCGATCCAGGTTATTAATGTGTTTAATTTGATATAGAATTTGGTCCAGAATGGTTGGATCATGCAGCAAGATGACCACATGTGGAAAATAAATGACTATGAAAAACAAACTTTTCGAACTAAAAATAAAGGTTGAGGTAAGAGTTCAGGAATTCTGACCAGGACTCACGATGATCAAAATCAGAGATAGTATAGCAACTACTAAAAAATGTAAAGCCTTGAAACACACGCCTCCTCTCGGTTCCCATATATTTCCCCTCCACCTATTTCTTTGTATATGTCTCATGGACGGTGTCCAGTTAATATGTCGAATCCATAATGTCGAATGACAAAAATGTCGAAAGAAATTGGCCGATTATTTTTTTCTCGAATATGTCATTTTCTAATTTACATGTTTTTTTTTTTTGCTTTCGTGCGTTAAAGAAAATGGTTAAAAAAAAAGGTGGGTTGCGGGGGGCCCATTTCGAACAGAAAAGAAAAAGAAAAAGACATTCGAAAAAAAAAATCTCTGCAATTTTTTTTCGACATTTTTGCATTCGACATTATGTAATTCGAAAATGTCACTATAAACCCTCATGGACATTTGACTTAGTAAGTAAATAATGATTTGCTAAATGATTTTGTGCTATGTATCTGTGTATCATTGGGAAATAACATGACAGTTATTTTACTGTTGAATGACGAACAAAAATGACCTAGGAGCACAGGAAAATATCTCTTAAAAACCTGCACACAATCACGTATTCCAGTGACATGGAAAGATGCTACTTATGAAGAATGGATTATCATGCATCCGTACTTCGATTATCAACTCACCAGACCAAATTCGAGGTATCTCAAAGTTAGCCGCACAGGCAGTTCTGCTCAACAAGAGGACCTTACAATAAATGTATATATGTGTGTTTGTGCGTGTCTGATTGCTATACAAGAGTGAGGGAGGGTTTAGAGGAGTGTGTCTGCGAGTGTGTGCGCAATTATGTGCATTTGTGTGTGTTGGAAGTGTCTGCTAGTACATGTATATTAAATAATTTCCCAGTGGCATGCTGGCATATATTGAGCAGGTCTCGTGAACATAACATTGCATCGTACAATGGGCACAGCCAGCATTAATATGTTTTTACGCTGGAAACACTGGCCTACATTGGGCAAAGTAAGCATGAACATGTGCTTGTACAATGCCTTGCTGGCATGCAATGGACACAGACAACATGGAGATATGTTTCACAGTGGCATTCTGGAAAGTATTCAGCATAGGCAAAATGGAAAGAGTTCAACATTTGCAACACTAGCACATATTGGACATGGCAAGCACAAACGTTTTGTTACATTTTTAACATTGACATATAATGGTCACCTGCATTGTACAAATGTGCTTCAAAATGTGAAAGTGGCAATGTAGTAGGATGCTGATATACACGGGGCACAGTGAGCATGGACATGCATTCTTAAAGTAGCATGCTGGCATGTATAGGCCAGGCAGCATACAGATATGTTCTTATAGTTTTGTACTAACATATATTGTCCACAACCATCATCAACCTATGTTTTTTAATGGCATGCTGGCATATGGCTAGTATGAACAGGTGTTCTTATAGTGTAAATATGAGCATATTGAGGCCAAAGTTAGTCTAAAATGTGTTAGTGCATTGTCATTCTTGCATATAGAGGCCACAGTCAGCACAGACGTGTATTTTTACATGGTCTCTTCTGATAAATATTAGGCTCCGTCAGCAGGACAATGTGTTCTTCTAGTGACATGCGGACAAATATTAGGTGCAGTACAATCCAAAACAGAGTGTGTTCTTTTAGTGGTAAACTAGCATACATTGGGCAGAGCCATGATCAGCATAGGTTTTGAGAGTGATAGGCTGGCATATATCATGGGTGTAACCAGCATTTAAAAAGTGGTATTATAGTGACAATGCTGGCATAGAGTGGGTACAGCCAACAGGAACATACATTTTTATAGTGCCATGCTGATACTAGGCACAGCTAGCATTAACTCGTTATTTCAAAGTCACATTGACCTGTATTTGTCACAGCCAAAATGAAGATGTGTGCTGAAAAATTCTTAGAACTGACAGCATGGACATGTTGTATTTACAGTGGCATACTGGCATATATTTGACCCAGGCAGCAGGATACTGTGTTTTACAAGGCAATAATAGTAAACATTTTTGAGGCAGAGCTCATGTTTTTGTTTAGTACATAGTCAGCACGAAAGGGTATTGCAAAATGTTTCTGTACACTGCAGGTGATTTTCCTCCTCTCTGTGGCATTCATGTGCTGCTTTACAAGTTTTTCCCTCTGTGATCAATAGTCGGATTGACTATTGTAACACTCTATCTATGAACCACAGATATTGGTTCACCGGCTGCAGCTCCTGCAGAACAAGGCCGCTCGTATGGCCATGACTACTCCATATGGCACCCAAATCAACCATGTGATTAGAGCTCTGCACTGGCTTTCTGTAGCGCAACGCATCCCGTTTAAATCTCTTTGTATAGTTCACTACACCTACTAGCCTCAATTTGCAGATTATCTTCAGAAGTTTGTACACTATGCTACTGAGAATGCTACGCTCAAGTCTTGATCCTCTTTTAGTGATCCCTAAACTTCGTCGTGCAAGGCTTGTCAGTAGCAGCCAGTATTCTATGGAACAAATTTGCCCGCCACACTGAGAAGCATGGTTAACCATCTTCAATTCAGATGCTCCCTCAAAACCCCACTGTTTTAGTTTTTTGCTCATATTACCTTGTGATTCTTGTGCCAAGATGCCTTCTGGTGAATTTGCACACTACAAGTGTTAATAACATAACATAACATCTCATGCCTCTAGAATTTTCTGCAGAAGATAGTGGACACTTCACTAAGATCATGCCATTATTGGAGTCCTGAAGGAGACTTGGAAGCCACCAATCCCATGCTAGGTATAATCTTACAATGGAGTGGCAGCCACGCAATCTGCTGATTACTAATTGAGTTGTTAATCATTCAAAGTTCCCTTCAATTGGGTGAAGACAGCTGATTCAAAGAGGCAGAGACACCCTTCCTCCAACATCCTTGGAGAATATAGGAAACATCTACTGGATAAATCTTGAAGCTTTCATGCACTGAAGATCATTTAGACTAAGATACCTGAGTACACAGATGGGAGACAGTGTTCCTGGAGGTGCCACAGAATACTTCATCCATTGGGAAAGGCATAATAAACTAATTATTAGTTATTAGCTATGTATTCCATCTTTATCATTACTGAAAACTCTTACAAGTTACCATTAATTATTTTACTATCCAAAATTACCAAATTAAAATATTGTATTTCTATAGTGAATACTGCAGCCATTGCCTATGTGTATTTATGATTAGGGTCCGGTATTAACAACAACACTCCAATATATTATGCTTTGTTGAGATGAGTACATTCTTTAATATATTAAGTAGTTCATGATGGACCTCCTGATCACCTCTCACATCGTGTTACTAACATTATAAACAGAACGCCTTTTAGAGATGTTTTATCACAATTAATTTCATATGTGATGTCATTGGTGATGTCATCAATGACATGGGTGATGTCATCTGGGAGGATAGCTCAAGGGCAACGTGCTCGCCTTTGAAGCAAGATGACATGGAGCAACACAGGTTTGATCCCCAGGTCCGCGCTTAGAAACCTCTGGGTATTAAGCGCATTACAAATAACCTATCATATCATATCATATCATGACCTGGGTGATAGTCTTAGCACTGCACAGAGGTGGCGCGAGTTATGGTTGCTTAGCTACCATAACTTGCGAATTTCAAGGGTTTTTCAGTTTTACTTGTAACCATAACATCCCTTTAACACAGTTTGTAAGTGAATTTCATAGGTTTTTAATAGTGCCTCTTTAATCTGCTGCAAGTTCATTATGTCCCTCCACCCCAATATGGCAAATATGAAGTCTGCTGACTGTGCGGTAGTCCGCGGACGTCGGCCGGCATTTATAAGGCTAAGAATCATAGGGGATAACCAAAAAATATGTACCCAGCAACCAAAAAACAGATGTACCTAAAATCACAACTAATGTTTACAACATGCAAATATATCTTCTTGTACAAACACATTAAAAAATATGATACATTTTGTATTTAACACACATTATAATGGAATGCACTAATCACAAACCAACCATAACTGTACACTTCATATAATCTCCTCACTACACATCTGCATACAGATTGAGAATCATCAGGTGCTTATTGGAAAACACGTGCTCACTAAATAATAAGTGCATTGTATGCATATCTTTATTATTAACTTTCACTATATAAACATGTTATAAAACAGAAGCCCTTTCTTTCTCACAGACATGGCAAGCATGCTTGAATGGTCAGAGGAGAACTTCCCAAAAGAAGAAATGCGTGATGATAACATATCTAATGTTATACAATACATATTTTAAAGTAAACAAATAATGAAATTCGTACATTCATTACGGGTATCTAACTACTTAAAAAACACCCTTCATTGTAAAGCACTTCAAATGTGCCATCTCAATTCTTATATGACAAAACACCTTCTAACCTCTAATGTAAATAGAATGCGGCAACAGGTATCTAACTATTTCAATCATTCTATTAATCACAACATACTTCAAACAAACATACCATCACCCTAACTCTCACATAACTGTAATAGTTTTTTTTAATCCAGTACAGATTTGTTTACCCAATGATTATTAAATGTCAAAACAACAGCAGTTTGCCATACATTAATGTTGTACCAAACATAGTACTTGGAATGTACTGTTTATGATGGTCTAAAAAAGAAAATGTATGTTTAAAATTGTATAGAACTACAACTTTTGAACTATCCTGCTTAACCAATTGTAGTGTTTTTTCCACAGAAAATAAACCAGAGATTGCAGCTTCATAGCGCTACAACGCTAAGTAACCACAGCAATTATAATCAAATACATATTATATGAGCACTATCCTCAATTGTACTACAATCATAAGTACCATACACAGTTCAATTACATAATTCTGCCATTTTGCAAACGTTTTGTACTCCCACTACATTACCTACAATTACTATACACATATTGCTAGTATGGTGATTCTGGCCATACTCCTACTACATTACCTATAATTACTATACACATATTACTACTGTGGTGGTTGTGTCCAGTCCACATATTCTTGTCATGCCCCCCAGAATCTGGCCACTGTCCTCAACCACCACAATACAATTAAATATATAAGAAGTATGTACCATACACCGTCAACTAAAAAAACACACCAGGACCACCATGCAATAGAAATAATGGCCATCATTATGGGTCCAGCGGTAACCGTACCGGTAAAACCGGCAAGTAGCTGCTGGACCCGTAATGATTTACCAGCACCTGACTTTCCGCAAACACTGGGGCATAACAACCCTGGCAGTCCGGTAAGTCAGGCACCAGTAAAATGTTGATCCCCAGGACTCTATGGGAGTGGGGACCACAGACGCACCAGCACTGTTAATAATGGTGCTGGTGCTTCCATGAAAGTCTGCGGGCGGATTCCGCTCCACCCACCAGGTTTGAACGGCACCCACCCACAGACTTGTAGTTTGCCAGCACGGAAACAACTGTGCCAATAAGCTTACCAGCACCGTTGTTTCTGGACTGGCAAACTTGTAATGAGGATGATGTCTGTGGACACCGAAATTGACTGCAGTATTTACAAACCCTTTTTTCACCTATAAAAACAGCCCCACATTTCCTTCATTCCACTTCCCTACCATTTCTACTCCCTATTCCAGCCATCAAATAACCCAAAATGGCTTTTTCAAGCCATCTGTCCATGGGGCTGTCCGCAAACTGCAGCGGTGTCCTTGGGCAGCTACGACACCTGCCCAGACTTTTTCAACCTACACAAATAGCCCCATATCATCTTTTCCCACTCTCCCACCCTTCCCTGACCCTCTTCCCTCCACAAAATTAACCAAAATGTGTTTTCCAGACGTTTTGCACACCGCAATGTCCACGGTCAGCTGCGTCTGTCCGCAAATCCATCATGGCGGACGTTTCCAAAAGTATGACGCACCTCACGCTCTTCACCATCCAATCAGTGGGCACATCTGATGTCCGCGGACCTCACATATGCCACTGGACCAATCAGAGGCCCATCCATGGTCCGAACAGGGAAGTGAGTCCACGGACCAAACCCAGATATCACAAATGTATTTGTACCTTCTTTTTGGTTGTTTAAAAAAAAAATACTGGACGGATTTACACCAAATTTACAAAAATACGCTTTTGGGGTGAAGCTGCCAATCCTGCCACAAATTTGGTGAAAATCCATCCAGCGGTTTGGGCTGTAGGCATGAGCAAAAATTAATTTTCCATTGCGTCTAATGGAAAAACACACATTTTGGGACCCCCCTATAACTTTTCTCCCCCTTAACAAAACCTCACCAAATGTCACAGGATCAATATGCCAGGGTCATATGCTCCTGTTACAATATTACATGAGGATTCCTTCAGGGGGAGTGAAGTTACAAGCCACCCAAAAAGTGTTCTTCCTATAGGTTGAGCCACTTAACCATAACTACATGGCTGCTACCGCAGGCACTGTAATATCTATACAAGGAAAAAAAGTGCCACTATATATGCCTCTAATAATCCATATAAACAGCATAATATTAAATGGACTCATAATTGTGTACAGCAAATGCTGCAGCAGCTAATGCTTGCCCTGCATTACTGGGTCTAAAAGACCAGTGTCGTATGCCAATGGCGTATGTCTCTGTGATGATTGCTGCATGAGTACTACTGTCATGACCTGTCCATTTGAGTGTGAACATAAGAAAAACTGTTAGTTGCAGTTTGCAGTCTGGGTTTGCTAGTACTGGTACACTGCTTATAGCTGTTTTGAGGTCTTCAAAATGTTCTGTCATCTCTTCTGTCCTTTTAAGTGTGCCTTTCACCGTTTGTGCTTTTTTGAGTGCATGTAACAGGAGTCTGACATGTGTTGAATAATCAAATACCCACGTCCTACAGTAATTACACAGGTATATGAACTGCTGGATTTCTCTGACCGTTTAAGGCTGAGGTGTATTTTTCAATGCAGTGAACCTGTCTGGGTGTATCCTCCTTTCTGCTGAGGATATGACCTGCCCCAAGTATACTACTTCTTTTTGACAGCACTGCTATTTTTCTTTGTAACCTTTCTATGCAAGGATTGTCAGAAGTTGTAATGTTTCTTTTCTGCACTGCTCCTCTGTGGTGCTGTATACAATAATAGATCATCTACATACTGTAGCATTGTGCTAGCCGTGTAGATGTTTCCTAGGTCCATCTGGCTGACTCTGTTGAAGACACTAAGGGATTCACAGTATCCCTGTGGTAAACAAGTGTACTGGAATCTTTTCTGCGATATGAGAACGCAGTCAAGTACTAGGAGTCTGGATGTAATGTTATGGTGAAGAATGCCTTCTTAAGGTCAATTACAGTGAAAAAAATGTATCTGAAGGTATGTCACACAGTTCTGCTTCTACTATGTTGTTCAGAGGGCAGGGATCCTGGATGAGTCTACATGATGACCCTTTTTATATAGCCATGTTACTTTGTGAGTCTGAGGGCACTATAATGCCTTGGTCAAGTAATGCTTTGATGGTGTGGTAAATTCCCTCAGCTGCCTCCTTAGATAAAGGGTATTGTTTTACTGTGGGGAGTATGGCTCCTGGTTTGTTTGTACTGCCCCTATACTGGTCAGTTGCCCTACATTGTGTGGGTTACTTGTCCATAGTCGATTGGGCACTTTTGCCAGGTCCTCCTATAATTGTGAAGGTGTTGCTGTGGCTGTCAATTTTGTTTGTGGTACTTCTCCGTGTTGCACTACCATGTGACAGGGTATGCTGATTTTGATTATTATTTCTCTATCCGTTTCCTTGTCTGCAAATACCTGTTTGTCTGTGACGTCCCTTAATTGCATTGAGGGGTCTGTGCATAGCACTGTCATCCACTCCATTCCTTCCTCATCTGTGCCTGTTAGGATGACTGTGTCTTTCCTCATCATCACTGTCTCTATGTGCAATGTAAAAATTGACTGCAGGTAAGAATAGCAAATCTGCTGATAGGTAAAATATTACATTCTGCACACCTGTAACCAGCTAATGGAAATGGTCACTGCATATGTGAATAGAGTCTCATGTAATGGCAGAGCTTGGATTGTGTTTTTGCTACAGAGTACTTGTATTACTGTGGCTACTCTGTCTTAATGCATGCCTGGCATGGAACACACAATTCCCTTGTCAGTAAATTAGATGGTCATATTTAAATTCTGTAGGAGGTCCCTTCCTAATAGATTCATGGGTATCTCTTTGCTGTAGAGTGATGGTGCTACTATTTCTTGATTCCCTTTAGTAAGGGTAATTCATCTCTGAATGGAACCTTTACAATAGCCCCCGAGAATCCCTGTGTGTCCATACTTTGGTTTGTCAGTGGAAACCATCCCTCACTTATGCACGATTGGGTGGCCCCTGTGTCCACCATGAAGGTGAATATTCTGTCCCCTATCCTAGCTCCCACTTTACGTTCCTTGTCTGGGGTGATTGAGGACGTCAGGGCTTGCTGGGGGCTGTCCTAATGTGTATATGTGTTTGACCCTAGAAGAGGAAAAGCATTGCTCCTTTGGATAATAGCTCCAGTATAATGTGTCACTCTTGCTCCTAGAAGGGCATTGTGCGCCAATGGTACTATAATTGCTTGGGATGGAGCCTGATGAGTGACATTCTGCATGGTACCAAGAGATGGTTATTGTATGATATGATATGATATGGCATTTGTAATGCACCTTTACACAAGTGTTTCAAGACGCGACGAGGCAAGGAAGGTGTAACAGAGGGAGGGCAGAGACAACAATCTTATTAGGCAAAGTGAAATTGAAATCACGCTAGTGCACGGGAGGGGAAACGTGCCAGGGGAAAGGGGAGGGGGCAGTGCTCAACAAAGGGAGTTCTAAATGCGTCGGGCTGCTTTGTCTATAGCCTTGCATTTCTTCAAAAGGACTTACAGAGTTTTTATTTCCATGCGCGTTGGCCATGTTAGATGTACTCCCCAACAGAAGCATGAGTTGAACACCACTTTTGAAAAAGGTAGTGTAACGGCGGGTTGAAGAGAAGTGTACTGTGCACTAAGTTGTGTCTGTTTCTGATGCACATTATGATTTGACTCATGCATTCATGCAATATATGCTGGAAAAGCAGGAGATAAATAAGTAATACTGCAGATATCCAACAGCGCTTATTGTGGTACTTATTTCAGACACTCCAAAATAAGAGAATATAAAAGTGCAGTTGATAAATCAAAAACAAAACCTTAAACAAAAAGTACATATATGCTACAGTTTTGAAATTAATGATGTTCAAGCACATTAAAAGTGACAATAGCAGTGCAGATTGAATCCTGGGACCAAGTTGATTGAGATGACACCTGGTTGGTGAAGCATTAACACTGATGACACTCCAGGGTTCAACCACAACCCCCACTGTATCTGGGGTCCAAATAAACTACAATCAGAATCTGACTATTGTGCTTCCTATAATATTATATGAAAGAACCACCTGTCAGGACTGTTCTATCAAGTTCAGTATTTGTGAAATCAGAGTAATCTGAAAGGAATAGGTAAATGCTCCTGTATCAAATGTTGTTCATGTTAAAACACACGTAGAACACCACTTTCACTAGACACCAATCATGCTTTGAAAATGTCTGTTGTTCAGATGTCATCCTAAGTCACTTTGATACTCATTTCAATCCAAGTTTATGACTGCTGTTTTACTGATGGGGACCTGATCTCAAGCCCATGACCATCATCTCTGAAACCGTGGCCAGAAACATTATTCATCAAAAGAGGGCAGCTTCTTTTTCTAAATATGTTCCAAAACATTATGTTCTTAACCATTTACCCGAACCACATGGACTCCTTCCATAACCTTTCTTCTTATGTAACTCCCTGAAACCCAGGGTTGTGCGACCACCTAAAGCGCGTTATATTGTGTAAAGAAATATAAGTATTGTGAAAGATCTAACCGGGTGTCACACACATGACCAGGACCTTTGCCCTCAGCCTTAGATGTAGCATGTGATTAGAATGCTTTTTCTTTCATTTCAACAAATTCGAATTGAGCCGATACCCGCCCAATCTCAAACCCCCTTTTACAAATACCCTGGGTCACAATGGACCATGAAACCAGGCCGATGGGTGGTAAGACAATATTTATTTATTTTAATTTCAAAGAGAATCACACAATTTTTATATTGGGCAGCAATCACCAATGGGGTGATAATTACAATGAAAACCACTGAAATACACTTGGGTAACCTTCTACAAGAACATATCCAAAACACAAATGAATAGAAACACTTTTTCATTTAGGATAGATAGTACCACCAGAGTTACGATCTCCCCTTGAAATGTTCCCTCAACCCCCAATCAATCTAATTCTGAGTGGATAGAAAGAAGCAGCAGGTAGTCACAAATATGTGGCAGCAAATAGAAACATAATCCGACCTTGCCTCACAAAATAAGAGGCAGAAAACTATTTTAAACCCTTTGCAATGGCCTAAAATGACACTCGGATAACAAATAACTAATTATATGTGTAATTAAATAATGATGTACATATGTTTTATCACAGTCTCAGGGATGTCATATCACTAGCTACTATATGTTAAGGTATCACCAAAGGCATACAGTTCACAAAGCAGGTTGAAATTGAAAACACAGTGCAGTCAAATCAAACATGGAAAAGTTGCATTTTTTCTAGTTTGGAGTTTTAAATGTCAAAAAAGTGTTTTAAGAAAAATGGGTGGAATACTCTGAATTGGAATGCGGTTTTTGGGCTGAGGGATAGCGGCACATCACAGGGACAATATATAAGTGAAAGGATGGCTAAAGCTGAAGAATTGAATGAGATTTTCAAGGTGGAAAGAGGTTCGGTTTTCGGAAAATAAAGCAATTAAAAACAAAAATTGGTTTGGAAGGAAAGGAAAAGCTTAACTTACACAAGATTTAATGGCTAGAAAAGAGGAAAATCACCCATGAATATAAAAGTTATGCTGCAGTTGTAACCCTTCATGTAGTGTACTCCTTTTCTTTTGGGAAAATTCATTTATTTAATCAAAATATTGCTAAGGAATTACAGGATAGGGTGAATGAAAGAATGGTGCTACCACTAGAAAAACAAGGACAGGGTGCACAGAGAATTAGAACAGTTTAGACAAGTTATCAGGGTATGGATAGGATTACTCAGAAAATAGGGCAAAGACAAAGGGGTCAAGATGGGGTATGCTATGTGTTGTTCTGGGATGGGGAAATACTCACAATTAGTGCTGGAGTTTGCAATTTGGGACAGCCAACCGAATTCTGTACTGAAAAGGTTCTGGTCACCGTATAGCGGGCTCTCCTGGCAAAAAACAGCTAGGCAAAGGTCTGGTCATGGCACAGCGACGCCTCAGCTGGATGGAGTGGGTAAGCAGTGCAAGCAGGAGGCAGTGGAGAATCCCAAAGCGGGCTCAGCCACTTTTCCCCTTTTCAACCTGAAGTTAGCGGGATTTTGTGATGGGTTTTAGTGCTGAAGGATGGTTCTCCCTGGATAGGAAGACCTGGGTCAACTATCAATTTTCTGGCAGTGGGGTCTGGAATCTTGCAGAGTGAAGGTGGAATATCTGGATACGCAGGCACTGGAAAATTCAGAAGAGTGTGTGTCCTGGCATTGTGAGCTCCCACCCTGTATATGAAAGTGGGTGACATCACAAGTTTATTCTTGGGCAGAACTGAGCTAGGCCTACCCACAAGACCTGTATAGGCCATCCAATGTTGGTTGCCTCCTCTATTTGGTGACTCAGTTCATGGGGTTAGTTTATGGGGTTGTACTTTATGATGTACAAAGCCTTCCCACAGTCCTTTTCGCCAAAAATCAATCTTAACATAAATTGCACATTTGTATAATGGTGGCATTTCAACAAATTACATAGGCAGATTACATATGTTATGCAGAGCATGGCAGTACCACCCTCATGTCTGTAGGACTTTGTTTAACCTGTCTAATAGTTTTTCACAATTTTCAGTGATAAATATTCGAATTAAAATTCTTTAACTTTATACATGGGTATAGATTATCATAAGGCATGTAAGTATTGAATTTCACAGTGGCATCAGGTACACTTTCCTCAGACTGTCCAATTCTCTGCCATTTCTGTTCCCAATATGGCAGTGAAGGCTACCACATCTTAAATTAAAAACCACAAAATTATACTTAAACTGTTAACTTTTTACATTCCTGCGAAGTCCTGTCACAAAGATAAAAGTGTTAAAAGTTTATTATTAAAATAGTCTTTAAAGCCAAAATGGTCAGCATTGTTCACCATATAAGGGCATAGCATACAAGGCTGCTCTTGAGTTGGCTTCGAAGCTCCCAGTAGAAGTTGCAGGGACGTGTGATTTCCTATTTCACATGTCAGTGTCCCAGAATCCCTATTGTAAGAGGCCTCAGCCAAGACAAAGGTCTGATGAGCCTGGGCTGTTTAGTGCTTTTGGACCATTCAAAGTTTTCCAAGGTAGCAATTAGCAGTCTTGTGTCCTAGAATCTAATGTGGCTCCTTATTTTGGGGGTTAGGCCACTCCTGTGGTCAGCCAAATGTCCCTTAAGCCACGGCAGAAAAACTGTTTGGTTAGTTTTCAGAAGGGAGCCCATGCCTTTATTTCTTATTTTATTTGATTTTTGTTCTGAATCAGAAGCAAGCCTGTTAAATAAAATATCCCATATATGTTCCCAGCAAAAAACCCTTTACATTGCTAGGCAAGGGCTGGACCTTATCCAACATACACTTTTAAAACAGGTATTTTTCTTATTTGCAAAAGTACATTTAAACATGTGGTGAAGCCTGATGGCATGTTCCTTTCAAAAGGTTCCATCTGAATGTCCCATTTTATTCTGCAGCCCCGGTTAGTTTCTCTTTTGCAGCAATCTGTTTAAGATACAGATCCACTGAAATTGACATAGGCCCAAAAAGCCAGGGTTTCTTTGAAGCATTGATTTTTGATATTTTGTAACTCAAAAGTGAAACGTTTTCCTGCACGGCTGAAAGTGAGCTACTTTTGATTTCTCATATTTGGCTGACACAGCCTGTCATTCAGGGATAATGCTCTCTTCTGCTGAAGCACAATGTGACTATGGATGGGCATTGCAGGGTCACACTGATAAAAGTAGTGTGATGATGAACAGTTGCAAATAGTGTCAGGGCAGCATCCTTTTTCAGAGATTTTTAGCAAACAGCAGAGCAGCGCTGTTTTTCAATTCACTTCTTTTTGTGCACACAAGAACACCCCCTGGCACCTTTCTTGGTGTGCTCCCTGTTCCAACTCGCCCAATATGTGTTTGGCAAGATGGTGCAGCAATCCTTTTGTCGCTGCAAAACGCAGTTTTGATGTAATGGTGCTCCAAAGAGCCAGCACATCTATTTTGCTGTTGACTGCAGAAAGCGCAGTTGGTTATGGATGGGAATTCTGCTGAGTGTGTCAAGGTAGCCCATAGTATCCAGGTTATTGGAGACCTTCTAATGTGCAAATAAGTATTTAAGTATTTAATAACTTTAGAGTCCAACATAACACATAACCAGCACTCTTTTTTAGTATGTTACCTTAACAATCTAGCAATTAACATGACAAAGACAAAAATTGTAAACCGTTGTTGTAAATTAGTTCAGAAATGTACTTGCTGCATAGATGGTGCTAAATGTAGAAATGTACAGTCCTGTTTTTGAGGGATTTGATTAGCTAAAAATAGAAATTGGCAAATCCAGCAAAATGAGTTTGAAGATAAGATAGGAATGTGTGGAAGGGATTTAAATATGGTTAGGCCTTATTAGATTTATATTAGTGAAACCTTTGCTTAATATCTATGGAGAAAAAAAAACAGCACACAAAGTATGATAGCTGAGGTTAGGATTGAAGGAAATTGTGTAATTTACTTGTGGGCAGAACATGGAAAAGCTCCTAGTTGATTGCTACAATTAGATTAGAAGTGGTCCTTATCTCAACATGGGCACAGTTTCAGTCACCAACGATATGTTTGTTTCACGTATGTGCTGTTCAGCATCTCTACACATTCATGAACCTTTTTAAAGGAAAATCAATTTTGATTTTATTTCTAAACATTTGATAACTGCCTCTTGTATTTTTTTAATGTTTTATTTGTATGTATTTATTTAGAACCTGACCACAAATACATATTACTTGACTTCAGTATTTATGTTGTCTAGAACAATTTATATTTATTTTGTAAGCACTTACATAGCAACTAAGGCACAACATTTAACACAAATTGAGAGCAAACGTGTGCATGCAGGTGGCCTATATATCCAACCACCTTCAGAAATCGTTTAAGTGCAGGCTGCATTCCTGACATAATTGTGTACTCTACAGATTGTTGAATCCAATACGTAAAAATTGCACAGTTCAAAAACTTGAAAAAATGAAATATACATTTATTATAAAATATAATATAATGTAAAGGATCATGTGTGTGGACGCGATCCAGTCTAGTTCATGTTAGTCACCCTGATGTATGTGTGTGTACTAGTTGCATCATATGTGTGAATACAAGCAATGGAATGCATTCAGTATTTCAGTAGTACAATGTAGGTTAATTGCCAAGTTTTACAACATGGAAAAGAAATAAATAGCAGAAATTGATGTGTTCTATGCCATTTAATTGATTCATGTTTTACGGTTTCCCTAATTTTGGGGAAGTTCTCTAGTTGTTCATTCTGTCTCACAAGTCTTTGAATTTGTTAAAACATTGTGAGTTTTCTTTTTTTTTTACTCCCATCTATCCTTTAAGAAACATGTTTCTTATCTTAAATCCTCTTGCTCCTACTATGTCCACCTGCTGTGGCAGATCTGCCCCTATCTTTCTGAGGCAAATGTAGCCCTGATCACTGTTGCCATTGTGAATACAAAATTAGATTATTGCAACAGCCTGTTAGTAGGCACATCTCAAGCTAATATTAGTAAATTGCAGGTAACACAAAACGGAGCAGTACGGGTCATTTGTGGTTTAAAGCGTCGGTCCCTGGATGAAAATGCATTGGCTCCGAGTGGATCAAAGAATTCAGTTTAAAGGCCTGGTAACTGACTTTAAGTGTATTTCTGTTGAAGCCCCTACTTGTCTTTCTTCGACAGTCAATAAGATTCCGCTAAAATGTACCCCACGTTCTAATAACACTATCAGACTTTACCAACCATAAGTCCTCCTTAAAAAAATTGGGGACGCAAACTTTAATGCCTGGGCACCAGCCCTGTGGAATGTCCTTCCCACTGACCTCAGGGATTGTGCATCAACTGCTAAATTTAATAAACAACTCAAGACATTTTTGTTTGACAGACATATATTGTTACGACCCTCGCCCAAAACCCCCTCTGGCAAACCCATTGGCCAGGTGGAGTCAGGACTCGGGCCTCTAGAGCCTAGCATCCTCTTCAAAAGCCCTCATGGGGCCAGTCCTGGTGCCTATGGCGCCAGTCTCATACACCATGAACAACAATGTGCTTGGGAACTACTTTATTGTATTGTCAGCCATCATGGAGGCATCCACATAGCTTGGTTCCTAAGAACCAAGCTATGCGGTCTAGTGTTTTGGGTGTGACAGGCCTGGAACTACTTTCCCTGGTACTACTTTACCTGGGCTATATAAACCACACCCTGACTGCAAAACATGCTTCGTGTTACTTTGCAGCTTGCAACATGACGCTCACTGTGTCCAGCTATTCCCTCGAACCACGGAGAAGCAGAACCTGCAAGGAGACAAAAGGAACATCATTAGCAGCAGCATCTTACCTGCAGTCTTCATCTTTAAAAACTCGCAGCTACTGAGAACAGCTTCCTCGAATCTGCACGCCTCCCGGACAGAACGACCTGAAAGAGGAAGATAGAGGCAGCATTAAAGAAAGCTGTAGAGACATTTACAAATTACGAACTGCTCAAAAGGCTTACCTGGCTGGTCGCCTCTCGGCTGGCACCACTCCAGACATTCCACTCGCGCTGAAGAACACAGCGACCTACAAGGAAGGAAAACACAGGTTAGCAAAGGCAAGACTTTGCAGTGCTGCGCATAGCGCTTACTTACCGCATCATAGCGCTCTTAATGCGCCATCATTTACCAGCGGGGCTCAACCAAGCCAGTTCGCCGCGCTGAAGCTCTGCATACCTAAGGGAGAAAAAAGAGACATTTTAAACAAAGAAAGGCATGCATGATAGCAACAAAACTAAAGAACAGCAATAAGACCTACCTGAACAATATCAAACGGGCCAGCGTCAGTGAAGTAACTGGACCGCACTCGCCCATGAAAGACAACGCGCCCCTGCAAAGAAGGCAGGACGGAGAGCACGCCTAATTCTACTACAAGGCAGAACCTTCCCTGTAGACCACATCAGGGTAAAGCTGATAAGCATACCAGCAAGTAACCCAGCTGAGTGGCGTTCCTAGTGGATACCAGGTGAGCGTAACAGATATAGGGGGTCATTACGACCCCGGCGCTAAGTGGTTAACGGCGCCATAAAAGGCTGCGGCGCTGTTAACCATTTAGCGGCTAATTACGAGGTCCCTTTGCAGGACCCGACCTTAACGGCTGGTGTAGACCAGCCGTTAAAGTAAGGACCCGCAAAGGGACCTTGGTACGAATTATGGTACTGCAATTTGCGGTACCGTAATTAGCGCCTTCCCCATTCCTATTATGCCCTATGGGGCAAAAATGGGAATGGGGAAGGTCCATGGGGAAATGGGGAAATACCGCCCCGCCAACCTTGGAAGGGGCGGTATTTCCCCATTTCACCATGGCGCACATGTTACGATACCGGCACCAACCATGGTGCTAATAGCGGCATGGTTTAGTGCCGGTATCGTAATGAGGGCCATAGACTAAATCATTTGTCTGCCCTTTTCTTCTCCATTCTTCAGCAGACTTTTCATGTTTTCATTGTTTTGCTTGTCTTGTGAGCACCCTCAGGCGAGTGGCGTAATATAGAAATGAATTAGATAGATAGACTGTGAGTGTTGTGTATCTGTAGCTGCTAGAGGTTTTTCTTTCGTGTGAGTTTTACACTGCACATGCATGTATACCTTTTGGTATGGAGCTCGCTGTGTGGGATGAATGGTATCCTCTGTTAATGTTTTTTTTTATTATCAGTGCTTGTGTTGTGAGTTGGTGACCTACTGGTTCTGTTGGTGACCTAAGGTGTTCCTTTCACTTCTGGTTGTGGCCGGAGCACCTATCTCACATTCTTACCACTGTTCTTTTCACTTTCAAGGTCTGTACAGTGTCCTGCAAGTTTGTGATTACAGTTTTGTGGATGGAGTTATCAAGTTAAAATGCACTTTGAAGCCAAGGGTGGCATTATGCACATAAGGTGTTATAAATGCCCGGTTGTGTATGAAATACACTGTATGGTCAAGGGCACCAGCCATTTTAGCATTTTGCGCGGTTAGGTGTTATATCTGTGCAGTTTTGAGTAAGATGCACGTATCATGGGGCTTCATTACGAGGTTGATTGTTTAAGGAAAATCACATGGCTTGATATCAGTGGTTACATTGCATTGGCTAAGGGCAGCTACAAAACCCATTCTCGTTGGATCAATGGTATATATGGCATTGACAAATGAAGGACTGTGGAAATTGGATCCTAAAGTCACCCAGGTGATGTTCTAAATGCCAATGCATGTAAGCCCTTGCACCCATTGTTGTGGAACAGCCTAACTTAATCAAATCAAAGTCCGAATCGTACTGAATTTGTATCCTTTTGGCAGTGAGGATGTCACTACGAACTACCAAAACACAGCCCCTAACATTATTTAACCAATGAATACACTTATTTATTAGAGAAGCACTGTTTTCAAATTGACCTTTTTGAATAGGTGTATGTGGGGTTTGTGAATAGGGGGTGTTAGAGGGTGGGGGCATTGAATAGAGTAGGGGGTTATGGGAGAAACGCTGCATAAAAAAGAACTTGTTGAATTAGGGTCGACGGAAAGTGCACAACCAAACAAAATCTGCAGCCTTTCAACAGAAAGTATTTTAAAACATGTAGAACCAAATAATTATCCTTGTCAAATACTTCATCTTAAACCTAGGACAAGGATGTAGGTTTTGTATGGTGCTTTTAATCAACCACAGGTTACTCCGGAGTGAAAAAGAAACAGAGCACCCTAGCCACACGTGCTGGAAATACATTCGGTATTTACATTGGGAAGCTCACCTCTCCCATGCAATCTTGTCATGCATTTCCTCTGTTGTATTTTAACATCTACTTCTGCTTTTCTTTGTTAAATGTGATGTAGTTTGTCTAGAGACTTCACACAACACGGTCCATGAACTTATTCTTAATATGGGGCATTACAGCCATATTCGACAGTACATGAGATCTTTAAAAGATCTGGTTGATCTATCTACAACCAAGTTCAAAGTGTTGTAAAACATTTCAAAGTTGATTTGCAAATGATCATCAGGATCCTTCCTGTTTGTCAATAGATACTCAAGTAATGGGTGAAGGTATCTGGTACTCACTTAGTTTGTTTGCATTTGGAAAGTTCCCAACTTCTGCTGTTTAACAAATACGTATGTATTTTCAAGAAAGCATAATTGACCTATTTTGATGTCAGAATTTTGATTTGCATTATCATATGTTGTGTATACTCTCTGTGTTTTATTTCTACAACTGAAATTCTAAACCGTTTCAACTTCGTGCCACATATATGTCTGTCTCGTGTGAGTTAGGCTAATTTTTTGGTTGTTGAGAATGTTATGAACAGTACAAGTAAGCAGGTTCGTTGCCGGGTTCTTGAATGCCCACACAACGCCATTTTTAACATTTTGCCGCTTGGTGTTTGCCACCTTTTAAATACGTTCAACAAATAATTTCCACTTATTTGTGCTTATTTTACAGGTAAGGAAATCACAGCAGAAACGTTTATGGACAAGTTGGACAATGGTGCTCTACTCTGTGAGCTTGCAGAAACATTGCAAGCTAAATTTAAGGAACACAGCAAACATGGCAAGGTGAGCTATACATATCCAGAATCAGATCAGCTTGCATCTTGTTGGTATGTAAGTGGTCGTCTCTTGTACAGGGAAGAGGAGTTTATTAGTTGGGCAGACAGAGAGGTGCATGCATAATATGTGGTGTTGAGGGGGTGCAGGTCAGAAGGACCTGGATGCTTTGTGCCAATCTGCTTTCGATGGCTTTAGCAGACAAACTTGGGAGTATGTCTTTCCCATAGGCAAGAGTCCAAGATCAGATATACAGCAGTGCTTTGAGTCTGGCAAGCCACTGATTTGAGAGAGTGTGATAGGAAGGAAGGGGAGAGCTTATTTGTGGTTCAGTTAGTGTTCATGTATCAATGACTAGGTCTGTGGCGGACATCTGTGGAGGGTTTGTGTCTATAGTGTAAGGTTGTAGGATATCTTAGAGATGATTCATTTAGTCAGGGGAAGGGGGGAGTAAGCCCTACAAGGCAAACAATTCTGCAACCCTGCACTCCTACTCATTCCCATTTGCAGACTGGACCCATTTCTCTAGCTCACAATCACAACTTGTCCTTCTATCTCACTCTGTTTCTCTCTCTCTGTCTCTCTTTCTCTATCAATCTTTCTCTTGTTGTGTCATAAATAGATACATTGTATCACCTGAGGAACTAAATAAAGCCTCTGTGAGTTGGCAGATGAAGGAAAGGGGCAGCTGGGTACTTTAGGTAGTTCCATGAGCTGCCTGTTGAGGGCAATGGGAGTCAAAAACCTTTGTTTCTGAGGAAGGGCTGCATGAAATTTGAGGACTACAGTCAACCATTTCACTATCCTTAGTATATTGGTTGGCAGGCTGAGGGTTGCCTCAAACCGTACTATAGCATGCTTAGGTGCAATGCACCATGGCTTGCTGGTACCTTTGCCCATTAAGGCAGGGCAAGGCTTTTGCCAAATGTTCATAAGGCATTGGTCGGGGCAGGGGCCAGAAGTCATGCTTGTTTCTTCCAGAGGTCTACCATGCTGTACTCCACAAGTCCCAATTCTTCTCACACAGACCAAAATGAAAACCCCCCTTTTTTTCTGTACCCTCAATGGCCACAACTCACCAGGTTTTGATGCGGCACCAGGACTTCAATATTAGAGTGATGCAGAAACACTACAGGGTGCTCTTCACAATGGTACAGGCAGCAAAAAAAAAAGAAGGTGAAGGGAGTGCAGATTCTTCAAACAGTACAACACATTGGTCTAAAGAGGTTGTGACGGGGTGTGGCGCCTGCAGGATGGTAACGGGCAGTAAGTTGGTAGTGACATAAAGGGGTTTTGGGTGGTGGGATAGAATTGATTTTCCAATAACACTGCAATCTCGAGTGTACAGTCTCTCTGGTCCCTTGATAGTTAAGGGTCTCAGGGAGAGTTCCCTACAAATAATAGAACTATGGCAAAAACATACATTATTCATCAAGAATATGAGGACTGTCCTTCCCAGATCAAGGAGGGGCTTTGAGGGATTAGAATATGCACAATGTGTGAGCTGTTCCCTACAAGGGGGTCTGCTGGTGCTTGGGAAAGTACCACATCATATATGCTAGTTCAATTTCACAATCTGTAGCCAAAGACAATTTCCCAAAATCATAGCCATATTAAACTATCTGCTGGAAGATTCATCAGGTTTCTTCCTGGAGAGTGTGGGGCAAAGTTGTAGCTCAGGTAATAAAAACGAATTGACATTTCCACACAGAATATATTAAAAAAGTGTAGTACAGCAATTCTTTGGTGGATTGACATGAACTCTGGACAGAAGTTGACAGGTAGTGTCACTGTGGCTGGGGAATTGCCAACTACCATGAGGGAGAGTCACTGTGCTTAGGACATGCTTAACTGTCATTTACCCCAGTGCATGGTAAAATGCTGTGCTCTAAGCACAGTGAGAACATATCAGCCTGAGATTCCCAGTTGCCACTTCAGGCATAACAGTAGGCCAGCAACATGGTTACAGGAAATAAGGGATCCTATATCCTGAGCATGGGCAAAGGTGATGTAATCTGTGATGGTTTATTCAATATTATGAGCCATGCACGGTGGAGTGTGTGTTATTTCATTTAAATGGAAATGTCAGTGAATGTTATTATTTTGCATTGTAAGCATTATATCCTTTGAATTGCATGTTTCCTGTGAAATATATATATATATATATATATATATATATATATTACATGGCCACGGAAGTGGCCATGTAGTTATGGTTAAGTTGCTGTTTCCATAGGAAGAGCACTTTTTGGGCAGCTTATAACTTCGCTCTCCCTGGACGGATCCTCACCAAACTTTGCAAAAAAAGTATTTGGGTCACTCTGAATTTTTTGAGGATTCGTCCAGGGGGGCAAAGTTATAGGGGGCGGTCCCAAAACTTTTTTTTCCCCATAAACTGAATGGAAAAAAAATTGTGTTCGCGTCTACAGCCCAAACCGCTGGACGGATTTTCACCAAATTTGGACCAGGAGCAGCGGCTTCGTTCCGAAAGCGTGCTTTTGCAAATTTGGTGAACATCCGTCCAGTAGTTTTTTTTAAAATGACCAAAAAGTAGGTAAAAAGAAATAGTGATATCTGTGTTCGGTTCGCTCCGCGGACAGTGTCCTGATTGGCCAATCGGCTTGCGTGATGTTCGCGGACATGCAACGTGTTCGCTGATTGGACGGCGTGGAGCGTGAAGAGCGTCAGATTTTTGGTAGCGCCCGCCATCTTGGATTCGCGGTCAGACAGCGCGGTGAAAATTTGTTCAAAATTTGTATTTAGTAGAGTGTGTTGCTGTGTAGGAGTGTTTGGGGAGGGTGGGAGTGTATGAGTAGGATGAAAGTTGTGTTTTTTATGTGTTAGACATTCTTTTTGTGTTCAATTTGTCTGCGGACATCACAGGTGTTCTGAAATGTTCTAAATAAACTGAATGGGGGGTGTTCTGAGGACTCAATATGTGTCCGTTTTGTTCGCAAGCAAACTGAAACTGTTCTAAGAACACTCGCAGTGTCCTGAAATGTTCGCAAATAAACAAAATGGGGGTGTCCTGAGGACGCTGTCCGTATTGTTCGTTGTCAAGTTGAAAGTGTTCTAAGAACTCTCGCGTTGTTCTGAAATGTTCGTAGGGGGTGTCCTGAAGATGCTGTTCGTATTGTTCTCTGTCAAGTTGAATGTGTTCTTAGAACACTCATGGTGTCCTGAAATGTTCGCAAATAAACGAAATGGGGGTGTTCTGAGGGCACTGTCCGTATTGTTCGTTGTCAAGTTGAATGTGTTCTAAGAACACTCGCAGTGTCCTGAAATGTTCGCAAATAAACAAGATGGTGGTGTTCGGAAGACGCTTCTAAGAACACTCGCGGTGTCCGGGGAATGTTCGTAGGGGGTGTCCTGAGGACGCTGTCCGTATTGTTCTCTGTCAAGTTGAATGTGTTCTAAGAACACTCGCGGTGTCCTGAAGTGTTCGCAAATAAACAAAATGGGGGTGTTCTGAAGACGTTTCTAAGAACACTCGCGGTGTCCTGGATTGTTTGTAGGGGGTGTCCTGAAGGCGTAGTCCGTATTGTTCGCTGGCAATTTGAATGCGTTCTAAGAACACTCGCAGTGTCCTGAAATGTTCGCAAATAAACAAAATGGGGGTGTCCTGAGGACACTGTCCGCATTGTTTGTTGTCAAGTTGAAAGTGTTCTAAGAACACTCGCGGTGTCCTGAAATGTTCGCAAATAAACAAGATGGTGGTGTTCTGAAGACGCTTCTAAGAACACTCGCGGTGTCCGGGGAATGTTCGTAGGGGGTGTCCTGAGGACGCTGTCCGTATTGTTCTCTGTCAAGTTGAATGTGTTCTAAGAACACTCGCGGTGTCCTGAAATGTTCGCAAATAAACAAAATGGGGGTGTTCTGAAGACGTTTCTAAGAACACTTGCGGTGTCCTGGAATGTTTGTAGGGGGTGTCCTGAAGGCGTAGTCCGTATTGTTCGCTGGCAAGTTGAATGTGTTCTAAGAACACTCGCAGTGTCCTGAAATGTTCGCAAATAAACAAAATGGGGGTGTCCTGAGGACACTGTCCGTATTGTTCGTTGTCAAGTTGAAAGTGTTCTAAGAACACTTGCGGTGTCCTGAAATGTTCGCAAATAAACAAGATGGTGGTGTTCTGAAGACGCTTCTAAGAACACTCGCGGTGTCCGGGGAATGTTCGTAGGGGGTGTCCTGAGGACGCTGTCCGTATTGTTCTCTGTCAAGTTGAATGTGTTCTAAGAACACTTGCGGTGTCCTGAAATGTTCGCAAATAAACAAAATGGGCGTGTTCTGAAGACGTTTTTAAGAACACTCGCGGTGTCTGGAATGTTCGTAGGGGGTGTCCTGAAGGCGTAGTCCCTATTGTTCGTTGTCAAGTTGAAAGTGTTCTAAGAACACTCGCCATTTGGCCATGCACCCAAGACTCTATGCCCTGGCAACAACCACCGCAGCATATCACATTCATATTTGCTTATAACTTTGGGTGAAAAACAAATGTATAAGGAACAAAGGTATTAGATACTATGGATGTGATATGCTGCTATGGTTCTTATTATTGTATACTTACTGTTTGGTCTAGTAACCGGAGTACATGTATTTCTTGTTAATTTCTGTGATAAAAGAAAATAGCATGTTAGTATTAGTATTTTGTAATGTCTTATTACATTGTATAATCAACATACTTTTTTTTTTTGGACCCTCATATTTAGTACTGTGCAATTTGCTCAGTTTCTGTATTTGTTACTAAAATCATTGGGTCTGTGGGAGAAAAAAAAATCCATGTTGGATTAGAAAAAACCCTTTTTCTGTTATGCTACAGTTTATTTGTTTGTTTGTTTTCAGTGTTCACTTGTTGTTTCTGGCTAATGCTTTATACTTTGGCTTGTTGCATTTTTTTGGAACAGTAACATATTATTTATTTGTTTTGATATTATAAAATTTTGGAACAGTTAGATACCAATTGGCGTATTCTAACTGTCTATTTTTTTGATATATTTTAGTGGTATTGATTTATCTATTTGGATATTGTTAAATTTTGGGACAGTTAGATACCAATTGGCGTATTCTAACTGTGTATTTTTGGTCTAATTTAGTGGTATTCATTTATCTGATTAGTTGTTGTAGAATCTTTGAGCAGTTAGATAGCTTTTGGAGTATTCTAACAGTTTATATTTTTTTAACACAAGTTTACTTGGGGTTTAAATACAGTTTAGTTATCAAATTTTGGTTTTAAGAACATCAAATAAGCGTTTGTAAGATTTCCTTGTAATATCTGCTTTAGAGTAATGGTACTATCATTACATTCAAACCATCCACATTTCTTTTTTATATATGCAGTGTAGTGCCCTGAATTGGTTGTAGCTCCTGTGTGGTAGATTATACCTATTGTTGTGAAGGTTTTCTTACCAAGTGATATTTGACCATGTGTGAATCCAGTCAGCTTGCATTTGTTTTTGGTACCATCTTCATTGTAACGTAGAAGCATTAGTATTATGTATTTACTATGTGTTTGTATTACTAACGTGGAGCGATTATCTGAATTGCAGGTAGAGCATAATCTACCATGGTTTGCATTTTGTACAAGACAATGAAATGGAATGGATTCACAATTTGGTATTGACATATATATGAAGCGTTCATTGGGGATTTCCTCTTGTGTCACATTGTTGCAGAGAGTGCATGTATGTTTCCACATGTATGAAATCTGAAAGATTTCATTTATAGGTATGTTTTTGTTTTCCAGTACTTGTAGTAAGTACATTAGAGATTCCTGTGGATCTTCCTGTGAGTTTATAGTGAATTTCACCATTCCAGCACAGTAGTCCAATTGTTGTCTTATTCCATAAACACTATACGTGTTGTAAGGATTGTTTGCTGCATTTCTGTGAAGTAATAACATTTGCAAACACAATGGGTCTGTACTGTGTAAGTAAAGGTTGTCAACAATTGGTCGTAATTGAAATAGAATATTCATTGCTACATTTGCGTAGCAACTTACATCAACTATATTTGAGAATTTAAATGGTCCAGGTAGTTCTGTATCTAACTGCTTTTTTGGAGTTTGTCTTCCTTCTTTAAAGAAGTACCTGGTTTACTTTCCCTAATTGATTCTTTTTTGCTTGTGGTACTTGATGAAGTATTAGTTTCTTTTATTCTCTTTGGAGGATTTGCAGTGACATCCTGTTGCATTTCTGTTTGATTTATTTTTCTTTTATAACGTTTTACTTTTTGTGGAACAGAATATGTGTTTAGGTGGGGGGTGTATAGTGAGCGAAGTCTATTGTATTCTAAAATGCAAGGAATATCAGCGTTTATTTTACTTGCATCAAAGTTGATTAGAAATAGACCGTCAAGTGTACGTAAGCGCGATAGTGCCGCATAGCTCATGCCTTCTTTAAAGACTGTGTTACCAATATCTATCATTGCTTTGTCTAGGGTAAGACCTTGTGATTTATGAATCGTGACTGCGTATGCAAGAGTAAGAGAAAATTGTTCTCTGCGTTCATACATATCTTTGAAAAGAAGGAATCTAGCTGTTGAGCGTCCTATCCTTTTTACTTCTGAAAGTTTGTCAAAGAGTATATTGACAAACTGAATTTTGTTGTCGCGTGGGTATGTTTGAAAGCCAACAACTGTACCCAGTGCTCCATTAACAAGTCCTTGGTCCACGTCAAGGTTACGTTTAAGCATTACTCTGCAATTTAAGGATAATTTTAATATCTTTTCGAAGCCTGCTGTGTTTGAGATTGATTTTTCTAAACTATTTAGTCTTGTTGTGGCTTGGACACAAATGGGTAGTGTCATACCATGTACATCTAGTTTATCTGTGGCGCTAATTTCCATGATTGGTTGCATTTCTTTACTTAGCATGATTTCATTGAATTTGAAACAGCTTGCAAGAGTTGGCATTAAGGCCATACAATTGGCATTTTTGTGGGCTAATTGTTCCATAACATCTGTAGCACATGCATTATCACCATAAAGTGCATTAATGTGCCGGGTTTTCAATATTGCTTCTGCTTCTTTAGAAAGTATACCAACTCTGATACTTTTTAAAATGTTGGCATAAGTGAGATCTGCAGATTGCCGCATGTTTTCTGTTAATTCTCTGTATTGGAAATGTTGCCAAAGGTTGACATTTCCAATGCTGCCAACAGTTTTACGGCAGAGTTTGTGTCCTAATGTTTTAAAAATAGGTTCACCTTTTGCTGGTGTTAATTGAAGCAGATCTCCAAAAACAATAATGTGTTTTCCTGCAAAGAGCTCTTCATAGTCTGTTTTGAGTACTTCTTGTAATCTGAGGTGCATCAAAGCTAATATCAGGTTGGAGACCATGCTCACTTCATCTATTAGAAGCATTTTCATTTGTTTCAATACTCTGCGTAATTCCATTGCAGCTTCTGCAGAAAGTTTGTAATAGTCTAATTTATTCTGGTGTTCTACTGGTAATAGTAGTAATCGGTGTAATGTAACACCACCTATGTTGTAGGCAGCTAAACCTGTGGGGGCAGTGACAACAGCTGACAGTTTGTTGTTTGTCAATTGTTGAAGGAACTTACTAATGATTTTGATTAGGAATGTTTTGCCAGAACCAGCTTCACCACTGACGTACAGTAGTATAGGTTTATAATTATGGCTGGAACATTCTTTATTTTCATGTTTTGCACCATGTGCAATTTGTTTTGTTACTTCTTGAAAAATGCTTCTTTGCTCATTGTTTAGTTTTGATTGTAGTATAGTTAAGTCTTCCTTATCTTCATACTGACACATGGTGTTTTCTACTTCTATCATAGCTAATTCTGCCTCATTTATTATTAGTGGTTCTCCCAGTGGTTCTTGGCTTCCTGTTACAGAAGGTTGACTACTGTCAGGAGTGTCCTTATCTAGTTGGGCTTGGAGTTCTTCTTCGTGTTGCTGTTCATTGTGCAACATTGTTTTGTACTGTGTAAAGTTTACATCAGTTATAGTGCTTTCATTTGCTTTGAAAGCATCCTCATATGAGTCATAGTTATCTAGTAATTGTTCTTCTTTTCTCCATGGTTTGAAGAGTTGTAGCAGGGACATGTAATATACTTCTTTATGTTGAGGAGTCTTTAATGACAATTTGATATGATTAATTAAATTTGGTTTAGTGAGTTTAACTCAGCTGCCTTCGCAGTTTGTCACTCTATATTTACCTTTTTTTTCCTCAGGTTTCATATTATTTTTGTATGTGTAGTTTTGGGCTATGTGGTATAGACACATGTTTTCCAAAGTATTACTTCTGTTTGGGTAGTATGTGTTCAATAAAAAAAAATTTTAAAATGTCTTGGCTGTTGGGATCATGTTTGGCTATTGTTTCTATATCTTCATATGATTTTAGAACTCTTTTTCTAGATTTAGCTGGACCAAGATTTAGCCATACTATATTTTCAGATTTACCATACAATGCAGTACCAGTTAAACGATCAGCTGCTTCATATGATCCACATTCTCTATGGGTGAGCATTTTTATGCCCAAGCTGTATAATTTCTGAGATACTGTTTTATCTGATGACAGGTCATTCCAGAGGTCTTGGAGCTCTGTCTTTTCTGCTTTAGTTAAGTATGCTGTGACATATCGTGCAACTGCAGTAGAATTGTCTGCAATGTACTGCACATCTATGTTTGCATTCCATAAGTGGGCAATGATTGCATTATAATCATTGATATATTTTTCTTCTTCTTTTCTTTTTATGTAATATGTATTTTTAGGTGACTTACCTTTAACACTATGTCTAACTGAAGACATGAGGTTGTTCACTTGACCTGTATTTGTAACTGGTCTAGGGAAACCAAATCGGCATTTGGTGTAGTATTCCCCTTTGTTTTTGTATTTGCGACGACAATATTTTCCACATTTGTATCTTTGAAATTGTAAAATTTGTGCATGAAGATCACTATTTGTGGCTTCTGATGGAATTTCACAAGTGACATATTTTTCAATAAACTGTAAAACAGTGGCATCACTGTCTTGACCAAATTTAGGAGCATATTTAATCCATAAAAGCATGTGGATATGTGGTGCTCCTCTGGCTTGGTATTCTTTTCTCCAAAAGAAGTGTTGCACTTCTCCAAGGGGAGGAACAGTTTTATTACAAATAAAATGTAGCATAGCAATGAAGCAATGGTGAAAATATCTTGAAACATTAACAGGATCCAAAGAACAAAGTTCTCCAGGTGTTAGTATATCTATGTTTGTTTTGTTTTTGTTTGATATGCGTAGGAAATCATGTAAATCTTCCCATGCATATTCTGCACAACTTAGTGTAACAAACCAAGTCGGTGGCCCAAGGTTTCTGATCATACAACGTACATCTCCATGACGTCGAAACCAGTACTCTTTAGTACCACGCATATTTGCTAATAGATTTGTAATATTTGATTGTAAAATCTCATCCTTTTGTTGCACTTTTTGTAATAATTGTGTAGCTGTCATATTTTGAAAGTGTGATCCTGATTTTAATATGTGTGCAACTCCATAACATAAAGTCGCTAGTTCACTTTCAAAGAGTAGGTGGAATATGTATTCCACATTTTGGCTAAATCTGGGATCTTCAGAATACATCCGTAATGAGCGGTATTCTGAAGCTGATATTTGAATAGGTCTATCATCGTACCTTCCTCATTTGCCAGTAGGAAAGAGTAGAGGAAAAGCACGTGCTTCTATACTTTTTTCCCATATGTTGATTGGTGATCCTTTTGTTTGACGCATTTGGTATGTTTCCAGTGCATCTTCTATGGTGTCATTAGAGTGCAAAGGATGAATTGTGTAATGGCCTAAAGTATTTCATATTGTAGCAGGATCTAGGAGCTCAAATTGACCAGCTTCTTGTGTTTCTTGAATTATTTCAGTTGTATCCTTCAAGTTTTCGTCAATATTAATTTCTTTGTAATATTCATTATTCTCTTTAAGATATTGCAAGACATGTCTAACTTTATGTAAATTTACCAGCTGTTCCCATATTTTTTTGTCTTTTGTAGGTACTCCATTTACTAAGATAATTAAAGATTGCTGCATTGGACGTTGCACTCCTAGAGTATGCACATGTTCTTTTAAATCTAATGGCAAATAAACTACTTTTCCACGAATGCCTTTTGCCAATTCAGAGGGAGATAATTTAGCTGTTTTTGGTTGAAGGCGTATTATTGCTTGAAATGGGTGCACTGTTTGAATTATGATGCTCTCATATAAATTAAGTTGTTGTAGGGGTTTTGGTAGTGGGTATAATTCCAAATTATTTGTGATAGCACGTGAAGGAGTTTGGTTGTTGTCAAGTTTTGTGGCTAGAGACTCCCTCCGTATTAGACAGTTGAAGATCTTCATCAGTGGCAACGCAGACCTGCTATCAATCCAAATCTCACCCTCACCCACTTGCACCATTGCTATCCACCTTGATTACCGGCCTTCTGGACCCACACTTAATTTTCAGGAAAACCTCCTCCACATCCTCGAGGATAACATCAAAACCTCCTAAAAACATCCTCTTGGGAGATCTTAGCTTAGGCCTTCATGACCCCAATGACCCTCAGTCCACATTATTGTCTAACGTCCTTGAAACCCTTGGCTTCAAACACTGCATCACCAATCCTACCCATGTGAAGGGCCACACACTGGACTGGATTGCCGACCACAACTGTCAAGTCTCAACCAGCACCGATACCCCTGTCCGTGGTCTGACCACCACATTATCTACTTCTCCATCCCCCAGCCTAGAAAATCTAAAATTACTGTTTCTCCATTACCTCCAGCAGGAAAGCGCAGCTCACGGAAGCTCACAAAAGAAAATATCATGCCTTGGCTGGACACTACATGACTTAAACTCCCATTCACTACCGACCCCAAGTCACTAGTGGACATGTACACCTCTACCCTATCCAATGCTGTGAACACCATTGCCCCCTCGTTCCTTGCAAAGCTAACCCCAGCAGACATTCCAACTCGTGGTTCACAACTGACCCCCTAGTACCACGGAACAAAAATGCCAGTCAGAACTAATGTGGACTAGAAATCCCACCATCCCCTTGAAAGATGACTTCAAAATCGCTAAACAATACAAATCAGCAATAATATCAGCAAAATACAACTCCTTCAAT
This sequence comes from Ambystoma mexicanum, assembly GCF_040938575.1. Classification (NCBI taxonomy): domain Eukaryota; kingdom Metazoa; phylum Chordata; class Amphibia; order Caudata; family Ambystomatidae; genus Ambystoma; species Ambystoma mexicanum. The sequence goes on from NC_090934.1 coordinate 624,435,441, forward strand.
GCCAGAATATAACATGCCAAATCAGACTCTAGAGAGATCTTTACCATCTTCAGGTAATTAGAAACTCCATCCTCACCTCCCCCCACCATTACCAAGGATGAAACCTTGTGCTCCAACATCCAACTGGAAATGTTCAATAAAATCCACACCCTGAACAAAACATTTCTAAATCCCCCTGCCCAACTGCCCTAACCCCTCCACCCCCCAGTTTCTCTTCAAAGAGATATCACAGACATAAGTTCTAAGAATAATCAAATGTCTAAAACCATAAAAATGTAAAGGAGAAATTTGTCAAGCACCCCTCATCAAAGACTTTGCAGAAATCCTAGCTTCATTCATCACTGCATTCATGAACACCTGCTTCTCATCAAGCACAGTGCCTTCCAGTCTAAAGGAATCATGGGTCCTCCCCCTCCTAATAAAACATCTCTAGACCCTGCTATTCCTATCAATCACAGGCCAATCACAACTGTCCCCTTCTTACTAAAAGTCCTCGATAGGGCAGCTTACCTACAAGTGCAGCATTTCCTTGAAATTAGTCACATCCTAGGAATGCAGCAATCTGGCTTCCGAGGAATGGCACTGAATCTGCCTTTCCTGACCTAATAAATCAGCTGGACAAGATCCTGGATGAGGATAAATCAGCACCTTGAAACACTTGTGTAAAGGCGCGCTATAAATAAAATATCAAATCACTTCTCCTCCTCCTCGATCAATCTGCTGTATTTCACCTGGTCAACCATAAAATCTTATACCCCACCTCAATACCTCAGCCAATTTCTCCCCCATGGCTACTGTCTGGATCGTGCCCTTTCTGAAAGGAAGAGTCATGAGGGTATTCTCAGAGAACGCCAGTGCCTCACCTTCTCCCATCCCATGTGGAGTACCACAAGGGTCAGGCATATCCCCGACCCTCGACAACATCTTCACTAGGCCCTTCTTCAATATCTTGGACTCCTGCGGCATAGCCTACACTAACTATACCGACGACACCCAAATCTTGCTCACTCTCACAGGCATTTATGCAGACAACTCAAATACCTTCAACAATACTTATGCCGTCATGGATGGCAGCAAACCACCTATATCTAAATGGTGACAAAACTGAAATCTTTCTCATTGGACCACCAAGAGCTCTGAAAAATCTAAATGAAAAATACACTGCCTTCCAGATTGACAACATCTCAGTCCCCGTCTCAGCATCAGTACAAACCCTAACGGTGCACCTTGACGCCTCCTTTACCATGTCCTCCCAAGTGAACTCCATTGCATCATCAGCAGCCTATGCCACCAAGGTTGTAAATGCTGCTAGACAGTTCCTCTCCAAAAACAGTTTCTTAACTATTGCTTGTAATTCAAAATAAGCCCTGAGGTGGAAAGGGCTGAGGATTCAGAGCTGTTTAGCTGTGGCGAGTGAAAAGGAGTGAGAGCTGAGACTTTCCAACCATCTTTAGAAGACTTTCTTTTCAACTTTACAAAGCCCATAGCAGTGGGTAGAGGTGCGTGTGCCTTTAAATCATCCTGTCGGTCAGCTGACCACCCAGCTGACTACATAAGGCCGCCTCTGTGACCCTTGTGGCGTGAAGCCCTGAGGTGGAAAGGGCTGAGGATTCAGAGCTGTTTAGCTGTGTGGCGGGCAGTGGAAATGGCATCTGCCCTGTCTCCTGTAGCGAGGACACGGGCACAGAGGCGTCGGGAAGGTGCGACCTTACCAGTTGATTCTAATGTGCTACGGCCAGTCTGCACCCAGAAAGTAAGTCGCTATCACACGTGTTCATCAGAGATAACTGACGATAACGCCATTGTACTTCATGAACATGCTACTGAAACCCCTTGGGGGAATACCACACACACCCACACTCTCTGCGATACTGTATTTGAACCTATGAGCGATATGTATGAAGCCGTGTCTGTGCAAGAAGTGCATAATTATACTCACTCAATGGAGAGTGCCGCGGGAGGCGGCGCTGTGTCTGACGGCCGTGGTCCCTTGCGTTTGTTTGCTGTGGCCGCCGGGACCGGTGCCTCGCCGGAGTTACAGTGTCCCTGCGCTGGGAGTGTTGGCGTTGATGGGGCCCCGCCGAGCAGAGGCGGAACTCATGTCTCGGCTGCGGACGCCGTTGAGAGACGTCCGCCCAGAGCTTCCGACGCGATCGACTCGGAGGGGGCGGGAGGAGGAGTGAGTCCGTGCCCGAATCGGCGCCGCCAGAGCGTCATTGAACGCGAGGCGGCCTCCGTTTGCCGGAAAGAGAGTGGAGCTCCCCCTGGTGGCGACCATTCTCCAGGACACGAACCGGCTTTGCCTAATGAGTCGAACTCTGTTGGGCTCATAAATGCAGCAGTATGCTTGAACAAGTGTTCTTTTTCAAGCCTCCCATGTGAGGATGCAGCACTCATGGGTAATGACTTAAATGCAGTGTTCTCTGCAAGCTCTCCAACGAGTGTGACAAGTAACTTGGAATTCATACCAATCTCGCATGACCTAAGTTTCCAACGAATTATTCTAAAGTCAGGCATGCAGGGGGATGACTGTTGCTTGAATAATGGCAACCCGAGTGAGTCGGAGCTGAATCCTAGTAACTCTAGCAATATCACAAGAAGAGATTCTTTGGGGATGGTGAATAAAGTGCTGCAAAATTTAGTGCTCTTGAATAAAGTGTGCGCATCTAAGATAGCCAAAGATCCGAGGTCGCCTTCTGACAAAAAAGCCAAATCAGCGGCAAAACGAAATAACAGTCAATTGTCAGGGGCATCGTGTGACATATGGCCAGAAGTTTGCTATAAACGTCAAAAGTCTTTTGACTATCCGCCAAATGGGGTCTCGAGGCTCGAGATATCTGACATTCACCTGACCTCTCAAAAAAGACATGCCAATCTTATTAGGAAAGAGAATGGGGTCATTGAAGAGCCAGAGTGTAACGAGCATTCCTTTCATAACGCCTCTATGGATTCCTCATTAATGGAACGACCTTTTCCGAAAATACGTCGCGATAATGAGCCCCACTCCGACAATTTATTGGAGTTCCAGGATAAAACAACAATGGCAGATATACCAGTAGCGTCATCTTCGACTGATCTGCAAGCCCTTTTTATGGCTTCCTCGTCAATCTCATTGGCGCCTTTCATGAAACTTTATGAAAATATACATGAGGCCACGAAGGACCTAACCACCGTTGTGGCAATGATGAACTCCAAACTAATTCAAATAGAAAAAACCTGCGATCGCTCCTATGTAGAACAACGTGAGAGCCTAAAAAGACTGGATGCAGCCTTCAATCTATTGAGCGAGAGCAGAAAAAGCGACTCTTCAGACAAAAGGTTGTTTGCTGAAGTCGCCCGGGAGACACTTGCCCTATTTAAACATGATTCAATCAACACAACGCGACAAAGGTACGCTGAGCGTGCCCTCGCTGACGAAAAGCAATCGAGTGTTCAAGTTGAGCAAGAACTTGATAGGTCTAACAAACAGCGTCATCCTTTTTCTGAGGCTGCAACCATTCACGATTCTCAATGTACCCAGGCTTTAAAGCAAACGCAGATTACTCTACCCGTGAGGGAGCCAGTATTGGCGACCTCAAAGGAATCTGTAGCTTCCATCGATGCAGGAAACATAGCCGTTGAGCTTTCGTCAATGATTGGTCCTTGCTCTTCCGTAATTTCTTTTGTACCGAATGAGGGTGATTTGTCCTTCAACTCTGCATTTGAACAGGCAAGATGTGCTGCTAATAAAATTTGTAATGATCCTCAAACCGCTTCATCTTCAGGTATTGGCAATCAAATGGAATTGGCTTCAGAAGCTCAACCAACATCCGCCACTGTGGGGTTACCAAATGTTTTCCCTATTTTTACAGGCGGTTCCAACGTTACGGGGAAACCGGAGTCTTTACCACCAAAATTAAAACTTGCTGTATTCAGCAAGAAAACAAAGAATCAAAAGGCAAAAAAAAACAATAAAGTTGCAACTGGAGCACGGAAATTCCTGCGAAACATCAAAATGGGCCAGGCGTTCATTACTGACTTGGTAAAGTCTACAACTGCTCCAGTGTCAATTACAAATCAAGTAAATACTCAACAAAAAAGTGTTCAATCAAGTCCGGTCACCGAGCCACAATCAACGACTTCTACGTCATCTGCGGTTGACGTGGCAGAATTATTGGATCTATCTACTTATGACGATCCTGAATATGTAGAGCTGGAAGCTGAAATACCTACAAACGCTGACTTGCCTCATAAGGTAGGATCCCTACAAAATGTGCAATCCAGCCAATGTAAGGAGAAACCTGCACAGCAGAGGGCCACTGTTGATCCGGATAACTCTGCAAAAGCACTGCCAGATATCGGAGAAGTTGTTTGCAGAAATCCCACCAAAAAAAACGGGCCGCATGAAAGATCCTGCGAATTGATAGAGGTATGTGTTAACAATACCTTACCACCTCTGCTGTCATTAAGCCCACGGTTTTTGACAATGGACGAGAAGAGAAAATTATGCTTAGCCAAAACTCAAGTTGTTCAATCAGGGAGGCCATTGTCTATCGCAGGGCCACGCAATAACCTCACCAATGAACTCGATCCCCTTAGGCCGTCAAATGGAAATTCCATGGAAGAGGCACGGGAACGCAACCAAAGAAAGGAGAAAGAATGGGGGTCTGGCCGAAGTATTCAAACCACAAAGGAAGGCGTTTCTAAGCCAATGCCGACCAAAGGCCTAAATTACAAATTGACAATTGAGAGTCTAGAACCAACTGAAAACTTGATTCTGAATCGAGGAACTGTCCTCAGGTTACTTCACCTTGTTCCAAGCTTACGTGCGATATCTTCAAATGATATCAAAATTGTGGAGTTTCCGGTTGAAGGTACGAACGACAAGGTGGTGCTCCATCTATCCTCGAATTTCCTAATTACATCAATCTTGGAGGAAAACGTCGCTTTGTTTTCACTGGGTTTTGACGTCTACAAAACCATTGAGCTTGACGTGTCTCGATCAATCCCCAATGGAACCACTGGCTACTCAGAGGAAGCACCTACGATTGCACCTTTGACATCTATACCATTAAAAGAGACAGCGATTATGACCTTCCAAGGGCCGTCTCCTTTGACGCACCCCGATGATCAAAAACACATCCATTCACGGGGCCCGTTAAGGATAACTCATACGTCATCAAGCGATGCTAGAGCACAACCTGCTGATCATCAGGAGAAAATAAGAATCACAATTAAAAGAAAAGAGACCTCTGACGAGTTGATTCAAGTGACTCATCAACCTATAACATCTGAAACTGAAAACCACCAATGGCATTGGTTGGCAGGGGCCCTAAACACAAAAAATATCCAATAATGCCAGGATTCGGCAACCCCAATGGCCTGCTGCGTAGCATCCTGGAACACACGAGGGTTTACACATTTGTTCAATACAATTTGGAGTGACAATATACAAATCGTGTGTTTACAGGAAACATGGCTAAGTGAGTTGCCAGTTACTTCAGGCTTTGAGAGCGTAATAAATCCTGCCATCAAAGCTATGCATGGCCGCCCTATGTCAGGGCTATTAACGATGGTGAGAAGGGACTCAGGTTGGCGCATAAAAAACTCCATCAATCATTCCCCCTATATTCAGGAGACTATAATTGTGAGATCTGGTGAACAAGAGCGTTTGCAAGAGAGGATCACAATTTTGAACTTGTATTGGCATCATTCACGGGCAGGAAAAATGGACTTCATTGACCAGATAACTGATCTAATTGATTTCCTTATGGAATCATCAGATTCATCCAAGATCCTTATTTGTGGAGACTTAAATATTGACCTATTTAAAGAATTAAACTCAGTGCAAGGCCCTGTGGCCCAAGCGTGGCTGACCGAAATGGGTCTACGTAACTTTCAAATGTTGAATGGGAGCACCTGTGGGGATATACCAGCTCGCCCCACATGGCATCGTAGGGAGTCTTCATCTACCATAGATTACATGTTTGTGTCCGAAGCCTTGCATCCAAGGATTCAATCACTAAGGATCTGCGTCAAAGCAAACAGTGATCACGACATGTTAATTATGAAATTGGCATTAGACGGTCCTGCCCAAAGACCAAAATGGGCTCATAAACTCCGAGTCGAGTCAAATAGAGTTCGCCTACGACTGGAAGAGAGAGAAGTCAAGGGCGTGTTGACCCAGTACTGCCATCTAAGTCCAGATCTAGAATACGACCATTTATTGACACAATTTAAAAGTGTAAAGGTTGGCTTAAAAAATTCTAACATGGTGCGAGCCCATCACTTCGATCTCGAAATCTTAATTCAAAAACGAAGGATGCGTGCTGCCCTTAGGAGAGCTAAGTCTCTCAATATCGTCTCTCGTAAATTGGAAATCAAGACGGTGAAGCAAAAATACAAGAACTGGCTAAAAATGCACAAAAACATTCTAGTGCAAAACGACGCCGAGCAGATGCTTGCCATATTAAAGAACAAAAATTCGAGTGACTTTTGGAGACTTATTAATAACTTTCAAGCACCCCAAATGGCACTACAGGCATGTATGGTCTCGGAAGTAATGTGGATTGATCACTTTGAAACCCTCTATAAAGCTGAAGACCATGGTATCACTTCATTTGTGTCAACTGCGAAACCGTGGTCTTTAACGTTCGAAAGAGAAGAGATTGTGTCCATAATTCATAAGGCAAAAAACTCTCGTGCCCCTGGTCCGGATGGCCTTTCTAACTACACTATTAAACATCATCCCGAGCTTTGGGCTTCCATATGCGCAACTTTATTTGACAGAATATGTAAGAATCAAATGTCTCCTAAATCTTGGAAAACCGCTGTCATTGTCCCAATATTTAAGAAGGGGGACAGATCTTGCCCAAAAAATTATCGGCCAGTGGCTTTACTGGATACTTTGGGGAAAATTTATGCCACAATGTTGCAACAAAAACTTGTGGCTTGGGCGATTGCATCTAATCACGTTGACAAACGACAGGCTGGTTTTGTAAAGCATGTGGGCTGTTCACTGAACTTGTTACTTTTGAATCTGATGAAGATGGAGGCGATAAAATCGAAGTCAAAGGTCTATTTGGCATTTATCGACTTCTCATGTGCATTCGATACCATCGACAGGCCTCTCTTGTGGTTAAAACTACAAAGTTGGGGGTGTCCAGCTGACTTAATAGCAGCTATTCGAGAATTGCATTCCGATACCTCCATAAAAATCCGGTTGGATCAGTCTGGAAATCTAACAGCCCCAATCAAAACATATAAAGGGGTGAAACAAGGCTGTCCTCTAGCTGCTGCGATATTTAGCCTATTCATCTCTGATATAGGGATAGCAATTGATTCGGTAAGATCCTTTCCACCAAAGGTTGCTAAGTCCCACTTAAGCTGGCTACTATATGCCGACGATCTCGTTCTTATGGACCTAACTCCTGTTGGTCTCCAGAGGAAATTAAATGCGGTGGCCCACTATGTTGAATCTAATCACTTGGTGATAAACACAAAAAAATGTGAAATTCTGGTGTTACAAAACCTTAAGAATGAAAACCAAAAGAAATCAAGGAAACCAAGTTGGTACATAGGGCAGGAGGCCATTCAGACAGCCCAGAGCGTAAAATATTTAGGCATGTTAATAAACTCATCTATAAACGATGGACCATGGATTACTGAAAAGAAAAGAAAATGCAAACAACTGGCCAGTCAAGCTTCCATCATTCAGACAAAATTTGGGAAATTCTCCCTAAAACCAGTGTTAGCATTTTATCAGCAAAAGGTAGTCCCAGTTCTATTATATGGTGCTGAAAACGCTCTGGGTTGTAGTCACGACGTATGGTCTTCCCTGGAGCATTGTTTCTGGTCTAAGGTCCTGTCTCTCCCAAGGGGAATTTCGACATCCTGTGTGAGATATGAATTGTCTCTAATCTCGTTACACGCTAGGGTCTGTTGGGCTCTGGTGAGCTTGTATCGGAAATCTCGCCTACGCGAACATATACCACAATTTGACATCTTTCACGATACAACGCCAGCCAACAATAGTATGGTGTCATTATGGTCTTCAAGATGTGAAGAGATACTGAGTGATCATGGAATTAGTTTGGACTTGTTACATAATGACCCGAAGACTGCCAAATTGAAAATCTGGCGTGCGGATTGGGATCAAACTTGCTCACAACGCGTCACAGCGTCAATGATGAAGGATGTACCACTGGAAATATGGCCAGTTAACGCTCCCCAACGCTATACTGTGTTGTTTCCGGATCCACAGGCTCGAAGAGTGTTTATGATGTTGCGTCTTAACGCATTCAAAACTAAAGAGCGGTTGGCGTTATGGAAAGCTAATAATATTTCAAACTTAAGATGTAGGCTATGTATAAAAGCCAAGGAAACCCTCAAACATTTGGTGTTATTCTGCACGGCTCTGCGTTCTGAAAGGACAATTCATTTGGGGCCATGGAGCCTGAATTACCCCTCCCGTTGTGCTGACGATTGGTGGGCTCATATGTTCCAAGGATGGGACATGAAACTGATACTACCACTGATTCGCCTTCTAATGATAATTGAAACTCGCCTGAATGCATTGTCGACTGATGAGGATGGAGGACAGTGCTCTGCCTGATTGATAGTGAACTTGAGAGGGGTTTCTTGAAGGGAGGATGTCGGGATACTGTTTGGTTTATGTTTGTTTGTCTATTTTAAAGGTTTGTAATAAACCGAAAAAAATAAAAAATTAAAAAAAATTCAAAATAATGCCCTCCGTGCAGCCCTGAATATTCCTAAAAGGGAACATATCTCAGAAGCCAGGAGAGAGGCCCACTAGCTGCCCATCCAAGATCGCATCACCTTCAAAACCTTGTCCATCACCCACAAGTGCCTTTCCAACACAGCTCCCCCTACCTCTCCCAGAAAATAGCCAAAGTTCACTCAACAAGGAATCCATACACTGACCGCCTACTCCTACCTAAAGTTAAATGGACCAAAGCCGGCGGCTCCAGCTCACCTACATTGGAGCTAAACAGTGGAACACCATCCCCCCTCAATCAGAGCAGAACAATCTTATTGGGTATTCCAAAAAGCACTTAATGCACAGCTGTTCTCTTAGCCTGATATTCCTCCTGCGCCTTGCTCCCCTTAACCATATGTACTGTATGTCAAAACCTAATGTAAATAATCTGTACCTATAACAGCGCCTTGATGCCTCTGGGCTGTTGTGCACTTTATACATGAAATAAATAGATAAATACATTTAGTGTGAGATCTGTCGCATTAAATCTGAGCCCAGTGTTGTGCAGCACATCAGCACATAGATGACATCACAGATGGCATCACTTATGACATAAATTATTATATCATCAATGACATTACTGGAAACTAGAGCACACTGATAACAGCTATGGCCTGTTGCCACAGTGGCAGGGACGTTGTAAGGCCACACTAGCCACACTACCTGTTGTGTTAAACCAGTAGTATCTCCACCAGTAGTATCTCCACATTATTAGCCATGATCATGAGAGTTTTTTGTAATGTTTTAAAGGAATTTTAAGAAAAATATGAGACCATTACCTGGCCAGATAGACCACAACTTTGTTTGTGGGTACAACTGGAGCATGCTTTGCTTGCCGCCAGAAAGACCTAAGGAACACCGTATCTGTTGTCCAGTTACACACTCAATTTGAATAGGACATTTACCATTTGCTCAGGGCTGCGCAATCATTTAGAGGTGACAATTTCAAGTGTTTGTATATACGAGAAAGGTAGTCTGCTGTCAGTGTGTCAGTCAGCTGCTCGGTCATGCATAACCATTGCATTATGCACAAAGTTTACAGCAGTGCCGTAGATCTGTTTAAGCTGGTGAGAGATGTGCTGCATGTTGCTTTAAAGGGTTAGTTTTGTTCTACTGCTTCTTGACTGATTGATGATTTTTGCAATTGTGCTGTTCATTGAATTTTCCTCATTACATTATGCACCTTTTTCACATGTTTGTTTGCATAGCACAATACTCTTATACATTGAAAAAAGAATTCTGTTCCATCCACACATTCGTGGAAGTCTGTTTGCTATGTCTACTATTGTGCAAAGTCTGCATACTGCGACAGGATCATGGGTTTGACCTTGTCAAGGGATACCAAGGACTCCTCTCAAACTAAGGTAGTTGGTCTACTAGGGCAGCTCCAAAGCAGATCTACCCCACAGTTGGTGTGAGGGAGATCAGTGGAACCACTCAGACCCTATGCATAGCAGCTTCTATCCTGGCCAGGTCTCACACCCTCTAATCTTTTAGGTGGTTGCCAGGATGCATCAACATCAGCAGTTGCGGAGGTCCTCCTCCCATCATTGGTCTCTTACTGCCTGTGCGGCACCTCACAGATAGATGCAAATTCAACCACCACCTCCCCCAACTCCTCACCTTGTGGGGTGGATGGCAGTCCCCCCTGTTGCCTGCAGCCTTTACTGGGCCACACCTGGCAGAGGGAGCCCGGCTGCTTATTAAGCCATGCCCCTCCTTTTTAATAAATACATTTGTATTTTTATTTAGGGGCATAATGGCTTTACAGACCAAGCATTGAGGCTGTACCAGGAGTTAGGGACCCTGAAGACATCATTAAATGCCCTTGATGCACTCAGGCCTTTAACTTGGTCTTCGGGACCATAACTCCCAGTACAGTCCTTGGGCTGGGTCCATAGAAGTTCATAAATGTCCATCTGAGAGTGGTGTAAGAAATTTGAATGAAAAAGCTATTTAATATAGGATTCTTTTAGAGTGTTACATGGTATAACACTATTATATTATACTATCTGTCAAGTATACTATCTGTCAGTGAACTATTTATAATATTGAAGGGTTTTACCCATATTCTTCATAATTTTTGTGAGGACGTTGAATATGTTACCAAGATGACCACCCAGTTTACTTGTTTCAAACAGGAGGTTTCCCAGTGCATATTCTCTAGTTTTCCTTCTGTTTCAGCGAGGTTCTCTAGTCAGTTGCTCTCAAAAAGAAGTAGTTAGTTATGTTGCATGGTAATGCTTCAAGAGAGAGAGAAGGAAGCTCTGCAAAATGTATGAGTTCCCATGTCATTACTTGATTAAAGAGGAACACTTTTTGGTAAATTAATACATCATCTTTAGCTTTCCATGCAATCACTTGTTTGAGTTAAAGTTCAACTCAGCTACGGCGTTGAAGTCTTTGCCACAAGAATAATGTTTGATTTAGGAATTCAATCACACTGTGCCACTGCAGTAAAATATAGAGTAGTGTGCCCCCCAAGTCAAGACATGTTGACCACATTTACATTGGACTGCTGGGGCTATGTTGAACAATCTGCCCTTTTAGTTCATCATTAAAATAATGCTAGCTCCTATGGGGACCTACCAGACATGTAATAACACAGTGTTAGCCTCAGAGGCAAAACCGACTGTATTTCTCCTCTTTGTGTGTCTCGTATATGTATTCTAAGTGCCTTCAACTCTATGTTAGATAGTGCATACAATTGGAAAGTTCATGGGGAATAGGCCATGGGTGTATGATCACTGTGGGTGGACTGTCAAATTGAGATGTGTGACCCTAAAGATCAGATACATAATGGCAACAAAAACCACCTCGTTTTCCAGTGATCTTTAATTTGCTGCATACACTGTCTGCTCACCTAAAAATGTTCACTGCATGTGTCCAGGCTTAGACTAGCTGAATGGTCATTCAATCCCTGCCCTAAAGCACCTGATAACCACTCTGGGCCTTTTTGTTAGTATGTGGGCCAGTCTTGGACTTGACTAGTGCATGCTGAATATGACCCTACAATAATTGAGTGCAATGTTGGTAGTTTGGAATTTGATGCCGAAGTTGAAGTGGCATACTAATATGCAGGTCTGGGACTCCCATGGTGAGTATGGGGTTGTGTGACTTAATTGGATAGATGGGCACACTCACACTCCCAGTTAAACAGTCAGGGATCAGTTCACACCAGGTGAAGAGCTTGAGTGGAAGAGAATTGTTAAGACGGGTATAGGCTGCTGAGTCTGTCTGCTGCAGATGAGAGAAAAGGCAGCGCAAGGATAGTTCTAGCAATACTATGGTTCTGAGTTAAAGAGGGGGTGGGTTTGAGATTGAGATCATACAATGCAGATATATTATCGGTCACTGTTATGTTATGTGTCTGCTTATTACGCGCTGGTAGCCTGCAGGCATCAGGGCGCGGGAACCAAGAAAATCAAAAACACGTCATTCTCATCTTTGAATTAGATTGGAAGCTGGGAGAGAGGACTGTATTACTCATTGGAACAGCTAGGTTTTAAGCAGTTTCCTGAATCTCTGATAGTACGCTTCTAGCCGTAGTACCATCGGCATCTTGTTCCACTAGTCTACTGCTTTTACTGGGAAGGTTTTACCTTGCCCGATTGCATGCTTGGCACAGGGAATATTCAAGGTTCCCCTGTCGGCTGATTTTAGGCATCTTCCGGGTGTATAAAAGGAGAAATGTTTTTGAAATAGCTGGGGGCCTCTCCATATAAGCATCTGTGGATAATTGTCATGGCCTTAAAGTTAACTCTATCGTCCACTCTTAACCAATGGAGTGCTCTTCTCCCTGTTGACACATGTTCTCTGTTTTTTATATTCTTAACTATGCAAACTGCGTCATTTTGTATGACTTGGCACTTTTGAATTTCCCTCTTCGTAGCTCCAAGCAGTAGAGCATTGCCATAGTCAAGCCGCGACAATATGACGGCTCTGGCCATTGTCGCAGCATTAACTTTATTAATGAAGGGTCTTATCACTCTCAGGAGGCGCAAGTGGTAGGCATTATTTTTCTGAAAGTAGCTTACCTGTACCTCAGAGCCGACCGACGCTTCCACCATCATCCTGAGAGTTTTAACATGCAGCATCACCGGATGATGGCATCTTTGATGGTAAAGGTCTTATATTCCATCCTCAGCTTAAATCTAGCTTGTCTCGTACCGAAGATCAACAGTTCGGTTTTAGTATTGTTTAAACACATCCAATGATGTTGCATCCAATGGTCTATGACTTGGTAAACCTCTGAGATTTTCGCACTGTCAGTTATATAGTCGCCCGTGAGTTCAAAAATGAGCTGCATGTCATCGGCGTAATTCGTGAAGAATACGCCGATGTGTTCCAAGAGTTCGCAGAGGCTTCTCAAATATAAATTAAACAAAAGAGGTGACAGGCTTGCTCCCTGCGGGACTCCATAAAAGATGGGTGTGGCCTTAGAGAAATTGTCCCCCCAATGTTCCCTGGCACTCCGATCTTTCAGAAAGGATGACAACCAAGCCAGCGCCTTAGGAGAACAACCTGCAATTTTAGCCAATGCCTCCTGAAGGAGCTGGTGATCCACCAAGTCAAAAGCTGCGCTGAAGTCTAATAGCATAAGAATGCCTGCTTTGCCTTTGTCTCTTAGGCCCAACATGTGTGTCTGAAGGTCCAGCATAGCAGATTCGGTGCTGTGGGAGGCCCGGAAACCTGATTGTTGATTGTGCAATAACTTCAGGTCTTCCACATGTTTTTGCAATTGGTTTGTTGCAATTTTATCTAGCACCTTCAGAATACAATTTGAGTTAGTGATGGGCTGTAAATTCCCTGGATCTTTAGGGTCCAGCCCTGCTTTTTTGACTAGTGGGGTGATAGTTACCTCCTTGATGTCCTTAGGCACCACACCTTCACTAAATGATGCATTAACTATCTTCGTCAAAACTGGGGTGAAAAGTTCTTTATGCTCCAAGATGATTTTGGTGGGCAGAATATTCTCTGCACATGATGTTGGTTTCATTTTAGCCATGACCTTACATAAATCGTCCTCCGATATGGGCGACAACCTAAAACTCCCTCTTACACCCACGTTTGTGGTTTCAACATGGGTAACAGGTCTGTCTCCTACAGTTCTGGCTGTGATGATGTTATTTCTGGCCTTTTGGATCTTATTAGCAAAAGCTTCTTGCACCCTATCACAGTCTTCACTGGTGGGTGTATGTGGCGGTGTCAACATCCTGGGTTTTTCCAATCCCTTGAGTATGTCAAAGATCTTGCTAGATGAGTTAGAGTCTGCCTCAATTTCTTTATTATAATAATTTTTCTTAGCCTCCCTGATTCCTTTCCTATGGCTGTGATCAGCCCTTTTCCAATTTTATTTATTTATTTGGTTAGGGTTCTGCCTCCATATCCTTTCTTTGGCTCGTTTCTCCAGTTTTAGTTTATTAAGATCTTCACTGTACCATATGCGGTGGTTATTGTTTTCCCTCACCAGTTTCTGTTTCAGTGAGGCGTTTTCTTCCACCAAAGCTTGCATATGCATATTGTATTTCTTTAACATGCTCTCACAGTCCTCCTTTTCAAGAAAGGACTCTGCGATCTTCTGTAGGCATGGTTTCAGTATTTCAGAGCCTATGTTTTTAAAATTTATGCTCCAAACTTTGATATGGGGTTTATTAATTTGTGCGGATGGAGTGCTCTTCCTATTAATACTTACAGTCCTTTGTAATTAAATTGGACCGTCAGTTCTGGTCATTGGATCGGGTCTATCAAAGAAAGGACAGCACATCAGGCACGGGACTGGATCAACTAGGCTGGTCACCGGATTTGCATAGGATCTGCCCTCCTTGTTGCTGGGTATTTCAAATCAGCTGGATAGCGAGTTCACCAGGCAAGCCTTGTGGTAGCAAGCCTGATAGTTTCAGGATACTGTTTCAGAAGTCCTTGCCACACCACAGTGCTCCACTGGGTTGTGAGAATAGGTTTGAGGATTTAGGCCTTGCTGAAAATCAATAGTTCTCTACTGCTTGGCAAGGTTCTAGGCATCTGGATCTGGAAGGATGTTAAAGCTGGATGTTGAATGCTGTAACAAAGTGCTTCGCCGGAATCAGGAAAGTGAGTGAATCAGTCAGTCCCTATGTGTTGTCAGCTGTCTCTATTTATCCTTTTAAATGACATCACAAAATGGGTGTATGGGCCGGCTTAACTAAGCTTGCCCCTGTGAGCTGGGATTGGATCAGGACCTCATCTCCGCCTTGCATCTGAGTGATTGGATCAAGGCCGGATGATGTCACATTTATGGTTTATCTTTACAGTCCTTAGAAACCTCCCTTCAGCCACTATTGTCAAAATTGGATTTTATCCTAAATACATATTTCTACATTGGTCACCTCTACACAAATCACACACAAAGATTCCATATTTTATGTAGCATCTGTTCATAAAAATCCCACAGCTGTGGGATCTTGTTTCAACTTTCTCACAGAATTGTGTCCTTTTCGCCATGAACACATTTTCCAAATTGTTTGCAAATTCCCACAAATGTGTGCGTTTAACATAGGGATGTGCGTGTACATTTTCACAATTCTAGCATTAACACAGTTCACATAAAACCACATATATTGCCATTCCTGTCCAGAATATGTGACACAGTTCTACCGCCTCTTAAAACGTGCAGCCAAAAATTAGACTAACAACTCTGTCCTTTTTATATTTTTCACCACTTTGAACGACAAGTTATGAGTCTCTAAAAATTGTTCATTGTTCATTCTTAACAGCAAATGGTCCGCCCCTTTGTCTCTCCCTGGAGTAGCCCCCTCCGTTGTTGAATTCATTCCAGGAGCAGTTTCCGACCCTTTCACACATCTGTTTCCAGAGCTGGAGGGTCTGCCATTGTTCATTCTCTTTTTGTAGACAAAAGTCTGGCCTAACCCACTATTATCATCTACCAGTGAGTTTCTGCTGAGAGGATTTCCCTCCCCTTGGGAGAAACTTTTTTTTCCACTTCTTGCATCTCAGCCAGGCCAATTTATTCTTAATTTCTTAAAATCCAGCAAAAACCAAACTTGTTCCATCAAACATAAATACATTACTTTCTTAGCTTTAAATTTGTGGGATCAAAAACACAACTGAGATCTGTATTCATTTTAGCAACAATCCTTTTATGTTTGCTAATCCGGCAGACT
This sequence comes from Ambystoma mexicanum, assembly GCF_040938575.1. Lineage (NCBI taxonomy): Eukaryota > Metazoa > Chordata > Amphibia > Caudata > Ambystomatidae > Ambystoma > Ambystoma mexicanum. The sequence goes on from NC_090934.1 coordinate 624,451,362, forward strand.
TTTAGTTCAGATACTTGGAAGTTTCATCAGGAGCTCATCTGACAGCTGTCATTCACAGGTACCCAGTGTACTGCACACAGATTTTGACAGGAGCTGTCAGTTTACAGACAATCCAGTTTGTCTGAGAAATGTTTTGCTCTTTACACTTTAGGACTTTGTATATTCGCCATGCTTCATTAGATTATATGAATTTTAGCGCCAAGCAAGATTTTGAATGTTGAGAAGTGTTGTGTATAGGCATTTTGGAATTTTTAGCAACAAAGCAAATGTCATTTATAGGCACATTTTGGAGTTTCATTTGCAAAGTGCTGCTTCTATCTCTGCACTCTGTTTGCTGGTCATGGAGCCCACTGGCACATTTTCTGCAGTGTATGCTCTATCCTACTACATATGCACCATGGGTGGCTGGTTGTGCATCCATCTTTTTGTGCATTTAAACATGTGGTTTTGGAGGTTTTTGGTGCACACAAGAGTTTTGCTGCCATTGTTGCTGTTCCTTGCACCATAACTATCAGAGTGATGCCGCATAAGATAGGGGAGTGGGTCAATACATCCCACAGCTTCTTTAAGAGTGTGTTTATCATATGACTGATTAAAAATTGACAACATCACTTTTGTGTGAAAAGTAGGAGTGATCCAAAGGAACACTTTGTTCTCTTGGAATTGATGTCCTGACTCATGACAAAACAATATCCTTGTCCCCCATTCCTCTGCGAACCAAAAGGGTGGATTTGGCTGAGAGCATCTTCATGGAAAATCCCAAAAGGGGTGTGAATAGGGGACCTTGTAAAACACAAAATCCCATGGTGGAAAAAATGCCTGTGCACATGAGTGTCTTCGTTCAAATCTCTGGAAGAGCTTAGTGACCAATTGTTTCACCTAGATAACCCAACCCCAGTTGTCTCTAAAAGCCCGAATTGTTGCCCATCATCATTTCAAAGTGGACATTGAGAGGTTCAACAGGAGCCCATCCTGTAAGAAATCAAGAATCAGAAATGACTTGATCTCTGAACGGAGAGAACCTTCTCTGTGACTATCAGCTAGTCAAGTTGTGCCATTGAATCTGCTATACAAGCAAATTAGCAGGCTTCTTAGATGCACAGTGCTATTTCAGTTGAGCTACCCAATCATTGAAGCTCAACATGTCTAATGCCCATTCCACCAAGGTCAATCTCTATAGAGGTGAGAAATTAATTTTGGAAAGAGGGGTAGGGAAAGAGACATAAGAATGATCCAAGGGCTCACCTGGGCTCTCTGGTGAAGAAGAAGCAACTAATGATGGTGGGTACAAACAGGGAACAATGCAAAATTGGTAATGGCTGATGAGTTTAAAGATATGCTCATATGGGCTGCAAGCGCATTTGCCTTAACTGGAAGACACTTTGCCATCAGACCCTCCTCGTGTCACTGTGCCCATATCCTGAGGGGCTATGTCCATAAGAGAGTTGCAATGTGTCTACCCTTGATGATTTAAGTGACAAATAGCAACTTGATTGTTCATCCTTAGTGGATGAATTTGTATTGGAACTTTGCCCTATAAGGCAAGTCCCAAATCCAATAATAAAAAAGATTCCAAGAGACAAAAAAGAATGGATGAGATGCTAGAAAATCAAAAGCCTATTACAATACAGCCCGGGCTGGGAATAATCAAAAAAACATTCAACATGGCTTCTGAAAATGGCTGCATTTATAGTAAATGTCAGAAGTGAAATGACAACCAATGTTACAGGTTATTCACAAATCCCCAGCATGTAATTGGACATTGTTACTTGTACTATAAGTGAATCTATACACAACATAGCCCTATTAGCTTCTCCTACCTTTGTAACTACTCTCAGAGATCAGTTTGTTAATTAACACTGAGATCATCATCCGTCTCATGATGCTGATTGGATGCTACTCTTTATAATTTGTATCCTCTAGACTAAATTGTTGATTGGCTGTTCCAGGAGGAGTATTAGTGGAGGGAGTAACTTTATTTGTATTGTTATTTATTTATTGGGTATCTATAATGTGCCCTATGCACAATGTGTTGTCTAGGCGCAACAAGACTAGAGTGTGGGGAACAGGGAGGACAAAACAAGAAACAATCCTACTAGGCATTGTGACATTCAGATCATACAAGTGCAGTAAGAGAAGTGCAGGGTACAGGGGAGTGGGGAAAGTGCCTGTCGGGCAGAAGGGCTTGTGAGAAAAGGGAGTGCCAGGGGAGGCCAGGTGGACAGAGCCAGGTGAAAGCAGGGAGTGCATGAGAAGGAAGGTCCACGAGGTAAACCAGACATGGACTCCCTGCTCACTGTACTCAGAGAGACAAAGGTTCACCTCACTGATGAGGCCCAACAAGGCTGAAACATGTGTATGGGGGTGCTTTTGGTACTCTTTTTCAGAGGGGAATTGCCATAGCATTTTGGTGCTGGACTGCCCATGTGGGCGGGACAAAGACTGATATGCAAATGGATATTTCCCATCTGTGAAAGGTACAGTGAGCAAAAAGTGTGTGCTGCAAACTCTCATCTCAGAACAGGTTATCATGCCATGTTCTTTCTGGAGAGGAGCGCCTGCTACCTTTTTTGAAGTGTGAGCTAGGGGGCTTGTCACGATCCATACCCCTGACCTCCTTAGGTATAACAGCCCCCTGGCAGCAGTGGGGCTAAAGCTCTTCACACTGGCCCCAAGGGCCTTAAAACTCCATCAGAAACATACATGGAGTCAGTCCAGAAGCCTTTGGCACCAGGCTCATTATCAAGAATAAAGCAATACCAGTTTTGGACCTTACAGCTCAGTTCTTTAGAACCAAGCCATGTGGTATAGTGTTTTGGGTGTGGCTGGGCCTAGAACTACTTGGCCTGGAATTACTTTACCTGGGGTATTTAAACCACACCCAAACAGCAGAACACGCTTTGCGTTATTCTGCATTCCTGCAGCGTAACGCTCACCGTGTCCAGCTCCTGCTCACCTGCTTCTCCGGTGGCCCGATCCTGAAGCCCTAGATCCGGATTACATTAATAACCGGTCTTGAATCCATCCTGCGCTTCGCTTACCTCGCCCATCTCCGGAGTTCGCCGCAACCTGCAAAGGTAAACAAACAAGGACAGCATTAATAACAATTCTTACCTGGGCAAGCAGTGAGTGCTGGCAGCACCCTATGCTTCTCTTACCCTGCCCATCTCCGGGTCTCACCACAACCTGCAAGGGAAAAGGAACAAGATCAGCATTAACAAAGTACTTACCTGGGCAAGCAGCGCTTCGATCGCTCATCTGTCCGGAACATCACTGCATCCTGTACAAAGAGAAGAGAACACAGGTTAGCAATTAACACCAATAAACAGCACAGCGCCCCATGCATCAATAACTCACCGTGGTCTTCACCATAGGTGCGGCAACTCCGAGATCACAACCATCCCTGTGAAAACAAAAAGAGACATTGGTAGGGAACAGCGTAATGGAGCAAGACGCCGAGAAGGCAGAGAAAACGGATGGAAATAAAGAGGCAGAATAAAGACGGAAAAGACATTATAACTCACTTAGAAGACAGCAAGCAGAGTCGGAGTCACAGCCAGTCTGGACCCGACATAATGGCACACAGACCAGTGAAGCAACTAGGTCCACAGAACGCCCGCACCAAACACACGCCCCTGACGCAGGACGGGGAGTGCAACGCACAAAAACCTAAGGTGAACAAGAACCCCAAGGGAGGGTATTTGGACCAGAGGAAGGTGGGAGTCCACCCATCACAGAACCAGTATCTTAACCCTCCATTCTCCTGGTATAGGCGCTACCAAAGGTCTGGCGCATAACCAAGTAGAGAGGGGTCCGGGATAGCACCGTTTGGCAACCCCGTGGATACCAGGCGAGTGTAACAGGGCTGGAAGGGCTACAAGGATGCAGGCCCAGTCAGGCTAGTGTGGGGGAGGGGCCCAGAAAGGGCAAGTGCAGGTTGAGGAGCGTCAAAGGAGACTAAGTACATGGGTAGACTGGACTGGGGGGGCTGGTGCCCGTAAGATTCTGAAGGAACCAGGCAGCCAGACAATAATCAGCCAGGGACATTAGCAAGGGAGTGGGAGAGGGAAGGAAGAAGAGAAAATGAAGGTCTTGAGAAGCTTCTGGAACATAAGGCTCAAGTCTTAGAGGGGCAGGAAGTCCATTCCATAGGGAGGCGCCTGCAGAGGAGAGAGATCTAGCCCCCACACTCTGCTTGAAAAAGCATCTGATCTGCAGAGAGTTAGAGCTAGATGACTGTAAGGGCTCTAGCAGGGAGGTATTTGTGGAGAGAGAATTGGATGTAGCAGGGCCCAAGCCCCAGCAAACCTTGTAGATAATGCAGAGGGACTTCACCTGATCCTCACAACAACTGGGAGCCAGTGGATAGATTTTACTGCTGGATAGATGTGGCTCCTGGGCTTCAGGCCAAGGACTAGATAGATTTAAACCAATCCCTGTCTAAGATGTGACAGTGTGGCAACAAAATGATAACTTTACATTCTTTCCCATTGATTTGATCGGTTGGCACCCACTTACCGTCCCCATCATTATGAACTGTTCATTGACAGTTTTAACATTGCAACTTCACGTTGGAAACATTACTTGCTTCCCTTTCACATTTCCTTTCCAATGGCTTGTGCATGAACTCATTGGTTCTGTCTTTGACATTATGAGCTGGGAGCTAGACTGTTCGCAAAATGTTATTTTCTTGCAAAGATATGAATGCATATATGTATTAACTTAAGTATTTAAATGTACTCCTAAATAGTATTGTGTACATGCTGCTGAGTTTATTCATTCATTTCCATGAAAGCTATTAATGTCTAATCAATCCTACTCTGTTTGCAATAATTGTCTTGTATGGTTCCTGTTTTAGTGATTGGGTCTCTTTCAGTGAGTTTTTTTTCCTACAGAGGGCAGTGTTGCGCCTTGGTCATTCTTCCTTAAAATGTATGCTCTGCACTGCTCATTGTTTCACCCTTGCCCAAGTGTGACCTTCATTATGATATGTTTCGATGTACTGGTTAGGACCATAAATTGCTATAAATCTTTTGAACACAGACATGAGAACTCACCTAAGATTATGGATCTCAACCAATCCGTGTACAGTATTTGTCCCTTAACTGTGGGATATGTTACTTCTTAGTTGCTTTTGCATGACCTCAATACCGAAATTCAGGCTTGAGAATGTGTGCGCCTATCTACCATGACTAATCACTGCCCGACATTCAGTCTTGCTGCGGGAAGTTACAGCTTTGTCTTTGTGTGCTTCTTTGCAAGGGCCTGGCTGTTATTTCCTGCTAATGGCTGAATTTGTCTTGAAGCCTACTTATGTGTCATCTGTGCAATTGGTGTAAAAATCTCACCTTCATTTTCTATCATTGTAAGTGCCCCTAATGGTCTCTTAACTAATATTAAATTTATGTATTTATTCATAAAAAGATGCTTACAGCCAAGAAAGGCTTTACATATATTATACAACAATATTCAAATTTCATCACAAATAAGATACAAAAATGCCATAATACTCCAAATTAATCATAGTTAAAAATGTTCCTATGAAAAGAGAATGCCTGCAGACAATTGTTTAAGAATACATATACTTAAAGAATACATAAAATTATCTCATAAAACGTCATCATAGGAAACATTAAATTCAAATTGTTTACGTTTAAAAGGGATTCCCATATTTCATTCATATTATCGGGATTGCTAATATTTTCATACTCTTACAAGTATTTGGACCTTAAAAAGTTGAGACTCTCGCATCGACAAATGATATGTTCTGCCGATTCTATTGATGACGTCCCACATAGACTAAAAAAAATTGTAAATAGTAAGTAACGCCTAATTGTTTTACTGTTTGGGAAGGCAACCTGGTATTTAGGTCTTTCAGAAACATTCAACCAACACTGCAAGAACATACCACTATTAACCTTTGGTTGCAAGGTCAATCATGTCTCTTTCTTTTCCTAAGTCATTGATCGACTTTTTCAATAAATGTTTGATCTTTACATGCGAAAGTTCTAACCAATCATAAGCATTTCCTTGTGGCCATTTAAAATAAACAGATCACATGGAAATTATTACAAATTATTAAAACATTTTGTTAAGATCCACAATAAAAGTGTCATTATTCAGTGTGCTTAGTTTTACAAACAGCATTGCTATTTTATACTCTAAAATATCACTTAAGTGCATCAGGTTGCATTCATGTAAAATATATTTGCATGGAAGAGATTTCGGCATTCTAAATAAAATCTTTAAAATCTTCGCTTCAAATCTGTTCATCTCAATTTTAAACTTTATACCCCAAATTTCAGCACCATAGGGCAGGCTCGGTACAACCTTGGCAGAATACAACAATAGAAATGTACTAACAGAATATCCTCCTTGTGGACCTATAAAATGACTTAATGCCATTGTGATCTTCATACATTTCAATTTGGTTTCTCTCCACTGTTGTTTCCAGCACACATTTTGGTCAATTAACACATTTAAATATCTATAGCAGTCTACAACTTCAATGTGCTGACTATCAATAGACCACTTCAAATTTTTCACACATTTATTTTTTGTTTTTCCTAAGAAAGCGATGACTTTAGTTTTTTCAATATTGATTTTTAGTCTATTTATTGCTGAAAACTTTTCAAGGGCGTTTAGCTTAGCCTGCAGTCCTTTAGGAGTTTAATCTAACAATAGGAGGTTGTCTGGGTAAACTAGCCAACCTAGTTTAGAGCAACCTATTTTGATGTCATTAGAAGGTGTTACATTTAGTTCCAATGGGAAGTCTGCTAGTTACAGATTAAAAAGGGTAACAACAAGTATACAGCCTTGTTTGACCCCTCGAGATGTTGGTATAGATACAGATACTGATATTTTTCCTTTGCCATTTAATCGCACTCGCACTGATGTCTCTGTATACAGGAGCTGAATCATAGATAGTAGCCCATCAGGTATTCCTCATTATTTTAGCTTATTCGACAATATTTCCCTCACGATGGTATCAAAGGCTGCGCTAAAATAGATTAATGCGCCATGAACTGGAAGCTGGCGTCTATTCCACAAGTATTCAATTGTAGCTACTAAAGTGGTGATGTTATTAGTCATGGATGATTTTGCACGAAAGTCAGATTGATTTGAGAGGAGAATATGATTGGCTGTTATCCATTGATTCAGCTCTTTTAAAATAATTTTTGCAAATATTTTGGCAGGGAAGAGGGATCTTTCCAGCATCCTTTTTTGGAGATGGGTAGGATGACACTTTCTCGCCATGTTTTGGGAATCAGACCGTATTTGCCTACCCATTGGAATAAGACATTCAGACTAATATTAAATGCTACTGTACTTGTTAAAGGTATGTGGTTATACTCATGTATCTTGTCTGTGAGTTTTAGTTTACTTGTCCCTTGGGGACACTGCTTATTGAAGCATGGTTACTAGCACATTTTCGGTCTACATTGGGACTTCTTCATGCATGCGGCTGCTTTCTTTATGCCGTGCATTTCTTCACAGAGACTTTTGAAGCTTGTAATTCCGCGCACGTTAGGTGTCTTGGATGTACTCGCCAACAGCCCCCTGGATGGTAGTTATTTTTGGACCAGTTGGAGGTGTGCAATGCTACGACATTCGATCATCCTCCATGCACCATCCTTGTCTCCAGTGTTGCCTCCCACCCAATGAGGGTTACATCTATTGTCAGAACCTTGACAGTGGGTGGGGAAAAAGAAAAACCTTTCAGGAGGTGGGCTGGGGGTGAGCAATCATTGCTAAATCTCCCGGAGGGTGGGGCACCAGGGGATGTAAACGTAATCATGCAGTAAGGAACATGAGCAATGTTCAATGATGTTTCAGATCTGAGGTCTCAGCTGGAACCAAGCCCTATTGGCACCTTGTGTGGTTACTGTCATCTCTGCCTGGACCCTTAGCCATTCTCTATCAGATAGTGCAATATTTGACTATCAATGAATGGCATCTTGCTTGAATACTAGTGAGCCTATCTTCTGAGAGAAACACTCTGTCCATCTAAGTATTGAAATGGGCCCCAGTAAAAGTCAGCTTGTATTCTTTCCAGTTCACCAGTTCAGTAAAAACCCATGCCCTTGGCTGACAGTACACACAATTGCCACATTTCCAGGGGGCTTTAAAAGAGAAGGAGAAACAATCAACCAATCATTAAGATATGTTATGTTATTTTGCTTTTATACTGCAGCAAGAACCACAGTAGTCTCAGGGGAACTTGATTTATCTGGAAATATGCTGTGTTGTGCCCCTGCCAAAAAGGATCAGGAAATTATGAAAACATAACAAGATGGGAGTGAGGGAATAGGGGCCACGGCAAAAAGGGGAACGTGAGAGGCTGAGGGAAAGACTATTTTGTGATAGAATGGGTAGATGGGGATTGTGTTAGGTGGACTGTAGATAAGCAATGCATGGAAATGGTTGTTATAATGTATTTATCATGTAGATAGCCTTTTGTAGCTATGTCAAACAAGGCTAGTACTCTCCAATTGTAGTGAACATTCGAAGAGGGCTATGGCCTTTCTGGACATCATGCGTGGCAAGGCCAAAGTAACATAAAGTGTAATAAACTAATAATGAGATTCCTCATATGTATCATGTAAATCTGATGAGCACCTGGTCCACTATTTGTATCAGCAGCTAGAATGGCTGGAAGCACACAAATAGATTGATCAACTTAAGGTTTTTGACTAGTCTGAGATGGAGGGACACAGGTAGCTCAGGAGAGTAGCTGCAGTCAAGAGAGAGGTTCTGCCATCATGGGGTTTCTCAATGCCTCCTACTTACTACCTTCAGATAAAGAACAATGGCACTGACATCACCAGACAAAGACTCTTGTCACAATTGGACCCTTACAAGATACTTGAAATGGGCCAATCCACTGTGTTAAGTTGACTATATAATAAGGTAATATCCTCTTCCTTAGTGTAAGCATATTTTGACAACAGAGGAGGTTTCACCTGGAACTTTATTGAGGTACAGTATGCCCAAAGTCCTGTGCCATAGAGGTGGTAGGTAAAGACTCAAAGGAGGGCGCAAACCATCCCCTCCACAATCTCAGATGACAATTTAGAGTGACCTGCTCCTGGACAAGGCCTGCTGCAGCCTAAATACTGATAGCCACAATACTTCTCACTGCAGGTTACAGCCACTATAAGTTCTCTCTGTGATCCTTCCTGGCTGAATTTCCACCACTTTTTTTCCTGCACCACCAAAGTTGTAATGATGCGCACTGTGTCCGTAGAGGCCCTGGTCGGCCCCTCAAAACCCATGAGGCCAAGCTCTGCCCTCGATCTCCCACCATACACTACTTTTGAGCAGACTTTAGAAACTTCAAGTTGTTTTTAGCTGCCACAGTGCCTACAATGGTGCCTGAAAATCTGTTGCAAGCCATTGAGCCTCAGACGTGACCATTGCTTGCGGCAACTACAGCCATCTTTAAGCAGATAGCTGCTGCAGAACAGCATGATATCAACTGGACCACGTTGAACTGGCTGGACCACTTTGAGCCACCGACTCAAGCCTTGCCTGCTTGTTCAAGCTGATAACTGCTACAGAACTGCACCGCATCGCTGTACTTCTTTGCATGAGCTTGACCATCCCAACACCAACTCAATCCATTGGGATTACATGACTGAACAATCTAGATGCTATTTCGACCCTTTGAAAAGCACAATGGAGCCTGGCACGAAACGGTTGAGTCACTCAGGGGGAATATAATTCTACTGTACCCAGGGCCTGGTTTTAAGGGCTTTAGTGGCAATTTAAGACCCCTTCCCCTACCTTGTAAATCATATCCTTTTGAACAGGAATATTCTCTATTGGTGTCCTTTACTGTGCGCCAATGCTGTGTATGATTTTCTGGGTGATTTCTTTATCAACAATAATTACATTGATCCATTCATCGTGTTTGATTCATGCTTATTTTATTTCTCTCTATTTACACACACTATATTTTCTCTCTACACGTGTTTCACCATAGTTTGTTTCCCATTGTTCATCAGGAGAGAATCCTATTCTTTGTTGGGAGTTCTTCTCGCAAATTTCAGACTGTTTCCCAGTATTTTCTAACTGCTTGTTTTTGGTTTTCTGATTGCTGTGAGCTCTTGACTGGATCCGATTGTCCCTCACAATGCCTGGCCGCGCATGAATGAGTCAAAAACGATATGGATCAATGTGATTATTGTTTATAAAGAAATCACGCAGAAAATCATATACAGAGTTGGCGCACAGTAAAGGACACCAATAGAGAATATTCAATGTTTTAACCTATTGCAACGGTCACAATACAGGTGGTGTCCAACCGTGCAGACAACCACAAATAAATAACATTATTGAGGATTCGCCAAGGCAAAAAAGCACGCATTGACCGAAATCTCTGCGAAAAACATTTGAACAGATACACTGCTACATGGGCAATTGCTCGTCCACCCCTGTCTCCAGACCCAGAGTGCCTTGTATCATCTAAATGTTTTAAAATGTTTCAAATACAAGTTTCAAAAGGTTTCATCTGAAAGTCTGTGTTTTATGTCACAGGGTAGCATTATTATATTTTGATTAGGGTGGGTTGTGTTTTAGTTTGATTAAAGTCACCTATTCTTTATAGAACCCCAATTAGGCATGTTCTTTATTACCACAGTACTATTGTTGTTTGGACGCTTCTTTACTAGCTCACACCCCTCCTAAAAAGTATAGCCTGCCCTGCACCACATCATCACAAGAAGTAAAGGAGGTATTCCTGCCGAGAAGTGCCCGTATCACCTGTATGTGTGTTATCACTGCAGGTTTTGTAGTAGTGTGGGGCTACTTGTCCCTGTGTTTGTGCAGAGAAGTAACCATTATGTCACAAATAGGACCTATGCCTTGTCTGGCATAGAGGGATATTTCTATGATGGCTGGCTCCTTAATGAGGTCCTCCATCTGTGGGCCAAATAGCATAGCACCATGGAATGGCAGATGGATAAGTACGCTTTCATCTTCCATTGTTTTATGCACAATTGACAGCAAGCATCCAGCGCCTCACGATGTGGCAATGGCAGAGAGTCCAACTACTGTGACATCTGCAAAGAGTTTCAGGGCAATTCTGTCTGTCAAGAGGCCTGTGGGATCTTCCTGGGCTTTTCTGTAAATCCTTTAAATTCCTCTTCCACTTGTTCCATCAGACTCAGCACACACTCTGCGAGGGAATCTTCTAATCAACATCTAATGCACTTAATTAATGCTCCTTTCCTAAATATTGCATAGCATGTTAGGCAGGCAAACCACACTGTGGGAAAACAAATTGAAAATAAGTCATGCACATGGAACACTGTAAAGGTGGATTTTGCCATGTGTTTGTAGGCAACTGATACATAGAATTGCCAGTATTAAAGTGACGGTATAATTGTATACCATCACTTTACCGGACCGGCCGACTACAGGTTTGGCACCTGTGTTACCTCTAGCTAAGAGCTGGAGGTAAAGCAGGCGCCCTACTGGCAAAAAACGATGTCATTACCGGCACCGGTATTGCCGGTGCCGGTAATGATGGAAAATCATCTCATCGAGTCCTGTGGGACTTCATGAATGGGGATTAACACCGTCACTACGGCACTCGTAATCCAGTGGCAATGCCGCCGGACCGAGGCCTGGAAACGGTAATAACATTTGCTGGTATAATGGCGGATCTACTATCAGGATACCGGCAACCTTATAATGAGGCCCATTGTTTGGGCGGGTGATGATGGGAAACGAGCTCGCACAGACATAGAGGGCAGCACGCAGGAAAGAGCCTTGATGTAATACAATATATAGTGCAATTGTGTACGTCCTGCACCCTGGTTACATTCTAGTACTATACCACATGGCAGATGTGATGTCTGCTTTTTCCTTTATTGCAAAGAGTACATGGTCCCATCAAGAATACAATATCATGATCTAGAGGGCTATATTTTATTGTGCATATGACAGGGAGGATGTAGTTCTAAACCGACCTCAAATGGGAAAAATAGATGCGTCTTTGTAAATCAGCTTCAACTGATGCAACTCGTTCCTCAAGATTGTGCCCAGAGGCGAATCCACAAAATGCTGTAGTTCCTGCATATGTGAGAGTGGGGGAGGGGAAGGGTATTTATAGCACGCCAAAGTGCCTGAATAGCGGACTTGTATTCTACAGTCACACGTGTTTACAGTTTGTTAAATCATCCCTTTGAAATAACTGACACATTAAAGATTTCTTTGAATATATCTTCTGCCAGCAATGTGTTTTAATAAACGACTAAAAGATTTATCCCAGATGACAATCGCGATATACTTTCAGCAAATAAGATTACCTATACTATGCTACCAAAAACATTCTGTGTGCTGACATTAAGGGCCCGATGCAGGGAACATTTAGCACGGTTCAAAGTGACTTTGCACTGCCGACACAAACCCTGATTCATGGAGCTGCGCAAAGTGTATTTTTGCAGTGCACCGTCAGTGCCAAGTCCGTGCACGGTCATTTTTGCAGTACACAATGGGCCTCATTACGAGTCTGGCAGTAACAGAGGCGGTAAAACCGCCTGGTTACTGCCGGACTCGTATTACCATTCCGCCTCCGTGATTCCCGGAATTACCCGGGCATTACAACCCCAGTTTCCCGGGAATCACGGAGGCGTAATGGTGTTAATCCCCATTCCCATTGAGTCCTATCCTCAATGGGAATGGGGATCATGGAAACACCGGCAGCATCTCGTGATGCTGCCGGTGTTTCCTCGCCCGCCTGCAGGCGGGCGGTGTTAAACCTGCCAGGTCAGACCTGGCAGGAACATCACCTCTCGCCTGCAGGAGTCCAGATCAGGCGGTTCCGAAACAACTGTTTACCGCCACCATTATTTCCGGACCACCTGATTTGTAATGAGGCCCAATGACTTTTCACAGTTCCATGAATCAGGGTTTATGCGTATTATGTCTTTCTCAAAAACATTGCATGTCAGCAAAAACACGTTTTACTTTTGGTGGATTCAAATGCGTCCACGTGCCCGCTTGATCTGTGAATCACCCAAGTTCACTGCAGGCTCTGCTGGTAGAATAATAAAAGTCCTCGATTTCTGGATCAAACTCTCGAGGGGAAATTGCTGCTTTCCGGCAATTCGAGCGCCATGCACTGAGCGCTGAGCCATGTGTGATGCAATAAGAGCAACACGCGTGTACCACACGGTGGCGGCGACTTATTGGAAACGTAGAAGAGGCGGGCACTGAGAAGGTGTTTTCGCACAGTGTGGGTAACAGATGGCACGAACCTGTTCTCCTGAGAGTCTACGAGCTTAGGTGTGTTTATGTTTATTGAAGGGGGCTGACTTCAGTCCGCTCTTTCTTTGTGTCGTGGAAGGGCGGTTTATGAAAGAGAGCATTCAGTCTGCACCAGTTTTGAATAACCTTCACGAACTAATAATAGACACGCATGCGCCAGCAGTCTACAGTGCCGGCAAGGGCAGGTGGTGGAGAAAGCAAATTGCTTGAAGTAATGAAAGCGAGCGTAAGGTGGCAAGCACCCAGGCAAGGTAGCAGCGTGTGCAAATTAGTATAAGACTTGTGAAACTCATTTCCTGGAAAAGTGAGTGAGCCATGTGCTGTATGGTTATTAAAGTTGGGAGATTCTCTTGCGCACTTGCTCTGGAGTGGCTCCCAGAGGCTCAGCAACACCAATATAGCTCTTGAGTTTACGATTTAGAGACCACCGAGGTCTGTTGTGTGATGTCCTTGAATGCTCTCCTCTGCGTGTTGTTGCCCTGTGCCTGGCTGACATCTTTGCTCCCATTTGCGTGTAATTGCATAAAAGAAGAATCTGAAAGAAGTGCCTATGGACCACTCCAACGACATACTCTGGCTTCCCAAACTCTGGCTTCCCAAAACTATTCTTACACCTCTGCCAGATGGAAGAAATCCTTCATAGAGATGGTGCATCACCTGCTTTCAAACTCAGGCACAGCCAATCAGGGCCCAGACCTTTTCACTCGTGATAAACCGTATACCATGTTTTTAACAAGGCCACTTTCCTCGTTTGCACATTAATCATTCATTAAAAAAATAAAAAAATAATAATATATATATACATATATATATATATATATGTTGTTTGATAGGGGTTAGTGGGAGGCAGAGTCAGGTGGTGGGGGTACGTTAGATTGGGTTTTGGGGGACCCCCATTGAAAAAAAAATGCACAATTAATGTGCAAACTAGGAAAGTGACCTCGTCAGAGGCGTTGCCAGGGGTTTGGGAGGGGTTACTGAGGGACTATAGCCCCTGGCAGGGGTGTTGCTAGGTCTGGAAAAGGACAGGGGCTAAGCTAATGTATAGACTGACGAGATTCGGGACTAGCTATAGCCTTTTGGTTGTAGTCCCTGAGCTTCTATCCGGGGCTACAACCAAAAGACTGAAGGCTATAGCCCCCTCAGCCCCCCCCCTAGCAACGCCTCTGGTGGTCTTTTGGTTATAGCCCTGGATAGAAGCTCAGGGGCTACAACCAAATGGCTAGCTAGCCCCGAGTCTCGATAGTCCTGACATTAGTGCAGCCCCAGATCTTTTCCAGACCTAGAAACACCACTGGACCTTGTTTAAAACACGTACAACCGTGATAAAGACATGGGGTCAGGGCCAGTACAACAAATACCTGTTCTAAGAATAAAGTGACCAACACCACTACTCTCTGTCTGCAAGATCGTCATCGAAGGCACCAGATTGGTAATGAAGGTGTGCCTCTGGGAACGGCTCCATGGTAACGCAAAGCCAGCCGATGGTAATAATAACATAACCTTTTTTTTATATAGAACATGTTCTATTTTGCATCACTAAACAATAACAATGATAATGTCAAGCAACGTAATAGCACTCAATCAGCCTTGAAAGAAAGGCATGATGAGTTGATTTATGTCAGATTCGAACATGGGACCTGCATTTTGAATGAAACCCTCTGCTTACCTCACTGACACCTTCACATGCAGAGTACCTTAACATATTGGCTTCCACATCTGTGATTCCGGGAGGTATTCGAGCTCTGCCGGTTGTTCTGGTAACCCAGCACCTCATGTCCCTGGAGAATTATAAATCCGGTAGACTAATAACATGCTACAAATCCTCGAAACCTTCAATGCAGTGTGTTTGTTCAATAAGATGGTATTGCAAAAAAAAAAAAAATAAGATAGAAACATATTTCAAAATAACTGTAACAAATTGAATACTACTATTAGGATTCTGTATTATATGCACGACCCACACTCCTTTCTATCACACACTGGTTGTTGGTTTAATCATGTTTTTTTAGCATTCAATGACATATTTCATTTCATTTCCTGCTTTGGCTATATATTAAAATTAACATTCTAGCCTGCGGGTAGTAGTTTTTTATTTCAGTTCCTTATGTTAGAAATTAATCACCTTCATGAAACAGATGTTTTCCATTGAAACATATTTTAAACCTTCAGTATAGACGTTTTACCAGACTCAGAAAATAGTTAGGAAACACGCCTTTTAACATTTTTATTGTTTAATAAAATAACACTTTTCCATTTCAAATACATGTACAGCTCCATATACAAGCATATAGGACCAGATGTGGGGCGAGTGGCACACTGAGCCATTTAGCCATAGTGATAGACAGTTCACCCATAGTAGTAGATTTCAATCAAGTGCTTCATAGCACACTTTATGCCATTATGTGCTGCTCCAAATGATAGATTTTGAGAAACCTTTGCCTTCCAGTGTGTATTAGGATTTGAACAAGACTCCCCTATGATCTGACACTATAAATGGCTCCTTTCAATTACTTGTAATAACAGAGAACACACATCACATTGCAACAGTTAAGTGTATATTTGTGTGTGCTAGTCTATTCTTCACAGTTAACTCGAGGATCATTCTAACTCACAGGGTCCTTTTATAAAAAAAAAGTGTTAATTGCATCTGGGGGGCTAACAACGTTGGCACGCATGTGCTGTTACGTCAGCTGCTTGATATTTTAAACATTTTCAAAACAGAGTGTTAAACTAAAGAGTTAAAAAAAGGCAACGTGCCTTTGATTATTTCATGTTAAGCTTAGTTTTGCAACAAATGTAAAAGACGCCTGCAAATTAATCTTTGCAGGTGGCATTTTCAAATGATTCTTATGTAATGCACCTGCTTCCAGCGGGTGCTAAATGGAGGCGGATTGCATCAAAATCTATTTATGATTTTATTTATTTGGTTACAAAATGCAACCTTTCAATATTTACACAGATAGTAGGTTAAACACATGTTTTTTCTTTTTTAAACTCCTGTATACAACACATCAATCAATCATATTAAACAGCATAGATTACTAAAAATGTTCAATTCGTTGTCAGATAAGTTTACACAATGTGTCACTAAGTAGTCATTCATTGATTTTCTGAGTCTCGTAGGTACACACATCATTTAATTCCATTCTACATACATACTTGGGGAATTTCAATTCAATATCAGTACATATTAAGCATTTTTCCTGCATAGGTCCTGCATAGGTTGATCATTGATTTCCCAGGCCAATGACCGGATCTTGTAAACATTTTAAAACTGCTATTGTTAGGGAGATAAGCGTGATATTATAAATTCTGGACCACTTCCTTTCATGAGTTAGGGTTCTATAATCCTTGAATAGTTCTTCCAGGCATTGTTTTCTTAATACTATCAGAGCTGGGCAATACACTATGATGTGTTTCAGTGTTTCTGGTTTTAAAACATTTTTACAATGACGAGAAGCTCTTTCATGTGCCTTTAATCTTGACCCTGAAAGATCTTTAGTAGGCCATAAATGTAACCTTAATCTTAAAAAACACACTCCTGTACTTAGGATCTGGAAATGTCAACATATACATTTCTTTCTGGAGAGTTCAATGGTTTTAAAAAGGGGGTTGCCATCTGGAAGCTTTTGTATGTTTGGTATGTTTCCCAAGACAGATGCCAATCATACCACCACAGTTTTATTTTTAGCTTTCATTAGGTTTTTTAACAGTAAGTCTAATGAGATATCCGCCCTTTCCATGTATTGTCTTGCATGAAGAATCCATGGCTTTAATGAGAAGTGTATTGAAAAGTCTGTTATTGACGCTATAACACTTGACGCTATAACACTTAGCAGGGTTTTTGTAGCTGGTTTAATTGAACATTTCCTATATAAAGTTAACAAATTTCAATATCATAATTATATTCAACGACAATGGCCCTAATTTATTTCTTACAATTGGCATTGGTTGACTAATTAGCAGCAGTAACACTTTTTTTTCCAGAAAGCTCCTTCCAATCTTGTCCAATACAGCATCTTGTCTCAGCACCATAGGTTACAATCGGAACAATGTTTTGTCTGTACAAATTTATTAGCGGTTTATAGGAAAATTTCCCATTTTTGATGAATTATGTTAGCTCGATGTGTAGTGGTCTGATTTTTTTTCTTCAAGTCAAAATGGTATGGAAGATCAACCAGACTTTTATTCATGTTTACACCAAGGTAACAGTATTCATCAACCAAGGCAACAGGGGTGTTATATATCGTCCATTTAAAAACTGTTCTTTTTTTTTTTAGTTTCTTTGGATTAAATATCATGATTTTAATTTTATCTAAATTGATCACAAAACTTTTTTTTACATAGGATTCAACAGCAGATAATAGGTTTTGTAATATATTAAAACAAGATCAACAGCATATAAAAACCACGGAATTTTAACTGAGCCTATTTTAAGTGAGTCTGATATTATGTTATTAAAATCTTTGCCAATGTCTGATATAAAAAAAATTAAAAGTGCTGCATCTAAACACATCACTGCTTTAAACCTCTATATGTGCTAATAGGATTTGATAAAAGACCATCTTGATTTAAGCGAATTTGAACTGATGTATTAATAATAAGATTAAAGCTAACATGTAATTTGGACAGTTTGCATCATGCAATTTCTTAAATAATAGATTTCTGCTAATCGAATCAAACACGATTGTAAAATCTATAAGGACAAATATATAGCCTGCCCTGTAATAAGGCTTCAGAGCTGGATTAGAGATAGGGTCAGCAGATTTATTGATGTATTAGGACCTGAAGTAAATCCTGTGTGAAAATGATCTCCCAACTGCCTTTCAGCCACCCAATGTGTAAAATCTCTCAATGTAAGTCATGCAAAAGATCTTCCCGAAATATCTAATAGTGCAATAGGGTGATAATTTTGAGGGCACTCGTGATCTCCTTTCTTATATAGCAGGATTATTACAGATTTTTTCCAGGTTGGTGGTATCTGCCTTTCTAGTATGATATCATTAAATAGGTTGAGTAGGATTATAGCCAAGGCCTCTAGGTGTGCTTTTATCATTTAATTCATAAGACCATCAGGGACTGGGGCTCTCGAGCCACTCAGCTTTGCTATCAGTAGTAGAATATCATCTTTATCAAATCTAATTGCATCCTCAGATATCCACAGTATAGTATTGACTTGCTGCTGATATGGACTTAAACCATACATCTGCTCGTAGTAGTCAATCCAACGAGAGTCTCTGTACTGCAGTAATTTGAAATGGTTGTCATGAATACCACTATTCAGATTCACCAATATTTGCCCTAAATTCTTTGTTTCCTAGGCTTTCAACATAATTTATCTGTCATTTTGTAATTGTTGTATTCACAGATTCTTGCACCATTTGCAATATTTTGTCTGCAGCTTTCTGGTACAAATCCGCTTCAAGTCTACATCTGTAGTTGCAATTGCTTTAATGTCTTTTCGTAGGTGTGATTTCTTTTCGTTTACAATTTGCTTAAAGGGATATGTTTGTAGCATGAACAACCTTCATTTTTCAGGATGTTCTCATTGTTTATCATCTCTTTAGTTTTAAGTTCACCTTTCAGGATGTTCTCATTGTTTATCATCTCTTTAGTTTTAAGTTGCATATGTAAGCATGCTAATTATTCATTTGTCCATCTGAATCTATTCCTACCACCCATTAGAATTACTTGTGGCTTATAATAGGCATTCATGATCTTAGAGTCAGATAGTTTCCATGTTAAGGCTAGCAGATCATGGTCAGTATGACTCTGTTCTTTTAATTCAAAGTAAGTTATGTTATTAAGCATTTTCCTTTAAACAAATATGTAATCGATGATTGAGGCTGATCTGCCATGCCTCCATGTTGGTTTAGGAGGAATGTGAGGCTTTACAGCACCATTTACCATGACAAATTGTCGCTCTTTCATCAAGTTCATCCATCGTGTTATGGGGTCTTTGAGATTAATTTTCCCAAAGCCAAGCACTTAATGTTTAAGTCACCTGCTATTAATACTTGCGTAATTGTGGAATTTTTGTTAATGAGATCAAGTATTTGGATATCTCCCAATAAGAAAGCGTTACCTTTAACTCTTACATGGTTCCAATATAGATTTACAACTGCGAAGACCTCTGTTTCAAATTTTAACTTAACTAGTTGAGTTAAAGGGCTGGGCAATTCCCAGGGGACCACAACTAATCCTCTACCCATTTTCACGGCTATTAATAGACCAGCTGATGGTCTACCCAACGATCCTCTAATATCTGGAACAAGAGATACAATGTGACCCTCCCAAATGGGAGGATCTCCAAACCATGCTACTTGTAATAATATTATATCATTTTCTTTAAACATGTCTGTTTTATGAAATGGCAGGTGTTTAAACCCTTGCGTGACCAGCTAGCTAGTTTGTCGATTTTTTGAAGGGATTCAGTGAGTTGTTACTTCTTATTAGGATGCTGCAGAATATACTGCAGTCTGCTATTTTTCGAGTCTGAACCTCTATTTCTTGAAGTTAGGTTAACTAATGTTATTGCTTTACCATTACCATTTGAACAGGTAATCCTGAAAGTGAAGTTCTGGGACTTTTCTAAACAATGTGAGGAGCTTGACTGAGGGACATTCCACAATTTTGTGTGGTCGGACAAGAAGCAGGTTATATTTTGCTTTAATGAAGCACACTCCTCATAAACCGCCCTCCACTATTTTCTGGTTGTGTCTGAGAAAAGAGTTATCAGACAAAGGTACTTGTTTTTGTAAGTAGTCTTAGGACAATAAAAAACCTGTATTGTGCAGCTCGTCCTTTTCCATCCAAAGTGTTTTCATGATTAAGCCTTACTGTATCCATAACCTCAACACACCCAGGTCAGACTCTTGAAGGAATTCGACCTGATATCAATACTTTGAAAGTCCTCTAATGCTGTATATCACTAAATATGTTTAGTATAGTTGTTCTATCGAGAACATATTGAGGGTGCGGATTTGGTCTACACTGTAGCCGTAATGAGTGGCAATTTAATTGGGTCTTCAATAATGTTTTAATGTTGCCTGTGTTATAGTCAGATGTCCGCATTTCTATAATCGGGACTACTGCTCTCGGCAGGAGGCTATTTACGACTCTTGAATCATTCTCAAAATAGATTACAGGCATCATTTTAAAGCCAGTGTCCATAGACTGCAAACTTATAGTCTGGTTCACTGATTTTTCTATTTCATTCCTCCTTTGTTCTAAGGTGAGGAATTACGAAATATTATACCACTCTTGGCGAGCTAATGTTTCTTCTGCCCCTCTGAGATCTTGTGTCCCTGCCATGGCAACTGGACAAAGCATCAGCAGTGATTTGTTTACTTGAAAGATCTTCTGCATTCAGTTGTTCAGCTGCTTTACTCAGTTTATCTAGGTGTTCTAAAGTTTGATTTATTTGTGAGTCTGCTATCTTTTGGGATTTTGATCTCAAATTCTTTCTAATTTTATTTAATTTTTGAGGTAGTCTCTTTGGTTTTTTTAAAATTGTCCAAGTTTTCCCATTTGTATACAGTCGCTGTTTATCTGGAGTTGTTAATAATTGGATGAATTTCCTGGATCCTACTTGCCTGGATTTCTGTCTAGATTTTTTAATTTTAGATTTCATCTCAACAGTCGGTAATGGGCCTTTTTCTTTTACTCCTTGGAAAATTTCAAAAGCTGGCTTTACAGGTTGCAAAATTAAAGTAGGCATATCAGGATTTCCCATGCAACTTCTATGAGTCACCTGTTCTGCTAAAGTGGCTATAAAGTCCACCAGAGCTTCTCGTGCTGAAGCAGGTAGAGGCACAGGAGATTTGGAGGGAGCAGAGTAGCTATTTACTAATGTAAAGGTCTTCTTTTTCCGTGCAGGCATAGGCTTACATAGATTCAGAGGATACTGGTTCATCTTTTCCTCAAATGTATCATTTAGATTATTTAACAGAGCCATCTGAATATTAGCTTGCTGTCGAGCAATTCATTAAGTTTCGCTACTGCTAGAAGCGCTGTGTTCATTGATGTCAGGGTTGCATCTTGGCACAAAATGGTTTCACAATTCAGATTGAGTGGTCTGCAAGGGGTGGGATTTACATAGGATGCTGATGAACATGACAAAATATCAGACAAGGACCCGTATAGTATTGGTGATTGTGATAAGTTTAAAGGGAGGGGGTATGGATGAGCAGGGTGGGACACTTACACTCGGTATAGGGAATTGAGTATCGGAAACAAGTATAACTTTCGACTCAGTTTCCTGGTGCACCCTGATGTCAAGAGATTGTGGATCGATATTAGAGATTTGCTCACCTTTATTAGCGAGATTTGAATCATTAACCAGTATCAGGGCAGTGCTAAGTGTCTCATACTCAGAGATGTGGATGATAGAGTGTTGAGCAATAATAACATGAACTTGGGCACTAGTCGTGGTTCCTCTGGCCTCAGTCTAGGACCTAGAATAGGCAGACTATGTGGTCCTATATTTTGGACTAGTATGGTCAGTACTGCTGCCATCATGGTATCATATATTTCATTCAGGTTTATTAAATGATCCTTTGTTTCACCAGCAGCCTGATCACCTTGAAATTCCCTGTTGCTCAGCGTCTTATCTTGTAAATCCAAGGTTACTTCATTCAAGTTTTAATGTGCAATGCAACCATTTCTTATATCAGTTGTTAACGATTTTGCACGCCTCTGCTTTTGCGTGATTTCAATAAAATGGTTTGCGTTCTCTGAATTAGTAGCCTTTAAAGCAGTGTCCATATTCGTAAGAATTTGGGCTGCTTTAAGTTTAAGTGGCATAGCTGATTTTAGGTTATTCGAGTGACTCATTTATGTTATTTATTATTTTTATTTTTTCACACAGGCAGAGTGCCTCTGCTAAAATTCGATAATAAAATAAAAAATTATGTACAATTTTGGCGATGTGTCCTAAAACAAATCTGCTGTCTTTTATGCACAGTCCCAAAATTAAATAAACAATACTTTACATGACATGCAAACAGCAAAACAAGACTTCATACAATGAGATCTACTCAGATGCACAAAAAAAGCCTAAAAGAGGGAAGTGAGGCAAATTACCCCCCGTAGACCTTGGGAGAGAGATTACTTTGCAGCTCAAAAGGTGCACAACTCATATTGAGAGCTCTCAGATTGAAACTTTTCTAAAAATTAACAATGAGGCAAACGCAGTCAGAAGAACCTTTTGTTTAGAGTGCGCACGCTCGTACATAGCCAATGAAAGCAGAGTGCCCAATCAAAACACCCTGATCAATGCGCTCCGAGCAAAACCTTGCAACACTAATCAAGGTAACTAATACAATTAGACAGACCTTTTGTTTTAGAGCAATTCACTCTTCATCACAACAAACCAAGTAGGTCAACCCCATGCCCGCTCCCCGCTAACAACCTTCTGTTGCACTTCTGGATGCGCGCGTGCTGATGCACGCGCCCAAGTGTTTATGTAGATGGCTTCCCGGTTAGGGGCGGAACGTAGGAGGATCTAAAATAAGAAATAGTAAATTAACTCTTGTAGGTTGAGCAACTAGAACAAGATTATTTAAAGCGGCAATATGAGGTAATGCAACAATTTTACATCAAGTCCACCTTTTAAAAGTATACGAATGGCACTGGATTGAAAATCCAAACGAGGAAATATCAGGTAGCATTTCCAGCACTCAGTCAACAGCACTTTTGGAGCACTTACAGATACGCGCGCTCTGATGCGTGCATCCGGGTGTTTATGTAGATGACTTCTGGGTTAGGGGCGGAGCGTGGGAGGATCTTTTTAACATTATCCACATGACACTGGATTGAAAAATCACACAAGGAAATATCAGGTAGTGCTTCCAGCACTCAGCCAACAACACTTCTGGAGCTCTTCCGGATGCACGCAAAACTAGTTGTTTTGAGCCTGCATGAAAATCTCACACCGGTGTGAATCTAATTGTATGTTGAAGATAGAGAAAGAAAGCACTGCGCTTTGCAAATCAACTTTGTTAATGACACATGACTTGCATGGCATTAACCATTTATTTGGAAGCGGGAATGCTTGAAGTAGTGTGACAAGGAACAACGATACATCATACCTACTTCCCACCCACAATAACACAAGTGGTACATGGTGCATAGGGAGAAGGCACTGGAAAATGAAGGCCTATCACACAACAGATGTCCACTAGGATCCATAGAGGGCCCCTCTCCAGGGGGGACATAGCACATCACAAAGTTAACCCCCAGATAAAAACAAGCATGCTTCTGCTGCCCTTGTGGCCCCCAGCGAGCACCTGCACACTTGGAACATATGAATCCTCCAGTCTGCATCTGCCCCCTTGGCTACTGTGACTCTCCTATTCTGCACCTGCCCCCTTGGCACCTGTGAACCCTCATCCTGCATCTTCCCTCTTGGCCCCTGTGACCGTACATGAACCTGCAGCTGCCCTGTTGGTCTCAGTGACCACCACACAGCCTGCATCTCGTCCATTGTCCACTTTGACCACCCAATAGCCTGAATCTGCAACCGTGGCCGCTTTGATCACACCTGAGCCTACATCAGCCCCCTCAACCTGTATGCACATGTTAAGCCTGCATCAGCCCCTTGACTTATGTTATAACCGCCAAACTGCATCTG
This sequence comes from Ambystoma mexicanum, assembly GCF_040938575.1. Classification (NCBI taxonomy): domain Eukaryota; kingdom Metazoa; phylum Chordata; class Amphibia; order Caudata; family Ambystomatidae; genus Ambystoma; species Ambystoma mexicanum. Next base: position 624,475,273 of record NC_090934.1, read on the forward strand.
CTCCCTTGATCTCAGTCATCAACCCCAGACGGCATCTTCCATCTTGGCCCCTGTGACTGTCCTCAGCCTGCATCAGCCCCCTTAGTCCCTGCAGATGGCCCCTGCCCCGTGTGCATCCTCAGCCTGCATTTGCTACATTGGCCCCTGTTATACCCCCAGTCTGCAGCTCTCCCCTTAGCCCCTTGATCATACCCAAGCTTCCATGTGCCCCCGTGGTCCCTATGACCACCACCAGCATGCATCTGCCCATTGGACCCCTGTGACCACCCCCAGCTCTTGAACCACAATTGGGGTCCTGCTGCCTTCATCCTCTAAGGCTCGGCCCTAGGTCATCTCCCCCCATCATCAACACCACAACCCTAGTAAGATAGGTGATTTCCCATCCGCTGACCTTAACCAGTGGCCCACACCACACATGACCACCTTGTTTCCTTCTGAGCCCCACTACACCAGGTACCCACCAGGAACATCCCACAGACTCAATGCCCCAAATTCACAAAAGAAGTTCTGAAACTCCTGGTGGGTGGTGTAGTGAAGGCCGAGGTGCACCTCACAGATCCAGGTCATCTGAAGTGGTCTGCCATCCAGCACATCAGGACTTTTGAACCCATCCTCAACATGTTGAAAGCTGTCACTCCCACCTGAAAAATCATTCCTGAGGTCCAGATCACTGGCAAGACCTCGAGAGGCATGTGCAGCAACTGGTTGTAAACCAATGGAAGGAGAGCCTGTCTGCAAGAGGAAGTGAAGCAATACCTAAGTTGAAGCTGCGGTCATGAAAGGAGCAGGCCATGAGTCATTGACCTCCGTGGCATTGATGGAATCAGATGAATCAAGACTGGGGTAGAAGGTGAGTGCACCACATGTGTGCAGTACAAAAGTCATTAAGTGTCATGCAAACTGTGTGACAGATACAACATGATTGGCATTGTCACTACTGAAAAAGCATCTCCTGTAAACCCTTACACAACCCCATATCAACTGGCACAACAATGACGTGTGCCTCCAGTTACCATACACATGCCTAGTAGCCACTACATGAAGGAAAACCTCAAATAGATCACAAACTCAGGGCAGGAGGAATCCAACCTCCCGCACTACCATTAACATCCCCATAATGTTTTGAGCAGGATTTATGAACTTCCAGGTAGCCCGGTCCAGGGCCTAGACCCCACTGTATCAACAGACCAAAACACAAACAGCCTAATGTATTCAAATTAAAAATTGCATGCAGCGGACTACCACATTAGCACTTACATGCTGATTGGTCCCATGCATGTTATTTGCAGCATACAGGAGGTGAACTCACTTTTACTCTTTTATTTCCCTCTCCGTCTTTTGAAAAACGAAACACTGCCTGTAAATAAGCTTTGCTAGCAGTGTTTACTAATTGTATTTCTATGGAATCTACCTGGTTTTGGCAAGTTTCAAAACTGAGGTGGATTCAACCGAAATATATTTTCTGTGAACTTGCATGAACATCTCATGCAGGTGTACAAGGCACACTAATGATAGGGAAACGGACAGCACAGCTGAGACCATATTTTCTCACTGTTCCTCTCCTCCAAATCATCAATTTTCTACACTTGGGTGGCACATTAAATAGAAGCATACATGCATTATGCCTCACTTTTAAACCATCATCATATATTGTACCACCCATTTAAAATGAGGCTGGAACTCATGAAAGAGTACCTCTGCTCCTGCCAAGTAATCCAATGTCCAGAACCTATTGCGATGAATTGAGGGAATGCATCCCTTCTCCCCAATGGAGAGCCCCCACTGTGAGGCTAGGAAGGTGAGCAGGCCAGGCCACTCCACAGAAGCAGAGTCCTCTGCTCAGGTCAGAGAGGATGCCAACTGGTCTGGGGCTAACTGTTCCCAGAGGAGGGTAGATGCCTGCTTGTCTCAAGATCAGCCACCCAGGCACGGCCAGGCTGTTTGCCATGATGCCCATAACTCCTTTGCTGTCATCTGTCAATTGAACCACATCAATGCCATCCCCTGCTGCTGGATGGTGGAAGCCAGTCTCCAACCTGCACACTCACAGATTGCTTTTACTAGGGAGCTTACACACCAGGAGATGTCCCTTTCTGGTATGCAGGAGTTTGTGGAGAGGGGTTCAACCTCTACCTCTCCCTCAACCATCCCTTCCTCTGCTACACCTCAGCACAGAATTCCCCTCTCAATATCAGACAATCCCACCCACTACCTCTGCTGCCAGCACACTGTGTGCCAACAAACACCAGCAACAGGCACCCGTCCATAATCCGGAACGATGGAGGAAGGGATGCCACCCTAACAGCTCACCAGTTTTGCCCAAATTTTATCCCTGGCACGTTAGCCACTGTGTCTTGTTTTGTTTCTTTTTTTGTAAATGACAATGCCCAGGTGTGTTTATTACAACAGTTGGAGACGACTCATTGTATTTGTACGCATCCAGGACTTGGGTTCAGTGGGCATGGTCCTTGACAATAGCTGATTTTTAATCCCCCTGGATGCTTTCCATTTCTGGATGTTCAACTACACATTGGTATCATTCGATTTTACCTTGCTTACAACCTCAGTGGAGGGGCAATGTCCTTCCTGGCCTTTCCCTGTACAATACACCAATTTACTGTTCACTGGTTGTTGCCATTTCCTGTGTAACATTCATTCAGAGAAAGTGGGGTTTGGGGATCAGGGTCATGTTGTTGTGCAAAGTGATGCACTCATATCTACTGGCAGAGGTTATCAATCCCCTCCCACAGCAGCAGAACTAGCCCATCAACTTTGACCTATTGGAGCTGCTGCCCTGATTTCTCAAGTCATGGTCATGACCTCCGTCATTAGGTATGAGCATGTTTTGCCTGATGGCAATGTTGTGTAACATGCAACGTGTAGCCACAATGAGGCAAAACCTCTTAGATGAATGTACCACCTGTATGGTGTAGCCACTAAAAACGGATCTGCTTAATGGTTTCTCGTGTCTGGGTATGGGAGGCATTGTAGAAGTGCTGTCTGTGGATCACAGGATTCCAAATGGTTATCTCCAGCCATGGGCGCTTGGGGTTACCAGCAACAGCTGTATTGCACAAAGGATGGGATTGATGGTCATTACATTTCTCCACTTTGAAAATCGCTAGTATTATCCTTTGTGGAAATGTGTGGAGCAGGCTTTTCCTTAGATGTGACATGCATGCAACATGCATGTGTCTATGCTCTACAGTAGTGCAACGAGGTCACATGAGACTCATGCCTATGTGTATTGGTTGTAAGAGATGTACATGTTCAGGACACAGATACATGCATAGATTGGGTGTTTGGAACCGCTGGTGGCTCTACAAGAAAATCTGTTCATTGACATTCAGGACTTGGTATTAGAATACTCTACTGGTTTTCCATTTTGTGACCCGTACTGCTGACCTAGGTGACGTGCAAGGGGTGGTGAAAGTTACAGGCCTTTATTTCTGGATATGCACATTTCACATAGAAGAGCACCAACACTGGTCCTTACGTGAGTATGTGCCCCTTGAATACAATTAGGAACATTTGCAATGGCGAGTGCAAAACTGAAAAACCAACATAAATCATCTTCACATTTAATTTGTATTATGTTGGGGTCATTTTGAACTCAGAATGGTAGGGAAGGAGGGGGTGGAAGCAAGGCATACAGCTTTTATGCCTCCTTTCCCCACACCACCAGATTCAAAATGCACTGCACAATTTGCGATAAATGGCACAAGTATTGTATGTCTCATACATATGTGCAATGTGTGCACTAGAAAGTGGTGACGTCACCTGACCGAGCACCTCTCTGGGGGGCATATGTAGGAACAGTCACTAACCATCATCTGTGCATAACTGCACGGAACTGCTCCCTGCCTCTGATGTTTCTAAATACCTTGCCAGTCTGTTATTGTGGTATTTAGGAATCATTGCATCCTCTCTGGCATCTTTATGAGCTTACCAGATAAAATGTTGTTGCTTCCTGGAAATTGTAAGAGTTCCAGTGCATCCCTGTTTGGTCCTTGTTGTTTCACAGGCCTCCATGTCTGCCAATCACCTACTTCAAGTCAGCCATCAACCCCCTTCTGCATTGTGCATTTCAACATTCTATACATGTGCTGTGGATAATGGACCTCTGCACATGCTTCATTAGTTAAAATCAGGTTTTCAAGCAGTAATGTGCCATTTCCCTTCTTTGGCCGGCCCATTGCCCTCCCGTCATATCCATCCTTTTCTTGACACTCCATTCCCAAAAATTCTGTTACTCCTTATCATTTACTATCTATATGCAGTCTCTAAACTGTCTACCACCATGATTTGGGTTGTTCTATATGCATGTTTCAATAACCCTAGTTGTATGGCTTGTCTTCACCGTAGCATTCATTTACTCATGGAGTTGCTCCGCATGGATCTCCGTGCATCTCCTCCTATAGTGACTCTGCCGCCCCACCAACATATTGGGCCTCATTACGAGTTTGGAGGTAGCCATGCCCTTACTAAGGGCATGGCTACCTCCAAACTTGGGTCCGGGTTCCTTGAATGAGGAATTACCGGGCCATTCCAACCTTAGAGGACCTGGTAATTCCTCATTCAATGTACCCATCCCCATTCCCATTTGAGCCCCAAAAGGGCTCAATGGGAACGGGGGGGGGGGATCTAACAACGGGCCCGTTAATAACGGGCCCGTTGTTATCTCCCTGGTCCCCTCGCGGGACCTCCAAAGGACATCTGGACTGACCAGATGTCCAGAGTGGGTCCCGCAAGGGGCTCGTAATAGGGCGGAATGGGTTTAACGCCTCCGGCACCTTTACCAGCACCGTTAAACCCAATCCGCCAGGGTCGTAATGAGGCCCATTGGCTTTTGTTCAGGCTACTCTTTTATTATTGCTAGGATATTAACACCCAGGCCCACACACCCTGCACTCCCAACCCTACCTGAGACTCATTGGTCTTCTCCCCACTGCCTCCCTGCATGGTTGATCCCTGGCTGACAATTGCCCACCCTTGCGCTCACCTGTTAGCTCACTGCTCCTTTTTTCTCTGCTTCCCTCACTGTGTTCTTCCACCCATGACTGGAAAGCACTAAATTGCTTCCCTAAGCTAGGTCCGTGCTCAATACATACTCTAATAATGAAGGCTACTCTGTGTATTCATACTGTGCACATACTGCCTCCCTGATGCATCTGGATCCACATAGCCCCTCCAACAATGGTGGGTGACAGTGGAATTGGGATCCTCCCTGTTGTTTGCACTATCTGTGCATGCTTGCGCATGTACACTGGTGCCTACTCTGACTCCTACTGGTTTTCTGGGTATTTGTGGTCATGTTTTCTTGGTACTGGACAAGGCTCACCACTCTTAGAATCTAATCAACTGCTACTGTCACACTTTTCCACTTAGGATTTATGGTACGCTACATCTACCCACATCCCTCCCTCTGTAGTCCTAGAAGGTTGATGCTGACACTCTTTGTAAGGCTCAAAAGGCCCGTGGTAATGGTGGGGTCTGGATGCCTATTCAACCATTGTTCCAACTGGAGATAACCTGTCCCAAGCTGCATTGACATCTGCCATCCTGGTCCTCTCAAACTACATTCCATTTTTCCTCATGTTGTGCACATACTCAGAAAGTGAGGGGTGTGTTATATGCACAGTGGCATGCAGGGGAGTGGTTGAAGATGTGGGGGTTTATTGTATTTAACCAGCACCCACGTTGTATGTAATCACTTCATGATGGCTGGCAGGTTGCTTTGAGCCAAGATCATGGAGTCATGGGTGGAGCCAGGACATCAGTTATGTTATTATTTGAGTATTTATTGATTTGAAACCTTTCTTTGGAAAGCAACAGAACACTTTATAGAGGAAACTACAGGCATGGGGGGAGTTAGTAGTAAGTGGTATAGCATAGGAGCAGGGACCGAGCAATGAAGCGGGGGGGGGGGGGGCACCAGCAACAGTGGGCTAATTCCAGGCATAAATAGGAGCTACCTGATGGTTTTAACATAGAAGAAGGTGCAGTATCAACAGGTGGATGGAAGGAGTGAGGAAACACAGCAGGTGTGCATATAGGAAAGGGTCAACTCTCGCACTGGCTATCGGGAGCAGGCAAGAAACAGGTTCCTTTACGAAGGGAGGGGGTAGAGAACAGCTCCAAGAGTCCAATCTGCAGGGAGAGCAGAGGTGCATCACAGACCATATGGACTTTAATAATGGACTGTTTCATACCTCTATTAACTTACACATGCTGAGGCCTAGAGTCAATCATGCAGCTTAGTTTATAGTAAATGGAGATGAAATTGCATGTTGATACTCACTGCATTTTGTTACTCACAAATACTGATCATCAAAACGCAGAAAGGTTTTTCCTTTTTCTCTGGCCCCATGGTGTGGCGTTTCCTAGAGAGCCCATCCTTTTAAATAGGAGAAGGTTGGGTATGAGAGTACTGAACATAAATATATTGATTTCATCTCTTTTCATAAGCAACTATTGGACAACCATGCATGCAGAATTGAAAGAGATTGTGTTATTTAGTTTCTTGATGTCTTGGTATTGGACAGTTTAAACAACAATTGTGTGCCATTCATTTAATGTTGGAAGCAGGTAGGGATCTCTGAGATCATGGCTGATAAAGGGTGTATGTAGGCATTGAAAAAATCAGAGGGCAGGGCAGATCCCTGGGGTCCCCCACAAGGCAATTAATGAATGTGTCTTTTTCTTATGTAGAACACTCTTAATGGAAGGGTTCTTCCCATTTGAAGGTAATTCCATGTAGAACAGTTTTACCTTGTCCATTCCAGGAGGATCAGGATTCATTTCTGTCAATCAGTGGCTTTAAGCAAGGTTTCTGTAATATTGGCCAGGGTGGTGGTTTTGTTTCTGGAACAGAGGATACCAAATGTATTATCATGGATGCATTGTTCCTTTTCAAAATGTTTCTGTTTTTATTGGGTTGCCAATGTCTCTATTATTTTACATATGACGGGTAGATTAAAAATGGGGTGGACGTTTTAAAGTTCCTGGTGGTCATTAGTGATATTTTTCTAGGGAGGAAGGGAGGCTGACATGTTCAGTTCCCTTGGTATCATGACCATTTGTAAACACCTGTTTCATCACTGTGTAATGGTTAAAGATTCTGGGCCTCATTACACGTTGTGCGGTAAAATCCGTGAATTACCGGCATGGCGCCCTTAACGTGTCCGCCCTCGTAGGATTGCCCTAATAGCGTACCACGAGCTTTGCGCCATGCCGGTAATGTCCCTACAGCCTTGCCGCTAATCTCCCCCAAAAGTCACTTACCGCCTTCCACGACAGTGCAGATAGCAACTCCGCCTTGACGCATCGTGCAAATAGCGGCCACCGCTAATAGCGGTGACCGTTAAAAACCGGAACCGGAAATAGCATCATCGCACAGGAACGGGAAAGAGCACGGCGGCCATCTTTAAAAATACAATCCATTGCCATCCTCTGCCCCCTGGACCTGTTCGTGTTACCTTGCTGCCTGAGACCCATTGCTACACTGTTGCCATGCCCAAGGCACTAAAAAAAAAACAGACCGCCAGCGAAAGGAGAAGTTCTCCACTGAGGAGTTAGTGATGCTGACTCAGACCTTAGCGGACAATGCAGAATTGGTCTTCGCAAATGACATGTGGAGGGAGACCCTCCTAAAGAAGAAAGCAATCTGGGCCAAAGTGGCAACAAAAGTGAGTGCTGTAGGCACTAGCACGTGCACTGTACGCGAGTGCAGAAAACGATGGGACAACCTGAGACTCCGGGTCAGGATGATCCTGGCCGAGAACCACAAGACTGCCACCGCTGGAGGATCAGGGTCACCGATCAAGCTGAAGGAGTGGGAGGAGACATGTGCAAACCTCATCGGGCTAGAATGTATTGAGGGAGTCGGGAGGATGGAGCACGGCGTGCCAGACACTTCTGATGGAGATAAGTGCACTGATGCAAGCATGCAATGTGAATGTACAAGTCCCCACAAATGGCAGCCCTGGATCACTGCATGGATGGCCCGGCATCCACACATGCATCCCACCCTGCGCATGTCAGCAGCAGACCCCAACACACACACATGCATACATCAACAGAGCCAATTGCCACACACAACACTGCATGGATGAGGCACTGAAATGACACCTCACCTGCTTTCTCCACAATGAAGTTCAAACGGCCCCAAATGAATTCATGTTGTAGCCTGCATTGAGTACATGCGACCATAACCAATAACATCCCCCTTCTTGTCTGCCAGTGAATAGAAGCCAACTTTGGTGTTTTCAATCTCCTGGGCAGTCCGTGGCATGGATATGTGTTTGGGTGCATGCTTCAGGAAGGCATCGAGTACCTGGTTCAGTATGCGTGAGAATACTGGTTGGGAGATGCCATGCATCTGCCCCACTGTTTGCTGGTAGGTTCCTGTGGCCAGATAGTGGAGCACTGTCACCACCTTGAGTAGAGGGGGGATGGCATTTCGGATATCTATGAGGCTCACAATGTCGTTGTGTATCATGTCCACAATGCTGGTGATGGTTTCCCGGTCCAGACGGTACAGGGTGTGTATCTGCTCAGGTGTTAGGTTAAATGGACTGGCTCTGATCCGGGGAATTGGTGGGTGCCTCTGTGGTATGATTAGGTGACGTGGTGGTGCTTGCTGTGCCTGTCTGGCCCTCCTCCTCCTCCTCCTGCCTCTCCTCTGTGCAGCCTGTTGTTGTAGCAGCAGCGCTGCAATCAGGTCCTCCAGGCCATGTAATTCTGCCAGTATTGGAACCATCTTGGTGTGGGAAGGGGTGTGGGAAGGGGTGTGGTGTGCTTCTTTTGAGCAGCCACAGTCTCCATTGCCTCCACCTGTGCTGATTTTGGCCACCTGTGGCAGGTGTTGACACTGCTTAGTTCTTTTAACGGGTGGTTCGCGATGGCGGTATTTCCGCCATGCCAGTAAGGGGTTTTGGGGTATTTACCATGGCGCTATTGCTGTGTGCACTAGCCTTGTGATGGTGTGCTATTAGCGGCAGGTTGTTATTTACGGGTTGGCGGGTCGCGCGCACGCGGACTGACCGCTATTAGTGCCACCGTAATTAGCGGTGCCGCTAATGGCGGTGAGCTGGGTCGTAATCCGCATGGGCATTTAAAATTACCGGTATTCCATTACCGGTAACGTTAAATGCCTACCACCATCCGTGTAATGAGGCCCTCTGTCTCAGTCTAGTGAATAATAAGAAAAGCAGAGTAGGGGAAATCCTGGAGAAAAAATATTTTAATTGTCCGGACCATATTAATTAGAACTACGTTAGAGATGGGTGTGGATTGAAACTTGCTTCTGCTGGGTGTGCATTTTAAGGGATGTTATTGAACTTGTGTGGGATTCAATATTATTCCGATCTTTCCCTGGGTGAAAAAGAACAACCTGTTAATTAGTTCATGGGATTGAGGGAAATCAGACAGAATGTGGCCAGAGAAAGTGAGTTCATGTTTATGTTGAAGAGTTGTTACAAATTGTTTAAATCTGCTGAGATATGCTTGGATTAGTAATCCTCGTCTTGGCTTTAATTGTGCATTGGTATCCTTGGGAAAGGGCCTTGCTGGCTATTGCATCAGGCTGAGAATAACACTCGCAGTATTTCAACTTTTAACCTATATTTTCCTGCCTTTTCTTTTCTTTATCACAGCTCTGTTGTATACCTTTTGTTGGCTGGTTTTAGGTTTCAATGTTTGTGGTGCAGGGGGTCTAGTTTCTCTCACTACAACTAATGATTAGGTTCTTGTCAGACAAGACCTTCGTTATGTATGCCATGACTGTCAGAAGTCCATTACAGGAAAGGAGGTCATCAATCGAGTAGCCATGTCTGTGTCTGGTGCCTTTTTTGTGTTTGCTGAAACATATATTATTTATATTGGCAAGGAATTCTCAAACTTCTTTACTGGATATACATTACCACCATATATTTAGGTATGCCTTTATAATAAGGTTACAAGTGTTGGCTGATGATTATGCAACTGTTTTATTTTTTTCAGGCAGGTATGACTGCGGCCCTAATGTACAATGAAAAAGGTGATGTTTGTATTTTTGAGCAGAGAACATTTGATGTTGAGTTCTTCCAACGATTCTGTGAGAGAGTTTTGACCTACAATTCATCTGAGCGCTTCTTAGTATGTGAATGCAACACCCCGACTTGGCTTGTTTCATGTTTCTTTGGTTCATAATATATATCCTGGGGCGAGCAAAGAATCCAAGATAGTCATATAATTTGTAGAGATCCATGCCTCAGTGAATCCTAACAATTACAAGATTATTTTTCTGGATCTTGCTGAACATGTTGATGGCATTTGAATTGGTTGCTCAATTGTTGAAAAAAACTAAATTGGTGGGAACGTTGTGTGCACTAGTATTGATGTGAGGCGTTGGCATTCTGTATTTATTTCGGAGCATCATGTTGGTTGAGGAAATGTCATTCTTTTTTCCGAATGTCTAGTGTCCGATTTCCAGAATGAGATTTTCCTGAGCTTTTCCGATCATGTTAACGCTTGTCTTCTGCCCCTCCTTATTTCCCCCACACTTAGTATCATGTAATTTCCTTGGTGTATACGGTTGCTGTCTGCTTTTTAAATGGGTGTACTGCCTGTACATGTCACAATCCTTATGTTACTCACTTTTGCCCTGCCCCCCCCTTCTCCACAATGGCATTTGTGTACACCTTTCATTCCATGCACATCACCCACCCTGTTTTTAGACTGCCACGTCCATACCTTTTGATTGTCTTGCTTTTCTCCTTTGTTTAGTGTATGTTTAATGCTTCCATATGACCACTTTCTCTTGTAGCATTCAACATTTTATGGTTCAGCAACTTAGATAAATATGGTTAGGTAATCAAACTGTTCTTTCATCAGATGGGGATTGAGCAAGTGTGGCGTTAGAGGGTCTGCATACAAATAGGCATGTTCTCCTCAAGATGGTCCCTTCCGCTACCCCATCACTTATCAAGCAAAAAGGAAGTTGCAAGACAGACAATAGTTATTTGTGTTGCCTTTCTATCCTTCCTATATTGCAAAGTCAAATCCATTATTGTCCATGCAGTACATGAATGCTGCTATGTAATGTTCCAAAAGCACTAATTTACTAGCTATTGAAATATCATTGTGGACCTTTAAGGCTCTCCTGTGATGTGCCTCTTGCACCCTGTCATGCAATTACAGATGTTTGCTGATGCCAGCAGCTTCTTTATCTATGTGGATGTTAGGAGCCAATGCTCAACTATTGGGTGAATGCCCATTAGGCGAGGCAGTCGCACCTCCAGCTTTCAATGTCTAGTGTATGTGGAGGAAATGAAGATGCACATGGGCTAATTGGCAGGACTCCCATATAAATATCCTTTTAAATGCACTTAGACAATTAGGGAAGGTTTTAGACTTGTTTACTAATAATGCAAACATTCATTTTGTTTACAGGACATTAGCACAAATGCAGGAAATATTAGATGTTTATGATGATGTTGCATTGTAAAAGAAATGCTAACATTTAAGCTTTTTTGCTGGTCTCACTTGTAAATAAGTATCTCATAACTACTGATGCTGTGTATAGTGAAAAATGCCAGCAAATTACATTGCAGCCAGGGTTACCTGCTTGCTCCATTGAATGCATTATTTATTTATTTAATTTATTTATTGGGTATTTGTAAGGCGCCTATACAACAAATGGTGTTTCAAGGTGCCACAAGACAAAAACAGAGGGGGGGGCAGTGTATATGTTAGCAACTTTAGATGGCAAATCGTTATAAACCTCTATAAATCATGAACTGGCCGTTCAGGCAATTGACTACGCATACACTGATTTCTCAGCTTCCAACAGGCAACATGTGGTAATGATAAGGAATTCCGGAAACTTACCTTGAATAACAATCGGGCCGAATCATGGAACAAAGGTGCGACGAAATTTGTGGTGCAAGCGTGAAAAAGCAAACGCACGTTCACGCGTGCGATTCATGGAAGGCCCTGCGCGTGTTTTCCCCGGGATGTGCGCCAAATCCGTGGGTGGCGCACATGAGCGCACACGTTACTTGAACATCCCGAACGCTGTGCGTGACGCGCATAGCGAAAGCGCACAACGTGTAGCGCACACACCAAAAAGGGGGCCGAACACGCGGAATGGGGAACAATGCGTGAAAATGAAGGCGTAACTGGGGAAGTACTGCTGGGAAATACACGGAACACCCACATGCGAGCGAACAACACATATTCATGGAATCGAATACGGGAAACCCGCACACGCCAAAAGACACACACAGGCGTAAACACATCCGCCACAAGAAGGCTGACGGAAGCGTCCCCGCGCAGTATAAAAGTGCACACAAAAAACAAACACGTATATACAGCTACGATGAATGTCCCATTTCTCGCAGCACTGATCGTGGGACACCGCAGGAGGAGGAGAATAGCCAGACCCTACATTTTTTTGCCCAGGACCAGCCTTTTTGGGATGCCTGATGACCAGGTCTATGGCAGGTATAGGTTTCCACCTCGTATCATCCTAGACCTGGTCACTGAGTGGGAGGATGACCTCACATCACCCACCTTGTGCTCCCAAGCACTGAGCCCCTTGGAAAAGGTGCTCAGTGTCCTGCATTTTTTCCACTGGGTCTCAGTGGACAACTGCCATAGTTGGGGGCGTCTCACAGGCCACGCACTCACGCTGCCTACACCAGGTGTTGGCAATCATGACTGCGCGCCCCTTAGTCCGCAGGCACATATACATGCCCAGAACACCTGCAGAAAGGCAGGCCGTGGTCCAGGACTTTTACAGGGTGGCACACTTCCCCAAAGTACTCGGTGACGTAGATTGCACCCTTGTAGCCTTACGTCCACCTAGGGCCACTGAGCACATCTATCGAAACCACAAGCACTGGCATTCCATCAACATACATGTGGTTTGTGATGCCTATGGAATCATCACCTCTGTCTATGCAAACTATCCTGGGTCTACCCATGACAGTTTCATATACAGATTGTCTGCCCTGAGCCGGGACCTGGAAGCTGAGATGCATGGAGACACATGGCTCATTGGTGAGTACAAATGTCTGTGCACATGCATGCATGTCACACACAGACAAATACACAAACCCAACTAATGACAACCATCCTCACCTCCCCAGGGGACAGTGCCTACCCTCTGAGCAACCACATGATGACGCCAATACGGAACCCCACCACACCACCTCAGGTAAGACACAACTCTGCCCATATTGCAACCAGGGGCAGAGTGGAGCGCACATTCAGAGAGCTCAAGTCACACGTCCGCTCCCTTGACCGCTCTGGCAGGCAACTACTATATGCACCCCATTAGTCTGCAGGATCATTGTAGCAGCATGTGTCCTGCACAATGTTGCAACACGGCAGGGTGTACCGGTGGAAAGGGTGGTGTCCCCACATCCCCAACCACAGGCACAGGCGCTGCCCGTGGGAGGGGAAAGGGCATGTGGCGAGGCAGCCCGGACCTAGCTTGTGGCCACATTTTTCACCTAAACTCTCACCCCTGCGGAGTGCACATACCAGGAGACAATCAATGATGACAAAGAGACAGTCAACTGTCACAAACTTGCCACCATGCAAATGTTGCCATGGACGTGCTACATTGTGTGCATCCCTAGCTACTTAAACATAACCAATCCTGTGTGACCAAATGGAACACATGCAAGGTGTATATCACACCACCCCCCTGCAAAACAGGCCACTCACTGGTATGTCACCCAAACCCTTCCAACCCACATCACCCTTGTCTGCCACTCCATGACATGGCATGCAACAGCAAAAGAGCAAACCAAAAGCCCAACACATGTCCAATTAGATACAAAGTGATACATGATAAATGGAAAGAGGCCTGAGACAATCACACCTGACATGGAATCAGATGAAATGACTGACCAACAACCTCCCACACATACAAAGTCATACAGAAATGCATGCCACCAGCGGTACCATCAACAAAAGACAGAATGCCTGTTGGCATGCACATTGGCCAAGCCAAATCCGCAAATCCCTAACCTGTGTGTTGTGTGTGTCTCCTGCAACACACTGCTCAGCACACAGCACAGTTAGCAGCCATTGTGTTGGGGATACACCTTGCGCATCATATAAAAAGATCAAGCAACACAAATTACCTATTGACGCATGTACATGATCCCCAAATGGTAAGTGATCATGCGCTGCAGGGACAAAGCATGCCAGAGAAGGCAATCTGTGTGCACGTGTGGGCATGGAAGGGTGGTTGTATGTGTGGTGGAGCATTTTGTAAGTGTGTGTGTCAGTAGGGACATGCACTCAATACATGCATGTGAAATCAAGTGACCCTCAGTGTCCTGTACACATCACATGTGAATATTGGCCATGTGCACACCCCAGTATTTCAAACCACAACAATCCCCTGACACCTGAAAAGTAAACCCAACACAAGAACAGCCATTGACCAGCAGAACACATCATGTACATAGTACCCCACAATGAGAATGTCGAGAGTGCCCAAACACTGTAGCCCAAGCGTACTGTCCGACAACAAAAGGCCCTCCCTCATTTACACATCACCATGACTTTCAGAAGAACTGTGTCTGGGGTCCGTTGCCTTCTTCCTTCTAGTCTATCTGGCTTTGGGATCCCCCTACCCCTTGGTTTCCTTGTTCTACCTTGCGTGTAAATAGGGTCCAGCCCCCTCAGAGGCCACCTTGACTGGTAAAAATACCAAATTGCAGAGAACTCCAAGGAGACAAACCCCCAAACCAGGGTAAAAGCCTGTAGCCACCAAAAAACACTGGAAGAGTCTCCAGTAGATGACTTGAAGTCGCTGAATATGGCCAAGCACATGTCCAAGCAGAATGATAGAAGAGCTACCAAGGTAGCACAGTTGAACAATGGTTCAACAGGATGGGTAACATTTTCAGTACACAATAATCAATGAGGATGCAACAACTGATGGGTAGTGTCACAGCTCCGGTCTCCAGGCGCAGGAGTGGCACGAACCAACCACCCCCCTCCATGCTCTGGGCGCCTGCAAGGTAAAACTTACACAGGCCTCGGAGACCCCGGCTAGGAAAGAGGGTTTTGGATCTGTTGTTTGGCTAGGCATCAGTATTTCAGGATAACCGGAAAGAGGGTCAGGAGAGGGGAGGTGGATGGGCAAGGGAAAGTAGGCAAAAGACAAAATACAACTATTGGCAATTACACATACTCAATAAGAGAAACCATGTTCTTCATGCACATTGTACAAAATGGCTCAAAGTTGAGCCAAAGAGAGACTTATCTCTGGGGTGAGTGCTGGCCTCCTGCCTGCGCACTCTCAGGTCTGGTAACAGGAGCAGTTCAATGCTGCAAAGAGAGCGTGAGTTACTATTCTGTGTGTGTTTTCCCCACACACACATAACACCATTCATTTTTCAAACTTAGTGACTCCTCCCCAAACAAGCACGCTTGTCTGCTGCTTCGTTGGTATACTTTTGCTTGCCCCTGTGATGGTTCATACACTGTTAATTTGGTAAAGCAGCAACACGTTGCCCCGTGGTAAATGAAAGACCATGTGTTAAGAATCACACATGATAGAATGGTCCTTGGGTGAGCTGCCAGACGCGTGTGGCGAGCTGCAACTTCAGTACAAGTCGTGTTTTGCCAGCCGCAGATTTCTATAGGTAGCACACGTGGCTATTTGCATATGCTAATGATATGCACTGCACTCAAGCTTGTGCGTCACTGGGTGCCCCCCCTTGCGCTGTATTAGTTTGTGGCTAGGAATGCTGCTGCGCTAATAACTTAGCTTCTATGGAGCAGGGTGGACTCGAGGATATGGGCGACACCCCTGCGTGTGCCCCTGACAACTTGGAAATCTTCTTGGCATTTGGTCCTCAGCGCGGATTAGCTGGACTGTGCGCATCTTCCCCAACGCCTGGCCAAGCTCCCCAACACTGCATGTGTGAGGGGCCTGGAGGACGGTCGGCTGGGGCATGGCCCCTCATGCTGCTCACCTTGCTTGGAGCTCCTGGAAACATGTCTGCTTCTGTCGGACGTCTGAGCATAAGCCCCGTCCTTCTGCTTGCGCGGCATTGCGCACGTGTGCCCCACCCAACGTGGCAAGAGTTTAGTAGTTCTTGGCCCGGTGTCTGCTGGGAAAGGTAGTCTATATGCTCATTATCCTGCAGAAAGGGCATAAAAGGCTTTAATAAGGCTGGAAAGTTTTCTGTGTGTGTCTTCATGCTGCTTGTTCCTGAGCCATGTCTGAGACCTACATCTGACCTCCTCCCACACAACCCCAGGTTCTGTACCCTGATAGGTAGAGCTGGAACTTGAGTAGAAAATAACCAAGGAGGCTGGCACAACTGGATAGTTGAGCTGAAACCCAATCAATCCTTGATAGCGTGATCTAAGAAAGGCAGAGACAGCCCAAGTCTGGAAAGGCACAGAGAATGCAAGATGGCCGGAAACAGTTGACAGCAAATTAAGAGCCACAACAGTTGAATAGCATTGGCAAAAGGCAACACTCAACATAAAAGCATGGATGTAATATATGAAAGACAGGAGGAGCAACAGAGAGATGCATTTGAACAAAAGTGTACTGAGGCAAACCGAGGCAGTGTAAGAGTACGTGGAAATAACTACCCAAGAGACGGGCGGACAGATCTGCAACAAGGACAGTAGCAGGAAGAAGAACAGGGACTAAAGGCACCAGAGTGTAAAAAACAAGTAAAAGAGCTGCAGTCCAGTAGGAAAACTGCGCCGTCAGGCAGCATCAAAGTTGTAGAGGGAAGACAGACACAACATGCCATCCAAACAGAACAGAGCATAGTAGTAGTAGTATAGGCGGACATCTCAGGTGAGCACTGGACCGTGAGTTGTGCCTCTTGGGTCACATTCCTAATGCATCCTCCTTTGCCACAATCCCGAGGGGCTGTAGTCAACATGTACCAACTTGACATTGTCACCACCCGGCCCCTTACCACCATCAGTGTGAGTTTGACAGCTAAAGGGTGCAGGCTACCGTCTACAGCATGAAGTGATTCAAGCACGTATACAGGCAAGAAATGAACATACATCCCAATCAACATCAATAAATGCACAGTTCAATGATGTACTCAGCAAAATTGATTGCAGACATGCCGTGGAGAAAACATCCATAATCCCCACTAGGGGTGTTAACACAAGTAGTACAGCAAAAGACAGGCCACAGATATGAAGAAAATCCAATGCCCTTGTGTAAATGGTTGTAACACTGAACCATCCTTGCGAGCCCATGGATAGGGGAAGCAGGAGTGGCATATGTGAGTCAGGACCCCAAGCTGCAAACACATACATGAGACAAGCTTGAATGGGCCCAGCTGGAACAGACAGTGGATGCTTTCAAAAGCCACAAAGCAGCACACCGTCACATGTGTCATGATCACTGCTTCCAAGGAGCTAGGACCACCCCAACGTCCTTGGAAGCAGGCCCCTAACCTTCATCCTAGGCACCAGCCGGTCCCCACTGGGACCTTTTGGACCTTGTCCTGGCGCCGGTGGCACCAGGCTCATCAAAGTCACTGGTCCCGGCACTGGAAGCGCCGGGCTCATAATTTGTATGAAGATGCTTGGGTGGACTTACCTGCAGCAGACCATGCTGCTTACTTACCAGCCACATAGGAATCCTCTGTGAGCCGGGACTACTTTCTTACCTGGGTGGGGCAAGCTCCACTCCCTGGATACAACACTGGAACTCTTCTGGAACAGGAACTCTTTTCTTACCTAGGCGAGGCCGTGGAGGAAGACGCCTCATCACTCCAAGGCTATTGGATCACACCCGATTGATGAAACGTGCTTTGCGTTATTCTGCATCTGCAGCAGAACGATCACCGTGTCTGTTCCAGTTTTCTTCTTTCCGATCCTGAACCTGCAAGAACAAACGCTTACCATTCCTGTATCCAGCCTTCAGTAGCACCTGCAAAGACAAGAAACAACAGGTTAGCACGGCAACCTTCACGCGCAGCGCTTTCCTCACCTGATCCATCGGCAGCTACCATCTCTTCACGCTGCTCCTCCGCCTGTGAAGACAAAAGCATAGTTATTCCTGTGTGGAATTACTTACCGGCACTCCGCGAATTCCGGTTTTCTTCAACGCTGCAAACCTGCACCTGAAAGACAAAAGAAGAGACATTAGACAGGTATTTTACTTACGCACCATCGCGCCCGCCACAATAGGGCGCCTGCAAATACTCCGGCGTTTCCAGGGTCTCTTCAACACCCGAACTCGCAACTGCAAGGGAAAAGAGACA
Source organism: Ambystoma mexicanum (assembly GCF_040938575.1). Classification (NCBI taxonomy): domain Eukaryota; kingdom Metazoa; phylum Chordata; class Amphibia; order Caudata; family Ambystomatidae; genus Ambystoma; species Ambystoma mexicanum. Next base: position 624,493,536 of record NC_090934.1, read on the forward strand.
GTTAGAGAGCTTTTGAAAAGCAGGCAACCGGCATTTACTTACGCATTTCCAAGCGCGTCATTCCAAGACTCTGGCTCGAACTTCGGCTTTCTTCACACCATCTTCTACCTCAAGAGCACTGCAAGACAAATAGAAAAAGCATTATACAGAGCCCTGTTCCACATTAACGTGCCCACGCACCTAAAGACTGTAAGGACTTAAAAGGTGTCCGGAAAATCACTGTTTGTGCAGTTAACGACGGTAGCAATCCTCTGATGTCAAGAGGCCTACGTTTCACCCAGTGAAGGAACTGGCAATGGCACCCTGCACTAGACGCAGATGGAGAGTCCAGCATTCACCTATCTAAGGTGAGCACGTTGACCTTGGGGCTCCATGGAAAAGCGAGGAAGGGAAAGGGAGAGAGATACCCGACAACCCCAGATCATTAACCCCATATTCTTTCACCTGCAGATATCTCACTCTTCGAGTTAGACACACAGTGCGAAGAGGCTCAGCCCCGGAAGCCAATCGAGTCCTGCACTTCACTTTTCGAGTCACAGACACCATCCTGCCAAGACCGGCGCCTCCGTGGGAATCAGGTGAGCGTTACAGAACGTGAAGCCCACCGCAAAACTCCTACCCAGGCGCAATGGAAACCTCGGATACTGATCAATTGGCCCAGTTGCTTGGGGAACTAAGAGCAGAAGTACATGCAGCTCGTCAGGAAACAAACACTCTAAGAAGAGAGCTGATAATATCCAAGGAGCGAACAGAGGACCTCGCTAGGCAATTGCTACAAACGCAGGCAGGACAAACACCTTTGCCCGCTCCAGGAGGAAATTATCCTTCAGCATCTTCCTCAAATCCAGTGCAAATCAATCTTCCCGGTAATGTGCCCTTGGCTCCGCCCGAACGCTTTTCTGGTGACCCAAAGAGATTTGCAGTGTTCATTAACCAGTGCCGCCTACACTTCTTATGTAGACCAGCTGCCTTCCCGACAGATCAGGCCAAGGTGGCTTTTGTGCTTTCTTATCTCAGTGGCAGTGCCGCAGATTGGTCGATCCCTTTAGTCACTCAGGATGATCCGGTTCTTCATGACTTCCAGGCCTTCCAGTCCAGCATGGAGAAACTGTTCGCAAGACATGCACAAGGGCTGGCCTTGGACAATGAACTCCTTTCGTTACGACAGGGTAATCAAGACCTCTTGACTTACATTGCCTCATTCAACAGACTTATAGTGGAAACTCAATGGCCTGAGGATAAAAGAATAACGCTTTTCTACAGAGGCCTGCGTGGAGAGCTCAAGGATGTGTTAGCTTAAGTTGTGAATCCTCCACAAGAATGCTCAGACTATATTGACTTAGTTGTTCAATTGGACCACAGATTACAGAACAGAAAGGCTGATCGTTCCAAATTTGATACCCGAGTGTTTTCTAAACTGCAGACCTCTACTAGGGGAGCTGACACCGTGGAACCCATGCAAATAGGGGGCATGAAAGGACCTTTAACCCAAAAAGAGCGAGAAAGGAGAAGACAGCTGCAATTATGCCTCTATTGCGGAAACTCAGGGCACTTTCTTCGAGACTGTCCAGTGAAACCAGCTAAGAAGGCTGTAGGAGCCGCAGATACCTGTACCACAAATTTTGAGCAGGTAAACGACCTAGCCCGACAAGTGTAGAGGTCCTCTTGCCGAGCGTTAAAATCTTTTCCATGACCTCGCATTTCGTGGTGCCTATGGTCCTCATTAGCCCTGAACGTCCGGATCGTTTGCATGCAATTGAAGCTTACATCGACAGCGGAGCAATCGGTAATTATGTGGACCGTGAAATGGTATCAAGGATGAATCTACCTCTTGTCCCTAAGGCAGTAAAAGACGTCATTACTACAGTGGATGGCACGGAGATAGCCTCCGGACCAGTAACTCACGCCACCCAAGAAGTGACGTTAGTGAGCCAAGAGGGACACCGGGAGAAAATCGTGTTCGATGTGATCAAGGCCCCTCAGTTCCAGATCATTCTGGGAATTCCTTGGTTAGAGAAGCACAATCCTCAGATCGATTGGCGAGCAAAGACGGTTCAGTTTCCAGAATGTATCTCCACTTGTTATCCTCGGCCTGATGTTCCACTGGCGGCAATCTCTTCTGAGGTTCCCAAACTACCTCCCGAATACCAGAAATTCCAAGACGTCTTTCGGATGGACCAAGCTAACACCCTGCCTCCTCATAGGTCTTACGACTGTCAAATAGATCTGATACCCGGAACAACTCCTCCTTGCAGTAGGATTTATGCCCTCACCGAGCCAGAGAATCTTCACCTCAGACAATATCTGGACCAATACCTAGCTAACGGATTTATCCGTCCTTCAAAATACCCAGCTTCCTCGGCTTTGTTCTTCGTTCCGAAAAAGGAAGGAGACCTTAGGACTTGTATAGATTGCCGCGCCCTGAATCAAATCACTGTTAAAAACAGATACCCGTTACCTTTGATCCCTGAACTCCTGGACCAAGTCAAAGACGCATGTATATATACAAAGTTGGATCTCAGAGGAGCCTACCACTTGGTACGAATAAAAGAGGGCGATGAATGGAAGACGGCCTTCCGCACCAAGTATGGGCTGTTTGAATATCAAATTATGCCCTTTGGACTATGCAACGCTCCTGCCGCCGTCCAGTATTTTATGAATGATGTCCTTAGAGAACTCATAGATGTGTGTGTTGTTGTCTACATTGATGACATCCTCGTCTATTCATCATCTGAAGAGGAACATCAGAAACACGTTAAAGAGGTCCTCGAGAGATTACGTCAACATAACCTTTTTGCTAAGCTTGAAAAATGCGTTTTCAACGTAACTGAAGTTGAGTTCCTGGGATTCATATTGTCACCAAACGGAGTCGATATGGATTCAAAGAAAGTCGATGCAATCATCAAGTGGCCTTCACCAACCTCTGTAAAAGGAGTTCAATGCATGTTAGGCTTCGCTAACTTTTACCGCAGGTTCATTCCTGAATTCTCTCGAATAGTCCAGCCCATCACCGCTCCATTAAAGAAAAACAAACGTTTTGAGTGGTCTACCGAGGCGGAACAAGCTTTTCAGGACTTAAAAGCTAAATTCATCTCTGCACCTGTTCTAAAACACCCTCGCCCAGAACTCCCCTACATCGTAGAAACAGATGCTTCTAGTCTTGCTATGGGGGCAGTTTTATCACAAAGAGATCCGGTCACACACCAATTACATCCTGTAGCCTTTTGGTCCCGCAAATTCTCGGCTCCCGAGATCAACTATTCAGTTACAGACAAGGAACTTTTAGCTATCAGATCAGCCTTTAAAGCCTGGCGGCATTATCTTTTGGGAGCCAGACACACAGTCACCGTAATGACAGATCACTGCAACTTACAATATCTGAAGACGGCCAAAGCTCAGTCTTCCAGGCAGCTCCGCTGGGCTCTGTTTTTGGCTGAGTTTGACTTTATAATTACTTATCGACCAGGCAGTAAAAACGGAAAAGCAGATGCCCTCTCCCGGATGGGAATAGATGAACACTTGACCAATCCTGAACCAATACCCATAATCCCAGAACAAAGGATTTTGGGCTTGGTCAGCGTTCAATCCTTTGAAGACATCGAGACTACAGTCAAATCACTCCTAACTCCGGCAGAATTACAGGACTGGCAATTCAAGGGGAAGGATTTCTCAGTGGACCAAGACCTACCATATTTCCGAGGACGATTGTACTTGCCCTGTGAGAAAATACAAAAACAGGTAATCTCCTGTTATCACGCCTCATTAATGGAGGGTCACCCTGGCATTACCAATACCATGGAAAAGGTCAAAAGACATTTCTGGTGGCCATCATGGAAGAAGGATATTAGAGACTTTGTAATCTCCTGCAGTGTGTGTGCTCAGAATAAAAGTCAGAAGGAGAAACCAGCCGGCCTCTTACACCCACTGGACATCCCTCCCTGTCCATGGCATACCCTGTCCATGGATTTCATCACGGACTTACCTCCATGCTCAGGGTATAATACCATTTTAGTAGTCGTGGATCTATTCTCCAAGATGGCTCACTTCATTCCCCTGAAGGGCCTACCTTCAGCTTCAGTATTAGCCCGAGAATTCTTAGAAAACATCGTTCGGTTACACGGTTTTCCCTCGGTTTTGGTCTCCGATAGGGGAAGTCAATTCATCTCCCACTTTTGGCGAAGTTGCTGTCGCTTAGCCCAAATTGATGTGAGACTTTCAACCAGTCACCATCCCCAAACTGACGGACAAACCGAGAGGACAAATCAAACTCTGGAGCAATATTTACGTTGCATGCTCCAACAAACTGAAAACCCTTGGAAGGATATCCTTTGGATCGCTGAATACGCTTATAACAATTCGACCCATTCTGGAACCGGGAAGACTCCCTTCTTCCTATTATACGGAAACCATCCTAGGACCTCTAACCTGGATCCACCCCAAGAATTCGAAACACCTGCTGTGGATCACTTGCACTCAGTGATCACTTGTACTTTTAAAGAAGCCACTGCCCATCTGCAAAGAGCTAAAGCTCTATACAAGAAAGGAGCGGATCAACACCGTAAAGCGGCCCCTCACTACGCATTGGGAGATCAGGTCTGGTTATCCACTAAGCACCTGCCTCTAAAAGGACCCCGCACCTTCATCCCGAGATACTTAGGACCCTTTCTCATCTCTGCCATAATTAATCCGGTGGCTGTCAAATTGGAATTGCCTTCGCATATGAAAATACATCCAGTATTCCATGTCTCCTTACTAAAACCAGTACAACCAGAAACCCGATTGACCGAACTCCCAGAACCTGTTCTAGTGGATGGAGAACTTGAGTTCGAAGTAAAGAACATCCTAGACTCCAAAATCTCCAAATCTAAATTATATTACCTGGTTGATTGGAAAGGATACGGCCCCCAGGAAAGGTCTTGGGAACCCTCAGAACATGTCCACGCACCTCGTCTGGTCAAGAAATTCCATCTGAATCACCCCGACAAGCCAAAACCCCCGGAGAAGACACGCTTAGGAGGGGCCTTGAGGGGGGGTGCTGTCATGATCACTGCTTCCAAGGAGCTAGGACCAGCCCAGCGTCCTTGGAAGCAGGCCCCTAACCTTCATCCTAGGCACCAGCCGGTCCCCACTGGGACCTTTTGGACCTTGTCCTGGCGCCGGTGGCACCAGGCTCATCAAAGTCACTGGTCCCGGCACTGGAAGCGCCGGGCTCATAATTTGTTTGAAGATGCTTGGGTGGACTTACCTGCAGCAGACCATGCTGCTTACTTACCAGCCACATAGGAATCCTCTGTGAGCCGGGACTACTTTCTTACCTGGGTGGGGCAAGCTCCACTCCCTGGATACAACACTGGAACTCTTCTGGAACAGGAACTCTTTTCTTACCTAGGCGAGGCCGTGGAGGAAGACAACTCATCACTCCAAGGCTATTTAAACCACACCCGATTGATGAAACATGCTTCGCGTTATTCTGCATCTGCAGCAGAACGCTCACCGTGTCTGTTCCAGTTTTCTTCTTTCCGATCCTGAACCTGCAAGAACAAACGCTTACCATTCCTGTATCCAGCCTTCAGTAGCACCTGCAAAGACAAGAAACAACAGGTTAGCAGGGCAACCTTCACGCACAGCGCTTTCCTCACCTGATCCATCGGCAGCTACCATCTCTTCACGCTGCTCCTCCGCCTGTGAAGACAAAAGCATAGTTATTCCTGTGTGGAATTACTTACCGGCACTCCGCGAATTCCGGTTTTCTTCAACGCTGCAATCCTGCACCTGAAAGACAAAAGAAGAGACATTAGACAGGTATTTTACTTACGCGCCATCGCGCCCGCCACAATAGGGTGCCTGCAAATACTCAGGCGTTTCCAGCGTCTCTTCAACACCCGAACTCGCAACTGCAAGGGAAAAGAGACAGTTAGAGAGCTTTTGAAAAGCAGGCAACCGGCATTTACTTACGCATTTCCAAGCGCGTCATTCCAAGACTCTGGCTCGAACTTCGGGTTTCTTCACACTATCTTCTACCTCAAGAGCACTGCAAGACAAATAGAAAAAGCATTATACAGAGCCCTGTTCCACATTAACGTGCCCACGCACCTAAAGACTGTAAGGACTTAAAAGGTGTCCGGAAACTCACCGTTCGTGCAGTTAACAACGGTAGCAATCCTCTGATGTCAAGAGGCCTACGTTTCACCCAGTGAAGGAACTGGCAACGGCACCCTGCACCAGACGCAGATGGAGAGTCCAGCATTCACCTATCTAAGGTGAGCACGTTGACCTTGGGGCTCCACGGAAAAGCGAGGAAGGGAAAGGGAGAGAGATACCCGACAACCCCAGATCATTAACCCCATATTCTTTCACCTGCAGATATCTCACTCTTCGAGTTCGACACACAGTGCGAAGAGGCTCAGCCCCGGAAGCCAATCGAGTCCTACACTTCACTTTTCGAGTCACAGACACCATCCTGCCAAGACCGGCGCCTCCGTGGGAATCAGGTGAGCGTTACACATGAATGCACAATAGACAAACAATTTTAAACAATATTAACTAAATAAACTAACTATAAAAATAAACAATGGCCACATACGACCTGGGGGGAGCACCCAGGAGGGGGGAGGTACAGGGTGCACCTCAACACCCACATGCGATGATGTTGAGATAAAAAAAAAAACTACAAGGGCTCAACGCCTGGACGGCCCGACCTGTATGGGAGATAAGTCGTCCTGCTCACCCTCTCACTCAAAAGGTGGACGTGACACAGTACCCTGACGATGCCTATGCACAGCTTGCCCCTCGTCGGCAGCAAGTCTGCGGGACTGGTAAGCCTGGTCCTGTGTGGCGATGACATGTAGGTCAGCATGCAGCACCTCACATGATACGCATGCTTCCTCTTGCAAGGTAACACGTGTAACACAGAGTTCTTCCTGCATGGCCTGAATTGACATTTGGATTACCTCCCGGCAAGCACGTAGCTCAGCCGAGATGGTATTCTCAAGCTGCTCCACCCTCTCCTCTGTCCGCTGCCTCTGGGTCATGTTGAGCACACCCAGAGTAGATCTGAGGGATCGATGGTCATCCCTCAGGGCCTCCCTGTGTGCCTCTGCGTGAGCAGCAAGTGCTAGATGCAGAGACACCATTTCAGCCCAGCGCGCCCTGTCTGAGGCTGCCATGCCCAGACTGAGCAAGCAGGCCGTGGACTGTGCTTCCCGCTGCTGGAGATCCACCTGCCTAGCAGGGGGAGCACGGATTGAGCCACACGTTCCATGCTCTGAGCGATCCTATCAATTGCTGCCCCCTGTTGTTCGGAATTGGCAACCATGGCATGCTCACACTCAGTATACCCAGTGGCGCAAGGCCAATGCGTTGCTGGACTTGACACCTACGGGGCCCAAGGAGCCACGGTCCTCATTGTGTTGGCACTGCCCACGGCTGCAGGACTACATCCCTCCGTTGACGTGATGTCCCAGGCACATCAGCAACTGGTGTGGAGTGTGACTGTGCGTCCGGATCAACCACAGGCAGAGGTTCAAACACCATCTGGCCCCTCAGTGCAGGTATCATGAACAGAGGATCGTCCAATTCAGAATCACTCACCGTCGACGAATGGACATGACGCGGGTCCAAATCATCAATTTTGTCACAGTGATCATCCGAGCTAGACCCATAGCCAGCCCTGGACACGATAGTCTGCAGCACAAGTAGGTTCTCGTGGCCTACCACCTCATGACCCCCACTTGTGACGGGTTGCTGATGTGATAGCAACCCCATGTCAGGATTGACATCACCATCCTCTGGCTCCATTGCATCATCATCTGTAATGTGGAAAAAACAAACATGAGTACACATGTCAGAAGCACATACCCCACACACACATAGACATCACATCGTCAGCCAACGCATGAAGCAGACATGTCACACACAAATGAAATTCCGGCATGTATCCAGTGGCATTGATATGCAAACACATCCCAAAAACAGAAATGGATGTGTGTAAATAGCAAAGCCTACGCATTTGCAGAATGTAGTGTCACCTCCATCACACAACACCTTTGTCAGGCACATGTCACAGACAGAAATGTCAGATGGCAACAAAGAGATGGCGCATACCATAAGCATGTCTGAACTGCAAAATGGCCACAGCTGCAAGTGAATCCAAACACACCATGACACACGTAATATGCATGTACACATGCATCACTAAACCATCATCACCAATATAGCTTGATCCATCTGCAGCTCCTCCCGTACCGGGCGTCATGGGCCATGTAGACATAGTGAATGTCCTGAGCAAAGCGAGGACCTGCAACCAGGCATGAGGGACCATAACGCCCAGTATAGTCCGAGCTGCTGGCCATGAAGCCTCCAGAACACCCCTCAGGGCCTGATTGAGCACATTGTGCATTGATTGTACCATAAAACATTATTCGGTGTGTCAAATCATCACGGCTAGGCCTCACCAGATTAGCTAAGTGGGCCTGGGCATACACATAATACACCACAGTGCACCTTCAGGATTGTGCCAATTGAACATAAAACTGAAATCGCAGCAGCATTAACGTTAATCAACTGCATTTTAGTCATACAACAAAAAATCTGCAGAAGACATGTGTAAATGAACACTTTCACACACACATAAGTGAGTAGCCACATTGTTGCACTACACAACGTTGAAGCTGCTTGCATATGTACATGTGAAAGTGTTCAAAAACACCTGTTTCCCTATACACCTGTATTGTGAACATGAACAGCAACCAATGTAGCAAACCAAGCAGCTACAACGCTGCTTGCTTTGATGTATGTGAAAGTGTACACATACACACGTGCAAGCAGCTCCACAGTCATTACAACCCGATTGGCAGGCTACAGTCAATCTGCGGCCTATACCGGTTAGTATAGGCAGGAGATTGACCTACCAACTTTGCTAAACAACCACTAGGGTGTTTCAATACTGAGAACATGTGTCACAGGATGCACCTGTGCCTGTGCCTTTCATGACCGTGAATGGATGACAATTTGACCATACATGCCAGGTCACTTTGACATTGCATCAGTGAGTAGGCATGTAGAACGGTGTGACATGGCTCAGAAATGGGTTGGTGCAGTGCAGAGCATGTGCATGTTACGACTATCTACATCAACAAGTACATTATGATGTCAAACAATAAACAAGAAGGCAGTGTAAGTGCAAGTCAGGCATCACGTGCAATGTGAATGCAACAGGTGTTAGGCGGAAACCTGTGCAGTTCCCTCTGGGACTACTGCAAAAGATTTAGGACTACAGGTGTTTGGCAGTAAACCCACTTGGTAGCAGTCTGTACCACACAGATTCACTTGGTAGCTGTGGCTGAGCAGTCAGACTTCTCTCAAGAAGAGTTAGGCAGTATGTGGTGTATACAAGATAGGGCAATCTACACAGTAGACACAAGCAAACACAGAACAAGGCTTTGGTGTAAAGATATAAAGGTATTTATTTATAACAACACATCTATGAAAAACACTGTGGCACTAATACGGCAAACACTTCAATCACAATTACTATAAGAAGAAAAAGATCAATCCCCCTAACAATAGTTCGACAAGTTTAGGTTCACCGGCATCACTTATTTGCAGACACAGGTGTATGCTTTAACCTAGATGGCACTCTAGTATTCGTTAGGTCGGGAGAGAAAAATAAGGCACGTTATGAAATCAACTCGATACCAATACTTTACGGACAAATGCAAGGCAAGTAAGGCAGGGTCTACTGCAGATCACAAAGTTCAGAGGCCAGGCCCACTCGGAGAGAGGCAAGGCGATATGTCCCAAAAAGTGTCTCAGTGGAAATGCGCTTCGAGTCTTTATCGCAAATTGTTATGGAAAGTTTGAACCAGTTCAGAACAGAAAGTTAAAGAAAGCTTGGAGGCGACCCAATGGAAAGGCGAGGATTAAGACACCTCACTCTATCCGGCAGAAAGGGAAGCCAGGCGGACACGGTACCTTGTTTGTGGAGAGACAGCTCCGGCAGGGGCAGTTGTTCCTGGTGATGGATGCACGTCGGGTCTTTGCCAAGAGAAGAGATGATCTTGTCGTTGAAGAAAAGTGGAAGATCATTGCACCACCAGGGAAGAGACCAGCCGCGAAGTGCTCCGTCACAAGGCACCACCTTTTGGTCGCGGTACAGGGGTAGTGGCTATCCGGTTGCCGGGGTGCTCTGCACGGGCAATTCGACCACTGCGTCCTGGAGCGAAGAAAAAGCAAAGGGGACTGGTTGTTCCCACCAGTCAGGGGAAGAGACTCTCCGGCAGGGAGATCTCCTCTGTCGTCGGGAAGTGGTGAGTCGGTTCAGCAGGGCTCCACCGGAGGTGTATCGTTGCAGGTCAGCTCAGCTTTACCCTCATCGGATTCTTAGGTCCTGTGGCGACTTCTGAAGATCAAGTCCCAAAAGCCCTGCTTTTATGCAGAAAACCCCCTTTCATTCAGCCTAGCTGTCAATCAAAACACGCTAAGTGGTGAGCGGGGTGGCTCACCACTTGGGCCAATCACACCAGAGTGCGACTGGAGTTGGCAAGGCAACTCAGTCCAGGGTGCCTAAACCCCCTCCCACACCCCTGTGGTAACCCAGACAGAATGGCACCACATTGGAGGGTCTCTGTACAGAAGCCCGCCAAAAGTGGAACAAAGGGCTCAACCTTTGGTTTAGGCGTCACAGAGACGAACACAGACGCCATTTTAAAAACCGAGTTCTGGCAGAAAATACCACCCGATGGACTTATTTAAGATAAGTAAACCGGTGGTATGTTAGAGATTAACGAGAAAAAGTATTAATCTCCAACAATGGGAAGAATCCCATAGGGTTATATATTCGGGGTCGAATATAACAAGTAGTTTCCACTGCCACCAGCCAAAACTCGACAAGGGGGGACGGACCAGTGCCCCCTCGAATAACAGACCCAGGGGTAATCGAATTACCCCTACTAGTACGTCCACAATAGGATGGTTTGTACTAGTTCTGTTAGTAAATTTAGGTCTAGTAAAGCCAATGGTGACTTTACATGCCCGGGGAGACAATAGTCAGTCACCGGGTATGGAGTCTATGATGGAGGTCCGCTAGGACGCCCCAGTGCTACGGCACGGATGGTGCGGTGTAATGCACATAGCAAAACATATGAGACCCTATGGAGTAAAAGACCCCATAGCCCATAGAACACATTGACATTCAAAGGAATTACACACATTCACGTCCAAGAGTGGGTGAAAAAGAGTCTCACTCTTGGCAGGATGGAAAAAAACAAACTCCAGAAATCCAGCAAAGCTGCTGGAGGACTCACTAGGTTAGGAAATTCAGCCTAAACAGAGAATTCTCCCTAACAACGGGTTGCATGGATACAGGCACCCCTCCCCCCCTTAGTGAAAATGCAGGGAGGCATTGCATGACAGTGAAAGTTTGACCAGAGAACTCTGTAATGGCAGACAGTGTTGAGGACAGTCAATTGCTTCATTTGAGTCAACTGACAACACAGCCGGTGAGAATGGGACAGTGAGCAGGACATATGATGAACATGAACCCTCTGTAGTAAACCCATTTGTGCAGAAGGCACTACACCAGTTTGACAGAGTCAGGGGGCCTGAGACAGGGGGAGGCCTGTGCCACACATAAACTATGACACCCTAAACATGTGTGTGATGCCGGACTGAGCCACAGTGAGCATGCAATGGATGATGAAATGCCATTAAATGTATGTCATCCTGGACACCTACTACAATGATTATCCTGCAAAGGACACATAGGGGCATGCATGTAATGTACATGGAGCATGAATGGGCACTCATGTCCCTGTGGAGCATCAGACATCTGCACAGTTCGAGTGAGACACCCTGCATCAAGGACATAGGATGTACCCCACAGTATGTGTCTGGCAGGTTGGCAGGGGGAAGTGTGCATGTACACAAGCGCGTTGAACAGGCCATTGCAGTAGTCCAACGTGTTACCCACCATTGCAATGGTGTAATAGTGGTGCAGGGGGGTGGAGGGGCAAGGGAGCATGCCTACGTGGCGTACCAGCATGCAGGCAGAAGACACATGCATGTCAGTCGTGCGATAACATAGTCTGAGTGCTGAGTGGAAAGACACCCCAGGCTACATGCAGAAGGGCCAGTGAGCTGGAACATGGACCAGAGGAGCAGCCAGGTGACTAGCATGTGAGTAGGGTACAAGTGTGGTGATGAGGACAGTCCCTGTCTGCACGACATGTCCAGCATACTGCACAGCAGGCATGCATTAGTGAAGCATTGCATGACTTGCAGATGAGAACCATGTAGACATAGCATGTATTTGCAGTCAAGCACACCACATCGCACAAGCAAACCACACATGGCCTGGACAAACACGCAAAAACAGTCACTGGACGGGGCGTCAAAATCCAGCATCCCTCCCACTCCTTGGAACAATTCTGCCGGTATGAACTCCACAGCGATTTACTCATGCAGAGTGAGTTCTTCCTCCTGAGGTGGTAGCCCACTGCCAGTCACCCCAGTCATGGCATAATTGGAGGCATGCTTAAATTGAGCACAGAGCCAGAGGTCATCCCAATGCTTTTTGCACTCCGGAGCTGTGCGCACCTCATGTCCGAATGCACTAACACCCTCTGCAACACGCTTCCAGTGGACCCAACGCTGGGCAGACGTAGTGTGACAATTTGGGCACACTAGCATATCACGGTCGTGTTCCGACACGTAGCCCTGACTGGCAAATGCCACCCTGATTAGTAGGGGCAGTGGCGCTGGTGGATTGAAACGAGTGAGTGGCAGGTCGAACAAGGATGGAAGCCCTGACTTGCGTCAGTGACTGCTGGGTGCCCTTGACTAGACCCTGCGCAGCAACATCTGCTGTGCCAAGGTCATTGACTGGGACTGTCCTGGATGGTAGACTCACAGCCGGGGTGGTGTCGGCTGCATCTGCCCATGCACTTGCCAATACCCGGCTGCTCAGTGCAGTAGATGACAATACTGCCCCAGGGACATGTGCCTCGGTCAGGGCAGCTCTGCGTGCACTTACCGTGTGCCCCCTGACCTCCTGGAAATCATCCTGGGACTCTTCAGGTGCCAACACAGCATGTGCTGGCCGACCCTGAGCCTGGGTGGTGGTGTCCACAGCTGCACCTGCAGCTACCACTACCCTTGGGCCCGTGGCAGTTGATGAAACGGACTGCTGAGTCACATGGGCACCAGTGCCAGATGCAAGAGCTGCATCTCCCAGAACCACAGCGGGTGGTGGCATGACTGCACCAACACGTGGCAGAACATCCTGCTGAAGTGGCGCACCCCTGCCTCTTCCCCCTCTTCAGCCACCCTGGACACCTTGGAGTACCCCTACTCCCTGGTCACCCCAGCCATGTCCCTGACCACGCCCACCATGTGGAGTACTCCCAGCGGAGGCGCCCCTCACCTTTCGGGGCCTCCCAACCATGCCACAGATGTAGTAGTGCCGGCACAGATGTAGTAGTGCCAATGTGAGGTGTACACGAAAATTGTCCTGGGCAATTGGAGTGAAGGGAGTGGGATACTAGATGTTAACAGCACCCCTGTGCGCCTGCAAGGCTGTATGTGACCCCAGTGATGAAGTGACGGGTCATGCAACGCTCAGGCACCCCAAAATTGCAGTAAAACTGTGCACTCAACCCCCGGTAGCCCACGTGTGTGGAATTAACCTCCCACAGTATGGGGTGGCACCCAGGGACACGAAAAACACGTACACATGGGACACGCAGGCTGCTATGACCTCGAAAATGGGTAAGCGATACACAAGGGGACCCGCAGTGGGAAAAATAGCATGCACGACTCACCGTCTGACTAGCGTGGTAATGAAAAACACGCATAGCCAATGCCCCCGCCAAAAGAAGAGATACGTCCTTGATTCACTGTAAAGTAGTGATGGTGCGTGAAACAACCAGAAGTAGCAACACACGCGTCGGTCTCCATGAAAAGCACATACATTGAACTGCTGGCCCCGCTCACCTTTAACCCGTGCCGAGGGAAACGCCTGTGCGCTCACGTCACGTGCTCAGGCGCTTTCCTCGAATTACACACATTAACACGCGGACGTGCTGTTTTTTCACGTACTGAATCACTATGCACCCTTGCCGAGGGTAACGCCCGCGCGTGTTACGTCACAGACGCACTTATGCGCTAAGGGCCTTTCCTCGAATTACACACTGACGTGCTGTTTTTTCACATGCCAAATCACTCTGTATCAATCCTACCCCCAGAGCCCTGAGCCAACTCCCACCAGCCATCTGCTGCTGCCTGCCTGCCTGCTGGCCATGTGCCCTGCTATTTGGTGCCTGCACATCAGCCATCGGCAGGGGTCCAGTTGCTTTGACCACCCCTGCTTGAACAGAAGACTCCCGACTGAAGTTCCATCACTCCACAGCCCAGCACCAGGACCCAGTTGCCCACCCACACCTGCCTCGGGGGTTGCCATGTCGGGGTAAACACCATCAGAGATCACTGGCAACCCCAAGCCAGAGAGGCAGAGGGCTGCCAGCTTCTCAGCAGGAGAGATTGGCATCCTGGTGGAGCAAGTCCTGGTGCATCATGATGCCCTGTTAGGAAGAACATGCGCCGACAAGGATGGACAGAGAAGGATCTGGACGGACATTGTGGTTGCCATCACCGCGGAGGTGGAAACCCGTGACATACCACACGTCCATAAGCGCTGGGAGGACTTCAGGTCCAGGACCCTCAGGAAGTCCTGGCGCCTCTTGGATGCAGCGGATGCAGAGGGTTGCTGGGTCCGCCTTACCGACGACCAGATGAGGGTCCTGGAACGCATACGCCTGCCGCTTTACTTCCAGGTCCTTGAGAGTCAGACCGGTCCGGAGTCGAGCAGTAATTGTCCATGTGTACTGATTGGACGCAGTGCATATTGAGGCATATGTCTGGAAAGGCCCATGTATGGATGTGTATGTGCAGGGACATGAGCCTGCGGCATGTGAGTCCAGTCATGTGTGATGCACAACAATGGTGTATGTGTTCCAAAGCATGATGCACAAATGCACATGGAGACGCACACATGTTGGCATTTCTGTGTATGTACTATGACATGGTTAGGGTGTGACACATGGATGCGGTTCCACCTTCATGAACGTGCACCGTGTACATGTGTGTTTGTGTCTGTTTGACATGTGTGCAGCTGTGATACACCATGGATGCATGTGACACAGACATGTAGTGAGGCAATTGGCAAATGTGAAATAGCTGCCGGTGATTGCACTGTGACAGGTGGCAGAGATATACAGATGCATGTCTGTCTGGTGGCGTGTGTGCATGTGTTTGGCACTCCCTGTTTTGCTTGTGATGTCTGGCTGACCCTTGGATGTTCATGATATTGTGTGTGTATGGATGCTGCTGCCTGATGCACATTCCTGTTTATTTGTGCATGTGTGTGGGTTCAAATGAAATGTGTGTTGGGGAGTGTGATGCCATCTGTGAAGTTTGACAATGCCACTCATGTGCAACTGTCATGTGTGTATACAAACATTGTACAATGCCCTGATGCCTGTGTTCTGTCTCTACCTGTCTGCAGTGTCAACTGATGAAGAGGGTGGAGACGGTGCTGTGGAGCACAGCGGCAGAGATCCCACCCTCCACCAGTCGGAGACGCAGGGCCCAGCTCCTCTCCCAGGTTGTCATCTCTTCGGGGAGTGAGGAGTCTGGTGCCGGGTCCATGGCCGCAGTTGCCGAGGGTACGTTTGGAGGTGGACTCCTCAGCAGCAGTAGGGGCAGCTGAGCCCCCACAGGGGCCTATGGAGGAAGATGGCACAAAGTCATCCAGGTTGGTGGGGGGTCTGTGTGAGGAGGAGGCCGCGGAAGGGCCACGTACAGGGCCTGGAGGGGGGATTTCACTGGTGCTAGTGGTGCAGTCCAGGTGCAGGGACAGGAGGCAGCACAGGGCGCGCGGAGGTGCCTGTGTGTAATCCTGTCTCCGATCCTGTGACTGCATCATCCAGCACCAGCAGGGATGCCTCCATCCAGACCCATTTTCAGAGAGGGGATGCGCGTACAACAACTGGCCTTCCTCTCCCTGAGGATGTGCCAATCCGTGACGGTATTCAGCCTGTCCTACCTGGGGTGGCATTGCGCCAACTCGGGATTCGGGATTATGTGCAGGGTTCTCGCCAGACAGATGTTTTGGTTATAATAACCACATTCTAAGTCACATTCTATACTAACTCTCACAGAATTATTGCATTCTCCAGCATGGGGTCTGGCATGGATTCACATGCTCATGAATATTCCCCGTTGTCAGGCCGGGAATCCTCGGTATAGAAAAAATTCAGTATCAGTTTTGTTTCTGATCTGTCTTTCTTAGTAGTGACCAATCACTGGTCTCTGGGTCATACTGCCCCCAGCCAATGACGGCCCTCTCCCTAAGCCCCGCCTCCAGCAGCCATCCTCAGATTTTTACTGCACGTTCAAGTGTTGGGAGTCCTCGTGCTGTAGCTCTCGAGCTTTTGCTGCGTTTTCGCGCTTTTTCAGGAGATTTTTCTAATTTTTCGGTTAAATAGAGCCTCAAGCTCCACCGTTTCTACATCTGATCAACAGGGATCCGTTTCGGAGTTTTCTACGCCCCTCAAGGGTGAAGATTTCGTCGAGTTACGCTTTTGGAGGATTCCAGAAGTTCCGAGGCCTACCCCGGACATGGCCCAGGAGAAAGGAAGCTCGACGCCCGGGAAGCTGTTCAGGACCTGCCCTGGATGCCAGCTTCAGAATGTTTTCAAGGAGGACGAGCATTCGTTATGCCTCTACTGGACAAGACGCACAAGGAGAAGGACTGTGTGTTTTGTGGGAACATGTCGGAGCGGACCATGAAGGATCGCCACCTCCGTCTCGCCAACTGGCTGGAAGGGAAGAGCCCGTCAGGCGAGAAGAAGAAAAAGAAGTCCGAGCGGTCTTCTAAGTCCTGTGAGGGCACCCCGGCGACGGGGGCCCAACAAAAGGCTAAGCACCGCGAGTCCACGGGCACCGGGAGCGCCGAATGGTCGGGCTCCTTGGCTGCCAGGCAGGGCGCATCCTCCCCGGGGCGCCATCGACCACGAGCCAACGCTCTGGCTCGGGTAAGAGGAAGTCCGAGAACCCGGCAAAGCTTCTGGAGAGGCCCCAGTCGATCTCGAAGATTCCGGCAGAGGGGGAGCGAGGCTCGGACCCTCCCCCCAAGGTGAAGGCCCCAGGCGTCCAGAAGGTGACGATGGCCTTAATTCACCCTGCTAAGACCTCGAATGAGGATGTCGCCGCGGCCCTGGCTCAGCCTGTGGAGGCTACACCAGTGGAGGCACCCTCAGGACCCAGAGTCTCCCTGCCACCGCGGAGGGAGTCGTCTTTCAGGCTCATTGAGAAGACCCCCACCAAGTCCTCGTTGGAAAAGGTGGGGGAGGGGCTGGTGGCCATCATGGATATGGACACGACCTCTGAAGAAGAGCTCATCGAAGTCGTGGAAGAGGCCCAGCCCATCGGGAGGGATCCCGACGAGGGCGACGACAAGAGCGACGGTGTCGCCAACAAGGCTCCTCAAGAGCCCTCGCGCCTGTCGTTTCCGGCGCCGCAGGACACCTCGGCGGCCATTTTGTGTCAGCGATTCAGTCCTTATGCTCGGAGATAAGGACAAGGTTGCCCCTTCCCCCGACGGAGGTACCTGAGCCAGACCCGACGGGGGAACCGGAGCCAGGACCTTCGGAGAGTCCACCGCATAAGAGGAGGAGGTTGCATCATACGCCACCTCTCCCACCTCTGCGGCCTGCTCTGCCTTCCCCCCGGTCAACTACCCACGGGGATGACACAGGCACGGACACGGCTACGACAGGTACCGATGACGACGGAGGCGACGACGGGACGTGTCCCCCGCCCCCCCCCCCTGCTCGGGCGTCCCCGCCCAACGAGATTGGATCCTTTCATGCCATGATTTCCAGGGCATCCAAGCTTTTTCAGCTCTGCCCAGAAGAAAAGAAGAAAGAAGGGTTCCTTTACCAATGGCGCAAGGCTAAAAGGAAGACGGTCCTCGCCGTACCGCTTCTTGATGACATCTGGGATGAGGGGCTCGCCCTCCTCAAGAACCCTGCCACGGTGTTGGCAAAGAGGGACCGTTACAAGAAGAAGTATCGGGTCCCTGACGCTTCCCCCTTGTGCCTTCGGGCACAACCTACCCCGGATACGGTCGTCTCGGCGGCGGCAAAGAAGAAAGCTGGGGGTGCATCGGCCTCAACATCAACTTCACCCGCCGGACAGCGAGGGCAGGAAGTTGGACACGATGGGACGACGGATCATCTCATCCGCAGCGACGACTATTAAGGTGCCCAACGCCCTGGCTATCGTAGCCCGCTACGACAGGGAGTTGTGGTTCAAAATCACCCCTTTGTTAGACTTCCTTCCGGATGCCAAAAGGGCTGAGGCCCTTGAAATCCTACAGGAGGGGGAGATTGCTTCGGACCACGACATCACGGTGGCAACGGACATTGCCAACACCGGTTTCCGTCAGTTAGGCAACAGCGTTTGCTTGAGACGACGAGGATGGCTCAAGGCCACGGATTTCCACCAGGACGTACAAACCAAGGTTTTGGACATGCCCTTAGACGGGAACAACCTGTTTGGGAAGGCGGTTGATGAGTCCCTTCAGCCCTTCAGGACAGACTGGGAGTGCTCCAACAACGACAGCCATCCTTTCAGAGTTCTGGAGGCAGACAAGGTGCTTCCAAGGGATCCGGCAGTGTCTCCTCCACTTACCGCCAAGCGGCAAGATCTTCGTCCCAGGAAGCCTACAGGGGACGCGGCAAGTCAGGTGGTTCCCGTCGTCGTCGACAAGGAGGTCAAGGAGGCAAGGCGGCCTCCAAACAAGATTGAACCGACCGTGGGGTCGGGCCCCCGCCGAAGCACCCCGGTGGGAGGCCGGCTGGCGAGATTCGTCAGCGTGTGGGAGTCCATCTCCACCGACCGTTGGGTGCTGGACGCCCTGGCCCAAGGGCACGCCCTCGAGTTTCAGAAGAAGTGCCCTTGCGTTCCACCCGTGGCCAGAAAGGAAAATCACATCCCTCAACTACTGTTGGAAGTAAGGGCGATGCTCAAGAAGGGTGCCATCGAGCTCGTCCCAAAGAGGCTTCGGGGCTCCGGAGTTTACTCAAGGTACTTCCTTGTAAAAAAGAAGACAGGAGGATGGGGCCCCATCCTGGACCTAGGATGACTGAACAAGTACATCAAGGCACAGAAGTTCCGTATGGTCACCCTCCAGCATGTGCTGGGACAGCTGGAGGAGGGCGATTTCCTGTCATCGTTGGACTTGGAGGATGCCTACTTCCACATCCCCATTCTAAAAAGACACCGAAAGTTCCGCATGTTCGTGGTCCAAGGGCGGCACTACCAGTTCAAGGCCCTCCCGTTCGGATTGAAGTCGGCACCCAGGGTGTTCACCAAGTGCCTCGCACCGGTGGTGGCGCGGCTGCGCCTACAGGGGATCCACATCTACCCCTACCTGGACGACTGGCTCATCCGGGCAAGAACAAGGGAGCTCGCCGTGGAGCACACTGCGAAGACCGTCCAGCTGCCTACGGACCTGGGATTCTCCATCAACTTTCCAAAATCCCACCTGGTTCCGTCGCAAGTCGCCCTGTTTCTGGGAGCCAAGCTCGACACAGTGGTGCGGCTGGCCTCGCTGTTGGAGGAAAGGACCAGGACCATTCTGGGCAGGGTGCAGCATCTGCTGGCCACGGACATGGCCAGGGTAAGATCTATCAAGTCCCTCCTCGGGATGATGTCCTCCTGCATTTATCTGGTGCGCCTTTGCAGGCTTCGGATGAGACCCTTACAGGAGTTCCTCGACGCCCGCTGGATCCAGTCGACGGGCAGCTTCGAGGACAGGATCCCTCTCAATGAGACTTTCCATCAGGCGATTCGGTGGTGGGGTACCCGCTCCCATCTGTCGGCGTGCACGGACTTTCAGGCCCCAGCTCACCAGGTGACGGTGATGACGGACGCCTCCCTGGAAGGTTGGGGAGCACACTCCGGAGATCTTCACGCGAGAGGCCTTTGGCTCCTGGAGGAGAAGTCTCTCCACATCAACATCTTGGAGCTCCGTGCGGTGTTCTGGGCCCTCAGGTCTTTTCTTCCATCCCCTAAGGGCAAGGTGGTGAGGATCTTCACCGACAACACCACCACAATGTGCTACATCCGGAAGCAGGGCGGAACCAGGTCCCTGGCCCTATCCAGGGAAGCCCAAGATCTGTGGCATTGGGCCATCGCCCAAGGGATGTTTCTGGTGCCTCTTCATCTGGCAGGAATAAAAAACACGATCGCCGACTCACTCAGCAGGGAGCTGCGCTCGTGCCACGAGTGGGAACTACGCCAGGATCAAGTGGATCGACTCTTCTGACGATGGGGCGAACCCCAAATCGATCTCTTCGCGACGGCGACGAATTCCAAGTGCTGGAGGTTCGCCAGCAGGTTCCCCCAACCGATGAGCATGGGCAATGCTTTCTCGTTCCCCTGGGACGGCCTATTTCTTTATGGGTTCCCTCCGCTGCCGTTGCTGCTCCGGCTCAAGAGGTCCCAGTGCAGGATGAATCCTCGTCGCACCGGCGTGGCCTAGACAGATCTGGTTCCCGGACCTTCTGGACTTGTCAACGTCCCCACCAGTCAAGCTGCCGACGGACGCAGACCTTCTCTCCAGAGAAGGAGGTGCCATTCTTCACCACAACCCGGAGTCGCTGAACTTGCAGGCCTGGCTCCTGCAGCACTAGAGTTTGGAGGGTACGACATCCCGGCCGACTGCAGAGAGGTTCTTGCAAAGGCCAGGGCGTCCTCAACTCTCAAGTGCTACGGACATAAATGGAAGAGGTTCTCTGTCTGGTGCCGTGCACAGAAGATTAACCCTCTGCGGATTACGGCCCCTCAAGTACTGCTGTACCTACTGTCGCTGGCCAAAGCTGGACTGGCTCACGCCTCCATCAAAATACATCTGGCTGCAATCTCCCGATATACCAGGACGACGGGATGGGTGTTCTTGTGGTCTCATCGCCTGATGAAAGAATTCATGAAGGGACTATTCCGATCATTCCCGCCGGTGAAGGCTCCTGCCCCGGCGTGGGAGCTTAATGTGGTGCTGACCAAGCTCATGGGGGCCCCATTCGAGCCTATGCATTCGGCGCCTTTGAAGTTCCTGTCATGGAAGACAGCTTTCCTCGTGGCCATCACCTCCGCACGACGAGTGGGAGAGATCCAGGCCCTATCTTGCAAGCCTCCATACTTGACTTTTCATGACACGAGGGTGGTGCTGAGGACACACCCATCCTTTATGCCCAAGGTGCCGTCGGACTTCCACCTCAACAAGCCCTTGGTGTTGCCAGTTTTCTTCCCGTCGCCTTCGTCGCCGGCCGAGAGGACTTTGCACTCGCTGGATGTAGCTAGAGCGCTGAAGTTCTACGTGGACTGCACAAAGAGTTTTCGGAAGATGTCACAGCTGTTTGTGAACTTTGGGACTGTGAATCAAGGGAAGGCTCTCTTGAAGACTTCCATTTCCAGATGGCTCTCCGGCTGCATCATGCACTGTCACCGGTTGGCAAACCGACAGCTGCCCGGCCGTCCGAGAGTCCATTCGACCAGAGCGATCGCTGCTACCACGGCGTTCCTGTCTGGTGTGCCCCTGCTGGACATCTGCAGGGCTGCGACGTGGAGGTCGACGCACACCTTCACAAGATTCTACTGCGTCGATCGGGACTCCAGGGAGGAGTCCAGGGTCGGCCAAGCAGTGCTGCGCAACCTGTTCGCCTAAGGTGAGCCTGGTGAGGAGGTAAGAGTTGCTTAATGTTGAGTTGTTGGATTGCTTAATGTTGAGCCTGTTGCCACCTCCCGTGGTTGTGCATGTGTGTACTGCTATGTATTCTCTTATTCATGAGCATGTGAATCCATGCCAGACCCCATGCAGGAGAAGGAACAAGTTACTTACCTGTAACTGTTGTTCTCCAGCATGGGTCTGGCATGGATTCACATGCGAACCCTCCCGCCTACCCCTTTGCGGCTCTTCACTTGGTCATACTGCCACTTTACGTGCTACCAAATCTGAGGATGGCTGCCGAAGGCAGGGCTTAGGGAGAGGGCAGTCATTGGCTGGGGGCAGTATGACCCAGAGACCAGTGATTGGTTACTACTAAGAAAGACTGATCAGAAACGAAACTGATACTGATTTTTTTCTATACTGAGGATTCCCGGCCTGAAGACGGGGAATATTCATGAGCATGTGAATCCATGCCAGACCCGTGCTGGAGAACAACAGTTGCAGGTAAGTAACTTATTCCTTACAACTTGTTAGTCATATGAATATGTAATATGATTACATTTGTATTATCTCCCATAACACATGGGGTTGATAATGGCTATGTACACACAATAGCCAAAAAGGCGTTTTAATGTTTTACTAGATAATAAAATCTGTTAAATGTATGAATTCAAGTGTGGGTGCTCTCTAATTAAAGGACAGATCAAATGTTATGATCGATCTCTTTGTGCGGCATCACACTACCGGCAAGTGGCAGACAGGTGGGGTAGCCTATGTCCCCGTGTTAAAAGTAGGGTTCTCGTCAGGACAATGCACGTCATTTCGGATCCCTCATTGGCTGCAAAGACCTACTAGGACAGGTCGTCGGCTCTGGGTTCATCCGTGTGCTGGAACTCCTTGCGACCCCTCCTCAACTGACCCCCTTATGCGCAAGTCATCTTCCGTGCCATCTTCCCACCCAAGTATCACCTGGGCCCCCTGTGGAGCTGCCCCTGAGCCAGCGGCCAGGCTGGTGGAGGACACATCCCTGCCACAGTCGGGAATCAGAGGTCCATCAGGGGTGGCCACCCCACCAACTGGACCCCAGCAGATGGAGGACGGACAGCCTGGAGAACGTTATGGTGCCAGAGGCATTTGCATTGGAGGCAGCAGCAGGCTCAGGGTGGGAGCGATGAGGGCTCGGGGCCATCAACATCACAGGGGTAGGCATCTGCCGGAGGGTTGGAGGTCCCAGGATTGATAGTGTCTTCCGTGTGGCAGCGGTTGGGTCAACAGATAGATGCGGAGCGGCGGCGGGCGTAGGAGGCATGACTCACTATGGTCAGTGCGGAGAACTCCATGCGCAGGGCATTTAGGCGGGCTGAGTGCCTTGAGGCAACTCGCAGGGAGTTGGGGGAGGCCATGGCTACATCCCTGCAAGACCTCGAGGCCAGGGAAAAGGCCCGCCTCCGGAACATCGACGTGGAGTTCCATGATGCCCTGGCCCGGAACATCAAAAAGTGAGCTGTAGGACTTGCCCGCCTCCTTTGTACATAGTTCTTTAGGGTGAGGTTTCCTTTGTTTTATATTTTTATTTGTAGTTCATGGACATTGCTCCACTTTATGTATATAGTTTTTTATTCATAGGACTTTTTTGTAGGTTTCCTTTTGTTTGTGGATCATGGACCCTTTGGACTTCTATTGTATATAGTTCCGGTCTTGTACATACTTTCTTTCTTTGGAAATCCCATGGATCAATGGTATTTTTTTATGTACTTTATATGGACATTGTCAATGGACCACTTTTCTAGTTTCCTGTTGTGGATTTTTGATTACATTGGATTTTTTTGGGTTTTTTTGCTTTCATTATTTCTTTATTTGAAAATGATATTTTCATTATGTTATTTCATTACGTTTTTGAATACATTTCATATATCTTCATTATTGGTATTGGTGTTGTGTACTCTCATTGGTTTTTGTGCATGTCTCTATGAGCATTGCCTCAGTCATATGTTGCCACTGTGTGGCTATGTTGTACATTCATGCATGGCCATGCTGGTTCTTTTAAGACTCTCATGGCATGGGTAATTTGGGAGTGGGTGCAGTGGATGGTTGCATGCTTGTACTGGGGGGCAGAGGGGATTTGGCTTGGCATTAAGGCCATGGGTCTGTTTTGTTATGACATGTTTGGTGGGCCATGTGTCGGTGCCTGCTGGCAGGTTGCCGTCACTGGGGGTGGGCTGGGGGACATGAGTCGGGGCCTGCTAGCAGTTTGCCGTCACTGGGGGTGGGCTGGGGGACCTGAGTCAGGTGCTGCTCGCAGGTTGCCGTCACTGGGGGTGGGCTGGGGGACATGAGTCGGGGCCGGCTGGCAGGTTGCCGTCACTCGGGGTGGGTCGGGGGACATGAGTCGGGGCTCCAAAGTGCATGGTGCCATTTAGGTCTGTGTCTGTGGTGATGGGCTGCCTGTGGGGCATGCCCAGGGTTGATGGACTGCCTGTGGGACATGTCCAGGGGTGTAGGGTGGTCCTCTGCGGTGTGGACTGCCTGCAGGGCATGGGGGGGGCACACCCGGGAGTGTCCACAATGCAAAATCGCGTGTATTACTCCCCGCGCAACCGGAAATACACATACCCCACTCGCTCTAGGCCAATCGCAAGTAAAACTCCATGCGCACCCCCGGAATACACATACCCCGCTCGCGCTAGGCCAATTGCGTGTAAAACTCCATGCGCACCCCCTGAATACACGTACCCCGCTCGCGCCAGGCCAATCACATGTAAAAGTACCCACGCACCCCTCGGAATACACGTACCCCACTTGCTCTAGGCCAATCGTGTGTAAAAGTACCCGTGCACCCCTCGGAATACACGTACCCCAATCGCGCCAGGCCAATCGCGTTTAAAACTCCAGTATACACGCAAACATCCCATCCACCCTGGGCATGCCCTGCAGGCTGCCCTTCATCCCTGGGCATGCCCCACATGAAGTCCACCCACCCTCAGCAAGCCCCACAGGCAGCCCATCCACCCTGACCATGCCCTGCAGGCAGCCCATCACCCCTGGGCATGCCCCGCAGGCAGCCCATCACCCCAGGACATGCCCCACAGGCAGCCCATCACTCCTGGGCATGCCCCGCAGGCAGCCCTTGACCCCTGGGCAATGTCCTCAGGCAGCCTACACCACAGGGGGGGACTTTTTCCAAGCGATTTCGCTGGCACGAGCGGGGTACGCGTATTCAGAGGGGTGCACAGGGAGTTTTACACAAGATTTTTCTGGCGCGAGTGGGGTAGGTGAGTGGGGTACGCGTATTCAGAGGGGTGCACGGGGACTTTTACACACGATTTCGCTGGCGCGAGCAGGGTACATGCATTCCGAGGGGTGCACGGGGTGTTTTCCACGTGATTTCGCTGGTGCGAGCGGGGTACGCGTATTCCGAGGGGTACGTGGGGAGTTTTCCACGTGATTTTACTGGTCACGAGCGGGGTACGCGTATTCAGAGGGGTGAACAGGGAGTTTTACATGAGATTCTGTTGGCACAAGCATGGTACATGCATTCCGAGGGGTGCGCGGGGTGTTTTCCACGCGATTTCGCTTGTGCAAGCAGGGTACGCGTATTCTGAGGGGTGCTTGGGGAGTTTTCCACGTGATTTCTCTGGTCGCGAGCAGGGTATGCGTATTCCAAGGGGTGCGCAGGGAGTTTTACACGTGATTTTGCTGGCACGTGAGGACTGTGTGGCGTTTTTAGCATGTTTTCGTGGTTGGGGAGCTGTATATTGGTTTGCGCCATGTAGGGGATTTGTGCAATGTTTTTGGTGCACAGGGCCGGGTTGGGAGCGTAACTGGCGCTGCTGCAGGGTCGCTGCGCCACTCTGCGCCACGGCTGGTTATGTAAGTATCCATGAATATGCTGTGCGATAAAATGGGTTTTGGCGCACGCGGCTGGCGCAGACTGCCGCACGTGCACTCAGTGCGCAAGCCGCGTGCACCACTTGTGCGCTAAATTCTATGAATTACCCCCAATAACTTTATATTCAATAAGGACTAAAGGGGTAGCGGTGGGTGCTAAGTATCCCCCATCGCTAGCTAACCTTTTTATGGGTCAATTTGAACTAACACATACTTTGATAAATAGGGAACTTTCTCACAAGATCATTATATAGAAAGATTGGGCCTCATTCGGAGTATGGCGGTAAGGCAACAATGGCACCAGTATCGCTACCGCCCTGTTGCTACTGGACCGCCATACTAGAGGTTCTGCTCGCGGGTGCCCTTGAGCAGAACCTGATGGTAGCAACGTTACCATTATTAACTGTACCATTGCTACCACCCTTCCCATTCCCATTGAGCTCAAGTGGGAATGGGGATGTACTGGGCCCGGCACCCGCGCAAGTGCAATTACCGGGTCTGCTGAGGTCGGAATGACCCGGTGATTCTTCTTTTGCGGGTGTTGGAACCGGATGCGAGTTTGGAGGTAGCCTAGCCGGTAAGACTGGCAAGGCCACCTCCAACCTCATAATGAGGCCCATTGTATTGATGATGTTATCATGATTTGGAATGGAACTATAGATATATTTCAGAGTTTTGTTAATCATCTCAATCACAATAATTTTGGAATTGAACTGGTCAAAGAGATAAGAAAAGCATTGATTTTCTTGTTCTGTACATTTATATTGAAACGGACAAAATTGAAAGAAGAACATAAAGAAAACCAACAGAGGTTCATTCCACCCTATTCACCTCCAGTTGTCACAAGAAGTCAACTATCTTGAACATCCCAGTTGGAGAATTGTATTGAGCACAGAGGAACTGTAGCATCAACAAAGATTTCATCAGAAATGTGAATTATTAACAGACAGATTTCATAAAAGAGACTACTCGAGGGATTGTGTATCGAAGGCTTGCACTAGAATTGAGGGCAGGACAAGACATGGTATGTTGAACCCAACTGTGAAAGATCAAACCAAACACCATCAAAGGGTGAGCCTCATCATGAGATATTCTAAGTACAGTAATGCCTTTTTTTTAAAATGGTAAACAAGTGCTGGCATATATTGCGGATGGATATGGATTTGATCCAGTATTTCAATGATGAACCAACATTTATATACACGCAAGTACCAACCATCAGAAATGTGTAAAGGCTGACTTTTCTCAGGCCTAATGATGAAACTGTTAGAAGTGGATGCGCTTGGTACAACCACTTAATCATGTGTTTTCAAATGTGGGAATTGTAGTATGTGTGTGCATGCACATCCGGACAGTATTGAATTCATATGTAATGATGGTATGGTCACAACAATTCAAGATTTTATAAACTGCTGATCAGATCAAAATTGGTGGTCTATCTGATTATATGTGTTTGTTCCAAAATGTATATGGCAAGTACCCTACGTGAACTCCTGACAAGCCTCAACAGCCAGCCATTGGCAAGAATCACACCAGTGGGACATTAGAAACAAGATTAGATCTATTGGTTTACAGAAGGCAAAATGTGGCACCTAGGGGGGGAGACCTGTCATGGGTACTAGCCCTGTGCCCCTCTCCCGTCTAGTACAAACACATGGGGTAGGTGGGGAGGACAGATAGGGGCCATATGGGTAAAGGCCTGGCGAGCAAAACATTCATTCAGGCAGGTATAGGGTGCACTTCACTCCCGTAGACCTTTTTTCAGGCACAATCTTTGTTCCTATTTACTTCCTGCAACTGCAAAATGGGCACCTGTGTTCCATCCAGGAACTGTGCAGCGAGCGTTCTAGTGTCTGAGCGTAGCTGCCTTTATAAGCCACGCCCAGAAACTAGCCCATGCTTTGTGTGCTTTCTGTATTCTTTGGCACATGCTTACCGCAGTTCGGACTTCCATCTGCAACTCCATCTGATGTCTTCACCTTTCTCCACGACCCGGAGGGAGCGCTCCTCCTTGCCTCGCTGCATCAATGCAGAAAAGAACAAGACAGAAAATCAGTAAGTGCTTGCGCATCTGTTTTCCCCATCTCCCGCACGACTAAAGCTGCAGCCACAACTTACTCACCTTCGGTGTATGAGCTGAGTGGGATGCGATCCTGCTGTGGCCGCATCCAGTCAACTGCTCCACTCCTGAGAACTCCTGTAAAGACAAAAGGAACAATTGTTGAAAGCGCAACTTGTCCTCCACTCATCTGTCAGCATACCCGCTCTCCGATTCACAGCACACGCCCGTCCCGCAACCAGTGATTTAACTGGATCCACAGACTCACTTGTACAGCGACAGATAACAAGCCCACAGTTGGACTTACCTGCATGAGCAGCTACTCGGTCTTCAGGACCCAAGCCCACAAACTGAATTTGTCTGTGCAGCCTACTCCCAGTTCAGTAACTGGGCTGCGGCTGAGAACAGTGGAATTCAAAACTAGTCAGCAACCTACTAGCAGACTATAGGTCAGCCGCCTAGTGAAGCAACTAGCCCCAGGGCACCTAGACCACAGGGCCCCTGCATTTGCAGGATGGAGAGTGCACCAAATGAAACATAACGGTGAGCCACGGCCGCAACAAGGAATAGACACCATACTTGAGGTTACTGGGAGGGGGGGGGTTGAGGGAGGGTTGGGGCAACTTTCCCAGAACAACTCCTAATCACCCGCTCTTCTGGCAGTTCAGCTTTACAGTCAAGGGTAGCGTGGTAACGGGGACCGGAGGACTCCATTGCTCCCGCAGAGACCCAGGTGAGCGTGACAAGACCAGAAACTTCTACTGAGACAGATGGAATCAAGATTGATTTGTAAACTATGATGTTCAACTACTGACCTTAATCGGGAACATGACTTGAATGTTTTTCTGTAACCATCCTAAGGCAACACCAACAAAATTGTTAATTTTATTGTGATTTGTGAACCATGTAATAACATGAGAAATGTACCTAAAGAATTTGTGAAATTGCACTGGGATTTATTTAACATTCGACGGCTTTGGATTTAACCAATTTTGATTTTGATCATATGTACGAGGGTAGTTGCAAACCCATACCATCATATTGTTTAATCCCTAAATGTTATATCAGTGGTGCATTTATCCCTTTTGAGCACTCACATGCAGAATATCATGCTGAGACAGCAACTGAAATGATCAACATATAACATATTTAATTAAGAGGCACACCTAATATCAGTATTTTTAAACACTAACAGTACACTTTGTGCATTTTACATGAAAATGATGGGATGTGGAACAGACTACATCAACAGGGAAAGTAGCTCCTATGTTGTAATAAGAGAATGGGCCAACAACTTTGAGATTAATAATTGTACATGGAATACAGAGGATTTGAGATTAACTATTTAGATCATCCACATAAGAATATCACGCTGAGACAGCACATTGAGGAATAGAAACTTACATATTTAGCTAATGAGCACATCTAATACTTGTATTGTGAATAAGTTAGTATAATATCAACTGTGATTAACCATTTAGAGCATCCGTACGAGGATATCATGCTGAGACAGCAACTTGAGGGATTAGATACATACAACATATTTAGCTAATGAGCATATCTAATACTACTATTGTTAAACTTCAACCTTACTTTCTGCACATTATGCATGTTAATGATAGGATGTGGATAAGACCACACCCAAAAGGATCTTAATTTTTATGTTCTTGTAAAAGTACAGGTCAATAACATAGTGATTACTATGGGAAGTGTGATAAGCAGGCAGCATGTAGAAATGCTGCCTGCACGTCATTGCTGATGTATGCTAATGACGGCAGTGAAGTCACGTGTCAATTACACGTTATGTCACCACTGCTACATAAACAAACCCCAAAATGGTGGCCATGTGAAACACCATGCAGCACACAAGGGATGAATCCTGACCGGACCTCCCTCTCTCAACTATATTCAAGAAGGAAACTTAAGTTAACTAGATGTTTGTGCTATACTTCTGAACAAGCAAATGTATATATCTTGATCTAGTTAAGGGAACTGAATCCTATACTTAAGGAGTTTTCATGAATTTGTAGATGCTGACCACAATAGGAACTACCTGAAGAATGACGAGCCATACAATGACTGATGGGAACACTAATCTAACATAGGCAGCTCACAATTATAGAAGGAAATAAGGGGTGAGACCCATTTTCAATTTACCAACTTTGATGATAGGGCACTAGCCTTTAATTTGCCACTGATGACTTATGTGAACTAATGCTTTGTGATTGCATCTAAATAGGGAGAGTACAGGCTGACTTTGAACAACGGTCATTTGTAATCAGAGAATGAATAGGGTGAGTGTCATGGTAAACCATTACTAATTTACCAACAATAATAAGTAACTTTTATGGGTAATATGGTGAATGTTGGCACTCTATACTATGCTATCAGGTGTCAAATAATAGACGAGGGATACAGCATGTAGGGAACACTAACCCACTAATACTCATTTGAGACACAAGTATGCTCCAGACTAACGTGGGTGCGGGTGACCAACTACTCTCCTCAACATTTGCTATGTCAACTTTGGACCATTGTGATTGTCACGAGGTGGAGCGAAGACACCCTGTGATGTTGAAGAGATACTGTTGATTTATTGAACCAAGGTTACATTCTAACACGTCTTATTTTTCTTTCTACTTTGTGTTCTCTATTTATTTAATCTTATTTTCTATCCTTACTTTGCCATTGTTTAGTATCTCAATTTCTTCTATTTTTACCTTTTTTTAATATGTGTTGAAAACGACCACTGGTTGAAACACGTGTCGGCTGTGCGCAACTAATAAACATTGGTTTAATATAACCAGAGAATATGTAAGTGAATTGTGCTTTATGCTGGAGATAAGCACAATACTCTGCGAAGCAATGATTTGTTGTAATTCTTTAAAGAATTTGCCCAGAAATCGTGATCTTATTGTTGTTAAAGCCTTACAATAATACAGCAAGTGCTGGAGAGTTTCCTTCTCTCCCTCCTTTTTGCAGAGCCAACAATCAGTGCATTTATCACTCCCTCGAATCCTTGAGGCAAGAACCTCCTTTGTTAAGTAAAGGTTCATGCAAAATCTCATATACATGGTAGAAGTTGCATGGAAACTTTTCCAGATATTTTGGCAGGTTGTTATAATTTTGGCACATGGGCACTGATTGAGAATATAATTTGAACTGCCCACTTTGCTCCTGTGCCTCGATCCAGTCTTTCCGCCAGATCTTAATTTTTACTGACATTGGATTACTCACCAATTGCCCTTCTGTGATGTCTAGATATGTCAGTGTCCCAATACAGGCACTGTTCCACTCATACAAGGTTGAATCACTGCCATCAAGCAATGCTCTCTTCACCAAACCAAAACCTCTTGTCAGGGTCCCTTCTATGCACTTACGTCACACTGCACGGCTTTTCCATGTCACTATTGCTAGGAGGGAAATCAGGCCCAGTTCCAGTTGTACCAGCTGTATCTGAGCATAATTTGGTAGTCTCAAGACTTTTTTTCCAGAAAGTCTCACGTTAGTTTGTAAGGAAAAAATGCTTCTGCACCATATGTTATACCATATGTTATACCATATGAAGGTACCACCTTCATCCTGTTGAATGTTACAACAGGTACCATGGAGAATCTTCCATACTTTCTTAAAATAAGGCGTCCCTGGGTTGCAAGAGTTTTAGTCTTCTTCCTCAGCATACATTCTCGAAGTTGCGTCTCTCATGGCCATGCTTATGCACATCCCCAAGTAAATAAACAAATCAACACAGGTCAGCTTTTCATTGTCCAAATACCAAGATGTTTTGTTTGATGCTCCTCCTTTTGAAAGCTGTAGGATCAAGATTCTCGACTTCATTGCGTTGACTTTCAGATCATTATCCTTTATGTAGACTTGTAGAGCGTTTAATTGTCTTTGGAGGCCAACCGTAGTTTGATCTATTTACATCAGGTCATCTGCATTTAGTAGGTGATCTAGGGGTACTCTGTTGATCCTGGGGGGGAAGCGCCTTACTTTTCTTAGTTCCTCTGATATGTCTGAAATAAAGAGGTTAAGCAAGGCAGGTGCTAGCAGGCACCTCTGATTCAACCCCCTGTTAGTTACTATAGTGCTTGAGAGTGCTCCGTTTTGATCCAGTTTTACTTGCATTGATGCCTCCAAATGAAGGTCTCGAATTGCTTACAAAGTGTCCCTTGGGCAACCTCAACTCTTCAATTTAGCCCATAATACTTCTCTATTGATGGAGTCGAATGCCTGCTCCAAATAATCCTTTGATTTGCTCCTACATGCTTGTATTTTTAGGATTTTAGCAGGAAGATGTTTAGAGCTGTATCCGTCACCTTGAAAAATTCAGACTGGAAAACATCAAAGGGTCTGCATCTAGTCACCCAGTTCCCTAGGTCTCTCAGAACAAGGTTTGCAAAAGCTTTGACTGCAACATCGAGAAGGGGGATAGGTCGATAGTTTCTTGCATCCAACCTATCTCCCTTGTTGAAAATGGAGTCCACAATCGAGGTCTTCCATGATCTGGGCACCCTTCCTTGATGTTTAATTTGATCAAACAAACTACACAGAACGTCTTACCAGAGCTCAGGCTCCTCCTTAAAAATGGCGTTCGTCAGACCGTCCAGTCCAGGGGCCTTTGAATAACTTGCTTTCTTAATTAAAGATAGAATGTCCTCCTTTTTCTGTAGGAAAGGACCATTTCATCAGGCCATTTGTATTTCATTCACCACATTAAATAAAGTTGCAAATTGTTCGATCCAGGTGGATTCTGCGACCACGTTTGTCTAGAATGCCAACTGCAGTGAACTTAATGAGTTTTTAAATTTACAAATCTCATCCGATTTCCTGGTAGCAATTTTTTGAGGCATTAGTTCAGCATCCTCTTGCAACTTTCTATATTCTCTAGACTTCATCCAATTTTTGTACTTACATTTACAGTCTTTGACTAAGCTTGAGCAGAGTACATTGTCCCCTTTTTGAGTTCCCTTACATCCAATCTCAATGTTCTCCTTTCGACAACTAGCTCAGTGTGGTAACAGTGCCTATGGGTGAAAGAAGAGTTCAACCCCAATTTCCTGGTTTCCACAAAATTCATTAACAATTGAGGATACTCCAGAACTAAACGCTGGTCTCCAAAACACAAGTTTCTATACATTTCGGTGTTGAACTTTCAGCAAGGTTATTCTTGTGGGGTTCATAATCAAACGATTATGTCCTTGAAAAATGTCAATTGAAAAGGGGTACATTTTGACAGTCCCCCTGCATT
This sequence comes from Ambystoma mexicanum, assembly GCF_040938575.1. NCBI lineage: Eukaryota > Metazoa > Chordata > Amphibia > Caudata > Ambystomatidae > Ambystoma > Ambystoma mexicanum. Next base: position 624,526,524 of record NC_090934.1, read on the forward strand.
ACAGTACAGGTTAGCTTTAGTATGTTATGATCGCTTTTCTTAGTGAATAATACCGCCAAAGTAGGTACCTGCGGTAGTAAGTTCCCCAACACATAGAAGTAATCCAAGATTCTATTATGAGCACTGCGTTTCCATGTCGAATGCGCCTGGATGCCCCCCCTGGTATAGCCATTGAGAGGCTGCACATTTCTTGTACTCGTTTCTTCTGTCCATAGGAATTATTTTCTTTAAGCTTGGGTTATAGGATTGTTTTCTTTAGCACAGGATCTTTGGTTGGCTCCTTGGATACAAGTCTCCACATACTATTACAATGGTGCCCCGTAAGGTTTCACATAAATTATCAATCAGGCCCATTATTGCATCTATAAAAACAGCATCTCTGATTACCATTGAATTCCAATACACATTGCATACACTCCTACGTCCCGTCTCCTTTCGTCCATACTATATGGGCGTCCCTCACTAGGGGTGGGAAACTGAACCTTTTTCACCAGAATAACATGTCTTCCCCTTTAAATTTAGATGCATGTTGCGGCACGGCACTGGGAGCATGCGCTCCCCTGACTCCGCCCACCAGCGCCACTCCTCAGTCCTCTTTTCCGCGTTGACGGGAGCAAACCAATTTCACCAGCACTCCTGGGTTAGACTTCCTGGCCTTGTAAGTCCGTGCACTCTTCCCAGGGAAATGTATTCCCTTTTTTCTTCGATAGTCAATTCTTTAGAGTATAAGGTACTCTGTCCTCTGGTGCTACGCTCCTCCCATGCGCATGTCGATGGTGGCACGATTCAGCAGGTGTTCAGCCTGTGAGGGTTCCTTCCCCTCATTGGATCCACATGTGCTCTGCCTCAAGTGCCTTGGTACTGATCACGGCTGGGACGGCTGCTCGGCGTACAACGCGCTCACCCTGCGTTCGTTGAAGAACCACCTGGTTAGGTGTCGGGAGCTGTTCGCAAGATCACCATTGGAGAACCTAAAGGAGTACGTCAGGAGGAAGACCAGGCCAAAGGTAGGTGCCCTATTCTCCTCTGCACCCCGCAAGGGTGATGCCTTCTAAGACCAGCAAGGGACCGAGGCTCGCGGAGCTACCAGTCATCTGGCTGAGGGGTCCATGGGCCCTCCCGGTCCCACTGATGAGGGGCTGCAAGGCTCTATTACTGGGGATCTCCCAGAGGTGCTCTGCTCTGACACCGGACTCGAGCCTGAGGGGGTGCTTAAACGCATTACCAGCACTATCAGCGCCATGGCCGAGGGCACTCCGCCTCCCAGGTACCTACCTGAGGTGCATGGGAGGTCTGAGCCTTTGGAATCAAGCGCGCAGGAGGATACTGATCCCAGTACAACAGTCTTCATGCAGCAGGAACGTGGTGCAGTACAAGATAAAATGGCTGCCTGGCCACAAAAAATGGTGGCACTTCCAGGGCTTTCCCCTTCCAACGTGCAGGTATCGGAGCGCACGTCAAGGTGGGATCGATCAACACCAGTTACCTGGTCCACCTCATATCCAACAGCATCTGCACAAGGGCGAATCTCAGACCCTAGCTATGGCAGGCAAGGGGCGGCGAGAGCACAGCAACAGGTACAAGTCCAAGGACCCGCTCCCATGCTGACAGGCTCCTGACCAGTTTGCGAGGACAGGTTCTTTGAGAAGTTCCTAACCCTCATGAGATCCCCTCAAATGGGCACTTTACTCAGGGGGTCATCCAGGACATGCTCCCTCCTGTACTGCCTGAACCTCCTGTCATGGTCCAGGCCCCAGTACCCATGCTGGCCCAGGTTCCCGCACCCCCCCAGTGCATATCATCACAGCAACTCTGCCCCCAGTGCAGCCTCCGCCACAATCACTGGCACTGCCAGTCAGCACTTCACAACTGCACGCAGCACTCCCCAGCACTCCACCAGCAGCACCTGACATGCAGGACTCAGTGGGGGACACAGGCGACAAAGAGGACAGGACACTTCCTCCTCAGCTAGGGCCTTCCATGAGAGGCTGGCAGGTGTCACAGAGTATCTGGGTATCCCTCAGCCACAGGTTGAAAAACTGGAGGTACTGACAATCTGCTCAATCACCAGAACTGGCATCCCTCTGCAGAAGGATATCAAAACTCTAGCCAAAAAAAGCTGGATAAAGCCAAATTCCACACAACCTACTAACAAGCGGTTAGATGCTAAGTATAGACAGTCAGAGGTGGATGCTCTCACTTTGTCAGTCTACCCTTAGCCTCATTCCTCCGTTATAGCAGTGGCTTCTATGTATTCTAAGCCACAAGCCTCCACATCGGCCATCCTAGGAAAGGAAGAAAAGCTCCTGGAGGCCTATGGGAAGAAAATCTATTCCAGTGCCATGCTCCACCTGCGTCAGGCCAATTCAGACACCATGCTTGCCGCGTTGAACTAAAAACATTGGTGGGAGATATCAGACTTCGTGCCTGAGTTTCTTGCACACAGAACAGACAGGCAAGATTCAAAGCAGGTCTGGCAGAGGCAAAGATAGTGGGCCGGGATATCATGGAGTCAACAATGGTGCTGTAAGTGATTTCAATCCGGCACACACCCAAGTCCCGCTCAGCATGTAGTGCGCAAATGAAACCCTTATTTATTTTTATCTATAAGTTCAATATTCTGAACAATATACCACTCATATCACACCCTTCTCCTGAGACCCCCCCAGTCACAGTGAACCAGGAATCGGGTTAGTTTGCAAAGGTAAATATGTATTTATGTATATAGAATTTAATCACAATATATTGTAATAGGTAAACCACAATCACCAATGGGGTGACAGAACACTGAATAGTATCTTTAATACCCTAGGAATCAAGGAATGAGCACAACAACAAATGCAACACAGAAAAGTATACTTTCAGTTGGGTTGGTATAGCTAGCACTTTGGTTAAGGGTTCCCCCTGGTACACCTCTCAACCTCCAATAGGCAATTAAATAGATGTGAGGAGAGAGCAGGTATTCAGGAATAGCACAAATCGGAGTATCACTCCCACCTTCCCCCTTCAAACACAAGAGAAAACGGAATTGACTTTTAAGCTGTCAGTATGGCTTTGAAATTGTCTTTAGAATTTACTGAGCAAAAACACCAAAAGTGGTCAAAAATATTAAATTAGTATAAATTCCTATGGCAGCCACTTTGAACAGTTGCAAACAATCACAAGCACTGATTTATTTGGAAGAAAACATTTGAAATCTCAACGTCCAAGTGGGAAATCAATTAAAGCTATTTTCACACGTGTAAAATTTCACAGAGTGTAAAATTGCGGCAATCCTTTCCTTGCATGATATTCGCGATAATGGGACAATTGCACTGTTTTGCAATGCGATCTTTGGTACTATGAATAGCTAAGAATGTTAGGTACAAGTAGGAGTTGAAATTTCTTTTCTATCATGAAAACTAAAGGAGTTATAGAGGTTTTAGTGAGAGTCGTTTTGGCAAAATAGGCGCGAGAATGGAAAACAGAAATGCACTTTGAAACTGACAGATGGGTTTGCTTACACTAGATTATGACTATGAAAAAGAGGATGCCACACATGAATCTCCACAGTTACGTGGCCGACATAACCCTTCACTTGGTGGATACTCAATTTCTTTCTGGGATTCACTTTAGTTACTCAAAATCACTAATGACTTATGATTTTATAAAACCAATGAGAGAAAATCAGTGCAAGAAAGGTTCTGACAATACTATGATTCTGAATTTACAGATAGGATGGGTTGAGATTGGGATCATATAATGCAGATATATTAGGGTCGCTTTTCTTCCGATTAATACTCACAGAATATGAATTATGAAATTGGACCGTCAGTTCTGGTCAAGGATTGGATCTGGTCTAGCAAGAACAGCACATCAGGCACAGGACTGGATCAGCTAGGCCGGTCACCGGTTTTGCACAGGATCTGCCCTTCTTGTCTGTGGGTAGTTCAATCGGCTGGATAGCGAGTTCCTCAGGCAAGCCTTGTGGTAGCAAGCCAGAGATTCTCAGGATACTGGTTCAAAAGGCCTTCTCACACCACAGCGCTTCACTGGGTTGCAAGAATAAGTTTGAGGATTAGGCCTTGCAGAAAGTCAATAGTTCACTACTGCTTGCAAGAGTCTTGGCATCTGGATCTGGAATGATGGTAAAGGCTAGATGTAGAATGCTGGATCAGAGTGTGTCGCCGAAATCAGGAAAGTGAGAGGATCGGTGAGTCCCTATGTGTTGTCAGTTGTCTCTATTTATCCTTTAAAATGACATCACAAAAAGGGTGTATGGCCGGCTTAATTAAGCTTGCCCCTCTGAGCAAGGATTGGATCAAAACCTCATCTCTGCCTTGCAAATGAGTGATTGGATCAAGGCCAGATGGTGTCACATTTTATGGTTTGCTTTACAGTTCTGAGAAACCTCAATTTAGCCACTGATCTCAAACTCAAATTTTATACTAAATACACATTTCTACATTAGTCACCTTTACACAAATCACACACAAAGATTCCATATTTTATGAAGCATCTGTTCCTCAAAAACCTGCAACTGTGAGATCTTGTTTCAACTTTCTACAGAATTTTGTCCTTTTCGCTATGAACACAATTTCCAAACTGTATGCAAATTTCCTCAAATGTGTGTGTTTAAGATAGGGATGTGTGTGTACATTTTCACAATTCTAGGATTAATACCATTCACATAAAACCACATATATTGCCATTCCTGTCCAGAACATGTCACACAGTTCTGCTGCCTCTTAAAACATGCAGCCAGAAATTAGATTAACAACTCTGTCCTTTTTATATTTTTCACCACTTTGAATCACAAGTTATGAGTCCTTAAAAATTGTTCTTTATTCATGCTTAACAGCAAATGGTTGATTTGCTCCACCCCTTTGTCTCTCCTGGGATTCCAGGAGCATCCCCCTCCTTGGGAAGTTCCTTCCAGGAGCCATTTACGACCCTCTCACACCTCCATTTCATCCATTTCCTGGGCCTCTGCTATTGTTCATTCTCTTTCTCTAGACAAAAGTCTAAGGTAACCCACAATTATAATCTCCCCGTGAGTTTCAGCTGAGAGGATATTCCTCCCCCTGCGAGAAACCTGTTTGTCCACTTCCAAAGGGTTGTAGCTCAGCCAAGCTAATTTATTCTTAATTAAAGATCCAGGAAAAAACAAACTTGTTGCAGCAAACATAAATACATTACTTTCTTAGCTTTAACTCTGTGGGATAAAAAGCAACTGAGATCTCTATTCTTTTTACCAGCAATCCTTTTTATGTTTGCTAATCTGGCAGAGTTTTTAGTTTAGATCACTTTGAAGTTTCATCAGTAGCTTATCTGACAGCTGTCATTCAGGTAGCCCAGGGTACTGCACCCAGATTCTGACAGGGGCTGTCAGTTTACAGACAATCCAGTTTGTCTGATGAATGTTTTGCTCTTCACATTAGGACCTTGTATGTTCGCAATGCTTCATTAGATTACATGAATTTTAGCGCCAAGCCAGATTTTGAATGTTGAGAAGTGTAGTGTTTTAGGCATTTTGGAGTTTTTAGCACAAAGCAAATGTCATTTATAGGCACATTTTGGAGTTTCATTTGCAAAGCGCTGCTTCTCTCTCTGCCCTCTGCTGGTCATGGAGCCCACTGGCACATTTTCTGAAGTGTGTGCTTTATTCCACCACACATTCACCATGGGTGTCTGGTTGTGCATCCATCTTTTTGTGTGTTTGAGAACGCAGTCATTGTAGGTTTTTGGTGTGCACAAGAGTTTTGCCACCATTGTTTCTGCTTCTTGCACCATAACTAGCAGGGTGATGCCGCATAGCACAGCAGAGTGGGTCAATACATCCCACAGCACACATTGCCGGTCCGATAGCACAGCGAGTAGAACACTCACTTTGACATCTGTGCAGAGCCTGCTAACGCAGGTTTGAATACCGGCAGGGCCAAACTCAGCCTTTCATCCTTCTGAGGTCGAAAAATGAGCACCACACACCGTGGGTAATAATAAGCAGTGCTCAGATACCTGAGGGTTCGTAGCGCTATATAAATGCTAAATTAATATTTATTATCATTATAATTATTATTATTCTTAACACCGCAGGCAGGGCTATTTGTGTCGCCACCGACATGAGGAGGCCATCTTGCTTGAAGGCAACCAAGTTTAACTATGATGTGCAGGAACGCATTCTCAGCCTGACATTTGAAGGGTGGACTTGTTTCATTCAACAACGGATGAGATGCTTGATAAAAAGAAAAACAGCTCCAAGACAGCTAAATCCCTGTCAATTTTAACCAAGTCTGCCCCCAAGGCCTATAGCCAGAGTCTCCCAAGTGCCTACAGAGGTCATACCTTTGGTGGCTGCAGTGGCTTTCAGGAGCGCCGGTTGAGGCAGCCGGATAGGTCGCCCAGCCAGCACCGACGCAAACAGCACATATCATCCAATAAGGGGTTTCTCCAGTCCCCCTCCCAGGCACCAGCCTCAGAAGGAAAGAAGCAGTAATGGTGCCATCCAGATCCATAGTTCTCTGGTCCGGGGCAGATTTGGCCTTCACATTCATTCCTAGCGGGCAAGGTTTACGGACCCATGAATTCTCTCGTAGTTTCCTCAGGCTTCTGCCTGCCGATGCCTCCACCCTCCAACCCCACTCCCGCAGATTGGGATGGAAACTCTTTGGGAGGATATCCGGTCACTCACAGCCAGTCAGGCAGTGTAGGAGGTTCCAGCCTCACAGCGAGGCATGGGGTTCTATTCCTATATCTTCACCATACAGAAAAAGAAACAAACTGGCCTGAGAGTTAGACTAGACCTTTCATCCTTGAACCTTTCCCTACCCCTTTAAAATTTCAATATGGTTACTCCAGCACTCAACACAGAGACACTGTGTGGGGGAGACTGGATGTGCTCCTTGGATCTAAAAGATGCGTACCTGCACGTCCCAATTTGGGATCCCCATTGTTCCTTCCTCCAGTTCAGGATCATGGGCTTTTATTTCCAATACAAGGTCCTCACTTTTGGCCTTCATTCAGTTCCCAAAGGTCTTTACAAGGTTAATGAATGCTGTAGCAGCCCTGCTCCAGGCTGAGGACAGCCATATTTATCCATACCTCACTGACTGGCTTGTCTGAGCGGAGTCGGCCAAGGGAGTGCAGCGCACAGCTGCCACACTTATGCTCATGCTATGTTGGGGTTCTCCATCAACCTCAAGAACTCACATTTACTTCCCATGCAGTCCTTAACATTCCTGGGGTTCATTTGGGATACAAAGTTGGAGAAGATCTTCCCCTCGGAGGACAAGATCACAGCAATCAAGAAGGCCACAGGGTATTTTCTCAGCAGACCAGTAACCTCGGTATGGTGGTATGAGCACCTTTCATAATAATGGCAGCTTGCCTCTTGGCAGTGCCACACACAAAGCTCAAAATGAGGAGGCTGCAACTACAATTCTCAGCCTCCTGTAATCAGGAGACCGGCTCTCAATCAGCTTCCGTCAGCATAATACAAGACCTTCACCACAACCTCTTATGGTGGAGGGCAGCCGTCAAACAGATAGTGGGCAGGCCATTCAGCAGCCACCCCTGGAGATCACCATTACCACAGACTCATCCCTAGAGGGATGGGGCGTTACCCTGGACAACCACAGTGTCCATGGAGTTTGGTCATGGCAGGAGCAACTGGAGCACAACAATTGGCTTGAGATAATGGCCATCTGGCCTGTTCTCAAAGCATTCCTCCCCATTGTCAGCAACAAGTCGGTTTGCATTCAGACAGACAGCTCCACATACATGTATTAGCTTACCAAGCAAGGTGGTACCAGGTCGCCTCACCTTTGCAGGCTGTTGATTGACATGTGGGAGTGGGCACTGGCAAAACACCATTTACTTATCAGCAGTCAACCTCCTGGGGGAATCCAACTTGGAGGTGGACAGACTCAGTAGGATGGGGGTGGACAACAACGAGTGGCAGGCGAACAAGGATTTCCTATGAGAGGTCTTCATCAGATGGGGCCACCCCTAGGTGAACCTATTTGCCACCAAGAGCAACAGGAGATGACACCAGTTTGCCTCCTGGATGGGGCAAGGCAGGGGCTCTCTGTGGGACGCATTGCAGTTTTAATGGAACAACATGAGTGCCTATGTTTTTTCCCCCACTCCGTTAATTCACAGGGACATCTGCAAGGTAAAGGCGTCACAGAGGCTTTGGCTCATCTTGATAGTGCTGTGGTGGCCAGCCAGACCTTGGTTCTCAGAACTCCTCTGACTGTTCAATCAGCCTACGATCCCCTCCCAGTGGGTCCAGCCCTCTACCATCCCAGCAGGGAGGCACAGTGGTTCACCCAGCTCCTTGGAGGTTAGCCCTGGCAGCGTGGATCCTGAACAGGTCACCCTGAAACATCTGCACCTGTCACAAGATAAATTGGCTATCATTCAGGGAGGAAATAAGCAACTCCACAAGGACTCAGTACAGAAGGAAATGGACCAGGTTCTGTCACTGGGCCAATGAAAGTAAGATTGATCGTCTGGCCTGCTCACTGGACGATGTTTTATCTTTCTCTGCGCATCTGGCTCGCTCAGGTGGACAGGTAGACACTCGCCGTACTTACCGGGCGGCCAAAGGGGCCTACAAAAACTCTGGCGATAACATCTTCTCCTCCTCCAATCTGGTCCCCGGTCAAGTGCCCACATCTGGTCTGGGACCTTAAAGTGGTTCTGGGCCCCCTGGCCCACAAGCTTTTTGAGTCCATGGCAGCAGCGGATATCAAGCTGGTTACTATAAAGACTGCTCTACCATTTGGCCTTACATCAGCGCGCTGTATCAGTTAGATACAGACGCTGCTGGCTTCAGAGTCTTATAGCACAATTCACCGGGACAAAGTGGTGCTTAGGACTCACCCTTCATTAGGTCTTGTTATTGTTTTACCTTAACAAGGAGTTTGCACTTCTGAAATTCTTTGGGATTCCAAAGGCTGAGGTACAGAAAGTATTGCAATGTCTGGATGTCAGACGTGCTCTAAGATTTTACCTGGATAGGACAAAGAACTTCCGTAAATTGGATGCCTTGTTAATCATTTTCAGCGGGTCAAAACTAGGCTGTCAAGCCTGCAAGGCCTCATTAGCTATGTAGATGGTGATGGCCATCAAGGACGCGTATGAGGGGCAGCAGAGGTCTTTGCGAGCAAACATGCACACCCATGACATCAGAGCCAATGGCACAGCTGTGGTCTTCCAAAGACACCTTCCATGGCAGACGATCAGCAAGGCGGCTACATGCGCTTCCCCATCGGCCATTTGGGCAGGTGGTTTTGAAGAACTTGTTTTCTTAGAGGGGCAACTCTCCTCCTCAGAGCTGCATTCAGTTGTAATCCCACATACAGATGATGGTCTTCCTTTATTACCCTTGTTTGCTGGATTCAGGTAGGCTGTGAAGCCCTCCAGTATTGGTGGAATGGGTAGCCAAGTTTCCTGTAGACAGATGATCTCATAATTGTTCCATATCAGTTCATTGTTCGCAAGCAAGTGCCCAAAGCCTCCTGTGTTCCAGCTCCCCATGGTCTGGTTAGGCTTCACTTGGTGATTGCTTAGTTAGGCCCCTCTTTTGTTTACCAAAATGGCTTCTGGCAATCAGGACCAGGATTAATTCTCCTTCGCTTTATGGTGCTCATCATGGGCCGTTCTGACTTTTCTTACAGCTGTATCAGACCCTCCTGTGGTTATCTTGAAATTTCGTTTTTCATTCACTTCATGCCCAATGTTTTTATGGTTCCTATCTTCTCGTCTAGTTATGTTTTAGCCCAATTGTTCATCAGGATCATCATTAGGTAAACACTTATTCCCTGTTGTTGTCATACATCCCGACATCATGGCTTTCGCGCTTGTCAAACCCCAGTGACAGGAATAAATGGGCATCTTCTAGAATCCCTTACTTGATTAGGTTCAAGTCCAAGTGGACCGCTACTTTATCCAGGTGCCCTTCATTTAGGAATTCCACTGTCGCAAGATAGGAATTTGTCAATAATCGCAATCTTGGAAGATAGTGTAGCAATCTAAGGACGTCGGACCTATTCATTATTAGGCCATCATCAATGTGAAGAATCCTCTCCAAGGTGATAAACATTTTACCAACACCCAGCCTCTTGACTCCATCTTTATCTAGCACTCTTATAGCTTGTTCTTTTGAGTTATTAGGTGACAGGGGGAAGTAGTTGTCCTCTTCTCTTCCCACCTGAATGAGGGGCCCCCACCCATTTTCTGAAACCCTGCAATAACTTTTACTTCTTCAACTAGCTCAGGGGTGAGGCTATCCTCTTAGGACACCCGTTTAATCCTTCGCTCCTTGTTTTTTGTCAAACGTTTTTGTTCTAATGTCATGAAAGCGTAGTCTGGGTTTCCTGAATTTGCTTCACAGTATTGAACAGGTAGCTGTTCTTATCATAAGTCCTTTGCTCAATCATCAGCCAATCTACCTCATCTTCATTCTTCCACCCATGTGTGTAGATCGAGCTGATTTGCGGTTTGTAGTACAAATCCCACGATCCGCCATCAAACGGTCTGCCACCATTGGGGTTTCAGGTATCAATTCATCTTCTGTATCCTCTACGCACAAATACATGGATAATTCCAGATGTTCTTCAATGTCGTCCTCTTCAAGGGAAGAGCTTACTTACGGTAGTATTGACCACAAATTCGCCACCCCCTCTCTGGGCTTCCTTTGGCATTCCCAGTTTTCAGTCCAATGTTGGTTTTCAGGCTGATTGGGATATAGGTTTCTATTGAATTTATGGGAATCATTCGATTTGAATCTTGAGTTAATTGATGTTTTATTTTGATTATTGGATTCATGTTCAAGCTGAGCTTTAGTGGATGATTTTTTCCTTTTTGCTTTTTCAAACATCAGGTACTCTTTGGTTTTATTTGTAACTATGTTTGTAGTTGGCACAATGGGCGGCTCATGGTCATCACCTCTCCCCTCCTCAGGGGCAGGATTTAACTTATTCAGTTCTGAGTCCTGTCCATCCTGTGTCTTTCTCCAAGTTGAGGCCATATCATTTGCTTGACTCGCCTTATGGGATGTATCATGCAATATTTCAATTATGTTGAGGTTGTCGGCCAGCTGCACTTGTTTATATAGGTTCACGCAGCCCCCCGCAGAGGCTGCTAGCAGTAGGATTTCAATTTTATTGAGGTTTTAGATGGATGCAGGCCTTTCTGAGTGGTCAATAGGCTCCCGTCCTGGCCAACCAACTGGGGCGGACCTACCCAGGGACTTTGTTCTCCTGTATCGTGTCTAACTCTCAACCACTTTTTTAATCATCCTTTCTTCAATTAAAGAATCCAAAATGCTGTGAATTATGTTTGTAGTTTCTTCCCTGATTTTATCCAGGCTTCCCTGGACCACTGATAAAAAAACCTTCAACAAACAGCATTTTAGAATGCAGCATTGCAATGAGAGTTGACTGTTCTTTCAGTTGGTCATTGATAGATTCATATAATTTCAAAAATGGTGCTAGGGTAATCATTAGAGCTGCCGGAGTTCCTGTGTTAATACTTTGCCCTGGAGGGTCCCATTTGGCCTGTTTGTGAGGCCCATGAGGTCCATTTGCCCCATAATGTCAGTCTACAAAAATGGACACCTCTCACGATTGACGGCAAACGTATTTTGGTGGCCGAAGACCAACTGTCTCATGTACATAACAATAGAAATACAGGTTTCTGAGTTTGACCAATGAGCGGCCATTTTGATGTAACAAGGATCGCCATTTTGTTTTCTAACGATTGCTCATTGCTTTCTGTTCAAACTACTCCCCAGCACATCTCTGCTTACTCTGCTTAACTGTTAACATTGTTGTCTGAATGTGAAAGTACAAGGCCGCAAGGCCGCAGGGCTAATAAGAGTTTGTTGAAACACAAAGTAGGCAGCTCCGGAGAGGAATGCCCGGCTCCCTCCCGAATGTAGCCTTGAAGGAGAGCCGCAGGGCATTTAATCATTTCACAGCTGCCAGCCAGTCTTGTTATATGGTAGAGAATGTTAGAATAAAGCAGCTAAAGGCGTGAATTATGCTCTTCTTACGGCCCCCCTTTTCCGAGCCCTGTAGAGCGTGTAGGCTCCCAGGACACGAATAGCACCTCAAAGATAGCAAGGTCTGGAATGTGACTCTTCCCCCGTATGTAGCTCGCTTACAAGAACAGAAGCACTGTGTTCTGTTCAACAAAGAAAAGATGTCTCCACACTTGCAAGGTTGCATATTGTTGCTAGAATAGATATTTGAAGGTGTCATAATCGTCGAGATTGTCCATCATCAAACTGAGTTCAAAGAAACCCAATAAAGGGGGGTGTTAAACATGTCACAGCTGATTGTAGGATATGCATTTTGTATATATGTAACTGGTACGTAATTCGCTCTCTTGCATCCCTCGAGGTCTAGAGATACACGTTGCGGGGCGTGAGACCGAGTTGGCCAACTGAGACTATTTGCTTTGCAATAAACCCTAGCTTTGGGAATACAACCTTGTATCTGGTGTATCTATCGTGTGTGGTGACTTGCCTTGCTTCCATAACACGAGGGACCCATAGGGGCCCCTTTCAAGATGGCACCCGAATAGAGACCCTGCCCCACTAGTTCCATCGTGTACGTTGTAATTGAGTAAAGGCGGAGAACGACGAGGACGGGACGATCGAGCCGGGATCAAGAGGTGTTCGGGGAGCCCTTTAGAAGTGATGAGAGATTGCTTTGCAGATCTGCACACATCTGATCCCTGATCGACGTATCTGGCCAAAGAACAAGGAGGTGAGGGTCCCGAAATGAGGCAGAAGCCAAGAAACACCGACACAACGTCATTGGTTGCGTCAGTATACAGACGAATTGTGTCCTGGAGGACAATTTGATTTATCAGGTGAGTCATACCCCGATTCAAAATAACCCTGATATTGGTTGAGAGTTGACTTTGCAAAATCAAACGCCCTGGGTAAGGTTGATTAACCAAGGGGAGGTTGAAACATGCCTTGGGAGTGTCCACCCTAGCAGGGTTTTTCCGCTGCGGTAGACAATCTTTGGAAGATGGCCAAATTGCACCACACGGGGGAACGCCGGCGTATGAGATGTATGCAAAGTATGGTGTGGGAGCGATAATATTCTGTGAGACTTGGCATAGGCAAACCAGAAAGCAACAAGACCATCAGTGGCCCATAAATGGTAGTTTTGAGATAGCGAGAATAGATAACCTGGAAAAGGTGTTGATAAGAAAGAAAGCGCGTCCCGAGCATTTGATATCGTTAAGGACTGGAGAAGGGAAGCAATGCTCCGATTTAGAAGTAGAGCGAAGCATGTGCGCAGGCATAAATCGAAAGATGAAGTAACGGAAGAAAAGGAGGAGGAGGAGTGGACGGAGAGTCTAAGGAGGTCAGGTAGACATGATCAGTTGAATATAGAAAAAATATACCCACAACGAGAATTGCACATAGCAGATGAAGTGATGGAAAACATATTGATCCATACAAAACAAGGCCCAAGATCAGAAGTGAGGCCAAACACGTCAGTAACTATTGCTCAAGCCCCTCCTGTAGCTCAAACTCTCCCTCCCGTAGCTCGAGCCCTCCCACAGCCACAGACCGCGCACGTAACACTTCCTATTAGCCAACCAGGCCCACAGCAGACACTCCCCGTTCCTATTGTCCCATCCGCACCTCCCGCCCTAGATACAGACTTGGTACCGTCTGTCCCTCCAGGGGTTGAAGTTGAAACCACGGGGGCGAGAGGCGGGACTGAACAAAGTAGATGCACAAGGGTAACTCGCAGTACGATCAGCAAAGGAAGGAAGGTGGAATTGAAGCAACAGGCAGAAATGTAAATAGACGGGAATGATGGGACGGCATCATTGGCTTTGATGTATGACTTCCGAAGAAGCAACGAAAGACAGGTAGTGTTGGAATGCATGGGTGAATATTTGGTGGAGAGATGGAAACAGTTAATCGGGAAATTACCACCACAGCAATTGTTAGATTTGAATGCATTAACACGCTGTAGAGAAAGAGATGAAGAAGTAAGGGAACATGTGTATGGACTTTTTGAGCTCAAAAATGAATTGGATAATGATTATGCTGAAATGTTTACTGCACCTGGGTACAGGGGTAAGGATATCGGGAGAGATAGGAAGGAAGCAGTAGAGCCATATATACAGCGACGACATTCAATGTCGTCAGTACAGAGGGGCGACAAATTGAAAGTAGGTATACGAGAGGCATTAAGATGGATGTCGGATCCCAGTATCCACACAATGGAGATACATGAGATATTTGATGAATATTCCATGCCCATGAAAAGAAAAGAACTGCAGTCGATGGCTGAACATTTAATAGATAAAGATATAAAAAACGACAAGACCAGCACACTCAAAATAATTTCAGTATATAAGTGAGCACTAGAGTGAGGGACAAAAGAAACAGCCCTATCGCTTGATCTGGGATTATTGTTACACTTGAGAGAAGGGGGAGGGACAGTAAGTGGGGCATTCCCTATGAGGGAGGTCCCACCTGCCTTTGTGCCAAAAACAGAGGTTCCCGCAGTGGGCAGCGCAGTGGCGCAGGTAACGCCAGCCCATTATACCACCCAATATGTGCATGTCCCCTTTTCCAGACAGGAGGTGAACAACATAAAACAGACGATTCCCAATATAAGAAAGAATCCTGCAGGATTTTACAAGGAAGTAGAATCCTGTCTGCAATCATCTGTGCTTACCATGGGTGACATAGACCTAATATTCCCAGTGATCCTGCCAACAGACATATGGAAGCAAATAAGAAAGGTGGATGATGTAACGGCCTATGGCGCCACATGGGCGGACTTGGTAATAGAAGACAGGAATAAAGCGGTTGGAGGGACACCAGGAGCGAACATGGTAGCATTGCCAGCACGCATAATACAGAAATTAAAAGAAATTGTCCCAGAGAAAAGAATTCAATGGGACAAGTTGACTGCATGTGTGCAAGGCAAGGATGAGTTAGCAACAGATTATTTCAATAGGTTCGAAGAAGTATTCGCAGACTTCAGTGGGCAGGATGTGAGCTCGGAAGTGGGGAAGAGGCTATTTGTTGATAAATATTTGAGGGGGTTGAGACTTCCAATTCAGAACCTAATAATGACATCAGAAAGTGCATGGCAAGCAAAAACGTTGGGTGAAGTATTGCACATGGCCCAATATTACGAGACGAGAGTGAATACGGAAAACGAGAAGGAGGAGGAAGGTAGAGTAAATTTGAAAACTAGGGTGTTACTGCAGCAAGTAGCAGGACATAATAGAGGAAGAGGGAAGGCACAAGGGAGGAGTAATTTGAATATGCATGGGGGGCCATTGGGACCAAATCAGTGTGCATACTGTGAGGAGGAAGGACACTGGCGAGCGCAATGTCCACATCTACAGAATAGAAATGGAACTGGCCAGAGAAGACAGCAAAGAGGGCACCAAGGAGCGAATGGACCACATAGGAATAGTATGCAGCAGCACCACAATAATGAAGGTAATCAAAACCAAGCCCAAAACCAAAGTGCTCCTAACCAGAGTCAGGGTCAGCAAAACCAACAGTATGGGAATCACAGTGGGGGAAATAGAGGAAAGAATGGGAACATTTTCAATACGCAGCCAAATACATATTACAGTAATAGTAGTGACTACACCTCAGATGATGTGTTATTTCCCCAATAGGACAGCCCAGGGCAAGGGTCGGAACCAGTGTCTATTCCCGTGAATCAGAGAGGACCCTACGTAGAAATGAGAGTCGGGAATTAGGAGTACCGCTTCCTTGTAGATACAGGAGCGCAAAAGTGTTCAATAGACCATCTCTTGGATCCGATTATACCACTGTCAGGGCAAAAGAATGTTTCCGTAGGGTTTGCAGGTACACCAGTCATAAACCCAGTGTCCCAACCAGCCCAGTTACTATAGGACAATTCACTGAACATTGTCCCTTTCTCCTAACAGAAAATTGTGGGGAGAACCTGTTGGGATTAAGCTTGTTGAAAAAGCTAGGTGCGATTATACATTGCACGTCAGACGAGGTGTTTCTGACGATTTGGCCACAAGATGCCCCTGTGTCAGAATTCATGTCTGAAACTTTGCCAGGAGAGTTAAGAAAAGTGCCAACCTGTATATGGGCGATGCATGACAACGATGTAGGAAGCTTGAAGATAGAGCCAGTGAGGATCATTTTGAAAGAAGGAGTTACACTGCCGCGAATTCCCCAGTATAAAATTTCGGCTAACGGAGAGAGAGGACTGAAAAGTATTGTTTCAGATTTGGTGAAATTAGGGGTAATTGAAGAAATTACAGGCAGTACATGTAACAGCCCGATTCTTCCAGTGTATATGAAAGGAGGCAATGAAGTACCATATTGTTTCATAATTGATTTGTGCGCGCTAAACAAAGTAGTAGATCCACAATTTCCTTTGGTCCCAGACGTCACTACAATATTGACAATGATACCTGCCTCAGCAGAATACTTTAGTGTAATTGATCTAAAAAATGCTTTCTTTAGCATTCCAGTGGACAAGGACAGCAGATATTTGTTCCCATTCACATTAGGGGGACGATCATTTACATTCACGCGCATTCCACAAGGATATACGGAAAGTCCGAGTATTTACAGTAGAGCATTAAAAGAGCAGCTAGACATGCTAGAATTACCAGTGGGTGTGTACTATTGCAATACATAAATGATCTGTTGATCGCTGCTGATACAGAAGAGATTTGTAAAAAGAGCACCGTATTACTACTGTCACACCTAGCGGCACATGGCCATAAAGCTAGTTTGAAGAAGTTTCAATATAATCGAAAGGAGGTGGCTTATTTGGGCTACCTACTTTCGAAAGAAGGGAGAAGGCTAACGCCAGAACGCATAGAATGTATTTCTTGTATGCTTATTCCAAAGACACAGAAAGGAGTCAGAGCCATAATAGGCATGGCTTCTTATTGCTGGCAGTGGATCGATAATTTTACATTGATTGTGAAGCCAATGGTGCTATTAACTAAGAAGGATGCGGTGATACCTTTGCAGTGGAATGAAGAATGTCAGAGAGCATTTGATCAATTGAAAACTGCATTATATTCTGCTCCAGTTTTGGGCACACCAAATTATGAAAATGTTTTTAGATTGTTTGTATGCGAGATTGAAGGATGTGCATTGGCTGTTTTGACACAGGAACAAGGTGGAAGAAATAGGCCGTGCGGATATTTTTCTTCTGCGCTGGACCCTGTAGCGATCTGTCGCTGCAGCTGCTGCATCGGTGAAACAAACAGAAGGGATGGTATTGGGGCACACTTTAATTCTGATGGTGCCACATGCCATAGATGTCCTATTAAATAGGAGCCAGACGCAACACCTCACCTCTGCAAGACTGACAAGATATGAAATGATCTTATTCGCGCCCCATATCCAAATTATGAGGTGTAGCGCTTTGAATCCTGCAGAATTAATGCCACTACCCACAGAAGAAATTGGTGACAACGAATCACCACCCCATGATTGCTTAATGGTCACTGTGGATGAAACGAAGGGGAGAGTTGATTTAAGTGACATCCAACAAAAGGAGCCAGATGGAGAGTTATTTTGTGACTGCTCTTGTTTTAAACTACCTGATGGCACGTCAACTGCCGCTTATGCTATCACTACCCTAGAGAGCGTTGTAGAAAGCAAAAGAATCCCCTACAACTCGGCACAAGCCGCAGAAATAATAGCATTGACCAGAGCCTGTGAGATTTCTGAAAATTTGAACGTGAATATCTATACTGATAGTCAGTATGCTTTTGGGGTGGTTCATAACTTTGGTCGACTCTGGGCTGAGAGGGGTTTCTTGACATCGCATGGGGCCAGAATTCAACAATGCCCTTTGATTGTACAATTGCTGTCTGCACTCACGTTTTCCAAAGCGCCTAGCAATAGTGAAAAGCGAGGCACATAAAAAGGTAACATGCAAAGTGGGAGAGGGAAACACATTTTCAGACAGAATTGCGAAACAAACTGCCACTGATTTGAATAATAAAATAATGACAGCCCAGACTGAGGATGTACCCTGTATGACAGAAGATGGACTTGCCACTGTCAAAGAAATGCAGGCCGAAGCCACGGCCGATGAGATACAAGGGTGGGCAGAGGGCTCTGCTGAGTTAGATTTAGAGGGTTGTTGAGTGGACAAGGGAACTAAAAACTGGATGTTGCCAAATTCCTATGTAACTGCAATTGTCACAATGGCTCACAGTTCTACCGAAATCTGTGCCAAGAAAATAATACAGCACCTATCTACGGTATGGAAGAATGTAAATATAAAGAAGAATGCAGAGAGGTTGGTGCAGAACTGCATTACGTGTTTACAACACAATGTAGGAAAGGGAACAGTGACTCCAATAGGAAGTTTTGGCCCGCCCTATATGCCTTTTGAGGTAATCCATTTTGATTTCATAGAGATGGAGAGGTGCCAAAACTTGAAATATGTCTTAGTGGTGATCTGTGCATTCAGCAAGTGGGTGGAGGCATATCCCTTAAAAGACTGCACAGCAATGAGTACGGCAAAAGTAATGCTTAAAGAATACTTTTCCCGTTTTGGCCTGCCCCGTTTCATATGGTCAGATAACGGTCCACATTTTGTGGGTGCAGTGGTATCACAGATATGTGCAGGTCTTCAGATTGATAAGAGATTTCATAGTTTGAGGCATCCGAATTTGGCCTGTCTTGTTGAGAGGCACAACGGAATCCTCAAGTCAAAAATTAGCAAGTTGCAGGGAGCAAGTTGAGTTGGGTGGATGCATTACCGATAGCGCTACTGTGCATGCGTACGTCTGTACAGGCTAGAACTGGTCTCTCCCCGTATGAGATTGTGACGGGGAGGCCGGGGAATGTTTGGTGCGCACCTCAGCCAAAGCGACTGAGTTCAGTGGAGCATCCTGTACTTAGCACGTATTTTGGCCTTTTAATGCAGAAATTGTGTTTGATTCATCAGCAGGTGCAAGAGGCTCTATCCGTAAGATATACTGGTCCAGGGCATGCGCTGGAGCC
Organism: Ambystoma mexicanum; assembly: GCF_040938575.1. Taxonomy (NCBI): domain Eukaryota; kingdom Metazoa; phylum Chordata; class Amphibia; order Caudata; family Ambystomatidae; genus Ambystoma; species Ambystoma mexicanum. The sequence goes on from NC_090934.1 coordinate 624,545,536, forward strand.
AGGAGACTGAGTGCTGCTTAAGAACTTTGAGAGAAAATCATTGTTAGCACCCAGGTGGCGCGGCCCCTATCAAGTGCTTCTGGCAACGCAGACAGCGATACGGGTGGATGGAAGGAAGGCGTGGATCAATGCCACCCATGCCAAAAAGATCCCATCTTCACTGAAAGACTTGCCCAATCCGGACGACCGCAAAGAGACAGCGGTCCCAGAAACGAAAGAAACTGCTGCCAGTCCACTGCTGCTAAATCTGTCCGAGCGAGAGGTAAAACTCGAAACAAAGCCTGAAAAGATTGCCAAAAAGGGGGAAGGGCAAAGAGTGCCCCAACGTTGCCCAGCAGAACCTACATCACTGTTGGCCGACACGAAATCTGCATTGCAAATAACGGCAGACACTAAACGTGTACCCCTTTGGTGCCCACCAGCACTTGCCATTGCACCAGAGCCAAAGACCGAATCTGCATCACTACTGCGGCACTCACCAGCACTTGCCATTGCGCCAGAGCCAAAGACCGAATCCGCATCACTATCGCGGTGCACACCAGCACCTGCCATTGCACCACAGGCTGACTCTGAGCCTGGATCTGGAAGTGCACTGGCATTGTTCACGGATCACACAATACCAGGAGTGAGGCGATATGATTTGCGGTCTCGAAAGACAGAGTGATCTACAGTTCTTTGGTGTTTATGCTAACCTCTGGTTCCATTCATGGACGGAGAAGGAACTAGAGGTGTAGAGGAGAGAAGCGTGAGAGTTGTGCAACTCGGACAATTCAAGACTCGCGGCTCCTCGGTGCGATCATAAAATGTACATGTGTCCTGAACCAGAGCGGACAAGCTGGGCACACATGGTACAAAGGCAATAGAAAACTGTTCAGAAGTCCTCTGAGCAGTGTGAGAGGGGACAAGTGATCTTGCCTAGAACGAATAAGCAACCCAGGCTGCAAAGGGCTGGCAGACTAAACTGTTGACAATTCCTTTGAACTTATTGACAAAGAGAGATATCCACGACGAACGTTGTCAGGAAGAAGAAGGACGGTGAGAAAAATGTTGGGACCGGTTTCAGCCTCCTCCTGCACCACTGCTGAGAATGAGTTAGTTATAAAGACTGTAAACTTAGGGAAAACGCGTGGAAAACATTTTTTTATGCTGGCTTTGACAATAATCATGTGCTTCATGAGTGTGGTAGCACCAATAACGACAGCCTTTGTTTTATGGTATGTGGAGTCCATACACCCATTGGGAATGTTCTTACCAATAGTTAATATGTCCACTACTAAAAGCCCGGTTCAGGTGATTACTTATACCTTGTCCCTAATGGAAGAGAGATGCAGAGCAGGGTATGGGAACAATACGCTATTACTCATCATGAACATGACGCATGCAATTCTAAAGAAAAATTATTGTTGGGTGTGTGCCCATTTACTGCAGCATGCGGGGAAAGGAATAGGCTGGTATGTACAACCATTATCATTAAGTTCTGCATGCAGTGCATCTTTAAGTGCAATGTTTTATGGGAAGTGCAATAAGAGTAGGACGGGTCAATTAGAACAAACATGAATGTGTTTGAGGAAATAATGATGAGGCCTGTGGGTTGTTCCATATTCCATGAAGCACAAGTGATGATCCTTAGGTTGTCCCCGCCAGTTAGAACATCTGTGATGACGTTTCGTTTAAGGACAGATGGGAACAAAGATGCAATCCCCCCTTCTTACACGGTGAATTACAACCCAAGAACTGTCCCTTTTTGTCCTTAAAAGAAAGGCTCCTATTCAGTAGGAACATTTACTGGATGCATGAATACAGCAGTACTAAAATGGGAAATAGAACCAGTATATGTGGGAGATCCTGTCTATTTTATATGTGGAGAAAAAGCATATCCTTGGTTGCCCAGAAACTGGGGAGGTACATGTTACCTAGGTCTACTTTTCCCGGAAGTGTTCCTCTTAGAAACAACAGACATAGCCAGACTATCCAGATCTAGAACCCGAAGGAGTAGCAAAGGTGTTTTCATAGCGGAGGACGTAGCAAAATCATTCATACCATTCTTGTCCCAGATAGTGAACTCCTATAACATAAGGCAGCTGTCCAGAATACTAAAGGATACGATAAACACAACAACAGATATACTATTTAACATGATGTTGGAAGGAAAGGGAATTAGGTTAATGACGTTGCAAAATAGAATGGCTCTCGATGTAATCCTGGTTGATCGTGGGGGAATTTGCAAGATTGTGGGATCAGCATGCTGCGTATTCGTAGATGACTTCTCCCCTACGATTTTTGAAGCAATAAAAAAAATGCATGTCCTAAGCTCCGAACTACCTACTGGTGAAGGGGGCTAGGGAATAGGGTCCTGGGTTTGTCGAATACTGCGTTCTTGGGGATGGAAGTTGATTGTGATATTAGTAGTAGTGTTTGGAATATTCTTAACGTGCTGTTGTTTCATACACTGCCTACCGATAGTTTGCACTGAGATAACTGAGGGATGTGTGCATATGATAGCAAAAAGAAAACAAACTTATGGCCGGGATGACAGAGACACAAATGAAATGAAAACAGTGAAAGAATTAATGGCTATAGATATTAATGACGATGATGATGCTTATAATAACATGCAAAATTCAGACATAGGTACTTCAGAATTATCGTCATCAGAGGAGGATACAATGAATGAATGAGAAGTTTGGCATACGGCCAAAAGGAGGATTTGTCGGTCTAGAAAAATGAACACCTCTCACGATTGACGGCAAGCGTATTTTGGTGGCCCAAGACCAACCGTCTCATGTACATAACGATAGAAATACAGGTTTCCGAGTTTGTCCAATGAGCGGCCATTTTGATGTAACAAGGATCGCCATTTTGTTTTCTAACGATTGCTCCTTGCTTTCTGTTAAAACTGCTTCGCAGCACATCTCTGCTTACTCTGCTCAACTGTTAACATTGTTGTCTGAACGTGAAAGGACAAGGTCGCAAGGCCGCAAGGCTAATAAGAGTTTGTTGAAACACAACGTAGGCAGCTCCGGAGAGGAATGCCCGGCTCCCTCCCGAATGTAGCCTTGAAGGAGAGCCGCAGGGCATTTAATCATTTCACAGCTGCCAGCCAGTCTCGTTATATGGTAGAGAATGTTAGAATAAAGCAGCTAAAGGCTTGAATTATGCTCTTATTATGGCCCCCCTTTTCCGAGCCCTGTAGAGCGTGTCGGCTCCCAGGACACTTATAGCACCTCAAAGATAGCAAGTTCTGGAATGTGACTCTTCCCCCGTATGAAGCTCGCTTACAAGAACAGAAACACTGTGTTCTTTTCAACAAAGAAAATATGTCTCCACACTTGCAAGGTTGCATATTGTTGCTAGAATAGATATTTGAAGGTGTCATATTCGTCAAAATTGTCCATCATCAAACCGAGTTCAAAGAAACCCAATAAAGGGGGGTGTTAACCATGTCACAGCTGATTGTATGATATGCATTTTGTATATATGTAACTGATGTACGTAATTCGCTCTCTTGCGTCCCTCGAGGTCTAGAGATACACGTCGCGGGGCGTGAGACCGAGTTGGCCAACTGAGACTATTTGCTTTACAATAAACCCTAGCTTTGGGAATACAACCTCGTGTCTAGCATATCTACCGTGTGTGGTGACTTGCCTTGTTTCCATGACGCGAGGGACCCCTATGGGCCCCTTTCAATAAGGGAAATTTGATATGTTAGACCCCGAAGAGTTACCTGAGGAGGAGGAAGAGGTGCTAGAGCTAGCCTTATCAACCCTACTCCTTTCCTTTTGCTCTGACATCCCCTGGCGACACGGGTGCTCAGATTTCCTCTCCTCTTGGGGTGTTCAATGGAATGTAATCTCTCTTAGTCTTGGAGGTATTCAGTTCCTGGTTTTTGCCTTCAGCATGCACACAGGTAGCCTCAATTTGAGGTAGGGTAGCCTCCCCATTCTTCAGAGCATCCTTTTTTCCCTAAAGCTCCTCGAATCTGGGACTGTCCTTCCTTATTTCCTTTACCTAACTCTTTTTCATTTGCAAGAAGGCATCATGGCCACTGGGCTTTACTCAAAGTTCTTCCAGCCAGTTTTCAGGTTTCCATTAGCACTTCATCCTATACTTTGATTATGTCTGCACCAAAGGAATGTGGAGGTGCATGGGGTCCCGTTTTGCCCAATTATCCTGTGTTTCTATAATGGAATTTGTAATTAGCAAGGCCCATTTTGAATCCCAACTCTACTGGTTGCCAGCTGCTCACTCTTTTTGCACAATTTGACCTTTTTTGATTAAACTGGGACGCCTGCATAGGTGGACTCATTGTCTTCTCCCTCTCCAGGTCTGTTCTCTGTTAACACCAGCTGTTCCACAGGAGGGCCCCCAAACAGTGCCCTCCAGGTTCAAGATCTTCTGATAGCAGTTACCCTGCAGTTAACTGCAGGCAACTGCTTATACTCTGCTTACACTCTGATACGCGCTAGAGTGCTAGGTAGATATAGGCTCCTCCTTTCTGCTCCTAGAGAAAGAAAAAAATGAAAATGAAGAGCAGACTCTTCGAACTTCCAGCACAGCAGCAGGCAGAACATCACTGCTTATACTCTGCTTACAAGAAGTGCAGAGGGGAGTGTAGTGGGGGTGGGGGAGTGCCGTTTGTGGGAAGGGATAATGCTAGGGTGGGAGGGAAGTGTGGGGCAGAGTGGAGGTCTACACGCGCAGGGGAGGAGGAGGGGAAGAAGAGGGCTAGGCAAGTGCTAAGGAGAGGCCAGGTGGGCAAGTGCCAGGGGATGCAGGGAGTGCAGGGAGTGAGGCCCACGTGATAAGTGCGAGAACAGGGGTGGACCAGGCTCGGTAGGGATGCATACCATGCTTGGCTAGTCAGGGCAAGGGTACCCAGAAGGGCAGGTGCAAGTTAGGAGGGGGGTCAGTGAGGCAGGAGTGCTGGGGTAGACCAGGTGAGGAGGGCCTGGTGCCCTGTAGGACTCAGTGGGTACCGGGAAGCCAGTCAATGGGGCAGGGGGGCATTAGCAGGGCAGTGGCAGAGCGGAGGAAGAAGAGAAAAGAAGGATCTTGAGAAGCTTCTGGAACTTGAGGAGATCTGGCTTAAGCCTGAGATGGGCAGGGAGGCCATTCCAGATGGAGGCTCCTGCTGAAGAGGGGGGTCCACCGTCAGATCTCCAGAGAGTTGGTGCTTGAAGACTGAAGGGCTATAGCAGGGTGTTATTTACGGAGAGAGAGTTGGATGTAGTGGGGTCCCAGGCCCCAGAAAGCCTTGTGGATGATGCAGAGGGTTTTGCACTTGATCCTCACAGCCACAGGAGCCAGTGGAGAGATTTTGGGGCTGGAGAGATGTGGTCCATGGCCTTGAGGCCAAGAATAAGTCTTGCAGTCCTATTCTGGATTAATTGAAGGGGGCGAAGCGAGGATGAAGGCAGATTGGGGAAGTGGCTGTTGCAGTAGTCCAGATTAGAGAGGACCAAAGCTCTGGATACATTGAATTTCTGGAGGAAGGTGAGGAAAGAGAGAATGCATCTGAGGAGTTGCAGCTGAAAGTGGGCCTTCTTTTCAAAGCCAGCAATGTGAGAAGAGATGGAGAGAGAGGAGTTGAAGATGACACCAAGGTTTTTAGCCTCACATGAGGGTGAGTGGAGGTGACCTATCGAGGAGGACCAGAGAATAGTAGGGAAGGAGGGAGCAGGGGTCCCACTGAGAAGGATCTCAGTCTTACTGCATTAAGGCAGAGACCGTTAGCAGCACAGCATGCCTGAATAGCAGTCAGACAGTAAGAAATGAGAGAGGAAGAAGAGGAGGAGGTGGAGGGAAGTTTGAAGGAAAGTTGTGTGTCATCCACAGAACACTAGAAGTGAGGAGAGAAGGTGGAGATCCGGTGGGCTAGAGGGGCAAGGCAGATGCACAAGAGCCCCAGCAAGAGGATAGAGCCCTGAGGGATGGTGTGTGAAGGAGAGGAAAGGGCCCAGTTGAACCTGGGAAGGTTGGTCAGGTAGGAAGGAGGTTAGTCAGTTCAGTCCTAGGTCTTTGATGCCAAAGGTATCACAGAGCCGATTAACAAGGGTGTCATGAGTGTCTTTATCAAAGCAGAGGAAAGATTGAGAAGGATGAGAACGGAAGGAGATTTGGAATTGAGATTTGAGAGCAAGTCTTCACCAGTGTTCAAGAGAGCAGTTGCTGTGTCTGTGGATGCGCTGAAGCCAGACTGGTGGTTGGGGAGAAAACCAACAGATTCATTGTGGTGATCAGTTGAGAGATGACCAACTTCCCCAAGAGTTTACCCAGGAATGTGGTAATGGAGATAGGGTGCTAGTTAACTGGACTGGAAGGGTCGGCAGAAGGCTTTTAAGGGGAAGGTACACAAGGGAGTGCTTGAGGGGTAGTGGAAAAGGAGTTGCAGAAATCAGCCAGGGCTGGAGCAAGGGAGGCAGTGTTGTCCTTGATAGTTCTGGAGGACCAGGGGTGCAACTGTTTGGAAGAGACTTTCAAAGAGAGGACTTGTTTAGAGACCTCAACTGGTGCTATGGATGAGAAGGAGGAGACTAGGAGGGCTAGGGAGAGGGGGGCCAAGGCAGGCCTGAGAGTGGGTGAGGGAGGAGGGAGGGGAGTACAGGAGAGTGAGGACAGGATGTCCTGAGATTTGGTTGTGAAGTGGGAGGCCAGGGCAGTGCAGAGGTGCATCTTGGTAAATGCTGTTTATCTTTTGCAAATTCCAGGGATGTCCATTTTGTAGCCATAACAACACAGGTCTTTGGTTAGCCATGATTTGTATACATCTGACCCCTAGTAGTTTAACATGTTTTACTGCACTGGGTATTCTCATGGAAAGATCTCCTAGGTTTCTTACCCAGCGACCCTCATGCAAATTTGAGCCACCACACTACAAAGCTCATTCCGACACCATCTTAATAAGCTCACTGTAGTGAGACAGCTTGCTTGAAGATGTGCAACCGCAAACTTAATCCTATGGCTGAACTGCAGGATGCAAGCTTAAGATGACTGCAGCTTCTCTTTCTTGTTTCAGCTTCTGATCAGGAGGTGAGTTTGAGGCCAAACCACTCCCCATTCAATCAGGCTGAGCCAGGCTCAGTCAGCCAATCACACACAAGTGCATTGATGAAGGCAGCAACCAATCAGGTTCTCAGTCACTCAGGCCATTCGCCAGAAACCAGACACCCACAGCACAGGATGGGGATTGGGGGCCACTCCCCAGGCTTGCAGTGCACTACACTGCATTCATTCCATTTTCATTCAGGACTGGCTCAGGCATTGTGTTACACAACCAAAACCAGACAACCATGACACAGAATGCATATTGACTACTCACTCCATTCAAGCAGGCTCCGCCCCAAGGGTGTACCCACAACAAGCAGCCCCTGGGAAGGCTCCAGCCATTCTGGCAGAAGGCAGCCCCAGAGCCATATATTGTCCTTCCCCCGAACAATCATTCAAGGGAAATTAACAGAGCCAGGGCTTCTCATGACTTTGAGAAAGAAGGGGTAAAACAAAGGAAACAAAGAGGCCACTAGTGACCATCTTGCCTTTGTATAGGAATCTATTGATTCCTATGGCAGGGCCTGGGTATCCCAAAAATGGAGGATACCTAGAGCCACAGTCACATCAGCATGTAGCTGCCACCAGCCCATACCCTTATCTGTGGGCGCCAAACAAGAGCCCAAAGACATACACTAGGGGTGCAAGGGTGTACCTATACCCATGGGTGCCCTAAGGGTATCCCATGGGTACTGTTCACCAAAAGGTAAGACTAAGGAGCTGCACTGCCAGGGGCCCAAACTGGACTCCTGTGCAGAAAAAACACACAGAAAACAGCAACAGAGTAGTGTCAGAACAAAGACAATGGGGCCCTGTCCCTCCAACATCATTTCTAGCATCACAAATACATTAAGCATGACCTTATACTCCCACCTTCAATAATGCATGACAAAAGAACCTCTCTTCTGCAAAGTTTAGTAAGTAACCTTCCTCTTCAAACCAGGCATATAGCTCAACAGCCCAAGAGCCACAGTTCCTGGATTTACCCACACCTTCTTGTATGGCATCAGGATCTCTGAGGGTGAGGTTTAGAATCCAAGATCTTCAATTGTTCTGGATGCTACTATGGGTAGCCATGCTTTCTTTTTTACCCATGGAAAGAATATGATTTATACAGTAAAGCAATTTTTACCCCACTGCTAATTGCACTTGTACTTGTGCAAAGTTTCTGCAATACTGCACATAGATTTATTGTTCCGCAGTAAATGCTGTACTACATGTACCATAATACAAAGTGATAAGAGATTACAATGTGGATCTGTTTGTGAAGTAGACACTTGAGATGAGACAACGTGGCATCTCTAGAAATACTTTGTTTTTAAATTCTCTTTATTGATTTTACAACAGTGAAAACATTGCCCTCCCACCACTCTGCCCTTCCCCGTCTCCCTCACTCGCCCCCTCTCCCCTAGAGGACCAACAAGTCTCTTTCTTCCACTGATAACCCGTGAACACTGTAGGCTCAGTGGAGATCCAGTAGCTTTAGGCATTGTGGACACCATTGCGCCCTATAGTCATCTTTCAGGAATGACAGTGTTTCTCACCATTCCTGAGCAAATTGTGGTAAATTGTTGTTCATTGCGTTCGACGCCCACTCCATGGTGACCAGATCCCAGACCTTTTTCAGCCAGTCCTGAATTGTAGGAATAGTTGGGCCATTCCAGTTCTGAGCTCTAAGAGTCATTGCCGCCAAAGTGAGGACCACCCTTGCCTTATCCCGGCTCCTAGGTTCTCTTTCCCCATTATCCCCTGGCAATCCCAGCAATATGTTTTCCGGGGGTCGATTGTCCCCTCGTCCAAAGGCCTGGGTTTGGGTCTGATGCACCTCCTCCCAGAATGGGGCTATTCTTGGGCATTTCCACCATATGTGGGACTCCTGAATGCATCCCCTCCAACAAACCTCTGAATTTTCTGGGAATATGCGTTTTAGGCAAGCCGGACGGTAGACCACCTGTAAAGTATCTTGTACAATGTTTCCTGTAATTGGGAAGCTTTGGCAAGTTTGGGGGTTCTCCTCCACAATTTTCCCCAGCTGCCCCCTGATCTCTTGCCCCAGTGTCTGTTCCCATTGACTCATATAGTTCCCGGCTGCTCAGGGGGTAGAGTCATCTAGGATACTATATAAATCAGGTATCAATCCCTTTGAGCCATCATGCGTCAGCAGGAACTTCTCAAATCGGGTAACCCGCCTGGTGCTGCCATCCTGAATCTAGGACCCAATAACCAATGCCTTAGCTGCACATATCTAAGTCTCTCCCCTTCCTCCACTCCAAATGATTGCTTGCAGTCTATGAAAGAGAGTATGCCCTGACCCTGAAACATATCCCGGATTACCCTGCAACCCCCCTCCCCCCATTGTCTGAATGCCCCCCTTTCCTTCCCTGGGGCGAAGTCTCCATTGTTAAATAGGGGGTGAAGGGGGAATTGTACGTCGTGATTGCGTTTCTCCCAACAAGTCTGTCTCAAACATCCGCTACTAGTTTGATTATGGTGCTTCTATACATATGCTGTGGCCTGTGTTGTTTTCGGGAGCCATAATACTTCCCTTAAGTCATGCAGCGGCACTGCCCTGTACATCGCGGCCCATTGCTTGTCCCCGTCCCCAAAAGTTCTTGCCTTCTTCACCTCCCAGACAAACATGTTTACCATTTTCCTCAGTTCCCTTAACAAAACTGCCGGAGGTGCCACTAGGATTGCCTGAAGATATAGAAGGTGGGGGGAGTACTACCATTTTTACTGTCGCTATTCTCCCCACCCATGAAATCCTAAGGCTCCTCCATTTCTGAAGGACCCTCGCTATGGCCTTCACTAAGGGTGGATAGTTGGCTGCGTACCATCCCGCCAGGTTTAGGGTTATGTTCACACCCAGATATTTAATACTCCCTTGGCTTTGCACAAAGGGTATATCTTCCTTCAGGCGCACTCTTTCCTCTTTCCCTACCGTGAGGTTCAACAGTTCTGATTTGCTAAAATTGTTTTGCAAGCCTGAGGCCACCCCAAACTCCCCCAGCAGTGCCATGCATGCCTGTATCGAACTCCTCTGCCTGGTTAGCGCTAGGAGCATGTCATCGGCGAAAGCCGTAACTTTATGTTGGGTGCCTGCAAAAGGAATTCCCTGTATCTTGTCTGCTTCCCTGATCGCTCGGAGTAGGGGCTCCAGATATATTGCGTAGAGGAGAGGGGAGAGTGGACATGCCTATTGGCCAATATTTTAGTGTAGATTTTTGCATCCACATTAATGAGCGCTATAGGCCTATAGGAGGTGCATTCTGCCGGGTCTTTATTTAATTTTAAAATAAGGGATATTTTTGCCTCCATAGAGGGGGTATTGTGCCCCTGCATCTTGAATGTATTGTATAGGCGTGCCATACATTTTGCAAGTATTGCAGAGAATGTTTTATAAAATGATGCTTTGTACCCATCCGGGCCCGGCGCCTTGTTTGCAGGTAGCTTTGAGATTACCCATCTCAATTGCTCTTCTGTCATTTCCTGTTCCAGTATGTCTGAGGTTTCTCTCCCTATTTTGGGCAGCTAGACCTTCTCCTGAAAGTCCATTTGATTTTGGCTCTGGGGGTCCTGCGAAGAGTAGAGATTTTTGCAGTACCTTGCCAAGAACTCTTGAATGTCTTTTGTGTGCGGAAGGCACTCCCTCTTCTTATCCCTTATAGACGTGATTATGTTCCATTCCCCTGCTCCCTTTAGTAATCTTGCTAGTAGCGCATCTGCCATATTGGCTTTCGCATAATATCTCTGCCTCATGAAAAGGAGTGCCCCCTATGCCTTTTTCGTTCTTAAGACCCCTAGCTGCCCTACTGCCCTTCTGTAGGCTTTAAGGGTGTGCCTTGTAGGGGTTTCCCTGGCCCTTTTCATAGCCTCCTCCACTTCATCTTCTAGCTGCACCTCTAATGCCCTCATCTGCCTCTCTCTTTGCGTGCTAGCCGCTATGAGCTCCCCCCTAATGGTAGCTTTGATGGCATTTCACACGGGTTCTTCATTGCCCCTCCTCGCTCTGTGTGGCCCCCCGTCTTTGCCAACTTCCCCCTCCTTCCTCCGCGGCTCTCTCAGCACAGTTCTCATTCTTTGCTTTTCTCCCACCGTCGACCATTCCCATGGCCTAGGTCTCATTTGGTTGTCCGTTCCTGAGGGCCCTTCGTCCGGGTGAACTGGTTCTAAATCCAGATGCAAAATATCTGCTCTATCCTGGGAGGAGACTATGCATATTTGTATCCCCGCCCAGTCAAAGCATAAGCCAAACGGGAAGGTCCACTTATATTTAATCCCTCGCTCATTCAGCGCTTTGGTTATTGGACTCTTTTGCCGCCGCGTGATGAGCGTGCTGTTAGCTAGGTCTTGCTAAAGAGTGATCTGTTCACCCTTGTACATCACTGGTTCCTGTTGTTGAGCTGCTCAGAAGACTGCTTCTTTTTGTGCGAACCATGTGAAAGCTGCGAGGACATCTCTGGGCCTGGTGTTGGGGCCCTTGTTTTGCAGCCCTACTCTGTGGATCCAGTCCAGTTCAACGGCTCCCGGTTATGTTTCCCCCAAAATATCAGCAAACACTGTCTGAACCTCCTCTTTCAGTTCCCTGTCTGTCACTGACTCGGGTAGGAGCTTCAGCTTGATGTTGACCCTCCAGGGCCCGTTCTCCATGTCTTTCATCTGTAGTTCCAGGTTTTGGGTTGCCAGATTTAGGCGTTGTATCGCCTCGCTGTTTGAGGAGGTCTCCTTGTCTGCTTTCTCAAAGGTGCTGCGTTCCAGGGGGCTTCCTGAGAGTTTTTGCATGGTTCTCTAGCCTCCAGCGCTGGCCACATGTTGTTGAGAGTTCCCAGGGCCTCACCCAAGACAGGGTTTACTTTGGAGGCCCTGCTCTTGGTCTTGGTGGACATGGGCCATCCACGGCTTGCCTTGTGCCCATAGTAGCGGCTGCCTTTTGTTATGACTTAATCTCTTTTTTGCAGTTGGTGGCCTCTGTGCCCAGTTCCCTCTCCAGTGCACTAGGTTGTTGCTTGTGGCCTCCCCCGTGAGCAAGAGGGCTGTAGGTTTGTGATTAGGGCTGTCCAAATGCCCCCTGGTCTTGCGAGTCCCTTCTATGATCTCCAGGGGGATGTTGATCGCCTGGGTGCTCACATGTCCCCTTCTTATTACTGTCCTCCTGGTGCATGACTGTTTGCCCGGGGGGATTCCTGCAGCCTCCTTTCTCCTTGCTGTGCATGGGCTTGCCTTTATCCTGTAGCTTTAATCAGAGCCCAGTCTTTTGGGGGCTCCTTTTGGGCCTCTGTGTGTGTTCCAGTGTTTTCTTGAACCTCCCCCCCTGTGATAGCCAAGTGTCCCTGAAATGTTGGGGTCCTTTGCATCCCTCGGCGGCCTCTGTGGTACCCGGGGGTGTTAGTAATGGTGGGGGGCCTTCCCGGTGCCCCCTGCTCCCACAATCCTGAAGTGGGGTGTGGTGGTAGCATTTCCCCTATATCTCCCGCCCTTCTGGGGGCTGGAGTCGTTCCCTGGGGAAGTGGGGGCTCACCACCTTTCCTTGTTGTTGAATTGATGCTGCGTACCTCACGGGCTTGCTCTCTCCACTCTCTGCCTACTTAGAAGGGCCTCACCTGGTCTCCCTCATCGCGTCCTTGCCTGACTGCACCTCTTCGGAGTCCCCTCCTTTCCCCACTGGCCTGCTCACCGCTGTGGCTCCACTCGGCTGGGCTCCTCACCCTCCTCTTCCGTCTTCTCCTGGTCAGGAGCGGGCTTATCTGCTGCTAGTCGGTGCCGTGGGACCTCTCGTGGTGGTTACCTAACCAACGCCGCTGCTCCTCACTGGTCTCGGGCTGCTCCTCTATCCCCTCTGCTCATGGCACCGCTGCCTCAGCTGTGCCCTCGCAGGGGCACCTCCGTTCTTCTTTTTTTGCTGGTAGTTTCATCCAGACCTCTTTCCTCAGACGAAGTTACTCCGGGGCACTACACTCCTACTCCCCTATCCCCTGATGCCATCAACTGCCTGTGTGGGGTGTTGGGACCACTAGGTGCTGTTTTCGGGCTTGGGAGCACCGTTGGCACATCTACTCAGTGCCAGCAGCCATCTTGAAGTCTCTACAAATACCTTTATAGGTTATACCCATGTGAAGGGTCCTCCTGATCTTATCCAATTTTTAAAACATGTTCTTTCTAAAAAAATAATTGTTTTATTATAAATTCAAGCCAAATCTTTCTGAATAGAGGGGAACACAAAACTCAATAGAAATATATGCAGCATAGATTGACTGCTCAGCATAGAAGGGATTGCCGGCTATGGTTTTTAATAGATGTTAAGCATTACACTGTAACAAACTGCTAACAACTCCCTCGCCCACCTCTCTCTGGCGATCTCAGGCCTCTCTACTTAACCCTAGTACTTCTACCTCTTATTTCCTTTTGTCTCCATGTTAATTGCATAAACAGACTGCCATGTTACACGAGTTCAAGGAATATTTTGGGGTTGAATGTATTTTTTCACTGTTGTTAATTCCCATTTTGCTTCAACCACTATGTGCCCATTTTGCAAAACATGGAAAATAAATCACAAAAGAAACGGTTGGTTAAAAAGGAAATTGGCAGCAAATTTGCCACCCAGCTATGAGCGTGGGATTGGCTACCTCTCAGGCTCTTTGATGGGGAAGATTCCTCCAGCAAGACTTTTGGTGAAATGGAGAAGTGTTGTGTCTTTGAAGTGTCGAGAGAACACAGGAGATGATGAGCGGGTTAACTATACTTTAATTGTAAGTGTATATATATATATATATATACATACAAATCAGTTAGTAGAGGAGGATCGATATAAGGCCCCACCGACCATGGTTGTAACGATCGAATTGTTTGAAATAGACGAACGTTCGCCTGTCCTCCGTCACTCAACATTCTATCTTTCTCCCATCACGAGGGTTCCTCGCAAAGAAGATATGTGTATATTACACATCTCCCTTCCTTAACCTCCTGCTGTTTATTTAAAGTCTGATGGGGTTTCTTCTGTGTCTTCTACATCCTCATACAAAGTCTTTCATGTTTCCTGGTCTGCAGATTCTCCTTCCTGTTCTTGACACATGTACAATGTCTGATTTTGTCTTTGGCAAGGACATTTTTGACATTACATTTCTATTTGACATAAACTTCTCATGTCTATCATTCCCTTCCATGTTTTCACCATCATTCATACTTCTTGTTTCTCTACACAAAGATTCATTTGGAATTACATTACTGCTTGACTGCATCACACACACCCTCTCCATATTCCAAACTCTTCCATCTTCCCCTCTTACTGCATGTTTAAATACTTCAACTACACCCATGGGTTTTGACCATTTGCAAGGACCGTTTCTTAGTACTAGGGGCAGTTTAATTCTCACCATGCCCCCCACCGTAGGCGTTTCCCTGTCTTTACCTTTTCCTACATGATTGTCGTGAGCTATTTTATTTCTCAGCTGGGTGTTTCTAATGTTCTCTACTGCTTCTCCAAAATCTTTTCTCACAACCATCTCCCTCTCCATCCAGGATGGGGTCAACTTAGTATTTGCTCTGCGTCCCCTACTCAATTCAAACAACGATAAACCAGTTGTACAGTGTGGTGTAAACCTGTGAGCAATTATTTTTTTCTTTACTGCTTCCCAGTTAAGTCCATTTGCCCATGCCCAACGAATGGCATCTTTGAGTATTTTGTTGAATCTCTCAACTACGCCATTCGTTTGTGGGTGGTATATTGCACTTTTTTTATGTGCAATGGAATTTTCAGTACAAAATTTCTCCATTTCCTTTGACCTGAATTGGACTCCATTGTCCGTTAATATACTTCTAGGGAACCCTTCTCTAGCACATACTTCTGACATGAATTCAACAACTGTTTTAGCATTCATATTTGGTTTGATTAGAACTTCTACCCATCTGGTCAAAAGATCAATGACTACATGACAAAACTGTTGTTTACCATTACAGAAAATAGGTCCTAATATGTCTATGCCTAATTCATCCCATACTTTTCCTGGAATATCCGTCACCACCATAGGGTATTTTACATTTCACACGCTCTGTCACTTTCGTTGCAAAGGATACATTCTCTGATGGCTCTTTCGATCTGCAAATCGCATCCTGGCCACCAGAAATCATCACCTATTCTCTGTTTGGTCTTCACTATCCCTTGATGACCTTCGTGGCCCAGCTCAATGATCTTTTGTCGTAGGTTCACAGGTGGAATTAACCGATCACCTCTCATGACTCTTTTATTCATCATATTGAGTTCATTTGCAACTTTCCAGAATTCCATGAGATTTTCTTTTTCAAATTTGTCTTTCTTCAGACACTCTCCGTTTAGAATAATTTGTTTCAATTTCTCCATAACAGTATCTTGTTTTTCTGCTTCTTCCCATTCTGCTTTGGATATGGATAGTGTCTCTATATTCAAAACAACTTCTAAATTAGTTTCATTTTCATCATCTATCTCTGAATTATTGGTGAGTCTTGACAGACAATCAGCAGCACGATTTTTCACTCCTGGTACATATCGTACAGTACAGTTGTGCTCTTGCAAAAGTATGACCCATCTCTTTAGTCTGTTGGATACATCATCCAATCCCTTGTCCATAATGACATGTATCAATGGTTTATGATCAGTGCGAATTTCCACCTCCACTCCCCAGATAAAATTTCTAAACTTTTCTGTCACCCACTTTATGGCCAATATTTCCTTTTCTATTGCGGCATATGACTTTTCTGCACCTTTTAACAGCCTTGATGCAAATGCAATTAAAATTTCTTTCCCATCAACTTCCTGGGTGACAACAGCCCCAAGTCCCAAATTGCTGGCATCCGTCGTGATTATGGTCTTCTTACCACTTTTGAAATTCTTTAATGATGGTCCTCTACTCAATTCCAGCTTGATATTTCCAAATTCTTCTTCACATTCTACATTCCATTCAAAGATTTTCCTTTTCAGAAGCTCACATAGTGGAACTGTATGTAATGCAAAATCTTTTATGAATTTTGAATAATACTCTGCCATCCCTATGAACGTACGCACCTCTTCCTTTGACTTGGGTGTCGGCATGTTGTTTATAGCATCAGCCAACTGCTTCTTTGGGCGTATACCCTCAGCAGATATGGTATGTCCAAGATATTCAATTTCGCTGCGATTGATATTGCATTTGTCTTTACTGAGAGTCATTCCTGCCTCGTATAATTTCTTGTAGACATGTCGCAACTTCTCATCATGCTTCTTTTGATCTATGGCATGCACCAATATATCATCCTGAAAACAAATAATTCCTTGATCACCTTCAAAAAGCTGGTGCATAATCCTTTGAAATACTGAAGCAGCTGATATCAACCCAAAAGGTAGTCTCCTGTATTGGTATAAACCATCTGGCGTAATAAATGCTGTCAGTTTCCTAGATTCCCTGTGTAGTTTTACTTGGTGGTATGCTGAAGTTAGATCAAGTGTAGAAAAGTATTTGGACGGCCCGATGGTGGACACAATTTCTTGTATATTAGGGAGTGGATGTCTATCAGGGATCACACTTTTATTTAGTTCTCTCATGTCCACACATATCCTCAGCTTGCCAGATTTTTTTCTCAGCACAACTAATGGTGAAACCCACTCACTGGCATCTATTCTTTCAATAATTCTCTGATGCTCTAACATTTTAATCTCCTTTCTCACTTCATCCCTCATTGAAAGTGGGATGTTGCGCAGATTCTGTGCCACAGGAGTATGATCTGGTTTCATTTTGATCTCATGGACAAATTCACGAAGGCACCCAATTTCATTCCTGAACACTCCTTTCATTATGTCATCGCTACTGATGGCCTTGTTTCCTTGAATTCTCATAGTACTACTTTCAATAGAATATACTGATTCACTGGATGCAGCATCTAATTTAACTTTTGAGTTTGCTTTGATGAGTCCAACTCAACAGAGCTGTCCTCCCCACCTTGGTAATATATATTTTCCCATTAGCTTTCCTCTCTTTAAATTTGAGCGTGCCCCGAAACCATCCAATGACATCAATTTTGACTCCCCCATATGCTCTGGGTCTTATGTCCGGTTCATGCAGATATTCATGTCTCTTCCTGTTCCATAGACTCTGTGGTACTAGGGTGTATTTGGCTCCTGAATCAATCATCATTTGCATGTCTATGCCGTCAACACACACTGTAGCTCTGGGACTTTCCATTTCCTCTTCGTTTTCTTCACTTGTTATAACAAACACGCATTCCTCTCCATCTTCATCACTGTAATTATCATCCCCTATCCAATTTGTAGAGGTATTCTGTATTCTGCAGCATCGGGCGTAATGTCCCTTGCCTTTACATTTCCCGCATATAATTTTCACAGCAGGGCACTCTGCATTATCTGCCCAATGATCAGTGCTATCACATCTGAAACACCTTCCCGTGTTCTTCCTTCCAGAGTCATCACCTCGTCTGAGTGGGCTCCTCTTCCTCGCATCAACATTATTTGCTCTAGGATTCATCTTTTTCCTTTTATCATCATTCCACGATACTCTGCCACTCCTTCCTGACTTGTATCTTCTACTGGTACCCTCCGTTACTTGGGCTATAGATTCATTGTTCTTGGTCGCGCTGGGCGTTGTGACTCTTTCTTTAGGGATATCATGCTTGATATCGGTCGTCTGTAGTCTATTCTCTAATTCCTTGACACATTTCTCTGTATGTTCGACCTCCTTGGCCACACGTAAAACTGTATCCAGAGTGGGATTATCCTCAGCCCATAACCTCTCTTTTACTTTGCTGCTACTGCACTCTAACATGAACTGATCTCTTAATCTTTCATCCAACTGAGCATCAAAATTGCATGTTTTAGCCAACTTCCTTAAATTTGTAATGTATTGTTCTACACTCTCACCTTCCCCTTGAGTCCTCTTCCCAAATTTATAACGTTCCAGGATCGTACTCAGTTTCTTCTCATAATGCTTGCTCATTTTCATGACTGAACGTTCATATTCATTTAGATCAACATCTTCATCAGGAGGTAATTCCGGCAAGTCCTCAAATTTCTCTTGTCCTGCCGGGCCCAAACAATGCAAAAGAAGAGATTTCCTCTTTTCCACACTGCAGTTCTGACCACATACAACGCCAGCATAGAACTCGAAAGACCTGATCCACCTTTTCCAAGGTATTGCCGGGTCCCCAACCTCTGACAGGAAAAACATGGGTGGTGGCACACTGTTAAAAGACATAGTGGACCCCTTGCTGGACAGTGGCAAACGCTATTTTTTCCAATTCAAGTATGTCTTGCAAAATTGCAGTGTTAATTGAGATATATAAACTCAATGCTTGCATCAACTCTCAGCATGAATTACTCTTGTGTGCCCAACATTCTTCTTGTGCTTCTTACAGCACATTAATATTGTCCAATGTCTTTTGTTCAGACTGACTGTGCCAATATGTCACTAAGAGTGTTCTCATATACTGTGTAATATGGTAGAAACGTGCAAGCAACAGTGCGAGAGATCCACACTGACTGTGCACTTATATGTGGCAAGAGTGCTCTTAAATACTGTGAAATACGGTAGAAACGTGCAGCCAACAGTAGGAGAAAAACACGAAGCTGCACGCCTTTAAACTGGAACAACAACACTTTCATTAATGTCAAAGGCACTGCCACATGATCACACAACCACTTACTGTGATATGACCGCCCCGGCTTCTATTACGAATGTATCCGGAACGAGGTCCTGCATTTGCGAGGAGGCAGAATGAAACGGAGCGGGCACAGCTTCTCTGAACAGCTGCACGGCCTGCTACAAGCTCGCCGAAGCCGATTCACCATTGGAGCGGAGCGGCTACAGTGTGGGAGATCTGCCAAGCCAGCTACAACGCTCGCAGGAACCAGGTCACGGGGGCGGTGGGGCCTGTGACCATCCTCGTCGCCACTTGAAGTGTCGAGAGAACACAGGAGATGATGAGCGGGTAAACTATACTTTAATTGTAAGTATATATATATACAAATCAGTTAGTAGAGGAGGATAGATATAAGGCCCCACCGACCATGGTTGTAACAATCGTATTGTTTGAAATAGACGAACGTTCGCCTGTCCTCCGTCACTCAACATTCTATCTTTCTCCCATCACGAGGGTTCCTCGCGAAGTCCTGTGATGAGAGAAGATATGTGTATATTACAGTCTTGCCTTCTCCCCTGTCCCTGTGTTGTGAGCTTTTTGCTTCCTTTAACATTGGTGATGTGTTGGCTGAAGAAAGGAGCCAGGAACCCAGCAGTGGTTGTTGAATGAGGATAGCAGAGGAGCAGAGGAGGAGTTGCCTGAAGTTCAGGAAAATAAGATAATTGGTGTAAGAGCACTGTCACGCAGACCAAGAGACATTTACTGGCCCCCAGCCCCAGAAGAGATGGCTGATAAGCTGGGCCAGGGCGAGCTTGCAGATGTGGGGCAGTGTCAATGTCAGAGGCAGCTGGCCTGTCTTTCCTGCAAGGGGTAGCTGAACTGTTCCTGCTAGGGCAGGAACAGTGGAAGTGTAAGGAGCAGCTGACCAGCTGAATTGACAGCCTGGAAGTGGAAGGACTCAATAGAAACTAATAAAGTGCTGCTGGCAGCAGCAAGTACAGTGGCTGAGGGGGCTTCCAAATTGGTCTTGCGGGGGGCAGTAGATCAGCTGCTCCAAGAAGTGGTGAAAAAATAAGAAAGGTGCATGTAAAGCCAGAAGCATTTCAGTTAGAATTTGCGGGAGTAGGTCTACTAGGGCCAGGGGCACATGTGCTTCACTCTGGAGTGCATGGAGCAGAGCTGCCCTTAAGCGGTGGGCTCTGCGAACGGTGCAATCAGATGAAGCTGGAGGGTCCATTTGCTCTGGAGCTCTGTCCGGGTCAGAGTTTGCTGTGGACTGGTGACGTCAGGTGAAGTCATGTGTTCGTAGGTTCCATGGTCGCAAGTTGTCAGAGAACTTTGTGTGGTCACAATCAGCTGGGTGGCAGGGTCCTGCTCTTGACAGAATATCTGCTCTCATTAAAGAGATGCAGCGGGGCCTGTGCAGTAGGGGCTGTGCATTTGCCCTTGCCCAGATGTTTCCGGAAATCCTTAACCCTGTTGAAACAGAGTGGCATGGGTAGGGGCCTCGGTCTGGGAAGCCTTGGGGGTTGTTAAGAGGATAACCATTGGTATGGTGCGCTGAGGATCTACGCAGTAGTCTGCATTATCCTGAGGGGCAGGTCACTTTGGGCCCTATCCAGCAAGGTACCAGAGTTGGCACCTGCAAGCCTGCATGGTACTGTCTAGTAAATGTTGGAAGATCTTGATCCGGATTTATTTTCCTGAAGCATTTTGAGTTGGCTTTGAGAGTTGTCTCCAGTTTGGCAATTATTTTTCTGTTCTGATGTGAGGCCTGTTCTAGCTAAGAACTGTGGATGTATGTGCAAGTAGGGAAGAGTAGAGCAGTGGAGATGTATGTGTTTGGTATTTGACGTGGCTTCCGTTATCTAACATATGTGAACATCTGGTATTGGTTGAAATTGCTGAAAAAAGTTCGACCTATACAAAAGGTCGTAAATGCATGACACCAAAGTTTCGATTACCAAAAGTTAGAACTTTTGGGGGCATGCATTTAAAAAAAAAACAGGGGCTGCGGGGGTGTCCCCCGCAGCACCCCGCTCATCATACTATACAGTATGGTGAGTGGGTGTTGCGGGGGACACCCCTGCCACACACCCAAAAAAAAAACAGGGGCTGTGGGGGTGTCCCCCGCAAAACCACACTCACTATACTACAAAGTATAGTGAGCAGAGGTTGCAGGGGGAAACCACTGCAGCTGCGCACAAAAAAAAAAAAAGAAAAGAAAAGGACCCAGTGACGCTGGTTCCATACCCTGCCTTTTCTCTCCTGTTCTAACGAATATTAGAGTGCCATCTAGGTTAAAGCATTCACCTCTGTCTGCAAATAAGTGGTGCCGTTGAACCTAGACTTGTCGAAATATTGTTAGGGGATTGATATACTTATAGTAATTGTGATTGAAGTTGTTTGCCGTATTAGTGCCAGTGTGTTTTTCATAGATGTGTCTTTAAATAAATAATTATATATCTTTACACCCAAGCTCTGATCAGTGTCTGCTTGTTCTACTGTGTAAATTGCCTTATCTTGTATACTCCAAATACTGCCAAACTCATCTTGAGAGAAGTCTGACTGCTCAGCCACAGCTACCAGGTAAATCTGGGTGGTACAGACTGCTACCAATTGGGTTTACTGCTAACTCCTGTAGACTTAAACTTTTTGCAGTGGTCCCAGAGGGAACTGCACAGGTTTCTGCCTAACACTGGTGTACAGCGGTGGGATTTTGTATCGAGCATACAGTTTAGAGTGCTTTTCAACACTTTAGGATAACTAACCACAAAGCTTAGCACTAAAAAGCAACTTTCAAAAAACATGTCTACTATGGAAGTTTACAGTCAAGAGTCCTTGTCAGGTAAAAATACTGAGAGTTTGAGAGCTCTCTGTAGACAAGAGAATCTTTCTGTAAAAGGCAAGAAAGAAGAACTGATAGCGAGATTGCTGGAAAACCAAAGTCTGGGTACTGGTTCAGAGGAACCAACTTCCCCAGCGAATGTAGAAAACAGTGATGGTATTGATCTGAATCAAAGTATTGATAATGAGTCAGAAGAGGAATGTGAACCTAATGAAGTTAGCCACTCTGAGCCTCTGTCTGCCTTACCTACTGTACCTACTGGGCCTATACCAGGTCCCACATGTAATCCTGCTTATTTTGAACTTGAGAAAATGAAGCTCAAATTAGAGTACAAAAGTTTCTTAGCTCAATCTGAAAGAAACCAAGAGCTAGAGTTCAGAAGAATGAATGCCCAGGCTGAGAAGAAGCAAGCTGAGTTAAGACTCAGAGAAATAGAGCTTAATCATGCGTTAGAAATGAAAAAGTTGTCTGTGGAAAATGCTTCTCTCTCCTCTGGTTCCTCTAGAAGTTCCAGCCCCAAAAGACCCTGGATGCCTAAGGAATTAGTGGGTATGTATGAACCTAGATTGGATGTGTTGGATTGGTTGAAAATGTTTGAATATAATCATGGGCTCCAGGACATTACAGAGAATGAGTTACTTCCCTGGTTGTTCTCTAGGCTTCCCCCTGTTGCAACTGATGTGGTAATGGAGTTGGGGGAGGTGGATAAGAAGGATTATGAAAGTGTGAAACTAGCTTTGATAGCTAGATTTGGGAAGACCCCTTCCCAGTATCTTAAGAGGTTTAGAACCCTCAAAAAGCATGATGGTACCCCTTGGGCTACCTGGGTGAGTGAAGGGTTGAAAAACTTAGAGGGATGGATTAAGGGTTACAAGGTGAACACTTGTGAGGGTATGAAGAATCTTTTTATGTTGGAGTCTATTTATGATGCCTGTTCTCCTGAGCTCAGACAGCACTTGGCTGATTCGAAGGAATTGGATTCCAGGAAGCTAGCTAAGGCTGCCGACTTGTGAGTTTCCAACAGGGCTACTCATAAGGATTCTGGGGCAACTCAGAAAAAGGATGAAGGAAGGCAGCCTAAAAAAGACTCAAAAGAGAATTCTAATAACTCAAATTCCAAAGAGGGACCCAAACAAAACCATAAGGGTAAGCCACAAGGAAAACCACAGCAGAATAGTGTACCTTCTGGTGCCAAACCAGAGGGAGGGCAGAACAAGCCACCATTCCAGAAAGCATTTGGTAAATGCTTTGTTTGTGGCTCTACTGACCATGTGAAAGGAGATCCCAGATGCAAGAGTAAACCTTCAGGGGTCCAGCTTGTCTCCTTAGCCTTGGCTCCAGAGGAGGAAGTCCAAATAGCAAGTGGAAACTTTCTACTGCTGGCTGATGAACCCATTGGAGTCTCAGCCAGTGTTTCTTTAGTGTCTCTGGGTTTGTGGGAACAACAGAATGTAGATGTCTATAATTCTATCCCAGATAATACTAAAGAGTATTATAAGGACAGTGTCCCCAGGTGAATGGTCAGGAGACTCCTGCCATTAGGGACACTGGGGCCAGCATAACTGTGGTGGATAAATCTTTTTTTCAGGCTGAGGATGTTGCTAAGGCACCCAAACGCCTCACCAAGTTAGCTGGAGGGCCTGTGCAGATGCTTCCCCAATTACCAGTTCTCATCCAGTATAATGACATGACTGTGAAGATACCTGTCAGCTTACAGAGTGAGGTACCAGGACGAGTTCTGTTGGGTAACGATTTAAAAACTCTCGGAGTTGTGTCTCATACCCCCAGACCTCCTAGTAAACAGTTACAGGAGCTAACCAGACCTGCAAGGGAGAGAACCATGAGAGGTACTCCCGAGGAGATGATGAAGAAGGATATCACTCCTGCTCCACTGGATTTGTCAGCTCTGTCGCCAAGGAATCAGAAGTGAAAGGGAAACCTAAAACTTCTATACCGAAACCAGCAGCCAGCACTTCAGTGCAGCCAACAAGGACTTCCCCTCGGTTGTCCAAAGTTACACCCGTAACTCCCCCTCTAGCTGAGGCTGAGAGGGTGGTACAACCCTGTGTGGTAGAATTAGACTCTGAAGAAGAGCTAATGGAAGGCCAGGAACTCATTGGAGATCTGGATCCTGTTGACCATCCTGAGCTGCAGTCTTTACTGGCAGAAGGTGGAGCCAACAGGGCGGACTTCAGTAGGGGACAGAGAGAATGTCCAACTCTGGAAGGTCTTCGCCACCAGGCAGAAGCTCAGGCTGAAGGGCAAGAGCCTGGGAAATACAGGTTACACTGGGAAGATGGCCTCTTCTACAGTGAACCGACCGAGTCTGAACCTGGAGACTACAAATGACTTGTAGTATCCCAAGAGAACAGACAACAGTTCTTGCAGTTAGCCCACGAGATTCCTTTGGCTGGTCACTTGAGTTTCAAGAAGACTAAGGAAAAGCTCTCGCTCTACTTCTATTGGCGAAAGATGGGGGCCAAAGTAGAAAAACACTTCAGGAGCTGCCACACCTGCCAGACCTCTGGTAAGGTTGGCTCCAAGAATGTGGCACCTTTAGTGCCCCTCCCAGTTGTGAGAGTCCCATTTGAGAGAGTAGGGATTGACATTGTTGGTCCCCTTGATCCTCCAACCCCCTCAGGCAACAGGTTTATACTTGTTGTAGTAGACCATGCTACTAGGTATCCTGAGGCAATTCCTATGAGGACTGTTACAGCTCCAGCTGTGGCTAAGACCCTCCTTGGTATCTTTACCAGGGTCGGGTTTCCTAAGGAAGTAATCTCTGACAGGGGGTCAAACTCTATGTCCCACTACATGAAGGCCATGTGGAAAACCTGTGGAGTTACTTACAAGTTCTCAACAGCTTACCACCCACAAACCAACGGGTTGGTAGAAAGGTTCAACCGAACCATTAAGAGCATGATAGGTGCTTTAGAAGAACCCCTTAAACGGAAGTGGGACCTTCTACTGCCATGCCTTCTCTTTGCTTATAGAGACGTCCCTCAGGAGGGAGTAGGTTATTCTCCCTTTGAGCTCATCTATGGTCATCCCGTCAGAGGTCCATTGGCCCTGATTAAGGAGGGGTTTGAGAGTGCACTGACTACGTGATAGGTCTCCGAAGGAGAATGTCGCACATGATGACAGAAGCAAGTGATAACTGGAAAGCTGGACAAGCATTGGTCAAGCACTGGCATGATCAAAAGGCTAACATGGTTGAGTTCACTCAAGACCAGCTAGTTCTCGTTATGATCCCAAAAAGGCAGAGGGCCTTGCAAGACAAATGGATGGGACCCCTCAGAGTTGTGGGTAAACTCGCAGAGGTCAACTATCTGGTGGACTTGGGCAATCCCAAGGAGGCTCCGACAGTCTTCCACACCAACAGACTCAAAGCGTATGTCTCGAGACCTGATGTAGGAGCGTTGCTTCTAGCATCATCAGAGGAAGAAGAAGAAAGTGAAGCTCTTCCGGATCTCCTCAGAGGCTTACCTTTAGATGAAAAAATTGAAGAAGTAAATCTCTCTTCAAATCTGACACCTGAGCAACAAGAAGAGTGCAAATCTATGTTGAATCAGTTTGCCTCTCTGTTCTCACTTTCACCAGGCTTGACCCCTTGGGGCCAGCATGACATACTCACTGGTGACTGTCTGCCAGTCAAAAGCAATGGATACAGAATGTCAGAAAATGTAAGAACCCACATCAAAGGTGAGGTCAGCAAGATGCTTGATCTCGGGGTAATAGAGCCCTCTAATAGTGCATGGTCTAGCCCAGTTGTGTTAGTACCAAAGGCAGGATCTAAAGAACTTAGATTTTGCATGGATTATAGAGCTCTTAATGCAGTCACCAAGACTGATGCCCACCCTTTACCAAGAACAGATGAGTTAGTGAATAGACTTGGTTCAGCCAAGTTCCTCAGCACATTTGACTTGACGTCAGGCTATTGGCGAATAGCCCTGACAGACCATGCCAAGGAGAAAACTGCATTTTCTACCCCAGTTGGCTTATACCAGTTTAAGGTAATGCCTTTCGGATTCGAAAAATGCACCTGCTACATTTCAACAGATGGTAAACCAGGTTCTGAATGGGATGGAGGACTTCTGCATGGCATACTTGGCTGACATAGCAGTGTTCAGCAATTCCTGGGAAGAACATGTAACCCACCTAAGAGATGTTTTGCAGGCTCTTGGACAAGCCAATCTGACCATAAAGGCGAGTAAATGCCAAATTGGACAGAATAAGGTAGTCTATCTTGGACATGAGGTAGGAGGTGGAGAAATAAGGCCTTTGCTCAGTAAGATTGAAGCTGTGCAAAATTGGACAACACCTACTACTAAGACCCAGGTGAGAGCCTTCTTAGGCCTCACCGGGTATTACAGGAATTTCATTAAGAACTAAGGGACCATAGCTTCTCCTCTAAATGTCATCTCCTCTCCAAAATTCCCTAAAAAGGTTAGATGGAACAAGGAATGCAATCAGGCCTTTGAAAACCTAAAAAAAGGCTCTTTGCCAAGCCCCAGTACTCAGAGCTCCTGATTACCACAAAGCTTTCATTGTGCAGACAGATGCTTCAAATGTGGGAATAGGTGCAGTACTCAGTCAACTGGATGGGAAAGGTAGGGAGCACCCCGTTTGCTTCATCAGCCGTAAGCTGAAGGATCCGGAAACAAGGTGGGCAACAATCGAAAGAGAGTGCTTTGCTATTGTGTGGGCTCTGAAGAAGTTTAGGCCATACTTGTATGGTTCTACTTTTGTCATTCAGACTGACCACCAACCCTTGAGATGGTTAATGCAAATGAAATGGGAAATCCCAAAACTACTGAGATGGTCAATCTGCCTGCAAGGGTTTGATTTCACCATTGAGCACAGGTCAGGGTGTCACCATCAAAATGCTGATGGACTCTCTAGGATGTATATCATTGACTAGAGGTATGAGATTCATCCAGGAGTGGATTAAATCCTCCTGTCCCTTAGTCTGGGGGGGAGTGTTAGGGAGAATTCTCTGTTTAGGCTGAAATTCCTAACAGAAATGTACAAACATTTTGTGTTCATGCATTTCCCATGCAAACTTTTCTGTCACGGTAAAAGAAGCTGCGGTTGAAAAAAAAAAAAAAAGAAGCCTTGGTTGGATCACACAGATCCAAACATCTAGGGAATTTGTATGTGTTAAAGTATAACTTTTGCTTCCACAGCACCAATGACATTGCGGGCTTGGTTAGCTCAGGACCTGGACTTATTGAGTTTAGGATATCTTCATTTGCCATGTAGACTTGTATGCTCTATAACTGTATGTTGTGTGGCAGAGGATGTATATGTGTTTGTTTTGGTATGTGAGCTTGGCTGGCGGTCTAGCAAACCACCATTTAAGCTCTGGGTGGGCAGTGTTTTTTCTGTGTATCTAGTAGTGTAGTGTCTGCTGTAGTGAGCTTAATCTATCTATGTGCTGCCCAGGGGTGTTGGTCACCCGGCTTCTTGTGGGGTTTTCCGGAACCCATACGATATGGAGTTTGTAGAGGTGTTGGACACCAATTTTGTGGAGGGATGTTGGACATCCAGGAGTAGTAGGAGTTATTTTTTTACCCATACATTTGACCTATGGAGGTGGACACCCGGTACCCTCCTCAGGGCGGTTCCCTCCATTCCATCTGTATTTTGATGGTACCCTTGGAGCAGCTTACTGGGTATTATTTTTGGGATTGCTAACCTGGTATGTGCAGAGGAATGTTTGTGACTATGTTAGATCTCATGTTCACTGAAGTGATAAAACTGGCAAAAATGGCTCAGATACCTGCACATTTTGGGCCTCTAGATATGGCTGATGTCAGCTTGAACATATAGAGAATATTGGGACACTTTCTGGCAATATTAATTAGCACATCCAGAGAGGAGTGATCCTTATTCTTTCACTTTTGTGCTTTCTACATTCAGACAAAACGTTGGGGGTGTAGGTAATCTGTACACTGCACCACCCTTTGATCATCAACTGTGGGGACAAACTTTGCTGTTTTTTGTAGTTTTTTCCCAGTCCAGCACAGTTTAGGGAAATAGCCCTTCAGTATATATAAGTTTCATGTCAGGCCAGGCTGAATCTAGGGTTTTGATAGGCAGAGTGTACTAATACACACCCAGGGTACCTGTGCCTTCTACCATCGAGAGTTTGTTTGGGATAGCCAGTCTTTTAATAAGCTTTTCTTGCAGGCTCTCTCCCTTTCTTTTTCTTCTTGATAATGTTTGTTCTTGATTTCTTTCCTTGAACATTTCTGTTTAGGTTAATTAAACTATCTATTGTTCTCAACCTGTTTATGTTTTCACATCTTTCTCTGAACCCAAGTTTGTCATCTTATGTTTCTTTTCAACACATTGTTTCTATTCACATATTTTTCAGTCAGGATATGGCAGAGAATGCCACACTGAGTTTCAGTGAGGAACAAATACTTAACATCATAGGAGGCCCCTCGTTTTTCACCCATGGGGAGAATGCAGGTCCTTTTCTGACACAAAGCAACACTGAATAACTGCTTAAATTGAAGAAAAAGGGATTTAGAACCGAACTACACAGTCATTTTCTCAGAGAGTATTTACGAGCGAGTATCACACCAGCTGGTTTGGTCATACATAATGAACCAGGACTAATCCTGGAGAATGAAGAATACAAAATGGGGTTTAGTAAAATTGCCACCAAATGCAGTAGAGATCTGATGGCTTTGACCATATCTACAGCACAAAGACTAGCCATAGCAATGCAGAAGGAGATTGAGGCAGACAAACTAAAATTTAAATTTAATCCTCTGATTGTTAATCCAGGGGACAAGCTAAGAGAGATTGAAAAACTCTTTGAGGAATTTAAAACATCTACACTGTCCAAGAAAACAAAGAAACTTGGAAAAGATATTCAAGAATTCAAGACTGAGAGAATATATCCCTACCCAAGTGCGGAATATCTGCAACAGAAAAACCAGGACAGATCCCAACAGGTCAGACAGAATATAAGAGGACCTAGGAGGTGGGTTACTTTCTCAGACACCAGGAGTGACTCTGCAGGTGAAGACCAACAGCAACCGGGACCTCAACAAAATTTTAGACCAAGAGACCAGAGACCTTTTTTAGGAAGAGGCCAGTTACGGGGATACCAAGCACATTTTTACAGCCAGCCATGGGACACATGGGTAGGCAACGGCCATGCAGGAGAGCCTACAACCAATAGAGGCTACCCATACCCCTCCAACAACAAATATGGAAGCCAAAACAATCCCAGTCCTTAACTTGTCAGATGCAGAAACAGAAACAGTTCTTCAGAAAGGTTAGGCTCAGCAATTTCTTCTGTGAACATGAGGAATGTGAAAATGTATTGGACTCCGGTCTGAGGGTCCCTTCTTCTTTCACTCCTACAAATAATCAGGTGACAGAGGAAATTGTTCTGTTTGAGAAATGTGTTCTGAATGATCTAAAGAGACTTCAGAATACAACTCAGCATGTTAGGAACAATTTCTCGAAGCAAGAAAAGAAAGCATTGGAAGAATTAACATTTAATCCTCATTTGATTATCAAACCAGCAGATAAGGGGGGAGGGATTGTCCTCTTCTCCTGGATGGGTTATAACTGCATGGTACTGGACCTTTTGAAAGCCCCTTTAAGCTACTGCCCCGTACGGAAGGATCCCTCACCTAACATAGAGAATGAGATCAGGGAGGTCACACAGTATGCAGCAGATTGCTCATGGATCGCCAAGGAGGAACTGGATTATTTAAACCACTCGGACAAAAGGACTCCTTCTTTCTATGCCCTCCCCAAAATTCATAAACATCAAACACATTCACCAAGGGAGGCCAATTATGTTGGGCTGTGGTTCCATTTTGGAACCTTTGTGCAAATGTATAGATCTGTTTTTGCAACCTTTTAGTCAACAAACTGTTACATACCTTAAAGACACTACAGTGACTATAAAAATCTTTGAGGGTGAACCTTTTGATGTTGAACATGACCTCTTAGTCACAATGGACATCAAATCGCTCTATACTAACATCACACAGGAGGAGGCGATAGAGATAGTCCACAATTACCTCATCCATCAGGCCACACAACATAGGGTTCCAGCAGCCTTTATCATTGAGTTGATGACCATTGCACTCCAAAAGAATTCTTTTGTGTATTCCGGACAATTTTATTTGCAAACAAGAGGTACGGTGATGGGAGCAGCTTTTGCCCCTAGCCTTGCTATATAATCTATAAACCACATAATAGAAAGTGGTATAGATATATTGACAATGTGATTTTCCTATGGTGAGGCAACATCGAATCCTTGAATGAATTCTTTGATTACCTGAATCATCAACATACTACCATTGAGTTCACAATGGAATATACCAAAATGTCAATTAACTTCCAGGACCTCTGGATGTAAGCTAAAGTAGGATACCTTTCTTGGACTCTGTTTAAAAAAAAAAAAATAGAAATACCTTCTTGCACTTCAAGAGCTTCCACCCCAGGTCATTAAAGGAGAATTTACCATACAGCCAATTCCTCAGGCTAAGAAGAAATTGCACAGCGATTGCGGACTATTATGTACATGCTAATAAATTAGCCAATGATCTTAAAGAACGAGGCTACCCCAAGAAATTGGTGTCACACGCCCTCAAGAGAGTGAGATTCACCCCCAGGGAGAACTTGTTGGAACCAAGTCCGAGAAATCAAACCCAAGATTGTTTAACATGTGTAACAACTTACAGTACCCAATCGTTTGCAATTAAGAAGACACTCTTAAAGCACTGGCCGATGGTGAGCAGTTGCCTCTCAGATGAAAGCAAACCTTTGTTTGCTTTTAAAAGGTCTAAGAACCTGAGAGACATAGAGTTCTTCGACCATTGATAGGCCATTTCCTATGTGGAAATTGCTCGGCATGCCAATTTACTAAGAAGGTGTCCAGCTTCCAAACTGAACACAGAACATGGGACATACGCTTCTTATCCAACTATAAAACAGCAAATGTGGTCTACTGTTTCCAATGTCCGTGTGGACTGAGATACGTGGGGCAGACCACGAGACCAGTCCACAAACGAATTAATGAACATCGCTCCAGGATTAGATGTAAGAACTCTTTTTTTCTGTGTCTATTATGGTATAGACACACTTTTTGAGTTATTTAATTTGGGCAAATTAACATTTAGAATTTTACATTTTGTATATTTGGATGCCACACAATTGTAGGCATTCCATTAGAAACTCTGTGTTTTAAAACAGTATATATATATTACCTTTAGGCCGTTGCAGTCCTCTTTCTATGCTTATGAGATTGCAAGCCTTTCCCCTTTACTTCCACGAGAAGCGCAAGTTGTAAATTCGACATGCGCTCTGGATGTTAGATGTGCTAAAGTTCTGTCTGCTCTGAGTTTGTGATTAATCACCGCCACACAGGAACGTGACTATGGGAATCCATGTTTGTATAATATAGAACAGTATCTACTACGCGAGGATGTGACACGCATTGTGTTCGAGCCTACTTTCAGTTGTGTCCATGTGTTTTACTTCTAGTTGTACTACATCGAGGAAGTGGAAATATGTTATGCGTACCGTACCGCGACGGACAGGATGTTGCTTTGAAGTCATTTGGACAATAGGAATAGTCAATGAGGTATTCCCTTGTTACTCTTTGGTAAACATTGGTGATGGTAGAGAGGATTATTACACCACGAGTGTTTGGTGGTGGTGTTTAACCGTTACTTGTCGTCAACTTAGTTGTTTTGTGTGGATTATAGGAGCAGCCAATGAGGGCCCCCTTTTGGCACTTTCTGGCAAAACTGGTCATGGTAGAGAGCAGTATGGCACTACTAGTGGTGATGGGTCTTGTACCGTTTTTCGGTCACACTTTCCCACAGACAACTTGTTGTGTTGTTCTGTGTTTGTTTGCAGGTCTACTTGAGACTCTGAGCTACTCAAGAGTTTCCATGGAATAATAATAAACTTGACAGAAAAAGTTTGGAGCTATTTGTGGTTGTACTGAAGACATCAGCATTACAAACACTTATGAAGATGTATTTTGTTTGATATTTTGGTTGGCAGGGTTGTAATACAATCTTTGGACCTTCTTCTTGTACTCCACCACTATGGGTATAGGGACAGTAATGCAAAGCTACGTTTGGAGCATGTACTGACTATACAAGAAATTGGTTAGTGGTGTTTAGTGATGGCCCCCCTTCGTTTGTTGTTCTAGGAGTAATCCTTGATTAGAATTTGGAAACCTACATGTGGCCCTGGATTGCATGGTGGCAATCAAGAAATCGTGTGCTTTTCTCCCCTGAAGAAAGTTCATGCAATGACAGCTTTGAAGAACTGAAACATGTCGGGATTTTATGTCATTTGAGTTACAAAGTCAAATAGTGTATTAAGTGTATAATGTCATTTATGTTGTACAAATCTGTCTATTATTGTTAAATGTTTGCGTGGTTAATTGTTCATTTTGTTTTCACCATGTGTTAAATGTTGGGTCATGTTCATATAGAACATTTTTATGAGTATTTTATTCATTCATAACCTTTATTAAAATATTTTTAGTATTGTATACATATTGTTCATACTTGATCTATTTTTTCTGGACTATAAGTATAGGGAGGCTTTCAACCACGTGTCTGTTTGGGTATAGATCAGCTAAATTGAAAAATCTTGAAATTAGTCTTTGTGCTCTTTCTCCTTTGTATACAAATATGTTTGGTCTACCTCTGACCGTGTGAGAGAGGAAGTATTGTTTGAGGTTATCAGCCTTTAGTAAGGTTTCAGATGTAAGAGCTACCAGGCACCGATGGTATCTCACTATGTCGCCTTTCCCCATTCTCCCGAGGACATGCAATGGTGGGTAATGATACAGTCAAAAACAGCTCCAACATGCAGTGAGCATTGAACAATAAAGAGTCCAGATGGATTCACTGCTTGAGCACGCTTGATAAACTCAAAGGTCTCAACGAAGAATCCCTTGCCTATCAATTGCAGTCGTAGGTATATTCACCCTCAGCAAGAGCCTCCTCTTGGGGCCACGTGGATATGTACAACATTAGCAACAGTTGCCATACACATATGGGTGTGCCTGTTTCTCCAGACTTTTATGTACACAATGGGTGGTCCTGTCCTCTGGAGTTTTGGGGTACTGCACGTGGTTTAAGGCAGTAAATTCTTTTACCTTTCGAGGGGAGAAAACAACCGTAACACTTAGTAGGTTTTTAGTGGTAGCCTGTTTATTTCTTAAGTGGCTTTTTTTCTTATTAAAAGATTTTTTAAGAACAGATCAAACATTCAATTCAAATCCAAAAGTGAACAAGCATGTGAAAACATGGACATGTATAGTGAAGTGCCAGGATTTGACATTTACATAATATGTCTAAAGGCTGGTCTAGAACTCTGTTTTTAAGAACAAAAGAAGAGTGTCAAATCCTGGCACGTCACTATACATGTCCATGTTTTCACATGCTTGTTCACATTCTTTAATAAGAAAAAAAGCCACTTAAGAAATAAAAAGGCTACCACTAAAAACCTACTAAGTGTTTACGGTTGTTTTCTCCCCTCGTGTTAGGGATTAATTGAGCCTCACAGGGGTAACTCAGGAAGGTAAAAGAATTTACTGCCTTAAACCACGTGCAGTACCCCAAAACTCCAGAGGACAGGACCACCCATTGTGTACATACATTTTGAACTTCAGCCCACTATATCCTGTCCGGTACCAGGGCTGTCCCTCCAGTTACAAATGTTTCTCCAGACT
The DNA here is from genome assembly GCF_040938575.1 of Ambystoma mexicanum. Classification (NCBI taxonomy): domain Eukaryota; kingdom Metazoa; phylum Chordata; class Amphibia; order Caudata; family Ambystomatidae; genus Ambystoma; species Ambystoma mexicanum. The sequence goes on from NC_090934.1 coordinate 624,578,763, forward strand.
TGGCATGATTTCGAGCCCACTGTAGACTCATTTATGTCCAGACCATGGGGATGGAGCATTCACTTCAATATGGGGGCCCTGTAGTACCCTCTCTAAATACCTTGGCACTGCCCGGTAGCATACTAGGAGGGTTAATTGACCTTTGGCCTCCTACTAGGCATCTACGTGCAATCACAGCCAAGCGGATTACGTGCCTGCTGCACGCCACCTCACTCTATGTGCCTCTACGTAGGCATATACACTTGAGTTGAGACTAGTTGTCCTTGTGGACCGAAACTGCAACCTGCAGCTTCAACGTGTTACATGCAGAGCTCTGCAGAGCCCTTATAAGTTGTAGATTTTACAGAAGATATTCCGCAGTCCAGCACAATGGTCCGCCTTAGGTCATGACACCAACTTGACTGTGAGTAGCCTGACATACACAGGTGCAGACTTATTCACAAACAGTGGGCTGGCACAAAAAGCCATTTTAGGCAGCCCACTGTGATTACAATGTTTCTATAGGCCTTTGAATAAAATGAACAGAGGGAAAAAGGCCCCCTTCATGCTGTCCAGGCATTCATAAGTACACACAGCCAGCTTGCCTAAGGAGGCTACCAATATGGACCCAGGGTGCTATTCCACCTCAGACCACCACTTTTATGATGGTGCGCTCTCTTTAAGTAAGAAGCCGCGGCTCTCAAGCTGTGTTTCCACAGTACCTTGGATACACTTCCAGGAGACTTTATATCCCTTGGTCTCGCTCCCTCCTTGTGGTAAGCTTCCAGCTTGCGGCTCACCCTATGCAAGGCAGAGCATCACAGACATTCTTACCTGGCCGGGGTACCCCTTGCACTAATTCTCTTTCTTGCTTGATTTGCGCATCTCCTGCAGTGATCCACTTTCGGGAACGCCCACGGTTTTGACTCAAAGGCAGCGTCAGCTGCCGTCCGTGATCCAAACAGGGCCCCTGCACCACCAGCAACATAAGGTATAGTCAGCTAACCTTTTGTGTTTCAACCCTTGCCTTTCTATAATATATGAGACTGTATATATATTGCCCTGTAGTAACCCCTAGGGAACTGTGAACAATATTCATAAATACACAGTTTTCATTTTAGTCACTGCCAGCTGTTGCTGACTGTATGCACTACAGTTTACCTTCTCGTGTTCCAGCACACGTGTATCTATGCTCCCATATTGGTAGATTCCATTTGAAAGTGCAGTTGCTTCCCCCACATTCAGCGCTGTTACAGGTAATGATGCCTGTTTTTCGCTTTTTGCCTTTGGTGACTACCCTCCATGCATACTGTCAGCATGCCACTAAGCATGTATCGTTCCAGGATAATTGGTGAACCTCCTGTCCATATTTTCCTCTCTTCGAGGATGACCTGTTTGGCATTGACACCATGGCCCATTCTTTAGAGATCAATAGAGTTGGTTCTTTCTTCCTTTTGGATGCATGAAATCAGGAAGCCATGTATTTTAGGGGTTTTTCCTTGGGGGTTATTCATAACAGCAGTATATCAAGCCTCCATGCCCTCTAGTACACTTCACATCACCATTCGGTAAGATTCCTCACTCGGTTTACTAAGGCATCTCCATTTGTTCCTCGTACCTGATTCTAATCAGGCTGCTCCCCCTTTGTGCCTGACATGACGCTTTGATGCGTGCAAAGTGTGGGCATTCTCTCCACATATCTATGCACACTCCTTGCTTTGTACTTCGGGAAAACTAGTTACCTCTACACACTGTAGCTCAATATTAATTAAGTTCTGTGTTTTTCTATCCTTTAGAAATCCCAATTTCCAGCTTTCTTTAATTCACCTCTTTTTGTTTTAAACTTTTGGGGGAGGTTCAGAGAGCTGGATACTTTTATCTCTCCATTTCAAGTGACTTGCTCTTCTCCCTTTCTTTTCACTGTTTCCTCTCCTCTAGGGGCATCGCTCTTACATATCTGACTTCAGGTCCTGACGAAGGCGGTCTTCTTTAGTTCAACACGCCGAAATGTATTTCACCAGACCATTTTGACTTTTCCAGCGGGTGTGTGTGATGAGCCTGTGTATGGGAGGACAGGTTATATACGTAGACCTATAGCAGAACTGTAAGAAAAAGAGGGATAGTGTTCATATATGTACACATCTCTAGTAGCTAGAATCCCAAGTTCTACAATTAAAACAATTGAATCACTTTTTTGATACTGTGTGACCTTTTTTCCACTCTTAAAATTGTAGTTGAGTTGAACTATAAATATTTTACAGCATTTTGTACTGTAGGACATTAATCGAATTTTGTGTGTTATTTAGTGAAATTACATGCTTACTGGAAAGCTCCTTTTTTCTTTTTCTTTTTCTTTTCTTTTTCCTTTTCTGCTTTGCTTGTCGATATCCATTTATTATTGACATTTCTGTTTTTGTTTAATCCTGATGATTTGTTCCTATTTACATTTTTGTAATATGTTTTAAATTGAGTTTGTTTTATAACAATATTGTTACATGTTTTGTAATATGTTTGTGAGTTTTTGTATAAAGAATTAATATATGTTTGGTAATAAATGATGAAAAGTATTATTGAGTTTTTTTGTTAGTCCTCATGTTCAGTGAAGTGATAAAACTGACCAAAATGGCTCAGATAATTGCATACATTTTGGGCCACTACAGATATGTGATGTCAGCTTGAACATATAGAGAATATTGGGACACTTTCTGGCAATATTGATTAGCACATCCAGAGAGGAGTGAGCCTTGTCCTTTCACTTTTGTGCTTTAACGTTCAGACAAAACGTAGGGGGAGTAGGTAATCTATACACCGCATCACCCTTTGATCATCACCTGTGGGGACAAATTTTGCCGTTTTTTTGTGACTACGTTTTTGGCATCAGTTGTGTGGAGTGTTTTGATTGAGTTTGGTGTTGTGTTGGTGTTGTTCTAGGAATCACACTGCACCACTAGGAAGAGGGTCTAATTGGTAGAATGATAGAAACCGTTGGAGTTAGAGTGTTTGGGGCCTGGTAACCTTTTTGCAGTTGCTGTCCTGCTTTTGGGCCTACAAGCGAAGACTGTGTGTTGGGTGGGTGTGATGTTCTCCTGTGCAATTTATGCCACACAAACCATATGGTGCATATACCTGGTCACTCTAATTGAGAAAGAATCTCTTCAAAATATTCAAAGCTGTTCAAGAGAATATTACCTCATTTAAATCAAAAATTTCAAAAAACATAAAAAACACACACTCCGTAAATATCTTTAGTAAACAGTTGTATTCATAACTCATACAATGTTTTTGACAATCTGAATGAAAGGATTCATTGAACACATCAAAATATGTCAACAAATAAAAAAAAGCAAAAAGTTCTTGGCTAAAAGCAATGTCCTCTAGAAAAAAATATTCAGGGAAAAACTCTGCAGAATTCGCTGAGTTTATACTTTCAAATACAAATTTCACAGAAAGGGTTTTATTTCCCACACAATCACAATCACATGATGTTCATCCACTACGCGTTTCGGGGTTATCTTCACCCCTTCTTCAGGTGCTGATGTGATTTGTATTAATTTCCTTGTATCCTAAAATAAATTTCACAAAAAACAAAGGTTTGTACTAATTTTGTCTCTGTAGCATGGCAAACACCAATATCTCATGAATACATTTTGAGCCCCTCAATGTATGAATTTCACTGACCTTGGAAGTATCCAGGGTCTAAATAGTCAACTCTGACTATCGTGTCACTTCTGTATTCTTGCCACTGGTTGGTAATTGATGGCAGACTAGTTGTTTGACCCTCCTCGATGGTCTTGTCCAAATGGTCTAGCAGAATGTTGCAATCACTCTGTAGAGAAGAATAATCTCATTACTAATGTGTAACAACCTACACCTAATACTACCCATCTGTATGCTAGACTCACTCAATCAATCTAAACGCAACACGGTGACGGCGAAACGGCTGCAACCACAGCCTCCCGTCCCACGGTGCATTTAAATAGGGTATCTCAATAAGTCACGTGATCATAACTCGGATCACGTGACTAAACGTACGACTCTTCCAGGACCATCATATGAGTACCTCTGTCCTTGCATTGTGTGTCATCCTGAAGAACACACATATACCTACAGTTCAGAACATTTCCTAAACGCAATGAGGGAATGGCGAAATGGCTGCAAACACAGCCTCCCGTCCCGCGGTGCGTTAGAATTAAATCTTTCAGTGTGTCACGTGATCATAATCGAGATCACGTGACCAGAAAATGTGTTTGTAAGCATAGTGCCTGTCCCATAGTGCTGCTGCACGTGATCATAGAGTGGTCACGTGATGACATGTCTATGGTAAGACACACAATCCGAAGATTTACGTGCTGTACCTCCTTTAGACGGTAAGAGTGAAAAACTACTACTGAGATATACTAAGGCTTAGGTTCTATAAGGTTTCTCAATGAAATAAGATTGCGTATAAACCGCTGATTCACATATTACGTACGTGAGAGAAGTCTTCCTGCGCTGTGTACAAGTCAGTACGAATAAACCCTGTAGTAACATCTTTACGATATAATGCTCACTGTGGAGCATTCTGTCCTCCTAAAGGGCAACTTGATCTAATAAATGTAGACAAAGCCAGCTCTACTCTACACATAAATATACTGGGTAATACTACCTGGGTATTAGTCCTCTGTTTTCCCAACGGGGGTTTGCCAATAAATATAGTTCAAAATTGAAGTGACCCAATTTTTACAATATAATAAATGCCCAAATTCATTCAGATACCACCGGCGCTCACGATGCAGCCAAAGACAATTACAGACATTTCCCTTTTTATTGAACAAACTAACATTCCTAAATTCTCCTGATTAGCATAATCTCAAAATGAATCATGCGATGTTCTCCAGTTCATTTCCTGTGAGGACCATGAGGGCATGTGATTGAGAGGGAGTTTTGCTCCGTGTTCAGAGTTTGGAACGGAGTGGTTGTTTTGGAGACTCGAATTTTAGGATGGTCCTTTCATGTTGCTCTGTTGCGTTCTCTTCTTTTTGTTCTGTTGTAAGGAGGAAGATGTGTTGTGTCTTGACCTCTCCCCTGTCCCTGTGCCCTGTGCTGTGAGCTTGTGGGCTTGGAATGCTTGTGGAATGCCCGCCTCTGGAATGTTGAGCAAGTGTTTCAGTGTTCCTTTAGTGTCAGTTTAAAGGGAGCTGCTTGACTGATAGGGTGCTGTTGAATGTCGCTATGTTATCTATTACCTTAAGTACTTACTGTAGTCCTGAACCTGTAAACTGTAACAAAAATCTAAGTAAAGAAGTCTCTTACCTTAGGCCATGATCTTCCTTTAACAAGAAGCATTTCAGTCCCCATTAATCCCTTAAGGTTATTAATGATTTTCAAATTAGTGTGATGCAAATGAACTTCCAGATTAATATCACAAATTGATAATGAACATATCCGTCAGCATAATGGCGATAACAGATTTGGATTATGATTCAGCTCGATTGTTGACGCCAAAGCTAATCCTTAATGCCCTTAAACTCACATATTTATTAATGCGCAGGGCAACCACACTGTCTCTCTGTATTTTTTCTAGTATTGTAAGAAACATGTACCATCATGAAAGCATTTCATACCATTCTGCAAGGAGTCATTTTCACATGACTATAAAGCAGCTATTCATTGAAATAAGCCTAGAGGTCTACGAACAGCACAATACACGCATCAGCAAAAGAGAGACTTGCCAGATTTAGACCATTCTAAAAGTGTAGCTTATCATGTGCTCTGGATGTTAAGACATGTTGCACAACAATGTTTGTATAATGCAACTATGCATCAAGTTTGATCTTCATTACACTACAGATTAAGTTCTATTTTTCAATCATTTATTAATCTCCTTATTTTCTGGTGACGACTACAATATGCAATATCATCATTCTGAAAGTATTGCATAATAATGTTTATTTTTCAAACAGAAATGCATTCATGAAAAGAGTTATCACTAGGTTACTACAGGTGGTATGCATTGGTAAAATCGTGGCAAAATGATGCCCATACAAAAAACGCGGCAAAAATGTTGTGATTTGACCCGTTAAAGGTGTACCCCATTACACCATTTAAGGGGAGCGGGGGCTGCGGGGGTGTACCCCATTCCCCTTAAATGGTATAATGGGTCCGGGGTGGCAGAGGTGTCCCCCACATCCTTTACGTGGATTGCAGAGCAAAACCAAAGCCTTTTTGCTGCAATATTTTGTCTCCACGGCCATTTTTGGCCCGATTTTAGCACATGGAACCCTACAGGTCAAACGATGATTGTGTAATTGCACACACATTTATTCAAATGGGGTGTTGTCCACTTAGATTATTGTGGTTGGGGCTGTTGATGTGCACACTTAATTTCATTGGGGGCTTCTGTAAACACACCCTTTAAGTTGAGGGAGGGGCATTTAAATGAAAAGTTCATATTTTAAAAGCATTTTAATGGCCCATAATTAGAACTAGCCGAAGGTTTAGGGATAATATTTTATAATGTGTAGTATGCATGCGAGGCAGAGGTGGGCCTGCCTGTAGGGAACTTTTGTGTGGTTACCCATTTTATTTCCAAATGTTCGCATAGGAAAAGGGTTGAACTTGCTGAAAATGTGTAATATGGGGCCACTTTGAACATTATTTCCAGGGCCTCTTTTGGGTGCAGTCCGCCCCTGATGCTAGGGCCAAGCATTTTTGGTTACAACATGAACTGTACACATCTTTTTTTAAAGCGTTCAAGTGACCCTTGTTCGTCACTTATATTCATTCAAGAATAACGTTTTCCCTTTTGTGGCCCCCAGTTATTTCAGAGAATAGAATGTACTGTATTGGAAAGTTCGAGTCGAAAGAGCATTTGAATGAGGACAGTCATTAAAACTTAAAATGTTGAGAGCTGTGCATTCTTTATGGGAGAGCACTGTCGACATTATTTAGGTGGGGTAAGTGCATTCATATTTTTCGTGGTAGACGGTGTGCTTTCTTTTCATGAAATCCTCATTTGAGTCCCTGGAACCCTTACTAACTTGGATATAAACATGTGTAAACCTTTGTTGTGTCCCAAACATAATTGGTCATTTGCATGGTTTTCCTGGAAAAAGAAGACACTTCCATATCACAACCCTGGCTCATCCGAACACACTACGGTATCACTTCCACCAATATCCTCTGTTGTGTTTTTTTCCAAATGATAAACTATTCAACAACAGACACTATGGGAGGTCCTGCTCTAGGTTAATATTGTGTTTTTCTCAAATGAATGCCCTGTCTTTATTTGACCGTGAGGATTATTCTGAAAAAGTGTTACATTCAAAACATTTACAGTTCCCCCTTTTTCCATTGGAACATGGGTTGGTATTTGGGAATTTTCTATAACCCTGTCCATAATAGTGTGGTTAACTCTCATAAGATAAAGACGGTTTGTGGCCAGTCCCCTGCCAGTTCATAAACTATGAACTTGTCCAGGTGCTACCAGCAATGCTCACCAAGATTTGATAGTATGTAGTGGCAATTATACACAGATAGCACAGGGACAGGTCATACTGTAGCGTTAAGCAACCAGCAGGAGGGGTGGAATTGACCAGTAATGGCCCACTATCCTGAGCCTGTGAGGGCTTAAGGCCATTACCAGCTAAAACTGCATCCCCTCCTGTGTTCTTAACACTGTTAGCATCCCGGGTCTCCCTCTGGAGTGCTAATAGGTTTTTGCTTGCAACAGTAAATGGGTGTGCTGTACTAGTGCAAGCCCGATTCTCTGTGAAACATATAAAAACCAATATGGCCAACACGCAGCCTAGAAAGGGAAATGAGTCCCTTTACTATGTTGCTGGCAGCCATTGAGTTAGTGAGGAGTGGCAGCGAAGGACCAGAGTGGATATCAGCAGGTGAATCGGGGAAGGATGAGTGAGCAATTTGGGGTGTGAGTGGGTGAGGGCGGGAGGAGTACACGGGTGATAAGGTCGGCAGGGCTCACAACAAAGAAAATGGTGGCACCCGGGGAGTGGTGCTGGAGCTTTGTGAGGCTCAAAGGCTTATACAATATCTGCACATCCACAGTCCGTGCCTCCTGATTGACTGGTGACACTTCCTGGGTGCTAAAGAAAGTTGATGAATCGGTAAATGGTTGATAATTCTTCTAGCATGACAGCTGTACACTGAAAAAAGATAGGAATCTGTGATGGAAAAAAGATATGTAACTGGTACAAAATCGTTTGCCATTGACTTGGAAGATTCTGCATCAAATAATAGATTCTGCATTTGTAATTGAAAGATATTCATAACCAAAGTTATAGGATACGGAATTGAAATAATTATAGCATTGAAGAGGTTGGATAAACCCTCCTTATAAATTCTTTCTAGGACATAACCAATTCAAGCCTATCATCAAGCTTAATTGTCATAATCAGAGCGCTTAAGTGTCATAACCTGAGCGTTTTGTCTCCTGGAAGGTGGTAGCCCTTCCTGCCCAACCCACCACAAAGACTCAAAAAAATCCTACCTAGGGGATGAGGGTGGCAGGGCAAAAGGTGGTGCAGAGGACCTTCTCTAAACTGTAAGAGAAACAGACAATAGGTAAGTATGATTACTGGTAGAACAGGCAGGCCACTTCCCACACCCAGTGCCAACCCTTCCTGCTTGTGTCACGATGTATACAGGAAAGAAGAGACAGCAGACCATAAGGGAAACAGAAAAGAAAACACACAGGAGGAACTTGACCCAGGTGGCACGAGGACAGAAGCTGTGGGAGACAAACAAACAGGAGCAAGTGCAGCAGCTCGAGTCCCCAATATTCAAACACTGACTGTCCCAGTGAGGAACTAAGTCTATCCATTGGAGGAAAACGAGTCCATGTCCCAAAAAGGTCCTTAGAAATATGAGGGAAACCAAACAGCCGATGGGGGTAGTGTTTTTGGAAACCATCTGGTGTATCCACCAATTCTACTAAGTCAAGGAGAAACCAGTAAACCTTACACAATGCAGAAAACGCCAAAATCAGAAGAGCGAGAAGACAAGCCAAATGACAAGCGAGTAGTCAAATCTGAAGGTCCAGGAAGGCAGAGGAAACAGGAGACGAACAAAGGATCCACACGCCTTTCTCTCAGATGGGGAGGCTGTATTGAGTAGTAGGGCTGAGTTGTGGAATGCAGATATTTACTTCTGTATGTAAAGGTGTGGCGTGCAGTGTGGCAGCACTGGCCAATGGGAATTGTAGTTCAGTCGGCATTCTGTCAGATGTCAAGGAAGTTTCCAGGAATGAATGCAGGCCCATTTGGAGGGGGACACCGCAGGAAACTGGCCATTAAGAAATCCGACAGTATGAGCCAGGAAACCCATACTGGAGCAAGCCATGGTCTAAATTCTTGGATTAGAATGGAAGCTTCTACCATAAACACAGAAATCAGAGAATCTTCTATAACAATTATATTCCGTATTTTGAAGCCCCAATTGCCACCACATCTACTAGTGTACAAGGGCTCCATTGACACCAATGTTGTTCAGCATTTAATTCAATTGTACCATTCATACTTAATGGTTTAATCTGTTTCTAGAGCAGTTCTTCTAATTTATATTGTCCCTACCTATTTTCCTGTAGTTGTTTTTATGTTGTTTTTTCTTACCACCAGATACCGATTATGGTGTCGAAGTTTTTTAGGAAAGAAGAAATTACACAATGCCTTTATTTATTTTACGTTACCTTTAATATTCAACAAGCTTTGTTTCCTATTTCCCTCCTAATCTCTTTCATTTGTTATTCACATCCTTTTGTAATGCTTTATTTCTTCAACATTTTTATATTAAATGTACAATAAATAAAAATAACCCCCTATATTTTTTTGTGTCTTTACCTACAATTTGCATTTATTTTTGTGTTTATACGGGTGAATTGAAGTATCCCAAATAAAAAAAAAGGAGTTTTTTTTAACTGTTCTGTCGAATCTATGTATCTGTTGGCTGGAAGGAGGTACTGACGGTTCCACAGAGATGGGTGTTCTTCATCTGAGGTGGGCTGTTTGTGAGGTTCCAATCCCTCTCATCTGATTTGATGGTATTAGAGTGGAGCCTATCCATTCCATCCATGGAAAACTCGAACACATCTGCAAGGAAAGTATTCCTGTCTACATCTAATTTACTGACTTGCAACCATGACACCTGTTCATACAGAGTGCAAGAGTGCAATTCTAGTGACGCAAAATAAGACCTGAAAGACATAATGTACTTCAGAGAGGCATTTTAACATGTATTCCCTCCCTACACCCCCACCCCACTCCTAGCCATTTCATTATCACACATCACCACTATATTGACTCCAAAACTCTCCCTGACACATGGCCGATATGGCCAGATAAGGTGCAATATACAATTTCTCCACTGATGCTACCTTGTTTTACATGACTTGTCAACAATGCAGGAAGCTAGACTGTTCAGAGGCACAGAAATGCTAGGGTGCAAGTCTTTGGTAGAGCATTTGGTGACAGAGGTTAGAACATGTCCTGGGAAAGCGAGCTCCATACGTGGTGGGACAACCCTAACGACTGATGTTCATCTTTAATAATTATTTTACATTGCTTTCAGTTCAACCATTTGCAAAATATAAAACAAGGGTGAGAGGCAAAACAGGGGAGTGCTACATCAAATGCATTTGTTCCAAAATATAAACACTGTCCTATTTATGCAGATTTGAAATGATATGACATATTTGGGAAGTGTGTGCTTTAGCTGTTTCCAATGCTGTAAATGGACAGATTTTTCTCTGGGAAACCTCTCCCTCTCCATGTGCTTTTCATGATGTCTACATTCAACTTTCATGTTTATTATGCAATGTTATCAAAATGTCATTTTGTGCATGCTTGATGTTATCAGTGTGTGGGGTGTGAGTGTGGTGTATGGGTGCATGCAAGTAGTTTGGCACACCTGTAGTCACATTGTTGTTCTGCATTAGCATCTTAGCGCCGTGTATGTGTGGCGTAGTGGTCGTGTGTGTGTGTGTGTGTGTGTGTAGTCATGGGTTGAGTTGGTGTGCCCATGTATCGTGTTTAGAGTGTTAGGAGTGCATGTCCTCATTGGATTTATGTCTATTATGTAGTGCCTGATTTAGGTCAGGGTAGGTCACTATGTTTTTGTGGTTTATCTCAGGACTATGTTGATTTGTAGGTTTCATAGTGCCTGGTTAGGTTCCAGGGTAGGACACTGTGGTGTTAGTGGTCCCAGTTGTTCGTTATTCCTGAGTGAGCGGTTGGAGTTTATGCGGTAGTTTGTAGTGGTGTTGGGTCATTAGTGCCCAAGGATTATCAGGATTGGTCACTTTTGGCATGGGCGTTCTTCTCAGGGCAGTTGTTTTTCTGCAGTGTTTTCATAGCGTTTTTGTAACTTCAGTTGTGGTTGCTATGCCTGAGTTGTGGAATTTTCAGGTCCCCCATAGTGTGTGGCCTATTGGCCGAGCTCTAGGCTACTATGGTTTGGCGTTTTAACTTTGCCAGTTACTTCCTGATTCCTTGTTTCGGTAGATCTGGTTGTCTTACTGGTGTGTCTGGTAATGGTGTTAGGTTAGATAGATGAAATGGCCAACGGTTGTGGTAGTGGTGCAGTATTGTAGATGTGCTTTTTCTTTTTACTGCGGACGGTTTTGTGTTGCGTGGGTCCCTCGGTTGTTGTAGGGCTTTTGTTGTGCTCCCTTAGGGGGCGGTTTGGTTTGTGCTCAGAGGGGCAGCTCTGATACTCCAGGGTGGCAGACCGGAGTGGAAGGTGTTTTGTGCTAAGGAGGGTAAGTTAGTTAGGTAGTTGTGTTAGTGTTAGCTAACAATAGTTTGGCTAGGGGTGGCAGCCCTAGGTCCTGAGGGGCAGCTCAGGACAGGCGTAAGTGCTCTGTTTATTATTTTTGAGGCCTTGAGGTGTTGACTGAGGGATTGGTGAGTTGTGTTTTGCGGTTGCGTGCCGTTGGCATTTTCTACTTGGTCCGGGTCTGTCCTTCAAATGGTTTCCTTTTGTGTGGTTCCCATTATTTGCGTTACCAGGGGTTCTGTGCATAGGCGGCCTCTGTGTAGCAGAATTTCTGGTACTGTGTTGTGTTGGATGTTAAGGTTTGGTGCTGGTCACGTTACCTTAATCATTCTTTTTGTTTCCCAGGAAGGGAGAGGTGTAGTAATCTGGTTTATGTGTTTCCTAGGGGAGGAGAAGTCTTGTAATCTGGCTTACAGAGTAACTGTCTGTTATGTATCTGATTATATCATTACAGTCACCATGTTTCTATTAAATAATGCCAGGAGACAACCTTCATGTCTCAACTCCTTTTATTCCATTTCTTAACTGACTGCTCTTCAATCCTTTTCCTGGCATACCCATTCTAGTTCTATTCTATCTTCATTCCACATTCTACAAGCCACAACACCCCCCCCCCCCTTGCTTATCATATAGGTTCATTCCCCATCTGTCCATCAAGATCACCTCTACATCTGCTCAATCGGACGTGCAGGTATTTCTTTGGGGCCGAATATTGACTGTCCCCTGACTTCCCTCACCAGCTACACATGGTGGAGAATGTCCACAGTCTTTAAGTGACATGACATCAACAGGTTCTTCATTTCCCCGTTCCGCATGCACCTCTTCATTTCTTCTCTCCTCATATGCTTCTTCCCCACCTGAATCATCTTGAAACAATGCATGAAAGAACGGATCCGCAGACACTTCATCTCTCCTTACCATGATCACGGGCCCTTTACACTCGTTCACAAAGAGAGGCTCTGACTCATAATTAAGGTCTATCTTCTTGGCCATCTCCCTTCGCTGCCTTTGACCCCATCGCATGCTCTCATCCCCATCCATCAAATGTTCCTCATGTTCCTCAACTTTCCTCTTACCAGTTGTCCAAACTCTGTCCCACTTTACTACTTCCCTTTCAATGTCACCATCCTCCTCTCCATTTACACAATTATAATTTTCACACCCTGGAAAGCAGTCTTTTCCTTGGTAGCTGACCAGTCTTTCACTGAGAGCACATCCTGTCGCTTTATGGGAACTCCTCCGGTGACTTCTTAGGGTCTCTTCCTGAGATAGCCACTTTCTTCCAACCATTAGTCCTCGATATGGGGTGGCCACATCATTCTCGGAACGCTCCATCATTAGGCATTGTTTCCTATTCAATATTGGCTGGGCATCAGTTCCACAGGTCGACAATAGAGATGTTCTCCCTTTACACACGACCAAAAAGTGATTTCTCTGACCACATCCCACACATCTTCGACCAATGGCCGGGCATCGACCTTTGTGTGGAAACCTAAATCCACATCTAGAACACATCTTTCCTTGACCACTCCCGTTGATACCATTCCATGTGCTTTGAGATAATATCCTGCTCGAATATTGGGACTGTTTTTGCACATTGCATCTGAAGCCAGCCTGTGTCTCCAACTTCCCGTCGCTTTCCATATCTTCTGCTTGTTTCTCAAGTCTTTCATACATTCTCGCCAATTCCAGAATATCTTTCAATAAGAGGGGCGCTCTCAGAAGATGTCTCCGCAACTCTGACGATGTGCAGCTTTCAATTATTCTTAACCTAATAGCTTCTTCATCATCAAACTTTGCAAACTCACAATAGGTTGCTTTCTCTTGCAATCGCCACATGTTATGCATCTGATTATATCATTACAGTCACCATGTTTCTATTAAATAATGCCAGTAGACAACCTTCATGTCTCAACTCCTTTTATTCCATTTCTTAACTGACTGCTCTTCAATCCTTTTCCTGGCATACCCATTATAGTTCTATTCTCTCTTCATTCCACATTCTACAAGCCACAACACTGTCTATAGCAGTGTGTGTGAGGTCATCTGCTTGTGGAATGTTTGGGTGGAAGTGTTCTGCTGGGTGACGGTTGGAGAGAGAGAGAAGCTGTGAGCAGAGAAGATGGGTGTGGGGGTGAGCCCGGTGTTTCCCTTGTCATCTTGTGTCCCCTACCATCCCCGTGTCTTGTGGAGGAGTACAGGACAAGGACAATAAAGACACTGAGAACCTAACTGGAGTACTGGCGGTCTTCATTGTTACACAGAGCTCAGTGTCAAATGACGTGCGTACCCTGAATATGTCTGTGCTTTTAATTCAAACGTTCATTCATTCTGATCACGCAATGCACGCTTGACATGGTTCTCATTTCCTCTGTCAGAATAGTCAACTTGACAGTAAAAGGTGTGAAAAGAACGACACACATATACCGCTTTGGACAATTTTATTGTTTGAGTTTGGCCTGATAATGAAATGAAATGATTGATTATTTATAACATGCTTAATACTGAGAGGATTCTAAGCACGGACCCGGGGATCGAACCCATGTTGCTCTGTGTTGTCTTGCTTCTTAGGCGAGCACGTTGCCCCTGAGCTATCCTCCCGAGACGACTTTTAGATGTAGTCTGTGAAGTCATTGAATATGGCGGCTCAGCTGAAATTGTCTCTATACATGCAGTTGAGCTTTGTCTGAGACACTGCGTTCAGAACACTCACGGCGGTGAGGGGGAGAGAGTTTCCTCAACTTGGGGGGGGTTTAAGACTAGTGTTTACATGAAACGGTGCTCCGGCAACAGTTTTTTGCAGGAGCGCAGCTCTATCTTGTTCCGGCCCAATTCCTCCCCTGGTTGATTCTTTAAAAGTCCAGTACCACATTTCAAATAATATGTTGTCTTATTCAAATGGGGTTAGCAGGTGTTGCGCACAATACTGTAGATATTGAAAAGCAGAGCAGAACCAGACATGGGTTTGACAGTGTATGGGGAATTAGTTAAGGAGATTCCGCATATTGCCACAACCTGTAAACATGTGAGCCCTTGTAGGGGAGCAGAGCTAACTGGCCTTTATATTGTGCGCCTCTTCCATTCTGTTTAAACAAATGTATCACTTATTTCCACTAATATGGAGTGTTTGGCAAGTGCTTGGCCAAATAACCAAGGTCCCTGTGTAAGCACAGCCACATTAATGGTGATATCTGCGTCAGAGAACGTAACTGTATGCTGATAGAGGGCGTTTTCTTCTGGCAAACCATGAAGACCACATTGGGATTATGCTTGCGATTACGAGTCTGTAAATGTGATCTACTGAGTGGGCCCATGCAAAGCTGCCCTTTAATAGTTGTTGCTTTGAAGTGCTCGTTTTCATTGATTGGCATGCTGCACGATAATGGCAAAAGCTCTTTGCTTCTATTAATTGTATGTGTTGTACCTGTGAAGCCACTCTTTCTGCTTCCAAGTGTCATCAGACAGTAGAACACCAAGATGCAGTTCTACTACCCCCCATTCCTCCACAACCATCTGCATGATCCACTGTAGTTTGAGGGCAGATACATGCTTTGCATCTGTCCTCTGCCCCACACTGCCAACATTATCAAGTTAGTCTCGGGGCTTGGATATGAGCAGATGTATTCCTGTGTGCTGGGATTTCCTTTCTCCATCAATTGTAGTCGTGTAGTTGTAGTCTTGGTTTCCTTCAATCACATCTATGGGACACTATTCACGCCTGTGAGGGGGTAGTGGCATGGACTGTAGTGTAAGAGCTGTCTTGATTAAAGGTAACATCCCAGATCCACCTAGTCCTACTGGATCTTGTGATTGTGTGTATCTGCGTGCCATGCTCTTTAATAACCTTCTCTTTCTTAACCATTATTGTACTAATATTGTTCTCTTTTTCACACATCTATAAATACACATATTTTGATAGGTGAAAACATAAGTACAGTGTTAAAGCTTGCTTAAAAGTAATGTAGCTCCTTTTCACCTCCTGTTCTGAATGTTTAGATGCTTTGGTAGCATTTTGGATTACACTGTATTTAAAAAAAAAACAATTTGTAACATTTCATCTGAAATAGTGTATTTGTCATGTGCTTAATTTGTTTTTTGCAAAACAGAGGTGGGCCATTGATCAAAGGTATGCAGTAAACTCCCATTGTACTTGCTTAAGGTTTTATTTTGATTTCGGATTACTGTATTAACATTAAAATTTATCATTCATAACAATATCAATCCACACTATAAATCTGCAGTACATTACTAAGAGCAATTACTAATTAATTCCGGTAAAACATTAGGGTCATCAAATTCTGGCTTTCCCCAATGAGAATCCTTCATTAAAACTCATGTATACTAATGATTGTTTAGTCCGCTTAGCAGAAACCACTCATGATGGCTCTTGACATGTTGCCAACATTTCTGCTTTGTGTGTTCTTTTGTTTAAGGCTATATTAATGGCCATCACCATGTTATACAAGAACCGGGGTTCAGCACAGTTTGTCAGCAAGCCCAGAGCTTCCTTTCATGATCTGATATGATGCTCCAGGAAGTGGCTTTACCTACATGTTCCTTTCCATTCAATAGAATGGGTATATCAAAAATAAGATCGAATACATGTCATTAGGAGTTATTACTGTCGTTGTCAGGAGAACACTCTGGCAGTGGACATGTGAATGTATGACATGTTGTGAGGAGTTATTACTGTCGGTGTCAGGAGGACACCCTGGCAGTGGACATGTGAATGGAATACATGCCGTGAGGAGTTATTACTGTCTGTGTCAAGATGGCACATGGTAACACAACAAGAGAAATTGAAACTTTGTGTCAGGAGCACATCCTGACGGTGAATATGTGGTAATAAATTTGAGGCAGTGTGTGAGTTGTTGGTTCTCAGACTTATAGGCTAGGTCACTTTTCATGAGCATGAAGGTGTTCACTGAGCTGCCCATGGAGTGATTATTTTATACATGTTGTAGGGCATTTGTATCTAATCTTAATTGAGGTATTCGCTGATCCCTTGAGTTGATGGGGCTCAGATATATAGTATACGACCACGATCACGGTCAGTGTTTTGATTGACTTTGCTGAGCCCCGTCTGGAGTCATGATTTTCTTTATATTGTTTGATGTGGTGATCACCTACCCAACCCCTTGAGTCCCCTGAGTGTGTTGAGTGTGTTTGAGGTTTGTCAGCTTGGTGATCCTTTCCACCTTCCCAGCGGTACCCTCAGCAGTGTGTAACTTCCAAAGTGGATTGGTTCCGATTTGCCTGGCCAGCAGTTCTGAACTTTAGTTTGTTGGCAGTGAGGAGGTTTCTGGCTGACGTCGCCATGTTGTGGTTGTGAATGTGGATGAGTGATAGTTGTCCATACTTTGTGGGCCCAGGGTCTGCATGCTTCCTCTTCTGTGTGTGTCTGTAATTTGGCAGCCACATCCTATTGGGACACCGTCCTTTGCTGTTTGTTATGGTAGAATGGCAGCTGGAACTGTTGGTGTTATTCTCCATTGGCACTGGCGGGTAGGAGATATGCTGCATCCCATTGCGGATGTGCATGCAGGTTGGAGTATTGTGACCCCCAGTTTTCATTGTGTTGTTGTAGGAAGGAAGGTTATCTCTGTTTTCCTCCTCTGTGAATACCTGTTTCCCAGTGTGTGGGTGCATCTTTGTTATATGTCTCAGGAAAGTAGATGTGTTATATCCTGCTTCCCTTTCCTGTATGCCTTTTTGTATGAGTGGAGCTATGACACAATGGAATGTGCTGGAGGTGCTGAAAATGTTATGGTTTACCTGTGAGAGTTCCACCATGAGCAATTGGAGACATGCAGCCTGGGTGGTAGGAGTCAATGGGTTCTAGTGGAGACACTTAAGATCCTGTACCTAATCTCTAATGCCTGACATCGTGAATGCAACCTGATAACTATACATCATAATAAAGAGCCTAAAAACTTACTGTGCTGCCTCCAAGATACTTCATTTCAGCTTCCACTTTTTTTACAACCTTGGAAATTTGGGATTTTGACACAGTTACAAAAGGCTGTATGTATTCAGTATATTTCCCAAATTCTGACAAGATATCTATGTCATCACTATCACATGTTCATATCAGCTCAATGTTTTCTACAATTGAGCCATATTTACTACAATTTAGGTTTTTTGGGATCAGTGTTGCCCGTTTCACAGATTAGCGGGCATGTTCCGTGACCATGATGTCAGTAGAAATGGTGGAGCACATCATTTTTGTTTTGTTGTTGTTGCTCTTGAGATGAAGCACTATTGGTCTGAAGCGCATTTTGAAGCGTTCAATCACTTGGAACACTGCCACTTGATGCCAATCTTGTGGTAGGACCAGGACATAATCTATTCTTGACCTCATGTTAGGTCCATGATAGGTATGGTTGGCAGGCTGGTCAGTTGGGAAGCTAACATTACATGCCCTCAATTCAAGGTTATATAGGGTTGGAGTGGTTTCCACTGCAGTGCCATGAGTTCACACAGGTGGGCTAGCATCTACCTGCGGGGTACCCAGGACTTATCGTGGTCCTCCCATAGACCATCGACCTCTCTTAGTGGCCCGTCTTTGCTTTGATGTCAAAAGACAGATATCTTTGGATAGCTATCTCTTCCCCTGCCCATGTTTCTTTGAGGATAACGATGTCAAAGTCCTCCATTAACTTCACCCACTCTCTCTCTCAATAAGATGCTTGGCAACCCCTGCAATGTTCCAAGATATCAACTTGACGTTGGTACTCAGGGTAGGGGCTCGGGCTCTCGCCACCGACATCAGTCAATCTACACCCTCCAGACAGTCATGTTTGACAGACAAACGACTTGCAGTGCATCCACCCGCTCAGCCTTCTGTTGGCCTTGGATTCTGTGAGGTTATGTGGTCCAGGGTTTTGCTAATCAATGATGGATTTGGTAAAGCAATCCCAGCCACAGGCGTGTTGACTCTAAGAGAAATATCACATTCAAGCGGTGGGTACAATCTAAATTCAATTGCCAACAGCCCTCCTTACATCCACCAAGTTCTTGTGTCAAAGTCCTATAATTGTTGCCTCTGCTAAGCGGGCGTTAATAATTGGTCATTAGTATGCCGCAGGGCTTGTGCTTTGTCCTGAGTTAAAATCGTCCGACTGGCTTACAGGGCACACCTAGTCCGACTCCCTGCCTTCGCTCCAGGACAAGCACAGCATTGATACAGAAATTGCATGCCACTGACACCCACACA
The DNA here is from genome assembly GCF_040938575.1 of Ambystoma mexicanum. NCBI lineage: Eukaryota > Metazoa > Chordata > Amphibia > Caudata > Ambystomatidae > Ambystoma > Ambystoma mexicanum. The sequence goes on from NC_090934.1 coordinate 624,597,730, forward strand.
TGGGCCTTCCAGGACAACGGATATGCGAGGAGACCAAGAACCAATAGTCTTCAGGAGAAGATAAACTTATAAACTCAATCAACTTTCACTCTCACCGGACCACATGCTTTGCTTCAAATGCTGCTGCTTCACACTCTCCCAACCAGGCTTCTGGTGCAGGGGCTTTGTCACAATGCCAGATGATGGATAATGGATGGATGGTAGCAGCCGACAACGAGCTCGATTGGATTTTGGAGGATACTCTCACTGTGCAGCATGCCACCCGCAGCTTTAACAGCTGTGGTGCCAACACTGTTCCCTTGCTTACCGCAGGCTTTCACCACAACAAGCCAGGTGTGCAGCATTTAAAGCCCAGGGGGCATGGTCCGGATAAATGAATGGAAGAAATTCTCTCCATGGAAGCTACCTGCGGCGCCAACACTGTGCCCTTGCTCGCTGCAGACTTTCACCACTGCGAACCCGGTGAGCAGGATTTAAAGCCCAGTGGGGCGTGGTACAGCTAAAGGAATGGAAGGACTCATCTCCGTGGAAGCTACCTGCCGGACCAACACTGCACCCATGATTACCACTGGCTTAAATAATTAAGCAATAATCACCCCCACCCCGTATTGGAATGGGTGTTAAGAGCCTTTACGAGCTGTTCCAGTCTGTGGAGCAGGTTGTTATTGCTATTAGCACCCTGGGTTTCAAATCCGGAAACACGGGAATGGTAAGAGCAAAGTATTTTCTTTCAATGATCAGGACACCTGGTCAGAAATAATCAGCTTGAACTAATTACATTGGATAGGTTGGAGGATTGGGGAAGACTGCTTCAAATAAAATTGAAATTTTGTACATAAAATCCGTTTGGGAGGGTATTAGATCAATAAAGAATTAAATGTTTGGGTTGCCAATACAAGTAGGCAAATGGTATTTGTAGCCTCTTGTAAACTCCATTACTTTGTGAAATTCCATAGAAGCACCCTAAAAGCCCACCTCTGACAGCCGTCACACTGAGGGTGACATTATTGAGGTGCACTGACATATTTCTCAACGAATCGATGCAGTCATTTCGGAAATATTAGTTTAAGGGGCGGGCTGTATTGGATGATAACTGCTTTCTGAGGAAAAATGCCTGCAGGAAGCTACATCCAGGACAGGTCAAGTTAAGCATCCCCCAAGTTAATAGTCTTATACAAAGTGAGATCACTTTCAGATTCTAAAATAGTTAAAGGTAATAATTCAAAGGTAGCTAATGCAGCATCTAACACACATTGGCAAAGCCATTCGTTTTTGCTTTTGTGTAGGCTTGGAAAAGGTATATTCCAAGAATTGACATAATTGTACTACATTGCTATAAGATGTTTTCAGTGCCGGGCACATTATTACAAATGCACATACATCTGTTGGTTTTGTGATTGCTTGTTTTAAACAGTACACCAGTGCAAGGAACAGATGCCGGAACACACATATTGCTTATATATCAAGTGGCTGAAGGCACACTGCCTAAGACTATTTTTTACACCAGGAGCTCATTCACAGCTGCCATTAAGCCATCAATTCTCAGAAGATAATAACAATGCCAGGCCCTTACAACACAAAAGTTGATGTTACTCCATGATAGAAGTTTCTAAAGAGATCCCCAGACGATGTGCTTTGGGCAGGAAGGGGCGGGTTGTGGATGACAATTGGATTAGCATGGAAATGAGTGGGGAAATAACCAAACAATGCACACACTTCCATCGCCTCTCCCTCCTAATTGTACCCTAATGTAATACTTTCAGCTTCTATGAGGCGCCAAAGCGTCACCTAATAGCCAAAACTAAAAGTGGCCATGCTAACATGGTCACCATAAATGTGAAACTAAGCATTCCAAGACAGACAGAGGTGGCGTTTTCCAGTTGTCTCTGATTGACTGAAAGCTAATATTTTATGTTTCCTTCTTGACTGAACCACTATTCATCATTGCAGCAATAAAGCATTACACAGCTTTAATCTCTGACCATCTACAAAATCGTTCAGCCCTATTTGAAAATGTCTTCACAAATGCATTTTACCGATACTAGAATCAGGATAAACAACTTTTTTGCACATTTGCAAAATACCTCAAGGGTTTCTGACTGCATTCCCATTTATAAACATGTGAGAAAGTAATGAAGATTGGAAAGTGTGATGAAAGCATAACAAGAGGGAAGCCATAGAAGAACCTAGTACTGCTAATAATTCGGGGCCTTCTTTTATTTCTACAGGAATAAACTGTTATTGTGAGTAGTGATTGTGTAATTTGCATTTAAGTGGTGCCCTTGTTTCTGCGCATTTTAAAGGGTCATTTGATAATGCTGTATTTGGTTAGCATTCCAGTGAATAATAATTAAAGGTTGGGATTCCTTTAACTAAGATACAATGATTCAAAAAATAAATATGCATCCATTAATTGTGGCACATTGCACATCAAACTAGATAGACGTGCCTAGTACGCTCTTTCTTCTAAAGGGAACCTCTATTAATATTCTGCTAGGCTGAGGTAAACACTTATGATGCTGTGCTGTTTGATCATCTTTGTTGCCATGATAACACAATATGTAAGAGTTTCATTTGTTGACATCTTTCAAGCGTCTCCTCTTACAATCAAGGCATATATCGCAATGTTTACTACCGATGATAGCATGAGCAAAACATGGAAGCCACTTGGTTTGTGGTTTTCTTCTCGTCCACGTGTCTGTATTTACTTGGGGAGGATTACATTAAGAATGTTTTCTTTGTGACTTCACTGCACACTGAAACCAATTTCTCCTTCAGTGTGTTAAAGTGACCTTGACCGCATTTTTGTCAGATTACATAATGAGTTTCTGTGCACGTTCACATCCTGTGTAAAACCACAGGCACCCTCATCAGCGGGGCAGGATTGTAAAACAAGTGTAACAGGGGACGATTCTCATGATATTTGAGACCAGTAAATGTAGGCACTGCTGTTTTAAGGGAACCTTGGACGTTCTACACTGTGTCAACAAAAGGCAAGTTTGCCATATGGAAACATGATTATTTTGGAACGAATGTCTGCAGTGCAAAGACGTAATGTTGAATATTTACAGAGTACTGGTGCATGTGTTTTAAACGTATGATGTGTAATGCGGTTTAATAAATTACATATTAGATGTTTGTGGAGGCACCAGAGAGGAACACAGCCATGACTGTGTGTGGGATGTACTGTGGGCATTAAAGAATACGATAATGTGATATACATTTCATACAAGAATGGATCACCATATGTATCGCTAAGATCAAGGTGTATAGGCCCACACTTCTAAATTACTGTGAATACAAGCAGACGTCCAAGGCCAAATTATAATGATCTGTTATTATATAGCGCTTACGCTTAAGCATTTTATATAGATCAAATAAACATACAATATCACCTAACCTGTGTCGGTATGCATTTATCGACCTCAGAAAGGTGAAAGGCTGAGTTGAGGTGTTTAAGGACAGACTAAATCAGTGACTCACCCCCTGAAGTGTGCCTGAAATAAATCTTTAATGAGTCTAGCAATTATTATATAGAATTCCAGAAAGACAAATTATTTGTTATCCCTATTCTTTCTTATGTAGGGTCACTGCTGAAAGTGTTTCACTTGTTTTTGAGAGGCCTGAACAAGAAAGCCAGCTTCTCCAGAAACAAAGAGCCACATGGTGTTGGCCACACCCTAGGAGCTTACATTATTACATTAACAAATGTTTTTTTAAAAAAAATAAAAAAATAAAATATATATATATATATATATATATATATATATATATATATTCAATGAAAAGACTGTGTTAAAAGGACGTTATGGTTAAGTTTCACCAATAAAAACCCACGAAATTCAATGACAAATCTTTGGTAATGGGACGTTATGGTTACAAGTAAAACCGAAAAACCTCAGAAATTCGCCAGTTATGGTAAGCTAAGCAACAATAACTCGTGCCACCACTGTGCACTGCTAAGACTAACAACCAGGACATCAAAGATGACATCACAAATGTCATTAATGACATCACTGATGAGATCACATATCTGGCCCACTTGTTTTTGTTCACTGACATATCTAGGCCAGGTGGTTTTGTTCACAGACAGTCAGAGTATTAAAATTCAAAAGGTGCTGAATCTCGAGACAATAACCTTATCATATGTTCTTAAAGTACTTTCCTTAGGGTTTGGTCTCAGCTAAAGGTGCACGTACATGGGGAAATATGCAGGCCTCAAACACACAATTCATTTGTATACATGAAGATAAACGATAATGATATTAACATTTTCTGATGATGCTGTTTCTTTCTTCCTTACTTTAGTTTCCCTGTATGTGTCTCTGATTTGTATGCATTGTGGGTCTTCATATGTATTGTTTGCAATAGCACAAGTAAGTCTTGAATTGTTAGCTAGTTATTACATATTTAACATTACACAATCACCCCTGACATCTTGTTACCAACATTATAAACACAACACCTTGTAGGGACTTTTCATCAAAATTAATTTCACATGTGATGTCATCAGTGCTGTCATCAATTACATTTGTGATGTCATCTTTGATGTCCTGGGTGTTAGTCTTAGAAGTGCACTGTGGTGGCGCAAGTTATGGTTGCTTAGCTTACCATAACTGGCGAATTTCCTAATGTTTTCAGTTTTACGTGTAACCATAACGTCCCATCACCAAAGTTTTTTCATTGAATTTCATAGGTTTTTATTAGTGCAAATTAACCATAACGTCCCTTTAACAAAGTTTTTTCAGTGAATTTCTTGGGTTTTAACCAGTGCCTTCTTTTTTCCTGCAACTTACTAATATCATACTTACCCCAATACAGCAAAATTTGTGTCCAATTTACAAAGTTTCACCTTAAAACTCTGCCATTTCCCATCTTCTAGCATAATTTCTAACACTTCTATACTTTTTCCACTGTTTTTGCTTCTGTCGACATCCGTGAACGTCTGACATCATCACGGACCTTCTGGACAGTGCCACGTGACCATGCGCTCATGCGCGGCAAGATGACGTGTCCATGAACGTGTTTGCACTTTGCGTTCTGGTGCTTGCTTCAAGGACAGTTTGGAACTGCATTTTGTACTGATCTAAAAACTTTCAAGCTCAAAATGTACCCTTGCACAGCTCCTACACCTATTAATACTCATTATCCATTAACAATCTAGTACAAAGCACATACTTGGAAGAATAGTTGCAAAAATGCTATTATCTTAAAATGGCATCAGCTATTGCCATCCCTCCTCTCCAGGAGCCACCACTACCACCAGCTGGAGGACCCACACAACAAGAAAAGCACAGTATTTCCAAAGACAATGAAGAGGACCAAGAAAATGACGGATAGGAAGTGCCTACCTCTAGCACCCAGAGAGAATCATGGGTGTGGCAGTTCTTTACCACTCTTGGGAATGTACCAAAGGCTAAAGCTACAAAAGTGAAATGCACTGAGTCAGTCGCAGACTACCTGGACATTACACCTACAGAACAACCTCCATGCGCCACCACACACAATCCAAATACTGCAATGCTTTCAGAATGATTGTTCCTTTCTTAGCAAGTAGTAGGCTGTCTTCCTCCACATCATCTTCCTCAACCAATACTGTAAACCACATAGCCTACTTCTTTGGTACACAAAATCCCACCAGATACCTTGCAAGCAATACAAGAGGCTGTTGATCCATATCTTTGGAAGACAACAGTCCTCTGTATATACTGCAACACACCACTCTGCAGGGGGAAGCAATTTTGAAGTGCTTTTGAAGCTGTAATCAAGGAGCATGAGAAACACTGCCCACTACCTTAGAAGTAACACACGCACAACATCTTCCCCTGTCCACCTGACCTTAAACATTAGTGCTTGGTGCCTCTTCCATCATTTCCCTCCTCACCATAGGTACTAACCTCTCCTGCAAACATTAAAATAAAAAAACAACAAAAGAAAGGTTCCTTTAAGAACCACCTTTCACAGTTAAAAAATAGAACTAAAGAAAATCTTATAGACTCCATCTCCTTTACATTTCTCAGTAAAGTACGTAGACTCAATAAGTCTTACCAAAATTTCCATGACCATTTATTTTGTGTTATACTAATGGAAATAATGTGGCGTTCATCCCCCTTTCCAGGGACTGGAACGTGGGATAATGGCCTGGCAGCTCAATTTATCGTCCCAAGCAAAGTGTGTCTGTGTGCGCCCTAATGCCTGAGGGCTTCGGTGCATTATAAATCAATAAATAAATAAATATCTAGCACTCCAGGTCATTATCGTCCATTGCAGCCCCTGCTATGAGGGATAAAAGCCATTAGCACCACTGGTTCCGAAAGCGGTAACCTGCGGTGCTAAAAAACAGATTTTTCTTCCTACAGCGGGACGCCTCGAAGAAAAATCCTTTTCCAAGATGGCCACCATAGAAATGGATGGCGGAGCTCTATACAGACGCTTCCCTTTCCATGGCAGCCTGCAGAAGGTGAAGACAAAACCCTATGATCATTTTACGACAAGCACTTTGTTTTCCCTTTCAAACAGATGCCACTTTCCAATAACATAGCCACAAAGCTGGTCCCAGGTGGACATGGCCACATTAAATCCATTTTTTGTCCCTCACAGTCATGGCCAGTAGCCAGATTGTCCAGGTCATGACCTCATAACATGACCCGGAGAATCTGGCCACTGTCCATGGCCACAGGCTATACCTCAGTCACCAAAGGTATATAACTATGTTTTGTACCTAGATTATGACACTTGTCAAAAAATAACACACGGGCACATTTGCAAAACAATGCTTTAAGGTCCTTGCCAATGCTCCTTACACGAGTTTGCTTGAAATCTGCCCATGTTTTATTTATACAAAAGTGTCAAAATATATTTACATACAATAGTCATATAACTTACCCTCCACTTGACAAAATCCATTCAGTCTTTACACAAACTTTGAAGGTTGGGTCTTTTTTTTTTAATTTTTTTTTTTATTGAATATAGTTGCATTACAGAAACTTTTTCAGTTTTATACATATTACGAAAATCCATTCTTTCATAAGTAAGAGCAATAAATCAATAAAACAACCATTTACAATTACAATTACAACCATCTTCCAAGTCAAAATTTCATAATTTAAGAGTGTTGGCAATTTAACATGATGTATATCAGTCATTCCATGTTTAGAGATTTTAAAAAATTGATGGTAGCAATCCTTATGCCCATACATTCAGTTGCAGCCAGAGCGACCCATCTGTTACTTGGGTCTATTTGTGCAAAATACACAAAATATTTGGCAAAGTGAATATTTCTTAAACTCGAAAGTTCAGGGGCTGTGCACTCCAATAATAAATGTTACAAGGTTTCAACAATTGTTATGTTTTGACAAAACCTGCACCAATTGAGGTCTCATGTGATTTGTCTCCTTCTTAGTTTAACTTCCCTAGTAGGCCAGATATTAAACCGCAGCCTCAGGATATCAGATCTAATAGCAGAGGAAGGAGCCAAGCACAAGTACGAGGCAGTGTCTTTATAAGCTTTAGGTCCAAATATTGCAGGATCAAAATCTTTATAGGTTAAACACTTTACTCGGGTCTCAATCCAGTCCATCATGTGGACTTTCTTCTTTGCTCTCTCTGGATGATCTAATAAAAGGCTCAGTGAAATATCGGCCTTTACCATGATAGAGAGAACATTTGAGGACCACTGTTTCGGGAACATTTCTGCTGAGTTTAGTATGTAACTGGAGATAGATGACAAGGCAGAGTTGTCTTGTGTTGAAAGCAAACATTTACGAAATAATGCGCATAAGCGCCAATTATGTTGGGCAATTAATGAAATTAAGCCCAATTCATAACGCATCATCACCCCAGGAATACATTGCGGTAAATGCAGAATGGCTCGCCAAAATTTGGATTCTAGTTGATTAAGAAATCCAGTTGGTAAGATTTGCGTTTCCAGACCATAAAGAATAGTTGGGACAACATTTTGATTCCAAAACAGAAGGGCTGCTTTGAGTGAGAATTTGCCATACTTGGATACAATTATTCGAGTCTGACAAATTGCCATAGTTAGCTTCTGTTTAATTTTATTCAGCTGTGAATCTAATGTGGGACAACCGTCAAAAATAACACCCAAATAAACATAATTTGGAACTATCTTTATGGGAATTGTCTCAATTTGCCACTCTAACAAATGCGTGCGTAAACCTTTAGGGATAAACGTGACAATCTGTGTTTTGGCAGTATTTACAATTAATTCATTTTCTTTGAAATAGCTGCAAAGTGCTGACAGAAGATTACGTAGGCCACTAGATGTTTTTGACACAAGCACAAGATCACCTGCATACCATAATGCACTAATTTTAACACCATTTAGCATTGGAGCGTCACCCGCTATTTTAGTAAAGATCCAACGAACATCATTAATAAAGAAGTTGAACAAGGCTGACGCTAAGCTACATCCTTGTTTTAACCCTCTATACGTATGAACAGGGGGCGATAAAAGACCTTCAGCGTTTAATCTTACAAAGATCTTAGTTTTTGAATGCAATGCGAAAATGATATCTATAAGAGTAGAGGGACACTCCGCCTTGATTAACTTGTTAATAAGTTTAGGTCTTGAAACCGAATCAAAGGCGGAATGTAAATCCACAAATGCAAAATATCTAGGCTGTCTCTTACACTGGGCTTGTTGTCGAATAGCATTTAAAGTAAGTAAGTTAACACTAGTACCCAGACCAGCCACAAAACCAGTTTGTGCTGGGTCACGTTGACAGGCTGCAGATGACCAGAGATTAAAATCTCTTAATACCAACTTGGTGAACAACTTCCCAGGAGCGTCCAATAACGCTATCGGGCGATAGCTTTTGGCGTCCATGCGATCACCCTTCTTATGAATCGGGATAATCACGGACGAGCGCCAAGAGTCTGGTAAACATTTGGTTTGCAAAATGTGATGAAATGCATTGTTAAGGATTAGAGCCCATTCATTTATGTTTTGTTTAAACATCCAGTTGGTAAGTCCGTCAAGGCCTGCTGCTCTTGAAGAGGACGCTGTTTTGATGAGGGACTGGATGATATTTTCAGTGCATTGCAGCTCCCAACATCTTGCAGAACTGCCATTGTAAATGTAGCTACTCATCTTAGGATCGTCATATAAAGTGGAGAAATGTTTAATCCACACAGATTCAGGAACGCCATTAAGTTGGAAGTACGCTTGTGGAGCTGTGCTACATTTATTCAGCAGTTCCCAGATCAAACCAGAGTTTTTATTACAACATATTTGTAAAAACCTTTCACTATCTAGTTGGTATAGTGCGGCTTTCCTTGACCGTGCCCAATTTCGATATTTTGTATTGGCAGACCTGACCGCTTTAATTTGTTCAAATAATGGTAATTTTCGAAGTTTTCTGATCTCTTTGCGATGGGCTTTCTTTCTCTCATAGAGAGCCATATCAAACCCATGAACATGACTTCTCGGCGGCCTGTTGTGAACAGGCTGGATATTTGCAAAGGTACTTAGAACATCTATATAGGACGTAGCCCCTTGTGCTCTTTGATTGTTTAGTAAAATTGCTTCATTCAAAGCCAACAATTTATTCGTAGACCACTTAAATCGATTTTTACCATTATTTACTGCCAAGGTTTGTTTATAATAACGTGCGTTTTTTAGGCAATCTGTCGCTGGGACTGACCAAGATAGAGCTAGGAGATGGTGGTCACTGGTTGTCTGTTTTACAACGACAAATTTAGAGGCATTCATAAAGATATTGTTAGATATAAAAACATAATCAATTGTGGATTTTGAGTTACCTCGCTCCCAGGTGTTCATTGAGGGGATATCTCCTATAATTGTGCCATTTGCAATTTTTAAGTCTAGATCTTTCATAAAAGACATCCACCTTACTCCATTGCGATTTTTACTCCTTGGATTATGCTCGACACATGAAAAGTTTAGATCACCCATTACAAGGATTCCAGATATATTGCCCTGAATAGAGATCAATTCAAAGATAGACGACAGAGCTGTGTAAACATTTTCATCAGTGATGCCTACAGGGTTTCTGTACACATTAATGAGGGCATATGTGTGCATCTGAAAGGAAATCTTGACCAATTGTATGTATTTATTTGGCGCTCGCCAGGGGAAGATTTTATAACCCTTGCTTACTTTCACCGCAACTAATAGACCGGCAGTGGGTCTACCTTTGCCACTATGTTCAGCTGGAAGGAGACTGAGCTCATGGTCATCCCAGACGGGCGGCTTTAGTAACCATGTTTCTTGTAATGCTACAATGTCATATATATTCAATTGATTATTTAATGTCCATTGCAAATGGGAGGAACCTCGGGTGTTCCAGCAAGCTAGTGAGATTTCAATAAGAGGCAAATTTATTAGTGGTTATGAGTTATGATTGACAGAAGCCGACACGCCTATACGTAAGTCATTGGTACAGGTTGAAGGTTGGGTCTTTAATCTTTCTGAAAACCTTTGTCCACATTTGTCAAACGGCAAAAAAGTTATAAGCCACCTGAACATGTTGAGACCCTCCTCTAATTTAGCCCCCTCTTGAGAAAATACCTCCAAACTTTGCAAAACATGTATATCTAAATTTAAAATCGTTTTGCACACTTTTGTGCACATTCATCAAATGGCACCACATTTATAAGCCTTTACAATATATTGGGACCCACCTCTAAATGTGTTCCTTCTTGACAAAACAGCTCCACACTTTTCGAAAACCATTCAGAATCAAGTCTAGAATAACATTCCAAAATTTCATGCAGTTTCATTGAGTTGCGCCAAAGTCATAAGCCATCCAAGAACTGCTTTTCACCAACCCTGTAATGCAGAAATAGGCACAGATGTCCCCGAACATCTGAAGTGTCCCCGAACTTCACAGGACTGTTCCCGAACCTCCGGAACGTTTGTGGACTTTCCGGGTATAAATCACCAATTTCTTGGCTTCTTATGGCCATATCCCCTCCCATCCTCATCACCCCTCACCTCCCCAGAGATTGTTTGATAAGTTTGACGGGTGCAATGTTGTGTTTTTTTATATGTTTCTACTGTGGTGTCTGCGGACACCAGCCAATGTCCGGGAATCCAACATGGCGGGTGTTTGCAAAAATCTGATGCACTTCATGCTTTTCACCATCCAATCAGTGGGCGCATCCGCATACTCATCTAGGAACTTTCAAGCTCACAATCTACCCTTGCACAGCTCCTACACCTATTCTTATTCATTATCCATTAACAATCTAGTACAAAGCACATACTTAGAAGAATAATAACAAAACTGCCATTTATCTTAAACATGGCATCAGCTATTGCCATCCCTCCTCCCCAAGAGCCACCACCACCACCACCAGCTGCAGGACCCACAGAACAAAAAAAGTGCAGTATTTCCAAAGACAATGAAGAGGACCCAGAAAATGACATAGAGGCAGTGCCTACCTCTAGCACCCAGAGAGAATCATGGGTGTGGCAGTTCTTTACCACTGTTGGGAATGTACCAAAGGCTAAAGCTACAAAAGTGAAATGCACTGAGTGCAACTTTGTGGACTACCTGGACATTACTCCTACGGAACCACCTTCATGTGCCACCACACGAAATCCAGCTACCACAATGCTCTCAGAAAGATTGTTCCTTATCAAGTAGTAGGCTGTCTTCCTCCACATCATCTTCCTCAACCAATAATATAACCACACAGCCTACTTCTGTGGGACACAAAATCCCACCAGTTACCCTGCAAGCAGTAAAAGAGGCTGTTGGTCCATATCTTTAGAAGACAACAGTCCTCTGTATATATTGAAACACACCACTCTGTAGGGGGAAGAAATTTCGAAGTGCTTTTGAAGCTGTAATCAAGGAGCATGAGAAACACTGCCCACTACCTTAGAAGTAACACATGCACATCTTCCCCTGTCCACCTGCCCCTCCATATTATTGCTTCGTGCCTCTTCCATCATTTCCCTCCTCACCTTACATTCTAACCTCTCCTGCAAACATTTAAAAAAGAAAACAACAACAAAAGAAAGTTTCCTTTAGGAACCACTTTTACAGTTAAAAAATAGAACTAAAGAAAATCTTGTAGACTCCATCTACTTTACATTTCTCAGCAAAGTACATAGACTCAATACGTTTTTTCCAACATTTCCATTAGCATTTTGTGTTATGCTAATGGTAATAATGTGGCGTTCATCCCCCGTTCCAGTGACTGGAACGGGGAATAGCGGCCCGGCAGCCCAAGTTATCGGCCCAAGCAAAGTGTGATGTGTGCGCCGTGATGCCTGAGGCTTCGGCACATTAAAAATAAATTAATAACAAGGGCGCCGGATCATTATCCTCCATTGCAGCCCCTGCAATGAGGGATAAAGGACATTAGCACCCCTGGTTCCCAAAGCGGGAACTACATTTTATTTTAAAATATTTTTATTGGCATTTATGATGTACATTTGCATTTTTGCAGCTCAATTCATCATCATTGTCGCACATGCATGTGATCATTAATCAACAACAACAAATAACATTGTAACAAAAGCAAACAGTCTTCACCATTATGTCTGCTCATAAGGGTACTTTCCCGTTCACTACAGGTGCCCTTCTATGTAAGGTGCTGCTGGGCCCATCGGGGGTAGAGGGGTGGCTGTATAGGCAATTGTTGTGTTAGGCCAGTTCTAAACCAGTTGTAGGCATCTCTGTTGTGGTCCCTAATCATTCACGGGGGTTTATCGTCTGATGGATGAAACATATCCCAGATCAGTGTTTTCCAGGCTTCATATACAGGGCTCATGTCGCCTCCTGCCTTAGCTATTCCATCTCCCCATACCCTAGTTTCTGCCCTACCCAATGTTCCAGCTCGCTGTGCCATCTAGCATATTGCGGGCTCCCTGCCGTTGTCCACGCCATTGCAATTGACCTCTTGGCTAGTATACATGTCATGTCCATTAATTTGACCACATGTCTAAGCTTGCTTATTCTTGGGTAGGCTCCCAGGAGGCAGTATGTCGGTGTCCATTCATACCTTACCACTCCCGCCTTTTTGCAAGCCTGTTCTATCTTGACCCAGAAGTGGTGTACCTTCAAACACCCCCAAAACAAGTGCATCATCCCTGCTTCTTCTCACCCGCACCAAGGACATAGTGGGTGTGTGCTGTTGCTAAATGTAGCTATTCTGCTCGGTGTCATGAAGGTCCTGTACAGCACAATCTAGATCAGGCGTTTCGGTCCTCCTCCCGTGGGTACATTAGGCTCCTCTCCCATTCCTTCACTGTTATGTTGGTTCCCAAATCCGCTTCCCACCACTGTTTCAACTTGTCGCTTTTGGAGTTGGGCTTATACACCAGCTGACAATAGAGTCTGGACACTGGCCTCCATCCATCCCCCAGGTTATGGAGGGTTAGTACTGGGTCAGCCGCCGGCTCCTCTGGCCATTCTTTCCATTTCTTCCTTGCTACTTTCCTAGTCCTCTGATACCATAAGAACTGGCCACGGATAACTCCTCCTTCTCTCCCATGGATTAAAATTCCCTGAAAACTCCCCCTTGTACGTGTCCCCCCAGGTGTATACGTCATACCTTTCCCATTGTGTTACATGTGCCAGGTCCGCCCTGATTGTACAAACATCAGCTGCAACTGGGGTATCAGGTGAGTAGGGGTATTCACTTTTCTCCAGTTTCAGGACTCTGCTCCAGATTCTCCTGACTAGTGTTACTATCATTGGGACACTCCCCAGGCACCCCAGCAGGACCCACAGTATTTCCTTTAGGCGTGCTGGCGCCACAAGTTGTTTTATCAGCTTTGTTTCTGAGATGATCTCGTCTGCAAGCCGCTTGGCCATGAAGCTCAGTTGCGCAGCCAGGTAGTATTTCTCAAGATTTGGCAGCTGTATCCCGCCAGCCTTGTATGGCAGCATGAGTGTAGTCAGAGACAGTCTATGTCTAGTGGGACCCCAAAGCAATTCCCTCAGCAGCTTTTCCAGTAAGCAACAGAAAGCAGCAGTGATGTAATAGTGTACATTGTGGAAAAAGTATAGTAACCTCAGTAAGACTATCATTTTAGTGAGGGCAATCCTGCCCATCACTGACAGCGGTAGTCTAGACCACAATTTTATGGACTTCCGTAGCCCTTTCACCACCATCTCAGTGTTGCCTCCATGAATTAGTTTAGGAGTGTGCCAGAAATGTTCCCCCAGATATCTCACATGTTCAACTGCCATCGAATCCCGACCTCCGGAAGGTCCCCTTCTGTTTTCCCATCCAAGCCCGCCAGTGGGAATATACAAGATTTCCCTTTGCTAAAGGAGATCCCCGACACCCGTGCAAAGTTCTCCAGTACTTCTAGAATTACTGGCACATTAAGATGTGGATCCCTCAGGTACAAAATTACATCATCCGCATACAGTGATACAATGTGGTACACTCCTCCCACTCTGATTCCCGCATCAAAGTTATAAGCCATTCAAAAAAGTTGACACCCCCCTCTAATTTAGCCCCCTCTTGAGAAAACCCCACCAAACTTTACAGAAACATGTACATCTAGATTTAAAATCGTTTTGCAAACTTTCGTGCACATTTGTCAAATAGCACAACATTTATAAGCCTTTACAATATTTTTGGATCCCCCCACCTCTAAATTGGTGCCCTCTTGACAAAACAGCTCCACACTTTTCCAAAACCATTCAGAATCAAGTCAAGAACAAAATTCCAAAATTCCATGCAGTTTCATTGAGTTGCACCTAAGTCATAAGCCATCCAAGAACTGCTTTTCACCAACCCTGTAATGCAGAAGTAGGCACAGATGTCCCTGAACATCTGAAGTGTCACCGAATTTCACAGAAAATCTGATGACTCACGTTTTTCACCATCCAATCAGTGGGTTGGTCCGATGTCTGCGGACATCACGGCACCCTCTAGGCCAATCAGATGCCTGTCTGCAGACCCACCAGAGAAATGAGTCAGCAGAGCCAGATATCACTAATTTATTTGGACCTACTTTTTGGTCATTTTAAAAAAAACAGACTGGACGGATTTACACCAAATTTACAAAAGCACACTTTTGGGACCAAGTCGCCGCTCCTGGCGCAAAATTGGTGAAAATCCATCCAGCAGTTTGGGCTGTAGGTGTGAGCAAAGATTTTTCCATTATGTCTATGGATTTAAAATGTGGGACCGCCCTTATAACTTTGCCCCCCCCTTAAAAAAACCTCACCAAACTTGCCCAGAAATTCAGGCCATATACTTGTTTTTGCTAAGTTTGGTAAGGATTCGTCCAGGGGGAGCTAAGTTATAAGCGGCCCAAAAAGTGCTCTTCCTATGAGTTGAGCAACTTAACTATAACTACACAGCTGCTAATATATGTATATTAGGGGTAGCAAGGGAGACCACAGGGATAGCAAGGGAGACCACAAGGATATCAAGTGAGACCTCAGGGGTCGCAGTTATGACCCCTGGCGACACTTAAATGGCATCCATGACATACAGCCTCCTTTTAAATGAAGATGGAAAAAAGCAACACTGTCACATTTTAAGCAGTTACAAGATGGACGAGGGGTACAAAGTGGGGACAAGATCTCTGCCATTCGTTCCTCGTTACTTTTCACGCTTGCACGTCATTTGCATGTAAGCATAATAGAAATGTATTTCTATGGAATATGCCTTGGTTTTGCACCTGGTCAAAGCCAATTTGGTTACAGAGGAATCTATCAGTAAACACTGATTGCAAAGCGTATTTGACAGTGGGCCTGATTTACAAAGTGTTTTTCAATGGGAAAATCCAATTGAAAAATGCTTTGTAAATCAGGCGCAGTGTGCACTATTTCACGAGGCATAAATTCCTGAAATCTATAGCAAAAGAATAAGCACTAGCATTCTTGTGAATAGGTTGGTTCTGCACCAAAATGCATAATTTCACGAATTGTATAGTAGAACTAATATCAGAGAGACCACAGGTAGAAGTGAGCATCTGAATGGCATAGGTCAACACACAATTGATTATCTGGTTAATCCAATATTCTTTAAACTACGTGCATTTAAACATCAATTCTGGGTGAGGTGTTGCATAGAAACCTTCAACGCTACAATTGTGAAAACCTCAGATATTCTCTGTCAATCAAATAGAACCAGCTTTAGTAGGCTAACAGCTTACAAACAGGACTATTAAGCAACATAATATCCCAAAGTGGTGCTTGTTTAAAAAAGTTCACAATTTATACCAAAAAGGGTCACTTGATTATATTGGTATTTTCATTCAATGTCCAATACCTCAATCTTACGCCATTTTGAGGAATTGAGGAATTGGACATTGAATGAAAATATGAATTCGATTGATTCTATGATGATGAATGTAATGAGCTATGAACAGATGGAAATGATATAAATTAACATACAGGACTTGGATAGAATTTTAAATTAAGTAGGTAATTAGATACACAGAACTCTGGTTATAATCAAATGATTCTTTTTTTTGTATACATTGGGACATTTTTAAAACAAGCACAACATTGGGATATTATCTAGTTTTATAGTCGTTTGCATAGGGCACATACAGGGAGGATGCCACATAATTCCAAGGCAGCTTTTTTTATTACATTTTTCTATTTTGTGTAGAAGTGAACATCATTGTCATATTATCACAACAAGGATCATTCAAGGTTCCTGAGTTTCGATAGCTTACAAAAAATGTCAGACTAACCCGAAGTCTATTTGGAGGTAGCTTGAATGTGTTAAAGATTTCAATCAGGCAATACACGCGGGTCTCAGCCTAGCATGCAATGCACGAAGGAAATACTTATTTATGGTGTCCATAGGTTCAATATTCTGAGTGATATACCACTCATATCACACCCCTTCTCAAAATACCCCCAGGTCACAGTAGACCAGGAATCAGGCTGGTTGGGAAAGGTAATATTTATTTATTTAAAATTCAAATCAAACATATATTTTAATATATGGAGCAGCAATCACCAATGTGGTGACAATACAAATAAGAAAGTAGGTAATTCAGTTGAATTCACTTTTAACAACACAGAATATAAAACACAGAGAAAAGAACAGCTTTGACTTGTTTGAAAAATAGCGCTTAAGTTAAAATTTCCCCCTGCACATTTCTCAACTCACAAATAAGCAATTCTACACAGATGTAAGGGAGCAGCAGGTATTCAGGAATAAAGAACAGTGTACCGGATTGGAATACAATCTTCCCTCCCCAAACAAGAGAGAAAAACGTTTTGGAAATTTTACACTTTTAAAATGACATTTGAAAAATGGCTGAGCAAAACAAAGAAAAGTGTGCAAAAAGTCCTTAAATTGATATAGATATCCATGGGAGCAATGCTGAAAAGATGCTAACAATCATAAGCTTTAGGATGAGCAAAAGTAAATACTTTGGATCGTAATGGAAGTTTGGAAAACTTGAAATTGAAAATCACACATGTAAAACTTTTGCAAAAATGCGAATTCCCGACTAAAATTCAATAAACTTTTTTTTAGGAAAAACAGGTGAAATACACTGTTTTGGCATGTGTGTGTGGGGATGTAGCTAAAGGTCTTATGTTTAAGTCAGAGTTGAAATGAAGTCTCTAGCTATTAATTTGAGGAAGTTATACAAGTTCGAATGAGAGGCGTTTTTAGAAAAATAGAACAGAGAAAGGCAGAAAATCCATTTAAAATGAAAGGTTGATTTTTACTTAAACTAGATTAATGGCTAAGAAAAAGAGAATGCCACCCATGAAGCTCCACAGTTACACAGTTGCTTGTAACCCTTCAAGTGGTGGAGACCCCGTTTTCTTTATGGGAATTATTTTATTTAATCAAAATCACTAATGGCTTATGGTCTAGTAGAACAAAGCGAGGAAAATATCAATGCTAAGGCTAAGAATCACAGACATATTTGCAAGAATGGTTCTGACAATATTATAGGTTCTTAAGTTAACGATGGGATAGGTTATAGATTGGGATAGGACAATGTAAGGCAATATATGCTATGGTTTACTATGATTCCTATGGATACTTACAGTCCACTTTAATTTAAGATTTGGACTGTCAAGGGCTCTGGTCATCACAGATTGGTTCTAAGGACAGCAGGGCACTTCCGGCAGAATTAGGTCAGCTGGGCGGTTCTGGTCAACTGGACTAACTACTCAGACTGGACTGGACTGTGCTGGACTGCACTGGTTACTGGAGATCAGAGATCAGTTAGATGGCGAGTTTCAGCAGGCAAGAATTTATGGTAGCAAGCCAAACTGGATCAAAATTGCTTCCCTTAAGTTTTGGGATGGTTGCAGGATTTGGGCCTGGCTGAAAAAGGAGTTCAGCAATGCTGGGGTATTGGCTTTGAAATGAAATCTTGAATCAGGAACAAGATGGAGAATTCAGGAACATGGTGGCACGCGGAAATCAGGATGGAGTCAGGAATCAGTGTTTGCCTGTGTGTTGTGAGGTTCCCTTATTTATCCTGCTGAATGACATCACTTAGTTTATGGTAGGGGCAGACTTACAACGCACACGCATAAGGCTATGATTGGGCAAGAGCACAGTTCCTGCCTTACTCTTTGCTGGTTGGATGACAGAAAGTGTTGTCATGTTTTATGATATAATCTCGAAACCTCCCATCGCTATTGGGACCGAAATCTAACCTTCCCACAAATACATATTTATATAATTATGCCCTCTAAGAAAATCAGATACATAAATTACATATTTCATGGGTCACACTCTAATCCAACTCCCAATTCGGTGGGACCTGGTTCTGCCTTT
The DNA here is from genome assembly GCF_040938575.1 of Ambystoma mexicanum. Lineage (NCBI taxonomy): Eukaryota > Metazoa > Chordata > Amphibia > Caudata > Ambystomatidae > Ambystoma > Ambystoma mexicanum. The sequence continues at coordinate 624,616,459 of NC_090934.1, forward strand.
CTGTTGAATTTTGGCAATTTTAACCATGAAAGGTGTGCCCTAACATTTTCTAATTCGGTACATATATTCGCAATCACCCCTAGAACATGGATACACAATATCAGATTTGCAACATCAATAGTTTCTGCGCAATTGGTCATTCTTCATAACTTCTGTTCATTATGCAGTAAGAAATCTTACCAAGTTTGCAAATGGCTAGCATAAATTCAGATTTAAATGTATGTACTTTTCACTCTTTTTCTTATTCTTGCGGCCAAGTTAAATGTATTGAAGTTCAGTGGCAAAATAGGCATTTTAAATCCAAAAGTCACATGTAAGTGTTTTTTCTTCCTTCCCAAGTGTAAGCAAATGGCAAGTCCTTTGAAGTTCAATGCGGGGCCTCTTCCTGGAGAGTGGAGCTTCCTGCCCCTCCCCTGCAAGGATGAGTGTTCAAGCCTGCTATTGTCTTTGTCTGGGGCACAGACGAATCTCTAATGAAGCCCATTGTCATGAGTATGTGAGGCCTGCTAACAGCAATTAGCCTTTCCTGCCAGCAGTGAAGTGTCAACCTTTCCCAGGATAAGGACTATCGGAGCAGAATTGTTTTCTTTTGTTAATAGTTGATTATCTCAGACTGGGTTTAACTTTAAGTTTCACCTAAATCATTCATTTAAACATATAAAATGAACACATTTTATAGGTAGATTTTTCACATTATCAATCCTTTAACATTCTTAAAGAATTAAGCCTTTAAACAAAAACATGATTTCACAACAGGCGATTTTGCACTTCATTCATGAAAAAGCCCATTAAACTGAGTTCTTTAAATCTGATTTACCTCTGCAGCACATACACATTTTAGTCAGCATTAGTTCTTCCCTTGAGTGCTGGGATTGTTTGCTGTCTGCATACATGTATCCTGCCTTTCTTTAGAGTTTCTCTCTGCACACCGATTCTGTTACTTGTTAAAAAATTTAGCTGAGTTTTTCCCATGGAAAATGAAAACAAGCGTTCCTGCATTGCTTTTTCATTAGATACATTTTATAGAGCTGTCTGTCAATGAGGCCCGGTTCCTTTGAGCCACACTGGATGATCCTGGGCATTGCAGTACCCTTTTAATCTTAATGATTCAATGGAAACGACTGGCTCTAGTGCCAAAAACAGCACTTTATAAGGTTGCAAAGCTGACATTTTACAAGGCATTTTCGGTTTTCAGCACAATTCATTCACTTTGCTCCATGTTGAATGTTGCAGAGCCCACCGGCATGCTCCTGCAGTGAGAACTCTGTTTTCACCCCCCCTGACTGTGTGTGGCAGGGAGTGCAGCCTCTTCCTGTTTGTGACCCGAATGCAGTTTTGAAGATTTTGGCATGCATAGGAGTCAGCGCATCCATTTTGGGCTGTTTCCTTCACCATTTCAGTACAGTGATGCAGTGGGGCACATTGGAATCGGTCAAAATATACCACAGAAGTCCCCCCCAACCTCAGTTTGACTTCCAGTCATGGGGTAGTCGGGCATGTGGGATCTTGCTTTCTTCTTGTGAAAAACACAGGTTTGTATAGGTGTAAGTTCTTCTTCCATCAGTGAATGATGCAACATGCTCTCCTTGCCGGCTCTGGTTTGAATAGGAACGATAACCCCATCTTCTCTCATGGTTTATTTGCTGGTGTGGAGTGACACTTCGGATTTCTTTGGGTTTTTCCTCCCGGGTCCCAGAGGAGGTCCTTGGTTGTTAGGTACACTCAGTGCCAATCTATAAAATGTTATGAACATTTTCCCACTACCGTCCTCCAATAGCGCTGACAGCCATGGGAAATATATATGCTTTCATTGACAATTTAAAATATTCCATGCATGTATTCAGTGATAAATTAACATATTCCTATGTTTCAGAATTCTCTCCCTCTGGGTTTTCTGTAGGCTCCTCTATTTGCCGCAAAGTATACCTGGGGTGGCAACTCTTTAGCTGATTGATGTGGACCCACTCGTCTTCTTCTGTCAAGTCGCCCTTGGGGATGCAGATTCTGTAGGCAACTGGTGAGATTTTGTCCACAATTTCAAAAGGTCCCCGCCAGCTAGGCAAACATTTGCACTCTTTGGCTTGGTTCCTTTAGAAATTGTACAAGTAGACCTTGTCTCCTACTTGATATTCCTTTTGGGGTGTCTTAAGGTCATAGTGGGTCTTCATGCTGTCTGCAGATCTTTCTAGATTCTGATGAGCATACGCAAAAGCATGTTGAAGGTGTTTTCTCAAATTCTCAACATACTCATGAGTTGAGGAGGCATTTCTCAATGTCTGCTCTTGGTTTTTTTAGAGCAGATGCTGGGGTAGCACCATCCTTCATCCAGTCATCAGCTCAAATGGAGACATTTTAGTTGCAGAAGAAGGGGTAGATCTGATGGCCATCAGGACAAGCGGTAATCGAATGTCCCAACTTGGCCCAGATTCTGCCAAAAACTTTTTTAATAAGCTCACAATGGTTTTATTATACCTCTCAACTCCACCACTAGAGGACCCCGGAATGCAATGTGTAGTTTCATTTTTATCCCAAGTATCTCCCACATCTTTGTCATCACTTTGCTGGTGAAGTGACTACCTTGGTCTCACACAATCCATTGGGGTAGTCCAAAATGCGAGAAGATGTGATTAAACATCAGGCTAGCTGCTGTTTCTGCCTTGAAATATGGGGGCGGGAGACATTCACCCATTTAGTAAACAAGCATGTTATGATTAACATGTGCCTGTTCCCCCTTGAAGAGCGTATCACGGGCCTGATGAAATCTACTTGTAAATCTGACCAAGGCAGTGTCATCCCTCTCTTTTGGAGGGGAGCACGGTGTGTGAGTGATGTTGGCTGAATTTGTGCACACACAAGACACCCCTTCAAGTATTGGTCGAGGTCCTGCCCCAATTATGGCCAGTATGCAAGATTTCTAATGTAGTATGAAACCCCCTGTGACCGGCTGTGGCTGCCATCATGGGCGTGACTTAGCATCAGACTTCAGAATGAGATAGTGACCACCCACTGGTCACAGCCAGATATGGATCTCCTTACCAACAAACTGTCTTGGATTCAGAAATGTTTGGGACATTTCATCAACACTCCAAGGTCCTCTTTCCCAATGCAATCGGTACCCGTCAGGGGAAACTTCTCAGGGTCCTCAATGTGTTGATAAAACTTACCAATGATTGGATCCCCTTTATGAGCCATCATTAAATCAGCATCTGGGGTCTCCTTACTCCACTGGGCAGTTGAGAGTTCATTGTGAGCATTTGTCTGGGACCTAGTGATAGCAGTGACCTGGATATCCCCCAACAGGGACTCGATCTCAAGGAGATCCCCTTGGTTGGCTCTGTTTTTGGCCAGCTGATCAGCTAAGTCATTTCCAGTTTTGTCTGGTCCCTCTATTTTGGAATGACCATCAATCTTTTTCCAGAAGATGGTCATCCCAGTAGAGGTGACCAGATCATCAATATTTTGTATTAGCTTGCCATGTTTGAGTGGTGTGTTGTTAGCACATAGCATGCCTCTGGGTTTTCCAATTAACCAGGTGCTCCACTAACCCGTTTAGGACATAATCTGAATCAGTGATTATGACCAGTTCGTGGAGTTGGTGTTGGACAGAGGTGAGGATGGATTGATAAACTGCCATCAACTATGCCACCTGACTACTAAGGGGACCAATTTTGTACCCAGCAGAAGGTTGCAGGCCATCATTCACCCAGGCATTCCCAACGCTGGCCACCAGTTCCTTTTCCCCGTTGTTGTCAACATGGTAGGAGCACCCATCCACATAGACAGTGGGCATTCCCTCACACTTGTCTTCTTCATAGACTTTGTGTGGGGAATTCAGGTATGCCTCCATGTTGTCCTTGATTTTAAGACTTTCATCTTTGAGACAGTTTTCTCTGGCACAATCATGCAAGTCAGCCAGACCTTGCACGAGGGGCTCTTCTTGTTTTGGCCATATCTGACCTACACAGGAATGCATTGCATTGACAGAATCCAGGAAGTAATTCTGGAATTAATCACATTTCCAGCCCGGATTCTGTCACCTTGAGATATTGCAGAGGCTGGTGTGGAGTCTCCACTATGATGTGTTCCCCCTAAATATAAGTGCAGTAATTGTTCAATGCCCACACCGTTGCCAAGAGTGCCTTCTCACTATCGTTGAATTTTCCCTCCACAGAAGATAAAGTCTTACTTGCATAGGAGATGACTTTATTGACATTGTCATGCTTTTGTATAATACTGCGGTCAAGCATGTATTTGAGAACCCTGTCTTCAAGAAGAACTCCTTGTTTTTGACAGGGTACGCTAGGCAAGTCACTTGTGAGAGGCTTCTTTTGAGATGCTTTACTGCCTTGGTTTGTTCTGACCCCACTCCCACTTGACACCCCCTTCAACAAATGGATCAGGGTCTTGTGACCTCTTTGTAATCCTCAATGAACTTTCTACTGTAATTAGTCAGTCCAAGGAGGCTCCTTAGCTCACGAAGAGTTGCAGGGTCTTTTAGTTTCAGGATTGCTTCCACTTTCCTCTCCTGGGGACAGAGACCCTCACAAGTTGTCTCATGCCCCAAGAAATTGACACAGGTTCTGCACCACTGTGCCTTTTGGAACGATAGTTTTGCTCCGGCTACCCTCAACTGGGTCAGAACATAACGGATCTCCACTATGTGTACCTCCACAGTTGAGCTTTTGATCAGAACATCATCTACATATGCCAGGTTACCCCTTTCACCCAAGTCGGGCATGGCCCTGTGTAAGAAGATATTAAAGTCATTGCTGGAGTTGATTTATCCGAAGGGAGTCCCGGTCCATGTGTATTGCTGCCCCCCGAAGCCAAAGGCCAGCTTATATTGGTCCTCCCTACTCACAGGCACGGCCCAGTACCCATTGGTCAGGTCAGTGGCAGTTTATACCTTTGACCCCTGGATCTGGGCCAGCCCTTGGTCAATGTAGGGAAGAGGCCATCGGGACGTGTGGACCCATTTGTTTATCTCCCTTAGGTCAGCACAGTGTCTTCACTGGCCGTTTGGTTTTAAAATCCCCAGCACCGGATTAAGAAAGGTGCTGTGGACTGGACAAGTTATCCCATGGGACTCAAGGTTTTTAATTATTTCTGTGAGGGACTCCATGGATGCGAGAGGCAAACTATATTGCTTCACAAACACTGGAGCCATACCATGGTCTGTGGGAATTGTTGTATGGATTTCAGTGCGACCACAGTCATATGAGTCCACCGCAAAGAGATCCTGAAAATCTAAGAAAACTTGTTTCAACGTTTGCTTTTGCTCCAGAGTCTCACAGGCATCAGCTAGGTTGACTCTCTCTTCAACCATTTGCCTGAAGCCCGGAAAGACTTCTGGTTTGGCTATCTCAGAGGCCTCCTCCAGCTGGGTGGAGAAGTCCCTGGTTAAAGTATTGACCTGGACAGAGGGTTTCAGGCAGGGACTGCAGACCTGTGGACTTGGAAGATCACCTCATCCCTCCTGAAGTCACAGGTCACCTCTTCCTTACCATAAGGGCAGGAAGAGTTTACCAGGAAATTCCCCCCATGCCGGGTGAAGATCCTGTCCGGTGTTATGTCATTGTCTTATTACTGTCAAAACAGTCATTGGGAATCGGTCCTATCAGTTCATTACCTAAATCTATGGAAAAATGTCGGTCATCAACCGCCATTCCAATAATGGTGCCTGCAACCAGAGTGATGCTCCTAAGGTTGCTGTTATCCACCAATATTGTAATGGTGTTGTGTTCTATACTGACTAATGGTGTTGGGTTTAACCCCAAACCTTGCTGTTGGAGATGGGCGTTGAGGTGAACATATGCGTCAGGATTTTGAAGTTTCTATCCTCTTTTAATTTTTGCCTGAAGTGGGACTAGTCGTGTCCATCCTGGGATGGTGACTTCCTCTCCAATTTGAACTTCAATTACATACGTCAGCAATTGAGCTGACCGAAATGCTTTTTCTGAATCATCAAAGTCCATGGGATTTCCCCCCTAATCGGGAACAGGCTTTGTTTTTCAGTTCCAAATTAATGGCAAAGCGATTGAGAATGTCACTGCCTAAAGAGTATGCAGCAGGGACATCTCGCACGACCCAACAGTTATGTACTATGCTTTTGTTGCCTATAGAAATTTTGAGCATACACCTGCTAGGCAGGAGATGTTTGGAATTGGGAGCTTTGCTGATGAAGCTCTTACTGTTGTTCACGCACACTCGGGCGAGAACAGAGTCCGCCCCCTCATTTAACTGAATAGGGATAAATAACTGTTCTCTAATTTTCGGAATGTCAGCTAAACTTTGAGCTGGTTTCTCATCATTTTGGACTATGGAAGTGGGATTTTCTGATTGTGAATTAGTATAGAATTTCAGAGTATTTCCTTCCAGCGTGGAATGCCACTTGAAACTGGGTGAAAGGTTGATTTTCATAAATAGGGAGGAATTCCCATCACCAGTTTGTTGTTGTCCTACTGCAATTACTGTCACGTCAGGGATTTGGTTGTTTTGAAAATGGAACTCAATGTGATCCTGTTTTTGTTCAACCATGTGGCAAGTGCCATTTAAACTAACATGGTTGACACTATGTTTTAATTTTATTGGCCGGTTAGTCTCGGTCCAGAGCACTTTGTCCGTGCAGTCTATTAGGGCAGACAACCTTTGCAGGATGTCATTCCCTAGTAGACAGGGTGTGCGCGCCGGCATCACGACTATGACCGGGTGTTTCACCTTGTGTCGCCCAATTTTAATTTCCAAATCCGCATTCCCCTCGACAGGAATTTCATTCCCATTGAACTTCTGAAGTTGTCTAGGAAGAAGGATGAGAGGGATCTGGTATTTCTCCCCCCCTTCCTGAATTCAGCTGATCAAAGGCTCTCTTTGACAGAAGAGTGGCCTGGGAATCAGTGTCCACCAGTGCCAAAAATGTACATTCCCCTTGTACTTGGACTGGGCAAAACATCTTCCTCCTTCTCCTCAAGGGGGCAAAGATAATGTGCATTTTGGGCCAGTTGGTGGGTTCGTTTCTTGATTCTTGATTCTGACACAGGGATAGTTTGGGCAGGATTCTGTGTGGGAGCTTGAGGATCTGCAAACAAATATGGCAGTTGGATATTGGGGGAGTTTTGGGCTCCCCTGGTTCTGATTCTGGGCTGCCCCCCCCTTTCTGGAGGCTGTCCCCAGAATAGGTTTGGGCAAGGTGGTTTTCTGGATTATCATTCTGGGGTTCAATGTAGGGCGATCCTAACTCAGTCCCCACATTCACCCAGTCTTCATTAGGATCTCTCGGGACCCATTTTTCTTTGGGAGGAGTTCCCCCATCCCTGAAGAAGAAGATCTTTTTCCCAGAGTCCTCTGAGGACCCCTGTGCTTCAAATTGGAGGACACTAACCTCCTCCACAAAATGGGTCTTTTTAGGTCCTTTATTTCTCCTACACCCCCTCTGTTCCTTGGGTTGCAGACTTTCGGGGGCAGGAGATTTTGGTTCTGGTTCCTGCGTTTCCAGGGGCTTTTCGCAAGTGGGGAAAGACACTTCCTCTAAGGCTTTACAACCCCCTTACCCCTGTGCCTCCTCCTTTGGAACTCGTGAGTTATTGGGGTTCTCTCCCCGTCATTGTTCTGGAGTACCAGACCCTTGGCTTGAGGGGTTCTGAGCCGCCATGTTCATCTGAGGGTTCTGCTGAGCCTTCAACATGCGACCCAGATCCTGGGACAAGTTCTCGACCTGGCGCTCCAGTTGGGACTCCCGCTCTGACTGGTACGGGGGTCTCTGGTCCTTCCTAGGCGGATCACGGGAAGGGTAACTGCCCCTTCTCCAATAGTACCCTGGGTTTGGATAGTTTGGGTAACCCTCCACCCTTGGCCTGCCCTCTCCCAGATTGGGCTGTCTGGGCTCAGGAAAGTGTTGAAAGAAAGGAGGGTTGTTTTGTAGGTTGACATTTTGAGGGTACCGGGGAAAGAAACTCAATCCGGCATTTGGGGGATTACTGCCCTTCTGGGGAAAGTTAGGAGGGAAGTTTCCTGGGTTGGTACCTACCTAGTTGGATCCCCCCTTGAACTGGGGGAGTCCACACATACCCTAAAATGGGTTTGTTACCCTTGTATCAGGGGTAAATGTAATCAGGGGAGTTAAGGGTCCCCTTTGTGGGATTTCCTCCCTGACCACCTGTCTGAGATTGGCCCGAGGGCCTTCTGGTTCCTTGATTGGATAGGTTCTGTAGAGGTATATTTTTAGGCCCCTCCATCTCCAGATCTAAAATTGGGGCAACCTTCACCTCTGCCACATTAGCAGCAGCAGGGGTGTTGGCTGGTTTGGGGGTTTTATTGGTGTTCTTGTTATCTACAGGTTTCTGCACCTCATAAATACGGGTCGCCTGTTCTATGACCCAGTCCAATGATCTCTTCTCGTGACAATCCCTCAACAGCTGAGTCGTGATGTATTTGGGGAGTGCATGGAAGAAGGTGTTGATGAACTCCCTACTGTCTGTGCGCACCCTCCTGGTGGTATGCGCAAAGGCACGTTTGAGTTCCTGCACAAATTCTTGTGGGGCCTGATCTTCCCCACACTGCAGATTGTAGGCTGCCTTGCGGGCCTCTTGGGGGTTTCTATGGACAGAGAAGTGTTTTAAGATGGCCGCCCTGTAGGTGGACCATCTTGAGTGGTTCTGATCCTCCAGTCCCGCAAAGAAGCTGAAGTACTCAGGGGAGAATGTCCATTTCACATATTGGATGCAATTCTGACTATCTTTCAGATGAAAAGTGTCCATTATCTGTTCGTATAATTCAAGGTGTTCCCAGACTGAATACTTGGCATTTTTATGATAGGGAGTTATAACACTCCTAATGGCCTTGATCTGCTTCAGGGGATCGTTTTGCATAGCTCTCTTGATTTTGTTTGCCTTTTTGGTCTTAGTCACCTGAGTCCACTCATCCTATGACTCAGAGGCACTGCTACTAGATGTGGCTTCCTGATCCTCTAGGCCCTCCCTGATTCTGCGAGCTTGAGAAGGGCTTGTAGAATGTTGGGGCCTAGTTTCCCTATGCCTGTGGTGCCCAGAAGAGTCTTCTGACTGTCCCCTGCTCACAGAATTGGCGGAGTCCCCCCCCCCCACTGCCCTACCTGGGAAGAGGTCTTGAGGATACTCTTTTTGGGCTTTATTTCTTGGAGTTCTCACCCGAATGTAACAAGCTGATCTTTAGGAAGGCAGTAGTTTTGTGGATCCAGTTCCCTGAGACTCCCCTCAAAGGAGTCTTCCTGATCAGAGATGTTAGCCTTATCATTTGGGGATCTGTACGGCGACACCCATCCATCAATTTCTGGGAGGCGCTGATCAGTCAGTCCCATTTTACCAATTCTGTTGAAGTTTACCATCCACAGGCCACTGGTTCATATACGCCAGTGGACATGAAGGTGGCAGAGTTCATGGCATTGGATGTGAGGATCAGGGGTTTCTCTATCCCTCTCTACCTTTTCTCTTTCAGCCCCAATCTCTGGTGATATGCAAAAATCTGAGCCTTTTGTTCCTTTATCAAGGCCTTACTGGTCTCAATGATCCGCTCTTGCATTACTATCTGTTGGTGGAGCGCATCATTATTTTCACAGAGAGCCTCATTGTCTCTCTGTGCTTCCTGCCTGGTCTGGGAATACTGGCCCAATTTCTGCTGCAGGAGACTCACCTCCTGGGTTTTGGCATCATTGGTCTGAGTGTTCTTTTCCAGAGCCTCCTCCACCCATCTGGTGTGCTCTAGTAGCTTCTCATATTCTGTTTTTAATTCATTGAGCTCATGGAGGGCCAGCTTTCTTCCCTCTAGCTTGGTTTTTAAGTGGCTTACTTCCTGGCCTGAGGCGTCACTCTCCTGACTCAGGGTGCCACTGTGTTCAACCAGGTCATCCCTTCATTGTTTGAATGCACTGGATTTCTGGCACTCCTCATCAAATTCTGTTTGAGAGTCTAGATCTTTAATAATTCATTTATTATTTTCCTCTTTTAATTTGTCTATCTGGTCTTGTAGGATAACCACCTGTTCTGCACAGACTCTATTAAAAGTTAATTGTTGTGCCAGTTTCTGTTGACTCTGTTGCAGAGAATCCACCCTTTCCTGACACTCTTCTTTTAGTGTCTGTAATTGGGTATCTTGCTCTGCCTTCTCTTGCTGTAAGAGAGCCAGCTCTTCTTTTAATTTTGTAACATACTGTCTAGATTCTGTCTCTAATTCTTGTCTCTTCTGTAACCTTTGCTCTGCAGAGTCTAGATCAGTCTGGATTCTGGTTTCCACTTGATTCTTTGCCAGAACTATGTTCTCAGCATATTTTCCTGCATTACTTGTATATGGAGGTATAGGAAGACCGCTATTCTGTCAATTTTACTCAGCTCCTCTTTCACTTTTTGTGCCATGTGTAGTTCACTAAGAGCTTGGTGTAATGAGCCCTTGTCCTGCCATGTATCCAGGTCCATGGCAGTGACCTGTTCTTTGATTTCCTGCAGCCAGACATGTTTATTCTGTTCTGGCCACTCACCCCTGACAAACAGTTTGTGTAGGAGGTGATCCCTAGGCATATTTATTTCTACCGGGATCACCATTTTGGAAATATCAATTTCTTTATGAATTATTTCAGGGTTGATTTATTTTTTACTTTTACAAATAGCGCCTGGTTTTGGAGTATTTATTTTGAGGGGTGCTTGTACAGTCTAGCACAGTACACCAACCAAACAAGGTATCTGTACCCTGCAGGTTAGTCTGCTGTGTTAGACTGTCACGGGTGGTAACTCAAACTCAAAAGCATGGCACTAGCCCCCAAATCTGTTAAGGATTTCCATCAGGCAATACACCCGAGTCTCAGCCTAGCATGCAATGCACACATGAAATACTTATTTATGGGGTCTATAGGTTCAATATTCTGAGTGATATACCACTCATATCACACCCCTTCTCAAAATACCCCCAAGTCACAATGGACCAGGAATCAGGCTGGTTGGTAAAGGTAATTTATTTATTTAAAATTCAAATCAAACATTAGGTTTAATATGTGGGGCAGCAATCCCCAATGTGGTGACAATACAAATAGGAAAGTAGGTAATGCAGTTGATTTCACTTTTAGCAAAACAGAATATAAAACACAGAGAAAAGAACAGTTTTGACTTGTTTAAAAAATAACGCTTAAGTTAAGTTTCCCCCTGCAAATTTCTCAACTCACAAATAAGCAATTCTACACAGATGGAAGGGAGCAGCAGGTATTCAGGAATAAAGAACAGTGTACAGTATTGGAATACAATCTTCCCTCCCAAACAAGAGAGAAAAACATTTTGGAAATTTTACGCTTTCAAAATGACATTCGAAAAATGGCTTAGCAAAACAATGAAAAGTGTGCAAAAAGTCCTTAAATTGATATAAATCTCTATGGGAGCAACACTGAAAAGACCAACAATCATAAGCTTCAGGATGAGCAAAAATAAATACTTTGGATCGTAATGGAAGTTTGGAAAACTTGAAATTGAAAATCACACATGTAAAACTTTTGCAAAAATGCAAATTCCCGCCTAAAATTCACTAAACGTTTTTTAAGGATGTGGTTTTTGTGTGGGGATGTAGCTTAAAGTCGTATGTTTAAGTCAGAGTTGAAATGAAGTCTTTAGCCATTAATTTGAGGAAGTTATGCAAGTTTGAATGAGAGGCTTTTTTAGAAAAATAGAACAGAGAAAAGCAGAAAATTGATTTTAAAATGACAGATTAAAGGATGATTTGGGGCCGTTAGCAGCACAGTGCAGATCTGATTAGGCGCAGAGCCTTTTACAGTGGTAGAAACCGTAGGTGTATTAAAAAGAGGGCGGTGAAGATGATATTTCAGGGGTCCTGCCGTTTTTTGACCTACACGCACTGTGACATATAACTGAAGTACATCTCCCATGTGCCTAGTGAAGGGCTTGGTCTATATGAAAGATGGAATCCGAATAGAAGGGTCTTTTCCAGATGTTTCCACTAGGCGGAATTTGAAATTTGTGCATTACAAGATTCCCATGAAGATTGAACCTGACCAGGAATGACATGAACTTTTACGTTTTGAATTGGAAGAATATATTACCCCTGACAAATGTCAGAAACCAATTAGGTCACTGGACAAGAAACATGTTGAGTCATGTTTAAAAACACAACAAATCAATTCTTTTTGGATTTTTCTATGTTTCATGTTGGTTGTGTAAGGTTTGTGTTTAAATACACAACAAATCAATTATTTTTGGATTATTCTATGTTTCATGTTGGTTGTGTAATACTAGGTTAATGCCTTTTGTTTGATGTATGGTTTACGTAACTGCTGTTTGTGTATATACCTGGTTTTAAGGTGTGTTTTAAAAATATAACTTTTTTCATAAAACATTTGATGTGCATTCTCAATAAAATATGTATTTTTCGTAGATTTGAGATTTTTGTTTTTTGAGGGGACAAAACTATGCATTTTTCCTGTTCATTGTTTCATGGTTGTCTCTGTTCTCTTTTTATATTTCAAAGATATTGTCCTAGTGACCCTATGTAGTAGAGAACAGCAGGGTTTCGCAATAGACCCGCTGTAGGGGTCTGATTTTTGAAAGATACAACATTCTATGTTTGATATAGGTTGATTTTTACTTAAACTAGATTAATGGCTAAAAAAAGAGAATGCCACCCGTGAATCTAATGGTTTATGGGCTAGTAGAACAAAAGTGAGGAAAATAGTGGTGCTAACACTAAGAATCAAAGACAGAGTTGCAAGAATGGTTCTGACAATATTATAGGTTCTTAAGTTAACGATGGGATAGGTTATAGATTGGGATAGGACAAAGTAAGGCAATATATGCTATGGTTTACTATGATTCCTATGGATACTTACAGTCCACTTTAATTTAAGATTTGGACCGTAAAGGGATCTGGTCATCACGGATCGGTTCTAAGGACAGCAGGACACTTCTGGCAGAATTAGGTCAGCTGGGCGGTTCTGGTCAACTGGACTGGCACCTCAGACTGGACTGGACTGCGCTGGACTGCACTGGTTACTGGAGACCGGAGATTAGTGAGATGGTGAGTTTCAGCAGGCAAGCATTTATGGTAGCGAGCCAAACTGGATCAAAATTGCTTCCCTTAAATTTTGGGATGGTTTCAGGATTTGGGCCTGTCTGAAAAAGGAGTTCAGTAATGCTGAGGCCTTGGCTTTGAAAAGAAATCTGGAATCAGGAACAAGATGGAGAATTCAGGAACGTGGCGCCAGGATGGAGTCAGGAATCAGTGTGTGTCTGGGTGTTGTGAGGTTCCCTTGTTTATCCTGCCAAATAACATCACTCAGTTTATGGTACAAGCATACATACAACCCACACCCACAAGGCTATGATTGGGCAAGAGCACAGTTCCTACCTTGCTCTTTGCTGGTTGGATGACAGAAAGGGTTGTCATGTTTTATGATATAATCTGGAAACCTCCATAGCTATTGGGACCAAAATCTAACTTTCCCACAAATACATATTTATATAATTATGCCCTCTAAGAAAATCGGATACATAAATTACATATTTCGTGGGTCACATTCTAATCTTACTCCCAAGTCGGTAGGGTCTGTTTCTGCCTTTCTGTTGAATTTTGGCAATTTTAACCATGAATGGTTTGGCCTAACATTTCCTAATTCGGTACATATATGTGCAATCACACCTAGAACATGGGCACACAATATCAGATTTGCAACATTAATAGTTTCTGCACAATTGGTCATTCTTCATAACTTCTGTTCCTTACGCAGTATGAAATCCTACCAAATTTGCAAATGGCTAGCATAAATTCAGATTTAAATGTATGTACTTTTCACTCTTTTTCTTTTCACTGTTTTTCTTATTCTTTTCTGGAAGGATGAGTGTTCAAGCCTGCTATTGTCTTTGCCTGGGGCACAGAGGAATGTTTAATGAAGCCCATTGTCATGAGTATGCGAGGCCTCCCAACAGCAATTAGCCTTTCCTGCCAGCAGTGAAGTGTCAACCTTTCCCAGGCTGAGGACTGTCAGAGCAGAATATATATATATATATATATATATATATATATATATATATATATATATATATATATATATATATATATATATATATATATATATATATATATATTACATGGCCACGGTAGTGGCCATGTAGTTATGGTTAAGTTGGTGTTTCCATAGGAAGAGCACTTTTTGGGCGGCTTATAACTTCGCTCTCCCTGGACGAATCCTCACCAAACTTTGCAAAAAAAGTATTTGGGTCACTCTGAATTGGTGAGGATTCATCCAGGGGGGGCAAAGTTATAGGGGGGGTCCCAAAACGTTTTTTTTCCCATAGACATAATGGGAAAAAACTTTGCTCACACCTACAGCCCAAACCGCTGGATGGATTTACACCAAATTTGCGGCAGGAGCGGCGGCTTGGTACCGCTTTATTTGGTGTAAATCCGTCCAGTAGTTTTCAATAAAATGACAAAAATGTAAGTGAAAAAAATTAGTGATATCTGTGTTCGCTTCGCAGACACACTTCCCTGTTCGCTCCGCGGACAGGACGGTGATTGGGCAAGCAGCTTGCGTGATGTCCGCGGACATCTGACATGCTCTCTCATTGGATGCGGTGAAAGCGTGCAGTGCGTCTGGCTTCAGAGACGCCCGCCATCTCTGTTCCTCCCTGCCTGCACAGTAAGTCTTGTGTCTGTCTCCTGTTCCTCCCACCCCCGCTCATGCCCCGTGTGTCCTTCTTGTCCCCCCACCCCCACTCAAGCTCCGTGTCTCCCCTGTTCCTCCAGCCCCCCGCTCACGCCATCGGCACACGGTGGCCAGCAGAGGGCCGAGGAGCGGGATCTGCTGCCTGCACACGAACGCCCTGTGTGTCTCTCTCCCTCCCCCCACCCCCGCTCATGCCCCATGTGTCTCTCTCCCTCCCCCCACCCCCGCTAATGCCCCGTGTGTCTCTCCCCCTCCAGCCCACCCCCCGCTCATGCCCTGTGTCTCTCTCCCCTTCCCCCCACCCCCTGCTCATGCCCCGTGTGTCTCTCCCCCTATCCCCACCCCGCTCATGCCCTGTGTGTCTCTCTCCCTCCCCCCACCCCCGCTCATGCCCCATGTGTCTCTTTCCCTCCCATCCACCCCCGCTCATGCCCCGTGTCTCTCTCCCCTTCCCCCACCCCCCGCTCATGCCCCATGTGTCTCTCTCCCTTCCCCCCACCCCCCGCTCATGCCCCATGTCTCTCTCCCTCCCCCTCACCCCCGCTCATGCCCCGTGTGTCTCTCTGCCTCCCCCCGACCCCCGCTCATGCCCCGTGTGTCTCTCTCCCTCCCCCCCACCCTCCGCTCATGCCCTGTGTGTCTCTCTCCCTCCCGCCCACCCCCCGCTCATGCCCTGTGTGTCTCTCTCCCCTTCCCCCAACCCCCCGCTCATGCCCCGTGTGTCTCTCTCCCCTTCCCCCCACCCCCCGCTCATGCCCCGTGTGTCTCTCTCCCTCCCCCCACCCCCCGCTCATGCCCCGTGTGTCTCTCTCCCTCCCCCCACCCCCGCTCATGCCCCGTATCTGTCTCCTGTTCCCCCATCCCCCGCTCATGCCCCGTGTCTGTCTCCTGTTCTCCCCACCCCCCCCTCATGCCCCGTGTCTGTCTCCTGTTGGCCCCACCCCCGCTCATGCCCCGTGTCTGTCTCCTGTTGCCCCCCACCCCCGCTCATGGCCCGTGTCTCTCTTGTGTTCCCCCCGCCCCCACTCATGCCCCGTGTTTCTCTTGTGTTACCCCCGCTCATGCCCTGTGTCTCTCTCGTGTTTCCCCCACCCCCTGCTCATGCCCCTTGTCTCTCTCCTTTCCCCCCACCCCCCGCTCATGCCCTGTGTTTCCCTCGTGTTACCCCCCGCTCATGCCCCGTGTCTCTCTCGTGTTCCCCCCACCCCCCACTCATGCCCCTTGTATCTCTCCTTTACCCCCCACCCCCCGCTTATGCCCTGTGTCTCCCTCGTGTTCCTCCCCACCCCCCGCTCATACCCCGTGTCTCCCTCATGTTCCTCCCCACCCGCTGCTCATGCCCCGTATCTCTCTCGTGTTCCCCCCACCACCGCTCATGCCCCGTGTTTCCTTCCTTTTCCCCCCCAGCCCCTGCTCGTGCCCCGGTTGTACCCTGTTCCCTCTCACTCCCCGCTCATGCCCATGTGTCTCCCCTGTTCCCCACCACCCCCCGCTCATGCCCTGGTGTGTTCTTTATACACCCCGCCTTCCCTTTCCATGGTGGCCATCTTAGTAAAAGATTTTCCTTCCTACACCGGGACGCCACAGGCGTCCCGGTGTAGGAAGGAAAATCTTTTTGTTTTTTTTTACCACCCGGCGTTCCCACTTTGAGGACATAAGATTTTAGTGGTCTTCATCTATTGAAAAGGATGTTATGGTGACGTTGCACTAATAAAAACCTTTAAAATTTAGTTAAAAAAAAATGTTACAGGGATGTTATGGTTAAGTTGCACTAATAAAAACCTATGAAATTCAATGAAAAAACTTTGTTAAAGGGACGTTATGGTTAAGTTGCGCTACTAAAAACCTATGAAATTCAGTGAAAAAACTTTGTTAAAGGGACGTTATGGTTCCAAGTAAAACTGAAAAACCCTTGAAATTCGCCAGTTATGGTAAGCTAAGCAACCATAACTCGCGCCACCACCGTGCACTGCTAAGACTAACACCCAGGACATCAAAGATGACATCACAAATGTCATTGATGACAAAGTTTTTTCACTGAATTTCATAGGTTTTTAGTAGCGCAACTTAACCATAATGTCCCTTTAACAAAGTTTTTTCACTGAATATATATATATATATACATATATATATATATATATATATATATTTATTTTTTTAAATGTTTTTTTAATAGTTGATTAACTCGGACTGAGTTTAACTTTAAGTTTCACCTAAATCATTCATTTAAACATATAACATGAACACAGTTTATACGTCGATTTTTCACATTATGAATCCTTTGACATTCTTAAATAATTAAGCCTTTAAACAAAAACATGCTTTCACAACAGGCAATTTTGCACTTCATTCATGAAAAAGCCCATTAAACTGAGTTCTTTAAATCCGATTTTCCTCTGCAGCACATACACATTTTAGTCAGCATTAGTTCTTCCCTTGAGTGCTGAGATTGTTTGCAGTCTGGATACATGTATCCTGCCTTTGTTTAGAGTTTCTCTCTGCACAACTGATTCTGTTACTTGTTGCAATGTTTAGCCGTGTTTTTCCCTGTGGAAAATGAAAACAAGGGTTCCTGGGTTGCTTTTTCATTAGATACATTTTATAGAGCTGTCAGTCAATGAGGACCAATTCCTCTGAGCAACACTGGATCATCCTGGGCATTGCAGTACCATTTTAATCTCAAAGATTCAATGGAAATTAATGGACCCAGCACCAAAAACAGCACTTTTTTTTGGTTGCTAAGCTAACATTTTAAAAGGCATTTTCGGTTTTCAGCACAATTCATTCATTTTGCTCCATGTTGAATGTTGCAGAGCCCACTGGTGTGCTCCTGCAGTGAGTACTCTGTTTTCACCCCCTCTGACTGTGTGTGGCAGGGTGTGCAGCCTTTTCCTGGTTATGACCCAAACACAGTTTTGAAGATTTTGGCGCACACAGAAGTCAGCACATCTATTTTGGGCTGTTTCGTCACCATTTCAGTACATTGATGCAGTGGGGCACATTGGAATGAGTCAAAATATCCCACAAATGACACTTATGGATGGTTGTTCAAAAGATCTTTAATCTCTGTTTCAGTTTGGAGGACACTGCAATGATTTCAAGTGATCTTATTTATTTCACTGGATAGGTTACTCCATTTAGTTATAAAACATGTCTGTATGGGATTCTAGATTGATCATGTTTGACCCTATCTGTACAGTTAACTTGATTCAAAGAACTAACCAATACAGAATTAGGGGTGTCCTACCTATCCAAAAGATGACATTGAACACTTGTGGCTTGATTTCCAAAGCATTTTTCAATTAAATTGCACCCTTCTAAATAGTTTTGTAAATCAGGCCCTGTATATTTGAAAGTCATTTTTTCAATCATTGAATGATTTATGTTGAAGTGAATCGCTATATGCAGTACACAGCAGGGAGTTTAGATGTAAAGTTGTGTAATGCAAAATAGAGTTACAGGAAGTGGGTGTATGATAAACTGTTGTGTAATGTCTTTCCTCGTGAATATGTATTAATCTAGAAACCTCTTTATATGTGGTGTGTTATTAATGAGTTCTTTATGATAGAGCTGTACATTCTGAACTGGCCCATCCCATACAATAAAATGTAATTGATACAGCCAATCCAGAGAATGGCATGGTGATGAATGTATTGCATGAATTGCAATAAAGCGTATGACCAGGCATGCACCCTCCATCACCAATTCATAAAAAGGCTGGCATAAGAAGAGTCAAACCTGCTCCCCATTAAAGTTATGTGGAGTTCAAGAAAATATTCTGAATCATACATGAATACATTATTATGAAGAATAAACAATTTCATCCCAATTAGACTCACAGTTAAGCTAGCAATTCAAGTATCAAAAGTCTGCTCCATTGACTTCAGGTACAGGTTATGAGATATTTATAAATGGAGATAGTGTTAATTGTCTCTCGTATTCAGCCGTGTTTGCATGGGACTTTCCCAAATCTTAAAAGGACATCCCACGTGTCTTTTACATATGAAGTTCAAGTGCTCCCCAAAGGTTGAAAAAAAATATCTACATACTCAGGCAGAAGTTCATTGAGACTGAACCTATACCTGCAATACAAGTTCTGTCCTTCGGTACCCTATTAACCTTGAACCCAGGGGTCCTTAAATCAGTAACACATCATGGATCAATGGGATGCAGAATAACTCTTACACCAAATAATAAGACCGACTCAGGAAGTTGGCAAAAAGTCTCCTCCGACTGTTTTAATATCAGTTGTCTAAAAGTGGGAGTTACAACGGACATCAACGGACGTTCGCTTAAGTTCTCTCAAAGCATTTAATAAAAAATTACGTTTATGTAGCAAAGATTCATCATATGTGACGTCATACTATGTGGCAAATAATAAAAACCTACGGGGTGTTATGATACACTCAAAGGAAACATCTAAGTATACTTTCTATATAGGGACGGGCTGTGAATGGGTCTCTAATGTCAGGTGGACAACTTATGCCCACCCCTAGTGCAAGTCATCTTCATTAGTTATTAGATGCACAGTATATTATTGGCTCTCAAAATATATGGCCCTTCGTTATATCGTCCTCTATAATTGGTTGGCATGCTTGTACCCTTCTGGAACATTCGGCTCACTAGTAGCACGTAAGCTGGTAACACAGGTGTCAGTGGGTGGATTTTGTCCATGTCTCCCTACCCAATTAGCACAACTTCTCTCATCGCTCATGCCTTCTGCCATTTATCTTTTCTTTGAACTTGGCCTTGCAAAGTATCCTTGCTCCGCGGAATAAAAGGGAGTACAGGCACACACTATCTCAAGTCCAGATCAGCATTCCCACCTTCTATTTCCATCCTTAGCTCACGTGACAGGAAACCGTATTTTGGCCTGTTTTTCAGCATTTAATTGTCTTTAATTAACAAACTTGGCACTCATAATGTTCTTTCTTTGTACCTTAACATGAGACGATTCAGCGTCTCATGGTTACTGTTCTTCAAGGTGGAAAGGGGGCCCTCTTCTTCATCCAGACCCGCAGAGACAAATCACACCTAAACACATTTGTACATTCAACTCTAACTATTTACGTTGTTAAATAAGGTGAAAGAATTGTTAATAAATTATGAAAAATTAACGGGGGCGTGGCCAGCTGCCAAGCAGTGAGGAAGCATTCCTGTGAGCTCCTGCTTGATCCGTCCTCTGTCTGCTCAGAAGACAGTGATTTTTCACTTTTTAAAGTTCCAGTGGATGCGGACGATCTATAAACAATGAGAGAATATGCAGTTAAAACATCATAAGGTATACTCTTGTGTGAAGGGGTGAACACTCTCTCCAGGAACTGACGCAGGAAAGCCAAAAACAATATGGCGACCGGCAACCTGGTTTCGTGACGGACCGCCCAGCAACTCTGATTCAGACCCAATGAGATGCAAGTTCACCCAAGGTGGCTCCGATCAGATCACCCTTGTTTCCCGAGATGTTCTATCATATGCCATATACTGAATTAAACCAGACAAACAAAACAGTGTCTGGGGAAGACACCGGCACCGGCGTGTGCCGAAATACGAGGTGGCAAGTAAAGTATTTTTCTCTGCCTGCCGCAAGTTAGGACAAACACCCTGCACACACCAGTGAAACACAACGATTTCATAAGCTTGCAATTTTATTCTGCCTTCCATACTCAGTGGCATTCACGCACAAGTTCTTTTTGCAATTGCCAGGGACTCTCATTGTAAAATACTTTTTCCACATGATCCTCAATTAGAATACATTTACTTGAATGAGGCGCTCTTTTCATAACTTTGTTGTGAATTCTTCTCTCTGTGTTATATGTTAACTAAGCCTATTAATCTGCAGCAAAATACAAAGGCACTATTAAATAAGCAGCAACTTAAATGCTATTTAAGTTGCGGACACAAGATACGTAGATGATCAGATTACAACCCACATATGATTGCGTATGTTTCTTGGCACCTGCACAGAAGGGCTTGCGGATCGTCCTCACAGCAGAAAATGCAAACTTCACAATCCTGTCAACTCATTGCGAACCAAATTCAAAGCAGATTCCAAAATGAGATAGCAGGTTAGTGAGGGCTGTAGGCACAGAATTTGAGCTGTCCTTCTGTATTGCACATCCTGTATTTCCTACAGTCCTGACTGAAATCACTCAACACTTTGCATTACACGGCCAGATCTGTTTCACTGAGCACCGCTCAAAAAGGACACGACAGATAGCAGAACTAAACAGCTTCATCTGCAACACAAACCTACACACCATAGACTGCAAGCCTGGTTGAGTGATCATGATACTCAATACCCTGAGTGAGATTGACAGAATTGCTTATACTACATCCATCCTAGGAATAGAGGCATCATCGTTACTATTTGAAAGATAAAACCAAACAAATCTCCAACAAGCCACAGTCCACTCACAGGCACCCCACCCTCCACAAGTCTAACAGATCTTCCAAGGGTAAGGTCAAACTGATCACAATGGAAACCTACACCAATAACCCGCCTGCTGTGCAAGAAGTGGACATGATGGCACCACCGTTGGAAACAACAAAAGAACAAAATGAGAGCGACTCTCAAATTTTCACGACCATTGTAGCTTTGAAATCTTCCTTGGAATCCAAAATAGACGCTTTAATGATAGATGTAGGAATCTTGCGGCAAGACATCCGAGCACTTGCAGACAGAACTGGGAAAATAGAAAAACAAATCACGGAAAATATGCAGTGCAAACAAATAACACAAGAAGACATCAACTTACTACAACAGAAGGTGAAAATGTTGGAAAGCAGAACTGAAGATGCAGAAGGCAGAGCTCAAAGTAATAATATCAGAATAATTGGCCTTCTGGAAGGGACAGAAGGAGTAGACCCTACAGACTAAGTAGAGAATATGCTGTGCTGGAAATGGGCCCGGGCAATCTTACCCAAGGCTTTGCATTCAAACGTGCACACAGATCCTTGACTAAGAAGCCTCCACCCTTTGCACCCCCAGACCGATAATAGCTAGAATAATGAACTATAAATATAGAGAGAACATTTTAGAATTTCAAGATCTGGTGGATCAATCCAAAGGCATCTGTGAAACTAGCAGTCTAACCTGACTACACACTTCAAGTACAAAGACATAGAGCTCAATTTGGCTGAACAAAAGAAAAACTCGAAAAAGCTGAACAAAAGTACATGCATATGTACCCTTCCTGCACAACGGATGCTATTTTTCTTTGATAGCCCCGAAGATGCACATGACTGGATGGACGCCCAAAAACATGCATCGTTAATAGAGTGACATTCAGAAAGGCAATGTTGCCATATGCTTTGTCTGTTAGCCAGGAGTTGTTATCCTCATGCATAGTCAACAGTTTGGAAGAAGATCGGAAGGATTCTATAACCATTTACCATGGTGCACTATACAACAAACACCTTAGTTTGATCTATAAATGCATCATCTGAATAACTGCCTTTGGAAAATAAATATACCAAGAAAGGAATTGCAACATTCTGTTGCTGACTGCATCTCCTGTCTGCTGCAAACCCATTGTATTTCACTTTTCGGATACTAGTTGTGAAGTATCCACCTGCTGTGCACCAGCCACCTAGACTGGGACCCTGGTGGTAAGTGTGCGAGAAGCAGACACACCTGAGCATGTAATGAATAGCTAGGCAATTGTTGGGAGTTGGGAAGAATTGGGAGGGAGGGATAGTTTTTAAAAGTTTTTTCAAAATGCCTCTAGTCATGTCTCGAAGTCCCCCAAACATAAAACAGAATGTTATTACCTCTATGTTTCAAGAACAAGGGCATGGTACCATTAACATGGGCTGTTTCATGGTTTAGACTCAAAAGACCCACCAATATTGTATACTATGATGGAAAACATAAGGATGGTGACCTGGAATGTTAGGGGTCTAAACAGTTACATCAAAATAAATAGAGTGATGACATACTCAGGCAGACACAAAATCGATATAGCACTACTGCAGGAAACACATCTTACTAGGAGATAACAGAAACATTCGCAAAGAAATGGGGTGGAAACATTGCAGGTTCAACATACTCAACATATGCCAGAGTAGTCCTAATCTGGATAGCACCAACAGTGCCCTTTAGGATGCTACAGACTAAAACAGACAACAAAGTTTGGATGGTCCTAATGTATGCCTCATTAATATATATGCCCTGAACCATGATGCCACTATCTTTTTTACAAACATTGTACTCTAGACTAATTGCCTTTCCAAGTGGCATCCTAATATGAGGAGATGCTTTTAATTGTACTCTAAACCCAATCTTAGGTAGGTATGATAATAAATGTATGCAACCTGCTCCCCCCCTGCCAAAGCATTAAACACCCTCATAAGATCTTTCGGATTGTCTGACATCTGGTGTGTACTGCACCCAACACTTCGTGGTTACTCACATTATTCAGCTGCACATGATATTCACACCTGGCTAGACTATTTCTTCATGCCCACACAGTCGGCAATCACATTTAATGATGTAGAATACTTAGCATGTTTTTTGTCAGACCATGCCCCACTTCTCATTACCTGGCACGTGATTCCCCCTAGAGCAAGTATACCGAAATTGAAGTTAAGAAGTGAATACTTACAGGACGAGATAATTAGTGACTACCTAACAGAATGTATTCAAAACTATTTCAAACAAAATAAGGGTAGTGTAACTAAAGTAAGCACACTTTGGGAAGCCTTTAATTTGTTAATCAGGGGTGAAGCAATAGCTAAATCCAGAGGTACACACTCAGAAATCACCCATGACTTGTCCAAAGCTGAACAGGCAGATTTAATTACACAAAATACCCTGAAAAACAACATGCCAAAGGTGACAAACCTGGCAGACTTCTTGAATGGCTTTATATAAGCGACATCAAACGAGAAAAAATATACTCCATCTTGAATAGTCAAGGCGTCCCCAGTAATACACAAGCGGAAGTAAATAATATATTTTTCAATTATTGTAGCTCTCTATACAAAGAAAAATCTGTTGGCAGTTACTCAGACTTGGTAGAAGCTTTAGACCAGATTAATATCCCTCTCCTAGATAAGGAGGCAGCAGAGCTGTTAGATGCACCTGTAACCTTCAAAGATATATTGACTGCAATCAAAATTCTACCAACAGGTAAAACCCCTGGCACAGCCCGCCTACCAAGCAAATTTTATAAAGAATTTGAAGATGTTCTTGCTCCGGCGCTACTAGACATGCTAACAGAAGCATGTGCGCTGGGTTCTCTCCCCACAAATCTTGGGAAATCAGTAATAATACCCTTCCCAAACCAAACAAATCCACAATGGAGTGCGGCACCTACAGACCCTTGTCCTTATTAAATGAAGATAGCAAAGTACTCACCGCATTACAAGCAAGCAGACAAAGTAGTAACAAACCTTATACATAAAGAACAAACAGGCTACGCCTCAGGCAGAAACATATCAGGAATGCTTCCCTGGCTGCAGTCGAAGCGTTTGATTCTATTAGATGGGAATGGCTTCATGCTGTTCTAATGCGCTCTGGAATTGGACAACGATACATCCGGTGGGTTCAACTACTATATAACAAACCTATACCCACAGTAAAAACAGGTAAACTCTTCGCAGAGGTATGGGAATTAGAAAAAGGCACCATACAGGGGTGTCCATTATCCCCTATGCTCTTTATCCTTGCCTTGGAGCCCATTTGGTGTTCCTCAGAGATTGATACAAAGACAAAGCTATTAGTATAAACAGGGTACAACACTTAATATCCATGTACACTGATGATATGCTACTGTACATTCAACAGCCAGAAACTTGGAGTACTTATTGGACGTTCTAGATAGATTTGCAGAACTCTCTGGAATCACTGTCAGCAGAGCAAAATCATGTTTGTTCCCACTAGCAGGCCTGAACAGCAAAAATACTAGAACTACTACCCACCCTGGCCATGAAATGGAACACAGACTCATTTAGGTATTTGGAACATATGTATATCATGATCCCCTTGTAGAAAACACTCACAATACACATAAAACACTAGATGGTGTGGCGGGATCCATTGAATCTTGGGTGTGATTTCCCCTAATGCTGATGGGTAGAGCAGCTCTGCTAAAAATGGTGGTTCTGCCCAGATTGTTACATTATTTTGTTAACATCCCATACAACATACCCAAGTGTTTTTTAACACACTAGACACATTATGCAGAAGATTTCTATGGCAGAATAAGAGATACAGGATAGCCCTGAGTACACTCCAGAGGACATACGAAAAATGTGGTGTAAGAATATCCCAATTGGGGCTTTAATTCCTAGGCTGGTTAGCTGATGAACCAACATTTGCACTTAAAAGAGGTTCTGTGGGTGTCGAACTCCCACTTGGGGCAAGTACCACACCTGTTGAGTCTAGGCAAACAATTATTGCAAAGAACCTATAAGAGATTGGGGATCACAGACCTCTTTTCCTCACAGATCCCTGTAGCTGCATTGATGTCAACTAGACAACAATGGCCACTAAGCATACGCAAACATTGGGAGACCTGTGGAGTTGTGACCTGGTTCATGAAGACATATTGATGGACTTCGAAATTTTAAGGGAACAAACAGGTCTACACAGAGGACAATACCTACTGCATTTGACTTTGTTGTACACGCTTACACAAAGATGTTTGTCACTGCTTGACCACATAGACACAAATGCTTCTGTAGAAACTGTGTATGATATGTATGATATGTCTGAAGGAGTTCAGGTTGTGTTTAGACTTTATGACCTACTTCTCTCTTGCCATTCCTCCTCTGAACTGAATGTACGACAGAAATGGGAAAAAGACTCGGGGATACACTTAACCAATATTGAATGGTTGAAAGTACTTTGGTACCACAAACGAGATTCTAGAAATGCTGAATTGCAATGTATACAATTACAGATTATACACTGAGTGTACCTAACACCTCAAAAGATTTCCAGTTTTAGTGGCTCAAGCGCACAATACTGCCCAAATGTAAACACGAGAACACTGGAATAATACACGTTTTGGTTGTGCCAGACTATACAACAATACTGGGGTGAAATAGAAAGCAAAATGTCCAGAAGTTGAGTTTACTGTATGTCCAGTCCCCAGCAGCTGATGAAAGATCTAATTTATATATTAGCAAATCGCATAATAGCAGTGGCATGGAAATCTCAGAATGGTCCAATGGTGGAAATATGGTGGTGGCAAGGCTTACAGAAATGGACAGTAGCAGAAACATCTGTCTGGAAGAGAGTAACTCAGCAGGGAGGGGAAGAAATTAATGATGTTTAATCCCGGAGAATGCTAACAGAGACTATGGGCCTCATTACGAGTCCGGTGGTAGCCGTGCCGGAAAAACTGGCAGGCTGCTGCCATACCCGTAATACGATTCTGCCTCTGTGATTGCCGGAATCACTGGGGTATTACTGCCCCGGTGACCCGGTAATTCTGGAGGCGGAATTCTGTAAATCCTCATTCCCATGGAGCCCTATAGGCCTCCATGGGGATGGGGACCATGGAAACACTGGTTCCGTCTATGACAGATCCGTTGTTTCCATGTCCACCTGCAGGCAGGTGGTGTTAATCCTGCCAGGTCAGACCTGGTGGGAGCGACACCTCCCACCTGCAGAACTCTGAATCAGCCGGTCCGGACACAACGGTGGCAGCGATTTTACCGCCACCGTTGATTCTGGACCGGCAGGGTCGTAATGAGGCCCTATGTTCGCACCTGCGAATGATAAATCCGAAATTTAGACACCCTAGGAATTAATACCTATTTCACGCTTAGGAAATTAAGGTCAATGGATTGTCTAAACAAAGTGATTTTGGGTTTACAGACTATTAGAGTCTGGTTGAAGTTGTTTACTGGTTGGAGTGGGGTTGGGAGAATAATAGAATTTACATGTTGTAAATGTCCTAGATCCGTTGAATTGAAACACAAAAGATGTGACATCATACATTGATACATTGTGAATGTTTGATTTATGTAAAATAATAGAAATTGTTCAAAACAATTTATCAAAAATTGAAATAAGAGACTTGCATGGTGTGTTACTTTTGTGCATTTTCAGCAGCCGGCAAAAGAATGTGTTTCCAGTGTGGTAAATATTATGGGCAGGATCTTGAATTTCAAGCAATGAAAAGGTATGCTCATTTGGATGGGGAGGCTGTGGTGTGTGCTTCATTTCTGTTCAGGGTTCAGACACTCTGGTGTTTAAGAAGAAAGAAAGTTGGATTGGGCATATAGGGTCATTATAAATTTAGCAGTGCCAGTAAAAGTAGCAGTAAATCTGTTTCCAACACTTTTACTGCACCACCAAACTACAAGTTTGCTGGTGGGGGGTCACTGGTGTACCTCCAACCAAGAGCTGGGGGTAAATCAGGCCCCCACCAGCAAATAGCTGCCAGTATTACCGCACCAGTAATACTGGTGCTGGTAATTACGGCATTCCCCTCCATGCAGTCCTATGGGAGTCCATGGAATGGGGAAAGACCACTGTTGCCGATACCTGGAATATCCCAGTAATACTGGGATATCAGGCACTGGTAATGGTAGATCAGTTTGGCGTTATCCAACCATATTACCAGCGGGATACCAGCACCCTTGTAATATTACCCCGGCTACCAGTAATTACATTACATGCACATTGATTTGTATGCATTTTGGATTGCACAATCATGTATTTATTGGCATCTTCTTTAAAAGGGCTTTTATCCAAACAATAGATACATTGTTGATGCTTTAAGTTAAATACACCATGTTTTCTTAATACTGTCATTTTATAATATTATTTTTAAATTAAGATATGATTTCTAAATTAACATGTTTCTATTATAGGGCCTGCCATTCAAAAAGATTCCATACAGAGCCAATGCCCCTTCAGGGTCCTTTTTTGCACGAGACAACACAGCAAATTTCTTGTCTTGGTGCAGAGTAATTGGAGTGGAAGATGCATGCATCTTTGAGTCGGAAGGGTTAGGTATGTAACAATGTGTTGTTTAAAAAAAAAGAAGCACTATAGTAATTATTAACAATGTTTAAGAGCCTATATTTTTATGAAATAAATGAGCTACACA
Organism: Ambystoma mexicanum; assembly: GCF_040938575.1. Taxonomy (NCBI): domain Eukaryota; kingdom Metazoa; phylum Chordata; class Amphibia; order Caudata; family Ambystomatidae; genus Ambystoma; species Ambystoma mexicanum. The sequence continues at coordinate 624,644,212 of NC_090934.1, forward strand.
CATTTGTTATATTAACAATGACATATTATGCTGCAGTGGAAAGAGTAGTTCCCACAATGCCAGGACAAACGTCTTTAAAGGTAACCCTCGAAAACATGTTGATCACACTGTTCAATTTAGGTAATCCATGTCCCTGAATATGCATATGCCACTTGTGCTCCCGAACCCCATTGCAGACTTGTGTGGAATTCATTACTCCATAATCCCACTCTTCACCTCTTCTAAACATGCATTGATGAACTTTTTTGTTTCGACCAACCTGCACTGGAAAAATAATGTGTTGTATTTATACACTGGCTATTTCTGCCATGAGCCCACAGGTGCTGGAAATATAAAGGTAATTCTAGAAATAGTGTTTGCAGAAAATGAAACACGTTCTAATATGTAGGGTATTGTGCTAGAAATAGTAATATTTCAATGTTGTGCATGGTCAGACCCAGGTTGGACATAGGGGTGATTCTGTTTCTAGCAACCCTAACCAGAAATATATCTAGAGAGGTGAAATGGTCAAACATGCCTTTCCATGCTGTGGTCCATGAAGGCCAGATGCTTTACCGTCCTGCAGGAGATGGCAGAATGACCTGCCCCACCAGGGCTTACTAGTCGAAGTATGTCTGGCAAATCTGCACAGTTACTCACTGGTTTGTCAAACCTGCAATCCCCTGACACATAAACCAGTATTGTTCTAGGTGATATTACCAAATGTTAGCTTACCACTCAGGAATTGGCATACACCCACAAACACACATTCAGTTAACGTGTTATTTATGTATTAGTAGTGCCATCACTGCCTATTCTTGTAGATTGTGTTGTAACATTTAAAATAAGGTAGTTTTGTTTTAGTTGGATAATGATCACAGGTATAAACAGCTTTAGTGTGGTTTCTGTGATGAACTTCAATTGAAATTGTACAGTACTTTCACGTTACTTGCATGATTGGTAACATGGTTTATTCACACAGCCAACTGCGTCAGAATAACTGCTCCTTGAGAAAGCACAGAGGGCTCCACAAAATGTGTGCATGCTTTGAGTAACATTTAACCTGAACAAAATAGGGTCTTTGCTGTTGCTAACTCCAACTTTGATGCTCACTCTTTACCCCTTTTGAAGAGTTTTGAAAATGATGGTGTATGAAATTCCCAGGCCAGATAGTGTAGTAAGGATTTTTTTGTAATATAATTGCTTCCACGAAGTACAGCTATGCATAAATAAGAGGTAAGACTTGTCCTTGAACATCTTCTGCAGTAGAAGAATGTTCAGGAATAATGTTCAGGAATAATGTTCTGTAACAAGCCTCACCAGCGGAAAAATGGGCATGGTTGCCCAACGCATTGACAATAAATAAGAACAGATAGCAACCCGTGAAGCGCTTGTCCGCTCCACTCGCCTCTACACTACTAACGGGTAAACCTGATCTCTCCCTGGGGTCATGGAACACTCGTGGATTCCAGCATTTAACGAAACAAGGAGACATAAACTTGGGATGCTTAGACATCATTTGTCTGCAAGAAACTTGGATGATAGAACGCCCCTCCATAGACGGATACGACTTGACCTTCGCTCCAGCTATCAAAGGTCCCTTTGGCCGACCGTCATCAGGCCTTATAACTGCAATACGCTGCGGATCCGGTTTACATCTAATGAACACTCTGAGAGTGTCAACTCATCTATTGACCACGGAAATTATTTGGACTGAGGCCGAGGTGAAAAAGGGTAAGCCTAAAACGCAAGTTATAATCATCCTAAATGTTTACTGGAATCCGGCGAGTATGACCGATTCACTCCTCATAGCACTGATCGAGGATTCAATCGATGAAGCACGAGTAAGGTGTCCTGAGGCCCTGTTAATCATCTGTGGAGATCTAAATGCCACCTGGTTACCACACGATTCAGCCGGTGACTCTCCTCTTTTTTCGACCTTAAGAAGTAAACGCGGTGTGGCTTGGCTGTCCTTGATGTCATCCCGTGACCTGCTATGTGCTGAGGATCTATTCCCCAGAAGTGACAGGCCTCCCACCTGGGAAAGAGGAAACTTTTCAGCAGACCTCGACCACATCTTCATAAGCAGGCTCTTAGCAGCCTTGACCACTTCGTTTGAGGTATGGAGGTCCTCGGCTAGCGACCATAACCTGCTTGTACTGAAATGGACGTCCACGAAGCTCGTGAACTTATTCATGCCTGCACAAGTGGAGGTAAACAACCAGCAAAACCGCTTAAGACTCTCAGAATCCTCGATCCTAAAGATACAGGCACAATATTTGGCAACCGGAAACGAGCACAACCCACTGAGTGACCTGCAATTACCAGATTACCAACCTCTTCTGGTACCTTTCAGAGCCAAACCTGCTGGCCCCAGACAAAACAACGAAGGTGCTAGACATCAATACAGCAAAGAACTTGTCCTAAGACGGAGATCAGTAAGGCGTGCCAGAAGAAAATTTGGTGTTTTTCCCTCACCCGAAAATCTGGCAACCTTGAACCAAGAAAAGAAATCTTACAAATCATGGCTCAGGTTCCATCGTAGAAATCTTTACCAACAAGACGCCGAAGCGATGCTGAAGCTTGTCTGCGGTCACCACCCCCGAGAGTTCTGGGCGCTCTTAAGATCTTCTCTGTCGCCTCACGAGATCTCACCATCAAATTCAATCGGGGAAATAACCTGGATAACATTCTATGCAAATCTATTCAAAGCTCCCGCATTGTCAACCTCTTGTGAACTTACAACAAAACGAGTACCATGGATAGATTTGAGCGATGAATCTGAGATTCTCAAAGTCCTGCAGAATCTGAAACCATCGCGAGCACCTGGCCCGGACGGAATAACAAATTTCGACCTAAAAAAATATCCAAGTCAGTGGGCTGTGTTGATTAGTGAAATCTTTAAACGCTGCAAACAGGCTTGGCAAATTCCGGCATCATGGACAACATCCATCATAGTCCCGATATTCAAAAAGGGAGGGAAAGAAGATCCTAAAAATTACCGCCCGATCGCACTTCTGGACACGGTTGGCAAGGTGTTTGGTTCCCTGTTACGTCAAAAATTTCAGGACTGGGCCAGGGAGGCCGAATGCGCCGACCCGTTTCAAACGGGATTTACTAAAAACAGCGGTACGACCACTAACATCATGTTTCTCAGTACACTCAAAAGCAAGGTGCTGGGAGGAGGCCCTAGAGTGTTTCTAGCGTTCATAGATCTGGCTCAAGCTTTTGATCAAGTAAATCGTGAGCGCTTGTGGAGAAAACTGAGTCTTTGGAAATGCCCGGCCGAACTGCTTCAACCGATTCAAGCTCTACACCAAGAAACAAGGGTGCGAGTGAGACTAACTCAGGCTGGTTTGTTGTCCTCTGAAATCCCGGTGGATCGCGGTGTGAAACAGGGTTGCCCCCTTGCCCCGTCACTCTTCATTGCTTACCTCGGCGACTTCAAAGCTTCGGAGCAAACGATCCGCTCCTTTCCACCGACTTTGGGCAAAGTGAAAACATCGAGACTACTCTACGCTGATGACCTTATCTTAATGGACTTGACTCCTATCGGTCTTCAGCGTCAACTCGACCATCTGGCGGCATATATTCAAACGAATGATCTAACTATAAACACGGCCAAAACAAAGATCCTGATAATGGAAAAACACAAGCGACCAAAGGAAAAACTCGCCTGGTACCTAGATGGGGTAGCACTGGAAAAAGTCACAAACATCACATACTTGGGAGTAGCATTGGACTGCTCGAGTATAAATGCATCTCTACAAAGTTGCCTAATGACTAAAGCAAGAAACTTAGCGGCACAAGGCAGGGCATTGGACAACAAGTTTGGAGGTTTTTCCCTGTTACCCTTGATAAAATTCTACAAAATGAAGGTGGTGCCATCCCTCACCTATGCCGCAGAAGCTCTCCCGCATACACCCGCAAATTTGTGGCTGAAGTTAGAGGGTCTATTTTGGCGTACTGTTCTAGGTTTCCCCAAGTCTGTGCCGGCTCTGTTGATCAGAAGAGAGCTTGGCCTACTATCGCTGGAAGGGACCAGGGAAACTAAATCGATGATGCTGTACAGGAAGATGCTACTCTTGGACTGTCCTTATGTGCTAGCTATTGTACGCACGGAACTATTGACATCTTCCTCTTCTGTGCTTAAATCTTGGGAAAGGGCTCGTAAAATGAAGCTTGCGGAAATCAAGTCCACATAGTGTTAAACATGTGTTGTTCAATTTATGCTGTTTTAATAATTATTTCTTTGGATTTCTTTTGATTTAGCTATTTAACAGTGGGCTATTGATAGACCCCATTGAGTTATGCATATACATTAATTGGGCACATTGCTTTCTGTAAAATGTGAGAACATACACTTGTAGATAATATAAAGTGAAATGCATTTTTATTAGGAGCAATTAATTGAAAGAATAATAAATATTTCACATATTTGTACACTGTAATACATAGAATGCTTTAAATATTTAGGAATCAGCCCACTAGTGACATTAGTAATATATGTTTATCGTGATCACATGTCCTCATCAATGGTTGCAGTGGGTAGATACGTACTTTATTTGGACGTACGGCAAAGGGACACATTAGGAGATGTGGTGGAGGCAATGGGTAGTTGTACGGACATATATGTTGGAATTTACAAAAAAAGAGTATGCTTATTTAAATCTGCTCCTTAAGAAGCTCCATGAGAAAACGAGGAGGCACCCATAGAATATCAATTTGTAATTCAGTCACAATACTTTTTCTTTGATATGTACTTGTTGAAAACATATTTGAGACAATTTGCAATAAAGTTTTTTAAAAACAAAAGAGGCAATAGAAAGATGTGTGATCATCAGACTGTCAGTGGATTCACAGAGAGGTGATGGGTGCTGGGAAAGTCCCTTTTTGGATTGCAGACAGTCCTCTTGCTCAGCACCTGTGAAAAAAGAAACATTCTGAGAGTTTGTTTTTTTGTGAGGCAAACAGTCAAATACCAAAGCATTTCTGATGTAGCAGTGCTGCACAGTTTCTGCCATGGAAACCCAAACTTTGATCTCGAAAGCATTTAGTTGCCCTCGAGAAGAGGAGCCAAATAAACTGCTTCTAAGTCATAAAAAAATGGAATATGACTGGAAATCCTGTTGCATAGGTCGAGTATCATGACAAAGGTAGGCCCCATTAGTCCATAAAATGGCGAACACATGCAGCAAATACACGTTGTGTGAGATAAAACAGGAAACTGTAGGGTGATTAATGATATACAGATACATTTTAAAAAAAAGAAACTGAAAAAGGTTTTTCAATAATTAATCACACTGAAGATTTCCTCTGACACAAACTATTCACAAAGGGTTTTGCAGAAAATACTGACTTAACCAAATGTGTAAAAAGAAAACTTAGGAAGCATAACTTTTAGGAAGTCCCTGAGCAGAGGCATTGCTAGGAGGGCTGAGGAGGCTATAGCCCTGTGTCTTTTGGTTGTAGCCCCGGATAGAAACTCTGGGGCTACAAACAAAAGGCTAGCTAGCCCTGAGTTCTGACAGTCCCAACATTAGCGTAGCCCTGGATCTTTTCCAGACGTAGCAACACCCCTGTCCCTGAGGAAGTACAAGTTGTGGCAATATCAAATCCACATAGTGGAAAACATGTGATGGTCAATTTCTCTTGTTTAAATAATTCTCTCTTTGGATTATTTTTATTTAACTACTTAATGGTGGGATTTTGATAGACCCCATTGATGTAGACATATACATTAATTAGGCAATAAGCCCCTCACCTGTGGGCCTACAGGTGAGGGGCATATTGCCATTAGTACCAATAGTACTTATTGCCATTAGTGCGCCGGCCCGTTAGACTGGGGTACTAATGGCGTTTTTTTTAATGCCGCGAGACCCGGTGCGTTTCGCAGCCAGGAAAAAAAATGGTTGAAAAATGGCAGCCGCAGACAGGAAAACATAGTCTGTTTTCTCTTTCCATGGTGGCCATAGTAAACAAAGAAAATGGCCACCATGGAATGGGGGAAGGGACTACACGTAGCCCCTTCTCCCTTTAGATGGGGCCATTCAAATAAATTGAACAAAAAGTAAACAAACAGAAATTGACGCCATGGAACAGGGTAAAGGGACTACATGTAATCCCTTCTCCCTTTCCCTGGTGGCCTGAATAAAAAAAACACAAAAACAGGTGCGAGAGACATGCAGGGACATGTGTTTGCTTACTGTGTTAAGGCTTGCAAACGCACAAATCGGTGCATTTGTTTTACTAAACATAACCCGCACCGCTTATTAATAATGCAAAGCTACTTGAATGTGCCTGCTTTTCTACATTTTAGAAAATGTAGTGTGTTGCAGTTGCTGCTATTACCACCAACACACATTTCTCCATTAGATGAAAGGCTGCTGTAACACAACCCCTGGAATATTTGTGTAAATCGCCTTCGGTCAAAGACCACCTTGCACATGATTCAACAAATGTTTTCGTTTTAAGTCTAGTAACCAAGGCAGAAAAATATCTTCAGATTTACTTTCACTGTAATATATCTGATTTCCTAATGACATCAACACAGCTATAGATTAAAACTGAATAATATTGAGAAAACCAAACCTTTCTTACTGTACGTGTTGATTTTTTAAGATATTTTCAAAATACAGTAAACAAGTGTTCTTAAAGGGATTTTATGTTTGCATCGCAAGAAAATTAAAGTGCATATTGCTCAGTTATGGTTTCTAAAGCAACAATAAATGCACCACTGTCATTGTAATAAAACCATTACTTGACCACTGACAGACTTGTCATTTCTTTAGAAACCATAACTGGCATATGTTTTGGTTTTATTTTCTTACACAGCAATCATTGCATCCCTTTAATCAAATGTTTTCATCAATGTTAATGTTTTTTTTTTAAAGATGAAATGTCATATCACAGTGGTGGCCACTTTGCCTGGGGCATGAAGGCCCTTCCCTACCCGCACCAAGAATTCTGAAGTGGCTACTGTGCCCATCCTGCTACTGTACCTCCATTGCAGGTCTAGAGGCCTCTGGCCATGGTTAATGGTAATTTTGCCCAAGGACATGGCCTCCAGATAGGCCCCGTACCCCACATCATCTATTGAAGAAGCCACGAGACCTGACATGTGGCCAGGCCCAATGTCCAATGTTCCCCCTTTGCTGGGTCAGCCAAAACCAGCACTTTGCTCAGGATATGGCATGCCCCAGGAAAAGATAAGCCATCTTAAGAACGCCATGAGACTGTCCAGTTGCATCTTTCACACCAGTGCATGTTTTTGGGCCGCAGGTCTTGGCCCATGGAAATGCCCAGTAGTCCCTCTGTCTCAGTATCTGCCAAACCACCCAAAGTAGTCTCTGGAACTGTCCGGCAACCAGGCTCCATTGCCACATAACACTCATTGCAGCCTCTTGGCCCACTGGCCATGGCCTGCGGCCAAGCCCATCGATCACTTCACCTCTATCGTGGTCCGTGGGCTACAGTCCATGGTCTGCAGTGATAGCCAGTGGCCAGCAACCAGGGTCATTCGTCACTTTACCACAGTTGCAGGTCAGTGGGCTAATGTGCAGGGCCCAAGGGGTTGTGTCTTCTTCTAGGACGCTGACGCTGTGGGTGGCCTGAGCCTGGTCTGATGGACAGGGTCAGGTATGAGTCCAGGGTGCATGGGTATGGACTGGGAACAGGCTTTGTCTAAGAGCTGGGTCTGGTACAGTTGATCCACATTGTTAACTGCTGACCTGAAATTGTTGGTCTGCAGACCCCTAATGTGATCTGAGAAACCCTCAGAAAATGCAATTTGCGGCAGAATTGAGTATACATTGAACCACTCTGTCATCCCACGGCTCTGTAATATGCCCCATTCCAAAGGTTGTGCAGCAGAGAGTTTGAATGATCCCCCAAAAAGTCAGCAAAACTAGAATGCTGGCTAGTGGAAAAGTTTTCCAAGCCCAGAACCAATCAGAATGGTGAACAAAACTGATCTGAAAACCATCTCGAAGTGAAATGGCCAACCAGAGGGCTGATATGCTATTTGTGGGTCCCACAAACAGTATGGGGAATCCAGATGCCACTAATTAATTTCTGTCACGTTTGTAACAAAAGATTCTATGGAGAATGAATGGGAAAACATAATATTTTGTGGGTTTTCTAAAACTTTGCCCCCGTACATAATCATACAAAGCATGTACACAAATTCAGAACCGCAGGAATTCACTGAGAATTTCACACTTGCTGAATTTCCTTTTTTTTCAAGTGTAATATATTTCTTTTTAACAGCTCCACGCGCCTATTGCTGCAGTATGCTGAGCCAGGGCCTTAGCTCAGGGGAGTTCAGAAAGCTGGAAATCTAAAAAAACATTTAAAACAGTGGAAGTCCTCGGCGCACATGGTAAATCTTGGGTGATTATAGGAAAACTCGAGTTTCCGAAATGTTTTAGTCCCTTTTTGCTTGAAATCAATAGCACAGCCTTATTTCTCTGCCACCAATAGAGTTCTTTTATAACTGTGGGTAGTACAATTAATGATCAGTTTGTGGGCACTGTTGCCTGGCCAGAACTCAGGCTTTGATTGTTAGATAAAACATGAGTTCTGAGCAGGCTGAATGGTTATGAAAGCAACCCAGGATACTGATACCAGTTCACCCATTTCAAAGACAAACCTATTATGTTACACTATGGTATGGTTTTGTATGGTGCTGTATTATAGGGTATGCTATAACAGTCTGAAGAATACAGTAGTCCCTCATTCATTTCCATGGTGCTGGTTTGCAATTGAAGAGGAACATATCAAGAGGCAGTCCCAACTCTCGTGAGAGGGTTTGGGGCCAGTAGATGGAGGCAGTACAGCGGGCCAGTGTCCAGAGATGCTGAACAAAATAGTGGCATTAGGTTGGGAAGATGCCAGCCGTCTGGGTGGATAAAGGGGTTTGGATCAGTTAAAAAAGCCTGCATCCACGCTCCCTGATCGACCGACATCCAGACCCTGATAATAGTTGATGTTTAAAGTAGATATGGTTTGAGGGGACATGTGCCAGTAAAGTAATATTGTGTTGTATGGTACGTTATGGTATGGTATGACAGGGTATGGCAGGATATGCTAATTGCATATGTAAAGTGAATTATGACCTAGGGGCATCCTGCTGCTGAAAGTCGCAAGAATGGGAAAATGGCATGCCCTCTCACATAGATTGAAAGAGACTAGTCAAAGCTAGAACAAATATTTTGGGAAGGAAATTCCATACAAGTTTGCTAAAACAGAAAACAAAGTGTCCTTTCTACCATATAATGAAGGCAGGAGTCCCTACTACCCTACTAAAGGATACAGCTCATTTTAACTTAAGGAACATTATGGAGAATAGGGTAGATAGTTCTGTTTCAGAAATGGAATCCCAACATTTTATAATCACGTTGGCTGATACAGTGTTTTGTATTAGGCAGTCCTGCTGCATTCTGAGATCTGCAGGGATGGCCCGTGCCTCATTGAGACATATTAAAATGGTAACTGCCCACTATGGGTCAATGAATTGGGCACTATGGCTATAAACATCTCCAGGTAACAAAACGTGGTGTTAAGGACTATTTTATTTTGTGAGGATGCCTTGCCCACTGCAAGCATGTGAGCCACATTTGATTACAACAAATATAAATAATTACAAATGTCATGATTGTAACGGAAATGATTATTGAAACTTGAACCATAGCCCCTCATCATGGTACAGGGATGCTTTGAGCAGGAGGGTATCAGGAGGCAGTGACAGCTTGGAGATAAGCTAAATTGGTGGAGGGTTGGGGGCAGTACAGGTGGCCAGAGTTTAGAGATGGTGAACAAAATGGAGGCATACAATGGGGGAAGACGTTGATCATCTGGATGGAAAAAGAGTTTCGATCAGTGAATAAAGCCTGCATCAATTCTCCTTGATTGGCCAACACCCAAAGTATCATGATAGTTGATCTTTAAAGGGGATATGGTTTGGGTTGGGGGGGGTCATGTAGTAGAAAATGCTTAAGGTGGCACCACTTATTATTCACAACAGTTTATATGTCTAATAGGAATTGTATTTGGTATATACCAAAACCTGAATTGCACTCTTCAGGAACTGAATATACGTAAATACTGATGGCATCCCACCAGTGCTGGTGACACCTTTGCCGTAAATACTACTGCAATTCAATACATTACCAACAAAATAAATAACGTGGTTTCTTGGTGTTCTTAAACCACATTTTTTATTTGTGTTGTTCTTTTCACCATTGTTAGAGAGGCAGAATATATAGGCAATGCATTTCAGACACAGCATTCATCTTTAGGACAGATTATTTGAGCAATATAGAAATAAAACAGTACATGTATTACATAGGTACCACCCTTCATATAAATATGACCCATCGATTTCCCCTGCGCTGTATGTAGCCTACGTGTTCCAAGCTGAATAAATGTTTCTAGTGAAAACACTTAAAGAGTTTATACAAAATGCATGTGGAAATACAGCACTTAGTGAAATAGTTTTTATACCATAAAAAAGTGAAAGCACAATAGGTGAAAATATAAAATTAACAATGTGACTCAGTACCTTATGCTCCCATATCGAGGTGTTGTTTCAAGAACTCTCAAACAAACAGCCCTCTAAAAAAGCAAAAAAGACGGGAGCACAGTTAAAGACTCCACTATTCAGTATAGGTTTATAGTAATTTAATATAAGGTTTATAGCAACTAATTTTCAAAAAGGCTTACCCAGTCTGTTGCAGAGGTCCTTTAAAGACGCCGGAAAAATACATTTAAGGGTAGATGTAGGTAGCGTCTGTATTTCTATAATGTTGGAAATCACGGGCAACCGGCCAGTGTGTGATGACATTATCGCATATGACGTAGTAACTCTGTTCTGCTTGTGAGCAGAATCGGCATTCTATTCATGTAAACAATCTAAAGACTGAAAAGTAAAGGTTATGCTCAACATTTTGTTGTGGAAGCAACCTCCAATGGTTTACCTGTTGAATATTTCACAAGGCAACACATGATTGTAACCATAATTTAACACATTACCAAAGCAAAACAATATATTAACAATAAGTCCATTTCTCAAAACATCAGCGACCATGATCAGTCAAAGTTCGATACATCATTGCGTTTCCTTGTGTTGTCTTGTTGAATATCAAAACAATATACAATATAATGCCCTATAAGTGTGTACATGTAACATTAGGTTTTACTGCCAACGTTATTTTTAAAATCATTGAACTTGACACGAGCAAGGTGCATACTTTGACAACGAGTGTCAAGCACAACCTTTGTCGAGAGGGGGAGTCTACCTCATGGCGGTACAGTTAAGAAAGCCGAACTGCTGAAAAGCCTCCAAGCTTTCAAGGGAGCTAGGGTGATTGAGGGCTGCATCAGGACCAACAGCATACTAAATCCCCTAGCCCTGTTGCCCACACACCTGGGGGGAATGGAAACCACTGAAGAGAGCAACAGTGATAGCGCTTGTCAGCATTCCTCCCACTGGCGGACAATGTGGTATCCCAAGTGTTGCAAGCCTCCCGAAGTTCAAAGTCATTGAGTAGTTCCTGCGCTTCAGCCAGGACAAAAGAGGCTGTTGCAGCACTCGATGCTGACCTCCTAGAGGAGAGGAGAGGAGGATGTCCCTGGATGAACAGAAGAAACAGGACTATGTGATGCAGTGCAAAATTGAACTCAAGGCTCAGAAAAAGGCCATAAAAACTTCCAGCACAGCCTCTCCAAGGACTTAATACAGCCGTATGAGGAGGGGAAGGGTATTTTTGACTTGTTTGAAAAACTGGAGTTGGATTTCCACCTCCGGGAGGTGAAAAAGAAGTCATATGTGCAGCCATTATGAGCCGTCTACCAACAGTTGTAACTCAAGTTATTATTCAGTTGACTCTAGAGGAGAGGCCTATCTATTCCAAGATGAAGGTTGCAGCCCTCTGGAAGTTCAGCAAGACCCCAGAACCGTACCTCAAGAGCTTTAGAGAGCTAAACAAGAAGGGACGTCAAACCTTTGAGGCATTTATGCATCAGTCCCTGAAATAATTGAGTGGTTGGGTCACGGTTAACAAAGCTGACACAATTCTGGGCATGTTTAATCAGACTAGATTTCATGTGTGAATATGCTTAAGCAATGCGAGATGGAGTTACACCAGCATTCAGTGGACAAGACTATGATGGACCCTAGAGATTTTGCAAAAGCAGCTGATCGGTTCGTGGTTGTTCTCATCCAAAAAAAGCCATGATTAGTGTATCCAAAGCATATGACAAAGGGGTGGAGAAACATAAATCAAAGACGGTAAGGATAGAGGGTTGCACCCTCTTGCCAAGAAAGGTCCCCAAAATTCTGAGGGGAGAACCCAGTCACCTGCATCATCCGCTCCATCAGAAAGGAGAAATGATAGCACCCCTAAGACTTGGGCATCCAAATTCACAACCCCTCAAGGCTGCTTTATCTGCAGAGATTGGAAACTTAGGAAGGGAGATCCTGCCTGCAAGCCGGCCACCATTTTTTTGGGGGGAAATCATTTTTATAGATTTTTACACCAAACAAAATGTAACCAACACACCCGACATTTCCATCGCAAGTTTCTTGGCATACATTGTATTTTTTCTTTTTAATGACCTCCCCCCTCCCTTCCTTAAAGTCGAGCTCCCCTCGCTATTCCTCTGTCTCCTTCCTCCTAAGGTTGGTTCTCTTTGTCTTCCTCGGGCGTGTCTTCATCACTAGGATTGGCATGGGCGGAACCGGGCAATGAGGCTACCATTTGCCTCCATGCTATTAGAGGTCCCACTTCCTCCTCCTCCCCCCTATTGGCTGCCTCGTACCATACCACTGTCTCGGGATCTGCCCATTTTAAGCGATCATTTCACCATGCCTCTAATCTAGGTCTGTGGACGGCTTTCCAGCACATGGCAATTATTCTCCTCTTGGCCAGAATGTAAGCCAAGTCCTTACGTTTGCATACGTGTTTCAGGTTACATGGCCTGGTAAATCCCCCCAGCATGCATGCCCACACTGATTCCACATCTAATTCAATTCCTTTTTCGGATAACCTTTGCTTAATTTCCCCCCAGAATATTCCAACCGCTGGGCACACCCAGAACATATGGATCATTCCTGCCTCCACATCTCCACACCTGGGGCATTTCTGTGTTTCTGTATTCCCCATTTTGGCAATCTTCTGGGGGGTCATGTATGCTCTGTGGGTGACATATAGCTGGATCTGTTGCAGCCTTGCATTCCTGGACACCTTTTTGTGATACCTCTGAGCCATTTCCCATTGCCCATCCTGCATGGTTTCTCCCACTTCCTACTCCCAGTCCCGTCTAAGTTGAAGCAGCCCCTTCCCCACTCTAGACATCACCAGTTCATAAATCCAGGATATTTCATGCCCTCCCTCCGAGATGTCGTACATCATTTCTATAGCTGAGTCCGGTTCTTCTGCTAAAGTTATCTCGGACCACGTTTCCTTCACCCGTTTGACTATTCTGTTATATGTGATATGTTGCCCCATGTGTATCCCAGTTTCAACCACCAGCGTTTGGAATTCCAATGCTTCCCCTTCTTGCCATATTGTAAGTGATTTCAATCCGACACACACCCAAGTCAATGCCTAGCGTGTAATGCACAACTGAAATCCTTATTTATTTTTGTCTAAAAATCCTTTTATTCTGAACGATGTACCACTCATATCACAACCCTCTCCTGGAATCCCCCCGGCCACACTGAACCAGGAATCAGTATGGTTTGCAAAGTTAAAATATTTATTTAGGTATTCACAATTTAATCACTCTATGGGGTGATGTAACACTGTATGATCTCTTTAATACACAAGGAGTAATAATGAGCAAAACAATTGAGCACAGAAATAACACTTTTGTGTGTGTTTGTAGATCAGATAGCACTGTGGTTAAAGGTTCCCCCTGAACACCCCTCAACCCCCCAATAGGCAATGTAAAGAGATAAGAGGAGAGAGCAGGTAATCGGGAATGGCAGAATTCAAACAAAATAACAATACCACTTTCCCCCAGCAAACACAAGAGAAAACAGAATTGACTGTCAAGCTGTCTGTATGGCTTTTAAGGTTATCTTAGAATGGATTGGGTAAAAACACTAAATATGGCCTAAATTGCTGAAATTGCTATAAATTCTTATGGGAGCCGCTTTGGATAGTTGCACACAAACACAAGCAATGATTTAATACCAAGAAACAGTTTGAAATCTTAAAATTAATGTTGGAAGCAATCAAAAGCTGTTTTACACGTGTCAGAATTTCCCAAAAATGAAATTCGCTGCAAATTTTTCACTGTGCAGTAAACGTGAAAACGGGAGAACCGTAAGGATTTGGGATGCGGTTTTGGATGTGATTTAAAGCTGTGGGTTAGCTACGAGCAGAAGTTGAAATGTTGTTTCTAGCACAAAAACTGAGGAAATTATGGACGTTCTAGTGGAGGTCGTTTTTTCGAGATAGGTGCAAGAATGAAAAACGAGAATGCGCTTTTAAAATGACAACAAGTATTTCTTACACTAGAGGATGACTATGAACAAAACGAATACCACACAAGAACACAGCCACTTGATCAGAATGATTGCCTGCAGTGGTCCCGCCTTCTTCAGATGAGAAAAGATCAGTGCAAAGAAAGTTTTAGCAATACTAGCACAAGAGGAAGATAGGAGGGATAGGATAGAGAGTTTAGACAATTCAAAAGTACTCCTCACAATGCAGGTTCTGAAGACAAGATAGGATGGGTTTAAGATAGGGATTAACTATGGACAGTACATATGCTAGCGACACAGTTCTATCTATAGATACTCACTAGATATGTTTTTAAACGGAACCGTCAGGATTCTGGTCCATCGAGATTCTGGTCAGGGAAGGAAATCTGGTTCTGGGACAGACAGCTGGGCACCTCAGATTGGATCTGCAAGGTGCTCTGGTCACAGCACGGCACGGGACTGGATCAGATCTGCAAGGTACTCTGGTCACAGCACGGAACAGGACTGGATTGGATCTGCCCTTTTTGGTTCTGATGATAATTCTTTTAGCAGCCAAGCAGTACAGCGCAGCCCGTCTGTATTTTGATGCTTCTCCTTAAGTTTATGGGGTTGTTTCTGGTTCTGGAAATTGAGGCCTAGCTGAAAGTTGTTCAGCTATGCAATGGGTTCTGCTTTGCCAAGTTTCTGGAGTCTGGAGCAAGGAAATTGGAAAGTTCTGCAGCAGGGTGCTCCGCCAGCATTTGGATAGTGGGTGAATCTGTCTGTCTATAGCTGCCCTCTGCTGTCTTTATTTATGCTATGATAAAGGGTGTGTGTTTGCTGGTTTATCCTAAGCTCGCCCCTTTGACAGGGATTGGTTCAGAGTCTCCTCTCTGCCTTGATAGGAGGAGAGAAACAGGGTGTCACCTCTATGGTGTGGGTCCATGAGGCTTAGAGTCCACCCCTAGCCTCTTGAACACAAAATCTACTTTTGACACAATACATATTTACACATGTGCAAGCTCTATAACAACCACATAAACAGATTACATATTTTGTACAGAAGCTACTCCTCCAAACCCCTTAGCTGTGGGATCTTGTGCCTGCTTTTCACAGAATTCTGCCATTTTCATCCGGAACACAATGTCCAATTTATCAGCAAATTGTGCGCGTATAAAATGGGCATAAGTGTATAAAGTTTCATACTTCTAGTAGAAATACATATGGTGTAAAATCACATTTTCTGCCGTTTCCTTCCAAAATATGTCACACGATTTTGCAGCCTCTTGAAATGTGCAGCCAAAATTTAGATTTACAATTCTGTTATTTTTGTGTTTTTGACAATTGTAAGTGGCAAGTTATATGTATTTAAACAAAATGTTCTTTGGGAATGTTCAGCCACAGAGGGCTGTTTGGGCCCGCCTCTTTTTCTCTCCCTTCAGTTCAGAAGCAGTCTCCTCCCTGTTCTCTTGGCAGAGGCCGTTTTACGACTGTCCTCACACTTCACATTTCCTGAGCAGCAGTTGTTCATTGTTTCCTTCCCCACTGCAGACCAGGTTCTTCCCCAACCCTATAATTATCACTTTGGTGTGATTTCCTGCTGGAGGGAGTTGGAGGGGGAGGCCTTGCCTCTGTTGAGGAAAGCTGTTATTCCAGTTTGGTAGATTTTAGACAGCTTATTTTAACTGTTAATTTTGTTGAATTTTCCCTTAACATACAAAAAACTTGTGGGATCACATCACAGCTAAATACTTATTCAAGATTTTAAACCATGGAATCAAAACAATTACAAGATGGCTTACTCTCAATAACAGACCTCTTACATTGCAAACATTTGATTTTAGTTTATACATGTTTAAAGTTTAATCCTGCAGGCAACTGACAGCTGTCTTTCAGGCGGCCCAGGTTACTGTACCCAGATTTTGACAGATTCACAGACAGGCCACTTTTGCTGTGGAAATCCCTTGATGCTTTCAGCTTTTCAGGACATTGTAAATTCACAATGGTTTCTTGCACCAAGTGGATTGTAGCACCCAGCAAGAATTTTGGATATTTGAGGGTGTTTTGTACCGACATTCTGCAGTTTCAGCAACAAAGAAAAAAAGGATTTAAAGCAAGATTTTGGGGTTTCCTTTAGCAAAGCACTGCTTTTCCTTCTGTACTCAATTTTGACATGTTGTGGAGCCCAGTGACATGTTTCAGGAGTGAGATCTCTGTTCCACCACTGACAACATGCATGACAGATTGGGCAGCCATCTTTTTGTGGTTTGCACAGCGTGATTTTCAGAGGTTTTGGCGCGCACAAGGGTTTTGTGGCCATTTTGATGTTTCTGGCACTATCAGAACACAGTGATGCCACATGGCAGAGCAGAAGTGGGTTAAGACATCCCACAAAGCCCCCCTCACGACTTGAGTTTGACCGCCCGTCAAGGGGAAGTCGGGAGATTGGGATGTTCTTTCTTTCTTTGGTCCAGGTGGAGAAAGTCAGCTGCTTCTCCCATCTGTGCTAGATCAACATGTTCTCCTAGCCGGTTCTGGATGGGAGTATGGAGCAATACTCCGGGCTCCTAGGGTCTTTCCTCCTGGTCACCGAGTGGTCCTCCTTGGTACTTAGAATCCTTGGTTTCAGTGCTATGAGACAGAACAGAGCATGGTTATGAAATTTTCCCCACTACTATTCATGTAGTGGGGCAGATATATGCATTGAATACAGTGTACAATATTCACTGCCTGTATTTACTAATGGTTTTAACAGTTGGATTCTTCTAGTTATCCAGAATGTCCCCCTCTGCGTTTCCGGTTGGCTCCTCTATTGCTGCAAAGTATGCCTGGGGTGGCAACTCTTCAGCTGGTTTATGTGGCCCCACTTATCTTCCCCCTCTGCCAAACTGCCCTTGGGGATGCGGATTTTGTAGGCGACGGGTGAGATTCTGTCTCCAATTTCAAAAGGACCCCGCCAACTTGGGAGAAATTTGCGCTGTTTGGCTTGGTTCCTTTGGAAATTGTACAAGTAAACCCGGTCTCCTACTTGGTATTCTTTTTTAGTTGTCTTAAGGTCATAGTGGGTGTTCATACTGTCTGCAGATCTTTCTAGATTCCACTGAACATAGGCAAAAGCATGTTGAAGGTGTTTTCTCAGATTCTCAACATACTCATGAGTTGTGGAGGCAATTATCAACGTCTGCTCTTGGGTTCTGTAGAGCAGATGCTGGGGTAGCACCATCCTTCCTCCAGTCATCAGCTCAAACTGAGACATTTTTGTTGCAGAAGAAGGGGTAGATCTGATGGCCATCAGGACAAGAGGTAATCGAATGTCCCAACTTGGCCCTGAATCTGCCACAAACTTTTTTAATATGCTTACAATAGTCTGGTTGTATCTCTCAACTCCATCACTAGAGGCTGCCGGTAGGCAATGTGTGGTTTCCTTTTGACCCCAAGTATCTCCCACATCTTTGTCATCACTTCGCTAGTGAAGTGGCTACCTCGGTCTGACTCAATCCTTTGGGGTAGTCCAAAACATGAGAAGATGTGATTGATCATCAGGGCAGCTGCTGTTTCTGCGTTGCAATGTGGGGCCGGGAGACATTCCACCCATTTAGTGAACAAGCATGTTACGGTGAACATGTACTTGTGCCCCCTAGAGGAGCGAATCACAGGCCCGATAAAATCAACTTGTAAATCTGACCAAGGCAGTGTCATCCCTCTCTTTTGGAGGGGAGCACGGTGTGTGAGTGATGTTGGCTGAAATTATGCACACACAAGACACCTCTTCAAGTATTGCTCAAGCTCCTGCCCCAGGTGTGGCCAGTATGCAACCTCTCGCAAGATTTCTAGTGTCGTATGAAACCCCTGATGACCTGCTGTAGCCGCATCATGGGCGTGATTTAGCATCAGGCTTTGGAATGAGGTGGGGACCACCCACTGGTCATGGGCAGCTATGGATCTCCTTACCAGCAAACCGTCTTGGATTTGGAAAAATTTTGGACATTTCATCAACACTCTGAGGTCCTCTTTCCCAATGTAATCGGTATCCATCAGGGAAAAGTTCTCAGGGTCTTCAATGTGTTGATAAAACTTACCAATTATTGGATCCCCTTTTTGAGTCGTAATCAAATCAGCATCTTGTGTCTCCTTACTCCATTGTGCAGTTGAGAGTTCATTGTGAGCATTTGTCTGGGACCTAGTGATAGAAGTGACCTGGATTTCCCCCAAAAAGGACTCAATCTTAAGTAGATCTCCTTGGATGGCTCTGGTTTTGGCCAGCTGATCAGCTAGTTCATTTCCAGTTTTGTCTGGTCCCTCTACTTTAGAATGACCCTTGATCTTTTTCCAGTAGATGGTCATCCCATTCGAGGTGACCAGATCATCAATATTTTGTATAGATTTCCCATGTTTTAAAGGTTTATTATTAGCACATAGCATGCATCTGGTTTTCCAATCAACTAGGTGCTCCACGAACCCGTTCCGTACATAATATGAATCAGTGATTATGACCAGTTTGTGGAGTTGGTGTTGGACAGCAGTGAGGATGGCTTGATGTACAGCCATTAACTCTGCCACTTGACTACTTCGGGGACCGATCTTGTACCCAGCGGTGGGTTCTGGGGCATCATTCACCCATACATTCCCTACGCCTGCCACAAGTTCCTTTTCCCTGTTGTTGTCAACATGGTAGGAGCACCCATCCACACAGACAGTGGGAATTCCCTTACACTGGTCTTCTTCATAGACTTTGTGTGGAGAATTAAGGTATGTCTCCATGTTGTCCTTGATTTTAAGACTTTCGTCCTCAAGACAGTTTTCTCTGGCACAATCATGCAAGTTAGCCAGACCTTATGCGAGGGGACTCTTCTTGTTTTGGCCATATCTCATATCTGACCTCCACAGGAAAGCCTTGCATTGACAGAATCCAGGAAGTAATTCGGGAATTACTCACATTTCTGGCCCGGATTCTGTCACTTTGAAGATATTGCAAAGGTTGGTGTGGAGTCTCTACTATGATGTGTTCCCCCTGGATAAACAGGCGGTAATTCTTCAATGCCCACACTGTTGCCAGGAGTGCCTTCTCACAATCGTTGAATTTTTCCTCCACAGAGGATAAAGTCTTACTCGCATAGAAGATTACTTTATTGACCTTGTCATGCTTTTGATATAATACTGCAGTCAAGCATGTATTTGAGAACCCTGTCTCCAAGAAGAACTCCTTGTTTTTGACAGGGTAAGCTAGGCAAGGCACTTGTGAGAGGCTTCTTTTGAGCTGTCTTACTGCCTCGGCTTGTTCTGGACCCCACTCCCACTTGACCACACCCCCTTCAAAAGATGGATCAGGGGTCTTGTGATCTCTGCGTAATCCTTAATGAACTTTCTACTGTAATTAGTTAGTCCAAGAAGGCGGCTCCTTAGTTCCCGCAGAGTTGTGGGGTCTTTTATTTTCTGGAGGGCTTCTACTTTCTTTTCCTGGGGTCAGAGACCCTGAGGAGTTATCTCATGCCCCAAGAAATTGACACGGGTTCTGCACCACTGTGCCTTTTGAAAGGAGAGCTTTGCTCTGGCAGCCCTCAACTGTGTCACGACATAAAGGATCTCCACTATGTGTTCTTCCACAGTTGAGCTTTTGACTAGAACATCATCTACATAGGCCAGGTTACCCCTTCACCCAGGTCGTGCATGGCCTTATGTAGAAAGATGTTAAATTCATTGACAGAGTTGATGTATCCGAAGGGAGTCCGGGTCCAAGTATACTGCTGCCCCCAGAAGGTAAAGTCAAGCTTGTATGGGTCCTCCCTACTGACAGGTACAGTCCAGTACCCATTGGTCTGGTCAATTTCAGTGAATACCTGTGACCCCTGGATCTGGGCCAGCCCTTGGTCAATGTAGGGAAGAGGCTATCGGGAAGTATCGACCCGCTTGTTGAGCTCCCTTAGGTCAGCACAGAGTCTGCACTGGCCGTTTGGTTTCAAAATCCCTAGCACCGGATTATTGAAGTTGCTGTGGACTGGACGAATAATCCCATGGGACTCAAGGTTCTTAATTATTTCAGTAAGGTACTCCACTGATGCGAGAGGCAAGTGATATTGCTTCACAAACACTGGAGTCATGCCAGGGTCCTTGGGAATTGTTGTTGTGTGGATGTCGGTGCGACCACAGTCATATGAGTCCACCGCAAAGAGATCTTGAAAGTCTAAGAAAACTTGTTTCAATTTTTGCTTTTGCTCCAGAGTCTAGCAGGCATCAGCTAGGTTGACTCTCTCTTCAACCATCTGCCTGAGGCCTGGAAAGACTTCCGGTATGGCAATCTCAGCGGCCTCCTCCAGCTGGGTGGAGAAGTCCCTGGTCAGGGTATTGACTTGGACTAATGGCTTCAGGTGGGGAAGGCAGTCCTTGTGGACTTGAAAGATCACCTCATCCCTCCTGAAGTCACAGGTCACATCTTCCTTGCCATAAGGGCAGGAAGAATACACCAGGAAATTCTCCCCATGCCGGGTGAAGACCCTGTCTGGTGTTGTGTCATCGTCGCTATCACTGTCAAAACAGTCCTTGGGGATTGGTCCTAATACTTCATTACCTAAATCTATGGAAAAATTTCGGTCATCAACCGCCATTCCAATAATGGTGCCTGCGCCCAGAGTGATACTCTTTAGGCCGCTGTTATCCACCTCTATTGGAATGGTGTTGTGTTCTATGTTGACTACTGGTGTTGGTTTACCCCCAACCCTTGCTGTTGGAAATGAGCATTAAGATGTACATAGGCGTCAGGAATTTTCAGTTTCTGTCCTCTTTTAATTTTTACTTCCAGTGAGAATTGTTCTGGGATGGTGACTTCCTCTCCAATCTGAATTTCAACTGCATATGAGCAGTTGAGCTGACCAAAATGCTTTCTCGGGGTCATCAAAGTCCATGGGATTACCCGCTAACCGGGACAAAGCTTTAAAGTTTATTAGGTCCAAGTTAATGGCAAAGCTATTGAGAATGTCACTGCCTAAATAAAATGCAGCAGGGACATCTCGCACGACTCAACAATTATGGACTATGCTCTTGTTGCCTATGGAAATTTTGAGCATGCACCTTCTAGGCAGGAGATGTTTGGAATTGGGTGTTTCCAGGTCCATTTCCCATTTGTCTAACATTTTAAATGTGGGAATGGCTGGATCGTTTGGGAACATGGCCTCGCTGATGAAGCTCTTACCGTTGTTCAGACATACTCGGGTGAGACCAGAGTCCTTCCCCTCATTTAACTGAATAGGGATGAACAACTGCTCTCCAGTTTTCTGAACTTCAGCCAAGCTTTGAGCTGATTTCTCATCCTTTTGGACTATAGGAATGGGATTTTCTAATTGTGAATTTGTATAGAATTTCAGAGTGTTTCCTTCCAGTGAGGAATGCCACCTTACACTGGAAGCAAGGTTGATTTTCAGAAATAGAGAGGACTCCCTATCACCAGTTTGTTGTCCTACTGCAATTACTGTCACGTCTGGGATTTGATTATTATGGAAGTGAAATTCAATTTGGTCAGGTTTTGTTCAACCATGTGGCATGTGTCATTTAAACTAACATGGTTGACACTCTCTTTCAATTTTATTGGTCAGTTAGTCTGGGTCCAGGGGAGACAATCTACGCAGAATGTCATTCCCTAGTAAACAAAGTGTGCCCTCTGGAGTCACAACTATGACCGGGTGCTTCACCTTGTGTTGCCCAATTTTAATGTCTAAATCCGCAATCCCCTCGACAGGAACTTCCTTCCCGTCGAAGTTCTGAATTTGTCCAGGAAGAGGGGTGAGAGGAATTTGGTATTTCTCCCCCTTCCCAAAACCAGTTGATCAAAGGCCCCTTTTGACAGAAGGGTAGCATGGGATCCAGTGTCCACCAGTGCCAAAATTGTACATTGCCCCTGTATTTGGACCGGGGCATAAAATATTTCCTCCTTTTCATCAAGGGGGCAAAGATAATGCACCTTTTTGGCCAACTGGTGGGTTAGTTTCTTTGCTTTGGATACTGACAGAGAGGTGATGTGGGCAGGATTCTGTTTGGGATATCGGGAACCTGTAAGAAAAAGGTGACAGCTAGATATGGGGGAAGTTTTGGTTCCCCTGGTTCTGATTCGGGGCTGCCCCCCCCTTTTTGGAGGCAGTCACCAGCATGGGTTTGAACCAGGGGATTTTTGTGCTGGTCATTCTGGGTAGTGATGATGGGCGGTTTTAACTTGGTCCCCACATCTACCCAGTCTGGATTTGGATCCTTTGGGACCCATTTTTCTTTGGGAGGAGTTCCCCCATCCCTGAAGGAGAAGATTTTTTTCCCAGAATCTTCTGCGGGCCCCTCTTCTTCAAACTGGAAGATTTGCACCACCTCCACAAAATGGGCCTTTTTAGGCTCTTTATTTCTCCTACCCCCCCCCTCTGTTCCTTGGGTTGAAGACTTTCAGGGGCAGGAGATTTTAGTTCCGGTTCCTAGGTTCCCAGGGGCTTTTCACAAGTGGGGAAGGAAGCTTCCTCCAAGGCTTTACACCCCCCTTCCCCTTGTACCTCCTCCCTGGGAACCGGTGGGTTGTCGGGGTTCTTCCCCCGTCATTGTTCTGGAGCACCAGCCCCTGGCTTGGAGGAGTTCTGAGCCGCCATGCTCATCTGAGGGTTCTGTTGAGCCCTCAGCATGCAACCCAGATCCTGTGCCATGTTCTGGACCTGGCGCTCTAGTTGGGATACCCGCTCTGGCTGGTACGGGGTCCTCAGGTCTACCCTGGGTTGATCCCGGGAAGGGTAGCTATCCCTTCTTGCAAAATACCCCTGGTTAGGAAAGTATGGGTACCCCTCCACCATTGGCCTGCCCTCTCCCGGATCGGGCTGTCTGGGCTCAGAAAAGTGGGGAAAGATGGATGGGTTGTTTGGGGGTTGAAGTTTGGTGGGTATCATGGAAAGAAGTTTGGTCCGGCATTTGGGGGATTACTGCCATCCTGGGGAAAGTGAGGAGGTAAGTTTCCTGGGTTTCCTGCTGTCTGGTTGACCCCCTCCACTTGGGCTGGAGGAGTCCACACATAGCCCAGGATGGGTCTATTTCCCTTGTAGCGTGGGCTGATGTAGTCAGGGAAGTTAGGGGTCCCATTTGTGGGGTTACCTCCCTGGCTCCCTGTTTGGGATTGGCCCGAGGGCCTTCTGGGTTTGGGGTTGGTCGGATTCAGCGCTGGGAGGTTTTTAGGCCCCCTCATCTCCAGATCTAAAATGGGGGCAACCTTCACCTCCGCCACCTTAGAAGCAGCAGGTGTGTTTGTTGGTTTGGGGCTTTTGCTCATCATTTTACTTTCCAGCGGCTTCTGTACCTCATAGATGCACGTTGCTTGTTCAATGACCCAGTCTAGTGATCTTTTCTCATGAAAGTCCCTCACTAGCTGGGTCATAATGTACTTAGAGGGAGCATGAAAGAATGTGTTCGCAAATTCCTTACTTTCAGTGCGCACCCTTCTAGTGGTCTGCGCAAAGGCTCGTTTCAATTCCTGAACAAATTCTTGTGGGACCTGGTCTTCCCCACATTGTAAGTTGTAGGCTGCCTTGCGAGCCTCTTGAGGGTCCCTATGAATGGGAAAATGTTTCAGGATGGCCGCCCTATAGGTGGACCATCTGGAATGGTTCTGATCCTCCAGCCCCGCAGAGAAGCTGGAGTACTCAGGAGAAAATGTCCACTTTACATACTGAATACCGCTTTGGCTGTCCTTCAGATGGAAAGTTTCCATCATCTGCTCAACTAGTTCAAGGTGTTCCCAAACCAATATTTTTGCATTTTTCTGGTAGGGCGTAATGACACTCCTAATAGCTTTTATTTGTTTCAGGGGATACTTGAGTAAAGCCCTCTTAACTTTGTTAGCCTTTTTAGTTCTTGTCACCCTGGTCCACTCATCCTCTGACTCAGAGGCACTGCTACCAGAGGTGGCTGTCTGGTCTTCTAGACTCTCCTGGACTCTGCGAGCTTGGGAATGGCTGGCAGAATGTGGGGGCCTAGTTCATTGGGTCCTGTGGTGCTCAGAAGAGTCTTCTGACTCTTCCTTGCTCCCCAGATTGGTTGAGTACCCCCCAGTGTCCTAGCTGGGAAGAGGTTTTTAGTATGCTCTTAGTGGGCCTAATCTCATGGAATTCCCCACCAAATTTCACTGCCTGATCTCTTGATGAGTGATATTTCTGAGGATCCATTTCTCTGATACTCCCCCTCACTGGAGTCTCCCTGATCAGAGAAGATGCCCTAGCACTTGGGAACGTATACATAGATGCCCCCCCATCCATTTCCGGGAGACGCTGACCTATTAGCCCCATATTCTCCTTTGGGTTGAAGTCTACCATCCCCATGGCCCTTGGTTCTTGTGAGCCAGTGGACATGGGGGTGGCAGATTCCATGTAATTGAAGAGATTAAAGTCTGTGTTGCCAGGGTTCCTGAGGTTATGCTCAGGGGTTTCCCTCTCCCATCTAACCTCATCTCTCTTAGCCCCTACTCCCTGATGGGATGCAAGAAATTGACCCTTTTGTTCTTCTATTAAGGCCTCACTGGTCTCTATTAGTTGTTCCTGCATGGCTATCTGTCTATGGAGCCTGTAATTGTTTTCACAGAGAGCCACATTGTCTCTCTGTGCTTCCTGTCTGATTTGGCAGTATTGGGCCAACTTTTGCTGTAGGAGACTCACCTTCTGAGTTCTGTCCTTACTGGTCTGATCATTCTTTTCCAGAGCATCTTCCACCCTCCTGGTGTGGTCTAACAACTTTTCGTAGTCCATTTTGAGTTCACCCAATCCCTGGAGGTCCAGGTGATTTTCTTCCACCTTGGTTTTTAAATGGCTGACTTCCTGGCCTAAGGCGTCCCTTTCCTGGATTAGAGTACACCTCTGTGCAGCCAGGTCGTCCCTCTGTTTTTTGAATGCACCAGCTTTCTGGCGATCTTCATCGATCTGTTTTGGATTCAAGGTCGTTAAGAATTAATTTATTATTTTCTTCTTTTAATTGGTCTATCTGGTCTTGTAAGGTGACCATCTGTTCTGCGCAAACTCTATTAAAAGTTAATTGTTGTGTGCCAGTTTTTGTTGGCTCTGTTTTAAAGAGTTCAACCTTTCTTGACACTCTTTTTGTAGTGTCAGTAATTGCTCTTGCTGCAGGAGATCCAGATCTTTCTTCAATTATGGCAGGTACTGTCTGGTTTCTCTCTCTGATTCTTGGCTCTTTTGTAGCCTTTGCTCTGCAGAGTCCAGATCAGTTTGGGTTTTCTCTAGGGATTGTACTTGCCTATTTGCCAGATCTAGGTTCTCAGCGTATTTTTCCCATATTACTCCAATGTGGAGGTACAGGTACACCTCTATTTTGGCAATTTTACATTGCTCTTCTTTTACCCTTGGTGCCATATACAGTTCACTAAGTGCCTGGTGTAATGGACCCTGGTCCTGACATATATCTAATTCTGTGGCACTGGCTTGTTGTTTAATTTCCTGCAGCCACACATTCCCATCCTGCTCAATCCATTCACCCCTGACAAACAATTTGTGAAGTAGGGGTTCTTTTGCCATATTAATTTCCACTGGGGTCGCCATTCCGGAAATATTAATTTCCTTCTGACTTATCTCAGGGTTACGTTTACCTTTGCAAAACAGGCCCAACTCCTTTGAGTATTTCTATTGAAGGGTGTTTTTACAGTGTAGCACAGTGTGGTATCCCAACAGGGTGTATGTACCCCGTCAGTTAGCACGCTGTGTTAGACTGGTATGTCTAGTTCAGGATCTCGTGACGAGCTCCCAAGATGTAAGTGATTTCAATCCGGCACACACCCAAGTCAATGCCTAGCGTGTAATGCACAACTGAAATCCTTATTTATTTTTGTCTAAAAGTTATTTTATTCTGAACGATGTACCATTCATATCACGCCCCTCTCCTGGAACCCCCCCCGGTCACACTGAACCAGGAATCAGGCTGGTTTGCAAAGTTAAAATATTTATTTAGTTATTCACAATTTAATCACATTATGTTTTAATGGGTACACAATAATCACCAATGGGGTGATGTAACACTGAATTATCTCTTTAATACACAAGGAGTAATAATGAGCAAAACAATTCAGCACAGAAATAATACTTTTGTGTGTGTGTGTGCAGATCAGATTGCACTGTGGATAAAGGTTCCCCCTGCACTCCCCTCAACCCCCCAATAGGCATTGTAAATAGATAGGAGGAGAGAGCACGTATTCAGGAATGGAAGAATTCAAACGAAATAACAATCCCACTTTCCCCCAGCAAACACAAGAGAAAACAGAATTGACTGTCAAACTGTCTGAATTTTTTTTTGTAGTTATCTTAGAATGGAATGGGTAAAAACACTAAATATGGTCTAAATTGCTGAAATTGCTATAAATTCTTAATGGAGCCACTTTGGATACAAACACAAGCAATGATTTAATACCAAGAAACAGTTTGAAATCTTAAAATTAAAGTCAGAAGCAATCAAAACCTGTTTTCCACGTGTCAGAATTTCCCAAAAATGAAATTTACGGCAAACTTTTCACTGCGCGATAATTGCAATAACGGGAGAACCGTAAGGATTTGTGATGCGGGTTTGGATGCAATTTAAAGCTGAGGATGTTAGCTACAAGCATAAGTTGAAATGTTGTTTCTAGCACAGGAGATAATTTTTTCGAGATAGGTGCAAGAATGAAAAACAGGAATGCGCTTTTAAAATGACAACAAGGATTTTTTACACTAGAGGATGACTATCAACAAAACGAATACCACACAAGAACACAGCCACTTGATCAGAATGACTGCCTGCAGTGGTCCCGCCTTCTTCAGATGAGAAAAGATAAGCGCAAAGATAGTTTTAGCAATACTAGCATAGGAGGAAGATAGTAGGGATAGGATAGAGAGTTTAGACAATTCAAAAGTACTCCTAACAATGCAGGTTCTGAAGACAAGATAGGATGGGTTTAAGATAGGGATTAACTATGGCAGTACATATGCTAGTGACACAGTTCTATCTATAGATACTCACTAGTTATGTTTTTAAACGGAACCGTCAGGATTCTGGTCCGTCAAGATTCTGGTCAGGGAAGGAAATCTGGTTCTGGGACAGACAGCTGGGCACCTCAGATTTGAACTGCAAGGCGCTCTGGTCACAGCACAGCACAGGACTAGATTGGATCTGCAAGGCACTCTGCTCACACCACGGCACAGGACTGGATTGATCTGTCCTTTTTGGTTCTGATAATAATCCTTTTAGCAGCCAAGCAGTACAGCGCAGCCCGGTTGTATTTTTATGCTGCCCCTTAAGTTTATGGCATTGGTTCTGGTTCTGGAAGTTTAGGCCTAGCTGAAAGTGCTTCAGCTATGCAATGGGTTCTGCTTTGCCAAGTTTCTGGAGACTGGAGCAAGGAAGATGGAAAGTTCTGCAGTTAGTGTGCTCTGCCAGCATTCGGATAGTGGGTGAATCTGTCTGTCTTTAGCTGCCCTCTGCTGTCTCTATTTATGCTATGATAAAGGGGGTGTGTGTGCTGGTTTATCCTAAGCTTGCCCCTTTGACAGGGATTGGTTCAGAGTCTCCTCTCTGCCTTGATAGGAGGAGAGAAGCAGGGTGGCACCTCTATGGTGTGGGTTTATGAGGCTTAGAGTCAACCCCTAGCCTCTTGAATACAAAATCTACTTTTGACACAATACATATTTACACATGTGCAACCTCTATAACAACCACATCTACAGATTACATATTTTGTACAGCAGCTACTCCTCCAAACCCCATAGCTGTGAGATCTTGTGTCTGCTTTTCACAGAATTTTGCCCTTTTCATCCGGAACACAATGTCCAATTTATGAGCAAATTTCTACAAGTGTGCGCGTATAACATGGGCATAAGTGTATAAAGTTTCATACTTCTAGCAGAAATACATTTGGTGTAAAATCACATTTTCTGCCGTTTCCTTCCAAAATATGTCACATGATTTTGCCGCCTCTTGAAATGTGCAGCCAAAATTTAGATTTACAATTCTGTTATTTTTGTGTTTTTTACAATTTTAAGTGGCAAGTTATATGTATTTAAACAAAATGTTCTTTGGGACTGTTCAGCCACAGATGGCTGTTTGAGTCCACCTCTTTTTCTCTCCTTTCAGTTAAGAAGCAGTCTCCTCCCTGTTCTCTTGGCAGAGGCCATTTTACGACTGTCCTCACACTTCGCATTTCCTGAGCAGCAGTTGTTCATTGTTTCCTTCCCCACTGCAGACCAAGTTATTCCCCAACCCTATAATTATCGCTTTGGTGGAATATCCTGCTGGAGGGAGCTGAAAGGGGAGGCCTTGCCTCTTTGAGGAAAGCTGTTTTTCCAGTTTGGTAGCTTTTAGACAGCTTATTTTAACTGTTAATTCTGTTGAATTTGCCCTTATTTTACAACAAACTTGTGGGATCACATCACAGTTAAATACTTATTCAATATTTTAAACCATGGAATCAAAACAATTACAAGATGGGTTACTCTCAATAACAGGCCTCTTAGATTGCAAACATTTGATTTTAGTTTATACATGTTTAAAGTTTAATCCTGCAGGCTACTGACAGCTGTCATTCAGGCGGCCCAGGGAACAGCACCTAGATTTTGACAGATTCACAGACAGGCCACTTTTGCTGTGGAAATCCCTTGATGCTTTAAGCTTTTCAGGGCATTGTAAGTGAATTACAGCACCCAGCAAGAATTCTGGATGTTTGAGCGTGTTTTGTACCGACATTCTGCAGTTTCAGCAACAAAGAAAAACATGATTTAAAGCAAGATTTTGGGGTTTCCTTTAGCAAAGCACTGCTTTTCCTTCTGTACTCCATTTTCTCACATGTTGTGGAGCCCAGTGACATGTTTCAGGAGTGATATCTCTGTTCCACCACTGACAACATGCATGACAGATTGGGCAGCCATCTTGTTGTGCTTTGCACCGCGCGATTTTCAGATGTTTTGGCGCACACAAGGGTTTTGCGGCCATTTTTATGTTTCTGGCACCATCAGAACACAGTGATGCCACATGGCAGAGCAGAAGTGGGCTAAGAAATCCCACAATATGTCACTTAGGGTCGCTAGGCCCACCGGTTCCCAGTATTTACAGATTCCTTTCCTTAATTGCTTGTCTGTCCCACGTAGCGCCACTAGTGGTGCCTGTGGGGAGCATGGGGTCGGGTTCCCTATGGCTCGACATGCTTTATGCCAAATCTCCCAGCCCAGTGCCAGCAGTCTCGATCTCCCTTGCATCTCTGGTTCGGGTAGCCATATTAGTTCTTTTATGAAATATGGGTCACGTTTGTTCCTCAGCAGTCTGGATTCTGCTGTCTCGTGTTCTGTTAACCATCTAGCAACATATTGTAACTGCGCCGCCAGGTGAGACATCTCAAAGTTTGGCAAGTATATCCCCCCTCTGTCGTATGTATTCTGTAGTTTCCATAGGACCACCCTGTTTCTGGAGTTGTGCCAAAGGAAACCTCTACATAGGCTCTGGAGTTTGGTGAAAAAACGCTTGGGCACCATATATGGGATATTTACAAACAAGTGTAAAAGCCTGGGCAGGACCACCATCTTGAGCAAGGCCGCCCTCCCCACCATGCCCAGGGGGAGCTTTGCCCAGAACCCCATACTGCTCTTGATGCCCTCCACTGTACTCTCGGCATTATACTTGTGCTCGTCTGCGACCGTGTGGTATATGTTGATCCCCAGGTATCTGAATGTTCTGGTCTGCCAGGGTATCTGCAGTGTGGGTACATTTTCTTGTGGGATTCCTCTATACCTGCCTAAGGGGAACATGCATGATTTTTTGGAGTTCACCGATATTCCGGAGAGGCTTGCATAGCGCTCCATCACTTCTAGAATGTATTCCAAGTTTTCTGCTGGGTAACGCAGGTATAGCAGCATATCATCTGCATACAATGATATCAGATGCGGTCCCCCTTTAGTGTGTACCCCTATTTCTTCCTATTGCTGTCTCAGGTAGATTGCCAACGGTTCTAATGCAAGGATGTACAGCATCGGGGACCATGCGCAGCCTTGTCACGTGCCTCTGCTTAGTTGCCATTCTTCTGATATCATCACTCCCATTTTTACTATGGCATTCAGAGAGCTATACAACATTTGCACCCACCGCAGATACCCAGGTCCCATCCCATATTCTTTCAGGGCTGCCATCAACCACGGCCACCTGACCGAGTCGAAGGCTTTAACTGCATCTAACGAGACTATAGCTATTTCATTTGGGTCACCCACCATCTGTTCCATCATCTGGTGAAGCCTCCTATGGTTATCGGATATGCTTCTACCCAGGACATATATCCTGTTTGATCGGGGTGTATGAGTTTATGTATTACCCGCTTAAGTCTGTTTGCCAGCACAGATGTGAGGATCTTACTGTCTTGATTTAACATAGATAGTGGTCTGTACGATCCGCAGTCTGTGCTGGACTTGCCATGTTTAAGAAGCGGGATGATAACCGCCTCCCGCAAGGATTTCGGCAGTCTTCCTTTCTCATAGGCCTCGTTTAGCATCGCCAGTAGTGGGGGGAGCACTTCTTGTCTGTACACTTTTTTAGAATTCGCTGGGGAGCCCGTCTGTACCTGTGGCTTTGCTCGTTGGGAGATGCAGTACCACTGTTTTTAACTCCTCTATTGTGACTGGGGCCTCCAGGCTCTCCCTTTCTTCCACACTTAATTTCGGCAGTCCTATATCCTCTAATGTCTCCTGAATCTCCCGCTCTGCCGTCTCTCCCAAATCTGCATAGAGATGTTCATAAAATCTGAGGAACCCCTTGTTCACAGACTCCTGGGTGTTCCTAACTTGTCCTGCCAGAAGCCTTCCTGATTTGTCTCCCCCTGCATGTTGTCTTTCAATGTATTTTTTATAGTTCATATTACATAACCTATCCCAAAGTCCGCCACAAGCCAGTTGTAATTGGCTCACCCGTTCAGCATCCTCCTGTGAGGTACCTTCTTTGTTCATTAATGCTTCTAGCATCTTTTCCATCTCTTGCAGCTCCCTCTCTATGCCCCCTTGGAGCTCCTTCGACTTGGATATGGCCGCTCCCCTTATCACCACCTTAATGGCCTCCCACAGAGTACCCGCAGATTAAACGCTCCAAGTGTTATTCTCAAAGTACCCGGTTATCTTCTCTCTTAAGTCCTCTCGAAATGTGGTGTCCTTCAGTGCTTCGGCCCTTAGCTCCATGTGGGATCCAAGCTCTGGAGGGCTGGTGTCGCCATATCAAAACCAGGTGGGATTGGTCTGACAGTATTCTCGCCTTGTATTCTGAACTCACCACTTCCCCAGCTATCTCTGGGGTGGCGAACATGTAATTCAATCTCGTGTACAGGTTGTATGGGGCAGCAAAATGTGAGTATTACCTATCCCTCGGGTGCTATCGCCTCCAGATGTCCTGCAGCCCAAAGTCCCTTAACAGGGCCTGTAAAACTTTTGCTGCTGGGGTGGGCTTATCTAGTTTCGTGTCTAATCTGTCCATTTTGGGGTTTAGCGTGAAATTAAAGTCCCCTCCCCATTTGATCGCACCTCCCATGTGGGGCCAATCTTGCCATATAGCGTCCTAAAGTAGGCCACTGTGTCTTGGTTGGGGGCATATGTGTTTATAATACTCAGTTCTCTGTTCTCTAGCAGCCCTCGAATCACTACCATCCTCCCATCTGGCTCTACCATGGTTTGTAGTATCTGGAAAGGCACGTGTGGGGCCACCCAAGTAATTACCCCCCTGGCGTATGCCGAGTATGTTGCTCCAATGGCGGTCCCTCTCCACTTTTTCTTGACTACCTCTTGTTTTTCTTTAGTGAGGTGGATTTCTTGCAATAAGGCTATGTCTACCTTTTGCCGTCTCAAATACATCATTAATTTATTTCTCTTCAGGTAGCTATTGAGTACCCTAACATTCCAAGTAACTATTTTAAGGTCACCCATTATCCAATATACCCCATCCTCCCTCCCTCCGTCCACGACCTTCAACACGAGAATTCTTCGCGCGGGTCATGCGCAAAGGCGCGTAGGTGCAAGCTCTTTTCCTAACTACCACTACAAACTCCCCAACTGCCCCGCCACCCCACTCCCATTCCCCCCAACTGTTGCCCAGCTCCATCCCTGGATCTCAGGTGATCCCGCATTTGGTCCTGTCCGGCTAAGCCCACACTAGGAACCCAGCAGGAGGTTACTGCACTACTGGTAACTCAACTAACCTGTCTAGTGGGGTATGGGTTCGGGCTCCCTGTTCCTCCCTGTTATATGGCCCATTTTACGTGCCTCCTTCTGCTTAACAAGGCTATATTCAAGTCCCTCTTTCACAGCTCATACAGCACCTCGGCCTCTGAAGACTCTGCGGCATTTTTCCGTGCCGCTCTCCTTCCGGTCGATCTTCACTTCAGGACAATTCTGTGCATCTAGCCACTCCATTGCATCTTCCGGGGTGTCAAAGAATAATGTTTTGTTCCTGTGAAACACTTTCAGCCTCACCGGGTGTTAGGCAGAATCCTGTGCAGTGCCCTTAGGGACCACTACACACAATTAAGACTGCAGGTGGTGATACAAGTTTTACCTTTGGTACAAGCCTGTACTACTATGTCATAGTGGTAGCAGTGACGGAGCGAGCAGCCAGGCTTATCTCAAAAGTATATGAGCAGTAGCAGAGATTACACAAAGGGACCACAATTACTGTGACTCAAGCAAACACTGACTCAAGGTTTCAGGTTGAAAAAGTACATTTATTTTTAAACATTTGTTATAAACACAACACTTCTATTAAACTTCAATAAAAACCACACGTTAAATATATTACAAATAACCAATTCACTTTGTACAGTAAATCTCAAGGTAAGTACCCTGTGTTGGCATGAACCGGTGTTAGGCACAAAAACATGTTACCGTGGATACGATTGCGATCACTTTTTGACAGTTCGGTCTACTAAACAAGATCACGCGGTCTAACAGTTCACGATTCAGCGGAGCCAAAAGTACTTCGATATTGTCAATGTTTGGAAGCAAAAGTTATAAGAAGGAGGGATGACAAGGTCAAGCCTTGGAAATGAAGAAAAAGGGATTCACCCAGTTTCCTCAACAGAACACAGTACCTTGCTCCAATGGTGCAGCTGGTGCCCTGGCAGTTGTTCCTGTTGGTTTCCCGCAGACCCACGATTCCTGGATCTTTGTCGAGAAGAAAGACGTCTGAAGGGGGTCTGCACCACATAGGGATGAGGCCGGCAGCAGCGACACGGCATAAAAGGTGCGCTCCTTAAAAACAGGAGAGGCTCTTCAGGTGGCTATCCAGACCACTACAGCAGTGTGCAGCGATTTCGACCACGGAAGAGGATCCTCTGGCTGTAGAAGATGAGCTGGTTATCCCCACCAAGCTCAAGGGAAGAAGACTCCGGACTGGATCTTCTCTGAGTCGTTGAAGGGCAGATAGCTCAGGACTGCAGCAGGGCTTCACCGGGACGGGGGAGCTGCAGCAGCCGTCATTCTCTCCGCTTCTCTTCAGTTCCTTGTAGTTCCAGTGGCGACTCTCTGACTTCTAGCCCAAGATCTGCCTTTTATGCGAAAAACCCCCATTCACGCAGTCTGGCTGTCAATCACCCAGCAGGTGGGTTGTCCAGCCCGGACAACTACCCTGGCCTTATCATGACAAAGTGCGACTTGGGTTTCCTAGGATACCCTGTGCAGGGGGTGACTACACCCCTCCCTTAAATTCAGCCCACCTAGACACCCAGGCGCCTTGAGGAGGGCTTCCGGGCAGAAGCCCGCCAAAAGACAGTGAACAAAGAAGGCGAACCTAGTTTTCCGCGCAAAATAAAACACAAGAAGGACTTTAACAAAAAGAAATGGCGAATAAACCCAACCAGAGTCAAAAGAAAGATGATTTGGTCAAGCGGGTTTATGTTCGAGCCCAATATAATAGCCAAGAACAGTAGCACGTGTATCTAATATAATCGCGGTAGAAAAGTTAGGGTAGATACCACTGCCACCAGCCAAGTCTAAATGTTAAAAGAGCAAAACAATGCTCTATGAGGTACAGATAAAAAGGGATATGAGTTAACCCTTTCCAGTACTCCATGGAAGATGGGGTGTACTGGATCTGTGGTAATAAAGTTAATGGTAACTTTACCCTTTTCTGGGGGACAGTAGTCGCCTCAGAAATGGAGTCGAGGGAAGTCTCAAAGACTACCCTGTGCCACAGCACTGAAGGTGCTGTGTGACACACACAAAGAAGGGGGCTACTGAAGTGGTGTACTTCAGAGTCCACAATCACAGAAACAGATGGAAACACATAGCAAAACACAGGTAAGAGTGGGGGGAAAGCTCTCACTCTTACCAGGTGAAAAAAAAAACTCCAGAAGTCCAACAAAGCTGCTGGGGGACTCACTAGGTGAGGGAAATTAGCCATAAATGAGAATTCTCCCTAACACTCGCCCCCACCAGACGAAGGGACAGGAGGATTTAATCCACTCCTGGATGGACCTCATACCTCTATTCGGTTACAAACATCCTAGAGAGACCATCAGCTTTTTGGGTGACTTCCTACTCTGTTTTCAATGTTACAATCAAATGTTTTCCTTTGTGAGGTATATGACCTACACACCCTTTGAGAGACATCTTTCTTTTTGAAGCTATCAGGGATCTGGTTGACCAGTCCCTCAGAAGTTGATACAACTCCTGAACATGTGATAGGCTTTTTCAAGGGGTCCTTATAAAGGATTCCCTTAGATCTAGAGTGGCCTCCAGGGTTCCTCACCACCTCTCTTTTGGGAGCAGGTTGGGTCTCAGGCATCTTGGTTGGAGGGGCAGTGGACAAGCAAGGTACATGCTTCCCTTTCCTCTTAGATCTAACCTTACCTATTTTAGGAGTTTCTCTCCTAACATTAGGATTTGAGTTGGGGTCTTCTGTAGAAGGTTCAACAGTCTGAAGGTTTTTGACCTTAGCCTTTTCTTTTCTGGTTTTCCACCAGTACTGAGAATTACCAGTTCTCTTAGGCCTAGAGAGGGGTCCAGTTGGTCTATCCACCTCTTCCTCAGAGGCAGGGGGAGTCAGAGACTTAAAAACTGGGGAAACAATGATGGAGCTTGGTTTGGGCTCCCATTTTCCTAACATACTAGCTTGAAATGTGCCTGGGTTAGAGACCAACTTACTAACACCAAAGCTTTTAGTGGGGTTCTCTGTAGAGGTTCCAACAAGCTCAGAGTGGTCCCTTAAGGTGGCCTCTTTAGCCAATTTGGTTTGGTTCTGCTTCTCCATACTGGGAGGCCTGGGGGTATTGGATACTACTCCTAGAGTTTTTAGATCATTCCCCAACAGGACTCTCCCAGGCACCTCACTCTGAATACTGACAGGGATCCTTACTGTCCTTTTATTATACTGAATGAGAGCTGGTAGAATAGGAACCATTTGGGCAGGGCCTCCAGCAAGTTTGGTGGGGCCTTTGGGTGCCTTAGCAACATCCTCAGGCCTGAAAAATCTTTCGTCCACAACTGTTCTGCTGGCCCCAGTGTCTCTCATGTTATGGGTGTCCTGACCATTGACAAGAACACTGTCCACATAATACTCCCTAGAGTTTTCAGGAATGGAGTCATACACATCACTATGTGGTTTCTTACCCAGACCCTTGGACTTTAAGGATACAGTTGCTTGAAGAGCCAAAGGTTCTTCAGCTAACAGATGAAAGTGAGCACTAGATATCTGTACTTCTTCCTCTGGAAGAAGGCTAAGGAGGTAGTGCTGACCCCTGCAGGGTTACCCTTGCATCTGGGATCTCCTCTCATATGGTCAGTTGACCCACAACTAAAGTATTTACCAAATGCTCTGTGGAATGGGGGTCTTTCCTGACTTACCTCTGGTTTGGCACAAGGAGGTACACTAGCCCTGTTTGGTTTCCCTTGTGGCTTACCCTGGTTATGTTTGGGGACCTCTTCTGGATGGGAGGTATTGGAATTCTCTTGGTTGTCTTTCTTTGACTGCTTCCCCTCATCCTTCTTCTGAGTAGCCCCAGAATCATTGTGAGTGACCCTGTTGGCAACCCACAAGCCAGCAGCATTAGCTAGTTTCTTGGGATCTATCTCCTTTGAATCAGCTAAGTGCTGTCTGAGCTCAGGGGAGCAGACATCAAAAATAGACTCCAACATTACAAGATTCCTCAAACCTTCATAAGTGTTCACTTTGTAACCCTTAACCCAACCATCTAAGTTTTCCAAACATTCACACACCCAGGTAGCAAAAGGGGTACCATCATGCTTTTTGAGGGTTCTAAACATCTTAAGATACTGGGAAGGGGTCTTCCCAAACCTAGCTATTAAGGCTAGTTTCACACGCTCATAATCCTGCTTATCCTCCTCCCCCAACTCCATTACAGCATCACTTGCAACAGCGGGGAGCCTAGATAAAAGCCAAGGAATCAACTGATTCCCTGAGATACCTTAAATCCCATGATTGTACTCAAACATTGCTAACCAATCCAAAATATCAAGTTTAGTCTCATACATACCAATAATTTCCTTTGGCATACAGGGTCTCTTAGGGCTTGAAGACCTAGAGGACTCTGGGAGAGAAGCATTTTCTAGAGACAGTTTCTTCATTTCTAGTTCATGGTTCAGCTCCATTTCTCTGAGCCTTAACTCTTGATGTTTCATGGTAGTTTGTGCATCAATACGTTTCACTTCTAATTCAAGTCTCATTTTCTCAAGTGCAATAAACTCAGGAGTAAGTGTAGGACCTTTGGTGGTCCCTGTGGACAGAGGTTGTGCATTCTGAGCAGGCAAGGGAGTTGTAGAGTTCCTAGCAAGGACTCACCTACTTCTTCACAATTAACACTCTCAGAAACAGAAACATCAAATTCGACATTTGTTGGAGTGGTAGGTCCTTCTGACCCACTCTTCAGACGTTTTCCCATTAACTTTGCAACCAGTTCAGATTTCTTTCCTTTCCCAGAGATATTCTTATCCCTACACAACCTCAGCCGTATAGAGTAAAAGACTCTCTTCAGTGTAGTTTTCCATATTTGACATGATTTCTTAGTTAAATAGAATTAGTGTTGTTAGCCTTGTGGTTAGTTGAACCCAAGCAACAGCAGCACTTTAAGTGTAATCACTCTACTTCAAAATCCTCACCGCTGTACACCAGTGTTAGGCAGAATCCTGTGAGGGACCACTACACACAATTAAGACTACAGGTGGTGATACAAGTTTTATCTTTGGTACAAGCCTGTACTACTATGTCATAGTGGTAGCAGTGGCGGAGCAGCCAGGCGTATCTCAAGAGCAGCAGAGATTATACAAAGGGACCACAATTACTGTGACTCAAGCAAACACTGACTCAAGGTTTCAGGTAAAAAAATATAAGTACATTTATTTTTAAACCATTCGTTATAAACACAACACTTCTATTAAACTTCAATAAAAACCACACGTTGAATATACTTCAACTAACCAATTCACTTTGTACAGTATGTCTCAAGGTAAGTACCCTGTGTTGGCATGAACCGGTGTTAGGCACAAAAACACGTTACCGCGGATACGATTGCGATCACTTTTTGACAGTTCGGTCTACTAAACAAACGCATATCCGTGACATGAAATGCTACCGGGGCAAAAACACACTTAGCACCTGAGATACCCAGACGGAGTTGGAGGCAAAAATCACAGGCAATATTTTGGTTAGGCAGGCAGAATCAAGAAACACTCAGAGACAGTAGTTCAAAAGTCAAAGGGCCGGAGCCAGGGTTGAAAGACACCGGGTCCAGTTGCCGAAGATCACACGGTCTAACAGTTCACGATTCAATGGAGCCAAAAGTACTTTGATATTGTCAATGTTCGGAAGCAAAAGTTATAAGAAGGAGGGAAGACAAGGTCTAGCGTTGGAAATTAAGAAAAAGGGATTCACCCAGTTTCCTCAACAGAACACAGTACCTTGTTCCAATGGTGCAGCTGGTGCCCTGGCAGTTGTTCCAGTTGGTTTCCCACAGACCCATGATTCCTGGAGCTTCGTCGAGAAGGAGGACGTCTGAAGGGGGTCTGCACCACACAGGGATGAGGCCGGCAGCAGCGACACGGAATAAAAGATGCGCTCCTTAAAAACAGGAGATGCTCTTCAGGTGGCTATCCCGACCACTACAGCAGTATGCAGCGATTTTGACCACGGAAGAGGATCCTCTGGCTGTAGAAGATGAGCTGGTTATCCCCACCAAGCTCAAGGGAAGAAGACTCCGGACTGGATCTTCTCTGAGTCTTTGAAGGACAGATAGCTCAGGACTGCAGCAGGTCTTCACCGGGACAGGGTAGTTGCAGCAGCCGTCGTTCTCTCTGCTTCTCTTCAGTTCCTTGTAGCTCCAGTGGCGCCTCTCTGACTGTTAGCCCAAGAGACCTGCCTTTTAAAACCCACATTCACGCAGCCTGGCTGTCAATCACCCAACAGGGCGGTTGGCCAGCCCAGACAACTACCCTGGCCAATCATGACAAAGTATGACTTGGGTTTCCTAGGATACCCTGTGCAGGAGGTGACTACACCCCTCCCTCACATTCGGCCCACCTAGACACCAAGGTGCCTTGAGGAGGGCTTCTGGGCCTGGGCAGAAGCCCGCCAAAAGACAGTGAACAAAGAAGGCAAACCTAGTTTGCCGCGCAAAGTAAAACACAAGACAGACTTTAACAAAAAGAAATGGCGAATAAACCCAACCGGATCCAAAAGAAAGATGATTTGGACAAGCAGGTTTATGTTTGAGGCTAATATAATAGCCAAGAACAGTACCATGTTTATCTAATATAATCGCGGTAGAAAGTTAGGGTAGATACCACTGCCACCAACCAAGTCTAAATGTTAAAAGAGCGAAACATGTTCTAGGAGGTACAGATAAATGGGATACGAGTTAACCCTTTCCAATACTCCATGGAAGATGGGGTGTACTGGATCTGTGGTAGATTGACTAAGTAAAGTTAATGGTAACTTTACCCTTTTCTGGGGGACAGTAGTCGCCTCAGAAATGGAGTTGAGGGAAGTCTCAAAGACAACCCTGTGCCACGGCACTGAAGGTGCTGTGTGACACACACAAAGAAGGGGGCTACTGAAGTGGTGTACTTCAGAGTCCAAAATCACAAAAACAGATGGAAACACATAGCAAAACACAGGTAAGAGTGGGGGAAAAGCTCTCACTCTTACCAGGTGGAAAAGAAATAAACTCCAGAAGTCCAGCAAAGCTGCTGGGGGACTCACTAGGTGAGGGAAAATAGCCATAAATGAGAATTCTCCCTAACACCGGGTACATCAGCATGTATCTGTGGTCTGCCTCGCGCAGCCTTCTTTTCACAGTTCTGAAGTTGAGTTGCCGTTGTTGCACCTGGAGTGTATAGTACGGGTATGTCGTAATTAATGCAGATGACCTTTGGATCGTGCCCCCTTCTGGAAGTATTCCCGGGTCCTTTCCCTGTCACGATAGTTTAATATTTTAGCTATGATCGGCCACGGGGTGCTCCCGGGGGGGCTTCTTGACAGGGCCCTGTGCGCCCTCTCCACTGCAAATCCCTGGGTTAGTGTTCCCCTTTTATTTCCTGCAGCAACATGAACTTGATATACTCCGTGGGGTGTGAGCCCTCCTCTCCTTCCGGGAGCCCCACGATCCGTATATTATTTCTGCATGCCCGTCCTTTGGCCTCCTCGGCTCTGTTTTCCAGATTGCTCACTTGTTGTTGCAGGGTGTGGATCTCTGAAGCGTGTGATGCACAGGTGGCTGTGTTGGTCGGCACTTCTTTTTCCAATTCGCCTGTGCGCTCCACCATTGCTCTCACATCTTGTCTCAGGAGGTTCAGATCTATTTGTACTGCATCGATTTTGGATTCCAGCGCCACTTTCAGGGTGGTCATAGCAGCCTCTAGTTTTGTTTCCCATGCTCCTTTCAAGTCTGTAATGGCATCAAGGATCTGTTGGTCCCCTTGGGCAGAGGGGGCGTCCATTTGGGCGCTTCTCTCTTTGCTCCTGGCTCCCTCCAATGGTTGCAGGGTTTACGTGAAGTCTTCGATCGTAGACTGTTTCCCTATCATCTTAGGCTGCTTGGATGGCATTCCGTTTGCTGTCTCGGGTGGGTGGGACCTAGGCTTGACGCGATGCGGCTTTTCACTCTTGTTGGACACTTGCGGCAATTTGTGGGGGCTGTCCGCTGTCGTTTGCCGGTGCCCTGGCCCCAGTTCTCACTCCCGGGATAGGGGTCTATTTTGAACTGTTCCCCTGTATTGCTGTCAGGGTAGTCCTGACTTGTTTATGCTCTCCTCAGTGCAACTCTACACTGCTTCTCCGCAGTCCGGGTGGCAGCTCGTCCAGCGCGATTCCAGTGGGGGTGTCCCGGGGCAGTACAGCAGGGGTGCCCCCTTTGTTCCGGCGGGGCCTCTTCTCCTGCCTTCCGAGGTGGGCCTGTGTCTTTTGGTCTCCCTGCTTTAGGGTTCGGCGCATGGGCTTGGCCTATAGCGGCCCCGAAGCAGGCCAGCTTCGCAGTCCCTGCAGGCCAATTCGTGTACCAGCACCACTCCAGCTCACCCATGGGAACTGCATATAAGTCTGTGCTGTGTCTTCTCTTAGGGGCCCTGCATGGGTTAAAGTGTTTATGTGTCCTACAATCCACCTTCACTTCAACCTTTGTCAGATCTTGCCTGGTGTTCCCATTATGGCCACACACGCCGTAACCTCCAAGGATGTCATTGGGATGTCATCATGCCCAGCCTGTATTCAAAATAGGTACCAAAATTCCTATTTACACGTACCACATCTTACTCCACCAATAGGAATATTGATATATATCATAAAAGAAGGATAAGACGGTAAACTTTGTCTACTTACACCCCTCTCTCTCCCCCATCAAGTAGAACCCTCTGAAAGATTTTCCAGGCACTACAAGTCTTGACAACATAGACTGTGTGCAACAATCCAAATTTCAAAAAACATTCTATTTTATTCAAAATATTTAAATTAAAACATGAAATACTACCCTCACCTAACACAGTGTAAATGCTAACACTAAAACCTACAAAATCTAAAAAGCGAGACTTCAAAATAAACACATACCCAAGACAGAAACGAAATCACATATCACAATACCCAAAAAAAAAAACATATAATCCCGACATGTTTCTGTTCTTTAGTGTCCCTTTCGGGCGAACATTCTTCAGGGGAAACTTTAAAACATCCAATATTCTTCTCAACACCGTTTTGAATGGGTAGTTTCAGGAAAACAGCCTGCAAGGAAAAGAGACAGAGGAAACTAATCAGTCCCACAGGGGTGGCCAAGTGACCATGGGTGGCTTGGTTGTGGGACCCTGTTCGTCACCCCATTAGACCTAAATATCGAGCACCATGGTTTCCACTCCAACTTCTGGCAATTGTGGTGTTTTGGGACACTGTGTAGTGATCTTGAGTTGGCTTGTGATTGTCTCTGTTTGAATTGCAGATTGGTACTTTGGCATTGTACAGTTTTCTGTGGATTGGATCTGTGTGTTACAACAAGGCAATCCCTTTCTTTGCCCCACATTGTGGGTTGTTTCACCAGTTTGAAGGTATTTCTCAGTTTTTGTAATTTTCCGAACTCACTATGACTGTTGCCCTTTAGTGACATGTGGCTAAAATAGTATGGTTGGCTCATTGGCAGTTTGATGTGTTCTTTCCAGGTGTGACGATATCTCGGCGGACTAGGACGCCTTTTGAAGTACTTTGGTTTTTCAATGAAGAAAAACTAGCTTATCGGTCATTCACAGACGTGCATTGAAGGTTCACCATGTTAAGGTAAATCTTAGTGGCCTAATTTGATTTTTAGACCTCTGGTGGAGCAGCTCCCGTTTTTGAGCCGACTCCACATAGCTTTTTGGTGTGGTATATGGTTTGATGCTGTCATGTGTTTTTGTGTGAGAGGTTGTGTGCTGTTTTTGTTGTTGCGGTGTGGTGAAGTGCATGCAGGTTGCTGTGGTTTCAGAGGTGTGGTTGTGTTTAGTTAAGGTGTGAGAGGTGTGTGAAGAGGGGTAAGGTTTTTAGAAGTGTTTGTAGGGTTGGTTAGTAGAATTGTTGTCCCAAGAAATGCACACTCCTATTGTGTGTCTTTCAGGATTAGGACATGGTTGTCTTACTTTCATTGATCTATTTTCAGCATGATAAGGCTATCTCTCATCTCTTTGTCATTATGTTAATTTAGCTAGTCTTTGCATTTCTATCTTCATTTTTTTTGTTGTTTTGGCTGGCCCCTACATACCAGTTTGTAGTTGGTGCAAACTAGTCCTCACGGAACAATCTACTTGTGACCTACGCCTGTACCCAACACCCTGGCTAAGTGGGTAAGGTTGGTATTTGTCCCTTTTTGTGTTAGGCATGTTTGCTATTGTTCTGTCCTGACAGGGTTGTCGCTCGTGGTCGGTTCCACCTAGCATTGTCTCTCTTGTTCTTGTCGAAGTTTCCCTTATTCGTTTACAGGTGTTGTCTGTGCGGTTATGGAATCTGTCAGCCTGTTCTTTTGTATTTTCTGTTTGATTGTTTCAGTTGTTTCTGTCTGGTTCCGAGGTGTTGAAGAGCCAAGTTTTTATTAGTGTTCAAAATTTTAGGTGGTTTTTGGTATTTCTTTTTCCTTTTGGAGGTTGTTCCAGGTTTTTGCCACTAGGTGGGAGAATGAGAAGCCCCCTAGTTTTTTTCCTGGTTTATCGTTCCAGACGTATTTCATTGCTTGATCTGAGGAGTCTTGTTGGCTTGTCGATTGTTATTTTCTTTTGTTAGAATTCTGCTCCTTGTCTGTTGATTGCCCTGTGTGTTATGCACATTGTTTTGAACGTGATATGTTGTTTGATTGGAAGTCAAGCTATCTTTTGTAGAACTGGAGTGATGTGATATCTTCTAGATAGTTTGAGGAGGAGTCTAGCTGCTGCATTTTGAATGTGTTGTCATTTCTTCAGGAGGTTTTCTGGCATCCCGAGGTAGAGACTGTTTGCATAGTCAATTCTTGACATGATGAGGGTGACGATTGTCTGTGTTTTGTGGGTGAAGGACAGGAAAGGTACGATTCTTCTTGCTGAGTGAAGGAGGAACAAGCATTTCTTATTTATCGCATTTACTTGTGGTTCTAATGTTAGTGAGTTGTCCATTAGGACTCCCAGGTTTTTGACTACCTTTGATGGTATGGGCTCAGTTCCCAATTCTATCGGCCAGGGTATGTAGGTGGTGTTCTCTTGGTTTTACGAAATAATCATGATTTCTGTCTTTCCTGGTTTGATTTTTAGGTTGTTAGCGTTCATCCAGTCATAGATTTCGTTGAGACATTTTGCTAATGTTGAGTTATATCGGCTTGTGTATCTTTGATTTTGTAGATTTGAGTGTCATCTGCATAGTTGTAGCACGTAAGGTTGTATTTTTTTAAAATCCTGATTAGCAGAGTGTCGTAGATGTTGAAGTACAGTGGGGATCCTTGTGGTACTCCAAAGTCGTTAACCCGTTGAGTAGATTTGAAGGGTTTTATCCATACAGTTTCCCTTCTGTTTTCTAGGAATTATTTAATCCAGGCAGTGCCATGTCCGTTATACCTATATCGTCTAATCTTTTGATCGAGTGCCATTGCTTATTGTGTCGAAAGCTGCTGAGAGGTTGAGCAGAATGAGGGCTGAGGTTGTGCTGGAGTCTGCGTTTGTTTATAGGTCGTCCGATATGGATAGGAGCACCAATGTTCCTCTTGCGGGTCTGAAGCCGACTTGTGCTGGTTCTAGCAACTTGTGTTTTTCTACGTGTTCTTGTGTT
This sequence comes from Ambystoma mexicanum, assembly GCF_040938575.1. Lineage (NCBI taxonomy): Eukaryota > Metazoa > Chordata > Amphibia > Caudata > Ambystomatidae > Ambystoma > Ambystoma mexicanum. Next base: position 624,688,406 of record NC_090934.1, read on the forward strand.
ACTTTGTATACGTATGTTTCTAGGAGTTTTGCCTGGTAGGGAATATTTGAAATCGGCCTGTAGTTGGAGAGGTATTCCACATCACCACTTGTGTTCTTAAGAAGTGGTTTAGTATATGCTGATTTGAAGGATCATGGTACAGTCCCTGTCGTGAGTGACATATTCAGGAGATTTCTGTAATATTCAGATGGTGTTCCTTGTGTGAGGATTGATTTGTAGATGTCTGGGAGCAGAGATCTATAGGCGATCCTGCTTTCTTGCTATGTTTTACCAGCGTGATGAATGTCTTTACTGATATTTGCACAAAGTTTTGTAGTTTGTGCTCTGTATCCGGTTGGTTGTGTGTTAGGATTGGTCGGTCTGTTCTGTATGATTTGTCGGATGTTGTTGATTTTGTTTTTGAAATGGTCTGTCACATTGTTGCATAGTTTATGTTAAGGTATTGGAGTGGTGTTGCAACCTGGTGAGTTTCTCATTTCGTTTATGATGTTGAGCATTTCTTTTTGTGTGTTGGTGGCTTTGGTGATTCTGTCATCATAATGCCTTTTCTTTGCCTTTTGAATTTCCTTCTTATGCGATCGGATTTGTCTCTGGGACTGAGTTTTCTTGGTCCTATTCTTTCCTCCATTCTAGTTCCATCTTCTTATTGTTCTTTTTCATGGTGCTTACTGGTGGGGTGAACCATTTTGCCATTGCTCTTTTTCTTGAGGAGGTAAACGCTTTGTCCGGGGAGATGTTTTCGAGTGTATCAGCAATCCATTTATGGAGTAGCTCCATTTTCCCACCTAGGTCTACCTTCCCCAGTCCTGCCATGGAAGGTTTGGTCAGCTCCAGTTGTTCTATTAGGTTGCTTGCCTTAATAGATTTCCAGTTTTTTGTTGTTGTGGTGGTTGGGAGTTTGAGGGGCTGGATGGTAGCTTTGGTTGTTAGCGTGATCACAAATTGATAAGATGGTCGCTCTAAAGTATTTGTATCAGTGGCGTGGTGGGGATGCGTTTTTTCTTGGAAAATATTGCGTCAAGTGTGTGCCCTACCATGTGTGTTGCTCCTTTGACCAGCTGTTGTAGTTTCATGGTTGTTAGTTTCCCAATTAATGAGCTTTGTGAGTTGGCATGTTTTTCTTCGAACCATATGTTGAAGTCCACCAGGATTATCAGTTGCTCATGTTGAGTGTCTATGTTGGTGATGGCTTCTATGAAGTTGTCGACGAAGGTTGCATCATATATCAGTGGTCTGTAAACCAGTATGAATTTAATGTTTGTTTTTGGATTCACTGATAGGTGTATGACCATGGATTCGCAGTTCATAATGTTTAGAGGTTTGTGTGTTTTTATTTTCAGGTGTTCTTTGAATGCTATTGCTAGGCCTCTTCCTTTTTTTACTGTTTAACTGAAGGCATTTGAAGTTGGCGGGGAGGCAGCTTTGGAGTGTGATTTTGTAGTTGTTGTCCTGCCATGTTTCTGTGTTGAATACGATGTTGATACCGTTGTCGCAGATCAGGTTGAAGATCTCTGTTGAGTGTTTTGACATGGATCTTGTGTTGATTAGGTGGCAGTGGATTTTTATGGTGTAGTTTGGTTTGTGCTTTATTATCAGTGTTGTCTTCTGACTGGTGTTTTGGTTTCCTTCCAAGTTGATCTTTGGTTGTGGTGTTGGTACAGTTGTGTCTGTGTCATCGTCAAATAGCTCTTCTAGGTTGAGTTTTGGGTTTTTGTTTTCATCAGGTTCCTCTTCTATATTTTGTGGCTGTTGAGGGGAGGGTCCTCTTTTTTGGTGATGTATGGGGTTAGGGCGTCAATCTTATTCTTGTTACCTCAACCTTTATGATATGATATGATATGATGTCCGTTCAACTTCTGCGTGGTTGTGTTTGGTTGTCGGTCTTCAGTGAATCGTTGGTTGGGTCGGTTTGTTCCGGTGAGTGGTTATTTGTGAGGTATCATGTTAGGTATAGGGATTTATCCCTTCTGTCGGAATTAGTTCTGTTTTTGATCTTGTCAATGGGGGTGTGTTCTGCAGTTGTGGATGTTTGGTGTTCAGTTGGGTTTGTTCTCTATGCCTTTTGTCTTTCTTTTGGTCCAATTTGTTTTTGTGGTATTTTGAGTTATTTGGCAGTCCGCTGTGGGCTGTGTCAGGTTTATATTCTTTTGGGTTTCCTTTAGGGTTGAGGTTGCGGTTGCAAGGGCGGTAGCCCTCGTGAAGTGCTTTGCTGGCTGACTCGGTTATTGTTATGATTGTACGGTTGCACAGTTTTTTTCTGATTGGTTTTGTTTAGTTCATTGCTTCATTGTGTGTGATTGTGGGTGTGATGTTGTCGTTGCGCAGAGTCAGTCTTTCGTGCTTAGTCCGGCTGTCTCGTGGGGTTGGTCTGGGTGAGGTGGGTTTGTCCGATACAAGCTTAGGCGCTGTCTGGTGGTGCGATTGCTGGATACTGTGTGTCTGGTTCAATATTTGGCTAACGTGAGACAGACTTTGTGTAGATGGTGGCTTTGGGGAAGGTATGGTCAGGGTTATATAGCTAGGGAAATTCAGGTGCTGTCCCAATGTGGCACTCTCTGGATGTGACTCAAGGCAACATTATCAATGCTCTAGGGTGTGACACAGGCTAATGTTCACAGCACCATCTCAGTATGGCAGAGGACAATAATCACAGTACTATACCAGTGTGGGGACGGGTTATAATCACAGTACTATTTCAGTGTGGTACTAACTAGATGTGATTCATGATGATATGGACAATTATCTAGGGGTGTGATGCAGGCTGATATGCACAGTACTAGCCCAGTGTGGTACAGGCTAATAATCATAGTAATAATGCAGTGTGGCATAGGCCAATAACCACAGTGTTACCTCAGTGTGGCACAGGCTACCATTCAACAGTACTATCCAGGATGACACTTTCTAGATGTGACTTAAGGCCTTGTTACCAAGTCTCTGAGGGTGTGATGCTGGCTATTGTTCACCGTATTATCCCAGTGTGGCACAGGCTAATAATCACAGTACTATCCTAGTGTGTTTTTTTTTCTAGATGTGATTCAAATCATTATGAACAACTTTCTAAGGGTGTGACGCAGGCTGATAATCACAGTACTATCCCAGAGTGGCATAGGCTAATAATAACAGTGCTATCCCAGAGAGGCAGAGGCTAATAATCACATTACTATCCTAGGGTTGTGCTTTCTAGATGTGATTCCATCAATATGGACAATTTCAAAGGGTGTGATGCATGCTAATGATCACAGTACTATTCCAGTGTGGGATAGGCAAATAATCCCAGTACTACCCGAGTGGGATGCTTTCTAGATGTGATTCAAATCAATATGGACAATCTCTAAGGTAGCAACACAGGTTAATGATCACAGTACTAGTCTACTGTGGGATAGGTTAATAACCACAGTACTATCCTGGTTTGCTGCTTTCTGGATGTGATTCAAATCAATATGGACAAGTTCTAAGGGTGCACACAGGCTAATGATCACAGTACTACCCCAGAGAGGCACAAGCTAATAATCACAGTACTATTCCAGAGAAGCACAGGATAATAATGACAGTACTATCCCAGAGAGTCACAGGCTAATAATCACAGTACTATCCCAAATAGACATAGGCTAAAAATCACAGTACTATCCTGGTGTGATGCTTACTAGATGTGGTTCAAGTCAATATGGACAATTTCTAAGGGTATGATGCAGGATAATAATCACAGTACTATTCCAGTGTGGTATAGGCTAATAATCACAGCATTATCCTGGTGTGGTGTTTTCTAGATGTGATTCAAATAAATATGGACAATTTCTAAGGGTGCACACAGGCCAATGATCACAGTACCATTCCAGAGAGGCACATGTGAAAAATCACAGTACTATCCCAGAGAGACACAGGCTAATAATCAAAGTACTATCCCAGGGAGGCACAGATGAACAATCACAGTACTATCCCAGAGAGGCACAGGCTAATAATCACAGTACTATCACAGATAGGCACAGGTGAATAATCACAGTACTATTCCAGAGAGGCATAGGTTAAGGCTAATAATCACAGTACTATCCCAGGTGGGCACAGGCTAATAATCAAAGTACTATCCCAGAGAGGCACATGCTAATAATCACGGTTATATATGAGGGAGGCACCGGCTAATAATAACAATACTATCCCAGAGAGGTACAGGCTAATAACCACAGTACTATCCCAGTGTAGGTAAGTTTGCTATGTGGCAGGGCTTCCAGGGTAGAGTAATTGCTCTACTCCACGCCCAGGCCACTTCTACTTTAATAGTCGCAGCTGGGTGATGGCTGGCCATTGGCTTCCCTTGCTGACACCTGCAGACACAGTATGGAGCCACCTATGTACAAGCTACACTTTGTATTGGGGCCCTTAGCCGCAGGGGCTGCACGGGCAGAGGGTTTCCCTGGGAAGGTCAGTCAAGACCATCTGTTGACTATTGACCCAATCATGGGAATGGGCAGCTGGGAGGTGGGAGGAGGGAGGGAAGAGGAAAATGGAGCAGCAGGATGATCGGGAAGTGAGGGCAAGTGCCAGGGGCACAAATTGAATGCAGCAATAAACAAGGCCCAGGAGGGTCAGAAACTGCACACTCACCTGCAATGCCTTGAGAAAAAAACAGGTGAACAGGGAGCAGTGCCGGCACGGCCTAGGTAGGCTGGAGGGCCTAGCCAATCACAGGAGGTGGGCAGGTGAGGAGTCAGGAGGAGGCAGGGAAGGGGAAGAGGGTGCTGCGGGATGATTGGGAAGCGAGGGTGAGAGCCGGGGGCACAAACAAAGTGGATGAAAAACAAGGCCCAGGAGGGTCAGAACAACACACTCATCTGCTACACCTTGAGAAAAAACAGGCGAACAGGGAGCAGTGCCGGTATGGCCTATGTAGGCTGGAAGTTTGTTTTAAGATTCGGGAGGATCCGGTTTATGGGAAAACCACCCTTGGGAATCAAAGGGAACGTGAGAGGGGAGCAAAAAAGGGGGGAGTTTTCATATTGTCCTCTTCCTTCTGTCCTGAAGATGGCTACATCTGCATCAACAGACAACTGTTTTGTGCATTGCCTGATTTCTTTTGGTGCTACTAGCCAAAACATATGTCGACTCTCACAAAAATAAACCTAAGATATCTGTAGTATTACCTATACTTCATCCCCAGCGTGAGGGCTCGTGGTGAAGCAAGACGAGAAGTTCCCCAGTGAAGCACGTCACAATACGAGACGACGTATTGAGCTGAGCGAGGGCAACATTCAAATACTAACGATGCTCGGCAGCTGGTGGAGCCTGACAGCATACATCTAGCGTTCCCCATAATTATATATATTTATATGTGTGCTCTTAATAAAATACATAATCCACCTACCTGTTCCGTGCCATTCCTGACACTTCACGTGGCGACGAGGATTCGGGCTCCACCGCCTCCTTCTACCCGCGCGTCCCGTTTACAGTCTCCAGGACGAGGTCTGCCTAAGGAAAAGGGCCGCTCCGCTCTGCTTCCCCGAGCGTGGTAGTGGCCCACTACAGACTATCAGCCGCTCCGTTCCCACGAACGTAGCAGCGGCCACCACGCAATTGCACTGCTGCCGAGCCAAGTAAGTGTAATTGTTTCCGGTTCTGTTTCATGTGCAACCAATGATTTTGATCTTCGCCCTCAACCTATGCAGCTTGCCGTTGTGCTTATGAGAGGCAAGTACCGTATAACACGGTATAGAGGAGCAAAGTACTGCAGTTCAGCACATCACGTGTTGTAGAGTGGCAAGAAAAATTAAAACAACGCTCAGTGCATGTCAAGGAGAGCACAAACATTTAATTGCAGATACAAACAAGATTCCAAGGATAATACAGTAACGCACAGCCATCACTGTATACAATCTTAAGTCTCTAAAAAAAAAATTAAAAAAAATACAAAAAAATAAATAAATAAATAAATAAAAATAATAATAAACAAGGAAGTTTCATCATGGCATTCAGTGGTGTTCCACCTCCCATATTTTTCTTAACAGATGTAGGGGAACCCTCAATACCCTGGAAAAGGTGGATCAAAGCATTCGAGCACTATGCAGGAGTAGTGTGCGGCCAGAATTGTAGTATAGAAAAGAGAAAATCTCTTTTGTTACACTGCTTAGGGCCGGCTGGACAAGAAAAATTTGAAGATTTACCAGACCTGTCACCTGAAGAAAGTGCAGATTTGAATGACTATGAATGTTCAGTAAAGAAAATGAGCAAACATTATGAAAAGAAGTTAAGCACTATCCTAGAACGGTACAAATTCGGGAAGAAAGTTCAAGAAGAGGGTGAAAGTGTTGAACAGTATATAACCAATTTAAGGAAATTGGCCAGAACGTGCAAGTTCAATGCACAATCGGATGAGAGAATACGAGACCAATTCATGTTAGAGTGCAGAAGCAGCAAAGTGAGGGAAAAATTATGGGCTGAAGATGATCCACCCCTTGACATAGTTCTGAGGATAGCCACAGAAGTGGAACATACAGAAAAATGTGTTCAAGAACTAGAAAGCAGAATGCAGTCTGTGGAAATTAAACAAGAAATCCCAAAGAACATTAGTAATATGAACGTAAATAAAAGCAACGAATCAATAGCCCAAGTGATGGAAGTAATTAGCGGTAAAGACAAACGGGAGAGATCCCGCAGATCATCATGGAATGAAAATAGAAGAGGTAGAGGCGGACCCAGAGTATATGAGAAAAGAAGAAGCCCACAGAGACAAAGAGCTAACACAAGAAGAAGAAATGATGGAAAATGTTTTAGATGTGACGGTACTGACCATTGGGCTGATAATCCAGAATGTCCAGACTTAAAAATCATATGTGGTAGATGCAAGGGCAAGGGACACTATGCCAAGTGTTGCAAAGCATCGAATACCTCTATGAACTGGATTGGCAGTGATAATTACAGTGATGCTGATGATGATGAGTGTGTGTTTGTTATATCTGATGCGGAACATGAAGAAGAAATGGAGAGTCCCAAAGCCACAGTGTGCATAGATGGAGTGGATATGCACATGATGGTTGATTCTGGTGCAAAATACACACTCATACCACAAGGAATGTGGGACAAAAGGAAACATGAATATTTACATGAACCCCATATTCGACCCAGAGCCTACGGTGGGATAAAAATAGATATCATTGGATGGTTTTGGGGCACACTCAAATTTAAAAATAGAAAAGCAAATGGGAAGATTTACATTACAAAATCTGGGAGAATTCCTTTGTTAAGCTGGACCCATCAAAGCAAACTCAAAGTGAAGTTGGATGCAAGTGCTGATGAATCAGTGATGAATATTGAGAGTGATATAGCAAGGAAACATTTAACACATGAGGAAATAGAAGAAGTGATGAAGAAAGTTTTCAAGAATGAGATTGGATGTTTACGTGGATATTCGCATAAAATCAAAATGAAACCAAGATGTGTTCCGGTGGCACAGAAAATGCGCAATGTTCCTCTTTCTATGAGAGAAGAAGTAAAGACGGAAATAAAGAATTTAGTTGAACAAGGTATCATAGAAGCCATTGATGCCAGCGAATGGGTGTCCCCGTTGGTTGTCTTAAGGAAGAAATCTGGGAAATTAAGAATATGTGTCGACATGCGAGAATTGAATAAATGTGTAATTCCAGACAGGCACCCACTCCCGAACATTCAGGAAATAGTTTCTACGATTGGTCCATCGAAGCGATTCTCGACTCTTGATTTGACCTCGGCCTACCATCAAGTGAATTTACACAAAGAATCTAGATGCATGACGGCATTTATTACACCTGACGGCCTATATCAGTACAAGAGACTACCTTTTGGGCTTATATCGGCTGCATCTGTCTTTCAGAAAATTATGCATAAACTATTCGAAGGAGAACATGGTATTATATGCTTCCAGGATGATATATTGATACATGCTGTTGACCAGAAGACACATGATGAGAAATTACAACGTGTATGCAAGAAACTGTGTGAAGTTGGCATGACTCTGAGTAAGGAAAAATGCAAGATAAATTGTGATACAATTGAATATTTGGGACATACCATATCGGCTGAGGGAGTAAGACCCAAGAAACAACTGTTGGATGCGATAGAGAATATGCCAAGGCCTAAGTCTAAGGAGGAAGTACGTACCTTTAAAGGTATGGCAGAATACTATTCGAAATTCATGCGTAATTTTGCTATGCACACTGTTCCCCTCCGCGAGTTATTGAAGAAGAAAACGTTTGCATGGGACACAGAATGTGAAGAAGAATTTACATGGATAAAACGTGAACTAAACAAAGCTCCGTCATTGAGGAATTTCATAAGTGGGGAAAAGACCATCATCACGACAGATGCCAGTAACGTAGGTCTTGGTGCAGTCGTCACGCAAGGAGTGGATGGTAAAGAGAGATTGGTAGCCTTTGCATCCAGATTACTGAAAGGAGCCGAGAAGACATATGCGGCTATTGAGAAAGAAATGTTGGCTATTAAATGGGCTGCAGGAAAGTTCCGGAATTTTATTTGGGGCACAGAGGTGGAGTTCCGCACGGATCACAAGCCATTGGTCCATGTTATAATGAATAAGGGATTGGACAATGTCTCGAATCGTATGAGAAGATGGGTCATACTTCTGCAAGAATATAACTGTACAGTGAAATATGTGCCAGGCACGAAAAATCGTGCTGCCGACTGTCTTTCAAGGCTCACTAATGTCTCAGAGGTAGATGATGTTGAAGATATGGAATCTGAAGTTGTATTAAATATTGAAGGATTATCTATATCAGAGAAGGAATGGAATGAAGCAGAGGATTTGGACGACACATTCAAAAAGTTGAAACACATCATTTTGGACGGTAGTTCATTAACAAAAGCCAAATATGAGGAAAATGGACTATTAGAATATTGGAAAGTTGCGAATGAACTAAAGGTGGAAAATTACAGGATCATGAGAAGTGACAGAATTGTTCCGCCTGTAGGTATACGTCAAAAGATAATTGAGTTAGGTCATGAAGGCCATCAAGGAATTGTAAAGACGAAGAGAAGAATACGAGATGAATTCTGGTGGCCAGGATACGATCTACAGGCTGAGAGAGTTATACGGGATTGTATCCTTTGCAAAGAGAGTGATAGGGGTTGTGTGAATGAGAAATACCCCATGGTGGTGACTGAACTCCCAGGTAACATTTGGGAAGACCTTGGTATGGATATAGTAGGTTCAATTTACAGTGAGGGTAAGCAACAATATTGTCTAGTGATTATTGACCTTTTGACTAGATGGGTTGAAGTCATGATTAAACCATGCATGACGGCTAAAATGGTGGTTGAATTTTTAAAAGAAGTCTGTGGAAGGGAAGGTTTACCCAAAAGTATACTGACAGACAATGGAGTTCAGTTCCGTTCAAGAGAAATGCAGAAATTTTGTGTGGAGAATTCCATTGTACACAAGAAAAGTGCTATATATCACCCGCAAACCAACGGGGTGGTTGAGCGTTTTAATAGAATGCTTAAGGGTGCTGTGCGATGGGCTTGGGCAAATGGTGTAAAATGGGAAGAAGCTGTTAGACAAAAGATTAATGCACACCGTTTTACAACACACTGCACGACTGGCCTGTCGCCATTTGAAATGAGTAGAGGTCGGAAAGCAAACACTAGGTCAACACCATTCTGGTTGAAAAGAATGACTGTGATAAGGAAAGATTTCGGAGATGCATGTCAGAACATAAGAACCATGCAATTGAGGAATAAGAGGGCTCATGATGTGTCTGTGGGCAATAAGGGGAGAAGACCATCATTGCAAGTTGGAGGACGGGTGAGAATTAAACTTCCGCCTGTTTTAAGAGATGGTCCATGTAAATGTTCCAAACCTGTTGGAGTCATTGAAGTGTTTAAACATGCAGTGAGGGTTGAAGACGGAAGAGTGTGGAATATGGTGAGAGTATGTGTGTGGGACACTCCTACAATGAATGCATCTATGCATAAAGATCGTGAGAAACCAAAAATAGGTATGAATGCTAATGGTACTGGTGTTGTTAAAAAATGTCAGAGAGATGTAATACGAGAGAAAGAATCGTCGATGATTTCCTTGCCAAAACCGAAAACAGATATTTCACGCACTTCGAAAAGAGGAAGAGTCATTCGTGATCCCTGCGGATTGAAAGACTTTGTGTGGGAACACTAAGTTCAGAACTTTTGTAAATAGTTAGAATAGTTGTGTCATCAATTATTGTGAGAAGGGGAGATGTGTAGTATTACCTATACTTCATCCCCAGCGTGAGGGCTCGTGGTGAAGCAAGACGAGAAGTTCCCCAGTGAAGCACGTCACAATACGAGACGACGTATTGAGCTGAGCGAGGGCAACATTCAAATACTAACGATGCTCGGCAGCTGGTGGAGCCTGACAGCATACATCTAGCGTTCCCCATAATTATATATATTTATATGTGTGCTCTTAATAAAATACATAATCCACCTACCTGTTCCGTGCCATTCCTGACACTTCAATATCCAATAGGTTTTTCTTCTGATAGAGCCTGTTCAATCAAGTAGTGCTATACCCCCTAGTGCTTGATGTTGCACATCCAGTGCTTACACAACACCAGATTCACATACTAACCCCACAACATCTTTTATGTGTATTATACCGATTTGTTTTGGCTTTGTTAAAAACATTTTTGCTGTGTTTATCCTTACACTTATTGTGAAGACTGCTTTTTCTCTTTTTGTAAGTAATTTTACATTGTTTTTTAGTATAATTAAAAATAAAATTATTTTTGTTATTATCTAGTGGTTGTTTTTCCAAACATTCCTTCATTTGTGTTTTTACTATTAGATAGGTTGAGTGTTATTAACTTACCCACAACCTTTGACTCAGTGTTTTAGTGGCTTTGTTCTTCCGACAATAGGTACATCGTTCACCTGATTTTGGCTTTAAGAGACAGGGTCACCACCCCCCTTTTTTGCTCCCCTCTCACGTTCCCTACGTAGGCTGGAAGGCACAAGCCAATCAAAGGAGGGGGGCGAGGTGGGAGGAGGGAGGGAAGGGGAAGAGGGAGCTGCAGGATGATCGTGAAGCAAGGGCAAGGGTGCAAACAAACTGGATGCAGCAAAAAAACAAGGTCCAGGAGGATCAGAAACCACACACTCACCTGCAACGCCTTGAGAAAGATCAGGCAAGCAGAGAGCAGTGCCAGTATGGCCCACGTAGGCTGGAACATACCAGTCAGTCATGTAAGGGGGGCGGGCTGGGAGGCAGGAGGAAGGAGGGAAGGGGAAGAGGGAGCTGCGGGATGATCGGGAAGCGAGGGCCAGGGGCACAACAAATTAGATGCTTCAAAAGCAAGGCCCAGGAGGGACAGAAACTGCACACTCAACTGCAAAGCCTTCAGAAAAAACAGGCAAGCCTGGAGCAGTTCCGGTACAGCCTAGGTAGGCTGGAAGGCACTAACCAATCACAAGAGGGGGTGGGCTGGGTGGCGGGAGGAGGGAGGGAAGGGGAAGAGGGAGCTGCGGGATGATCAGGAAGTGAGTGTGAGGGTCAGGGACACTGACACATTAGATGCAGCAAAAAAACAAGGCCCAGGAGGGTCAGAAACCTCACACTCACCTGCAACGCCTTGGAAAAAAACAGGTGAGCTGCTAGAAGTGCTGGTACGGCCTAAGTAGGCTGGAAGGCACTAGCCAATCATGGGAGGGGGCGGGCTCAGAGGCACAAGGAGGGAGTGAAGGGGAAGAGGGAGCTGCAGGATGATCGGGAAGCGAGGGCAAGGGCCGGGCGCACAAACAAATTGGATGCAGCAAAAAAACAAGGCCCAGGAGGTTCAGAAACCACACACTCACCTGCAACGTGTTGAGAAAAAGCAAGCGAGCAGGGAGCAGTGCCGGTATAGCCTAGGTAGGCAGGAAGGCACAAGCCAGTCACGGGAGGGGGGCAGGCTGTGATGTGGGAGGGAAAGGGAAGAGGGAGCTGCGGGATGATCGGGAAGCGAGGGCAAGGGCCGGGCGCACAAACAAATTGGATGCAGCAGAAAAACAGGGCCAGGAGGGTCAGAAACTGCACACTCACCTGCAAATCCTTGAGAAAAAACAGGCGAGCAGGGAGCAGTGCTGGTACGGCCTAGGTAGGCTGGAAGTCACTAGCCAATCAAGGGAGGGGGTCGGGCTGGGAGGTGGGAAGAGGGAGGGAAAGGGAAGATGGAGCTGTGGCCTGATCAGGAAGCAAGGGTGTGGGCCGGGGGCACAAAGAAATTTCCCTCTGTATTGGAGCACTGTCATCTCCTAATTCAATAGCCTTATTCAGGCACTCAAATCCCCATAGGGATGTAAAATAGCTCAGTGTAAAATAGATCAGAGGGTCGAGCACTCGCGGCTGCATTCAGTGTCAGATTTTCACATTACAGGTTTGAATCACGCCAAAAGCCAACTCAGCCTTTTATTCTTCCAAGTCAGTGCCACCTTCAGTTGGGTTATATTTGTATATTAAATGTTCTAAGTACAGCCCTAAGCAATATATAGATAGCAAACCATTATCATTATCATAATTACTGTGTGCGATGAGTATACACTGGTGCCCAGTAAATCCGCTTTTGAAGGCAGAGTTTGCTTTCTTGCCCACATGCTCTATGATCCCCTCATTGGGTGTCATAGCTGATCTACCCACCAGGCTAGGAACAAAATATTCAATTTCTTGAGGGAAGGACTGCTCTTCCCTTTTCATTCTATATGCCTTTGACATGGATCTTGGGGCATTAATCCTACCTGGAGCTGTCCATTCCTTAAACATCTCATCTTCAAGTTATTTTAGAAGCATGAGCTCCACCTTCTTTTTAACTTCAAACTGCAGTAGGGATGGCCTGGTAGTTTCCTTAGGAGACTCTTGCAAAAACCTTGTAATCTCAGACTTCACTCAGAAATATTGGCAGGAGTTTGCTGTCCAAACTTTCCAAAGGGCTCTCTGATTCCGAAGAAGAGGAAGATGAGCTCATACTAGAGAAGGGATAGGTAAACAGAGAATGGGCCTCATCACAAGCCTAGCGGTAACCGTGCCGGTAAAACCAGCAGGTTGCCACCGGACCTGAGCATTTTACTGGTGAATGATATCCCGGTAACACCAGGGTATTCCGACCCTGGTGGCTGGAAAGTCATGTGCCGGTAATTCTGTAAGTCACCATTCCCATGGAGACCCACAGGACTCCATGCGAATGGGGACCAGGGAAGCACCGGCACCGTTAATAACGGTGCCGGTGCTTCCGTGTAACTCTGCGGGCAGGGGCCATTCCGCCTGCCAGGTCACAGAGTCGTAGTCTACCAGCCGAAAACAACGGTGGCGGTAGGCTTACCGGCACTGTTGTTTCTGGACGGGCACACTCATAATGAGGCCCAATGTCTCTTGCCCTTTTTCTTTCCCCACCTGTCATCGTATTTTCTTAATTATTTCCTGAAAATATTCATGACCTCTTTGTCAGGCATGGCTTGAGAAGACTCATTTTTTTCAGGACCTTTCTCTGTTTAGTCTCCTCTGGGACTTTTATGAGAAAGAAGAACTACATCACTATGTATCCTCCTTAACATGCCTCTTTTTGGAGGTGCACTTGCGGGAGCTCATACTGTCAGGCTCTTTCCAGAACGTTCCAGTAACAACAACTCATTCCGAGGATAGCTTACATACCCAAACACTTGTGCATGCCGAATGCATGCTGAAACGTTTACCAAGATAAGATAGTGGCTGTCCCTGACATAGTGCAGAGGCTCAGTTACATGTTTAGTGTCGAGTGCCTCACATAAATCCAGCCTGACTGTTAAAATATCACCCCAAACACCATTGCTCGTTCTCTCAAGAGCCCCTCTGCCAGAATGTAAGAATTAGGTCTTTAACTCCACCCCCTTCTGACAGTCCACTGTACAGTTTTGACCTCTGCTTTGGTGTCGGATTTGGATTTCTGCCCCAAGCCTGGTGAACAGTGGGTCCTCTCGGACCCTGACCTTTATGGCCACTGGGATCTTTCCTTTTTGGATGCAGGGTCAGTCTTCAACCAAGGCTTGGTGAGATCTAGTTCCTCTGCAGCTCTGATCCTTCTCGGTCACTGTGACCTCCTTCTGCATTCCCAGAGTCCTGCGCTCATCAGAAAATCTGCATGCCCACCCCCCACACCACTTACTCCTGCCTCAAAGACAAATAATATGAGTGGAGGAATAAGATCTGTTGCCCCCCCCCCCCCCCCCCGGGCCTTGGCTCCAAGAGGATATATTTGAATTGTGCAGCAAAGCTACTCTCCCAAGACCCGCTTGTTTTGGTAGGGACTGTTATAACTGTGGCATTGTGGGCCACTGGGGGTATTGTGCTACCCACAGGAGGGGGTGTGACAAAAAAAGAAAAGTTTAAGCATTCTTTTCGAGGAACTGTGGTACCTCGGATATGACTACTGGGATGAGTAAGAGGGACGTTGTGGTAATGGTCATTGCATACCCTGGGGCAGCCAGTCACCTTTATACACCATTCCATTATCAGCCCCTAGCAAAAAGCATATATCATGGCATTCTAATGAGCATTGGCAACCTGTCCTGAAATGAAAAGCAATTTATCAGATTAAGTTATAATCCCTGCAGAGTTCACCCTGAGAAGGGAGTTGTGCACGTTTCTAAATAGAGGCTTTAAAGTAGAACTCTCTAGCTGTCAGGACATGTCATTTTTCTGCCTGTGATTTGACGTTTAAATGAAGATAAGACGCTATTTCAGGGAAAGACAACTCTATTTGTATGGGGATATATTAAGCCAAGGTGCGTGTATCAAGAGACTTCTCTTCTCAGCCGTTGAATAGCCCTTTGACTGCCAGAAGACCATATCTCGGTTGCAGCCAATGTGCGATCCTTTTGTGCTTGCAGCCTCTTTTGTCCACTTTTGTCAGCGACAGACAACTTGCTCATCTTATCTCTTGATCTGCCCTAGTTTTTATACAGTGTTCAATAGTGAGGCTGCCAAGAGACCCCTGAAATGCAGCCAATGGATAACTCATCAGTTCTCCCTGATGTCTTCATGAGTACAGTATTATTGTAATAGAGACGGATCCGTTTCTAGTGCTAGAATATTTAAATATACCAGTCCTTGTTAGAAAAGAAAAGAAAGACGTGTCACGTGTTACTACTCAGATGGAAATAATGTGGCTTGGTAGAATGTTCCTGTACATTATTAGATGCTGCCTGCCACGGTTTCCCAAGGACTATTTTTGATAATATTGGTCTTTAAAAGTCAAGGTAATGAAATGTGCCATATGTTAAAATCCATGAGGTGAATTGTCATTGCTTTTCGAATTGATCCAGGTTCTGTCGTGTAGCTTTGGATAGCACTGGAGCTCCCATTGGTGTAGTTTAGACAATAACAGTTTGAGTGGGAAGTTTCCCCAACAAAAAAAATCAGTAAATCCAACAAAAAATGATAAGGCAGCGAGTCCGGCGGCAGCGCTTTCATATATACATTTAAATGGAAACATAACAGTTTCTGCCTGCTGTTGCTGTGCTTCGTATCGTTCATTGTATGGTCGTACATGTACAGAAAGCAACACACAATCATGATCACATACTTGCATACCTCGTACCCGGAGTTCTCCATGGCACTCTCAAAAGCCCCATCCCCCAACCGTCCATTGTCATGTGGACACAGACAAGTGCATTTATAAAGCGCAGTACTCCAGGGTGACATGTACTATCCTCAATATATAATCTGTATACTAGAAATGTGTCATCGCGTCTCTCCAAGTGCTTAGTGTCATGCTCCTTTCCCTAAAATGTTTTTGTTTTTGAACTCTCGATTTCCTTGATGTAGCATTTTTTATTCCCATACATATATTTGTTAGCGGGCTTGTTACATTGTCTGGCGAATTCCTAGTGTCCAGTTCACCATCAAAATCCATGCGTTCTCGACAGTCACTTTTTTCAACTTTTGCTCCACAAATCTACACGCCAAAAAACTCACAAACGTCACGTTCAAGGTTTTTTAACCCCTTAAGTCCAAAGGACGAGTATGCTCGTCCTTCTTGCATAGACTTGCATAATAGGCTGACAGTTATTAAAGGCTTTGACATTCGAACAATAGATATTTTTTTTAATCAAGAGCACATTTAATTACAGTTCTTATACAGCAAGAACGTGCTAAATATAAACATCATGAAATTATTATCATCATTATTCATGGCATCATCAATAATCATAATTATCATGATCATTACTAAAATACTAATTATGATAATTCATAAAAATAATAGTGATTATTATTATTATTATTATCACCTCAACTGTGATCATTGGACAAGCCTTATTTAGTTAAGAAAGAGGCAATTATTTCTAGGAGCAAACAGATGCATACTTAAATATTGTTAAAGTTGACAAAAAAGAACAGTCCATGATAGTGGGTTTTCGTTTTGGTAATCTTTGACAACTTCCTCCACAGTCTCTGGGCCTTCTGAGCTGACCATCGTAGATACGAAACTGCGAACACTGTTTGGTCAACAGAGAACAAGCGAGTAAACAGTGGCTGGCCTAGCTGAACTTCACTGTTCTGCACAGGTGCACAGATCAGGCTCTGTGCTCTTCATCTCTTTTGATATGCGTACCATCGATTTCATTTTGTCAATTTCTGAAACAGCACAGCGGTTGCTTGTGTCTTAGAAAAGTTCACTGATTTTAATAAACATAGTGAGCCTCATTTTAAATGGGGCAGAGCTGGATATGGACACATGTATAAGTGAGGCGTAATGCTTTTATGCCTCCATTTCCCAATCAACCCCGTTTTTCCATCAGTGACAAGTTGGAGGAGAAGCATATCTACTGTGCTAACCTTCCAAGTCTTGTCAGTGCACATCAAGATGAACACCAGTGCAAATTAAAGGGAGATTAACCCTTTCTTCTCTTGCTGCGGTCTACCTGAGAAGGTAGGTAATATAGTTGTCTGACAGTATGCAACAGGTAAGATGCTAGGTTTAGTATTTCTTGAAATCTAAGGTCTTGAGCATTTGAGCTCTGCATGACAATAACTTAAAGAACATATCTGTTAGTGGCTTGGAAGAACGTGGTTCAGGCTTTTTGCATAGCAGTGACAGTGGGCTCCCCCCAGTGAGATCTGTACAGCTATAATGTACTGTTCTAATTTAAGGGATCAAAATTCCAGGCAGAGTTGCCATGGAAGCACCAGCACCATCAGCAACAGTGCTGGTGCTTCCGAGTCCCCATTCCAATGGAGTCCTATGGGACTCCGGGGGAATGAGGACTTACATTTTCTGGCGCGTGACTTCCCGTGCTGGCGGGACTTGTAATGTCCCAGTGTCAATGGGAAGCTAGGTGCAGGAAACAGTGTTACGGGGTCGGCGCAACCCGCCAGTCTAAACAGCGTGTTACCACCAACCTCGTAATGAGGCCCAATGTCCTTATTAGATGATAAGGATTTTAATGCCAGGTTTTCCCCAATGGACAGAATGTACTGACTGTAATCCTTAGGGGAATCCTTAAAGAGTGATCAGTCAGAATTAAAGCAGGATTGAATGCTTCAGGCAATCTCTTCATGTATGCACTTTGTTGGTGTTGGCCGGGCCTAATGCAATGTCTTTCTTACATCATTGTACATAATTTAAGGAGTCCAAACTCCCTTTGATTTCTGCAAGTTCCACAATTCACATAATGTGTGAGCTGCCTTTTGGCCAATGGCAGTGGCTACAACACCACTGGCCTTGAGCTCAAAGAGTCAGGCTCTATGTTTTGCATGTGTTACAGTATATGGCTGCCCCATCTTTATCCCTATACTTTAATATGTAATGGCCTGAAAATGGACCACATTAGACAGGCTTTCTGACAATGTACAAATGGGTGTCCCTCTGTGGCACGATGAAGAGGGAACACCTTGTGATGATATGTGGTGAGACAACAGAGGAAGCACAATGAAAGGAGAGTATGTTCACATGAGCATAATGTGTGGAAATTGTTAAGCCAGGGCATTTGTAAAGTGTTTATTTAAGGATGTAGCCTTCAACAATGCAGTCCAGCAAGGAATGGGAATGATGATCCATTGAGGACTTGGAGAGGGCAAAATAGGAGGGACAATACATTTTAAAAATCCATGCATTTTATGTCCATGTCCAGGGGGCATGTGTAGCTGACTGTCTTAGAGGAGCAAGTGTTGTCAGAGAAGGCACAGGAGTGAGGGTAATAGTGATCAGACTTGTATGAATCCCAGTGGGAGGTTTGAGATTTTACCATGCACATTTACCAAGCTTTCTCCTATTGATGCTTCTCTCATGTAGTTTTACTTGTTTGTAACAATCTGGTGGCTGAGGCTATGATGCTGCCATGGATAATACAGAGGTCTTCGTCTCTTAATGCATTGTTCGGCTGCAGCACAGAATGTGGTCCTGTGCCATATGTTTTTAGTTTGCGTTAGTGCTGTGTACCTCCTGGACAAAGCTGCTAAACTATGTCACCTCATCATAAGGACAAGTGAGATACAGTGTTATTTTTTTTAGGCCTGTGTATCCCCCGTCACACGAGCCTGGGTTTCCACTGGGCCTATATATGTTTTCTCAGAAGTGGGACCCCACCTGCCTGATGTTTTTGTTTTGGCCATGTCTAGCATTTTGCTGGATAATGTGCAACAGTTACTTTCTTTGATGTCAAGCCAATATGTATGACAGTGGTTAAATGTGGCTATGCAGCTCCTGTGTTTTTGAATGACTACTGGCCCAGTACTGTCAGAGCTAGGCTATTGTGTCAGGCTGTGTTATCTGAGCATAGCAGGAAGGCTGGCTCTATGCATATATCATCTCCCTCTTCTCTCCATATTAAGGGGCTTCCCTGTTTCCATTAGATGACTTTGCATTTGTGTTTTTCTGGATTGAATTGAGGGACATGTGTGTACATTATAGTGTAAGAAATAGTGGGATACGCATTGTGATTCATTTGGTGCACCATATGTGTTGTTCATATGTCTGAGTTATGTTGTGCTGGTGAGGCATTGCATTTTTAAACTGGTTTCCTCTAGTGGGATGAGCTGGAGATCCTGTTTACTGGAGGCTAGACTCCCTGAGCACACTTACAAGGTTCCACGAGGGCTTCCACAATAAGGATGTCTTTTTGTTCCTGGTCTCCGATGGCTTGTGTTACTCCAGGGTTCTTGACTCTACCTCCAGTGTACTTATTTACTCCACTATCCTTTTCTAAAATGTGTCTCTCTGCCTGGTGTTTGAGCAGTGGAATGGTTAATTGCACATGGTTTGGTAGTATCTGAGTACAACCTCTTCCAGGACCTCAATCTCCCCTCAGTGAAGACTGTTAAGATGGATTTCTGATCTCTGACCTGGAGGGGCAGAGGTTCAGAAGGCCAACCTAGTTTCTTGGAACAGGGTAACCTCTGGACAAGCCAGACCAATCAGGGTAGCTATGGCAGGCGGTCAAGTCTAAGTCTCAAGAGGGGTGAGGGTGACTGAAAGAGCTCAATGATCACACATAGCAAGGGCACTTACAAATTACTCCAGACAGGTGTTATATGAAAAATATAGACACATTTATTACAAGGCCTTTGTAATATAGACCATACCAAAGAATCACAATAATACTGAAGTGAACCAACACATCACAATCAACACAATATATATACAAGACCAGAGGGGTCTAACGGATTAAGAAGCACGAAATATGTAGACCACCTAGATGGGGAGGAAAACAGGCAGTGCAAGTAATCTTTAGACCCAGTTCCACATCAAGAATACACCTAACTAAGCGGCAGTCCAAGCCCTATGAAGAGAGGAGCCTTATGCTCAATAGTACATGCACACGCTTGTGCCACGGGACAAAATAGGGTCTCTTCAAGGGTCACTAGCAGCTCAGGAAGGCGGATAAGGTTGATGAAGAACAAGTCCCCACTATTCAAGCAGGACCTCCACTTGCGGGCAGAGGCAGGTTGAGAGTGCGGGATAGAGTCGCTATTTTGCAACAGCGGTGGAAAAGAAATGGGCTCCTGTGCTAGGGGCCACCGGTTGGGGTATGGGCTACTCACCGGTCCCCGACGCAGGCAGACCCAGACTTTGCCAGTTCAGTCCACTTCGCTGGCAGGTTCAAATGCAACAATCAGGACGTCTCGACACCGTGTAGTTTCCACGGTAGCAGGATTCACAGTCAAGGGGGTCACAAGTTCAGCAAACTTGCACAGGTCGTTGCCATAGCAGGGCAACAAGGTAACCGTGTTTACTCCGGCCCGGGCGCACTCGTCTCACTTCAGATCTGGGAATGCCAAGTGTATGAAATTCGGTGTGAGGGTGCCATGGACACAGAGCAAGCAGGATAGCAGGTTTCGAGGGCTTCCTCGAAACCGCGGCGGTGACAGAGCAAATGTCCTGTGTAAGCTGGTCAGCCCACTGGTTGGCCCAGGGACACTTCTGAAGAGGCTTACTTGCAGGGTTTGATGAAGGTGCCGAGAATAGTTGGTCCCTTCGCAGACCTTCTAGGACGATCAAATGCAGAGGGGTCTCGCAGGACGACAGCGGGCTCAGGGTATCAAACCTTCCAGCGGGTCACCAGCAGTTCCTCGACTCAGCTTTTTGTTGCAGGATACTTGGCTCCTTATCCTTTGTTCGTGTGAGCTCAGGAGATCGACATGGTAGTGGTGTTTTCGGCCTCCTCTTATCCAAAGTTCCCTTTGTGCCAAAATAGAGAGGACCCAATGAGAGATCTGCTCACAAACACTCACTCCATACGTGGACCAATCACGGACCACGGTGGTCCGAGGCATTCAGGACACTCCAGACTCTCTGGCACCCAGGATGTGTATTGGGAACAGACATCCCAGCCCACATCCTGGAGGCACACACACAAGGCATGCAGAAGCTTGCGAAAGCTTTGGATTTTGCGGCAAAGTGCATGACCAAATAAGGACTGACCCGGGTCGGCTCGACCTGGGGAAGGTGAAGGGGCAAGATGGCCAAAGGGCAGGACAAAGAACCTCGTGACATGGCCATTTTGGAGCCAGGGCACCTATTTGTGCCAAACACGGTAAGCACGGATAACATGGCAAAAAAGGGTTCAAAACATAAGATAAACGATAGCTGCCACCAGTCCTGTCCGTGACACATCTGCACAGTTCATAGAAAGTCCAGCGAGAGTTTGTAGGGCCTTTGGAATGACTACTGACCCAAGGGTGCGGTACAGTAAGTTACATTGTACTCTTGTTACATGTTGCACAAAAGCTGCAACATGAGGAAAGGACTAAGGGAAACAAAGTCTCCCAGTACTGACTGTCTTAAGGGCATGTCAGTTTCCCCATAAGAAGTGAGCGAAAGCCCAGAGGAGTGCGGCTGTGGGCTGCGGTTCTCTGGCAAAGGTTAAATCAGGGTGTAGAACAGCAGCAAAAAGTTTGGGGGTTGACACATGGAGGGAAAATTATATTCAAATATGAAATCTTTCCTAACAAAGACCAGCCTCCTCTGTGAGAGCTTCAGGGGAAACTGCTGAAAGTCCATCATGGAAGCTCAGTTGAAGTTGCTAGGAAGAGCGGGTGTTGAAATATATTTGTGTAACAAATTGCATGTGTTCCTTGATTGAAATGTCTCATTAAGTCCTTGTATAGCCAGAGCTTCCTACTCATCTACGGACCGGCAGGCTACACCAGTGACTCCCTAGCGGCCGTCCTGACCTCCCACCCCTGTCTCACCTTGCTAAGAGACCTTAAATATGATTCAATGCCACAGAAAACCCCATGAAACCACTCCTAGAAAATATGAAAGCCCTATACATGAATCAGCAGGTAATAGTTGCCCCCGACACAGCAGGACGTGGACTTGATGCAATTTTCAGCTCCAACAACCTTATCTCTGTGCTCGCCCCTTGACAGCTCATATGGATGGGCCATGTAGCCATCCCTTTGTCACTCCTGTCACCCACAGAACCCCATGCATGACTAACACTGGACCATCCACCCATGTCTTGCTTTGGAACAGGGTATGGTAACCCCAGACATGGCTGACTCCCTGCTCTCCTCCTTCCCCAACCATCTACCAATCAAAGAAGGATTACCTTCTATCAGTCACTTCGACACCTGGCTCTCCAATGCTCTCCTACCACAAACCCCCTCAAGATCAACCCCCAACAGACAAGGCCAACAGTCTAGGTGGGTTGCCACTTCCCACATTTGTTAAAACACTCAACCATTCCCATAGCTTTCAACTCACCCGCTTTTGGCTGGTGTCACCCACCTTGCAAAGGGCTGATTCACCCACCAAGCCGTCTGCACGCCCATTCATTCCAATGGGTGTCTCACCTGCCAAAAACAAAATCGGGTGATCTTCACCCGCCTTTGTGAGACAAATGGTTGAGAGCTATGCATTTCATGGAACGCAGATGGTGGGCCGACCCATCTGCCCAATACAGAACATCCTATTTTGAACGGTCAGAAATGCAAGACAGACAAGTAGATAGAGTTTCTCACAAGAAGCCATTTTATCAAATAATAAAATGTGATATAAAGGCCTATCTTTCCCTAGCCTAATAAGGATTTCCCTACCTAACAAGGATAACGGAAAAAGAACTAATGTCTAAAAGTATCTGTCCCTCACGCTAATATACATCCAACAAAACATACAGGAAATGTCTGGCAATGTAAGCTTTACAAAATAACTCATACATTCGGAAACAAAATAAACAAGGAATCTTGTGATCCAGGTTGGATCCCCATCACCTGGATCAATAAAGGATGTTTAAAAATCAAAGTTCAATTTCATTAGCCAAGTAAAATGCACTGTTCAAAATATCTTCCACAATCTTTGCTTGGTAAACCAAAAGTGTTCTCTCTTTAGATATCAAACCAAATGTCAATGTAAATATTCTTCAGTCTGAAAGGCAATCACTTGTTATCATTTCACATGTATTCTTCATGTGCAACGTTGTTTTGTCAGGATGGTTTGAATAACAGTTCAATGCAAAACATTGGTGGAATTGTCACTTCCTTTCCACCACAAACTTCTACCACTTTTGTGTACTTTAAATCATCTTAATCCTGGTCTACTCGCCTGCCAGGACTAACCTCTAATTGTCACTTTCCTGGTGTACTCACCTGCCAGGATAAAAACTCCTACCACTAGTATGTGTACTATGTGTTGAGAATTGTTCCAATCTTTCCACATTTAAATCTTCAATGGGGAAAGAGAAATCAACAACTGTTTCTTGATTCAATATCCAAGCTTTCAACCTATTTTCTTCACAATTTCTAGCTACTTCTTGATTCAGTCTCTTGCCTCAATCTCCTCTGAGGGAGCCGGCCTCCCCATCGCCTCCTGCTGCCCATCCTCTGCATCTGTCTGGGGTTCCGACCTTTGCCGCTTGCTGTGCACGACGTCCCGCTGCTGACAATGTGTTATCCCCAGCTGCTACTTTCTCCTGTTGCTCACACTGCTCACACAGCTTCTGCTCCCACTGCTTCCCATTAACCTGCAACTAAATGGTCCCGCTCAGATGTGGGTGGTTATAACAACTAGACTGCTCACTACAGTTTAGTAACTCTGCATCCCTCTTTCTCGTCTCACTACTTAAAGCATTATGGGACTTAAAGTCCATAATGTTCTTAGTTGTTTTAATCTCCATAATAAGCCATCAAAACATTATGATTATTAGGGAAATTATTCAGTGTTCTCCCTTTCTTCCTTACCTGAACCTCCTCCCATGTGATCCTCCCATATAATGCCACCGCCACGGTCAGGATCAGGTAGCGGCTGCCTTTTCCTGGCCATATGAGAAGGGGTCCAGGTCAGGGTTTCTGGGATGATCACCTCTGAATCAGCTCACTACACCCATCAGACCGATGTCTACAAAGCCGAAATTCGGAAGGCCCAAAAACCTTTTACGGGAACAGAATTTCCATCACCCGTAATAGTAGCAAAGAACTTCACAAGATCATTGCAGAATTCATGACCCCCCTTAAGTCCACCTCATGCATCTCCCAATCTCTTTGTGACACCCTCCCAGACCATTTCCACAACACGCTACTAGAAAGATCCTGCTCCATCTACAAAAAAATAACAGCAATCCCTCACCCGCCTCCGCCCCCTGCATGATCCCTCAAATCCACCCCCTACCTTCTTCTCTTTTCCCCCCGTCTCTAGAATGGAATTCCTTAAACTACTGGCTAACTTCGACCCATCCAGATCCCCAAGTGACCCGTGCCCTCCCACTCTTCGCAAAGAAATATTCACCTCAACCTGTGCAGGCAGCATTGGAAAATACATCCTTAACTCCGCCCTCACTTCAGGAATCTTCCCAGCAGTATTCAAAACATCATATGTAAATCCCCTCCTTAAAAAACCCTAACTTGACCCCCTTGTTCCAGCCAAATACAGACCAATCTCTAATGCTTGTTTCTTAGCCAAACTCATTGACCGAACAGCCTACTCCTAGCTCTGCACCTTGACGGAAGCCAATCACCTTCTCAGCCCCCGCCCAGTCCAGCTTAAGAAACCTTCATGGAACTGAATATTCCCTAACTATGATATGGGATGTCCTCAAAAACATCATAGACACTGGGGGTTGTGCCACACTCATATTCCTTGAACTCTCAGCAGCCTTCAACACTATGAACCACAGCATCCTCATTGACAGACTCCATTCTCTGGGCATAAGAGACACAGCACTAAGGTGGATCGCATAGTTCCTCGCCAGCAGATACCAAATCACCCACCTCCCTCCTTTCACCTCATCTACCGGCCTCATCAATAATGGAGTCCCATTAGGTTCCTGCCTTTCACCTCTTGTCTTCAATTTCTACACAAGCCATTTTACCACATTTATCCGCACACACAACCTCACAGGCTACAACTATGCAGACGACACACAAATCATCTTTAAGATTCTCAAGACCGTATCCACCCCAAACACTGACCTCTCATGCTGCCTCACTGACATTGGCCAGTGGATGACTGCCACTACCTCCTTCTCAACCTTGGAAAAACAGAAATCATGCTCTGCAGAAAGAAAGCGCTCTACCTGCAACTCACAACCTGGCCTTCTTTCCTAGCCCCCTTCCTGCTGCATTGACAGCAGTAAAAAGCCCATGGGCACTGACATGACACTCTCACACCACATGTACACTGTGTCGAAGACCTGCTAACTATACCTCTGCACCCTCAGACACATCTTACCTTACCCATCCTACTTCCATAGTGTCACCGCAATCCTGTCCATTGTCCTCTCCCACCTAGACTATGCCAACTCCTTCTACCTAGGTGCCCCTGCCTATCAAAGCAGGATGCTCCAATGGGTCCAGAACTCCACAGCTAGACTCCTCCTTGCCCTCGGCCCCAAGGAGCACATCACCCTCATCTCTTGGTCCACCACTGGCTCCTGGTTGGATGACAGGCTACTTTCAAATTCATGTGAATCACTCACTGTTCCCTCCAAAAGACAGGCCCAGAATACCTGAAACAGAAAATCGCCTGCTACCAACCTAACAGAAACCTGATAGCAGGCACTGCATGCCTCCTGGTGAGCCTGTCCTTCAAATCAACCAGAATAGTTGGCTCCTCCTTCTCCTCCAAGCCCCTACTATCTGGAATTCAAAGCCGCTTTACATCCGGAGCATTGAGGACAACTTGGCCTTCTGGAGGGCCCTCAAGACATGGCTGTTCCCCCTTCCACCCTGATAAACTCTGCCCTCTTTAGCTAGCCAATGACTCTAGGTAGGCCAGGGCAGCAAAGAACTTCCATGCATTCACCGGATGAAGGTAAGAGTAAACTTATAATCTTCAGCAGAAGAAAGGAAAAAGTCCATCCCACAATCACAAAACCAAGAAGCCAGCAACAGCTGATGGGTACATATCGCACTCAATGCTCACGAAAGATAGCCTAAGGCAAGGCCACTCACCCACGCACATCTGCAACCATACTCCATTCCCAACAACATATAACAAAACACCTCTGCCATCAGAGTGCAGCTATCCCCCATGACAGACATTTGGAATAGCTGGACACACAATGAACCTTCTACTCTTGCTCTCTCTCTTGTCAACTTCAAAGCACCCATCCACCAGCAAGCTCAATATGGGTAACTATCAGGGACTTAGCCACACCTAGCCAACTTCACTTTGGCACAAATTCACACATGCATTCTAGACTCCTGTGACGAATCCCAAGGACGTTCCACCTAGAGCGTTTTGGGACAATACCAATGGTGAAAGGCACTATACAATTGACAAATGATGATGATGATAGAGATGGGTGGCATTTTCTGCACGGTTTCTCATTAACTAATTCAAATTGAATGCATAAAGTACTTGAACCTGTGCACATGGATAAGTGTGAGGTGCTACCTTTTATATGTGTTGCTCCTTTATTGGTGTGTGATGTGGTCTTTATCAGCTGCAAGTGATGGTAATCTGTGGTTTTGTGAACCACACTTACCTCAACTACCTTTAGTTCAACATCTATTGGTCATCTGACCAATATACATATATATCTATTTGAATGTTTACAGGGGGCATGGGGATGAAGGGGTGCAGGTGACTGGGGGAGGGGAGAGTGTAGTAGAATCGGGCACCCACCATTAAAGAAAATAATTTACATTGCCATTAGGTGTAAGGTAGTGAAGGTCAATGTGGTTGATGTAACCCCATAGCACTGAAAGCACTTTCATGGAATGGTTTATTTTTGGTTTCAAGGTTCATGCGCCTTGGCTACTTCTGCTTAGTGTGATTTCTAAGACATTGATTTTGAGAGATTGTAATATTGTGTTGCTCTGCATTTATCTGCTGCTGGTGTGTTGTGCAATTGCAGAAAACATTTTGGTGGGGAGGTGGCAGAACTTCCACTATCTATTGGTTGATGTTCCACCCTTGCCTGACAGATCTTCTACAGCTCCATCATTGTGTGACGGGACCTACACCACAAAAGTGTAGATAAGTGCATGTGTCATTTTTGTGTGGGTGTGTCAGTGATTGTGCTTAAGATTTTGGGGTGTGTGCCAGTAGATGTGTCATTGTGTGTCCACATTTAGTGAGTGTGTGATGGTTTGTGAGGAAGTTGGGGTGTGTCAGGGAGAGAGTCAGTATATATGAAATACACCTCCTCAAGGGGGAATTTAATGAATTTTCAGCTGCTCACTTGTGTCATCAATTGCACCTGCTCGGTGATGGTGTAAGTCTGATAAGTCAAAGTTGAACATTGAATATTTGTTGTGGAAACTGTTGGGAAGGGTTAAGTAAGTATGCCACCATTTGAGGTATTTGTGTTAAAAAATGATTTAGAGTAAAATGTCGCTTAAGATCAGAAAGAGGATCTTAGACATATGTTTTGAGGTGTAAGTGTGTTTGTAACTAGTTTTGCACCTGCTGTATTTGCCACCTGAAATCAATGTTTGGCTTAGTGAATACCATTTTCTAATGTAAGTTTACACTGTGAAATTATTGTTTTGAAATTTTATTTTCAATTACCAGGTGTGCCCATATGTAAACAAATTCAAAATAGTTTTTTAGAATTGTATTTATTGTTTATGGGTTTATTATTATATAACACATTCTAATTAATGTTACTTTCATTGCATATTCATATTCTGTGTACAAATTATAATCATTTACATAATTCATTGTAAAACTTGAACATTTATGGTGATTAATAGTTGATATTTCTGTTTTTCATTTAATTCTATTTTAACCACTGTTTTATTAAACTTGATTATTACTTTTGAATAATGTTAATTTTAATTTTTACGTACACCATAATTATTCATCTTCATTTGTATTTGCAACACAAATATTTTGTATTTGTTACTGCTCTTACATTTGTCAACAATTATTGCTATTTTACTTTGATAAATCATAATATTTCTAAGGGCTTTTTATTTGTCCAATAATCTTTCATATTACATTGAACTAATATTAATTTTACTTTGAGTTACTATTGCCCTTTCCATGACTAATTAGATGTTATTGATCAGTCTTGATTTGATTTCTGATCAGTATTAATGTTACAGTTTTACCTCTGTCATTTGCATTAATTATGAATCTTGATAATTATATTTGATTCATTTTATTTTGTAAGTTTTTTTCATATATTACATTTTTATATATGTTTTTATTGTTGGTAATTTCTGATTGAGATATATTTTATTTTATTTAATATTTTTTATTTTTCATGTATTGTGTTTAAAAATAATGGCATATTTTGTGGAATGTGATTGATGTGGTAAAACTTGTCACAAGACAGTATGGCATACAGGGAAGGCAAAATAGTATGCAATGTTAAATGAAATTATCAATCAAGATAATAAATCCAGAGAACCTTTTGTAAAATGGAAAGTAGAGTATCAGCACTTGGAATCCGTTTTTGGAAAAAGTTGACTTGTCCAGAAATAAAAAATAATTACTCTCAATGAATGCACAGATCAAGGCACAAAAACAAAAGAACAACTGCTTGAGGCCATGTGTATGTAGTGCCATAAGGCAAATTGTGGGACTATTTGTCGAACAGCTACAATCTACATAGTTGTTTCAAAATGTTTTTATATAATTTATTTGTAATGCATTCTGCACTTCATCCTACCTTAAGAATTAAGTTCCGCTTAATGCATTCAGTAACACTTCTTGGAAATGTAATAACATGTAACTCACCACAGAAATAGAATGTGAGCCATTAAGAGCTGGAGAAAAAGTGACGAACACAGGCCACTACTACATCCAGCATGACTTTTGACCAACATCATCCAACTATCCTGCAATCAACTCACCTATACTGTATGATACTGTTCTTGTGGCACCAGTGTACCAAACAACAACACATAACATGTTGAGGGGCTGAAAAAACATTTTTAATACAGAACAAAAAAGATACGTGTTTTACCTTACCGTAACACAAAGCCAAAGGAAAAAAGTGGTCCAATCTCTAATTAAAAAATGTAATAAAATACATAAAACATAGGAAAACATTGAATAAGGAAACTAAAAAATTCGAACCCTTTGAAAGCCTGGTCGAGCCTCTCCTAAAAATGGACAATCATGGCCTAAGGTCAATACTTTCCTGCAACTTCCCTTTAAGTTTTTTCATTTTCATACCCATGAGTGCCTGAAAGGTGGGTGATGGCATCAGTTGGCCTGACTGTTTGGCAGTGCTGGTGGACTTCTCTTTCTGGGGGTGTGATCACTGCAGTGTGCTGTCTTGTGAGGCAAAATCCTGAACTTGTTCAAACTTTCAGTGCTGCACAGTCTCCCCTGTGTCATTGACAGATCTTGGATGCTGTTCCTTCTGTTTCCCATCTAAGAAAGGAAAACAGGTATAATGCAGTACATTTCATATAATACATATGGTATATAGTATTGGATAGTGAAAGTTTGTATAGTATTGCATAATATAGTTTAATACATAGTTGGATTTTGGGTTTTGAGTTTAGAATTTAGAGTTTTTAATACTAAGATAAAAGTTTAAGGAGACAATTATTTCACAATTCCCTTGCCCTCACCACATCCTTCTGCTGGTGCAGGCCTGGCTTTCACAGCTTGCCATACCTTCATGGCCATATCACAAGCCTGACTCATGGCACAATAAATCATCCCAGTGAATATGGGTCTGTTTTGGGGTGAGTTTCATAACAGTTCTCATTGACCACCTTCTCCCAGATCTGCTGTCTTGCTTAGAGAGGGTATGCATTCCCACTCCACCTCTGTATTCTGGAAATGTAAGTTGCAACATAGCATACAAGTGTGGCAACCTCATGAACCCTAGTACTACTAGAAGTACCATCTACAAAAATAGAAATTCAAAACTCCAAGGAACTGCCTCCATAGGTGTGAGACAGATTAGTGAAGGCCGATCTCGGACTTGTGTGGTTGTTGTATGAGTACATAGACTTCTAACTATGACATATGCAATAATCATGAAAAAAACGTTTTTTCAGCTAAATGTACTTTAGCCAGGAAAAATGTTTGCAAATGTGGTTATGCATATTTTCAACTGAATGTATTGTAGTGAGCATTAGACTTTGCAATTACACATAGCTCCAAAGTCAGGAAATTCGGAAAATCGTGCCAGGGAACAAAATATGTACTTACCCCTACTTGTTTTGGACAAGAAACACGAACATCTCATTCAGCAAAGGAGGGTCAGGTTTTTAATTCTGTTCTCAAATGTGACAAAGAAAACAGAAAAGAGCAATCATATGTTTAATCCCATTCTACATCATGCAGGTTTAATTGGTTTCTGTGTCTATTATTTCTGGAATATCTAGCAATATAAGAACTTGAATCAGAAACACTGAAATCTTTCTTCCCAGCTATTTTTTACTAGCTTTATGTCTAGGAAGTGGCTGCCATACATGATTCTTTAATCGGCAAGTCTTAGTGAGTAGCAACGTGATTTAAAGCCAAAAGGTCAGACACACAATTCTAATAGGAATTAAAGAGAGAAAAGGTAAGATGCACCATTGTAGTGTGCAAGACCAGCCAAAACCTGCTCTCTCAAAGTCCAATTAGTGTTAAGCATCAAACACTTTATTAAATTGCTGCTGTATGTGAATGCACGTTATTCAAATATGGTTGCCAAAAAAGGTTGGCTAAATAAGATAGAGCTTTCATTCACTATGCACTCTATTGTAAAGCAATCAGCACTTTGTACAATTGCTGCTCTAAGTGAATGCCCTTTATCAAAATAAGGCCATTAAATAAGGGTTATGATTTGTATGTATCTTGGTTATATCAGATAAGGGTTTCCATGCACTATACACTTTCCTTGCCGGACAGTCTGAAGCATATTATATCTTTTTTGACATAAGAACATTTTAGTACCAAGTGTTTACAAAATTACTGTTTTTAAGTAGACTATAATAAAGAAAAAAGAATCTTTCACTCCGGTAACATATTACAAAATGGCCACCGCATTGTACAAGAAATGCTTCTATGGTTAACTTTGGATGATGAAAATGGAAAAGGGACAATAGAAGGAAAGAATCATAGAGACTGTGTAGAAGTTTTATAAAGCATCATTATGTATTAAGTCTTGTGTATGTGAACAAGTTGTGGGTGCACTACAAAACGCATTGTACAGTGTTTCCCTCTTTTTTATGACTGCTTGTCAAAATAAAAACTGTGCTCTCTCCCCACCTGTTGGCTCACCCTGGAGTGGTGCAGTTTATTGCAGTGCATTGGGAATAAACTGTGCTCACGCCTACAGCCCATCCGCTGGACGTATTTTCAGCAAATGTGTGGCAGGAGCAGCGGCTTGGTCCCGAAAGCGTGCTGTTGTACATTTGGTGAAAATCCATCCATTAGTTTTTATTAAAAAAGTAAGTCACAAAAAATTAGTGATATCTATGTCTGCTCCGCGGACACACTTCCCTGTTTGTTCCATGGACAGGACACCAATTGGTTAATCAGCTTGCGTCATGTCCGTGGACATGTGACGTGTTCGCTGATTGGATGGTGAAGAGCATGAAGTGCATCAAATTTTTGGAAATGCCCACCATCTTGGATTCGCGGACAACGGCCGGTGTCCACGGGCATCGCGGTAAAAACATATGAAAAAACACAACATTTCACTTGTCAAATTTATCAAATAATCTCTGGGGAGGTGAGGGGTGATGAGGATGGGATGGGATGGGATATGCTGCAAGAAGCAAAAAGAAGGGTGTTTTTGCCACAAATGTCCACAAACAGTTTGCATGTTCACGAACAGTCCTGTAAAGTTCGCGAACACCTCAGCATTACAGGGTTGGTGAAATGCAGTTCTTGGATGGCTTATACATTTGGCGCCACTTAATGGAACTGCATTAAATCTTGCATGTATATTTCTGACCTGATTCTGAGTGAGTATGCAAAGTTTGGTGGTATTCTGTCATGAGGGGGCAAAATTGGAGGGGGGTCCCATTGGAGTCAAGGAGATTCAATCTCGCTCTCATTATGAGATTGCGTGCTGGTCGGCTAGGGAATTGGAGGCATATGGGATGTAAGTTTGTTATTGGTAGCTGCAGTTAGCCTGCAGATCCAATCCATCTCTTTTATTTTTTTGATTATCCTTGTTGGATTTTCTATCAGCTCGTCTTCTGTGCACTCTATAGTTTTTAGTAGCTCTAGGTTTTCATTTTTCCATAGGTTGAGCATTTTGCAGCTTGATGTTTGGAGTTATTTAAGTACTAGGCCGTGGAGGAAGGAACAGTTTGGAAGAACATATTTTCTATAGATCATAAGCGTATTACAGCCAACCGTGCCCTGAAGAGAAAGCAGATTTAATTCTCGGCGGATCAGTGCGACAGGGGATGAATTTGGTAAACAAAACACCGTCCTCCAGTAAGCCTCCAGTTTGAGCCAGAGCGCTTTGGGTAGGCAGGCATGGCCTCAGAGCCGTAGGTCACAGTAGGAACCACCTTTAGTTTGTAGAAATTTAACAGTGGAATGGTAGCACATTTGCCAGATTTTCTGTCTATTGCTTTACCTTTTGTTGCCAGACTTCGGATTTTAATAAAAAGGGATTCTTGCATGGCGAAACCTTTTGTTGAATTGTCTAAAACCACGCCCAGGTATTTGAAATTCTTAACTTTTTCAATTGCGGTTTTGTCTATAGACCAATTCAATTTTTCCAGCTTCTTGGTCGAGCGATCCATCACCATTATCTTTGTCTTGTCGATGTTAATTTCTAAGTTGTTTTCAGTGCAGAATTTAAATAGGTTAGCAAGTTTGCGCTGTAGGCCTATGGGGGTCAGGTCCAGTAAGATGAGATCATAATAGTCTGCTAATGTTTGTTTGCGCAAGTTTAGGCGGGAAAGATCTGATCGAGGCCTCTGAATGTTGATAATCCCCGATATAGGCAAGAAAAAGGGCCGGGGCCAAAGGGCAACCCTGTTTAACACCTCTCTTTGTGTCAATTTGGGCGGATAGGCTTCCTTGTTGGTTTAACCGCACTTTAATGTTGGTGTCTGTGTGTAGGGCTTTAATAGGGTTTAGGATGTCGCTTGGGCACTCCCAGGTTGCCAGTTTCTCCCAGAGTCTAGTACGATCGACTCTGTCAAAGGCCTTAGAAAAGTCTATGCCGTGAATAGTCTCGGCTGCCCTCCTTCACTTTGCTTTTTAAGATGGATAACAGAAAGATGTTGATCGCAGTTCACAGTGTTTTTTTTTTAAACCTGTTTGAAAGTTGTCGTTGCAAGTGGCATGAGAGGCCCAGGATTGGAATTTTTTCAGAAGTAGTGATCCAAAGACTTTACCTATTGGGTCCAATACGGCAATTGGACAATAGTTTGTAGGGTCTTGTTTTTCTCCTTTTTTCTATATGGGGACCACTATTGCAGAGAGCCATGAAGGTGGAACAGATTGAGAAGCCGCACATCTCATAAACACCGATCTTATGAATTTTGCCCACTCGTCGGGGCACATTTTTAGGTCGAAATTGGTGATACCATCTGGGCCTGGTGCCTGGGACTTTTTCAGTTTTCTGAGGATGTCTCATATGTCATCTAGGTCATCCAATTTTATCCAACATTCGTTCTGATTTGGGCTTTTAGGGACGGACATAGTCTGTGAAGAGATGCGCTCCAATGGGTTGTGCGCGGGTGGTTGAAAGAGCAAGCTGAAGTGTGCTGCCCAAGTAGCTTCGCTAATACTGTTCATAATTTCCAATCCATTTGATGAAGATGATTTGTTCAGCAGCGACCGAAATTCCTTTGGGTTATTGAAGCAAATCGTTTTCAATATGGCTTTTGCGTCTTGTTGGTGTAGCTTCCATCTGTACGATCTCACCCAGGTTTTGTATTTTCTAGTGGCTTCTTTGATCGCTAGCTTTCCTTCCACTGTAGGAAGGCTTGTTGCGCTTCTTTTTCGCTTTTCTGAAGGCTTGTTGTTTCTGGATCAAAAATTTGTCATACGAGTGGGAGGTCGTTTGAGAACTTTCGTAGTTAGTAGGACCAATGAGACATCATACTTTTAGTGACGTTTACAGTAGCCATTTTAAAGGAAAGGCTTAGTTGCCCCTTCTGACATTGTCTATCCAATCCCCTCAGCCCGTTACTATATACAGATATAGTTCCTATATTAAAGTTACCTTCCTAGAACCAATCAAGTTGCATGCTAAGTTTTAAGAGTTACATGTCAGTGATGATGAGTTTTTGGTATAAATTTGTTTTTTCTGAAATTAATTGGAGTTGAAGCGAGAAGGAAGATCGAGCGATTGCTGATATTCATGAACTCTCTGTTTTTTGTACTTGTCATTAAACGGATTCCCTTTGCCAAACTATTGAGTTGTCATTATTAATTTGATGCAAGATTATAAATCTGCATCCCCATCCATCTCAAGGGTTCTACTACTCATCTTAAAGTGCTGTTTGGAAACCCCAAGTCCTATGGGCCGGCTGGGGTCCCTACTGCACACTTGGTAGCAGAGATAGATGGTTCAATTAGAATCGATTAGATAAGACACCCATTGGCCATCGACATCAGTAACTCCGGGTCCTCGGCAATATCACAAATCCTTTGCCATCTGGCTGAATTGAACGAGAGGCTTCCCGTAGATAGTGGTTAGTCTAAAGTGAAAACCCTGCAGGGTCGGTCTGAAGGAACCTTTGATTTCCCCCATAAATCCCTTCCCACTTCTACGAGCAACTAATCGGACGAACGAAAGGAGAGGCGGTAACGAAGGCGATGATCCCGAGTGCCCGGAGAGGAAAAAAATGTGAACAGTGAGTGAGAAAGACTAAATGCTTTGGCAAAAAGTTGCATGCCTTAGAACATGTAAAGGGAGGGTAACGGAGGGAGGAGGGATTAAAACCAGAGTGAGAGTATAATGTATAGGTAAGGGGAAAATATTGACTTGAGGGTGGCCGAGCAATAGAGAGAGATACCGGGAGGATACCCGAGAGAATACCAGGAGGATACCCGAGAAAGGAGGATACGCCCAGATACCTAGGTTTTAATATAGCGCTAGAAGAAGCCTGTATTTAAAGTCCTGAATGAATAGGATGACATAGGAGACCAGAATCGATTAAAAAGGCGATCTGAAAGAAATGGGCTTACATTCCATGTTGGAATAATAATAGGGGCAGATATGCATCTGAGAAAGCAGATGGCATGAGATGTATGTAGCCGGCTGGAGTCTGTCATGTCTGTCTTGTGTTTTTCTTTTTTCTGATGTCATGAGGTAAGAAAACGTTTGGGGGAAATAGTATGAAAATGATGCGATTGAATAGACAAAATGTTGTATGGCATGAATTGAAAGCTGGTGTTTGAAAAGAAAAAGTACACTTTTGTGAAAAAACATGATTGGAGCTTGCGACGATTGGTGATCGCTCATATTGTTAATTTTGTTTGAGAAACATAAAGCATAACAAAGTGTTATATGAGGAAAATATAAACAGATTTAAGCATGGAAGACATTACACCGTTAGTACACTTGTGCAAACAGTTGCGAAAACAGGCACCTAAGCTGAAGATGTACAGTGCAGAATGGGTTAAAGGAACCGCCCACAAAATGTTTATGCCATGGCCCCAAGGCAACGGTCCTGCAACACATGACGACATATTTACATGCCACATATACTGGCAAAAAGTTAGATAAACGCCTAGCTAGTTTAGAGCTTTGGAAGATGTACCAAGAGAAAAAGGAGGAGGAGCCACAGTTAGATTGGATACTTAACATATGCACAAAGGGGGTGAAATGCCTTCTGCGCCACCCGCCTTGTCTGAAACAAAAAGCGAAGCCAGTAAAGACAAAGGATTATATCCGTTGAGGGAGCTCAAAGCAGCCCACGGATATAGCAACCCGGCATATGAGTCACCTATGCCAAGTAGTGACGAAAGTCCAGAGAAAGATAGAGACAGAGATATCATCTCCAAAGTCCCGAGGGACAAGGAGAGGGGTGAGTAAGAAAAATGAGACCAAGCACAAGCAAGTACATCTCTAGATACAAGTAGAGAGGGAAAGAGATGGAAAGAAGATGAGGACAGGACTGTTGAGATGGCAGTCAGACAGAACGACTGGATGAGAGGTCAGATTTTATTGAAACTCGATGGTAAAGGCATTGAGGACGTGAGACAAAAGGGAGAGCTAGACGATTCAAAAAGGAAAGAGAAGGAAAAGGAAAAACGATTGAGAGACAAACGAACTACGAAAAAAGATAGGCAAAAACGAGAGCAGTTATATCGTGATGAGCAAGAAAGAAAATGTGATCATAAGCAAAGAACAGCTAATGATCAGGACAGACAGGAACAAAGGAGAATAGACAAAGAAGAAGAAAAGATACAGGAGAAGAGTATAAAAAGACAAAGGGATGAGGAAACACGCAGGGCAAATGAACAAAGAGATGCTTGGAAACAGGAAGAAGATAGGGTCAGAGAGGAAGAAAGGAAGCGCAGAGAGTTCGATGACGACATAGAACGCAAGCGAAGACAGAGAACACGACATCTTGAATATCTGGAAAGGGAGGTTAAAGGTCCTTGATCCAGTAGTAGACTGGGAAGACATAGAAGAATTATTTTCTGAGTAAGATTTAGTACCAGGCACGTCTAGGGCAAATATCGAAGATCACTTCGACACCAGAAGCATTGGAGAGACGATTGATAGAATATATGATGAGATGGGGCTAGAACAGGTACCCCAAGGGAGAGGAGAGGGCGAGCGTCTTGAGAGCACTCAGTTTTATGACACTAAGGATGCCTCCCAAAGTAGCAGAAATAGAGAGCTGTCCCTAGATAGGTTGACGCTAAACAGGAATGAGGAAGATGAGAGGAGTTGCACGAGTTGGGCACAGACAATATCAGACACAGAAAAAGAGGAATATGAGGAAAAAGAAGATGAGAGAAGACGTGAACAATGCTTCTCAAGAGGAAAGGGAATAAGATGGTCAGATTCTAGTGTGTCTGCACCTAAGACATCAGAGTCAGCCACACAATCAGACGACACAAAGGAGTATCCTATGGTCAGAGGGGGATGTCTCCACCACCATATGTGAGCAGACTAAGGACATTGCCAGGAAGACTGCAATGCAGGAATATTACCCCACCAGTGGATAGAAAAATGATGAGATAGGAAAAGAAGTGCCATGTGTTACAATTCCGTTACTCGAAAAAGGAGGAACGAGGCCACAGTATATACCCTGGCCACACATGGATCGAGAAAATCTGAAAATTAAGCTTCCAGTGTTGACATCGGGAGCTGGAAATTAGATACATGAGTTAGAAAAGATGATGGGAGGAAACACGTTAGCTATCGGGGACATTAAGGGTCTTTTAATTGCCATCACTTGGTGATAGAGTTGACGATGGGTACACACGTGCAGGTTACCGTGGTGTAACTACAGTTAATACTGCGCATGATGGAGCTCCGTTTAACAATTGCAGAGCCGCGGTATGGAAAGCATTACGATTGCTATACCCGGATACTTCTGACATGGGAGCTATAATGACACGTAAAATGAAGGAGTCAGAGGATCCTTTGCTTTACATCCAGAATTTCCAAGACGCATGGGTGTTGGAAACTCGCGAATCTTGGGGGAAGTCCATACCCGTGTTTTACCATATATTATGCCAAGGGCTGCTAGATCAGGTACAGAAGCAGCTCAAGAAATTGGTAGGAATCGAGGCCAAACCATGGTCTTAAATAGAGTTCACCATAGCTCACTATTGCAGGTTGCCGCAAGAAAAAAATCACAAAAAGGAATCTGCACGAAAGGCTGAAGAGGCAGAATTAGTGCAGAAGAAATTGTCAAAATATGCCATTGAAGGGGCTAGCACAGATGGATCGAACATACAGCAGGTCTATAATCAAAGGCAGGTTTTTTAAGGCAATAATGGGTTTTAACCCAGAGGGAGAGGCTTTCGAGGAAGAGGTTCCCAGAGTAATAAGGAAGGGTTCCAGAGTAATCAGGGAGGTTTTCAAAACATGCAAAACGGCAATCAGGATATGTCAAATGGGCAAATAATCAGACCACCGCCAATATGTTGGACGTTGGGATGACAGGGCATCTAGAACGCACATGCAAAAGCCAAGGCATGGTGCAAAATGACCAAGGAACAAGAGTAGGGATGGTGAATCCACCTGTGTTTTTACAGCATCGTGGAAATGGAGTTGCACAAAATCACACGGTGCAACAGCAAGCGCCGGGAGCACAACAAAGCTTGCAACCTCAGAATGTGACAAGTTTCCCGCAAGGACAGTCTCAACAGTCGCTGATGCAACTGTTACAGACAACAAGTACAGGACAGGTACTGAATTCTGGAATGAGAAATAACACTAGTGATAGAGGAAGTCCATTCACTCAGCATGGGACAAAGTTATATATGGACTAGGACCGCTCACTGAAAAACCTGATGTGTTCTATCCTATCAGTGACACCAAATCCTCACGAGGAACCAAAGGTAGATGTCCTTATAGGGGATAAAGACATTCTTTCTTAGTTGACACAGGTGCAACATGCTCGTGTATACGTGAAGGCAAGTTTTCTTTATCCGGCGATGCCATAAATACTCAGGGCTTCCCAGGAGCAACACGTTGTGTTCCTTTTACAAAATAACTTCCAGTTTCCGTAGGAGAATGTGACATGAATGTGCCACTGCTGTATTCAAGGCAAACCCCAGTAAATATATTGGGACAAGACCTAATGACAAAGTTAAACATGACAATCTCGTTCACGGAGAAGGGCATAGTATGTTCAACTCCAGGTAGGCATTATTTGAATGTATGCAAAATGATTAGAGCATACACAGGACAAACGGCTATGAGAGCTGTTCCATTGGAACCAGAAATATTCACAGATCGAGTGTGTATATTAATGTCATGGCTACCAGACATTACAGACAAACCAATGAGAACCCCAGATGAGTTTCTATTTAGGCCAAGAATACCTATGCATGAGGAAAAGGGACATGTGCACTGTGAGTACTGTGAGTCTCCTTCGATTTTCAATAGAGTCCTGCAGATGGACGTAAGCAATATTGCATTAGAGAGTGTTGTCTTGCAATATGTGGATGACATCTTAATTTGCAGCACGACATAGGAGACGTGCAGACACGATTCTATTCAGCTATTAACTGTATTGGCTGAGAAACTATATAAAGTTGACAAAGAGAAGTTACAATACTGTCAAGAAGAAGTGCTGTATATAGGCCAGCTGATCTCACATGAGGGGAAAAGGGTCACCCCTGAAAGGGCTGAAGCCATATTAAACACAGCCAAGCCACACACGATAAAACAAATGCAAAGTTTTCTAGGATTCTGTAATTATGTCAGGGCATGGGTCTTTGACTACAGCTCTTATACCAAGTCCTTGTTACAAGCCCTAAAGAAAGCACGGGGACAAAAGAAAAAATGGAATGGACCAAAACCATGGAAGAAGGGTTTGTCAGGGTTTGTCAAACTAAAAAAGGCCATTTGCACGGCACCAGTTTTAGGGATTCCCAATTATGCAAAGGAATTCTACCTGTTTTCACAAACAAATGGCAGTGTCCTGACAGCAGTACTCACACAGAGAACCACGTTGGGGTACAAGCCCTTGGCATACTACAGTGGGAATTTGGACCCAGTGAGGATAGGTTACTTCCTGTGCAAACAAAGTTTAGCTGCCACAGTGTTCGCCATAGAGAAAGCTACAACCATTGTAATGGGAAGCTCAATGACGTTGTTCGTCGAGCACAAACTATTTGCCATTATAGAGAAACAGAAAGGCACATTGACATCTCAGAGAGCCTCTGCTTACGAAGTGATTATATCAAATCCATGGTTTAAGATAATTCAATGTAAGATAGTGAACCCGGCTATGTTTATAGCAGAGCCAGTCACTGAAGGAGACCCAATACATGACTGCACGAACAATGAAGAATTTTATGATGAGATTCCCAGAGTGAAAGAAAATGCATTGGCAGAAGGAGAAATCGTCTTCGTTGACGGTTCTTCGAGAATCAATAAAAATGATGGGCAGAGATATACAGGCACTGCTGTGATGAAGCACACAGCAAATGGAGAATTTCAAGTACTCATTAGTGCGCGATTACATCTAATTATTCAGCACAAACTGCAGAATTATTGGCGTTGATACACGCACTCGAGAATCATGCAGACCAGAAAGTGACGTGTACAGTGACTCCGCCTATGCGACATCAACAGTGCATGCAGGCCTAGCGCGCTGGAAAAGGAGGGGCTAACTCCAAGCGGACGGCATGCCAGTGCAGCATGCAGCCTTATTGGACAGGCTGATTAAGGCATTACAACTCCCAGTGGGTATAGCGGTCGTGAAATGCGCCGCCCAAACGACTGGGACAGATTTTTTCTCACGAGGAAATCAAGCAGCAGACATGAAAGCCAAGCATGTGTCGACCAAAGATGAAAAAATAAGGAATGTGGAAATAACTGATGTGCATGAGAGAATAATTGTTGCACGAAGTGAACCTGAAGGTTATAGTAATATGGAGAAAACCCAATTAATGGAGCTCCAAGGGGAGGCACCACAGGAGGAAAAGAACCTCTGGAAGCGGCAAGGGTGTTCTTTACACCCCTCCGAGAGCGTGTGGTGACAAGACAGCACTGCTAAACCGGTGATGAATATAGCCCTATTGAAAATAGCACTGGAACAGTTACACTATCCAGCGCACATGACAAAAGAGAATCTAGCAGCGACGATTGCTGAAGACTGGTTTATAACAAACTTGGCAGAGCATGTTGCATTTTTTATGGTGAACTGTATAATCTACGAAAAACAATGAGGAGATCCCAATAAAACCACTAAAGAGTGGACTCCTACCTTGAATTTGGGAACAACGTGAACTTGTAAAGTATAAAGAAGGTAGGAGAATGGATTGTCAACAGCTACTCATTCACTCCAGAATTACATTCAAAAATATAAACTTTATTATGGGTTATTTGGTAAAAAACCTCTTGTTAGTAAAGAAGACATGATACATATAAAATTCATTTACAGACACTCTAAAATATACACAAATATGACAATGACATAAAAGTTTCAAACACAATTATTCTAAAACGATAGACGCATGTGTAAATACAACCATTTAAGTTTTCAATTTTTAACCTTTGCTATACATCCTTAATTGATATAGGTTTTTGATCTTGGTGGATCTCTAGATGTTTTAACATAATCTGATTTTACTATTAGATTGCCAACTCAACATGTTTCAGTCCTCTAAGGCAAGTGGTGGGACTTTCTTCAGGAGTAGTCATGAACATAAAATAGAGTAATCAAACAATTGGTCTGTGTTCTTCTCTGGTTGGAGAAACTTTAATTTAAAAAACAAATTTTGATTGTTGAAGTAGCTGTTGACAAAACCAAAAACAGCCAGAATCAGTATTTCCGTTATGGTTCTGGTAACAAAATTAATGTTAGAGGACAAAGAGAATAGATTAATTACCTGTCCGTCCTAGTGTAGACGCTCCCTTGGTAAATAGAAAAGGTCCACATCAATTGGGCATTTTTCTTCCAGGAAGTTAGTGTTATTCCTTAGGTTCCTGTGATTCAAATCATCAAATTAGGGAGTCGTGAGA
This sequence comes from Ambystoma mexicanum, assembly GCF_040938575.1. NCBI lineage: Eukaryota > Metazoa > Chordata > Amphibia > Caudata > Ambystomatidae > Ambystoma > Ambystoma mexicanum. The sequence continues at coordinate 624,729,851 of NC_090934.1, forward strand.
TTATACTTTCCTCTAAATTGGTCAGAGTTCATGGTTAAAGAAGATTTTCAGATACAGATCATAAAATTTTTTAAAATTTTATTTTTAAAAAAGACAGGAAAACTCGTTCTTTCCATGGGTAAAAGGTTAATTAACCATACGGTATCACTCAGCCCCAGTGATCTGATTGTTTTAACGTAGTAAGGGGAAATATTGCCTACCTTTAAACAAGGATCGTAAAGGTAGATCCAGGTCCCAACCGGGCGATAATTCCTCGTGGCGGGGTATTGGATGCACAGATGATCCTTAGTCTTCGTGCGGGTACCGGATCAGTGTCGCCACTAGAAACGGGAGACCCAAAATAAACATTGATAACCGGTGGGTATGGATATTTAGGTGGGGAATGGTAACTCGGTTGTTATTCCAATAGAGCTATTTTACCTTTTACTTGATGCAGAGCTTGCGTATAGATAGACGCGTGTGCACTATTTTGTGGCGCTTTCAATCCCAGTTCTGCACATAAGGTGTGAATCCTTACTCGTATTCTGGCATCTGCCGCTGGTGTGTGCAACTATGTTAGTACAGGCCATCACCGGAAACCGCCGGAAAAATGCCAAATGTGGCTGCCATCTTAAGTGTATCTTTTAGGAGCAATCCAAAAAAAAATCTTTGCCTTACTAGTACTTTTTTTGTGTTGATAGTGTTTTTCACTCATACTCTCAACGGAGAGTTATTTAGAAAAATTACTGTAGGGCTTGTGTCTTTTGATATTTTATTTTTTACTTTTTACACACGTGTTTAGGGGCGGTATCTCGGGTTTATGTACCATTTCTATATGATTTAAACCTTCAACCATTCGGAGGACTCATTTAACCCCTTCTTTTTGCTCTGTGTTAAAAAAATTAATCTTTGTTCTTTTTCCAGTAAGATTCTACTTTTAGTAAAGTGATCATGGCCTCGTATCATCAAGAGTATGGTCCATTTAAAATCCTCAAAACCATGTTTGGCTTAAGTAAAATGTTTAACTAGAGGTGCATTAGGTGTTTTATTCTTTAGGCAGCTCTTATGCGTAGAGACTACAGACGACGGGGAAGAACCACAGCACGTGCAGACGAGATCCATGACTAGGAAGAAGGACGCATGACCAGCAAAGCAAAAGCAAAGAACTTTTGTACAAAGTTGTGGCTTAATTTTGGACATTTCCTCTGAGCAAAATAGGGGGATAAGGACATAAAAACACAGACACTCTATGCATCCTAGTTGCAGGGTGAAGTAGAAAATGACACGTATAAGCCACAACATAGTCTGTTGACTTTGAACTTTGGACTGAGGTATACTGAAGCCGTGATGAGAAAAGATATGCCAAATTTTGATCGAGGACACATAAATTGGAAGCCTTATTTGGATTCACTTATGGTGTTACACAGTAGTGACATCACTAAGGACATTTTGATCTATTTTGAGTTAGTACTGAGGTCATACCCGTCGCTGGTGGGAAGGCTCACAAACATTACAGAATTTCTTCAAGACCCTGAAAATGAAAAGACAATAAGGAGGCTGCTCATCGTGATTGGTGAGCAGTTCATTTTGCTTCCAGAGTTCAGCGAGGACAAGACAAATGTCCTTGTCACCAGAAGATAGCAGACTAGCAAGCAATGTGTTTTATCGCCTAATGGAGGACTTTCCAGAGCTTGTGGGGAGACCTGCCAGTGTTGACGTCCTCACTTTCACCAGAGACCCAGCAAATTCTATGCAAATGAGCATGCTCCTGCATGGTATTGTAATGCAGGTTGAATGTTCTAATCATCATCAGAATTACCAGAGAAGATTGTAAACTTTCCGCCGAGGGACAGATCGAGAAAGTGTTGCCAGAGAACTTCACTCCTGCTGATGCTGACCATGAAAAGACATGTCTTCAGGAGTGAAACAGATAAGAGGCCTTGACTGGGAGCTTGTTTATTTTGAACACGCAAACTAAGAGACTTGCTGAACTTATTACCTTACCTGACATTTTCATATACGAAAAAGAGAACTGTTTCCAGAGACAAGAGACAATAAATTATTTGTTCCAGTATCTGCAACCTACAAGCAGAAACAGCAGAACCCGGATATAACGACATTACCTAGACATTCTGGCAGACAGAGTTAGTCTTATTTCCTTAGATGATCGAGATGGGCAACCAAAATAGTAATCTTGTCCTCCTTCAGGAGAGATGCTCGTATTGGCCCGGAAATAAGTGTTGCAAGTCAACCTACAAAGAAATCATTTACCTATGCATAGTGTTCATTATTGTTGTATTGTCACTGATGATTCAAACTGCATTTTTTATTGGTGCACAAAGCGTTCCGATTTCAGTGCACCCACCTAATGATGTAAGCATGAAACCCACGAAGGTACCCAGACCTTACATAGTCATTCCAGCCCCGAGAAGGTCTGATAGTTGAATGAGTGAACTTGAAATTGATGTGATGAGCAATAATACACACACACTTGTGGTAACAAACAAATTGAACCGCCAGAGACAGGGTCAGCAGAGCAAGTATGAGAGGGGCTTAATGAAAAACACACACACACATATGATGAGCGCATATACACCTGGTCTAGTGTCAATAACTACAGAACCACAGTCCAAAAAAGGGGAGAAGTTTGGACAACCAACGATGAGAAGTTCCACACCAAGAGAAGCCAAAGGACAAATGGAGAAAACTGAACTTTTTAAGAGACAAAAGGAGTTGGAGAATAAACAAACAGAGACAGCATTGACAAGCACGCCTGATCAAATCAAGTCCTGCAAAACTATCACGTACATAGATGATAGCAGAATCAATTTGGCTGTTTATAGCCAAAGCCAGGAAAAGACAAATAGATAAGGAAGGAATGACAGGGCTTTCTACTACGCAAGGAACTCGGATGGAGATACATGAGAATACTCCAGCAAGAAGAATCTATATGGATGCAGTTAAGGATGTGCTTATAACAAACTACAGAAATCAAAAGAAGCAAACAAGAAGACAACAACGAGCTAAACGACTACCTGGACAGCACAGCACACTTGGGAAATAATCTGGTACCAACATATGAAAGAAGAAGACGACAAATTTCTGAGGAAGAATGCTTTGTTTGTGCACTCCTACCTTACAGCATGGGGAAGTAAAAGATCTTCATAGCTGTCGAAATAGATGTACAGACAGCACACTGTCTGTCACATATAGCAATGTGCAAGACCAGAGGCCAGTTCATGGGAAGTGATGCTTCACTCAAATGGGCAACTGAAGCAACTGATCCAAATGAACATGATTATGTCCAGGACATAAAGACAAGAAACAATGGAAAAACAAAGAACATTGTGATCTGATATGAGAAGCCTGGAGTTAAAGGAGCAGAGATCAGAAGAGAGGCAAACCAAAGACTGAAAGTTCAAGGGAAAACTCCAGAAGAAGCTCGGAGTTGGAAGAACAGAGGCCAAATGCAAATTATCGGGAACAGTACTCTCGCCAGATGTATGGGAGAAAGGAGTAGTGATCTGCAGAGCATGGGTAGTGATTGGGTGTTACCAGGATACTATTGAGATAGCACAGAATGGATGCAAGCCATTATGGCCAAAGCTTGCAAGACTGCTACCATGTGTCAAGGAGAGAGGAGGACCCTTGCAGACAGTGCCATTGAAGAGTCCAAACTTCTGCTTCAGGAATAATGACACAAGAAAAATGGGAGAGAATCAGAATTGTGGCCGATTCTTTGATGCTCCAGGAATGGTACATGGTACTGCAGTGATCATGGATCATTATTGGGCATGTGGATCCAAAGCATATATCAGATTGCCAAACACTGGTGAATGTCTGTGTTCCAGCGTTGGTGATCCCAAAAAGTGATTTGAATATTGACAGTTTTCCGAAAGCAGCTGCTCACCTGAGGAAGAAGAGATCTGTGGAACTGATGAGCCAAATGAAGAGAGAGAATTACTTTTCTGCTAAATCAGAAGAAGCCTTTCATGCGATCCCGTATGAGCACAGGTTGTGCAGCCTAACCTCATCAGTGTTAATGACAATTCTGATGCCAAGAGTTCAGGTTGGAGCAAATACTAAATGGTTGTAGAAAACCAGATGGGAGTCACTGCAGAACATCAACACGACCATAAACGGATTCAATGCAATCAAGGAAGAGTTAAGGGCGATTCGACTAATGACTCTCCAGAACAGATATGTCCTTGACATGATCACAGATATGGATGGAGGTGTTTGTGCAAAAATCGGAGCATCATGTTGCACATTTATACAATCTCACGATGACAAAAATGGAACCTTAAAAGAGGCCATAGGTATGCTTATGAAACTACAGAATCAGGGGATTGATGAAGCTGACGAAGTTGACGATGACAGCTGGTTTGGATCACTATTTTCATGTGTTCCACAATGGGTGGCAGATGCATTCAAATTCCTAGGAGCCCTGCTAGTGACGATATTGCTCAGATTCTGTGTTATCAAGATGATAATATCTCAGTGCCAGAAAACTGCAAAAAAAGGCCATAGGGATGGAGATCATGATTGATGTCTCACCAGGATGGAAACCTAAGGACCTAACTGATGAAAAAATAAGAGATTTTGGGAAAACCAGCATTTATGCACGAGAACGAACAAAGTTTCGTTATCCAAGGAAACACAGAAATTATGTGGAACAAAATGGATCTATTGCAATCCAAGTGGACAATGTCAACTTATGACATGGAACAAAGATGAGCACATAAGAACAGCAGTAAGCTTGAAGGGAGTCATAAAAATATGGACCCCAAGGAGACATTTCTTCAGACCTCTATGTTTGGATCCAGAGGATGAAATAAAAGTGGATACAAAAGAAGAAGTGAAAGTGGTCAATGAATCCCCCAGAGGGGTATTGAAGAGGAGGTGCCAAGCATGATTTGCACTCCTACCGCCCATTCTGAAGTACCAGGAACATTCACGCAGACATATGTGACGTATGATGAGCATATAAACCAGCAGAGAGCCGCAGTGGGGCTCTGTCCAGTACCTATCAGAATAACAGCACCTATTGAAGTACCGACACCTAGAAAACCTGGACAGTAAGGTACCCATTGAGAAAACCATAACAACAAATGAGACAGAATGATGATCGCCAGAATGTAATACCCGAAGAAGCTAAGAAGATGCTGAAGGAAGACGAATGATGACGTCATAAGAACCCGGACTGGCTCAAATATAGAAGATATAACGACCTGAGAATGATGACAAACAAGATGAAACACCATGGACAAGTGACTTCCTGAGCCTAAAGTAAACCAATTGATGTCAAGATGTCAGAAACTTGTGCCAGAAGCACAATGAAGATATTCAGTTAGGCTAAACGTGTACATATGCAAAGAAACTGCAAGAAGAACAGAAATGGTGAGGCTTGCTTATGCTTAGTAGTAAGATAGATTGCGGCAAGCGCCACCTATACATATCTACCTCAAAGAATTACTTTATATAAGTATAATTCCTCTATGCACAAGAGCAGAATTAAACAAAGGTTACTAAAGGTCTCAAGAGGAGAGCTTTGCAGCAAACAAATCGAGAATTAAAGACGGAGAGAAGCTCAGACGAGGATAACCATGCCAAGAAGCCAAGGTCGTATCAGCTGAAATAGGCCAACAGTGGATACAATTAATGAGAAGAAGAACAGAGTATCCTATTCAGAAAGGTCAAGATAAGCCACATATGGCAAACGACTGGCAGAATTAAATCAAATACACAAAATTGCATGAAGGAAAGACTGATTTTACAGTGTCGGAATCACGTGACCGAGCAAGCAAAAGGGATGAGACTTTCACACCTATGCATGGACACTTGCCATGCCCAGACGCCTTAACTTTCCCAGACCAAGAAGCAGACTCGAGGCCAACCACAAAGAAATAACTGATACATGACCACTGAAGTGATGATTGATTGTAACTATAATTGGAGGGAAGCTGGGGTGCAGACCAACTCCCTGCACCTGGCCGGCTATTCTGCACGCTGCTAAGTGCAAGTGGAAAAGTATGAGTGGGGTTGATGCCAACCCAATCATAGTGGACCATGTAATCTAGGGTCCTATAGTTAGTAGGACCAATGAGACGTCGTACTTTTAGTGACGTTTACAGTAACCATTTTAAAGGAAGGGCTTAGTTGCCCCACCTGACATTGTCTATCCAAACCCCTCACACCGTTACCATATACAGATATAGTACCTATATTAAAGTTACGTTCATACAACCATCAAGTTGCATGCTAAGTTTTAAGAGTTACATGTCAGTGATGACAAGTTTTTGGTATAAATGTTATGTTTTTTCTGAAATTAATTGGAGTCGAAGCGAGAAGGAAGATCGAGTGATTGCTGATATTCATGAACTCCCTGCTTTTTGTACTTGTCATTAAACGGACTCCCTTTGCCAAACTATCGAGTTGTCATTATTTATTTGATGCAAGAGTATTAATCTGCATCCCCCTCCATCTCAAGGGTGCTGCTACTCATCTTAAAGTGCTGTTTGGAAACACCCAGTCCTATGGGCTGGCTGGGGTCCCTACTGCACACTTTCCTACTCTGCACACATCTCTGATGTCTCCAAAAAAATCAAACATTTTACTTCACCTCCTTAGAGGTACTCTGCCTTTCCTCTCTGTCCCTCAAAAAGGCTTACTGTTTCCCAAGCTCTGGTTCTCTCCAGATTGGACTACTGTAATAGCCTCTTTCTAAATCTGCCTGCCTTCACTCTCCGCCCTCTACAATTAATCCAGAACAGGACTGCGAGACTTGTCCTTGGCCTCAAGCCCTAGGATCGTATCTCTCCAGCCATGAAATCCCTACATTGGCTCCCAGTGGATGCAAGGATTACATTTAAAACCCTCTGCATTGTCCACAAGGCTTTTTGGGGCCTGGGTCCGAAATACCTTCAACTATCACTCTGTAAATACCTCCCCACTCAAGCCCTTCGCGCCTCTGCTTCTAACTACCTCAGGGTTAGTCGTTTTGCAAAGAAACAAGCTGGGGAAAGATCTCTGTCTTTGGCTGGTGCCTCCCTTTGGAAAAGCTCCCGGCCACCCTGAAACTTGAGGAAAACCATCTCCGGTTCCGGAAGCATCTCAAGACCTTCCTCTTTGCCTCTGCCTTTGCCCCCTTCTCCCCTGCTGATTGGTTTCTTCTCTAGGCATCGTGCACCTGGCCACCCTCTGTTCTTCGGGCCCAGGTACCTGCTCACCCTGCCACCCTCTGCACTAGGGTTCTGTATCTGTACCATACAATCCCCCTCCCACTTTTCTTCTGCACTTATCAGATATATCTTTCTGATTAACTTTCATCTGACACTTGCTGGCTGCACTACCATGGTTTATCGCCCTTATTTATTGTTTATTTTATTTAATATTTATTTATGTTTTCTCTCCTCTGCTTCCCCCATTTCCCTTTTGCATGCACTTGCGCTTTCTTAAATGTCACAAGGCCTATTATGATTCTGTTTTCTTTTTTTTGTTCTCCCTTCTTCCCCTCCCTTTTTGCCTGGTTGCGCTTTGAAACACTTGTGTACAAGTACAATATAAATAAAATATCATTTAATTTAATTTCATGCTAACTACATTTGTTATCATGTGATTGTGTTACTGATTATTCAGCTCAATTGCACAATATTGGAGAAAGTGCTACATAAATCAAATAATTAAGTAAATAATCTAAATATAAATTCTTGCGTGTGTTTAAAATTCAAATGGAAGTATGTTTTCAAGGAGATAGGGTGGCACTGACAAGGGTAGCTAAAAAAACATAAACATGTCAATGGGCCTCATTATGACCTTCCCGGTGCAGTAATAATGTGCCGGTAAATCCGTTTACTGGCATCTTACCGCACCAGTAAAGTACAAGTTTGCCTATGGGGTGGCCTGGATTACCTCCAGCCAATGGAGGTAATTCTGTCACCCTAATGGCAAAAACAGTCGGTATTACTGATGCCGGTTATACCAGAGAATCCCCCCATGGAGTCCTAGGGGACTCTATGTAATGGCGATTTACTGTACTTACTGGCATTTATAATACAGCAGTATTTCCGTTGGACTGAGTGCCAGTAACAGTTTTACCGGTTGCCAGTACCCTGGCGGTAATACCACCAGGATCCCAGCAACCTTATACTGAGGCCGATTCTTGGACACAGCACTGTGGTTTGTAGCGCATTGGACTAGAAGAAGTGGGTGAAATGAAATGCTTTGGATGCAAATGATGTTTTTGTCAATGGATAGAAAGATTTCTTTGAAGGTGGCTAAAGGTAATTCCACTGAATGTTCTCAGGGTTATTGTGAGAGTGGAAATTAAACCAAAGCCGTGATTTGCTCTACGATTTTTGTGATTTGCAATGTATTGTCCTTGGTGGATAATCCCAATTCAAATTATTTCATAAAAATCTAAAAACATGTTATTCAATTACTCCATGTATTTTCTTGTCGAGAAAATGTACCTAGCTAATGAACACATACATACATTATGCTACACATCCCACCCAATGCTCCTGCAAGGTGTTTGGAATATATACATGCTTAGAGTAGTGAAATAGACAGGAAAGACACACTCTACACTACAGAAAAAAAACCTTTGCCAGTGACTAGGACTGTGTTCTTTCTCAGGGGTAATGAAACCTGGACCTTTTGTCTTTTTTTTCTTTTCTCTCACTCTCTCTATCTCTCTCTCTCTCTCTCTCTCTTTCTCTCTCTCTCTCTCTCTCTCTTTGCATTGCTCACAACTCAGTGACCGATTTTCACAGAAGTAACAATAAAGTAATAGAGATAATTTACCATAAAGTCTTATATATGATCGAAGAATACATGTTTGCATAGATAACTAGTGGGGTTGTACGATTAGTAGAAAGACCACCTCTAGGTGTCTTTTCCTGTTCCCTTTGTAAATATTTCAGTTTAGGCTGATGAAATTCTGAAATTCTGCAGCCTCAGCCGGGTCCCTTAGACTACCAATTCCATGTTTGAAACTGCATGTCAGTTTATTTTGTACATTGGCACCTGGTGTATGGCGTTTCTTCTCCTAAAGACAGCATTTAATGAATAGAGCTTCACTATAATATACACTTGTTTTATATCTCATCAAATGTCTTTCATCAGCCGGTAAAATGGCTCAGCGGGTTAAACACCTGTTGCAGTGATCTGTGTTTGATCTGCAGGTCACAAGTTTAAATCCCGGAAAGGCCAACTCAGCCTTTCATCCTTCCGAGGTTGATAAATGAGTAACAATTTCAATTGGGTAGTAATAATGTATGTAAATAAGTCCTATGTAAGCGCTTTAGATTAAAGTGCTATATAAAAAACAAATTATTATAGCTTCTTAAACAAGGGTGCACATGTGTTTAAAAGTACAGGTATGGTAATGCTAATTTGTAAAGAGCCTATACACAAGGAAAGTGTTTCAAGGTGCTCAAGGAGGAGCAGGGGAGAAAAACAAGTCATTCAGAGCCCTTGAATTTCTGAACTATAACCAGTCTGCTCAGGCAGATTAAGTGCATATAATACAGTTAACAGTCAAGATAACAGCAAATATATATGATGACGATTCTGCCGATTTTCCAAGAGCATAGAGTTGACACAATGCAGGAGGGGAGACATGGAGAATAGGATTGACAATCCTCCAGGCATGGTACGTTCAGATCGTGCAATTGCACAAGATGGTACAAGAGAGGGGAGGAGGAGAAGTGCAAGGGGGGTGGAGACCAGGTGCCCCAGTTGGACGTGACTGGGTAAGTGCTCAATGGGTAATTGACCGAGTGCAGTAGTCTTGTTCAATGCAGTGAAGAAGAAACCAAGGATGTTCAGCATTTTAGCATTGAGTCTTTCTTCTATTCACCTTCTCTACAGTGTTCTCAAGTTTCCAAGTTCCATGTGTCAGATCACCAGCCAGCCCCTCTGTTTTCTTGGACATCTATGACTTGTAGATTTGTACTTTCCATTTTAAATTTATGACTAAAAATCCCAGAGTAACATTGAAAAAAAACGGGGCTGTGACTTTGACACATGGAACTAGGAAGCTTAGGAACACTGTCTGTGGCATCAATAAGGCAGTGGAAGCAATGTGTATTTCTAGCCATGAATAAGGTCTGCCAACACACACTGAAACACCTTGCCTTGGCTTTTCTCGCTTTCCAGCTTTTACAGACATATAGCCTGAACCCTGAACAAAAAGTACTGTGCTTGATCCAAACTCACAACTACTAAAGAGATCAAAATCTAATCGAATTTTGGGGTAGATACCACCCAGTTCACAGAATGAAAGCTACCTCTCGGAAATCATGATTCAAGGCTCGTTAAATGGTGAGGTGCCTTCACTCAGTTCCAAAATATTACAGTATCGAAGAAAAAAGGGAGTGTACACTTATTGTAATATGTGTGTAACGTGTCCACTGGTTTTATACTATATGCATACATTTTAATATGGTTTTCATAAAAGGCTACGATCTGAAAGTGCATTAAACAAATGATACATTCTATCCAAGACAATGACATTTCAATTATATTGCGTCCTTGGCTATTTGTATATATTATTTGCGCAGATACAGAGTTGACAGTGTGTAAGAGGAAAAAAAGAACCATATCAATTCAGTTAGTTGTTTGAACAAACACTTCATAGTCTTCTGTACAGTAAAATGGCTATAATCACGTGATCAATGGGCTTCACGGTAACCCTCGAGGTGCTAATAGCAATTAAACAAATAAAAACAGCTGCACTGTTTCCTTTGCAGCGGTGGCCGGGGAGAGTCATGGTTGTCATGGAAATGGAAGACAGTGCTCTGCTCGAAGCCCCTCTTCCATTTCCATGATAGATAGAGGAAGTCAAGCGGTGCGGGCAGAGGACCACTGTAAAAAGTAAGTGAAGTGGGTGGCGAATGTTGAGGTGCTCGAGATGGGGGTGGGGTGGAGGGGAGCAGGGGAAACAAGCAGTGCTGGATGGAGGGCGGATGCGCAGAGCACTTGGCTTGGGCCGAGCCTGGGCTTGCATTGTTAGATTGAGCCCGGGTTTGGAGCAACGTGATTTGCTGACACAACAGCCAAGGGTGCTAATTACAATTATAGGACCAACACATTACTTTTCCCAAATATTGTTGAATTATACAGAGAAAAGCAATGTACTGCAGTTGTGCTCATGTGAGTGACAAATATTGTTTTGGTCACGTATTTTGTGATGCTGTGAAACTTGATAAACCACGCATTCATTTTGTACTGCTTTTGTATTTACAGTCCTACACAAGCAGCCCCGGGAGGTGTGTCTTTGTTTGTTGGAAATTGGGAGAATTGCCGCCAGGTAAGCGAAAAGATTTGAAAGATTTTAGAAATGTACATATTTTTTCTCTTAACCATCCCTTTACTTAGCATGTCTTGGTATTAACATTGACTGGGTTTTACCATCAACTAAAGCTCAGAAAAATGTGTGGCAATGAATGTAAGCACATCTTGTTGGCACTTGTTCAAACAAAACTCCCGACCTCGGTGGTGTAGTATCTGCGCAACAGATGTCCAAGAGAAATTGCTAAGAAAGCTTCTGACAGTTAAAAAGGTTGAATTCTTCTGTAATGATAAATATAGAACATCAGCTGGGTCTCATCGTTAACTCACCTCAGTCAGACTGGTATATTATTGATCTATATACAGAAGCATGTGCAGCTGAGTCAGGCCTCTTTAGAGTTGGAGGGAGCGCATTCCCCAGCCATACAAAGATAGGTCAGCCCTCTGACATGTTAACTGTATATTTTCCAAGTAAAAGACACACATGGGATTTACAGAACTATTTGGCGTGAACGAGCACATATTTTCTTCTTTTGAAGAGGTGTTGACTATGCCCTGCTTATGATAACCGAAGATTGTGGGTAGAGCAGTATACACATTTGTTTTCTTGCTGCATTATTGAGCTGTAATTCCCTGTTCGCGACCTGTTTGGGGCGAAGGTGTTCTGTCCAGTTGGCAGGGGAACTATAAACTAAACTCAAGCGGGAATGGCTTCATCTGAAATTTGAAAGTGAAGTGCTCCAAATGAACACAGATTTATTTTTGAATATATACTTTTCTAAAATAGATGCATATGGACTCATTTATAAATATTATGTATACACTATTATACTATGCACACTTGAGTATCTGTAACTGCTACATTTTAACAGCCGTGAACTTCTTTGTAAAAGACAACCTGTAGATATTGATGATTGAGAGTTATTGCGTGTCACATACATTGATGAATCTTTCAATAAATGCAGTTTGTGGAAGAACAGAAGACAATAATGGGCAGAAACCCAAGGTACATAGAAGAGCAGAAGTTACATAATAAAGAATAATCCATATTAAACCTTAGCAGAGGCTTAATAAAAGCAATCGTTCAGCAACCATGCTCTCTGGTTCAGAAATGTGGGCCAAACTAGATGTATCATAGTCCTCTTTCTGTGGTGTACATTGAAGTAGGCCATTCCCTCTTTCCGCAGCACCCAGGATTCTTCTCTTAGACAGACACCCTGGCATTTGCTTTTAAACTGTGGCAGAATGGGGAAGACTCCCGTGAGCAGATGTTTTGTCTGGTGGTAAGATTGTCAGTGAAATGTTAATCGTAGTAAGATAAAACTAGATGATGGCTGGAAGGTTTGGAATTAATCCTAACCAATGGCATTGCTCTGGGCAACCCTCCAAACCATCGTTCTTCAGCCTGCCAAGCCATTTCAGAAGGGGGAAGATCATATGCAAATCAGGCTTGGTCCCACCCCAAAAGGGGAAGTCCAGCCCGAACTTTTAGGTCACAGCCCTTCTACCCAAGACTACAAGCATCCCTAGACATGTTTCGGCCTTATTGGGCGTCATCAGTGAGGAGTAGCTTGGGTCTCTAGGGTCTCTAGGCCCAGAATGCAACAGTCCTACGTCTGGGCATACCTGTCCCACTTGGGGTGACTTATGCAAAACAAAAGAGACAACACTACATCCCCGAGCATCATATACGGCTAAACCGACAGCCGACTCACTGCCTCTCGACTCCTCAGTCTGCGTTCTATTTTGCGAAAACAAGTATGCACAATAGTAGGTCCATATATCTTTTTTGTTTGACTCATTACTGATTGGATCGAAATATAGACATCCTCGGTGTTGTTCACCCACGTCGGGTCTCGCAGCCAGTGTTTCAGTTCTAGAGGTCTATCCTGCTTTCATTGTAGCAAAATGACTCTTTTAGCCAGGAGGAAGGCCACATTCAGGAATCTGTGCTTCATCCCTTCCATCTTGTCATAATATCCCAAAGAGGTTCCACATAGGGTCCTCAGGCACAGCTATGCCCACCATTGCAGACTACTCGGTGCATACCACCCCCTAATAAGAGGACAGCTTTGGGCAGGCCCACAACATATGCAGTTGATCAGCTTCAGAAGCTTTACATTTTGAACAATACCCTTCAATCTTACCATAAAACCTTCACAGCAGCGCTGGTGTGTAGTGTAAGTGTTTCAATATCTTAAAGTGTATCAGGCAGAATGTAGGGTTAAAGGACACCTTTAGTGAGTAAACATGCCATCAACCACTTATCATTGTCTATGTCCACGCTGAGTGCCGTGGCCCAAGCCCTCATCTCCGTTTCTTTTACTTTGTGTTGCATCAGATTATAGAAAGTGGATATGAATTGGTGGCATGGAAAGCACAAGTACATGATGTTGGCACACTTGTGCATCACTGGCTCACGAGGGAAGTCTGGGCACATATCCCCCAGTGCAGCTTTTTCCTGTAGTCATTCGAAATCTGTGGCTGTGCAAACTCCCAGACTACCCTGGAGTTCCTGCAATGCAACATATGCCCCATCTTGAAAGAGGTCCCCCAAATTCAGCAGTCCAGCATGCATCCTGGCGTTACTGGTATTCCCCTCAAGACTCGGGTGCACATAAAGTATGCCCTAAATCAGCTCTTTATGACTAAAAGGATGTACTATGCCCAGGCGCTTCAGGATCCCTCATCATGCACTTAATCTAGTTGCAAAGGGGTCATAAGGGCAGGGGTCTATATAACCATTACTAATCATTGCCATCCCAGACGCATCTGCCCCACCGCCCTCTGCTATATTTTAAAATATGGGTAAGAGACTGCGCCCCACAGTAGGAAATGAAGCAAGTGTGTGCCGTTAGGTAGTACAACTCAAAATCTGGGACGTGCAGTCCCCTCCTAGCAAATGGTTTACCTATATATTTAAGCTTTCATACAAACTGCTCCCAGGGTTCCGCTTGAACCGAATGATCAATGCTTTCAACTCCCGAAAGAAGCTTATTTAAATCTAATTGGAAAGTTGAGAAAATAATATAACAATTTAGCCAGGGATACCATTCTGACAGGTGCCATTTTCCTCATTAGCGACATAGGGAGCCTTTTCTGTGTATCTAGTTTAGAGTTAAAGCTGTTCAAATACACTGTGTGATTCCTTGAGTAGATCTGATTGCTGTCTCTGGAGACCATGCCACACCCCTAGATGGTCGGTGGGTGAGTAGTGTAAGGAAGAAAATACCCAACTTAGTTGATGATCAATCCAGAGTATTCCTCAACATTCCCAACGTCCATCATCACTGGGTGTAGCTTGCGGTTGGGTCCCTGAGGAATAGCAGCACATTGTCCATGTATAGAGAGACTATCTCTGGGGGACCCCTTAATCTGATCCCCCTCTGTTTATGTTTGACAAGCAATAAATCAGCCTGGACCTCCATTACCAGAGCAAAGAGGAGAGGGGAGAGTGTGCACCACGACCTAAAACCCCTACCCAGCATACTAATACATGACCTTATGTATTAGGGGGGTAAACATATAGTGCTCCAGTACATCAAATAAAAATCGCCACAACACTGTATTGAATGACATTTAGGCATCTAGCATGACCACAACTGCAGACACTTCTAGGCTGATCTGTGTCATAATGTTGAAGAGACACCTTAGATTTAAGGCTGTGGACCATTTTAGGATAAAGCCAGATTGGTCTGGGAGTATCAAGTATGGCATCCCGGGCGGCAGGAGCGTAGCTAGGACTCATGCTAATATTTTCATATCTACATTTAGCAGCAACAGTGACTGATAAGACTCATGCTCCTCCGGGGGCTCACTAGGTTCCACTAAGAGCATAATCGATGCCTCTGTTATGTTATCTAAATTTATAATTCATACGTTTGCCTGGGGGAATCTTCGCGCTAGAGAACAACCAGAAGAGATTGACTGCAATCTAGAATAGGAGTGTTTCAAGCAGATACCTAAAATCCAAGTGATTCCCGGTAGCTCTAAGTACAATAAGCAGGGCATTCCATAGATTACCAGCGGCAATGGAAAAAGCCCAGCAAACCACTCGAGAGAGACGAAACCTAGGGATTGCCACCAAACAAGCATTGGCCGATTGAAGATTTCGACCGGAACAATAAGGAACTAACTTGTCCCAATGATGCACAGCTCGCTGCTGATAAAAAGCTCAATGAACTAAGCAGAGATCTTTGAATTCAATACGCCTACCCACTAGAAGTCAGAGAGTGGAGAACTGGCGAAATATGAGTGCCATAAGGAGAATTAGTAGCAGTTCACGCTGTTAGATTTTGCAATACCTGGAGACAGTAGATCAATCCTACTGGATGAGCCAGGAATAAGGTATTGCAATAATCCAGCCGGCTGAGCACAAAAGCAGCCACTACTGGAGGGCGAAGATGATTGGGGAAAAAAGGAAGAACCCTCCGAAGGATCCAAAGGATGAAAATGTCTAGCTTTACAAATTGCACCTACCCGAGGAGCCATGGAAAGAGCGGAAGAGAGGACAACCCCCAGGTTATTCACCACTGTCACTGGAAGAGGAAAACTACCCAGTGAAGGGGGCCAAAAAGAAGGAGTCCAAAGAGTAGAAACAAGAGGAGAACCTACCACCAAGACTTCTGTCTTGTCCTTGTTGAGCTTCAGCCAATTGCTGTTCATCCACTCCCCCACCGCCATCAGGCAGTTATGCAAGCACACCAACACCTCCACCCAGCCAAGATTAATCCGCACCAAAATTTGAGTGTCGTAGGCATAAATGTAGCACTGGAGGCCAAAGGAGCGGATGAGACCAACAAGAGGCTGAATATAGATGTTGAAGAGCACAGAGGACAAGGTGAAGCCCTGAGGGATCCCACAGGATAATGCATAGGAAGGAGAGGAAAAAGGGGGAAGAGAATGAATTTGACCCCTATCCGTCAGGAAGGAAGAAAAGCATTCCAGGACGGACCCGGAGAGGCCAGCCACGGCCACAGGGGATAGCAGAATGGAGTGGTCGACAGTGTCAAAGGCCACTGAAAGATCTAATAAGATCAGGGCACCCACTCCACCACTATCAACCAACCTGGCCATGTCATCAACCACTGATACCAAAACACTCTCCGTACCATGTCCTGGATGAAAGCCAGACTGGAAGGGGTCCAAGAACCCAGAGGACTCAAGGAAAGAAGACAAAAGAGGAGAGACCAAAGCCTCACGCAGCTTCATGGGAAAAGGCAAGAGTAAGATAGGACGGCAATTAGCAGGTACTAAAGGATCCAGTGACGTTTTTTCAAAAGAGGTATGGCCACAGCTTGCTTGAGCTCCCCCGGGATATGTCCAGATTGACAGGACAAATTTACTGCTAATGAAAATTGCCCCACAATGCCTGGTAAAATATCTTTAAGCACATCCAGAGGAACTGGATCAGAGGGAGCTGCAGATTTCAGTTGCAGCATAGTCTGCCCCACCATCTTCTCAGAAAATGCGAGGAAATCAGACCAGGTATGGAAGGTATCCATAGTTACTGGAAGTAAGTGACTACAGGCAGCAAAACGCTGAGCCAGTTTAATATTAGTATATAGATTGTCAAGTTTAGTGACATAATAAAGAGCTAATAAATCACAGAGTGACTGTGAGTTCAGAACTGTAGGAGAAAGATTGGTGGTAGAGGATAGGGACCTAACCACCAAAAAAAGCTCCTTTGGCTAAGGGCCTTCTTGATTGCATGGGTAAAAAAGGCTTACTTGGCTTCATCAATAGCTGTATGATAGTCTTCAATAAGTTGGCGAAAGGCCACTTTTCCCATTAAGCAATAGGTATGACGCCAATTGCGCTTAGCCTGTCTCAGACGGGCATATTTAAGTTCATCTGAGAACCAAGGCTTTGAAGGACACCTCCGCAGTTGGGTAGATTTAAGAGGGGCCACAACATTGGCCACTAACCTAAGAGAATCTGTTAAATAGGATAAGTCAGGTGACATTTTAGCTTCACACTGAGCATTAAAAGTAGCCACCAAGATGTTCCGATCTGTGTAGAGCCAGTTCCACCGCAGAACAGTAAAAGGTGCAACCTTTAACAAAGGAAGAGGAAGTTTAAGTAAGAAATGTACTAAAAAATGGTCAGACCAGACCACCGGTACAGCAGGGGAAGTTGAAATAGAGAACTCTTTAGACAAAACCAAATCAAGAGTGTTACCAAAAATCTGAGTAGGCTCATTAATAAACTGATGAAGACTAAGGTCGGATAGTGCCTAAACAAAAAAGAGTAACAATAGGAGAACAGGGCTGATAACATTTAATATTAAAATCACTTAAAACAGTCAAAAGTGTATATTTAACCTGGAGTTCAGCGATCAGGTCAATAAACAGATTTAAAAACCCTGTGTGCGAGCTAGGGGTCCCATAAACAATGAGAAAATGCCAAGACAAAGTAGGTGATGCTGTAAGACAGATTAGTAGGGTTTCCCTATTCATGTCATGCACTAAAGGGATCTCAGCTAATTGCAAATCAGTTTTAAAGATAATTTCCATCCCACTACCAGTGTCAGTGTGGGGGGACAAACTATCCAAATTAATAATTGTATAACACTCTGGCAATGCAGCATGCAGTGCCGGAGCACCCGCCACAGCCAGCCAATTCTCGGTGAGGCACATTGAGTCCGGAAGAGACTCAGCAAGAACATCCTGGACGGAGGCAGCATGAGCTACAAGCGAGCATGTGTTGGATAAAATAACTCTCTCAATGTCCCTGGTAAAAGACATGTCTTCAAGGATTCCTCCCATAATTTCAGCATATTACGTCCTGTTAGCTGCTTACACTTCTTATCAAATTAGTCAGACCATCCATCTATGCCTTGTGCCTGGCCTTTAGGAAGCATATCCATTGCAGACAGTTGCTCTTCCAACGTAAACAGCACATCTAGTTTAGTAATTGATAGGCAGAATTGCATGCAGTACCGTCTGGGACCACCACATACAATTAGGACTACAAGTGCAAGTCAAACAAACATTTGGTATAAGTCTGTACCACACAGTTTTTGGTAGTGAGCTGAGCAGCCAGGCTTACCTCAAGAGTGAATGTGAACAGTACAAGAGGTTACACAGAGGTCGTTCAATCACAGTGGTTCAAGTAGACACTTATACACAAGGTTTCTTGGTAAAACACTTATTCATTTACTACACAATCATTTAGAAAACATTTCACAAGAAGGAGGCAACTTAATATCATACACTAATACACTTCAATACAAAACTCTTAAGATTTAAAACCGTTTGAGCACCCCTGAAGTAGGAGCAAAATAGCAGTTCAATTACTTAAAAGTGGGTAAAAGGGATAAGGTAAGTAGAATAGATCACATATACTTGTTAGATAGTTTCATTTCACCAGAAGAGTTCAATTCAAGTCCATAGACCTAGGCCAAAGTCAATGGGCTAGTATTCAGGATAGGAAAGAGCAGTTCTGGTATCAAATGGTAAAGTCTTTACAAAAGTTCTCAGAAGTAGTTTAGGCGAAAAAGAATCATATGTAGGGTCACAAGCTGATTAGGCCTGCAAGTTGGGAAAGTACCACAAACTTTCACCACGAGAGTGGCGCTCTCTCAATCGGGTTGGCACAGCACCTTAATTTGAAGAAACAAATGCTGCTGAAGTCGTTGGTTCCTGGCAGTTCCTGCAGATCTCACTGTTCCTGAGCCTCAGTCGTGGGGACAAGAGGGAGGGCATCAGGGGACTCCTGCACTGCACGGGATCATTGAAGAAAGCAAACAAGATGGAGTTACTTCAGTTCCAGTAGCTGTAGATTCAAGAACACAAGCTGGTGTCCCTCTCGCTGGTTAATCCTAACCAGCCTTGAGAATGGTATCCAGGTGTCTTATGAGTTCATTGGTCCCACCAACGCAAAGGAAGAAGCCGTCCTTGAATTAGCTTCTCTGTCGAATGGAGTTTGGCAATTCAGACCTGCAGCAGGGCTTCACCGTACAAACCAACGGTCCAGGAGTTGCAGCAGCCGTCGTCTTCCAGCTCTTCGTTTCTTTCGTTCCAGTGGGCGACTCTGCTTTCCAGTCCCAGAGACTCGCCTTTTAAACAGTTCTCTCCCTTTTATTCCAGCCTTGCTGTCACTCACCCAGCAGGGTGGCTGTCCTTGCCGGACATTCAGCCAGCCAATCACGTCAGAGTGCATTTGGTTCTCTGAGGAGACTAAGCAAAGGAAGTTTTGGGCACCTCTCTCACTTCCTGCCCACCCCAGACACTCAGACGCCAGAGGCGGTCTTTACTCCTGAAGCCCGCCAAAGGCACACAAACAAAGGGACCAAACCTGGAGACAAACACTAGAAGGACCTTTCCGAAAGAAAAGGTGAAAAAAGAAGACCGGGACATTTTAAACAAGGGGCTTGAGGAAGCATCTTGAAAAACATGCCTCCCGTGATTTTTGGCTACCGGTGTTCGCGGTTGGGAAAACTCATGGTAGCTTTTTGTAAAACCACTGCCACCAGCCTTTTCAAAAGGAAAGGGTAGCATTTGACTGTTACATGAGTATTTAGACACAGAGGGTGCTATGTAACCCCTCCAGCACTCCATTGCAAGATGGTGTGTGCTGGGTCTATGAAATTGGAAAGACTAGTAAAGTCAATTTTACTTCACAGTCTCAACAGGGAAATAGAAGTGTTTCCCAGAGAAGGTATTTAAACCTTTGGACAGACTAGAAGGCTTCCGTGTGTCACTGCACTGAGGGTTCTGTGTGACACAAATAAAAAAGATGATGCCTATGGAGTTTTCTAAAACTCCATAACCAAAAGAAATAAACACAGAAAACAAACAGATTTAAAAAGTACAGATGGGGGTGTGTGGCCAAAGGGGGGGCGTGGCCAACGGATTTACAATGAGGATGTGATCCCTTGTTGCTCCTGGCACCGCCAGCTAGATCCTGACAAATATCCTGCAACCCGGAGCCGCTAAACCCGCGGAAAAAAAAACACAGGCAGCGAAACCCTTCCACAAATGATCGCTGCAAGGTGGGCCTGAATCGGAGCGTGGCTTGTGAGTTACACGGCTTGGAAATCGGAGACTGCCGCCTGTTAGCGGCAACCAAGATGGCCACCCGGACTGTACACTGATCGCAGGGCGTGCAGTAAGATTACAGCTCCGTCACTCTGGATGCCCAGCAACATCAACTATCCCCACCGTGCGTCAGGCTGATCGAGACGAACGGATACTGCTTCCAACCTGAGAGGGCCCGGTGTGGAGATGCGGAGAGCGCCTGTGAAAGTGGACGGATGCCGGCGCTCTCTGTTCTGAGGAGAGACGGTGTGTCCCGACTTGAGGACACCAATCGGGATTCCCAGACGTCGGATCTGCGAGCGCCACGGAGGCGAGGAGCATTGCAGCAGCATCTGGGGAGGGAACGAGACCTGCATGTGGCGCACGCAAACAGCGCGGCAGTGACTACTGGGGCGTAGACCACCACCGGCATGTGTCACCTGGGACTGAGTGGCTGGATCAGCAGCGCAGACACAGCGGCGCAGCCCGGGAGTACCTGTGTGAAAACGACTCTGCCCTGCAACAACTGCAGCGATCCCCCGGAGAAAGGGAAAGACTGAGGCATGTAAATAAAGAAACACGTCTTCCCGACAAGTGAAGAGCGAAATAGCCTGCATAACTCAGAGTATATAAATGCAGTAATACATTTACCCTGGCACAAAAGAGCAACAGAGCATTGCATAGGAACACCCATAACAAACACTGGAAGAAGTACTGGGAATGTAATTCATGGTACGAAGGCTGCAGAACAGATGCACAACTGGGTGGAATGCTTCTCGCGTGTGAACATCCAGCACAAGTCAACCTAAAAGGCACTCTGCCCTAGCGGCGCACCAAAACGGCAGTAAGTAGCGACATGTATGAGAGCTGACTGCCCAGGGAACATACTCTACAGCAGGCTCCTCACTCATTCATTAAAGGTACGGCATAAACACCCAAAAATAGGTGCAGACCATCGTTCTGCAAGCACCCGCTGGCCTAGAATACTGCCACGCACAGACACTTGCTGATATATGAATCTGCAGACAGGCGGGGTGCTGCAAAGTAGGAAGGCATAAGAGACGGAGACCATAGGATTGCGCTGTGTAAACAGAAGCTCCCAACATAGACTATTGCTTACTGAATCCAGCCTTGCCTCTGGAAAGAATCCACATCTCTAATACATAGAACCCAAGCGCACCGCACACGTCACCCTGGTAGTACATGCCTGCTGCAGGGGCAGACTGTGTGGTGGTCATACCGAAGGCTATACACTGTCGCTTGATTGGCCCCGGGTATTGGACATAAGATTCAGACCACCACAGCCTGGACTCTGCTATACATGCAACAGAGGCGTGCATCCCCTTTGAAACCACTGGCCCCGTACATGAACTCTCCCATGCAAGTAGGAAACAATAGTATTGATTCTTTGGTCCTAGGCAACGCGCCACGGTGGTGCCCCCAACTCAACACTGCAGGATCCTCTGTCTCAAGCGTGCATAACACTAATCTGTTAGAGGAACTGACACCAAGAATAGCAAACAAGCCTGAAACATATGGTAAGCTGCCCGCAGAGAAAGGTGGTAAAAGACGGAACACTAATGCTGGAGCGTTGACCCTACAGTGCACCAGTCAGACAGTGACACTGCACCTGTAAGAGTGGAACAAGTATCGCTGGAAACCTGCTGCACCACTTCCCACAAAGACACTGGGAGATCAGCGACAACTGGAATATATCTTGCCACATCATAGCGCCCAGAGTGAACACCCCACTGTTCTAGGCGATGACACTAGCGGCGGCTGAGAAGGAGCGGAATATCTGCATTTTAACACTAGCCGGTTCAACATGGGAAAAGACAGGGCGAAGCATCTGACTACACAGAGCAAAATGGAACAGTACACAACCTCTGCCCAAGCTCCACAGCAGGAACAAGCCAAAAATGGCGACACACTGGGAATGGAAGAAGAAGGGATATCCCTAAAGGATGTTATGAATGCTATCACCAACTCAAGATCCTCCATGGAAAAAAAGATGGATAGCATAAGCACGGAGGTGTCGCTATTGTGGCATGACCTGTAAAAGCTTACAGCCCGCACGGGGGAAGCTGAGGGCCGCATATCGGAAACAGAGGATGGCCTGAGCACTGTTAACCACCAAATGACTAGCACGCCTCAAAGCACTGGAAGAACCGCTGGAAGAGGGAGAGAGTAGGGCAAGACGGAACAACATTCGTATTCTTGGTTTGCCTGAAAAATCGGAAGGCCCGAACATGGAGCTATTCCTTGAGCAATGGCTTTCGGAACTTTTCGCTCCCAAGACCCTATCAAAATTCTTTTCAATCGAACATGCCCGCCGTATACCAACAGGCAGGCTGATCCCCGGAGCCATATATAATGGCTCCAGAATGGCCTTTTTCCCGGACTTTACGAGGGAGGTTCATAAAGCGAGACAGTCCTTCGACCCACTTAAGAAACGCCTACAAACCCTTAATATAAAGTACGGACTGTTATTCCCGGCACAACTGAAAATATACTACAACGGAACGACTGTGTACTTCACAGATTCCAGGGAAGCATGGAGCTGGGTGGAGAGTCACCTGGAGGGTGATTTGAGGCCAAATCGGAGGCAAGGAACTGGCAGGAATCGGCCACGACCGGAGAGAGCACCACCTGAGCGCTCACAACAAGAGCCGGAAGCACTGCCAAGCGAAGACGATAACTGATATGAAAGTGGCAACAATAATATAAAATGAAGCGCTCTAAGGTAGGGCATTATGGTTATGGAAATGTCTATCAGAATAGCTGGCGGCCCTGGCCGAACAGACCCCCCTTGCTATTACTTTGTGAATAGGATAGATACTCCTGTCTGATTGTTGCACATCCGTGTTAGTAGGTTGGATTGAATGCTATGGAGAGTGTTTATTTGTTAATGTAACGTGAGAGTTTATTTGGGCGACAGATGCTTCAGTTTGGGGTGGAGTATGGGGAGGGGGAATTGAGGTTGTGGTTGTTAATCTACGCACGGGTCATTTGCAGACACAAGGCACAGTGCGTACACGGGCACTTAGGATTCAGAGAACAAAAAACACCCTCCATAGAGGACAAGACATACTGAACACAGACCCCTACACGCCACAGGATGTCTCAAGCTGGGTCCATAAATAAACAATCACAGCTCCTAACCTGGAACGTAAATGGTCTAGGGAACTGTATCAAAAGGAGACTAGTGACACAATTCTTAAACAGACACAGTCCAGACATAGTACTCCTTACAGAAACTCACTTGGTGGGCACGTCTTGCAACTTTTTCAAGAGAACGAACTACCGCACAGCAATACATGCTGGATTCTCCATGGGGTTGAGAGGTGTACTGATCTTGCTGCACAAGCAAACTCCCTTTGAGATCTGCACAGTAACCCATGACACAGGGGGGAGATATGTTTATATACATGACACACTATGGAACCAGACCTTTGCCATTCTAGCGGTTTACTCTCCACCAACACTTATGTCGGTCTTGCTAGAGGATATCACACCGATATTAGCCAACAATGTAGCAGATAATTGGATAATAGGAGGGGACTTCAATGAGGTGATGAACGTAGAAGATGACCGCACACATATAAGGGGAAGAAACCCGACAGTACCCACCAAACTAGCTACTTTCACATCGGCACTGGGGCTGAAAGATGTGTGGCGTGATCTACACCCTACCAGCCGTGAATTTATGTTTCACTCTGGGGCTCATGCATCACTCTCCAGGCTGGATTATTTCTACCTGCCTGCAGCAGGCATACACAAGGCAAAGGAGGCAACCTTGCTCCCCCGGGGCATCTCAGACCATTCCCCACTGTTGATGCTCTTCGAAACGGAAAGACCCCGCCCCCCAGCAACCTGGCGACTAAACAAATATTATCTGGGCTTCCCTGATATGGTAGAGATAATGCAAACAGCCACGTCCTTATATTATGAGTTGAACGTAGGCTCGATAGACAACACTCTAGTACTTTGGGAGGCATATAAGGCATTTCTTTAGGGGCAAGGTCATTGGGTGGACGGCAGCACATAAGAAAGCACATAGGAAAGATGTGGAAAACGCTGAACCGGAAGTTCGGCGGGCTGAAGCACTGTACACGAACACGACGTTACGAGAGGACAATAGAACCCTGATTCTGGCACAAAAGAAATTACAAAATGTAACATTAAATTGCGCAAAACAAGCACATAGAGCGATGCGTGCAAGGCTGTATGAGACGGGTGACAAAGCGGGCAAACTGCTAGCTTGTTTCGAGAGGAGTAATGAAGGACATCAACAGGTCAGATACATAACCTCTGAAACCGCAGGGAAGTCCTCGACCGATCGAGAAATCGCGGAGTGCTTCGTGGCCTAATATGAGAATCTTTACTGTGCCCGCATGGGCCCCATTGATACTACAATCTTAGATGAGATTACTCTGCCACTATTAGATGCTACACAGAAAGAGAGCCTGGAACAAGAGATTACGGAGGAGGAACTGCTGGCAGCTCTATCGCAACTCCAGTATGGGAAAACCCCAGGGCCAAATGGGTTTCAATGGGGAAAGTAGGGGGTGGTGAGGTGGAAACTCATATGCTCATATGCTCCACATGTTTCAATATTCGAAAGAGCTGGGAATTCTCCCTCCAGATCTGAGAAAAACCAGCATAATAGTGATTCCCAAGAGGGGAAACCTCCAGATAAATGTAGCCCCTATAGGCCGATCTCCCTTATTAAAGGTGAGGCCAAAATCCTAGCGAAGATACTTGCCAAAAGAATGCAAGGTTTGATAATGTCTCTGATACACCCAGATCAATGTGGCTTTATGCCGAAAAGATCCACACGGATGAATATCCTCAGGCTTCACTTGGCCACTGAGCGAGCGCCAGTGCTACAGGAGTCTCTTGCACTTCTCGCAATCGACTTTGAGAAGACATTTGACTCGGTCTATTGGGGGGCTCTATGGGCAATAATGCGTAGAATGGGCTTTGGAAAACAATCTATAAAGTGAGTGATGCTCCTTTACAACTCCCCGACAGCAGAAGTTAGGGTAAATGGCTGGTCGTCACGCAGCATAACCTTGGTTAAAGGGAGAAGACAGGGATGCTCCCTGTCTGCAATGTTGTTTGCACTGGTGATTGAGCTCCTGGCTGTGTTGCTGAGGAGTACACAATCATGGAGAGGCTTCCGCTGGGCTCACGGCTGGGAGGAAAGAGTTTCTCTGTATGCCGATGACCTACTGATTTATTTAAGTAATCCAACTGACTCTTGCCCCATTGTCACACGGATACTAGAAAGGTATGGATCATTCAGTGGACTGAGGGTAAATTGGGGCAAATCAATACTGTTTCCGGTGAAGGGGATAAATAACTTGTCTCCGGATGACTTCCCGTATCGAGTGGAAACAGAGCAATTTCGATACCTGGGCATACAAATTACAACTAACCTCAGGGACTACGTGCCAAAAAAGCTATATCCAATAGTTGGCTGGTTTACAAATGACGTGAGCCACTGGATGGCTCTACCTCTTACTCTACTGGGGAGAGCAGCACTTTTCAAGATGCTAGCCCTCCCGCGTTTTTTATACATCCTACAGAACGCACCGCTGCACATCTCCACGATGGAGTTCCGCAAAATAGACAGAATACTTAGGAAGCTATTGGTGGGGGGAGGACACCCCTGGATAGCTCTGCGCACTCTGCAACACTCCATATGGGAAGGTGGCATTGGACTCCCACACTTACAGACATACTACTGGGCCACCCAAATGGCAGTCGTAAATGAGGTTCTACATGGCAACACCGAACTCCCACACATCCGTGCAGAAATGCACACAAGGCAAGGAATCTCCCCGCAAGAAATTCTCTACCAGACCATCAAACACCCACCTCCCTGCACAATGGTAACTCACACGGCACAGATTTGGGCGGAAACACAGACACATAGGTTGGGAGGGTAAGATCACCCCGGTGCAGCCTCTACGGAAGAATAGATACTTACCTGCACTCAATGCGCTCCTGAAATAGGGGATCTGGGAGGTGGCAGGAATAACCAAGATAGCGGATGTGATACAGGAAGGTAAATTAGTGCCCTTCGAGAACCTAGCAAACAAATGTGGTCTCCCGTGGACAGAACACTACCACTACAGGCAAATGGCACACGCACTGCGAACAAATTTACCAGACCTCGCTGACATGCTGGAATGCACACCAATTGAAAGAAACATTGTTGTAGACCAGGTAGAGGTGAAAACGACCTCTATAATGTACACTGCAATCTCCTCATTTGCAATGCCAGTTCTCATTAGCTTGAAAGCCAAGTGGAAAAAAGATGTGGGCTTACTACAACCTGAGGACTGGACCACAGCCCTAATGTATCCTAGCGAAATTGCTATTTCTGCCAGAATTAGACTTGTACAACTTAAAATATTGCATAGGATTTACTACCCAAGGGTGGCGCTATACCAATAGGGTAAGATTAGAGATCCTAATTGCCTGAGATGCCGTCAAGAGGGGGGAACCTTATTTCATATTTTATGGCAATGCCCACAAATTCAACCTTTTGGCAGAAATGCTGCAATAGACCGTCGGCGGTCATGGGGCAAGTGGTACCCATGGATCCACAAACTGATAATTCTAGGCGTGGAGGGGGATGGTTAAATGTTGCACTTTGAGAAACTATTGTTTTCAACAACTACAGGCCTTGCAAAAAGAAATGTGCCACAACAATGGGGCTCAAACCTCATTCCACAATACAAACAGTGGGTGGTAGATGTGGATGCCTGCATTGCAATGGAGCAATGTGTTTATACAGCTAGAGAATACCCTGGAAAGGTGCAGAAGATCTGGTAGAAATGGGAGGAAAGCTAATGAAACACAAAGTTATCATGGTGGTTAGCGAAGGTGTGGACATGATTTGGCTTGTATACATAATGCAATGTACTCGATCGAACTTTGCCGAAATACCCAAAAATGAGAATTAGGTTTATAAACTGTGTATTATGTTTGGATGTTTTTGATGTTTTGATTGTTGATGTCTTCACCAAAAAACTAATCAAATGTGTTATAAAAGTACAGAGTCCCAAAGTTCAGCAAAAGAGCTAGGGGTATCTAAGGTCAAGAGGAATTAGCACATTTTGAGAAGTCTCCCTAACACTAGTCCCCCCAGACGAAAGGACAGGAGGATCTAATCCCCACCAGGATTGATCTCCTGTTGCAAGTCGGTTAAATTGCCTGTTGAGTACACAGCAACCTTGTGTAACCCTTGCTATGGCACTTTTTATCAGGTGTTTTCATTTGCAAGCTATATGACCTACACAACTTGTTTGGTACATCTTTCTTATTTACGGTATAGGGGATATGATCTAACAGTCCCTCAGAGGTTTTAACAACCTCTGAACCTACAATAGGCTTTTTCAAGGGGCCCTTTGAAAGGAATCCCTTAGACCTATAGGGGCCTCCATGGTTCCTCACCACCTCTCTCACAAGAGCAGGTTGGGTCTCAGGTATCTTGGTTGGAGGGGCTGTGGTCAAGCAAGGTACATGCTTCCACTTCCTCTAAGATCTGGCCTTACCTGTTTTAGAAGTTTCCCTCCTAACACTAGGATTTATACTGGAGTCTTCAGTAGAAGTTCCAACCGTCTTAAGGTTTTTTAGCCTTAGACCTATTTTTCCTGGTTTTCCACCAGCTTTGAGAATGACCAGTTCTCACAGGCCTAGAGAGGGTTCCAATTTGTCTATCCACCTCTTCCTCAGAAGCAGGGGGGGCAGAGATTTTACAACTGGATGGGTAATGATGGAGCTTGGTTGTGGCCCCCATTTCCCTACTTTTCTAGCCTTAGATTTGCCTTGGTTAGAGGTCAACTTACTAACACAAGGGCTTGCAGTGGGAATCTCTGGCTCAGAGGGGTCTCTTATGGTTGCCTCTCTAGCCAATTTGGTTTGGTTCTGTTCCTCTCACTGGGAGGCCTGGGGGTACTGGACACTACTCCTAGAGTTTTTAAGTCATTCCGAAACAGAACTCTCCCAGGCACCTCATTCTGAATACTGACAGGATTCCCCACTGCCATACTGTTACACTGAATGAGAGCTGGTAGAATTGGAACCAATTGGACAGGGCCTCCAGCAAATCTAATGGGACCTTTGGGTGCCTTAGCAACATCCACATGCTTGAAAAAGCTTTCATCCACACCTATTCTGCTGGCCCTAGTGTCTCTCATAGCAGTAGTATCCTGGCCATTTACAAGAACACTGTCCATGTAATACCCTATATAGTTCCCTGGAATGGAGTGTAAGAGGATTCAATCCAGCACTACAGCTAAGTCAAATTTTAAAAGTTCAAAGCGACAGGTTACAGCTTGCAGCTAGAAAATGACAGGTGACAGTTCTACTTAGGTTAAATAGATTGAATTATATTATATTAAACTAAGGGATAGGTTCTGAGTTTTGCTGAGTACTCACAAGAGATTTTGGACAGGAAGGCGACTTTGTCACGGATCCGGTCACTGCGCACAGCACTTCACAGCGATCTGGTCTCCGGTTCCGAGTACAGCTCTGCTTTCTGGGTCACCGGCACTGCTCCTGGATCTTGGGTTCTGCTGGTCTGGTCTAGCACCGGTCTGCACGGCTCCCTGTCCCGCTTTCTCCGGACACAGCAATGTTCTAGGCAGGGAATTCAAACAGCTCGCCCGGCTGTTGATAGTCTGCAAATGATTTTTGGGCCTGCTGACAAATACTTTTGCTTGCAGTGGGCCTTCTTGGTTCAAAGTTCTGTAGTCTCTGTTTAGCTTGGAAGTCTAATTGTATGATCGCTGGATGCGAAGTCGTCGGTCAGCATGCTCCGCAGCAAATGGAATTGAATGTCTCTACCTGTCCCAGCAGTCTCTTTTTATGTGTTTTGAAAGTGGGTGGAGAGGCTAGCTTTCTAGGCCCAACCCCTTCAGAGTTCTGATAGGTTGGAGAATTCTTTGCGTTCTCACTGGAGAACAGGATTGTGTGTCAGAATGATGTCATTTAATGGCTTGCAGAAAGGACACTCCCCTGTCAAATTACACACAAATCTATATTTGACCTAAAGAGATATTTCATAGATACACAGTGGTTTGAAATTACATGCACCCATCACGGATCACATGAGGTATACTCTGTTCAAACTCTGATGTTTCTAAGAGCTCGCATTCAGAACTGGCAACATTTCGCGTTTTTTAACTGGTTTTGCAACATTGGTTTTTAATTAAAAATTATACACATATACACGGCCTGTCCATACATACTCCAGTAAATTCCCATGTCTCTAGCTTAAACACAGAGTCTGTGGTGTCAATAAATAGCAGGGTTTTGCCTCAGAACATCACACAAATTCCCAACGCGTCTTAAAACGTGCACCGAAAAATCACAAGAATTATGGTATCATTTAAATAATTTTGACAAGTCCGCACTGTGAGTTATACATCTTTCTTAGAATCATATTCTGGCCAACAGGGGTGTGTCTTTTCAGGTCACATGGTATAGAAACCAGTTTATCCAGTTTCTGCCAAGCTCAGAGACCCTGCCCCTCCCAGCTTCTGCCAAGAGGAAGCTGTTTTACGGTCCCCCCAATAAACCATCTGCCTGAGTCAAGGCAGGGCTTTGTTCAAAAGGAGCCATTTACGACCACCCTAATAAACCATCTGCCTGGGCCCTTTCTTTAGTTTCTTGCAATCCCCTGGTAATTCAATCAGAGAGTGTGTGACCTCCTTTTGGCAGGAGCAACAGAAAGAATGCAGCCAGGCCTGGGAATGCATTTGTTGGGCAAGCCCCCACTCCTGTCGGGGGTAGCTGTCTGGCAGAATTCCAGTTTCCTTTAGCCAGGTTTCAGGTAAAATGTCACTTTTTGTTCCCCAGTTTAAGTCAAGACAATTTTTACATATGCATCTAGAATGCTGATTCTAAGTTCAAAACTATGACATTTTAACAGTTACAAACTATGTGACACTCAAAAGTAGGTCACTCAGTTAATTCAAACATCTCGATTTTGGTGGTTTTAATCCAGTTTCAGTTAGGCGGCTGACATGCATAGCTCAGCCAGTTTTGTTATGAACATTGTTTTGGGCTCTTCGTCTTCCCAGATTTAGTATGCACACATACTTCATTCTGCCAGATGTCCGCTGGTGTTCAGTGAGATTTTTGGATGTGTTGCAATGTTTGAAAATAGGCTATTTGAGCTGGCATTCAGAGAAACTAAAGGTGATTTTAAAGTGCGGTTTTTCCTTTGGCACACATTTCACTCATGGCACACCGGCCCATCCTGCTCGCACTGGTGGGTGGCAAGTTAGGCAACCATTTTGGTGTGCGCACAAACTGCGTGGTTCTCCTGGATTTTGGCGCACATGTGGGCTTTTTGGCCATCTTGGATTTTCTAAGCCCACAGCACCAA
The DNA here is from genome assembly GCF_040938575.1 of Ambystoma mexicanum. Lineage (NCBI taxonomy): Eukaryota > Metazoa > Chordata > Amphibia > Caudata > Ambystomatidae > Ambystoma > Ambystoma mexicanum. The sequence continues at coordinate 624,760,553 of NC_090934.1, forward strand.
ATGTTGCAGCATGATAGCTCAAACGTGGGTCAGGACACCCAACAGGAGTTATACACATCCTTATTCTGTTTCTTACCCAGACACAGGGGCTCTAATGACACATTGGCTTGAACACCCAAGGGTTCTTCAGCCAATAGGTGAAAGTGGACACTAGCCATTTTTACTTCTATGATAACACTATTAGGATCCAACATAAAACCGATAGCCCGGTACTTGACCAAAATTACACTCTTCAACAATGCAACTACCACATTTACCACCTCTGTCCCCTCAGGTATCACTAATGCCACTAATGCCATTGATCCCCAGGCTCTTCCTACAACCGACCTCACCAATCTCACACTGTATTACCTACCCAAACTTGCACCACACACCAAAGAAACCACAGACTTAACTCGAGATTCTCACATAATACCATCACATCAACCATCTCAGTTAAGCCCACAGCCTCACCTGCCTCTGAATTGAGTCGCAAATTAACGAACAACAAACAAAATATTAGCCTTCTCTCTATAAAAGCAGCCCCTATTAATACTAGATCACTTCAGGCCCATGCCTCAGATATTGCTGATCTAATTACGTCACATGATCTGGACTTCATCACCATCATGGAGACTTGGCTGCACACAGCCTCTGGCCCCTCACTAGCACTGGCCATTCCAGACAATTACTCAATCATCCGTGAAGACAGAGATGCTAGTATCTTGAAAGGAGGAGGCACTGCATTTATTCATAAGACCTCTCTAGGTCTGAGAAAGATCAACAGGCCTCTACTGCCCTCGGCAGAAATCCTATCCGTCAAATTACCAACATCACCTACAGCGACCATCACCATCCATCTCGTGTATCGCTCACCAGGTCCCGCTACCACTTTTGACAACGATATCTCACATTTGCTTTCCACTAACACTAAGAATCAATCCCAAGTCATCATCCTTGGTGATTTCAATCTAGGCCTAGATGACCCAAATGACCAGAAAACAGCTGACCTTAGGGATACCATGACGGAACTAGGATTCTCTCAGTGTATTTTGGAACCTACCCATAATAAAGGTAGAATCCTTGACTGGATAGCTGAACTGAATTGCAGTATCGACACCCTTTCTAATACCCCATGCAGTTGCACCGACCACCACCTCATTCTTTTCAATATCAAAGAAACTGCCTCACCTACAACCAACACACAAGCTCCAGCTTCGATGACCAGGAATAAATGGAGCTTAACATTAGATAAACTCATCCCTTTGCTACAGCCTATCACCAACCCTACCACGACCACCTCAGACCCCTCAGCTCTAGTCAATATTTACAATCATACTATTCTTAAAGCAATAAAAACACACTAGCACCCATGAAACTACGTAAATCTAAGCCACGTAGCCACTTAAACACTTGGTAAACCCCACACCTCAAATCCCTCAGGAATTAAAAGATCAGCAGAGTCATCTTGGAAAAATACCCCATCCTCATCTAATAAGGCCAACTTTACTGCAGCCTCTTTCAACTACAAAATAGCCATACATCAAGCCAAAAAAGACAAATATAATGACCGTATCTCTAAAGCCGAGTCCAACACAAAGGAACTCTTCAACATCCTGAAGAAGTTAGAATTGTATGTCCCACCGCCTGACACTTGTGTTAAAGACACCCAATGGTGTACTAATATACAGAATGCACTTCAGGACAAAATTACCATGCTCCAAAATAAAATAGAAATGAAGAAATCACTCATCTCTAATGCTGACCCAATCACACATTCACATCCTACTAGCAACAACAGACAACTTCAATTCAATTTCTCTCCATTATCCAATAAAGAGGTAGAATCCATTATACAGAAACTTAAACCATCAAATTGCAAAGGAGACGCCTGTCCTGCTCCTCTTGTCAAGGAAGCTGTCAAGGAACTAGCCCCTTTTATCACCAGAGTTATTAATGCCTCCTTCGAATCCAGTATAGTACCTAACAATCTGAAGGATGCGTGGGTAGTCTCGTTACTAAAAAAACCTTCACTAGACCCTAACAATCCATCTAACTACAGAGAGATCACAACGGTCTCTTTTCTGTTGAAAATACTTGACCGTGCTGCATATCTGCAAATACAACACCACCTAGAATCCCAACAACTTACTAGGACTGAGGCAATCAGGATTTAGACCCAGACACGGAACTGAAACCGCCCTTATTGACCTCAAAACCCAAATCCAGTCGCTGAAAGACAAAGGTAACTTGGCTTTGCTTCTCTTACTAGACTTATCTGCGGCCTTCGATTTGGTGAATCACAAAATACTGTGTAAACACCTCTCTACAGCGGCCCACCTCTCAGACCAAGCCAATGCCTGGATTGAATCCTTCCTCAATAACAGATCTATGAGGGTCTTTGCACCTTCTGCCTCTCCTACCTCCGTCACTTGCGGGGTGCCCCAGGGTTCATGTGTGTCTCCTACTCTCTACAATGTATTCACCAAACCTCTCTTTGATGAGCTTGACTATCTGGGTGTCACCTACACCAACTACGCTGATGACACCCAGATACTCATCCCTATCACTGGTGACTATATTGTGGATAGTGGGACACTCAACAACATTTACCTCATTATACAAGCTTGGATGGCGAAGCACAGGCTCTGTCTTAACGATGATAAGACAGAGCTGCTCCTCCTGGGCTCTCCATCTATGCTGAACAAATTGGATGCACTATAATCCTCATTCATCATTGATGGCAACATAAGTAAAGTAGCCAATGTGATGAAAACATTAGGAATTTACCTAGATTCTGCACTGACACTAACTAGACAAACTAACGCCATTCCCTCCTCATCAGTTTATACCTACAAGCTTATTACAGCTTGTCGCCCGTACCTATCCCCAGCCAATTGCATTATAATATCCAGAGCCTTAGTCCTTTCTAAGTTGGATTATTGTAATCCACTATACCTGGGTACTTCTAAACAGAACATTAATAAAATGTAAGTTCTGCAAAACAATGCCATTCAAGCAGCCCTAAACATTCCAAGGAACTCCCACATATCAAAAACTAGACATTCACTAAAATGGCTCAACATCAACCAAAGAATAACTTACAAAACACTCTCCCTCACTCACAAATGCCTCTCCAACCAAGCCCCCACCTATCTGTCTGACACCTTTTCCCGCCACACATCCACAGGCCCTATCAGATCAGCCATGAGGCAGTGTGTGAAGATTCCTCAATTCAGGCAACAACAAGCAGGTGGGGGTAGTTTCCCTGTCCTTGCGGCCAAAACATGGAATAACCTCCCTCTTTCCTTAAGAGACAAACCTTCCTACCACCTATTCCGAAAAAAGACTAGAGTATGGCTTCATGAGCAAGAATCCAGACCCACAGTCTTACTATGTACTAAATCTTGCTCTATATTCTTATGATTAGATCTCCATTCTGCACCTCAGGTTGGTTTTGTTATGAATATCTAGACATTGTGTAGACTTTTTCTTATTGTTGTATAGCCTAAATGTTGTCACATTTCTGTACATCTGTAAACTTTGTAAAAAAAATGTTTTTTTTCATCATAAACTATCTGTATATTAGCAACATGTAAGTTTATCGCCCAGTTGCCTAAGGGCTTGGAGTGCTCTATAAATAAATAAACTAAACTAAGGCTAAAGAGGCAGTGCTGACCCCTGCAGGTTTACCCTGGCATCTGGGATCTCCTTTCAAATTGTCTACAGACCCCGAGACATAGCATTTACCAAATGTTCTCTGGAATGGGGGTTTCTGCTGACCTACCTCTGGTTGGACACCAGAGGATTCACTAGACCTACCAGGTTTCCCATGGGATCTACCCTTATGTGGTTTGGGGGCCTCTTCTGGTTGGTTGGAATCAGAGTTATCTTTATTCTCATATTTGTGCTTCTTCCCCTCATCCTTTTTGTGAGTGGCCCTAGAATCCTTCTGAGTGGCCCTGTTGGCTACTCATGAGTCAGCTGTTCTTGGCAACTTTATGGGATCAAGTTCCTTAGAGTCAGCCAAGTGCTGCCTCAGCTCAGGAGAGCAGGCATCAAAAATAGTTTCCAATAAAAACAGATGTTTCATTCCTTCAAAAGTTTTAACTCTGTAACCCTTTACCCAACCATCTAAGTTCTTCAAACATTCACACACCCAGGTATCCCAAGTGGTACCATCATGCTTTTTGAGGGTCCTAAACCTCTTAAGGTACTGGGAAGGAGTTTTCCCAAATCTAGCTATCAATGCTAGCTTCACATTTTTCATTCTCAAATCTTTCAAGTTCCCCCACCTCCATTACAGCATCAGTTGCAACCTGGGGGAGCCTAGAGAAAATCCAAGGAATCAACTGATTCCCTGTGAAACCTTAAATCTCATAGTCATAGTCAAAAGCAGCCAAACAATCCAAAATGTCAGGTCTCACCCCATACATACTCACAGCTTCTTTAGGCATGCAAGGTCTCTTAGGACTGGAAGACCTAGAAGACTCTGGGATAGAACCATTTTAAAGAGACAATTTCTTCATTTCAAGAGCATGATGCATTTCCATTTATCTGAGTTTGATTTCTTGATGTTTACTTTCAGTTTGCATTTGGAGCATTTTGAACTCTAACTCAAGTCTCATCTTTTCAAGAGAGACAAAATCTGGACCCAGTACTGAACCTGGTAGGGTCCATGTGGCTACAAGTTGAGGGCCTAAAGCAGGTAGAGGGGCAGTGGGCCTCACATCTTGAGACTCCTCTGGCTCTTCTAGCTTATCAATAACATTAGAGTTGGACTCTGAATCATTACCATCCTCATCAACACTATCCACATTTGCTGAGGGGGTAGGATTTATAGCTCTACCTCCCAGTCTTTGATGATTCAACCATTTCTCAATCATTTCATTTGTCTTGCCTTTAACAGAGAGAGACCTGACTTTGCACATATCTTTCAGTTGATCTACTGTAAGAATGATGAGGGCTTCCTCCTTGAAGTTATCCATATTTGGCATTTAAAAAAAATTGTTTTTCTAGTGGTGCTTAGCCTTGTGAAGGTTATTTGAACAAAAGCAAGAGCAGCACTCTCAATTTTACAACTATACTTTATCCCACCGCTGTCACCAGTGTTAGGCAGAATTGCATGCAGTGCCCTCTGGGACCACCACATACAATTAGGACTACAAGTGCAAGTCACAACAACCTTTGGTATAAGTCTGTACCACACAGTTTTTGGTAGCGAGCTGAGCAACCAGGCTTATCTCAAGAGTGAATGTGAGCAGTGCAAGAGGTTACACAGAGGTCTTTCAATCACAGTGGTTCAAGTTGACACTTATGCTCAAGGTTTCTTGGAAAAACAATTATTAATTTATTACACAATCATTTAGAAAACATTTCACTAGAAGGAGACAACTTAATATCGTACACTAATACACTTCAATACAAAACTCTACGAATTAAAACAGTTTCCGCTGCCCTGAAGTAGGAGCAAAATAGCAGTTCAATTACTTAGATGTGGATAAAAGTAGAATAGATGACATATACTTGTTAGATAGTGCAAATAGTTTCTGTTCACCAGAAGAGTTCAATTCAAGTCAATTGGCCTAGGCCAAAGTCAATGGGCTAGTGTTCAGGATAGGAAAGAGCAGTTCTGGTATCAAACGGTAAAGTCTTGGCAAAAGTTTTCAGAAGTAGTTTAGACGAAAAAAAAAACATATGTAGGGTCACAAGCTTATTAGGCCTGCAAGTTGGGAAAGAACAACAAACTTTCACTGCGAGAGTGGCGTTCTCTCAATCGGGTTGGCACAGTACCTTAATTTGAAGAAACAAATGCTGCTGAAGTCGTTGGCTCCTGGCAGTTCCTGCAGATCTCACTGTTCCTGAGCCTCAGTCATGGGGACAAGAGGCAGGGCGTCGGGAGACTCCTGCACTGCACAGGATCATCGAAGAAAGCAAACAAGTTGGAGTCACTTCAGTTCCAGTAGCTGTAGATTCACGATCATAAGCTGGTGTCCCTCCGCCTGGTTAATCCTAACCAGCCTTGAGAATGGTATGCAGGTGTCTTACGAGTTGATTGATCCCATCAACTCAAAGGAAGAAGCCGTCCTTGAAGGAGCTTCTCTGTCGAATGGAGTTTGGCAATTCAGACCTGCAGCAGGGCTTCACCGTACAAACCAACAGTCCAGGAGTTGCAGCAGCCGTCCTCTTCCAGCTCTTCTTCAGTTCTTTCATTCCAGTGGTCGACTCTGCTTTCCAGTCCCAGAGACTTGCCTTTTAAACAGTTCTCTCCCTTTCATTCCAGCGTAGCTGGCACTCACCCAGCAGGGTGGCTGTCCTTGTCGGACAGTCAGCCAGCCAATCACACCACAGTGCATTTGGGTCTCCTAGGAGACTAAGCACAGGGAGTTTCAGGCACCTCCCTCATTTCCTGCCCACCCCAGACACTGTGACGCCAGAGGCGGTCATCACTCCTGAAGCCCGCTGTAGGGTATTTTGTGGAGATTTGGGGCCTGACGGTATTTTATTACCGCCGAAAAATAACTTAGCAATAATCACTCTTTGTATTCAGATTTGGCCATGTGCAACAATAATACAATGGACATGCATTATTTCAGCACCCAGACCTGCATATTTGGTATACGTGGTTGGTGGTATTTTGGTGAGCATAATTCCCTTGTTTTATTTGTGGCCCCAATGTCCAGAATCCCTTATCTTCGCTTAGATTTTTCGTGTGATCACTAGAGAGACCTCAGACCTGCATTCTAGGGATACCACAATTTCCAGTGATAGTGTTGGTGCGCCACCAGGGGCAAACTCACTGACTTATTTACGACAGAGAGCTATATGTGGTAGTCTTGTGGTAATTTCCACTACCTTATATACGGTAGGGAGCTATGTTCAGAGAGTCTCTCTTCCCGTTGGCTCATGTACCTCCAACAAGTTATACTACAGTCACTCACAATTATTCATACTGATTCTGACATGCACACATCTGTCTTAAAATGACCATTGCACTGTTTAAAAATCTCCCCACATCATCAGCATTGTAATGATAAACAGTAAGTACACCATCCGTCTGTTTTCAAATATTTTTCTGTATTATAAAAGTTGTATTTAACACGATCTCATTCTTTACAGCAATAAAATGGCACAATCAAAGCATTTTCTATGACACACTGCAAATAGAGTGGCGGAGAACAGAACTCAAATTGCAACATTAGCACTTGATTAAGACACGCACGGGACTTTCATTTTTTCTACACTGACTGCATATTTTCGTGCACACACACAGCTCCCCCAGTTATGTAATTACCTTATCTGTTCAGAGGCTTCTCTTTGTGAATGTGGCTCTCTTGGATTAACTCCAGCAAAAAGGAACGCTTGCCTTCTCAAGCCGGGGTCATTGCCTGGAATTCTCAGCTTTTTCAGATAGGACTGCCTCAGCCAGTGGAAAGGTTTTTCTTTCAGCTCTCCCCAATGTCGACTGCAGCAGGACACAGGAATCTGCATTCAGTCAGTACCCCACAGCCAGGTCTTCTCCCCAGTAGTGCAGAAAGATGTCTGCCTGTCTTTTTCCCTGATACTGCCCACTAAAACTTTCCTCTCAGCCCTCTTTATGACGCGTCCCAATGAAATCCATCATCTCTCATCCTCCTACTCTTCAACAATAGCTTCGCTTATACATTTGCAATTGTTGCAAATCTGACTTCCTCCTTCCTGCAGTTACTGTGCACAACAACACGGAGAATCAGGCAGAGAAGAGAAGAGAAAAATCTGCACACTTATTTAAATGGTTTTCAGAGTATGCCTAATTCTGCAGTAGAGAACACATTTTATTAGTGGGTTATATTAAAATAAGGTTTTATTAGTCAGGTTAATGGTTAATAGGTTAGCTGTTAATTTTCAAATGTGTCTCTAGCAATATAGGCATTTCAGGTGAAAAATAGTGTGCATTTTTAAATGAACACGTGTGCTTTTAACTGTAAAAATAGATTTGCATCTTATATGTTAAAATCGTTTTTTACTGAATAGTCTGTCTTTCCTTGTTAATCTGCTAACCCATATAGCAATGCACCGCACCCTTGTGGTGGTGGTGCTGCAAAAAAAATTGTGCTACTTGTGCAGTATTGCTGTACTGTGTACTGTAACACGCCAAATATCCTTACATATACCCTCCTTTTGTTTTTAGAACTTGGCTATAATCCAAGCCAATTCCTAAAAACAACTTGTTCTATTTTTTTTTTACAATATAGCAATCCAACAAAATGAATATTCATGTGCATCAATGAAAATTTGCAATCAACATTTCATCTGAGTCCATCAGTTCATAAAATGTTCCACATTTGCCTTCTCAGTGGAAGTGGCATTACTTTAAGTTTAAATTTTCCAAGTCAATTAAAAAACAATGAAATAAAACAACTAACTAAAACAAATAAGTAATATAACAAGTTAAAATAAATAATTAAAATAATAAATACGTGGAACTTCATATGCCGGAACTTTTGCTTTGTCTCTTTTGGTATGTCCCGACCAGCGATGTTATTCGGTTCATTCGAGTACTCTTTCATCTTGGCAATCTTGAATCCACAGTAGTCATCTCTTTTGGCATTCCGGTTATTTTGTCTTCACCTCCACCTGGAGGCAGGCATCTTTTGGTCTTCATCCAGGGGACTCCAGGACTCCATCGTCTCCCGTGGCCTCTGATCCCGGAACCTCCGACCAAATAATGTTAATTGTCTAAATCAAAATAGAAAATAAACAGATTAAGTACATAGCACAATACTAACTTCATCCTTTTGCCAAAAATAAAACATGCTTGGTAAAAATACTTCGTTTTTTTTTTCTTTTTTCTGAAATTAAACACAAGTTAAAAGAAAACAAACACATATAAAACAGCATTCAATATTTAATACACTTTCTCTCTGCACACCAACCACGAGCTTCTGTTATATGTGCATTTATTTATTTATTTATTTATATATTTATATTATATATTTTTACATATATTACAGTGTTTATGTGCCATCATAACAATCAACTTTTTTTTAACTTCTTTGTCACTGCCTCCTGATTACACCCATTTATTTTCTCAAGGGACTCTATCTGTTTCTACATGCTCAAGCTGCCTGATCTCATGCCTGGGATGGCATGGTTTGATTTGATTTACATGGACAAACTGCTCTATTGCTGTTTCACCTTCATTTTTCAAAATTTTATACACTACAGGAGAGACTTTATCTATAATTCGAAATGGCCCCTGCCAGGCTGCCAGAAATTTAGAATTTTTCTGTTTACTTTTTCCAAAATGAAACTTGTACACCTGATCCCCTACATTGTATTCCTTTACTGATGTCTTTTTGTCATAATATGACTTAGCACTGTCAGCAGCTCTTTCCAGATTTCTCTGCACAAAAGCAAATGCATGTTGCAAATGCCTCCTCAGTTCATCAATATATTCATGAACTGTGGATGCACTCACTAGAGTTTGCTCATGTGTTCTGTATAGTAGGTGTTGTGGTAACACCATTTTCCTACCTGTTAAGACCTCATGGGGGCTAACACCTGTTGCTTTGGCAGGAGTCGACCTGATTGCCATCAAAACCAATGGTAAACGCAAATCCCAGCTGGAACCTGCTTCTGCCACAAATTTCTTTAAAATATCCACAACAGACCTATTGCTTCTTTCAACTGTACCTGAAGACGCCGCCCGATATGCGATATGTAGTTTCCTTTTCACACCTAGTATTTGCCATACCTTACTCATTAGAGTACTTGTGAAATGACTTCCTCTGTCTGACTCAATTCTTTGTGGCAACCCAAACCTTGAGAACACATGGTTCACCAGCAATGTGGCTGCTGTTTGCGCACTACAATCTGGTGCGGGAATGCACTCAATCCACTTTGACATCAAACATACCACACTCAAAATATAGCGGTGTCCCCTGCTCGACCTTTTTAAAGGACCTACATAGTCTATTTGCAAATCTGACCATGGGAGAGTTAGGCCTCTTTTCATCAATGGTGCTCTATGCATTGGTGAAGCAGGTTTAAATTGGGCGCATACTAGACATCCTCTAGTATATAATTCCACATCTTGGGACATATGTGGCCAGTAAGCATAATCTTTTAGTATTTCTAATGTCTTTTGTGAACCCCTATGGCCTGCAGTTATGGCATCATGTGCATGGTGTAGCATTAGTCCTCTGAATGAAAGGGGTACTACCCACTGTATTTGCCCTGTTATGGACTCTCTAATCATGAGTCCATCCTGTAATCTAATTCGTGTTTTGTTCTTTAATAACACCCTCAATTCTTCTTTTCCCATACAATCATTTTCTGTTAAAGGATTTTGTTCAGGATCTATCAAATGATTATAATAGATTCCCAAAATTTGATCATTCTTTTGTGCCTCAATCAAATCTTGGTCTGGCGTGTCATGACTCCACTGCACCACCGGTTGATCTACCTCCTTTGGTGCTTTAGAACGTGTGACTGCATCAATTTGTATTTCACCCATTAAATAATCAATAGGTAGCAATTCTCCCATCACAGCCCCAATCTTAGCCAGATGGTCTGCCTTATCATTTCCCTCCTTATCCTCTCCTGGTGTTTTTAAATGCCCACGAATTTTTCTCCAGTATATTGTTAAATTATTTTCTGACACCAATTTGTCTATGGCTTGTATCATTTTTCCATGTTTAAGTGGCTTTTTGTTGTATGTAACCATGCCTCTTGCTTTCCAACCAGGCAAATACTCCACAAAGCTATTCCGTGCATAGTCAGAATCAGTCACCAGGACAATTTCACTGAACTTTTTATCAACTGCAGTAGCAATTGCTTTATAGATGGCTGCCAATTCCGCCACCTGACTGCTCCTATCTCCAATCCTCATCCCTATACTAGGAACGCCTTCACATTTCAACCAGACATTTCCTATTCCTGCCACTAATTGTTTATTACTGTCATTTTCAATGTGAAAAGCACAACCATCCACATATACAGTTGGCAAATCCTTGCATGTTTTTTCATCAAAAGCTTTGTGTGGTGATTGTTCAAATCCCTGTAAACTAGCTTCCACATCCATTTCATTTGTTATTTGTTCAGCTGCACAGTCATGTAAGTCAGCTAACCCTTGAGCAATTGGGCTCTTTTTATTTTGTCCATATCTTACTTCTACGGGAAAACCTTGTAATGCCAGCGTCCATGAAGTGATTCTGGATTGCGCTAGATTGCCTGATCTAATTCTTTTACTCTCTAAAAATTGCAAAGGTTGATGATTTGTTTCAATAATCACCTTTTCTCCCTGAACAATGGGGCGGAAATGTTGTAGCGCCCACACAGTGGTTAATAGGGCCTTTTCGCATTCATTAAATTTCATTTCAACTTGGGAAAATGCCTTACTTGCATATGCAATGGTTTTGTGATTCAAATCGTGTTTTTGTGATAACACTGCTGACATACAATGTTCAGAAAAGCCTATTTCTATAAAGAAATCCCTGTCCTTTATGGGGTATGCTAAACATGGTGCCTTTAGAAGACATTCCTTCAATCTAGCCACTGCATCAGACTGCTCTCTTTCCCATCTCCAGGGAGTATTTAGTTTAAGCAGTTTAGTCAATGGTTGAGTGATTTCTGCATAATTCTCAATGAACTTTCTGTTATAGCCTGTCATCCCTAATAAACTTTTTACTCCTTTCACATTTTTAGGATCTTTTAATCTTTGTATGGCCTCTATTTTCTTCCTTTGTGGATTTAGCCCATGTTCAGTCACTTCATGCCCTAGAAAGTTCACTTTTTTCTTGCACCATTGTGCTTTTTGCAAAGATACTTTGGCGCCTGCTTTCTGCAATTGGCCAAGCACACGTCTTATTTCATCAAAATGGCTTTTAAGGTTTGCATTTTTTATCAAGACATCATCCACATAAACTATTGTTCCTCTTTCCGCTGCATCTGGCATGGCCTTTCTCAAAAATATGCCAAATTCACTCCCACTATTGATGTACCCGAACGGAGCTCTAAGCCAGGCATATTGAGTCCTGTCAAATGTAAAGGAAAATAGGTGTTGTATCTCCTCTGCCAATGGCACACACCAATATCCAGATGTGAGATCTAACGTGGTAAATACATTTGAACCATGTATCTGAGCTAGGCCCTGATCAATGAATGGTAGTGGCCATCTAGATACTGGTACTCTTTTATTTAACTCTCTTAAGTCTGCACACAGCCGCCATTGACCATTTGGCTTTAACACACCTAAAATAGGCGTATTGGATGTGCTATGAATGGGCCTAATTATTCCCCGTGATTCCAAATTTTTAATAATCTCTGCCAATGATTCTAAACATGCCAGCGGTAGTCTATACTGGCGTACAAACACTGGATTTCTACTACAACCTTCTGGTAGTGTGGCCACATGTAAATCAGTTAAACCACAATCATAAGCATCTTTTGCAAATACATCCTTAAACTCCATAAATATTTCCCTCAGATTGCGTCGATCCTCATCGCTGTCACATGCATCCGCTAAGGAGATCTGCTCTTCTACCATTCTGGAAAATTCTGGAAACTCTTCTGGTAAAGGAATCTCAGCGCTTTCCTCTAACTGTGTGGCTGTGTCTTTTTGTAGAGCTGCCACTTTCAAATATTTTGGCATATCAGCTTCCACTTCAATGGGCTGATTTCCTGTTTCATTTTCATTTAAATTAAATATTATGCAATCCTCTTGATGGCAGCACACTGTCTCATTTGAATCATAAGGATACACAGAATGAATTTTAAATATTCCTTTGGGCTGAGAGTCCAGGTGTTCTGGCAACTCGCCCTTGGCATCTACATATTTTTCAGGAATTTTCCCAATCACCATGTTATTTAAATCTGCCGTATAATGTGATTTTTGTATGGCCATTCCTAATGGGGAATTTTCCTCTAAATGAATGTCCTGACAACCTTTATTATTTACCATGATTTTTACAGATCCTTCACCAATATCTACCAATGGAATGTATTCATAATCCAGGCCTTGCTGTTTTATGGATTCATTCAGGCATACAAATGCATCAGAGCCTTTCATCTGCTGTCCATTTTTGCATTTCAGTGTTATTGCAAACTGTTTTGTAAATGCAGGAACAATAGTATTTTTCCTCATCTGTAATTCGACTGCATAAGGAACTAGTTGTGCACAATGATAAGCCCTTCTTTTGTCTTCAAATTCAGGCGCCGGCCCACCTAGGCGTGACCATATTTTTTGATTAAGGAAATCTAACACCATACACATTCTGTGCATGATGTCATTGCCCATGTAAAATTCATTTTGTGCTCCACTCACTATCCATACATTATGGTAAATTGTTTTCTGCCCAATGCTAATTTTAAGCATGCATCTGCCTGTAATTCGGTTTTCAAAGTCTGGACTGTCCAACCCAGAAACATATTGATTTTTAATCCTAAATTTCGGGATTTCTTCCCTCTCCATAATTTTTTGCAACAATTTCTCATTAATGAAACTCCTTTCATGTTCAAGCGCTAAAGTGGCTTTTATTGTTTTAAGATAATCATTTATACCAACGTGAACCCATGGTTGCTCATCTTCCATGTGTATCTCTGCCAGAGTGGTAATGTGTTTTTCTGAATCTGTTTTAGGAACAATATTCTGTTTGCATGTATTCTCTTTTAAGTAAAAACGTAATGTGTGCTCATCTATAGCAGTCTGCCAATCTTTCCTTGGGTCCAAGTATATTTGTACCGGTAGTTTTTCATTGTCGCTCTGATCTTTGTCTTGACACATTAATATAACAGTGACACTAGGTATGCAGCTATTCTGGAGATATACCTCCACAGCATCATTTGTTTTGGCAACGGTGTGACATTCTTTTATATTGCTGTTTTGTGATTTTAGTTTCTTAGGCCTCAATGGTTTTTTGGTTAAGGACCACAGCACTCCATTCACCCCATCTATGAGAGGAGACAATCTTTTCAGGCAATCTGTCCCCATCAGAAATGGAATTTCACAAATAGATGTGATCAATACCTCTTGTTTCATTCTGTGCTTTCCTATTTTTATGTCAACCTCAGTTACACCTATGATGGGCACCTCCTCCCCATTAAAGTTATGCACTGGGCCTTGATTTGCCTTCACTGTGATCTGACTCTGTGGAGGCCTCCCTTCATTGATACTCTTTACCAGCTCCTTGGACATAATTGTGGCCTGTGCGCCAGTGTCAATCATAGCAAAGGTGTGGCATTTTTCTTCTACAGTGATGGGTGCATAATATCTGTCCTCAACTTCCTCTAATACACATAAGAAATGTGAATTCTTACTGATTTCAGGGCTCACCTTTCTCAGGTCTTTTTCACTTTTGGCTAAGCACATTGGTAAATGAAAAGACATTTTTCCCTCCTTTTTACCCATTTCTGTGCGAGATATTTTATTCATTTCTCCATGTTCAGAGGTTTTTTGGAGTGTGGCCACCGTTCGCCCATCCATCTGGATAACATCAGAGACCACATTACAACCTCCCAACTGAATATGTGTAACAACATCATTCAGCAATTTGTCATTTTTTAATTCTGTGCATTTGTGATCATTTAGTGTAATACCAGCCCTTTCAGCCTCTTCAAAAATATGTGGCTCAAAGAATTTTTCAGGTGATTGACTTGTACCCTCCTTGTGAGTATTTCCTTTTTCTGTCTGTGTTTGGTCATTGTTTTGCTTGCCCAGGGAAGGAGCTATGGCATCCCCACTTACTCCCTGTTCACTGGTATTCCCCATGCATGAGTCATTTTTCTTAAATCTGTCCCTTTGTTCTTTTGGAATTCCTAATGTTTCTTTTTCATTTGTGCAAATCTTTACTGTTTTATTTAGCTCTAAGTTAAACCGTACCTCTTTTTTAGAAGTATTTACACTTTCTATCACAATTTCATTTACTGGTACTTTCATTTTTAATCCATTAGTCATCTTAGAGTCGTTATGCAAAGTTATATCAGAGCAATCTGTCATTTTGGCACTGCAGTTATCATGAGTACTTAGTCACTTTTCGGAAGCCCCCCGGTCATTGCTATGGCCATCAGCCCCCTCTTTGGAAGGTTGTTTTTGCGCTGTATAGAGCTTTCCTATTTGCTCAGCTAACATTTTCACTTGGGCCTCAAGGCACTGGAACCTTTCCATCTCTCTAGGATCCTCTTTCTGTGGCCTAGGTCGATATTGGTTGTTTTCCCCCTGATTGGATCTATTCTGATACCTCTCAGGTGATTGATACCGGTTGGGATGGTTTCTGAACTCTTGATTTATTTGTGGAGGGGAGCGGGTTGCACCCATCCTTTGATTATAGTCCCCTGGTGGGGAATCATTGTACTGGCGTGGACTGTAGTTCACGTTTTGCCTCATGTCCTGTCTCTCAGATTGTGGGTACTGGCCCCTATGTTGATTTCCATTATCAGTAAATCGATCCACATATCGGGGCCTATCCTGATTACCATATATCATGGTGCTGGGATCAAATCTGCTCTGTGTCCCCAATGACTGGTAGGGACCATCATTTCTTTGATCTTGATTTTGTCTCTGGTTATTGTTCATACCTGCCATATCAGACCGGTATCTTACCCGGGGTCTATCCCCTAAATATCTAGGGCTGATGTAGCTCTCTCTATTACTAGGATCATGTGATTGGAACATTGGTACAGGAAATGGCGATCTTTGTTGATTACCCCTTTGTTCAGGTGTCACATTATTTTTACCTTGGCTTTGAGCAGACTCAAGGGACATTTTGGCTGACCTGATTTCCATTACTGTGGCTGAGGGTTCTTTAGATTTAGGCCTAGTATCTTTCATTTTATCACTTTCTCTACCCTGACAATAGAGTACCTCATATAGCTTGGTGCTTTGATGTACAATCCATTCAAGGGACTTGTCACGGTCAAATTCACGGACCAATTGGGATATGATGTCTTTCTGTAGCCCATAGAAGTATGCGGTTTTAAACTCATTGGAATTTGAGTCAAAAGATACATCAAAGCGAGAGAATGCTCTTTTTAAGTCTTGTAAAAATTGGCGAGGGGATGTATTAGGTCCAGCAGTAATAGTGTACGCGACTTTCTTTGCCTCCTGCAATGACTGAAAAGGAGAAAAATGACGCCTAATTTCTTTTTCAAACTCCAGCCATGTCATATTCTGCTGTTCATTTAATCCCCTTATGATGCTGGCCGTCGGGGCATCTAAAGTTAAATGAAAATATTGTCTGTACTGTTCCTTAGGTATCTGGAGTGCTTTAAAAATGTCATGCACCGCTTCTAAGTGATCCTCAATGCAGCATTCACCTCCCTTTTTAAATGGTTTGATCAGGGCTTTAATGGATTTCATTATTTTTATGGGGCTACTTGTTGCAATGCATGGAATTGCACTATTTTGTGATTCAATCCTGTTTTCAGGTGTATGAGATTGGTGGCTGCCCCCAATGGGAGTATCAAATCCCCCAAGGGCGCTGCAACCAAGTTCAGTCACCGGCCCAGTCACTGGGGCACTAGCTCTTTGGGCAGAGCTAGAATTCACCTCCACTCCATTGAATGTGGTACCCTGCCGCCTCTCTTGGGACCTGGGGATGCACATTTGCTGTTCTAAGTCCTTACACTTTTTAAGGAGTCTAGTTGCTTCATTCTGCAAATAATTATTTTCATCGCTCATTTTATTAATCGCCTCCTGCATGTCGCACATTTGCATTTGGCATTCATTGAACTCTTTATTTCTTTTGTCTCTTTCTTGAATCATTTTAATCATTTCTTGTTCTGCACTCTGGAGATCACCTTCTTTTTCACAATGTTCTTTTTGTAAAATCTGCATTTCTGAAATAACCTCATCTTTATCCTGCCTAATGTGATCCACTAATGCTTTTAAGTGTGTCAATTCTTGCTCACTATCTTCAAATTGTTTCTTGCTTTTGGATAACTGAGTATCAAAGTCTCTGCATTTTAATTGCATGTCTTTTTGGCATACATCCAATTCTGCTCTCAACATTTCCTGATTTTTACTTGTCCCATCTAATTCAGTCTTTAACCTGTTAATTAGCTGAGTATCATTCTCTTGCATTCGCAGGGACTTGTTTAAAATAAACCATATTTTGCCGCATAGCCGTATTAAACAGTCTTTCTCTGCACTTTTATCGGCTGCATTCAATAATCTTGTAAGGCAGACCTGAATTATGCTGCCTTCTGCAAAAATATTGTCTAGTTTTTCTTTCTGCACCTCACCTTGAATGCGGTTACTCCATTCTAACGTGGTATTCGAAGACCAATTCCCATGTGCAAATAACTTTGCCTCTAAATATTGCACTAGATCTGAGAATGTGGTTTCCCTTTGTGACATTCTGAAATTCGTTTTTAGTGGCACACTGCTATTATAAAATGGGTTCCCTTTAATGTGCAAATGGCAGTGTGAGACACGCTTGCCACGCCCAGTAGGTACTCTGTGATCACTTTCCCGGCCTGCAACGCACCATAAATATGTAGGGTATTTTGTGGAGATTTGGGGCCTGACGGTATTTTATTACCGCCGAAAAATAACTTAGCAATAATCACTCTTTGTATTCAGATTTGGCCATGTGCAACAATAATACAATGGACATGCATTATTTCAGCACCCAGACCTGCATATTTGGTATACGTGGTTGGTGGTATTTTGGTGAGCATAATTCCCTTGTTTTATTTGTGGCCCCAATGTCCAGAATCCCTTATCTTCGCTTAGATTTTTCGTGTGATCACTAGAGAGACCTCAGACCTGCATTCTAGGGATACCACAATTTCCAGTGATAGTGTTGGTGCGCCACCATGGGCAAACTCACTGACTTATTTACGACAGAGAGCTATATGTGGTAGTCTTGTGGTAATTTCCACTACCTTATATACGGTAGGGAGCTATGTTCAGAGAGTCTCTCTTCCCGTTGGCTCATGTACCTCCAACAAGTTATACTACAGTCACTCACAATTATTCATACTGATTCTGACATGCACACATCTGTCTTAAAATGACCATTGCACTGTTTAAAAATCTCCCCACATCATCAGCATTGTAATGATAAACAGTAAGTACACCATCCGTCTGTTTTCAAATATTTTTCTGTATTATAAAAGTTGTATTTAACACAATCTCATTCTTTACAGCAATAAAATGGCACAATCAAAGCATTTTCTATGACACACTGCAAATAGAGTGGCGGAGAACAGAACTCAAATTGCAACATTAGCACTTGATTAAGACACGCACGGGACTTTCATTTTTTCTACACTGACTGCATATTTTCGTGCACACACACAGCTCCCCCAGTTATGTAATTACCTTATCTGTTCAGAGGCTTCTCTTTGTGAATGTGGCTCTCTTGGATTAACTCCAGCAAAAAGGAACGCTTGCCTTCTCAAGCCGGGGTCATTGCCTGGAATTCTCAGCTTTTTCAGATAGGACTGCCTCAGCCAGTGGAAAGGTTTTTCTTTCAGCTCTCCCCAATGTCGACTGCAGCAGGACACAGGAATCTGCATTCAGTCAGTACCCCACAGCCAGGTCTTCTCCCCAGTAGTGCCGAAAGATGTCTGCCTGTCTTTTTCCCTGATACTGCCCACTAAAACTTTCCTCTCAGCCCTCTTTATGACGCGTCCCAATGAAATCCATCATCTCTCATCCTCCTACTCTTCAACAATAGCTTCGCTTATACATTTGCAATTGTTGCAAATCTGACTTCCTCCTTCCTGCAGTTACTGTGCACAACAACACGGAGAATCAGGCAGAGAAGAGAAGAGAAAAATCTGCACACTTATTTAAATGGTTTTCAGAGTATGCCTAATTCTGCAGTAGAGAACACATTTTATTAGTGGGTTATATTAAAATAAGGTTTTATTAGTCAGGTTAATGGTTAATAGGTTAGCTGTTAATTTTCAAATGTGTCTCTAGCAATATAGGCATTTCAGGTGAAAAATAGTGTGCATTTTTAAATGAACACGTGTGCTTTTAACTGTAAAAATAGATTTGCATCTTATATGTTAAAATCGTTTTTTACTGAATAGTCTGTCTTTCCTTGTTAATCTGCTAACCCATATAGCAATGCACCGCACCCTTGTGGTGGTGGTGCTGCAAAAAAAATTGTGCTACTTGTGCAGTATTGCTGTACTGTGTACTGTAACACGCCAAATATCCTTACACCGCCAAAGGCACACGAACAAAGGGACCAAACCTGGTTTGGCGCGCAGAAACACTAGAAGGACCTTTCCAAAAAGAAACGGCAAAAAAAGAAGACCAAACAACAAACAAAGGGACTTGAGGCACCATTTTGAAAAACATGGCTCCCGTGATTTTAGCAGTCGGCAAAAAGCATGGTAATTAGTTGTAAAACCACTGCCACCGACCTTTCCAATAGGAAAGGTTACCATTTGATTGCTAGATGAGTATTTAGACATAGGGGATCCATGTAACCCCTCCAGGACTCCATTGTAAGATGGTGTGTGCTGGGTCTTTGAATTTGGAAAGACTAGTGAAGTCAATTTCACTTTACATTCTCTGGGAAACAGTAGTTTATCCCAGAGAAGGTATTTAAACCTTTGGACAGCCTAAAAGGCTACCCTGTGTCACTGCACTGAGGGTGCTGTGTGACAAATATAAAAAAGATGATGTCTATGGAGTTGTCTAAAACTCCATAACCAAAAGAAATAAACACAGAAAACAAACAGATTAAAAAAGTACACAGTCCCAAAGTTCAGCAAAAGAGCTGGGGGTCTCTAGGTAGAGAGAAATTGGCACATTTTGAGAATTCTTCCTAACAGTCATTGCATCCAACGATAGCACTAATGTTGGGAGCAAGCTAAGAAATTCCCTATTTTTGGTTCCCCCGCGGTGCTCAGCATATACCGTTTTATGAAAACTCAGGAACGTGTCAATTGTAGCTGCATGGTTATTAGATAGTTCACCTGAGTCATTACGAACCGCCATAACCCCCACTTCTGTCGACTCATTGCTAATTAGACTTGCAAGGGGCCTCCCTGGCCAATCGCCTTCACCATACCTCATTGCAATCTTTGGCACCAAGAAGTATCTAGTATCCCTCTCAGCAAGCCACCATAAGCTGTCCAGTTCTTCTCTGATCTCTAGACACCTGCTACAGCCCAGCATTGAACTATGCACCTGTTGTAGTTTCTGTAATTTTCCCCTTGGACTTCACTAGTTCTCTATCTCTATCAAGCTCATGGCCATCCAGTGGATCTAAACCTTAAACGCCTGCCAAAATGTACCCAAGGTAGTAACTGACCCTTTGTTTGTGTCGAGGAAAGTATGTATGTGTTCCTGAATGCAAGCTTCAAATGTGATGTCCAGTATTGCAAGCTGCTTGAACCGCCACAGGGTTCTGCCCTGGGCTTATTTCCCAAAGTCAAGATCCAGCAAAAGTGGGGTGAGGGGTCAGAAATGCAAGACAGATAAGTAGATGAGGTTGTCTCACAATTATCCATTTTAGTGAACAGTAAGGGTGAGATAAACGTCAAACTTGCCCTAACTCAAAAGCTAAAGAAAACTGACTTAATGTCAAAATATCTCTGGCCCTCACACTTATAGGTACAACAAACTCATAAAAGGTAATTTGACTATTCAAAATCCACAACATAACATTTAAATGCACCTGGAGAAAATATAAACATAAATCCTTGTATCCTGGGTCCCTTCCCCTGAATCAATTCAGAATATTTCCAACTTAAAGTCAAAAGTAATCAAGTTGTTTCAATAGTTAAGTTCCAATCAAAGTATGGTACACAGTCCTGTTCCTTCCATAGACTCTTTGGTTTGAAGCACAATTGTCTTATTGCCTAATAGGTGTTCGTATTTTCCACAGCAATGTTCAGAGTGTCAAAGGAATTGTTGTTTGATAAATCAATAAGACTTCTTCTTAGACAACACAGTTTTTTCAGGATGGTTTCACAACAGTTTATCAAAGCACACCATCCGGTGTACTCTTTCCTTCGGTCACAACTTCCAACCACCCTACGGTACTTCTTCTGGTCCACTCGCCTGCCAGGACTATTTCTCTCCCCCTTGACAACCATCACAAGGAAGGATTCTGTTCTGCCAACTTTGTCTTCCTTTACTTGCCTTATTTTGTCTTAGGCAATATTTGTGCAATCTCCTTCTAACAATAATCTGCCGCTTTGTACAACACCTTCACCATTCTGGAATATTCTTCCCTTTTTGCGTTGGTATTGGTGGTTCCAATATTCTGTTTCACTTTGTTTAAACCAATGTTTCTTTTCACCTCTGCTAAGAATTGTCCCCTTTTGGCTTGGTCAATGGTGGTTACAATGTTTGTTAACTCTTATCCCCTCTTGGCTTGGACAATGGTGGTTACAAAATATCATCCCCTCTAGGCTTGGTGATTACAAAGGTTCTTTTCACTTTCCCTCTTAAAGCGATAATTGTGCCTAATTCGCCAAAATTCATTAGCTCAGTATTCAAAATCGTACTTATTATCAGTTTGCTATACAAAATCATTATACTGTATCAGCGTTCAGGTTCAGAGCGCCCTGGGGTCACCCACCCAAGGCCAACTCTCCGGTCTGCCTCCTCATTTCCTCCAGACCCGCTGTCGGTATTCCTGCTTTTTGCGGGGAAACCCTTTCTCTTGACAGCTCCGATCAGGTTTCCGTCTCTCGCGCCTCGTGCAGATGGAGCGGCTTTCATTCCAAGTACGCTCTGGTGAATGCCAAACACAAAGCGACACGCAGCATGAGGAGAGCGTCTCTCTGACTCTGGCCAGTCAGTTTCTTTATCGCTTCCCGCTCTGCATGATCTGCAATTGACAGGATTGTTGATCTCTGCCACAGCTCTACCACGGCATCCCGCTTTCTCATCAGCTGCAGCCTCGTCTTCTGCTATGCATTCAAACTGTTGCTTTGGCTGCCTCTCACGACTCCTGCTTCTCCTTTTCTTCCCCTTCTTGATGGCCTGCACCTAAAGGGGTTTTAAACATTTGAAAGGCCCGCTCAGGTGTGGCTCATAAGGGGAACTAGACTGCATATTGTAGTCCTGCACCACTGAGCTCCTCTTCCTCATCCCAGTACTTATGGCATTATGGGACTTGAAGACCCTAGTGTTCTTAGTTTGGTTAAATCCAGGATTTCCAACTTTACAATAGGCCATCAGTAGGGTATGATCTCTAGGGTAGTTATTTAGATTATTTCCTCATTCTGCCTGACGTGAACCTCCCCCCATGTGATCCTACCATATAATATCACCCCCAAGGTCAGGATCAGGTAGCGGTTGCCTTTCACTTGCCACATGAGAAGGGGTCCAGGCAAGGGTTTCAGGATGATCATCTCGGATTCATCACATTGGCAAATGATCAGAAAAGGTGCATGGGTATATAATGCATCTCCTCACCTGCCCAAGTAGGCTGCGGACGCAATCAAGTAATCAATATGAGATTTCATATTATGGACCAAGGATAAGAAAGTATAGTCTGATCCGGTCAGGTGCATGCATCTCCAAACATCATGCAAGTGCTGTCCCCCATGCCATCTAGTATCACATTAGCTGCGTTGGTCAGGGAACGGCTCACTGTGCTAGTGTGATACAGCTGCACATTCGGATTGTGTTTAAGTCCCCACCCCACATCACTGCCATTTCAGGCATACCAGCACAAATCTGGAGTGCCTCTCTGTTAAAGGCTGTATCATCTATATTAGGCCCATATACATTGATGATTAGGAGCAGGCCCAATTGATCATGCTAGGCAGGATACAATACCTCTCCAAGGGATCGCATCTGGAATATATACATTGAAATGCAGTTACTTGTGTAATAAAGTGAGAATCCCCCTCAAATTAGTTGAGTAATCCATATAGAATCTCTTGGGGTCCCACTTCCTTGCAAACGTCTCATGCACTGCCTTCCTAGCATGTTTTTCCTGCAGTAGCAGTATTTTAGCTCCATGTTGGTCAACAGACGAAAGCACCTTCTGCCATTTTATGGGGCTCCCCCCCCACATTCCAACATAATAGTTTAACCTATAATGGATTCACAGGTATGCTATCACCCATCTCTGCCTGTCACCCATGGTATCAGCTGTATATACAATGCTCTCTGTAATGCCCAGCAGAAATCAGACACAATACAGCTTGCCAAGCTTTTGGAGCAAATAACCTCCACTGTGTACCACCCCCCACCTTCACCGCAATCCCAACCTTTGCAGTGTGGACGCATAACATGAAATAGCTTTAGATTCTAACATCACTTCGGGTGGGCCCCTAACGCGCCTGCCAAGGCTGACTCGTTGCTGTAATGTATCTTTGCAGCGAAACCTACGAGCCAACTGAAGATCCCAAGTGTGGTCCAATCAGCTCGCCGGGGCCTGGGGACCTTGCATATGTCCTAAACTCAATCTATAGATAAACAAGACATGTGGCTGAACAGGGTGGAGGCGCTGAGACCATAAAACCCTGACAAGGACAATCAGCCAGAGGTGGCGTTGTTTAAGGATATCATCCATATCAAATTTGTGGAGATAAAGCCAACTTCCAGTAGCCCCATGGTTGCTGGAACTATTTAATCTGATCCCAGATTTACATACTGTCTCGTCCAGGGATATCATCAGATTGGAACTGCCTCATCTGGAGAGTGCAGTCAACTGGTCATTGGTAACCTTTATTTCTCCAGTAGTGGTGGAACACATTTGTAATAATGCAGAGGCCATGCACCAACTTGGTTTTTAAATTAAGGTCTTTCACCATGTAATTTAAACACTCAAGATGGGTCCAACTGTAAGGTGTCATTGCCTATACAGGGTTTAGACCAATCTGAGGGGATTGCAGCCCACATGAGGTAGCAGGGGCAATGGAGGTAAGTGGGAGGTCAACGTCGTTGACATGTGACTTCCGAGAGGGCAGTAAATGTTAAATTACTTTCCTGGAATTCTAGGGGGCACAAATCGTTTCTAAATAACCCTGCCTCATTGTTTGAACTAAGGAATGTGGAGTGCTTATTTCTTTAAGAGACTTGGTTATGTTCCTCATTTGAATTGGATGGCTACTCACCTTCTGCTTAGGCTCTCCTCCCCACCCTTGAAGGGTCGCGCTAAGGGTGGCCTTTGTATAGGGGTAAAGTCAATTTATAATACTTCTTAATACTTCTGAATACTTCTGAATACTCATCATGCAGATCTCATCCACATTTTTTGGCTGGCTGGATGAAAAATCTTTGGGAAGAGCAAGAAGTTTTAGTGGCCACATTATGTGATCTCCAGGGGGTGGGCTGTCTGCTGCCCTGATTGAGGTAGTGGTTGAGACCCTTCGATGCTGGCAATCACAATTCCCCAGGGGACTGATAATTCTGACAGGGGACTTTAAGGCTGATTGCAGGCCAATTCTATCACAGGAAGGATGGGAGAGTAAGGGTGAGTTAGACTTAGGGGACATGCCATAGAAGTGAGCCCATGGCAGAATTCGAGCTCTCGCCCTTGGTGTCTAAAGGGGGATAGTAATAAAATAAGGGAACAATAATCCATATACGTTGACTAATGGTCAACATTGTTACTATATTGACTTAACTGTTGTAAACCCCTGAGTGGAGAGTTGTCTCTCCAGTTGTCTCAGTGATCATGTGATGCTTCTCTTGTGTTGTGAGGGCTTGAGGCTCCATCATGCTGATCGATTAATCTGTAATCCAGTTGCAAATATCCAAGGGAGTAGGCTACGGTGGACTGTGAGTTCCATTGGCAAATTCAATGCGGCCCTGGGGCATTCAGGCCAGGAAGCAAGGGACATTTTGGGTAAATGTAAGGACGTTCTGGGCGTGTTGCAAACTCTTTTTGTGCCTTCAGACATTAGGTACTACCATAACCATAACCATAACCAACATCAGAGACATGGGGGCATCTTTGATCTGGGTATTTCTAAGGGGAAAACATTATTGAATGCGTTGGTTTGGCGGTCAAAGAGAAACCCCCATATCACTGAGAGGAAGAAAATTCAACTCATTTCATCATTCAGATAAAGTTATAAGAACTGGTTGAATTGGTATAAATTCTCTGTGAACAACCAAGGGTGGAAAAACATTAATCACTTGATAAGGATCCATTACTCAAATTAATGTTGGCACATTATCCACCTTCACGGGGCAGGTGTGGAAACCAGAGGTGGTGGTCATAACTGAGGAAGAGTGGGCCAAGCACATAGAAAAGCTTTATGGAGTTGAGGGGGTCCTGATAGTGGGGGATGCTGAACAATTGATGTGCGATTCCTTGGTAAGTACCCATATCCGGGGTGCAGATCTGATGACCAGTATCCTTAAGTCTAAGTCTTCAAGGGCCTCTGGCCCCGATGGCTTATGTAATTTGATTATAAAGGGTGAGTTGAAATGGTGGGCCTCATTGCTCATAGAGTTATTCGTACAGATGTGGGATTTTGGTATTATTCCTCCTTCTTGGAAATCATCCATCCTCATTCTTGTTCATAAGAAAGGGCTGTGCAATAATCCTTCCAGGCAATGCTGGATTGCAGCTCCAAATTATTTGCTGGTATTTTATTGGAGCTGTTATAGGCATGGAACAAGGAGAAGGGCCTATGAAAATATAAGGAAACAGGTTCCAGGAAAGGCTCTGGCACTACCCTTTCGGTTTAAACTCTGCTAACCCTGATCTTGGACACATAATGCTATCCGGGAATGGTGCTATATCTATGTTTCATGGATTACTCAGCTGCTTTTGACAGCGTTATACAAACTAAACTTTTGAAACAGCTAGGATCTTGGGGCATAGATGCATCACTCCTGTATTTCATCAAAGCATTGTATAGTGGCACCAAGGTCAGGGTTAGATTGTCCCAAGAAGGGGATTGGTCGGGCCTCCTTATCACTGAGCGGTGACTGAAGCCAGGGTGCCTTTTGGCACCTTTGCTCTATAATTTGTATACATCTGAACTCCCCACAGTGCTTAACGTGGTTGAGAATCATCCCACATGGTATGGAAAGACACAATCTCATGCCTGCTACATGCGGATGACACAGTGATCTTGGGATCGTACCCCCCTGGCCTGCAGAGATTGCATAATGCCCTCCATTACTTTGCTAGAAGTCATGGCCTTAGCCCTAATACCCTGAAAACAAAAATCATGATTTGTGGTAAATGGGTTTATGGCACTCCATCTTTTGTGTGGAGGTTGGGGGGAGCGAAGTTGGAACAGGTTACAGAGTATAAGTATCTAGGAGTCTCTATTAGATCATTTTTGTCACCCACACCCCTGGCTAATCAGATATCACACAGGGCTTGGTTCAAATGGCTGTCCCTTAAAAGGATTATTGATGCACAGGGGGGTCGCTCTATTGAGGCAAAAATCATTGCCTACCGAGTTTCCATCATACCTGACATACTATACGCTTTGGAAGTATTCCCGTTAAGGGCAGTGGACTGGCTCCCCACGCTTGATGCGATAATTTTACAGTCTTTACTTGGATTACCGGGTAGGGTCTTGGTGGAGGCCGTTAGGCTGGAGCTGGGTCTTGCCTCACTCCTAACACTATGGAAAATATCAGCTAATACGTTATGGGCAAAGATACATTATTGTTGCCTGGGAGATGATATGCTTTTGAGTCGGACGATGGGGCATGCTAGTAGATTTTCCAGGAGTATGTGGTTTAGGGATCTAGAAAGAATGGTACAATCTAGTTTAGTGGAGATCAGTGTGGACAGTGTACCACTGTCATGGCTGGATTTCAACTTTGTAAAGATCGAAGAGAAGTTGATGTGGCATGATGCGGGCGCTACCCTGGACATCTGGCCGGTCTGCGAAAGTAAACATTATATGCCCACCAGGCATTAACATTGGATGCACCCAAGTCTTACTTAGTAAAACTTTGTGTCCCAAGGTTGGTGAGATTTATCTTGGTGGTCCGTCTCCAAACCCTCCACATTTTCCAATTTACAGGGGCTTGGCAGGGAGTCCCTAGGGACAAAAGACTCTGCAGTCTGTGCCACAATCAGGTGGAAACCGCACGTGATATCTTGATCCAATGTTTTTCTCTTGACTCCGAGTACAAGAGGACTTACAGCAATATCAGCGCCCACATGTTTGATCAATTTTGGAGCACACTGTTTGGGGCAGAGTTGCTGGTGACCACCACTGCAGCTTTTCATATATGGGAAAGGGCGGCTAGGAAACTGTCTCTGGTGCTGTAAGTCTTCTTTTGTCCCACAATACCTTGGTATGAGGTAGTTATTTGCTAGCCCTGCATTTTATGATTATGGGCTTGTAGATTGAATGGTGCTCTCTATTTTCTTGTTTTTAATATTGCATTTTTTTTCTAAGGTATTGTTTTTATTTGGAAGACACTTTATTATTAATATGGATATAAATGTGCATTATATTTTGAATCTATTTTTTTTAATGAATCAGTGTTTAAGGTCGCTAATGTAAACCAAACGCACTTAATAAAAAAAATAATAATAGACATGATGGAGTACACCTAACCGATAAAGGAGATGCAGTGTTCCTTCATAACATCAAAACAGCACTCCAAATGTGCTAAAATACTACACTCAGAGAGTGTACCCCAAAATATAAATACATAAATACATTAAAATAAAACCCCAAAAACCTTTTCAGTATAATTAGGGCTAGAGTTGTTAGAATGAATTTCTAAACTCTTGCCTGATGGACAGAAGTTTAGGAGGCCACCCTAGTTTAGTGAAACAGGGAACCTTCTGGACAAGCCAGATCAATAACGCTACCATAGCAGGCGGTCAAGACTAAGGGCCTCATTATGAGAATCCCGCTAAAAACGGGCCCATTACCAGCATGGAGGAAGTAGCGGGTCCGTGCTCGTTTGACGGCGCTAATAGCAGCTGATTACGAGTGCGCTAGCACGTGCGAACCCGCATACCGGTAATGGCCATACCGCCATGCCGCTAAAGGCCCTCCAACCCTGCGATAGCAGCATCATGGGACCCGCCGATACCGCCTAGGAGGCACGCCATGTAAATATCGTGCTCGTAATACCGGACCCAGAAGAAACGTCATCGCCTCGGAACGGGAAATGCGCCAGCGGCCATCTTTAAAAACACAATCCATTACAATCCTCCCAAACCACCAGTGTTGCATAGGAGAGACCAGGGCCATTGAAAAGAACATATCTAAGGCAACCTGAAAAACCAACCCCCGCATGCGCAAGAAGCGTTTCTCAGATGAGGAATTGAACATGTTGGCAGATACCCTTGCTGCCCATGCTGATGAGGTCTTCACCCATAACCTCAAAAGGGAGGTGCAGCAGAGGAAGAAGGGGATATGGGAGGAGGTAGCCCGCAAGGTGTCTGCAGTCGGCAGCACCCCACGCACAGTCAAAGATTGCAAGAAAAGGTGGGATGACCGCCGCCTCAGGGTCCGCAACATCCTGGCCAGCAATCGTCGGGAGGCCATGGCCACAGGCGGGGGTGCTCACTCCCCGGTCAAACTCATGCGCTGGGAGGAGACATGCAGCACTACCATCCAGATGGAGTCGATCGAGGGCTTCAAGGAGATGGAGACGGGTGCCGCAACATCTGGAGATGGAGGTGAGTGACCCTGCAAACCCCAGTAGGGCAAACTATGACATAGCACAAGTGATGTGGAATAGAGCCCAGGCAAGGCAATGCATGTTTCATCACACACACATTAACATATGTCCAGATGGAGGCCTAAACCCTGCCACCCTGAAATACATGCTGAGTGCCAATCCCATTACCAACATACAGCCAACACACAGGGAACATTCCCATGTCATACATCACACAAACCCCAATACAATGGCATGCCACCTGGCATGCAGCATTGCCGAATTGAGATAATCACGGCTAATGCCAAAATGCCCCCCCCCTTCAAACTACCCTGTGTGACACACCTGTAAGATATTAATGCATGAGAAATGAAAAACTCCACAGCACCATCTCATGTATCTTGCATGTAACACCATCACTGATGCCCTGCATCTCTTCTTCCCCCCCCAGGCACCGATGGAGAAGATGGCAGTCAAGACCCAACCACAAGGCCATTAACGTCCCGGGCCAAACCACCTGGCACTGGCAAAACCACCTCCGGGGCAGCATCGAGGCCCACGGTACAAGCCAGGGCGAGTGCACAGGCCATGCCGGCACATGAGTGCCCCACAGCAGCGGATGAGACTGCAAGCACAGAGCTGCCAACAACAGTGGAAGGGGAGGCCACTGGCACCCATTCTGCTGCAACAAGTTCAGTGGGTGAGGCAGCAGCCACAGCCCCACTGAGTGATGTTGACATAGGAGCATAGAAGTACATGGACCAAGAAGGCACAATCCATGTGGCATGCCCCTCAACACGCCACTCAGGCCTTACTCTCCAGCCCCATGCTGGATTCCGCGGTTCTGCTGCACAGCCCCAAACTCAGTACCACCGCAGAGGCCAGCCCTGCAATGCCACGCCCTGCCGCAGCACCATCAACCTCTGCTGCTCCCACTGACTTGGAGGTATGGCTGTCAAGGGTGGACACCATGATTGACATTGTGCGCCAATATGTGGCTGACGGGGAGGAGACAAAGCAGGAGATCTGTCAGGCCATTGCAGGGAACACTGCCGCAATCAATTCCTGTGCTGCAATGATCCGTGACAGTTTGGGGGCAGTCACGCAGGTCCTGACCGGCATACTGCAACACATGCAGCAATCACAACTTGCGCAAGCCGTGCCAACCTCCACGGCATCCACCCCATCCTCCACACCCGCATCCTCTGCACCCTCCAACCCTTTGCGACTGACAGGGCGGAGTACGAGGCAGTCCGAAATGCTGCTCCCGGACACAAAGAAAGCACACAAATAGTGTGGGACAACAATGAGAGTGGGGGGAGGTGGTGTCGGTGGTGTATAGGGGAATAAGGGTTCATTGGGGGTACGGGGAGTTCAATGGGGGTATGGCGAGTTCATTGGGGGTATGGGGAGTTTGTGTGTTTTTGGGGGGAGGAGGAAAGGGGGAGGGCATGTGAGTGGTGGAGGGGTGGGTACTTTTTTGTAGTTCTCATTAATACACCTGTTGTGTAAAAAATCATTTGATGCCTGGACATTATTCATTTTGTGTGTATTCATTTTATTCATGCGCACAGTGCCCAACTCCCCACATACCCTGTGTGCATGTCCACATGGACCCAGTGCTCAGTGTAGCACTGACACATATCCATCAACGTGCCTGTGGTTCAGAAGTATTCATCAATCAGTGATTGGCGTACAGCACGGCCATCTTGTGCATCACGTACTGGCAGGGGTGCTGCTTCTCCTCCATCTTCATCCTCATCACCCTCATCCGGTGCATGCAGGTCAATGTCAGGTGGCAGTGGTACATTTCTCCGGATGCACATGTTGTGCAGCATGACACAGGCCATGGTGACCTTTGCCACCTTCTCAGGCCCATAAAGGAGTGCTCCACCAGACATGCTTAGGCAGCAGAACCGCGCCTTCAACAGGACAAAGATCTGCTCAATCACGACACGGGTACGGGTATGAACCTGATTGTACTCCTCTTCATGCCTGTTACGCGTGTTCTGCACAGGGGTAAGTAGCCACAGCTTCAAGGGATATCCACCATCACCTGCATGGGAGTATAAAGAGGTCTGTGTGAGTCATTCTGAGCTGCCACCTTCAGGATTCACAGCCATGGCCGCAGCTATTTGGTGTTTGACATGCACATGTCCATGTCCCTGTACGTATGCACAAGGATTATTTGGATGCATTGTGTACTGCAATATGGTCTGCTAGTCTGGAGGGCGTTGTACAGATGATACAGGGTGTTAACTTTCATGCTGATATGGATGTACTGTGGATGCGGAACGATGTCTTGCCTCCCATAATTGCAGTCTATGCTACTCTGTGCCTAATTACACTAGCAACATTGGCACAGTCATGCATCGCTTGACATACCCATGGTGGCCTGGTTGTGCGTCTTGCATGTTGTCATTGGTGTACGGCATTGGTCCAATGTGTGACAGTGATGTGTCATGTTCGGGTTGGGAGTTTCTGGTCAGAAGTGTTTAGCTCTGAGTGCATTGTCCACTCACCACCCATTGCTACCCAGGTGGAGTATGCATCCCCCCACATCACAACCCTGATGCACTGCCATGGGCCAGTCAGGCAACTCACCAAGCAGCCAGGCACGTCGTCCAGCATGTCGCTCCATGTGACGGGGTAGCGTGGAGTTACGCAGCACCATGGCATCATGTGTCGATCCGGGATATCGGGCACAGCAATGTGTGATAATCTTGCTGGAGTCACATACCATCTGCACATTGATGGAGTGGTATTGCTTGCGATTGCGGTACACCGCCTCTATGGCATGAGGGACTACCAATTCGACATGGGTGCAGTCGAGGGCACCAACGCAATTGGGCATGCCTGCCAGTGCATGGCAGCCTACTTTAGTGTCGGCAATCTCTTGGGCAGTCCGTGGTAGGGATATGTGGGTGCTAGTGTGCTTCAGGAGGGCATCCAGCACTTGGGTCAGCATGCGTGAAAGAGTGGTTGTGATATACCATACAGCTGGCCCACTGTGTGCTGGTAGGTGCCTGTGGCCAGGAAGTGGAGCACAGATACCACCTTTAGTAGCGGGGGGATGGCAGTGCGTATTTCAATGTGGCTATCCACAATGGTGGTGATGGTGTCCCGGTCCAACCAGTACAGGGTGTGGATCTGCTCAGGGGTTAGATTGAATGGACTGGGTCTGATGCAAGGGATTGCTGGCTGTCTACGAGGTACTACTGGCTGCACTGGTGGTAATTGCTGGGCCCCTGCTTCCCCTCCTGCGTCTCCTCTGTGCTGCCTGTTGTTGTGACTGTAGTTGTTGTTGTAGTTGCTGTTGTTGATGTAGTTGTAGCAGTACCGGCATGTCCTCCAGCCCCATGATTTCAACAGCTAGTGGTATCATTTGTAGCAGTACCGGCATGTCCTCCAGCCCCATGATTTCAACAGCTAGTGGTATCATTTTGGTGTGGGAAGGGTTGTGGTGTGTGGGTTTACTTCTTTTATACTGGGACAGGCTCCATTGACTCTACCTGTAGTGATTGTGTGCACCTGTGGCAGTTGCCTTCACTGCAGGTTGCTATTTACGGGTGGTCTGTGATGCCTTTATGGCCGCCGGCGTGCAGGCCCTATTTACCACCTTCGGGATGTCGGTAAGTGCATGCCCGCGTAACTTGTGATGTCCTCCTATTACCGGCATCCCGGTATTCCCTCTGTGAAGGGGAGCGTGTATGCGCACATGCCGGTATGAAGGGGTACGGTACGGGCGGTGGAGGTATTGGCAGGTTGTCGGGTCGTAATGGCCCAGACCCGTTAACGATGCCGGTAATACCATTCCGCCCTCCTATTTTCATTACTGCAATGCTCGCAATGAGGCCCTAAATCCCAGTAGGGGTGAAAGTGATCAGAGGCCCACAGTGAGCACATACAATAAAGATACCACAGAATACTCTTAGACATCAAAAATACATATACACTTATTTTAGGCCCAAAAAAACAACATGTGTAACCAAACTAATAATGCAACAGTTACTAGGGGAGAAAAAAGCACCAACCCTAACACGGATGAGAGTA
Organism: Ambystoma mexicanum; assembly: GCF_040938575.1. NCBI lineage: Eukaryota > Metazoa > Chordata > Amphibia > Caudata > Ambystomatidae > Ambystoma > Ambystoma mexicanum. The sequence goes on from NC_090934.1 coordinate 624,793,101, forward strand.
ATTTATCGAAAATTGGGCAAGAGCGCCTGCAAACCAAACAAACAAACAAAGATGATAGCTTTTGGTAAAATAACCACCACCAAACATACTAGAACATCTGTAGGCATACAACAAACTAAGCTCCCCATTATTGCCCGAGTAATAACACCAGTAGTATGTTCCAGCATCCTCTCCTTTAATGGGCCGATTGATATGGTTGAGAGTGGGAGTGGTTTAACCCTTAATCATATGGGGAAAACCCCCTAGATACACAATCTTTTAAAATCCAGGACTCTCAAGGAAATGCATTGATTAAATCTTTTGTTGATAACACAAAGAAGCAATCTACCCTGGCACAGCCCCTTTCAAAGATCTACGCAGGGAAGATTTTGGGTTGGATTAACAATAATAAATCAGATTCTCAGGCTAGTCTAAACAGAACACATCTCTTAAACCTGTTCAAAAAGATTCCTTTATTACGAGCTATAACAACAGATGATATAGACGCTATTTCTCTACCCAATCACAATAACCATCGAATGGTAAACTGCTTTCACTCAGTGATGGTAGCAGATATGGTGCGTGCTCAAGAAAAAAACCTCAACTCTTTGGGCTATGATCTATCCACATTAGCAGATGATAAAGAGGCTGATAATGTCCTTCAATACAAGGAACCGACTACTACTCAAATGCAACAAACCACACAATTGGGTAATAATAAAGTAGAAAATTCCGAACCAGGGTTGGCTTTAATTTCCAGCCTCCTTAATAGTGGTCAGGATTGGTCATGGTTGCAACCAGTGCTTAAAACTTTAGAGACACTTAGACAGGGTAATGGGTGTTCCTAACAGCTCTAATATTGATGTGATTTCCTGGAATTATTGTGGGGGACTACATTTGAATACATTTTTAACAAAAGGGAAAACTACACTTGCCCCTGTATTTATTTTTGCCAGGAAACTATGATGTTGTCTGACATGTATATAGAAGTTTTTTATACTTTTTCTTCATTAGCATCAAGGGGGTTGGCGGGTAGGCTTAGTGGTGGCTTGATTACTGCTGTCGATCGTAACTTGGAGTTTCATGGCACTGTGATTTTTAGGAGTGATTGGCTTTTGGGTATTGTTCTTTCATCAGAGAATAATGTAGAGCCGATTCTCCTGTTGAATCTATACTGGAACCCACTAAAGGTGACCATTGATGTTTTGGAAGTCTCTCTTGGTGTAATTCTGGGAGGTTGGTTTGAGAAGGGGTTTGGAAACCGTATTATTTTGGGAGGTGATTTTAATTTGGCTTGTGCTGAGGGCTTTATGCTAAATGAAAGAGGGGTGATCCGAAGATTTCTTCACCCCAATCTTAAGAGAGGTATATGGTGGGATAACTACCTTGATCATTGGGATCTGGGTCTTTTAGATCATGCCTTGGATTGGAATTTACCTGAATACCTGGAAAAGAGGAAGCAATAGCGCCAGAATTGACTTTTTCTATGTATCTAATAGTTAGAAGCAAGCTTGTGGAAATAGAGTAGGGTGACCACATTCCCTTATGTTTTTCTCTTTCACTTTAAAAAGTTGGTAATCACATTTATCCTATGCTTTTGGGCCTAAAGGCTGAAAATAATGGGAGAAGGATTGCATGGAATAAGAAAATGATTATGAAATTCAATACTTTTGTTTTGGAGAACCTGTCCCTAGTGCTGCATCAAATTAGTAGGGAAGAAGACATTGATTTGGGGGGATCCTACTACAACATTATATTGTCATGTGTTTACAAAATTAGTAGGACAAGTGATACGGAGGTGTTGAAACCAAGGTGGAGGGTGGGTGACTCTAGAATCCAAAGTTCCAAGCGTATTAAATATAGGGATATTAAAGCCTTGAAGAAACTACCCATCTCCTTTTCTGAACTACACCTTAGAAAGAAAAAAATTATCCTGAAACACAAAAATTTGATTAAGTCCCTGAGAATGGATCAATATCTTGAAGCGCACCAATTGATGATGTATAATCTCTGCAAGGGCAGAGATGTAAACTTTTGGGCAACTGTCAATACTACATTTATGCCTGTAAAAGACAGACTTGATTGCCCTATCCAAGCGGAGGTGTGGTGCTCCTATTATAAGGAAAAGTTTGCTTTGCCTTCTGCCTTCTCTAGGGAACAGGATTTGGACTTAGGTCCCCCAGTGGTAGGTGATTGTTTATGGTATATTGAGGACATTATGTGGGCTATTAACAAACTCAAACCATCTAGAGCGCCGGGCCCGGATGGCATTCCCGCTTTTGTCATAAAGGCAGCCCCTGAAATGTGGGCAGAATTGCCCAAACCCATATTTGATGATATTTTTTAAAATCATATCATCCCTAAATCTTGAGCCCAAAGTATTATTGTCCCTATATTTAAAAAAGGGGACGTCCTCAATCCCCAGAATTATAGACCAATAGCCCTTTTAGATGCAACTAGTAAGGTCTTCGGTATTTTAATTTTAAAGGACCTTAATAAAGCGATTAGAAGGAATGCTTGGTTTAGCAAATTTTAGGTTGGCTTTAGAGAAGGCTTAGGAACCGACCTGAATGGGAATATTTTGGCCCATTTAAGAGATACAGTCCGTCAATCCAACATGGGTGAAGTCTTTATGGCATCCTTGGATCTTTCTAATGCCTTCGACAGGGTTATCAGAGCAAGATTGTGGACTAAAATGTTAGCAATGAATTTTCCACGTAAGATTGTCCAACTGTTGGCTCTGTTACATAGGAATACCTCGGTCAGGGTGCGCTTAACCCATGAAGGTTCTCTTTCCGATGCCATTGATACTAAGGTTGGGGTCAAGCAGGGCTGTTCACTTGCACCCACGCTCTTCAACCTGTACGTTAGCGATGTGGAGGACATGTGGCAGGGTCCTTCCATTGCCCCGGTTAGGTTGGGGAGTTTTGTTATCGAGTGGATGGCCTTTGCTGATGATTTTATTCTCTTTGACCATACCCCACGTGGCCTTCGTAGAAAGATGGATATTTTCTATCAATATGCGATGATGAACAATCTCTCCCCTAATGCATCGAAATCCCGAACGATTGTAGTTTCTAAGAAGAGAATTATCAAATCATACATTTGGAAGATGGGAGATGATCCGGTGGAACAGGTCCAGGCTATAACATACCTAGGCTATAATTTTTCCAATAAATCTAGCCTGAAGATGTGGAAATTGAGTCTAGTAGAAAAAGCATCTAAATTAAAGACTCAAATGAAATTTCTGAGGTTTAGGGTATGTACATTTTCGCTCTTACCAATAAGACGTTTCTATCTTGCGAAATGTGAGCCGGTTATTTTGTATGGTTTGGACATCTGTAACCCAGGATATGAGCTCATATCTGAATGTGGTCCAGGGGAAAATGTGGAATGAAGTAATGGGCCTATCTATGGCAATTCCTAACACCATTATCCGCCATGAGTTATATCTTATCTCACTCAAAGCTAGATATTTGTGGAGACAATTATCTTTAGTTAGAAAAATGAATGATCCACCTGTAAACACCCTATATGAGTTGTTAAATAAGGTCGTTAAATCCGGGTCAGTAAAATCTATTAGAGGATTCAGTGATAGAATGAATTCTCTATTAGATACTCTAGGTTTTTGCTTAGATGACCTGGTTCAACGACCTGGACTAGTTAAGAGACTTTTATTTAAGGCACATTGGGTGGACACAGTAAATGGCGTAGAGTCATATTCAATAGGGCGAGAGTAATATTTATGCGTTTTAGACTCAATCAGATGCCGACTTTAGAAAGAATTCAACATTGGATACATAAAGAAAAGGTGCTTAATCAAAACCAAATCAGCTACACATGTTGTTTCTGTGGAGGAACTGACACGTTAGAAACTCTTAAGCACCTTGTCTTAACATGTACCCACTTTGAGTCTAAACGAGCACTCTATCTTAAAGGATAGTTCCGGGACTTTTTTTTTATTGTCCCTACGGTTCGGCCATGTGTTTTTAAGCATAACTCGGTAGATCGTAGAAAACTTTCCTATGGACCTTACCCGACTTTTCGTCCATTAACGCACTCGAAATCAGCCGCCATTTTCTGATAATCCTATCATTTCCCCCCATCGTCCTGGCTCACCTGCGTTTGCGGCACTAAATCAAATCCCCCGCCCCTGAAACAGACTTTATCAAAACATTCATATTCCCCGCCTCTATCCGTGACGTGACTGTGCTGCGTAGGCAAACGCGCCCAGGCGTCTTCTACGCGACTCCACACAGAACCCGGAAACCAACACAGATTAGCTCACAACACAGCGCGCCACAATTCGCAATATGAAACTGTACTTTTAAATCAAACCGCAAGATTGTAAATTTGGTAAAGTACATTTATTTGACATCAAATGTTTAGAGAATATTCAGCGATTTGCATTTTTATTTGCTCAGGTTCCAAAAAGTTCGTTTTGAGGCACGCGATGTTCCTTTGCTGTACACAGGGTCTTAGATCATCTCACAATACAGCGCCACAATTCGGAATATGAAACTGTGGTTTAAAAGCAAACTGCAAGATTGTACATTTGGCAAAGTACATTTATTGGACATCAAATGTTTAGAGAATATTCAGCGATTTTCATTTTTATTTGCTCTCGATCCAAAATAGTTCGTCTTGAGGCAAGCGATGTTCGTGTGCAGTAAACAGGGTGTTGGTTAACGGTAAAATAAGCTCTTCGGTCGCACTGATAATCGCATGGCTGTTCCAACAACGAGGCACTAGGCCACCACAACGGTCTGTATGTTGCATCTAGCCGTTAGTACCGCGTAAGGGCATACTTGTACTTGGCGATCGTCCCATAAAATGGTCAGGGTGGTAACGTTGTTCACGCGGAGAAGCAACTGGCGGTTAAAAAAGCCGTCCGCCGGTGTCTGGTACTCGTGACACATGCAGTAATGCATGATGTACCTGTTTGAAAAACATAAACAATGAAATTGGTCTCACCATCAGATCTTTATTAAAATTATTCATTTTATATATTCGGTCGGGAAATTATTTCATAGCTAGGACAGTGCAACTGGGTTTTAAACGTCATGGGGGGGCTGTAGGATACTGAGACAGTCCATCAGTGCAGGGGTTGACAGGGAGTGCAGGTGGAGAGTGGAAGGGCCCAGGACCGAGATCGCAGACAGTGGACCAGTTGTAGCAGGGGAGAGGGAGAGAGAAAGCAGAAGCAAAGGTTTTGAGGTGCTTCCGTAAAAGTAGACGGTTCTCCCCAAGATAGTGCGCAGTACAAAACAATATGCCACATAGAACGAACAAGTACAACTTAACCCGTCTTTAAAGCTACTGTATAGTAATTAAATTGCGGTATAAACTCATCTAAAGAGTTACTTACATTATATTTGCATTTTCCATTGTGTCTGTGCGTAGGGCAGCCCCGAAATACCACTCCTTCTATGCCGACGTTATTTCTTCTAATGAACGAACATGAAATGGCTTTCGTTTCTGAAATTATATTCATTATCGTTTCTTACGTGGTCCCGGCCTGTCAAGGTCAAAATACAATAGAACCTTATACTGAGTCGTGGGCCATTCTGGCACCCGAGAAAAAATCAAAGCAGCTGACCTTCACTTTGAACGAGCACACATTCCTAGTTAGCTACATTCAGTGTAAGGCATTCTCACAGGACTTGAAATTTACACTCCATCTTTGCATTTTGTCTGCGTGCTTTGCAGCCCCACAGAACCATAAATACGGAGACATTCTATATTTTTTGAAAAATGATTTATATTACTGTTTGGTTTAATTTAATGCGCAAATGAACAAGGTTGGATAGATACACATATTCAATGGGCCTGCGACATGAGGAGACTCGAGAGAACAGACAATCAAATTACAATCATTTAAACCGTGATGTGTATTTCTCAATGAGTTCTTCTTTAGGTGGACATGGAACAGAGGCAATGTTGGGTGGCAATGCAGTTGTCCCCTGCACAGGTTCGTTCACAACTCCATTTATGTGCCTATCTAGGACGTCAACAATAAGCCGCTGCACAAAGTAGATTGCCTGCTGGCAGTTGTCCCAGCATAGGTTGTGCAGACCATGAGAAAGGATGATATTTTGTACAGGTGGCATGTATTTTAAGGTTAGTGCCTCGAATTGCACGAGTCACATTAATGAATGGCTCCCCACATACTTCCCCACCAACCGAATGCCCACATTTCATCCGAATAATAATATCAATCAAACAACTATCGAATACAATGAATTTGGCCTCTTTCCTTATACTGTCATTCTGCATCCCAGCTGGTTCGGCCTGTAACGTTGAGGACATGTCACTCACATGAAAGGTAGAATCTCTGATATCGTCTTCCGCTATGTTCAGTGATATTGATGGTGTTTCATTGTCGTCCACTTCATTCTCTTCCATTGCAACATCTGTTCCTTCTCCGGAGATGGGTGAATAAAACAATTTCTTCAACTTTCTCGCGGTCTTAGTTTTTGCGGGTGTGGATTCTGTGAATTGATCTCCGACTGCATCCGAACTACCAGGAGGACATTCACTATCAATGGCTGGTGGTGGTATAGCTCCGTTGTCAATCACTTCATATTCTTCCCATTGGCACGATGCATCTCCAGTCTCAAGTCCCTGCCAAAAGGTTTGACAAGCAACATCTCTCGTTCGCTTCACTGTCTGTGTAGATCTAGTTCGTACACCCACTCGCAACTAGAGGACAGATTGGAAAAGGGATGTTTAGTTTAAACACAACTTACAGTATTGAACTATTAACAGTGAAAAACAACATAATATAGTGACCAGGACACTAACCTTCTTTTGCTTTCTTTTCTTTGAAACTTTCTTGCCTCGAACTTCAACATCAGGACGCTGTTGCTCCGACTCGTGTGTGCATGTCTCCACTTCCTCTTGCGCTGCAACGACTATATTTTCATGATAAGCACATCCATCACGCACTGACGCTCCATCGACTCCCTGAAACATAGAACTTTCATTAGTATGTATAATAATATCGAAAACACAAAATGTACTTGGGGACCAATACCCACGTACATCTCAATAGCAAAACACGAATGAACGCTTTGTGTAGAACATTCAAACGACAATTATTCACGCATTGTTGATCTAGTTAGATGGAACTGTCAAGATCCATACCTCGGGCTCCTCATAGACTTCCGTTGATGATATTATTGAAGATGATGCTTCAGTGACTCCCTGAAACACAGTAATTGCATTAGTATGGTTTTCTATTTTGATAATAAGAACAGAAACTTTGTGCAGGCGTGAACGGCTCATCTAAATAGACCTGCACAAATGATCAGTTGTCTAAAATAAATAATGGATATGTAAATATGATTCGATTTGCTCGATCGTTGGAAGTGTCACCACCCAGAGATCTGCATCAACTACTAGGGGTGATGTTCTTGTAGAAGAAGCTCCGTCATCTCCCTGAAACATAGTACTTGCGTTAATAAAGAAGGAAGTATAGCGGATGTAATCACGTCATATGATTTCGCTTGATCGAACTGTCAGTATCCATACCTCGAAATGCATAAGAACATCAAGGGACGATGTAACTGCGGTGCACACTTCTGCAAGCTGTTGCGCCGACCCGTAACTGCACGCTCCCCCTTCTTCTTGGACTAATGCTCCATCGACTCCCTGAAACATAGGACTTTCATTAGTAATGAACACAATATTGAAAAAAGAAGACACATAGGAGGGCGACGACAGAAGGACATATCAATGGCTAAAAACGAAAGAAACATTGTGTGTAACAATCACGCTACAAGAATGCAAGATCTGATGATCTCCATCGATGGAACTGTCCTGAAACGTACCTCGAGCATCTGAGTGACATCAACGGTAGTCGTCAATACGTTGGACTCCTCAGCATCTCCCTGAAAGACAGTACTTGCATTATTTTGGATAACAATAATTATAACTGAAAACAAAGACTAGAGGACGAGTACAAGGGTGTACCATTAGGTAAAATAATTACACGATAAATTAAAACTATTGATTTACATGCCTAAAACAAGTCAGTGGCAGAATAGCCAAGTAAGATTACCCGATAGGCGCTTGAAGTGGCTGATGACTGCAATAACGACACGGATGGAGAATCTTCCGCCTTCATATTGAGTGGATACATAAATGGGGAAATTATTGTTAGCTAATGCTACACACTACCGCAAGGCCGAGAGATAAATACGTAAACTTGACTCACCAGTGGAGGGATGTGGACGAATAGAGTGGGAATAGCGGTTGAGAGCAATTTTCGCCTCGCTCGCGGTGTGTTCTTCTTTATTAGCAATGATGTGGAGTACATGTCAGAGCTAAAGTGCCTGCTGCAGATGCGGTATCGATCACCCCTCTTGTCCGCAAAGACTTCTAGGACTCTACTTTCAAGCTCAGACGGTGGATATCCGCAATATCGGACCCATTCTCTTATCTGATCTATTGTCTTAGGGAAAACATGCATTATAGTACCTTCAGATTTATTATGGGTCTTCGAAGGGCAACCGCCAATGGAACAGGCAGGCATTGTGGAAAGTTCTGAAAAGTAAAGATCAACAATTCTCTATGAATACCAATGTGTTAAAAAATTAAATGACACATAAAAGGCTCAATGCAAGGTTCGTTTTGGTTCTTGGAACTATACACGTTATTCACATGCAGATAAGTATTTGAATAACTTTAAAAAAAATAGAAAAATAATTTGACTAAACTCAGAACATGTGACTAGTTCCTTGCATGTACTGTCTTGAACGAAAAGAAATTGGACGCAAAATGATTATGGTACATGGCCTTACCTTGACGAACAAACAGTTAGATTCCGGGATCAGAGTAGTTTCTTGTCGTAGAACAGGGAGCAGTTCACAGGTTGCAAACTGACGAGTTTCCTCGAAGTGGTCACGGAAGTTCACAGAGACGAAGAGCAGATAACCAGCACCTTCACGGGTTGACTAGCAAAGCGCAAAGAAGTTCTCATTAGAAATATGAAGTGGGTTATAAAGAATTCGAAACAGGGGTGTGTTTGTGAATGAATGACGTGTATATGTCGTGGCATTATGCGGTTTGCAGGGGGCCGTCCAGCGTGAGGGGGGATGCTTGGCAGGAGACACAGGGTCTGGAGGTAGACATGGGAACAACAACCCATGCTCTATAGACCACTTTGAAGTGTACATGGTCTTTGGCACCTCTTGGCCTTTATCGCTCCCTGACAGCTCCACTTGCCAGCACAAGTACCCCGGTGCGAACTGCCTTTGATAGGGCGGGGGGTGGATTGGGGCGGTGGTCGTGCAGACAAGACACAGGAAGACTTGTGAATGGAGACACACTTATGTGGATTGCAGGGGGCCGTCCAGCGTGAGGGGGATGCTTGGCAGGAGACACGGGGTCTGGAGGTAGACATGGGAACAACAACCCATGCTCTATAGACCACTTTGAAGTGTACATGGTCTTTGGCACCTCTTGGCCTTTATCGCTCCCTGACAGCTCCACTTGCCAGCACAAGTACCCCCGTGCGAACTGCCTTTGATAGGGCGGGGGGTGGATTGGGGCGGTGGTCGTGCAGACAAGACACAGGAAGACTCGTGAATGGAGACACACTTATGTGGATTGCAGGGGGCTGTCCAGCGTGAGGGGGATGCTTGGCAGGAGACACGGGGTCTGGAGGTAGACATGGGAACAACAACCCATGCTCTATAGACCACTTTGAAGTGTACATGGTCTTTGGCACCTCTTGGCCTTTATCGCTCCCTGACAGCTCCACTTGCCAGCACAAGTACCCCCGTGCGAACTGCCTTTGATAGGGCGGGGGGTGGATTGGGGCGGTGGTTGTGCAGACAAGACTCGTTTGCCGCAGGGCCTCACCAAGGAGAGGCCATCTAACTGTATGTAAGAGGCAGGCTGCAGGATCTAGTGCATGGAAGGCAGGGGGGTGAGTTTATAAATACCTCACCCTCCCAGGAGAATATATGGGTGCAGTTCACCCTGGAGACCCTGGATGCCTAGGCAGTTAGTCAGCAGCAGGCAGGAAGACTATTCAATGGAGACACACTAGATTCATTTAAAAAATCAAAACAACCATTGTTAAAATATATGTTGGGTTTTATTTTAGATCTTAATTTCAATTGAACATAAATAATAAACATTACACATTGTAAAGTTGCGGTTGCAGCACATCCAGGGAAAATCCGCGGTATTGTCCACTGTCGCTGGGGAAATGTTGTCTAATGGCAAGTACCGCACAGGCAGGTATTACTCTCCGAACGCGGTGTCCGAGCCTCCCGTGAAGCCACCAAGTGAAGCAACGATAGGCCACCAGCCTGTACCACCTGTGAAAATGAAAGATGCAAACTGTATTAAAATGACAACTTTCTTATCACTGTCGATTCAGGTAAAAAATGTCATTCTGATTTGAAAAAAATTCTATCTAGAAAATGCACAACATGGAACCAATTTACATGCATTCGAATGATGAGACGACCATGAAATAGTAGTGGCATCACTGACATCACAACCAGAGTATACTTACTCGTTACTCGGATTACGCGGACGAACAGTGCCGCAAAGTTCGTGCATAAGCACCATCATCATCCTCAACACGGTCCGTGAGAGGCAGGCTTCCCTGAACTCTGGCAGCTCGGTGATGCATTGCGGACTTGGCTCGCCTTCCGAAATGTAGGCCAGGCATCCCAAGTTTTCTCGGCAGCAGCAGTTCTCCTCCTCAGTTGGCATTAGCTCGCACCGATTGCACGTGCACCAGGTGGAGACGCCGTCCATGCGACATGGTCCAGGCTCTTCATCCGTTGACTGGTCCTCCCAACTGCCGTCCGAATCCCCATCGTTTTCGCGTGCTTGCCTTTCCAGTAGTTCTTCCTCGGTGTACTCGGGCTCGTACATATACGGCATTATTGTAGCCATTGTGTGGTAAAGAAAGTAAAATAATTTACAGAGATGGTACAGGTGTTCAGAAGGCCGAGAAGCGGCGAAGGTAGCTGACCAGAGCACAGAAACGAGTCACAGAATACTCAAAGTAACACAGAGAGAGTAATGGAATCGAAAATCTGCTGCTGTGTGTTGTGAAACGGTGTGTTTATACTTATTGAGGAAAGAGGCGTCCTGCCATTTCCATGGCGACACGTCATTAGCTGAGGCGCAGCGATTGTTGATACGAAACGTGCTTTGGTGTTGGGAAATGGGCGGTACGCGTCTGCTGATGTCAGGCTCAGGGGCGGGGGATTTGATTTAGTGCCGCAAAAGCAGGTGAGCCAGGGCGATGGGGGGAAATGATAGGATTATCAGAAAATGGCGGCTGATTTCGAGTGCGTTAATGGACGAAAAGTCGGGTAAGGTCCATAGGAAAGTTTTCTACGATCTACCGAGTTATGCTTAAAAACACATGGCCGAACCGTAGGGACAATAAAAAAAAAGTCCCGGAACTATCCTTTAAAGATAGATTCAATGGGGATCTTGAAATGTCCATCCATCTGTTTTGAAGTCGTTGTATGTGGGGTGTAAATATTTCCTTAATTCTTGCATTGAATCTACTGCTCCAAAATATAATGGAGGAATTGGAGGAAAAAAATAAGGAATTTAACGTGTAATGTCTCTATAGGGGATAATGGTAATGAATTCAAAAAAGGTAAATAAAAGAAAATTAATAGTAATCTGAATTTTAAGGCTGGGAGAGATATTTTTTCTTTTTTTTTTTAAAGATTTTATGATACTGTTTGTGATTTTGATGACATTTTTTTCTTTCCCCTGTATGGCATTTTAGGATTTTCTTCATTTTATATATTTGTATATCTGTTTTATAAAATGAAGTGTATACTGCTTGTATATGAAATGTTGTATAAGGTTTTATGTAAACTAACAATACAACAATAAAAATAAAAATGCAACAGTTACCCCACAGGTATTTCACTACGTAACATATATACAACTATTGTAGCCTAATGCGATAAAGGGAGGGAAACATCCACAACATGTAACAGAAGGGGGTTAACACGAATTATGCATTAGGCACTCTTCAGGATGGAAACGTAACCTACTCCATCTAGTCCTACGAATTGGAGAGCCTAGTGCTCAATGTATAGCAATGCGTAAAAATTTGTGGTCGTGCGTAAAGCGAAGACAGTACCTTTTGAAGATGCTGGGGGAGTTAGGTAAGGATCCTGAACGGGGTAGAAATTCCAATCACCCTCGCAGACAGAGCAGTTTCCGATGTTTGAAACTGGGTGGGCTATCCCAGCCAAAGAGAGGATCCCAACGAACCCTTGTGCATATAGACAAATGGATGAGCCAGTGGGCACCGGTAAATTATGCAAGTACTCACCGCCCCTTGCTCCAATCCAGACCAAACTATGTCAGTTTAGTCGAGGTAGTCTGAGGTTGTAAATTCCGCCTTTGCTACTCGGATTGGCTTTCAGGTGCTGTGCGACAGGACAGTAATCCGTGATGGGACAGTAGGCACAACTTGGTCCACAAAGGGAGGAAGAAGAAAATTCTGGTACAGCAGGATTCAGGGCAAGCAGAGACGGTGGGAAAGTCACCCACAACCTCCCTCACCACAACGCAGTGAAGCAGGGACTTCAATGGCTTGCAGAGTGACACACTCTCCTGATTCACGGCCCAGAGAAGCTAGGCCTGTGAAATTTGGCAGGAGAGTGCAGAACATCACAATCACAACTCGAAATGATTGCGCTCCTATGTGATGTCCCGGGACAGAGCTGGCCAGTTCATAGGATGGCCCAGGAACTCTTCTGGGAAGGCTTTTTTGGCAGGAAATCAGGAGACGCCGAGCGTAATTGTTCCCACTACTCAAATGGGTTGAAGCAGCCTTGCAAGCCTTCTAAGGTTGCGAACAAAGCAGGGGTCCGATGGGACTATAGCGGGCACAGGGTGCCAAACCTTGCAGCTGGTCTCTGGCTGGTCCACAGGTCTACTTCACTTCACAGGATACTTAGCTCCTTCGGTTGTTCAGTATAAACCACTGTAGATCGACAAGGAATGGATGCTGGGCCCCTTCTCTTATCCAAAGTTCAATGCTTGATTGAATCCAGACAACCAATAGAAGATCTGCACCCTTGTATGCACGCCAGCACTGGTCCAATCATGGTCCACAGTGGTCCTCATGTATTCATGAATACAATTCACCATGGTTAAGTTTCACTAATAAAAACCTATGAAAATCAATGACATAACTTTGTTAAAGGGACGTTATGGTTACAAGTAAATCTGCAAAACCTCAGAAATTCACCAGTTATGGTAAGCTAAGCACCATAACTCGCACCACCACCGTTCCCTACTAAGACTAACACCCAGAACATCAAAGATGATATCACAAATGTCATCAATGACATCACTGATGACCTCAGATATCTGGGCCATTTGTTTTTGTTCACTGACATAGCTAGGCCAATTGTGTACATGAAGATGAACTCTAATGTTATTAACAATTTCTGGTGATGCTGTTTCTTTCTTCCTTACTTTAGTTTCCCTGTATTTGCCTCTGATTTGTATGCCTTGTGGGTCTACATATGTTTTGTTTGTACTAGCACACATGTGTAGTAAGTCTTGAATTGTTAGCTATTTATTACATGTTTAATATTACTAAAATTAAAAATATTGTACTTCTATGGTGCATGCTGCAACCATTGCATATGTTTACATATGATTAGGTTCCTGTATTACCATGTTTTGTTTAGATGAGTACATTCTTTAATAGATTAAGTAGTTCATGATAGGTATCCCGATCGCCCCTGACATCTTGTTACCAACCTTATAAACACAACCCCTTATAGGGACTTTTCATCAAAATTAATTGCACATGTGATGTCATCAGTTTGTGATGTCATCTTTGAAGTCCTGGGTGTTAGTCTTTGCAGTGCACGGTGGTGGCACGAGTTATAGTTGCTTATCTTGCCATAACTGGTGTATTTCTGAGGTTTTTTGGTTTTACTAGTAACCATGAAGTCCCTTTTTTCATTGAATTTTATAGGTTTTTATTAGTGCAACTTAACCATAACGTGCCTTTAACACAAAGCTTTTTAAGTGTAAATATTACATGGCATGGTAGTGGTCATGTAGTTATGGTTAAGTTGCTGTGCAGCGGCTTGGTCCCGAAAGTGTGCTTTTGCAAAATTTGGTGAAAATCCGTCCAGTAGTTTTTTTTAAAATTACCAAAAAGTAGGTCACAAAAAATTAGTGATATCTATGTTCTGTCCGCGGACACATTTCCCTGTTCGCTCCGCGGACAGTGTCCTGATTGGCCAACCGGCTTGCATCATGTCCACGGACATGGAATGTGTTCGCTGATTGGACGGTGAAGAGCGTGAAGCACGTCAGATTTTCGGGAATGCACGCCATCTTGGATTCGCGGACGTCCACGGACAGCACAGTGAAACTTGGTGGAAAAAATACTATTTAGTAGAGTGTGTTGGTGTGTAAAAGTGTTTGGGGAGGGTGGGAGAGTAAGCAATGGGTTAAATGTTGTATTTATTTAGGTGGTAGACCCCCCTGTTGTGTTCGCTTTGTCCGCGGACAACACAGATGTTCTGAAATGTTCTAAATAAATGAAATGGGGGTGTTCTGAGGACACTACGCCTGTATGTATTGTTCGCAAGCAAGCTGAAAGTGTTCTAAGAACACTTGCGGTGTCCTGAAATGTTCGTAAATAAATGAAATGGGTGTGTTCTGAGGACGGTAAGCATGTCCGTTTTGTCCGCAGGCAAGTTGAATCTGTTCTAAAACCACATCATGTGTCCTGAAATGTTTGTCAATGGAAGAAATGGGGGTGTCCTGAGGAAGCTGTCCGTATTGTTCGCTGGCAAGATGAAAGTGTTCTTAGAACACATTATGTGTCCTGGGATGTTCGTAAATAAACAAAATGAGGGTGTCCTGAGGACGCTATGTCTGTCCATACTGTTCGTAGGCAAGTTGAAACTGTTCTAAGAACACTCATCATGTCCACGGACATTAAAAGTGCCAATATGGCATAGTTAAAATGTTTGACTCTATGGGTGTGATATGCTGCAGTGGTTGTGGCCAGGGCATAGAGTCTTGGGAGAATGGCCATATGGCCACGCACCCAAGACTCTATGCCCTGGACACAATCACCGCAGCATATCACACCCATAGTGACTAAGTTATAAGTCACTATGGGTGTGATATGCTGTGGTGGTTGTGGGCAGGGCCTATAGTCTTGGGTGCATGGACAAGATCAATTTTAAAGGCAGCAAAGTTATCAGTCACTATGGGTGTGATTTGCTGTGATGGTTGTACTTAATATAATATACTTACTGTTTGGTTTAGTAACTGGAGTACATTAATTTCTTGTTTATTTCTGTGATAAAAGAAAACATCATGTTAGTATTGGTATTTTGTACCATTATATAATCAACATTTTTTTTTTACCCTCATATTTAGTAGATTACAAACCAGTGTACTGTGCAATTTGCTCAGTTTCTGTGTTTGTTGCTAAAATCATTGGGTCTGTGGGAGAAAAAAAAATCCATGTTGGATTAAAAAAAAACCTGTTTTTGTTATTCTAAAGTCTATTTGTTTGTTTGTTTTCAGTGTTCACTTGTTTCTGTCTAATGCTCTATATATTGGCTTGTTGTAGATTTATGGAGCAGTTAGATACCTGTTGACATATTCTAACAGTCTGTTTTTTTGTTATAATTAAGTGGTATTGATTTATCTGTTTGGATATTGTAAAATTTTGGGGTAGTTAGATATCAGTTGGTGCATTCTAACTTTCCATTTTTTGTTATAATGTAGTGGTATTGGTTTATATGTTTGGTTATTGAAAATCTTGGGGTAGTTAGATACCAGTTGGCGTATTCTAACTGTTTATTGTTTGATATAATTTAATGGTATTCATTTATCTGTTTAGTTGTTGTAGAATCTTGGGGCAGTTATATAGCTGTTGGCATATTGTAACAGTTTATAGTTTTTTAATAGAAGTTTAGTTAATGTTTAAGTACAGTTTAGTTAATACATTTTGGTTTTAAGAACATTAAATAAGTGTTTGTAAGATTTGCAGGTGATCTCTGCTTTAGAGTAATGGTACTATCATTACATTCAAACCATCCACATTTTTTTTTTATATATGCAGTATAGTGACCTGCATTGGTTGTGGCTCCTGTGTGGTAGATTATACCTATTGTTGTGAAGGTTTTTTTACCAAGTGATACTTGACCATGTGTGAATCCAGTCAGCTTGCAGTTGTTTTTGGTACCATCTGCATTGTAACGTAGAAGCATTAGTATTACGTATTTACTATGTGTTTGTATTAGTAAGGTGGAGTGATTAACCAAATTGCAGGTAGTACATAATCTACCATGGTTTGAATTGTGTACAAGTTGCTGAAATGGAACAGATTCACAATTAGGTATTGATACATACACAAAGCGCTCATTGGGGATTTGTTCTTGTGTCACATTGTTGCACAGAGTGCATGTATGTTTCCACATGTATGAAATCTGGTAGATATCATTTATCGGTATGTTTTTGTTTTCCAGTACTTGTAGTAAGTACATTAGAAATTCTTGTGGATATTCCTGTGAGTTTATAGTGAATTTCACCATTCCAGCACAGTAGTCCAATTGTTGTCTTATTCCATAAACACTATACGTGTTTGTTGCGTTTCTATGAAGTACTAACATTTACAAACACAATTGGTCTGTACTGTGTAAGTAAATGTTTTCAACTATTGGTGGTAATTGAAATAGAATATTCATTGCTACATTTGCGTAGCAACTTACACCAATTACATTTGAAAGTTTAAATGGACCAGGTAGTTCTGTATCTGAGTGCTTTTTTTGGAGTTTGTCTTCCTTCTTTGAAGAAGTACCTGGTTTACTTTCCCTAATAGGTTCTTTTTTGATTGTGGTACTTGATGAAGTATTAGTTTCTTTTAATCTCTTTGGAGGATTTGCAGTGACATCCTGTTGCATTTCTGTTTGATTTAGTTTCTTTTGGAACATTTTACTTTTTGTGGAATATGATATGTTTTTAGATGGGGGGTGTATAGTGAACGAAGTCTGTTGTATTCTGAAATGCAAGGAATATCAGCGTTTACTTTACTTGCATCAAAGTTGATTAGAAATAGACCGTCAAGTGTACGTAAGCGTGATAGTGCTACGTAGCTCATGCCTTCTTTAAAGACTGTGTTACCAATGTCTATCAATGCTTTGTCTAGGGTAAATCCTTGGGATTTATGAATGGTGACTGCGTATGCAAGAGTTAGAGAAAATTGTTTTCTTCGTACATACATTTCTTTGAAGAGAAGGAATCGAGCTGTTGAGCGTCCTATCCTTTTCAATTCTGAAAGTTTGTCAAAGAGAATATTGACAAACGGAATGTTGTTATCACGTGGGTATTTTTGAAAGCCAACAACTGTACCCAGTGCTCCATTAACTAGTCCTTGATCCATGTCAAGGTTACGTTTAAGCATTACTCTGCAATTTAAGGATCATTTTAATATTTTTTCCATTCCAGCTGTGTTGGAGATTGAATTTTCTAAACTATTTAGTCTCGTTGTGGCTTGTTCACACATGGGTAGTGTCATATCATGTATGTCTAGTTTGTCTGTGGCGCTAATTTCAAGTATTGGTTGCATTTCTTTTTTTAACATTGTTTCATTGAATTTGAAACAGCTTGCAAGAGTTGGCATTAAGGCCATACAATTGACATTTTTGTGGGCTAATTGTTCCATAACATCCGTAGCACATGCATTATCGCCATAAAGTGCATGAATGTGCTTGGTTTTCAATATTGCTTGTGCTTCTTG
Source organism: Ambystoma mexicanum (assembly GCF_040938575.1). Lineage (NCBI taxonomy): Eukaryota > Metazoa > Chordata > Amphibia > Caudata > Ambystomatidae > Ambystoma > Ambystoma mexicanum. The sequence goes on from NC_090934.1 coordinate 624,810,874, forward strand.
AGATAACATACCAACTCTAATACTTTTTAAGATGTTGGCATAAGTGAGATCTGCAGATTGCCATATGTTTTCTGTTAATTCTCTGTATTGGAAATGTTGCCAAAGGTTGACATTTCCAATGCTGCCAACAGTTTTCCGGCAGAGTTTGTGTCCTAAGGTTTTAAAAATAGGCTCATCTTTCACTGGTGTCAATTGAAGAAGATCTCCGAAAACAATAATGTGTTTTCCTCCAAAGAGCTCTTCGTAGTTTGTTTTGAGTACTTCTTGTAATCTGAGATGAATCAAGGCCAACATTATGTTTTTGTACAAGTATTGTTGTTTGATTTTTGAACATACTGTGTGCATGCAATTTGTTTGAGTATGTTAACTCTTCATATTGTACTTTAAATATGTTAGTTCAACATGCTTTGAAAATGTGTGTGTAAAAAGAAATTAAATAGCAGATAGTTTTGGAAGTGACAGCTGATTTTAGGAGATGGACAAAATGACAGTAAATTAATTTTATAGATTATACAAGCTAAAAGTCAGTTAATCTGTTTATATGAATCTATACAAATTGTACATGTACTATATAGAAAATATGCATACCTGTAGTTTGTGTTCATGCATATGGATATGCATGCAGCTGCAAGTAGACATCTTGGAGACTTGTACAGTATTTCTGGTAGAAGGTGCTTTCCAATGATATGACACTTGTACTCAGAGAGATTAACAGTACATTTAAAGTGCTGATCTATGATGATGCAGTTAGATGTAGAGGTCTTGGATGTGATTGGTGGATGTTCATGTGACTTCTTAGCTATATCCAATGAGGGAATGGCACAGAAAGTGAAAAGGAAATGGTAGAAGGACTGTCCATATGTCAGCGGACATGGCGGTAGTCTGCGGACATCGGGTGTTATACATCTGGGGATTTTTGGGTTCGGGAGCCACGCAAATGAGAACGAGCAGAGAAAGGGATTGGTCAGTAAAGTTTAGTGGGTGTGTTGTGCCAGGAGAGAGTTTCTCAGATACTCTTTTTGCTGAGAGAAGAACAGATAGCTATGGCTGTGTGTTTCAGAAAACAGATTGTTTGGATTTTGGGAGACTCGTGGATACATTGGTTGAAGGTGCATGCAGAAAGCTGCGGAGTAGCTGTAGATCTTGGATTCCCACATGTGAAGTGCACTGGCATGTAGTACGTGGAATGAAGTGGTTCGACTTGCTACCTCTCTGTGCTACTTTGAAGACAGAGCAACATCCACACATAACTGTAATTCATTGTGGAGGGAACAGTTTAGGACATGTGTCTGGAATTTCTTTGCAATTTGCAATGAAAGAAGGACTTTGGAAGGTCATGGACATGTTTCCAAATTCTCAAGTAATTTTTTCACAGATTGCCCAGAGACAAATGTGGCTTTGTTCTTCTTCATTTGGTCCACAAATGGAGAAAGCAAGGCGCAATGTCAATAAGGCTGTTTCTGCCTTTCTAAGAGATTTTGGCATGTCCACTTTTCACAATGAAAATATTATGTTTTGTTGTACATACATTTTTCGCAGAGATGGAGTCCATCTTACTTATCCTGGAAATCAGATTTTTTTGAGAAATGTACAAAATGCATTGCGACCTTTTTTGGAATTACAGCATCCATTTTATAGTAGGTGTTGAGCATTTCAAATTTTTCAAACACAAACGAACACCACCAAAAGTCTCTTTTCAGAGCCACCACTTCCTCCCAGATAAAACTGCAATGGTTATGATAGGGTAGCACCCCAAAATGTTTAGATGTCCGCAGACTGTCCGTGGACTTCTAAAAAATACACAGGGACCAGCTTCATTTATTTTCACTTCTATTTTTTAACTGTGAAAGGCGGCTCTGAAAAGAGCCTTTTTTATTTTTGTTGTTTTATATTTTTTTTGTTTTTTTATACAAGACACACTAGGAGAGGAGGGGAAAGGAGGGTAAGGGGGGACACCGACCACGGGGATAAGAAAGGGCGAGCTGAGAGAGGAAGATGTTAGAGTGGGTTTTACTTGGGTAGTGAGCAGACCTTCTCGTGCTCTGAGACGATAGCCTCAAAAGCACTACAAAGTGTCTCCCCCTGCACAGTACTGCGTCGCAGTACATACACACAACTGTGACCCTCGAAAGGTAAGGGTCATCAGTTTTGCGTATGGCCTGTGAGGCAGCTTGAGGAGTATGCTGTCCCACAGGAGTGTTCCTTGTGGTGACAGGATCGGAAACGGAGGATGAAGTAGAGGAAGTAAACCTGCTACGCTCCTCGCAAGATACAACCTTTGCGAATGGCCCCAGAGTGGAATGTCTTTAGGTGTCGCTTCATGGTAGTTGTCCCAAAGCTGTATGAACCATGCCTCCTGTGACTGAGTACCATTTTGCACTTGTTGCAGGTGACTTGGTTCACACGCGCCTTAGGAACATTACCACAAATGGTAAATAACCGCCACACCCAAGACTCACGCTGAGTGCTGGTAGAAGGGACTTCCACTACCTCATTCTCGTCATCCTCTTCATCCTCATGTGCATCCTCACACCTGTTCCCCTCTTCAGGCCATTGGGGAGGTGGTGGTGGTGCGAGAGGGTGGGGGTGGTGCTGAGGCCGATGCAGCACCAGGTGGCATGAGTGGAGCCATGGAAGCCATCAGCTTGGCGTTGAAAATCTGCAAATTGGCAGTAAAATGTGCTGTGCTCTGTAGGATAGCCAGAAACACAACGAGAATGAGCTCTAGGGCGTGGTCTTTTTTAGGGGTGCTTGTGCGCAGTTCACGGAAATACGCGCTGTCCGCGGACAGATCGAACAGAAAAAAGGGTTCAAAAAGTCACAAAAAGTATGTAGAAACTCAGGATTACTATGTGGGACTTGTTCTATGGTGAGTTTTTATTGGAAAATATTGTAGATTACTTGAAAATGTAGTTTTAAATTGTTCGGGGACACGAACATTGTTCGCAATTAGAACATACCCTGATCATGGGCGCGGTCACATGATAGGTTCACGAACATGTTCGCAAAGGGAGCAGGTGTCCGCAGGACACCAAATGCACTGAAACTGTTTTGCGCATGCGCATTGGTGTTCTACGGACACTGTTCGGGTCCTGAAGTGATTAAAAGTGCGTCACAAGTGAAACGAACAGTTACGGACAGGCGTTTGTTCTTAGAAAAGTTTCAACTTGCCTGCGAACAATACGGACAGGCATAGCGTCCTCAGGACACCCCCATTCTGTTTATTTATGAACATCCCGGGACACTTGATGTGTTCTTAGAACACTTTCAACCTGCCTATGAACCGTACAAACAGGCATAGCGTCCTCAGGACACCCCCATTTTGTTTATTTACGAACATTTTAGGACACAGCCTGTGTTCTTAGAACAGTTTCAACTTGCCTGCGAACAATACGGACAGGCATAGCGCCCTCAGGACACCCCCATTTTGTTTATTTACGAACATCCCGGGACACTTGATGTGTTCTTAGAACAGTTTCAACCTGTCTACGAACAGTAAGGACAGGTATAGTGTCCTCAGGACATCCCTATTTCATTTATTTAGGAACATTTCAGGACACAGCTTGTGCAACTTGCCTGCGAACAATACGGACAGGCTTTGCATCCTCAGGAAACCCCCATTTTGTTTCTTTACGAACATTTTAGGACACAGCCTGTGTTCTTAGAACAGTTTCAACTTGCCTGCGAACAATACGGACAGACATAGCGTCCTCAGGACACCCCCATTTTGTTTATTTACGAACATCCCAGGACGCATAATGTGTTCTAAGAACACTTTCATCTTGCCAGCGAACAATACGGACAGCGTCCTCAGGACACCCCCATTTGGTCCATTGACGAACATTTCAGGACACAGCTTGTGTTCTTACATCAGTTTCAACTTGCCTGTGAACAATACAGACAGGCATAGCGTCCTCAGGACACCCCCATTTTGTTTCTTTACGAACATTTCAGGACACCACGTGTGTTCTTAGAACAGTTTCAACTTGCTAGCGAACAGTACGGACAGATATAGTGTTCTTAGGACACCTCCATTTTCATTTCTTCACGGACATTCCGGATACCCGCGCTGTCTGCGGCCACCTCAACTGCTTTTTAAAAAAAAACAAGAAATGAATTAGGACACAATATAATAATTTTACTTTATTTTACATGTATGTTAAATTTATGACAGAGAAGGTGAGGCAGAAACTGAAACAAAAACAGGAGAATTTGGGGTTTCAATAGGATTTATATGAGGTGAAGAAGGGATGGAAGTCTCATCAAAACATTTTGGTTCATGGAGAGGGTTTGGGGATAATTGACTGGGATATGGTGAGGGAGGACAGGTACATGTGGGACAGTGGTATGTAGTTGTTTGTTTGAAGTGATCCTCCACAATTTTTTTTAAATTATTCAAATTTGCCAAGAGTAGGTCCATTTTTTCTTCTATGTGCTGAAAAGTCTTATCCAATGCTGCTTTTTCTTTAGTATTTTCAATTTGTGTATGGTCTGTACAAAAAAATATATATGTTAAATGTATATAAAATAATATTAATTAATTGGTTTATATAGTAAAGTGTCTACCATTAGATTCACTATCTTCTGACATTTCCTCACGTGGGAAATGCTCCTCTAGCCACCCCAGAGTACTAGATATTTCTGTCAGAAAAAAAACATAATATCATTTTTTTTATATCTAATACAGAAAGTTTACAAATATATCAGTAAAATGCAGTACACTTACTATTTCAGGTAAGGTGTTTTCTGAGTGGTCTGTAGATCTGCTCTTGTTCTTAGTTGTGGAGTTTCTGTGAGGTAATCATGTTGGAAGCCTATCTTACTTCTTTTGGTATATTCAATTTTAGAACATATTGTATTTAAATCAATGGTTAGTGTGTTATATATTTGGGTTACAATTCTTATTTATTACTACATATAATGTGTATGTGTGCTGGTTTGTGAATTTGTAAAATGTTCATATGTTATGGTATAACAATTAAACATACCCCCTAGACTTTTTGGGTAATGGTGCTGTTGTCCGAACATGTCCGCGGACATTTAAAGAGTTTGCGGACATCGAATTAAGTAGAGGGGGTTCAGTATGTTCTATGTTACTTGTACATAAAGTCAGAGTTATTATTGTTAAGTTGTGCTACTAAAAACCTATGAAATTCAGTAAAAAAAACTTTGTTAAAGGTACGTTATGGTTAAGGTGCGCTACTAAAAACCTATGAAATTCAGTGAAAAAACTTTGTTAAAGGGACGTTATGGTTCCAAGTAAAACCGAAAAGTAAATGCACATGTAATGTCATCAGTGATGTCATCAATGACATTTGTGATGTTATCTTTGATGTTGTGGGTGTTAGTCTTAGCAGTGCACGGTGGTGGTGCAAGTTATAGTTGCTTAGTTTACCATACATGGCGAATTTCAGGGGTTTTTCGATTTTACTTGGAACCAGAACGTCCCTTTAACTAAGTTTTTTGTGAATTGTTGTTCTTGAAATTTAATAGTTAATTGAAACTGAGCATGCTGAACAGAGCACAGACTGAATAAATGTTGGATTCCTCCTTAGAGGATCCCATCCCTCGTCACCAGTTATTGTGTCCTCGTCAACAAGGTCTCAACATTAAATAATGAACCTACATGCTTGGATGAAAGTAAGATCCTCTATAGTTGCACTATCTTCCCCAAACTCGTTTCTCCTCTCCCTTTTGTTTTCTTTTTCCTGCTCCTTCCTGTCATTTGTCCCACCTCTTCTCATTGAAGCATATGACCAGAAGATAGCAGTGACATGTAGAAAGAAGGCGACTATGTTAAACCTTTAGAAAGGGACTTGACAGAAACTGTGCTGTACTGTTAGGCCAGATGAAGGTAGAGCCCGATTATGTGGTGAAATCATATTGTCTCCCAGTGCTTTTGTGATTGTGCCCAATCTTGTCAAAACAGAAGCTACCAGCACCAAAACAGTTGTGCATGTCCCATTTTGTGGAGCAGAGCACTGTGCAGATGCTCAGTGGGGCGCCTATCATTGAGTAAACTAGACTTGAGCAAACTACAGCCCAGGACACTGGGCTCAGTATTTGCAGATAGATGAGATCTTTGTTTGAACACCCTTTATCACCTTCTTCCGCGAGTACATTTCTTGCTTGCCCTGTTTCTGTCTTTTCAAATAGTGGTGGGATGGAAGCTATACCACAAAGTTTGACGTTCTTTAATTTGAGGTTGTCTTTTGGCATTTTGTATTTTTATTTAGTTTACATCTAAATTCATACCTTTGACAAAACCATATTTATTTAACTTCAGATAGATGAAAATGTGTTGCAAATATCTGCTTCACTTCTTTACATTTTCTGTGATACATATGGATGTACTAACAGCCCTGCATATAGCTTACTATTCCCTCACATTGGATCTTGATCTCAGCGTCAGTACAATGTCCTCTGGTGCTAAAACGACAGGTATTTTCTTAGTCCCTTGCAGGAGGCAATATTGCATCCTGCAGGGGTTTTCACGTTTGCTGCTCAGTAGTTAATCGAATCCATGTTTTCATGATAGTCTCACAAACAAATGTCAATAGAATGAATCTAAAAGGCAGTTACCTACATCATCTGTGGTTAGTCTGAGAATCTGTTGTGGTTGATGGTCTCTAGGACCAGAGTCGGAGACCCCTGTACTAATTGATTAAACACTATAGTAACTCATTATGGTGACACCCATTACTGTCTTTATAGATACTGTCATATTAAAATATTAATTTTGAAATATAGATTGTTTCTTGACTTGCCCGTAAAATACAGTACTTATTGGACATATAAATTAGTCTAACTAGTAAAACTATTAATACAAATAATATTGTGTTCTAATAAGGCACTTAATGCCAGACTCCCCCAGCTTCTAAGCACTCTACCAATAGGTGCTACTATTGCCTCAGTTGCAATGGTACTTGATGTATCAACATAATACGAATACATTAAACTTGTGAAGTGCAGGCTGCCCTGATGTCAGAGACCAATGCTTTTACTCATCTACCAATGCACCTTTGACTGATAATGAAGGCATGTTATATGTTGTCATGTTATATATACTCTGTGAAATATCTTATTAGATATATATGTTAGAGTGGCCTACCTAATAATAGATATATGGTACAAAATTAAGTGTTAAAATGTACTGAGCGTGTGATTTAGCATTGTAACACATATGTAATAAGCCCGGCACGTTCATGATTGCTATTTGAAAACTAATTCTAAGCCGGGAACTAAGAATATCAAAACATCATCTGCACATCATACAAAGGGTGTGCAAAAGGAATGTATATGTCAGGGAATTTGAATGCATTCAATAAAGATCATTTAGTTCTATCATATCATGATTTACCCAGGAGTAGTGTTATGCAAAGGACATTTGTGTCTCCTTGTTTATGTATATCTTCATTATGCGATAATGTGAATCTGTTTTTATTTTCAGATATGGCGTAGAGCCTCCTGGTTTAATACAATTGGAAAAAGAGATTGAACAAGAAGAAACACGTTCACCGCCTCCCCCATCCCCGTCACCATCTCCAACAAAGTCCCCTGTGAAAAAGAGCACAGGAAAACTATTGGATGAGGCCGTAAGTATGATGTTATGTAACACAGTGATGACGCCTATATGTAAGAAAGAATTAAAGAGCTACTCAATAATTACACTGTATTTTAGTATTTCTGTAAAACAACGACGTACATGTTGATGGGATATAAGGTGTGCACGTGCATTGCTGCACATATTAATTAAAGGGTGCCAGTGGCATTTTTAACGACCGAAAGGCCATCGTTTTTTTTACCCCTCATGCAACTTATTTTGTAAATGTTATAAAAATGTTATATTGTTTAATGGTTTTCCTTTTATTAGCAACAACCTGATGCACCTTTTATTAAGCAACAACCTGATGCACTGTGTCATGCAATTAGCATCTCATTAGTGAGAGAAAACTATATGTTCATCTATTAAATTAATATTTCCTTTAAAGGGGGGGGCTGCAAGTAAACAACGAATATGTCTCCCTGCACCCACGAACACACCTATCTTTAAATCCTAGGTTTTGCTCTTGTATAATTAGCACTAGTTTTTTAGTTCACTGCAGAACAGTTTTAAATTCATTTTATGGTTGTTTGGTACAACAGGGAGGAAGGAGGAGGTGAATAGGTCCAGGCGGATATGTTTGCCCAAAACTCAAATTACCCAATGTTTACTGCATGCATGATATTAAGAACTTTTCAAACGTTTCTGAAGATTCAGCAATGGAATTCAGGGGCCAGATTTAGTAGCTTACAGAAGGCCCAAATGCTAAACCGTATTAGCAGTTGTTGGAAACATTTCAGAGATGGAGGACGTATGTAGCTGTTATTGTAGACTGGGCTAAAAAAGAACAGACTGTTTAATTGTATTTTTATGAAGGCAACATGGAAACATTATTTACAAGTGATATTTTGAATGTTCTTGGAGTACCATGTGTCCTCACACCAGTCATAAAACCTGGGCTTACTAGAACCAAATATGGGAGATTCATTCTGAGTGGAGGACTCACTGTAACAGAGCTCTGTTTTCAGAAGCCTCCTCTCTCTTGGAGGCACATCATGACTATTCCACAACTATGTCTGCTACTGGCTTAATAATGTGGACACCTTACTAATCTTTACCACTGATTGCTGGGGATGTGCAGGACTCAGACTACATCTGCCATAATTCCCTGTTCCTGAATGGCCTAATGCACTCCAGCCGTTCTGGGTACTTGGGCTCCAGTGTTTAGAAATAGCTAAGGACCTTTGCACCTATGAGCGCACTTGGTCATGAAGAGGAGGGAAGGGCATGAAGCCAATGTTTATGTGCTCTAGATCATCTTTGAGACAAATAGTGCAGAGATGAAGGGGATCAGAATATTGTTACCCATTTTCCTGATATACTATAGGTTGCATAACTTGTTGATGGGTCCCGTTTTCCTGCGACTGACTCCTGGCACTGCAACTAAATGTGTCCTGTGCCTGTTTTTTTTACAAAGCAGCTTACACTCAGTACAGGCCAGTGTGGTTCCAGGCATTCTTCTTAGCAGTCACTCTGTTGCTGTTCAGAATGCTCAACTCGTCCACTGAAATCCACACAACAACAATTCCCACGGACCCTGGAATGACTCCAGTGTTTGTGAAGCAATACCACTTGCCTCTCGCATCCATGGAGTCCCTGACGGAAATCATCAAAAACCTTGAGTCTCATGGGATAATTCATCCAGTCCACAGCACCTTTAATAATCCGGCCAGTGGAGACTCTGTGCTGACCTTAGGGAGCTAAATAAACGGGTCCATATGTCCCTATGGCCTCTCCCATATATTGACCAAGGACTGGCCCAGATCCAGGGGGCAAAAGTATACACTGCCATTGACCTGACCAATGGGTACTGGACCGTGCTATCAGTAGGGAGGATCAATACAAGCTGGCCTTTACCTTCAGGGGGTAAGCAGTACACGTGGACCCAGACTCCCTTCAGATACATCAACTCTGGGAACGATTTCAATATCTTCCTACATAAGGCTATGACCGACTTTGGTGAAAGGAGTAACCTGGCCTATGTGGATGATGTTTTGATAAATAGCTCAACTGTGGAGGAACACACAGCGGAAATCCATTATGTTCTGACACAGTTGAGGGTTGCCGGAGCAAAACTCTCCTTCCAAATGGCACAGTGGTGCAGGACCCGTTTCAAATTCTTGGGGCATGAGATAACTCCTGAGGGTCTCTGTCTTCAGGAGAAGAAAGTGGAAGCACTCCGAAAACTAAAAGACCCCACAGCTCTGCAAGGCCAATAAAGTAATCTCCTATGAAAGCAAGACTTTATCCTCTGTTGAGGAAAAATTCAACGATTGTAAGAAGGCACTCCTGGCAACGTGTGGGCATTGAAAAATTACCGCCCGTTTATCCAGGGGCAACACACATCATAGTGGAGACTCCCCACCAGCCTTTGCAATACCTCCAAAGTGACAGAATCCGGGCCAGAAATGTGAGTAATTCCAGAATTACTTCCTGGATTCTGTCAATGCAAGGCTTTCCTGTGGAGGTCAGATATGGCCAAAACAAGAAGAGTCCCCTCACGCAAGGTCTAGCTGACTTGCATGATTGTGCCAGAGAAAACTGTCTTGAGGATGAAAGTCTTAAAACCCAGGTCAACATGGAGGCGTACCTGAATTCCCCGCACAAAGTCTATGAAGAAGACAAGTGTGAGGGAATGCCCACAGTTTATGTGGACGGGTGCTCCTACCATGTTGACAACAACGGGGAGAAGGAACTGGTGGCCCACATTGGGAACGCCTGGGTGAATGATGCCCCAGAACCCTCTGCTGCATACAAAATCGGTCCCTGCAGTAGTCAGGTGGCAGAGTTGATGGCAGTTCATCAGGCCATCCTCACTGCCGTCCAACACCAACTCCATGAACTGGTCATAATCACTGATTCAGATTATGTCCGGAAAAGGGTTCGTGGAGCACGTGGTTAATTGGAAAACCAGAGGTATGCTATGTGCTAACAACAAACCGCTTAAACATGGCAAGCTCATCCAAAATATTGATGATCTGGTCACCTCTAGTGGAATGACCATCTATTGGAAAAAGATTAAGGGTCACTCCAGAATAGAGTGGCCAGACAAAACTGGAAATGACCTAGCTGATCAGCTGGCCAAAATCAGAGCCATCCAGGTGGATCTCCTTGAGATCGAGTCCCTGTTGGGGGAAATGCAGGTCACGGCTATCACTAGGTCCCAGACAAATGCTCACAATGAACTCTCAACTGCCCAGTGGAGTAAGGCGACCCCAGATGCTGATTTAATCACGGCACAAAAATGGGATTTGATTATTGGTAAATTTGATCAACACATTGAGGACCCTGAAAAATTTCCCCTGTCAGATACTGATCACATTGGGAAAGAGGACCTGAGAGTGTTGATGAAATGTCCAAAAATGTTCTAAATCCAAGATGGTTTGTTGGTAAGGAGATCCATATCTGGCTGTGACCAGTGGGTGGTCCCTACCTCATTCCGAACCCTGCTGCTAAGTCACGCGCATGACCCGGTCCCAGCCGGTCATCAGGGGTTTCTCACTACTTTAGAAATCTTGCGAGAGGTTCCATACTGGCCACACATGGGGCAGGACCTCGACCAATCCTTGAAGGGGTGTATTGTGTGTGCACAATTTCAGCCAACATCACTCACACACTGAGGTCCCCTCCAGAAGAAGGGGATGACACTGCCCTGGTCAGATTTACAAGTAGATTTCATTGGGCCCGTGGTTCGCTCCTCTAGGGGGAACAAGTACATGTGAACCGTAACATGCTTGTTTACCAAATGGGTCGAATCCCAAGTTGGGACATCCGATTACCGCTTGTCCTGATGGCCATCAGATCTACACCGTCTTCTGCAACTAAGATGTCTCCATTTGAGCTGATGACTGGATGAAGGATGGTGTTACCTCAGCATTTGCTCTATAGAACACAGGAGCAGACACTGATAAACGCCTCCACGATTCATGCGTATGTTGAGAATCTAAGAAAATACCTTCAACGTGCTTTTGGAATCTGGAAAGATCTGCAGAGGTTATGAAGACTCAATATGATCTAAAAACAACCAAAAAGGAATACCAAGTAGGAGACAGGATCTTCTTGTACAATTTCCAAAGGAACCAGACCAAAGAGTGCACATTTTTGCCCAGTTGGCACAGTCCTTTTGAAATTTTAGATACAATTACACCTGTCGCCTACAGAATCTGCATCCCCAAAGGCAAATTGACAGAAAAGAAATGGGTCCATATTAATCAGCTAAAGAGTTGTCACCCTAGGCACACTTGCAGCAAATTGAGGAGCCAAGAGAGAATCAAATAGAGGGGACATCTGAAGCATAAGAATGAGAAAAAGAAGAATCAGAAGTGAATGAGGGATTTATACGTATAATTATGTAACAGGGAATATTTTTCGTCATCATCAATTGTCATCATTGAATGCCTGCTTATCCCACTGCTGTCATCAATTTGCGCCACGGTAAATGCGCAGAAAATGCCCCATACGATCCTATGGACTCGGGGGAAGAAATGGGAATTACCAGCATTGACACAACTTGGGATCCGATGCTAATAGCTCAAGACCAAGTTGTGGTAACGCTATTTGCATTGGGCGGTATACCTGTGGATTTACGACCGGGATATGCCCACTCGTGATGAGACCCTAAGTCACTTTTCTATTTACTATGGTGGGGCGCCATCTTCTTTTTCTTTGTTTACTGGAAATAGGGCAATATCAAGATGCGCACAGACAATCACCGCTAAAAAAAGGAAAACATTTAAACTTTTCACACTCCTGATGAAAGCCTGGCATGCCGATAGCTATCAGCCATCTACAGGGGTTGTACTGGCTGGTACAACCTCCCCGCCCCCAATGCGGGGTGATTGATATATTCTATTCCACCTGAAAAGAAATGCAACGTTTTTGTTATACAGTAAAAGCTCAATTTTAAGACACCATTAGTAACCTTTTGTTACAAGATAATCATAAATGCAGGTTGACTGAATGTTGGTAGTAGGAGCTGAATAACAAAGCATACAGGCCAGGTAGCCAATCTTCCCGGCCTGTTTGCACAATTATCTGGGTCCAAAATATTGGCTTCTGCCCATTTACTTAACTGGAATGTTACTGTTACCAGCAACAGAGGTGTTGCTTACTAGAGAGTGAAGGCAAGCGCCCCCAACCAGCACGATCCTCCCCGCAATGAGAGACAATGAAGGACTCTCCCAGAATGGGAATAAGGCCAAGACAGAGTGCGGGTGAGCGTAAATGGGAGTTTATCAATCAGAATAGGGCATGCAAAGAACTCTGCAAACTCCGAGAGCGCTCTGTCTGACAATAGCAAAGACAGGCGTATATATTTACAAAACAAGTCATCAGAACCTACATACTATAAGGGGCACAAGTTCAATGGGATTGGGTGGCGATGACTAGCTATAGGCGCTGCTGCGATGTGGTTGGCCTTGGCTGGAGGACGTCACTGGTCAGCCTTGTGGGTTGGGCTGGGCCTGGCAGGTCAGCTGAGTTCATCCGGGCGGTGTTGTTGTGCCATTGTGGCCAGTGTCAGAGATTAATGTCTTTTCCTGACTTATTTGCCCTAGGCCATGCACACCACAGTCATTCAGTTATTGCAATATTATCTTCTTTAGTAAATCTTTCAATAGGTTATTCTACAGGTTAATGCAACACAGGAGGAATGCACCTTGTGAGGGGTTTGATGGTGATTCATCAGTGCGTGGTACCAGTGTCCTGTTGACCGGTACCATAGGTCGAGGGGCTAAGTCTCAGGGCATGGGACGGGTGGTACATGTCTTTCTGTCTTGTTAGAAGTCGTTATGAATGGGCTGCTGTATGTTGCCACAGTATTGGGTGTCCTAATTGCACAGGTTGAAAACAACAGGGAATGCTTGGAAAGCTAAAGTGCACGGTAAAACCGTGATCGTCCTTTAAACCGTTAACAAGGAGAACATATGATATCACAACAAAAACGGTTATATTAGGAAGAGGGACATTTAAGGTGCATCTTAGGTATGCTAACACATTGGTAAAATGGAGTGCTCACACTCAAACACAGAAAAGGAGGGGGGGCACCCAACTCGGCGTACCTATCCCTCAGGAAGAACACCCTAGCCCTGGCGGGGGTGTCTGTCCCTGGGTAGCGCGTGGTGTATCGCCTACTAAAAAGATATAGAGGAGAAAGCTGTCCCTCAGCCTTCTATACTGGTGGCTGTGTCCAATGACTGACACATGTTGTCCAAAAAAAAAAAAAAAAAAGAGAGAGAAAACAGAGAATTAAAAAAAATGGTATTCTCCAGATGGTTGAGCAATGTTCAACAAGGTGTGGATTAGACCTTGGGGCTGCTTGATCTAGAGGGTAGGTACAACCTGCTGGGCAGGTCAACTGTTTTTTCCTTTCCAAAGTGTATAACTTTACTGGTGCCCGTGGGTCACTAAGGTTGGGATGAAAAACAATTCGTCTGGAGAGACCACTGGTGGATGGAGAGATAAAACACAGCCAGGGAAAGGCTGGGGGGCTAAAAAAAGGCTCTTGTAAAAGTGTTGAGCTCACTCGGTGGTGCCGGGCGTGCTGCAACACGTTATTCAGGAGGAAAATCTCTCTGTCGGTGTGCAAGAGATCAGAAGTGGGTCATGAGAGCCCTCATGACCGAAAAGGGTCGACCGGTTTCAATGGCGATAGAGATTTGTGCCATCTTCGTCAGGACCGTTGATTTTAGATACAGGCTGGATTGCCAAGGTTCAGAATTCAGCTGAACATGATCGAAATTTTTTCAAAAAAAACCTTTTTCTGGTGTCTCCTGTAGGGAGACAAAAAGAGGGGGGGGGAAACAGGGGGAAATTCACGATCAGGGCAATAGGGGGCACTGGTAACTGAAAGAACAATGCAATTACAAAGGTGGAGTCTTTACTGTGTTTAAGTGAGCATAGGAAGCAGAGGGCACAGGGCCATAAGTCTAAGGTGATCCGGTGGGTTGTGGGGATTAAGAGGGGGCGCCTGTGGATTTGTGTATTCAGGCGGAGGTTTACTGCTGTGCTGTAAACAATGCAGGTGGCAGGCCGTGGCCTTGGGTGTTGCAGAGGGGACTACCAATCTTTGAAGCGGCTCCAGCCTAGTTGGGGGAGGTGGAGCAGCGCGGCGCGGGCCTCTGCTCTCTTGTTTGGCAGTCTCCGCAGGGTGGGAGGGGGAATGGCCTTGCACATGTTCACAAAGGTATCTTCCTCGTGTGTTGCCGACTTTAGGTGAAAACATCATAAACATTTGAACACTCTATAATACTCATTTGGATCAGTCGAAAACATACATTTTAACTTTGCTAAATGTCTCTCAAATATAGCCAGTCTGAGCACATTATTTGTACAGTATGTTTTAACAACTACAACATTTAGTTATATGCATATACATTTGCAGTAAGTGAGGTAGTAGTGAGGTTGGTGGAGCACATAGAAAATGACTCGCCACCGTACGTGACGGTAGTGGCACATAAGGGGCTTAGACATACACGCATGACAGGTGCATTCTCGCGCGTCCTTCACATGAGCCCTCTGTGTGGTTATATTCGTCTTCCCTTGCACTCTAGCAGCATTAGTTCGGTTATGGTGCGGGACCATGGGGTGTAAGCTTTTCAAGGATACACATAACGAATAGTCCCCTGGCACGCTCTTTTATTGTTAGCACCCAACTGCAGTGGTGTGGGTTCTTCATTGCTAATGTCACGTAAGCATGCATTCTACCATATTTATACATTTTACAGGTTTCCTTAATAGAAGAAGTTTTGTGGAGAAATGCAAGCTTTGCAAGTAGTCTTGGCATTAATATTTGGGAACTTTTGCTTTTATCCGAGGACCGTTTTGCAGTTCTCTTTTTCACCCAGGGCTCGCTGGCCAGGTCATGCTGGGAGCAGTGATACACTGCGGAAGGTGAAATGTTACAGTGTTAGTATCTTACACTAGCTCATGTCCGTCTTGTTCGTGGGAACGGGCTCACAGCGGATCTGCCAGGGAGCTGCGGCCACAGGGATAATTGAAACTCTCCGAGGGTGGGGGCCGCGCTACAGTGCGCTGAGCTCACACCATCTTTATTAGACAAAATGGTTTCTGAGGCCTAGCTAAATTCAATACGTGTGGGCAATGTCTTCAGCAGGTGAGCCCTCCACCACCTGGGCCCTGGTGGTATGAGGGGACGCCCGATGAGCCATGGCCCTCACCTGGGGGACGTAGGCAAGGGGGGTCTTTTGGACCAATCCTCCCCTACATTTCCCCCCTTTCGTTACTTAAGTAACAAATTCTTTAACTCTTCCAATCTCCTACACTCCGTCAATGATTGTGTCATCCCATGCTGGTGTGCCTTTTATGGGCATCCACGCTCTGCACACCCCCCTTAAGCTCTCACCCCTCCTAGCATATTCATCTGGGGTACAGGTTAGGTATATACATCCGCTCTCTCCTTCCAAGTCTACCCACACCTCCTGGTACCATTCTAGTATACGGGGCTCTCTGATGGTGGTATGCCACAATTTGTCTACGATATCCTTGTCATGATACCTGGGCACTAGCTGATACCTGGGTGTGTCATCAGTTCCTGTTTGTAGCTACACTTCCTGCATAGTTTGTATTGTACCACGGGTGTTGCCCATTGTCACCATCATCATTGCACCATTAGGTACTGCGTTAGCACAACATCGAAGACCCACGTGGCACAGGCAAAAAATAAAGAGGAGGAACACCACATCTGGCATCAAAAATGTCACAGTCATTCCCAGCCATGAGGGAACCCAGGAGAAGATATTGTCGAACCATGTGCTTTCTTCTGCTCCACCTTCCATTTTCATCCTTTCTCCTAGGTTGTGTACTGCTTCGATCACATGGGACAGGGAGCCGTTTTCTGCGTCTTCAGAAGGTACGAAAGTGCAGCAGGCACTTCCGATTTTTCGGCAAACACCTCCATCCATCGCCGTCAACTGGTCCAAGACATAGCTGTTTTGCATGGTCATCAGCCGTAAAGCTCTTAGTTCCACTTTTATTACGTTGAACCCTTCTTCAGTGTCATTTGCCAGCTGGATCAGCTCCCAACGTGTTATCTGGAGCCATTTTGCGTTTGCTCTGGCCTGGATACTTGGGATGAGTGAGGCAAAGAATGTTTCTGCCGAGCTGAATAATCGATAACTGTTTGGGATCTGTGCCAGCAACTCTGATGATGCCTTTGATATGTAATTTGATGCTCGTCTGTTTCGGGACAGCACCTATTCCTTGTTCCCGGAAGACAGGACATATATTTTTGACTCTGCAGTCGGCTGGGTCGCACTCTGTTGGGTGTTTTCTTGTGTCCTTTTGCTCCCATCAATGTGGCTTTCTGGGATTACCATTAGGGCTGAGTGCAGAGTGGCCATTGAGCAGCTGCCACTCCATGACTGGGGGAGGTGCAGGTATGCCTGGTTGCCGCATACCCAATACGTGTCCATCAGGGCCGCTGTCCCTTTTCTCAGATCTGGGATGGTGAGGGTCTTGTTACAGTTCTTGTTTGTCCCCATGGAGGTTTTCCCCTCTCCTTTAAAACATAGTTCATAGTCTATTTCGTTCTGCAGCTTGAAGGGTTTTTCAATGGCTGTTACCCAAGTTAGTTTTGAAATGTGTTCCTTCCATACTGATGTGCACGTTTCTTCTATCCATTGCAATTTCTCTGGTGCCACACCCCTCAGCGCTTCAGCTTTACACAGTACTTCTTCATCCTTCCACTTGTTGTCCGAAAAAAGTGTCCCTTGTATCACAAAAAATGGTTCTTCCAGACATACCACTCCTACCGTCTTTGGGTAGCAAGTTTTCTCGTTCTGCAGCATTCTAAAAGTAACTTCATGTGCCTGGAAGGTGTTCTTAATCCTGCACAACGTGAGATGCCGGAGACATTGGGCATCTACAATAGGCAACTCTTTGGGTAACAATACCTTGGGTGTACCTGAAGCATGGGGGATGAGGGAGCAGACATAGCAGCTCTCATTTGTTGTTTGTTTAGCTGTTGCACTCATATCCGCATACCATTTATTCGTCTGGTGGGGATGTCGTGGGTCTTCCATTTTATCTAGTCCTAACCCATAGTACTCATCATACTTCCTCCTCCCCACTTCCCTTTTTCGTCTGTTATTTTTGTTCCTCATGTACTTCCCAGCCTCATGGGCAATAGACAAAATGGGCCCCCCTTTCTCGTTCCCGCCCCCCTTTGCCCAGTAATCATATAATATTTTGTGTGTTGCTCTCATCCTTTCCTTTTCTTCCTTGACGTTATCTGTCAGTGTGCTTTTTGCTATGGGGGCAGGCTGGCTGGTGGGGGTGTTATAGAACCAGGATATAGCGGACGGGTTTCGGTCATTTAAACTGCAAGCATTGTAATTAGATATCTTTGGCGGAGACACCGTGTTATTTTGCATTTCACCTTGTAGCCCTTCATGTTTTGAGATGACAGCATTGGATGGTGTGGTATAATAACCCCATACAAGTTTAGTTCCGTCCCATACCAAAAAGTCACCTTCCTTAGTATTTACACTCGTGGTTGCATTGATCACAGTACTGCTGTTAATCCCTCCCCCCTCGTTCATCTCGATAGAGATGAACGCTATGAACCAATATGTAACCAGGCCAAACATTATTGTAAAAAACAATGTAATACACACAGATAATCCACACTCATACGAATATCTGCATCTCTCAGTTAACCACTCTCTAAATCTAGTAAATCTATCCGTTGCAGGCTGCCCGTTAGATGCCATGGTAGCTCCTGTTTGAGATATAAAAGTGCATTAAGTGCATGAATGTAAACATTTTGTTGGCACTACCAGTGCCAGTATATATTGAAAGGGAATGGAAGCGGGTAGGGTTGTGGGGATGGGGATGCACAGACAAGGGTGTAAACACTTCATAATTTTATCATATCATTAATTACATATACTTTCACAAGTGGAAAACATTTTTTTTTTTGGAATATACAAAAAATACAAGTATACTTATTAGCCATTTTTTTTTTTCATTCATCTCTATTACTGTCACACACAAGTTCATATTCAGCCATTCTGCTCATTAGCATTGTTTGCTGTTGTCTGTGCCTCCTCATCCACCTCTTCCTGCACATTATTATATGCTTTTCGTACGTCTGTCAAATGCTGCAACACGTTATTCAGGAGGAAAATCTCTCTGTCGGTGTGCAAGAGATCAGAAGTGGGTCATGAGAGCCCTCATGACCGAAAAGGGTCGACCGGTTTCAATGGCGATAGAGATTTGTGCCATCTTCGTCAGGACCGTTGATTTTAGATACAGGCTGGATTGCCAAGGTTCAGAATTCAGCTGAACATGATCGAAATTTTTTCAAAAAAAACCTTTTTCTGGTGTCTCCTGTAGGGAGACAAAAAGAGGGGGGGGGAAACAGGGGGAAATTCACGATCAGGGCAATAGGGGGCACTGGTAACTGAAAGAACAATGCAATTACAAAGGTGGAGTCTTTACTGTGTTTAAGTGAGCATAGGAAGCAGAGGGCACAGGGCCATAAGTCTAAGGTGATCCGGTGGGTTGTGGGGATTAAGAGGGGGCGCCTGTGGATTTGTGTATTCAGGCGGAGGTTTACTGCTGTGCTGTAAATAATGCAGGTGGCAGGCCGTGGCCTTGGGCGTTGCAGAGGGGACTACCAATCTTTGAAGCGGCTCCAGCCTAGTTGGGGGAGGTGGAGCAGCGCGGCGCGGGCCTCTGCTCTCTTGTTTGGCAGTCTCCGCAGGGTGGGAGGGGGAATGGCCTTGCACATGTTCACAAAGGTATCTTCCTCGTGTGTTGCCGACTTTAGGTGAAAACATCATAAACATTTGAACACTCTATAATACTCATTTGGATCAGTCGAAAACATACATTTTAACTTTGCTAAATGTCTCTCAAATATAGCCAGTCTGAGCACATTATTTGTACAGTATGTTTTAACAACTACAACATTTAGTTATATGCATATACATTTGCAGTAAGTGAGGTAGTAGTAAGGTTGGTGGAGCACATAGAAAATGACTCGCCACCGTACGTGACGGTAGTGGCACATAAGGGGCTTAGACATACACGCATGACAGGTGCATTCTCGCGCGTCCTTCACATGAGCCCTCTGTGTGGTTATATTCGTCTTCCCTTGCACTCTAGCAGCATTAGTTCGGTTATGGTGCGGGACCATGGGGTGTAAGCTTTTCAAGGATACACATAACGAATAGTCCCCTGGCACGCTCTTTTATTGTTAGCACCCAACTGCAGTGGTGTGGGTTCTTCATTGCTAATGTCACGTAAGCATGCATTCTACCATATTTATACATTTTACAGGTTTCCTTAATAGAAGAAGTTTTGTGGAGAAATGCAAGCTTTGCAAGTAGTCTTGGCATTAATATTTGGGAACTTTTGCTTTTATCCGAGGACCGTTTTGCAGTTCTCTTTTTCACCCAGGGCTCGCTGGCCAGGTCATGCTGGGAGCAGTGATACACTGCGGAAGGTGAAATGTTACAGTGTTAGTATCTTACACTAGCTCATGTCCGTCTTGTTCGTGGGAACGGGCTCACAGCGGATCTGCCAGGGAGCTGCGGCCACAGGGATAATTGAAACTCTCCGAGGGTGGGGGCCGCGCTACAGTGCGCTGAGCTCACACCATCTTTATTAGACAAAATGGTTTCTGAGGCCTAGCTAAATTCAATACGTGTGGGCAATGTCTTCAGCAGGTGAGCCCTCCACCACCTGGGCCCTGGTGGTATGAGGGGACGCCCGATGAGCCATGGCCCTCACCTGGGGAAGGGACGTAGGCAAGGGGGGTCTTTTGGACCAATCCTCCCCTACAAGAGTTAATAAAGTGTAGGTTAACAAAGCGTTTACTGCACATGTTAATTTAACTCAACTATTAATAATGCTATGATATGATATGATGAGTCTGACAAACTCAAAGGGCAATGTACTGCGCTACAAAGTCCAATCAAAACCAAAACATCTTAAATAAAATATTGGCGACAGAACAAAGCATAAGGGAATACAAAGACAGTAAGCAGGGAAAATACTAAAGCTAAAACACATGTAAACACACCCATGCTATTTTGGTATCGCATATTTAAAAAAAAAAATTGGAAGGCTAATTTGAACAACTATATTTTATTGGCCTATTGAAAAAATAAGAAAACACATTTTCACAGGTAAATTATTTCTCTGTTGTATGTACATTAAAACATTTGTTTTTACGAATGGGAATGATATATAATAATTTTCCATAATGAAAAAAACTAGTCGCTCTCTGTCATTTATCTTTGTGTTCATTATCAATTCATTGAAAGTAGATTGCTGTGGAAGGAAGATATCCTTCCATAATTTAGTTCTCAATATTCCATTAACTTAATGATATTTTGACTACTGTCTTTCAGGTGAAACGAATTTCTGAAGAACCTCCATGTAAATGCCCCAACAAGTTCTGTTTGGAACGTCTGTCACAAGGAAGATACAAAGTTGGAGAGAAGATAGTATTCATACGGGTAACATAATACTTTAAATCTATAGAACTTTACTTTTACTTTATTTTACTCTAATTTCCCTGTTCTAGTATTTATTTTTAGATTTGTTTCATTGTAGTTTTGTTTCTGAGTCACATATTTGTACATTGTCTTAACAAAACAGGCTGTCCATTATTTTTCAGTTTAAGGTGAAGCATATCCTATATATCTTCTCTATTTCATGTATGCACAAAACACTGTTATACCATGCTCATAGTGAAATGGCATCAGAGAAGTGAAAAGCAAGGTGAATATGGACTATTCTTACACATTCAGTGGTTTATCCAAAACCAATAACGTTCTAGAAAAATAACACACCCCATCTTTTAGCTTGAAAATGAAAGCGGTAAAATCTAATCAATCTTTAAAATCATAGGACATTACTTCATGCCTGAAACCTATTGCCTGCCCTATCTCTTGTACAAAAAGTGTAAAAAGGGGAAATGTATGCAAAGGAACAATCCGTGTTCAAAAGAATAAAGGTAGTTGAACCAGCTCTCCTGCTTGTGTTAAACCTTACAGAGTAAGGCTGTCCTTGTAGGCAGGATGACACACTCTGGCTCGGTTTCTAACACTCTAAGCAGTTTCAAACCATAGATTGAGGCCTGCATGTCCTTCCACGTTAAAGTCTCTTTCTTGACTTTCAAAATTGTATTCCAAAGTAAAGTTCACAAAGTTGCCCCTCTGCCGGGCTCAGACCTTACAGCACACAGTTGACGAAGGTCCCCCTCTGTCGGTCTCAGACCTCTCACATCACAGTTCAAAACCAACTTGCAAGGGGGCTCCCTTCCCTAAGCGTATTGTACTTCGCGTGTCCCTCAATTGGGCTTGGACCCCTTTTGGATGTCCAAGACTTTTGAATGTGCGTGGCTCTCTTTACAGACCACCGCAGGACAACTTCAACTCAAAGTTCACATTCACTGTCGCTTAATTCACTTTTGCTGTTTGCTTGCGTCATAGATTAAAACAATGTACCTTTCACTGAGATTTTCGAATGGGCTACTTCATTTGGCCGTACCACTCCGTTACTTACTATCGATGATCTCACAGCTGCCTTTTACTTCAAAGTTAATTCACAGGTCTGCCTTTCTTCGCGTCTTATCCACACATGCACAGCCTTCACTTGTGATACAATGTTGCTACTTCATTTGCTTCAACACACATCAGCCTCTCCGGTTGCTTGCCACCTCACTGGCTGTGTGCACTTCTTTCTTGTTTTGCTATTTCCAATTTACGCGTCAAGGTTAGTACCACAGGCTGGGCCTTGCCTCCCCAACTCTGTCGTTCAACCAGGAGGGTAGCTGGTGTCCTTGAAACACAATGCAACTCCACGTATCTTTCATGGTCTGTCAGAGGCAACAACCTCTAGTAGGGAAACCTTGGGGTTATCGGGGCCACTGCTCTAGTCCCTTGGTCCGTTGCTCTGCTCCAGTAGGTGTGCCTTCGTCCTGGAAGGTTCTGCTCATACTCGTGTTACGCCTTGCTCAGAGTGTGTCTTTAGCTGTTGCCTTTTATTAGTGTAAGGAGAGCTAACTGGTATCAGGTTCATGCACTTAGTGTAAAGTGCCTGACTTTGTATGAACCCATTAACCGGACATGTCCAGTACTATGTGAGATTGATAGTCTGGTTACCCTGAGTCAACCCCTTCCTCGGCCCAGTGTTTGTGTGAAAGGGTGGGGTTGGGACTTCAGAAAATCCTAAATAATAGGATGAGGTAGATGAACAAAAAAGGGGGGAATACCGCGTCTCACCATCGGCTGCCTGCCCCCAACCCCCGAAGAACCCTCACCCAGGTGATCCTCACGCACTGGTCCACCCCCAGTAACTGGATCCAAAAGCGATGGCCGTGGCCTGGGCACCTGGATGTCAAGTCCTGAGGACTAGCAGGTAAGACACCCCTTGGTTTAACTCACCTTGTATATAAAACTGTTTTCACATTATATTTAGTTTGAGTAAATTGTATTAACCTAAACTGCTGAAAAGTGCATAATAATAATAATAATAATAATAATAATAATAATAATAATAATAATAATAATAATAATAATAATAATAATTTACCAGCACTACGCCAGAAACATTACTGGGAAAGATAAAATAACTAATAAGGGAGCAAGTTTAATAAGAGTCATATAACACAAGTAAACCATGTTTTGTATACATAGTAGAAAAATTAATGATGTATCAACACAATGTTAATAACAGCCTATTTGCCACTGTACTGTGCATAATTATTTATGGATCTCTCTAGAAAATTAATGTAAAATCACTGGTCAAAAGCTATTACCTCTCTTGGAAAGGCACCAGCTTGCACAATTACTTAGTATGAACATTTTATTTAGTAGGGAAATGAAATGTGACCATTCAAATAATAACATACGTCCCAGATGTAGATCCACCAAATGAAACCCTGGTCAACAATTGAGGTATGCAGTAATGTTCATTATCTGTTTTGGGTGTTTGCTATTACATGTTCTGAGTTATGACACAAAACCACCTCCAAGCTTGTGCAATTGGTATCCATCACCTTCAACTTACTAAAAGTGAACTACATTCCCCCCATGCCCTGCCCTAAGATATGATATATGATATGATATGATATGATATGGCATTTATAACGCGCCTATACACAAGTGTTTCAAGGCACGAGAAATAAGAGCGGAGAAATCCTCCTCGGTCTTCCGAAAATCCCTGAAAACGTGGTGAATTGCCCAACAATGACGCATCACTTGACCGCAGCACGGAATCTGTGATCTGGAGCCATCCGGTAACCATGTGCTCCCAAAGTATGAAGTATAAGGTTAAGCAGAGGAAATGTAACACCTCTTTTGTTCCTCACTGTATGTTACTGGTTATAACAGCACCCTGATATCTAAGGGTGTCGGCGCCTTACAAATTCACAAATAAATACATCTTTATCTATGGTAGGCTGTAAGTCTGTATTGATAGGCATACTCACTTTAAATCTATAAAATCCTACACAATAAGTATCAAGCCCATTTACAACATCATGAATAGCATTCCTAGTCCATCTGCTTGGAATAATTATAGAGACAATAAAATAAATCCAATTGTAACGCATTTTGGCAAATTATTAGTGGAAACCTTGGAAGCTTGAACCCATGCAAACACCGTTATTAAACAAGAGTACCTGGGAGGGATTTATTATTGACAATTAAGAAAGTAATGGGGCTATAAAGAAATATGCGAGATTGCATGTACATTAGTAAACCGACCAAACATACTGTTGAGTACACATAGAATATAATAAAAGATCAAAAAACAAAAAAAACAGCCTGCTGAATCCCTTCTAAGCAGATTTCCGCCATGGTAACAGCACCCAGACTGCAACACTTAAAATCATGGATGACCTCCACAACATCACTGACAAAGAACAGATATCACTTGTAGTCCTCCTCAGCATCTCAGCACATTTCAATACCTTACCATACCATCCTCCTGAACATCCTATCCCACAGGATGAAACTTTCAGGCACAATTCTCATCTGGCTTAGATCCTTCCCCACTGACAGGCCACATTTTGTCGCTGTGATCCCATATCTATGAAATCCCACCACAGATGAATATGGGTAACCACAAGAATCTTACATATCACCACTCCTGTTCAACCTATATCCTCAGACCCCCAACACCCACTTTCTCCAATATCCAGACAACACCCACATATGCTTACAAATATCCTTCAATTCAAAACTGAACACCCTCAGAAGACGTCTTTGCGCCACCTATGCCTAGATGGCCTCAGACTTACTAAAATACAACCTATCCAAAATTGAACATCTCTTCATCTGCCCTCCTTATTCAAATCCACCCTCACAGCCTAGGTCAAATAATTCACCATGGACTACTCACACATGTCATTCACCATCAACTCCCACCAATCTCGCTGCTATAACCGAAGGATTAAATGTACAGATACACCTCCTACCCAAGATAAAACGTTTTCCCCTTGAGGATTTATGTATGGCAGTCCAGGCACCACTTTTCTCCAAACTATCTGTGGAAATGCAGCAACTACACCCTTACCCTCCAGCAAGCCTTACAGAACGCACCTCCACTTGCTCCCCATAACCTAGAGGAATGCTTTCAAAGGATTCTGGATCATATACAACGGCCTCTACATCAAAACCCAATCCTAACTTCACATAAAACTGAAAGCCATTACGCACACAACAGAAAAGCCAACCAAAATCCCCCACACATTCCACTCTGCAATGTAAATTGCACAATAAATTGGGCTTCAACCAGTGGGCAATCAGAGCATGGATTGCCCCCACCCCAAATCTGCTCTGTCCCTCCCATCATCATCTTCTACAAAATCTGAAATCTTACATCTTTGTCCCACCCTAATGCATCCAAACCTGCGCCAGCACTGCATACAAGTTGAAATCAAATAAATGTAATACAATTGTAAAATAAATGCATCAAGCAGAATTGTCACAGAGTAATAGGCGTGATGGTATTTCAATTAAGTCAGCTTGTCATGGGCATATTGGGTACAACTGTGATAGCATTTGTGTCGGATCAATCACCTGGTGTCAAGCACTGAGTGTCCCTTTGATTACGGCTTCATGCCTCTAACAGCTGGGGGATATGCAATGGTGTAACATGGCTTTTACAAAATGTAATTCCCAGCACTGGGGGAATTGAAAATTGCCTTCGATGAATAACAACCAAAATTGATATAGATAATTATAGCTAAATAAGTGTACCATCTCTGCATAGTACTTTCTCTTAATTCAACACAATGGGCCTTATTCTGAGGTTGGAGGTAATCAATGCGCTATTAGCGCCATGACTACCTCCAATACCGGTACCGAGTCTGCCCTTGTTCAATGGGGATTTACCGGTCTATTCCGACCTTTCCAGGCGTTAAGGAAGGGACCCGCTAAGGGAACTCGGAATAGCGCGCAAAGGGATTACCGGCACCGGTGTCCTTACCAGTGCCCGGTATCCCTTTGCGCCAAACTCAGAATAAGGCCCAATGTATCGAATCTTGGATGTTGTGTGATTCAAAAGTGTAGTGACATGGAGTCAAACCTTTCTTTGCAAAAAGTGCCTAATTCCATAGAAACAATAGAAGGACATATGTGTATACCATTATTGGTTGAATTACCACGGTAGCAAACATATACGTGGGTTTCTGGCTTTGGAGTTTGAACTACGGGTTAAGATTCCTATGGCTTGCATATGTATTTAACATTTGTAATTTGGAGCATAATACAGCAGACAAAGGGCTGATTTACAAAAATGTTTTACAATGGTGCAATCCCATTGGGACAATTTTGGTAAAGTAGGACTCAAGCCTCTTAAATTAACAATACAAACTCTTAGAATGATTATGTAGTAATATCTATCGTTTTTGATATACATCATTATTGACTGTGACATTTTGATTAACTGTAATATAATATTTGAGGAGAATCAGAACACTTCCAAAGTCTGATTGTTACATTGTAAGATATGGCCCAAAATGACCCTGATATTGACACTCAGATCTAAAACTGAAACTGCCATGCTGTGTACATTTAATAATGGATTATGGACTGTTCAGACAACAAAATTGCCATCTTCCTCTGAAGGTATGTCTCGATTAGATATAATTTGAAGCTACAACACAGAGATTGACAGAAACCAATGAGGTTGGACTATATTGCCCCTACACTTTAAGGATTGAGGAAACATTTTGCAATCTTGTGTTGTGGTGGCCACTGCATGTGGTAGAATTAAAACATTAATATGGTGTTTCAGCAATGACCCAGAGTTAGACAATTTGGGATAAATGGGTTTGCGTGACAAATGTGTATTCAAGGCGTCAGTGTTTTTTTGATGATTCCTTTTTCAATAGGGTGTTAAATTGTCCACACCCTTTCAGAATCACTGTGCCACTCAATACATTTGTATAACATGTTACAGAAAAGAGAACAAATAAATGTATAATATGATTCTGGGACATTCCAATGGACATAGGTAAAGGATTCAACACATATAGGCACAGTGCTATTTCTATAAGCTTACTGTTAACACTGTTTTAATCCAGTTTTGATATTTATTTCTATGAATGCGTGTTGAAATTTATCTTATTTGTATGTATGTTCACTGGATTTAAACATGAACAATATAGCATGAATGATTACTATTATTAAGTTTGGAATTGTCTTGCTATGTCCATTTTGCATGGCATTATATTTGCTAAACAGGTTTGCACAAATAAATGTATTTTGTTTTTGCTATAGGCAGTTTATAGGTCTCTTCCAACTGTAGGTGCATCCCCAAGCATTGTTCTGCTAATAACTTCAAATAATTGTTGTGTTTATTGGACATCAACAATAACTGCCTTATTGTTTTGTTTTGAGCTCACAGTCTTGCTAGAGATATAGTGCTTTGTTTTTATCTTGGGAATGTCCTCGTTCAAATCTAAGGAGCTAGATTTAATTTACCTTAGGGAGACTTGGCTTATCTCTGCCTGTAATTGCTGTAGCTCAGTCCAAGTGCTAATGGAGCTCATATTTATCACATAAAGATATTGCCATTTCCTCAGTGACTTTCTCCAATAATAATAATATGCGTTTGGTGATGGAAATGTCAGGCCTATAGTAGAACACACATTAGCAGAAGCCTTTGGACCAGATCCATGTCATAACCACTTTAGACACGACTGTAAACATTATTTTAGCATCGTGAGTCACTTAGCAGAAGAGACAGATTGTTAATTCCATATTTATTTTGGGGGTCATTTGAGATAGGGATTACGGAGTTATTGGCTCTGCTGTATTACACTGCTACTCCTTGTTACCCGTATCCCCATGTCAAATGTCTGCACCCTACGTCCTGGTCACAGCCCTGTTGTTTACCAGTTACATTTGCATTATAGAGATACATATTCATATATACATAAATGACAGCATAGAAGAATCACCAAATCCCAAATAAATTAATTGTGGAAAATAACTAAAATTCAGCCAGGTTATTTTATAGTTTGGCACCTGTTGTGATTTTTTTTAAAATGTTATGTTTATGTTTTGAATTGTATTTTTTAATGCCGAGTTCACGGCAAAGTAATTACCTCTGGCCTTAAATGCAAAGCCTTACACAATATCCCACAAATGACTTTTAAAGGGGCACGTTTTCTTGAAAAAGGTTAAGCTTTTTTGGAAAAACAATATTATCTACACGAGATGGATGATTGTTTGAACCCGTACTATATGTGCTGTTTGCACTGACCCTCATCTTCCAAGGGTGAAGCTGTTTACTTTTTGATCATGTAGCCATACAGCTGATTGTTGGATGTTAGAGTGTTTGTATCTCGCAAGAGTTTTTTATTGTTTGAAAGTAGTACCTGATTTAGTTGTGAGTGCAATTACTGTTCAAGTATCTGGAATAAAAATGACATATACTCACAAAGTACGATCCGTAATGTGTGGGTTACGTGAGAATTACATTTTTGAGAACTCATTGCACAGTGTTGTATCACATTATACGATTTTGACAGTAATATCTTTTAACACATCTGTGGCAGCGTTCACTCAAACATGTGGCTGTGATGACTTTTAAAAGGCCCCCTGGAGTCCTCCCAGCCAATTTGCTTTGAAATCCTTAACTGCTATTTGAGTGGTTTGATCAATACAAAATATCCTGGGCAGAAGCTTATCAATTTTTAATTTACCTCCAGGGAGTTTGAAGCACATTGATGGTTGTTTTTGAACAATGTCATATTTAAATGCCTTTTGTAGCCACTGCATCCTTCTTTGCGAGTGTGGCTTGCTTTCGCACATTTTACTACACAGTTATAACTAGGTAAATCCAAGCTGGATGCTAAGCCTTCAGGTCGGTGAGCAATTTGAGTTGTCGGTGAGCAATTTGAGTTGGCAAAGCCTCCTATGTTATCTGCTAGAGGTATACTTCTTCTCCCTCACTTAATGATTCATCAATGTTCACTTCATATTCATTGAGACACAGTGTTATACTCTACAAAAGACACTAAATAATTTTTAAAAATGTGGTTTGGCAGCCCAGTATGCTTAGTTTAACGAATACGCCCCAAGTGACTTAGGGCTTTATATAAATACAAAAAGACTGTAGTTCCACAAGTGCAACATTGACTTGTGGAGCGATGTATTGTAGATAAGGCAGCATATTATGCAGTTTGTGCATGTGCAGTGTTCTACATAATCCACTGATCTCATAACACAACACTATTGAATAATGTATGCACCAGCAGCCAATGGGCAAACATCTCCAGGTGCAATGGAAGTAATGCAAGACATGTTTCAGCTTAGAACAAAATACAAAATGTAGCCTGAACATGTCAAAGGGTGCACAAATTGTCTTTTTGTGTTGAGTTTGGACTGGAACACACCAGTAGAGGATTATGCCATTCATAGGTGAACCGAAATCCATACACAAAGGCACACCCACTGCATTGTGTACATTTGTAGCAGACAATATTGGTCGTCATTACGAGTTGGGCGGTGTCCTGGCGGTAAATCTGCCGAAATACCACTCAATGGATTTACTGTTACCGCCACTTGGTCCGACTGTATTACCGTGGTGGTGGCAGTGTTAGTCCCCATGGTCATTTCACTGAAATCTGGCAAAAAGATGGCAGATTTACCTCCAGCTCATAGCTGGAGGTGAATCCTGCAAATTTCTGACATAGTCAAAGTTGGTTGGTGCGGTAATATGGCAGTAACAGTAATACTGCCACATTTGTACTGCACCCCAACTCGTAATGAAGCCCAATATCTGTAGATGGTTCCAACTGCAAGACATCAATAACTCCACAGAGTCCATATCTGAACACTGGGCAGGAAAGGTCAATCATAGGTATCGGAAAAACCTGAATGTTATCACAAAAGCACAACTCATTTGTATTCTCCTCTAACAACCTTCAATTTTCCGGGAAGCACTGACACTGGACAAACCAAAAGATAATCTGATAGAGTAACACGCAATCTACGTACAGGTTCATCAATGTGAATGGTCATAGGTGTTGACATCGGAAAATTGTTTCTCCATACAGTGAGGCGTCAATTGGACTCATTGAAAAGATAGAATGAGATGTGCAAAATAATTTGGGCCCAATTCTCTATAAAGTGGGGCATCTACAAATAGGCCAGAGGATGTGATTTCATTTGTTTTCAAGTTCCCCATATCTGGAAATGTGCAGGTCACCTCAACAACAAAGATCGCCTGACATTTCCAAACCCCTTGCATACATAAGTTTCTGGTGCAGGTTCCAGAAACTATTGTATGCCATGCTCCCAGCACCCTGATGGGTGCAGGGCACACATGTAACAGTGACATACCTGTCATTGTGAAAATCTAAAAATAGAAACAAATAATCTCAGTCCATATTCCCAGGGTAGCATAACAAAGGGGGCAGCTGTGTCTCTTACCAGAGCTGTGCCACATAAATAAATGCATGAAAGCGTCATAGATGACCCGCATTCATTTCTCATCCGCTCTGCACTGATTCCAAAGAGGCACTGGTGAATGTGTTTATTTTCTGCACATTATAAAATACATCGCATTTGTGATTTTGGGATTCATTTCACAATGCACTGAAATGCCGCCTGATATGCACAATTGTGCAAGATGCATGAATTCAAATGTCTTGTGTAAATTCTTTGCAACATTTTGTGCCAAAAAAAGTGAATATGTTTAATACTTGGGCATTCCATGAAAACACATTTGAAAATTGTTAAAAAAGCAATTATTTACAAGAAATTATGACACACGCTTAAGTAAACAATGTGCATAACACTTTGTTAATTGTGGTGAAATAATGACAAGCAAAACCTCCTCACTTTACCAATATTTTCACAGAAATGTGAGGCGTTCCTTTTTTCTTGAATGGTGATACAACTATACTACTACATCTGTGCTTTTTGAATAGGAAGTGCATAACTGGCCATCCAATCGTTTGTTTTTGTGTATATTTCAAGTGGATTTGAGTTCGATAAGAAATTAATATTCTAAGCAACTCATGTTCAATAATGATCCAAAATAAGCTTCAGTCACAATCTTGGCCCGCAGCTAACTTTGTTGTTATAATACCGATCTTTGAACGGGAGTGAAGTGCCGTTAATAGAGAACACACAAAGCTGCATTGGGTGATTGTTTCACCACTGTGCCTAGATGCAAGTAAACAGATCACAGTTCACAGACCACCTTGCTAGGCTACGAGTGTGGTTATTGGGCGTGGTGGTATTTTCGGATGTATAATGCATGGTGCATTCTACTTTCAATCCCTTTAACAATTCAGACGAGATATTAAGATCTTTTAGTACAAGGCATTTAATAGTACTCTTCCTGTAGTTATTTACTGAAAACTGCTGTAAATGTCTCACCTGCTTTAAATTCAATCTTGAAGCCTATGCTAGGAAATGGGCAATTAGTCTCTGGGACGTTTAACCAAAAGCACCGGTATGAACTCTTTTTGAACTCAGTGTTTTCTGAAAATGGCCCCATTGTATGAGCATGCTAGGAATGGAAAGCCAGCAAAACTAGTCTCAGACTCTGTTTTGTTTTGGGCATGCCATTGTTCACGGACAGTCAACAAAGTATTAGGTTTGAAGCTTGAATGCCCGGGTTACCGAAGTATTTGTCCCGTTATAACCGAAGGTTTAAAAATAGCATATGTGAAATTCAGTTGCGGCTGGGGAATATTTTAATTAGAGGTCCATAAATATTCCTTACAAATATGTTGGAGCGACCAAGAGTAGGAGGTGGTTCTCCCCCTGAGAAATATTTTCAATAATGTGTTAAAACGGTGCATTATAAAGCACACTTTCTCTGAACAATTGGGTAAAAAGTCTGTTTACAATTGGTTTAGTAGTGTAACTCCCTCCAAAAATCCAATAGATGCAAGACAGCAACAGTACACAGGAACATTTCCCAACACATTTTCATGATGCCTTTGTCCACAATATATGCCAGTATTAAAGCATTTTCACTCTGGCTGAATTCGTTGGAGTTTTTTTTTGGCCTTGCAGATCTCTGAGCACCAATATTTCTGATTTGCTACGTTGATGCTTAAGCCATTCATGCTTACGTATGTTGCCAAGGCGTTTAACTTCCTCTGCAGGCCAACTGGAGTTAAATCTAACAAAATTAGATCGTCGGCATAGAGCAAACGACTTACATTCAGACCGTTTATCTTTGGTGAGAAAGATAACGTACTATTGATTGTTTGATCGATGTCTGAAATAAATAGGCTGAAGATGCAGGCAGCAGCAAGAGGACAGCCTTGCTTGACTCCACATTGTGTTTGTATGGGGGCGGGAAGTTTTCCAGATCAATGGAGTCTAATTCTGATGGTTGTCATGATGTGAAGTTCTTTTATCGCAGCAAGAAGACTCGGAGGACTCTTCCACTTGGTTAATTCGACCCATAACAATTTTCGATCTATGCTTTCAAAAGCATGTGATAAGTCAATTATTGCTAAGTAAATCCTCTGCCCCGTTCTGATTGCTTCCATTTTCAAAATGTTAACAATAAAAAGATTCAAACTGTATCCAACCCCTTTGACGAACCCAGATTGCCTCTGGTCAACACGATTATTGTTCACACTCCAAGTTAGGAGTTTATTTTTCAGTAGTGTAGCATACATTTTACTCAGAACATCAAGCAAGGCAATCGGTCAGTAATCCTACAGATTAGACCTATTTCCTTTTTTAAACACCGGAACAATGATTGCATTTTTCCAACTGGCTGGTGTGGCACATTCGATGGTAACTTTGAGAAACAGGGTATAACAGAAATCAGTCCATGTTTCTGGGCTTTCCTTTAGAGTAAAGTTTGTATGCCCATCCGGTCCAGGAGCAAGAGATCTACTTAATTTAGTAATTATCTCGTAGTTGTCTTCCTTTGCAAATATCAAGTCCCAGTGTTTTAATGTCTGAGTAGGCGGATCTTGTGATGCACTTTTCTTCGTATACAGCAACTTATAGTGAGTTACCCAGTCAGTTTATGTTACCATATTTGTTTGCAAGGCAGATTGTGAGCCCGATATGTTGTTGATTAAAGACCAGAACGCACGGGTATTGTTATTTTTCATTTTTGCAAGCATTGCTTCCGCATCCCTTTGTATCATCATACTTTTGTGTATTTTATGCCAGTTGTTATAAGCTTGTTTTATGGCTTTGCTTTTCTTCAGATATTCACAGCTGTATTTTTTGCTACACGCTCTGACATCACTTCTCATTTTTCGCTTTTTTTGAAGAACTTCAAGATCAAATACATGGGTATTAGAAAAGTGACAGTTTTTGAGTCCTTGTTTTTTTTCTTTATAATCCTCAAGGATGTGTTGGTATTCCAGATGACAAGTCCCATTTTGGTAGGCAAAGTTTATCGTTTTGGTCTCTTCCTCAGTTAATCTTAAGCAAACTCGGTTAGATTCAACCGTTAAGTCATAGACCCATTTCTCTTCATTTTTCCAGATTAACACTGCGATGGATGTAATTAACAATTTATGGTCACTTTCAGGCTTATATTTTAGATGGAACTGTTGTACCTTGGAGTGCATACTTTCTGAGACAAAGAAGTAATCAAGAATGGATTCCTGGTTTCCTCTCTTTCAAGTAGATTTTGCAGGAATGTCTCCATTTGTATTCCCATTAGGTATGTACATATTTCTGCACTCCATTTCAGTGCACCATTGTTGTGAACTCTTAGAGAGTTCTGAAGCTTTCTCCTGTTTTTTCCCAGTTCCGTCGAGACAAGTTATATTTAGATCTATACATAGCAGAATTTTCACAGCCTCTTCTCTCTCATAAATGCAGTCAATGATGTTTGTAATTTGATCAATAAACAAAGAATCATTGGAAGCTTTATGTTGCCAGTAGATGTTAATAATGTAAAGATGTTCTTTATATCGTTTAGTGTTAGTTTCTGCCTGCAACAAGAGTAACTGGATATACGGTGTACAGTTATGTGTTTCCATGATTGCATAGCCAGAACTTTTTCGTACTAACGTCATAAGGCCAGCCATAGGTCGACCCTTGGGTTTTTTAATTGCCGGATTGAATGCAATTTCAAAGGTGTCAATAATCGGACATACCGACAACCATGTTTCCTGTACACATATAATGTCTAGATTTTCTAACCAATCAGGTTTAGACAAATGGGCATAGCTGCGAGTATTCCAACAACCTATATTGATACACTCTCGGCAATTTGTATTTTGGCGTTAACTCTTAGATTGGTCATGCAGTGTTTTTGGTAACCAGCTCCAGTCTTTTTCACACATTCTTGAAGATTCGCCACATGCCATCTTAATTTGGTTCCCAGGGGAGCCGGGTCTTGCAGCAAAAGTCCTTTTGATTTGATCCAGAGGCTGCCATAGTGAAACTTTGGGAATCGAGGAGCTTTTTCCTACATGCTCCACAATAGTAGAGTTTCCTGTTTGTGAGTGACCAACCTTATGTGTTACACACATTCACACATCAGCGTCATTAGTTTCATGGAAGTTTTGCTTATTCATGGCTGGTTCTTTTACTACCAATTCGGGTTTATCTACTGCAAGGGTGTTCCTCGGGTGCGTTTCGGTAAGGTCGAAGCCCATGGAAATCAATACTGGAGCTGCTTCAAGTAAGGTGTTACAGACAATTCTTGAGTCAATATGTGGTTTTACAATATCATTTCGTTTCTCCATGTGGAAATCCACAAATGTTAAGTCATTTGACTCGATCATACGCAGGGTTGGAACATAATGTAAAAGTTTCAGTACATTTATCCGATTTAGGGTTAACTCATCGGAGCTATGTTCAATCCGTTCCAAAAGTAAACAATATTTTGCTTGTCCTTTTTCAATGGACACCGGTTTTAAGGCGGCCCACATGCCTACCACCGTCCTTGCCTTCAAAGTCAAAGTTCTTTTGCGTACGTTCAGATTTCAGACTGTGGGATGGCTGATTAATCAATTCCAGTGAACTCAAAAAATTCTGTGGACTGGCGTTTTGATTAGTTTTAGCCTGGGTAGCACACACCAAAGATTGAGCACCTGCAAGTTTATCACGTTTTTGAGCCATCGTCAAAAACACAGGGCTGCCGGACATTATCAAGCTGACTTCCCTAGCTGAGGGCACCTCAATCAAGGTGCACACGCGGAACCGCCCTTCTGCAACTGCCAACAAAGGGACGTTCAATATTGGAGGCTCTTCAGTCATGTTTGATCCGATATCTTGAGCCAGATGAGAATCATCTTCTTCAATGTTGAGTTAATGGAAAGTTCCTTGTCGACAGCAGTTAGATCAACATGGTCAATAATGTTCACAATGGCACATACTTGTTCTTTCTGCTCTGTGTTGCCGTTTTAACCATGGAGTAGCTGTTCATGTTCCGATTCGTATAAGGATACATTCCCATTCAAGTCTTGAAGCGACTCTGCCTGTAGAGTCATGCCTACAGCTTTAATATTTCGCAGGAACTTCCTCGAGTTATTAGTCATACAACCTTTCTTCATTTTTACATTTTTTGATTTCTTAGTTTGTGATAATTTCACTTCAACTGCTTTCTTGGTTTGCACTGATTCTGCTTCGACTGGCTTCTCCACACGGTTAAATTTATAATTAAATACCGGGAAAACTCCAATCTTTGCAGAGTCCGTTCCACAGGCAATTTGATGTAAACTTGTCTCACTCGTGATTGACACTTCAGACAAAGACAGAATTTGCACATCGTCATTAACGCAGTTTCTTGCAGATTGTGCTTTTTAAGGCCTCAACAAAGGACCCAATTTCCGCTTCACATGTCAACTGTTTTGGTATTTCCTTCAAAATTGGCTCAGATTAATTCATATGCGTGTTTGATCTGAGCACGATCACTTCTTGGTTGATCAAATCTTGCTCCGGCTCTAGAGTAGTTGTTTGACTTTCACATCCATTTATTGTTGTCAAAGGAGCTTTCACAAGATTAGTTTTTTGTTGTGTTCGAGGTGTTAAGTTTCCCACCTTTGTGCCACTTGTTGTTATCAAAGGAATTTCCACAAAGTTAGTAGTTTGCTCTGTTCGTGATATTTTGGTTGCAACATTTGTAGGGATAGCGTTGTATGTCTCTCTTGTAACATCAGCACTGTTTATCTCAGGAGTGATACTGATGATCTAGCAGTGCATTTATGTGGTTTTAATAAGGCAAGTGCTTCCTTGGCAACCTCGGCAAGCAGTCTTTTGTCCTCGCTATTATTTCTTTTTTGATCCAATATAGCAGAAAGAGAACATTCGATTTTGTTTGTCAATTCAAAACTTTCCAAATCAATCATTTTCAAATTCATTAACGCAATCAAGGTGCCCATATCATTTACACTATCCTTGAGCTGTTCGTACATCTTTAAGAACGGACACATGGTCATGGTGATAGATGATATTAAAATCGGTTGCAGTTCTTGGACGATTTTATTCACAGCATTATCTGAAAGTGGACACGCCACAGTCTTACAAGAATGAGTTTTATGCTGTAATCGTCTTATTTTAGGGAAATCTCTTTCAATGATCGGTGATTCAGTAGAACAGCTGTCGGAAGAAGAATCACTTCCACTGCTGTAGCGCAAAGGTATAGCTACTTTAGGTTTATTGTTTGTTTGTTTGTTTGTTTGTTTGTTTATTTATTTCTATGGCACACCATACCCAGGGGCAGCAGGGCGCAGGCAGAAAGAAAATGCGAGGCTTACAATGTTACAGAAATATACAGTTGAGATAAAGTTACATACATTTGCAGTTAAGGATTACAGGGAAAAGAATATACAAATCTTCACACATAGAAATATCAATATCTATACAAAGGAGTGAAATATACAGATATGTACAGGGGCTGTTTATTGCGAGAGCAAAGGCCTCAAACAGAAAGTATCCGTATCTATACAGAGGTGTAAAATGTATAATTAAATATGGGGGTTGTTGGAGTTCAAATGACTGATGAGATTCCTTCTAAAGTGCAAATAGGGTTGATCGGCTCTCAGGTTGTGTGGCAATGAATTCCAAAATGTAGCAGCTTTCACGGGGAAGCTGTTACCTCCAATGGTGGAGAGTTTAAATCTGGGAATTATCAGACAGTTGGAATTGATAGTTCTTGTTTGTCTGATGGATGACTTTCTCTTTACTTTGTCCATCAGATAACTGGGGGCAGCATTGTTGAGGGCTTTATGGGTTAGGGAGGCCAACTTTGGTTTGATTTTATTGTCTGTGGAGAGCCAATTGTGTTGGCGTCTGGTAGTGGAGATGTGTTCTCTTTTATTAATGCCGAGGGCAGCTCTCAAGGCATTATTTTGTAGGATTTGTAGCCTATGGGTAATGGGTTAGCACCGCTATATAGGGCATTACAATAATCGAGCCTGGAGAGTATGAGTGCTCTTGCCAGGATCATACAGCTATCATTGGACAGGAATGGTCTGCCTGCTCTTATTAATTTGCAGGTGTACGCAGTGGTGGATGCTAGTGAGTTGACCTGTTTGGTGAATGACATAGTGGCATCCAGGTAAAAGCCGAGAGTTTTTACATCCCTGGATACTTTGATAATGTTGCCGTCTATGTTGAATTCGGCATATTCAAGGCCTAATTTGTTGATATTAGCGGGGGTACCCAGGATGATGAGCTCTGTCTTGTCATCATTCAGGCATAAGCCATGAGATGCCATCCATGCCTGAATGATGAGATACACTCTGTTCACTAACTCTCTGTCCTTGCTGTGATCCCCTGAAAGTGGGAGGAGAATCTGAGTGTCATCTGGGTAGTTGGTGTAGGTGACACCCAGATGATCCAGATCATCGAACAGAGGTTTGGTGAAGATGCTGTATAATGTGGGGGAGACGCATGAGCCCTGCGGGACTCAGCAAGTAATAGGAGAGGGGTCTGCTGCTGCTGATGGGGAGAAGACTCTCATTGTTCTCTCGCTCAGAAAGGATTCAATCCATCTGATAGCTTCTGGGGAGAAATGAGCAGCTGAGTCCAGGTGTCTGCAGAGGACCTTGTGGTCGACAAGGTCGAATGCCGCGGAGAGGTCAAGTAGGAGGAGGAGTGCTGTCTTTCCCTTGTCCCTCAGATCATCAATTTGGGTCTTCAAGTCAATGAGGGCTGTTTCCGTGCCATGTAGTGGGCGGAAACCTGATTGTCTGGAGCCTAATAATTTGTGTAGTTCTAGGTATTTTTGGATCTGGACATAGGCCACTTTGTCCAAGATTTTCAGTAGAAAGGGTACCGTGGTGATGGGGCGGTAGTTAGTGGGGATGAGAGGATCAAGCGTCTGCTTTTTAAGGAGGGGGAGCACCCAGGATTGTTTTAAGTTGGAGAGGAGGTTACCTGAGGAGAAAGATGCGTTTATAAGTTTGGAAATGAAGGGCGATAGGTCTCTGGCTGCATCCTTGATTATGTGTGCAGGGCAGATGTCGCCTTTGCAGTTTGAGGGTTTGAGAGAGAGTATGATTTTCTCGACCTCCAGGGTGGTAGTTTTAGAGAAGGAGAATTAATTAGTGTGTGTGCTTGGTAGAACATTAGGCAGAGGTGTAGGAGGGTTGGTGAGGTTTAAGGAGTCTTTTTTTAGTTGAATTTTATTTTGTAGGGTGTTTATTTTATTTGCTAAAGCCTGTTGGAAGTCTGCGCACCAGGTCTGGTCCTTGGTGTAGGTGTCGGGTGTGGCAAGTTCCTTCAATATGGAGAAGAGCTCCTTCATGCTTGAGTTGGAATTGGCAATGCGGTTGTTGTAGGAGTTCCGTTTAGCTAGGCAGATTTCAGCTTTGTATTGACGAGAAATCGTATCTAGGGTGGCTTTCATTTCACTGGAAGGGCATAGTTTCCAAGCAGATTCACATTTTCTCTTTTTTAGGCGGAGGGCTTTGAGTTCAGGTGTGTACCATTTATTTACATGGGTTTTGGGCTTGCTAGTGCGAAGTTTAAGTGGGGCAATTTTGTCCATGGTATTTAACATAATTTTGTTTTATTCGTGAACTAG
This sequence comes from Ambystoma mexicanum, assembly GCF_040938575.1. Lineage (NCBI taxonomy): Eukaryota > Metazoa > Chordata > Amphibia > Caudata > Ambystomatidae > Ambystoma > Ambystoma mexicanum. Next base: position 624,849,947 of record NC_090934.1, read on the forward strand.
TGTGTTGGGATCTAGATTGTCTGGCAGTGAGTTTAGCGTTGGAAGGATGGCTGGGATGATTCTTTCTACTGTTATATTTTTCCTGTTTCTTGTTAGGCAGGGTGGTGCTAGTGACACAGTTGTGGTAGGTGGTCTGGAGGTCAGTAGGTTAAATGAGACCAGGGAGTGGTCGGTCCAAGGTAGTGGTGTGGGAGAGGAGATGACCGCAGAGCAGTAAGCATCAGCAACCCAGTCTAGGGTTCTTCCCTTCAGGTGAGTGGGTAGGTTGACTTTTTGTGAGAGTCCGAGTGATGAGATAGTATTGGCTATGGTGGAGGCATGTATGTCTGCTGGATCGTTAAACCCTAGGTTGAAGTCACCTAGTAACAGTAGTTGTGAGGTGGTTTTCGCGATGTTAGTTAGTAGGCTATGCAAATCTTCCTCGAAAGTCCCGAGCGGACCAGGTGGTCTATAGATCAGGTGGATGGTGAGGGATTGGGTGTTATTTATAGGGAGTTTGGCAGTGAGGGATTTGCATGATTGCAAGGTTTGAGTCGGGGCTAGTCTGAGAGCTAAACTTTCTTTGGATATGATGGCGATGCCGCCGCCACGGTTGCCCACCCGGTCCTGCCTGGATATGGTATAGCCATCTGGGATGGCCAGCATTAGAGACGGGCCTGCTGCATTGTGTAGCCAAGTTTCAGTTAGAGCAATAAAGTCTAATTTGTCTTTAATGATTAGGTCTGCTATATCAAGGGCATGTGCGACCAGTGATCTTGTATTAAGGAGAGCTCCTTTATAGGAGTGTTCTTCCGTTTTACCGAGAAGTTTGTATGAGAGATTAGTTTGAACTTAGTTCTGGGGATGGTGGGACTTTTGGTGGTATGTGGGGCAGATGGGTTTGGGGCGATGGGTTTTCTAGTATGGTAGCCTATGGTTTCGTATTTGGAATCAGAGAGGAGTCTTCGGGGCGGCTCATATACCCCATTTATCTCTTTTTAGCGTGCTTTTTTGAGAACAGTTAATCACAGTGGAATCACTGTCGTCCAACTGCCTACGCTTTATGGCACAAGTACAGAGCGTGTTTCCCAAACAGCTTTTGCTTGCGCACATTACTGAATTACAAGGCTTTATTGCATTTTGATCGGTAAGTTTCTTCTCAGACCTTGATTTATTTAAATTGGTTAAATCTTGTAGTAGTTTATTTACTACATCCAGTGAATTTGTCATAATGGGCGCATTGGCTTAATCGCGCAGGTCTGGTCGCTAAAGAAATCACCCGAGTCCGATGCGTTCAAAGTGTTTTGCTGTACATTAAATAGTCCATTCATACAAGTTGGTTCTGACGCATAAGCACATGTGTTATTTAAGGCCAATGGGAATTTTGTATTTTCAAACACCTCATCCATTCCTGTTACGTGTTGGCTATTCGCACACGTGACACGTTGTAGACTCTCTAGATCATCATTAGCCATCTCAACTCTGGCCAAGATCACAACATTAGAACAATTTCTTTGAGTCACATCCTGGGGGCTACTTGTTCCACCTGTACAAGCAAAAAATGTCTCATTCCTAGGCGTCGGGGTTTCCGGGACCAAAATAAATTGTGAATTCGGAGCCGATGACCCTTTTTGAGGCATGTTTCTTTTATGATTCGAGTTCCGCTCTATGTAGCGTACGTGCCGACATCCTCAGGGCACGCCGAGCAAGCACACTCAAAGAAGGTAGACTTAAACAATCAGGCACACAAGAATCTTTTAAATGATCTTCTGAGTTCCAACCCCAATTATGTTGAGAGGAAGGGACCGGGTTTAAAGCCTCTGCAGCCCCCGCCTGGGTTCCTGTCAAAATATCCTTCATTAATGTCTGAGCGGTGCATGCTATATGGTCTGGGATCTGACCATCAAAGTATGCACCTGTCTTTACATCGGGGTCATTTTGGTTTGTGTTTACATTTAAAACTTGCTCAATGTGTGCAGAAGATTTCCTAGGTTTTAGTTGGGATTGAGCTTGCAAGTTAGATTTCCCGTTTGGCACAATTAAGGTGCTAGGCACACAAGAAATGCTATCACAATCTTGATTGTGATCGGAACTAACAGCACATACACTTACTTTCTGTTTTGTTGATCGACCCATCGCTTTACCAAGAGTACAGGGGCCAGGCATGCCTTTTTGCAATTGTAAACGTATTTGAGGAGGTTGAAGGAGACGAGTCTTTGTACGCGTCGCAGAATGGATGATGGTTGACTCGACGGGCTCCTCCATTCCTCCTCACGACTGGAAGACTCTAAGACTCAGCTGACTCTGCATTCTCTCCGTGAAAGTCATAGTCTTTGTAGGCAGCAGATCAGCAGGTGGCTCCGCCTCCAGGCAGGAGCAGCAGAGCAGGAATAGCTGGATTCAGGCACACCAGCACAGCACAGATCAGTAAAGACTCTAAGACTCAGCTGACTCCTACTTGTACTTATTATTGTGTATATGAAGAGATTGTTTTGTATAAAATGTGTTAATGTTTTTTTAAACTAAAGACACAATAAAAAAGTCTTCAGATTGACACACATAGGGTTGGGGGTGGGATTGTTGCATTGCAGGAGTATAAGTGTCATTCTCCATAAAACAAATCACTTGAAATGTTAGTATATTACATAGATATATGTAATCACACTTAGTATATTAGCTTTACCACAAATAGGTTAATTATTGTGCATCACCCAGAGTAAATATTGTCTTACTAGATGTGCCACTTTTCATAGGGTCCCTTTTGCCTCTGTAGAGTAATGCCAGCTACACCAGAGTAATTGATGCTTCACTAGAGTTATTGAACCACTGTTGGATTAATGATTGCACATCACCCAGAGAAACTGTTGCCTCACTAGATTTGTCTACTCGACTAGAGTACATTTTGCCACACTAGATTAATTACATTTCAACTAGAGTATTTTTGAATCACCAGATGTCCTGTTTCACTGGTAGGTTAATGGTTGTCTCACTTTATCACTGATAGAAGCACATTGCCTAGACTAATTGTTGCCTCTCTAGATTCATTTCATAACACCTAGTCTTATAATTCCACAGTTGGATTAATTACTCCACATCCTCTTGAGTATTTATTGTTTTACTAGATTATTGAATCTCACCTAGACTAATTGTTGACTCACTAGATTTGTCATTTTGTCTAGAGTAATTGTCTCAGAATATCCATTTTATCTCACAGAGAGTAACCTTTTCCACCCTAGATTTGACATCTCATCTAGAGTATTTGTTGCCTAAATTGATTCATTTAGTATTGTCTACAGTAAATGTTGTCTAACTAAATATGTCATCGATCATAAAGTAATTGTTTCCCAACTAGATTCATTTCATCTTGACTTGAGTAGTTGTTTGCGTACCCAATGTTTTATCTTACTGTTAGATAAATGATTACCTTGCTTTACTGCTAGATCAAGTATTACACACACCTAGACTAATTGTTGCTTCACCTCATTCATTTAATCTCAACTAGAGTAATTGTTGCCTCACTACGATTACTATACCACTGCTAGATTAATTATTGCACATCACCCAACATATTTGTTGCCTAACCATATTTACTGTTCCACCATTAGTTTAATGATTGCCTCATTAATTTTATCACTGTTCGATCAATTAATTGGACATATCCTAAAGTAAATTCTGCCTCACTAGGCTAATAAAATCTCACCTAGACTAATTGTTGCCTCATGACATACGTTATCTCGCCTTGAGTAATCGTGTCCTCATTGGATTTATTTTGTATTACCTAGAGTAATTGTTGTATTACTAGATTTATTGCACCACTGTGAGATTGATTATTGCCTCAATATAGCTGCATCTTGCTTAGGGCAATTATATCTCAACTAGAGTAATTGTTACCTCACCAGATGTATTGTATCACTGTTGGGATAATGGATGCCTCAATAGTTATTGTGCTTAATAATCACACATTACCAAGTCAAATTGTTTCCTCAATAGTTTAATTTCATCTCGCCTAGAATAATTGTGGCCTTTATAGATTTCTCTCATGCCTGTTAAAGGAAATATTGCACTGCACATCACCTAGATAATGTGTTACCTTACTATGTTTGTCAGCTAACTTAGAGTAGTTGTTCCGCCACTACACTAATTTCAATCTTGCCTAGAGTCTTGACAACAGTAATTTCTGCGTCCCTAAATTGTTCTCATCTCAACAGACTCGCTTATAGAGTTCACTTGATTTATTTTACCACCAATAGATTAATTATTGCAAATCACCTAAAGTTATTGTTACCTCACCATAATAATTTAATTCCAGCTAAAGTAATTGTTGACTCACCAGAGTCATTTTACCACTTATACATTAATAGTTGCCACACTAGATTTAATTTATCACTGCTAGGTTAATCTTTGTGCATCACTAAGAGTTTTTGCTGCTTCTATAGATGTATGTCATCTTGCCTAAAATAATTGTTGGCTCACTAGATTGATTGTATCAGTGCTTAATTAATTGTTTCTTCCACTAGACATATTGTACCACTCTACCCATTGTAACCATTCCTTCACTAGATGTGTTCTTCCTGCCTAGACTATTTGTTGCATAACCGGATCTAGCTGCATATGCCTTGTGTAGTTGTGTACGGTCTCATGTTGTTTCCACAAAGTAAATTACTAAGTGGTCATTTACTTTCTGGAAATTACATCAACAGTTTTCTTCTAAATGTATTGATTGGTGATTTAGGGAGTAAAAGGGGGGCTGGCAGGGGTTTGGCATAAGGGTTATAGGTAATGGGAAAGGGGTGTTTGGGGATCCCCCAATTAAACAAAATTATATTTCGAAGTAAACTGTTGAAGTACTTTCCACAAAGTAATATACTTCATGGAAATGACATGGAACCAATGTTTACATCCCCACTTGTTATGATCACTGCATCACCAGATTCAGTGCATAACAGTTTGATCAATTTCTAGGCTAGATTATTATTCTACTTAGATAGATTACCATGGGATTTATGTTAGGTTATTTTGCACTTGTATAGTGCCTCCTGCCATAGCTCATGGAGTTGATGTGCTTTGGCTGTCAGAAAGGCAGGTGTATGATAGAACATTCAGTAGTGGTAGGGAGGAGCAATGTCGGGTAGACAGTTGTCAATGCATTCCCTATGCTTTGAAATCCTCCAAGTGCAAATTATTAAAGCAAAAGTACAAGATATACTGTAAACAGCGTAGAGCATTCTTGTTTCAGCAAGACGCTGAATTGGTCCCAAGAATTATGGGAGAAAAGATCTTGGCATGTTTTGGTCGCTGATTAACGGACAATCTTTGTCTACATGCACTGATCAGTTGAATGCAGTTGACGAAACCACCTTGGCAACGTTTTTCATGAATCTTTATGACCAGGGTTCTGTAAAATCTCCTGACCCCACCGATAATTGTAATAGCAATACACTCATATAAGCACCATTAATCATCAAGGTTGATAATGTCTTTGATTTAAAAATGTCATGCAAATCATCCAGAGCTGCTGGTCCCAATTGCCTGTCCAGCGCCATTTTAAAAACGGATCCTGTAAACTGGGCCAATGTGCGCACCATTCTAATTAATGGCATTATTTTGACTAAGACCTTTCCCTCTACCTGGCAAATTGTCTTTATTATTCCAATCTTTAAAAAGGGTCTAAGATCTGATCCGTTGAACTATAGAACAATTTCTATATTGGACGCTGATAGTAAAAAAAAATCTTCAATCTTGCTTCAACATCTTGAGAAATGGGCAGTTGATACATCTAGATTGTCCAAATTTCAGCCAGGGTTTCAAAAAGGTCCATTCTATATCTCTTAATGGCCTCGTTCTCAGGTATATCCAACATTACACTTGGGCAACCCCTGATGTGTGCAGCTATATTGCTTCAATTGACCTGTCTTCTGTTATGTTATGTTACGTTATGGAAACTTAGTAAAGCGCACATAGACCCAAAGGCATCTTGGCGCTGGCTACTGAGAGAATAACAGATGGCAAAACCAACAACCGGAGAAGAAGGGAAAACTAACTAAAAAAGAGTTCTTTTCAAGAGCCTGCGGAAAGAGAGGTGATCTTCAGTGGCACAAAGAGCAATGGGAAGATCATTCCAGGCTCTGGCAGCAACTACAGAGAAGGCACGACCTCCCTTGTGTGACAGACGATAGCGAGGAACTACGACCAAGGAAGCAGATTGAGATCTCAACAAATGAGTAGGGGCATAATGAATAAACTTAGCTTGAAGGTACTCGGCGCCCATGCCAAAGAAGGCATGGTGCACCAGACACAGGGATTTAAACAGAATCCGACTGGCCACAGGAAGCCAGTGTAGTTTCTTAAACAGAGGGGAGAGGTGAGATCCAAAAGGAGGGTGAAGTATGGAGCGAATGGCAGCATTTTGTAGCTGTTGAAGCCCATTGATCAGATAACGAGGCTGAACCAAATAAAGAGAGTTACAGTAATCAAGAGTGCTGAGAACCAACGCGGCCACTACCAGGGCTTGACATTCAGCAGGAATGAAGGGCAGGACTTTCCGCAGAATGCAAAGTTTGAAATGCCCAGCACTGCATACACTGGTCGTCCAGGGACAAAGAGGAAGAGATTTTAACACCCAAATTCCGGACCGATTGGACCAGAAGAGGGAGAGGGCCAAGACTAGATTGCCAGAATTGTGAGGTCCAAAATAGTTGGGGAGATGAAAGACCCACAACCAGGACCTCATTCTTACTGCCATTAAGCTTTAGCCAATTGCTCATCATCTAGCGCCCCAGGTCCTCCAGTCAGCTCCTGAGCCGTGCTGCAGTCTCGGCTTGAGTAAGGTCAAGGCGGACGAGGTTCTGTGTGTGATCTAGTAGCGGAACCCGTACGACTGGATAAGAAGCAGAAGAAAGCTAATATTAATGTTAAAAAGAATAGGGGACAGTGCAGAACCCTGAGTAACACCACAAAGAAGTGTAACCAAATCAGAGCGGAAAGGAGGAAGAGAGATAGAGTGGGAACGATCAGACAAAAATGAAGTGAACCAGTCAGGGACCCGGCCAGAGAGGCCAGCGTCGGAGAGACGAGAAAGCAGGATGGAATGATTGACAGTGTCGAAAGCACCCGCCAGGTCTAAGAGCAGGACTGCTCCCACACCACCATTGTCCACCAGACATACCAGATCATCAAGTACCGAATTCAGGACAGAAATGGTGCCCCTACCAGGCAGGAAACCGGACTGAAATGGGTCAGAAAAGTGGGAAGATTCGAGAAAGTTGGACAGAAGGGGGGACACCAATGCTTCCATCAACTTCATGAGGAAAGGGTGGAGTGCGATAGGGCGGTAATTAGATAGTACATCGGGATCAAGAGAGGGCTTCTTAAGAAGAGGGGCTACCAAGGTGTGCTTAAGAGACGAGGGAATGAGCCCAGTAGAAAAGGAGATATTAACAGCAGTGGTAATATGCTTGATCAGAGCAACAGATAACTCCTTTAAAAGAACAAGGGGTATAGCATCATTAGGAGATGCAGATTTCAATTTAGAAATAGCCAACAATACATCAGAGTTGGAGAACCTCGGAAATGATGACGAGGAGGCATTGGAAGGGGGACAGACAGTAGCAATTATAGGGGCTATGAGTAGTGGCAGGCCATTCTTTATGTGGTCACGAATGGTGGAGATTTTTTCCATGAAGAAAACCGAGAGAGAGTCGCATAGGCCCTTCTGCATTCGACTGTGTTGATCGTGGCAGATTATGGGCCAAATTAAAGACCAAATGAGTGGTTTACTGAGGCTTATCATAGGTGTACACGAGAACTTGTCTGTAAAGGTGTGATTAAATAGAGACAGAGCCATGTCTCAGTGTATTCCCACGTTATCTGGACTTAGACAGAGATGCATCCTTGCAGCATGTTTATTTAATCTTTATGTGTCAGACGCAAGCAATTTTCTAACAACAGCATCCCTAATTTCACCAAAAGTTGGCTCTCAGCATGTCGCCTGGCTCGCTTATGCAGACGATTTTCTCCTTTTTGACAAATCACGTGTGGGCCTAAAAAGACTGCTTAAAAACTTTTCTGTATTTGCTCTTTATAATGGTATAAAGATCATTTTAAAGAAAACTAGAATTCTCACAATTTCTAGAAGCGTGAAAAAAGGTCATCAAATGTGGTCTTGGGAAGGCACTGCGTTCCATCAGCTTGTCGTATGACATACCTTGGCTATATATTCTCAGCCATCCCAGGCTTTGTCAACGGCAGGAATGTGCTAAATAATAAGGCGACCATGCTGACATCACAAGCTCTAGTGATACATCGCAAATTCAGAACCTTTTCTATCTTGCCGGTACTGACGTTTCATGTTGGTAAGGTGATGCCTAAATTAATTTATGGCCAGGAATTGTTTTATGGCTTGTCACTGAAATCACTAGATCTGTGGGAAGCCAAGCTTTGGGGTAGAATTTTGGGACTTCCGAATTGTGTCCCACTTGCTGCCATGAGGTATGACCTGGGCCTTACTTCGATTCATGCTCAGTTAGAATGGAATGTGTTGTCTCTATTTAGGAGACTACTTCTTCCCATGCACAATTCATTTTACCTGAACTTACAAGAAACCATGAATCTATGCACTACTGGGAAACAGTCTAATTTTGTCACTGAAATTAAATTCACACGTAAGAGAATATTACAAAAAATAATAAGAATATAGATACCCTTATTTCCAATCCACTTAAGGTGAAGTCCCAACTGTATTATTGTGATTGGAAATTAGCAAGTTACTCATTCATGGCTCATCTTGCCTATGAACATAAAAAAGTGGGTGAGATACCGTACTACATTTCTAGATAAAAATTATAGAAAAATCTTTCTGCAACTGAGATGGAACCTATTGACAACTAAAGAAATGTGTTCACGGTGCGGTGTGATTTCTGCTGAAGATCTGTTGTGCCGATTTTGTCATCTAGAAGGCAACATTGAAACAACAAGACATCTCTTCTAATTTTGTAGTGCACTAATGGATAAAAGGTTTTCCAAACTGTTTACAATGTGTCCTACTAACCAGTAGGCTCAAGAGTCTCATATTTGACATTTATGTATAAGTGGAAGAAATATCTCTGAAACCTTAGCTGTAGCTTCTTCCTTTAAGTCGATGAAATCGAATGAAGCATCTTACCTATACCTTTAGTTCTGAATTCAGCTGTAATGTAGTTTTTTTTTACATATACTTCTAGTAGTCTTAATAATATCAAAAACAGTAGGTCGTATAAGGCCCTTTTCCTTTTAATGATTTATCGCTTGTGGAGATTGTGAGCTACATTCAGCTTGATATATGTTTTTATAATTGTGTCAAGTGTTATTTTGTTTCCGTGGTTGTGTGTTTTATTTGAATTAATAATGCTACTGTAGGTGTCCTCATCAAAGGGTGTACAAAGACAAGGGGCCTCATTCCGAGTATGGCGGTAAGGGATAGCGGCCACCGCTAACGAGAGCGGTGGCGGTAATCCCTTACCGCCATACTCCGAGTTCCCTTTGCGCCATGGAGGATTTAACACCTGCTTTTAGCAGGTGTTAAAAACCATGGCGCTAAGGGACCTTGATGTCAATTACGCCACCGTAATTTACAGTGGCGTAATTAACGCCTTCCCCACTCCCATTATGCCCTATGGGGCAAGAATGGGAATGGGGAAGGGTAAATGGGGATTGGGGAATTACCGCCCCGCCAACCTTGGAATGGGACGGTAATTCCGCCATCCACCAAGGTGCTGCCGGTCCGGGTACGGCGTCAACCAAGGCGTTAATAGCGCCATTGGTTAGCGCCGTACTCGGAATGAGGCCCAAGGACCTTACCTGTCTATACGAGTTCAGGCCTGATAGAGCCTATGGCCTGACCTCATATACTATATTTTACCTACAAACTAATCGGTACTACTGCTACTCAACAAAAGACATCACCATCTGTGTTCTCCCTCCACTGCCCATCCCCACACTCACTAGGGTTTGAATGGCCAAGTGCCTTGGACAGTCCCAGAAAGCTACCCTAGCGAACCACATCAATATTGCCCTTGCCCCATCCCAGTGAACATCTCTTAAGTAATACCTGTCATACTCTAGCCATAACTTCAGAGTACACTTCCCAAACCACTTCTCAAGAGAACACAAGTTCACTGGAAACGTTACAGTTCAGATTAACTTGCCCTGTAAGATGGCAGAATCCATGAATTACCACAAATAAGGAAATTAACATTTGCCAACATCATAACCAAGTTAGCATTGATCACCTGCACTCCATCATATGACTTGTCATATTTAAGGCCACATTCAAACACTTTTGCAATTCTGACACAAAAGGAGTTACAAATATGGGATCATAGGGAAGAGCTTGATATCCAACTTCGAAACAGAAAAAAACACTGCTGCAATATTTTTCAAGGGTAGAGGTCATCTCTTTGTTTGATGATATGAATTACTATGTACCCCCATTCATTTGACATCTTCCTATGTCTGTGCATTGTGTAACAACATATGTGATCACATACCATGGAACCCAAGATGGTTCCTGTCCTACCAAAGCACCCCATTTCCAAGCAAATTGTGAAAGTACTAGATATGGTTGCTGTTTATTATTTATAAATGACTGACATGTGCATGAACTGGTGCTGAACATTATATTATGCATAGTGTTCTACATACAATGCAGTGATGGAATCTACTTTAAAATATATTACCAAAATGTTAGGCTCAATTTCACATATATAGTTGGTGAGGAAACTGTGCATAACTGAGCTACATAATGCAACAATTAGATTAGAGTGGAAGTGCTGCAGTATAAAATAATCTCCCACATAGAGCTCATATAGTGTAAATAAGATGAACAAAGTAGAGTGTCACTGGATGGGCACTGAGTTTGTCCGGTTGTGATATATCTGAGGTTGGCATAGTACATTTTTGGATGATAAGTCAGAATAAAAAGTGAGCTGATCTTATATGCCACAGTAACAATTTCTTTCACAATTTAAGAATTCATAGAATGCATACACATATCACATGAAAGAAATGCACAAAACATGGATTTTCCAAGCTCATACCAAAAACAGGCATTTGATGGATTACTACAGAACAGCTGAAATGCAAACTATGAGGCCTTAGCCACTTTGCTTTCTCCTTCACTTTATTTCACAATTGCTCAGAATCCATGCTGTATTACACTTGAAACCCAAAAACACTCTTGTGGGACCTGGCCTACTGTAGCCATTATCTTAGTTTACAATTCCGAAACCACTTTGCAAGAGAAAAAATGTTCACTGGAAAGTTACCAGGTGATTAACTTTGACGTTAAGTGGCTAGAATTCCAAAATCTCCACGAATAAACAACATAACCAAGTTAGCATTGATCAGGTGCACTGCATCATAAGACTTCTCAAATAAAAAGCCACTTTTAAACACTTCCATAACTCTGACACAAGAAAGTCACTTATATAGGGTTACAAGAAACAGTTTAATATCCAACTACAAAACACATACACAGCTGCAATATTTCTCAAGGGTAGAGTTATGCTGCTTGGTTGAGTTGAGGCTAGGGTCTGCTATGCACCCTATTCATTTCACATCCTCCAATGATCATTATGTAACAGTGCATGTCATCACATAGTATAGTAACCAAGTGGGTGCCTGCCCTCCCAAAGTACACCATTTACAGACAGATTGTCAAAGTACCAAATATGGTTGCTGTTTTTTGTTTATGAAGTACTACCAACATTTTATTCTCACACATCGAGCTCATCTTCATGCAATGGTGCTATACATTATGGTACCAAGGGTGTTCTGGATGCAAGGCAGTGATGCAATGTACTTTCAAATCTGTGACAGAAATGGTACACTCAATTTCACATATGTTCTTAGTGAGCAGACTGTGGATGCCCAAGGTACATAATGCAACAAAATTCAGTAGGAACACCCTTTTATGCAGAATAAAATTCCCAAACAAATAACTTATAAGACTTCTAATAACATATATCTAAAATACAGACAAACAGCAGATTAATGTTAACAAATAAAAAGATAAAACAAAAAATTCCCAAAGCCACAAAATCAGCAAATTATCAAATAAATCCTTAAACAAAACAGTGAGAAAACCCCTTTTTCTCACAATAACCATAACATTTACTACTGCTTGAACACTCTAAAATATCAAAAACCCTATCAAAAACCCTACTTTCCAAGTAATGCCTATAAATGTTACTAAATTTCAAACTTAAACATACAAAATACATTGTATATAAACAACAATTCATATTATGCATTAAACATATTTTAAATCACAAACACTTACCTTCAGCTGCTCCAAAGAATGAATAGATCTTCACCACATGCACACTCTGAGTTCTGGAATCAAAATGTCAACATTTCTCAAAAAGGTCACTTTTATAGCTTTCAGAAGTCAATAGCACAAAAGAGGACTGTACAAAGCAAACAACAAAAATGGCCTACACATTTTCATTACAACATATAACAGTCAATAAACCACACAAATCCTTCTAAAGAGTACTTTATAGAACATGTAGAAAGATAATTAAATTAAACCTATTTTTGTATTGGACAAATTCTATATTTGCGGCTATAACCCTGTTTACTCAGAAAGTACCCTTGCATAGCCGCGGATACACTTATATTTTTCCATACATTGAAAAACACATATTGCAAAGGTTTCAGATTTGAATCACACATGCCATGAGGTGAGAACATACAAACAGTTCTAGCCGTGGATAGGGCAGCCAGGCTTATACCCGCGGCTACATCAGACCACCAAAATGCTCAATGTCTAATTGGAATACTGATAGACGCGGGGGTGGACAGCCGCTGGTAGGTGTGGCTACCCGTTAAATTTTTACACATTCAAAATAACATATTAACAAGGTTTAAAAATTCAAATAACACATAGGTACACATGAAGACATAGAATCAGAAACATATGTAACATTATATACTGTAAAATCATTGAAATATCATGATCAATGCACAACAATTGGTAACGCTATACCCGTGCTACGGCGATAGTTATAGCCATGGGCACACCTGCCAAAAATTACAGGATGTCCCATTTGCTTGCTGGTACCCCACGGCTATCACCCCTTGTGACACAACACAATGTTTCATGGGCTGCAGTGATAGCCACAGCTGCTTATATAAAAAACACATCAAATGTATTTTCCTTTTCCAATATACTTTAAAAGTCCTCTGGGTGGCTCTTAAAAGAGGGTTTGGATTATTTTACTAATATATAACTAAAAAATATATTTTCAATCAGAGAAATACTCATCATCTCTATTACAATTCAATACATCTTGGAACATGTCTCTGTGCTCTTTCTTTAGATAAAAACCTATTTCTTCGCAAATGCAGCATAAACCTATAATTTCAAAAAATATTATAGAAGCAAATACATCTTTGGAAGCCAATGCATTGACATCACATTACTTATGTCCTCAACATCACTGTTAACCCCATTCTCAAATTCTCCACAGTCTTCTGAACAATTAAATTCCTCCCCTTCTGAAATTGTTTCCATGTTTCAAATATCCAATCAAACAATATATATATATATATATATATATATATATATATATATACACCATAAATAGCACACTCTCCTTAAACTCCACCTTAACCTCAAGCAGAACAAAATATACTATATAGAAAAACTCTTAATATAATGATACAGCATAATCTACACTTTTATTGTCACATATAACTATCACCCAAAAAAGTACATGTATAGGTTTAACATTTCAACAGCATCTGAGGTAATTTACATATTATTGGCAGCTGTCACCCACACAAACAATAAACAACCAATCAGAAAGTAAAAACAAGGAATTCCACCTTCTCTGCTAATTTAATTTTCTTCCATTGTTTATTCTAATATCTCAGGTGCTAAGCAATGTTTTTTTCTATCACAATAGAATGGTAAACTATGTTGAGTGGCTGGAGGAAAACTATCCTACAGAGGAAGACATTAAAAAAAAAGATACTGAAGAAAAGCAGCCATAAGAACTGCACAAAATTCAGGATTTTCTAACTTTATTTTTTAAGTTTATCTAAATTATGACTAAGAAAAATTAGACTAACAGTAATATGTTATTGAACAAATATCAGTCATGAAACAGATATTGGGCCTCATTCCGACCCAGGCGGTAAGTTACCGCCTGGGTCGTACCCTTACCACCATGGTGTAAACTACGTTTACACCATGGTGGATGGCGGATTTACCGCCCCATTCCAAGGTGAGTGGGGCGGTAAATCCCCATTTCCCATTTTACCCTTCCCCATTCCCATTTTTGCCCCATAGGGCATAATGGGAGTGGGGAAGGCCCTAATTACGCCACCGTAAATTACGGTGGCGTAATTACCACCATGGTCCCTTAGCGCCATGGATTTTAACACCTGCAAAAAGCAGGCGTTAAAATCACCATGGCGCTAAGGGACCTTGTAATCAGGCGTTAAGGGTCGGCGCCGTTTACGGCGCCGTTAACCCCTTAACGCCTGACTCATAATGAGGCCCATTGTATATTTAACTACTTTTACATATCTATGTAATTAACACAAATATGTTTTATGTGTATTATATCTTCAAATGTTTAAAAATGTTTCAAATATTTTTAAACAGATGAAGAAGTAATTCAAGTATCACAAAGAATTAAACAAAAAGCACCACGAGAATTAGGCACAAAACTAAACATGGATTCATTAACAGAATTAAAACAATTGTTAATTAATGTTCAAAAAGAAGTACAATCAAAGAAAAAGGACAGTGAAAATGTAAGACAAATTATGGACAGTAAGAATCCAGATGATTGGGCCGAAGAAGAAGATGCGTCATGTGTTCAAACTAAAAGAACGAGACAGCCCACAACCACATTCCCCCCATATATATCTATTTTTAACAAACTGTGTTTGCATATTTATTTACCTTTCTAAAGTATGTACACTTATATGTATTGTTAATGTATAAAACGTACATAAAATGTTACAATAACTGTTTTGTAGTATTTGTAAACAGTTATTGTAACATTTTCAATACATCTTAAAAAAACTTTACAAGATGACTATCCACACACATGTATGTATATTTTCTGAAATACATTTTTATAGCCGTGACTACACAACGCACAACATGCCGTAGCTGTTACCTAGCCACAGCTGCACTGTATACCCACGGGTAACAACCCAGGCATGGGCTGGGGTTTGGGATAGCCACGGGTAAAAACCCCATCATCGTTGCTGTTCCTAGGCACGATCTTCAATACACCAATGGCGCCCCTTTTTATATCTTCATGGCTATAGGATTGTGTTTTTTTAACTCATCACTCAAAGTCGTGGCTATTCATTGACTTTCTTTCTAGCCGCAGTTACAATATGAAACTTTGGGGAGTAAGTCACATAGATGTTTATACATATATACATAATAGATCATTCTTAGAAAGGACTCTCTCAGGTACAGAGTACTTTTTTGCACATTGAGGTCTATCGACACAGGTATGGGTAAAACTAAGCTGTCTCACGACGGTCTAAACCCAGCTCACGTTGCCTTTTAGTGGACCAACAAACCTGCAGCTACGAAGCTCCCCAGTCATTGTTGCGTTAACTGCGCCTCCGAAATTAAAGACCCCATTAGGCGATACCATAGCCGCGGTTATTCATCTATGTTTAAAAAATATAATAATATCCTTCTATCTGTAAAAGAGAAACCATAATTAGTTAAAGAAAACACACACTTTAAGAAACACAATTTAATACACACGTTTTATGACCCGTGTATCTTGTATGCAATGCATCACATGCACTATATATGATACAACATTTGTGCATACAACACTGTTCTTCTCTTTGACATATTACTCAGTGGGTCATTGGGAAAAAAATCCAACTTAGATAAAAAAAACATACAATTATATAAACAAAAGTATTAAAACTGTCACTACAATAAATGAACAGCAATATATAAACTGGGTAAGAATAAGCAGGGTAAGGTATACTAGGTAGTTGCAATAGAATGGATGAGGTAGGGTAAGTAAACTTGGACACCAAGAGACTATAGGGCGGAATAAGTAAACTTGGAGACTGAGCTGCAGTGTGTGGCTTTGCTTTACCTCCATAAAAAAGCAAGGTACATAAGAAACAGTTACTGGCAGTTGACAATATTAACAGGTGAAGGACAAATACAGCAAAAGGAAATCGAGACAGTGATGTACAAATTATGTGGAATTGTTTTAGAGAGGCGTCCTTCAAACAAGCTGCCGCACAGTTTGGAATCTCAAAGTTGATTCAACATCTTGTGTGTGTACATTGGATAAAAACTACTACTACAATAAACACACAGGGATATACTGGGTCATTGCAGGACAGAGGACAGGGAAGGTTAAGTAAAGTTGGAGAAGAGAGACTAGGATGGGATAAGTAAACTTGGAGAACAAGGGATAGAAAACAATCACACTGGTAGAAACACTAGAAATATCATTTTCATTTTCACATTAGCAGTCTTTTTCACCCCATACAAAACAACCTACAAGAAGACCGTTGCAGATAGTTGGAAATATTTCAAGATAAATGAACACTGTTTAAACACATACATTTAAAAAATCCCATGCACCTTGTACAAAAAAACACTAAGATGTGGAGCTTCAGCATTGTCAATTCCGCCTGTTCCAATATTAGTGCTCACATTGTTTCAGTTTTGAGAGTAAAGTGCTACCTATGCAACAATTGGCTTCTCCGGGGGATGCCACTCAAGCTCATTAAGAAATTACTCTCTCCAAACATAATGTAAATTGTCATTACTAATTCACTAACATAATGGAGGTACAATAAAATAATAATAACTGTTACTATAATCAATGAACATACATATGTAAACTGGGTGAGAACAAACAAGGGACATTATGCTAAGGTTCTGCAATAGGGTGACTGGGTAGGTTAAGTAAACTTGGAAAAAAGAGAGAATGTGTAGGTTAAGTAAATATGCAGAACAAGAAAGGATGGCGTAGGTTAAGTACATTTGGAGAATATGGAAAACGAAACAGTTAAACAGATAGAAACAGTAGCCATGACCAATCAGGACACCCGAGATTCCATAGATGAGATATCTACCCTACCAAAAAACATAACTTTATATTGATCATTGCAAACAGTCCTTTCTAGTCAACAAAGTTCCATGCCAAAGCTTAGGAACATCAGTACTGACCAACCCTCTGTTGCAGGTGCACTACGAGCAGGTTTCTAAGTACGGACCCGGGATTCAAACCTGTGTTGCTCTGCATCGTTTTGCTTCCTATACGAGCGCAATGCCACTAAGCTATACTACCCATGGTAAATATAAATAATACACACAACACTGCAAATAAACCTTCAAATATGTTAATATTTGTTAACACGTACTTTCACATCACCCACACTCTTGCACAGTGAGAGTTCTGGAATCAAAAGATAAAACTGCAGAAAATTGTTGATTTTATACTTTTCAAAATTAATACCAAAAGAAGAGGACTATATACTAATAGAACTACTACAATGGATGACACATTTAAACCACATCCTATCACAGCGAGCTACACAAGTAACACCAACCAGTAAAAAACAATCAAACTCAAAGATATCATTTTTTCCTCCCACCCAGCATCTTTCATAGCCGCGTCTATTCGACCCAGCCAAGATCTTGCTTTGTAGCCACGGCTACATGTACATTTTTCTTGCACGCTCAAACTCAAACTAAGCCGACCTTCAAAACTTCAAATGAAACACCTAAGCATGTAAAATAACACAGACAAATACAATTCTGTGCTCTCTCATCCACATAACAATATGATTATTGCAAAGAAAATGTATGGTTTAATAGAGATGGCTATAACAATAGCTGCGCCTATAAGAACAACTAATAAAATGATAAAAAGCGCTGCGCACCTACGCATATGCTTTTGTTATAGATGTGGTTATAGAAAAAACCTTCACGGCCGTTTTTTGTTAGCCACGGCTAAACAAAAGAACTACAAATACAAAATGTATTTCCTCTCCCCCAAAGTGTATGTCTAGGGTTGAAAAAACTATGTATGAAATAGCACTGCCCTATGAACAAAGACATTTCCCTGGAACAAAAGCTTGACTTTTGAATTAACTTGCATACCCACAAAGCATTGCCCGTTTACCAAGTGGAGGTGAACTTCAAGTGATGGCTTCTGGCTGGCTCTGGGCTATATGGGACTTGGCTGAAATTGCTAATTCGGCATATATGTAGGCAATCCACTAAATTACATTTTTGTCACCTTCTCTCTTTAATAAACGTGTTATGTTAGTACCTGCATGAATTTATATCTGTAAAGGACACAAGATATAATTTGTTTCTGAAATATTTGTCCATGACCTGAACATTTCCAGAAACATTACATCATTAGCCTCAAACTAACATACTACTCAGCCAAAACTCTCATCACTGCTGTTATTTGCAGAATTTAATATTGCTGTAGTATCCTCCTGCAGCTTCCTCTCTACTCCTTTGACCCCATAAAAAACGTTTTGAACTTTACATTGTGTACCCACTGTAAGCTCTACTGATACCTCTTCCACTTCATTCCAGGTGGACCTAGATGCACTTGTCTCTTCCAATGTCTTCTCTTACTCTTCAAATGTATTCATGGGCTTAATCACACACTGACTATCTAATTAACCTGTTTCCCGATAGTATACTTATCACCCTCATCAGAGAAGACCCTTTGCACTAACACTCTGCTACACCTAATTATCCAGAGCCCAATCTGTGCTGACTTTTGCTTCCACTCCTGTGCCATACATGCCCCCTACCCCTTCCATTACACCACCGCCATTGCAACATTAAACTCTGCTCTCAAATAGGACCTTCTTACTCCTAAAGGTAGACCTGCACTGCGCTATATCATTGCCCTCCACACCCTGGTTATATTTGTGGAACGTTAGGCAATATGGTCACAAGAACATCTGTCTGAGAATTATGGAAATGCTTGGGGAAGGTTTCCTACCAGCTCCCTATATTGTGGTTATGACAAAGTAGCACGGTCATTACTTTTTCTGTTATCCTAATTTACTTGGACAAGATTGTTTTGGTAGAAGTATGTTTTGAAAAATATTGTTCTATCCTTGGAGCCAGCCTGGTTTCGGGGTAAGGTGAACCCATAGAAATGGCACACATGAAGAGCTGGATAGATGGTATAAATTCAATATATTTTGTTTCCATAGACATGACAGTAACATTTTTGTTCTCACTTCAATTTCTACACAAATTGACCATCCTTTTTATCCTAATAGGGGGATTCCTTTTTACCCAAAGCACATTCACTTTACCCCTGCCCCCAAAGTACAGTTATTGTACGCAGACAGTAATTTGAAAGCTTGCAGCCTTCTTTCAGTTTCTGGTAAGCTTAAGCAAAAGTATTTTAAATTAGTGAGATGTAGGGCCCGATTCAGGGAATCATTTGTATGGAAAAAAGGGTACTTGCACGAAAAACTGTGTGCAAATCCGCGTTCGTTGATTCATGGTTATGAATGCACAGTAATTTTCCTGCACTCCCCTGGCGTTCGCACAGGCTCGTCACGTCTCTGCGAGTAGTCGAGGGCCTTGCGTGAGACTCCATGCTGAGCATGGGCATGGCTTGCACAGAGGGCTGGGTCAGGTGGCGGAACAACAGAAATGGGGAAGAACTTACAAAAAAGTGGCTGTTCAGAGGAACGGCCTGCAGGCAGTCTCTAGCATGCCCATAATTGCGCTCCACAAGACAAATTCATGGATTTGCTCATGCAGCCTTTTGGCTGTGAAATGTCCACACAAGTCCTTCATACTATCCCCCACTCTGTGGGCATTTACGGGTAGGATTTGCAGCACAAAGGTGGGATTGCATGTCAGATTTTGGGGTGTGTGCACACAACTGGGGTTCTGATCCAATTTAGGGGGGTATGTACACAGTGGAGGGTAGCGTGCAGGGATGGTTTACAAGGGTTTGAATGCAGATTTTTCGAGATTTCAACTGAGTTATGATTTTTCATACGCATGTCATTGGGGTGCCAGGTATGGTTACTGGGGACCATGCACAGTGTCCCTAAAATGCAGGCTTGCTTGCGGGGGACCCCATGCACTGTTTGAAGGGTGCATGTATTCACAGCCGGGGGAGCACGCAGCAGTAGCTGTTCTGACTGTTTATGCTTTATGTCTGGGTGTGTCAGGGACGTTCTGGAAAAGGCTTGTGGTTATGGTTACTTTGCGCAGTAAATTCCATGAATACGCGGGGCGCACATTTTTTTATCTGTGCGCAGGCTCCTGCAGTATCCTTCTTGCTGCATGGCCCCAGTGGAATTTCTGCAAACATTTCCATGAATCGGGCCCTTCGTCTTAATTGTAATGGTTAATAATAATGGGCATAACATATCTAATCACTTTATGATCTTTCAAAAACGTCAACTCTGAGAAATAGTAACATCAACTTTCGTTTTAACAAGAATGAGACGTCTAATCTCAGATAAATTGCCAAATGTGACAGGTGAGGAAATTGGTCACAATAGTGTGATGATTATTACCAAACCCAAAATGGCGATCACAGACTTTGTGATAACAGTGCCCAATTCCAAGTCTCATGCGTTCCGTGTATGAGGACTACAATAAAAATAATAAGAGTTTGTTTTCCAGCACATTCGATGGGTCAACAAACAATCCCAGAGGCAAGATTAGCCAATTTGCTCAATGCCCCAAGGCCACTCATGCCCTGGATTGCACAATGCTCTGACCACACATATTGCCACTGTTAAGCTATATAGTGCGTGCTGTGGCAGAGTGGTGCCGATCACCCATGAAAGTGATTAATGCAGATGGAGTGTGAGCTCAGTATGAGCAATGTAGTGAAAGTCATATAGTATGTGAGTGCCGTGTGAATGTTCAGAAGAAGTAGTGTAAAAACATAGAACTTTGATTGCAGTGTGAGTTTAGTATGATCAGAGTGGCATGTACAGTGCGGTTTCATACAGTTTGTTTGAGTGTACGTTGAGTGCTGCAGTGTTATTTGAGTGCTCTCTAATCAGTACAGCGTGGGGAGCTCAATATGAAATGGGTGTGTGAGTGGTTCACATATGTAGGGTTTAAAGAAAGGCCTCCGCCATCAGCATCCATGCGTTATGAACAGGTCTCTAGGTACTGTCAGCATTGCAGGTGAAAACAGTGTGAGTTGCCAGTGCAAGTGTAAAGTGTATTGTAAGCAGTGTAATGAGAGTGGTGTAGTGTAAATTCAATTGTATTGGGGGCCATGCAAGGGATTGAGAACAGTGTGCTGTGGTGTGCTGCCTCTGAGGGGTGCATATGAATCATGCTTCTGTTGCAGGTAGGCATTTTGAGTACATTGTGAACAATGTTGAGTTCATCATCAGTGTGATGTGTGCTATGCGTGTGTGTGAAGTTTGAGCTGTTCAATGCCAAGAATGTAGTGTTACCCACCTGTCCTGTGAATTTATTGTGATCTAGGTTTGAGCAATGCATCGTGGTATCGGTTGAGCATCCATTGTAAAGGCACCGTGAGCCATTGTGTGTGGATGTTGTACTATGTGCAGTACCATGTGGAGATCTGAGTGCAAGTGTGGTGTAGGTATGCTGAAGCCAGGACTCCTAGTAAGCAAAATGTGAGGATACCAGGGTGAGAAGCTAATATGGGTGTGCAGTGTATATGCTGATAAAAAAAAGAGTGATATTCAAACAAATGTTGCTTTTAAGTACAGTCATTGGACTGTGTTCATTCGATGCCATGATTATTTCTCTCTCTCCCTGGACCATTGCCAGTATGTAGTTCATTTAACAGGTGCTTGATAATTAGAAGACGGTCAGGATGAAAACCTTTGCGACTCGTTCTTAAGTGCACAGAACTCAAAATCTGTAAATAGCTGAAAGGGCTCTATATTTTAATTAATGTATCTTATGTGCAGTATGCAGATGATTGTGAGAAAATATGTTTTACTGCTGCTATTTCACCCTTAGGTCACCTTGACCGTGTCAATAACTGGTAGATCGGTTTATTTGAATTATTGTGTGAAGTCCCCCCTCTAATTGCCTTAGCCATCACCTCCTGACTTCAAATAAATGTGCTTTCGATTTTAGGTTTCAGAGGCACATGCAGCTCTCAGCCATGGCGCTGCTGCTTTGCAAATGATTGACAGAAATGAATGCACGAACAATGGCTCTAAGAGATGTGTTTGGTCTGGCGAAGAAGATGCTTTTTCTTTTCACTGTCACTAGGAACTGTCATTGTAAATGTCATGATCTTGCAAAGAAAGGCGACAGTAGAGGATGGAAAGAATTTCCTCAACTAAACTCAAAGATTTGCGAAACAAGTGTCCATTTTTTAAGGGTGATACGTGGAATCTATTTTTTATTCTAATGGCAGGCTGTCAAACAACTGAAGGGTTCATTCATCTATTGCCCCCCACATGTTGGAATATATTATTGGAAAATTGGAAAGTTCTAACTAAAACAAATCTGACCAACAACAAACTTTGATGAATTTATGAAAAATGTATGAATATTTCGATAGCTCCGGTAGACGAATATGGGTTTCAGTTATAAACCATCATACAGGTGAGCCACATGGTAAACATATTTATCTCCTTTGCACCCATTTCAAACCTCACTTCTTTACTGGGGTTTAGTTATTATTTTTTCCTTAAGCTTTATATTCCTCCCCTACAGGCTACACCATCGTAATGGCCCCGGAGCCCAAGTTAACAAGAACGCAGGGCCATTACGACCTGATGTAGTCCAAGTAGGTGGGCATACAGTTATTAACACCACTGGGACAGGTGCTAACAGTGGAAGAGGAAGCTGGGCTGTCGTGGCATCGGGGGCATGTCCTTGGAGTCAGTGATGCACAGCGCAGAGGAAGAAATCGGCCTTGTGGCGGACTGTCCGGCCAATGAAGATCCTTTCCTGAGAGCTAACAAAGGAAAGGAAAGGAGAAAGTTGGGCGAGGCCAAACATGGCATCTGAGCAGCAAGCCCTGAGGAGCAAAAGGCGGTTTAGAACTCTGGCTGTCACCACCCATAACCTGTTCCATGATCTATTTTTAAAAACGATTTCTGTTGAATGGGCACATTTTTGTTGAGGGACCAAGATACCTTAGGGAAATTGTGTTTATATTTGTGCATGAATGTTGCTGGACATGGGTATAGTGGTGGTTACGTTGATGACTTTAATATTCTGTGGTTTTTTACCCAACTCCCACTCTATTATGTTACCATGTTGTCTTTTTCAACAAATATTTGTGTCAAATGGGTAAATGTTTGAGAAGGCTATGGAGGAAACTAAGTATAATCTCAAGTGATAATACTGTCTTAATGGAGATGGAAGCCTCAATGCAGTGGTGGAGGAGGGGCATGGTAGCCCAAGCAAAGTGGCTGCACAGTGAGATGAGGTCCTGTTCTATCAGAAAATAGAGTTCAGTGCCATGCTGCGTTCTGCCTCTGTCTGAGATCCCTCCCTCCACTGTGCCTGCTGCTTCCCCCTCTTCCCATCTTACCTGCAGCTCACTTGCATGACCTCAGCTGTATTACGCTTGGCCTTGTCCTGATCCATGGACACCCGACACTCTCGCCACTACTCTCGCTAAGCAGGTTGTCCCATAGCATTGACAGCTAAAAGGGACTCCCCCTGCTAGGGCACTAAGTGTATTTTGATTGCAGGCCATTCTAAAGTGCCCTTCTGGTCCTTTGTTTATATTTGTGTGGCCACATTCTCTTCCAGTACAACCTGGCTCCCTGCAGTGCCAATAGCCTTATTGCTGGCAGCTGCTGAGCAATACTGAGTGTCATGATCCCCAGCCCTCCTTATGCAAGCTTGCTTGCTCATGCCTATAAGTCGAGCTTCCATGCTCTTAAGATCCGGTTTTGCTTGCCCTGCATTCAATAACACGTTATTAACACCCGTATCTGAGCATAACCTATGTATAACTTTTTTTGTACATTGACTGTATATTTTCTTGCATAGATCAGCATCTCTATTGGCTTTAAGCCCTGAGCTCACCCAAGCTACTAAAGTAATAGTCGAGGAATTCCCTGGTAGATTTGCTTTATATCAGGGAATGTATACTGTTGGCACTAGGGAGGGTATTTATGGTGCTTGAGTTGGGATGTTTAGAACTGGTTTCGCCACCCATAACCTGTTCTACTTTCTAACATGTTCTCTTTTTTAACAATTATTTCTGTTGAATGTGCACATTATTTTTGTGGGACCAGGATACCTAAGGGAGATTTTGTCTATATCTGTGCATGTATGTTGTTGGACCAGGGTATAGTGGCAGACACGTTGATGACTTTAAACCTCTGTGGTTCTCCACCAACTCTACTATTTTACCATGTTGTCTTTTTCAACTAATATTTGTGTGCAATGGGTAAAGAAAGGTTTGAGAAGGCTATGGAGGAAGCTAAGTACATTTTCAAGTGATGTTACTGTCTTAATAGAAAAAAAGTTTTAAAAATTAAAAAAATCAGCATTTCATTCTGTTCATTTTTCAGTTAAATATCAATTCCTCGTGAAGATAATTGTCTGGTATTTTACAAAATTGTTACGCTATTAGTACTTTGATTTCTCATTCTATGTCTTCATTTCTAAATTAAACACAATTTTATCAACATGTTTCTGTGTAAAATTACAGCTTCTTCGGATGTTGACATGATGTACTTTAAGAGCTTAGGATAGAGCACTTGTCAAGAGCTTTGAGACAGCATAAGAGCATTTGGGGGGTGCGGGGGTGGTCTGAGCACATGCAGTAAGGATGTGCAACTTAAATACTTTTCTGTGCCTAGGCGGCCGGCCCTTACCTAACTGCATTTGATCTGACACAAATTGAAGCCGGCAAGAGGGAGAAATCTGTGCCAGAACGAGGTGCCCCCTGTAATCCAAGATGGCGACAGCCTCAGGGCTCTGAGGAGGAAAGTGCTTGAAGGCGAGAACCCACTGCGAAAGCCCGCTGCAGTGCGCACAGCACACTGCCCTGCTTCTCGGGTCCCACTGTTTGTGCGCTTGGCCTGGTGCACAACGGGTCTGGTGGGCATAGGGCTAGACGAATTGGGGAGTGCATTCCCCCTACTTTGGAGGAGCTACATTAGAGCTTGGTCACGGAGCAAACCCACCGGTGCTGTGTGCTTACAGACGCTGAAGAGCTGCCGTGACCCTGAACTGGGCTCCTTCACATCACAGATGCCAAACTACGTGCAGAGGCTGCGTCCACATGGAGAACCACCCAGGACTGGTGCCTGCAGGTATGATTATTCTGCCTGTGCACCCCATTGTAATGGATGGCATAATCCTGCCCCGTTTTCTGCCAGCTCATATATGAGCACGCAGCTGAACCCACAGCAGACACGGCCTAGTGCCCTAGCAAGTGCTATAGTATAAATTGCTCTCAGACCTGCTATTGCTAGCGGACCTGCGTTGGGTATACCTATGGAGCTGTCAGCGGCTTGGCTTCCATATTATTTCTACTTGCACCGGGGGAGCACCTCAAATAATCACATAACCTTGCTAGCCTACTTCCCCTAGACCAAGTGTGACTCAACAGTGGGCCCTACGCTGGAGAGAAAGAGGGAATTAAACATCCGGAGAACTCAGCGCCCTTTTCATCATCCAGCCAGGTGCTCTTGACAGCGCAACTGTGGGCCAGGTTGCTTCCCAACTGCCCCTCACTGATGTCTCCTATGAAACCTAAGGGGAAGACTAACACCATGGAGCCATTTGTTAGCCATAATAAACACACAGAAACACCCCAGGAGGCAAGCAATCAACAGACACCTCCTTTGGTTCCCACAGCAGTCTCTCAAGACAACAAGATATTGGCGGTAATTGCGTCCCTGTGAACATCCCTAGAAAATAGATAGATGACATAAAAGTGGACATGCAGTTACTTCGACAAGATGTCAGGCAGTTGTCCAAATGGATCATGGAGCCTGAAACCACGTTGACATTAAGGTCCTTTTTGATCAGTGGGGGCATGGATCAGTTGCCCACTGCCGGTCTTGGTTACCCACCCACAAGTTGCCACTAGACACTGGCCTGTTGCTGGTCTCGCTTGCTGGTATGAAAAGGCTGCTCCAAGCCCTGAAAATACCAGTATGACCGAATAACATGGATATGTTAGGAAGTGTTATAAAGTTGTGTTGTTGAAGTTATATTTTTGTTTAGCCCATACAATACCGCTAACTGGGAAGCATGTTCAATACGATGTACAGATGATCCAGAGGCAGCATGTTACTACTTGGGATACAACCTCCTATAATGAGGGCTGACCCTTTGACTCACACATTGTACTGAAGGAGAGAGTGAACCCGAAAGACGTTCAGTCTGACTTTAGGGCTCTCATGATCCTGTTGGACCCTTTCAGCTCAAAACAACATCATGGCCACAGTTGGGAGATTGACCTGGAATGTGCGGGCCCTGGGCTCCTGCCTATGCAGAAACTGAGAGAAATCCTATTTACAGCGCAAGAAGATTTCCATTGCCCTACTCCAGGAGACCCACTTACTAGTAGAGGAACAGAAGGAACTCCTCAACCAATGGGGCGGAACGGGCTATGGAGCCACGTACTCCAACTTTGTTAGGGGCGTTTTGACCTGGACTAGTGATTCGCTTCACTTCCGGCTGCTGGAAGTGGAAAGAGATGGGGAGGGGAGATACCTGTCTATGAGGGGGTACCTCAGTCATAGAGAAATATGTATTGTCAACTCATACTTCCAAACCACACAATCCCTCCCATATGCACAAATGTTGTACTCTAATAGCGCCCAGGCGAGAAGGCTTTATTCTATAGGGGTTGGGGGGCGATTTTAACTGTGTAAGAGATGTTACACTCGATCGATCCCTTGCCACCTGTGACCATGCTCCCCCAGCAACCACTGCTCTAAACACAGCTCTGGGAGATTTGGACTTAGTGGACGTCTGGAGGGAACTTCACCCTTAAACTACCAGAATTGATTACCTTTTCACTTGGTCAGGACACCCAATTGAATACCATAATGCTGAATACCTGGGGCGCATGATATCAGACCACTCTCCCCTTTTGACGGAATTGAGTCTTGCCACCCCCATACTCCCTGCTCCGACATGGCACCTGCCCACAAACGTGTTGTCTAATGAGCTTTTTCTGGAAGAACTCCTAAAGTTCTCATCCAATTTTTTGGAATGCAATATTGGAATCGTGGACAGTTGTGGCACCATCTTTGAAACAATGAAAGTTGCGAAGGCGGGGGACCTTTGTTTTAACCTATGGGAGGGATTGGAAGCTGCTTAGATGGAGATTAAAATATTAGAGACCCATGGCCCACATTGTCGAGAGACAGAAGACAAACTGGCTGAAATTCGTACTAAGTATCATGAAATGAATCATGGAGGAGGCTGGCTAAATTTGACTATGCCACAAAGACGGCCAGGGCCCATATAGAGGGAGAGAAGCCTGGGAGGTTATTTGCGTGGCTTTGCAAATGGGAACAATCTAGACACCAGCCAACACTGCTCCTAGACGAATGTGGGGCACCGTGGAGGTCTCAATTAGCAATTAATGACATATTTATTACTTTTGATATGCAAATATATAGCCATGACTGTCCAGTTCCTCTGGAAGACATTACAGAAGCTCTTTTGCTTATTCGGCTACCAAGACTCACACCCATCCGGCGAGACACCCTAGATAGACCTATTACTGTGGAAGAAATAGGGGAGGCTATTGCCTCCCTGGTTAGCCGCAAAACACCTGGTAATGACGGACTCCCCTCAGAGTTTTCTAAGACATATAGCCCTACCCGATCCCTGATACTTTTGAAGGCGTACAAATGGGCTTCTCCAGCATTGGATCTTTCATGGATTCACATGCTTAGAATATTCCCCGTCGTCAGGCTGGGAATCCCCGGTACATTATATAGACCCTTTCCCGTAGGAAAACCTTTTCGACGCTTATGCGTCCTATCCACCTCGTTTTGTATCATGCGTGCCCGCACCGTCAGGACGTCATGATATAAATACAGGACCCGCCCCCGCGCTCCCTCAGATTTCAACCGTCTTTCAAAGTAGTGGGATCCTCGTGATTACTGCTAGTGGAAACTAGGTTGTTTCTTCTGTTTCGCTTCGGCGACGTTCAAATTCTGGAGAATTATGTCTGGAAAAGCGTTATTTCGCCCTTGTGCGACATGTGGCCTCAAAAAAGTTTATGAAGGAGATGCCCACATGGATTGTATCTACTGTCTACACCCGCACCACACGGCGGATACATGTGAGATATGCCATGGTTTCTCCCAAAAAACCCTTAAGGACCGTAAAAGAAGGCTGGTCGACTGGCTTAATGACGGAGCGGGTGCCTACCCGGCTTCGGAAGTTGGCTCCACGGCCTCCAGGAGCAAGTCGGAACCTCCATCAAAAAAGGTACGGCCAGCAGAAAACCGCGCTGAGGACAAGCATAAGGGGAAGCATGCTGGGTCGTCCTCATCACATAAAAAGCCCTCCTCCTCCTCATCATCTAAGACGGAGAGGCAAGCGCTGTCAAAATCCTCCTCAGGGGACCGTCCCAGGTCTTCCATGAGTCGAGATGCTTCAGCCGGGAAGTCGGCATCGAAATCGGTGACGAAGTCTAAGGGCTCGACGACGACTACTTGCTCGTCGACCTCGGTGTCATTGACGATGCCTATTACTGTTCAGGCAGCAGCGGTTGGGATTCCTTCGTCGACGGAGACTCAGTCTATGGCTTGGCTGCCAGAGGTCTATGACCCGATCCCCCCTGAAGTCTTACTGCAGCCAGACACGGCCTGCTCGGCGGAAGGAGAAGGTGGCACGGTTCTGCAGCCATTGGTTTTAGGCTTACGGCCTTCCACGTCGACGACGACGATGAGTGCGAGTGGGGGTATGGTGCCTATATCATCAACATTACTGACCCCCCAGACAGTTTTGTCTCTGGATGTGCTTAATACTCTTCAGAAGCTCCTGCAGCGGCTGGATACGCAGATCCCTCAACCTGGGACTTCATCGTCACTTTTTTCTGTACCTTCCGTCGACGAGCAAACTTGTGCAGCTCGCTCGACGACTAAAAACCCATCGGCTCCCCAGGCGGTAAGAGATCGTCCTCGAGCGCAGGAGGAGGGTGAGTTATCGGAGTCCGATTCTATACTGGGTGACTCAGGGTCAGACATCTCCCTTTCACCGTCGAGGGACCCAACATGGAATTCGGATGTAGAGGTAGAGTCTACGAGGAGCCAGACACAGCCATCTCCTCCGGATGATGTGGGAGCCTTCCATGCAATGATGGGAAAAGCTTGTTCCGAGTTCGGCTTGATTCCTGAAGAGCAGAAGAAAGACTGTTTCCTTTTTGACAATATGGGTCAAAGGAGGAAATCGGTATTTGCCATCCCAATTCTGGACCACGTGTGGCAAGAAGGTCTCAAGACGATGCGCCATCCGTTCTCGGAGCCAGCTATAAAGGGACGGATTGAGAAAAAGTTTAAAGCTCCGGAGTCCACTCCAAAATGTCTAACATCACAGCCTCTGTCTGACTCGGTGGTGTCGGCGGCAGCGGCTAGGAAGGCCAGGGTACAGCAAAAATGTTCAACGCCACCAGAAAGCGAGGCTAGGAGGCAAGACGCCTTTGGAAAAAAGGTGCTCTCGGTCGGTGCGACGACGGTAAGAGCAGCCAATTCCTTAGCGATCGTGTCACGATACGATAGAGAAATGTGGCACAAACTAGCCCCTATCCTAGAACATCTGCCAGACGAACACCGGAAAGCAGCTATGTTACTGGTGCGGGATGGCGAAGAGGCCTCGAACCACGCAATTAATATTGCAGTTGACCTAGCAGAGTCTGGCTTCAAACAAATCAACCATGGAGTAGTACTTCGTCGACAAGCGTGGCTCAAATGTACTACTTTCCGTCCTGAAGTCCAGTACAAAGTCCTTGACATGCCATGTGAAGGGGAACACCTGTTTGGCGAAAAGGTTGATGAAGCGTTGAAGGGGATGAAAGAAGACACGGATACTGCTAGGTCCCTCGGCGCCCTCCAAACGGGTAGAAACTTTCGCTCTTTTCGCCCCTTTAGGGGTGCTTCTGGAAACTCCCGCTTTGGAGCCTCGAGGGACCGTGGATTTAACAGGCCCTCGTACTCTTCACAAGGGTTCAGACGAGCGTCCCAGTCGGCACGTAGAAGCAGAGACTATCAAGCTTCCAGGCGGCGAGGCTCGGGTCCATCGTCGACGAAGAACAAACAAACCGGCAACCAATGACGGCCTTCGGAACGTCCTGGGGGGACGAGTCTCTCATCATTTCGACCAATGGAAATGCATCAACACAGATCGATGGGTCCTAGACACGATTCGCATGGGTCATGCGCTACAATTCAAAGACAAGCCTCCACGTCTTCCGCCTGTATTTTCGACCCAGCCCCACCTCCGAATCCTACGACAAGAGGCGGCGCTTATGTTGCGAAAAGGAGCGGTAGAGAGAGTTCCTGTGGCACAGGAAGGACACAGAGTTTATTCCCGGTTCTTTGTTGTCAAGAAGACAAATGGCTAAAGAGCCAAAAATTCAAAATGCTAAAGCTCCAGGAGGTTATCAGGTCGGTGCAACCCATGGATTATCTGGCGTCTCTAGACCTTCAAGATGCCTATTTTCACATCCCAATACGCCCACGACACAGGAGATATTTAAGGTTCGTCGTCGGGAGAAAGCATTTTCAGTTCAAGGTCCTCCCGTTCGGGCTCAAGTCCTCCCCCAGGACGTTCACCAAGTGCTTGGCCCCTATAGCGGCCCATTTAAGGAAGGATGGTCACCATGTCTATCCATATCTGGACGACTGGCTGGTCAGAGGTTCGTCCAGGGAACAAACACGAAACAGTCTAAGGGCCACAATGTCCCTCTTACAGGAACTGGGCTTCGCAATAAACTTCAACAAGTCCTCCGTAGAGCCTTTGAGGACCTTGGTTTTTCTAGGAGCGGAGTTTCATACACACACAAGCCTGGTGAGACCATCCAGCGAAAGAATTCAGAAACTGAAAAGCAAGGCGTCGGAATGGAGATGCGGTACCAAGGTGTCGGTGCGCACATACATGTCCCTGCTAGGGACCATGTCGTCCTGCATTCCGTTGATAAGCAACTGCCGTCTGTTTATGAGGCCTTGCCAGGAATTTCTAGCGGACAGTTGGGCGCAGAGCAGAGGTCGCTGGTCCGACAGACTGGTCGTCGACGAACAACTAGTACAAGCACTCTGCTGGTGGAAAGTGTCTACTCATCTAATGAAAGGAATGCCTCTACTGGAACCGGAGTTCCAAAAGACGGTGGTGACGGATGCATCGCTGAGCGGATGGGGAGCTCATCTGGATACGTTACAGGTACAAGGCCAGTGGTCGTTGCAGGAGTCCTATATATATATATATATGCAGGAGACTCCCTGCATATCAACCTGCTAGAACTGAGAGCAGTGCGATGGGCTCTGAAATCTTTTCTTCCTCAACTGAGGGACTCGGTGGTGCGTGTCATGACGGACAACACCACTACAATGTTCTACTTGAGGAAACAAGGAGGGACACGTTCCAGGTCCCTATCGACGGAGGCACAGAAAATCTGGCATTGGGCCCTACAACACAACATACAAATCTTGGCGTTCCACCTGCCAGGCGTGAGAAATGTGGAAGCCGATGCCCTCAGCAGAGAAATGAACGAAGTTCACGAATGGGTGCTGAACGACCAACAACTACAGCAAGTATTCAAGAAATGGGGACATCCTTCCATAGATTTGTTCGCGACGAAGAACAACAGGAAATGTCATCAATACGCGAGCAGATGGCCTCAGCAGGGCTCACTGGGGGATGCGTTCTCCTTCCCATGGTCGAACAAATTCCTGTACGCATTCCCTCCATTTCCCCTGGTCCAGAGGACGTTGCAATGGATCCTCAGGTACCCATGTCGGGTAATTCTGGTGGCCCCGTACTGGGCCAGACAGGTGTGGTTTTCAGACCTGCTACACTTAGCGGTGGCGGAACCGATGAGATTTCAGAAGACCCCCGACCTTCTGTCTCAACAGGAAGGTGTTGTTTGGCATCACGACCCGGACAGCCTCAAGTTGATGGCCTGGCTCCTGACTTCGCCGAATTCGGTCGGCTAACGATGCCGGAGGACTGTCGGTGTATCCTGCAAGCGGCAAGAGCGCCTTCCACAAACGCCTCATACACGTACAAATGGAGAAGTTTCTGTCAATGGTGTGAGGATCAACCAGGTTTGGCCCCGCAATCGATTGAGCCGGAACAGCTCCTTCCATACTTGCTGTTATTAGCTCAAAAGGGCCTATCAGTATCGTCAATAAAAGTACACCTGGCCGCCATTTCCAGGTTTACTCGTCGACGGCATTCGGCACCATTGTTCAGCGACCGCCTGATTAAGCACTTCCTTAAAGGCCTCTTTCGGAGTTTCCCTCCAGAGAAGAAATTTCCGCCGGAGTGGAGCCTCAATCTGGTCTTAACGTCTCTTATGAAGCCTCCTTTTGAGCCAATGTCATCATCGTCTCTAAAGTTTTTGTCGTGGAAATTGGCCTTCCTGGTGGCCATCACTTCAGCCCGATGTATTTCAGAAGTTCAGGCTCTAATGGTAGACCCACCATACTTACTCAAGAACAAGGTAGCCCTTGCCACTAACCCACAGTTCATACCGAAAGCTCCTTCGGTGTTCCATAAACACTCCTCTATTGTGTTGCCTACGTTTTTTCCGGAACCATGCTCGGGAGCGGAGCTCACGTTACACACATTGGATGTAAAAAGGGCTCTCAAGTTTTATCTTCATCGTACGCAACCATTCAGAGAAACGAGACAACTGTTCGTGGCCTATGGTTTGGGTGCTAGAGGAAAGGCCATTTCAAAGCAAGGACTGTCAAGATGGGTGTCATCTACCATTTCGTACTGCCATTCCAGGGCAGGGAAGCCTCTTCTACGACGGCCAAGAGCTCATTCAACTAGAGCAGCGGCATCGTCGACGGCACTGTGGGCCGGAGTCCCTCTGGGGGACATCTGCATGGCGGCTACCTGGGCGGCTACACACACCTTTACCCGCCATTACTGCCTGTCGCAGCAACATGCCGAAGATACCCGGATGGGACAGGCGGTGCTCCGGCACCTATTACAATAAGGTAAGCCCCGACTGAGGGGTTGCATCCTGTGGAATTTATGACTGTATGTGGTTCGTTTTCCTATGTTATCGATTACTAATGTATACATGATCATAGGGAACGGGCTTTGCGAAGAAAGTATATGGGTTTGCATGCACGCCTCCTCTCTTGGGGGTGTACTGCTGTGTAATCTATTCTAAGCATGTGAATCCATGAAAGATCCAATGCTGGAGAAGGGAATAGTTTCTTACCTGTAACTCCATTTCTCCAGCATTGGTATCTTTCATGGATTCACATGCGCCCACCTGCCTCTCCTGAACATGCAAACCGGTTCCCCCACTACTTTGGGGGCCGAAATCTGAGGGAGCGCGGGGGCGGGTCCTGTATTTATATCATGACGTCCTGACGGTGCGTGCACGCATGATACAAAACGAGGTGGATAGGACGCATAAGCGTCGAAAAAGTTTTCCTACGGGAAAGGGTCTATATAATGTACCGGGGATTCCCAGCCTGACGACGGGGAATATTCTAAGCATGTGAATCCATGAAAGATACCAATGCTGGAGAAATGGAGTTACAGGTAAGAAACTATTCCCTTATAGTAAAGGCATATTACCGGCCAGTATGAGGGAAACCTTGGTTATCCCCATTCCTAAACCAGGGAAATCAATGGATAAGTGTGACTCATACTGCTTCATGGCTATGCTAAACTATGATATTAAAATATTTATGACAATTCTGGCAACACGCCTCTGTGCACACATTTCATACCTAATACACAATGAACAAACAGGCTTTGTGCTAGGCCGCAACACTACACTGAATCTCTGCAGGTTACAACATATCATAGACCAGACAAATGCCCGTGAAGTGGCCTACATGGTGGTGTCCTTGGACGCTATTAAAGCGTTCAATTCAGAGCATTGGGAGTGGTTGCTGGCCTCACTACTGAGCGTTGGGCTGGGGGCAAGCTTCATCTGGTGGGAGGAGCTGTTATACAACTTGCCAGCAGCATGGGTGAAGTTGGGCCACCAAATCTCTGAGGAATGGAACATGTATCGGGGGCTGCACACTCTTGCCGATGTTATATATAATGGCAATGGAACCGCTGGCTGCATTTCTACGTCAGGAATACCTGGACGCGGGTATAGAGATTGGTGGGTCCAAACACTTGTATCACTTTACACAGATGGCGCACTCCCCTATTTGTGTTAGCCATATCATAACCTCCTTATGGTCCTAGATGTCTTGGATAGGTTTGTGGAATTATCAGGAATCTTTTTCAATAGGCGGAAATAAGGTATCTTCCCACTGAGCGGACTCCGCGGGGTGGACAAAACAGTCCTACCTGACATGGGCCTTCTTTGGGAGACATTATCATTCACATACCTGGGTGTCCAGATCACACACACACACACACCCCAGGAGACACATACAAACATAATACACTTAAAGTAGATGAGATTCTCAAGAAATCCATGTACTTCTGGTTGCGGTTGCCACTCTCGATCATGGGTAGAATTGCCATTATTAAAATGATTGTCCTTCCTAGATTCCTTTACTATTTCATAAACGTTGACTACTGTATTACGGAGTCCTTCTTTCCCCTCTTGGAAAGACTAATCAGAGACTTTCTCTCGGGCTCAGGCCGCCATGCCTTACTCTTGCCATGTTGCATCTGCCCTATAAAGATGGAGGAGTGCAAGTGCCCTGACTAGAGCTATACTACCTGGCCTCCCAATTGAGCTTTGTTGTGAAATGGCTAACCGATGATCCTTCCCTAGACTCTATGATGTTACGACAGTTAGTGGCACCTGCCAAACTTAAAGAAATATTGGGGCACCCGCAGGAAGGCACATATCCCACACCTCAACCCGTCAAATTAGGAAGACACATTTGGTCTAGGACCCTGAGGGTGCTTGGGACTACATGCTACTACCCTCCCAATGTCCCAATTGTCGCTGGCCTGTGCACGACCAGGGAAGATCTGAGCGGGCCTCCCAACGACGGGAAGACTTTGTCATGTACACCTACGGAGATGTATATGACAATGGTACATCTAAAGAACTCACAGTGCTAGCTCAGCAGACCGGCTTACCTATGGGTCAATTTTTCAGATACATGAAAGTGAAAGGGGTAGCGAGATGCAAGTGGAGGGGCGGACCTGAAGAACCAGGGGAGTCAACATTCCTGGCCCTGATATACATGTTGGAAGATGGCTGGAGACTGGTATCAAGATTATACAGTCATATGCTTGAGAATACCAGCACTAGAAACCTTGGCCTGAAATTGAAATGGTAAAACAACATAGGTGACACTATTAGTGACGAGCAGTGGGAACAGGCACTTGGCACCCTAAAAAAGTATCCCATAATACCAGATTTAGGCTATGGCAGATTAATGTCCTCCATCGTATATATATGACCCCTAGTAGGGTTGCAAGATTTAATAAAAATAGGGCAATCGAACAGTTCGAGATTTTCATGTTATCAGTGAAAATGTGCTTCTAAATTGTTTTCCTTAAGGATAGAATGTAGCACGTTGTTATGAAAAGATTAGCCCCTGCTGCAGACTTAGAGGGAAATGTTGCATTTGTTTTGTGTTGTTATATGAGTGTGGGTGGGTGGGGATGAATGGTTCCAGGGGGAGAGGAGAAGGAGGGTAGTTTACCTTATATCTGCTTCCCATCTCCACTGAATACACATAAGATGGCATGCTTTCCCTAGCTTTCACTAGCTCTATCTGAAAATCACTTTAGGCAAAAAATAATATGTTGACTGCATGAACTGAAACACACTTCTCCATGGTGTGGGGGGGCAGTGTTGGTGAAAATGAATGTGTGTGGGGATTCCACCGCTCATCTACTGCCCATACCCCCACTTATCCTGCTTATCCTGCTGCTGTCAATAGGTATGAGTGTCGGCTTTACAGTGATCTAATGTGTGCTGTGTCAGGTTGTAATGCAAACCTGCATGTTGATTTTAAAGGGTTTCTATGGCTCCATTTTGGAGCAGATTGTTTGTGTTTCAATCTTATTTACTAAATTCCTCACCTGAACACTGTCCTGAGGCAACTGCAGCTTAGGAAATGAGATTGAAAAGGGGTTGGGGGGGGGGGGGGGAGGGGGGTGTGTGTGTGTGTGTGTGTGTGTGTGTGTGTGTGTGTGTGTGTGTGTGTGTGTGTGTGTGTGTGTGTGTGTGTGTGTGTGTGTGTGTGTGTGTGTGTGTGTGTGTGTGTGTGTGTGTGTGTGTGTGTGTGTATATATATAGACAAGCAAGGGAAGATCACCTGGGTAGAGGACCCTTGGGGATTGAGGGTAGAGCGCCTGAAGGGTGCGACATGGTATCCTGCTTTCCCGATTCCGATCCATCCTACCCACCCTCTACTTTTATAGGATAGTGTCACTCATGTCCCATCCTACCCCATGACTTCCGATAAACACTTACAAACAGGAGGAAGCTGAGAAACCCAAACAACAATGTTTGGTAAAATCCTTTTCCTAACTACGGCACTGACTTATCCTCCCCTTCCTCAACTTTTATAAGTCATTGTGAAACCCAACCCTTTCCTTCCCTGCTATCTTTATCTAATAATGATATAGGAAGAAATGGACTAGAAACACCCCCCGTTTACTATTCTTATAGTAATAAGGCCAGAAGAAGGGGATTAGATGTATTACACACCATCTTAAACCTCAAACCCGTCCCCATTCAATTGAACTACATACTGAGACGAGGAAGAGGGAGCCAAGAGTAATACACACGCTCTGAAACACCACTGTAGTAGTGAGAAGAAAAAGATTATTGCAGAGACACATCAGTATACTAAATGGACTTTCCCCACTAACAGGTACAGGCAAGGTCAGGCATTTGATACTCAAAGGAGATGTCCCACTAATAAGGTCAGAAAGAGTCAGGCACTTAAAGTTGGACACTGTCACCTGCAGCCTGTTCTCACTCCCAGGGAGTATAGAAGAGGCAACCACAGAAAGCAAGTTGAACCAGTAGGAGGGTATGTTGGAGGCACAGCTGAACCAGAGCAGCAGAGGATCAGCAGAAGGAGAGCAGGATGCCGAGATGATGAAATAGCGTGGTGAGGGAGGATTGTCTTTAAGGAGCTAGAATTGGCCTCTGGATGGAGTCCAAAGGTGTGTGGGTCCCTTGTGCCTTTCCTGTAGCAAAGTGTTCATTCCATTTCCCTGGGTAAGAAGAGGAGCTCAGGAGGCTCTAAGAGGCAGGTTGTGAGACCCTGACATTAGACGGAAAGACAACATAAAGGAAAAGCCAAGAAACAAGACTGGTGAGTTTCTGTGCATCGGAAACCTGGTATACATTGAGAAAGACTGACTACAAAGTAACAGAGTGGTCACGTATCAAGAAAGATATGCATTTGAAAGTTTCTGTGTAAAGAAAGGAAGTGTTTGCAAAGAAGGGAGCTGTATGCAGACACAAAAAGTTAGCAAAATAGAGATCCTAAAAAGGGGGAGCTGTGCGAGAAATGAAGTTGGAGCAAAATCCCCAAAAGTGATGGAAAAGTATGGACATTAAGCATTGGGGTGGTCACCAAATGGGAGATTGTTCCAGGCTGGCCACAGAGACCCCAGAATAAACAAAGAGTGTTGGAAAATCCACAGGGTGACAACCAGGCGGGAGATTGATCCAGGTTTATGGCAGAGACCTCAGTATAAGGAAAAGAAAGAACTCTATGAAGAACAAGGCACCTAATTGCATGACCTGTAATGGGTGGACCGTGAAGTATAACAAATGCGCCACGATCAGGGGAGCCCAATTGAAAGCAAGGAGCTGCATGATCCAATAAAAGGGAAAAGCCAAAAGGACTCAGTTCAGAATGGGGAAGGGAGTCCTGAAGGAAGCCAAGTGAAATGTGATGTTAACAAGCAGAACTTTTTGTGAGTTGTACATTTTGTGTTAAATGATATACAATTAAACCAGTTTTACAGAGGTAACCATGAGAGTCTAAGCTTAGGCGAGGGAAGCCTAAGAGACCCATTGAAGAAATGTGAGCTAGAGCGTATCTGGGTTCATGGGTAGTAAACCCGGAGAACTTACCAGGATAAGGTACAGTGAACTTATTTTGCCAAGTGAACTTTGCTTTGCCAAGTGAAACCTGAGAGACTTGTGTCACTTTATAATCCTGAGTGCCTTAAACATGGGGAAGGGAGCTGTAGATAGGCTCCATTGTCACATTAACATTACTTTGAACACTATTGAATTGTCCATGTCCCATTCACCCTATTATTATGTAAAGGTGAGGACAAGCATAGTTTTGACACAGGCAGTATTTTGTTTTGGACTGACACACTTAGACTTCTCTTTCTTTTCTTTCCATTAGGGAAAATTCCCATCTTAGAGTTAGGGCAAGTTAGGTGTTACACCATCCTGACCATTGAGAATAAAGGTTTTCAAACTGTGTTTCAGTTGTCTGTGTCATCTCTTGATACCATGCCTGTCTCACAACACACACACATGTGACAGTTAATAGGACTGCCCAATGGAAACATGATCAACAGTAGCAGGAAGTACTGTGCAAATCAGTGCTGTTGTAGCATACATTTTGGTCCGTCCACGAAACCTTGAGCTCATATCTCAGCACATGCTTTGGGTCTCAGCAGAGTGTCCCCTCAAAATCCTCTCCAATGTTTGATCACATTTGAGCTAAATGAAAATTGGAGAGATTTGCACCCCAAAATATCAGATGAAATAACATAAATGTGTTATTTGAAGTTGATTTGATTTGGATGCATTTTTAAACGCGCACCAGACGGAATGAACCATAGTCAGGTGCAGGTGACAACTAGATTTCGAATTGAACAGCTACAGAAACAAACAACATTGGAGTTCTGGTTCAGTCAGTTTATTCCTTTATTTGAATAGGAACGTTTTTAGTTTCTTCCTAAAGATGTCAAGAGTCTCACACATTCTAATTTCCAATGGCAGTCCATTCCAGACTCTGGGGCCAAAGGCTCCAAAGCTTCTGTCTCCTCGAGTTACAAATTTAGTTCGTAAACTACAAATGAGGAGTTTATCCTCTGAACGTAGATTCCTTTTGGGATGATATGGTGTGATCTTATCAGCCAAATATACGGGTGCTAGTCCCTTCAAACATTTGATAACTAGACATGCCGTCTTAAATTTAACTCTATCCACCAGCCTCAACCAGTGGATGGATCTTCGTAGCGATGAAACATGATCTCTTTTCCTAACATTACCAATTACTCTAATTGCTGCATTCTGTGCCCTCTGCAGTCGGTCCATTTGGATTTTTGGGATTCCTGCTAGCAAACTATTGCAGTAGTCCAGGTGGGGGTTAGTCATTGCCCCCACCACAGCCGCCCTATCTTCCATTGGAATATAGGGTAAAATACTCCGTAGTAGTGAGCGCAGTGCAAAATAGACTGTTTTTACTTTTGCTCCCACGAGACTCTCGCTCCCCAGATTCTCCTGCCACCAGCAATCTAGATTTTTAACTTTTTTGGCATACAGCAACTGTTCACCTAGAATCAGTGGTGGTGGGCCATGTCTTTCCTGTGACCTTTTACTTTTTGGATCAAACAATATAATTTCTGTTTTTGCCGCATTTAACTGAAACTGGTTGTTAGTCATCCACTCCTTGAGTTCTTCCATGCAGTGATTCATTCGTTCAAAAGCATCTTGGCTATCCTGAAGTTCTATGTATATCTGTGTATCATCTGCATATGAATGAAACAGCAGACCGTATTTTTTAAATATTGTAAAAACTGGACGAAAATACAAATTAAAAATGAGAGGGGATAGGGAGGAGCCCTGCGGAACCCCACATTCCATCTCTACCATCTGGGAGGTATCTAATGTAACCCTTTGTGATCTATCTTTAAGAAATGATTCAAACCATCTCACCATTTCTTTAGATGCTTTTCCCACTACCTTGAGG
The DNA here is from genome assembly GCF_040938575.1 of Ambystoma mexicanum. Classification (NCBI taxonomy): domain Eukaryota; kingdom Metazoa; phylum Chordata; class Amphibia; order Caudata; family Ambystomatidae; genus Ambystoma; species Ambystoma mexicanum. The sequence continues at coordinate 624,890,012 of NC_090934.1, forward strand.
TGAAGGTGCGGTGCCTTATTCCCATGAGTCATGCCTCCTCCATTAATGTTTCTCTCCATTAGACTGCTGCAGGCAGAGGCACCTGCAAGCTAACATTAGCTAGCCGGCATGTCCTGTCGGAAACACATCACCATGGGATCTTTTTGAGTCTAGCTGTGTTCTTTCTGAGCAGCATTCTGAAAGTGAATAGCTTAATTGCAGCAATAATTCAGCTAAACCAGCTCCCGATATAATAAAACCATTACCATGTGTGCCTTCAACCATTTGATTTATCATCATCATGTGTTACCCGTAAACTGTTATTTGCACTATAGTCCTAGGAAAGCTGAGTATTGGTGATGCCAACAGTTTTGGGTTATGCATTGGACTTAGATGCCTTAGATAGGCCTTTGACGGACACTGCTTAGTATGCCAAGGGATTTGCACCATTTCCCGGCTGTTTCCATCTTATGGCGAGGTAGTAATGGCAGTGCCAAAAAAATGTGAATTTCATGCCTATACAAATAGCCCAAACTGTTGGTTTTGCCAAAGCTTGTTCTGTAAATTAGATTAGAGTTTAGAGCAATCGTTAGAAGCTGTTTCTCTCAGCTGCTTTGGATACTCCACATCTTAACTTAGTTAAAATTCGCACACAGGGACATGGCCATAGTTTTCCTAATACTTTCTAAACGAGCCTCTGCCAACAGCCTCTATCTCGGAATCCCAGATTTCCTAATGAGGATGCTTCAAATAATTGAAAATGCAGCGTCAAGAGTACATATCACTGCAGCATTGTGTATTCTCCACTGGCTACCCATCATAAAAAAGGTTCATTTCAAAACGTTGTGCATCGATCATCATTCATACTGTAGAGGGGGCCAAACCTCCTTCAGAAGTAAATTTGAACCACCTCACTTTCAGGAAACAGCTCAAACCATGGCTTTTAGACCAACCACTTTAAAAGATGAGTTGTGGCTTGGTGGCCATGCGAGTGTGAGCGAATTCTAGGAGCTACCGAGAGATCCGGCTTTAGATCCTGTAAACTTGCTATATAGGACGGCAACAATTGAACAAAGTAGTGAAGAGGCGTCCGAAGGCCTGGAGATCAGAGGCATGAAATTCCGAAGAGAATCAGAGCGATGGGGAATTCCAAGAGTATATCCAGAGCACGATAGACGACTATTTCGAGCACAATGCGGGGAGTGTGGATAGCACCTAAACGGTTTGGGAGTTCCTTAAGGTGGTGGTCAGCGGTACCAGCAATGGGTAAGACGCGTGGTCTCAGGGGAGCAATTTTGGCCGGACTAGGGGGAGTAGAGAAGGAGATCGAAAAAGCAGATGCACGGGCGGGCGAGATGGAAGGAGAACTGGGAGATCTCACTATCCTGAGACAACAGTGTATGGCAATCTGGGAAAGATGGATTATGGGAAGTACATACAGAGGTTACATGCAAAGGGAGATAAGCCCAGCAGGCTCCTAGCCTGGCTAACTAAACAAGAGGGCAAGCAGGAACCAATGAACGCAATTAAGGATGAACAGGGGGAGGTGATTAGGACCCAGGAAGGAATAAATATGGTTTTCTCGCAATGTTACAAGAAATTATACTCCCGAGTCCAGGAGGCAGAAGAGGGAGACATATCCGATGCTCTGGTGGAAATTAGCCTCCCACAACTAACAGTGGAGCAGGCCTGTATGTTAGATATGCCCCTCACAGTGGAAGAACTGTCGGTGGTTATAACCCAGCTACTGACAGGAAAGTCCCCGGGACCCGATGGGTTACCAGGGGAATTATACAAGAAATACAGGGACAGCCTGGCCCCAATACTACTAGAGACGTTAGAAGAGGCATACAAGAGGGGGCGGCTCCCGAGTAGCATGTCAGAATCCATAATAGTACCAGTATTAAAACCAGGGAAACCACCTCTGGAGTGCGGGTCCTATAGACCAATCTCCCTAAAAAACCAAGACTCCAAAATCCTCACAGCGGCCCTGGCCAACCGGCTCACAGGGGTGATACCCATGTTGGTGCACCCGGACCAAACCGGGTATGTACCGGAACGGAATACCGCACGGAATCTCGTAGACTCCACCATGTCATAAACAATACGAATCTGGAAGGGGGGGGAAAGCGCAGTAGCATCACTGGATGCCATAAAGGCATTCAACTCGGTGAACTGGTATTGGCTTTTGGGAGTGCTCACCCACTTTGGGATAGGTGAAGGGTTCCTACGTTGAATCAGGCTCCGAGGGCGAGGGTAAAGACAGGTAGAAATGTTTCAGAGGCGTGGAGCATAGGGTGGAGTACGAATCAGGGGTGCCCACTGTCCCCGATGCTATATATCCTGGCCCTTGAACTATTTGCGGCCTTTCTAAGAGTTGAATATAGGGACGCCAGAATAGTGATAGATGGGGGAAGCACATCAAATATCAATTTATGCAGACGATATGCTGCTTTATGTCCAGAATCCACTGACCCATTTGCCAGACCTGCTGGAGACCTTCGGAGCATTTGGCAGGCTGTCGGGAATTAATATCAATAAGGAAATGTCCTGGTTGTTTCCATTGGCAGACCTGAGAGCCGTGACACCAGATCAGCTACCGGATCTAGGCCTCACATGGACCCCACTCACCTTTAGATATCTGGGAGTGGATAAATACCACAACGCTAAAGCAACTCACGAGGCCAAAACACAGGTGGCCCTGGATAAAATAGGGAAGGCCATGCAGTTCTGGAGGACACTGCCATTAGGGATGATGGGCAGGGTGGCCATGTTGAAGATGACGGTCCTGCCCCGTCTCCTGTATTATTTCACTAACATTCCTTATAACTTCCCGGGGTCATTCTTTTAACAGCTCCACACCATGGCAAGGGACTTCCTGTGGGGAGGAAGGAGAAACAGGATGGTGCTGAACACACTACAAAGGGGCTATGAGTGGGGGAGCATCAGGCTCCCGGACTTTGAACAATATTATTTGGCAGCTCAACTTCAATTTGTGGTGCAGTGGCTGGGCGAGGACACATCCATAGACTCAATACTTTTTCGACCGTCGCTACAGCGATATTAGTTAAGGGACCTCCTGTCGATGGACACAGAGTCAGCCAAAGCACTCCCCAATATGGTTAAGCTGGGCCGGGCTCTATGGAAAAGAGCGTGGAAACTCCAGGACATGAGAGACCCCTGCTCCAGGCAAATCCCTCTTGCGGGATTGGTGGACACCGGCATCACAAACCTGGCAACTTTAAAACACAGTGGGAAGACAAGGGAGTAGCCCAAATAGAAGACCTGTGTCAAGATGGACACTGAGTGGACTTCCATACCCTGGTAGAAGAGTAAGGGCCAATTCATATTGTACAATAGCATGGTTGGAGCAATAGGGAGGAGGTTGGAAACCATACCAGAGTCAGAGGACACAGGAGGGGCACTGGATGTGTGGTATGATGTTTCAGAAGGTGGGCACACAGTGTCCTGACTTTATGAACAATTATTAGGAACCAACAATGCGGGAGAATTACATACGCAAGTCAAATAGGAAGAAGAGCCACAGAAACATTTCAAGGATGAGGAATGGAACAGAGCCCTCCAGTATGCAAAGAATGTTTCCAGGAACGCAAGGTTCAGGCAGATGCAGTTTTACCTCATACATAGAGCATACCTAACGCCTAAAAGAATGTCAAGCATGGGGTATAGACAGACCCGAAGCTGCCCGCACTGTGAGTCGGAGTTAGCGGACATGGTGCATATGTTCTGGTCATGCCCGAGAATAACAACCTTTTGGGACATGATCAAGGAAAGAGTGCTGAAGGCAAGAATCCAAATGCAAGCTTGGTCGCCGGCAGCTTATCTACTGGGCCTGTCGAGAGGAGACAAGCAGAGAACACATCTGGCAAAGATGAAAGACCCGATGACAATATTGGCGAAACGCTGCATCGCAATGGCATGGAACACAAGTACAGGACCCTCGATAAAGGGGTGGTGGGCAGACCTGCAAAAATGGGTCATAGCCGAAACATCAGTGTGGACAAGGGCGACGCAAAGGAAGTAGTGGAGCTAAGATATTAGCATGGAACACCCTTGTGCAGGACCTGTTCAGAAGCAATGAAAGAGACAGCATAGGCGAGCCAGGAGACCAGTCAGAGGACTAGCCGCACAATGGAGGAAGCTGGGGATTACGTGCCGAAATGATGCAAGGAGGGGAGGGCCGGCCCATTTGCACCCGGGTGCAACACAAAAAATACCATATGAACATCAAGGATGGGAGAAAGGAGGCCTAGCCGTGAACTGAGCAGATAAGAATAATATGGACTGAAACCTGAACGTGGCAGTAGAAATGTGTTTTTGTTTAAGTGGTTTTGTGTTATGTTTTGTGTTGAAAATGCAAATAAAAAAGGTTAAAAAAACACTTTGAAAGAAATTAAAGATAATATCATCTGACTAAACACTGTACACCACAAACGTAAACTACTTTAAGATGAACAGAAACTCTTTTTATTGACATCTATGGGAAACCAACTTGATTGATAAATAGTCTGCTGTATGACACTGGTCTGCACCTGAATCTCAGTGAAATCTACAATCAAGAGCCAAGAAGGCGCACCCAATGACCTCCCCTTCACCCTACTTCCCTCAAATAACTAATCATGCCCACTGCATTGCTGATCTCTGCTCCAACTTCCAGTGATATACAAACGACACTCAGCTTGCTTTCAGGCTCCCCTCTGCCTGCTCCTCACCTTCTCTCATCCCGGATTTTCTGTCTGCAATCCAGGAGTGGTGTTCCGCCAATGATCTCTGCCTGAATGCCATTAAGACGGAGATCCTTCTCATCGGCACACCTGCAACTTTCTTTCCTGCCACTCTATGGCCGTCCTCTCTTGGCCCTCTTCCTGCTCCAAACTGTGAGGCTAAGAACCTCGTGGTCATTTTCGACTCCACACTCTCCTTCTCTCCTCATATGTCTCACATCTATAAGATCTAAAACTACCAATTGCACCTCCTCAGAGGTATTCTTCCTTTCCTCTCCTTCCCCAAGAAGCTCTCTGTCTCCAGAGCTCTGGTTCTCCCTAGATTTTACTACTGCCACAGCCTCTTTCTAAATCTGCCTGCCTCTACTCCCGTCCCCTGCAACTCATCCAAAACAGGACTACGAGATTTGTCCTTGGCCTCATGCCCAGGGATCGTATCTCTCTAGCTCTGAAATCTCTCCATTGGCTCCCAGTGGCTGCAAGGATCAAGTTCAAGACCCTTTGCATTGCCCACAAGGCTTTCTGGGGCTTCGGTCCACAATACCTCCAACTCTCTCTTTGGAAATATCTTCCTACTCGAGCTCTTCACTCCTCCACCTCCAACTCCTTGAAGGTCAGTCGCTTTTCCAAGCAACGAGTTGGGGACAGATCTCTCTCTCTACAGCTGGTGACTCCCTCTGGAACAGCCTCCCTGTCTGAAGAAGCTTGAGCAGAACCATCTCCGGAAACATTTCAATACTTTCCTTTTGGCTTCTGCCTTCTCTCTTCCTCTTCCCTGCTGATCTCCTGGCTGATACTGCACTGGTCACCCTGCTACCCTCTGAACCACGGGCCCAGGTCCCTGCCCTCCCAGTTGCACTCCTGCACTGCCTCCTGGCAACCCTGCACTTGGGTCTGTATATGCAACCCTACAGTCCCCTACTTGCACTTATCAGACACGTGTTGTCTGGGCTTAACCCTTGCACTCCCACCCGATGGCCTCAATACTTGTTTTGATGTTTTGATCCTTTGTCTTGCACTTGCTCCTCCTCCCCTTCCCCAGGCACTTTTCACCTTCCCTCTCCCCTGCCTTGTGCGATCTCAATGTCACTAGGCCTAGTAAGATTGTTGTCTTGTCCTCCCTTTGTTTCCTCTCCCTTTCCTCGTCACGCCTTGGAACACTTGTGTATAGGCGCATTGTAAATGTCATATCATATCATATCACTACTAAAATCTTTCATCCTTACACTACCCACACTCCTTCAAATGACCAACCAGGTCTAATATACTTAACAGACTGAGACCCTATCCATCTTCCATTAACAACCGTTCTGTCAATGTTTTACACTTCACACTTGAGGACTGCCCATATGCTAACCTGCCGCTCCAGTACCAAACACAAGCAACATAGCAATGTTGATATCGGCACACAGATAAGTGGCACTTCCGACCTGCATCCAATAACACCACAGGTTTCTTCATCTGCTTCCATCCATGAGACTAACACACCCTGTCCTCCTTTCTTACAGAGCCATGTGCAGTGAGGCCAACATTATTGGTAGAAGGGCGCTATATAAAACCAGTTTAGATTACATTTCATTACAAATGGGCTTCTAGCAGTTTTAAACTGTATTTTATTTTGCTGGCCTGGCATACGACAGGCATTGGTTTTTATTATTTAGAACTAGCTGAAACATTGGTCAGTTGTAAACAGCTTTATTTTTCAATGTATTTTCCGATTCACCACTTTTGATCTACGTGTGTGCTGTAGGGTTGCAATGGATCATGGACTTGGATTGTTTGGCAGCTGCTGATTTTCTGCGGTTTACATTAGGATTACCAGCACTACATCCCATTTTCCATTCATGTACATTTGAAAACGGTCACATACACCCTCTAGTGTCCGTGATGCAATATTGCAAGCACATCCAATTCAGCGTGCGTTAATCTCACAGTTGTGTTTTATATTTGAGCTGTTTTAGTCGTTAGAAAATATAAGTACAATATGTATTTAGGGACCTGAACTTTAGAGCTGGCATATGTATTCATTGAACATGCTACTGCTTCACGTGTACGTGTTCAAATGCACATTTATTGAGGCATTATTTTGTAATACCAATGATGGCATTGTTTTAGGTGAGCACTGGTTTTGAAGTATCACATCTTTTCTTTTAAAAGGCAGGTTTAGACATAATAATGAAACCTATTACAACATTTTCTAGCAATCATATTGCTGATGTGCTGTAAGTCTAAAGGGGTAAGGTAGCTACTGTTGTCGAAAAACGAAACGGAAAGTTAATTTCAGGCAAGAAAATATTGTTAGCTCACCTCGCAATTAAGCACAATCTGGGCTCAATGGGATGTCATTTATGTAGTGTATTGGGACGGGATTGAATATAGGACTTGTAAATTAAGTATAGTGCTGGGTCCATATTGAAGGTCATTTAAAGGGTAGAAAACGAGTATGTTTGTATAAGCCTATCCAGCCTATTTATGGTATCATTCAAATACAACCAACTGATTTATCTGTGTAGATTATTTTTAAATGCTTTCACGAAATTACTTGTTTCCAATAATAGTGCACAATCTAAAATACTTTTACATTGAAGCAAATTTGTAAAAATTATTTTGCATTGTGTGTTAATTTTAATAAAGTACCGGTAGGCATCTAACAACCAGAAACAATCAACATCTATAATTTGATAGTTTGATTATATCAAATAATAGCATTTGCCTTCATGCATACCAATGTTTTATTGAATCTATTGTGAAAAATAAATGTTTTTTACCCAAGTCCAAGTTAAAGGTTAGTAGGATTAAAAGACAATGGGGGTCATTCCGAGCATGGAGGTAAGGTCCAAACCATGCCGGTAATGATTTACCGGCATGGTTTTCCGCTCCATGCCATTCCAACCCCACAGACCATAAATCACGGCACCGTAAATTACAATGCCGTGATTTACGTTCTTGGGTCGCGCGCGCGCCCCACCATGGCGAAATTAACGCCATGGCGTAAACCGGAGCTGATTCCAAGTAAGGAGCACACGTAAATTACGGCCTCCTCAAGGCCGTAAAGTACCTTACCGGCATGGAGTACATACAGGCATCTCAGAGAAGGAGTAAAGAACCCTGAGCAGTGGGACCCAGAGCCACAGGTGCACACATGCAACACAGACAGAGACCAGGAGTCTGCCACAGCAGAAAAGGAACACACCCACACACCACCCCCCTCCCACACCAATACGACACCAATCGAACAAGCAAGGCCACAACCACACAAACCCCTACAACAACACCATGCCCCCCCACTGAGGAGACACAGGGAATAGAAGGAGGGGGGAGACAGGCCTACATGCAGCACCAGTGCAGCCTCCGTTACCACCCCAGCAGCCCCCATGCACACGCAGCATGTCCGGCCGCTCTAGGAGAAGTCCTACCAGATAGACACCCCTGACCACCTAGACTGTGACACCGTCACCACCATATTGCGCCACAGACACAAGAAAAGCGAGCACTATACAAATGTACAGTGCCAACCCGGCACAAGTGATGGAGTTGCCTGTACCCCACACCCATGCCAAAGGTACCCACCAGCACACAGTGGCATGTCACAACCGTCCTTCATGCGGCCACATATACAAGTGACGTTACACCTCCCCAAGCACACAAGGGTCCACCAATCCCCAACATGGACCACCCATGAGATACACAACAGTAAAGTTGGACTTAATGCAAATGGAGGCATGCCAAATGACAATGGTGCCCCTGACAGCACCCATAGGTCGTATGTGGACCAGCTTGGCATGCACGTTGCGGACAGCAACTGCAAACAATACCACTCCCCCTACGTGCAGATGGAATGCAACGCTACCAAGAACCGCACACATGGGTGGGCCCGACACCAAACAACTACACATGACTCAAAGGGCCAGCTGATCACCACGCCACCGCGCAACATGGCCCAACATGCAGGACGACCTGTCTGGCTGTTGAGTTGTCTGACTGTCTGACTGTGTCATGCAAGTGCACTGGTGCCACGGGGTGGGTGCCTGCATGAACCAACTGCGTTGAAACAATGAAGCCATTGTACGGTGTTCAACAAACCTGCCACAGAACCAGTGCAACGGCACATGTGAACAGATTCCCACTTTGCCAGAACAAGGCACCCACATCACACTACATCTCCACCAACTGACAAGGGCTAAGCACACTACACCAGCACCACTCATTGGCGGACACCTCAACCATAAGCGCATATCGGAGGACACACTGCACATGCACAATGTGGCATCCCCCAGCCTTGCACCACATTGGAGACCCATCCCTGAGAGTGGAATTCACGGAGGGCAGCCGGGGTACGATAACACGTCACTGGCATGGCACTCCCATAGGAGTGTTGGGAATCACCATAGAATGGATCAGAGCAGGATGAATACCATGCTCCACAGACTACAGCCATCACACCAAAATAAGAATAAACACAGTACACAGCACCACAATGATCCGACGTCAGGACAGCAGCATGCTGTCATGCCCGCACCGCTGGCGCACGCATTGGCAACCATCATGGACTACTTGGTACTCATATATCCTCCTAATTCTCCTTGAACAACTCCTTTTCACGCCTTGGTCTTTCATTTCCATTTGCTCAACTTTGGTTCTTTCTTATTTTATTCAATTAACTACATTTACCATAATGCACCTGGCTGCAGTCCTCAATTCCTGGCTATTCTCATTCATCGTTATTGGGACCACAATCCCCAGAAGCCCTAGCGGCCAGTGCTGCTTCCACCTGCTCAGGACCAGAGAGGGAGGAGGCAGATTGTCTTCAGGTGTGCTGCTACAGGTGCTGTCAATTAGCCTGCCTCAGAACAGGGCAGGGCTGTATATAAGCAGCTGCCTGCAGGAGCACAGTGTCTTGCATCTTGAGTTCTCCCCGCTCCTGTTTGCCTTGACCCTTTACTTTGTATGCTGTTCCTGTTGCTGCTTTATCCTGTTTTGTTCCAGTGCCCTTTCCGGGCTCCCTGCCTTGCAGCCGATCACGCTACGCTGCCTTCTACCTACAGCCCTGCTCCTCTGGGCTCCCTACCTAGTGGCCCTATTCTTTTGGGCTCTCTGTCTGTCGCCTACTACTAATCTCTCTCTGTCCTGTTCTTCTGGACTCCCTCGCTTTCAGCCTACTAAAGTCCTCCGCAGTCCAATACAGTTTGCCTGCACCTAGTGCCACTCTTGACTGCAGACCTGCTTCCTACTTTGCAGCCTTCTGTTTTCCTGACTGCTGCTCCTTGTTCTCTTCCTTAAGTCCGCTGTACTCCACCTTAGGTCATCTATTTCAGTCTAACTGCCTTTCCTTCATTTCCTTCTGCTAGATTGCTCATTGACTTCCTTTTCGCTGGATATATATGTTCTTGTCTTCTCATGTGTATTATGTAATCCCTTTGTACAGAGCTTGCCTGCTGGTTTCCGGCAGGCAACCTCTGCCCCTTCCCTTGTCCCGTTTTCAGTGTTACAGACACCCACTGCTGTTGTTCCCAGCCATGAGCATACAGCGTGGGCCTCTGTTATAGCAATCTGTGCAGAAGGCTGGAGTTTCCTAAGGTTCGTGGAACACTCTTTCCCATTTCAGCATACACCGCAAGAGGGAATCCAGTTTGTTTGTACCTTTGTATCTTTTGCCCCTTTTGGCTCACAGATACTGTTTCCTACTCTTCTGTCTTATTGAACTTCCTGCTGTGTGTGCTTATCTGCTACCTTACCTCAGCACAGCCTCACAAACCCTACCTGGGTACCCTGTGCCACTCTTGACAGAGTGCCATTCCTGACACATGCAACAAAGGAACATGTACCTCAAGATGTCCACAGCATCGTTCACGGACCATCATGTAGACACAGCACCCCACTGCAATACATTTCATCGTACACATATTTGTGTCTCTGACCGTGCCCAATACATCCATGGACATGTCCAGATGGCCATCATAGAAACCCTGCCATTACATCCGAGTACTGTCCTCCACCATGACAGTCCACACACCAACCTCATTTGGCGACACATGCAGCTGTTGTTGGCTGTCCCTTGACAGCAAGCCACATGACCCCTGTCATGAAGCCCCTGAACAGGGCCATGGGGCAACCAGACTATGGCCATACACGCGCATGCGTGTAGATGAAGCAGTCACCAGGCTTGCGTGATGCACATATGTGCCGACGAACCAGGACTGGTGGCTGACCCTTGCAATGATATTTGGTGTCAAATGGGCCCATGCCATATGTGCAGATGGACAAAAAATGCATCCCTACGTGAGCGGCTATCACCCCTGACATGGTATTGCTACAACCACAGGACGATGCGGTGTAGGCGGAGGGTGAAGTGCCAACAAAGGTCCATTGAGGCTGTGCACTTGAGGGCCATGTAATGCTCTGTACTTACAGTGGACAAGGTCTCCAGGACACAAGTCAGTAGAGGGTGTCATGACATGGGCACACAGGGCAACGGATTTGTGCATACTTGTACACCATACACTGGCAGTAGTCAATGAAAAAATGTGCAATGATGAATGTCCACAACGGTTGAACTTCGCAACACCAATTGTGTATTGTGATAAAAAAAGGAAAACAAAATAGTGCTTCCATCAGCAACTGTCCATGCCCCCTCCCCCCTCCCCCCCAACTCCAGAACAAACCATCACCCACCTCCCCCCTCCCTCCCAACTCCAGGACAAACCATCACCCACCTCCCCCCTCCCTCCCAACTCCAGAACAAACCATCACCCACCTCCCCCCTCCCTCCCAACTCCAGAACAAACAATCACCCACCGCCTCCCTCAACCCCAACTCCAGAACAAACCATCACCCACCTCCCCCTCCCCCCCAACTCCAGTGCAGTCGTCCCATGTAGGGTGTGGGGCCCACATGTGGCAGGATTGGCGAATGGCTAATGTCTCTTGCCCCCCTTGTCTGGGGGAGGCAAATCCCGGTGACGCAAGGAACGCCGAGTGCGTCTCTCCGGGCTGCATTGCGTGGCCTCACTTGTCGCGGATGTGCCCTCCTCGGTATTGTTTGGCCTGCCTCAAGGGCATTTGCTATGCGATTCAGGACATGGCATAGCCGGGTCGTGTTGTCCATCAGGGAGTCGCACAATCTGGTGGTGCAGTCAGTGAGGGACTGCTGCATTTGATTTAGTTCCTCATGTAGTTCAGCCCGGGCCTGGCGATTGTCCTCAATATAGTTCTCAATGAGATCGCTCAACTGGCGCACTTGGTGCTGGTCATGGGAAGGGGGACCATCTGAGGATCCACTGGCACCAGCATGCCCTGCAGGGGGTGGTATGGGTGGACTTGGGGGAACAACGTCATACCCCTGCGTGTCAAGTTCAACACTGTGCACAGGTGATTGTGCATCCCCAGAGTCACTGCATGACGCAAGGGTCACGGGGCATGGCTCCGGCATGTGCATGCTGTCCTGGTCGTCCTCCAACATGGGCCCCTGGATGGGTGGCGGGCTGGGCTCCCACTCATCCGGTGCGGTAGCAGCAGCCTCCCCTGAGACGTTCTACTGTGCCGAGCTAGGGGTTTGCACAGTTTCTGCCGCCAATGCTGTGTGGGTTGCTGGTCTGCCAGCTTCAAGTGGCCTTTCCGTAGGCTGAGGGGTGTTTTTTTTGGCTGCTGGCTTCGGCCTGGCCTTGCCAGTACCCGCGGAGGTGCTTGGGCAGCTTCTTTGGAGCTCTGTGCTGTCATGGTCTGTGCCTGTGGGGGTAGGAGAGAGGGACAACATTAGTGTATGTGCAATGTCCTATTTGCATACATGGTTGCATGGACATTTCGGTCATTTACGGTTTGTTCTGTTTGGGGGTAGCTATAGCAGTGGTACACGTGCATGGTGATGACATATACACATGTCTGGGAGTGATTCATTGTGCCCTGTTCATGTACATTTTGGCTGCTACTATGCCTACCACGCTGGACAATGTGCATGATGGCCTGTGCAAGTCAATGCACTATGGTTGATGTGCGTTATGTACTCGCACTTGGCCCAGCATTAGGCGGCACTTGCCTCAGCATTTGTTGGAAGAGAGGAGGGCAACACGAGAGGGTGCCTTCGATGGCCCCTTGGTCAGTTTACATCATGCAATGGACATTGACAGTGTACACTGTCCACACTCACCTCCTTCTCCAGAAGTCGTTCCCCCGCACTCCATGGTCCCCACACCCTCAATGGATTCCGTGCTAATGAGCTCCGCACAGGTCTCCTCCCAGGGCTCGAGTTGTACTGTGGTGCTTGGCCCACCTCCCTTCTGTAGGGCCTGGCTGCCGTTTGTAAGAAGATTCAATTCAACACTACAGCTAAGTCAATGCCTAGTCTGGGATACTGAATGGAAACCCTTATTGATATATCTTTATGTCCAGTTCATGAGTTCTGGATGACTACTCCTATATAACACCCCTCTCTTGGAATCCCCCTGACCCCACTGAGCCAAGAAGTAGTTCTGTTTTGCAAGTTAAAAGGTTTATTTGAGAATTTAAACAATATATATATATATATATATATATATATATATATATATATCACACTTATAATAAATTAATAATTGAATATCACACTTAATCTGAGCAGTAATCAATAATGGATAGTCTGGCACTAGCACACTTCTTTATAATCAATGATGAGTGGTTATAGGATGGATAAGATAGCAACAATACTTTTATGGTTTCAAATGGATGCCAGGTGGAATGAAAATGCAGTACAGAAAAAAAACTTGATAAGATTTCAGCAAAAGACAATGTAATCACTTTTCTCTGGCAATTCACTCCCCCCCTTTATGCAATGCAAGGAAATGGAAGGAAAGCACACAGTTCTCAGAAATGCAATCAAATGTAATTCAGTTCACCCCAGCAAGCTTAGACTTGTTTGAAACACAGGCCCAAAATGCTTTTATATGTGCTGGCAATGAAGTGAGGAATATGCTGAAAATGGGTTTAATTCCCTTTAGGAGTTCAGGGTGAGTGATAGATACTTTGAATGAGTTCAGGATCACTTTAGCAATGCTCTATGAATGGTTGTCAGGTTGCAAACAAATTTTTGCAACGGAAGGCAACCAGCTGCAGATTTTTACACGTGAGCTAACCTTTCAATTCACAGCAAAATGTCAAATCGCGGCAGATTTTTCCGAGTGCGCCGGGCACGATTACAGTGGAACTACAAGGAGTAGCACTATAGTTTTGGGGTCCTAGGACAGCCTAGAATCTCAGCTTCCAGCTTCGTTCCTAACCCAAACGGTTCCGGAGTTATGAACGATTTAGTAAAGGTAGATTTTCGGATTTAAAACAACTCAAAATGACAAGTGACAGCGTGCAACTTTGGAATTACATATGAAAGCTCGCAGCTTAAGAATGACAGGTGACAGGATCTCTAGGAGACAGTTCTACTCAAGTTCAAATAGCTTGCAGTAGATAATTTTAACTAAGAGATTGGGTTCTGCACAGTTTTGGCGGATACTCACTCCTAATTTTTAGAAGGACTGGGCCTCGTCACGATCTGGTCAGCGGGTTTTCTTCACTCGCCACGGACGGTCTCTACACACAGCGTCTGGGTCAGCTCTACTCTGCTGGTCTGGTCTGGGTCTCTGGTTCTGATTGGGTCTGGATACAGCGGTCTCCGGTTCAGCTGGTCTCTCTCTGGATACAACACTGCTTTCTAGCAAATGGCAAGAGTTCTTGCAAAGAATTCAAACAGCTCGCCTGGCTGTGAATAGTTGCAATGATTTGAGGCCTGCTAAAGAGGGATTTAGCTTGTAGTTGACCTCTCTGCTACAAATTCTGAAGTAAAGTCTTGGTCTCTGAAGGTGGATAGATTGAAGTCTCTGTGTTGGCTCTCTGGAGGTTGATGGAGGTAAAGTATGGGTTTTCCCGGCAGAGCGTCCCGCAGCAGATGGAATAGAATGTCTCTATCTGTCCTGACTGTCTGCTTTTATTTGTTTTGAATGTGGGTGGAGAGGCTATCTTTCTAGGCCATACCCCTCTCCACTTGTCATTGGCCACTTTATCCTCTTCCCCTTGATTGGGGGAATGAAATGAAGTGTCATCATGATGAGGTCTGTTTATGATACAGAGAACCCACCCCTGTCAACTTTACACACAAATCTATATCTGATCCAAATACATACTTCCCCGATAGACAGTTGTTTGGCATTGCATACACACATCATGCATTTACTGATGGTAGCCCCTGTTCCAATTCTGTCGTTTCTAGGAGCTTGGGTTCAAAAATGGCAACATATTTCACTTTTTGGTCGGGTTACCAATATTGGATTTTTCCCCGCATTTACACAGATGTGCCCATGGTGTGTGGGCATTAGGTGGTGGAGTGTCACATTTTTAACTTACATACATTTAGAGTAATATCCTCTTTTCCGCTAAAAACCCCCCTGAACATACCACCGGGTCCTAACACGTCTTCAAATGTGCACAGAAAAATCACAAGAATAATGATATCACTTATAAAATTTTCACAAGTCCGCTCTATGAATGATCCATCTTTTTAGATTTATGTTCTGGCCCCAAAGGGGTGTGGTTTCCCCCCCAGCACAAGGTTGAATTTCTGGTTTTTCCAGTTCTGCCAAGCCAGCTTGCTCTCACAGGCAGTGCTCCTCCCCTTTCCTTCCAGGAGGAAGCCACTTTTACGACCCCCCCAATAAAACATTTGCCTGAGTCAGGACAGGGCTTTGTTCAATTTCCTGCAGAGCCCAGGTAATTCAATCAGAGAAGTGTCATATCCCTTTTGGTGGGAACAGCAAAAGGCAGCTAGGCCTGGGAACACAGCTGTTGTGCAAGTCTCAACTCCTGTCGGGGGTAGCTGGTGGGCAAAATTCCCTCTCTTTTTAAGCCAGGCCTCAGCTAAATGTCTCTTTGGCTGCCAGTTTTCCCGTCCAAATCAAACTTCCAATTTTTACACATGCAGCTAGAATGCTGATTCTAAGTTTAAAACTATGACATTTAAACAATTGCAACCTATGTGACACTCAAAAGTAGGTCACTCATTTCTTTTAAACATTTAGATTTTTAGTGTCTTTCAGTCCAAATTTACTTAACCTGCTGAAATCCACAGCTCAGCCAGTTTTGCTATGAACATTATTTTAGGCTCATCCTCTTTCCAGATTTTGTATGCCCACAAGACTTTATTCTGTCAAATGTCTGCTGGTGTTCAGTGAGATTGTTGGATATTCTGCAATGTTTGAAATGGGCATTCTGAGCTTGCCTTCAGAGAAACAAAGGGTGATTTTTAAAGTGCTTTCTAGCGAACAGGCACTGCTGTTTTTCTCTTTGGCACCCCATTTCACTCATGGCTCTTCTGAACCAGCACACCCGCACCGGGGGGTGGCAAGTCAGGCGACTATTTTGGTGTGCGCACAAACCGTGCGGTTTTCATAGATTCTGGCGCACATGTGGGCTTTTTCGGCCATCTTGGATTTCCTAAGCCCACAGCACCAAATGTTGTAGCATAATAGTCCAAACATGGGTCAGAACACCCAACAAACCCCCCCGCCCGACTGCACTTGGATTGAGTCGAGGGGATGTCGGGTGCTAAGGATGTTGACCCACGTGCTGGGAGGTCCGCATCATCTTCTTCCAATTCCGCAGATGACAAAGTTCAGCATCCTTTCCTCCATCAGGAGTGGATCAGTCGGTTCTCCTCGCCGGTCCTGATGGGAGTATTGGGCGGTACACTGAGCCCCTCGGATCTTTGCTCCCGGTCCCTGGGTTGTTCTCCTTGGTTTCATCTCTCCTAGGACGAGAAAGCAAAAGCGGCAATACCTACTCATAGACATTTTTCCACCACTATTAATGGTGTGGCAAACATATATATTTTATACATACGGAAACGTAGCATTTTTAGTTTGAAAAACAAGATATAATTCAGAGACAGTCGCTCACAAGAAACATAATATTTTAGAGACTATATGTGGGATATTTTAGGTTAGAACTGACTTACTCTGGAGTGGCCCCCTCAGGGATTCCAGAGGATTCCTCTAGTTGCTGTAGAGTGTGCCTGGGATGGCAACACTTTAACTGATTTATATGGACCCACTTGTCTTCCCCCTCTGCCAAACCGCCTTTGGGGATGCAGATTTTATAAGCTACAGGGGAGATCTTGTCTATAATTTCAAACGGTCCCTTCCATGTAGGCAAAAATTTTCGCTGTTTGGCCTGGTTCCTTTGGAAATTGCATAGATAGACCCGGTCCCCCACCTGATATTCCTTCCTGGAAGTTTTCAGGTCATAGTGGGTCTTCATACTCTCAGCTGATCTTTCTAGATTCCGCTGAGCTTAGGCAAAAGCATGTTGAAGGTGTTTCCTTAAATTCTCCACATACTCATGAGTTGTGGAGGCATTTATCAATGTCTGCTCTTGGGTCCTATAGAGCAAATGCTGAGGAAGCACCATCTTGCGCCCCGTCATCAACTCAATTGGTGACATTTCGGTTGCAGATGAAGGGGTAGATCTGATGGCCATTAGGACCAGAGGTAATCTGATATCCCAACTTGGCCCAGAATCTGCCACAAATTTTGTTAGGATGCTCACAATGGTCCGGTTGTAGCGTTCCACTGATCCAGAAGAAGCTGGCCTGTAAGCAATATGTAGCTTTCTTTTGACCCCCAGTATCTCCCACATCTTTGTCATTACTTCACTGGTGAAGTGACTACCTCTGTCTGACTCAATCCTTTGAGGTAGACCAAAACGGGAAAAGATGTGGTTAATCATCAGGGCAGCTGTAGTTTCTGCCTTGCAATTTGGGGCTGGGAGACATTCCACCCACTTGGTAAATAAGCATGTGACCGTCAACATGTACTTATTCCCCCGAGAGGAGCGAATCACGGGGCCTACGAAGTCGATTTGTAAATCTGACCATGGCAGTGTCATCCCCCTCTTTTGGAGAGGCGCCCGGTGTGTGAGGGATGTTGACTGAAATTGTGCACACACAAGACAACCCTTCAAGTATTGGTTGAGGTCCTGGCCCATGTGTGGCCAGTATGCAACCTCTCTTAAGATTTCCAGTGTTGTGTGAAACCCCCTATGACCGGCGGTGGCCGCATCATGGGCGTGACTTAACATCAGGCTTCGGAATGAGATAGGAACCACCCACTGATCGTGGCCAGCTTTCGATTTCCTTACCAACAAACCGTCTTGGATTCGGAACATTTTTGGACATTTCATCAACACTCTTAGGTCCTCTTTCCCAATGTAATCGGTATCCATCAGGGGAAAGTTCTCAGGGTCCTCAAGGTGCTGGTAAAATTTACCAATTATTAGATCCCCCTTCTGAGCGGTAATCAAATCAGCATCAGGGGTCTCCTTACTCCATTGTGCAATTGAAAGGTCATTGTGAGCATTTGTCTGGGACCTAGTGATAGCAGTGACCTGGATTTCCCCCAACAGGGACTCAATCTCAATTAGATCCCCTTGGATGGCCCCGGTTTTGGCCAGCTGATCAGCTAAGTCATTTCCAGTTTTGTCTGGTCCCTCTATTTTGGAATGACCCTTGATCTTCTTCCAATAGATGGTCATCCCCTTCGAGGTGACCAGATCATCAATGTTTTGGATCAACTTCCCATGTTTCAAGGGTTTGTTGTTAGCACATAACATGCCTCTGGTTTTCCAATTAACCAGGTGCTCCACAAACCCGTTCCGTACATAATCCGAATCTGTGATTATGACCAGTTCGTGGAGTTAATGCTGGACAGCAGTGAGGATGGCCTGATGCACAGCCGTCAATTCTGCCACCTGGCTACTTCGGGGACCAATTTTGTATCCAGCGGAGGGTTCTGGGGACTCATTCACCCATGCATTCCCTACGCCAGCCACCAGTTCTTTCTCCCCGTCGTTGTCAACATGGTAAGAGCATCCATCCACATAGACAGTGGGCATTCCCTCACACTTGTCCTCTTCAAAGACTTTGTGTGGGGTATTAAGGTATGCCTCCATGTTGTCCTTGATCTTTAGACTTTCGTCCTCGAGACAGTTTTCTCTGGCACAATCATGCAAGCCAGCCAGACCTTGCGCGAGGGGACTCTTCTTGTTTTGGCCATATCTGACCTCCACAGGAAAGCCTTACATTGACAGAATCCAGGAAGTAATTCGGGAATTACTCACATTTCCGGCCCGGATTCTGTCACTTTGGAGATATTGCAGAGGCTGGTGTGGAGTCTCCACTATGATGTGTTCCCCCTGGATAAACGGGCGGTAATTCTTCAATGCCCACACCGTTGCCAGGAGTGCCTTCTCACAATCGTTGAATTTTTCCTCCACAGAGGATAAAGTTTTGCTCGCATAGGAGATTACTTTATTGACCTTGTCATGCTTTTGGTATAATACTGCTGTCAAGCATTTATTCGAGAACCCTGTCTCCAGGAAGAACTCCTTATTTCTGACAGGGTAAGCTAGGCAAGGCGCTTGTGAGAGGCTTCTTTTGAGTTGACTTACTGCCTCGGCTTGTTCTGGACCCTATTCCCACTTAACCCCCCCCTTCAGGAGATGAATCAGGGGTCTGGTGATCTCTGCATAGCCCTCAATGAACTTTCTGCTGTAATTAGTCAGTCCCAGGAGGCTCCTTAGTTCCCGCAGAGTTGTGGGGTCTTTCAGTTTCAGGAGTGCTTCCACCTTCTTTTCCTGGGGACAGAGACCCTGAGGAGTAATCTCATGCCCCAAGAAATTAACACGGGTTCTACACCACTGTGCTTTCTGAAAGGAAAGTTTTGCTCCGGCGGCCCTCAACTGGGTCAGAATATAACGGATCTCCGCTATGTGTTCCTCCACAGATGAACTTTTGATGAGGACATCATCTACATAAGCCAGGTTACCCCTCGCACCCAGGTCGGGCATGGCCTTATGTAGGAAAATGTTGAATTCATTGCCGGAGTTGAGGTATCCGAAGGGAGTCCGGGTCCATGTGTACTGCTGGCCCCCAAAGGTAAAAGCCAGCTTGTATTGGTCCTCCCTACTGACAGGCACAGTCCAGTATCCATTGGTCAGGTCTATTGCAGTGAATACCTGTGACCCCTGGATCTGGGCCAGCCCTTGGTCAATGTAGGGCAGAGGCCATCGGGAAGTATGGACCCGTTTGTTGAGCTCCCTGAGTTCGGCGCATAGTCTCCACTGGCCGTTTGGCTTCAATATTCCCAGCACCGGATTATTGAAAGTGCTGTGGACTGGACGGATTATTCCCCGGGACTCAAGGTTCTTAATTATTTCAGTAAGGGACTCCATGGATGCGAAAGGCAAGCGATATTGCTTCACAAACACTGGAGTCATTCCAGGGTCCGTGGGGATTGTTGTTGTGTGGATGTCGGTGCGGCCACAGTCATATGAGTCTACCGCAAAGAGATCTTGGAAATCCAAGAAAACTTGTTTCAACTTTTGCTTCTGTTCCAGAGTCACACAGGCATCAGCTAGGTTGACTGTCTCTTCCACCATCTGCCTGAAGCCTGGAAAGACTTCTGGTTTGGCTATCTCAGCGGCCTCCTCCAGCTGGGTGGAGAAGTCCCTGGTCAGAGCGCTGATTTGGACTGGAGGCCTCAGGTGGAAAGGCAACCCTCATGGACCTGGAAAATCACCTCATCCCTCCTGAAGTCACAAGTCACATCTTCCTTACCACAGGGGCAGGAAGTGTACACCAGGAAGTTCCCCCCATGCCGGGTAAAAATCCTGTCTGGTGTTGTATTGTCCTCACTGTCACTGTCAAAACAGTCTTTGGGGATTGGTCCTAACAGTTCATTTCCTAGATCAATGGAAAAATGTCGGTCATCAACCGCCATTCCAATAATGGTCCCTGCGGCTAGAGTAATACTCTTTAAGTCGCTGTTATCCACCTCTATTGGAATGGTGTCATGTTCTATGTTGACTAATGGAGTTGGGTTTACCCCCAACCCTTGCTGTTGGAGAGAAGCATTTAGATGTATATAAGCATCAGGGTTTTTCAAATGTTGTCCTCTTTTAACTTTCACTTCCAAGGAGAATTGTCGGGTCCTTTCTGGGATGGTGACTTCCTCTTTGATCTGAATTTCAGCTGCATAAGGTAGCAATTGAACTGACCTAAATGCTTTTCCTGGATCATCAAAGCACATGGGATTATCCGCTAATCGGGACCAAGCTTTGAAGTTTATTAGGTCCAAACTAATGGCAAAGTGATTGAGAATGTCACTGCCTAAGTAAAAAGCGGCAGTGATGTCTCGCACGACCCAACAATTGTGGACTATGCTCTTGTTGCCAATGGAGATTTTGAGCATACACCTGCTTGGCAGGAGATGTTTGGAATTGGGTGCTTCCAGGTCCATTTCCCATTTGTCTATCAGTTTGAATGTGGGAATGGCTGGATCTTTTGGGAGTTGGCGGAACATGGCTTCGCTGATGAAGCTCTTACCGTTGTTCACACACACTCAAGCGAGAACAGAGTCCTTCCCATCATTTAACTGAACAGGGATGAACAACTGCTCTCCAAATTGCTGAATATCAGCCAGGCTCTGAGCTGATTTCACATCTTTCTGGACTTTAGGAGTGGGAGTTTCTGATTGTGGATTAGTAAAGAATTTCAGGGTGTTTCCTTCAAGTGTGGAATACCACTTTAAACTGGAAGGAAGGTTGATTTTCAGAAATAGAGAGGACCCCCCATCACCAGTCTGTTGTCCTACTGCTATTACTGTCACGTCTGGAATTTGGTTGTTCTGGAAGTGAAATTGTACTTGGTCAGATTTTTGTTCAACCATGTGGCAGGTGCCGTTTAAACTAACATGGTTGACACTCTGTTTTAATTTTATTGGTCGGCTAGTCTGGGTCCAGAGGACCTTGTTTATACAATCTATTAGGGGTGACAACCTTCTCAGGAGGTCATTCCCTAGTAAACAAGGGTTGCCCTCTGGAGTCACTACTATGACCGGGTGTTTCACCTTGTGTCGCCCAATTTTAATGTCCAAGTCTGCAGTCCCCTCAACGGGAATTTCCTTCCTGTCAAAGTTCTGCAGTTGTCCAGGAAGAGAGGTGAGAGGAATACGGTAATTCTCCCCCCTTCCGGCATTTAGTTCCTCAAAGGCCCTTTTGGACAGAAGGGTAGCTTGGGATCCAGTGTCCACCAGTGCCAAAATTGTACCCTGCCCCTGTACTTGTACCGGGGCATAGTATCTTCCCTCCTTCTCCTCAAGGGGGCACAGATAATGCACATTTTTGGACAACTGGTGGGCTAACTTTCTGGTTTTGGACATTGCTAGCGAAGAGATTTGGGCAGAATTCTGTGGAGAGCCTTGGGAATCTGAAAGAAAAAGTTGGCAACTGGAGATCAGAGCCATTGTGGGTTCCCCTGGTTCCGGTTCTGGGCCGCCCCCCCCTTTTTGGAGGCAGTCACCAGGATGGGTTTGAACCAGGGGATTTCGGTATTGTGGGTTCTGGGATGAGATGATGGGCGGCGGTAGCTCAGTCTCCATATCTCCCCAGTCTGAATTGACATCCTTTGGGACCCATTTTTCCTTGGGAGGAGTTCCCCCATCTCTGAAGGAGAAGATCCTTTTCCCAGGATCTTCTGAGCATCCCTCTCCCTCAAATTGGAAGACCTGTACCTCCTCCACAAAGTGGGTCTGTTTGGGTCCTTTGTTTCTCCTACCCCCCCTCTGCTCCTTGGGAGGCAGACTTTCAGGGGCAGGAGATTTTGTTTCCGGTTCCTGGTTTTCCAGGGGCTGTTTACAAGTTGGGAAGGAAGTTTCCTCCAAGGCTTTACACCCCCCTTCCCCTTGTGCCTCCTCCCTGGGAACCGGTGTGTTATCGGGGTGCTGCCCCCGTCATTGTTCTGGAGCACCAGGTCCAGAGTTTGGGGCATTCTGCGGTGGCATGCTCATCTGAGGGTTCTGTTGAGCCCTCAGTATGTGACCCAGATCTCGTGCCATATTTTGGACCTGGCGCTCAAGTTGTGAAACCCGCTCAGGCTGATACGGGGCTCTATTTTCTCCCCTCGGCTGATCCCGGGAAGGGTAGCTATCCCTTCTCTGGTAGTACCCCTGGTTGGGAAGATTTTGGTACCCCTCCACCCTTGGCCTCCCCTCTCCCGGATTAGGTTGTCTGGGCTCAGGGAATTGGGGAAAGAAGGATGGATGATTTTGGGGCTGGAAATTGGCCAGATACCTGGGGAAAAAGTTCTGCCCAGGATCTGGAGAATTTCTGCCCTCCTGTGGGAAGTTGGGAGGGAAGTTCCCTGGGTTAGGTGCTTGGCCGGATCCCCCCCCTTGGGCTGGAGGAGTCCACACATAACCCAGGATTGGTCGGTTTCCCTTATAGCGGGGACTTACATAGTCAGGGGAGCGGGGGACCCCATTTGTGGGACTACCTCCTCGACTCCCTGTCTGTGACTGGCCCGAGGGCCTTCTGGGCTGTGAATTATTAGGTGCAGGTAGGTTTTTAGGCCCCCCCCATCTCCAAATCCAAAACGGGGGTGACCTTTACCTCTGCCACCTTGGCAGCAGCAGGGGTGCTGTTGGTTTTGGGATTTTTCTGGGTATTGCTTTTATTTTCTATGGGCTTCTACACCTCATAGATCCGGGTAGCCTGTTCAATGACCCAGTCTAAAGATCTTTTCTCATGAAAATCTCTCACGAGCTGGTTCATTATATATTTGAGCAAGGCATGGAAAAATGATTTGACAAATTCTCTGCTTTCTGTGCGCACCCTTCTGGTGGTCTGCGCAAAGGCACGTTTCAGTTCTTGCACAAATTCTTGTGGGCCCTGATCCTCCCCACATTGCAAATTGTAGGCTGCCTTGCGAGCCTCTTGGGGATTTCTGTGAACAGAAAAATGTTTTAATATGGCCGCCCTATAGGTGGACCACCTTGAATGATTTTGGTCCTCCAGCCCCGCAAAGAAACTGGAGTACTCTGGGGAGAATGTCCACTTTACATATTGGATACAGCTTTGGCTGTCCTTCAAATGGAAAGTCTCCATCATTTGCTCGTAAAGCTCCAAGTGTTCCCAAACAGAATACTTGGCGTTCTTATGATAAGGCGTGATGGCACTCCTGATTGCCTTAATCTGTTTCAATGGGTCCTTAAGCAAGGCCCTTTTTGCCTTATTGGCCTTTTTGGTTCGGGTAACCCTGGTCCATTCATCCTCTGACTCAGAGGCACTGCTCCCAGAGGTTCCTGTCTGATCTTCCAGGTTTTCCCAGATTCTGCGAGTCTGGGAATGGCTGGCAGAATGTGGGGACCTGGTCTCCTGTGTCCTGCGCCGTTCAGAGGAGTCTTCAGATTCCTCCTTGCTGCCAGGATTTAATGGGTTCCCCCCCCCACTGGCCTAACTGGACAGAAGTTTTCAGGATGCCCTTAATGGGCCTATTCTCCTGGGGTTCCCCACTAAATTGCACTGTGCTTGGGTGCCCATACCCAGATGCCCGCCCATCCATTCCTGGGAGGTACTGGCCTATGAGCCCCATGCTTCTGGCTGGATAGTAATCTGCCATCCCTGTGGCCCGGTGCTCATGTGTGCCAGGGGGCATGGGGGTGGCAGAGTCCAGGGACTGAGAGAGATAAAAGCCTCTGGTACTAGGGCTCCTGAGGTTATGCTCAGGAGTTTCCCTTTCCCAGCGAACCTGGTCTCTATCCGCCCCTGCTCCCTGTTGCAATGCAAGAGCCTGCGCTTTCAGTTCCTCAGTTAAGGCCTTACTAGACTCTATCAGTCGCTCCTGCATCGCTACCTGTTGTTGGAGCCTATCATTGTGCTGACAGAGAGCCTCATTTTCTCTTTGTGCCTCCTGATTGGTCCTGGAGTACTGGGCCAGTCTCTGCTGCAGGAGGGTTACCTCCTGAGCTGTGTCCCTATTGGCCTGCTCCTTTCTTGCCAGAGCATCCTCCACCCTCCTGGTGTGCTCTAACAAGTTCTGGTGTTCTTTTTGGAGGTCACCCAGTCCCTGGAGGGTCAGGTGATTTTCTTCCATTTTCCTTTTTAAGTGGCAGACTTCCTGGCCTAAGGTATCCCTTTCCTGACTAAGAGCCTGCATCTGTGCCGCCAGGTCGTCCCTTTGCCTTTGGAAGGCACCAGTTTTCTGGCGCTCCTGGTCAAACTCTGCCTGGGTATCCAGGTCTTTCAAAATCAGTTTATTGCTCTCTGCCTTCTCCCTATCTAGGTGGCTTTGCAGGGTGACTAACTGCTCAGCACATGCCCTATTGAAGTCTAACTGTTGCTCCAGCTTTTTCTGGCTCTGCAGTAGGGAGTCCAAACCTTCTTGGCGTTCCTTCTGCAAAGCCAGAATTCTGGTATCCTGGTCTGTCTTTTCCTGTTGCAGTATATCCATGTCCTCTTTTATTTTAATGATATACTGCCTACTATCATTTTCTGACTCCTGGCTCCCCTGCAGCCTCTGCTCAGAAGAGACCAGGTCAGATTGGACCTTCTCTAACGCCATCTGTCGCTTATTCGCCAGATCTTGGCTTTCAGTACATTTATCCTGCATGTCTCCCATATATAGGTACAGGTATGTCGCTATCCTAACCATCTTGTCTTGTTCATCCTTAGCTTTAGGAGCCATGTATAGTTCACTCAGGGCCGCATGTAAGGGACCCTGATCTCTCCATATATCTGACCCTGTTTCAGTGACCTGTTGCGTGATGGCCTGCAACCAGACCATGCTGTCCTGGTGAGTCCACTCACCTCTCACAAATAACTTATGTAAGAAGTGCTCTCTGGCTATTTTCATATCTACCAAGGTCGTCACTCTGGAATTTGAGTTCCTTCCTGACTTACAGAAGTTTATATTTTATTTTTGCAAAACAGACCTTTTCCTTAGAGCGTTCCTTTGAGGAGTGCTTTACAGCGTAACACAGCGTGGTGATCCGACCGGATATTTGTATCTGGTCAGCTGGCACACTGTATTAATCTGCACAAGTGTTATATCTAACCCAAACGTCCGGCTCGAGCCCCCACTTTGTAAGAAGATTCAATTCAACACTACAGCTAAGTCAATGCCTAGTCTGGGATACTGAATGGAAACCCTTATTGATATATCTTTATGTCCAGTTCATGAGTTCTGGATGACTACCCCTATATAACACCCCTCTCTTGGAATCCCCCTGACCCCACTGAGCCAAGAAGTAGTTCTGTTTTGCAAGTTAAAAGGTTTATTTGAGAATTTAAACAATATATATATATATATCACACTTATAATAAATTAATAATTGAATATCACACTTAATCTGAGCAGTAATCAATAATGGATAGTCTGGCACTAGCACACTTCTTTATAATCAATGATGAGTGGTTATAGGATGGATAAGATAGCAACAATACTTTTATGGTTTCAAATGGATGCAAGGTGGAATGAAAATGCAGTACAGAAAAAAAACTTGATAAGATTTCAGCAAAAGACAATGTAATCACTTTTCTCTGGCAATTCACTCCCCCCCTTTATCCAATGCAAGGAAATGGAAGGAAAGCACACAGTTCTCAGAAATGCAATCAAATGTAATTCAGTTCACCCCAGCAAGCTTAGACTACAGAAGTTTGAAACACAGGCCCAAAATGCTTTTATATGTGCTGGCAATGAAGTGAGGAATATGTTGAAAATGGGTTTAATTCCCTTTAGGAGTTCAGGGTGAGTGATAGATACTTTGAATGAGTTCAGGAACACTTTAGCAATGCTCTATGAATGGTTGTCAGGTTGCAAACGAATTTTTGCAACGGAAGGCAACCAGCTGCAGATTTTTACACGTGAGCTAACCTTTCAATTCGCGGCAAAATGTCAAATTGTGGCAGATTTTTCCGAGTGCGCCGGGCGCGATTACAGAGGAACTACAAGGAGTAGCACTATTGTTTTGGGGTCCTAGGACAGCCTAGGATCTCAGCTTCCAGATGAAAGTTAAATTTCGTTCCTAACCCAAACGGTTCCGGAGTTATGAACGATTTAGTAAAGGTAGATTTTCGGATTTAAAACAACTCAAAATGACAAGTGACAGCGTGCAACTTTGGAATTACATATGACAGCTCGCAGCTTAAGAATGACAGGTGACAGGATCTCTAGGAGACAGTTCTACTCAAGTTAAAATAGCTTGCATTAGATTATTTTAACTAAGAGATTGGTTCTGCACAGTTTTGGCGGATACTATCCTAATTTTTAGAAGGACTGGGCCTCGTCACGATCTGGTCAGCGGGTTTTCTTCACTCGCCACGGACGGTCTCTGCACACAGCGTCTGGGTCAGCTCTACTCTGCTGGTCTGGTCTGGGTCTCTGGTTCTGATCAGGTCTGTGGGTCCGGATACAGCGGTCTCCGGTTCAGCTGGTCTCTCTCTGGATACAACACTGCTTTCTGGCAAATGGCAAGAGTTCTTGCAAAGAATTCAAACAGCTTGCCTGGCTGTAAATAGTTGCAATGATTTGAGGCCTGCTAAAGAGGGATTTAGCTTGTAGTTGACCTCTCTGCTACAAATTCTGAAGTAAAGTCTTGGTCTCTGAAGGTGGATAGATTGAAGTCTCTGTGTTGGCTCTCTGGAGGTTGATGGAGGTAAAGTATGGGTTTTCCCGGCAGAGCGTCCCGCAGCAGATGGAATAGAATGTCTCTATCTGTCCTGACTGTCTGCTTTTATGTGTTTTGAAAGTGGGTGGAGAGGCTAGCTTTCTAGGCCCTACCCCTCTGTAGGCCCTACCCCTCTCCACTTGTCATTGGCCACTTCCTCCTCTTCCCCTTGATTGGGGGAATGAAATGAAGTGTCATCATGATGAGGTCTGTTTATGATACAGAGAACCCACCCCTGTCAACTTTACACACAAATCTATATCTGATCCAAATACATTCTTCCCCGATAGACAGTTGTTTGGCATTGCATACACACATCATGCATTTACTGATGG
The DNA here is from genome assembly GCF_040938575.1 of Ambystoma mexicanum. Classification (NCBI taxonomy): domain Eukaryota; kingdom Metazoa; phylum Chordata; class Amphibia; order Caudata; family Ambystomatidae; genus Ambystoma; species Ambystoma mexicanum. The sequence goes on from NC_090934.1 coordinate 624,917,581, forward strand.
TAGCCCCTGTTCCAATTCTGTCGTTTCTAGGAGCTTGGGTTCAAAAATGGCAACATATTTCACTTTTTGGTCGGGTTACCAATATTGGATTTTTCCCCGCATTTACACAGATGTGCCCATGGTGTGTGGGCATTAGGTGGTGGAGTGTCAGATTTTTAACATACATACATTTAGAGTAATATCCTCTTTTCCGCTAAAAACCCCCCTGAACATACCACCGGGTCCTAACACGTCTTCAAATGTGCACAGAAAAATCACAAGAATAATGATATCACTTATAAAATTTTCACAAGTCCGCTCTATGAATGATCCATCTTTTTAGATTTATGTTCTGGCCCCAAAGGGGTGTGGTTTCCCCCCAGCACAAGGTTGAATTTCTGGTTTTTCCAGTTCTGCCAAGCCAGCTTGCTCTCACAGGCAGTGCTCCTCCCCTTTCCTTCCACTTTTACGACCCCCCCAATAAAACATTTGCCTGAGTCAGGACAGGGCTTTGTTCAATTTCCTGCAGAACCCAGGTAATTCAATCAGAGAAGTGTCATATCCCTTTTGGTGGGAACAGCAAAAGGCAGCTAGGCCTAGGAACACAGCTGTTGTGCAAGTCTCAACTCCTGTTGGGGGTAGCTGGTGGGCAAAATTCCCTCTCTTTTTAAGCCAGGCCTCAGCTAAATGTCTCTTTGGCTGCCAGTTTTCCCGTCCAAATCAAACTTCCAATTTTTACACATGCAGCTAGAATGCTGATTCTAAGTTTAAAACTATGACATTTAAACAATTGCAACCTATGTGACACTCAAAAGTAGGTCACTCATTTCTTTTAAACATTTAGATTTTTAGTGTCTTTCAGTCCAAATTTACTTAAACTGCTGAAATCCACAGGTCAGCCAGTTTTGCTATGAACATTATTTTAGGCTCATCCTCTTTCCAGATTGTGTATGCCCACAAGACTTTATTCTGTCAAATGTCTGCTGGTGTTCAGTGAGATTGTTGGATATTCTGCAATGTTTGAAATGGGCATTCTGAGCTTGCCTTCAGAGAAACAAAGGGTGATTTTTAAAGTGCTTTCTAGCGAACAGGCACTGCTGTTTTTCTCTTTGGTACCCCATTTCACTCATGGCTCTTCTGAACCAGCACACCCGCACCGGGGGGTGGCAAGTCAGGCGACCATTTTGGTGTGCGCACAAACTGCGCGGTTTTCATAGATTCTGGCGCACATGTGGGCTTTTTCGGCCATCTTGGATTTCCTAAGCCCACAGTACCAAATGTTGTAGCATAATAGTCCAAACGTGGGTCAGAACACCCAACAGGTTGCTGGATAGGAGGCCCCGCACCCGCACCCGCAGGTCGTCCCACTGCTTGCGCAGTCCCGGGGGGTGCGGGGGGTGTTGCCAACAGTGCTCACCCTCTGTGCCAGTTCCGCCCAGATGGTCTTCTTGCGGAGGGTCGATTCCCTCCGCATGTCGCCACTCAAGACTACATCAGCATGCTCTGCCAGGTGGTCTACCATGGCCTGGAGTTCATCGGGGCAGAATCTCTGCTTGCGGATGCGATCCGCCGCCCTTTTTGGTGCTTTCGGCATGTCCTGCGGTGCCTGGTCCGGTTTCCAACTTTGTTTCCCTCACAGGGCTGCTGGCAGCTGCGGATGGCAATGGATTGTGTTTTTAAAGATGGCCGCCGCTCTCTTCCCGTTCCTGTGCGATTTCGTAATTTCCTGTTCCTTTTTTTTTCAGTTACCGTAATTTACAGTCATCGTAAATTACGGTCACCGTAATTTACGGTCAACTTTATACACTGACGCTAATGCTTACAGGGCGGTGTTGTACTTTACGTGTCGTTGCATGCCGGTATGGGTTTTTCGGGGGGTTTTGCGGCAGGTCGCGCGGTCCTTTTCGGCATGGCGGAAAGCGCATGTCCGAGAGCTCGGAATGGGTCGTAATTTTCGTCCTACAACCAGCACGGTGTCGGACTTTACGCCATGCCGGAAAATTCCGATACTTACCGGCATGACTCGGAATGAGGCCCAAAGGGCTTCATTGCAAGTATGCCGATGTGGAAATAACGTGCCAGTAATACACTGGCCAACTACAAGTTTGGTGGTGGGTGGCTGGATTTACCTGCAGCTCTGAGCTGCCAGTAAATCCGGCACCCCACCACCAATACATGCTGGTATTACCAGTGCCGGTATTACCGGTGCAGGTAAAACTGGAAATTCCCCCTGTGGAGTCCTATGGGACTCCATGGAATGGGGTATACCAGCACTTACCACCACTTGTAATCTGCCGGTAATTCCGGCACAACAAGTGGTGGTAATGGTATTACTGTTTGGTGGTATCCCACCATATTTACCTGCAGGATACCACCAAGGGTGTAATGAGTTCAATGTATGCCAAAATTGTGGGAGTGCCTCTGCTGAGAATGAACAAGGCCAATTAACCTGTTCACTGGGAGGGTACCCACACAGGAAGGTTTACGATCCAAAGTTTAGCTCTTTTGCAGAAAGGAGCTATCCATTTGCATATCAGTCTGTTTCCATCCATAAAGATACCCAGCGCTGAAATGGATGCAGTTATGCACTAAACAAACAAAAGAACCACCAGCAACCACAGACATTTTTCTCCGTTTTTGGGCATTGGCGGTGGGATATGTCTGGGATACTGAGTCTTTCTAGGCAAAGAGAGCAAGGGGTCAACGTCTGAATTACCCTTACTAACTTAGGGTGAAACCCAAAGTGATGTGAGTGTGCCAAAAATATGAGAGCCGCTCTACTGAGAAAGCAACACAGACAAATAACCTGTATGCTTGAATGGTTCACATTCATGAGTACCTACATCCACGTTTTAACACACTGTACCTTTCACAGATCAGAAATGCATTGTCCTGCACAGAACGCTAGGCAATTCTCCTCTGAACAAGAGCACCACTGCTATGTTCATTCTCAGTCTAGGGGCTCCCACAATTTTGGCACATGTTCAATGATCTGGGTTTTATCCCAAGTTTGAAGAACGATCCAGATGTGGATACCTTGCTCTCTCTGCATATAGAGTAAACATGCTTGAACAGGTTCAAGCAAAACTCAATCCCTCTAGAACTTCAGTGGGTTTGTGTAAGTCAATCTTTTTAGGCTTTGGCTGAGGTTTGAGATAGGTGGTTTGAAAGGTTGTGTCTTCATGTCTATGTAAAGGTGTGTGTGTGTGTGTGTGTGTGTGTGTGTATGTGTGGGTGGGTGTGTGTGTAGAACATAGGACACAGTCAGTAGGTGGTGTTTGAAGAGGCAGGATAACATCAACAGAGCTCAGGTTAGGGAAGGGAGATTGTCTAGTTAAGGGGTAATGCAGGATTGAGTGTAAAGAGTAATTTAAAATTGATCATGGGCCTAGCTAGATTTAGTTCATTTGGGTATAAATTGGGGGAGTTGGAAATTAAGCACATCTTTTTTTGTTTGGAGTGGGCACACCATAGCATTCGTAGCCACATGTTAATTTTGTAAGTAGGATGAGAGCATTCCAAAGCATTCTTAATCACACATATATTTTATAGGCTGGGCAGAGCACATCAAAACATTGTAGGCACATGTTCTTATATAGGTGAGGGAGGAAGGCAATTAATAACATTCTTAGTTGCACATCTTTTTATAAGCAGCAGAGACCATGCCATAACATTCTTAGACACATGTCATATTTGAAGGTGGGAAGAGAATATGCCAAATCACTTTTAGTCACATGTTCATTTGTCTGGTGCAGAAGCAACATATTTGTTAGCGCATGTCCTTATTGTAGGTGGGAGGAGGTCACACCAAATAATTATTGGTCACACATCCGTTGTATAGGAGGAGGAGGAGAGAGCATGCCGAATCATCCCAGGTCACACATTAATTTAGGTAGTTGGGAAGAGCACAAACCCTTCTTAGTCACACCCCATTTTATAGTAGGCTAGAGCATGCCAAAAAAGTCAGAGGCCCGCATAATTTTTGTAGGTGAGAAAAGAGCACACCAAGGTATTCTTAGTGAAACATTTATTTTATAGGTGGAGGAAACATTCCAAAACATTCTTAAGTGCATGCCATTTTTAGTTGGGAAGAGAGCATGCTAAATCTTTAATAGTCACACAACATTTTAACACAGCATGGCAACATATTTTCATGTCTACGGAGCACATTCTTAGTTACATGTGAATGTTATAGGTTGGGAAAAGAGCATAGCTAAACATTAATAGGTGCATGTTACTTTGGTAGGTGTAAACAGAGCAGAGCACACCAATCAGTCTCAGACTCATACCATTGTATAGGGAGAAAAGAGCACACCAACAGATTCTTAAGGCCACATCATTTTTGCAAGTGGAAAAAGAGTATGCCATAGCATTCTTAGTCACACATCACTTTATAGGCGAAGAGCATTAAGTGAAATGGGAGCATGCTAATGCGTCTTAGTCACATGTTTATTTTGAAAGTGTAGGAGAGAGCACACCAAACATTCTTTGTCAACCCTTATTTTATAGGTGGGGCAGAGCAGGCCAAAACATGCTTATGCACACAAGATTTTTGTAGGTAGGAAGTGAGCATGCCAAAGCATTCTTAGTGAAACTCTCCTTTTATGATGGGCAGATAAGAGAGTATGCCAAAACATTCAAAGTCACACCTCATTTAATAGGCAGAGGAAAGCATGCAAAAACAATCGTATGTGCATATAATTTTCATAGGTGGGATGAAAGCATGTTAAATGATTCTTAAGAGCACATAATATTTGGAGCTTGGAATATTACTTGTCAAAACATTCTTAGTCACATGTATTTTTCTAGGTGGGAGGAGAGCATATTAAATCATTAGTATTTCTTTTTACAAAATGAGGAGAGAGCACACCAAACATCAGCCAATCCTACGGCGGCGAGGCGTAAGCCGGCCCACTGCCCCAAGGACCGTGTCCCAAGGATAACTTCCTGAAACACCTGCCCAACCTTCTACAGCACTCCCACCCTGCCCTCTCTACATAACCGGCACGACGACCCAGCATATAAGCATGACGTCTCAAACATAACACTGGTAAGAAGAAACTACTGCAAAGGCATAACTCTCACGTGTACTACGCACTAGCACCAGATCGTCTTCTACGCAATGAAGCAGAGTCTCATTACTGACGTGCCAATGGCTGCTGTATCCTTAGTTTTTACAACACACTTACTTTTTTCACACTAAACCACCTTGAGGACTACTACTGCCAGACTAAGCACTTGTATTAAGCAAACCTTGTTGGTATGCTGTTGCATTACATTATTTTGGCATATCACGCAACCCTTATTATCCTGAACTATATACTTTCAAACCTATAGCAATGCATATTCTCTGTAGAGTTCTTTTGCCTTTATTGTAATTTGTACGTTGATTGTACTGTTAGCATCTACACTAGCAAATGCAGTATTCACCCCCCTCCGTAAAGTATACCTGTTCACCTGTCTGCCCTGAGACATACGGGTTATATAGCATACTCTCTGAACATATTACGCAATGTTTGTTTTCCGTTCTTGACCTACGACTACCATGTATGCAATGTTATTGTACGTAATTATCGCAGAATACCAAGTCACATCTGCCTATTACCCACTCCACTAGTAACTTACCCTATCTAGTCTAACCGACCATGTTAAATCGCATACCATCCATCCTCAGTCCTACCCTGCCCGCTCACGCTGATCCCTTCACACGCCCCTCGCCCACAACTACCACTCCCAGCATCACCAGGTAGCACCCCACTAAGCCATTGTGACCCATCCCCAATTTCGCTATCAGATACTCACCCATAATAGCAAATGTATACCATTTTCCTCCTCTCACTCTGGCTAGCATCTACCACCCTTCTAGCCTCCATCTCTTCCACTCCTCCATACCTATACTCAAGTGCTCAGTCTAACATTAGGCCCCATTTTACCAACACTTTAACACAAATGAGACCATACAACCAGAACACTAGCATGAGCCACTCTAACACCTGCACTAATGGCAACTTAATCCATCTAGGTACAGGTCTAGCACATCTACCCTGTCCGCGACACTTCCCCACACCATGCCCCACCCCATTCCTGCCAAACATAACAGCCTTCCGCCTTGTCCTCCTAATCATAATAGCGCCCACATCATCACAACGGACCTAGACAATGTGCACATCCCTCAACCTCACTCTACACCCATCCTAGGCCCCACAAGAACAGCAAGACTCTCCGCCCGCACTGGAGTCTCTCACCAAGATTCTCATCCTAGGCAACAAACACACACTAGAACTCTACTAGGACGTATCAGAAGACTAAGACTCACCTCTCGCACTCACCAACACCTAGCTTAGAAAAAACACATCATCCTCCCATTCACCATCACAATCCCAACACACAAGCCCCCCGGCAGCCCCGACTCCCATAGCAGCACCACGTCTCCAACTCCTCGACAGCCACCCTCACACTCAATACTCATACAGAACACCACAGTTAGCCCAGGGACCTCCATCACCAAAACACCACCACCCGCACCACCCATCGATCCATTGAAAGGTGCTCTGCTAAATGTTAGATCCCTAGGAGCCCATGCTATCGATGTGCATGACCTCATCCTAGAATTTCAATTAGACTTCCTAGCCCTCACGAGACATCGCTCCATGCAGCATCAGGCCCCCAAATCTCGCTGGCTATTCTGCCGGATTATACCATCCTGAGAGCGGACAGACACAAAACCACTGGAGGTGGAGTCGCTATAATTGCAAAAACTTCACTGAAATTCAGGGAATGCAAAACAGAACTGTTAACAGGTCATGAATTACTCTCACTCAAGATAGCAACAGACGCTAAAAATACCATTAATTTCCTGATAGTATATAGAGCCCCCAGTTCTACCAACTCCCCAGAGTCAGACCTACCTCTGCTCATCAGCCCCATACTCAAACCTACAACCAAATGTATATTACTAGGAGATATAAATCTTGGCTTTAATGATGCGACAGAAAGCAAAGCCACTGCCCTACACAATGCCTTCCTAGAAATGAAATTTACCCACATAGTGAATGCCCCTACCCATTCAAAAGGGAGAATCTTGGACTGGAGCCTCACATCTAACACAGCAACCACATTAGAAGACATGCAACATCTCTTGATCTGATCACGCATTAATACGATTCAACATAGCAACTACCATCACTCCAGCTCCTACCGCCCCTACCATCATCCCCTCTAAACTCACTCCTGAATATCTAATGCCCATCCTCAACAAATCTCTAAACACATCATCTCCCACCTCTGCCGACGCAGATAGCATATCATTACATTACCATACCTGCTTAAAACTTACAATAGACGAAGTAGCCCCACTCAAAAGCAAAATACCCAAGACCAAACGTAGTAATAACTGGTTCAATGACGAACTTATCAAACTATGAAGAAAAAAGAGAGCTTTAGACCACCTCTTCAGAAAAAAACCCCGCCAGCGAGGCCAAACAGGAACTCATCGATATCTCCAAAACCTACAAACTTGCTGTTATAACCAGTAAAGCAAATGACCTGAATACACGCATCACTAACGCAGCCTCTAATAGTAAAGAATTAATTACTATCATCAGAGAACTCGAAACCCCGATTCCACCACCCAGTCCCGCCATTGCAAGCAAAGCATGGTGTACTACTATGCAGGATGCACTTGGATCTAAAATAAATACCCTTCAAAACAAAATTGCCTCACAAAAAAACTTGCTAACTCACACAGCAGAACTCCCTACCACCAACTAAGCAGAACCAAAGTCCAATCTACCACGTTTCCAATTCTCACCAGTGACCAATTCACAGGTAATTAAAACCATAGCCTCCCTCAAGCCCTCCAATTGCAAAAGTGACAGTTTCCCTGCTAAATTAGTCAAGGAATGTGCCCCAGCTCTAGCACCCACCATCAGCAACTTCATCAACGTCTCATTCAGCACCAACCATATCCCCTCCAATATCAAAGATGCATGGGTTACAACTCTTCTTAAGAAACCTACGTTAGAACCCACCATTCCCACTAATTACCGTCCCATTACCACAGTGCCCTTCCTTTAAAGTCATCGATAAAATTGCCTACACTCAAGTTCAAACCCACCTCAAAAATATCCACCTACTTGGAGATAGACAATCAGGCTTCCGCCCGTGACATAGTACAGAGACAACTCTATTGGATCTCAAGAACCAAATGGATGCTATCAGAGACACAGGGAATTTATGCATCCTCCTACTCTTGAACTTGTCGGCAGCATTCAACCTAGTGAAACTATGCCAAACACTAACTGATAACTTCCTCTTCTCCAATGAAGCTACACTCTGGATTAAATACTTTCTGTCTGACCGTACTTCCAGAGTAGCCATAGGCAATGAAGCAGCTGACCCCATACCAGTACCCCTAGGTGTACCTCAAGGCTCCTGCCTATCCCCCACACTGTACAACGCCTATAGCAAGCTACTGTTTGCAGCCCTTGATGCGATGGGGGTAATCTACACCAACTTCACTGACAACACGCAGATTCTGATTCCTATCACAGGAAATATTGAACAAGACACTCTTAGCATAAACAAAATGTACTCCCTCATCCAAAACTGGATGGCCACAAATAGCTTATGCCTCAATGGCGAAAAAACAGAGATCTTCATATTAGGTGCCCCTACCCGTCTCAGCAAACTACCGCCCAACTACACATCTATAACTTTAGATGGCACCCCCATTCCAATCTCACATCAAGTTAAGACCCTAGGGGTTTAACTTGATTCCAGCCTTACTATGGACAAACACGTAAATGCTCTCACCTCCTCAACCTCGTATACTGCCAAACTTATAGCATTAAGCCGACCTTTCCTCATGCCACAAAATTGCATCACCCTTGCAAGAGCTCTCATACTAGCTAACATGGATTATTGTAACATCCTTCCACTAGGGACCTAAAAAAAAAACCTTAAATAAATGCAAGTTCTTCAAAACAAAGCATTGAGATCAGCATTAGGCATCAAAAAGAGTGATCACATAACTCAGCACAGAAAAGATGCCCACTGTCTACCCATTCAAGCGAGAATACAACACAAAACTCTCACCATCACCCACAAATGCATCGCACATCAGGCTCTGACCTACCTTAACCAGTGTATGACTCGCAAAATCAACAACAGATCTCTCTGGTCCAATGCCAACACTATCCTGTTTACCCCCAAGTACAACAATTCCAGATCAGGTCATTTGAGCTTCCCTGTTGCCGCCCCCTAGGATCTGGAATGCCTTACCACCTTTCATCTCCAAAGAACCCTCCTTTCCGCAGTTTAAAAAATTACTTAAGACTTGGCTCTTTAATAAATTCTAACTCTAAGAGTTTCACGTCTGTACCCAGCCTTCTCCAAGCACCCATACATCAAGCCTTCCAATGTAGTTTGTAATAAGCCAGAATGTAAAGATTGCCTTATTACGTATGAATGCTATCTTGTTTCGACAATTTCCAAGACTGTAAGTCTCCGTATTCCATGTAAGACCATAAACTGTTCTTGTAACCTACGCCGTGGAACCTAGGGTTTTGGGCGTATAACAAATACAATAAATAAATACATAAATAAATAAATAAATAATAAACATAGGCAGATAGCAGAGCCCAAAGCACTCTCAGTCACACATTAATTGTATAGGCAGAGGAGGAAAACATGCTAAAGCTGTTGTGTAGTCTGCTTATTTTACTACAGTCTAATTGCATATATCTCATGTCTAAATCTGCTCCAGTACCCAAGCCTAACAGGGGACAGGGTAGGGGCTAAGTTTAGGATGTATCTGGTTGTCATTTTTCACCTGATACAGCAGCAGATTATGCATTGGAGAAGCCCAGATTACACATGGGTCTGTGTGCCAGCCACACTAATGAGTCAATTTCCGGAGATCCTTTACTCTGCAAATAATAGTGTCATTTGCCTCAGTGAATCAGGAGAACATTGGTAAGAAATATAATTGTGCATGTACCATTGTCACACTTGCAGTCGGCAATAGAAGGTGAAGTTGAGATGCCACCATCAAAGGCACAAGAGGGAGAAGATAGAAATCTGCAAATGATGAATAAGAAGGAATCTCTGTAGATTCCTTAGCTCTGATTTACTGGGACAATTTGGAATATGACACAGATTGTGCTCCGTCCCCTAATTCTAGATTGAGATAGGGACAGCTCTTCTTAGATGATACCCCAGATAGTGAGAGAGACAATGAGATGGAGCAGGAGGGTACCGGCACTGGCAAAGACATGGGGCCTCATTATACAGTAGGCGGTAAGGGTTTACCGGTACCGGTATTTTACTGGTACCGGTAAACCTTTACCACCTTACTACGAGGTCCCTTTGCGGGTTGGTACATTAACGCCTGCTTTTAGCAGGCATTAAAAAACGAGCCCGCAAAGGGACCGGGGTGCTAATTACGGTACCGCAATTTGCGGTACCGTAATTAGCACCTCCCCCATTCCCATTATACCCTATGGGCAAAAATGGGAATGGGGAAGGGCAATGGAGGAAGGAGGAATTACCGCCTTCCCAACCTTGGAATAGGGCGGTAATTCCCCTTTCCTCCAAGGCGGTACCGGTAAATTACCGGCATGAACCATGGCGCTAATAGCGCCATGGTTTACCGCCTACCGTGTAATGAGGCCCATAGAATTGTCAGGTTCAAACACTCCTCTTTGCAGACAGTGACATCAGTATCACCATTTGGTCTATTAACAGAGGCCATACACCATACAGAGTAAAGGTCACTAAGCTGACCATAAGAAGGATGAGATGAGGTAAGGGCTGACATCAGCACTCAAAAATGGTGTGTGGAGTTATTTAAAAATTGAAAAGCAACATCGATACATTGCCACCTGAAATATGTCCCAAAATAATGTTGTGCAAGAGAAGCTGTCAGCACGTTTGGGCACCTCTTTTCTCTGGACACATATGCATGTTTGGCAAAAGGAAAAGGTGACAGGTCAGCCTACCTCTCTTCTACTGCAGAGAATGGACACTTTAGCATCACCATCCTGCACCATTAAACCAGGGAATCTTGCAAATACACAACTTTTAAGTAGCCCTTTAGGAACACAATCTTTGACAGCTAGTTCCTACAATGTATTTCCTGCTCAGTGCACCAGTTCTTGAGGCTTGTGAGCATTGTCACAGACGACTAATGAATGACACCCAGCGGTGTACATCCCCATTTTTTGGAGTCCATAGGACTCCATGGGGATTTCCGCTGGCATTAATTCTGCCAATTTTGCCATTTTGTAGCTGTAAGGTAGAGGATTTACCTCCAGCATTTTGCTGGTAGAAAATCCACCACCATACCACCAAGGTTGTAGTATGACATGTGCTAATGCAGTGGTAATTCAGTGTTAACCTAGTTACCACTGGATTACCACTGTTTTGTCCTGCACGACTGTACTTGTAATAAGGCACATGGAGCACAATCTCCTATTTTAAAATAATTAATAGATTTGTATTCACAACTTTGCAAACAACACATATTTAATCTCTGCACAGAAGGATGACACACTGATTTACAACATTGAATAGAATATAGTGCCATCTAAAAAAAGTAATATAAGTCTTTATCTACGCAAAAATCAAGTACTTATGCTTCATAAATAAAAAGCATTGAGGATTTACAGCCACAAAATATATCTGCCTGCCAACACAGAATGATGACGTCTATGTATGAAGGCATCAATTGTGTTGTTTCATTGCAAAAAGTTGTCACACCGAATTACAGCCACTGAAAATAATCTCCTCCTCCCTACAATTAATTATTGTGTCTCACCCAACAAAGGTGATGCACTGAGTTAGGGAAATTGTATGTAATCTTCTGCCCATCTTCAAACTACTCTGTAATGTATTTCTGACTCTGACAAGAAATGGCACATGCTTTTATGTCATCCATGGTAATTATCTCTCTCTCAACCAAATCCTGTTTTCATGTCATGTGTTTCCCTCAACTAAATCATACGTTACATTTCTTCCTCTTCCACAAATAAATACTAAACATGTTCAACCCATACCTTGACTAAAGACCATTTCCTATACTCCTCTGCAGCCTCTTGTCTCCACCTGTACAAGGCTGATCCCAAAATCTAACCATCCATGCCCTATCAGTTCAGCTTTTCCTGAAACCACCCAAAACTCTTTACCTGAACCATGGACAATCTTTCAGGTGAAAGGGATAAAAAAAAATGGCTGATTCGGCTTATGCCCAAATGCGTTAAACCAATATTAAGCTTCTCCTTGCTGTGATTTGGTAAACATTTTACAAAGTATCCTCCTGCATGAACAGGACCTTAGAAATGCCCAGTGGCAATGTTTCCTGAGGCGCCAAATTATCCTGACACCATTCTATGTGACCACAACCCAAGCCCACTAGTCATGCCCACATTCCCTGCCCCACCCTATCCACGAAAACAACTCATTATGCCCTCTGGCCATAGGCTGCAACCAGTATCAACTGGAACTTTACCTGGGGCATGGCATCAGCTCCGACTCACTCCATGTGTCTACTTGGCATGGCCTTGGGGCAGCCTCAGTGTCCACTTTGAAAAGTCATCTCAAACCACAATTTTTGCCCTTATAGGCTTGCAATGTATCCTTTTTCAATGTTTTTGCAATGTAGTGTCTCCAGTAGCCCGCACAAATATGATTTCCACAATGTCAATTGTTTGAAAAAATGTCCAATTCCAAAAGCCAATGGTAATAGCTGTCTTTCAAATACCTAATATGGTTTCTCAGTGCAAAGATTGCAGACCCAGCCCAGGGCCACAAACACAAAATGGTTGATACGGGCCCACAAAATAACCTTCTGGGTCTGTGGATAGGTCACAAGCTCAAATTATACATCACCAGATTTGGGCAATTTTAGAGTGAATTTTCCAAAAAGTATATGCAGATTTTCACCAGACCAAGTGAAGATCGGGAATGAGATCACCCAACATCTCTCACACAGATTTGGTTTGAATCAGTCCAGTAATGTTTGCTGTAGGTGAGAACAAGACCTCCCCAGCAAATTTTCATGAGAAAAACACATTATGGATCGCTCATATAATTTTTCCTCTCCATGAAAAAGACAGAGTATGATGTATACTATTTTTTAACCCTCTTTGGCTATTCATCAAATAGGGTCTGTAACAGAATGCCATCTGGTGAGGGTGTGAAAGCTGTAGGGTAAGACACAAAAAATAATATAAAAAATAATCCAATGAGCCAATACAAGTGCATAGGAGCAAGAAAAACAAAGGTTTATTACATGCGACCATGGTCAGGAATAATAACGAGCTATACAAAATGATGGTGTTTTATTGTCGAAAGTGGAATGTGATCACAATAAAATGTGTAGAATACTTCAAAGATGCTGTTCGCTGATTGGTCAACTAAGATTGTTCTATAGGGGAATCTATACAATAACTAGCCCTATTGGCCTATCCTAACCCTCATGACCATTCTATTAGCTATCTTCCGTTTTCTCACGATGGTGATTGGACAGTCACTTATGCTAACATGTTTTGTATATTCTTTGACATTTGATTGGTGGAGCTCCTTTGGCCATCCTGGGGCAGGCTGCTCCGGTCACTGTTGACCAAACAAATTGTGAGGTATGGACAGTGTGGCAACAATAGTTTTCTTCGCCTCCGGTTTCCATGAGAATTAAATGTTGGCACCATCTTACCATGCTCACCCATCGAACTGCGCAACCAGAAGTATTATATTGCAACTTCTTATTGGAAACATGTAACTCCTCTCCTTCCTTTCCGATGGTTTGTGTGTGTGTGTGTGAGCTCAAGCGATATGCTCCTCGGCCTCTGTCTAGAGAATGGGGTTTTGGACTGTGTACAAATGTGTGGTCTTGGTGCTTAAAACATTTCTCTAAGTTATAGATGTTTCATAATTGATGTACAATCGTTATTGCATCTTCTTGTTTTGAGATAGGGTCTTTGGATTTCTCTCAATCCTGCATGCTGGGTTCTCCCTGGGTTGAGGGCTTACATTATCCAGTTCATGTCTCTCCACTCCAAAGTGGATGTTTTCCGACATGGGGTGGTGTGGCTCTTCTATCTCAATAACTCTGTCCTGTGCATGTCTCTGCAAAGAGTCTTGTTCCCTGCATAGCTGTGACCTTGCATTGGTTATCTTCTAGGAACATGAGTAGAAATCTAATTAGTTATTTTACTTGTTGGATGTGTGATACCGGGTTGAAGCATTCTTGTTCATAGCCAATCGCTGCACAGCATTCTACACATTCCCCTCATGAGGTCCACTTCTGGTAGCAGCATCTAATTTAGTTATGTAATGTTGTCTTGTGCCTGGGAAAGAGTTTCACCTCCTACACCTAACCAATACCTGCACGACTTCACACCGTGTTCAAGGCTGCAAGCCTTGGCAACATATTCCTCATGTGCGGACTGAAACTGAATGCCTTTTGCTGTGTAAAACAATCCATGTTGTTTTGGGGCCTACCATAATCATAATCTTAATTTCCTACAAAATGCCTTTATTTTTTAGGCGTACCCTGTGTCTTAGGTACCTCTGGAGTGTTAATATATACATCTATATATATTCAGTGAAAACACTTTGTTAAAGGGATGTTATGGTTACTAAAACCAAAAAAAAACAGAAATTCACCATTTATGGTAAACTAAGCAACCATAACTCGTGCCATCACTGTGCACTGCTCACACTAACACCCAGGACATCAAAATGACATCACAGGTCCGTGCTTTGTGAACAATCTGAATTAATTGTCGTAGAAAGTTCCTACAAGGAGTTGTGCTCAAAATGTTGGTAGCAACATGGCAGAAGTGATTAGGAGACCTATCATGAAGTACTTAATGTATTAAAGAATGTACTCATCTAAACAAAATATTATATTGGAGTGTTGTTGTTAATACAATAACGTAATCATACATACACATATGCAATGGCTGCAGCATTCACCATAAAACTACAAACATTTTAATCTGGTAATTTTTTATTGTAAAATAATAAATGCTACCTTTTCACAGTTTTCAGTAATGTTAAACATGGAATAAATATCTAACAATTCAAGACTTATTACACACTTGTGTTAGTACAAACAGTACACATGAAGACCTGCCATGCATACAAATCAGAGGCATATACAGGGAAACTAAAGTAAGGAAGAAAGAAACAACATCACTAGAAAATGTCAATAACATTCAAGTTCATCTTCATGTATACAAATTAATTGTGTGTTTAAGGCCTGCTTATTGCCCCATGCATGTGCGCCATAAGCTCATACTAAACTAAAGGAAAGTACTATAAGAACATACAAAAGGTTAACGTGTAGATATATAGCACCTTTTGAATTTTAATATTCTAACAGTGAACAAAAACACCTGGGCAAGATATATCAGTGGAAAGAAGAAATGGATACGGATGCACGCCAATGTATATATATTGAAGTTAAAGGTATTAGGTAAGGTAGTGAGGTGCAGAGGAGAGAAACACAACCCTGACACTAGATTGTGATGAACATAGTACAAAGAAACAAAAGGTGTCCACGGACTGTGGATCTCTCACGTCCCCTGCACACTCAGAATATTGTACAAGGACAAACAATAATTCACTTGTGTTATGTCAGAATAGATTGTATTACCCTCTTACTTCTGAGTATGTTCAGGATAAAAGGTAGACTAAATTCAGTCCGTGAGTAGACCTACCGATTATCAAATGAAATTATTATATTGGTAATTCATCTGTCATAGATATTGGCAACTTACAATCAAATGTAAATACAAAATGTCAGTGTTAGAGATAATTTAATTGACTGGATATTTCAACAATAAAAACACATCTTTAGAAATCCACAAACATAGTTACAATATTCCATTCATATTGTTATAATGTTCTGCATTTGGTGATCTGTGAGTATCAAAATGTTCTCCATAAAAAACTCAACGCGTTTCGGAAATCAAGTTTCCTTCAACAGAAGTGGTTATGTGTTAATTCAAAAGAATCAAGTTCATCAGTTCATGTGCTTGGAAAATCAATCTTAGGCATCTGTTTAATATAAAACAAATAAATATATATTGCTGATATGGTCACTGACCAAGAGTTTTCACTATGCTCCCTGTTCAGGAAATTACCCTACCTCTCATTGGTGCCCCAGCTCGTGTCTGCTTAAGTACAATCCAAAGTGGATGCAACTTTCGTAACAGCTGTAGCTGGTCCTCAAAAATTGTCACCTAAAGTGTTAATATGAGTAAACATTTGCTTTAGGGTGCAATTAGGTTGAACAAAATACATTTTAAATGTATCATGTTAAGTATAGGACCTACCTCCTGGTGTGCAGCTGGTCACCAACTCAAAATAAAGAAAGGCAAATATGCCTAAATGGAATTACAATCGCGGTCAAAAGCTGTTAGTTGCTGCCGTACTATTTGAGTGCACTCACTCTGTAAAGAACATAGTTGTGCTTAGAATAGAATCTCACACTATGCTTATTAGTGATCTATTGTCAAGGAAGTAAGTAAAGAAAGAAATCATCGCCTACCTCCTCTTGGGGAGCTGATTTATAGATTGGTTGTATCTATTAAATAGATGATGAAGTGTTCATTCAACCATGTGCAATTGCAGTCTTCACTGTACTACTGGTACTTTCCGCATCGTTTATGGTAACACTATACTTGCAGAATGTATTTTAAGCACAGCAATGCTTTTTACAGACCTGATTTACTCGTGTGAAGACGGCAATTGTACGTGGTTGAATGAACATTTCGTCATCTTCCCCTGTTCACCTTCCCCTCAATAGCTATGCTTGCTGCCCCTTTCTTTACTGGAGGTCCTATCTGTTTCAAAAAACACATTTCACGAGCAGAGTATAAGAGTTACAGCAGCAGAGCGCTGTAGCAGTGCAGTATTTAGGGAAACAAAGATGGACATATTATAGTCCTAGCAATTAGCAGGACACAATGTACCCATTTTCAGGCTGCAGCGATACAATTGCTGAGCTTCAGGCCAAGGATAAGTCTTACAGACCTATTCTAGATTAGCCAAAGGGGGTATAGATGACAAATGGGGAGGTTAAGGAAAAGGCTGTTGCAGTAGTCCAGCCTACACAGTACCAGAGCTCTACAGATATTGAACTTCTGGGGGAAGGTATAGAATGGCACAATGCCTGTAACGAGATCAAGCTCAAACCATGGGCTTTCTTTACAAGCTCCAAAATGTAAGGAGTAAAAGAGAGAACACATTTTGATAACCCCAAGGTTTCTGGCCTCACAGAATGGTCAGAGTAGAAAGGGCCAAACACAGCAGCCACACGATAGGAGAAAAACACGATACAGGTTTCATAATAAGAAAGATCTCTGTCTTCCTGGCATTGAGACAGATACTGTTAGCCGCACACAATGCCTCAATGGCGGTCAGACAATCAGGGATACAAAACAAGGAGAAAAAACTTAGTTCAGGGAGGTTAAAGGAAAGCTGTGTGGCATTAACATAACACTGGAAATAAAAAAAGAAGAAACACATCAGGTGAACCAGAGGGAGGAAATACATATGTAATTGCCTCAATAATAGGATAACACCCTGGGGTACTTGGCAGGTACACAGTGAGGTGGTGGAGTACAAACAGCGCAGTTGCAGCGGGGAAGGGTGGTTAGTAAGGAAAACAGTTGAGCCAGTACTGTGCCCGGTCCATGATGCTAAAGTTATCATGTAACCATTTAATAAGGATAAAATGGTTCACAGTATAAAAGGTTGATGAGACTTCAATAAGCACTATCCTCAATTGTATTACAATCTAGAATACCATATAAGCTGTTGAGACAGAGATTGTTAGCCACACTCAGTGCCTCGATAGCGGTCAGACAATCAGGGATAAAAAACAAGGAGAACAAATTAGTTCAGGGTAGTTTAAGGAAAGCTGTGGGTCATTATCATAACACTGGAAATGAGAAAAGAAGAAAGACATCAGGTGCGCCAAAGGGAGGAAATAGATATGTAATTGCCACAATGATAGGATAAAACCCTACTGTACTCTTCAATTACACAGTGAGGTTGTGGAGAACAAACAGCCCAGTTGCAGCTGGGAAGGGCGGTTAGTGAGGATTAGCCAGTCCAGTGCCTGGTCCATGATGCTAAACATATCATGTAACCGTTTATAAAGGATACAATGGTTCACTGTATGAAAGGTAGACGAGACATGAAAGAGCACTATCCTCAATTGTAATGCAATCATAAATACTATACACACTTTTATTATATCATTCCACTATATTACAAATACTGTATACTCCCCCTGCATTACCTATAATTACTATACACATATTACTATACTATGTGTTGCCAGTGGCCAGATTTTTGTGGGCATGGCCTATGACCATGGCCCCAAGAATCGGGCTAAAAGCCACAACCACCACAATAGATTTCAACCATATAACAAGTACATACAATACACCTTCAAATAACAAAACTCACCCAGAGCCCCTGCCACCCATATAATGTCGACGTACAGTAAGAGGTGACTGCTGACTCAGCCGCAACTGCACAGCCTTTTTTTACCTACAAATCAGCTCCATGTTAGCTTCATTCCACTCCCCTACCACTTCCACACCCTCTTTCAGCAATATAATATCCCCAAATGTGTTTTCCAAATTGTATGTTCTCAGCGATGTCCGCAGACTACTGCGTTGTCCGCAGACTAAGCAGCACCCGCACCCACATTTCTCACCTAGAAAAACAGCTCCATATCATCTTTATTCCACTCCCCCACCCTTCCCATCCCCATTTCAACCACCATAAAACCCCAAATGTGTTTTCCAGACTTTCCCCCACTGTGCTATCCGCGGACACCAGCATCTATCCACAAATCCAACATGGCAACCATTTTGAAAAATATGACGCACCTCACACTTTTCACCATCCAATCAGCGTGTGTGTCTGATGTCCGTGGACATCATGCCGGACCCTGATTGGTCCAGGGGGCTGTCCGTGGACCAAATAGGGAAGTAAGTCCACAGACCAGATCCAGATATCACTAATTTTTGTTTACCTACTTTTGGGATGTAAAAAAAAAAAAAACACTGGTTGGATTTACACCAAATTTACAAATGCACGCTTTCAGGATCAAGCCACTGCTCCGGTCATAAATTTTGTGAAAATCTGTCCAGCGGTAGGCATTCCGAGGGGGTCATATACTTTTTTTCGCAAGGATTGGTTTAGGATTCGTCCGGGGGGGAGGACAGAGTTATAATCTGCCCAAAAAGTGCTCTTCCTATGGGTTGAGCAACTTAACCATAACTACAGGGCCGCTACCGCAGTCCCTGTAATATATATCATGTTTTGCATTCTCTACTCCTTAGTGTAACTAATTGTCACTCACATAACTACTTGATGTGCTTCTCGTTTCTTTTGGTTTTGCTAGCGTGTATGTGTGTGTCCGGTTGAGTCTATTTGCCTTTGTGTTATCATTGTTGCTATCACTTATATGTTTTAAGGCCTATCTGTAAATGTGTAAATTTGTGTGAGTTTTGCTGGATACTATCTATTTCAGGTTAAAGGGTTTTAGCATAAGTGCTAGTGCATCATGCAAGTTGTCTGAATCTGTCACTGCTTGCTTTATCTAATGAATGTTCACTCTATCATCTACCATGCTCCCTATCTCTTGGGGCCTACTCACGTACACCTATATTTGTTTGTGCTAAGTTAACTGTTAATGTTTAGTTATTAGTTAATAGCATCTGCCAACTTTCTGTACATCTAAACTCAATGTGTATGTGTGTTTATCTTGCTGTTGACTGTTTATCTCTCAGTGAAAGGATATGGCAGGAATGACAGAGTGATCTGCTTGAGATCCGTACCGTTGGCCCAACACTTTTCAAACTCTGTAAGGAACTTGCCAATCCTACTGCAGTCTCCACTTCTCCTCTTTCTTCCCAGACACTCTGCGCAGTGTTGGCCTCCTATTTCACAACCAAAACACAGGACATCCTGTCCTCTCTCTCCTCCTCTCCCCCATCCACCCGCATGCAGGTCTCCCTTGCCCCATCTGTCTTCCCCTACTCTCCTCCTTCTCACACATAGCACCGGATGAGATCACCAAGACAGTCTGTTCTATAAAAGTCCCCGCCAAACAGGCACTTCCTGCTCCCCCAGAACTATCAAGGACAACATTGCCTCCCTCACTCCCTCCTTGGCTGAGTTATGTTACCACTCGTTTGCCACTGGCACCTTCACCTCACCCCTAAAGCCCTCCCTTGTGCATCCCCTCCTAAAAAATCCATTTCGGACCCTTCCTGCCTGGCGAACTACCGCACTATCTCTACTACCCCCTTCTTGGGCAAACCTTTGGAGAAGTTGGTCCTCTCTCAATCCACTGCACTAAATCTGTTGGCTGTCTCCATGGCCACCAGCCCGGCTTCAGAGCAGCTATAGGAACAGAAAATGCTCTTCTGAACACTTGCAATGACTTGCTCTCAAACCTCTATTCCGACTCTCCTTACGCTGTCATCCTCCTCAATTTGTCCTCTGTCTTCGACACGGTCAATCATTCCATCCTCATAAATCGGCCATGTGATACCTTGGGCATCAGGGGTGGGCACTGGATTTGTTGACCTCCTTCCTCTCGAATCGGCCCTCCCAAGTGCAATTGGGCCCTTTTCTCTCCTATACCTCACTCTCGACTTGCAGCATTCCTCAGAGCTCTATCCTCTCGCTGTGGGTTTTCAATATTTACCTTGCCCCTCTTGCACACCTGATCTTCAACTTCTCACCTCATTTCCAGTCTTATGCTGATGACACACAGCTTTCCTTTAAGCTACCCTCTTCTTCCTCCTCTCCTCCCTCTCTCATTCCTGATTGTCTGACTGCTATTCAGGCATGGTGTGCTGCTAACGATTTCTTCCTAATGCCAGTATTACGGAGATCCTTCCTATTGGGACTCCTAACCCCTCCTTCTCTCCTACAATCTAGCCACCCACCTTGTGCCCCCTGGCTTCACCCTCATTTTAGGCTACAAACCTTGGTGTCATCTTCAACTCCTCTCTCTCCCCTTCTCACCTCATATCTCTGACCTTGCCAAGAAGGCCCACTTTTAGCTTAACCTCCTCAGAGGCATTGTCTCTTTCCTAAAATTCCCCCAGAACCTCAATGTCTCTAGAGCTCTGGTTCTCTCCAGGATGGACTACTACAACAGCCTCTTCATACAATAGTCAGCGCTGTGAGCCCAGACCAGCTATGTGCAGACACTGCATATTCACAGCAACCTAGCATCCTGTGCTTCAGCAGGTGAGACAGCAGTTTGCTGATGTCCTTTGATTCCCCCAGAGGTAGGGTAACACCTCCCCTCAGGCCACAGATGTTCTGTCTAGGAGATGTCATGGGAGCCCTGCTTCACAGGTGCATTCACTTAACAAAGGCCAGCCACCACCATAGTACTGCACAACAAAGGGACTCTGAAGTTTGCAGGCTGGGGAAGGGGACTATAAGAATTTTGGAGTGGAGGATAATAACCTAAAATAAAATGATGACAGAAAGGTCCTCTGAAATAGCAAGAGATATGCTATTCACAAAAGTGTACCGCCTACTGAATTGCACATTTTACTTGCTGTGTTTAAATAGGATGCCTTTGCAAAAGTAATAGAACGTTATCAGCTGCAACCATTTTAAAGTTCCTTTGCAATACAGTTTATTTTAAATACTAAAGACAACTGCTGCAGTTGGGAGTGCCGGTATTTGTAAAAGAGAGGATTTGTAAAAGAAAGGAATATATCAGGCATCAGAATGTGTATTCAAATCATCTGAGTATTATGTTTTAATGCCCTCGCACCAAGAATATGTTATCTACATAAGAGCCCAGCCTTGGTCCCAAAACGCGAATTCTCACAACCTTGAAGCTTAAAAAGAACTGGATTTATTAAAATGTCCTTATAATTCTGATATCATGTGTCAGGGAAATATGTCTGTAGTTTAAATGTTATTTTATTCAATTACTATCTTTACTAGTGTATTTTAGAGTACAAAACAATGTGAAATATAAAGACTACTGCAGGATTATGTGAAGCGTCACTATATATATCGTTGGTGACTAGATTTGCATATGTATCATTTTAACCAAAATGATGTGGAAGGTAGAGTCATACAGGAACTAACACTGAAAGTTTTCTTTGATTTGGCCATGCCTGTAATTCATTTTGAACCCCACTGTATTTAGAACTCAAAGTTAACATGGCTCAGACATACTTCCATTGCTGAGGGAGTTTGAAACATTCCAATGGTGAACTTGAAACCCTTCAAAGATTCACATTCCCAGGGCTAACCATGCTCAGGACCCACACAGAACATTGATCTATTGTGCTGAATGTGGTTTCTAAGGAGACAATCCCATACACTCACTGCCAGATGCCAACAAAGGGGTTTATGTCCCAGGCTTCAAAGGGCGTGTTGCCATCCATCAAAATCCAGGCCTCATAAAACCGATTAGGCACATGTCAAGGGAGAGGTTGTTGATTTCCCTGCGAGAACAGAAGAATCCTTGCATTGACATACATTATCTATCCTGGAGGGTCCAATACAGCAGATTTGTCAACAGTGCCTACTTGGGGTCAAAGAAAACATTTCTTCACTTTCAGAAATGGAAAAGAAAGCTAAAAGATGCAGCAAAAACCAATTAGATTTTGTAGCTAAAATATATACTTACCAAACTATGTAAAAATGCATATATAATGTACCACGTAAGGATTAGTGGGAAAATGGCAAAAACAGAAAACTCCTTCAAATGTTATCATTCATGTGTCCAATGGCTCCCACCTATCTACAGAATTCTATGTTGTTAATTGTATGTTCAGATCCAAAATAAGGTCCCAACGAATAAATTGTATCTGTGCCTTGGATGTTGCACCCTAGCAAGGTGGACATACCTGAAGCTGTAGTGGGCCTGAAAGTTTCTTGGGCGGCAGGCCCTAGTGGGGTTTCTAATGTGGTGCTGAAAGAAGATCCTGATGCTTGGGCTACATTGCTAAAATTGCTGTTTGACAAAGTGTGTGCAGAGAGGAGAGTTCCTGCTTCCTGCAGCAGATGATTCCCCTACCTGTATACAAAAAGGGAGATAGGCTATGCCCAGAGAACTATAGGCTCCTATCTCTGCTCGATGTACCTGGGAAACTATTTAGCAATTTTATATTACAAGCCCTGCAGCATTCGGAAGATGAAAACAGCATATTGCATTGTACCAAAACAGGCTTTCGACCTGGCTCTGCACCAGCACATCACATCAGAGTAATGGATGCGCTGATTAGGGAAGCCTCCACCAAAGGTAACCCGGGCTTGTATATAAAATGTGTGGATTTCAGTGCCACATTCAACACTGTTTGTAACCTGCGACTTTGGCAGAAATTGCATAGCTATGGTTACCCCAAGGTGGCCATTCCTCTATATGACCATGCTGGGGCAGTTTGTGGGTCATTACGATGACCTTTGGGCATACTGTCTAAATACTGATTCAGAGAGGGTAACAATGGCACTATTTAATAAAAATCTGGAGTGTATTGTGGGACACACTAAAGGCCTGACCCTTGTTATGTAGCACTCCTATTGATAACTGATTGATTGACTGATTTTTGACTTTGGTAGAAATGTCTGACATGTTTTTAAATGTTTAAATGTTCAAAATGCTTGTATGGTTTTCTTTTTTTATATGGCATTTTATGAATTCTTGACTGATTAATTTTTGTAAAGGTTCTTTAATTGAATCAAAACAAATAAATAAATAAAGACGAAATTGACATCCTTTCATGAGGAGTGGAAGTACCACTCCCATCATGTTATGAGACTGAAAGAAACCACATCTCTGTGATAAAACCTGGGAGGAGTATTATTGTCTGCTCATAGGGTCGTGATTATTATGGAATATGGGGAGATGAATATTGGAGGATTTTTGGAATGAACTGAAAATGGGAGAGCAGAGTTGACACCATTTTGAAGGACTGACCCCAGGCAGCCTGGAGGGCAAAGCCCTTACAGAGATAGATGAACAGAGCAAGGACCTTGTTTAGTGTAGCAGCTCCAGAGAGAGGGTCCTGACTGGCTTTGTCCCAAATAAGATGTCACACTTAAACAGGTATATATTACGCCAGTACAACTCAAATTGGTCCCTATAGACTGCCCAGGGAAAACTGTGGGAGAATAGAGGACTGAGAATCCAGGGGAATGAATTTTAAGAACAGAAATAGAGGCGCTGCATATTTAAATGCCAGGTGGTTTCCCATTTACATTGAACACAAAGTGAGTTGTCATATCCTTAAAGCCTAAAGTGTTTTGTATTGAGAAATGCAATCTAAAACTGAATCCATTTTGCTGCCATTTTAATGCAGAATTGCCTTTGTAAAATTAAATTAAATTTAAAATATAATGAGTGGCTTAAACCAGTAGAGAGTCTTTCTGGATCATAGTGACATTATTGTCTGAGAGATATCATGCATTAAAGCAGTCCTAGAAAGCAATTTGTTGTTTGCCCAACAAAAAAGTCTATAGGGAATTGCTTCTATTCAATAAGAATTGTGTGAAGTCCTTTACTTTTGAAGGAACAAACAGACTCTTGTGTAATGTGGAAGGGTGAAGGGGTGTACAGTGCATGTTATTGGGGCATAATATATCTCCTGCCCAAAAACAGATGTAGGCTGAAAAGTACACATTGGCATGCTAAAAGCTGTGCATTATTCCATGGATTGGCAGTTGCACAAGTAAATAGACTGTAAGCAATGTGTATTTAAAGTTGCTTACATAACCATATTAAAAGTCACACATACATGTAGATGGAAAGTAGCGCACTCAGGTTTAGTCTAAGTCGCACACACACATGTTCATAGAAAGCTTCAACCAACTATTCTGCAAACACAGCACACATGTGGGTTCAGAACAGAGCAAACAAATTGCTGTGAGCATTTTCGAATTCAAACCTGCAGATGCCAAATTAAGCTGGACATTGTTTACATTTAAATTACCTACACATAGGCTATACATTCACTACCTACACCTGCACAGGTGAGTCAAATCAAATTTATTGTAAATGTATTCTAAATGTTAATTATTCATGTAGTTTCTCCGATACCGTGCTTGTCTAGTCTAGATATGGGATAAAATGTAATGTTTTAAATACAATTGCCTCATATTGAAATGCTATAATTGATTTAAACTATGTTGACGAGAGAAGTCAATGTAGGATTGACATTTTTAGAATGCCTAGTATCTGTTAGAGTTCAAAGTAAATATAGCTACAATTGAGAGCGAATGCCTGAATGAGGATCTATAGTGAGATTCATATCGGCAGGGAAATTTGTTTTGGTGATCATTGCTTCTATTGAGATATATATTGAGATATATATTGTGATGATCTCCTCTCCGTGGGGTAAAGCTGGAGGCCACCTTTGTCTAAATTGAGTAATTTCTTTTGAATACATTTTGAATTTTGAGATACACACTATCTGTTCATTACCTAGAATTGTGAGGTGGGACTGTGCCAGAGGGGACATTAGATTGGGTGTGTTGCACTAGAAGAATCCATCAAATCAATATCTTTCGACAGGGTAGAGTTAGAATAGCCAGAGTGGGATCTGAAAAGGGTTCTACCATATGGCTTGTCTGTGTGCTTTGTTTCCTTCTTGTATTCTCAACTACCGGCAGAACAAGGTGCTCTGGGTATGATACAAGAAAGGAATGGCTACTTGTGACAGGTATTGGAACCGTCACAGCTGGCTTGCTTTTGTCAAATCCCCAGTTAAAATGTGCCTTTGAAAGGAATTTCAACCCCACTCCTACCTCGATTCATTATGTACCTTCAAAAAGACAAGAAGAACTGACTGGACCCCTTTTGGGTTCATTCCAAAGTTCTCCAAAAGTGAGGTGAAGATAAAAGGCGTCCAGAGGAGAATTCGGTCCCCTACCCCATCCCCAAGGAACTGTGGGAGTGATGGCTGTTAGATCATGGTTGCCCCTCTGCTAGTTGCACTGGAACCAGACTCCTTACTGGAAGTCAATGCTACCCTGTAAATGCCAGCCAAGCTCCCTGGTGTAGTAGAGTAGAACAAAAAGACAGATCTCCGACCGGAGCCCCTGAATAGGGACTCCCAGCAACCAAAAGCCCAAGGGCAGCTGTAATCCTGCTCACACTACTGTGAACTGGATTTCAACCATGTTCGACATGCCCACGAGCCGACAGGACCTGTGGCGCTGCTTTTGGCACTCTTTGCATCCTCAGCTTGCTCGTCTGCACCTTTGGACGTGCTCAATGGTACTTTGCACAAGTTCATCTTTTCCACATAAGCTTGAACACTGCCTCACCACTGTGGAAGCCTTCAACTCACTGCATCTTCGAGCAGTGCATCGAATCAACAGGACCTTGCCTCGACCTGACTCGAACATCGATTCTAACTGATGGAAGACATTGTGTTATGCATCGACTCCACCCAGTTGTAACATTGTCTCAGACTCGATCGACAATCCAAACCTGTGTGACCCTGCAAACGGCAACACATTGAATACCTACATGAACTGCACAGAGCCCAATTTTGATACCAACCTGATGCCGACTTGCCGTCTGGAACAACACTACTCAATGCACCTCAAGCCTACTTCTACTGCAAGGAAAGCACCAGGAATCCTAGTTTGACACAGTTGAAACACCTAAGACCAAGACCAAGAACAAAGTAATGTCAAAAGGCACTGTCCCATCAGTCTTTGGGCCTCATTATAAGTTTGGTGGGGCAGGACAAGTGTCAGGAAAAGTGTCAGTTATTCAGTTATCACCACATTTCCTGCACCACCAAACTAAATGTTTGGCGGTAGGTGTTGACTGATTTACCTCAAGCCAAAAGTTGGAGGTAAATCAGGCCTCCCCCAGCAAAAAACAGCCAGTATTATTGGCACCAGTAATTCCCGGTGCCGGTACTACCAGTAATTCCCCCCATGGAATGGGGAATGACTGCTGTTCCGGGATTTCAGGCACCGGTAACGTTAGGTCCATTTGCCTGTATCCCGCCAAAATTACCAGCAGGATACCAGCAAACTCCTAATGACCTCCCTTGTGACTTATAAACCTCGTTTTCTGTCTTTCTACTTCAAAGACATATTCTTTTTGAAAATTGCATTTGCTGCAGTTCCTTGCCTGATTTTACGTGCTCAAAGGATCTGCGTGACGGAAAAGTTTGCATGAATGTACGCACCACCAAAGTTCGTACATTTCCCATGTGAACAAACACTGCAAATCACTACATACCCACACCGCCACCCACACCCACGGCACCCCCCCCCACCTACACCCTCAACACACCCCCAACATAAACAAACCCTACTTACATTTTCTTCACACTATGTTCCTGCAGCGCCAGTTCCCTTTCACTTCTGTGAACGGGAACCGGCGCCGCAGGGTCTTTTTTTTTTACAAGCAGCTATTTCCCCCGCAACCCCTGCTCACTATACTTTAAAGCACCTGTTTTTTAAAATTAAATTAAATTTTTTTTCTTCTCGGTTGTGCTGCGGGGCTGACCCCCTAATACCCCACTGACTATACTTTACAGGGTTGCGAGAGAAACCCCTGCAGCTACCTGTAAAAAAAAAGGACCCTGCAGCGCCGGTTCCCATTCACGGTACAATTCCGTGCTCAAGTACCGATTTTCTGTCTTCTCTTACAGGGGTGGGTTTTTGCTTGCATATTTTAGTTATTTGCATTTTTAAATGTTTAAATAAAGCATGCATATGTTTATAGGACATTGATTAGATGTGTTTTTATTTTGGATCATTTGCTGTATTGCTGTTAGGGTTGCTACTGTAGTTACTTCCCACCCCTCCTGAGACTGTAGCTTGCCCACAGGCCATTTTCCACTAAAGGCGAAGCAGGTTTAACTGTCGGGCTGTGTCTGTTGTTCCTTTATGATTGGCATCATTGCTGGTTTAGTGATAGTGTGGGGCTCAGTAGGTGTGTTACTCACTACTCATCCCTGTACTTCTGCAAAGCAGTAGTCATTTCGTCACATGGTCAATGTTATAAGCATATGAAAAACTATTCTTACTCTGGGAATTCCAGCTTACCCATAACTACAGGGACACTATCACTTCCTCTGTAGTGTATGTATATCTACTCAGTATAAAACTTTGGTTAAAAGTACTTTATGGTTGCAGCACACAGAAACAAATTATCAAAATAAGGTGTAATTTATTATCCTTTAAGTAGCCTTAATCTACTACCACCATGTAGTGATGATGGGTCATGCTGTGTACATTTACATTCAGCAATTGTTAAATCCATTGATGCTCTGTTTTGTATTTGGTCTTACATAAAATCAAAGGGAGAGTATCCATTATAGAGTATTAGTGCTTTTACTTTTCTCTTTCTGTCCTCCTATCTTGTATGATCTGGGGATACGTGTGTGTAAGTTGCAATATCTGGTGTGGCATCATGAATAGTGCATGTGTTTGGCCGAGTTACAGTTATTTCGTGGACCTAAAGTGGTGAATGGGTATGGCTCTGTTGTTTTGCACTATCCACCTAACCTCCTTTTAACTTTAAAGATGCTTTGGTTCTTTTGTTTCACTAACGTTCACTAATATACTTACAGTTCCCAATTGGCATGGTGTTCTGCCATGCCCCAGCTCATTCCTGAGCCCAGATGTGCCCAAGCACCCCCATGCCACATATTGTTTTTTTATATGCCAACATGCTATTTCGTTTGATAAAAAACATGAAAACATGTTGTCATCTACGTCGTTCGCTGTGTTCCATTCATTATGTCTAGGCAACCCTCTAAATAGAAGAGTTGTTTTGTATCACGAATTGGCTTCTTTGCAATACCAATTATGTGCATGTTTTATTAGCAAAGCCTTTTTTTTAAATATGACAATTAACAAAAGTTATACAATGCAACCTTTTAGCAAGGTTTGCATAAGTGCTTAATTCACATTGTGGTCCTGCCATGACAATGTCACTTAGCAACCAAGGACAAATACCTGTGTGCACTGCATCCTTTTAAAGCCTGCAAAAGCGTTCTTTGTCTGCAACAAGAATACATTGAATCCAAGGATGCTTTGATTGTTCTCGAATATTTCTGTTTCCCGATACGTAGTCCGTGCGATTTCACCAGGTCAAAGCAATACCACAGCTGTGACTCGCCTGCATTCAGGCCTCTCACTTACACTTTAATTAAAATTTCCAGCCAGCTCAATCTGTCATTTCTCTTTTCGAAATTACCATCCCTTGGAGGAGAAAGGAGGAGGTTAAATGGATGCTGCCTTAATACCATGCATGTGCCTCAGGTGCATCTGTGGGCGCCCAGCCTAAGCTGCCTTCAAGGGGTGAAACATATTGCACATCTATCATCTTTCCAGAAAACCGACCCAGGAGCCCACTTGGAAGGCGGCTCCCTTTGATGGTTTTACATGCGAAATTCTGTTTATTTCCACTTGTTGGTTTTATTTTATATATGTGCTGGCATGTTTTTAGGGAAATAGTGGGGCCGTACCAAAGAACAGACGCATACATTCCATTATTCTTAACCCTGCTTCATCTTTACATTATTTATATCAGGCAAATTGTTTTAATAGCAGGACTTAGGGGATCCTAAAAAGTTGGTTATCTTTACAATCAATCAATAAAACATTGTTTCGTCCGCAGCCATAAAAGTACAATATTGGCACATAAAAAACAACACCAAAATAACATACCTTTATGGACAAAAAAAACACGGAATAATAATCAATAGATCGGCAGTAGAGATTATGGGTTGCACACCAATCAGAAATGATAAGCAAATTCATCAACAACTAAAAATGCTCTAAAACATTGCAAATTTATTGACACATAAAAATCCATTGATTACATGGGAATATATGATAGGTAGTTACTATAGCTAAAAATGTACACTAAATAATAGTTGAGCCGGTTCGTAGGGAGTGATGGATCACATTAACCCCTGCAAAGCCCAGTCGATGACTGAGTCCACACTGATCAACCTTTAATTTAATTGGGGTTACCATAGATATTAACCTCTGATATAGGCCTTAGCAAAGTAAGAGCCCAGGCGCTATAAATATAAGTGGACACTGCAAAACTAATGTTAATTGCCCTATTTGATGAGGGTCAGGTCATCCTTAAGGTTGCAAACAGCAAAGATCAAATGGCAGGAAATAGTGGACAACAGCCTTGATCCCATTATTTATGAGAAAGTATCACCTGAATAGGATTTTTTTTTTAATCCTAACGTCCTTGTGGAACATGTGACTTTCTTATTCTAGGGCATGATGACAAAGATAGAGTCTGTTGGCTCTAAGCCCCGTGAACTGGGTAAGATACCGTTTACTCCTTCAAATTCTTGGTATGACAATAAATGCCATAGGGCAATAAAACATATTATTAAACTGGTTAAACAGGGATTTTACTGTGACACCCATGCTCTTCAATGAAGGGGCTCACTATAAAGGCTTGCTTGAATGTAAAAAGAAAAGGGGCCATTACGACGAAGTTTGGCAGGAGTTGTTGGAAGTTGTACGTAGAAAAGAAGAGAAGGGTTTCCCAGGCCAGAAATGATGGCAATGCACAGTTGGCCTGTTGCATATCTAAGAATGAATGGGTCCCCCACTTGTCTAACTTGTATGCCCCTCATGAAGGTATTGGCGCCTCTGATGGGGTGGTGCTGCATTCACAGGGTTTAGGGGACCTTCCACCCCTGATACTCTCTCTAGCGGAGATTAAGAAAGCACTAGAGGTGAGGAAGAGACATAAGGCCCTGGGTCCTTACATG
This sequence comes from Ambystoma mexicanum, assembly GCF_040938575.1. Lineage (NCBI taxonomy): Eukaryota > Metazoa > Chordata > Amphibia > Caudata > Ambystomatidae > Ambystoma > Ambystoma mexicanum. The sequence goes on from NC_090934.1 coordinate 624,948,351, forward strand.
GTGCCTGTTGATTTATTCAAAAATGCCTCTGACATTTGGGTGACAGTTTCACATATTCCATGGAGTCATTGAATCAGGCAAGACACCAGAATCCTGGACAAAGGCCACAAACATTCTGTTGTATAAAACATAGGGGCGCGAATGCTCCGTAAACTATAGACCAATTTCACATCTCGATACCTCCAGCAACATTTGCGTAGAGAATATCATTAGTCATTTCCAGGCCGGTTTCACCCATGCCCGAGTACTGTAGATTATACTTTCAACTTCAGTTCCTTGTCCAAAAGTATGTCCACTTAAGGAAAATGTGTGTGTAGACTATTTTCATCGAAACAAAATGTTCCTTTGATGTAGTACCTTAATGTCAAAGTTGTAGAAGGCCTTACAAGAGCTAAACATCCCCCCTTAGCTTTTACGCAGGATCCAGGATTTATATGATAGCAACACTGCTAGTTAGTTGGAATTAAGAGAGTGATCTGATGCCACCTATCACCATTGAGCAAGTGATGAGACAAGGGTGCGTATTGGCACCAATTATATTTTGCTTGCTCATCAATAAGATCATACCAAGGCTCATTGATCTTCAAAAAGAATTGCCCAAATTAGGTGCAGATAAAGTCTCGCTTGTATGGTCCGCTGATGATGCCTTCCTGCTCTCTACAACCCCTGCTGGTCGTCACCAGCAATTGGAAGCATTTTATGGCGCATGGAACTGCTGTTTATCTTTACATTCAATCGTTTTTTGCACCATGCAATCATTGTAGAAATCGTTTTAAATGTTTAAACATCTGGTACTGTCTAGATATTACACATATTACACGCCAGTACAGCTTCTTTTCACATCAAGCACTACGTTTTTTATTTAAAATCAAATACTGTGTCATACAAAGTTAAAGTCATACTCCACATTGTCATTAATGTCTGGTAATGTAGGTAGTGTTCACCAGGTAAGATAGTCAGTGTTTCAATGCTTATGTTGCATACTTTCTATGGCATGATTTGATGGCCTATTACATACGTCTTTAATTTTATTTGTACATCAACGAGAAATCAAAAAATAAAAACACACTTCTCACAATCTCCTCTTTATTCTCCCCCCTCAATGTCCTCTCACCAATAGTGTTCCTTTGGTTGAATGAGCAAGACATCAGTCCCTCCTGTCTTGCTGCTCCCACACTCTTCAAATCAGTATTTTTATTTTGCAAAACTATCTGGTGAATAATGTAGCCTGTTATGGTGAAACATTTATATTTTACATGAATGTTGTGAGCGAATAAGGCAAGAAATACTTGGGGATTCATGCCCATGCTTGCATAGAAAGAGAGAGTGCCTTATGATAGCCTGGTGTATGTACATGTAGTGCAGGGCAGTATTCAAACAATGGCTTACCGTGATTCAGGTGAGAGAAGGAGCTTTTCTGTCATAAAACATACCTGACCTGTTAGATGCTGCAGATCTTCCGTATGGCCCATGTGAGCGTAATGGGCCAACAGAATACCATTAGCAGCTGTAAAATAGACTCCTATTTTTTAAAACGTTCCATGGCCAAAGCATAGTGCTTCTATGTAGCTTTGCTGCTCCAGTCTCCTGACCCCTGCAGATCCTGCTCTTCAGAGTCACAGGGTAGGTTCAAAGTGCATTCCGGGAAGCTGCTGGATAAAAAATATCTGCAGCCAGAAAGTAGCATTTTAACCTCTGCATCACTGATCTAAATTATAATAATTGTCTGCCTTAATTGATCTGGTGGAAGCAGGGTATTCCATAAAAAGAAGCCATGCCTGGCTGTTCTATGATCCCTATAACAGCACACACATATGAAAGCCACAAACAATTTGATAACATTCAAGTGTCCACTCTGTGAGCCCAATCCCAAGCTATGTCACAGCAATATGTATTGATGGCTGACTTGGATGTCTTCACTTAACTAACTGAGACAATAAGCAGGATGATGCCTCTATTGAATCATAGGGAATTCCATCTCCATTTGCTTCTTCTTCATCACTGATGCGCACCCTTAACTGCCATCATGGTGCATAACTCCCAATTACTGCAGGTATAATGCTGAATCAAAATTTCATATCTGGTGTATATGGTGCCGACAGAGATGATGCAGTGGTTGAAAATTGCATTCCTCCCAACGGTGCTGTGCCAGAGTGTGCAACGCCCATATGAGAAACGTTTGCACTTGCCTGATAATTCTCATTTTGGGCTTGATATTCCATAATAGTTAGAGGTCACTATTCAAAATACCTAGTCAATTAGCAATATCCATTATATCCGATCAGGGGTTCTGTCGGGGTAGGGCTCAAGCGATTGGTTAGAATAACAAAGGTGATGTAAAAAAAAAACAGTTTAATGAATCAAAGGAGTTTAAATCATCTCAATAAATGAAGTTCCAAAAAGTGTCAAGAACTCCCCCTCAATAAATTACACATATCACGTGTTGGAAGTTAACATTATGAGCTCGTAGTTTGGTTTTTAAATGTGCGTGTGAAAATCAAACCTCAGAGAAAGCCTTGTCTCCTCCTGAAAGAAACTCTGAAATTTGCCAGTGGGTAATCGTCTTTCAGCCAACAGCCCCCTATCTACATTGCTTGGCTGGAAATAGTTAAACCCTTAGCATCTAAGAAAGAGGGTAAGCTTCCTGGCAGAGATTGATTCACACCAGACAATTATAAGTCAGAAGATTTATTTTGGATGCAGTTTATTCATGCGATCCTAGACGTATTTCCGTTCCATAATCTGTTCTGGGCGCCAAAATTATTCCAATTCATAATTTAGAGAATAGTGCCAACCGTTCAAAAGACGAGCTGACATTCTCGATAGGATTCCAGCTAAGACGGATGGTTTATTACTTTCCAATCACCCTGATGTTTGATTTGAACAACAGTTTTTGATACATACCATCAGGTTTTCTTAAAGAGTTGTGCATATCAAAATACACCTCCAGGCTATGTCTGATTGCTTAAAAAATGTGTTGCCATAAAGATCTCATATGTATTACTTGCAGATATGTAAACATTCCTCAATAGCACAGGGATATGTGCAATATAGCAGGTAATGCAGGCTGTTGTGAAATATCGGTGTGAAGCCATTCATTAGTTATTTGAATAAACCTTTATGTTTTAGATTTGGTACAAGATGTTAGCATACATAACATGTACCTGTTGTCTGGGGTGTATGGTAAGGACAAATAGAAGTTCTATATTTTTAATTGATATTAACTACATCTATATTGATAAGAATAATGAAAATTGAGATGTTCATTTACAAAAATAAGCTTCCTAATTTGACAGAATGCTAATTTACAGTTCCCCTTGCACACAGGTCTACATAACCACTGACGTATAATTTAGCAGTACTGCATTACAAATCAAATGTCAGTAACTGATGATCAGAAAATAAAAACACCTTGTTAGGAAAGAAGAAACATTTTCAAATTGTGCAAACTTCATAAAGAGTTACACGTTTTGATTGTCTTGGAATAACTAACCATCACACTTTGGGTGTATCAAAGTGAAATATGTGATACTATGATGATTCATTAAAGAATTGGTAGTAAAAGATTCAACCAGGTGGGAAATACATATCTCAGGCCCTGGAAGGATATGGCACAAAGACACCAGTTGGTGTACACTATGAGGCAGAGCTCTGCTAATTTTCAAAATGTTCACTTTAGGCAACGCACAACAGTACATTTCTGAACATGTATTTGTATTTATTTGTTGGTACAGGAGATGGTGCATCAACCAGAAGAACCTTACAATAGTTTATAGCAAATGTCAGAGAAGTCCAATGATAAGGTGCTTTATGAGCAGCTATTAGTAGGGAATTAAGTTCCAGTTGGTGAAGGAGCAACGTAATATATCCAGTATGGCCATGGTGAACTACTGAGACTGAACAGCATTTGTCATTGAATGGGGAGGGGCCAATGTATTCAATAGAGTAGAGGATTCTTCAATGAAGAGGAGATGATGTTGAAACATGTTTATTTATTTATTATTTATTAAAACTTCTTGTAACATCGCGCCACATGCCCAAATAAAACAAACATATAAGAGCACAGAGAGCATTAAAACAATACGAAAGAGAAGAGGATGAAACTCAAAGTCCAAAATGGGGCATACTCACCTATGTAATAAACCTAATCAGGTGGCAAATTAAAGAGTAGTGTTTTGAGCTCTTTCTTGAACTTAGCCAAAGTCTCAGCTGCTCTAAGGTTGAAAGGCAGTACATTCCAAAAATTGGGGCCTTGTACATTGAAGCTACGCCCACCAGCCTTCACTAATCTGAATTTTGGTTTCACCAATTGAAGAAGGTCTGAGAGACCGGGAGGGAATGTGTGGTTGGAGGCGCGCTGTGAGATACTGATGTGCTGTTTTCGTCATACATTTGTGCATTAGGATTTTATGCCTAATTCTCAATTTGACGGGCTCAAATGTAATCCCTGCCGAGCCACAGAGACGTGGGCTCACCTGGCCATACCTGAGTCTTTTCACACAGCACCATTCTGCGTAACCTGCAAGGCCACTATAGTGAAATGCATACAGCCACTGAGCAGGCTGTTGCAACAGTCCAATCGAGTATTGATAAGAACAGAAGCCAGAGTGGCTAAGTTCTCATGAGTAAGGAAGGGGCGAATATTACACAGGCGTTTAGTTATCAACCAACAGGAAGATCTAATGGAGGCCACATGATGAATGATGGTCAATTCCGAATCCAAAACCATGCCTGAGTATTTGACCTTCTTAGCCACTGGGATTGCTGTGCCCAGGAGTGAAAAATGTTTAAACTCATCGGGTAGGGACCTCAACTTGCAACTATAAGCAACAATTACAAGCTCTGTTTTACTAGTATTAAGTGGCAGTAAATTGGCTGCCATACAGGCATGAATTGACTCATAAATGCAGTTAAGCTTGGCTGCGTCCTCAGAATATATTCCCGAAACTTTCACAATCACCTGGGTATCATCCGCATAGTTAGCCACCTAGACACCCAAACTGATCAACAATAGCAGAAACGGGATCAGGTAAACATTGAATAATGTCGGTGAGATGCATGATCCCTGAGGGACAACACAGGTGACTGGGGTGGGCTCTGACTAGACTTCACCTTCGTTCAACCTAGAGTTCCTGATACCCAAGAAGGAAGAAATCCATCTGGCTGCTTTAGGAAAACATCCAGCCAACTACTGTAATCTGTCTTCGAGTAGGGTGTGGTCCACGAGGTCAAATGCTGAGGATAAGTCCAGCAGCATGAGAACCGATAATTGGTCCTTGGTCCAGGTTCTGGAGTAATCTGGTCTGCAGGTCCAGCATAGTTGTTTCCCTGCTGCAACCTTACCTAAAACCGGACTGGAGGGACATTAAAATATTATTTCCCTCCACAAAGCTCTGAAATTGCATGTGCGTCACCTTATCCAGTATCTTTAACAGAAATGGCACGTTGCTGATAGGGCGATAATTTTCTGGGACAAATGGATCCAAGACTCTTTTTTATGAGTGGCGTGACCCAAGCCTCCTTAAGAAAGAGGGGAACACTGCCTTCTGCAAATGAGTAGTTGATGAACTTTGTAACGCAGGGACCAAGAATATCCTTGGATTTTATAAACAGACTGGAAGAACAGGCATCGCTCTGACACGAGGTGGGTTTCATCTCAGAGATGATATGCATAATGAGCTATTCAGAGTATGGAGTGAAGTCAAAAACAGGGGGGGCTGGGTCGACCCGGACATCCCCTTTACGATCAGACTCCAACGAATCATGGGAGAGCCAAGTATCCCTTGCCTGTTGAATGTTGTTTTGGTGTGTGATAACCTTATTGGAAAAGACATTATGAATGGATTGACACCACTCCTTGTCCTTCACAGGCGCTGGGCAGTGGGAGGGTTTATTCTCGCGCAAAATATAGAACAATTCTTTCGAGTGTGACTTAGCTTTCTGGATCCTGTTATTATAAATATTGGACTTGGCCTTAATAATGGCCTCCTTATATTATTTTACCGTAAATTTGCAATTGGCCAGTGTTATGCTGGATGGATTTTCCGCAAACAGCGTTCTGCTGTACGTTTTCTTTTCCTGATATCAAGAATATCCTCGTTAAACCAGGATTTCTGGATGGTATTGGTTTTTATATGACGTATTTTACGTGCTGCCAGTTGGTTTGTGGCGTCTGTAAGAGACTTAGTAATGTGAGATGCTAAGTACTCGGCGCACCCATAATCCTCGAGCGAACCCAATTTCTCTAACAATAGTGGAGCAAAGTTTTCTAGCGTTAAAGATTTCCAATTATGCAGATAGACATCCATTCTAGGGTTTGTGTCAAGTCTGGCCCGAGGATTGGGGAGGACGACTTCAAAGATCAACAAGGAATGATCTGACCAGATGCATGCCATAATTGACAGATTGGTCAGAGAGAGCTGGTGGACTAACAGCCAATCTACGATATGTCCTGCACTATGGGTAAGCGAGTCAACCATTTGCGAAAAGCCAATGGTATTAATGGCATTAATTAAAGACCTTGTAATGACATCTGGAGGAGCATCAAACCAATAGTTGAAATCCCCCATCACAAGTACAGGAGATTGCAATCTTGTGACAGAATTTAAGAGATTAGTGAACTGCTCTTCAAATAAAGGCAGAACCCTCAGAGGCCTATAAAGAATAATAATCGTAAGGGAAGTGTTTTCAGTCAGCTTCAGTTTGACTGCTATGCTATCACACTCTGCTGGTGAGTCATGAGCCAAAATATGAAACTGCAGGGATATTTTTACAAGGAGGACAACTCCCCTGCCCCCTGCCAACAGCTCTATCGGCTCTAAGTAGCAAATACCCCGAGGGAGTGGCAAGAAGGGCTTCTGAGGGAGTGGCTTGGTCCAGTCAGGTCTCCAACAGTGCAAACATATCTGGTTTCGTGGATTCCAGCAAGTTCCCCATCTCAATGTCATGTTGGGGCAGAGAGCATATGTTTAAAAGTCCTGTGCGCAGAACTGAAGGGGTACAATTAGCATTCTCTGATAACACCAATGCGTCAGTTAAAGGCACATCCAGTTTAACAGTGGCCCGTGAAGGCAGCCTTCTGTCTTGGAGAAATCACAGGTTAAGCACAGAAGGGATAGAAGGTAACACCAAGGGAGGACGACAGCCAGATCCTCATTGTGATTAGCTACCATCCTCCTATGTCTACTGTGTTGAATGGACATAACATCTACTTGTGTTGAATTATCAGTAGAAATATCCATCTGTAGATGCTGACAACGTAAGAGAGAAACTTACCATGAGGGATTGTGAAAAGCCAAGTGCGCACCTCCACGCACTGGCAACAAACTGGAACTAACCAAGCCGTTTGCACCAGGCACCGTCGCACCTGAGGATCTAAATAAGAGTGCGAGTGGGACAACAAAGATGAGAAGGAGATGCATGCAGAAGAAAGTGCCTCTGCTTTAACTTGCACTCCGTATACAATTATAACAATATACCTAATTACAATAAAGAAGATGGTCGTAAAAGTACTCAAAAGTAAACAGCACTAAATTAAATGCACAATTACATTTAAAAATGAGCAATGACCACAATAGCTAAGAACAGTGGGAAAGCACAAACGGAGATAGTGAAGGACAGCAAGGAGGAAACAGCTGAAGAAAAAGGCATCTCATGTCAGCTGAAGGAAATGAGAAAAAGTAGTAAAATGGTGGAGGGTGGAGGATGGAACATGCTGTCAAAGATGATCCCAAGGTTGCGAGCCTTAGGAATTGGTCAAAATGATCATGGGTAAAATTGATGGAGAGTGATGCAGAGGGGAAAATCCGTAGTACAACAGGGCAAGAGGATTATTAGATATATTAGATATGGGTCTAGGAGGAGTTTAACATAAGATAATAATGTGCCATTAAGAGGAAAATAGCAGAGATACAGTTGGATTTCATTTGAAAATTTAAGAGTTGAAGGATGGAAATGAGAGTTTCTGATGTTCATCATAGAACTGTGGGGGTTGACAAACAGAAATTATTGGGGATAGTGAAAGATCATTCTGAAAGCACCTGATGCACCTTCAGAAGAGCTTTCCAAATGCTGCACATAGGAACAATATGGTCTTTGTGTCAACTGTAGATAGGGCATAAAATATCCCATGCAGTGACATTTTATTTCTTCAATAAGAGAAAGTTGGTCGACAAAGCATAGAGGGATCATTTAAAACTCTCCCAGACTTACTTTTAAGCCAAACACCTACAGGCGGAGTTATACTTGCTAGGTATGTCATACCCTCCTCCAGCAAAATACATGTTTGACAGTAGCAAGGGGAATGTTGGTAAGAGATCTGCAAAGCAGAAAAGCTCAGACAGGGTCGCTTGAACATTAGATTTGTACATTAGATTCTCTGCAATCAGATATATTTTCTGTTGAAGTCCTTAGCCTGCCTTGTATTCAGCTACTTGATGGCTGCAAAAAAGGTTATCAGTTGCATTATATAAATATGAATAAAAAGAAATGTGAATTAAGTAACACTAGCCTGGGAGAAAATGTAGTGCATTTCTTATTAATCTGTCCTCTGCAAAAGAAGTTAAGAAGTATCGGGTTATGTCCTAGGCTGAGAGAAAAAGTGATTACTGACCAACTACAGAAGGTGAGAGGATTCTGTAAAGAATGTTGACCTCCCCTCTACCCATGGCAATGCTTTTTATACATTTTATCCAAGGGCTGCATAGATGGCCTCATGATTTGTATACATTTCTTTTAATGTTTGCATACTAGGAATCCATTTCAAGTTGTATTTATGTGTGGTTTTATTCTGTTTTTTTTAATCAAGTTGTTTTCTTGTACATTTTTATTCCGTAGGATGTTCTATGTTGCTATTGCAAACATTGTTGTGCACATCGAATACTGGTGTTTCACAAAAGGCTCATGAATTCTAAATGCTGCTTGTCATCTGAACATAGGTCATAATAGGATCTAAATGTGGAGATAAGCTTACCTTGAGAGAAGGTATAGAGGGTGAAGAGAATTCATCCCGGTACAGAGGCCTACGGCAATCCAACAGTGGGAGGGATATATTGGAGGAGAAAAGGATCAGTCAGAAGTGTAAGTGCTTCCCAATTAAGGATGGAGGGGGTGTGGAAAAGACAGTGATGACTAACCAAACCAGTGGCTGCATAGTTATCAACAAGGATAACAGTTGAACAGAAAGCAATACTAAGCAAGTGACCCTTTGCCTTTTACATGGAACGATGGCTAACCCCAATTGGACGAGGTCACTGAGCCTATAGACTGCCAGATCATGTCTAATGAACACTAAATTATTTAAGGGCTTTCAAGGTGTATGGAAAAATTGAGATAGGCAGATTTACAGGTTTATTGGGGTTATGTCTAAATATGATCATTTCTAAGGAAATGCTGAATAACATTAATGTTATCTGTAGGTCACCACCTTGCTTATGCTGCCCTTCGTCCTTCCCAAAACCTATGCTGTCACAGCTCTGGTCCACACACTGCCAATTTGAAATTGTCTGCAATCGTTTGCTGTTGCATCTTCCCAACTCCTCTGCTGCTAACCTGACTTCCTGCGTTTGCATGTATGAGGTACCCTGACAATCGCCACTTTTTTGTCAATATGTTGTTTTTGATCTCCCCCCTGCTAGTTCTCTCCCTTCCTGTGTCCTACATACACTCCCCACTCATCCTCCTCTACATTCCTGCACCCTTCACCCATCCCCCTACTTGTCCCTCCCACTACCAGTGTCCTCTCCTCTTGCATGTATTCCATTGCTGTGCCCTTTGATGATTAAAGCATTCTCCAGCAGCGTATCTGCATGAAGTTTCAAACAAGCGGTATGGGGACCTGAAATGTTGGAGCCAGCACATTTGTTTTAGGACTGTGAGAAAAGTAATTATTTTGAAACTGGCTGGAAAGATGCCAATGGAGTTTGAAGGGAGTGGTGATGGAAGAGCAGGTAAAGAGTACAAGTTCCTGAAAAAGATGAGATGTGAAAGCAACCTCAGAGTGGTGAGCTGCATGGAAAATATGTGGTAGCTTTGCAGGGGATGTGAGGCAGTAAGGAACAAGAGAAAATTAGCAAGGGACGGAGGGGCAAAGAGGAGGGATGAGTGATTAGGCACTGGGAGAAGGTGTTACGCTCACCTGGACACCACAGGGGTGTCGATCGGACCCGGACAACTGTGGTCTCCGTCAACGTGATGCGTAGTGCAGAGATAACTGTCTGGACTGGCCCGCCTAGTCTTGTCTGTAGGACCCGAAGAAGTATTTTCCTGCAAGTGGAGACAGGGATTAGCCACCTGTGGGTTTTAGTGATGGCCTCCCAACTGTTCTCGCTCTCCCCCACTAATCACCTCCGATATCCCATTAGTAACCTCACCTTATGTTTGTAAAAGACGAGCTCTCCATCCTGCGTGTCTTGCAGGGGCACGTAGATACTAGTTACTTCACTGATTTGAAGGCGTTGGGAGAGTTGCGGCAAGCATTGACTCTGAAGTCCCAGGCGGGATTGGTAAGTATCATGTTCAAAGAGTTCAATGTGCCCGATGTTCACTCTTGTCCCCTTCCTTCCTTAAATTGCAACTGAGTTTGTGAGAAGAAGGTCTCGTAGCTGCTGCTGGCGTTCAGGTAAGAGTCTGTGTTACCCAACACTGTCCGGTAACTATTGCATGCGTTAACGTGTTGTTTTTCTCCCTCTTTACAGATGCGGCATATGAAGATATGGAGAATAATACCGCTGGTGGTAAATCAGATAAGTCTATGGTGGTAAGAGGTATTTGTTGATTCCCTTGGCTCACCTTGTTATTCTTGTGCCCCTAGGTGCCGGAGTACGGCGAAGAAATGATGGCGACAGTGCCAGATTGAAAGATGCTGTGAGAACTGGTGAGTATGGCGCCGTGCTGGAGCTGGCAAAGCGATGCATGGAGGGCTGATGTACTTTCCAGGTCGGGAGATGAAATGGATCCGGAATCAGATGAGGAATTTGAAATAAGTTCGATTTCTAACCTTGTCCTTTTCTTCCTCTTTATTCTAGGAGCTCCGGATTCGAGGCGGGCGTGGCAGAAGACTGGATGCTGGCTGCAGGCACACAGGCGTGGCAGAAGACTGGATGCTGACTGCAGGCACGGTGAGAGTCACGCTGCTGGATGCAGAATAACACGAAGCATGTGCTGCTGTTCGGGCGTGGTTTAAAAAGCCTCCAAAGTAGTCCCAGGAAAGAAGTTCCCCAGGACCACACCCAAGTAAAAAATATTCCCTGTAGTAAAATAGTCCCATCCAGGCCTCACGTTGGCTTGGATTTATTTGCAGCATGGTCTGCATGAGGTAAGTAAAGTCTATGAGCCTGGCGCCTATGGCGCCAGGACTGAACCCAGACAGCCCCTAGCTGGGGCTGCTGGGGTTTTTGTAAATGTCTGGATGCCTGCTCCTGGAGCTGATGGGCTTGATCGGGATGCCCGGGGGTAGGCATCATGACAGAAGGGCAGTGATGGTGTCTTTGAGATCTTTGAAGAGAAGTAACAATACTATGGACCTTCTCAGTTAGCTCACCCACAATCTTCTTTGGTGCTACAAAGGTTGTGATTCCCACATACCTATCTGCCCAAAACACTTTTAGGCCAGATTGTGTTTCCAATGCACGCCAAACTCCTTTAGACCCATACTCTTGGTCATGATATTGGAAAGAAAAAGCTGAGAGATGTATCACAAGTATGGTGATAGCAGTAAAAACAAGGAGGTCTCTTTTTGTTTTGTGGTGATGATAAAAATATGTGATACATTAAATACTTCTGATTTTTAACATGACAGATCATTTAGAGCTGGAATGGACCTGTGTGGTTTCTCTGAATACTGCACCCCAATGTCTCAGCCCGCTAATATCTACCCACTGAATCCTAATCTGTCTGTAAGAAATGTATAGACTGGATAAACTGACTATTAGTATTCACCTCCCATCGATTGGGATTATGTTATTGCCAATGTTATTTTAACACATTTGTGGCTGAACTAGTTATATAAAAACCTGTGAATAATATCCCTATTACAATTCCCAGCTGCGGTAAATTTGTTTGTAGTATTTCAATGGATACCATGTTACACTGCTGGAAACATTAGTCAATGTACTAATCGGTCTCTAGTGAGACCACCACACAATGTGAGGCGAGTAAATCATGTATATTATTGGGTAAAGGCAGAACATCAGGCCTCGCTTCAATTAAGGCACATGGGGCACCATGTGTAATTGGGGATAACATACATCAATCCCCATACATAATCAAAATCTGACCAGATTAGTAGCTGGATTGATACCCACCGCCTGCAGAATAATTCTGCAAATCGAGCACCATCATTTTACCCATCCTGATTATGCATGACTGGTGGCCCGCTATCCGATCTACTATTTTGAACTTTTTTGAACATTCAATGCAAAAGCATGTCCACTTTGCGTAACTTACTGTGCAACAATTTCTCATGAAAGTTGTATAAATATGATCATGTCTTTAAACAATTTCTCTGGCATTTCCATTGTCTGGATATTAGTAGGCGTCATTTCTTGTATGAACATTATTTCACACATTTGAAGGTCCGTCCCTTGGGTATCCGCAGCTTGCTTATTTGATGATATTAGTCACCAGTTCACACTATTTTTCCCTACTTAGCATCCACATCTCTGACATTTACTCTGCCATTCTTCTTGCGCCTAATATATTCAACCACTTGTGCATTTTGCTGAACACTGCATCAAACATTCATTAGAGGACTCCTCTGGAAAGGAGTTAGCAGCCTTGTAATTGGATTTCTGCTGGGCTCTGCTAATTTCATCTAAGCAGGAGCTGCAAACAATTCACGATTAGTCAGATCTGAAATCATTAAGACTAAGCATGTAGTGTGGATGGCAATACTCGCCCTTTACCTTGCATTTGAACATGCATGAGTAGTTCCAATACATATTCTCTCGGTTTTTAGCGACAACATTGTTCACGAAAAGGCATATAGGAATTTAAAAGATTGTTTTAGTTTTGAAGAGGTCCCCTTTTCGTAAACTAACAGCAGAGGTGTTTGACTTTACGTGTGTCCTCAATGTTCTCATTTCTCAGCAGTTAAGTGATCTATAAGACTGTTCAGTGATGCAGAGAGAAATGCACCGAGCATCCACAGAGATAAACCTTTAGCTGACATGCGAATATTTTTGAATGAAAACGCTAATTGCAATAAGATTCAATTGTGTTTGTGGTCACTATAATAGTATACTACATTCATTGTATTGTTTTTTGCTTAGGGATATAACAATATGGGATTTGGTCTTTTGCCTGCACTCCTCGTTGTATTGAAAACAGTGTTGCATAGACAGATAGAGGGAACATTTACAATGTGATTAGAGAGCTGAGTGTGGAAGGATGTCTATGGGTGGAAAATCACATTCTTTGCTTTGCTAGATGTCTCTTCGTTTCTAAGGGATCATATTCGTTTCCATATAAACACAAATAGGCCGTTATCTAACATGAAGCATTAACCAGTGCCCATACGGCCTCTTGAAAAAAGATGATTCTGTCTCGTCTTATTCTACCTGTTAGCAAGTGTCTGGTAATAGCAGTCAAAATTGCAGCTTTCCAGGCGATATGCAATGTGAAAAAGGTTATAGAGAAACATTACAGATAACTCAAGCCTATGCTTCATTCTCTGTGATGTTACTGATAGCTGCCCACAATACAATATCCCACTTATTGGTAGCTGACAATATACAATGTTTTATATATAACGTAGCAGCTGGAAAAAATACAACTTTAATTAGGTCACAAAGCCAATAAAGCAGTGCCTCGGGTATAACTGATAGGAACATATTATTTCTATTTCAATGGGTCATTTAGTGTCCATAATAGGGACCATAAAATAGAAGCTTCTACAGGCCGTTGCCAATATCTATGGTCACGTGAGCGGAATTACATCTCTGATGATTTTTAGAAAAGACACCTGGAGACCAGAGAGGGAAGAGCTCCTGCTGATGCAGAAGAGATATGGAAATGAAAGGTGAATTTGGTCAGAGAGGAGGGAGGTTCACGTAGGAAGCAAGATTCTGAGAAGCCCCACATGCTGAGGAACATCAGAGAAGTTTGTGGATGGAAACCTTGTGACAATGTCAACACAACACAGTTGCTGGAAATCCCTGGAGAGCACCGACACTAGTTGTCTGACACCAAATCCAGTAGCAGATGTAGTGAAGGAGAGCACGTGGATGATGAAGGAGGGAAAAAGCAGCAGAACCTTAGAGTAGGCAGTTTGCTGATCATGATCAAGGCCATTGTTGGGTGACCACCCAGCAGGCTGATTCTGAGAGATGCAATGTTGATGCAGTAATCCGAGTTGAGCCCTAAAAATCAGGAGGCAGAACCGAGCAGGACAGGTGTGAAAAATGCTGTCCAGTTGTTGAGAGGATAACATTATGAGAGAAAAAGAAAGAGAATCCATGTTGCATCCCGCAACGTGACATGAAGGTTTGCACGTGTACAAGTGCAACAAGTAAAGACTTTGAAAGAGAAACTGCACTGCATTCTTGCACCGGGAGGAAGCGTTCTCAAGCATACAAGAGTGAGCAGTAAACAATGGGACATAGAAAGTGAAGCTATGATGCACCCTGGGACTGGAGGTTCCCAAGCACATACCAGTAAAAGGTAAACATTTGAAGAGAAAAAGAGAATCCATTCTGCATGCTGGAACAACCTAGAGGTAAGGTTCGAAAGAGTGTAAAAATACCCTATGAACATCAAGAGAATTGTAATTGAAGAGAGTAATTGCACTGGTGAAGTTTCCAAGCACATAACAGTTGCCAGGCAACATTGTGCTGATGAGTGAGGAAGTGTGCTGCATCCTGGAATCTGAACTGAAGGTTCCAGAGAACTGTACATGAAGTAGACACAGACAACTGAATAGAATTTCGAAATACAAACTTTTATTAACTAAAAAGGAGGGGTGGAAAAAGGCCTAACTTATCCTATGCTTAGGTGGGATGTAACCTACCTAAATGAAACTAATAATAGTGTGTGTCAAGAAGTCCAAAGTAAATGTCGGTCCTTGTCCAAAACCTATACTTGTCCTCACATGCAATTGTATACAATGCGTAGGGATGTCAGCATCAAATGAAAAGAGTTCAAAGTAAAAAATCCGAGTTTCTTCCAGCTCTTAGGTTGAAAATGGGTTTCCCTTTCCCAGGATTCAAATAATTCACTTTACAAAGAAGCATTCCCTTCCCCACACTTTCAAGTCTTCCAGTGTTTCAAAATACCACAATGCATATGGGTTTTCCCAGCTTTACAGATTTGGTTACCTTTCACCAGTTTATACAGTTCAGTTAATTAATTTCAGTTCACATAGGTTTCCTTAATTCAATCATAATGTGGCTTTTCCTTAGGTGGGTGTATTCGGTCTAGACGCAGTTGTCAGACCACACAGTCCACCCACTACAGGTCATGCAACCGACTCACCTTACTTTGATCTATTTCATAGATATTTTGCACAGTTCCAGCTTCACAATGAGGCTTGTCTTAGTATCCTCTCAGGTGCCCTGGAAGCACTTATTTTGTCATCATTCACTTGTTTAGCAGCTTTAACTTGTCAGACCAACATAGGCTTCCCAGTACACTTTCCTGCTAGGAAAAGTATTCTCTGTTTCAGGTTTCTTGATCAAAGCATCTGGTGCCCTTTCCCATGTTTCTCCTGGATATAGGTGTTGTTACTAGTATAGTTCTATGCACAATTATTCTTGGTTTTTAGCAAAGCTTGTTTGTTTAACTCTTGGCAATGCTTGCTTTTACGGCTTCTCATCATGTTAATTACTTTTTCATATTGGTTTCCTTATCTTCAATTCAGATATTCAAAATCAAATGTGTTTTTCACTATACCACCTATCCACCATGTCTGCCCCCTTTCACTCAGACGGACTCACCAGCCATCTCATGGTCTGTTTTCTGCTTTCTGCAGCTTTCTGGCCAACCGTCTCCACTCCTGGTCTGCTTGTGCTGGTTCCCCCGGCATACTGCATCCTCCATGGCTTCCTTGCTTCTCCGCTGCTTACTTCAGAGCTCTGGTAAATCGCAGTTAGCGGTCCTGGAACTTTGAGCATTCAGGAGTCTATTCAAGGCTCCTGTTACATTCACTCAATGCTGCACAGCTTTCTCAGCTCCGCCTCATACTGCCAACTAGCCACTCTCGCTCGCTGCACCGGATCACGCTCTCTATACCTTCCAGGGTCTCGGGAAGGTGCCTTCTCTCTGCCACAACTTATGCCCTGGAACTCTTCTTTGCTCTTTCCGTGCCAATTCCTAAACCTCTCAGTTAAGCCATGATAATGAGTCCAACAACTAGACCGCTCAAGCTTCCTTATCCAGTCTGTCTTCTGTGATAATGGTGCCCTCTTCATCTCAGCACCTAAGTGGTACTCATGTGGGTAAAAATCCAAAGAGAGAGATCTATGGCTCTGGTGTGTCTCTTCCCTGTCCCAGTACCAAACTGGGGTCTATTGGGAGATGAGTTATGTACTAGATAGGGAAGGGACTGATAATAACCTACAAAGGCCTGGGGAATATTAGATTCATTAGAAAAAGGAAATGGGGGGTACCATGTCTCACCCAAGGGTGCCTCTTCCCACTCCCCAAGTCTCCTCCACCCAGGTGATCCTCCCTGGCATATCCATCCCCAGTGTCAGGATCTGAAAGTGACGGCCTTCGCCTCACCACATGGGTGGAAGATATATTGGGGAAAGAAGTGAGGACACCCTCAGATTCCTCACAGAACCAAAAGATAACAAGTGAACAATGAAAAAGCAACAATGCGTCATCTTGGAACCTGGAGTGAACCTTCCCAACACTGCAACAGTTATAGAATCTGAAGTGAAGACTCTCAGGCAGGCAACTGACCAGTGTACTTTGGGGGAGAAAGAGCAATGCATTGCATCATTGTACCTTTACTCGAGTACCCTTTGCACATTTTGGGAAAAAGAGAGCAATCATGCAGCTTCCTGGTGTGATGCTTCCAAGAAGCATTACAGTAGCCTGAAAACTTTGTGAGGAAGAGAAAGTAACCATGTTACATCGAGGAACCTGGAGTGAAGAGTCCTAATAGTGCAACAGTAACAAAATCTGGAGTGAGGGTTACCAAGCACACAATAGTAGATAGTAAACATTGTGAGATTACACAATACACTTGTGCTGCACCTGGTAACCGGAATGGCAGGTTCCCCAACTTGTAACAGTGGTATTTGAGCTATGTGACCAAGAGCCTTGCACTCCTTCCTTGAACATAGAGTGATGATTCCCTGCCACAACACAGTCAACCCTGGACATTGATGGAGAGAGATGTCAAAAGAGCAAGGCCATGTAAGATCCAGAAATATAGAATGAAGGTTCCCAATCAAGCTTCAACAAACTGAATACTGGGAAAAACTCCCAGCCTGCTGATATTTTAAACTGCAGGTTTACTAACTAACTAAAGCTGAATGAAAACCAAAGCATAGCTTTCCAAACCGAAGAGATCAGTCAAAGATTATCTTCATGTTAGTTCCACTCTCCTGCATATTTTTTTAAGCAAATAAATTGAGCAATACAAATATTATAGATGTTTTGGTATGCCACTGAGAAATTTAGAGCATTGCAGTGCATCCGAGGTGGGTAAACGTGCAGAGTTGGCAGTATGAATGAATGTTCATATATATCCACCTGCCCTTATGTGGAAATAGGCCTACACAATAAGGTATGCACTTGTTCTGATTTTGGACGGTGTGAGAAACCTGTAGGTTTCACCATGTGTAGTCCCCAGGGATCCTTGCTCCGGGTGGCCAGGGAATGGCCATCTCCCTTGGATCCTAACCCTGGGGGTGGACCAGCGAGGGAGAATCACGTGGACAGAGGATATTTGGGGAGTGCCTATGGGGAACTCTCTGGTGAGACGTGGTATTATGCCATCCCAGGAGATAAGAAGGATAATTTAGAAACCCTGACAGTATGGCCCAAAACCCCCTCCTGTCAAGGTCAGGAAACCAGTTTTCTCAAGCTCCAATACAAATCAGTTCTCCCCAGCCCTAGGTATTCCCATTTGCTATAAACACCAATGTCAACATTACTTAAAAATCCCATTCAAGACAAAAAAGAGACAAAAAGTTCTACTCTCATATTATGATCCCCCTTTTGTAAATAACACCCTTCCCATTTTTCCCATTGCCTACTGTCCACCAGACCCCTGGTTACCCCGGAGACAAAGCTTGTCCTGTCTTAGTAACACCACAATGGAATACTTACATACAAGAGAACTCTTCTTTTTCTGTTAATGTCCACGCGAGGTCAGGCACAGGCCTATGATACCAACACTGAATACAATTGAGGACTGAAATGTGAATAAATGCCAGGCGAGGTCAGGCACAGGCCTATGATACCAACAACTGAATACAATTGAGGACTGAAATGTGAATAAAAGGTGGAGCACAGAGAGAATGGAATGCCAGGAAGGCAAGGATGCTTTTGCTAGGGAGAGCAGAGGCTGTTAAGAACAAAGCTTGAGAGAATGGGATGCAGAGATGCTACATGGTTGCCAGCTGAAAGGGATGAAAGCGTGTCGAGGGAGCCTTGTCTCCAAGAAGCCAAAAGAGTGTGTGACAGAAAGATAGAGAGGAGTGTGATCTCTCTGAACTGTGTGTCATGTGAATGCTCGTTTCCCTGGGACAGCAAAACTGCCCAGAGAGTTCTGAGGGGCAGGAGAGAAGAGAGACTTACCTCGGATGAAAGGAAAGTGAAGGATGCCTCGTTCAAATACAACTGGTGAGTTCAAAAGATGCGAAAGCCCGGTTTGTAAAAAGTTGCAAGCACAAGATACGTGTGCGAGGAGAGGCACATTGAAAGAAAGCTTTGAATGGTTTTTGAACTATGGTGACACAAAGTATCAGAGTGGTCCTGCCGAATGGTGCATTGTCAAAGGTCTCTGTGAAATATGAAAGCTGGATAAGTGAAGTCTGATCCCAACGAGGATCGAATGAAACAGAAATGTACACATAGATGGAAGGATAAACAAGTGTTATTTGTTGTGGTGCTAAGAAAGCACGGTTGAGAAAAGGAACCTGTTCTGGTACTAAGAAAGCACTGTTAAGAAAAGAGCTTGTTGTGGTTCTAAGAAAGCACATTAAAAAAATGGCTAACTGGAAAAGACTACGAGAACCAGAATGCAACAGCATCCTAATGGTCAGGCATAGGATTGAGTCGAGCTATACCGTTTCAAAAGTCTTTGACTTAAAGCATGTGAAAAAAGCAAACAGACGGGAAGGAAATCCCATGTGTCAAGAGAAAAGACATGATATGAATCGAATTACTAACAGTTAAAGGTGTTACATTCAGGAATTGTTGAAACAGAGCTGTGCTATGCTAAAAGAACATTGGATCAGGCGAGGACGCCTGAGAAGAGAACGGTGTCTAGACAGAGGTGTGTTATGCTAAGAAAACCCTTAATCAGGTGAGGGAAGCCTGAGAAGAGAAGAGTGCTACGACAGAAAACATTGAATCAGGTGAGAGCAGCCTGAGAAGAGAACTGTGCTACGACAGAAAACATTGAATAAGATGAGGGAAGCCTGAGAAGAGAACACTGTTAAGACAGAAGTGTGTTATGCTAGGAAAGATTGAATTAAACTAGGAAAACCTTAAAAGAAAAAAAGCAGTGTCAAGACCAAGATGTGTTATGCTTAAAACGAATTGAGGTAGGCAAGGGAACCCTGAGAGAAATGTGTACTCTGCCGAATAAGATAAACATTGATCTACCTTTTGTTTGAACTTTTTGGTACAAACTGAACAGCAACTTGAGCTTGGGGAAGGGAGCTGAGAATAATCTTCATCGTCATTCTGATATTCGTTTGAGACACTTATATACTTTACCCAATACCCTACACATTGTTAAGTTGGAAAGTGAGGGCAATAATTGGTTTGACACAGAGGGCCTCATTACGACCCAGGCGTTAAGGGTTAACGCCGTCGTTAACCCTTAACGCCTATTCTGATTTTAACGGCTGCTCTTAGCAGCCGTTAAAATCCATGGCGCTAACCTGCCATGATGCTAATTACGCCACCGTAATTTACGGTGGCGTAATTAGCACCTTCCCCACTCCCATTATGCCCTATGGGGCAAAAATGGGAATGGGGAAGGGAAAATGGGAAATGGGGATTTACCGCCCCACTCACCTTGGAATGGGGCGGTAAATCCGCCATCCACCATGGTGTAAACGTAGTTTACACCATGGTGGTAAAGTTGGCGCAATTAGCGCCTGGGTCGTAATGACCCCCAGAGTCTTATTTTGACAAACAGACTTTTGGACTAGTCCTTTTCTTTTACGTTATAGTCGAGAGTACTCCCATTTAAATATAGGGCAATGAAAGGCATTCTCCAAACGTTTGTCTGTGTCTACCTCTGAGCACCATGCTTTTGGTATGATGATGTATACCTGTACATTGTTTGAGGTCTGCCTTTTGATGCACTGTTATATGCCTGTTTTGATGCATGTATGTACCTTAATAGCCTATTCAATGGTGTAAGCTTTGAATGTGATGACAGCCTATTGCCCCCGAGAGCCAGGTGAGTGCAGCCGCGAACGTTTAATCGCCTATTCCACCCTTCTGGTGGCTTCCGTGGTCCCCCTGCCCCCTCGGTAGCCCATCCGCCTCCCACTCCCTCCCCGCATCCATTTCCTTATTCCCCGGCCCTCCCCGCCACCCGCTCCCACCCACCCCCTCCCATTGGTCAATCCATCCCACACAAGTAGCCTAACGACTCGCTTGCCTGCCCCGGCTCCCTTAGCCCCCGAGAGCCAGGTGAGTGCAGCCGCGTACGTTTAATCGCCTATTCCACCCTTCCGGTGGCTTCCGTGGTCCCCCTGCCCCCTCGGTAGCCCATCCGCCTCCCATTCCCTCCCCGCATCCATTTCCTTATTCCCCGGCCCTCCCCGCCTCCCGCTCCCGCCCACCCCCTCCCATTGGTCAATCCATCCCACACAAGTAGCCTAACGACTCGCTTGCCTGCCCCGGCTCCCTTAGCCCCCGAGAGCCAGGTGAGTGCAGCCGCATACGTTTAATCGCCTATTCCACCCTTCCGGTGGCTTCCGTGGTCCCCCTGCCCCCTCGGTAGCCCATCCGCCTCCCATTCCCTCCCCGCATCCATTTCCTTATTCCCCGGCCCTCCCCGCCTCCCGCTCCCGCCCACCCCCTCCCATTGGTCAATCCATCCCACACAAGTAGCCTAACGACTCGCTTGCCTGCCCTGGCTCCCTTAGCCCCCGAGAGCCAGGTGAGTGCAGCCGCGAACGTTTAATCGCCTATTCCACCCTTCCGGTGGCTTCCGTGGTCCCCCTGCCCCCTCGGTAGCCCATCCGCCTCCCATTCCCTCCCCGCATCCATTTCCTTATTCCCCGGCCCTCCCCGCCACCCGCTCCCGCCCACCCCCTCCCATTGGTCAATCCATCCCACACAAGTAGCCTAACGACTCGCTTGCCTGCCCCGGCTCCCTTAGCCCCCGAGAGCCAGGTGAGTGCAGCCGCATACGTTTAATCGCCTATTCCACCCTTCCGGTGGCTTCCGTGGTCCCCCTGCCCCCTCGGTAGCCCATCCGCCTCCCATTCCCTCCCCGCATCCATTTCCTTATTCCCCGGCCCTCCCCGCCTCCCGCTCCCGCCCACCCCCCCCATTGGTCACATCAAGGGGACTTCCACTCATAGCCAATCTCCCTAGGGCACCCCCTGCCCGGCAGCCCCATCGGCTAAGGACCCCAAGGCAAAGGACGGCTCCAACCTGACGGCTCCAGATCGTATCTGCAGGTATCCGCAGGAGAAGCAAGAAGCCAACAACAAGTAAGTGTGGCAAGGGCAGGGCCAGAAGCAACTACTTCAAGCCATACTACCCTACCACCCCTCTAACTCAGCATCAATCCCTCTATAGTCAACCTCGGAATCCCAGCATTGCATTGTTCCCAATTGCATTTAGGTGTTGCGCCCAATAGCCTCTCTGAGGAAAGTTACATTTAGAAGTGTCCCCAACTGCACTTAGAAGTGTCCCCAACTGCATTAGTGGTGTTCCCAATCGCATTCTGAAGTTGCGCCCAATAACCCCTCTGAGGAAAGTTCCATTTAGAAGTGTTCCCAATTGCATTAGCAGTGTTCCCAATTGGATCTAGGTGTTGCGCTCAATAGGCTCTCTGAGGAAAGTTGCATTTAGAAGTATCCCCAACTGCATTTAGAAGTGTCCCCAACTGCATTTAGAAGTGTCCCCAACTGCATTTAGAAGTGTTCCCAACTGCATTTAGAAGTGTTCCCAATTGCATTTTGAAGTTGCGCCCAATAGCCTCTCTGAGGAAAGTTGCATTTAGAAGTGCTCCCAATTGCATTAGCAGTGTTCCCAATTGGACTTAGGTGTTGCGCCCAATAGCCTCTCTGAGGAAAGTTGCATTTAGAAGTGCTCCCAATTGCATTAGTAGTGTCCCAATCGCTTTCTGATGTTGCGCCCAATAGCCTCTCTGAGGAAAGCTGCATTTAGAAGTGTCCCCAACTGCATTTAGAAGTGTTCCCAATTGCTTTTAGTAGTGTTCCCAATTGCATTTAGGTGTTGCACCAAATAACCTCTCTGAGGAAAGCTGCATTTAGAAGTGTCCCCAAATGCATTTAGAAGTGTTCTCAACTGCATTTAGAAGTGTTCCCAATTGCTTTTAGTAGTGTTCTCAACTGCATTCTGAAGTTGCGCCTAATAGCCTCTCTGAGGAAAGTTGCATTTAGAAGCGCTCCCAATTGCATTAGCAGTGTTCCCAATTGGACTTAGGTGTTGCGCCCAATAGCCTCTCTGAGGAAAGCTGCATTTAGAAGTGTCCCCAACTGCATTTAGAAGTGTTCCCAATTGCTTTTAGTAGTGTTCCCAATTGCATTTAGGTGTTGCACCAAATAACCTCTCTGAGGAAAGCTGCATTTAGAAGTGTCCCCAACTGCATTTAGAAGTGTTCTCAACTGCATTTAGAAGTGTTCCCAATTGCTTTTAGTAGTGTTCTTAACTGCATTCTGAAGTTGCGCCCAATAGCCTCTCTGAGGAAAGTTGCATTTAGAAGTGTTCCCAATAGCATTAGTGGTGTTCCCAATCGCATTCTGAAGTTGCGCCCAATAGCCCCTCTGAGGAAAGTTCCATTTAGAAGTGTTCCCAATTGCATTAGCAGTGTTCCCAATTGGATTTAGGTGTTGCGCCCAATAGCCTCTCTGAGGAAAGTTACATTTAGAAGTGTCCCCAACTGCATTTAGAAGTGTTCCCAACTACATTTAGAAGTGTTCACAATTGCATTTAGAAGTGTCCCCAACTGCATTTAGAAGTGTTCTCAACTGCATTTAGAAGTGTTCCCAATTGCTTTTAGTAGTGTTCTCAACTGCATTCTGAAGTTGCGCCCAATAGCCTCTCTGAGGAAAGTTGCATTGAGAAGTGTTCCCAATTGCATTAGTGGTGTTCCCAATCGCATTCTGAAGTTGCGCCCAATAGCCCCTCTGAGGAAAGTTCCATTTAGAAGTGTTCCCAATTGCATTAGCAGTGTTCCCAATTGGATTTAGGTGTTGCGCCCAATAGCCTCTCTGAGGAAAGTTACATTTAGAAGTGTCCCCAACTGCATTTAGAAGTGTTCCCAATTGCATTTAGAAGTGTTCCCAATTGCATTTAGAAGTGTTCCCAATTGCATTCTTGAAGTACTCCCAATTGCATTTTGAAGTGTTCCGAATTGCATTTAGTAGTGTTCCCAATTGCGTTTAGGTGCTGCGTCCAATAACCTCTCTGAGGAAAGTTGCATTTAGAAGTGTTCCCAATTGCATTTAGAAGTGTTCCCAATTGGATTCTGAAGTTGCGCGAAATAGCCTCTCTGAGGAAAGCTGCATTTAGAAGTATTCTCAACTGCATTTAGGAGTGTTCCCAATTGGATTCTGAAGTTGCGCGAAATAGCCTCTCTGAGGAAAGTTGCATCTAGAAGTATTCCCAATTACATTTAGTAGTGTTCCCAACTGCATTTAGCAGTGATACCAATCGCATTCTGAAGTTGCGCCCAATAGCCCCTCCGAGGAAAGTTGCATTTAGAAGTGTTCCCAATTACACTAGTGGTGTTCCCAATCGCATTCTGAAGTTGCGCCCAATTGCCCCTCTGAGGAAAGTTCCATTCAGAAGTGTTCCCAATTGCATTAGTAGTGTCCCAATCGCTTTCTGAAGTTGCGCCCAATAGCCTCTCTGAGGAAAGCACTTAGAAGTGTGCCCAATAGCCCCTCAGAAAAGTTGAATCCAGAAACGCACTTAGAAGCTGCATCTAGAAGTGTACCCAACAGGCTAAATTGTGAATCTAGAAGTGCGCCCAACAACCTGTCTATGCAACTCTAACTTAGAAATAACTAACAGTATAACTGCACAATGTAGAATCTAAATGGTGACTACAAAGTTGATTTAGATCCACGCAAAACACAGTCCCTGTATAAAGGCGAATTGGAAAAGTCCACCACTACCGTGCCCTACTCAACCCTATCAGTATAACCAACAGTACCACCGTATATTATAGAATCTAAAACTGTGACTAATAATCTAACACCCCCTCTAAGCAAATAGAATCTAGAGGCTGACCGAATATCCCCCTGGGGACAAACGAACTTAGAAGTGTACCCAATAAACTAAAACAATCTCTATCTACAACTGTAACTAGAAAAGCACCAATTAAACCTAATACCATCTTTGAACAGTTGAACCTTGAAGCGTACCTAAAAGCGTGTCATCACCGATCTTTAGAACTACAATCAGAAAGCCCTCCTAAACCATCCTTTAAGCTTACACCAATCATGAGTGCACCCACTCCACCAGAATCAGTCAGAAACATCTCCCATGGACCACCCCCTTCCTCCGATCAGTCTTCCTTCCCATCCCGCCCCCCCCCAAACCCCCCCACCCTCTCCCTCTCTCCCTGCCTTTCCCCTCTCCAAACACCAAGCCAGGGGAGCACGATGGCGAACCACCCACCCTAAAACCACTCTTCCCCTGAACCCCACCCCCAACCCACCAGCACTTCCCATACCCGCTCCCCTCACTATAATACCTAGCACACCCCACCCTGCAATCACCCACCTCCCGCCCTCCCCTCATACCCCTGCCGCCCTCCACCCCCGACCCCACCGTTTCCCCTCCCTAAAAACTGCACGGCTAGCCCTAGCAAGAACCGAAGCTGCCTCCTGCTCACCCTCCGACCCCCCTACTCTCTCCCACACACCAGTCGCAGCAAAGAAACTAAAGAGGAAACGTTCTTGGTCCCCCTTAATCTCCCAGCACTCCTCGCCTCCCCTGTCTCGACCCATCACCTCTATCCCGCAATCCCCTCCTTCCCCCGTCGCTTCTCCCGGCCTGAAACCCCTCTCCCTCGATTTCTCATCAACTCCAACTGAAACTCCTAACCGCCAACATCCCTCTTTCAAACCCCCCAACCAAAACCCGACCATCCTATCACACACAGCCTCCCAACCCCACCCGAACCCAGCCAATCTCACTGCTCGCCCACTATTCCCATCTATCATCACCCACCCTACCCCTTTCCGTCCACACCCCCAACCACCGCCCCGTCCCGCTCCAACACCGAGACCATCCTTAGCTGCCGACGTGAACTGCATCCTATTTAACGCCCGATCAGTAGCAAAAAACAGACATTCCATCTTTGACCTCCTCTCCTCTGCCACACCAGACCTAGTTTTCATCACTGAAACCTGGTTCTCTGATGACTTCGGCCCAATCGCTAATGAAGCTTTTCCTCCGGACTACTCCCTCATCCCACTGAACCGCACGTCCAGGGGAGGAGGGGAGGAGGGGTAGCATTCGTCTTCAAATCCCTCTTCCGCGCCTCAATCATCGACAACCAACCCTCCATTCCATCCTGCGAATCGCTCCTTGTTAAACTATCCCTCTCCCTTTCACTCTCGTACAGCTTCCTAATAATCTACAGGCCCCCTGGCTATGATAGACACTTCGCAAACAACCTTTGCGACTCCATCTCCACCCTCCAACTAAACCATCCCAACCTCACCCTTCTTGGAGACTTCAACATATGGCTCGACATCCCCTCCAACCCCATGACATACTCCCTGATTGACGGTTTAGATGCAATTAATCTCCAACCCCACATAAACGGCCCAACTCATTATAAAGGACACACTCTTGATGCCATCTTCAGCTCCAACACCCTGATTCATCTAATGCCGCCCACACCTATCATCTGGTCCGACCACTTCATTCTCTCGTTCGCCATCCACGCACCTGAACCCCTTCCCATACTCGTATCTGAACCTCCGAACATTCGCAAAAGCTGGAAGAAACTAATAATCACCCCGGACCCAGTCTCCACAACCTACCTGCCATCTCAACAATCAACTAACCCCTGAGGCCTTTGATTCATGGCTCAACTCATCCCTGATGCGCCTGACCCCTCGTGCAAACCATCAACCCGACTTGGCCTTTTCCCCAGATGGTTCACTCCTGAGTTAAAGAACACTAAACGACATTACAAATACCTAGAACGCAAATGGCATAAAGAGAAAACCCAAGACAGCAGGACCACCTTGGCACGACACCTGTACCAGTACAAAGCCGAAATCTGGAAAGCTAAAAAGGCCCACTACAACTCACGAATCCTAAACTGCAAAAACCCATGCAAAGAACTTCACAAAATTATCTCCGAATTCACCAAACCGGCATGTAACACAACCGCCCCGACCGCGTCACAATCACTATGTGACTCACTCTCCCTCCAATTCTACTCCACGGCCATTGAAAGGACAAAAACTCTGACCACCAAACAGGCTCTCTTACAACCACCAGGCAATCCTCAGCCCGTACCGGCCAGCCCACCAACTGCGACCACTACGCAACCAACTTTTGAATCCTTCAGTCCAATATCACCAGAACAATTTCTCAAACTCCTATCCGACCGCAAACCATCTGGATCACCACTGGACCTTTGCCCAGCCATAACCCTTAAAGAAATCTTTGCCTCCACCTGCGCAGGAGAACACGCAAGATCTATCATAAACGCCTCCCTTTCTTCCGGTATCTTTCCAGATGCATTCAAATTAGTGCACGTCAAACCTCTGATTAAAAAACCCACACTCGACCCTCTCGAGCCAAAAAACTACCGCCCGATCTCTAACACCAGGTTCCTTGCCAAACTCATTGACCGAACAGCCTACTCCCAACTAAATGCCTTTGTTGAAGCCAACAATCTCCTAGACCCCGCCCAATCAGGATTCAGATCTTGCCACGGAACTGAAACCACCCTAACCTCGATCTGGGATGACCTAAAAATGACTGCTGACTCTGCAGGATGCGCCGCACTAATCCTTCTCGACCTGTCAGCCGCCTTTGACACGATCAATCACTCAATACTCCTTGACCGCCTCCACTCCCTAGGAATCCGTGGTACCGCCCTTAAATGGATAGCCTCATTCCTCAAAGACAGGCACCAAATAACGACACTCTCCAACTTTACATCACAAGCCCGACCAGTTGACACAGGAGTCCCACAAGGAGCATGTCTATCCGCCCTCCTGTTCAATCTCTACCTGATCACCCTCCCACCAATAATTCGTGCTCACAACATCCTGTGTTACAATTACGCAGATGACACTCAACTAATTCTAAAGTTCCTGAACACGAAACCCAACTCCCAACCTGACCTGACCTCTTGCCTCCTTAACATCGAACGCTGGATGACCCAAAGCCACCTCCTGTTAAACCCCTCCAAAACAGAAATCATGGTCTGCGGCAACTCAGATTTTCTTCCACACCCACTACCCTGGCCACCCGCCATGGGCAACTCACCGACCCCCTCTAACACAGTAAAAAATCTTGGGTGCACCCTGGACTCTGACCTAACACTCTCGCGCCAAGTCAACAATGTCTCAAAGTCCTGCCACTACCAACTCAAAAACCTTAGGCGCATCTTTCCTTATCTCTCATTCCCTAACAGAGTCGCCGCGGTCCAATCAATCGTCATATCCCGACTGGACTATGGTAACCCCCTGTACCTCGGAATTCATGCCTACCAACTGAATAAACTACAAAGAGCACAAAACGCAGCAGCCAAAGTGCTTCTTGCGCTCGGTCCAAGGGACCACGTATCCCCAGCCCTTAAGACACTGCACTGGCTTCCGGTAGCCCGTAGGGTGGCTTTCAAAACCCTATGCCTCACCCATCGAGCTCTACATAAAACTGGACCCCACTATCTTCAAAAAAAGCTAATACCTTATCACCCTACCCGCACCCTTAGATCAAGCTCAGCCGGCCTCCTAGTAATTCCTAAAACAAACTCAGTCAGGTTAGGCGGAGCATCATTCTCAGCCCTGGCCCCAACCTTGTGGTACTCGCTCCCACCCCACATCCGCCTAACTCAGGACTTAACGGCCTTCCGCAAACTACTGAAAACCTGGCTCTTTCCCTAAAACCAACCAGCCCCAAACCAGCATCATCACAATAACACCGACCTAACAAACCACCAAAAAGTAACCGAACCAGATTGTAACCTACATTGACAAACAGAACTAAAACGAATAAAGTAGATCTAAACAGGGAAATGATTAAATAGAAAAAGAATCACTGAATAATGGAAAGAAGAGAGCGTGGAGAGCGGATGAACAAGGAGAGCGGGTGAGCATAGAGGGCACGACCGAATGAGTGGAAAGAACGAATGAGTATGGATGAGTATAGATGAGTATGGATGAATGTGAGGATAAATGCTGTTGGCAAATGAGCCTGGAGAACGTGCAGAGCGCAAGATCGTGCAGAGCGGAAGAGCGCTGAGAACAGAGGCACATATAGAGCGGAGAAATGTGGGGAGCAACCGAGTGGGGGGAGAGACTGAGTGTGGGGAGCATATGAGTGTATGGAACATATGAGTATGGGGAGTTATGAGTGTGAGTAGCGGATGAGTCTGGAGAGCCGATGAGTCTGGAGAGCCGATGAGTCTGGAGAGCGGATGGGTCTGGAGAGCGGATGAGTCTGGAGAGCGGATGAGTCTGCAAAGCGCATGTGTCTGGAGAGCGGATGAGTCTAGAGAGCAAATGATTGTAGAGCGCATGAGCACGTGGATTCAGATGAGTGTCGAGAGTGGATGAGTGTCGAGAGCTGATGAATGAAGAGGGCGGAAGTCTGTGGAGGATGAGAGGGCGGAGGAGAGAATAGCTGAGTGTGGGGAATGGCTGAGTGTGGGGAATGGCTGAGTGTGGGGAATGGCTGAGTGTGGGGAATGGCTGAGTGTGGGAATGGCTGAGTATGGGGAATGGCTGAGTGTGGGGAATGGCTGAGTGTGGGGAATGGCTGAATGTGGGGAATGGCTGAGTGTGACAATGGCTGAGTGTGGGGAATAGCTGAGTGTGGGGAGCAGAGCGTACGAGTACGCAGAGCAGAAAAATATGCAGAACAGACGAACACATAAATCAGAGCCAATGAATAGGTAGAACGGCTGAACTAATGGATCGAACGAGCACGATGAGGAGAGCGGTGTACATAGAACGGACGAGTATGTAGAGCGGACAAATATGTGGAACTGATGAGTAGGTGGAACAAATGAGTGTATTGGAATGGATGAGACTATGGTGCCGATAAATATCTGGAATGGTGCCGACAAGTATGTGGAGCGGGTCAATACGTAGAACGGATAAATTTGCAGAACAGATGTGTATGTGTCTGTGTGTGGAGCGGACGAATGGGTGAAACGGACAAATGGGTGGAACGGACGAATAGGAAGAACGGACGAGTAAGTGGAGCGGACGAATACATGGAGCGGATCAATACGTTGAGCGGATGAATTCATAGAACGGATGAACGAGTTGAGCGGACGAATGTATGAAACCAACAAATACGTAGAGCGGTCGAGTAATATGAACGCATAGGCAGACTGGAGTGCATGCGCGGGGAGGACAGGAGTGCATGCATATGGAATACATGAGAGCATGCATGAAACACACTGAAAATGAGGGATAGACTAGAGCTCGCAAGACGAACTATGAACGCGCGAGTGTGTTCCTGATCGCATAAATTGCGTGACGTACATAATATGCATTGGTATGCGGGAACATTTGAATGAACATATACCATACCACACCCCACGCCTACTCTCCTCTTTACACCACCACTCAAATAGAACACAGGGATACTATGACACCATTCGGTATAACTGTTCTCATATCAACATCTCACGCTCACTCCCCATCACTCTAAGTAACCACCGCTGGTTTAACACCCCCAGCCAGGCGTTTCTCCTCAGGCCTAACGCAGCCACTCTCGAGCTGGATAAATTCCGCCAGAGCGTACACATTCTCCTGACCTCTCAACCACCACACCTACCGCTATGAAGCAGCTACCACATTAACCCCGCACCAGCTGCACACATACTTTGTGCGCACACGCACCTTTTTGACTCTCTTCACCCTCTCTACTGACTCGAACCTCGGTTCCCAAGGGAGTTCAACCTACCAGCGCCTTCAGACCATACCAATGGTATATAAGGCGCTATATAAATGCAAAATAACAATAACAATAACAATAACCAGTGCTTGAGTAAAAGAATGGATACATTTTCTAAACAGCTCATCTATTTGTATCTTCTTATTTTAACCTCTGAAACTTGGTGAGCAGTTGCAGGAGGGTGATGAGCTTCTTCAAACTAGCATTATACAACTGCAACTGCTCAGTTAAGGTAGAGGACATGTACATTTTAGCAAACTACAATAACTCTCCTAATATGTTCGAGTCTGAAAATCCTTTGACAAAACCCTACGTAACCCTTGAAGTTGAATCCCCAACAACAAGTAAAGGGTGGGCGGAGCCCGGCAAGAAGGAGGTACTGGACCGTAAAAAGCGAAGAGGGACTGAGACAGCCCAACTTGGCAAAAGAACAGATACTAGAAGCCTATAATTGGAAAGACTGATAGACAAGAGTATTTGATACTAAATAATCAAAATGTTTTGCCCTTATTTCAGTGTGTGCCAAGCCTAAGGCAAATTCGTTCAGAAGATCTCAGGATAATTGAGTTTGTGGATGAACTCCGACTGGATGCATTGTATTGGTATATTAGATCAGCAATTATAAAACATTGCATATTGGAGGCCAGCACAAGCTTGAGTCTTTTGGGCTTCGATGTTTCCCCTGTTTAAAATGCACACATAGAACCTCAGAAATGGCTGGGAGTATTGGCTAAGAGAAATGTAGATCAGCAGGGTTTCAGTGCCCTGAAAGTGTATGTTGCACTTAGAGTGAAGGGGCCAAAAAACGCTTATATGCTTCTGCTCTGGGGATGTCAAGGTGGTAGCCCGGCCCTCACTGTTAGAGGAGGAAAGGTTTTCTGGGCTCTGGCAGCCATTAAGTATAACTGTGGGGGAAGGGTCTTCTGCTAGGAAGTTAGAACAGGTGTATGGGGTTAGGCAAAGTGGAATGGAGAAGTTATGTGAGCATGGTTGCTGGCCTCCTTAGTGGGCCAGCCCTTAAATTAATGGAGAGCAAAAGAGGGGGCAAGACAGTGGTTTTTGGCCTCTTGGAACACGAGGGGGCACAACCATATTTTTGGTAAGGTAGAAGTGGCCTGGGGGAATTTGATGTGATTTGCCTCCAAGAGACATGGTCTCCATAAGCCTTGCCTAGACGGTTACTCTGTTTTTTTTTTTAATCCTGCCATTGGTGGCTTACGGGTAGACCAAAATCAGGCCTCCTAATAGCTATACATAATGGCAGGGATTGGGAACCTCGTTCCTGTCAAAACCCCACTCCGTGTATACAATTGGTAGAACTGCAACAGCCCAAGAAGAGTGCACAAAGTGTTTCTCAGGAATTGGACCACCTAGTGATGTTGAATATATATTGGAACCCTGCAGCAGAGGGGAGTGGGTACTTTATTTCTATTGTGCTTGATTTGCTGGACGACATGAGAGGCTGGGTGGGAGGAAGATCGATCATCCTCTGGGGAAATTTAAACTGCTTTTGTTTTGGAAAGAATGGGGAGGTACTGAGATCGGATTTGAAACGTTTGAATAGATCAGAAAGGAGAGGGCGGGCCTGGAACTCAGCTATTGACTCAAGGGACCATCACTTACTTAATGTTCAAACTGATGAAGATAACCCAAAGAAGCCTACATGGTCGAGGGGTACGCAGGTCGCCACATTAGACTACATATTTGTTATTCGCTATATGCTGTCAGAAATAAAGTCAATGATGTTGAAGAAGAGTGATAATAGTAATCATGAGATGTTGACTTTATTCGGGCATGATTTAATTGAAAAACCCGTAAAACGATTTACTGCAAGTCTGTCTGTTATTAATGGAGGGTGCAGTTTGAATATGAGAACACTAGCATCTTTACCTCGAAGTTTATACGCCAGTCAGACAAGGGAATTTCGGCTCTCTCGGGTACAGTTTACTATGCAGTGCTTTTACACCCTTTTGATAAGCCCAAACCTCCTCTTGGAAGTAACAGAATAAGACATCATCACAGGTATGATAATGTCTTAGTAGAAAGAAGAAAAGGGCTAAGCAGAGCACTCAGGGGGAATGCAAATGATAGAGGGGCCTTGGCTGAACCAGAGGCTACATTAAGTACAGATTTAAAGAAGGAGTACAAGGCCTGAGTTAGTTGGCACAGAGCTACTCTTCTACAGCAAAATGCGGAGCATATGTTGAGAGTGAGCTGTGGGAAAAACACTCATGAGTTGTGGAGTCTCCTCTAAGATGCAAACTCACTTCAGGATGCATTACAGAGCAATAGTGTCTCGGAGGCTTCTTGGATGTCACACTTCAGAAACTTATAATTGGTAAGGGATGTACAGGAAATGGGGGGAACAGTGGAGTCTCTGAAAAAAGTGGACAGTTTCCTCTGAAATTGAAGATATCAGGTAGCAAATTGCTAAGGCAAGTTCTTCAAGGGCACCCAGCCCGGACGGGCTGATGAATGCTATCCTCAAACAAGACCCCAAAGCCTGAGCTTTATTTATAAGCACTCTATTTAAACAAATAGAAGTGCAGAAAAGGATCCCAGACTCATGGAAGTCAGTGACGATTAGCTCGATATTCAACAGGGGCAATAGAGATGATCCGACAAACTATCGTCCTATTGCTCTCTTGGATGTCATTGGTAAGATATTCAGGTCATTGCCACTCTCACGTTTCTTAGAGTGGGCTTGTAGGGAGAACGATTGTGGCAGGTTTCAATCAGGCTTCGTGGGAGGCCTGGGGACTGGCCTAAATATTGCGGTACTGTCGATATTAAAAGGGCGAGTGCTAGAAGGAAGGGGAAAGTATTATTTTGTATTTGTAGATCTTGTTGTAGCCGGCATCCAGTCATTATATTGTGAACAATACAGTGTGGTACATAACAGTGCAGACAATAACACCAAAAAGATTCGATAAATATATAAAGGGTAGTAGGTAGAGGGGTTAAAATGGGTCAGCATGGGGTTGAGGTTGCTTTAAAAAGGTGGAAAAAAGGAGGGTTTAAGGGGGCCCAAAATAAACAAAAGAAAAAAGAAAATTAGGTGTTTTTCGATGTTTTGTCCACTCCCCACTCTGTTTTTGTGGTCGGAAAGATCACATATAACCATTGCAGACTTTAACAGTGTTAGTAGACCCAAACTATGGGGAAAACACTCCACTCGGAACTGCCCTGGGGATCTGAAGGAACAACTTCAATGCCTGCATACAAGAACCTCGGTGAGGCTGAGACTAAATAAGGAGCTCCTATTAGCGGTAGAAATCTGTACATCTAGGTGTCCACTCACCCCTGCATTGTTCAACCTTTTTGTTTCCGACATTGGAGACCTCCAGTCAAAAGCTCATAGCTTTCCTCCCACTGTTGGAAGTGCTAAATTGATTTATCTCTTGTACGCGGATGATCTCATTTTGATTGCTCAGACGGCCATTGGCCTGCAACGTTCTCTTACCCTCTTGTAGAAATATGTTAAAAAGAACGACTTGCAGATCAATGGCCAGACGACTGAAATCTTGATCCTGGAGGAGCCACAGAGGAAAAAGCAGGGGCATTATTGGTGGTTGGGCACCTCTAGGGTTGAATATGTGTTTGTATTCAAGTACCTGGGTGCCCTAATCAACACAAGCTCCGCCAATGAAACCATGGTGGAATCTCTAAAGGAAAAAGTCATAATCATGGCAAATAAAGCAAAATTAATTAGTAAGAAATGTTGTCGCTACTCCATGATTCCAATAGTGGAGTTTTACAAACTTAAAGTGACACCCTCATTGATTTATGGGTTACCCTTTTTTTTCCAGACAGGGTATGGAAAAAGCTGGAAGGGATATTTTGTAAGAGGGGGTTATCCCTCCCTAAGTCGGTGTCGATCTAGGTCATTAGGCGAGAGCTGAGGTTAATCTCTTTGAAGCCAGTGTTGACTGGGAAATAGATAACGGCAAGGGTCGTGCACTCAAGTGATGGGCGAAAAGGTTTAGGCTTCTGCTGGATACAGTTGGCTCCTCAGAGGAGGAATTCAATAATAATAAGAATTAAGTGAAAACAAATGTTTGAAGAACCAATTGGATTCTAACCTTGGAGGAAGCAAACAATTTTAAACAATTTTACCACCTGAAACAAGAAGGGAGGGCCTTTGGTGCTTTGCTGAAGTTCCTATCCATGTTCCTGAATGGCTACTTTAGATCTCAATGTATGAGGATTAGATTGAACTTAATGCGAACTGCATAGTTGTTGTCCGTGAGAGGAACCCGAGACCCCTAATGGCTAGTTGTGACTTTTGCAAAGAGTAGGGGGTGGTGGGCACCCTAAAATATCTAGTGCTTTTCTGTCAGGAATGGACGACATTAAGAATTATTTATTTTAAACTTTTTTGGATGCACATAGTACTTTATCGGAAGAGGACTGGTGGCTGCTTATAATTAGTGGGGAGCATACCTCATTGGTACTGGCAACGGTTCTCTTTTTAGATGTCATTTTTAAACCAAGGATGAAAAGTTGACGATAGGGATGTGAATTGTGTTTAGTTTTGAAAATGCAAAAACGTAAATTAGCGATTCAATGAAGTGTTGTGATGATTCAACTTTTTATAGGATGTTTGGATACAATTTCAAAAAGGTTTGCAATAAATCACAAAATGTGCACAAAAAAATAAAAATAAATATAAAACATTATAAATAACTCTCCTAAATGAGACTTTAGTACATCGTGGGATGAGGATTGGACTGGAACAGTGGATGGGATTAGATTTAGTGTTGGTATGAGAAGCTTTAATTTAGACATCCTATTTCTCCTCTCATTTTGAGCTGTTAGCAGAAAAGACTATCCCCCTTTAAATCAATGAATCCAGTTGCCACAGCCCTTTTATCCTCAAGGTGTGTTTTTGCTCGAGTGTGAATTACATTTTGTACATATTGTTACTGCATATTATGTATTTTCTCATAGAAGACAGCCTCAAATTATGGGGATCATGCCCTTGCTAGCCAGATTTAAAACACCAGCCGCAGCAGGTTGAACATCAGCAGAGATGATCCGAGTGGAGCTGCAGGAAGAGGTGGCTGAATTGAAGGTGATAATTGTGGGCACCTCCACCAGTTTTCTTCAGAAAATTAAAGCGCCTGACAGTGAAATGAAACAATGTGTGATGGGGACCAGTGTCAGTGTCTCAAAGGGAAAGGCAGAAGGCCTGCTATCAAAGCCATGTAGAAGGTTGGAAGAGAAGATGAGCAGAGGGTGCAGTGTTCAGAATTATGGGGGGAAGAGCCAGTGTCCTACCAAGTAGATGAACAGAGGATGAGGCCCAACAGACTGATGAGAGAGTTTGGGGGCTCATACCTAACCTGAAAGCATTCACTCTAATTCTGCCCAAGAAAACCTCTAACATAGTCCAGGACATCATATGTGGTGCAGGCAAGACTGCCAGTGAATAGATCATGGGAACAGGGTGTCTTATGGAGTGGTAAGTATGCTGACAGGGAACCTTGGTATGAATGCCAACTGGCGAAGCTGATTACTTGTAGTGGAGACTGTCCCCTGTTCACATATGTGCATCCAATATTTGTATTTATTTTAACAGTTAGGAGTCCTTTTTAAGATTAATAACTTACATGGGGTAAAGTGTCTGATGCCATAGTCAGTACTGGGGTGGGGTCACTAGTCACAATATGAAGTGGTTAGTGTGTTGAGGGGTAAGCCTGTGATGGTGCAGTAGGTTGATCATGGAACTTAGGCTGGCGACATTAACAAGAGGACAGTCTTAAATAGGATGAAAATCAGGGAAAAGTTCAATTATCTCTATTAACATAGGTGTTATAGGTGCGCTTTCCTGCGGAACTGTGGATTTGTGAAACTTACCCGCATCAACTACAAGCCCCAGCAGGCTTCACTGCACTAAGGGCTGGGCGGAGCTATATAAGCTCAGGGGCGCGCGCACCCGTGTAAAGCCCCGTTAAGTCCCGCTTTGCCGCGGACTTCTGCTTCAGCGCTTTCCTGCGGATCTGTGGATTTGTGAAACTTACCCGCATCAACTACAAGCCCCAGCAGGTGAAGAGAGAAAAGAAAGAACTATCTACTCCTGTAGAAATAACAGTTATACTATTCATGAAATAGATTTTAATATATTTCTCTCTTGTTTAGGCTTCACTGCACTAAGGGCTGGGCGGAGCTATATAAGCTCAGGGGCGCGCGCACCGCGCGCGCGCACCCGTGTAAAGCCCCGTTAAGTCCCGCTTTGCCGCTTCGCCGCGGCAACGCGGTTAGCGCGGGAGATTTAAGTTTAATATTTTTGTAAATTCGGTGCAAACTTGGTGGTGCTCAGGAAGAAGCACCACAGTGAAATAAAAAAGCAGATCAACATGTTTACTCTTCGAACTGGCATGCCATGTACAGAACGAGTGCGTGCCTTATTGGAGTCGACTTCAAAGGATAGTCCAACGGTCACTCCAAAAATGGTGCGCCCCTCCGTAAAGAGTGCGCCTTGGGACAGACGAGTAAAGAAGAAAAGATCTCGACCTGATTTCGTCGTGGGTGATTTGAGAGACTTTGGATTTGCTGTTAGGCACTCATCACGCCCTGTGGCACGAATGACTGAAGTTAATAACCTAAGTGTATCAAACGTAGAGGCGCTGCCACTTTGTAACGATCAGGAGGTTGTCCCTATTCAGCAACCCATCTTGAGTCCACAGTTGGCACAGGTCACCAATGGAGGTAATAAGTTGATGGAGCAACCATGTAATATATCTCTGACTGATTCAATAATGTTGCAGAATGCTCGGTCTGGGATTGTCAATTCAAAGCCCCTGACCAAAGAAAATTATGTGGTTGATGACGATGAAGCTGAAGATGATGCAATCATAGAGCTCGAGTCATCGGATTCTTGTTTTGTGGCCAAGGAGGACGACTCTGATCTGTCTAAGTCTCCAGCATTATTTAAAACTGGAAATTTATCGGAATCTGGAAGCTCCATTTCATTTATTCCGCCGACCCCCAGGAGACCAAACAGAAACAGTTCAATTGTTAATCGGGATTTCGCGACAAAAAAAGTAACTCTCATTACTTTAGAAACCATGAATATGGCCTTGATGTCCCTTGCCAAATTATTTGAAGCCTTAGACTTAAAGGTTAATTTCATTAAAGATAACATTGAAAACATTATGAGACAACAGAAGGAATCTAGCTTGTCCTTGGCCCAAAAACATGAATCTGATGCCGAACAGGCAGTTCTTTTTTCTAAACAACTCGGACTGTTGGTGTCTATATGTAAAAATATAAATGTCCAGTTAGATAGTAAACCGAGTTTATTTATAACTGGAAAAAATATACAAAGCTATACGACTGCTGTGCCTTTTGTAGAGGGTATTATAAGAGAAACAATAGCATCGAAGACTGAGAATGCACCCTTGAAAGTGCAGACGGGTCCAACAACAGCATCAGTTAAACCCGCTGTTGAGGGAGAGAGGGAGGAAAATCCTATGAAGATAACAGTAATGGCTCTTGCATCCGACCAGTCAGTGTCAAGTGAAGAGGAAGTAGGAGTCCCCAATGATGTTGAATCAGA
Organism: Ambystoma mexicanum; assembly: GCF_040938575.1. Classification (NCBI taxonomy): domain Eukaryota; kingdom Metazoa; phylum Chordata; class Amphibia; order Caudata; family Ambystomatidae; genus Ambystoma; species Ambystoma mexicanum. The sequence continues at coordinate 624,986,413 of NC_090934.1, forward strand.
AACAAACAACGCCAAGCCGCTCAAAGAGGCGTACACGATATTTACTAAAAATTCCAAAGGGTTGACTAACCAATCGAAGGCAAATGCAAAGAAATCAAAAAACCAAAAGTCCAAAAAAATGGCTCCGAATGGGCAAACAAAACAATTCTTTAAATCACTGTCCAAACCAGTTAAGTGCTCAATGTTAGCTTCGAATGCGATTACAAAAAAATATCAGAACCTATCACAAGAAAGACAAAGGATGATGAATAAGGGTATGATCCCACATCATCCGATTCCTTCTCATGCACCTCTAGATGAGTTGGTGCAAATTGCGGAAAAGCTAGAAAGTGGATCCAGAAATGTGACAACACAGACTCAAGTTTTATCTACCGCAAAGAAGAAGCAAGTAAAGGATGACCAAGTAACTAATGCAATAGTCAACACTCAGGATCTTAGGAAAGCAGTAGATGAATACATGAGTCAATTTCAACCGAAGCCGTCTCTGACTCAGCCTTTAACTCGAAATTTTACTCCAATCACAGAAAAACCTGAACAAGAGCATGACAAAAACACAAATGCTGAGAGGACATCTTCTAATCAAGAAGTAAAGTCTTCCAGGAATAATTCATTAGTAACAGATTTAACATCAGATGCTCAAGACAATCTGCAAAATAATATCTTAAGCACAATTAAAGACTGTCTAGCTGCCTTAACTTCAGAACAAAAAATTCTTAAATCATCCTTGAAAGCAGTGACTAGCAATCAATCTGATGTGGTTAAAGCTTCTGATGAAAGAGGCTCTCTCAGGAGTGTTTCATTTAAATCCCCGGTGGAGGAGACAAAATGCAGCATACATATAGAAACTTCCAATAACCAGAGAGGTCCGGATTCAAGAGTAACAGCTGAGAGTAAAAAACCCTCCCAGTTGTTCTCCGTGTTTCTTAGTTGTCGGGGAGGTTCCTTCCCAAAATACACCATGAATAAAGGGAGCATCATGCAAATATTTTCAGATATTCCTGCTCTGGAGGATATCTCCTCTAGTGATGTGATACAAGTAGAGTTCCCCGATGATAACGATCCAACAGTATCATGTTTGTGGATAAAATCTCGCATCATTTTTAACATCATTTGGTCTGCTAAATCTGACCTTTTTGATTTGGGATTCAATTTAATATCAACCACAAAAGAAACCCCTATGGTTGATAAATGCAATTGTGGGAAAACGTAACTAAGAACAGCTGATCTCGATGCTCGAGCTCAGAAATTGGTAGTTATGAGCTGGAACACAAGAGGACACAAACATCTGCTAAACAACGATAATTGCTATCTAAAAGACTGTGATCTAGTTCTTATGCAGGAAACTTGGCTAACGGTCCCACCATTATGGGACAACCACTATGTCCACTTAGTACCAGCCATTAAGGGACAAAAAGGTAGACCAATGTCTGGTTTGGCAATTATTTCCAAGGTGTCCACGACAAGTATTATTTCAGACGGGCCTAATTCAAACTCTTATCTGCAAGGCTCAATAATAATGTTTCAAAAATTGAAATTCTTAGTTATAAATATTTATTGGAACCCAATTGCAATTCTTACCTCTACATTTTTCAATGAACTGAATGCACTAATGGAAGACACTCTAACCATCACAGATATTGCACATGTAATATTAGCTGGGGACTTAAACATACACCTCCTAGAGTCAACGAAGAAAAAAAATATGGAGCGAGTCTCATATTGGAAGGCATTTATTAATACGTGGGATCTAATTATGTTAAACGGAGCAGTGCAGACTGACAATCCCCCATCTCATACTTGGACCTGTGGAACCCAAAATGCTATAATTGATTATATGTATGTTGATAGAGGATTGTTTGAAAAAATTTCCGAGTTTAAGGTTATTCCAACCACAGCGAGTGATCATTGGATGCTGAGAGCTGAGTTTTTATTTCAGGCTAAAGATAAACTTCGATCCTGTCAGCATCAACTGAGTAGTCTAGTTATAAATTCACAACGGAATAGATTACAATGGTCAGGTGATGCACTGCGCGCCTTCGCGTGCAGTGTATCAGATGACCACCGACGATTGCTGAGAGGTATGGATTCAGCGGACTATCATGAAAAGATGCATCTTTTTGCTCCCTTTTTAACGTCAGGTGCTAAGAAAAGCATCAAGTGTCACACCCATATATTTGATCAAGGCATCAGAGAGAGAAAGACGCAGTATCGAAAACAGAAAAGACAAATAGCCCATTTACCGGTACATCATCGAGAGCTTGCCTTACGCAAATTAAAGAATAATTATAAGAATTGGGTCCGAAACCATAAGGCAACTATGTTTCAGCACGATGGTGAAAAGTGGTTACAGGTGGCTAAATCTAAAAATACATCGGAAATTTGGAAGTTAATAAATAATGGAACAGTTGGCTCTCAAATAACAGCTCAACTCAATGGTGTATCGGAAAAAAGGTGGGTTACTTATTTTTCTGGCATTTATGATCGTCCAAATAATAATTTTTCACAACTGAATTTGGAATCTATTAACCCATCTTTTCAGATTAATTTTGATCAAGAAGATGTGTTATTTTACATAAATAAAGCAAGCGCATCTAGAGCTCCTGGGCCAGACGGCTTGTCAAACTTTGTTTTAAAACAAAATCCAGAATTATGGGCATCCATTCTTTACGAAGTCTTCCAAGCTGTACAAATTAAACAAGCAGTTCCCTCATCGTGGTGCAAGGCCATAACGGTGCCTATTTACAAAAAGGGTGATCGAGCGGATCCTGCAAGTTATCGTCCGATTTCACTTCTTGACGCTCCTGGTAAAATCTTTAGCAGAATTATCCTTAGGGATCTTAACGTTTGGGCGTCGGAAGAAAATCGGCGAGATCCATTTCAAACGGGATGTGTTGCAGGTCTTGGAACTAGCATTAACATAACGACCCTTAATGCAATTAAAGAGTTAGGCGCCACAAGAAATCAACCAATTTATTTGGCGTATGTTGATTTCCGAGTAGCCTTTGATTCTGTAGACCGGAACCTGCTAATTGAAAAAATGTTGAAATTTAGCTGTCCATCCTCGCTTGTAAGCTTAATATATCTACTTCACACTAACACCTCAATGAAGGTTAAAATGAATTTAGAAGGGCTGTTATCTGAAGAGATTCCTACCAAGCGCGGCCTGAAACAAGGCTGCATTCTTGCTTCCACACTGCTCAATTTGTTTATACTTGATCTGGGCAGTGAATTTTGTAATGTATTGAATGATGCTCCTAAACTTGGGAACCAGAAAATTGCTTGGCTTTTATATGCAGATGATTTAGTTCTTATCTCGCAGACGCCGAGTGGCCTACAGAATATGCTTGATAAACTGAGTCAGTACGTGATAAATAATAATTTAACACTAAATCTGGAGAAAACGCAAGTAATGAAATTGGGGAGATATAAGTCAAGAATAAGGAAACAGTATTGTTGGTTTTTGAATAAGCAAAAGTTGAATGTAGTTAATGAATATAAATACTTAGGTGTCATATTCAGTAACTGTCCTACAAACAAGCCTCAAGGAGACAGTATAAAGGGCAAACTGTCAACCTTGATATCACAGGCGAGGATTTTACAACATAAGTATGGCAAGTTTTCGTGTAAGCACATTCTCATCTTTTATCAGCAAAAGGTAATTCCTATTGTTACTTATGGGTCCGAGGCATGGTCACCCCTGAGGGCCTGTTATTGGAACAAACTAGAGGCAAGGTTTTGGAAGAAAACTTTGAATCTTCCGAACTCCAGCCCAATGGCACTGCTTCGCTTTGAATTGGGAATACTTTCAATTAACATACAAGCATCTTGGAAGAGATGCTGTTTATTTCGGAAATGTGTTCTTGGTCTATCTAGCAAGAGTGTACTTAAGATTCTAGCAGACTACTTACTACGATCTGACCATGTATTCCCATCAACTTGGAGAGAGGCTGTGTTGTTGGATTTGGCGGAAGCGAACATCTCTTTAGATCTTTTACTATCCAATCCTACCAAAGCCAAAACTAAATTATATCAATTGGATTGGAATTTAACTGAACAGAACTGTCTCAAATTAAAGGACTTTGACAGAGCTCTGTTTGGGCATAAAAAAATTCGACAGACGGCTGATTATCTATTAAAATGTCCTTCACATACTCTCAGAAATCAAATATTGAGATTTCGCCTAAATCTATGGCCAACAAAACAAGTCCTGCTAAGGAGGGGAATTATTAAGCCAGAATCTTCATCATGTCGTTTCTGCAATGATGGAACAGCTAAAGAAAATCTGAAACATTTATTAATAGAATGTGTTGCTTTAAAAACGCAGAGGAAAGACATTATTAGGAAATTAACAAGGCATCATTGTATAAGACGCTCTAATGATGAATTATGGCATGAGATATTTGCGACATCTAAGATCACAGTAAGAATAGCTACTGTTCAATTCTTAAATAAGATTCTATGCCCACCATAAATTAGGGAGTAACCTGATGTCTGGTGAACGGGAGAAGGAATGCAAATTATGGTCTTCTCACTACTCGTAATGATTTTAATGCTTTGCTACTTACCAGTATACAATATGATCATATTTGGAGTCAAGGTGTTGCCATTGATTTTGAATTGGATGAGTAGTCATACCAATCATAAGTTGAAATAGTATGTTGTTTTTATCTGCCTTTTTTTAATATACTCAAGTTAAGTTGCTTAAGTTTAATTTTATATCATTGTTAAAGAATCTCCTTTTGTACATTTGTGTATATGATCTCTAAGAATAATGTCGTTTTGAAAGGTTAATTTAATTAACCAACCAAAATAAAAAAAAAAAAAATAAAAAAAAAAAAATTATAGGTGTCAAGTTGGGAAGCAGTTCAGAAGGAGTAGGAGACGCTCATTCAATAACTAGCCAATGGTGTTTGATTAAGGTTTTTAAAGAGTTCCACTCTTGGGCTGGTTCTGTTGGCTAGTCCATAGCCATGCTAGTGGAGAAGGGCAAGTAGCGAGAAAATAATCAGGAGGAGGCATGGGGAGGGGTGGGCACAGAAATGTTGAGGAGAGTAGAGGACTTCAGAGAACAAGAGGGAGAGTGAAGAGAGATGTAGGTGCCAAGTACTGTGGGGTCAGACTATTGATTGATTTGAAGTGAAGGTGGAAGTGCCATCCAGCATGTTATCTGTAGGTGGCAGTGGGCAAGATCTTGGTAGGTGATAGTGGTTCTGTAAAGATAAACTGAGGACTTTTTTAGGGGAGGCATGAATTTGATTGGAAGGTTGACATATAGGCTGAGGCAGGAGTTAGGGTTGCTGAGTACAAGGGTAGATATTGGAGTCTTGGCTGTGTGAGTTGGTGATGATTCCTTTTGATATTCATGAGGTTGATCCCGGTCAAAGCAGCTGTAATAGTGATACTTTGATGGAGTCTGAGTTTATTGTTGAAGAGGACTGCAATGTTGCAAGCGTTCTTTGATGGAGGTCGGAGATGAATGGAGATTGGAGAGTGGGGTTGGGATTCTTATCTGGGAGAACAATACGTTACATTTTGTAGAATTCTAGCATCAGGAAGCTTAGAAACACCAGGTGTCGGATAGCTATGAGACAAATGTTGATGTCCATTGAGCTGGCCAAGGTGTACGTGTGAAATGGGAAACAGATTTGAGTGTTATCAGTAAAGAGTCAGGTTTGAAAGCCAAAAGGTTGGATTAGGATACCCAGGGACAACGTATAGAGGGAAGGAGCAGTGGACATTTAACTTTTGAGAGGTGAGGGAGGAATGAGATTTTGGAGTTGCATAAGATGGCAAAGGAGCAGTTAGACAGGAATGAGTTAGACAGGAATGAGGCAATACAAACAAGGGTAGTGTACTTGAAGCTGATGGAAGAGAGGATCAGACGGAGAGAGGGATAGTCTACCATATTAAAGGTAGTCAAGAGATCGATTAAGATGAGCATGGATGAGAAGTAAGAGTTTTGAGTGGTTGTCAGGAAGTTAGAGACATGGACAAGAGCAGTTTCTGTGTAGTGTTTACTCTGAAATCCTGATTGGAGGGGGACTGCAGATTGTGTAACCCTTGAGGTTGTTCGCAATGCAAATTAAGAGTTCATGCTCAAGGATTGTGGAGTGGCGAAGCAAAAGAGAGACAGGCTCATAGAAAAAGGATTCTTGGGATCAGCAGTGGGTTTCTTCAGTTTGGAAATGACAGAGCCTAATGTATAGCAGACAAGAAAGACATTTATGGCATGGAATAGGCAGAAGAGGAAGGTTATTCGAGAAGAAGTGATGGGTGCCAGTTCTTTTGTAATTTGTGGTTTGAATGGGTTAATGGGAGCATGGGGTGGCTTGGCTGAGTGAAGGATATGTAGTGGCGCAGTAGGAAAGGTTGGAGAGAAGTGGTATAGTGAGAAAGGGGTGGAGGTGGTAGGATGTGACAAGAAGAAAGTAGGGGTGGAAGAGAGACAGGGGTGTTCAAAGTGTCTTGTGTGTTTGAAATATTTGTGGAGTAAGATGCAAAGCTTAAGCAGAGAGTGGGGAAGATGGGGAGATTCTTGGAGTAAGCATTGCCTGGAGGGTAACAGATTGAGAATGATAGAGGATGAAAGTTTAATATACTAAGTGGATTTGTCGTAAGTCATTCATGTTAGTGATAGTGAAGAGAGGTTGTAAGCTAAGTGGTGGATCACGCATCTTTACCAGCAGTGTAGTTAGTGATGCATGGGTGTCCTTATATTTTGGATGGCTAGGGAAATCCTTTGTTGGGGAGAGCAAGGTGGAAGAAAGAGCCAAAAGGATAGTGGCATTCAAGGTAGGTAGCAGATCATCATTGAATTCAATGAAGGGGAGCTCAATAGTGTGTGCACGGAAATATGAGAGGTCAAGGATGTAGAACTTGAACTGGTTGAGATAGGGGGGCATGGAGTCATGTTTCAATTTTCTTTTGGTAATTGCAGAAAGAGGGATAGGGTAGGCAGAAGTGAAAACGCATGTGGTGAAATGGCTAAGCAAGTGATCATGGGGGTGGGTATGACAGAGTTCAGAAGAGTAGAGAAGAGCACAATGATATTGAGAGAGTTTCTTGGGGAGTGAGCAGGAAGATTATGCATGGTAATCAAGGAGTGATCATAGAGAGGGCAGTCCAGTTGAAGGTGTTTTGGGGAGGTTGAAGTTACCCAATATGACAATAGGCACCTAAGCATGGAGTGTTTCAAGTAGTAGATGAAGATTAGAGATGAACATATTGAGGTTTTACGGTGGGGTAGAAGAGGGGAATGATAAGGCATATGGTGGGAAGATGTTGGGCATAGTTTATTTGAATGAGAGGAGCATAAAGGCAGAGGGGGTTAGATGGTGAGTACATCATTAGGCCAACACCACTGCATTTCTGTGTGTGTCAAGGGCAGTGGGAGAAGGTGGCAAAGTCAATGCAGAGGACAGCCAGTGATGCAGTGTTTTATTTATCATAGTTTTAAATGTATTTTATTGAATTTGTATAGCACTGTATGTCAAAGCACTGTAACAAAAGAAACAGTACAAACAATGGCCCTCATTACGAGTTCGGCGTTAACCATGCCGCCGGAATCGCGTCGGGGTCCGGGTCCTCGGAATGAGGACTTACCGGGCCATTCCGAGTTTGGAAGGCCCGGTAATTCCTCCCTCCGAGGACCCGTACACAGTCCTTCCCCATTCCCATTTCAGCCCCATAGGGCTGAATGGGAATGGGAGAGGGAGCAAACAACGGGCCATTACGAGATGGCCCATTGTTTGCTCCCTCTTCCCCTCGCGGGACCCGGTAAGCACACCTGGTTTTCCCAGGCGTGCTTACCGTGTCCCGTGATGGGGAACTCGTAATGCTCGTAATGCGGCGGTACGGAGTGAACGGCACCGGAACCTTTTACGGCGCCGTTCACTCCGTACCGCCATGGTCGTAATGAGGCCCCTTGTGTACAATTACATCAATTTCCAAAACATTCAAGTAGAAAGAACAAAAGTCTTAATAGGAGTTTGCAAAATAGAAAAGAAGGAAGAAGACTGAATATCAAGTGGGAGCCTATACCAAAATATCGGTGCTAGAAGAGAGAGTGAAAGTGGGATGAAGCACATTGGGGATGAGGGACAGAAAGAAGGAAGTGGGAACGAAGAGAGTGGGAGGGTGAATAAAAGGAAATCAAAGAGGAGAGACAAGCAGATGGCATTCCTTGGATACTTCTAAATACAATGCAAAGGAAGTGAAATAACAGCTGGGATTCAAAGGGATACCATTGGAGGTATCGGAGAGCAGGAGGTTTAGAGTCACAGGGGGAGAGTCGAAAAAGAAGACCATTATAAGAATTATAGAGGCACTTAAGGGGAACTAACTGATATACAGGAAGGCTAAGAAGAATTGTGGAACAGTATAATAGTCAAGAGAGGTTGAGAGAGGAGACAAAGGGTTTAGTTTTGTGGAAAAAAAGAAAAGGACTGGACTGTCAGATGTTACCAAGGTGAAAATGCAGGACCGAACCAATGAGGAGATATGGGAAGAAAAAGATAGAGTGGAGTCATAAGAAACCCAGAGATTGCAAGCATTGGAAAAATAGAAAGAGAATATGGAGGAAAGGAGATCAATGAAGCAGGTAACGATGAAGATATGGTAGTAGCAGCAAAAAATAGAACTTCCCTCTTGGATGGATTTAGATGAAGGTAATGATCAAACAACCACAATTGAATAGAAGAAAAACAGCCAAATGGATTGGAGTGAATAGTGTCAGAGTAAGAAGAGAAAGATTTGGTAAATCATCTACATGGAAATGGTGAGTCAGTCCAAAGGAAGAAATAATAGAAGCAAGAGGAGTTGTACATAAAGAGAAGAGGAGAGGGCCAAGGACAGAGCCCTGGGGAACACCAACATGAAAATGGAGAACCAAAGAAGATAATCCTACCCAGGACACAAATTAAGTGTGATTGGTCATGTAGGAATGAAACCAATCAATTACAGAAACCTGAAAACCAATATAGGTAAGAGAACAAAGTAAAACAGCATGATCAACAATATCAAAGTCTTCTGACAAGTCAAGAGGAACGAGAAGATAAGATTGTATTGCATAGGAAGCAGAAAGTAGGGACTTATAGACAGAGAGAAGAGCAGTCTACACTGAATGAAGAGGATGGGAACCTTATTTATAAACAGGAAGAAGAGCACAGTAATTTATATAAACAGGGACTTGGCTGTTCAAAACACATTTCAAAGGTTTAGAAAGGAAGGGGATAGGCCATATCAGACAATAAGTAAAAGGCAGAGAAGACTCAAGAGATGGTTCTTTAGGATAGCAAGTATAGAGACATGTTTGAAGATAGAAGGACATGTTGAAATAGGCAAGAAGGAATTAGAACAGAGTGACATATGGGTTAAGAAAACTATAGACATTAGACATTTAAGTACCAGGGTTCCAGTAGGGTGAGCTCTATAAAGGAAAACTGAAAGTTCAGTGTCCAGAAGGGGACATAAATTAGACATAGTGGTAGAGGCTACGGAAGGTAGATGTTCAGGTTCAGAAGAAGCAGTTCTGGAAGAAATAGAAGACCGAAGAAGGGTCACCTTCAAGTCAAAATTATTCCCGAAATCAACAGCAGGAAGAGAAGAGGATATAGAAGGATTGGTAGAGAGAGGAGATAAAAATGCAGTTAAAAACGTGAAATGAGCACCCAGGGTGAAAAGAAGAGGAATTTAAAAGCACAATGAAGTACTTTTGCTTGGCTAGAAATATAGAGGAATTATTAGAAGTGTGTATAGAGTTTAGAGCAGCACATTTCAGAGGAGATTGTGATTTTATTCCAGTGGCATTCAGCCTGTCATCAAAGACTGTGAGAATAGCATAGTGCAGGAGTTAACCAAGGTTGTGGTGGTTTGTGAATGGGAGAAACAGGATTTGTAGGGTAAAGATTTAGTACTCTTTACCCTACCTATCCTTTTTCTCCCACTCATAAACTGCTAAAACCTTGGTTAACTCCTGCACTCTGCCATTGGACCGTGTATGCCCGAGTAAAGTAATTCAACTACACTGTCCGCTGATAGAGTAGAAAGCAAGATGAACAATAGAAAAGATGAAGTAAAAGCAGAGATAAATGTGAAAGAATGAAAGCATTGTCGATTAGCGCATAGAAAAATAATAGTGGATGGGGGCGGGCAGAAGGCGGAATGGAAAAGAAGAGCGGAGATAGATGAAATAGATCACATAGTAGAAAATACTAAATGAAATGAAGAGCCAGGGACATGTGAGGGAGGGAAAGGAATACAAAGAAGATAAGAAGCAAGTAAAGAACAGAAAGAAAAAGAAGTATGTGTAAATGAAAGATGGATATTAAAGTCACCAGGGAGGAACAGAGGAAAATATAGGGGCAGAATTGAAGATAGGAGTGGGCCGAAGTCTTCACAGAAGGACTTCACAGGGCCGGGATGGTATATTACTAGAAAACCACAGGATGTGGTTTCAGAAAAGAAGAAAAGTGCTATTCATAGGAAGAGCAGAAAGGCAGTTTAGGGGGATAGGAAAAGATAAAAATGGAGGAGTGATATAAATGCTGACCCTGTCCCCACAGACAGTTGCTGTTCCGTGGGCTCTAAGGTGTCTGTAATGCCCATCCCTGAGTGTTCAGCTGATGGGAGTCAAAGTGGCCAGTGTGGAAATATATATTGTTTGCAGAGGGATGGGGTATTCCAGAGTCCCATAGTAGTCACTAGGAGTGGTATGGTGTGTAGAGGGATAAAGATTAGGTTTATGAGGTTGGCAAGCAGGATAGATAAGGTTAGCATGGGAAAAGTGTGGGACTGAGCCTGCCCAATGTTATACTGGTGTAAAACTGGGCTGAGACCTTACAGGACCCACCTGGCTGATATATTCTTTCTGTCAGGAACTATACTTATTACTGGCTGCATATAAAATGAAACAAAGTAATGGAGAGTTCTGTCAGCTACCTGGATGCATATTGCATATTTGGAAGGCGAAGAAGCTGTATCTTACACCAATGGGAATGTGTTAAGAGAGATGGGGCGCTTGACGGAACATGGCCGCCTAAAGAGGATCTCTGTGCTGGGAGACGACATCCGTACTAATATATGCCTCTGCACACCTGATTTCAGGAAAAGAAGACTGGGGTCCCCTTCCATCGGGCCTTCCTCGACAGCCACCTCAATACTGAAAGGGGACTCTAGCCGGTTTTGGGGATATTTTGGCTTCTTTGCGGGCCGGGAGGCTGCACCACCCTGATCCACCCACTGCATCCAGCGAAGCCCGCCTTCTTTGCTCAGATGTTCCGAAGCTGTGCGGCCTGCTGTGGGGGAGGGGCGAGCATCAACGGACTTGCGACCATGGTCGCCGCTGGAGGTGGGCACCTGGCTCCCATCCCAGGGGGCCGCTAGCATCTTGCCTCCTGCCTCACGCTACTCCCTGCAGTGATCCTCCCCCCATGACTACCACTGACACATCAGTCCCATATGCCTTGTGCCGGGCCGGAGCCCAAACCCCCCTAGCCTGACTGGGACTCGCTGAGGTCTTCCCCCTGCTGCAGCGGGACGGATGTGCCCCCCTTGGACTCCACACTTTCCACGTCATGGGACCCGTCCCACCCCCCCACCCGGACGAGCAGTGCCATAACCCACCAGAGCGCCGAGGACGTCGGCTCATGGAACGGGCAGTGGGGTCTGGCATCGGCGCTGCTGCCCCAGATAGTCGTGCCGGATCACCCGCTGCATGCGAACTATCGCTGGGGAAAGCCGGAGCTCCCCTGGAGCTGCCTGCTCCTGCACTACGACCGCTGTCTCCTCCTCCTATTTCCGCGGCCTAGCTGGATTACTCGCCGCACAGCTGCAACGAACATCGGATGCGGCACGTCCCCAGTGCCGGACGCCTGACCAACGTCTTGGAGGTGAGATCCCTCCAGTCTTTCCCCGATACGTGGGGGGCCACAATACACTCAACCATTGCAGGTCCTGTTTGATCTTGCTAATGCAGCCAATTCTACCGCCATTTGCATAACGTCTTGCTAATTAAACCCAGCTCCTCAAGAGGGAACACAGTCATATGAACTACATAGAACTGCTGGATACAGGGGTGGAATCCTGTGGCCCCTCTTTGGTTTGCTGCGATCCTGACCGGGGTGGGTTGGCCGAATCCCAACCTATGTTTCTGAAAACCCACTACCAGCAGCCCCCTGCCTCTCCAACTGTCATAACACCATCTCTCCTTTACACTGCTGCATCTCGGGCCGAATCTGCAAGTGCATCGGATGCACCTTCAGCATCACTGCGTCCAGTAACTGTATGCAAGCCTGATTGTCTCTACCCCACCATTAGCGCAGACCATATCTAATCGTCTCCTGGTGCCTGATTGGGGGGCTGGGGTTGTGGGGCCCCCGCTCCTCCCCCAACACGCGATAGAACACAGTTCATTTTGCCATTGCAGCTCTGGTCTGGCCTTATCAGCGTAGCCATATCTACCGCTACCAACACTACACCTCGCTGATCAGCCCCAGCTTGGTGATTGGAGACACTATTATATGAACTGCACAGAGCTCCTGGCTCTAAGATCTATACTCTGTGGCCCCTTACAGGCTTGCAGCGGTCCTGGCCTGGGTGGGTGATATAAGCCCCCTCCTGCATATTTGAAGCCTTACCACCTGCTTCCTCACGCTACTCTGGCGGCCATAACACAATCTCCACGATGCACATCAACACACTGCATACCTGGCTGTGACCACAAATACACGGGATGAGCTGTCATCACCTTAACGACCAGTGTTGATGCACCTGCCTGGCTGCTACTACCCCGCCATCTGTGAGTACTGCTGTGGGACAGAGAGTCTCATCCACTTGCGCCTGCCTCCGGCCCCCAGGACATTCGAGACACACGCTGGCGCTCCGGTGGGAACCGTTGAGCGCTAGCAAGTGAAGGAACCTGTCTCTTCCGGGCCCGGGGGAACAGCAGTACGTATCTCCCCGAAACCCTCTGCAGGCAGGCAATGCATGCGGCGAGGACACATATCAGTTATTACTAGCAACAGCGGCACCAGATCGTATCTCCACGCGGCGGAGAGGTTGTAAGCTATATGAGAGGGTGAATACACCGCATACTATTACACTATAGGCGGCAACCCCATCCAAGGGCATTCTCCCTGGCATCCAACCACGAACATCTGAGAGGCGGCCACGCAGGCCATCTTATTAAAGGGACGAAACTCCAGCACATACCATTTGTAACGTGCATGGAGCGACAAAGAGGGGCAGTACATTCAATTAACGCAACACGAATTAACGCAACACGTAGCAGTCCCGGACCGCACACAAACCACATGCCCCGGCTACTGCTTGGCAATCTACTATGTTGGGGCACCAAATACTGTGCGAACATGTCAACCTAGAGGAACACAACCAGACATTAAGGAAGCAGTTCACTCCACATAACCGGAGCTCCAGAGACATTAACACTGCCAGATCACGCAAGGCAAAACAGAGCAGGGCTGATACCCGCTGAACCTATACGGCAGGCATCGAGGGGGTCTGCGCTAGTGGCCATACCCCATAGGACCCACAACACCGGTCCTGGGCCCCTAGCCCATCAAAACATTATTGCATGCAGTGGCATTGACATCCGAGGGCTCCACCAGCGTACAACAGGTGCAGGTACCCACAAAATCCCTGGTTGGATCACATGGTCCTGCTGGCCCTGGTTTATACGCGAACAAGCTGAGGCAAATTAATCCCAGTCCAGTCGACCACTGTGACACCGAACAGAGCAACAACACTAGGCAATAAAAATCCCATAATACCGAACTACACAGAATACCACTGGGAAACCCAATCAGACGGAACCACCCTCAGCAGAAACCCACAAGAACAAGTGTCAGGAGGCCCACACGGAGTCTCAATGGTGAGAGAACCTGATGCCTGGGAACAAAGGGAAAAGTACCCACCCGAGAACCAAAACACCGGCGAAAAATCAAAGTCGTCTCATAGAAAGCTGCTGGAACACAACACAACAGAGTGCCCCCCAGGACCCCCTGAATCAGGGAGAACCAACAACGCCTAAAAACTCCATGCCTCAGGATGACATGGCCATAAATAAGGAAGAGCTAGTTGACTCTCTCAGGGGCATGGAAACCAGGATAACAAACACGCTCCAGACCCAACTAGAAACGATGAAATAAGAGCTGAAGACATCCCTGAAAGAGGTTCGACAAGAAATAGATGAACTCGGAGGCAGAGTAGACACACTCGAAAATGGTCTCTCACATATGGCAGAGGAGGCAAAGCAATACAATGGCTTACTAGACCAAGTTGCCAGAGCCACAAATAATCTTGAGCTCCAAACCGAAGATTTGGAAAATCGCTCACGAAGATCCAACATCCGGGTCAAGGACCTCCTAGAAACAATCCAGGAAAAAGACCTACGGGACACCATGCAGCACTGCCCCCCAGAGAGATTTGAATTTGACAGAATCACTCAGTAGGCCCCAAAAGGAATGAGCCAGGAGCGAGACTTACAGATGTTCTCATTGCCATGGCCTCCTATAGTCTGAAGGAAGACATCTTGAGAGCTGCACGTACCCACAAAGAACTAACCATCAATGGAGGGCTGATCCAACTGTACCAAGACCTAGCGTTAGTCACCCTACTTAATAGGAAGCTTATGCAACCGATCACAAAAGCACTACAAGCCAAACAAATCACATATAGATGGACATTCCCCTTTGGAATAGCATTCTCCTGGAAAGAGAAACAAAGGAGGATCAGTACATGCGAGGAAGGCCTCTCATTACTACAAATTGAGGGAGTACCAAGCCAAACCGAAACTAGCCCACAAAATAGGGCACCCAGCAACCAAAACAATCAATGGGAATGGTCATCTGAAAAGAAAAGAAGGACTAACAGAGAAAAGAAACTGGCAGGCCCCTTCAAATATCAGGAGCGAGACACCCTGAAGAAGACACTAAATAAAGAAGCGACTGGAAGAGAAATTGAGGAAACACCTGACCACAGCAGGTGGGCCACTTCAAAATAGCCCAAAACAAGACGCACTAAAAGACAGAAACAACAAACATATCCCATACAATAATGGCAGATACACTGATCGTCTCACTAAATGTACAAGGGCTGGACTCCCCCGGGAAACGCCGAGCGATTCCCAACAGTCACAAGAAGATGCCTGCAAAGGTAGCGATCCTGCAAGAAACCCACCTCTTGAAAGCGGATGAAAAAAGGATGCTCAACAAGGCATTCCCACAACAATACTTCGCCTCCAGCGGCTCGAAATCAAAAGGGGTTGCAATACTGCTGGCTAAACAGTTGAACTTCCGAAAATAACAAATGATTAGCGGTACTGAAGGGAGATATTTGGGAATCAAGGGAACAATTAAGGGGAATACCTACACAATCCTGGCGATATACAAACCTAACGACAGACAAGATCGATACATCACAGATCTCCTACTGAAATTAGGGAGCTGGTGCGAAGGCCATACAATCATAGGAGGGGATTTCAACTGCGTAATGGACCCTAGCCTCGACAAAACCCTGCCCCCTATGGCAGCTGACCAGAGAAACAGACAGGTGTTGGGAAAGTTCCTCAGAGAGCTAGAAGTAATCGAAACCTGGCGCTTCTTCCAAGGACACACTAGAGAATACACTCACTATTCTGCAGTAGACAGAGGGTACTCCAGGATATACATGATCCTGGTCTCAGCAACTCTAATCCCCCAAGTGACGAAGGTGGAAATCGGGGCACAATACACTACAGACCATGCCCCAGTACTAGTCAGCCTGGAAATAGATGTAGAAAAAAAGCAAACAACGCCCGTCGTGGAGACTCAACGACCTGTTCCTGCGTGACTTGGTGCTTAGAACACACATGGAAGAAACTATAAACGTTTATTTTAGAGAGAACGACAACGGCAAGGTTGACTGGAAAACAGTCTGGGATGCAGAGAAGGCCGTAATCAGGGGAGAATTCATGGCCCAGGCAGCGGTATACTGTAGAGAGCGAGCTATACTAACCCGGAATATGGAACAAGCTCTAAAAGATGCAGAGAAAAACCACAAGTCCCGACAAACGCAGAAAGTCAGTGCTCAACTGGAAGGTCACACCGCTGATAACGGTAGCGCAGATGTTGCTTAATACTAAGCAATCATATTATGTCCACGGAGGAAAGGCAAATAAATTATTAGCGGCCAAATTAAACAAACAGAAATCCCGGAATTATATAGTTGCCCTAAGAAATGAAAAAAGGGATGTGATCAAAAAAGAGGAAGAAAAACTGGAGCTAATGGTCCGATTCCACAAAGAACTCCTACAGGGAGCAAACCTAAATGCGACGGACCAAAAATCCTATCTAATGACTACTCATCTACCCCAAATCTAGGACAAGGACGCAGAAATCCTGGGGAGACAATTTACAGTCCAAGAAATCAATGAAGCTATCTCTTCATTACCAAGGAACAAAAGCCCGGGCCCAGACGGCTTCGGAAATGCGTACTACAAAACATTTTGAACGCAACTACTGGGCCCCCTCACCCAACTCTTCAACACAATCAGAGATACCAGATTGATCTCCTCAGATATGGCAAGATCCTCAACCATCCTGACGCTGAAACCAAACAAGGATCCCACCGAATGCTCAAATTACCGCCCGATATCACTCCTAAACAAGGACGCAAAACTATATGCAAAGATACTAGCGAATAGGCTATCGCAGGTCCTCCTAGACATCATTCACGAGGATCAAGCAGGGTTTGTCAGGGGACGACACACCCAAGATAACGTCATAACAAATCAGAAATTTGAGATAGCGGCCCTAGACGCTACACGCGGTTTCAACACCTTGGAATGGTTATACCTGCAGATGGTCCTGGAGAAATTTGGGTGCGGGACACAATTCAGAAAGATGATCCTGGCAAACTTTCAATGCCCATCTACATCATTCCGGATAAATGACCGCAACTCAAAACAAGTGGAAACAAAGAAAGGTACGTGCCAGGGCTGCCCTCTACCCCCACTAACATTTGCAGTGGCTATGGAACCACTAGCAGCGCGATACAGGGAAGACCCCGATATAAAGGGAGTGCAAATTAAGGAGACCCCGCAGAAAATAGCATTATATGCTGATGATGTGATGCTCTATATGGGAGACACTACGAATACACTACCGAGAGCCGTAGCGACACTGGAAGAATTTGCCACCGTATCCAGGTTTACAATCAACTACAATAAATCAAAAGCACTGAACATAACGGAGGACACAAATACAATAAACAGCATCAAGCAGATATTCCCCCTGAAATGGGAGAAAAACACTTTAGAATACTTGGGAGTTCACCTGGCAAGGAAATTCGAGGACTTATACAGGATAAACATCCCCCCTCTGTAGAAACAACTAAAAGCGGACCTGCTGAGATGGGAAAACCAGGAACTATCGTGGTTTGCCAGAATAGCAGCGGTAAAGATGACCCCTCTCCCCCGCCTACTATACGTGACCAGTTCAATACCCGCTGAGATCCCGCCACAGTTAATCAGAGAACTTCAAAACTCAGTATATAGCTTTATATTGGCGAAAAAGAGACCCAGAATACAGAGACGCATACTGACCCATCCCCCACTCCTGGGAGGCCTGGGGGTCCCCGATCTGGGCAGATACATCATGGCAGCACACTTGGCCCCCATACTCCAGTGGGCTAAACCAGCCGACACCAAAGGATGGAGAGGCATAGAACAAGCATCCACACAGATTCCGATAACAGTGCTCCTGGCACTGAACCCCAAGGCCCGCGAAGCAGAAGGAAAATTATTAGGAGCCACTAAAACAGCCCTGAGTAACTGGGACAGAGCCATGCAAATGAAAAAGATCAAACAAGGTTTGGGCCCACTTTCCCCAATAGCACATAACATCGACTTCACCCCAGGCTTGAAGAAGAAATTTTGGGAGGGATGGAAGGGCGCAGACACCCTGACACTGCAGGACATGTACCAAAAACGGTAACCCAATCCCTTTCTTAGAATGCAAAAAGAAATTCGATCTGGGGGAAAACGAAAGGTTCAGATACATGCAAGTACGACATTGGATCTCCCACCCGTCAGTGAAAAGGGTGGGAACACGAGCCCAACAGCCTTGGAACTAACAATGCAAGAGGGGGAACCAAAGAGGGGGATATCAAGAATCTACAGACTGCTCGGTGGGGCACAACCAACGGACAACCTAAGATACAAGGAGAACTGGGAAAACGATGTAGGAGAGTCGATAACGGAAAGATAGTGTGACCAGATATGGACAAGAGCCCATAGATCCTCCAATGTACAGCAATTAAAGAAGCCACATATAAATTATGCTACATGTCCCCCCACAGATTGCACAAAATAAACCCAGAGTATCCCCCAAACTGCTGGAGACAATGTGGAGGGAGAGGAGATCTATTCCACATTTGGTGGCCATGCCCCAAAGCAATTTCCTATTGGAAGGAGATACTGGGACACATCAAAGACATTACTGGCAGAGACTTACCACTCTCACCTTAGGTGATCCTGCTGGGAGCAGAGGCAGAGGGTTTATACGCAGCATCAGGACACATGGCCACCCTAATAACACACTATCAGCAGCACGAATGACATTGGCACAATGGTGGAAAAACGCTAGCAGGTGTTTGTGCCCTCGCCGTCTTTGACGTGCAAAAGAATAAACAACACACCCCTGATGGGGAATAAGGCAAAGAGAGCAGGCTGCGAGAGTTCAAGAAAAGGTTTTATCTCTGGTGAATAGTATTCAAGAGATATCTGAGTGCGCTCTGCACAAGTTATCATTACATTACGTTTTACAGGGTAAATAACGCAACTAACATAGGATACTACGTTGGTCCCAGATTGGTCAGTTCACTCGATGTCTCAGGTGGGGTGGCATCTCTTCATCCGGTTGGCCGCTTGGTTGGCAGGAGGATTGACGTCAGTCATCTGTGCTCCGCATGGGTGAAGGTCAGATCACTGGGATGTAGGATGGTCACTATCTAAGCTAACATAATATATTCTCAAAAAATGCATGCACTAAATAATAATTGTTCAAAAGACCTTCAATAGTTTATCATGTCTCTATAAAAGTCACACATATATCTATACTATAAATAACATAGGATTATACAAGTCTTAGGTTAAGGGTCTTGACCGCTATAATACACTGGTTGAAGTTAGGGTCTGTACACATAAGAATCTCTGGTATGTGGCATTTGTTAGTGGTAGTCAACAATATATTGCAGCAGGGGTCTAATGTTAGTTGGGGATCTGCTTGGTGGGCATCATGGCATGGCCAGTGGTCTGGCACATGAAAGGAATATCTTGCAGGACACAGGGTCACAATGGCAGTAAGTTTCCACTGGATAGGGTGCAGGAGGTGCAACGACATGTTTGTGGAGATGGACGAGCTATGTGCTTAGCTCATGCTTGTTGACATGCAGGACAGTGATCTCAGAGGAAGAGCGATGTGTTACATTTATTATTGTGTTGCGAGCATCTCTGGCTTCAGCGTGAGAATGGACCTGCAAAGTTTTCCAGTCAGAGTGAGAACGGGGGTGGGGGCCCTGTGCCCTGCTGCGAGAAAAGGGAAGAGTAGTGTTTTTGTACTATCGCAGTGAGGCCTAGTCACCAAGATGGAGTCAAAAGGGGGTACAAAAATGGATGCCCCGTGTCCTGCTCAGTGGTCCCATCTATGCGAAAGTCAACCAAGGTTAACATTGCATAAGGGCAAGGGGCGAACCCACTAATGGAGGCACTTGGTCCGAGTTTTGTACTGAGAAGTAGAGGACGCGAGGGGCCTGATGGCCCATCGCTCCCACACACGGGCCCAACAACACCATGGTGGTGGGTG
The DNA here is from genome assembly GCF_040938575.1 of Ambystoma mexicanum. Classification (NCBI taxonomy): domain Eukaryota; kingdom Metazoa; phylum Chordata; class Amphibia; order Caudata; family Ambystomatidae; genus Ambystoma; species Ambystoma mexicanum. The sequence goes on from NC_090934.1 coordinate 625,006,272, forward strand.
AAAATATGGGGAGTAATGGCAATGGAGAAGGTAACTGCCATAAGAACAGGGACATACCAGAGATACTTGTCCATATGTTCCCCTTTTAGAGATTTTGTCGGAGACAGGGAAGCCCATTTCTATAAATAATGGACCCTCAGAAATATATCGATCACCTAACAACCAAGAACAGGGAGAGAGAGAATGAGAGAGAGAGACAGCACAACGAGAAAACCAGAAGGAGGCAGCAAAAGACTTAAGAACCCAGTAGAGATGGCCATGGGGGTGTGGGCGTTTGGGGGAGGGAAGACCTAGGCCTTAGTTAGGGTTTCTGTAGTTTTGTTTCGCTCTCATGCCAAGCCTTAGTACAAGTCCATGGGCCTCATTCCGAGTATGGAGGTAGGGAGTTAACGGCACAGGTAAGGATGCCGGTGCCATTAACCCCCTACCGCCACATTCCGAGGTCCCTTAGCGGGTCCCACCAGGAATGGCTGGTCATAACTATCCGTTCTTAGCGGGACCCGTTAAGGGACCAGGGAGCAAATTAGCTGAGGCAAAATGAAACAAAAAGGGGAAAACCCCAGAGATACAGGACAATACACGATATGGCAACAAGAGTAAATAGGACTATGTTGTAAGCGGGCCCATTATTTGCTCCTTCCCCATTCCCATTGAGCCCTATGGGGGCTCGAATGGAATGGGGGATGGTTTTCTGAATGGGGACTTACCTGGTCCTCCAAGGTTGGAATGACCCGGTAAGTCCCCATTCAGAGAATCCAGACCCGGGTTTGGAGGCAGCCATGGTGCTAGTAGCACCATGGCTGCCTCCAAACTCGGAATTACCCTCCATGTACGATTTGGGTGCAAGTCCCAGACTCGCCTTTCCGGCTATATTCTCACTTTCTGTAGACTTAGTTCACTCTCCTGCCAAGCCTTAGTGCAATTCCATGTACGATTTGTGTGCTTGTCCCAGACTCACCTTTCCTGCTGTATTCTTGCTTCCTTTATGTAGACTTGGCTCCCGATCCTGCCAAGTCTTAGTACAAATTCATGTACTGTTTCGGTGCAAGATCAGACTTGCCTTTTCTGGATTTGAACTATCCTCTATGAGGTTTTTGAGCCCCTGTGGCTTCCCGCATACCTTGTTTTATGGCTAACACAGGTGCTGGCTCCCTTGAGGCAGCTGGGTTTGTTTGTAGCACTCTGGTTACTTTCCGGAGCTTCCCCTTCTCCTGCAGTGGCTCTGCAGGTATCCTCCTGCTTGGGGATGGTGTGCTAGTTCACTTTCACAGTCCCTCAGTTTCTGGGATGCCTGGAGACTTGGTCCGCTTATGGGCCACACAGTCCTCACGTCCTGGACCAGCCCCAGACTCTGTCTCTTTCTGGTCAGCATTCTGGTCAGCACCCGTCAGCATGTCTTTGTGGCTATTGTGGTTCCTCCTTGGAGGACTTGACACCATATCAAGGCCCTCATTGGTTTTTATCTTACTTTTTCCAATCATTGTTTGTGAACCACTAGACTGGTGAAAGTGGTTCCTATGCATACTCAGTATTGCTGTGCATTCCCTCTTCATGTCAGTAATAGGTGAGTATTGAGATGGTAATTCACTAGTACTCCTCCTCATCTCAGTACTCTCTAGTTGAGTTGACTTAACAAAGTAGATGGGGTAGGAAGGTGTAGAGAGGAAGGAAAGGTGGGGTAGCTCTGGAAAGGGGCACCAGGGTCATGTGCTGGGTGGGAAAACCACATTCTCCCGATGTGGTCATCACTGTACATATGTCGACACACCCACTCAAGGAAATAAAAAGGGGGTGGAATGACATTTCTATAACATATGCATAGATTTCTCAGTGCAAGTTGAAGGACAATTGATTTTTTTCATTTATTGTGCATTTGTAAGGTGCTTATGCATCAAGTAAATTGTGTTTCAAAGTGCCCACAAGGGCAGCAGGGAGGGAACATGGGAAAGAAAGCAATATAACAATGAACGATAGAGGCGGACCCACTGGGCCATGTGAGCATTCAGAACGTGCAAGTGCAGAGAGAGAGAGAGAAGGGATTAGGTAGTGGGGGGTAAGTGCTAGGTGTACCAAGGGGGAAGTGCAAGGGAGTAAGCAGCTGTTAATTGACTTGGTGAGAGTGTTAGCTGCCAATAAACAGGTAAGTGCAGACCTGTGGTGGCATAGGCCAGTGGGTGCCAAGGCAAGTGCTGGGAGCAGGGACGAGGCTGAAGGCAATTGGGTGTGTGAGGCCAGGACCCAGGAGGACACCTAAGGGCCCTGGTCATCAATCTCAGCAACTGTGTGGTTTAGCAGAGGAGTGAGGAAAGAAGGAGGAGGTGTAAAGGAAGGTCTTGAGGATCCTCTGGAATTTGAGGAGATCTGGCTCAAGACAAAGAGGAAGGGGGAGGCTGTCCCATAGCAGGGAGCATGCCGAGGAAAGATATCCACCCCCAGCTCTCTCTTTAGAGAAGTGCTTGACACATATAGTTGGTGCCAGAGGAACATAAAGAGCTGGAGGGAGAGTATTTAATAAGAGCCAGTTGTAGATAGCATGGTTCCCAGACAGCTTTATGGATGATGCAGAGGGATTTGAATGTGATTCTTGCAGCAACTCAGAGACAGTGGAGAGATTTTAGGGCTGGGGAGATGTGGTCCCTGGGCTTGATGCCAAGGATAAGACGTGCATCCCTATTCTGTATTAGCTGGAGGGGTTATAGAGAAGAAGAGGGTAGATTAAGGAAAAGGCTGTTGCAGTAGTCTAGACTAGCGAGAACCAGAGCTCTAGAGACAATGAGCTTCTGGGGAAAAGTGAGCAAAGGAAGAATACCTTTGAGGAGGCGGAGATGAAAGTGGGCCTTTTTTGCAAGGTCGTGAATGTGAGGGAGGAAGGAAAGAGAGGAGTCAAAGATGACTCCAAGGTTTCTGGCTTCAGATGAAGGAGAAGGAGGAGAGCCCATAGAAGATGGCCGAAGTCTTTCTGGCATTGAGGCAGTGATCATTGGAAGTACACTGGATGGCAGATAGGCAATAAGGAATGCTGGAGGAAGTAAGGAGAGGATCCAAGGGAAGTTTGAAGAAGAGTTGTGTGTCATCTGCATAACACTGGAAGTTGGGGGAGAAGGTGGAAATTAGATGTGCAAGCGGAGCAAGATAGGTGTTAAAGAGCCTGGGAGTAAAGTAGGAGCCCAGAGTAACTCTCCAGGTGGAGATAGGGGTGGGGGAGGAGAAAGAGCCCAGAATAACCTGGAGCAGACGGTTATTGAGGAAAGAGTTCACCCAGTCCAGTGCCCGCTCCGAGGTACCTAGGGTATTGTGGAGCTGTTTTATGAGGATAGAGTGGTTGACTGTATCAAATGCAGCGGAGAGATCAGTAGAATGAGAAAATCTGGAGAGTTAGAATCAAGAGATGCAAGCAGATCTGCACGGGTGTTCAGAAGAGCAGTTTCTGTGGATCTAGATGCTCGGACATCCAGATTGATGGTCGTGTAGACAACCAACAAGCTCAGTGTCATGGGTCAGTTGGGGGAAAACCAGCTTGTCCAAGAATTTACAAAGGAAGGGTGTGATAGATATGGGGTGGTAGTTGGTGGGACAGGATGGGTCTGCAGAAGGTTTTTTTCAGGAGGGGGAACACAAGGGAGTGCTTCCGGGAGGAGGGGAAGGATCTGACTTTCCTCTTTGCCTCCTCCTTCTCTCTGCCTCCACCCCTTCTAACTACCTCTCTCTGCTCTCTCGCTCTCTCTCCTCGACTTCTGCTCAGTTTTGCTCACTGGCTGCCTGGTTTACCTTCAAAGCCTCACAGGTCCCAAGCTTTCCTCAGCAGTCTCCTGCATGTGCCCTGGGGCTTTGCACTTGCTGCAGCACTACTGCACATTGGTTACGACCCATGAGAGTGGTATCTCCTTGCACTTAACCCATGTTCTGATGGGACTGGGCACACTTGTCCCGATTACTCCCCATGCCATTATTTTTCTGTTCACCTGCATAATCTGAATATACCATGCCTAGTAAGATCGTTTGTCATGTCTTCCCTATGTTTTCCCCTCCCATGCATGGTTGCGCTTTGAAACACTTGTGTATAAGCGCATTATAAATAAACAATCAATCAATTCAGTAGCAAAAGTGTGGTTGCAGAAATCAGCAAGTGCAGGAGAAAGAGAGTCAACATTGTCCTTAATGGTTCTGGAGGAACATGGGGAGACCTGTTTGGAGGAGACCTTCATGGGGCGGACAAACTCAGTGATCTCATCAGGTGTGATAGGAGAGAAGGAGGAGAGAAAGGCAGGGGGGGTGGGAGACCATAGGAGGCAGGTGGGTGGGGAAGGTGTGGGGAGTGGGGCAAAGGGTGTTCAGGATGTCCTGAGTTTTTGCAGTGAAGTGTGTAGCCAATGCATTGCAGAGTGTCAAGGGACTTGCCGGTAGAGACGTATCCACAAAGCCGAAGGGAGAAAACTGCACAAGAAGCAGGAGTGCAAGGAGTCGTGCAGGCAAGAAAGGATAGGCAACAAAGGCAGTGAACATAAAAGGGCAGGGAGTACAAGTAAAAGAAAACACGTTAGATTCCCTCTTGGGGTGTACACAGAATGGGGAAGAGTTTCCCACAGAACCAGAGAAACTCCAGCCCTCTGACCAGATTACTATTACAGGGTCTCACTGTGAATGCTCATAGAAAGGAGCAGCAGCAGTGGGTGTCTGTGTCTGGACCCTAAGGCACGTACAATGTAACAGTACCCACAGGACTGAAGCCTTTATTGGTACTGCAGGAACTGAACATGAGTGCCTCCTGAAACAGGAACCAGCACACCATTAGCAATGACCCGCCCCATGCTTACTCTCTTCTTTACACCACCACTCAACTAGAACATAGAGATACTATGACATATAACTGTTCTCGTATCAACATCTCCCGCTTACTGCCCATCACTCTAAGTAATCACTGCTGGTTACACACCCCCAGCCAGGCGTTCTCCTCAGGCCTAACGCAGCCACACTCGGTTTGGATAAATCCTGCCAGAACGAACACATACTCCTGATCTCTCAACCACCACACCTACCGCTAAGAAGCAGCTACTGCACAAATTCTGCACCAGCTGCACACATACCTGGTGCGCACACGCACCTTTTGACTCTCTACTCTCTCTACTGACCCGAACTTCAGTTCCCAAGGGCGTTCAACCTACCAGCGCCTTCAGACAATACCAATGGTATATAAGGCGCTATATAAATGCAAAATAACATAACATAACAAGGTACAATACTGAAATGCGACAAAGGAAAGGGCATAGATTGCCTGCTGTAAACCTAGCAGCCAAACTCTGAACAAAGGAATTACACAAGGCACAAGTGAAGTCAAGAACTGTACCAGGAATATCTAGGGCAAAAAGGAAGCCTAAGTGAGCATGGTTCAGGGCAGAGATCTGGAAGAAAGAAGAAAAGCAAGGAAACTAGAATCTGAGTACATGGTTAAGGAGACTGGAAACTGCAGAGTGATAGCAAAGAATAGTAACTCTGGAGACAGATAACAAGGGCAGGACTGAAGACAGATAACAAGGAAACTGTACCTGTGACGTGGGATAACAAGGGCAGGACGGAATAAACATGGAAGCAAAAGTCAGGTAACAATGGGCACAGAAAAGGAACTGCAGCAGGGAACACGATAATTAGTGTTAGAGAGGAAGTGACTGTAGACAGGGAACATAGGATTGCAAGCAGGGGATTAGGGCTGCAGTGTAGGAAGCACAGAGGTGCCGGGCAAAAGGCAGGTGAGTGAAGGCAGCAAGGCAGGGAGCACAGGGCTCTGGGACAGAAGCAGGTTCTTGAAGCAACAGGACCTGGCAGAAATCCAAGGATCAAAGCAACAAATGGGCTCCTTCAGGCAGCTGCTAACATACTGACCTGCCCTGTGCTGAAGCAAGCCAATTAGTACCACCGGAGTAGCACACCTGATGGTAATTGGTCTCCTCCCTCTCTGGTCCTGGGAAAGTGAAAGCAGCACTGATCTCTAAGGCTTCTGGGGATTGTAGTTCCAAGACTGTTGCATACAAATAGCCAGGCAATGGGAACTGCCACACGGTTCATTATGGGACATGTAGTTTGTGAAATTAAATAAGGAAGTTCCAAAGTCTTGCAAACAAAAAGTAAAGACAAAAATATGAATTGGTATTCTCCAGAGAGGATTAAGGAGATTAATGAGTCCCACATAGTCCACGATGGGTGCCAATTGGTACCCCTGTGGCACAGTCATGACACACAGCGCCTCCGAGGGAAGTAGTGAGGAGCAGACTACAGAAGGGTTGGCTAGTTCTTTGCAGATTTCAGCTGCATTGTTGAATGCTCCAGAGACCCGAGCCTGGATGTGGGCCCTTTTCCTGGATTGAATGGAGAGTTGGTATTGCCTTTGGAGAAGGTGACAAGCCAGTTTTTCAGGAGGTGTGCCTGAGGTCTACCACTTTCATTCCGCAGCTCTGCACTAGCGTTTCAGTGCTGCAAGTTTGCAGTCCTGCCAGGTGTTATGTTTGGAGACATGTTTCAAGAATATCCTCGTTACTGGGGCAAGAATGTGAAGGGTATTAGTGATGGCAAGAGGAAGGTTGCTGAGAGCAGAGTACGAGGTAGAGTCTGCAGTGGAGAGAGAGGGAGGGGTGAATGTAGATGCGAAGGCAGCAGCTGACATTCGTTTCATCGTACAAATGTTTGTGAATGAGATATTTGTACATTTGCAGTCTCAATACAATTGATAGCAAATTGGTCTTCCGTTGGCAGTATTTTCGTATTGGGTGAAGGTAGTTTGGGTGCTGTTCGGTGGCGAATAGTGACACTCAGACTGCCGAGTGTGAAACAATTTATAAGGAACAGGAGTTTCTAGTCACCTTGTGGCGCACCTAATAGTTAAAGCTAACTAAAATGATGTTCCAAAAATCAAATTTGATGTATCATGAGGCTTTATTATTTCAAAATAATCCTCCAAAGGTAATTCATAAATGATATTGCCCTCAACACGTGTTTCACCAAATCTATTGGCTCATCAGGAGGGATTTGTAACAAAAAATTTGATTCAAATTCATTGATCATGTACAAACATGCCTAAAAGAAAACAGAAAAGATTTTATATATCTAATGTGCATCTCTAGAAATAAGAAAAGAAACAATATTTACATCACAAATTATCATTTGGTGCAAAATTAGGTGTTTTATGAATTACCTTTGAAGGATTATTTTGAAATAATAAAGCCTCATGATACATCAAATTTGATTTTTGGAACATCATTTTAGGTAGCTTTAACTATTAGGTGCGCTAGAAGGTGACTAGAAACTCCTGTTCCTTATAAAATGTTTCACACTCGGCAGTCTGAGTGTCACTATTCGCCACCGAGGTTGGCAGGGATTGGGGAGGTGCGGTCAGAGGGCTGAGAGGACTCAGGTGATAGGAGAAGTGAGAATGGTCTGACCAGGAGAGTGAGGTGATCAGTGGGGGGGGAGTGTGAAAGATCAGTGTAGATGAAGGAATCAAGAGTGCGTCCAGCTTAGTGGGTAAGACCAGAAGGGAGAATTGATGATTGTTTATTTCAAATGCAACACGAGGCATGTTACTGTGAGGATAAATGAGAGGCAGATCAGATCAGAGTGTATGAGACCCCAAGCCCCAAGACATAAAAACAAAACATTTGTCAGCCATTTGAAAGGACAGGGGTGGGGAAGCACTTCTAGATGGACTCCATCATGAAATTAGTAAATTGAAAATGGTATAGACTGATGTGGGTAAGGAAATGGATATGAGTGATTTCTGCTTTTGTTGAGATATGTGTGTCTTAAGTCAGGTGTTTTAGGGTGATTAAGCAGGCTATTGGAAACATTTTTAGTATGGTTAGTGATGGGCGTTGTTTGTGCCATTCTCTATGTTGGTTAAATTGGTCTGGCAGGGATCCTATTGTTGTTTGGTGGTTTCTGTTAATTGTTTTGTTTCATGTAGTGGTCAGGTTATGGATCATAAGGGATTCTCTTATTTTGGGATTTTCCTCTTGTGATGGGTATTCCTCTTCAAACAGTGTTTCCTGTTTAGCTCGGTAAGTTAAAGAGTCATGTCTTTATCAGTTTCACAAATTTTATGTTTCCCAAACTTCACTTCAATTGCATTTCCAGGAAGAGGCAGAGGTAGTTCCCTGGAGTGGGAATTCATGCTAGAAAAGTATTCTGTTGCCTCGAAGTAAACAGTGCCTGGGTTGTTGGAGGACATATTCAGGAAACCTAGAGACAATACCCTGGGTGCTCTGGGTGAATAGCAAACACTGGACAATTAGCAAAATATCAATGATTTAGTGATCAAAATTGTTCATAATTATTTATTTGCCAGATCCTTCTGCGTTCTGCCGAACACTGCCTTGGAGTTCCCAAGGGAATATTTCCACCAGCTGGAGAGTACATTGCAAAGACTGCTATTGAAAAAATGCCACGTTAGAAGACCACTTTCTAAGATTTACAGGATGGCCCCAAATGGCTCTTGGTTATACATGTCTGACTCCTCAATATTAGACAGCACCACTACTATCAACGAACAATAAGATCCAATTATCATATAGATTGTTTTATGGCTGTATGATAATTGTAATATTAATATACATATATTTCCATGTTGAATATAGCAAATATTTATTCGACACGATTCATGCCCAAATAATTAATACAAAAACATCAGTGTTATGAGCAGCAATTCATTAAATTATTTAACATGTTTCCTATGTTGACAAGGGTCACTAAATGAAGGTTAATGCTTCTTTCTTGAATAATAAGGTCCGGTTCTGTGAAAATGTTGTCAGTAGCATTTATACCTGTAAAAAATGTGTCATGGTTCCATATTCCTCTATCTATCTATCCTCATTGGAACCATCTCTTATATATCAATCAATTGATATCTAACTTGCTCATCCAAATATGGTTAGAACTGTGATGAAGTCCCCTGTCTCACTGACCAAGGTGGCCAGAAACTTCCCGAGTCAGTCGAAGATGGACCAGGCAGTGCTTTGGGGAAGATATCAATGTCACCTTCACTAAGTCCCCAAAACGTGGGGCAGACATACGTTTTTCAAATTCTGGCTAAAGAGACCACTTGCCCTTCAAGGAGATTGACAAGTGAACTGCATCCTCTTGGAGTATTGTATACAATCTCCCTGAATCAGGCATGAAAAGATACAGGGTCCTGTTCCCTCAGAAAGTACTGTAAGAACAATGGGCACCTCACAACACTCACCTATAATCCTGCAGCAAATATGGTTCTGCTCTGGTTGTCGCCATTCAGTGGAGGTAGACATGCATCGGCGAGCCAGCAAAATAAGGGAGTTAAATATTATGGACCACCCAGCCCACAGTGAATCTACTACAGAGGCAAAAATACATGATTGAAATCCAGAAAAGCAAACTCAGTTCCTGGGGGCCAATCATTTTTACGCAAAGGTGAAAAAGGAATAACCTGATTGCCAAAGTGGGCTGGGGACCACAATATATGCAAATCCTGTATCAAAGCAAAGTCATGTGGGAGTTTGGAGAAGGGTGTTGTGGCAGGAGCTGAGGTGTAAGTTGGCAATGTATGCAGAGGTTGTGAAAGGAGTTGGGAGAAACAACAGAGAGAGAGAGCAGGATAAATTTGGAGACCAAATGGTGAACATTGTCAGGAGGAGGTGGCAAGTCAGCTGGAGGTCAGGTGAAATCATCAGGAGCTGGTTGGTGAAAGTTATTAGGTGGTGGTTCGTTGAATGTATAACTTGGAGATGAGAAGTCAAGAGGAGGATATGTGGCGGTCTTCTGGATGTGATTGCTGGAAGGCATCAAGTGGTGGTTGGCGAAAATCATGAGGGAGTTAGTGGAATTCATATGGGAAGTGTGAGGAATCATGTCTAGGATCCTTCACGTGTGGCCAGGGAAAAGCAGAAGCTTCCTGATCCCAACTTTGGGGGTGGTGTACTGTGGGAGTATCACATGGGGGGACAGACCAGGAAGACTGGGAAACTCCCCTGTTTATCCTTCACCATAATCCCACACTTTTGATGGTACTGAGATGAGGAAGAGGGCTGACAGACATGCAGTTGTAGCAGTTAGGCAATCAAGCCTACCTCCCACATCTGAAGGAACCTGGAAGGTATAAAAGACCCCTTAGGAGCAGGCAATTAGAAGGAGTGGAAGGAGCTGGATCTGTGACTGGAATGCGAGCTGTAGCAGTAGCACCAGTAGGAAGAAGGCACGAGGCTGGCAAATCAGGCAGAAGTGGGAGAACAAGAGGGACACCAGAACATGGAGACAGCAGATTTGAACTGCGTGTTCTGAGAGGGTCCTGTTCCAAACTCTAAAGTTCAGAGGCTGCGCAATGGAAGACGTGCAGGAGAGTGGTCTTTCCACCTGTGAGCCTGATTGCCATAGTTGCCAAGCTGCAGACGTGCATGAGATCAAGGCAAGAAGTAATTATCAAGCTGTAGGTCTCAGCAGTGAAAGGAGTTCCAAAAATGTGTGGCTGCACCGGAGACACCTTTTCAGGTGTATGTCCCCAGCAAGCCAAAAGCAGTCGAATTATTGGCAGGAATCAGAAAAGCAGTGCAACCCACAGAGCAAGTGTCTATGAAACCGGTGAATGAAGCACATTGCTCTAACACATTGCGCGAGTGTTGCCAGTAACATTATCCAGCTTCCTGTTAACTCAGGTTAGACTTTAAGTGAGTTTAAGTTGTTTGTTGTATCTAAAATACTTTGAACAATGGAAATGTAGCACTGGCGTAAAATGTTTAAAGTATTTTACTCACGTGAGAAGCTACCGTTGCACAAATCTATTGTTCCACTATTCAAAGACTGTAATCACTTGAAGGAGTTTTGACGTGTCCCTAATTAAGGAGAGGGAATGCTGCAAGGTCCATTACCGATTACCTAACTTTGACAATCTATAACTTGTGAAAACTACATCAGAGAATTGTCGCATGTTACTTAATTTTGGTTTCCAAAGAAGTCCTGAACTCCATCCTTTACTATCACATGGGAATACAACTGAATACCAATCTTTACACTTTCAAAACTATATCAAGAAGTGGTTGCGTGTGCCCAATTCGGAATTTCAAGGAAACACTGAATTCTATCCTTTATTCTAACACGACTTACCTTTCATTTAAAGAAGATAAGGTGTACAACTATTAAAGAAGAATACAAGCATTACCCAAGCCAAGAGTATCCCCATATACACACTGAAACCAACCTCAGAGTTAAGAAGCAATCTAATTGTACTGTGAAGTTGATAAGAGTTTATCACGGTTTGATGTAGCAGCCTTTCTCAATCAACCTTTTGAGATTTGAACACTTAGGAAAACAAAATCACATTGTGCAAAGATGCTCTCTCTGCCAAATTATGTTGTTCTCAAAAAGACCTTAAACAAAAACAAAGAAGTCTCTTCCCTATGTGCAATCCTCATGCCTCCCTTCCCCTCTTTCTTCAACTGCAATTAGCCTATATGTTCTGACTGTCGGTCTAACTTGGACTAATTAAGCCTCTGTGCTGTATTTTCTGCACAACATGAAATGTTTATCTTGTTGTGTTTTCACCCATACATTATTTTCTGTTGCATTTCAGTACCTTGCTTGAAATTCGAATTTAGGTGTGCTTTTCAATCTGTGCATTTGCCTTCTTGTGCTGCTTTTTAGTACTTTGCTTGAAATTCGAATGGAGGTGTGCATTTAAATCTGTATTCCATCACACACCTCCTTCATCTGTGCCTACCTGGCTGCTAGGCCACTCAGTGAGCTATTCATGCATTGTGCAGCTCCCTGTTTGTCTGTCTATCTCTCTCCTCTGCTACTTTCATGGCACTCAATATCTCCCATATCTATTCCAACTGTTACTCTATCACCTATCCTATCTCACTGATGAAGTCTGGAAGAAAAAAGAGCTTTACTGGCCTGTAAGCCAGGCCAACCTATTGCTGACAGCTACGCCAATGTTACTTCCACGCAGACTATTACTGACATCCTCGATTTCTGTCCCGTCTGCTGAAATTTGGACCCCCATCTGGTTTCCACTCTCTCCCCTTTCTCACCTTCACACATTAAGGGTGGCAGTAGGTGGGAAGTACTTCTGGTATACTTCTCATCCTCTAGGTGTATCATTAATGTCTATCTGTCACATCACGGAATACCTGGCGTTTGTGGAACCGATGGCGACACGAACGCTAGTTTTGTTTTCATTACCTCCGTTTTGGCCACGCCCCCTTTCCTACGTTTTTCTTCCCTCTGCCCTGATTTCATTGGTTGTGACGCTCCCCGACTCGGACTCTTTACCAGCTCCTTCCGGGTCGGGGATGCGTCGCAACGCTTCCGGGTTTTCGTATCCCTGAGCCTTGCTGCTAGTTTCCCGTTTCGCCTCCCCCTTGCCAGCTACTACTTCCATTCCTTTTTATTTTTGTTTTGTAGTACTGCGCCTTTCTAGGCGCCACTTTTTTCCACCTATATTTCCTATTTAACTAGCCTTTTGCTGTCTTCCCTTTTCCCGTAACTTTTCTTACACCTACCTTCTTCGCCTCCTTCCAGTCTGTTACCCCCCTTCCTTCCTTCTACGTTCTACCCTTTTCCCGTCTTCCCCTTCTTGTTTTCCTTATCTTTATTATATCTTTTTTACCAGGTCTTTCCTTCCTTTCTCACTCCTTGTTCCTTTGAGTATCGCTACCATTGCCCTGCCTTGTACCAGACCCTTGCCTGTACTCCGGATTGCCTATTCTTGCCGCCTAAAGATACATGCCTATTACTCACCGTGTACCAGACTCCTGCCTGCATTTGGACTGCCTTTGTTTATCGATCTGAATTCAGACGCCTGTGTTTGTTCCTGGTTGTCTGTGGACTACCGCCCTTCCAAGGTATCACTCCACGGAATACTTCCGGTCTACAGTTCTACCCACCTTTCCGGAGACCAATCTACGAACAATCTAAGATTTAGGGGTTTTTTGTGCCTTCTAGGCTTTTTCCCCTCCTAGGCGATTCCGGGAGAGGAGCCCCCTGGTCTTCCTTATTGGAGACACGGTGGCTTCCTTTCGGGGCCGTCCTTACCTCCATAAAAAAAAAGAACCTTCCAGGAGAAGAGAAAAGAAGGGTACCTGGAAAGAAGAAGAAGGTGAGGAGTTAGGGGAGGGGGTAATTTCAGAATCTGATTCATCTGACAAAGAGAGCACTGATTCAACTAACAGACCAGACAGATTGCGACGCCTAAAGAAAGTGATGGCCACCCCACAGTAGGTACAAGAGCTAGTAGCTGCCATACAAAACTTAAATCTGGAAATGCAGAACCTAAAGGCGGCTAATGCCACCCTACAACAGCGACTGACGGACCGAGAAAGACTCTCACCGGACTTACCTCCGCTCCCACTGGTGTCAGGGAAATTTGACGGCTCCCCAAAGAAAGTCAAAGAGTTTCTGGATGCATGTAATTTACATTTTTCTTTTCGCACACAGACCTTTGCCTCTGACCACGCAAAGGTAGGATTTATGATTACACACATGACCGGGAACGCCTTAGCCTGGGCTACTCCACTTGTTAATCTACCGGATCCGGTACTTCAAGATTTCAATGCCTTTAGAAATCTACTACAACAAACTTTTCTACGAACTGAAAGTTTTTTTCTTGCCTCAGAAGATCTGCTTGACATTAGACAGGGTAGCTCAGATCTCCTAACCTACATTACTACCTTTAAACAAGTGGCCGCCGAAGCGGGTTGGCAAGAGCAGGCCCAGTATGCGATATTCCGGAGGGGTTTAAGGGAAGATCTCAAGGACGAGCTAGCACGAATAGAAAGACCTGGATCTTTTGCAGAGCTCCTTACCACGACCCTGCGGATCGATTTCAGAATATCAGAAAGACGTCAAGAGAAGAAAAGATGGAAATCGAGCGCACTCCCTCTCTGGGATTCATCATCCTCATCGGTACCCTTCCAACGACCCACTAAAGAAGAACCCATGCAGATCGGAATGGCTCGAGCACCACTTACACCAGAGGAGCGAAAAAGGCAAAGAGAGAACTCCCTGTGTATGTACTGCGGGTCGCCTTCCCACTTACTCAGAGATTGTCCTGATGTACCAATCAGAAAGTCGGGAAACGTGCGCCCTCGGTAAATGTTGGGACACATAACCGAGGGGCCGTTTACAGTCCCTATGCTCCTCTCTCAGTATCTTCAACCGAAGTCTCTGAAGATTCACGGTTGATGGTACTTACAGTCACTCTCAGAATCGACTCGAAGGACGTCACCACTTTAGCCCTACTTGATTGTGGGGCTGCAGGAAATTTCATGGACATCCAATGGGCAGACAGGCAAGGAATCAAGAGGATTGCTAAACAAGAAAATCAGAAAGTCGAAGGGGTGGATGGCAAGCCCCTGAGTTCGGGCATGATTACTCACACCACCATAGCTCTTACCTTGTCTGTCCAAAAACACGTTGAAAGTATCACATTTGATCTCATAAGAGCAGCCCACTTCCCCATTATTCTGGGTATCTGCTGGTTATGCAGACACAATCCCAAAATCGATTGGTCTGGTAATCTGTTAGACTTTCAATCTTCGTATTGCAAGACGGAATGCTTGCCTGAACCCGAATTCGAGATGGTAAAGACCTCCAACAGCTGTGAAGTACGAACAGTACATTGTCTACCACGCTACCTTGAGGAATTCAACGAGGTGGTAACAGAAAAGATACCCATCGAACTCCCACCACATCGCCCTGAAGATTGCTGCATAGATCTAACCCCAGGAGCTTTGGTGCCTTTTGGGAGGATGTTTTCCCTGACTGTAGAAGAGAAACAATACCTTCGAGAATATCTGGATCACAACATGGAAAACAGACTCATCAGACCTTCAAAATCACCCGCCGGAGCCTCACTATTTTTCATCTCTAAGAAAGGATCTAAGGAACTGAGGCCGTGTATAGATTATCGCGGTCTCAACCAAGTCACCATCAAGGATAGATACCCCATGCCTTTGATCACCAAAATCCTACAAGCAGTTCATGGGGCCAAGATATTCACTAAACTTGATCTAAGAAATGCCTACCACCTCCTTCGGGTCCAAGACGGGGACGAATGGAAAACGGCTTTCCGGACACCATTCGGCCTTTTTGAGTACAGAGTAATGCCTTTTGGGTTAGTTAACGCTCCATCTATATTCCAACGATTTATGGACCGACTATTTTCGGATCTTCTGTGTCAAACCACCTTGGTATATCTAGACGACATTCTTATCTTCTCCAAAACTCCGGAAGATCATGAAAGGCACGTCAAAGAAGTTTTTCATAGGCTTCAAACAAATCATTTGTCTGTCAAACTTACTAAGTGCGTATTCGCAGTCTCCTCCATCCCTTATCTCGGGTTCATACTCTCGGACCAGGGAATCGCCATGGATCCCTACAAGGTGTCTTCCATCCTGGAATGGCCTTCTCCGACTTCTGTCAAAGAGGTCCAACGGTTTTTGGGTTTGGCTAATTTCTATAGGAGGTTCATCCCAAACTTTTCTCAAAAAATCCTACCTATCACTTCTCTTCTAAAGAAGACGACAACATCATTCAAATGGTCTATCGAGGCCGAAAAGAGTTTCAAGACCCTCAAGAACGCTTTCTGCTCAGCCCCCATCCTACAGCAACCTAACCAACACCGGACCTTCATTTTGGAGACGGATGCTTCCTCAGCAGCTATAGGAGCGGTCCTACTTCAAGAGATACAGAATGTTGAACATCCAGTGGCTTACTTCTCCAAAACCTTAACCACTAGTCAAAGGAATTATTCAGTCATAGAACGAGAGTTGCTAGCCATGAAAGCTGCATGTTTGGAATGGCGTCACCTCCTCCAGGGAGGAGTGTTTCCATTCACCATTCGGACGGATCATAAAAACTTACAGGTCCTAAAACAATTTGAGTGCTACAACACCCGACAGGCACGATGGGCACATTTTTTCGCACAATTCGATTTTCGTATCACCTACATTCCAGGCAAACTGAACTTGGTAGCAGACTCGCTTTCCCGCCGAAGCGACTACCTGTCAGAGACAGAAATTTCTACCGAATACATGTTCCCCAAGCCAAAAACCATTGGTGTGGTTTCATCATTCCTCAGACAAGTACAAGAGGACTCTGGAGGTCGCTTCGAGTTGGAGAAACACCCCAAAAACGTGTCTTATGAAGTAAGAAAAGGTCTGTATCTAGTCAAGGGAAAACTGTACCTACCCACACAAACTTTCCGCAAAATGGCACTAAACTGGTGCCATGACTCCAAATTAGCGGGTCATCGAGGAGGAACCAACACTTTCGAATATCTCCAACGACACTTCTATTGGCCAAAGATGAAAGAGGATGTAGATCGATATGTTCAGTCCTGCATTGTCTGTCTTCGGAACAAATCTTCACGCCAACGACCGATCGGTCTCCTCAATCCATGTGAAGTGCCCAAGAGTCCCTGGAGCACCATCTCTACTGATTTTATCGTGGATTTACCCCCATCTCAAGGTTATACATGTATTATGGTAGTAGTGGACTCATTCACCAAACTAGCTCATTTTTCTCCACTACCAGGGGTTCCCACTGCGGATAAGATGGCAGACATATTTCTCCAAGACATCTTTCGGTTGCATGGTATGCCAAATAAGATAATATCGGACCGCGGTAGTCAATACACCTCCCGGTTCTGGAAGGCAGTCTGTACCAGACTAGGGATCGAAAGAGCTCTCACTTCAGGTTTTCATCCACAATCCAACGGACAAACAGAACGATTGAACGGAATGCTAGAGCAGTATCTACGGTGCTTCATCAATTCCCAACAAGATAACTGGAATATCTTGCTCCCACTAGCAGAATTCTCCTATAATAATTCAGTACATTCTGCTATCGGGTATAGTCCTTTTTTTGCACCTACGGATACCATCCTCGTTCCATACTTCCTATCTCTGATCTTTCTTCTAATTTACCCGCTGTTGATTCATCCCTCTCTCTTCTCAAGGAAACCCATAAGAAGGCACAGGAAGGCCTTCGATCGGCTCAGGCGCGCTATTGCGTTCAAGCCAATAAACATCGTCGGCCGGTTCCGGGGTGGGAAGTAGGAACGAGAGTAATGCTTTCCACTAGATATCTCCCTCGCTGGGTCCATCCCTCCAAACTTTCTCCAAAGTTTCTAGGGCCATATGAGATAATCCAAAAGATCAACCCAGTGGCCTTTCATTTACGACTACCCACTACACTAAAGAGGGTTCACCCTGTATTTCATGCCTCTCAACTCAAGTCTTTTCAGTCTGACCCTTGGGCACGTCGGGCTAAACAAAACCCGATCCCTCGGGGTTCCTCACAGACAGAGTTCGAAGTGGCCCAACTCTGTGACTCAAGGTATCGCAGGGGTAGATTGGAGTATTTAGTCAAGTGGAAAGGCTATCCATCCTCAGAAAATTCTTGGGAACCCATCACTCACATTAATGCACCGTTCTTGCTTCGCAAGTTCCATTTTTTTCACCCGGGGAAGCCAGGGGGTGGAGCTTATCGGAGGGGGCATACTGTCACATCACGGAATACCTGGCGTTTGTGGAACCGATGGCGACACAAACGCTAGTTTTGTTTTCATTACCTCCGTTTTGGCCACGCCCCCTTTCCTACGTTTTTCTTCCCTCTGCCCTGATTTCATTGGTTGTGACGCTCCCCGACTCGGACTCTTTACCAGCTCCTTCCGGGTCGGGGATGCGTCGCAACGCTTCCGGGTTTTCGTATCCCTGAGCCTTGCTGCTAGTTTCCCGTTTCGCCTCCCCCTTGCCAGCTACTACTTCCATTCCTTTTTATTTTTGTTTTGTAGTACTGCACCTTTCTAGGCGCCACTTTTTTCCACCTATATTTCCTATTTAACTAGCCTTTTGCTGTCTTCCCTTTTCCCGTAACTTTTCTTACACCTACCTTCTTCGCCTCCTTCCAGTCTGTTACCCCCCTTCCTTCCTTCTACGTTCTACCCTTTTCCCGTCTTCCCCTTCTTGTTTTCCTTATCTTTATTATATCTTTTTTACCAGGTCTTTCCTTCCTTTCTCACTCCTTGTTCCTTTGAGTATCGCTACCATTGCCCTGCCGTGTACCAGACCCTTGCCTGTACTCCGGATTGCCTATTCTTGCCGCCTAAAGATACATGCCTATTACTCACCGTGTACCAGACTCCTGCCTGCATTTGGACTGCCTTTGTTTATCGATCTGAATTCAGACGCCTGTGTTTGTTCCTGGTTGTCTGTGGACTACCGCCCTTCCAAGGTATCACTCCACGGAATACTTCCGGTCTACAGTTCTACCCACCTTTCCGGAGACCAATCTACGAACAATCTAAGATTTAGGGTTTTTTTGTGCCTTCTAGGCTTTTTCCCCTCCTAGGCGATTCCGGGAGAGGAGCCCCCTGGTCTTCCTTATTGGAGACACGGTGGCTTCTTTTCGGGGCCGTCCTTACCTCCATAAAAAAAAGAACCTTCCAGGAGAAGAGAAAAGAAGGGTACCTGGAAAGAAGAAGAAGGTGAGGAGTTAGGGGAGGGGGTAATTTCAGAATCTGATTCATCTGACAAAGAGAGCACTGATTCAACTAACAGACCTGACACTATCACAATGGCACTATCATGGCAGAAGATTCTCAACCTACTCTTCTCCTTCATGAAGAGCACCTGACCTCTCTCATAAACGACCTCCCTTCTCCTGCCAATCCTCCTTTCTCCTCTCCTCTCACCTCTCCACCATCATAGACAGGAGAACCACACCCATGTACCCCGCCTTAGAAACCTTTCAAAGCTGGCAACCAGCTTCACCTAGCTACTCTGAATGCTTGTTCTGCTGTAAACACTGATCTGAACTCTGTTTCCTCCTTGATGACTTTGACCTCAGCATCCTGACCCTTACTGAGACGCGGTTCAGTGCCAGCTCCATCACTGCTCTTCACACTGTTCTCCCTTTGGGCCTCTCCAAACCCAGGCCCAACAGAGCCAGAGGTGGAGTGGCCCTGATCTTCCCTCAGTGGGTCCCTGCTTGTATAATAGCTGCTCAATTCTACTCCTCCTTTTGAATGCCTCATCTGCAGGCCCAAGGTCTCTTCTTCTCACTCACTCACCTTCGCTACCATCTACAAGCCCCCTGGTCCTATCTCGCCCTTCCTAAATGGGCTGACCTCACTTCCTCCATCTTGACCCCTTTTTCTAAACTCCCCCTCCTAGGGGACTTCAATATCCACCTTAACTCCAATGAATCGGCCACCTCACAGTTCTGTGACCTCTGTGACACCCTCTCTCTCACTTTTCTTTCTTCGGGTCCCACCCACTCAGCCGGACACACTCTGGATGCCTTCATATCTGGTGAGATATATATGTCTAAGCTAGTCACCACCCCTCTCTCCTGGTCTGACTCCTCTCTCCTCTCCTCCCACTTGGAGCCTCTTGGCCTTCTGTCTAAGTCTCCCCTGCACTGCCAGCCTTCTTTGCCATCATTTGACTGATGAAGTGAGTGTCAGTCGCTGCAAATGCTTCCACATTCATCCTCCCTTCCTTCCCTGCTTCTGACTACACTTCTGAGTCTAACCTTACTAACCTTCACCTCTCCATCTCCAACACCCTTGCCCCTGTCATGAGGGTCCTCCTGAAACCTCCTGAAACCTGGCTCCAAGTGCAACAACTGGTATGACTCTGATTGGGGATACCCGAAACGCAAGTGCAGAGTTGATGAATGGAAGTGGCAGACTTTGGGTACACCCTCTGACAAACTGGCCTGTTGCCTACTTCAGAAGCAGTATTGTTTCTCTGTCCACTCCAAGAAGTGGGCCAACATCCAAGCCTGCATCTCTGGAGCTACTAACAACACAGCTGGACTTTTAAAAATCTTCAAGGAACTCGCCAATCCATCTGCAGTCTCCATGTCTTTCCTTCCTCGCAGGCTCTCTGCACTACTCTGGCCTCCCACTTCTCATCTAAAACTCTGGACACCCTGCCCTCACTCTCCTCCAACCCCTCGTTCAATCCTGCTCTAGCTTGCCAGCCTCCCTTGGCTCCCCTCGCCCCTACCCCCACTTTCCTTCCTCCTACTCGCAACATCCAATGAGGTCTCTAAAGTTGTCCGATCTATGAAGGTCTCATCCAAACAGGTTCACCCTGGCTCTTCTAGAACCATTAAGGACACCATCTCCTCCCTCGCACCGGCTCTTGCCGACTTCTGCAACCACTCCCTTGTCATTGGCTCTTTCCCTCTTTCCCTTAAGCACTCCCTTGTGCACCGTCTCCTAAAAAATCCATCTGCTGACCAATCCTCACCCTGCTAACTATCGCCCCATCTCCATTACCCCCTTCCTGGGTAAACTCTTGGAGAAGTTGGTCCTCCCCAACTGGAAATGGAAGCGTGTCATCCCGCCACCACCCGTAATATCCTGGTATTATTAGGATTTTGGGTGTCAGGAATGGTAAGCCAGGATTGCCGGTAGGCTGCCAGTAGTACCGGCAGCCTACCAGCAATCTCGAAATGAGGCCAAATGTGTTTAACAAGTAATGTGACTGATTGGATTAAATGTATTGATAGGCGTACACTTCATACAAATGTCATTACCAGTAAAAAATTAAACAAAGACATGTTTCTTTTCCTTTTCTGGGATACTTCGACATGGTCAACCTGGAAAAAAGTCTGGATAAAGGATAAACCTAAGGTGTGTGTTTATGCAGGACTCAGTGCTCTTGAGACAAGGAATACAAGTGTCAGTTTTCTGTAAAAAAGACCTCAATAATAATCATTGACAAAGCCATGAAAATGGAAGAGTAAACACAGTTGTGTGTACCGATGACTTAAAATTCCATGAAAATAGAACTAAATGCATGCTGCATATTGAATTGAGCTCAATTCGCAGACATGTATTTTGCAGAGTAGAGCAAGACCTAACGGTTTCAGAAGTTTGGTGAGCTAGTATTGGCAGCTTCAAAAGGCTGATGCCTCAAACAGCCGCCTTTGAACCTTAGCTGGAAGAGCAATAAGGTGCATATTAATTTACCTATTAAAGTGTGACGAACCAAGAAACACATTATTGGCTCTGATTTTGTAACCCTTGGTTCAATTTGAAAACCAACAATATATGTGAATTCAGTGGAGCAACTCCAATCCCGGGCATATTACATGAAAGTATGTGAATGATTGAATATTTTAATAACTCTGTTATGCATCTAGTTACTGAAATGTGAAGGATGTCTTTGTATTCAGAATATTCTTGCCATTCTGAATATATAATTTCCTTATTAATTAGAGCCCCCAGCATATTGCAAATGAAATTGAACATTTTACAGCATAAAATGGCACATTTTGCGGATTTTATTTTTATTTATTACAGCATTTTTGAGGCACAGTTTAATTGATGAAAGAGGCAGTGTATGACGCTGCAAAAGAGCCATGTTTTCATTATTTGCCCTTTTATATGTGGTATCCACCATCAATTTAATAGAGTCCCAGATGTTCACAGCTTGACAGGACATTGTTTGTTTTGCTCTACCTTTTTGGTTTAATATGCATGCCCATTGTATAATGTTAACATTATTGATTGGTATCAGTTGTAATTGTGCAAATATTCCTTTTTTATTTTCTCCAATCACCCAAGGACTGACATGCCCACTTCACCAACACTCCTCACACTAACCAATTCTTCTATACATCTTACACTCCCAAACCTCTCACTCTGCTAGTTATGCACATACTTACTTGTTCTATCACACTGCAAAGTAATGACTCACACTCCCTAATCATTTTTACACTCTCAACGCATACCTTATGCTCTCCACTGCCTCTTGAAACCTATAGCCATTCATTCTTTCTAACTCCTCCATTTTGTAACCTTTCTCCCAGCCTATTCCACTCTTCCACCATCCTCTCTCCCAATTTTCAGCTCACTCCTTTTCGGCCCACCACTGCCTTTCTTTCTGGACCACTGCTCCCCCTCTAGACCACAACTCTTTGTTTGGCACAACAATCCCTGTTTTCTTTCAGGCTCGCCCCTCCCTCTCTGTTTACTTGCCCAACACTCCCTCCCTGCTTACTGGCCCACTGCTCCCTCTCTGGCCTACCACTCCCTCCCTACTTTCTGTCCCAGCACTCACCCTCTTCCCACCACTACTGCTCTGGCCCCACACTCTCCCTCTGTATTGTTGCCCATGATGCCCACTTGGCCCACCGCCCCCCCCTCCTCTCGGGACCACCGCTTGCTCTCTTACACACTGCCCACTCTCTGCTTTTTGGACCACTTGTCCCTCTCTGTCCCTCTACGTCCTCTCTGATTTTGGGCCCACTGCTCCCCATCTGGGCCACCACTACCACTCTGGCCCCTAATTACCACTTTGCTTTACTGCCCATAACTCCCCATGTGGCTCATTGCTCCCCTTTGGGCCCACTGATCCTGCTCCTTCTCTGTCCCCCCTGATATATTTACTACTTTTTAATTTTCAAATTAAACAACAAATGAAGGGTAATCCAGTGTATGCACTAAATTGCCTGAATATAAATAGACAGATGTGCTGTGGGGAGTCTGTGTTAAGACCATATCCAGAAATTACGATATTGGTCTGGAATTAAAGAAAAGAGTGAGTCCAGAATTGTTTGTGCACCCTCTGTTAACTCTATTAAAACCATCCACAAAGCATAGAACTTATACAAGGGACTTATTGCTAGGGAATGCATACCATTCTATCTTCAAAGGTTTCCATGTATGAAGGGTCGAATGAGTTACATGTGATTTAGACCCAACCAGATGCCTATTCTTGAAAGGTTCAGGCATTGGAAGGACTCTCCGACAACGTTGGCATTCAACTATCTTAAGAACCAATTTAGATTCTGTGGCATCAAGGATGCTTGCGAGACCTTGAGACACATAGTTACCATGGGCCTCATCACGACCCAGGCGGTAAGGGGTTTACGGTGCCGTAAACAGCGCCGACCCTTACCGCCTGAGTACGAGGTCCCTTAGCGCCATGGCGAATTTAACACCTGCTTTTAGCAGGTGTTAAAATCCATGGCGCTAAGGGACCATGGAGTTAATTACGCCACCGTAATTTACGGTGGCGTAATTAACGCCTTCCCCACTCCCATTATGCCCTATGGGGCAAAAATGGGAATGGGGAAGGGAAAATGGGGATTGGGGACTTACCGCCCCGCCAAGGTCCGAATGGGGCGGTAAGTCCGCCAACCACCATGGCGTAAACGTAGTTTACGCCATGGTGGTAAAGTCACGGCCCAGGCGGTAACTTACCGCCTGGGTCGTGATGAGGCCCCATGTGTCCTTATGTTGATGCTAAGTATTTGGAGTGTTTCAAAGACAGATTTGACAGAGACTCTGAAGTCTCAAGGAACCTTTTTTGGTGTCGCTGTATGTGGGGCACGAACATTTCTTTGATCTTGGCCTTGAATTCGTTTTTTATGCTAGTAACTACAGATCTGGATAAAAAGAATCTTGTTACCCGATGAGCTACTAATATTTTTAATGATGTTAATAATATGAAATGATTTCATGTTCTTCGTGTTTGCTGTTTTGTGTATTTACTAGGATGTATGTTGAAAAAAATTGTTATGGTTGTTTTATTTTTATATTTTAACAAGTTTAACTGAATATTATAGGAGAAATGTTGTACCCTGTTATTATTTTAGTTCTCTTTTTTTACTTCTTTTCTTTAAATTTCTATTTTTGTATACTTTTGTATATATTCTGTATATGTTGTGCAAGGTTTTTTGTAAACTAAGAACAATAAAAAAGTACTTACACAAGTCAGTCCTTTTGTAAAACAGAGTGGATTTATTGGCAAGAATCTCTCTCCAGCCAGCAAATGGTCTTCTTCAGGGCAAACGTGAGTTCAATATTAGATTCAAAAACATGATTCATTCAATCACGAAAACAGCATTCCTATTGCTTGGTAATACAAAGACTGTTTACTTCAATAATTCATCAGTTTGAACTACTATACTTATTAGTGGTATCCAATACACGTTGGTTGACTTAAGAAACTTTGTTTAATTATTGGGTTGTTTAGACCCAAAATGCCCCATTGGGTTGAAAGGTAGCATTCTGCATGTGCTCAATAAAATGCTTCTTTTTTATGTCTATTTTGCAAAAAATATGATTTTTGGGGTGTTTTTTCAAAAACAGACAATTTTGTGGTGTTTTTCAAAGAGACAATTTTGTGGTATTCTTAGAGATTGTGAAATTGCTAGAAGCTGGGGGTCTAATTAATGGTGCAGGTAAGTTCAAGAAACAATAACGGAAAGACACATTTCATCCCAATTTGATCATTATTACTGAGGGAAGCGTTAACTCTCGGCTAAATACATTATGACATGGTAAAAAAACCTTTGATCAATCAAAGCAAAGATGAGGATTCTATTTGGGCTTAGTAAGTGAAGGGAATCTATCACAGGCCCAGTCCAATCCAAACATTACTTTATCAAATGGACTGCATGGGTGGAGTCTGTTAAGTATTTAAAATCAGACAGATAGTGTTAAAAGAGAATTCCTCATTTCTATAACTGCTTTCTTGGAACCCTCAACATTTGGTGAACCACACCTATTTGTTTTAATCACTGACTAATTTTTAATGGCCATAGGGACTTCCCCTGAGGCCCCCTGCCATTGCTACCCATTTTGCCATACTTACGGAATATGGTATTGAGTCATGCCTAAGGCACCCAGTCCTAGGGGTGCCTCTCAGACACCTCAATGTTTCTCTAGTGGGATTATATCTTCCTTCATCGTTTTTTGGGAGTAGGTTATCGGCAGCTGTATGTTCGTTTTTGCTGCAGTAGCTATTTTACCATATTGGTAGACCAAAATACCTTTTGGTAGCTATTGAAGCACCATTGTATTTTTTTATTTTTTTTATTTTAATGATTTTTATTGTTAAAATATTGATTTTGATACAGATATCAACAGGTTACAGACTTTGAATAAAACAAGAACCACAGAGAAATGACATAGTAAGTGATTTTGATCCTTTGTAATAGTATTTCTATAAGGCTAAGTCATTTGTTAAATTCACTTGCGAATGTAATATGAA
Source organism: Ambystoma mexicanum (assembly GCF_040938575.1). NCBI lineage: Eukaryota > Metazoa > Chordata > Amphibia > Caudata > Ambystomatidae > Ambystoma > Ambystoma mexicanum. Next base: position 625,031,306 of record NC_090934.1, read on the forward strand.
CTATAATAGATATAAACCGCATTAATATAACATGTAGTTTAGAATTAATTATATCACAGGTCTGCAACGAGTGATTTATATGTAGTGAAAATAGAGATTTGGGGGGAGACGTACAGGGAGACAGACTAGAGACATATAAGGATAAGGAGGGAAGAGGATAGGGGGGGAATGGGTATATTGGATTATTTCATCAAAATAATCTAATCATTTCAAACATTATCAAGTTCTACCATTTTTGAATATGTATGGAAATATGAATAATGATGCTAATATAAGGGTGTAAATTTATGTACCATGAGCAATTGCATTAAAACAGTTAAGATACCTGGTGAAAAAATACCATTTAGCATTATATTTAGGAATTGTGTTGTGATTATTGGCCATGCACATCTCTAGTTTATGAGTGTTACAAATGGTGTTCCACCAGATTTTGGTGGAAAGTAAACTAGAGTCTTTCCAGTTAGCCGTAATACATTTTAAAGCTATACAGATGAATAAGTCATAAAGTCTTGCAGAGTCAGATGGGAAATAAGTTGTAATGGCTATACTTCCTAAAAATATGTTAACAAAGGAAAAGGGCACATCAACACAGAAGATACATTTAAGAAGCTTCCAGATTTCCTGCCAAAATTTAACAGTAAATGAACATTCAAAAAACATATGCATATACGTGGCGGGAGATATGCCACATGACCAACATTTAGCATTATAATTCGGATTAGACTTAGCCAATTTGGCTGGAGTAATAAATGCTCTGTGCATGAAGAAATAATAGTGTTGTGATATATTTGCTGATACCGATATTTGTTTGATTTTAGCAAACAGACGATGCCATATTTCATCTTCAAACATGAAGCCCAAATCAAGTTCCCATTTCAGACGTATAGGGCAAATCTTAAAATTTGAGGTGAGCATATTGTAAATTTTAGAGGCTCGAACTTCTATAGACTCCTATTAAACGCCATCAACCTTGCTGCCAATGACAAAAAAGACACACAAGGCTATGCGGCCATTGCATTAGATGCGGAAAAAGCTTTCGATCGTGTCGACTGGAATTTTATGTTTCAAACTCTACGGTGGCATGGTTGTGGTGAAAAATTTATTTCACTGGTCAAACTGCTTTACTCTGCCCCCAATTCGGCTATTTACTTAAATGGTCAAACTTCCTCCTCCTTTCACTTACTAAGAGGAACGCGTCAAGGTTGCCCCTTCTCACCATTACTATATATCCTCTCTCTTGAACCACTTCTAGAATCAATAAGATCTACCACAAACATCCCAGGAATTCAAGTCGGTGCTTCAATAAATAAAATAGCTGCATATGCGGATGATATTCTTATATTAATTAAAAACCCCAAACTTCACATTCCCAACCTCTTGAGTATTTTATCACAATTCGGTCAAGTATCAGGATATAAATTAAATACACAGAAATCAGAAATTATGCCCTTAAATCCATACTGCCTTAAACATGATATCGTCACTTTTGGCCTCAAATGGTGCAATAGCTCAGTCAAATACTTAGGTCTTCGTTTTGCCCCAACTATCCCAAATACGATCAAACTCAACACTGAAACACTACTGGGCACCCTCAAGGATCTAACATCCAAATGGTCTCCACTATACCTCTCCTGGTGGGGGCGCTTAGATACTATCAAGATGATGCTTACTCCCATAATACTATACTATCTGCAACTTCTCTCCGTCCCATTATCCCTTTCCTTTTTCAAATCCATTTACTCTATACTACTTAATTTTCTATGGGGAAAAGGAAAAAGTAAGAGAATTGCCCTGACGAAACTGAAAGCCCCCTATGATATGGGGGGAGTAAGATTCCCTGACTTTAAATCATATCATCATGCATTTCTTATAAAACAATCTCGTCAATGGTTCATTGATCCTATATCCGCTGATATCCCAACCTGGTGTACATTAGAAAAACAAGTAGTTTTACCACACGAAATCACGGACTACATATACATTTTCAAACATTCAACTAAAAAGATTTCAGACCCTATTAAAGCTTCAATATCTGCTCTACAAACCTTTCTTTTTCCTCACACTATAACTCCTAGTAAGCATCTTTCCCCACTATTATGGCATAATAAGAACATAGTAATTAATAACAAGATCCTTAACCGCAAAACATGGATTCAAAAGGGTATCAGATTCGTCCAACAGATTATAGATGACACGTATGTCCTTTCCTTTCAGCAATTCTCCACCATTTTTAACATTACTAAGAAAGACTTTCAATTTTATAACAACTTAATTAATTCCTGCCTTGATGCACTTGCCCAATTTTCCAATGAAATTCTTACTCCTGATGCCCTTAGACTAATGCACCTTACCATTGTATTTTTTAAAATCCTGCTCCTGGCCATTTTGTATTTGAGGGTTAGTTAGGCTCAAAAGAGTCAGGCTGACAACATAGGATCTTTGTGAGCCCACATGGCACCCTCCATATTTAGTCTAAGTTCTGAAGGTCGCTGGGCTCTCCCTCTCACTTCCTTTCGGGGTGGTGTAGGATGAGTGGCAGTCCTGCTGACCAAACAAAATGTTTGGTCATCTGACCCATTGCCCCAGACCACTCTAGTGACTGGTGGGCTTGCCTTTCGCAGTGGTACTTAAAACTGTGCCTCGTCCCTGCTCTCTGTGCTGCTGCTGTGTTCTAGATTTTGAAAGAAGCAGGTCTGACATCATGCTGAAGGAGTTTACCCCTAGATTCCACCATTTATGCCACCTGGCCATAATAGCTGAGTGTATATCCCAGTTTGTATTTCCTGCTCCTGGTGGCCCAGTCTGTGCTTTCTGGATTGCTATCTCCTTTCATGGACTGGGGTGAGACCTTCATACTGGAACTGTTTTCCAGGCTGTTTACTGTTGTTTCCTGCAGTTTACCACCAGTATCTCTTGTCTTGGTGCTGGAAGCTGCCGCTACCTGGAAGAGGATTGGGACACAATCAGTTTACCTTATGAGTGTTAGGGAGAATTCTCTCTTTAGGCTGAATTTCCTAACCTAGTGAGTCCCCCAGCAGCTTTGCTGGATTTCTGGAGTTTGTTTTTTTACTCCTGCCAAGAGTGAGACTCTTTTCCTCCCACTCTTGGACATGATTAATGGTATTCCTTTGGCAGGTAATGTGTTTTATGGGCTATGGGGTCCTTTACTCCATAGGGTCTCATGTGTTTTTCCTATGTGTGTTACACAGCACCCTCTGTGCAGTAACACAGGGGTGTCATAGTGACACCCCACCATAGACTCCATACCCTGGAACTGACTACAGTCTCCCAGGGCATGTAAAGTCACCATTGGCTTTTCTAGTCCCAAATTATTAACAGAAACCAGTACAAACCATCATATTGTGGACGTACTGGTCGGGGCAATTCGATTACCCCGGGGTCTGTAAGTCGAGGGGGCACGTCTCCGTCCCCCCTGATCGAGTTTTGGCTGGTGGCAGTGGAAACTACTTTTTATATTCGACCGCAAATATTTTCCCATTGTTCGAGGCTACCAACTTTAATTATTTAATTCTCATAGCCTCGAACATACCGCAGGTTTATTTAATTAATATTAATTCTCCGGTTGGTATTTTTTGGCAAGACTCAATTCTAAAATGGCGTTTGTGTTCTCTTCTGTGACTCCAACCCAAGTCGAGCCCTTTGTTCCACTTTTTTGGCGGGCTTCTCCACAGAAGCCTCCAAAAGTGGTGCCACTCTGTCTGGGTACCACAGGGGGGGGGAGGGGGTTTAGGCAGGTCGCACTCTTGTGTGATTGGCCCAAGTGGTGAGCCGGCCGGCTCACCACTTAGCATGTTTGAGTGCAGCTAGGCTGAGTGAATGGGGGTTTTCTGCATAAAAGCAGGGCTTTGGGGACTGGAACTTCAGAAGTCGCCACAGGACCTGAGAATCCGACGAGGGAGAAGCTGAGCCGACCTACCACGACGACACCACCGGTGGAGCCCTGCAGAACCGACTCACCACTTCCCGACAACAGAGAAGATCTCCCGGCTGGAGAGGCTTCTTCCCCTGACTGGTGGGCACAACCAGTTTTCCTTTCTTTCTTCGCACCCCAGCCCGGTTTGTGGTCGAACTGGCCGTGCCAAGCACCCCGGTGGCCAGATAGCCACTCACCACTGAACCGCGAATCCCCGGACCGCTCCTTGTACCTGAGAAACTCCGCGGCTGGCTTCTTCCCTGGCAGTGCAACGGACTCCTGTCTTCCTCCACGACGAGATCCTCTCTTCCCCCGGACGAAGCACTGACTTGCACCCGCTGCCAGGAACAACTGCCCCCGCTGGAGCGTTCTCACCACTTTAAGGTACCGTGTCCGCCAGGCCTCCCTTTCTAAAGATTGCAACAAGGTAATACTAAGTCCTTAACCTTCTGGACTGGGCTGGCCGCCTTGACCCTCTAACTGGTCCCTTTCTCTGATCCAACTCCTTTTTGAACCATTACAAGACTTTTGTGCACTGCAACCGTGTGACCTTGGACACATTTCGTTCTGATCCTCTTAAAGCAGATCCGGCCTACTGACTCTGAATTCACGGTTTTACTTTGCCTTCCCCTCTTGCTATGTTCTTGTAAAAGTGTTGGGATCTGTTTCAATTTGTTCTCTGCTTTTCCCTCCCTTTTTAAAACAAACTATTAGAGTGCCATCTACGTTAAGCGCTCACCGCTGTCTGAAAATAAGTGGGGCTTTACTTAAGACTTGTCTAATATTCTTTTAAGGGAGTGTATATCTTTTAGTGACCGTGTTTTTGAATTGCTTACTATTAGTGCCTGTGTGTTTTTCTAGATGTGGTTTTAAATAAATAATTATATCTCTTTTACACCAAGCCCTGGTCAGTGTTTACTTGTTCTAGTGTGTGCTCTTGACCTATTGTGAATACTCTGTATACTGCCTAACTCTTCTTGAGGGAAGTCTGACTGCTCAGCCACAGCTACCAAGTGAATCTGTGTGGTGCAGACTGCTACCAAGTGGGTTTACTGCCAAACACCTGTAGTCCTAAATCTTTTGCAGTGGTCCCAGAGGGAACTGCACAGGTTTCTGCCTAACAATGAGCTCATTTGGTAGCTCTAGGATACCACAAAGTTATTATCCCTGCACTGCGAACATGTTCCGATACGCTTACAGCCATTATTGTCTATCGTGATGCTAAGATTGCCTCATGTTCCCAGAGTCTTCCTCTCCATATTCTTCACTCATGGCTTGATGATCATTTCAGTGGGAAGTCTCTTTGTTCTTCTTTTCCATTACATGAATATTCTTGTTGCTGAGGGTTCAAGCCCCTGGGCAGCATATCCCGTAAAACACACATAGGAAAGAAGCCTGCACATATATGGGTTGCTTTGCTATGCTGGTGCTGTTTTAGGCCAAGCTATCTACTGTGAGTACTTACCTCTGGGTCGTGGAGTATGGGATTAATCATGATACTCACATGCAGGGGTCCCACTGGTCCACGGATGAGATTCTTGGCAGCCAGTGTCAATGGCATTTTCCACTGGCTTACATTGGGGTCCTTCCGTTCTGCAGCGATTTCTTCTGCTGCTTCTTGTTCTTCAACCGGCCACTGAATATCTTGACCAGGGTCTTCTCTCATCTTCCCCATTCAAGTGGATGGCTCACTGACTATGGCCCATTGACTTCTAGGGAACTATCTACCTGCTCTCAAGAGTGACTCTGGAGGTGTGTACAGACCCATGGCCATTTTTCATATACCCACAAGGCGTTCAGTGAACTCAAGACAAAGATGTGCCATTATCGTACTTATCTATAATTTTAAATGAATGTTTGCAGTGCTGCTCTTCTCTGCATTCAAAGTAAATAACTATGCACTTTAACGAATTTTGCTAACTGTGTATACATTTTGCTGGAAGTGAAGTGTAATGGTGACTGCTTCTAAAATGTATCCTGAATTCTTGAAAGCTTTTGACTGTGGTTCTGATATGTTTACCACCCTTGATAACTACTTTTAATTATCATGTACATATCTGTATTTTTTTTTTATACTGTGTCCTAGAGGGTCAGAATTAATGTGGACTATTGATTTTGGGCTTAGGAATTTTTAGACGATTTTTTCCTATGGGTTCAAATGTATGGTTCCATTGTCGTCCTACTCCTTGTCTGTATGTGTAGGGTGCTGATAACGTGGACAAGGACCTACCATATATAACAAGGGTGCAATGTGTCTTTTGGACACTCTGCTTAGGTGTGCACACCCTTTGGGATTTTACCTGCCTTGTTAGGGATTGTCATTCCCTTGTTCACCCCACCCTCTATTAGTTATGTTGGGTGTCTATCTGAAATAGTGGCCCGACATAAAGTCACTGTGCTGAGGAAGGACCTCGAAAATATGTACTGCATGTATAATATGTTATGTACTTTTTAATACTGCTAGAAATCTATATATGTAACATAATTAAAACATATATTTGCAGTGTATCAGTGTGATGTCTAATCTAAACATACTTGGTGGACTAATTGTACCTTTGTGTCAGGCTGCTAAACCTACCTGAGAGTTAAACCTTGTTGCTCCATCCATCCATATTACCTTCATTTAAGAGAGATGTAGCTTCCCTTCTTGTAAGGTATGTTAGTATTGCCCACCCCCATTCAGGTCACTGGTATATCCCTAAACATAGGGTTGTACAAACATTACAACTTGCCACTGAATATAGAGGACACATAGGAAGAGCGAGAGTTTTTGGGTAAGCATCAACATAAGTGCCTGCCCAAAAGGAGAACAGTGAATTGGGGTTTCAACTGGAAGCATCTGATGGAAATGTTCATTAAGAGGACCTTTTCCAGAGGAAGTTGATTGTAAAGGCATTTCTCAAGATAGAACCAGATTGCCTGGGAGAGATTTTGGAGGCGGGGACAGACTGAAAGGAAAAGCTTACCTGGTTGAGTTGACTTGACATTTTGATGTCCCTACCTGCACTTGGCCTTTGAAATAATACCAAATGCCCCCCCAAAATGAACAATAATAATTTTGGCTGGTTCAGAGACACTTTAAAATATAAATGTTACATACAGTCTATGCCACTCTCAGAACTTGGCTACAAATGAAAACAGAATTACATGTCTTGAATTTAATTATAAAAGTATTGTTTTATAATTATCATGCAACAGAAAAGTGGAGGTAATAAGGAAGTGAAAATGTATTCTAATTCATGACACACTTCAAAATGCAATTATCTATAAACCACTATATCAGTTAGGGATTACCAAATAACATATCACTCATATGTATATATATATATATATTCACTGAAAAAACTTTGTTAAACAGACGTTATGGTTAAGTTGCACTAATAAAAACCTATGAAATTCAATGACGCAACTTTGTTAAAGGGATGTTATGGTTACAAGTAAAGCCAAAAAACCTCAGAAATGTGCCAGTTATGGTAAGCCTAGCAACCATAACTTGTGCCACCATTGTGCACTGCTAAGACTAACACCCAGGACATCAAAGATGACATCACAAATGTCATTGATGACCTCACTGATGATATCACATATCTGGGCCGGTTGTAGGTGAAAGGATCGAAAACAAAAGGTTCGAGTACAATAGTTTCGAGTCAAAAGGAACGGAAAAAACGTCGAATTTTTATTTTTTTATTTTTTATTTTTTTGGGGGGGGTTCCCCCGCAAACCCCTGTTTTTGGTGTAAAAACACTTTTTTTTTTCCTATACGGAAGCCAAACATTTTTTTTTTTAAATGCATTCAACCTTTTTCTTTTGGTCCTTTTCACTCGAAACTATTGTATTTGATCCTTTTGTTTTCGATCCTTTGACTGGACACCAACTGGGCCACTTGTTTTTGTTCACTGACATATCTAGGCCAGGTAGGTTTGTGCACTGAGAGTCAGAATATTAAAATTCAAAAGGTTTATATATCTAGACATTAACCTTGTCATATGTTCTTAAAGTACTTTCTTTAGGGTTCCGTCTCAGCTAATGGTGCACATGCATGGGGCAATAAGCAGGCCTCAAATACACAATTCATTTGTATACATGAAAATAAACTTTAATGTTATTAACATTTTCTGATGATTATGTTTCTTTCTTCCTTACTTTATATTCCCTGTATTGTCCTCTGATTTGTATGCATTGTGGGTCTTCATATGTACTGTTTGTAATAGCACACATGTGTAGTAAGTATTGAATTGTTAGCTAGTTATTACATGTTTAACATTACTCAAAACTCTGATAAGGTAGCATTCATTATTTTACTATCCAAAATTACATGATTATAAATATTGTATTTCTATGGTGCATGCTGCAGCTATTGCCTATGTTTATGTATGATTAGGTTACTGTATTAACAACACTCTAATACAATGTTGTTTAGACAAGTACATTCTTTAATAGATTAAGCAGTTCATGATAGGTCTCCCGATCACCCCTGACATATTGCTACCAACATTATAAACACAACCCCTTGTAGGGACTTTCCATCAAAATTAAGTTTACATGTGATGTCATCAATGACTTTGTAATGTCATCTTTGATATCCTGGGTGTTAGTCTTAGCAGTGCACGGTGGTGGTGCGAGTTATGGTTGCTTAGCTTACTATAACTGGTGAATTTCTGAGGTTTTTCAGTTTTACTTGTAACCATAACATCCCTTTAACACAGTTTTTTCATTGAATTTCATAGGTTTTTATTAGTGTAATTTAACCATAAATTCCCTTTAACAAAGTTTTTTCAGTGAATTATATAGGTTTTTATTAGTGCAACTTAACCATCTTGTCCCTTTAACAAAGTTTTTTCAGTGAATTCCATGGGTTTTTACCAGTACATGCTATTCATGCTATGCGTTCCTACAACTTACTAATATCCTATGTAAGAGCCCACCCCGTCTTACCACGTGCAATAAGAATAAATGAGACACACCCCAGACGGGGAATGAGGCTAAGAGGACAGGTTGCGAGAGTTCAAAATGCTTTATATAGGATCGGCATCCAAAGAACTCTGCTGCATGAGAGCGCTCTGGCAAACATTTCATTTACACGACATTATAAAGTGAAACATCGTCATAGATGACGTAACTAACATAGGGTACTAAATCAGTGCAGGATTGGATAGACGTTATAGGAATATATGTACATGGGGGCACTGTCTCGTCCGGATCGGGTGCTCCTTTGGCGCGAGGGTGAACATCAGGTGGTCTGGCTCTCAGCATCTAGGAGGGGTGAAGGTCAGGTCGCTGCGAAGCAGGGTGGCCACTAACAAAGCTAACATAATACTATCTAATAAAACATGCACTAAACAATAGTCATTGCAACTCTTTTGAACAAATCATTGTAAACCTATAAACTTAATTTATGTATTTACATCATTATTTACTGAGGCTTATTTGGCGTATCAGGGTTTTGACCAACATGATAACATTGATTGAAGCGAGGGTCTGGACTTGTAAAGAATCTGAGGCAGGTTGGCGTTTGTTAATAGTGAGAGACAATGTACTGCGGCAAAGGTCTAATGTTAGCTGGGGGCCCGCTAGGTGGACATCATGGCGAGGTCACATTTCTGGTACATCAAGAGAATACCTTGCAGGGACACAGGGTTATACTGGCAGTAATTTTCCAATAGCGAGGGTGAGGGGGCATGAACAGATTTGTGGAGATGGATGAGCTACAGGGCGTGGTTCAAGCTTGTTCACATGCGGGACAGTGATCTCAGAGGAAGAGTGAGATGTTACATTTGTTCTTTGTTACAATTACCTCCGGCTCAAGCATGAGAATGGAGCCGCAAAGTTTTCCAGACACAGTGAGAGAAAAGGTGGGGGCCATGTATGTGGTGTGCGCAGTGCTGCAAAAGGGGAGAGAAGCCTTTTCGTATTATCGCAGTGAGGCCTAGTTACCAAGATGGAGTCAAGGGGGCACAAAATGGATGCCACGTTTCCTGCGCAACAGCCCCATCTACGCAAATGCTAGCCAATGCTGATATGACATAAGGGTGATGGGCGACACTCCCCACCATTGGATGCACATGGTGCAAGTCTGTACTAAAGGAAAGGAGGGACGGGGGCCTACTGACCCCTCACTCCCACACATTCCCCCCTTTCGTTACATCTAAAGTAACAAACTATTTGTTCTTTTGTTCTCTCTCCGATAATACTCATCTTCTGCTATGGCTTCATCCCAGGCTGGTGTACCTTTTATGGGCATCCATGCTCTACATACGCTTTTCAGACTGTGCCCTTTCCTTGCGTATTCATCTGGGGTGCATATCATGTATATTCCTCCATCCCCATCTAGGTCTACCCACACTTTGTTGTACCATTGCAGCTCTCTTGGTTTTTTTTATGGTGGTGTGATATAAATTGTCAACCCTGTCCCCATTCTGGCAGTGCACCGCTGTCATGCAATATTTTGGTAGGTTGGGTTCCCCAGTTTGCATTTGTGCATCTATCATAGTTGTTACCGTTGCCTTTCGGCCCATCGTTACCATCATCATAATTGAATTAGGCATAGATTTTGCACAACAACGGATACCTAGTTGGCACACACAGAAAAATAGTATTATGAAGACAATGACAGGAACAAACACTTTTATCATGGTGTTGAACCATGGCGGTATACAGCTGAACATGTTGTCAAACCAAGTGCTTGGTTCTATTCCTCCTTCTTTCGACATCCTTTCTCCCAGGCTGTGTACTGCTGAGATCACATGGGAAAGGGTTCCATTTTCTGCATCTTCAGAGGGCATGAATGTGCATCATGCACTCCCAATTTTTCGGCAAACACTGCCGTCCATTGTTGTGAGGAGATCTAGGATGTACCGGTTCTGCATTGTCATTAGGCGCAAGGCACGAAGTTCCACCTTGATCACGTTGAACCCTTCTTCAGTGTCGTTGGCGAGATGGATCAACTCCCTGCGGACGATTTGTAACAACTTGGTATTAGTTTGGGTCTGGAGACCTGGCGTTAAGACGAAAGCAAAGAATGTCTCTGTGGAGTTAAAGAGCTTGTACTTCGCCGGGATCTCGGCAAGGAGGGCAGATGATTCAGACGAGATGTAATTGGATGATCTCCTTTTGCGAGAGAGTCTGTCTTTTAAGTCATTTTCTGACAACAGTTCATATGCTGGAGGCTCTGTTACTGCTGCTTGGGGCGCTGCCTATGTGTCAGCCGATTGCCCTGCTGCCGATATGCCAGCCAATCTTCCTTTTCCTCCTTGGATATGGCTTTCCGGGATTACCATCAGAGCCGAGTGTAGGGTGGCTAGGGTGCAAGTGCCCTTCCATGATGCCAGGAGGTGCAGGTATGCTTGTTTGCCACAGATCCAATACATATCCATGAGCGTCGCTGTGCCTTTCTTCACGTCTGGTATTATAATTGTCTTGTTGCACTGTATGTTTGCGCCCATGGACTCCGTGAAAGCATAGCTCATGTGGTATTTCTTTTTGCATCTTGATTGGCTTTTCTAGCGCGGTGACCCAATTGAGTTTGTCAATGTGCTGGAACCAGACGGGGGCACATGTTTCTTTTACCCATTGAAAGTTCTCTTCAGTGAGTCCTCTCAGCGCCTCAGCTTTGCACTCGATTGTTTCATTGTGCCATTTATTCTCTGCAAATCTTGTTCCTTTTATGACAAACAATGGTTCTTTGATGCAAATTACTCCTTGGCACCTGCTTGTGCATGTTCTCTTGTTCTGCAGCAGCTCTATTGTAACTGTGTGTGCCTGGAAGGTGCTCCGAATTCTACACAATACAAGATGAATTAAACACTGGGCGTCTGACAAGGGTACCTCTTGTGGCACCAGTATTCTGGGTGTACCTTATGTGTGCGGTATGAGCGACCAGACATAGCAGCTCTCGTTTGTAGCTTGTTTTGCCGTGGCACTCATGTCTGAGTACCATTTGTTTGATTGGTCAGGGTGGCGGGGGTCTTCTATTTCGTCTAATCCCAGGCCATGGTAGATATCATATCTTTTCCCGCCCGCCCCCCTTTTTCTTCTCCTTCTTTCCCCTTTTGTGTAACTCCTAACTTTCCGGTAGTGTATAGGGAATACCCCTGCCCATGCTGTGTCATTGGCGTAATTCACAGTGTGTGTAGTTGGCAGGTCTGGTGATTCATGAGTAGTAGCAACATAAAGTGAGGTAGGGTCTCTGGTTGTCTGTGCATTAACATTCATTTGGTTAAGTTCATTTGCCCAAAAGTAGTCACCATCATACTTGTTTGTTTCACTATCATTACTTGTGCCTATAGCAGCAATTGGCAGGAAGGGGGCTGTTGTTGTATTATTAAAGTTCATCATAGTGAAGTTTGTATCGGTAGAATAATCATCAGCAGAATAATTATCTTTCCACATTGTTTTTACCCCTGCCCAGATAAGTACTGACCCTTCTCGTATTAGCTGTGCCCAGCTCCCCACTTTTTTCATATCCTGAACAAGACATAACACGGTATAATACCAGGCCATAAAGAATAATATTACAGAAAACAAGATAGCAGAATATTTCAAGGCACACTCGACATTATGGTACTTATTGCCCCTATTGACAACGCTATTGCTAACATCATGCCATTATCTGTGAGCGCGCTTCTTTCGGCCATTGTGTTACCTGAAGGGGTGATATAAAATGGTTAAGTGACGAGCATACAACAATTTATTTCATTACACAGTTAATTACCTTTTGTCCTATTATCCTTATTAGTTTCTTACTCGTTGATATACATGTCTTAATTTAGCTATTTTCTACTCACTCTACATTTTGTTTATAATGAGCAATTAATATAATTTTCGTATACACACAATTTCTTTTACCTTTTATTGAAGTTGATGGGATACTATGAAGAACGTTATTGAAAGGAAATGAGAGAGAGAGAGAGAGAGAGAGAGAGAGAAAGAGAGAGAGAGAGAGAGAGTTTTGTGAACACATTCATATTTATTGTCATTTTATTCTCTTTTTGCAATTACTGTTTCATTCCCTCGAGAATTTCAGTGTTGTTTGTTTGCTCACATTGAGGGGATGCACTATCGGGTGCTCTCTGAGAGATGCACCCAATATTTCAGTCCCTTAATTTTCACAGCTGTTGGTGTACAGTAAATGACCTCGTAAGGTCCATGAAACCTCGGCGAGTTCCACCGCCGAACAAAACTCCTTACATATACATTTTCGCGTGGCATTAATGGCCCCTCTGGACTGTCTGGGGCCGGCATTGCAGTGTCTGTTGCAGCATTTTCAGTAAAGGGCGGTGCAATTTGTCACGCTATGATGCGTACTGCGTGCGTCAACTGTGTAAGGGATTCCTTAAATTCTTCCCCCAGCACTGTGGCAGCCCGGTGCGCATCTGATGCTTTTCCTATTGGGGAGAGTGGCGTGTGAATACGCCTGCCCGTTACTATTTTGTGGGGCCTTAAATGGTGGTCCTTGCTTGGCTGCGTCCTGAGTTGGAACAGTGCTAGGGGCAGGCAATACACTCAGTTCTTCTTAAGTGTGTTGCACAACTTTGACAATTTACTTTTGAGCAGGTTGTTGATCTTTTCCACCATCCCGTTAGCCATTGGATGATAAATAGTTTGTGCTTAACACTTAAGAGTGATGTCACTTCTTTGAAGAGGTCAGTCACAAAATGTGTGCCGTTGTCTTATCTTATTACGTCACAAATTCCCCACCATGAGAACACCTCCCGCACCAAAAATTTGGCAGCACACTTCGCGTCCGGGTGGGGACACGGTCCTGCTTCCACCCACCTTGAGAAGGGGCATACCACTACAATCAAGTATCTTGCCCCATCACATCTCTCCCCCATAGCCGCATAATCGATGTGGAGCTCTCTAAAGGGCCCCACAGGACGCGGCAGAGTTCCGCGCAATGTTCTTAGGGCCATCCCTGAACTGTATGTTTGACATGTGATGCATTCTATGGTTAATTTTGATAAATGTTCCTGCAGGTTGGGAACGAACCAATGCGCTTGTATGTCTGCCGCGATATGTTGTTTTGTTACATGGGCCGGGAAATGCTGCTGCTGGAACGCTACTTCTAATAGCTTCACTGGCATCACTACCTTTCCAGTTACTTCCTGTCTCCCGATCAGATCTGTTGGTGATTGTTTTAACCCTCATTTAGCCCACAACTCTTGCTCTTCTATTGGTGCCCTTCTCTGTAGTTCTATTATTTGTGCTATTAGTGTATTGTTATACCCTTCTTCTGATGGTTCTGTGTTGAGTGTTTTGACAATGCATTCAATTGTTGGGGGCACTTTGAAATACGTGGCAACTTTATGCTGCTGCGTCTGCTGCTGCGCTACCCAATGAGATCGCGTCTGTGTTGTTAGCATGGGCCTGGCATTTCACCACTGCCACTACTGATGGTTCTGCTAATGCTTCTATTAGTTCATTTAGTAATGCTGCATGTTGTACTGGTGACCCATCTGCCCTTTGAAACCCTCTTCGTCGCCATTGTGATAATCCTGAATGTACGGTTGTTGTGGCATATGCTGAATCTCAGTATATAGTTAGTGCACATCCTTTTGCTGTATGCCGTGCCTCGATTAACGCCACTAATTCCGCCGCTTGTGCGGAGTAATGAGAAGGGAGGCGTTTTTGGACAATTATTTCATAATTCTCTTCTTCCATTCTTACTACTGCCATCCCCATGTGTTTTTCCCCTGTTCAGTATCTATGGATGCTGACCCATCGATGAAGTATATTTCTCCTTCTTGTAAGACATTCTCACGTGCTTTGGTATATCATCCTCTTCTCCCTCGTATGTGGCACAATCGTGTTCCTGCATGTCTTCCATGGTGCAAGGTTCAGTCATGAACGTGGCTGGGTCTACTGTTTTACATCTGACCACATGGACATTTGGGCTGGATATTATTATTTCATAGGTCGTCGCCCTTTGTGTTGTCAATGTGGATTTGGATCTTTCTAAAATTGCAAAGAGTGAGTGCTCTGCATATAGCATCACTGAGCAACCCATTACAATTGTGTTGCGTTTTTCAATGGCGAAGGCCGCTGCAGCGAGAGCTTGTTTTCATGTGAAGTGGCCTTGCATTACCGCGGCCAGCTGTAATAGGCCAATGGCTTGTGGCCTAGCAATGGTTTCTGTGTCAATACTGCAGTCATTAGTGTGCCATTGCATTGTGAAAATAGGTAAAATTCCCTGTTATAATCTGGGTTTGCAAGAACTGGTGCGTTTGCAATCACGTCTTGTAACTTAAAGTACTGTGTCATCATCTCATTTGTCCATTTTAATGGGGCATTATTCTTTTGGGACTCTTTTAGTGCTTGCAGTAGTGGGCGCGTGTATGCCGCGTAATCAAGTATCCATGCGCTGCAGTAATTATAGATGCCGAGAAACTTTTGCATGTCTTTTGCTGTTTTTGGTATTATCATGTGGCGTATAGCAGCTGCTCTGTCAGGAACTATTCTTTTGCCATCTTTGGAGATTAGTTGCCCTAGGTACAGTACTTTTGCTAGGCAGTATTGCAATTTTCTTTTATCTATTTTATATCTTTTTGTGGCTAGCAAATTCAACAATTTTACATAATCTGCTCTACACTGTTCTTCACTTTTGCTGCAGATGGGCAAATCATCTACGTACTGTATTATTGTCCTCTCTACATCAATGTTTCCAAGATCTTTGTGTAGGATCCTATTGAAATTGCTGGGGCTCTCACAGTATGCCTGCGGTAACCTGCAGTGTTCATATCTGTTCCCCCCTAGCATAAATGCTGTGAGGTACCGAGAGCTTGGGTCGAGTGGGATCGAAAAGAAAGCATTTTTCAGATCCACCACTGTAAAGTATGTGGCCTCTTTTGGTATGCTGCACAATATTGATGCCGGATTAGGCACTAACGGGAATTCTTTTTGGAGGACGTCATTGAATGGGCGTAAATCTTGTATCATCCTCCACACCCCTCCTTTCGCTTTTTGATTAGGAAAATCGCTGTGTTACATGGGGTGTTGGATGGTACTATTATTCCTTGTTTTAGTAGAGCGCTTATTGTTTCTCTAATCCCCTCTTCTGCCTCCTTTGATAGTGGGTACTGTTTAACCCTTGGGGGTATGGCACCTGGCTTAAATTGTATCTTAACTGGTGTTACTTCATGCAATAACCCTACATCATGGGGACCTGTGGTCCAAATCTCTGGCAGGACCCTTTACATGCCTTCCTCAAATATTGTGGGCGGCACGTTGACACTAGCCATGAGTGGATTGTGTATCTCCCTCTACTGGATCATGATGTCGCATGGTATACTTATTTCCATTATTATTTCCCCATCACTCTCAGTGAACAGCTCTTCATCAGTTAAATCGCGCAACATTATGTTTGGATCTATGCATAGTACTGTTCTCCATTCGCATCCATGTGTGTCCAGTCCTATCAATGCGATTCGTTTGCTTGAGACTTGAACCCCCCTTTAGATCAATTGACAAAATGGTTCCTGGCACAATGTCTTTATTTACAATTGGACGAAAGATAAAGTGTGAGGGTACCTTCCATTCCTTTCTTGTTATTTCTGGCACCACTCGAGCTAACACTCTGATGCCGTAAATGAGCATGTCCATGTCGATGGGCACCCCTCTTACCGCAACTTCATTCGTCATGGTGCTAATCATCGACATCGCCCATACAGGGCACACTCCTGGGGTCGAACACACTATCCCCGTTCATTAAAAGAGATGGTCATATTTAACTTACTCAACAAATCTCTTCCCAGCAATTTGATTGGCGCGTCTTTGTGATACAGTAAGGGTGCGTGCACCGTTTTTCCCCCCACTGTTATGTCAAGATCTTAAGTGTAAGGAACTTTTATAATAGTCCCTGAGAACTCCTGCGTTTCCAAATTTCTTCCCGAAAGCGGAAACCGCCCTTCCATAAGACATGATTTTTCATCTCCTGAATCTACCATGAAGATAAACTGCTTGTTTCCTATCTCTGCTCCCACTAGTGGTTCCTCTTCTGCATGTAGGGTAGTGGATAGGACTGGACACGCAAGTGCTCTCTGTGGGCTGTCCTAATCGGCGTATGTCTCAGTTCCTGGCACTGAGAAAACATTGTCTCCTAGTACCGCTGCGCCGCAAAAAGGTGCAGGTGCACCATTAGCAGATGTTGCAAAAATGTTATTGTTCGCATTCCCTACTGTATTTTGTCTGGCCATGGGTTGTTGCACCCCCCTCTGTTTCTGCTGCTGCTGGGGTGCCTGTCTTTGTGGCATTTGGGGCTTATTGCTGCTGCTGGGGTGCCTGTCTTTGTGGCATTTGGGGCTCATTGTAATATTGCTCATTTTGTCCACCCCCCTTCCATAGGTAACCCATAGGGACTACCCGGGTGTGGATGTCCATACTGCTGTTCATTTCCCATAGGGGGCTGTCCTTGAAAGTAACCCATGGGTCACATTCTACAGTCTCTTGAATAGTGCCCCACCTCCCACAGTTCCAACATGACCCTTGTGGTCCTCCTCTCATCCCAGGCCCACCAAATCCTCTGTTTCCCCATTCCTCCGAATCCCCTTCTTGGCCCCCTGTACCCACCTCATCCTCTTGTTAGTCTTCCTTGCCACTGGGGCCCTCCGTGTTGTTCCTCTCCGTCCCATTGTTCGTGTCCTCCTGCAGCCCATGTTGCTTCCATTCTGGCTGGGGCATTTCCTACTCCGTCATCCCCTTCATTGCTTCTATCAGTGGATGTTGCTGTGTTTAGCGCCGTGACCTTCACAAACTTATTCTGCACTAACTTTGCCTCGTCTGCCAACCTTTTCTGTGCTATCTCCTTTTTTCTTTCTTTGATCCTCCTACAATGGTGTACAATTATGCTTTGAAGCTCAGGCCAGCCCTTGGCTTCTATCCCAGCTATTTTATCCAAGGCCTTCGTACCTCCTTCGGGAGCCCTTTTTTAATTATGAAATAGAACAAGGCGGTGGATTGATCCCACGCTGTACCCGTTTCACTTCTCCACAGGTCTTGCACCTGGAGGATGAATTGAGTAGGCTCCTCCTATCCCATTGTGCACTGCATCACTAAGTGTAAATCTGGAATGTCTAGAAACGTTCTCCGTAATGCATCCCATACCTGTGCTCGTTATTGAATGGCGATCCATCATGGCGGTCACAGCTCATTGTCACTCCCGGGAACCCAGCCTTCACCCACACTGTGTCCGCTTGATCACCAACAGCCGACACCAACACACTTTTTACATCTCCTATTGCCAATGGGACTCCTGCTGTGTTCTTTTAGAATGCGTGTATCCATTTCCCCGCCCCGCTCGAAAGTAGGGGGAGAAGTTTCAACAAGTTGTTCTTGTCCATTTGGGCCCATGGAATGTAATGCGGCCTTCCTGCTCCTTTATGTATTAACAGCATTTGCAGTTTGTTTTCTTCCTGTCTTACTTACCATTCCCTTCTTTGTCTTACTCGCCAGCATGTTTCCTACCCGTTGTCTTAACCTCCCTTGCCACCTTGGTGGCGCCCTTTCATCTAGTTCGTCGAAATGGAATGGCAGCGGGGACCCCATCGCCGCTACCCCTTCTTCATATTCATCTTAATCGCTCCATACCTCATCTACTTCTTCTTCTTGCACCCTTTCTGCTTGTCCTTCCCCACGTTGGCTATCTGGGGTTGTTGGTCGTATTGTCCTCACAGGCTTCCCATTTAAATGGAACAGAAACTCTCCCGATTGCCACTCCTGCTCTTGCCCTCTTGGTATTGGCGCCGGCTGTGACGGTGCTGGCGTTGCAGGTGCCGATTCTCCTGTGACACTTGGTGGGGGCGTGAGGTCTGCTGCCGCCAGTGGTGGCACTTCCCCTCCCCCTGGCAACATCTGGCCCCTATCACGTAATGCTCTCAATCGTGTTATTCCTATCTGCATGTGCAAGCTGTCTGTCTAAGTCTCAAGTTAGTCATGCTAGATTCACTGTTGGGGTGCTAGTTGGGCCGTAAAGCCCCCCTCTGTCATACGGGTGCGGTGCAGTGGCCGCTGCCGCTGCTGAAGTAGTCAGGGTGGGACATGTGGGCACGTACTGGAGCTCGCTATATCCTACTGCAGGCCTCGTCATCAGCGTGTATATTTTAGTTGTGTCACTTTCTGTTGTGGTTGTCATACATTCTCCCCCTGCGGTCCCACCTGCCTCTTCTGGCGCTTTCTCTTTCTCGACTGTCTTATTCGTACTCACCTCACCTGCAGGCGTTATTTCCTCAAACATCCACCACAAATCTAACACTTCCCTTCCGTTCTGTAATTGCTTCCTCTTGTATCTTGTCAGCAGGTGTGTGGACACTAGATTCAATACCCTTTTATCAAAAGATCCTCCCTCTCATATGGGTGTTATGCTGTCTCCCTTTATCTCTGTCACCCATTGGTCGCGATACTTCTGTATCTTCTCGCTATACAATGGGAGATGTTGGCAAATATGTGCTAATGGCGGTGTTCCCCCCATGATAGTATAGTTTCCTGCGTGTAGACACAAAGACGCTTGGTTGACACTCTTCTTACCTTTTGGTACCAACACTTTTTAAACTACCTTTTCCCGTTCCCCACTTACTGAAAACGTAAATTATTTCACCTATGGATATCCGTCATTTACCATTACTTAAAACATTTTCATGTACGCATACATTGCATTTTTCAGTTTTCTTAAGCAACCTTAATTTGTTTTTCGGGTTATAGGCACATAAACAATTACTAAAACATCAACATGTAACTTCTTGACATACGTGAAAACATAAAACGTAAAAACATATAACATGTAACATATACTACCTGCCCGCTTTACTCCCTCTTTCAATTTCTTTAGTTTATTACCCCCTGTTCTAGCTATCTCATGCACTCCCCACCTCTTACTCACCTCTCACTACCTCACCAAGAATTCTGCTCACACGGAAAAAGAATATTCTAAATTACTACTCCGAGTCTACTAAATATACGAGACTCCTACTATTTTCTCTTTATCTTCACTTATTTATCTGCACTGGAAGAGACAATGCTACGCGGCGCCACCTTCTACCCTGTTCGGGCTAGGATTCCTTACTCTTCTCTTACCTCTTTATCTCCGTAAAACCTAATGGCCATATAAAGGATAGATCAAAAAAGCCTCAGTATCATTCACACAGACCCTACATTTCTTCTTGCCCACTGTAACGCTCACCTGACTCCCACGGGGGCGCTGGCCTGGTTCGCGCTGCTGTGACCTCGTCTAAGGTGATGCGCAGGGTTCGGAAGACGGACTGGACCGGGCCCCAGATCTGGCTTGTCTGACTCGCAGAAGTATTCTTCTGTAGGTGAGAATAGGGGGTTAACTGTCTGCGGGGTAATGCAATCGGCCTCCCCCTTACCCCTCTCACCCTCCTCAAAACCCTTCTGTGCTTCCCCGTAGCGTCTCACCTTAGGTTCTGGAAGGACGAGCTCTCCATCCTGCTTCTGATGCAGGGGCGCGTTGGTATCCAGTTACGTCACTGGATTTTCGCATGGGTGAGAACCAAACTTGCTTGGCTTCCAGGTAAGTTTTTCTATAAGTGGTTCCCCTTGTGTCCATGCATTAATGTTCTAATGCTAGTGTCTTTTTCCCCATAGGGGCCGGGGTACGGAATGCCGCGGAACAGGCACCGACCCGAGGTGAGCGGTGAAATCCTTGTGGAAATCAGGTAAGTCTTTAATGAGTGTTTTGGTAATGTCTTTTCATTCACTCATTAACGCTGATGTCTTTTTCCCCTTAGGGGCCGGGGTCCGAAAATGCCTGGATGTGGCGCGGACCCGAAATGAAAAGGGAATGACCCAACAGGTAAGTCTTGACATGGAGTTTTAGCTTCCCGTTTCCCTTCTTTCTCTCACCTTTGTTCTTGTCTTTCTCTCCCTAGGCGCGGGGGCGCGACTGCGAATCTGTATGGTCGCTGCTGAACATGGAGGCGCCCTGTAAAGGTGAGTAGAATGCGGCGCTGCAGCGATCGATGTGATGTGCTTTTAAAAATAAATGTCTTCCTTTTCAGGATTGTCGGTGAAATGTCTCTGGGATGCAGATTTAGCAGGTGAGGCCTTTTCCTTCTTCTGTTCTCTTGTTCCCTTCCTTTGCAGGTGATTCAGGATGCTGGCAGGTGTGGCAGAAGTCAAGATGCAGGAGCAGACACGGTGAGCGTCCAGCTGCTAGATGCAGAACAACGCGAAGCATGTGTGGCTGATCGGGTGTGGTTTAAATAGCCTTGGAAGAAGTTCCTAGAATGTGTCCTTCCTCCAATCAGGTATGTATCCTTCCCCGACCATGCCCGGGTGGTAAATGAGTCCCACAGGTAAAGTAGTTCCTTTCAGGCCTCAAGGAGGCCGGGGTTCTGCAGCATGGTCTGCATCAGGTAAGTGCACCCAAACACTTTCATAATGAGCCTGGCGCCTATGGCGCCAGGACTGACGTTTTCTATGAGCCTGGCGCCATAGGCGCCAGGACGCTGTCCAAAGGGCCCCTATAAGGGGTTGCTGGGACCTTCCCCGGGGACTTGATGTCCGCTTTCGGGGACGCAGGGCCTGAGCCGGCTCCCCGGGAGCGGGCATCGTGACAGCACTCCCCCCCAAGGCCCCTCCCAAGGTTGTTCCCTCCGGGGGTTTTGGTTTGTTTGGGAAGAGTCAGTGGAATTTCCTGACTAATCGAGGTGCATGCACATGGTCACTGGGTTCCCACAACCTCTCCTGAGGTCCGTACCCCTTCCAATCAATTAGGTAGAAAAGCTTTGACCTAAACATTTTTGAATCTAAAATGTTCTTCACTTCGAATTCGGGTTCCCCATCTATTTGAATAGGTTCTGGAGGTTTGAGTAGTCGGGTTCCGGGTACCACTGGTTTCAGAAGTGACACATGAAAAACAGGGTGAATTCGCATATTAGCTGGTAAATCAAGTTTAACCGCTACTGGGTTAATCATTGCCGTAATAGAATAAGGTCCCAGATATTTTGGGTTAAAAGTTCGAGGCCCTTTGAGCGGTAAATGTCTGGTAGCTAACCACACTTGATCCCCAATCTGATACGGAGGTGCTTCACTCCGATGTAGGTCAGCATTCTCCTTGTATTTTCTCTTGGCTTGTTGTAAATGCGTGGTTGCCTCTTTGAAGGCTCGGGTAATGGTAGAATGCAGATGTTCTACTGCGGGCACTCCGAGGTTCTGAGGTGAGTCGAGGTTTGAGGTTCGAGGGTGATGTCCAAACAAGGTATAAAAAGGACTATGGCCAGTTCCAGAGTGTACCGAATTATTATATGCGTATTCGGCTATCCAAAGAATGTCTTTCCAGTTGCTTTCAGATTGCTGTAACATACACCGTAAGTACTGCTCAAGGGTCTGATTTGTCCTCTCGGTCTGACCATCGGTCTGAGGGTGGTGACTGGTCGATAATCTTACGTCGATTTGTGCCATTTGACAACATTTGCGCCAAAAGTGGGAAATGAATTGGCTTCCCCGGTCAGAGATTAGTATAGATGGGAATCCATGTAGCCGAACAATATTTTCGAGGAATTCTTTGGCTAGGACAGAAGCTGAAGGTAAACCTTTCAAAGGAATGAAGTGGGCCATTTTGGAAAACAAATCCACAATTACCAGAATGGTATTGTATCCCGAACAAGGAGGCAAGTCCGTAATAAAATCCATTGATAGGGTGTGCCAGGGTGCTGGCGGTATGTCTAGAGGTTGAAGGAGACCGGCTGGTCTTTTCTTTTGACCTTTATTTTGGGCGCAAACACCACAGGACATCACAAAAGATTTAACATCTTTTCGCCAAGAGGGCCACCAGAATTGTCGTTTCACCTTTTCCATTGTCTTGGCAATACCGGGGTATCCCTCTATTAATGTATCATGATAACCTGAAATAACTAGTTCGTGTAAATCCTTGTGCGGCGGGAATAAGCGTCCTTGGTAATAAGGTAAACTATTATCTATGGTAAAGTCTGATCCCTTTTGTATCCAATCCTGTAGGACTGTAGGGTCCAGGAGTTGTTTCACTCTGACTTGAATGTCTTCAAGCGTCTGTAACGAAGTCATGCCTAGAATTCTCTGTTCGGGAATTATTGGTACTGGTTCTGAGTTTGTATCAGATTCTCCCATTCCAATTCGGGATAAGGCGTCTGCTTTGCCGTTCTTGCAGCCAGGTCGATAGGTAATCACGAAATCAAATTCGGCGAAAAACAAAGCCCATCGGAGCTGCCGTGATGACTGAGCCTTGGCGGTTTTCAAATAATGTAAATTCCGGTGATCAGTGATCACCGTGATGGTATGTCGAGCGCCAAGCAGGTAATGCCACCAGGCTTTAAAAGCGGACTTTATGGCTAACAGTTCTTTGTCAGTGATTGTGTAATTAATCTCTGGTGCCGAGAATTTTCTGGACCAAAATGCTACGGGATGCAGTTGGTTGGTTTCAGGATCTCTTTGAGACAGAACTGCTACCATGGCTAGGCTTGATGCGTCAGTTTCGACGACATACGGGAGATCTGGACGTTGGTGTTTCAATATAGGTGCGGAGGTAAACTTAGCTTTTAAATCCTGGAAGGCCTGCTCGGCTTCTTCAGACCATTCAAAACGTTTATTTTTCCTCAAGAGTGCAGTAATGGGTTGTACTATGCGTGAACATTCCGGGATAAACCTGCGATAGAAATTGGCAAAGCCGAGCATGCTTTGAACCCCTTTTACAGAGCTAGGTGATGGCCATTTGAGGATGGCATCCACTTTTCTTGAGTCCATTCGGACTCCTTTGGGTGTCAGGATGAAACCGAGAAACTCAACTTCTGTGGTATGGAAAACACATTTCTCCAGTTTAGCAAATAGTTTGTGTTGGCGCAGTTTTTCCAGAACTGCCCTAACGTGTTTTCTGTAATCAGATTCCAAAGAGGAGTACACTAGAATGTCATCGATATAGACGACAACACAAACATCGATGAGTTACCGAAGGACATCATTCATGAAGAATTGGAAGGCAGCAGGCGCATTGCACAACCCGAAAGGCATTACCTGGTATTCGAATAATCCATATTTTGTACGGAAGGCTGTTTTCCATTCGTCGCCTTCTTTTACTCGCACCAGATGATATGCCCCCCGGAGATCTAACTTGGTGTATATGCAAGCGTCCTTCACCTGGTCAAGGAGTTCAGGAATCAGAGGCAGAGGATAACGGTTTTTAACCGTTATCTGGTTCAATGCGCGGTAATCGATACAAGTTCTAAGGTTGCCTTCTTTTTTAGGCACGAAGAACAAAGCCGAGGATGCCGGGGACTTTGACGGGCGAATAAAACCATTGGCGAGGTATTGATCCAAATATTGTCTCAAATGCAGGTTCTCAGGTTCGGTAAGGGCATACATCCTGCTACAAGGGGGTTGTGCACCGGGCACCAGATCGGTTTGGCAATCGTACGATCGGTGAGGAGGTAACGTGTTGGCCTGTTCCTTTTGGAAGACGTCCTGAAAGTCCTGGTATTCCGGAGGTAATTGCATGGAGGCAGAGGTTACAGATGCTAGATTAATCTTCAGGTTTTCTGGGTAGCAGGTTTGTGCACAATCCGGGAAGGTTATTCTCTTAGCTCGCCAATCAATTCGAGGATTATGTGTCTCTAACCAAGGAATTCCAAGAATAACCTGAAACTGTGGAGCCTTGATTACATCAAACACAACTGCCTCCCGATGGACGTCAGGACCAATAAGAGTCACCTCAGTAGTGGAATGTGTTACCGGTCCAGAGGCAATTTCAGTTCCATCGACTGTGGTGATGACATCTTTGCTGGTTTTAGGACGGAGAGGGAGGTTAATCCTAGAGACCAATTCACGATCCACATAGTTTCCAATAGCCCCACTATCGATGTATGCCTTTATTTCATGCAACCGCTTAGGCTTTTCTGGATCTACGAGAACCATTGGCACAATGAAATGCGAGGTCTGAGAGTTAGTTTTCAAGCTCGGCAAGCGGACCCCTACGCTTGTCGGCTGAGTCGTTTCCCGAAACAGAGTCTTCATGGTTTTTATCAGCGGCTCCTACCGCTTTTCGGGGCGGTTTTGCCGGTCAATCTCATAGAAAGTGTCCAGAGTTCCCACAATAAAGACATAATTTTAACTGCCGCCTCCTTTCACGTTCCTTTTGAGTTAAGGGTTCTTTAACCCCTCCAATTTGCATAGGCTCAGAGACATCAACTCCCTTGGGGTTAGCGTGGGTCTTGACCAACACCCGGGTCTCAAACCTGGACCGATCTGTTTTTCTGTTTTGAAGTCTGTGATCCAATTGGACCACTAAGTCTATATATTCTGTGCATTCTTGGGGCGGATTTACAACTTGGGCCAAGACATCTTTAAGTTCTCCGCGTAGACCTCGATAAAATAACGTGACTCTTTTATCCTCTGGCCATCCCGTTTCCACAATTAGTCTATTAAAGGTTGCAATATAGGATAGGAGGTCCTGATTGCCCTGTCGCAGGGATAGAAGTTCGTCATCCAGAGCCTGCCCCTGTGAATGTCGAGCAAATAACCTTTCCATGCTTGCTTGAAATCCTTGAAAATCACGGAGAATCGGGTCATCTTGAGTAACCAGTGGAACTGACCAATCGGCAGCACAGCCACTGAGATATGACAATACAAAGGCTACTTTGGTCTGATCATTAGGGAAGGCCCCAGGTCTGCATAGGAAGTGCAAACGACACTGATTCATGAATACGGCGAATCGTTTGGGGTCCCCAGCAAAGCGTTCAGGTGGGGCCAGCGGCATGTTTCCAGGTAGATTAATCTGCACAGGGTTACTGGGAACCACAGGAGCGGGGTTCCCTGCAGAACAGGGTAGAGGAGTTTGTCCAGCTTGACCTTGCAAAAGCTGTCTGGCCAGGTCATCAGTTCTTTCCTTTGATATTATTAATTCCCTCTTGAAGGCATTAGTCTCTTGACGAGCGGCATGTACTTCGGCCCGTAATTCCCCCAGTAATTGGGCCCACTGATCAGTCTCAGAAGTTTCCATAGCGCCTGGGTGGGAATTTGTAGGAAGGCTTCGCGTTCTGTAACGCTCACCTGACTCCCACGGGGCGCTGGCCTGGTTCGCGCTGCTGTGACCTCGTCTAAGGTGATGCGCAGGGTTCGGAAGACGGACTGGACCGGGCCCCAGATCTGGCTTGTCTGACTCGCAGAAGTATCCTTCTGTAGGTGAGAATAGGGGGTTAACTGTCTGCGGGGTAATGCAATCGGCCTCCCCCTTACCCCTCTCACCCTCCTCAAAACCCTTCTGTGCTTCCCCGTAGCGTCTCACCTTAGGGTCAGGAAGGACGAGCTCTCCATCCTGCTTCTGATGCAGGGGGGCGTTGGTATCCAGTTACGTCACTGGATTTTCGGATGGGTGAGAACCAAACTTGCTTGGCTTCCAAGTAAGTTTTTCTATAAGTGGTTCCCCTTGTGTCCATGCATTAATGTTCTAATGCTAGTGTCTTTTTCCCCATAGGGGCCGGGGTACGGAATGCCGCGGAACAGGCACCGACCCGAGGTGAGCGGTGAAATCCTTGTGGAAATCAGGTAAGTCTTTAATGAGTGTTTTGGTAATGTCTTTTCATTCACTCATTAACGCTGATGTTTTTTTCCCCTTAGGGGCCGGGGTCCGAAAATGCCTGGATGTGGCGCGGACCCGAAATGAAAAGGGAATGACCCAACAGGTAAGTCTTGACATGGAGTTTTAGCTTCCCGTTTCCCTTCTTTCTCTCACCTTTGTTCTTGTCTTTTTCTCCCTAGGCGCGGGGGCGCGACTGCGAATCTGGATGGTCGCTGCTGAACATGGAGGCGCCCTGTAAAGGTGAGTAGAATGCGGCGCTGCAGCGATCGATGCGATGTGCTTTTAAAAATAAATGTCTTCCTTTTCAGGATTGTCGGTGAAATGTCTCTGGGATGCAGATTTAGCAGGTGAGGTCTTTTCCTTCTTCTGTTC
This sequence comes from Ambystoma mexicanum, assembly GCF_040938575.1. Lineage (NCBI taxonomy): Eukaryota > Metazoa > Chordata > Amphibia > Caudata > Ambystomatidae > Ambystoma > Ambystoma mexicanum. The sequence goes on from NC_090934.1 coordinate 625,058,167, forward strand.
TCTTGTTCCCTTCCTTTGCAGGTGATTCAGGATGCTGGCAGGTGTGGCAGAAGTCAAGATGCAGGAGCAGACACGGTGAGCGTCCAGCTGCTAGATGCAGAACAACGCGAAGCATGTGTGGCTGATCGGGTGTGGTTTAAATAGCCTTGGAAGAAGTTCCTACAATGTGTCCTTCCTCCAATCAGGTATGTATCCTTCCCCGACCACGCCCGGGTGGTAAATGAGTCCCACAGGTAAAGTAGTTCCTTTCAGGCCTCAAGGAGGCCGGGGTTCTGCAGCATGGTCTGCATCAGGTAAGTGCACCCAAACACTGTCATAATGAGCCTGGCGCCTATGGCGCCAGGACTGACGTTTTCTATGAGCCTGGCGCCATAGGCGCCAGGACGCTGTCCAAAGGGCCCCTATAAGGGGTTGCTGGGACCTTCCCCGGGGACTTGATGTCCGCTTTCGGGGACGCAGGGCCTGAGCCGGCTCCCCGGGAGCGGGCATCGTGACACCCACTCTGTTATCTGTTCCCTTTTTTCCTTAACCCCTCCCTTACCTCTTGGGAACTTTCGCAACCGGTACTCACGTGTTCAGTCGGGTGGTCTGAGAGTCACCGTTCATGGTCTATCCACAATCTGGTCCGCACCCCAGACAAGCTGTGGCCCGCCTCGGCGAGCAGCTTTTTCAGTTGGGTATTCGTTAACCGGGAACCCTTGGACCCTTCTCGTTGTGCGCACAGGCTGGTCGGCTGTGGAGGCAATGGTTTTGCTGCGGGGCGTCCCGGATCTCGCCGCATGACACGGGCCTCGAGGCACCTGTCCCAAATCACGTCGCGGGGGGTCACCAAATGTAAGAGCCCTCCCGTTTTACCATGTGCAATAAGAATAAATGAGACACGCCCCAGACGGGGAATGAGGCTAAGAGGACAGGTTGCGAGAGTTCAAAATGTTTTATATAGGATCGGCATCCAAAGAACTCTGCTGCATGAGAGCGCTCTGGCAAACATTTCATTTACACAACATTATAAAGTGAAAAATCGTCATAGATGAGGTAACTAACATAGGGTACTAAATCAGTGCAGGATTGGATAGACATTATGGGAATATATGTCCATGGAGGCACTGTCCCGTCCGGATTGGTTGCTCTTTTAGCGGGAGGGTGAACATCACGTGGTCCTGCTGTCAGCGTCGAAGAGGGGTGAAGGTCAGGTCGCTGCGAAGCGGGGTGGCCACTAACTAAGCTAACATAATACTATTTAATAAAACATACACTAAACAATAGTCATTGCAACTCTTTTGAACAAATCATTGTAAACCTATAAACTTCATTCATGTATTTACATCATTATTTACTGAGGGTTATATGGGGCAATAGGTTAAGGGTTTTGACCAATATGATGACATTGATTGAAGCGAGGGTCTGGACTCGTAAAGAATCTGAGGCAGGTTGGCGTTTGCTAGTAGTGAGAGACAATATATTGCGGCAAAGGTCTAATGTTAGCTGGGAGCCCGCTAGGTGGGCATCATGGCGAGGTCACGTTTCTGGTACATCAAGAGAATGCCTTGCAGGGACACAGGGTTATACTGGCAGTAATTTTCCAATAGCGAGGGTGAGGGGGCATGAACAGATTCATGGATATGGATGAGCTACGGGGCCTGGCTCAAGCCGGTTCATATGCGGGACAGTGATCTTAGAGGAAGAGTGAGATGTTACATTTGTTCTTTGTTGCAATTACCTCCGTCTCGAGCGTGAGAATGGAGCCGCAAAGTTTTCCAGACACAGTGAGAGAAAAGGAGGGGGCTATGTGTGCGGTGTACGCGGTGCTGCAAAAGGGGAGAGAAGCCTTTTCGTATTATTGCAGTGATGCCTACTTACCAGGATGGAGTCAAGGGGGCACAAAATAGATGCCACGTGTCCTGCGCAACAGCCCCACCTACGCAAATGCCAGCCAATGCTGGTATTACATAAGGGCGATGGGGGCACTCCCCACCATTGGAGGCACATGGTCCAAGTTTGTACTAAAGGAAAGGAGGGATGGGGGGCCTACTGGCCCCTCACTCCCACACACCTACTTACCCCAATATGGCAATATGTTTGTCCAATTTACAAAGTTTCACCTTATAACGCCATTTCCCACTTTCTAGCATTTCTAACACTTCTATACACTTTTTGCAACTTATCCCACTGTTTTTGCATAGGTCAACGTCCGCGAACGTCTGACGTCATCACAGACCTTCCAGACATTGCCACGTGACCATGCGCTCGTGCGCGTCATGATAACGTGTCTGTTAGGCAGAATTATATGCAATACCCTTTGGGAATACCACACACAATTAGGACTACAAGTGACAGTACAAATTCACCTTTGGTACAAGCCCGTACTACACAGTAAAGTGGTAGCGATGGCTGAGCAGTCAGACTTATCTCAAGAGTAAAGTGAGCAGTATCAATAGTTACACAAAGGACAGCAATTACTATGATTCAAACAAACACTGACTCAAGGTTTCTGAGTAGAAGAATATACATTTATTTACACATCAGTTATTAAACTTTTCACTATTATCAAGCAGTTGAAAGAGTGAGCAAAATGGCACTGCAGCAATTTAAAAGGGAGGGAATGACAAAGTTAGACAGAAATTGAGCAGCACCAACAAGTAAGTAAGCAGGGCAATCTAGAAAAAGGAACTACAGTGAGGAAATCAAATTAAAGGGGCCTGGCCCAAAGTCAATGGACCAAAGTCTTTGCAGAGGATCACACAGTTCAGAGTAGTTTGAGGTTAAGTCTTTGCCAAGAGTTCAGAACGAAGTTGGTTGGATGAAAAGTTGCTTTAAAGAATGGAGAAGGAAAAGCCCTCGGATTGGCAAAAGATTTCACACACTTTCACCGCGGCTGGACGAAACAAACAACCGGGTTGGCACAGTACCTTTAAAGGAGAACAATGCTGTAGCTGAGGCAGACGTTCCTGGAAGGTCCTGCAGGCTCACAGTTCCTGAAGCGACTGTCAGACTGACAAGAAGGAGGAAGACTGGAGGGTCCTGCACTACACAGTAAAGAAACCAGCAGCAGAGCAAAACAAAAAAAAAAAGGTGCGCTCCTTAAAACGCAAGCAGGGTCCGTTCTTCCTGGCCATCCGGTTCACTGTAGCTTTGTACAGCAAATTCGACCAGAGAAGGGAGGCCTGGTGAGCAGTTTGGTGAAATGCTTGTACCCACCAGCTCAAGGGGAGAAGATTCCTTGCAGATCTTCCCTGTCATCGAAGTTTGAAGATTCGGACCTGCAGCAGGGCTTCACCTGGAGGTTCAGTCGTGGTAGAGTTCCCCTTCTGTCAGCTCCTCGTCAGCTCTCTCGATCCAGTGGTGACTCTGCCTTTCCAGACCCACAGACCTGCTTTTATTCAGTTTTCCCAAATTCACACAGCCTGGCTGTCAATCACACAGCAGGGTGGCTGTCCTGCCGGGACAGTCACCTCAGACAATCATATCAGAGTGCGACTTGGGTCTCCAAGGAGAGCCTGTGTAGGGAGTCCTAAACCCCTCCCTCACATCCTGTCCCCCTCAGACATACAGGCAGCTAAGGAGGGCTTCTGCCCGCAAAAGGACGGCAATCAAAGGAACCAAACCTGATTTGGCACGCAGAGTAAAACACGAGAAAGACTTTTCTAAAAAGAAATGGCGAATAAACCCAGCCAGAACCATATACAAACTTATATGGTCCAGCGGGTTTAAGTTCGAGGCTACCAAGATAGCCTAAAATAATACCAAGGCTATTTAAGATAACCACAGTAGGAAAAATAGGGCAGTTACCACTTCCACCAGCCAAGTCTTAATGAAAAGGGAACAAAACAGTGTTCCAAGAGACACAGACAAAAAGGGATACGTTTTAACCCTTTCCAGAACTCTATGTAAGATAGTTTGTACTGGTTCTGTGAGATTTAAAAGAGACTAATAAAGTCAATGGCAACTTTACATGCTCTGGGAGACAGTATTCAGTCCCAGAAAATCGAGTCGGAGTTGGGAAGTCTAAAAGACAACCCTGTGTCACTGCACTGAAGGTGCTGTGTAACACACAGTAAAAAGATGATGACTATGGAGTAGGTGAGGCTCCACAGTCTATGAACACAAGAACATTTTAAACACACACAGCAAAATACATATAAGAATGGGATAAAAGGGTCACATTCTTACCAGGTGAAAAAAATAAAACCTAGAAATCCAGCAAAGCTGGTGAGGGACTCAGTAGATAAGGAAAATTAACCATTCTGAAGAATTCTCCCTAACAGTGTCCGCGAACGTGTCTGCATTTTGCGATCGGGTCTGTGTTTCGAGGACAGTTTGTAACTGCATTTTCTACTGATCTAGGAACTTTCAAGCTCAAAATGTACCCTTGCACATCTTCTACACCTATACTTACTCATTATCCATAAACAATCTAGTACAAAAGACATACTTGGAAGAATATCAGCAAGACTGCTATTTATCTTGAAAATGGCATCAGCTATTGCCATCCCTCCTCCCCAAGAGCCACCACCGCCACCAGCTGGAAGACCTACACAACAAGAAAAGCACAGTACTTCCAAAGACAATGAAGAGGACCAAGAAGATGAGGTAGAGGAAGTGCCACCTCTAGCACCCAGAGTGAATCATGAGTGTGGCAGTTCTTAACACTCTTGAGAATGTACCAAAGGCTAAAGCTACCAAAGTGAAATGGGCTGAGTGCAACTTTGTACTTAGTCGTGGACTACCTGGACATTACACCTACGGGACCAACTCCACGTGCCGCCAAACCAAATACAACCACCTCAATGCTCTCAGAAAGTTTGTTCCTTTATTAGAAAGTACTAGGCTGTCTTCCTCCACCTCATCTTCCTCAAACTCATCTTCCTCAACCAATACTGTAACCACACAGCCTATTTCTGTTGGACACAAAATCCCACCAGCTACCTTGCAAGCAATAAAAGAGGCTGTTGATACATATCTTTCGAAGACAACAGTCCTCTGTATATACTGCAACACACCATTCTGCAGGAGAAAGCAATTTTGAAGTGCTTTTGAAGCAACAACATTTTTTCAGTGAATTTCATAGGTTTTTATTAGTACAACTTAACCATAACATCCCTTTAACAAAGTTTCTTCAGTGAATATATATATGCATATACATTCTTGGGACATAGCACATCGATGTTGGACATGTTACTGTTTTGTTTGACTAATAAGGGTTTTTTTATTTGAAGGCTCTTTTTATCATCAAGTCAATACCTTTGCTCCATTTTATGAAAATTAGACCATGGGGTGGTGGGAGGCAACTTTTCTATCTGATTTACTTTTGTTGAGTTTTCTGCGTAGATTATTTCTTGGTGGCGGTTTATTGATGACGTTTTTATAATTTGGAATGGTACCGAAATTGAGTGGTTGTCTTTTGTTGAAAGCATCAATACCAATACTGTGAACCTGTGATTCACTGAATGTCAAAGCTATACAGAAATAGTATATTTAGATGTTGCTGTGAAGCTTGAAAATCTGGGTGTCCAAACGTCATTATACAAAAAAACATCTAATACAGGCCTTCCCTTGCATGCTACGAGTTGCCATCCGCCCTCTTGTAAGTAGAGCATTCCGTATGGTGAATTTATTTGCTTTTGTCGTAACTGCACAGACATTGTTGAGTATGATTGGTGTTGCATTGTGGCTGCTGCCGATTTCTTGCAACAGGGCTATGCTAAAAGAACTATTGAAATGGCTTTTTTAAAGGCACATGCGTTTTAAGGGAAGCACTCTTGCATGGGAAGAGGAAAAAGAAAAATATCAACCTTGACGATCCTCTATTGATTGTTACATTTGATAATGCCTCATATGATGTCTGGAAAATCATTTTGAGACATTGGCATATTTTTACGCTTGATTAAGATCTTAACCCTGTCCTGCCTAAACGTCCTATCCTAACTTACAAGCAACCACCTTCATTAAGGGATAAACTGGTTTCTAGTTATTTGCCGCCCATAGAGAAGAGCTCTTCTATGACCAATTGGCTATCAGGCTCACCGATTTGCTTTACCAAGTGTCTAAAATGTAAGGCCTGTCCTCATGCCATGGCACAGAAATCATTTATACATCCAATCACGGGTCTTAAATTTGAGATTAGACACTCCATCAATTGTGACACTGCATTTGTTGTGTATGTCCTCTCATGTCCTTGCGTGAAGTGGTACGTTGGGAGCACTACATGTAAATTAAAGCTCAGAATTCTTCAGCATCTCAGAGCCATTAAAAATAAAAAATTCTGACCCCACGTACCCGATGGCCAAATATTTCAAGCAAGAACATGAAAATGATTTGCATTTGTTAACATTTTTTGCTGTGGTTCATGTGCCGATTCATCAAAGAGGAGGAGATTGAACCTTGAGATTAAGACAATTGGAAACAAGGTTTATTTTATACTTCGATACCAAACATCCCAGTGGTCACAATGTTGATGAGGAGTTGTACACGTTCATGGGAACTTAATATTGTTGTCTCCTACCCCATTGTTATTTTCCTGCATCCAAACACACTTTTTTTCTGGCTGTATGTGGCATCTTTCTTCGGCCTGGTAATGCCTTTTAACTTTTGTTGACTTTTAGAATAGATCCCATTTGTTGGTTCTATAGCTATCTCTTTGTTTTTTTTAACATATGGGGAACAACATTTCATGAATATTGCAAGACATCTTTTAATTTTGATTGTCCTGCATTGTCCCTTAAACTTTATTACCTAGTTTCCAGTTTTTTAACATCTGGGCCCTTTTTGTCAATAGTGTCTGTCTTGTTGCAAGTGTCACTGGATTTTATAAGGATTCATGGTTATGCTATTGTATGTATATTATAGGTTGCAGATTATTATATATATGCACTTGTACTTTATTTCAAAGGCCTGTAAACTGTAGATTGGGAGATATTTGTCTATGAATACACCCGCACTCCATTATGTATAATGGTTGTTTGTGTATCTATATCACTGCTATATTAACATGTTTGCATTTGCACTTTATATTTATGCGCCTACATTCATATCATGACTGCTTTGAAAGATTTGCACTAGCACATTGTATGTCTCCCTTTTTATTGCCGATTGGGAGATATTTGTTCATGAATGCATTTGCACTTTATTATCAACGAAGGCTGTATTTGTATCTGTATTGCAGCTATATTAATATATCTGCATTTGCACTTTATGTCAATGTTCCTATATATCATGATTGCATTGATATATCTGCACCAGCACTTTATGTTCAGTGACATTGAATGTCTTTATCTCCTTGTATACTGCATCTACATTTGTATTTTACTCAATATCTGCTTTAGCGCTGGAATTTAGTGTTTTGTGTTTAGATTACCCGTACCATCCTTTTTGTTTCCTCATCTTTTTCTTTATGAATTGACCAAGTGCTATCAATGGAATACATTGTGGGTCCTTTATTTCATTAAGGGTCTTTTGCTTAATAACATTCTTATTTGTTTGTTCCTGTGATTAGCCGTGGCTGGACATAGTTGATGGAATTTCAAGTAATATTTATCCTGATTTTGTTTATGTTCCCACTTTGGGTTCACTACGTCTCTTTAATTATTGAGCCGTATTTTGTTCTATTTTATCTACGACCAGTGTGATATCCATTGACAGTATCAGTGCTTGATTCATTCCAATATGGCCGCCACAGTCACCACATATGGAACAACCTTCTGCAAATAGGTGAAATAGCAAAGTGACTATGTCTGCTTACTTATTGGGACTGCAGTCTTTGTTCTCCTTACGTGACCCAGCGCTCAGGGAAGCGCAAAACGTGTAGTGTTACAGGATTCATCTATGGCATCCTGCCACTGTTTGTTTTTTCTCTGCTGATTTGTCATAATTGAATACATTTGTTTCTATTTTTGGACACAAGTTTTTGATTTTTGTCTTGAGAGCATGGGAGATGTTGTATGCCTCATTTAGAGTGTGGTTTCTGTTCCTCTGTTTTTTTGGATATATATACATTTATATATTCAGTGAAAAAACTTTGTTAAAGGGAAGTTATGGTTAGAAGTGAAACTGAAAAACCCCAGAAATTTGCCAGTTATGGTAAGCTATGCAACCATAAATCGCACCACCACCGTGCACTGCTAAGACTAACACCCACGACATCAAAGATGACATCACAAATGTCATTGATGACATCACTGATGACATCACATGTGTATTTACTTGAAAAGTCTGTACAAGGAATTCTTATTGTAATGTTAATAAAAAAGTGTCAAGGATCATTGAAATAAATATCATGAGTTATGTAGTGCATTAAGCAATGCATTGATCCAAATAGCATTCTATTGTGAAGTGTTTTCCAGTATACTAAAGTACACATGCAGAAACATAAGCGCACACATGATGGAGGTGCAATATTAATAATTTTGCCATGTTAAATACTAAAATTATAAATACTTTCTTATTAGAGTTTTGCATAATGTAAATATGTAATAAGTACCTAATAAAACCCACTTACTACATAATTGCATTATTGCAAACAAAACACAAAAGACACCACATACAAATATGAGCATATAGAGGAAAGTGAAGTAACCAAAAAAACAGCAGTATTACCAGACAATCTTCATGATCTAACTGATTATCTTCATGCACAGAAATGATTGCTCTGCTTCAAAGCTACTACTTCCCTATGTATAACTATCACATGATGTGACTGGCCCCTAAAAAAGTAGTGTGAGTACAAATATGAGCATATCCAGAGAAAGTACAGTAATAAAAAAAACATCAGAACACAATAAGAAAGTGTTGATAACCTTACTGATTATCTCCACACACAGAAAGCATTGCTATCTTTCAAGTCTGTGTTTTCCCCTATATATACATGTCATATGCTGTGACTGGACCCCAAATGGATTACTGTAAAAACATGTTTGAACTATAAGTCTACAAATATAGTACTTTTTGAATTTTTTGTTCCTGACTGTTACTGGCCTAGATATGTCAGTGAAGGAAAAAAGAGGGAATCAGAAATGTGATATCATCAGTGATGTCATCAATGACATTTGTGATGTCATCTTTGATGTCCTGGGTGTTAGTCTTAGCAGTGCACAGTGGTGGTGCGAGTTATGGTTGCTTAGCTTACCATAACTGGCGAATTTCTGGGGATTTTCGGTTTCACTTCTAACCATAACGTCCCTTTAACAACATTTTTTCACTGAATTTCATAGATTTTTAGTAGCACAACTTAACCATAATGTCCCTTTAACAACGTTTTTTTCACTGAATTTCATAGGTTTTTAGTAGGGCAACTTAACCATAACACCCCTTTAACAAAGTTTTCTTACTGAATGTAGATATAGATAATATACATTTGATAAATGTTTACTAGGATTCCCTAAGTTTACATACATATAAAATAGAAAATACTGAACCCCCTGAACCCGCTAATGATTTTGATGTCCGCGGACCGTGCGCATTTCTGCGGACGGACGCGGTCAACATCAACACTATCCAAAAACTCAGGGGTTATCTTACATTATTGTATCATACAATAAAAACACTGAACATATTCAAAAAGCACCACATAAATACATAGAAGTGGAAAGTGTATATGTAAGACACCAACCATCCACTGAAATAGCGTTTGCAATATAATGGAATATACCAAAACAAAATAAATATTCCTCCAACAGAATTACCTCACAGAAACTGCACAGCAAAAAGCAAGAGCATACCGACACAGCAGTAACACCAAATGTTTTTAAGAAACTAGTAAGTACACTACATTTGTTTCAGATATTTATAAACTTTCTGTATTAGGTACACTAAAACTAATATTTTTTTTTTTACACAGAAATGTCCAGTACTTTGGAATGGCTGGAAGAAAATGTCCCACGGGATGAAATGAGTGAAGACAGTGATACTAATGGTAGACACAACATTTCTCTATATAAGCCAATTAATAATCATTACTTAATGTGTACTTAACACCTTTTTTTATCAGACCATACAGAAACTAAAAATAATATACCAAGAGAGACATTAGAAAATCCTTGGCAGCGAATGGAACTAAATCACTGTCCCACAAGTACCTGTTCCCCCTCTCCATGTCCCAGCCAACTATCCCCAAACCCTCCCCAGCAAGATAAAACGTTACGATGAGACTTCCATCCCTTCCTCCCCTGTCCAAACCCCGAATTACCCTGTATTTGTTTCAGTTTCTGCTTCACCCTCTCTTTCGAAATTTCTATACTGTTATACAATAATAAAATGTTAAGTGCAGTTATGGTGTCTGCGGACAGTGCGGGTGTCCGGGGTGTCCGCAACTAACCAAAATGGGGTTTCTTAAGGACACTATAACTGTTTGTATTGTTCGTAATTAAAAGGGAGGTGTCCTTAGAACACACAATGTGTCCGCCTGTGTGCAATTAACCAAAATCGGGGTCTCTTAAGGACACTATACCTGTTCGTACTATTCGCAATCAAAATGGAGGTGTCCTTAGAACAAACTAAATGTCTGCATGTCCGCAATTAACCAAAATGGAGGTGTCCTTAGGACACAAACGATGTCCACCTGTCCGTAATTAACCAAAATGGGGGTGTCCTAACACTATACAAGGTCGCACTGTTTGTAGTTAAAATCAAGATGTCTGCAGGGCACTAAATCTGTCTGCATGTCCATAACTATTCAAATTAAGGTGTCCTAAGAACACCCCCACTGTTCGCAATGTTTGCAACCATAATGAATATGTCCCTAGAACACATATCCCGTCCGCCTATCTGCAAAGTTTTTATGCACATTTATTTTATTCGGGGACTTCAACACTGTTCGTAGAACACCCGCGCACCACACCCTTGGGTCCTAGGAACATCGTGCCTGTTCGTAACTGTCTGCCACAATTGTGTCACACTTTTAATTAGTTCAGGGACCCGAACACTGTCCGTAGAACACCCGCACGCATGTGCACAACTGACCCCACGCTGAGCGTGTGTCCTTCAATCAATGCTCTACTAACAACCCAAAACCAACATCATACTAAAGTAAAATAGCTAGTAGTGCACCCAGCATTTAATATGTCAGCGGAAAGCTGCGTTGACTGCGGACATCGTGAACACATCAGGGGCGCCTGCCACCTAAACAAATACATCATTTGACCCATCTCTTACTCCCCCACCCTTGCCAAGCACTCCTACACACCAACACATTCCCCGAAATTGGATTTATGCTCACTTCCACGCCACGCTGTCCGCAGATGTCCGCGGATCCAAGATGGCGGGTGCATCGAAACAATGTGACACACCTCACACCTCATTCGAGCCATTCAGAGAACACATCCCTTGACTACGGGCATGATGTTAGCTGATTAACTAATTGTGTCCTGTCCGCGGAACGAACAGGGAAGTGTGTCCGCGGAGCAGACATAGATATCACACATTTTTGGAGACCTACTTTTTGGTCGTTTTAAAAAAACTACTGGACAGATTTCCACCAAATTCGTCCAGCGGTTTGAGCTATAGGCGTGAGCAAAGTTTTTTCCCCATTCACTCTATGAAAAAAAAAAGAAATTTTGGGTCCCCCCTATAACTTTGCTCCCCCGGACCAAACCTCACCAAACTTTGCAAAAATATTCGGAGTGGGCAATATACTATTTGTTCAAAGTTTGGTGAGGATTCCTTCAGGTGGAGCAAAGTTATAAACCACCCAAAAAGTGCTCTTCCTATGAGATGAGCAACTTAAACATAACTACACGGCCACTACCGTGGGCCGTGTAATTCCTCATGCACACTGTAATTCAAAGAAGGTGTCTGTTATGCAGAGTCAATATCAGCCTTTCACATTCTTTCAAGTGTTGTCATCAGAAATTATATAATGTACACTTGAAGTCTGTATTTTGTATTTTATTTACAAATTGCGTTCGCCAAAGTCCTGAAAAACAAGGGAATGGTACATATGTTATGTAACAATAAATAGTGAAACCATCAAGGAAATTTGATGATCAAGGTTGAGAAGAAAGATCTTAAACATGATCAGAAATGATGAAGAGTAGAAGACCTGATAATAAGAAGTTGGGAATTCCAGTGTCTTGGGGCAAGAACCAGAAACAGCGGAAACGGGATTGAGCACAGAGCAGATTAAAGACAGTAAGTAGAAACTGGTATTGACAACAAAGAGAACAGGATGGAATATGAAAGGGTCTAAGGAAGAAAGGTAAGGGTGGAGAGAACATGGGACTCATTACAAGTCAGCCGGTCCGGAAAGAACGGTGGTGGTAAATCCACCACCACGTTCTTTCCGAACCGGCTGATCTAGAGTTCTGCAGACGGGAGGTGTCACTCCCGCCAGGTCTGACCTGGCGGGTTTAACACCACCCGCCTGCAGGCGGACGTGGAAACACTGGCACCATTACAGCATGGTGCCGGTGTTTCCACTTCCCCATTCCCATGGAGTCCAATGGGACTACATGGCAATGGGGATTTAACGAATAGCGCCTCCGAAAATTACCGCGTGAAAGGTGAAAGGTGATTCCGGAATCACGGAGGCAGAATGGTAATACGAGTCCTGCGGTAACCTGCCAGTTTTTCCAGCTCGGTTACCGTCGGACTCGTAATGAGCCCCCATGTGTGTACTTAAAGACAATACAAAGGAAGTGGACATGTATGCAAGATTCAAAGAATAGCCAGGAGAGAGATTGCAGGTATGGAAAACCAAAGAACAAGGTGGGAGTCTACAGAGAGTATGGATAGCAGAATTGAAACTAGAGCACAGGGGGTAAGCGGATTGAAAGGCATGAATATGAAATGATGATCAGTAGTCTACGTAAGAAAAGGCAAGAGTGGATCTGAGTAGTTTGGTGACATGGAAAGTCAGGAAAGGAAAGACTTTGCGTGGAAACGATATGAGCGAGCTCTTATGAAAGAAAGAGAGAAGAATGCACCTAGATTTAGCGTTGTAGTGGAGAAGAGGAGAATAGAAGGAGGTGATGAAATAAACCAGGGAGGACGAGGGGAAAAATAGTAGAGGACAGAAAAAATAGGGTCTCTCTTTTTGAAGCATTTTAATGTAAAAGTAGAGTGCATCCATGATTGTACAGCGAAAGCCCCTATAAAGTTTGCATGTGTTGATTGACACATTAAAATGAAAGGAATTCTTCCCTAGGGTTTTACCCAAACATTCGGTCCTAGATACTGACATCACACAAAAGAAGGATTGTAGTTTACTACTTAATGATTTCCGTTTATTAAATAACTGTAGTACAGATGTAGAGGAGCAGCTGAATGCCTCTGCAGGAAGTCACGCCCCCCTCTTGCCTGTATGCTGGAAGCCTGAAATTGCTCCATGCACAACACCACTGGTTATGACTATTCCGCAGAGAGCCTTCGAGAAAAGGGATCCACTAAGAAAACCCTTTCTGATGTATCCCTGTAGAGATGACAATCTCTTAGAAGAGGTCCCTGAAGGAATATGAAGATGAAAGAAAGAGATACTGGTGATGTCACAAGAGATGAGCTTGACACACTGAGAAGAGTGGCTGAAGAAGAGGATGTACAGACCTTATGGAATCTGATGACGAAGTAAAGAATTGAGTAAACTTTCATATGCGAAGTGAAGAGTGCACTTGTGAAGAGCACCTCAGAAAATGCAGGCTGTTTAATAACTGCACAGATGCAGCAACGCAAGTAGACAAAGTCATCTTAGAAGCTGGATATATGTAGTAAACCGCCATTATATAGAATCTGGACTTTGGTATCACAATTTTAGTAAGCTTAAGCCCATGGAGAAGATGGCTGAAAGTTGTGTTGCAGCAAGATAGCAGCTGGAATCAAGGAAGGACTGAGAAAATCTGTCTGGTCTGGTTATCTATCCTTGAAGAACAGTGAATGTGAGAGGCTTAGTCATCCCTTGTTAAGGTGCAAGAAAGAACACTATGAGTGCCAACTTGTATCAATTTAATACAATTAAATGCTAGAAAATGAGCTGAAATGAAGTCTTCTGTCACGTGGGCTATGGATGGAAATAGAAGTGGGGCATGCTGCTCTAGACATAAGATCGCATGTGCTCACGCTCCCATATATTCCCAGGAGCGAGAATACATTGCAAGGCCAAGTTCAAAGGCAATCTCCAATGCAGAAGGAATAGACGATGAGAGATGTTGTGCTAATTGGGTGGGGAGACATGTTTAATGTCCACCCACTGTCACCTGGGTACCATCTTACATGCTGCTAGTGAGCCGAATGTTCCAGAAGGGCACAAGCGTGCTAACCAATTGTAAGAGGCTATATAACGAAGAGCCTTATAGTTTGATAGCCAATGATGAGCTGTGTGTCAAATAACTGTTCAAGATGACTTGCACTATGGTGGGCATAAGTTGTCCACATGACTGTAGAGACTCAATCCCAACCTGATGCCTTATAGAAAGTATACTTAGATTTTCCCTTTGAGCCAACCACAACTCCCCGTAGGTTTTACAGTTTTCCATGTAGTATGATGTCACGTATGACGAGTTTTTACTATATAAATATATATTTTTTTATGAAATGCGTTGAGTTCTCAAATAAGATTATGCTGTGAGACATCAGTTGATGTCCGTTGTAACTCCGTTTTAGACAATCGATATTAAAACAGAATAACGACTTTGCCTTCTTTCTGAGTTGGTTTGATTATTTGGTGTAAGAATTACTCTTCCTCCTATCTTCATCACCTCTCTCCCTGGCTGTTCAACCAATACCTGGCACTCCTTGCCCACCGCATTGCCGCTCTCTTCCCGAATTTTTAGTGCTATGCGGATGATACCCATCTAATTTTCAGGCTACCCTCGGCCTCCTCTCCTTCCCTCATCTCTGACTGTCTGTCTGCTATCCAGGAGTGGTGTGCTGCCAACGACCTCTGCCTTAATGCCAGTAAGAGTGAGATTCCACTCATCGGCACACCCACTCCCTCCTTCCCTGCAGCTCGCTGGCCGGCCTCTCTTGGCCCTCTTCCTGCTCCCACCTGGAAGGCTAAAAACGTCGAGGTCATCTTCGACTCCACACTCTGCTTCTCTCCTCAGATCTCTGCTGTCTATAAGTAGTCACACAACCAGCTGCACCTCCTCAGAGGTATTCTTCCTTTCCTCTCCTTCCCCCAGAAGCTCACTGTCTCCAGAGCCCTGGTTCTCTCTAGGCTGGACTATTGTAACAGCCTCTATCTAAATCTGCCTGCCTCTACTCTCCGCCCTCTGTAACTTATCCAGAACAGGACTGCGAGTCTTGTCCTTGGCCTCAAGCCCAGGGATCATATCTCTCCAGGACTGAAATCTCTGCACTGCCTCCCAGTGGCTGCGAGGATTAAGTTTAAAACCCTCCTCCTTGTCCACAAGGCCTTCTGGGGTCTGGGGGCGCAATACCTTCAACTCTCTCTTCCTAAATATCTTCCTTCTCGAGCTCTTCGCTCATCCGCCTCCAGCTCCCTCAGGGTCAGTTGCTTCTCCAAGCAACGAGTTGGTGGTAGATCTCTGTCTTCGGCAGGGGCCTCCCTCTGTAACAGCCTTCCTACCTCCCTGAAACTTGAGGAGAACCATCTCTGGTTCCAGAAGCACCTCAAAACCTTCCTCTTTGCTTCTGCTTTCTCTCCCCCTCTCCCCTGCTGAATTCCTGGCTGAAACTGCACTGGTTACCTGGCCACCCTTTCTGATCTCGGGCCCAGGCCTCGCCAGTTGCACATCTGCACTGCCTCCCTGGCAACCCCTGCACCTGAGGACTGTTTTCTGTATTCCTACAGTCCCCCTACCAGTACTTATGTCTGCACTTACCTTGCACTTGCCACCATCTGACCGTTTTTATTATCTTATTTATTCTACTATCCCATGTTCTGCACGTTCCCCTCTCCCTTCCCCCACGCACTTTTCCCTTTCCCCCTTCCCATGCACTTGCGTGATCTGAATGACACCTGGCCTAGTAAGATCGTTGTCTGTCTTCCCTTTGTTCCCCCTCCCTTGCCTCATCGCGCCTTGAAACACTTGTGTATGGGCGCATTATAAATGCCATATCATATCATATCTACTCAGGGGCAGACTGGGAAACCAGAATTTCCAAAGGGCCCCATATTACACATTACCAGTAAGCCTAACCCTTTTCCTATGTGAAAATGTGGAACTACCACACAAATGAGGCCCAGGGTGCAGAGGCCTACCGGGAAATCTCCAGAGTTTCTTAAAGGCCAGTCCACCACTGCATCTACTGCACGATATGCTACCTATTTAAGGGCCACACTATTTAGGTTTTACTTAAACATTTGCCTCCCTCATTCCTACTCTCAATCCAGAGACCTAATGTACTGGTCTGCTGGCCTCCATGGAGTCACCACCAACAAACGCTTTTACGCAACACTATGCATGTAGCACTTTACAAAAAACAAAATAAAAGTGCTACTTACAAATTAAAAATATTGACTGCGGTGGAAAGCTCGGTCTGACAAGAGAAATGGGACTTCCAAAGACACTGAACGCCATCTTAGTTTCGTTACACAGATTTAAACAAAGCTGAAGAGGGTCTCATGCTGGGCTAATGTATTCCTTGCTGTTGGGTTCTCTTTAACTATCTTCAAAATCAAACTTAAAATAATACGATTAGTTAAAATCTGCATTTCCTGTGTATCAAACAAGTGGATTCAACCAAAACGTAATACCAAGTTGACTGCATTAAAAATACATTGTTATATAGAAGATGGTTCAGTTTATCTCTGCATTAAATCCATAACTCCAAAGTGCTGCTACATGAAGTGGAAGAACGCCTTAAATGAAATAGATACCAGATCATTATAGTCTCATCTGGGAAGTCCCTAATGAACAGACACATGTGTTTGTTCCTACCAGGGGCTGAATCTTCAATGAGTTATTTGTTGTTTCCCTGCACATACATTTCCCCAGGTGAAAGCAGACGTGTAGCTTTAATTAGATGAGAATAAAGGCAGACCAGTCAGCCAACATCTAAAAATCAATCTTCGGGAGACAATATTATTATCAGATAAAACACGGGAATATCATGGGCGAGTACAATAAAGAAAATACACCTCCTCATTTCATGTAGAAGCGCATAGTCTGGACTTTTGCGAGAAGTAATAGAACCCCTCCTCTGACATTGTTGAAAATGTTACATACGGTATTAACCCTCGGCAGGGCATGATGCACAAGTGGTGAACATCTGCCAAGCATTTGAATTGCACGCATTTTAGCACTGCTACAGTGGAAATCATGTAGATTTGCACTGAAATATGACCGCATTACCAAATGCAAATTAAAGATTGCACAGGTGATGTGACGCTTGCCAGCACTACAGAACATTTGATGAAGCAACACACCTACCTAGAGTCCCGAGAGTAAGAACCACGAAGGAGGTACACGTGAACGTGCATGGGGAGTCTTTGGGAAGGGGAAAGTATGATCTCATGGCTCTCTTGGGGTGCTCCAGAGAGGTAAAGTCTTAGCAGCCCAAATGGTATCAGGTCTGGGGTATTCAGGCTATGATCTAGAGCTTGTGCTTTTGGTTGCCCTGTAGGGTACTCCAAGGGAGGGCTTAGTTAGAGACTAGTGGGGACCCTATGCCATAACCCCACTAAGGTTTGCCAGAATCATTAGCAAAAGGGTCAACTCATTGTGCATTAGACCTCATGAATGGTACTCAGATTACAGAACATGGTGCCGAGTGCGAACATGGAGCAGGCAGTGGAACATTGTGCTGCTCCATGCGCGCATTCTAGCCCTGTCAGTATTATGAGTTCAGGGGGTTTCCTCGGTCGAGACCAAAACTTGATTATATGCTAAAACTATTTCATGTACGTATGCACATCCAATAATATAGTGACATTTCTCTTAAGATACAACGGCATCACAAGAACCATCCATACAAAAGGCAATTACTTTATTATTAAATACTGTGTACTTTTACTTTCTGCTTTATCATGTACACACACCATTATGGAATATAACAACATTTTACTTTTCCCCCCAGCAATCTTTACCTGGGAATATATTCGCAAGATCTGGAGTCAAACAAAACTATTTTGAACTATGAACACTTTTTAAGAAGAAGAAACGTAGAAGTGCAATAAAATAAAATATGAAAGGATCCCAATAATACAAGTTTCAAATTCAAAAGAATACCAGTTTTGCAAACAGGACATCAAGTTGGATGTTGTTTCTGTTCTTAATTAGACATATTTTAACATGGTACCTAATTGGTAATCCACAGAAGACAGATGAACACATTACTATAAGCCGTAACATGGCCTTGAGCCTGACACACACCTCCCACTTTCCTTGCAATGGGACAACGTTTAAAAAAAGGCTTAAAACCTTGCTGCTTTAACACTTCAATTATTAAGAGGCATGATTATTACTATTTGTATTATTAATAATGTATTTATTGACCACAGGCCTAGCTTTGGGACGCAACAGAGTGCTATACAAGCCATAAGTGAAAGTAAATGGTGAAGGAATCAGAGATAAAAGGGAGTGGTGAACTAACAACGAGTAAGGGTGACAGCAGGCAAATTGGCAGCAAGGGATCTACAAGCAACGAGGGGAGGAAACAGGGGGTGGCAGATCACCTAATCTCAAGTTAGGAGTAGAGGGTGTGTGGATCTAGGTATTAGGCAGGAGCTATTCATTGAAGAGGAGGGTATTGAGCTCCTTCCTGAAATGTAGAAGTGAGTGGCAAGTCTGGTGTTGTTCGGGAGGAGGTTCCAGAGTCTGAAGGCACAGACGGAGAGAAAGCCTGCCTTCTAGTTTTTTTCCTTCTTGCACTGGTAGAGTTCAAGTCTGTACATTTCCCTACTTCTGGTGGATTGTAGGTCACTGGAGATG
The DNA here is from genome assembly GCF_040938575.1 of Ambystoma mexicanum. Classification (NCBI taxonomy): domain Eukaryota; kingdom Metazoa; phylum Chordata; class Amphibia; order Caudata; family Ambystomatidae; genus Ambystoma; species Ambystoma mexicanum. The sequence continues at coordinate 625,076,985 of NC_090934.1, forward strand.
CTGGGTTTCTCAGTATGGTAGCTGTGTACTTTGTACTTGAGGGATACAGCAGGATTTGAAGGTGATCCCTGCATGCACTGGAGCCAGTGCAGTTCGATTAGGTGTGGGGTGATGTGTTCGAATATGTAAAGTCCTTTGATGAGTAGTGCTGCAACATGTAGTACACACCTCAGAGGTGCCAGCAAGGTCGTAGAGAAGATCAGGGTGTGTAGATGTCATTTTGTTCTTTACCAAACGGCCCGTACTTCCCTTGATTTGGGTCTGCATTTAGAGCTGCCATTTGTTATGATATTATTTAGGTATTGATGGGATCCAACATTATACCTTTTGTCACATGCGTGTTGTGTTAGCAGATGAGAAAGACATTGTATCTCTTAATGCCACTTCTGAATCTTGGCTTTCACTTTCTTCTACTTCTAGTTTCCACAGCTCCCAAAAGGAATTGATATAATACAGAATGGTGCACTTTTTATGATTAGTTGCATATTGTACAATCCACTATGAAACTGGTCTTTCTGGGAGTGGGCCCAGTGAAGTAACTGACCCTTCCCACACACCACAAGACATATGTTGCAAAACATAGGCGATTGCAGTGCTCTAGCACACATTACCAAATCAAAGGAATATGTGAGAGACAAGGGAGACTATTCTGAAACACTTCAAATTGTGCCTTGGCATCGGACAGTGTCAATGAAGACGTCCGGGCGATTCAACATCAAAGTTAAGGAAATCCCCTGGCTGACAATTGTCAAGAGAGATTTAACTGATATCAATACTTGCCATAGGTTTTATTCTCCTTATATAAACTGTGACTAATCAACAAAATGTGTCCCTTCTCCCCAGAGGGGAGCCACCCCCCTTGAGGCTAGGGAGCTGAGTCTGCTACTCAAGACCCTTCCTAGGGGTCCAGGCAAGTGGGACCTCACTGGGAGTCACTTCCCTCTTGGGGACAAGGACTCGCATTCCAGAGTGGAACTTCCAGTCCAAACGGTTTGGGTATGTTTGACCGAATTCTATTTGGTCGTGGCAAATTGACCGTAAATCAATTTGGTCAGTGCCCAATTTAAACACACATGCGCTTTTTTTTTTTCCCCTGCCAATTTTAAGGAAACAGCGGACACCCCCGCACCCACAAAATTGCAAAATACCAACCCTGTATAGTGGGGGACACCCCCGCAACCCCCACTCTCCAGGGTTGGTATTGTGCAATATATGCGACCAAATTGCCCTGAAGACCAAATGACCCATGTAAAATTCGACCAAATTGGTCATTAGGTCAATTGTTTTCCTTCAGAGAGGCTAATACATATAAAGATGTGGAAAAGGCTCTTGCAATGATTATAATTCACAAAGATCCTTCTTTTCATGTATTGGCTACACAGAAGGCTGAACAAAGCCTGAACGCCATGATCATCGAAGAAGGATACGGTTCTGTTTATTCCTGTGATATTAATAAAACAGGAAACTCCTATGGAGGAAGGAGAACCGCTCCGCAGAGGAGAGCCTCCGCATCATGGACGTCCCTGAGGGTTGGAGCCACGCTGGCTGCAGGGCCAAAGGCAGCGAGGAGGGTGAGCAAGCGGTGCGCCGAATGCCTGAGGGTTGGCATTCTGCTGGACTGAGCAACTGAGGTCAGAGAGAAAGCAGAGACAAGAATACCCCTGTCTCATCTAATGGTGCAATCACAAACAAGCATTGGTGGGCCTGTAAGCTGGTAATGGGCACCGAGACCAGATTCTACAAGGGAGCCCCAGTCTCCAAGCTCTGCACACATTGGACCATAGCTATGGAGACAAGCAGCCACGGGGAAAGCCCATGAGGTTACAGGAATATACCTTTACAAGGTATGAATACTGTGATTCACAGATGGGAAAGCTATCATGGTTACAGGAGCCTGAGGATCCCGAATGTGTGAATTCCCTATGAAACAGGGATTGATAAAAATACGAAAATTGTGATAACAGTTGGGAACGTTATAAATGTTACCGGAACCGGAGAAACCCAAATATGCAAATATCCTATAAAAGGAGTATTGAGAAAAGTATGAATATTGTGAATAATGTCTGGGGAAGTTGTCACGATTGGGGGAGCCTAACAAACCCGGGTGTGCAAACTCCCAATAAAAGGGGGATTGAGGAAGAGATATGAACACTTTGAATTAAGGCTGAAAAAGTCACAGAAGGTAGTGAACTATGATAGAACAGTGATAGAACAGGGTGGACTTCCGCCATATGTGAAGCAACTTGGGTGAAAGAAAATAGCTTGTATGAAGATAACAGGACTTTGGGGAAAATCCAACATCGCGAAGGAGGATGTTTGTTTACAAGAAATCTTGAAGGAATTCAAATGTTCACAACAAGAGACAGTTTTCTTTGTAAACAGGCGAAAGTGAAACCCCTAACTTGATACACAGAAGAATAGCCTGCTTTCTGAAAAGAAACTTTGAAACCTAAGAACAAACCAAATACACATTGAACCAGGCAGATGCCATGCTGAGGCTGTTCTACAAAATCTCCCATGTGCCTTTTAGTTAGATGTTTTTCTATAGTGTTAGGGCCAGTTAGTTGGATAGGATTCAGAATTAATAACTTTATTTTTGGGCTTTAAAGTGCACCCTTAGCTTTTGCTTTGCTAGGCAGGGAACTGCCCTCATTGCTACAGGGCATCATCGGTCAGTTTGGTTCTTTTATTTTAATAAAACTCCTTGAAAAGTACCTCACATAGTCTGAGTCCTTCTTCTGGTTCACCACAAATCCCCAAATCAAAAGCATTATTACTAAAGAACAGTAAAGGGGCCAGAGAACACCGTGAACACTCCAACTCCAACAACTTGGCACACCCCACTATTACCAAACTGGTATGCAGTGGAAAGTAATTATTCTTGTGTATGAATAGAAGGTCGTTTTTATGTTATTTGTTCCTTTAGATGTAAACCTCTTTAGAATAATTTCCTGAGTGAAAGACAGGTAGGGGTCTTGTTAAACACTACTGCATTTTCTGTCCAAATAAGATCCCAACTGCACTATATTTGTTAGAGTGGTCGATTTTGTATTGAGAATATCCTGGCTGATGAATGCCAAGGGGGATTTAATTGATATCACTATTTATCCTTGGTTTTAATCTTCTTTTGTAGTCTACAAACACGACAAAACCACGCAAAAGCAGTATTGCTAAAGAACAGTGAAAGGGCCAGAAAGCACCTTGAACTGGACAATCCTACAATTTTGCACACTCCACTATTTCCAAACTGGTGTTCAGTGAAATGTACTTATTGCTGTGCATGAATGGAAGGGCAGATGTTTTTATATGTGTTTTCTATAGATGTAACCTTCTTTATTTAGAACCATTTTATGAGTGAAGGGCAGGAAGGGATCTTGTTGAACACTGCTGGCACTTCTGCTCAAATGAGCTCCAAACTGCACTACATTATGTACTGGATTGCTGGGCCTCTTGGAAAGAAGAGTAAAAGTTATTATTCTTATCCATAGAATTAGGAAACTTAGATCAAGCATCTATTCACACAACTGCTACAGACAGGAGACAGGGAGGTTACTTTGGTTCTACAACATTATTTCACAAAAGCAGCTTCAATAGGAGAAAGAGTCACACAAGAGTGAAATAACTGCACATATACTGATCAAACCGTTGCTGTAGTTTCAGTGAGACAATGATGTTATTGAAAAACAGTGTTTGTGTTTTAGGTTTTAAACATGATTTATGATAATACAGTTGAAATTTGTAGGTAGATCATTGTTTTGTATTCATGTATACTTTATAGGACTGTTATTTTTAAGTTGTCATTGATGTGCATGTTGTATGGATCATGTTTGCTATCCCACATAAATCTATGAAATTAAATGAATGAGCAGTACGTTAGATCACTGAAAAGAATACACTGACCAACCTCAAAAACCTGTCAATTCTGCAATAGTCTCATTGAAAGTGTATGGATAGTCATTGTTGATAGTCTTTGTTGATCTCTTTAATGTGCTTCCTACCTCTTGTAGACGGTTCATCTTGCAAGTTGTAAACTATGCTGCGAGGTACATTGAACTTGTTCCCCTGAGGCATATCAATGCACTTGTGATACTAAGGGGGCAGACTGGGGTTCTAACGTAATATAATCTCACATGATGGCTTTATGGACAAAGTGTGGGTTAAATCTATCCAACCCTACCACCCCCAGGTCAACCAAGAACACCCTGAAAGGCATATTTGTTCCTTAAGAACAGATCTTGAGAGGAAAGTCAAATCTTATCAAACGATGTATGTTTTTTGGCCACAGAAGGCAGATGTATCTAGCACCATAAACTTCGGTTTGGACACCCTATGAAGCAGCCATTGTCTTTGTGAAGTAGTGTTAGGAAGCAAATTGCCATATATATATACGTAGCATGCAGTGGACTAAGTGATGGAACTTTGTAAAATCGTTTACCAAGGGCAAGAAAATGTCAGCCAAGTGGTGATCAAAGAGTGACCTATAGCCCACCCTGACATTTTACCAGGAGGAAGAGGTAGTCCTCGTGTAAGAGCCTGCAAGCCCAAGTATTTCAAGTAGCCCATGCACTGTACTGACCTGAAAAAGACAGGAGAGATTGTATTTATTTACAAACTATATCTGGAATATCATATGCCAATGTAGCTCTCTCTCTCTCTCTCTCTCTCTCTCTCTCTCTCTCTCTCTCTCTCTCTCTCTCTCTTTCTCTCTCTCTCTCTCTCTCTCTCTCTTTCTCATCTCTTTCTCGTTCTATGTCTCTGTCTCTCTTGCAAAGAGTAGTGTTGTCAGATGTCTGTTTGCTGATCTCATCTTTGTTGATAGAACCATAGTTGTTGCTGATCTCAAAACAATCAGACAGAAAATCACATATTTTGAATGGGGTGCTTTGTTTTTTACTGTTAAAAGTATTATGGAGCTCAGGAGTGGCAGATGTGTTCAACATTGTGGAGACCGGAATGAAATATGGAGAAATATGTGGTCACTATGTATATCCCACAGGATTGTTGCCATCACACTAATGGTGCTTTGTCCAAACAGGGACAGGTGAGCGGAGCACATAAAGGCTCATGGGGTGGTGGGTTTCTGACAAACGTTGCATGGGATGTCAAGTTCTTGGGCCTGGGGTAAAGAAAGATGCCCACTAAGACTATGGGCCTCATTACGAGTCCGGCGGTAACCGAGCCGGAAAAACCAGCAATTTACCTCCGGACTCGTATTACCATTCCGCCTCCGTGATTCCCGGAATCACCGGGGCATTACAACCCTAGTGACCCAGTAATTCCGTAGGTGGAATTCGGTAAACCCCATTCCCATGGAGTCCCATTGGACTCCATGGGAATGGGGAAGTGGAAACACCGGCACCATGCTGTAAGGGTGGCGGTGTCTCCACATCCACCTGCAGGCGGGTGGTGTTAAACCGACACCTCTCGCCTGCAGAACTCGAGATCAGCCGGTCCAGAAAGAACGGTGGTGGTGGATTTACCACCACTGTTCATTCCGGACCGGCTGACTTGTAATGAAGCCCTATATATTTTATGTTCAGTATTATTCATTAGGGGGTTTGTCACAAGCAGGGTCAACGTAAATGAAAATAGCTCATTCACAAATAAAGGTAAAGATTGTTCTCTCTAGATGGGAATCAGTTTCCTTTTCCCTGAGAGACCCTCCACTTACCCAATGTCTCTTCTGCTGTTTGCAGATTCGTAGGCATTTCCGGGCTGCAACTCAATTGTACTAAGTTGCACAGTTCAAGAGAAATTGACTCACCCCAGGCTTCTATTGTGGCATTTAGGATAACCAGAGCCCTTCAACTGTGTTGGATCTAGATGCAGGATTTCTAGGCTCCTGTGCCCAAAGTATTACTTAGTTGCACAGTCTTCCAGCTAAGTGATCTGTGAAAGCAGCCAGCAAGTAGATTGGGAGTGGGTTCCTGGGTTTTAGCCCAGCTTGGGCATCCCCCTGATTTCTCTACTCCCACATTTCTGATCCCACTGTACTCTCCCTGGCCCTGCCTCATTACTCCTCCCACTATGTGGTCCTGCCAGAGGCTGCCCAGGCCACTGAAACCTTCTATCCAGGAAATGGCTATCTCCCACCATGAACTTTCATTCACCTCCTGATGGTCTAATCCCTTCTTGCAACTCATGGAATATTATACCCATTCAACCTTCTGACCCCTTACCCCAAAGAAGGGAACTATCCTAAGGGTTAAGATTACAAAAAGTAATTTCTTTAACCAAAGTTTTCGATTTCAACATTTAGCCTGTGACTTTTCTGAAGGCTTCAGCTTCAACTTGAAATATGTCCTTAAGGATTAAATGCAAAATGGTGGTAATCTGTTTGTAAACAAAGTGGTATCTACTTTCTACTCAAAACCATGCATCTTAATATGTCATGCTATCATCCACACCCTTCTTTTTGAATGCATGAGTGTGGCTTCAGAAGCTGTCTTTTATGAATATGCATTCAATTGCACAATATTAAGTTTCACTCCTTGGTCCAGCCATTAGACTTTTGAAAGCTTCAATAACATTTCTGCCTATTGCACCAAGATAGTAACTGGGTTTTTCAAACCAATGTTCTGTTACTAAAAATAATTGCTTATAGCATCAAATATATTTCAAAATCAAATTGTATAATCGGATTAAGTGTGCAAATTGTCTGTCCTATGTTGTGTTGGATATTTTCAAGAATGCCCTATTCTTGCTCTTCTGTATGTTCGCTGGCCTAATACCTTTAAAAAAATGCCCAAGACAAGCTGTTTTCAACCCAACATAGGTGGACACCTTAACCTTTACTTGTAGCCATTCAAAGATGGAACTGTCATTTATAAGACACAAGCAAAAAAACTTCACAAAGGCCCTTGTCTAGTTCAGGAAAAAACCAGAATCAATAAATCTAGACCTCTGTTTTCAATCTTCAAATGCCATGTCCTTTTGTCTCTTTGCAACATGGAAAATAGTTTACTTAATGCACATTTGCAGCTCTCTTGGCCCCTATCTCTGCCTGGCTGGTACTCCCTGTATCTGGGTCTGGCTGGTACTCCCTATTTCCATCTTTAAACACAAAATGTCTTCAGAGGGAATACCTAAACATACCCCGGTATATTCAAATTTGCAAAAATATTAAATATTAATATTAAGAATATTAAAATGAAGATATAAAATAAAATGCTTAAAGATTCATACCACAATATTTGTATAGATAGCTTCGCGGTTGACCTGGAGTTCAACTTTGTCTGGTATACTCCCTATATCTCCACATGTTTTAGATCCGTCCCAATCAGCAGTTTTAATTTTTAATTTCTTCAGGAACTAAAAATTGTTCTCCCTAGCAAGGAGATCAAGGCCAAGTGCAGTAAATAACTCCATGGTAGTGCTTTGAAGTTCTAAATATGCATAAATTGTTGTTTTGTTACGAGAACTACTCGCTATCAGACCTAAGATTGACTCTCCACTATCTTCGTTAAGAAGTAGTTTTACATATAATTTGCAGTGCTGAAACTTCATTCAAGCCAATAAGGAGGTCAAACCAATTTCAGACCTCGCAACCTCCACGGCAGCAGCTTTTGGAATGTTCCACGTGGACCAAAGTTTACCTTCCATCACCCCAGTCATTTTACAGAATGTTCCAGAACCACCTCTAGACCATAGAGAATGTTCAGTATTACACTTGTCTTATAAATCTCTAGGCTTCCTTTCATAGAATGACTGCCCTTCCTAGGCAGGAGGTTTTTAATAACAAGCCATTTCTTCATTATTTTATTAGAGAATATGTTCCCATAATTAGTCCACACAGGGTGATCCTTAACAGGAATACCTAGGTATATATGAGTCCAGCACCTCCAGTGACTCCCCGTTAATCATCCAAAAATATATATTAATGCCAATGTATTTTCTGCCTATGACCATGAATTCAGTTTTCTTTAGGTTGATTTTCAGATTGTGAATAGTTTCAAGAGCGTGTATTTCTTCAAGAGAACGCTACAATCCTATGGGGGCACGGTCTAACAAGACTGTGTCATCAGCGTAAGAAAGCCAGGATATGTGCTCATTACCTATTGTAGGAGGGAAAGGATGGCAGTTCTTTAATGCTTCTTCAATATCGGCCAAGTATAGATTATAAAGGGGGGCATCATGTGCCCCTGCTTGAGGCCATGATTAGTGTTAATAAACTTTGATACCAGCCCCTCCTGCTCTAATCTGACACCTACTGAGGTATTAGTGTACATGTGCTTGATGAAATGTAAAGGAAAGGGATCCATGCCCCACTTATCGAGCTTATGTGATAGCCAGGAGCACAATACAAAGTCAAATACACTATCATAGACTATGTAGAAAAGATACAGTTTATTACCAGGGTTTTGATGGACATTTTTCAATCATATACTATAGGGCACAAATATTATGGACTGTACTTAGGCCTTGTCTAAAACCAGTTTGCTGCTTTTTTATCAATTTTTTTTCCTCAACCCATTTGTTCATTTTAACTAACAGGGAGGAGAACATCTTACAGCTTCAGTGTATTGTAGCTAATAACCTATATTTATGGGGATCAATTAACCGGTCCTTTTTAAACACAGGAACCAAAATAGATTTCCTCCAGCTATCCAGAATTACATCCTGATTTAGAATAGAGAAGAACATCTTAAGTAACAACTGTGCCCAGTAGTCTGTGTTTCTCTTGATTACTACGCTGGCGATTCCATCGGGCTTGGGGGCTCTTGGCGCCTTGAGTTTCATGATGATTTCAAAGATGTCATTAGACTCAATTCCCATGTAGGACTTGTCGAAGGAATATTTATTTCCAATTTCTTCCCAATCTCCTGCCAAAGAGCAATGGTACAATTCTCTAATATGCGATAACCAACTATCCCCAGAGATGGGATTCACTTCTTTAGGTTTATCTCCAGCCAAGTGTAACAGATATAAATAGCAAAACGTTCTGGTATCATGACATTTGAGAATCTCAAATATTAATTTCCCATTAGCATTATTCAAATCATGTTTATAAGATTTGAGCCCATTTTTATACTTTGAGTGTAATGTGCAGCCATATTTAATTTAACCTCATAGCTATGACTCTCAGATCTTTTGATTTTACGCACATAGTAACTTTTCTCCCCGTTAATGTTTGCATCAAATAGGCCAACCAAATGATTCCTACTGTTCATTATCACTTTGCTCTTCATGGTTAAGTTCATTAAATGATTTATTATGGAGTAATGATCCAAGTGTTGATGATCTAGCAAATCCGTAATTAAATCTACACTATGGGTCAGCACATGATTAAACCTTTCCACGTTGGCTTCAGACCATAATATTCTATTCCCCTGCCGATTGACATTAATCTTCTGGTGAACTGCCTGATATCTCTTTTTCCTTGTGCATTTCCAAAGTCAGATAACAGAGCAGCATGATCACTAAGACATATCAACATTCCTAATCATCCTCCTGATGCCTGAACTGACAAAAATATAATCCACCCTGGAAGAAATGTTCCTGTTGGTCCAAGTATCAAATCCTTGATTTCCAGAGACTGAATTAGAATATAAAAAGGCCAAGTCAAACCCTTGCAGGAAATCAACCCAAATCCAACCATTATCTCTCTGTTTCTTCCCACCGTTCCCTGTGATTGGCTTACAATGAATATACGCCTAAACCCAGATGGTCCTCATTCGGATCCGGGGCAATATTTTATGCAGCGCTACAATAGGAGGTAACGTCTCCGATAACAATAATGCTTGCCTTAGGGTGCTCAGATGTCCACTTCGTCAAAGTTTGTATTTGGTGTGTATTTTTACCACCCCAAGGGGCATATACATGAATCCGAAGTGTCTTAATACGAGGAACAAGGATCCTGGTCAAGTCATTATATAGGACAAAAGATATTGTATTGTAACTTTTGTACTCGCAGATTATAATATGTGTTTTTGCCCCATTACACGGCCCATGTGGGGAGGAGAGCTGACTCAGCCATCTTGATCCTTTATGTTATAACACTGATTTTACCTAGCATACATATTCCCCTTTACACACTTTTTGTGTAAGAGATAGGGCAGGCATTCGTTTTTGTTAGTATAGGCCATTTTTATTTGACAGAGACTGACAAAGACTGTGTTTTCTTTATTATTTGATGGTAGAGACTACTCCCATCATAGCTATACGGGCAAAGCAGGAGTGTTTCCAATCCCCGAAAATTGAATAAAGGTTTTGAACTTGCACCTCATTTGTCAGTGTCATACTTGTGATACCATGCCTCCCTTATAGTATTCACAACCACTGTTGAGTCATCCGACACCTGACTCCGGTTGGGTTCATTGGGGCGCTGAGAATTGCTCCAGAGCTCATATAAGCACCACTTGTCAGGCATTGTTGAGCAGCTCAACCATTAGGTATATGTGTAAAGTGCCTGCAGATCCCCAAAGCTGTCTAGGTGTCCAAAAAGAAGATGATTCACTGATTCCACAGATTCAAGTTTGGGGACACATGGTCTCTAAATCGCTCAGCTGCTTAGCAGCACTTGCTCACACTTCAGAAACATGTCCGCACACATAACCGTGCTTATACCACAACATATACTTTGGGTCTCTGTACAAAAGGATCGACACTGTTCAGATAATATAAGATAAAATCGTTGGTGCACACCAGTGCTGTGCTATATGAAAGAACGTAACGTCATGCAGAAAGGTTTTTTACTTCAACAAATTATCAAGGAGCCAATCGAAGAGACTCCCCGAAAGCACCTTTCTTACCGCACATTGGCAAATCTGCTGAGCAACACAGAAGCTCCGTAGGGACTTGTGATCGATCGTGCAGAGTCCTCAAAAAGACCCTACTAAAGTCTCCTCCCAGGTGGCCAGGGGAAGGCAGCTGCATCCTGAACCTGACCATGGGGGTGGTACCAGCCGGGAGGATTACCTGGGAGGAGAACGGCCCCATGGAAATAAGAGGACTCAGTTCAGAGAGACGCAGTATTTGTCTTCCTCAAAGAAAGAAATAACAGTGATGCCAGAATATGTAGTGGCTTGTTTTTGGAGAGTGGTTTTCTTTCCCAAAGTGAACTATCTGAATGTGGGTGAAAACAATCGCAACCAGTTATACAATGAGAGTAAGAAAATCACTTTTAAAGTCACTGACATTCATAGAAATGGAAGCTCCTATGACCTCCAGGGGAATATTAAATATGAGTCTTTAAATATTAACAATTTAGATTCTAAAAGCCATAATTCCTCTGTAAAGCCAAACTATTCATTGAATCCTTATAATGCTCATTTAGGGATTATAATTAAGGAAAGAAATTAATTTTGTAATGGTATTTTCATGAGAAAAGATCATTTGGACATTGTGGACTTCAAGTCCTGCAATGCCCAAAGTACTGGGACAAAGAAGAGTGCTGCAGCGGAATGAGACTGCAAGTTGCATACTAATGGAGTTAATTACCCACACCTGAGAGAGACTGGGAGGCATAAAATTCCCCCTGATGTGTGGTCCTTAGAGAGCAGTGGCAGGAGGTGAAGCAGTCATGGTACCTCCACATTGCAGCAGAAGCTGGGGGAGAGCAGGGACACTGGGACCACTGTTGTGTGTCAAGCAGATGGCGGTCCTGAGAGAGTCTCTGCCTCCAGATACCTTGATTGCAGAGGTCACACAGTGGGAAGCGTAAACATTAGAAGCTTCCCCCAAAGTGATTCGGACTCCAGTGCAAGGCGAGCACAGGAGAGCCTATGCCCCAAGGAATGCTCCTTTGCCGACTGGTGCGGACCACAGAAGACCAAGAGAAACAGGTTTCTGGGCCGCGCACCTCAGCAGAAGACCAGGAGACAGCTATGTAAGCGGACGCGCATGCCAGACCTGGTGAGTTCACTACTGTATTGTGACCCCGGAGCACTACGTGATCTCCCGCCGGCCAAGTCTGGGTGCTTTAAATATGGGACTAATATAAAAAGAGTGAAGTGGCAAAACAAACCTTATTTTGTATACCAAATTAATGTAGAGCAGAAACATAACCTGTTTAAAAATCAAGCTACCTTAAAGAGGAGAAGGTGGCAGAATATGAACTGGACAAGCAGACCAGAAGTATGTAATTGGATTTGTGCTGGTAAGAGCAATTGCCAGCAACAAGAGAGGGCAATATTACAAGAAACCAATGCAAATAAAAACTGCCAAAGCCAAAAGTGTATAATGCCAAGGCAAATAAATTAATAATAACCAACCTTGCCAAAGCCAAGAGATGGCAATTAAGAATCAAATTGTTTGTAAAACATATTGCCAGTGTGTAAAATATGCTCTACGAGGAACTGGATTAAACCCACATTGCCAAATCCAAAGAAGTATAAGAGTCAGAGAAAACCATTGTCAGCCTGTGGTTAATGCGGAAGTGGGGAAACAAGAGTGGCAGGAAGGCTGCCCTTCTAATATAGGATATTCAGGAGGAGTGGAGCATACCCTGCATTGCGTGTGACAATCTTAAGGGTGTAACAAACAGCACCAATGTGTTTCTTGTCTCTCCAGAAGAAGTAATTATATTTAATGTTGTGAAACAAAATACATTACTAATTTGTTGTAAAAAAAACCTTTACCACAGAAATACTTGCAGTAATTAGTAGTTTGAAATGTTGTCCTGGCTGGAGAGTACACCAGGACAAAGTAGTAGACCTGGCAGGTGAGTGGACCAGATGGAAATTATTAAAGTACTGTGGTGTGGTTAAAGGTCTTGAAGAATAAATGACAGAACAACTAGGGTGTTTTTGTGAACTGTTACAGAATCATCCTTACAAATTAATATTGCTGAAGCAGGTTTTGTGTGAACTGCTGCCGAATTGTTTGACATTGTTGAACCAAATGTTTTGTGAACTGTTGCAGAAATACCATGACAAAGACCTTTTTGTTGATCCTAATTAACTATGGAAGTATTCTTCGTTTATGAGAAGAAGTTCCTTTGAACTTTTGATCACAAGTGGAAAGAGTACAAAATACTTGGTGTTCATTGAGAACGGTTGGTGGAAGTTCAAGTTGGAACAAAAAGAACTGTATTGGGACTGTATTGTCTTTTGTTGCAAGACAGGATTTCATTATTCTTTTGAACTGTTGATTAGAATCCTGCTTGAACCTGGGGAAGGGGAATTCACACAGATTTTAAGGAGATACAGTTATCAGGTTGTGAATATAACTGTTATTTCTGTTATATTTGAATTGCCATATATTACCTTTGTTAAGTTGGTGTATGTAGAAGTGTAATGGACAGAAACTTTTTGTTAGAGTGTTTCCTTTAGTTTATTTTGATGGTCAGGGTTGTCAGGGTAGCGATAGTGAGACGTTCATCCAACCTTTTGAGTTAATAAAATGGCATATTTTAAAAAACCTTCACAAAGTTGTCCGCCTCACATTTCTGACCCCTCACAATAGGCAGGGAAATCCTCATGAGGGTAGTGATTGTGAGGCATTTGTCAAACCCCTTTTTGAGTTGATAAAATGGCATTTTATGAAAATACTCTACCAAGTTGTCCAACTCACATTTCTAAACCCCCACAGACTACACCGGACACCAAGTCTCTATGTCACCACCGAAGGGGGAGACCATGGTCAGGAAGCCTCCGCAAGAGGGAAGTATGCCACGTCCCCACACAGTGTACAACCTCAGGCTTCATCAAGCGGCTTCCATGGCTACACATTGCACACTGATTCAACAGACCGAGGCACTAGAGAAAAGGACCTAACAACATATTTCTTGATCGTCAAGCTGCACCAAGCGCATAGAGTCACTGGCAGCTTCCAACAATCAATTAACCTTCTCGTTATGTTAATCTTTGCATCTGAATTGTATTGGTAGCACTTGAGTCACTGCATTGAACAGTAGCCAATTTGACCACTGCCCCCTCCATTGCTTGAATCCTATTGAAGGGGATTCCATAGACTGCTGTATAGCATTTGTCAGGTTCATTGCTGCCTAGCTTCCAGAGATTAGTACAGCTTTTTCCATATTTCCATTTCCTCCAAAGGAAGTTGATTCATAAGCCTGTGCCATGTGCACGTCCAATGTGGACTTCATTGCAATGAACAACACTTGCTGCACTCCAAAAAATACTGAAGTTTCATTTTGAAATGCAATGTTGATTCCATGTCTAGAAGCAGTTGTTAGCATCACAGTTTCAATGATAATTGAATCTCCTGCCATTGCTCTATTTACATTAAGATTCAGTTTTGTATTATCGCCTTGAATTTTCACAGTAGTGCCATTAGCTGCGTGGCATTCCCTGGCAGCTACAAAAGCGACTTGTGTAGTTCGGTTGAATTCACAAAACAGGTACCTTAAGTTCACCAAGGACATCAGCAATGTAGAGATTAATGTTCTTGACATCACTAGCTTCCATTTTGAGGGCACACGTATGGTTAGACCATACAGCAAAGCAGCTGATAGGAATTTTCTGCTTCATTTTTCCAGTCATCATGCAAAACACATTTAAACTAACTTACCGTTGGGCCAATTTCTCAGACTCAAATGAAACAGTAGCACCAAAGAACAGTTAAGAATGGAGCTAATGAGTTATTAAATAATTTGATTGCGAGAGGGTACCCCAGGAAACTGGAAACTGGTTAAAGACTCGGCTAATCGAGCCTATAATAACAATCGGGAAGCACTGTTGGAACAAGCCTCTGACAAACAAAAGAAAGAAAGGGGACTGGTGTTTGTCAACACTTTTTCCAATTTATCTTAAAGAATTAAATCAATCATTGCTAAGAACTGGAAGAAAGAGTTAATGAAAAATCAGACATCTCCACTGGTAGCATACAAAAGGCATCAGAACCGAAGAAACATTATTGTCTGAAATTACATAACCAACAAGTCTCAGTGGATGGTGAAACAGACGACTCTATCACGAATGACCCCCATTACAAGCGACTTTCCATGTGGATCTTGTGTGATGTGCAATTACACTGTTAAAGCAATAGAAGTCTATATTGGGCTACAAGAGAAATGGCAGATACAAGATCAAGCCAACTGCAATAGCGACAATATGGTGTACATGACCACATGCCTGTGTGGTCTACGTTATATTGGTAGGACCAACAGAAAGTGTAAAACCAGGCTTATCGAGCACTGCAGTGGTATTAAGACTAAGATTATTCAGGCTCTGCTGATGAAGCACTATATTGAACATGTACCCACTTTTGAGAACATCCATTGGGTGATCCTGAAGAAAATCAAGGGGACAAACCAGGAAGAAACCAATTGGAGACTGCTCACCTTTGAGCAGAAAACGATTTTTAAGACCAAGTGCCATATCACTGATTTAAATGAAAATGTGGAATGTCACAATGTTTCTTTAAACTAGCTGGTGCCTTATAACCTTGGGGGCGATGATCCTGTGTTAAAAGAGATGTGGCTGTTAGAATGTATGCAGCTAGGTACCAGGGCATTACTTTGATACACCACTTTTATGTAGCATCCACATGTCAAATGAAGATATTGTGCTTCCTTTTGGTGTAAGAGTAATAGTCTATGTTGAACAGGTACTGTTGTAATTCATAAGATAGAAGTACCCATTACCCCTGTCACTATGTTATGTTATGTTATGTTATGTTATGTTACGGCTATTTGTAAAGCTCACAGTCGCCCGAAGGCATCATGGCACTGGAAAGGATGAAATGCTGAGCCAAAGAGGGGCACCGGAGCAGAACAGAACCTAAATCTCAGAATAGGTAGGTCTTCAAAGCCTTACAGAAGGCTAAATGATTCGAGCAAGATTTTGAAGCAGGAGGCAAGCTGTTCCAGAGCTGGGCAGCAGTGATAGAGAAGGCCCGCCCTCCCAAACGAGAACGGCAGAAGAGGGGCACGCATAGCAAGCCAGCAGAGCCAGACCGCAGCAGATGGTTAGGAACATAATGTTCAAATTTTGTACGTAGGTACTCTGCACCCTGATTGTGCAAAGCCCGGTGCAGAATGCAGAGTGCCTTGAACTGGATATGTTGTGCCACAGGGAGCCAGTGGAGAGAACACATCACGGGGGATATGTGAGACCCAAAATTGGTCCCAAATGCCACACTAGCTGCTCAATTCTGGAGGCGTTGTAATCTGGCAACAACGTTGTACCAGATACAGGGAGTTGCAATAATCCAGTCTACTAAGGATCATAGCTGCTACCACCGCTGGACGCATTATAGCGGGAATCAAATGGAGCACTTTCTTTAAGATCTTAAGATGGAAGTGCCCCTGCTGGCACACAAAGGACACTTGGGCTGTCAAAGAAAGGTCAGCCGACATAGTCACCCTGACATTTTTTACCTTCAAGGAAGGGACAGGAAGAGGACCCAATGATAAAGGCCAGAAAGAAGACATCCAAAGAGAAGGATCAGGAGGGAACCCACCACCAGCACCTCGGTCTTGTCCCCATTCAGTTTCAGCCAGTTATATCCCATCCACTCTCCAACGGCAGACAGGCACTATGTTGATTACTATTGTTAATTCCCATGCTCCCATTGTAGCAAGTACAGGCTTTTGGTGTGCATTGTTCCATGATGGGTAGGGTGCCAGTACGATCATGTCTGAGATGCAGTGATTAATCACGCACTGTCTCGTTAGATATAAAGTAATTTCATGTGTTTGCAGCGTTTTGGATTGACTTGAGCAATCACCCAATTTAGAGGTGTTTAATTCATATGCTTCCAATTAAATAAGCATGGGTGCTTGGTGCATATTACTCTATGGAGGTCAGTGCTTCACTGTAATAATGTTTGAGATGTCCTGTGACATATTAAGTAATTCCATGTGGTTTCAGTGCCTCGTATGGACTTTAGCAACTAAAGGGGTGTAGTGCACACTATTTAAGGGCTGTTAATGTGTTAGATAGTACTACGAGGGCTCACTACTGTTAATGGTTCATAATAGGCCTGTTATATCTTAAGTAATACTGGGGTTATTAATCCCTCTGCCCATATAGCAGGAATAATGTTCTTTTGATGCAGTCTATTAGTCATGTAATCTTTTTTCAGTGCACCCCATATCGCATGTTTACGTTATTTGCTCCTGTTCATTGCTGCAACCTTTGGTTATTGAAAGGTGTTTGGTAATTGCCCATTTAAAGTTACATCAAATCATGTAGTCTACGTAGATTGTGTGGACATGGGTGTTCTAAGATGGAGCAACCTGTTTGATAACATCCAATATGGTTGTGAGAGTCCTTTTTTACTTTCAATAAACATGCACTGCTGATTAGCAGATCGCACAGAACGAATACTTTCTGGGCATAAAGCAGTGGTAGAGACAGTTGCTTCAAGTATTTTCCTGGCGAGAGGCAGTTAGCAATAAGTGATTAAACTCGATAAGAAGTATTGGAGGTAAGGTCTGTTAACATTGTGGCTTCTCTCTGAAATGTGCTCCACTATGTTTTTTGGGAGACGTGTAAACCCAGTGTCACTATCTAAATAACAAAGGAACTTCACGCTTTTCAATGTTCGGTTGCACTTACTAATTTGGTGTCCCAAACCGGCTGGGTTAATGGAACATTTTGACAAAGGATCTTCTCACTGCTCTTGCTGTTCAATTCATCTTGAATGGGGTGAGATAGCTGCCTGATTAAACCAAGCATGGACAGAGCATGCTGTGCAAGGTGTGGAGCAGTACTTTTTTGATATGAGGGAAGATTAATCAGTTCGTTTTTATATGAGCTTTGCTTTTGGTTTTGGCTTTCTAGAAATTTTTCCACCTGTTATTTACAACTCTGGATTACTAGATGATTGAAGAACTGCCGAAAGACTGATTTGATCCTTTTTGCACTATGAAAGCAGTGCACGCCAGATATTTTTTGTATTTTTAGTTGTTTTGAGTCGTGGTGGTACATTTGAACGACTAGGTGACCTTGAGGTTGTTAACTAGGCATGGTGGTGCCAGCACAGGTTTTGCTTTTCATAGCATTTTCCCTAAGGTTTTCTTTGTGTTGCAAAGTCCTAGGAATAAAGGCTGGAAATTGAGAAGTCATAACGATTGGGGATAAAATGCCTAATGAGCAGGTAGGTACCCATTGACTAAATGTGTGTTCTTGGTTTTGCAAGCTATAAACAGATTGGAAATATTTTATTTTTTTGTTTATGATCTGTGTTTTGTAAATCCATAAGTTTTGAATTTTTAAATATTTTTCCTCTTTTTATTATTTTTAGTGTTAGAAATCCTGTAAACATTCTGAATTATCTTTTGAAATCCACATCAGTTTTCATTGTTTAACCCCTGATGAATATCCAGTGTATTTAATTTGTGATAGGGACAGAAAACATGTAGGGCAGGTTTTTACGCAAATGTGATTATTGTACATTTGTTTTATGTTGATTTTGTTGTATGATTAATGATAATAAGCACTTTTGTTTATCGACTAGTTTGTGATTTTTGGATGTCTTGCCTAGTGCAAGTGATCTAATAAAACTATTTGTATATATTGTGAATACTACATGCTATTTTGTCAATTCTTTCCAGACTTTGCAATTTAAAAATAACAGAGAAATTAGACACAGACACAAGGTTGTTTAACATATTTCTTTTCTCTACCTTATATAAATAGTTACAAAAGTATTACCGTTTCAAGGGTTAAACCATTAGTTCAGCCTTGGGACAGGAGGATAGCTCTGTGGCAACACGCAGGTCTTGGAAGCAAAACCGTGCTGAGAAAACACAGGTTTGAATCCCAGACCAGCATTTGAAAGAAAAAGAAACAAGCACGTTATAAATAAGCTGCACTTCCACAATGAAATTAGTGCCTATATACCTACAGGTTATGTGCGCTGTAAATAAATGCAAAACATAAATAAATTAGTTGATATAATCACACCAGAACATTTTAGAATCAAATCAAGATGACTATTCAGTGCCCAAAATATTGTCCACCTCTTCACTTTTCTGTGAACTCCAAAACATTAATTACAGATATTCACAACCATTATAGTGATTGGTCCACAGGGTCTGCACACTGCTTGTGACTTTATGACATTAGTGCACTCTAATAGTTCCTTTCTATATTCTGCTTTGAATGTGCTCAGCAATCTTAGTCCAGTTATCTCCACAGATCATCTTTACACATGCACATTGTACTGGATTTCAGTAACAATCTGCATGAAGCAGACTGCATCCTGAAACTAAATCTTAGTGCATCAGCTGGAGTCTGAGATTTATAGATCCTTGATAAGGTTCCTTGAAACATTGTTTACCTACGTTCTTGATTGTAGAGAAGAGGGAAACAAACAAACTGAAAACATTAAGTCCCTGAGTTCAAAAATAATTGGTAACACTATTTCTGATCTGTGGTATTTGAGGTACAAGTTAAATGTTCATTGTTTCTTTTAATGCACTCTGCAGAATGATGTGCATGTTTGTGCAGAAAGTGTTTTTGTAATACGTGAACAATCAATGCATGTTTCCCAAAATACTCAGACTTTTTAGTGTAAGGTGTGTTTAAAAATATCAGATGCTATGTATCCAACACCCCCACCCTCAAGAAATGTTTGCCATCCTAAAGTGTACGATGGCAATTAATTAAAACACTTTGGTTGTATTAGTAATATGTATTATTCTTGCAATATTGTGCAGTAAGCACTAACATCAAAATAATCAATCAATGGTGATGGAATGAGTGTGTTAGTGTCATGGCACCTATGTGTTTTTATTAAACATATGTTAAATTGTGCCTATGTGTCATTGAAAATTCACATTTTTGGGCTGCATCAATGCTTGTGTTCAATGGCATTTTTTGTAAAACTGGCTTGCTGCTATAATGCAGGTGTTCTTCTTCCCTTGTATCTAGAAAAGGAAGAATGCATTTACCATGTAATACACCTGCCCTGTGCTTTATGATATGGGTATGTTTTGTTCCTTTTACTAGTGAAAAAAATGTACAAATAATAACATCTTATCCAGAATCTCCTTCACACAAAAACGAAGTGAAACCAATAGGAGATTTGCTCACATTCAACCATTTCAGTTGTGGATCAATCACAGACCATTATTGTACCAGTCATCCCAGCACACCAGACATCCTGGCACCCAGGATTTGTATTCAAACTAGACAGCTCCAGCCCTCATCTTGGCCGCATTCACCCAAGGCATGCGGAAGCCTTGTGAAAGCTTTGGTTTGTGTGGGAGTCTGCATGACCAAATAAGGAATTTCTCGGGTCTGCCCAACCTGGCGAAGCCAAAGGAACGAACTGGCCAAAAGACAGAATAAAGGACCTTGTGGCATGGCCATTTTAGGCACTGCCCATTGTCCTGGGCCAAACACGGTAAACACGATTTGGAACATTGAAAAGAATTAAAAATGCTTTAAAAGTAACTGCTGCCACCAGCTCGGTCCTGGGCACACTTGTACATTCAACAAAAATCCTTTGAGGGTGCCTAGGGCCTTAAAAATTAAAAAGAGACCCCAGCACACTGTACTGGAAGGTACATTGTGCAGTGATAAAATGTTGCCACAAAAGGCAACAAAGTGAAAGACTAAGGGAAAACATGTCTCCCAGTACTGACAGTCTGAAGGGCATGTCAGTTTCCCCTTAACAAGATGGGCAAAAGCCCAGCGGAGTACAGCAGAAGGCTGGGCTCCACTGGTAAAAGTCAGGCTAGGATGGTCAGTCAAAAGCAAAAATGTGGGGGGTTCACAACTGGAGGGAAAATTACCCATAAATGGAAATCTTTCCTTACACCCCCACCCTCAACACCTTTTCCATGTCATAAACGGCATGCTTTCTCCCCCCATTCTGACCCTTCCATCAATTCTAGTCTCTATGACTTTGCTGATTTCTCACTTCTAAAGTCTCTTGTCTAAGTGCATTATTTTCCCTTGCTTCCTAATTTCTGACTCTGTATCCTCTTCACCCTTTTCAATCTCTTCTAGCTCTCCCCTCTGAATCTGACACAGCTTTTATTCTTGCTCGTGCCCACCCTACAGTTTCCCCCTTGACCCACTTCCTTCTCTTCTCATCCCTCCATCTTCCCCTGTCTCATTCCTTACCTGACTGTCCTCATCAATATTTCTCTGTCTACTGCAACTTTTCCCTCTTTATTTACACATGTGGTTTGTATTCCAAATTCTTAAAATACCCTCCCTCGATCACTTGTTACCATCAAACTTCCAACATATCTCTTTACTCCCCTTTCTTTCTAAACTCTTAGATAGAGAGATCTACTCCCAAAACTCTTTGTTCTTCAATCTTCATTCTCTACTGACTGTAACCCAGTGCAGTTCCCAACCTGGACCCCTATGGAAACTGCTCCACTTCATGTTACATATTCCTTAATTTCTTCTCGCACAATAAATCTTTATCCATAACTATTCTACTCGATCTTTCTGCTGCTTTCGACGCTGTTAATCATCCCACACTTCTGTCTGCTCTCATATACCTATGTTTTTCTAACACCATTGGTCACTGGTTCTGTTGCTATCTCTCTGATCACTCTTACCCTGTTGCTTCGGTTGGCCTAACCACTTCCCCTTGCTCTCTTCTTAACGGTGTTCCTCAAGGTTCATTGCTTGGCCCTTTGCATTTCACTATTTATACAATTCCAGTTTTTAAGCTCATTGATTCTTTCAGTCTTTCATCGCACTTCTATGCAGATGAAACCCAGATTTTCTTCTCCTTTTCTTCCTTGTCTAACTTACTACACTCCACTATCTCTGACTGTCTTTGCGCTATGCAATCCTGGATGTCCTCACACTTTTTGTCTTAACCCCTGTAAAGCGGAAGTTATGCACTTCACTTCTTCCTCTACCTTCCCCTTCTCCTCCACCAGCATTCTATTTCCCCATCCCTCCTTTCTTTTTCATCTTTCACTCGAAATCTCAGCATACTCTTTGACAATTCACTTTCCTTCTCCTTGCACATTTCTTCTACTGCTCATAGTTGTCACTTTCATTTACACAACATTCGTCATGTTCACCCTTTCCTATCCTTCCATGCTAATTAACTCCTTAAAACCTCTACTGATTATTCCTATCTTGATTATTGACTGGCTCTTCTCATGGGATTTCGTTCTTTACATCTCATCCCCTTTCCCTCTGTCTATGACACTGCTATCAATCTTCTTTTATTTCTATGATCTTCTATTACCAAGATAGGGAGTTTTTGCCGCAGTAGAATTCGTTGAAGTAGATTTTGTCAAATTCATTTAGTTAGATTTTGCTAGAAATACATGTGGGGGTGGGTTTAGGAGAATAATTAATATATGGGGATTAAGGAGAAGGTGGCAGGGGTCTCCCCCGCATATATATATATATATATATTCAGTGAAAAAAACTTTGTTAAAGGGACGTTATGGTTAAGTTGCGCTACTAAAAACCTATGAAATTCAGTGAAAAAACTGTGTTAAAGGGACGTTATGGTTCCAAGTAAAACCGAAAAACCCTTGAAATTCGCCAGTTATGGTAAGCTAAGCAACCATAACTCGCACCACCACCGTGCACTGCTAAGACTAACACCCAGGACATCAAAGATGACATCACAAATGGTGTCCTGAAATGTTCCTACATAAATTAAATTACACGTGTCCTGAAGAACACTATATCTGTCCTTACTGTTCGCTACCAAGTTAAAACTGTTCTAAGAACACACGCGGTGTCCTGAAATATTTGTTTCACGTGTGACGCACTTTTAATTACTTCAGAACCTGAACAGTGTCCGTAGGACATCAATGCGCATGCGCTAACCAATCTCCGTGCACTTGGTGTCCTGCGGACAGGTGCTTCCTTCGCAGACTATATCGCAAACAGATCATATGACCGCGCCCACGCTCATCGTGTGTCCTGAAATGCGGACACTGTTCGTGTCCCCGAACAATTTAAAAGTACATTTTCAGTTAATCCATAATATTTTTCAATAAAATCTCACCATGCCACAAGTCCCACATAGCAATCTTGAGTTTCTATATACCTTTTGAAACTTTCCGATCCTTTTTTTGTGTTCGATCTGTCCGCGCACAGTGCGCATGTCCGCGGACCGCGCACAAGCACCCCTATAAAAGACCACGCCCAAGAGCTTATTCCCATTGTGTTTCTGGCTATTCTTCAGAACACAGTGATTTTTGCTGCCACCTGCAGACTACACCATCATCGACATGGCATCCTTGGCTGCTGAACTGCCACTTGGTGCTGCACCTGCTTCAGCACCACCACCACTCCCTCCACCACCACCACCTCCCCAAGGGCCTGAAGAGGGGAACAGGACTGAGGATGCGGAGGAGGAAGAAGAGGATGATGAGAATGAGGTAGAGGAAATCCCTACTACCCGCACTAGGCGTGAGTCTTGGGTGTGGCGGTTATTTACCATTCATGGGAATGGTCCTAAGGCTTGTGCGAACCATGTTACCTGCAATGAGTGCAAAATGATACTCAGTCACGGGAAGCACGGTAACTACAGCTTTGGGACCACTACTATGAAGCGACACCTGAGGTCATTTCACTCTGGGGCTATTCGCAGGGTTGTACCTTGCGAAGAACGTAGCAGGTTGATTTCCTCTACTTCATCCTCTGTTTCTGATCCTGTCACCACAAGGACCACCTCTGTGGGACAGCGTCTTTCTCAAGCTGCCTCACAGGCCATACAGAATGCTGATGACCCTTACCTTTCGAGGGTCACAGTTGTATGTATGTAATGTGACACAGTACTCTGCAGGGGGGAGCGACTTCGGAGTGCTTTTGAGACTATCGTCTCAGAGCACGAGAAGACCTGCTCACTACCAAAATAAAACCCACTCTACATCTTCCTCTCTCAGCTCGCCCTTTCTTAACCCTGTGGTTGGTGTCCCCCCCTTTACCCTCCTTTACCCTCCTCTCCTAGTGTGTCATGTCTGAAAAACCAAAACAAATACAAAATTACAAAAATCAAAAAAAAAATAAGGCTCTTTTCAGAGCCGCCTTTCCCAGTTAAAAAATAGAAGTGAAAATAAATGAAGCAGGGCTCTTTGTATTTTTTAGAAGTCTGCGAACAGTTCGCGAACATTAAAAAAATTGGATTACTACTCCATCACAAACATTGTAATTTTCTCTGGAAAGAAGTGGTGGCTCTGAAAAGAGCCTTTGGGTGGTGTTTGTAAGTCAAAAATTGTAAATGCTTAACATCTACTTCAAAATCGTTGTTGTAATTCCAAAAAAGGTTGCAATGCATTTTGTACATTTCTCAGAAAAATCTGATTGCCAGCATAAGTAAAATGGACTCCATCTCTGCGAAAAATGTATGTACTACAAAACATAATATTTTCATTGTGAAAAGAAGACATGCCAAAATCTCTTAGAAAGCCACAAACAGCCTTATTAACATTGCGCCTTGCTTTTTCCATTTGTGGACCAGATGAAGAAGAACGAAGCCACATTTGTCTCTGCGCAATCCGTGAAAATATCACTTGCGAATTAGGAAACATGTCCATAACCTTCCTCAGTCCTTCTTTCATAGCAAATTGCAAAAAAATTCCAGTCACATGCCCTAAACTGTTCCCTCCACAATGAATTACAATTATGTCTGGATGTTGCTCTGTCTCCAAAGTAGCACAGAGAGGTAGCAAATCCAACCACTTCATTCCACGTACTCCATGCCAGTGTACTTCCACATGTGGGAATCCAAGATCTACAGCTACTCCACAGCTTTCTGCATGCACCTTCAACCAATGTATCCACGAATCTCCTAAAATCCAAACAATCTGTTTTCTGAAACACACAGCCATAGCTATGTTTTGTTCTCTCAGCAAAAAGAGTATCTCAGAAAATCTCTCCTGGCACAACACACCCACCAAACTTTCCTGACCAATCCCTTTCAGTGCTTATTCTCATTTGCATGACTTCTGAACCCAAAAATCCCCGGATTTAACTCCCGATGTCCTAGAACTACCGCCATGTCCGCGGACATATCGTAACATGAACAGCCCTTCTACCATTTCCACTACACTCTCT
The DNA here is from genome assembly GCF_040938575.1 of Ambystoma mexicanum. Taxonomy (NCBI): domain Eukaryota; kingdom Metazoa; phylum Chordata; class Amphibia; order Caudata; family Ambystomatidae; genus Ambystoma; species Ambystoma mexicanum. The sequence continues at coordinate 625,101,896 of NC_090934.1, forward strand.
CTGCCATTCCCTCATTGGATGTACCTCAAAAATCACATGACCATGCACCAATCACATTCAAGACCTCTACATCTAACTGCATCATCATAGATCAGCACTGCAAATGTACTCTGAATCTCTCTGAGCACAAGTGTCATATCATTGGCAAGCAGCATCTACCACAAATACTGTACAAGTCTTCAAGATTTCTACTTGCAGCTCCATGCATATCCATATGCATGAACACAAACTTCAGGTATGCATATTTTCTGTATAGTACATGACATAGCTCTCAACCATTTTTGTTTTACAGGCGGGTGAAATCACCCAATTTTGTTTTTAGCGGGTGAGACGCCCATTGGAATGAATGGGCGTGCAGGAGGCTTGGCGGGTGAGTCTGCCCTTTACAAGGCGTGTGACACCCGCCAAAAGCGTGTGAGTTGAGAGCTATGGTAGATGAACACATTTTCAAACAAACTTTTACCTTGTAAAATCTGTAAAATGAATTTACTGTACTTTTTTCAATTTCCTAAAATCAACTACCACTTATACACATTTATACTTTTTACTTTCTTTATACACACACACTCAAATCATGTTAAACTAACATTTTTAAATGAAATATATAGACTACATATATTCAAACAAAATTGCATGCAAACACAATCTATGTTTAAACCTTTATAAAAATACTTATACAATTTCATATTTTTTGTTTTTATTTATTTATTTACTTAATTACTTTAAATTAGACATGACATTGAGGCGCTATTACCTAGAACAGTTTACTTACAGAAATAGTGGTATTCACTAATATATTATAAATTTCACAAGACATAGTAAAGATGTTTTATTTTTGCTACAGTTAGTCATTCAATACAATTTGTTCATTAAGAACATATCATATGCACTGAACTGATGCAATGTATCTTATGTAAATAAATTAGTTTAATGGTTTTACAGAAGGCACTGAGGATTTCAATTAAAAAAATCAATATCTAAATTAAAAACAGTGCTATATACAAACAAAGTTACTAATTTGAAGCTTTCACAGTTGCAGTGAAGACCAGTTTCCTGAAAAGAAGCAGCCGAATTCGAAGAAGAAAGAAAAACTAAGAAGTTACCTGTTAATTTTAAAAAAAAAGTAAGTAAAATATCACCATATTATTTATATTATTAATCAGATATACTATAACATTAATACCAGCTATTTTGGTTTCTTAAAATAGAGATTTTGTACCATTTTGTCCAAAAATGTCCATGTCGTAAACAGCGATTTACAACCAGAATGGCCCACAAATTTCTATTTTTGGACACACAAATTAGCCAACTGAACCACTACAATTTTCATATTATAGAACAAACAACTGTTTTAATTGTATACATTACATTTACTATTTGTACTTTTCCACACCACTAGCTTACTTTTTTTTGTCATCTGAACCCCAGTTTAGTGACACATAAATTCAAGAATACCTACCCCTACTAGTCTTAGTTCCCAATGCACAATCACACACCATTACATACATCTTTATCATCTTACTCAAACACTCATGCACACAGCACACATACATTCCAGAACACCCCAACCCATATCTTCTTTATTTTTTTCAACAGACCCTAAAGAATGCCTACCAAAAGACAACTCCGTAGAAAGCAACGCAAAATTAGAGCAAATGAAAATAAAGGTGTCCAACATAAGCATCCATCTCTAGCAGAATTTGTAAAAAAAGTTGAAACAAAACAGCTAATACAATCATTTTGTGAAACACAAGAAGTTTCAAGTACAACAACTTCGCTTCCTCTATCAAAATGTAAAACAAAACAAAAAACAATTAACAGAAAATCACCTATCAGTACAGATAAAACTACTTCTTCAAATTTTAATATAGTGCAAAGTAAGCATACCAAGAAAAGTATTTTAGCCAAAATATACCGTCACAAAGTCCTTCAAAATCTTATAAAAACAGGAGAGAAATCAGGTTCAAAGCTTAAAACCTATCGTAGGAAATTAATCTTAGAAGCATTGATGGACAGTGCAATTCTTCTCAAAAGAAATTTATTTATTTTACTGTTAAACAAAATGAAACCACTAACAAAACTAATAACTAAATTACAAAAAAGACTTCTCAATAAGCGAAATGTCAACAGAAAGAACTTCTTAAGTATCTGCGGAGGTGAATGGAATCACACTACGAGTATCTGCGGAGGTGAATGGAATCACACTACGAGCACAGAACCATATTTTAATGAAGAAGCGTACAAACAAAAGCAAACTAATACAATTGCCATAAATAGCAGTGGTCGAGGTTATGAAAAAGTGAATAATACCATAATGGAAAAAGAAGTACTCCTTACAAAAATATGCCCTGAAACCTTAGAAGTACCCCTCCATTCAACTGAATCAGAACGTCTAGTGTACAAATGGCCATGCACGTCAATGTGTAACATTCCCAAACAATGTTTCAAATCTTTACACCAATTCCTCAATAAATATGTAAAAAGCAAAGACAAAATCAAAATTAAATTACTGCAAAATATAGATACCTGTCCAGTGCGAAAGTACACAGGACTACAAGGACATTCATTGGCCTGCATTACAGGACCTACTTGTAAAACCACTTTCCATGATATCAAAAGGATATCAACACATCATTCAACTATAAGAAATCTAGTCTATAAACTGTACTATGCTAAAAGTCCTGCTTTAGCACTAGCAAAGTTAAATAACATCCTTCTACATGGTACAGCAAAAGGCCTACTTGAAGAAATTCACTATATCCAGAAAAAATATTTTGGAAGTGAAAGCCATTTACAGAATGAAATAGCTTTAAACCAATTAAGCAACAATTCTATACATGGCAACCTTTTGCTAAACACATACAAAAAAGAAATACTAAAATTTAAAAGTACATCAGCTGAAGTACCAAACCATGTATGTGTATGTTGCCGTAGAATTTTTTATAAAAGTAACACAAAAACTGTCGACCTATCATACGAAATAGAAGACAATGAAGATTCTAAATGGTTTGAATGAGCTCTCTACCTTCTAGCAGAAAACAAATATGAAATAACTGAGCCCTTAATACTTTGCAGTTATTGCACTACAAAACTTGACAACAACCAAACTCCTTCACGTTCTATCACAAATAATTTGGAATTATACCCAGTACCAAAACCTCTACAACAACTTAATTTATATGAGAGCATCATAATTCAAACAGTACACCCATTTCAAGCAATAATATGCCTTCAACCAAAAACAGCAAAATTACCTCATTACGGATGTATTCTGAAGATCCCAGATTTAGACAAAATGTGGAATACATATTCCACCTACTCTTTGAAAGTGAACTAGCAACTTTATGTTACGGAGTTGCACACATATTAAAATCAGGATCACACTTTCAAAATATGACAGCTACACAATTATTAGAGAAAGTGCAACAAAAGGATGAGGTTTTACAATCAAATATTACAAATCTATTAGCAAATATGTGTGGTACTAAAGAGTACTGGTTTCAACATCATGGAGATGTACGTTGTATGATCAGAAACCTTGGCCCACCCACTTGGTTTGTTACATTAAGTTGTGCAGAATATGCATGGGAAGATTTACATGATTTCCTACGCATATCAAATAAAAACAAAACAAACATAGATTTTCTAACACCTGGAGAACTTTGTTCTTTGGATCCTGTTAATGTTTCAAGATATTTTCACCATCGCTTCATTGCTATGCTACATTTTATTTGTAATAAAACTGTTCCTCCCCTTGGAGAAGTGCAACACTTCTTTTGGAGAAAAGAATACCAAGCCAGAGGAGCACCACATATCCACATGCTTTTATGGATTAAAGATGCTCCTAAATTTGGTCAAGACAGTGATGCCACTGTTTTACAGTTTATTGAAAAATATGTCACTTGTCAAATTCCATCAGAAGCCACAAATAGTGATTTTTGTGCACACATTTTACAATTTCAAAGACACAAATGTGGAAAATATTGACGCCACAAATACAAAAACAAAGGCAAATACTACACCAAATGCCGATTTGGTTTCCCCAGACCAGTTACAAATACAGGTCAAGTAAACAACCTCATGTCTTCAGTTAGACATACTGTTAAAGGAAAGTCACCTAAAAATACATGTTACATAAAAAGAAAAGAGGAAGAAAAATATATCAATGATTGTAATGCAATCATTGCCCACTTATGGAATGCAAACATAGATGTGCAGTACATTGCAGACAATTCTACTGCGGTTGCACGATATGTCACAGCATACTTAACTAAAGCAGAAAAGACAGAGCTCCAAGACCTCTGGAATGATCTGTCATCAGATAAAACAGTATCTCAGAAATTATACAGCTTGGGCATAAAAATGCTCACCCATAGAGAATGTGGATCTTATGAAGCAGCTGATCGTTTAACTGGTACTTCATTGTATGGTAAATCTGAAAATATAGTATGGCTAAGTCTTGGTCCAGCTAAATCTAGAAAAAGAGTTCTAAAATCATATGAAGATATAGAAACAATAGCCAAACATGATCCCAACAGCCAAGACATTTTAAAAAACAATTTATTGGACACATACTACCCAAACAGAAGTAATACTTTGGAAAACATGTGTCTATACCAAATAGCCCAAAACTACACATACAAAAATAATATGAAACCCGATGAAAAAAAAGGTAAATATAGAGTGACAGACTGTGAAGGCAGCTTAGTTAAACTCACTAAACCAAATTTAATTAATCATATCAAATTGTCATTGAAGACTCCTCAACATAAAGAAGTATATTACATGTCCCTGCTACAATTCTTCAAACCATGGAGAAAAGAAGAACAATTACTAGATAACTATGACTCATATGAGGATGCTTTCAAAGCAAATGAAAGCACTATAACTGATGTAAACTTTACACAGTACAAAACAATGTTGCACAATGAACAGCAACATGAAGAAGAACTCCAAGCTCAACTAGATAAGGATACTCCTGACAGTAGTCAACCTTCTGTAACAGGAAGCCAAGAACCACTGGGAGAACCACTAATAACAAATGAGGCAGAATTAGCTATGATAGAAGTAGAAAACACCATGTGTCAGTATGAAGATAAGGAAGACTTAACTATACTACAATCAAAACTAAACAATGAGCAAAGTAGCATTTTTCAAGAAGTAACAAAACAAATTGCACATGGTGTAAAACATGAAAATAAAGAATGTTCCTGCCATAATTATAAACCTATACTACTGTACGTCAGTGGTGAAGCTGGTTCTGGCAAAACATTCCTAATCAAAATCATTAGTAAGTTCCTTCAACAATTGACAAACAACAAACTGTCAGCTGTTGTCACTGCTCCCACAGGTTTAGCTGCCTACAACATAGGTGGTGTTACATTACACCGATTACTACTATTACCAGTAGAACACCAGAACAAATTAGACTATTATAAACTTTCTGCAGAAGCTGCAATGGAATTACGCAGAGTATTGAAACAAATGAAAATGCTACTAATAGATGAAGTGAGCATGGTCTCCAACCTGATGTTAGCTTTGATTCACCTCAGATTACAAGAAGTACTCAAAACAGACTATGAAGAGCTCTTTGCAGGAAAACACATTATTGTTTTTGGAGATCTGCTTCAATTAACACCAGTAAAAGGTGAACCTATTTTTAAAACATTAGGACACAAACTCTGCCGTAAAACTGTTGGCAGCATTGGAAATGTCAACCTTTGGCAACATTTCCAATACAGAGAATTAACAGAAAACATGCGCCAATCTGCAGATCTAACTTATGCCAACATTTTAAAAAGTTTGAGAGTTGGTATACTTTCTAAAGAAGCAGAAGCAACATTGAAAACCCGGCACATTAATGCACTTTATGGCGATAATGCATGTGCTACAGATGTTATGGAACAATTAGCACACAAAAATGTCACTTGTATGGCCTTAATGCCAACTCTTGCAAGCTGTTTCAAATTCAATGAAATCATGCTAAGTAAAGAAATGCAACCAATAATGGAAATTAGCGCCACAGACAAACTAGATGTACATGGTATGACACTACCCATGTGTGACCAAGCCACAACAAGACTAAATAATTTAGAAAAATCAATCTCAAACACAGCAGGCTTAGAAAAGATGTTAAAATTATCCTTAAATTGCAGAGTAATGCTTAAACGTAACCTTGACGTGGACCAAGGACTAGTTAATGGAGCACTGGGTACAGTTGTTGGCTTTCAAACATACCCACGTGACAACAAAATTCTGTTTGTCAATATACTCTTTGACAAACTTTCAGAAGTAAAACGGATAGGACGCTCAACAGCTAGATTCCCTCTCTTCAAAGATATGTATGTACGCAGAGAACAATTTTCTCTAACTCTTGCATACGCAGTCACAATTCATAAATCACAAGGTCTTACCCTAGACAAAGCAATGATAGATATTGGTAACACAGTCTTTAAAGAAGGCATGAGCTACGTAGCACTATCACGCTTACGTACACTTGACGGTCTATTTCTAATCAACTTTGATGCAAGTAAAGTAAACGCTGATATTCCTTGCATTTTAGAATATAGTATACTTCGCTCACTATACACTCCCCATCTAAACACCTATTCTGTTCCACAAAAACTAAAACGTTGTAAAAGAAAACTAAATCAAACAGAAATGCAACAGGACGTCACTGCAAATCCTCCAAAGAGAGTAAAAGAAACTAATGCTTCATCAAGTACCACAAACAAAAAATAGTCAATTAGAGAAAGTAAACCAGGTACTTCTTTAAAGAAGGAAGACAAACTCCAAAAAAAGCAGTTAGATACAGAACTACCTGGACCATTTAAATTCTCAAATATAGTTGGTGTAAGTTGCTATGCAAATGTAGCAATGAATATTCTATTTCAATTACCACCAATTGTTGACAACATTTACTCACACAGTACAGACCCATTGTGTTTGCAAATGTTAGTACTTCACAGAAATGCAGCAAACAATCCTGACAACACATATAGTGTTTTTGGAATAAGACGACAATTGGACTACTGTGCTGGAATGGTGAAATTCACTATAAACTCACAGGAAGATCCACAAGAATTTCTAATGTACTTACTACAAGTACTGGAAAACAAAAACATACCTATAAATGAAATCTTTCAGATTTCATACATGTGGAAACATACATGCACTCTCTGCAACAATGTGACACAAGAAAAAATCTCCAATATCAATACCAAATTGTGAATCCATTCCATTTCAGCAACTTGTACAAAATGCAAACCATGGTATATTATGCTCTACCTGCAATTCAGATAATCGCTCCACGTTAGTAATACAAACACATAGTAAATACGTAATACTAATGCTTCTACGTTACAATGCAGATGGTACCAAAAACAACTGCAAGCTGACTGGATTCACACATGGTCAAATATCACTTGGTAAGAAAACCTTCACAACAATAGGTATAATCTACCACGCAGGAGCCACAACCAATTCATGGCACTACACTGCATACATAAAAAAGAAATGTGGATGGTTTGAATGTAATGATAGTACCATTACTCTAAAGCAGAGATTACCAGCAAATCTTACAAACGCTTATTTGATGTTCTTAAAACCAAAATTTGATAAATAAACTGTATTTAAACCTTTAATTAAATTTGTGTTACAAAAATATAAACTGTTAGAATACTCCAAAAGCTATCTAACTGCTCAAAGATTCTACAACAACTAATCAGATAAATGAATACCACTAAATTAGACCAAAAAAATACACAGAATACGCCAATTGGTATCTAACTGTCCCAAAATTATAAATGTGTGTTAAAATAATATAAACTGTTAGAATACTCCAAAAGCTATCTAACAGCTCAAAGATTCTACAACAACTAATCAGATAAATGGATACCACTAAATTAGGCCAAAAAATACACAGTTAGAATACGCCAATTGGTATCTAACTGTCCCAAAATTTAACAATATCCAAATAGGTAAATGAAAACCACTAAAATATATTAAAAAATAGACAGTTAGAATACGCCAATTGGTATCTAACTGCTCCAAAATTTTATAATATCAAAACAAATGAAGAATCTGTTACTGTTCCAAAAAAAATACAACAAAGCAAAGTATAAAGCATTAGCCAGAAACAACAAGTGAACACTGAAAACAAACAAACAAATAAACTGTAGCATAACAGAAAAAGGGTTTTTTTTAAATCCAACATGGTTTTTTTTTTCTCCCACAGACCCAATGATTTTAGCAACAAATACAGAAACTGAGCAAATTGCACAGTACTCTGATTTGTACTCTACTAAATATGAGGGTCGAAAAAAATAAAAGTATATTGCTTATACAATGTAATAAGTCATTACAAAATACTAATACTAACATGCTATTTTCTTTTATCACAGAAATGAAGAAGAAAAACATGGACTCCCATTACTAGACCAAACAGTAAGTATACAATAATAAGGACAACTATAGCAGCACATCACATCCATAGTATCTAATACCTTTGTTCCTTATACATTTGTTTTTCACCCAAAGTTATAAACAAATATGAATGTGATATGCTGCGGTGGTTGTTGCCAGGGCATAGAGTCTTGGGTGCATGGCCAAATGGCCATGCACCCAAGACTCTATGCCCTGGCAACAACCACCGCACATATCACATCCATAGAGTCAAACATTTCAACTATGATCTATGGGAAACTTTTAATGTCCGCGAACAATGTGAGTGTTCTTAGAACACTTTGAACTTGCCAGCGAACAATACGGACACCGTTTTCAGGTCACCCCCTACGAACATTTCAGAACAACGCAATAGTTCTTAGAACACTTTCAACTTAACAACGAACAATACGGACAGCGTCCTAAGGACACCCCCTACGAACATTCCAGGACACCGGGAGTGTTCTCAAAAACGTCTTCAGAACACCCCCATCTTGTTTATTTGCGAACATTTCAGGACACCGCGAGTGTTCTTAGGGCACATTCAACTTGACAGAGAACAATACGGACAGCGTCCTCAGGACACCCCCTACGAACACTCCAGGACACCGGGAGTGTTCTCAAAAACGTCTTCAGAACACCCCCATCTTGTTTATTTGCGAACATTTCAGGACACCGCGAGTGTTCTTAGGACACATTCAACTTGACAAAGAACAATACGGACAGCGTCCTCAGGACACCCCCTACGAACACTCCCCGGACACCGGGAGTGTTCTTAGAAGCGTCTTCAGAACACCACCATCTTGTTTATTTGCGAACATTTCAGGACACCGCGAGTGTTCTTAGGAAACATTCAACTTGACAAAGAACAATACGGACAGCGTCCTCAGGACACCCCTACGAACACTCCCCGGACACCGCAAGTGTTCTTAGAAGCGTCTTCAGAACACCCCCATTTTGTTTATTTGCAAACATTTCAGGACACCGCGAGTGTTCTTAGGACAGACTCAACTTGACAGAGAACAATACGGACAGCGTCCTCAGGACACCCCCTACGAACACTCCCCGGACACCGTGAGTGTTCTTAGAAGCGTCTTCAGAACACCCCCATTTTGTTTATTTGCGAACATTTCAGGACACCGCGCGTGTTCTTAGAACACATTCAACTTGACAGAGAACAATACGGACAGCGTCCTCAGAACACCACCTACGAACACTCCCCGGACACCGCGAGTGTTCTTAGAACAGTTTCACTTTGCTTGCGAACAAGACTGACACATATTGACTCCTTAGAACACCCACTAGTCAGTTTATTTAGAAAATTTCAGAACACCTGTGATGTCCGCAAACAAATCGAACACAAAAAGAACGTCTAACACATAAAAAACACAACTTTCATCCTATCTCACACACTCCCACCCTCCCCAAACACTCCTACACACCAACACACTCTACAAAATACACATTTTGAACAAAGTTTCACCGCGCTGTCCGGGGACGTCCGCGAATCCAATATGGCGGGCGCTACCGAAAAATCTGACGCGCTTCACGCTCCATGCCGTCCAATCAGCGAACACTTTGCATGTCCGCGAACATCACGCAAGACGATTGGCCAATCAGGACACTTTCCGCGGAGCGAACAGGGAAGTGTATCCGCAAACCGAACACAGATATCACTAATTCTTTTTTACCTACTTTTTGGTCATTTTAAAAAAACTACCGGACGAATTTTCACCAAATTTGCAAAAGCATGCTTTCGGGACCAAGCCGCTGCTCCTGGTCCAAATTTGGTGGAAATCCGTCCAGCGGTTTGGGCTGTAGACGCGAGCAAAATTTTTTTCCCATTCACTCTATGGAGAGTGAGTATAATGTATACAAATATGAGCATATAGAGGGAAGGTAGAGTAATAAAAATAAAACTATGACAAAGTGCTGATAACCATAATGATTATCTTCATGTACAGAAAGGATTGCTCTCTTTCAAGCCTGTATCTTCCGCTATGTACATGTTTCATATGATGTGACAGGACCCCAAGTCTACAAATATAGTACCTTTTCAATTTTTACTTCCTGACTGTTACTGTAGAAAACTATGTGGCTTTGATATGTCAGTAAAGGATAAAAAGGGAGAGCCAGCCATGTGATGTCATCAGTTATGTCATCAATGACATTTGTGATGTCATCTTTGATGTCCTGGGTGTTAGTGTTAGCAGTGCATGGTGGCGCGAGTTATGGTTGCTTATGTTACATTAATTGGCGAATTTCAAGGGTTTTTCAGTTTTACTTGGAACCATAACGTCCCTTTAACAAAGTTTTTTCACTGAATTTCATAGTTTTTTAGTAGCACAACTTAACCATAATATCCCTGACATGTAACATACAACATACTAACCCCCTCGAAGTGATTTTCATGTCCGCGGACTACAGCCATGTCCGCGGACACATCGAAAATCTGAGCGTGGTGAATGTAAATTTAAATAGTGTGCCCCATTTCCCCTTTGAAGTTGGCTCTGAAAAGAGCCGTTTTTTTTTTTTTTACAGATGCTTGACAGACACCTGTTATTTTATATTTTTTTTTTTTCTTACTTTACTCCTAAAATCTTCACATAACCTTCTCCAAAGCAACCCTTACATTCCAAAATAGAAAGGCATTTCCGGTAAAAGATAAATAAATGCCATCTTCTTTAAAATTAACAGCATTACTGGCATCAATATTCTCATTGTTACAGAAGAACATACCAGCTCTAAGCATGAAGGCACACATGCCTCGGTTGATGACACACCTAGCAATGTTTTGCTGAGGACAAAAAACTGAACTATTGTCCCATATTGCCCTAGGTAGTAATCCAGAAAAAATTACTTTCGCATTTGGAAGGATCTTCATTACGGCTTGAACCAAGCGTTCCAAATCAGCCAACAAAGTAGGGGCACTGACGTTGCCCAAATGGAAAGCACCATAGTGCAAAACTACCACATGCTGACTGTTCATCGTGGCCATATCCGCACAAACTTGTACAATTCCCTGTACATTGCAATCAGGCACAGTGCTCCACACCACCTCCACTCCTTTCACATCAAAGTTCTTTGCAACATGCCTGCATTCAGCGTACTGCTGTAAACCATGCACAAACATATCTCCGAGCACCAACACCCTGACTTTCTCCACTTCTGCCATCTTCACCACACACAGTCTCTTTCAACACAAATCCACAACCTCGACATCTGATTGGCTGATCTGTACAGTCTTCTTTCCATGTTGGATTTCCTGGAAAAACCCGGATTTACCACGCCCTGTCCACGAACAGCCGCGGTGTCCGCGGACGGCGTCCACTTTACTCTCTGTACCATTCCCTCATTCCATACAGCTAAGCAATCACACAATACGAATAACCTCCTCAGAACACCCCCATTTTGTGAATTTTCGAACATTTCACGACAATTATCATTTCATTATTCTACATATTAACATTACAAATATTATACTTTTATCTTGTACTCTGCACACAATGCTATCTTTCTCCATTAGTAGCTCAGTATACTACATAGAATCCCATAATACAATGCTATTTATTGATATAAATGCATCGTTCAAAGCACTAATAACGGTATGATATTTATTGCAATATCCTTGACACTTTTTTCGGAACATTATAATAAAAATCCCTAGTACTCAAATTCCATGAAAAGTACATACACATGTGATGTCATCAGTGATTTCATCAATGACATTTGCAATGTCATCTTTGATGTCCTGGGTGTTAGTCTTAGCAGTGCATGGTGTTGGCGCGAGTTATTTTTCATAGCTTACCATAACTTGCTATTTTCAGGGGTCTTTCGGCTGTACTTAGAACCATAACGTCCTTTAAACAAACTTTTTTTAATATCACGCAAACAATATACAAACATGGCGTGCAAAAACCAACTTCTACAGATGGTTTTACACAGAATGTTGCAAAGTAAGAATTTATGCTCGTTCACAGTGAAGGTCAGCTGCTTCCATTTTTTTCTCGGGCCCCGGAGAGGCTCACGAAGCAGACTATAAGGTTGTATTGTGTTTTGACCTTGACAGACAGAGATTGTGATGAAAGACTTCTCTTGAAGGAGTGTTGCTAAAACGTAAGAGAAGATAAAGATGAAATTTCTGAAACGAAACCACTTTTACATATTATATCACTATGCGAAAGATCGTTGGCACACGCGGAGTCGTATTTTGGGACTGCACCACTCGTAGACAATGGAAATTGCAATTGTACTGTAAGTAACCCTTTACATTACTTTATACCAAATATAATTACAATAGCGTAGCATTAAAGACCGCTGAAGTTGAACTTGTTTGTTGAAAGTGGCATCATTTTTCTACCGCGCACTATCACCGCCGAATTGATCCCCTGTCGTTTAGAGGGCTCTGAAAAAGGCAGACGACACAGAGTGGGTTAATATAAATAATGTAACCGGTCTATAGGCGGTCAAGCGCTCTACTCACTGTGCCACTTCACTGTAGCCTGTGAAGTGGCACAGCGAGTACAGCGCTCGCTTTGACATCCGTGCACAGCTTGCTAACGCAACTCAGCCTTTCATCCTTCCGTGGTCGATAAATGAGCACCACACACTGTGGTTAATAATAAGCACTGCTTACATACCTCACAGTTCTTAGCGCTATATGAATGGGAAAATATTATTATTTTATTATTAACATACTCTGTTGCACTATCTTCGATAGCAAATAGTTTCACGCCCTAATAAATAAAATGATGATTTTTAATGAAGATCGGCTGGTGAGACTAATTTATGTTTTTTAAAACAGGTACGTGGCCCCATTTTGTCTATGTCACGATTTACAGACTCCAGCGAATGGGGTCTTCAACTGCCAGGTGCAAGTCCAAATATGCAACTTCATGACCCTCACCATTTTATGGGACAATCGCCAAGGACCAATATGCCCTTACGCAGTACTAGCGGCTACAAACAACATACCAACCAATACTGTGGTCTAATGGCTCGTTGTTGGAGCAACCTTCCGATTATCAGAGAGACCATTTACTGCTTTTATCATAAACCAACAGCCTATCTACCGCAAAGGAACAACGCGTGGCTCCAAATAAACTTGTGCTGATCGACAGCAGAGACAATAGCAAATCGCTGAATATTCACTAAACATTTCATGTGAAATAAATGTACTTTACCAAATGTACAATCCTGCTGTTTACTTTTAAACCACAGTTTCATATTCCGAATTGTGGCGCACTGAGTTGTAACCTGATCTAACACTCTCTGTACCGCAAAGGAACATCGCGTGTCTCAACATGAACTTTTGTGGATCGAGAACAAAGACAAATGCAAATTGCTGAATATTCTCTAAACATTTGATGTCAAATAAATGTACTTTACAACATTTACAATCTTGCTCTTTGCTTTTAAATCACAGTTTCATATTTTGAATTGTGGCGCGCTGTGTTGTGACATAATGTGTGTTGTCTTCCGGGTTCTGTGTAAAGTCGCGTAGTACTGGAGACGACTGGGCGCGTTTCATTACGCACCCTGTAACGTCACGGAGAAAGGCGGGGAATATGAATGCTTTGATAATATCAGGCTTAGGGGCAGGAGATATGATTTAGTGTCGCAAAAGCAAGTCAGCCAGGTCAATAGCGCCAGGCATAGGATTATCACATAATGTCGACGCACACCAGCCGGATTTATCGTTTCTTTAGTGGACAAAAAGTCAGTTGACGCCACTAGGAAATTGTACTATTAGCGAACAAAAGGAGTGCTCTTAAAACACTTTCACCCTGACAACGAGCAATACAAACAACGTTCTCAGAACACCCCCATTTTGTGTAATTGCAACCATTTCGGGACACTGCGAGTGTTCTTAGAACACATTCAACTAGACAGATTACAATACGGACAGCGTCCTGAGGACACACCCAGTTTGTGTATTACAAACAATTAAGTACACCGCGAGTGTTCATAGCTCATTTTTACCTTCCTTGCGAACAAAAATGACACATACTCCGTTAAACACCTCACCATTTAGTTTATTTACAAAATATCAGAACAGCCATGTTCTCCGCGGACAAATCGAACGCAACAAAAAGGTCTAGCACATAAAAAAACAAAGCATTGAACCTATCTCATACTCCCCAACCCTCCCCAAACACTCTTACACACCAACACACGGCACTAAATACAATTTTTTATCCACGTTTCACTGCGCTGTACGCGGTCGACTGCGAATACAAGATGGCGGGCGCCACAGAAAATCTGACGCGCTCCACGCCCCTCGCCATCCAATCAGCGAACACGTCGCATGTCCGCGGACATGACGCAAGCCCATGGGCCAATCGGGGTGCTGTCCGCGGAGCAAACAGGGAAGTCCGTCCACGAAGCGAACGCAGATATCACTAATTTTTTTGCCTTACATTTTGGTCATTTTTTTAAAAACTACTGGACAGATTTACACCAAATTTACAAAAGCACGCTTTTGGGACGAGGCTGCCGCTCCTGCCGCAAATTTGGTGTAAATCCGTCCAGCGGTTCAGGCTGTAGCCATGCGCAAAGTTTTTTCCCATTCAGTCTATGGGAAAAAAAAAGTTTTGGGACCCCCCCTATAACTTTTCCCCCCCTGGACGAATCCTCACCAAACTTTGCAAAGAACTTCAGAGTGACCCAACTACTTTTTCTGCAAAGTTTGGTGAGGATCCGTCCAGGGAGAGCGAAGTTATAAGCCACCCAAAAAGTGCTCTTCCTATGGAAACAGCAACTTAACCATAACTACATGGCCACTACCGTGGCCATGTAATATATATATATATATATATATATATATATATAATATAATATATGCAGGAACATCTTGCTGTAAACAAACTAGTCCTCTACCATGGTGAAAAAGATTCAACCGGATCACATAGAACCGTAATACCCCATCTCTCATGAGCATCTACCCCTTCTTCCATTTGACTCCCATCTCCATTACCATTTTCTTTTGATTGTTTTCAAGTGCTATCATTAACTAACCCCTCCTAACTATGCTGCTCTTACTTCAGCCTACACTTCATCCCAACCTCTTTGGTCACAACATCTGTAGAGGTTGAGATGGAAGATAGCTTTTAACCTCCCCTGAGCACCTTTGTGTCCCCTCCCGTGTCTGTCCATTTTCTCTTCTCGCCAGTAAGTTGTGGAACTCCCTGCCCCTTGATACACACTCATCTTCTTCTCTACCCATCTTTCACTCTCAATTTAAAGATTATATTCTCTCCTCTTCTCCTTCTCTTCTAACCATTTACTGATTTCCGTTATTGTTTTTTATATACCATATTACGTCAAATGATTGTTCAGCACTTTGGCAAGAGCACTATTCAAATTCCAATAACATACACAAATAACAAAAATGTTTTGTTAAAAATATCAGTTTAAAGCAGAACAAACTCTTCTCCTTTCAGTCTTAAAAAAAATATTTTCCAGTTTTCAGCTAAATTCTAAAGTTGCACTCCTATTACATTAAAGATTTTCAAAACCACTGCTTGAAATTGAAAGAAAAAATGTACCTGGTGTGATTGAAAAATGTATAACATACTTATTTATTTATTTATATTTGTTTACAAAGAATCTTTACAAAATAATGAAAACAGTTTCAATTTCAATTTACATGACATACTGTTCAACTCAATTTGATATTTAAATCATTCATTCATTAGTCAAGCAGATCATACAAATCATAAGATTCATAAAATAAGAATAAAATGATATTCACAATATTCATAGTACTTCAATCAACTGCATCAAGCAATGGGTTTCATAAGATCACAAGTGACTATGGTTACCATAGAATTCTGAACATTTCCTAAAAGTTCCAGATGATAAAATTCTATAGTTCTATAACTTCATAATTTACATAGTTTATGTCAACTTACACCAAAAACGTTGTGTAGTGCACATTCTATATAGGGCATGAACGCACAACCAAACCACTAACCGAGGTGAATAGTCATATTATGGTGCAGAGAGTTTTAGCAACACTGGGCAATGAAGGCTTAATCAATAAGAGTGGTTTAATTCAGAGCTTTGTAACTTGGAATAGTTTTTCAATGCTATGCCAAAGCCAATATAGTGAGTTATGGAGGGCTTCCAAGCCTGAGTTTAGGCAATAGGTCCAAAATGCCTCACTTTTGATTGAGTCAAAGCTGTATATATAGCCCCCAAGAATAGTCATATAGGTAGTTCCCAGAAGGCTGCATTCTGTAAACATGTGCTTGGGTGTCTCGATACAGCCTGTCAATTTACATATACAGCAAATTTGTTGAGCCTATTCTATTTTTAACCGTGCGCCCTAGAAGACCATTGGAGGAAGTTGGTTGGTATGCAGACTGAGCATCAGCATGTGGACCGCCGGGCAGGGGCATTGTCAGAGGTAGGGTTGCCAGCATAAGTAACAATGGGATACGTTGTCCATGTATTGATATGATCTCAGTGTTGATAATCAAGTATAATTATTACACCAGTCCCAACATTCCAGCTTTCTTTTAAATAATGCTTTTAGGATGTCATAATCAGTAGCCCGCTTAAAGTCAGGGGTCCAGTCATGGCTCTCATATAGGTGGTAAATCAGACAGGCATATTCTCCCCTGTCCACATTTCCTTTGACATCCCTTGTCTGATCCCACAAGTGCCAGTAGTTTACATTTAGGATGTGAGTTAACCTTCATATGGAGCACTGCCAGTCTAAGTAATAGTTGGCCCCTCAGGAAGACCAACACCAATTCCAGATGCAGTCATTCTACTGGTACTGTGTTTGTGAGGTTTAGCACCCACCTCCAGAAGTAACCCTCAACTCGGTCTAACCAGCTCAGGCTGGTCATTAGGAGGGCCTCCAAGCCATATAATATCACTGGGCAACGACTTTGGCGAAATAGAGTCAGAATTCCCTCCAAGGAGTAGCCTGCTGTTTTCCGGGCAAACTTGTCTATCAGACTAGTCAGTCCTCAGCCTGTTACTGTCTTAGACTGTATAATGTGTATATAAGACCAACTTGGGCTTATGTCTAGGCCCAAATATGGGTACTTGTTGACGTATGGCAATATGCCAAAACTGGTATTTAGGATGGGCGGTTTACCTTGGAGGCCGAGACCAGCATAATCTTCGTCTTGGACATATTAACCACCAATTTGTTTTCATCAGCATATGCAGCGAGGGTTTCTAACATATATTTTATGTCACTGAAAGTATGGTTAAAAATGGCCAAGTCGTCAGCATACAGAAGGCCAGGGATTGTGACCCCTCCAATTCTAGGGCAGCACCCCACAACATTGTTAGAAAATGTGGGTAGATCCGCCAAGTATAGATTATATAGCAGCATGGCCAGTGTACACCCTTGCTTAACACCCCTATCAAGGGAAAATGTGGAGGACATAGTGCCCCTATTATCCAGTCTTACCTGATCTGTTGTGTTTGTGTGTAGGTTTATCAAAATATCAAGTAAAGACCGAGGGCAGCCACATCGTTTCAGTTTAGTCCATAGTGTAGGGCAACTAACTACATCAAAGGCCGTGCAGAAATCAACAAAGATAACATACAGGGGAGAGCCACGTTTACTTGCGTCGTCTTGGGCTACTATATCCAGGGTTCGGAAATTGTGGGTAGTAGACCTACCTGGGTGAGAACCAGTTTGTGTAAAATGAAGGAGATCGTTTTTTTCTGCCCAAGACTGTAGTTCCCTTAAGGCCAACATAGAGAAAATCTTACCGTTAGTGTCCAAAAGGACAATAATCTATAATTAAATGGTGATAGTCTATCTCCTCCCTTGTAGATAGGCAAGAGTATAGACTGGTGCCATGAGTCTGGAACATTCTGGTTGAAGCATACTCTGGTCAATCGGATTTTGAGGAATCTAGCCCAACCCACCAGGTCTTGCTTTAAGATGATATTAGCAAGCTCATTAGGACCCGGGGACCTAGAGCTCTTTCGGCTCCTTATTATTGTCTCAATAGTCTTGGTGGTTATTATCAGGGGCTATCGCCTGACCGAGGTTCCACACACACTATAACGGGGCTCCCCCCTGCTCTGTGTTCAAGATGCTGCAGCCACACTTTTTCTTGTACAGGGTTCAAGATCATCTTCATTCGTTCACCCTTGGCAGACGAGAAAATCTGACATATTTTAGCAGTATTTCTGTTTTGCAGGGTCCCAATCATATGCTGCCACTGGGTATTCTTATTAGAACATCGCCACCACTTAGGCCATTGCCTATACTCAAGCTTTATTGTCCTGGTCAGCATACTCTTAACAAGGGAGCAGCCACTCAACCCCCTAATTTTCCTCAATTTACTCCTAATAGTTCTTTTTGCGTCGTGAATCGCTAGGTCAAATTTGTGTGTGTGTGCATCAAACACATCCAGGTCTCCACCTTGTACCACCCCAATAGTTAGTGTTAGTGATCCAAGCCAGTCTTCTATTTCGTTTCTCTTCCACTGGATGAGGTCACCGTAGTCTCTGGATAGGATATGTGTGAATAGTTGATTGGCATTATAAACATTCCTTGTCGTCCAACAAATACAGTATGGTTTGGGATGGCTCCCCTAAGCACATGGGCATCTGGTTTATGACATTCCAAGCTTAGGGCCAGTATAGCATGGTCACTACAGCTATTCAGTATAATATTTAGTTCCCTTGTTTTTACAGAGTAGCATTATTTCCAAAGAAATAATCTAGCATTGCTCTGCTCTTGTCTGTTTCCCAGGTGTATTGGCATGGTGCATCACCCCTTACTCTACCATTCAACAGACTTAGCCCCCAGATGCCCACAAACTGCACCGATTGGTCACCTTTGTTGTTACCCTTACTTTGCAGCAATAAGCTTTCTATGGAAACATTAGTGTATGAGGGGGCACTCGGACGCAGCTATACAACGGGCATTGAGATCCCCTCCCATTAAAATCAACTCATTATCACTAGTTCAAGCCCAGTAAGCCAGGATCTCACCCAGGCGGTGAAAGGGTTCATTCAGACTGGCAGTATTTGGGGGGATGTACACATTAACTATTAGCATTTTTACTCGCAAACCTCCGCTCACCCAGCTTACCTCTACCGCCATTAATGCATTACTAACAGGTGTAAGGACTATTTGTTGCGATGTAAGGGCTTGGGTTATACCTATTGCCAACCCCCCAAATGGTCTTCCCTTAGAACCCCGATTGGCCTTAATTTGATAAACACAAAACCCCTCAAAATACATGGAGACCTCTAACCAAGTTTTGTGTAATAGAAATATACCATATTGTCCAACTATGGGGCAGACCCGTTGTTACACATTAGGTGCCTGTGACCCCTGGTATTCCAACTTGCCACAGCGCACCTTCAAGAGTCAAGTGACCAGTAGGTCCCTGGGGAGGCTGGGTCATCATACAATAACAGCCTGTCCGCACCCTCTCTCCCTTATGAGCCTCTTTTCCACCTTGTCTACTTGGTGGGAGCACCCACCAGGCTGCTTGTTTCCCAATCGTTTTCGGCCCCCAACTTGAGACACCCTACCCATGGACCCCGGGGGAGCCCCATAGTCCCTATCAAAACCCTCCACTTACCTTGGCCTTAATACCCGAGGTTTTGTAATCTTATGTAGATGCTGACCATAACATACTGTCAACTTGTATCCCATACCGCAAAGGGAATCGGAGCCCATACATAACAAAGAGACCGTCACAGGGGATACAAAGTTCACCAAAGCCCAAGTCTGACTATTCCACATCGAAAGTTCAATTTGGGACATGTCTCTGCTGGTAATCATTGAACGGCAAGGGACACTCCTCTAAATATGGAGCAAGGTGGATTGATTCTAGAATGGGCTGACAGCGGCTGGGTACAGTTCCTCCAGTTTTACCATAGTTCCCAGTACAGATCTCTCAGCCGGGAGGTAGTCAACCCAAAGGGAGTCAGGGGGCACATATGTATCTGGGGAATAGTAGGGCCCCTCCGTGATTTGCTCAGGGGCCTCTTTTTCCAACCATCCATGCCCTTTGCTTGCTGTTTGCTTTTGGGGGTAAGTCATGGTTTAATCCAACCTTTTCTGCATCATGATTTGTCCTCTGCAACAGATGTTTTAAAGTGGTGGGCCATGCCATCATTTGGAACCAAGATAGTTTGCTAGATTCCAAGGGCCGAGTAATCCTGGCAGGCAGTTTTTAGGAAGGTCCATTTGTCCAATGGGCCATGTAGTATTACTTGGCAAAGGGAACCATTGACTTGGATCTTGCTGACCCGTGTTTTCCCCCGTTGACCACTCAGTGGAGCGCTTTCTGGGGCTTGTGTGCATCTAGTAGAAATCTTATTTGAAAAGGATACCTGTTTACTATGAGCCTGCGTGGGTTACTTGTAGGCCAACTGAGGAGGTGTACCAGTGCTAATTGGGAGGTTCGCTGGCCATCATGGATATTTCGTTACATATCACGTCTAGCATGTCATCTTCATCATGTGACACAATGTTCAGGGAATCCTGACAAGTTAAATGAGTAGCTGGGCAATTGGCATTAGAGTCAATAGGCAACAGTCTAGCCCCTAGTTCAATTTCGCCGGGTGCCATTCGCAGGGTAGATTTGGGGTTGGTGGTCTGGTCAGCCCTTGAGTCAGCCCTTAGATTGAGTACATTGCCGCCATCCAAAGTGTCATCATTCGCTGAGCGGAGAAGCACAGAGTGGTAATCAAGGATAATGTCAGCTATGTTAGCCTTATAGACTTCAGTTGTAATTGATCAGCGACCATGTCTGAGCACAAAAACTGTATATTGAAAATGTTAGTTGTTATTATATCAAGTCGCTGGATAACTGCCTTCATCCCTACTTGCAACTCTTCTCTCAGTGAGAATGGCACACACACCTCAGGTGAAAATTCTTCCTCCTCAGAATCTGAGTGGCATGCACATGCAGTAAATTTGGAGCTATTGGACAGGTTTGCCATGGGAACATTATTTGTGTGGACTGCGTTAAAGCCCAAAGAGTTACGTTTCAGACATGTTTGTCGAACTCTTTTGTCAAACGGGGTGCATGATCACCTATTGGTATGTTGGAGCCCGGGCCCTCTTAACTCCATACCTGTGCATTCTGCGGTGCACTGCAGGAGTTTGCCCTGTGTAAGTCCAACGCAAGGCATGTGGATGGGATGGAACTCCTGGGTTTGCTGACAATTAGCCACCTGGAGGGAGGGTAGGGGCTTCTCCAGCAAGGGCGGCGCGTCCCCTTTTCAATTCTTCTTAATCAAGCGTGCATCTAGAGGGTCCCCTGCAGTGCACGCTATGCTCTGTGTACATTTCGCCCCCTTCTTGACCCCACTTCGCAGGCCTAATCTGCGCTGGAAATTCGGGTTCGTCATTCCTAAGGCAGCATGGTGACCAGGGATGGGTTGGGGGAGAGCGGGTTGAAGAAGGGGGGGGGGGGAAGAGGGGGAAGAGAGGCCTGAAATATGCAGTATAGCTGAGTAGGCTAAGCAAGACTGGCTCAAAGGTACCACACCCACAGTCACCGTCCTGGCTAAGGATAGGAGGCTTGCTGGGTAGGGGGCTATTAAAGACTCCCTTTTTACTCAGTGTGCGGCATGCACTCACTGAGGGTCACCAGGAGAAGCACGTAGACACTGCTCCCACCACATCCACCTCCCACAGCCCTAATTCAGAGATGTCCAATACCGCAATACAATTCAGCTCAGGTCACGGCACGCAGCTGGACACAGATTCTATGGTCAAAGGAAGACTTTAGGTGGGGGCTGTGGCCACGATAAGAAATAAACACTACTGAGTCCCGTCTCACCTTACCACCAACTGCTGAAGGAGCCTAGTGGTCTCCAGTCTCCCGGGCATCTTTTCCAGCACGTTTAGTCCTTTGCCTCAGGATCGTCCTAATATGTTTTGGAGCTCACGGGCACTGGCCCGCGGTATCCTCCGCACTGCGAAACTGCTTGTGGAACCTCAGTTTGAAGCAGGGAACAGCTCTCTTCGCATCAGGCACCAGGCCGATCCGAAAACTGGAGGAAAGGACCTTGCAGCGTCCTGGCAATGTCCCCTGCACTTCACCGGCTCCTCCTTGAATTTTGTTACTCTGATTGTCAAGCCACTAGAACACACTGGCCGCTTCTAACAAAACTGGGTAAAAACGGGCTTCAATTGAAAAACATGGAACCACCTACCAATTCTGCCATTATCATATGTAAAATATGAAACCGCTTAAGCGAAACCAACGTTTCAGAAAAGAAATGTTTCTTGGAGCTCAGCTAGTTACAGCTAGTGCAAGACTGGCGCAGCTCGAGCCAGTCTTGTACTGTACAGCTGTCATTCTTTAATGTTGGCATTTAGATGGGCACATGTTTCTTGTTTCTTATTTGGCAGACGAGACTTGTTATGCTTACTTATAGTCGCAGGATTATTAATAACCGGGTGAATTGTCAGGAAGATTTCGAAGATATTGGTGGTTCATGACAGTGGAAATAATGATTTGCTTGTCCTGCATATATATGCCGCGATTTGTGCATTTATGCAAGTTGCATCACCTGTTCCTTTCAAAACAGGTTGTATTCACCAAAATGAATGCATTTTTAACTACGCCCCAATACATGTTATAACAATTACTGAAGAACACTTATGTCATCAGATCGCCTAGTCTATGCTTATAATGTCAGTTCACTATCATATACATTCACGGGATTTAAATCCACATGAATCATTCTTAATCTTTCTTGAAAAATGACTGTTATTTAAACTGAAATAACAATACGCCTTTTGGCCAACATACCGATCTTCCAGGGCATCCAGGGCACGCTTATAGTGCACGTTGTGTGTAATTCACTTTTTCAATCTTTCATTAGGAAAGGCATCTTTAACATTAATGTGCATTTTCCCATCAGTGCTGTGTTCGTTAGAATTTGGCAAACCTGTTTTTAAGGTTTCATAGAAATTAAATTGAGCGTTTAGCTCAGAGTGACTGTGTTATTTAAAGTATCGGAATTAACTTTGCGCAGCTTCTGGCTGTTTGATTCTTATTTAGCAGACTGTCCAGATTTAAAAGAAAATTGCGGCATTTTATTCGGTCTCTATTTTAGGAGGTGCAATATCCTCGTTTGGAAAAACACTGTTTATATTTTCTGTGCGTATGTTGTCTCAATTTAAATACTCAATATTATCTGAAACCTCGTGGTATCTTCAGAATATGTTTCTCAGAGAAACATGACCTTTGTCATGGTTTAAAACACGGGTGCAAGGACATTTTTTCCCTGTGTGCATTGAACATTCTTGCTGAATGCAACACATAAGGTGCCTGATTCACGAAGTGTTTTTCAAAGTGATTTTCCAAATGAAAAATGTTTTGTAAATCATGCCCAAGGTCTTTTCTGGTGTCTTCATGAGGTAAAAATGGAAGCCATTTCACAATTCTCAGGAATGTTTTGACTTCCCTAGTTAATAGTCCGTCCGTCGGTTTTCTGCAGACGCCGATTTTGTTAAGAGGACTAGAAACTTGTTATGCATATTTAGATTACAATTATTGGCATTCGAGCTCTCTGCAGCTTGAACACACATATTCTCATTGCAACGAATGCCATATTTTTATTTACCTAATTAGTTATTTGTATTCATAACTTGTAGATGTACTTAACTTTCCTTTGCTGTTTATTCTTCAAGCATTTTAACACGAGGACTTGTTTAAACAGTAAATGTGCCAAGTTCTGTTCACTTTGCATACCGAATTGTATAGTTATTAATTTATTAAAGATCCATTATCACATTAAAGTAACCTACTATTACTTGCCTGCATTTTAAGGACGCAAAATTATGTAAGGCTTAACTAGCCTAATTTTGGTCAAATTTGATTTATTTAATGGCATACTGAAATTGTAATTGCCAATGCACGTTTTATGAAGGATCAGTTAAAACAATAATTATTTATTTTTGAATTATTTTTATTAAGAGCTAATGTCTATTTCAATTTTCCAATTTGTATGGTGCACTATTTATGTTTCGTTGAAACACACTGAATTTTCAGGGTGCTGAAAATGTGGGTGAACAAATTGTACATCAACATTTGACAGGAATGGTGAGCTATTTTTAATTTTACAGAATGTGCACATATGTATTATGTAGACCCCAGTTTGAGTTATGGTCAGGCTGGGAAATGCGTTCCTTCGCTTGCGGAATGCGGACTGACCTGTAACCTATGGGGAGATTGTTTATGGTCTATCATTAATAATCTTTACATACAATATGCAACTTCTCCAGATGTAGAACTTTTGGGCGAGGATTTCCTGAAACTCTACTGTGTATCAAAGCTTAATAGAGAAGCTGGGCACTACCAGTGGCAGGCACACATTCTGGCAACACCACAAACAAACCAATTTGGGAATTCTTAGAAAATAGGCAAATATGATGATGTTGTTGGCTGCCTATGAGGAAATGTTAACAAGGCAAGAGACAAAGATTTCAAGAACAACCTATCCTCACTTTGGTCTAAATTCATGATAGTGTAATCTCTGAATTGTTAAGATTTATATTTTTGCAGTGCTTCGTACCATGTAGTTATGAATAAATGGTACATTTTCGAAAATATACATCCATACATATGTCTGTTTTATTCTTTGAAATAACAATTTTCATACCTTTATACACATTGGTTTGCTTTTAACTACGGGTATAACCCAGTGTCGTGGCGCGTGTCTGGGCGCTCCTCCCACTTGCACGCACTTTACATTTTATGATAATATCTTATTTTGATTTTAAGTTTTATTTCCTTGTAAAGCCATCCCCTATGGCTGAGGGTGCCTGGCCTCAGGGTACTCTGAGGATCGGCACGGGACATGCCGGAGCTTTTATTTTTAGCTAGCTGCGCAGACTCATTGTAGTCTGCTTTCACTCTTCATTAGTCAAGCCAAAGGATTTGCTAAGGTAATAGAATGTGTCAGCTATTAGGAAGTTGCTGCTGACAGCACAGCGGCCAGGCGCAGTGGGGTTATGCCTCCCACACCAAGTCAAGCCCGTCCAGGCTAAGGACGGGCTGACTCGTATCTCTTTGGTGAATCTCGCTCCACCTGACACCATATTTCTGATTAATTTCAAGCACACTGGTGCTGAGATGTCCTTGACAGTTACTACAGCAACCTTTCCATTCAATATGCTTCTTCTCAATACCCAATCTTTAACGGCTCGCTCAGCTTTTATCTATGAGCTGTTATCTGACTGAGCCCAGGATGCATTGTGCCTGGCAGAAACTTGGCACTCCGAAACATCGGCATACGTACTCTACACTGCTCTTCCTCCTGATTACAGTATTGTTCATTTGGATAGGGAATCTCCCCATCCAGCAGGTGGGGTTGACATTATTGTCAAGTCCCCATTAGTTGTCACCCCTGTTCCCATATCACATATTATTCAGATGGAAGCTCTTTTGGCGCCCATGATTTCCATCTGTTAATTGTGTGTCATCCTCTGGACATCTACTGAGATTTTGTGGACCCTTTTCTAGACTTTATTGCAGACCTTCAATTGAAATATACTAAAGCTAGTGGTACTGGGAGATTTCAATATCAGGCTCAACCTTCCACTGGCCTAGGGTTAGGCTCAGTTCTCTGACTCCATGGCTGATTTGGGGCTAAACCAGATTGTCTGGGAACCTACCCACTCAGGGAGGTATCCTTGACCTTATTTTCTCTGCTGACCCAAATGTACAAATGTACCCCCGTAGTCCGTTGATTAAGTCTCATCACTATCTGATACGTTTCCATATTCTGCATACCATAAACCCTCCGGCACCCAGACCAGCTGCTATTTTACGTTATTGGCAAGGAGCTGATTTGAAGACTGTGGTTTCCATCATTTCTAAAAAATGTATTCCACCCCTCCACCGAATCTCTCCCTTTTTTCACAGAGCTTATCAGCACTCATAAACGCTGTGCAGTGCCCCGGTTCTCGGCTGAGCTGAAAGCCTTGAATTTAGACAAGCAGAGGGCGAGTGATGCCAAACCTATGGCCCGGTGGAACAAACCAATTTTCAAAAACTCATCTATAGTGATCACAGGGCCATTAAGTTAGCGAAACACATGTTTTCACTGGCAAAGTACAGCTCTTAACCAATTGAAAGAACAGTTCTCTGTGGTTAAATCATTTACTTCCACACCCAAGGCTGCTCATTCCCAAATTCTATACTACTACTTAGCAGACGCTTATATTACCAAAGTCACTGTATTCATGAACAGATTGACAGGAATTCTTTAAAAATTGCAGACATTAGTATGGGTAAGACCAATGCTGCTCCATTGCATGCATGGTCTCACTTCCCTGAGTTTTCTACACAGGAGGTCCTCTTGACAATCAGTAAACTGAAATCAGCGGCCCCTTCTGACCCTGTTCCAGTTGCAACCATGAAGCAGATCCTCCCCAAGGTCATTACGTGGGTAACACCCATTGTTAATGACTCCTTTCAAATAGGAATTATTACCCCTGAGCTTAAGCAAGCCACTGTCCTTCCACTTCTTAAAAAGCCCTCACTGGACCCTGTAGTTTTGGCTAACTATCGACCTATATCACTCCTTCCTTTCATTTCAAAGCTATTAGATGTTTTGGTGGCACAGCTTCTGTCTTCTTTTCTTGAGCACTTGAATAGTCTTGACCCTTTTGAATCAGGATTCCAACCAGGGCGGAGTACCGAGAGTGTCCTGGAGTCAGTTATGGACAATCTCACCATGTTCGCAGATCAGGATGTTCGGGAGCCCTGATACTCGACCTGTCGCTGGCTTTCGACACAGTCGACCACTCCATCCTGTTGTCTCACTTAGCGGCTGCTGGCTCTTTTGGGAGCAATTCTGGCCAGTTTCTCTTCCTTTTTATCTGATCGACGGCAGTCACTCTTACTTCCTTCCATTCTGCATCTCATGCTCATTCATGTGGTGTTCACCAAGGGTCCACCTTGTCCCTCCTTCTGTTCAATAACTATGTTCAGCCACTGGTTGCGCTCATATGCTCTCGGAGCTTCAGGTGCTACACCTGTGCGGACGACACTCAGATTCTGGTTTGCTTGGATTGCAGCCAACCTGAGATGTCGTCCGGGTTGTGCGAGTGTCTGCAGGCCATAAACAGCTGAATGGACATCAGTTTGCTCAAGCTGGACGGGGTCAAGACGGAGGCGATTGTGGTAGGTCCTTCTTCTAGAGCTTCTCTTTGGACTCTTTCTTGCTGGCTGTCTTCTCTAGGTGATCCCCCATCCCTGGTGCCATCTGTCAAGAATTTGGTCATGTATCTTTCATCCTCGCTATCAATGGCTCTACAGATGAGCTCTGTACGCAAGACAGATTTTTACTTCCTTAAACTATTTTGTAAGATACTTCCCTTCTTACTGGCAGCTCTTCATCCACAGGTGGTTGCCTCTTTGATTACCAGTTGTATCGACTATTCCAACGCCATGTACCTGGCCCAACCCAAAGGTCTCATCCAGCACTTAAAACAGCTGCAGAACATGGCAGCAAGAGTCACTTCTGGGTCTCCGTATGATGCTCATATTAGTCTGGTGATCCGTGCTCTTAATTGGCTCCTTGTGACAGAGAGGATTCATTTTAAGGCCCTGTGCCTGGTACACCGGGCCTATTATCATATTGGAGTGGAGTTCCTGCAAGACAAATTCAGGCCATACATTCCTGCCCAGGCCTTCACTCTGAGGCGGCTCACTTAGTGATCTTCCTGAAATTTCGATGTAGGTGGCAGGTCCTTTTTGTGGCAGCAGGAAAGCTCTGGGATATGCTGCCTATTTCATTATGAAAGCTGAAGTATCATCTTCAATTCCGACGCTCCTTGAAAACTTTCCTATTCTAGACTGGGGTCCTGGATGGCCTTTCCGTGATATCCTACCACCAAAGTGCCCTTGTGGTGTACGTGCGCTTAACAAGTGCTTTCAACATTCCATATATTATTTATACAAAAATTCCATGGTATGAAGCATTGGATGAATATAATATAGCAACTCATGGTAATGGGATGGGATAATGCTATTCATTAATCGTTCAATGGTTTATTGTTTTCTTATTGATGCATATATTTAACTGTATCTGAGAACTTGAATAAATATCTCTTAGAAAATAATCATATATTTCTATTCCTAATTTCATTTTATTCCTCCTTAAGCATGTGTTCATCACTTAACATTTGAGGCGAGAAAGATCTCCTTCCTTAAGTAATTCAACCTTTATGCGGTGTGTAACATATTAATCGTTCAAATTGGTGTTTTGAACCTATTGTGGCTGATGTGCCATCACAGATCGATGAAAACGAAATAGAACAGTCAGTACCATTCATCAGCTACCAATTGTTCCTTTAACAACAAAGAATGTTATACAATTGCCTGGGATTAAGGTGCTTTAGATTGTACCCATTTACTACTACGTTTAAGGTCAAGACAGACTATACAACCTTAAAGTTCTTTGCTCTATTGGTACACATCCATTCAAGGGCTTGACTTCACTGTGTACTATATGGCTGGGTCTAGTCATGGAACTTATGTAGGCACACATTTGTAGGTTCGACAGACTAGAAATTGATGACATCTATGCTGTTCTATTCTTGGATGGACATCATGTGAGAAAGCCATAAACAGTCATTCTGCTGCGATGGTGTTGTATGTTTCAGTTTTCCCCTGACTTGTTTACTGATTATTTCCCTGGCATATCCAAATCGCAGATCAAATACGAGACATGAACACTGTATGTGCCCCTTAAGGAACTCTCATCCTTTGATGATCCTGGTTCGTTATTTATCCTGGTTTTCCTATTCAGCTAGCCCCTAATTGCAGTCTATGAATTCACCACTGGTTAGTGGACACCTTCTTGCCAACTGCACCATTCCCAGGGGTGG
The DNA here is from genome assembly GCF_040938575.1 of Ambystoma mexicanum. NCBI lineage: Eukaryota > Metazoa > Chordata > Amphibia > Caudata > Ambystomatidae > Ambystoma > Ambystoma mexicanum. The sequence goes on from NC_090934.1 coordinate 625,131,198, forward strand.
ACAGGGAACCAAAAGAGGCCCTGCAAATAATTACTGAGAACCAGAAGAGGCCCTGGAAATAATTTTCAAAGTGGCCCCATATTACACATTTTCAGCAAGCTCAACCCTTTTCCTATGTGAAAATGTGTAAATACCACACTAAAGAGGCCCAGGGTCCAGAGGCCTACCGGGAAATCTACAGAGTTCCGTATAGACCAGTCCACCCCGACCATTCCTACAAGCAAATCTCATGTAAGCTACATCAAAGAAATTGCCAGCCAGGCATTGTTCATGTGTGTAATGAATGTGATATGTTTTTGGCTATATATTGGCATGGCTCTGTCAACCAGAGTTTCAGTGCAGCGGTGGCCTAAAGAGATTAGACCAGATTCTGAACAATATCTGGGGCAGTATTGAAGCCACTCCAGGGGCCAGCCTCCTGACAGGAGGAGTGCAGCCCACACAGAATGCATTGGACAAAACCCAGGACTTTGCATTCTGTTACCAAAATTGATGTTTCTCCAGAGCACGCGCACACACAGCATAGGTGTGGCTCCTTCCACACAGACCACATTAGTACATGTGGACCTGAGTGCACATTTCAAGCTGACCAGCCCACCACATGGACACGTGCAGTATGTAACTGTACCACACCTTAGCCAAGGGAGGAGCTTGAAGGTTCTTGTGGTAATATATGGCAGTGTGAAATCTCTGGTTGTGCATCAGTCGTGAGATTGGTTGCTGTGTTATTTCAAAGCAGATTCATGGTCATGAGAACCCTTCATTTGTACGGAACATGGCAACATGCATATGTATGTATTTGGTAATAAAGATGTGGTCTCACAAGTCACTTTTGTAATACCAATATACACCCCTTTTAGGGAAAAAGGAATATTGTGCAATTTTTACAGAAGGGCATATTGGATAGTGAGACTCTGGAAGAGTTTCCTTCATAAAAAAGGCAGAGGGACATCTAATTGAAAAACCCTAAAATTGATTGGGGCTTGCAACCCTTGCCATTGCGCCTATTTTGCATGCACCTATTCTGCAAATAAGAGTGTTGGGTCATCTTCAGTTACTTGTTTAAATTTGGGTTGAAAGCTCTTGCATGACATAGGATGCATACATGAAGTTAAAACATGAGGAAAGACTGATGGAAACAGCCAATTTGCAAAATCTGTTAATCCAGCCTGGCAACTGCCAGCCAATGCAAAATCCCCTCTACATCTGTGATGCCAAGTATAGCACATCCTACTCATCTCTCAACAGGAATGGCTTTCTCATTGGTCTTAACTTATCATATCCTGGAAGACTTGCAGGCCAATATCATCACACTCATCCTGATTATTAAGAGGTGATAGTCCAGTAATAATTTGCACCAGCAGGCCAAATGTGGGTAACTTTCAGAGACTGAACTCAATGACTGCACCACCCTCTTGTGGAACCCAATCTCAGAGGAGTGACATGGGCCTGTTTTTCCTGGAGCTCATCTGCAACCATTTTACACCAGATTTGCAACTCTGCTGGATCGGAAGCATCTCTAAAAGTCCCCAGATTCACAAATGCTGTCTCCAGTCACCCTTAACTGCTCAGCTTTTCTAAAGTGTCACAGTTAGGAGAGATTTCATTTATGTGCAATTGTCCCTCCATTTGTGGATCCCCAACCTTTTGCTTTTGTTTGGTTTTCCTATCCTGACTTTTTCCAGTGGAGCCCAGCCTTCAGCTGAACTCCCCTAGGCTTTTGCTCACATGTTATGGGGAACAGACATCTCCTTCAGACTGTCAGTATTGGGAAACTTTGTTTCCCTTAGTCTATAACTGTGTTGTCATTTCTTGGTAACTTTTTAATAGTGCACAATATACCTTCCAGTACTGTGCACTGGGGTCCTTTTTATTTTATGGCCCTAGACACCCTCGAAGGACTTTTTGGTGATTGTACGAGTATGCCTGGGACGAACCGCTGTCAGCAGTTACTTTTTACAATGTTTTACTTCTTTTTACTGAATCATACCAGGTTAACTGCGTTTCGTTCAAGACTGTGGCCAGGTCCAAAAATGGCTGAGCCACAAAGTCTTTTGTTCTGTCCCATGGCCATTTTGTCCCTTGCCTTCACCCAGATCAAGTAACCCAGGTTTTCCTTATTTGGGCATGCAGCCTATCCACGAAAACCGATCTCTTTCACAGGCTTCTGCCTGTCACCTGTGTATGCCCAGAAAGCAGGTTGGGATTGTCTGGTCCCAATCCACACTATTGGTGCCAGGATGACTGGAGTGCCTGAATGGCTGAGACCACCATGGACTGTGATTGGTCCACGACTGGGATGCCTGCATGAGAGCAGATCTACAAATGTCCTTGATTTTGGCACAAAGTGAATCTTGGATAAGAGAAGGGACTTTGCATCCATTCCAGGTCATTCACATCAAACTACAGAAGAAGCCAAGCCTCCTGCACAAAGAAACAGATCAGTGAAACCGCCGGAGACGCTTTGGAAGGTTTTGGCACATTTCACCCTCTACTGTCCCGTCAGACCCCTGCTTTCTTTTTCGATCAAGAAGGCCTGCCAAGGCGCTTCACCCCATTGGAGTAGTGGGAGCAACTATGATCAGCACCCCCTGCTTACCCACCGAACAAGCCCCTTTGTAAGTGTCCTGGGCCATCCAGTGAACTGTCCAGCACGACCTCAGGCCATCCCGCACAACCGCTGCTGTCTCAAGTACAAACCCGAGATTTGGTACATCTTTTGCATGTGCAATCTCCCGCCTAATTTTGCAGGCCTAGCTCCTCTGGGTCCCGAATTAGGAGAGTGCGTAACGATGCCTGCATCTGTGATTTCCGCGTCACACCTGTTGGTGACGGTGACTGTAGATCCCTTGCTGTTCTGCTGTCCTGTGCCCTGAAGCCTGCTGCACCAGAATTCTCTTCAGTCCTCCTTTGGAAGCTCAGAAAAAGCCATTGTCCATCACGGACAATCGTTCTCCCCCGCAGCCGCTGAGAACCGAAGTGCCACGAAACTGCAGGACTTGAACCTACTAGCAACCTCGACTAAACTGGCAAAGTTTGGTCCAGACTGTGCCGAGGGTCAGTGAGTACTTGCATCACTTTTAAAAACTGTTCTGCCGCTAAGGGCATACCCTGCTCAAATAGGGGGAACCAATTCTTCATCGCCTCAAGCCCTTTCCTGACTTGCTACAGCCCTCCCAAGAAGACCCACTTTTTCTTCACCTGTGCGATTGTGCCTTTTTATTCTCAAACTTGTATTGTTGTGCACAAGGCTCCACTCTTCTTAGGGCTGAACTCGAAAGTTAGGGAACAACTTAATTGCCTAATGTGATAAATGTGTTAACCCTCTCTTTACAGGTTGTGGCTGTGTTCTACCACTGTAGTGCATTAGGAAATGTAATGTATATATATATTGTATATTATAAGGATTTTGTGTGATAACTGTTTTTGCATAACTAAAGTTGACTTGTGTCTATTGGTCCAACTGACAATAAATGTATAGATAATTTGCATATATACTTGTCTAAGCGTAATTTGTGGTTCATTGCTGTATGTGCTCATTGTGGGCTTCCGATCACACTCACCCTTCCTGAGACTTAGTCTTGACCGCCTGCCAAGCTACCTAGATTGGTGCGGCTTGTCCAGATGGTTCCCCTGTCTCACTAAACTGAGGATGGCCTCCTAAATGTATGCCCTCCAAGTCAGAGTTTAGAAATTCATTTTAACAGTCACCTGCAGCTGCATTTGATATAGAAGGACCAACCCTCACAGACCAATCAATACATTGCTTAAGGTACGGTACGCACTTTAACTGGGTCTATGCAGTCGACACCTCTGATAGGGTACAACCAAAGTTTCCTGATAGCAATGTGACACCCAGAATAATTGTCTGGGTAAAGATCTTTATACTTTTTTTGGCCCAACACCCAGCTGCAGGCAGCAGAGCCTCACATGGCTACTGTTAGAGCCAAATCTGAAAGTGAGGCCTTTGAGAGCTATAAACTACAAGTACTGTGCTGTAACCCAAAAACAGAGTGCCTGAGCTTACTTTACCATCCTTTGGGTCTCATTCTACGTTTGGCAGTGCAGTAAGAAAGTGTTGCTAATTCTGTTACCACCACTTTTCTGGGTGGTAAATGAATTACCGCTGGTTTGGCCACACCACCAAACTATGAGATTGGCTTTGAAGTGGAGAATTTAACTCCAGCATGATGCTAGAGGTAAATCCTCAACTTTAACACCACAAATCAGCAGATTTACCAAACAGTATTACTGTTCATTGTTATTCTGTCAAAATAACCATGGAGTCCTATGCAGACTCTAAAACTGGGGACTAACATCTCCATACCACCACTCTGAATCCTATGGTAAATCCACAGGACTGAGTGGAGGGAACAGTAAACAATGTTGATGTAATTCTGCAGATTTGCTGCCGAATTACCACCAGTTTCAGATTGCGGCAGTTTGGGCAGTTTGTTATTTATTAATCATCTACACTCTCTCCCTCAACCAATCACCCATCGCCTGACAACAGTGCTGTATCCAGAGATGCCCTACATTGTGGCTGAGAGAAGAGTGGCTTAGCATCCCTTGATGCACACTTACACATTGCATGGAATGTACAAAGCCCAGCTTACAAATGCTCTGTGACTTCGCAGATGACCCTAACAGTTAATGGTTCTCAAACGTTTTACCCTACAAACATGTGACTCACTGCACATAACAGCTCTGTCATTCATTTTAAATGAGATACATGATAAAAAATATTTAGGCAATACCTGTATTATTCTCAGTAAACCCAGCACCTAAACATAGTGCCAGTAGGAACCCAATCACATTTGCAGTAGACGTATTGTAAAGCGTTTTGATTAGTTCAATGTCAATTTCTAAGAATCCTTTGCTGACGTGTGGGTCTGGGCTGAGCATACAATGATTTCTTATGGGCATTCAGGAAGAACATACATGCCCATAGCACTTAATCCTCGCGTGTCCCTTCTGACCAGTCCCCACCCCCTTTTCTGCCTTCGTGTCAGTGTATTATTTTTCTTTGAATTATTGGGGTTTCCCCCACACCCCTGGAATTCATCCCCCTGTTCCATGTTTTTTATGACAAGCACCTGTTTTACTCAAGCCATTTGTGGGGGAACATTTTCCGTTTGTGAAAAAGTCAAGGATATTGACGAAAAAACGGTTTAATGTATATCACACATAGTGTTGCTGAAATCATGAATGTTACTACAATGCAGTGCACATCATACAAAGCACAAGCTCCGTTTAGTACATCCGTAGCCAATCATGTTACAAAGAAGAACATCGTAATTGTCACGTGAAACCCACGAGACGGGCCACGTGTTGCTCAAACGAGAATAGCGAATAGTGTACAATTATCGGCTGTAATCATTTGTACAGTGACCATGTCTTCATCACACCCCTGACTCATCAGCTCTGCCTGCACAGAAGACCTTGTAGTCTCCTTGATTAAAAAGCAGCATAAAAAAGAAACTCAACATGAAAGATAACCTTGAAGAAGCGTGAGAAGCAGGAACAGAGCAATTGGATCTGTTATTGCTGACAGTGTCCAACTGTAAATAACGTCCATGTCTGGGATCCAATCTGCAAGCTTTCCATCTACACATATTGCCTTCTCCCATAGAAGCATTGTGCCATTTTGGAAAATATAATTACTTGCCCTCGGGTAAAAAAAAAAAAAAGGAAATCTTTACTACCTTGTTTCAAACTACTGCAACCCTCTAATGCTATTCGAAGCAGATGATGGTATAGCTGTGTGAGTATAAAGGAAGGGAACGCCTCGCCAAAAAACAATTAAGCCATTATAAAAATACACAGTGCTAGATCCCCTGGTGGGCTGGTGACCTGCTACTCCTTTCACTGATTGATCTTCTCAGAGCTTATGAATCTTTCATTGTTCTCTAACTCGGCAGCAGCGGAATAGCTTTTCTTTTAGGTCACTGCTCTTTCTGGAGGCTAGGCTGCCAATGCCTTTGTGTGAATTTCTCAACTAATTGAAGGAAATGCTTGAAAGTCTCATTAGCGTCATTTGGAGATTCAAATATGCACAACAAATGTATCAAAATATCGTTTGCGATCAATATCATGTGTGCAGCCAAGGGAGGCTACACAAGTGTACATAAAAAACGCCAATAAACATGAATACAAAGCAGGCTAAAAATCAGAATTTGTGCCAAGGTAGGAATCTTGTATTGCTTCGCGTTTAGAATGCATTCATCTCACTGCAAAGGCTTGAAAAGCAAAGCTCTGAATGCCTCCGACATTCTCGCAAGCAAGGTAAAATGTTTAGCTATTTGAAACGCACGTATTCCTCTTTCATAATGCCTCCATTTATGGTATAATGATTTCATGACATGCGGATGCATTGACAAACAGAAAGGGGTAATTTTATGGATTTGGAGACTTATTATAGAGAATGTTTGAGTTGCTAAGTGAGGGAAGCATAAGATGGGCCTCCTGAGCCCACTGCATCTTATGTCAGGTTCTGCTATTACCAACATTTCATTGGCATTGCTTAACCTAAAACTCACTCAAGTATAAATGTTGCACCCTCATAAAGCTATGGCTTCGGTTTGCTGCAAAATGTCCCTTTTCATTTTACAAGAGACCTAAGGGCTCCAATCAAGGTTGGTGCAGTCACTGACTTGGATGGCAGTGGTTGGTGTGCCTGTTCAATTGCTCAACACGTTGTCCCCGACTGTGCACCAAGAATCCCTGTGCGTGCTTCACAGCATGTCTGCATTGGGGTGGAAAAGCACCCCTGAATAGATGCAGTCTGTCACTGTAATATCCACTTTGAAAGAAGGGACTCTGAAAACGTTACCTTTGGAATTCCCAGATACAAGTAAACCTCAGAGTAGCACATAGCTCGCAGCCAATGCATAGCCGGCAGCACTAATAGCTGAATGTGCCGTTTGAGTAGGTTTCGTAGGTTTTGCATTTGTGCCACAGATTGTTTGAGAGTTAACAGTCGTTTCCCTTTTGCATATCAATTGCAATCGCCTCATGGGGAATGCTTTATCCAACCTACTTAGGATGATGAAGGCTCATCTAATGAGCAGGCGTGCACATATCTGTTGAAATGTGACCTGAAAATATTTGTTGAGCATCTTTCAGAGAAATGTATACGACACACTAATGTTTGATGGTCATTTAGGACCTTTGATTCCGACCAAGAACTCACCTTAAGATTTTGGAGCACATGTAGCGTCCAAGGTGCAAGCCCAGTCTCCCCATTATGTGCCCCCATTGACCTAACCATTCCCAATTCCCCTAATCATTAAACCTGCTCTATTCCTATCCTACATTTATGCCTGTCTGCTTCTTCACTTCTTCACATACAATCCTCCTTCTCTTACCTGCAACTGCTGCAGGCCTTTGTGGAACTAGAAACACACACACACACATATATATATATATATTATTATTTTTTTTTTAACACAACAAAACCCCAGAAATTCACTGAAGCCACCTTAACTTCGCACCTCCTGCTGCACAGCCTATGACCACAATGATGACATCACTGGTGACATCACTGATTACCTAATCTATGACATGAACAAAAAATAGAACCACAAACTTCCTCCTACTCCTGCATTTTACACTGGGGGTCATTCCGAGTTTGGAGGTAGCCATGGTGCTATTAGCACCATGGCTTCTTCCAAGCTCGGGGTCTGGGTCCGTGGTGTCGGAATGGGGACTTACCGGGACATTCTGACCTATGCGGACCCGGTAAGTCCCCATTTCGAAAACCATTCCCATTTGAGCCCCCATAGGGCTCAAAGGGAATGGGGAAGGGGCTAATAACGGGTCCGCAAATTGCAGGCCCGTTTTTAGCTCCCTGGTCCCTTAACGGGTCCCGCTAAGGCCAGCTGGTAAAACCAGCCGGCCCTGGTGGGACCCGCTAAGGGACCTCGTAAAAGGGTGGTAGGGGTTAACGGCACCGGCATCCTTACCGGTGCCGTTAACCCCCTACCGCCAGGGTCGGAATGACCCCCACTGACTATACATTATTAGAACCAAGTGCACACCTTGAAGTCATAGCATATATCGACTCCTAATACAACAAACCATACTTATTTAATGACAGAGCTTCATATTTCATTATTGACTCATCTTGAGTCTCTGTTTTTTCTTTTGCCATTAAAACACATGAAGCACATAAAAAACATAAGAAAAATGTGTCACCAATAAACTTTTCCTTTAGAGATCTTTTCATATAGACACAATTTTAGTCTAGGTTTAGAAATGAAAAACAGTACTAACACACAGTACATCAAAACAAATGAAAACATATATGGAGAATAGATCAGTCTCTTATTGATTATAAGGTGCTTGTTATCTATCACCCCAAAGGGTGTTTTATTAGCAATGGATGAATTTGCAGGAAATGGTGTTGAAGCAGTGCGTTTTCAGCCCAAATGGTAATGGTAGACAGCATCCAAAACTAGGCCTCCTCTTTAATCGCCGGGCCTTCATCAGGACATGGTATCAATGATATAGTGAGGAATTAAAACCTCCAAACCCAGTGGTGCTTCTTTTTCTGATAGTGATGGACAGAGCAGACTTTCATGACCAGCAGCCCTGGTCTTTAGTTCAATGAGTGTGTTAAATAGCAGGCAGCCGGAAAATCTAGGCTGACTCAATTTTTATTTCACCGGGGAGTGTCCAAAGAGTCAGTGAGTCCCGAATCTTTCTGCTCTGCACAGTCTGAGCAGGGTTGCCAAAAGTCACCCAGAGCATCTCATCTGGTGAAATCACTGATGACATCACTGCTGACAACACTAATTACATCATATATGACAGATTACATCAGTAAGCATCAGACCTAGCATCATTTATAAATTAGCTCATAAAAACGTTGATTATCTTAATAACAATGTAGGCTGTGGACATGGGCATGACAAAGACTGTGGTCACTGGCCATCAGCAAAGACCATACCTAGTGGCCGGTTAGTGTTGTACAATATACAGTTGACAGGGCTAAAAGCAATGCTTAGTGGCCTGTTACTGTTTTAAGATAGACAGTGGGCAAGGTCAAAAGCCATAGCGACAGGCAATGGCTAGTGGCCCACTAATATGTTAGAATATATAGTCGGCACAGCCAAACGTCATGGCCGTGTTAGTGTTAGTGTTGTAAAATATACAGTGAGCATGGACAAAGTCTGTACACCCTGGCCATGGCCAATGGCCCATTTGTATGTTAGAATATATAATAAAATATAACGGTGAAGGACATAGCCACTGTCCAGTATTATGCAGAAGGCCATGATTAGTGGCTGGTTTATGTATATAATATACAGCTGACACGGCTAAAAGCCATAGCTGCTGATGAAAGGCAAAGACTATGGTTGGTGGCCTATTACTGTTTTAAAATATACAGTGGGCACGACTGAAGGCAGTGGCCAGTGTACATGGCTGAAGACCATGACTAGTGGTGCATTAATGTGTTAAAATATATTTGTAAATCATAAAGTAAAGAGTGTTGCTGTGCCATGGGTTTGTATTTTGAGAAACCAGGTGGGTAGATATTATTCTGTAACCTACTCTTTGTTAACCCAAATTTGTTGCAATAAATGTTGCAGTGAATTTCACATCTAGTCCTATTAGCTAAATAGGTGGGATACCTGAAGTAAGAAAAAAGAGACACACAGTCTATGTAAAAAAGTACAAAATAGTTTTGTATTAACAGCATAAAACATAAAACAGAAAATTGTTTGTTATCCTTGAAGGCATAACCAGAAAACACAAAAATAAAAATAAAGAGCAATTGAAGAAAAACACACACCTTATACATTCATATTCCTCAATCATATGACCTGTAGGTTTCAAATCTGGGCGGTGGTGTGCGGTAGAAGGGGAAGCATGCATAGAAGGAAAATTGAATGATAAGCCAAAGTAGCGAAGAAAAGATGTAAAGTTGTGATAGCAGCAAAAGTGAGACAAAGTAATTCCTGTCCTAACATAGTGCTACGAGCAAATCATTAGGCTAAAGAACAATTTGTCCAGATTAGGTTAGGGAGTGTCACTTTGTTGCTCCCAATATAGGTCTAAGCTGATACGCTTGGGGGAATAAGTTCAGAAAAAGTTCAGAAAAAGAAGGGAAAAACAATCTGTGTGTGGGTTACTTTCAACCACCCACACTCCCCTCACTTTTTTTGCGTTTCGGCAGTTTGGAACCAAAAGAGTTTTGGAAAAATAAAGTATTCCGCCTTCATCAGGGCAATGATGATCACATTCTGAAAAGAAGAAAGAAGAGAAAACCCCTGGTGAGATGGAAACTTGAGAAATGCCTTGACATTGGCAATCAATGCCTTTTTTGGGGATATCCCAGAGGATAGTCAAAGGTTAGTAGTGAGATTGTTCTAATAGGAAGAAAGGGAAAAAGAAAGTAAATAAAGAGAGTCTCCACTATAACAGCATATTTAGTTGGTAAAGCATTTGGATTAAACTTTCTACCGTGACTGCCCAAATCACCGGTGAAAAAGCATAGGAAGGAAGTGCAAATATCCTATCCTGGTGTTCCCAAAAGCCGGTGCCTGGAGACTGTCAGCCCCTCACCGGTCCAGTGCCATGTGGTTGGCTAAGTCTGCGTACTGTGGTGCTTGGTTACCTTGGTGGTCAAGGGTTATAATCAGCCCAGGTGTGGACTGGAGGAAACCGAGCTCCTGGGTGTATGTGCCGCTGTTGCTAATATCCGCACAGCTGGATCAGGGACCAGTCAAACTAACAGGACACACAAAAAAAAAAGTGAAAGGTGTGTCAGTACTCTTGAGAGGCACTGCAAGGGTTGTGCTGCGGCATGCATGGAAGCTGAAAAAGGTTTGCCTGTGTGGTACTCACCTACATGCCAGGTGTTATCTTGACCTGTGGATGATTGAGCCGTGTGCTCAATGTCGGCAAAACCCGAGATTGGAGATTGCATGCAGGAGGAAACCAGACACAGGGTACTGGTCATCCATAGGTGGTGCCAGGAGGTGTTTTTGATCCAGAGTCTCTCCTGGATTGAGGGTAGACAGCTGAGGGATGGAAAGAAAGGGTGGGGGTAGGGGTTTGGGCGGTAGGGGAGGAAAGGAGTAGATGGGAATGGGAAGAAAAGGAAAAAGGGGGAATTGGGATAAGAGGGGGAGAGAAAAGAGAGGGTGGCAGAAAGAAGAGGAGAAACAATGGGAGTAGGGAAAAAGAAGGTCGGGAAAAGGGAGGGAGGAAAAAGAAAGGAAAAGGAAAAGTCGAGAAGGGAGGGCGGGTAGGGAAGAGGGGGGAGGAAAGGAGAAGACAAGGGGAAGGGAGGGAAAGAGTGGGACAAAAAAGGAGAGGGGAGGGTTTGTTTTTGGTGATAAGATAACCTGCATTGATGAATGGCGTGCAGTATCAATAGGAGGGTCCATTAGTTGGATCGCTACCTTAAACGAGCGTGTTTTTACCTGAAAATTTAACTTTTAATATTTGTTTACAGTTATTACATGGCCCGCGGTAGTGGCCATGTAGTTATGGTTAAGTTGCTAAACCCATAGGAAGAGCACTTTTTGGCGGCTTATAATTTCACTCCCACTGGATGTATTCTCACCAAACTTTGCAAAAAAATATATATGACCAACTCTGATTTTTTTTTGCAAAGTTTGGTGAGGTTTGGACCGGGGGGGCAAAGTTATAGTGGGTCCCAAAATTATTTTTTTTCCCGAGACTGAATGGAGTGAAAATTTTGTTCACGCCTACAACCCAAACCGCTGGACGTATTGTCACCAAATTTGCGGCAGGAGCGGCGGCTTGGTCCCGAAAGCATACTTTTGTAAATCTGACCAGTAGTTTCTTTTTAAAATGACCAAAAATTCGGTCTAAAAAAAATTTGTGATATCTATGTCCGGTCCGCGGACACACTTCACTCCTCGCTCCGCGGACAGGCTACCAATTGGATAATCAGCTTGCGTCATGTCTGCGGACATGTGGCATGTTCACTGATTGGTTGGGGTGAAGTTTGAGGTGCGTCACATTGTTTTGATGCGCCCGCCATATTGGTTCCGCGGCATGGCGTGGAAGTGGGTATAAATCCAATTGTGGGCAGTGTGCTGGTGTGTAGGAGTGCTTGGAGAGGGTGGCGGAGTAAAAGATGGGTCAAATGATGTATTTGTTTAGGTGGTAGAAGGCAGTGATGTGTTTGCGGTGTCCGCAGACATACTAAACACTGGGCGCAGTACTGGCTATTTTACTTTACTATGATGTTGATTTTAGGTCATTAGTAGAGCATTAGGTGAAGAGGGTATATATTGAAGAGTTTGTGCATTGATTGTAATTATCATTTTAGAATGTTAATTGACGTGAATAGGTTTTGTGATGGATGAGTTATGGTCATTCGGTGGGTGTTTGTTTCTATGGGTGTGTTATGCTGCAGCCGTTGTGGCCAGGGCTAAGAGTCTAGGGTGCATTACCTTCGGCCATGCACCCAAGACTCTAGGCCCTGGCCCAACCACCGCTGCATAACACACCAATGATACCAAACATTTTGACTGTGGTATATGGGCTACTTAGGGGATATGTTTTCAAAAATGTGAGTACTGATTGGCAATAGTGTTTATATGATAGTGAGAGGATGTGTGATAGTTTGTTTGTTGGATTGCGTTCAGAATGTTGGTATTGAAGAAGGTAGGCATTTTGGGTTGTATTTATTGGTGAGGTGTTTGTTTGCATGGCTGTGTTATGCTGCAGTGTTTTTGAGTGTAATTATTATATACTTACTGTTTCCTTTGTTGAGGCTGTATATAGAGTTTTGTCCAGGCCATGCGGTCAAGATGGTAGTGTTTGGCAACAAACACTGCAGCATAAGATACCCATGGAAGCAAACATTTTGTATTGTGGTCTGTGGTCAGGTGTTTGCTTGAATGGGTGTGATATGCTGTGGTGTTTGTGAGTCCAATCATTATGTACTTACTGTTTGACTTTGTGTGGTTGTATACAGTATTTTCATGACATGGGTAGTTGGAGCAGACATTTTTTCAATCACTGTGTTAAAAGAAAAAAATCACATGTTAGTGTAGGTAGTTTATAATGAGTGATTGCATTGCATAGTAGACATTTCTGTATTTTGTCGACCCTCATAGTTAGTACTTTTGAAGTACTATAGTTCAAACCAGTGTACTGTGCAATTTGCTCAGTTCCTGTATTTGTTTATTAAATCATTGGGTCTGTGGGAAAAAATCCATGCTGGATTTAAAAAAAAAAACCTTTTTACGTTGTGGTACAATCTATTTCTTTCATTGATTTCAGTAGGAGGAATTGAATAGGTGTATGTTTTTTTTATTTGGAAGTGGTGGTAGTATTGTTGCAATTAGATAGCAGTTGGTGTATTCTATTTGTTTATTTATTTTACCATTTTAGTGGTATTCATCTATCTGTTGGCTTGTTGCAGATTTTTGGGGCACTTAGATACCTGTTGGTGTATTATAACTGTTTATTTCTTGTTTCATTTTAGTGGTATTCGTTTATCTGTTTGCTTGTTGCAGAATCTTGGGGCAGTTAGATACCTGTTGGCATATTCTAACTGTTCATAGTTTTGAAGTTGAAGTTTTGTTCATGTTCATACACAGATTAGTTATTAAATTTTGGTTTTAAGAATATTAAATAAGCATTTACAAGATTTGCTGGTAATCTCTGTTTTAGATTAATGGTAGTATCATTACATTCGAACCATCCACAATTCTTTTTTTATATATGCAGTGTAGTGACCTGCATTGGTTGTGGCTCCTGTGTGGTAGAATTTACCTATTATTGTGAAGATTTTCTTACCAAGTGATACTTGACCATGTGTGAATCCAGTCAGCTTGCAGTTCTTTTTGGTACCATCTGCAGTGTAACGTAAAAGCATTACTATTACATATTTACTATGTGTCTGTATTTGTAAGGTCAGCGATTATCTGAATTGCAGGTAGTACATAATCTACTATGGTTTGCATTTTGTACAAGTTGCTGAAATGGAATGGATTCACAGTTTGGTATGGATACATATACAAAGCGCTCTTTAGGAACTTCTTCTTGTGCTACATGGCTGCAAAGTGTGCATGTATGTTTCCACATGTGTGAAATCTGGAGGTTTTCATTTATAGGTATGTGGTTGTTTTCTAGTACTTGTAGTAAGTACATTAGAAATTCTTGTGGATCTTCTTGTGTGTTTATAGTGAATTTGACCATTCCAGCACAGTAGTCCAATTCCTGCCTTATCCGAGAAACACTGTAAGTGTTGTCACGATTGTTGGTTGCATTTCTGTGAAGGACTAACATTTGCAAACACAATTGGTCTGTCCAGTGTAAGTAAATGTTGTCAATAATTGGTGGCAATTGAAATAGAATATTGATTGCTATATTTGTGTAGCAATTTACAGCAGTTGTATTTGAAAATTTGAATGGACCTGACAGTTCTGTGTCCAAGTCATTTGTTTGGAGTGTGCGTTGTTTCTTTGAAGAGGTAGTTGAGTTAGTTTGAGCAGTAGATTCTTCTTTGGTTGTGGTCCTTGATGAAGTATTAGCTTATTTTACTTTCTTGGGAGGAATTGCTTTAATATCCTGCATAGTTTGAGTCTGAAGTAGTTTTCTTTTACAAAGTTTTTCTTTTTGCAGAACAGGATAGGTTTTTAGATGGGGATGTAGAGTGAATGCAGTCTATTGTATTATAGAATGCAAAGAATATCAGCATTTACTTTACTTGCATCAAAGTTGATTAGAAATAGTCCGGCAAGTGTACGTAAGCGTGATAGTGCTACATAGCTCATGTCTTCTTTAAAGACTGTGCCACCAATATCTATCAATGTTTTATCTATGGTAAGATTGTGTGATTTGTGAATGTTGACTGTGTATGCTAGAGTAAATTGTTCTCTGAGTACATACATGTCTTTGAAAAGAAGGAAGCGGGCTGTTGAGTGTCCTATCCTTTTAACTTCTGATAGTTTGTCAAAGAGAATATTGACAAACTGAATGTTGTTGTCACGTGGGTATGTTTGAAAGCCAACAATTGTACCAAGTGCTTCATTAACTAGTCCTTGGTCCACATTAAAGTTATGTGTAAGCATTACTCTACAGTTTAAAGATAATTTTAATATTTTTGTCCAATCCAGCTGTGTTAGAGATAGAGTTTTCTATGGTATTTAACCTTATTGTGGCTTGTTGACACATGGGTAGTGTCATACCACATACGTCCACTTTGTTTGTGGAGCAAATTTGAAGTATTGGTTGCATTTCTTTTTTTTAACATTGTTTCATAAAATTTTGAACAGCTTGCAAGAGTTGGCATTTAGGACATACAGTTTACATTTTTGTGTGCTAATTGTTCCATGACATCAGTAGCACATGAATTATGGCCGTAGAGTGCATGGATGTGCCTTGTTTTTAATATAGATTGTGCTTCTTGAGATAGTACACCCACTCAAATACTTTTAAAAATGTTGGCGTATGTGAGGTCTGCAGACTGACGCATGTTTTCAGTTAATTCCCTGTATTGGAAATGCTGCAAAAGGTTGACATTTCCTATGCTGCCAAAAGTTTTATTGCATAGTTTGTGCCCTAAAGTTTTAAGAATAGGTTCACCTTTATCTGGTGTTAATTGAAGAAGATCTCCGAAAACTATAATGTGTTTTCCACCAAAGAGTTCTTCATAGTCTGTTTTCAGTACCTCTTGTAATCTGAGGTGAATGAAGGCTAACATTTGATTGGAAACCATGCTTACCTCATCTATTAGCAGCATTTTCATTTGTTGGAAAACTCTGCATAGTTCCATTGCAGCTTCTGGAGAACATTTGTAATAGTCTAATTTGTTTTGGGGTTCTACTGGAAGAATAATAATCGGTGTAAAGTGACACCACCTATGGTGTAGGCCGCTAAACCTGTGGGGGAAGTTACAACAGCTAACAGTGTCATGACCCGGTGAAATTGCCCCTTCTGGACCTCATGGTCATTGTCACGAAGGGCTTGTACTCCTTGTTCCTCCCAATATGGCCGTACCAAGCTCCGTGCTACGCACTAGCTTTCATGTCGTAGCACGTACTATAAATTGGTCACGCTCTTGCGGGTCTGCGCGTCTCAACGCTATCTTCGATAGTGACCCAACGTGTGTTTGATCTCTACATTTGCTTCCTTGATCCTCATACTTCCTTTCTTGCCTTTTTCCTGCTCCTGGACTCCCCCCCTACTTTGCTTGTTTATCGCTAATCCTGGACACCATGGAACCACGAACTTCCCGGAACTCTGAACGCGCGCTGCAACCTGACGAAGCTCGGGCGAGCCTATTCAAGACCCGAACCACCCACAGGAAGAGTCCTGCGGCCGAACAAGGGAAATCCCGATCACAGGTGAGACGGGGGGAGATTTACGACAGTTTGAGATGCCAAACGATCAATACGGATTCTACCATGGAGAATGCTATTCAGGACCTGATGCGCGGAATGCAAGAACTTTCCACAGAGATGCAGAATATAAAAGCCGAGAATGCGGCGCTAAGACAGCTCGTCTTGTCACGCGACTCCGCGAACAAGGACAGCGTATTATTGGGAGAAGTGGTTGATAAATACGACGGTTCAACCAAGACTTTACGTGGATTCCTGGATTCTTGTTTGGTACATTTTACCTTCAAGCCCTACTATTTCACAACTCCTAGGGCTAAGGTTGGCTTCATAATATCGCATCTTTCTGGTAATGCCCTTACATGGGCCACTCCATTACTCAATTCAGGGGATGCTCTCCTGGGTGATTATGAAGGGTTCATCACGGAACTCAAGACCATGTTCGAACGTCCAGAGCTGGTTCACAGTGCTCAAGAAAAGCTACTTGACTTCCAACAAGGATCCCAAGACATGTTGACCTATGTTACCAGATTCAAACAGCTAGCCAAAGTGGCGGACTGGCCCCTGGAAGCCAGTTTTACTTTGTTTTGCAGAGGTCTAAATGAAGAGATTAAGGACGAGCTAGCCAGGGTGGCACGTCCTAGTTCATTCCAGGCCCTCCTGGACTTGTCTATGCAAATAGACTTTAGAATCCAAGAAAGAAAGGCCGAAAAGAAAAAGAATAAATTATCAATTCAAAGATACTCCCTAGAGAATACTACAAGGACAGAATCTGCACTGATTCTGAACCCATGCAACTTGGAGCCTTTCGTGGACCAATTTCCCCGCAGGAAAGGTTAAGAAGAATACACACAGGCTTATGCATGTATTGTGCCTCGGATAAACATCTAGTTAAAGTGTGTCCTCTGACTCCTCCCCGACGCTCGGGAAACGCCAGCTCCCGATCCTAAATGGAGCAAGGTTTCGGGAGAGCGATGTTTGCTCCACATCAATTCCATCCTTGAACTCTCCTGGACAAAACAAATTGGTGATATTACAAGCCTTTTTATCGCCATCCAAGGACAAGGTCTACCCCATACTGGCCATGGTGGATTGCGGAGCAATGGGAGTCTTCATTGATCAAGATTGGGTCAGAAGTCATAACATTCCGTATGAAGCAAAAAGTGTTTCACAGCCAGTGGAAGCGATTGACGGAAGACCTCTTTCCAGTGGAAACGATTGACGGAAGACCTCTTTCCTCAGGACCCATAAATCTGCAAACAAGGGAGATACATCTTTCCATAAATCATCAGCAAGAAAGAATTGTGTTTGACATAATAAAATCAGCCCATTACCCCTTGGTTTTGGGCATGCCCTGGTTACAAAGGCACAATCCATATAATCAACTGGACGGCCGGATCCTTATTCCTGGGCTCAGAGTTCTGTATGAACCATTGTTTAAACCTGGATACCTCATTCACAGCCCCTAAAAGTCCACCAAGGTGTCCAGAGACACCACTCATGGTTTCCAATATTGTACAAGTTCCAGAGATCTATCAAGGGTATGCTGATGTATTCTCTACTGCCATCGTTCAAGCCTTACCTCCACATAGACCCGAAGACTGTGCCATAGATACTGAACCCTCAGCAGTGATTCCCTTCGGCAGGATGTTTATCCTTTCAGAACCAGAAAAAAGAGCCCTCCGGGAATACCTAGACACTAATCTTGAGAATGGCACCATAAGACCTTCAAAATCACCAGCTGGTGCTTCATTGTTCTTCGTTCCTAAAAAGGATACCAAAGAGCTCAGACCTTGCCTGGACTATCGGGGCCTAAATCAACACACCCTGAAGGGCAGATACCCACTGCCCCTGATCTCGGATATCCTTGAAGCTGTGAAAGGTGCAGTGATATTCACAAAACTGGATCTCCGAGGTGCTTACCATTAGATCCGTATCCGGGATGGAGATGAATGGAAAACAGCCTTTAGAACACCCTTTGGTCACTTTGAATACCTAGTCATGCCCTTTGGTCTGACTAATGCTCCCGCAGTCTTCCAGCGTTTTATGGATAGGGTGTTCTCTGACATGTTATTTCTCAATGTTATCGTCTACCTGGATGACATATTGATCTTCTCAAAGGATTCCTTGAAACATGAAGAACATGTAAAGGCAGTACTTCAACGTCTCTGTGAAAATCAACTCTTAGCCAAACCAGAAAAATGTTTGTTTCATGCTACATCAGTTCACTATCTGGGGTTTGTCCTTAGTTCAGAAGGAATTAGTATGGATCCTTCAAAGGTGAAGGCCATACTGACTTGGCCCGCCCCAACATCTGTAAAGCAAATACAGTCCTTCCTGGGGCTTGCCAATTTCTACCGGAAATTCATTCCCACCTTTTCCGAGATTGTTCAACCCATTGTTAATCTCCTGAAGAAAGACGTTCCATTCAACTGGTCTATACCACAAGACAAGGCATTCCAACGCTTGAAAACAGAATTCACTCAGGCCCCCATCCTGGTCCAACCTGACATAAATCGTCCTTTTCTAGTGGAAACAGATGCCTCCAATTACGCCATAGGAGCAGTTTTAAAACAAGAATCCGATGATAAGTTGGAACATCCCATTGCTTACCTTTCACGGACCCTGACTACCAGTGAGACTCACTACTCAGTTCTGGAGAAGGAATTATTGGCCATTCGTCATGCCTTCACTGAATGGAGACATCTACTCCTGGGTGCTAAATATCCATTTCAAGTCCGTACTGATCATCGAAATCTTCAGGTCCTACAATCCATGGAGTGCAGGAACAGTAAACAAGCTCAATGGGCCTTCTTTGCTCAATATCAATTTCAAATCTCACATGTTCCTGGACCGCAAAACATGATTGCCAATGCCCTTTCTCAGCGTCCCAACTACGTTCCCTTGGAGGATAAGATCTATCCTAAAATGTTTCCACATACAATCTTTGTTGCTCAAGCGATCAATCTCCTGGAAGAAATCAGAGTACAGACTCAATCATCTGAACTCTGGAAGGACATATACGAGAAAAATCCCTGGCGTTTGAAAATCAAGGAAGGGTATTTATTCAAGAACAATTCAGTGGTCGTTCCGACAAAAGAACTTCAACAGAAGGTAATGAATCTATGCCGTGATACTCTTCACTCCGGCCATCGAGGGGTAACCAACACCTTCCGTCTTATACAAAGACAGTTCTGGTGGCCAGGGATGAAGTCCAGTGTAGTTCAATACATCAAGACCTGTGCAATTTGTAGTCAGAACAAATACGATAATCAGAGGCCGGCGGGTCTGCTTCTACAACCTACGTTGCCAACCAGACCCTAGGAAGTTATTGCCACTGACTTCATTGTTGAATTACCGCCTTCCCGAGGATATACAACCATCATGGTAACCATTGACTTGTTCACTCATCTAGCTCATTTTCCACCATTGTATAAACTACCATCTTCCTCAGAACTTGCTGGAACTTTCCTGGAACATATTTTTCGTCTTCATGGCCTCCCTTCCAAGATTATTTCAGATCGGGGACCTCAATATATTTCACAATTCTGGAAACATCTCTGTCGTGTTCTAGGAATCCAACGTGCCCTTTCTTCAGGCTATCATCCACAAATGAATGGGGCAACGGAACGAGTAAATCAAACCCTGGAACAAATCTCCATTGTTTTGCCACCAAGGTTCAAGACGATTGGTCTCTCCTTATACCTTTAGCCGAATTCTCCTACAATAACTCAGATCATTCAGCTCTCAAGATCAGCCCTTTCTATTGCAGTCAAGGTTATCATCCGTCTGTTTTACCATCAGTTCTTCCAGAATCTACTCCGGTACCTACCCTTGACTCTTGGATTCAGACGCTGATCGACTTACAAAGAGAGGCCAAGGATCAGTTAGAACAGGCCCAGACTCGAACCAAAAGATATGCGGACCTTCCTATTCAGTTGGCGATCAAGTCTGGCTAGCCTCGAAACTGTTACCTCGACATCTACGACCAAACAAATTGGCTCCTTGCTATTATGGTCCATTTTCTATAAAGGAGATCATCAATCCTGTCTCCTTCCGACTTAAGCTCCCGGATTCCTGGAAGAAGATACATCCAATCTTCCATACTTCCCTGTTGAAACCCTACGTTAATTCTACTCGAAAACCCTTCAAACCCACACCTGTTGTTGTGGACGACCAGTTGGAATATGAGGTGTCCAGGATATGTGATTCCAGGTATAGACGGGGTCGATTACAATATCTGGTCGAGTGGAAGGGCTACCCCCCCTAGCGAGAGAACATGGGAACCAGTTTCTAATTTAAAGACCCCTCGTTTGCTCAGAAGATTCCATCTTATTCACCCAGGCAAGCCTGGAGGAACCAGTCTTCCGAGGGGGCATGCTGTCATGACCCGGCGAAATTGCCCCTTCTGGACCTCATGGTCATTGTCACGAAGGGCTTGTACTCCTTGTTCCTCCCAATATGGCTGTACCAAGCTCCGTGCTACACACTAGCTTTCACGTCGTAGCACGTACTATAAATTGGTCACGCCCTTGCGGGTCCACGTGTCTCAATGCTATCTTCGATAGTGACCCGGCGTGTGTTTGCTCTCTACATTTGCTTCCTTGATCCTCATACTTCCTTTCTTGCCTTTTTCCTGTTCCTGGACTCCCCCCCCCTACTTTGCTTGTTTATCGCTAATCCTGGACACCCTGTAACCACGAACTTCCCAGAACTCTGAACGCGCTCTGCAACCTGACGAGGCTCGGGCAAGCCTATTCAAGACCCGAACCACCCACAGGAAGAGTCCTGCGGCCGAACAAGGGAGATCCCGATCAAAGGTGAGACGGGGGGAGATTTACGACAGACAGTGTGTTGTTTGTCAGTTTTTGGAGGAACTTGATGATGATTTTGATTATGAACGTTTTGCCTGAACCAGCTTGACCACTCACGTATAGCAGTATAGGTTTATAGTCTTGGGAGGTACAATTTTTACTTTCATGTTGCACACCATGTACAATTCTTTTGTTACTTCTTGGAAAATGCTACGCTTCTCATTGTTTAGTTGTGATTTTAGTAAAGCAAAGTCTTCTGTAGATTGCTCATACTGACGCATGGTGTTTTCTACTTCTGTCATGCCTAATTTTGCCTCATTTGCCATTAGTGGCTATCCAAGTTGTTCTTGGCTTCCTGTTACTGAAGGTTGACTACTGTCAGGAGTGTTCACATCTAGTTGCGCCTGCAGTTCTTCTTTGTGTTGCTGTTCATTGTGCAACATTGTTTTGTCCTGTGTAAAGTTTACGTCTGTTATAGTGCTTTCGTTTACTTTGAAAGCATCTTCATAGGAGTCATAGCTATCTAGTAAATCTTCTTTTCGAAGGGATTGTGTCCTCCGACGTATTCCTTATCTTAGATATCTCTTTTCAGCTTTGCTGGCCTCGGAAAATTTTCCGTCGACGTCCGCCGAGTCGATGTCCCTCGACAGCCGCCGTATCGACGTCGACGTCATCCTGCCTATAAAGGCCGCGCGGAGCGTCCGTTGCTCAGTTCCGTTTTTCCGTGCTTACTCAGTGCCTCGGAATATCGTTGCTCAGTTTCGTAGTGAATTTATCCTATTTCCTCGAGATATACGATACCATACTCGATGGCTTCCTCGTCGGAACCGACGACCCCTCGGTCCGGCTTCAAAAAATGCCGAGACTGTGGGAAAAAGATGTCGCTGACTGACCCTCACAGAGTTTGTCTGTGGTGTTTGGGAGCTGAACACCATTGTTCGGAGTGCGAGGACTGTATGTCCATGACAGCTAAGGCCCTGAAGGAGCGTAGGGGGAAGCTGGAAAAAGCTAAGACTTCAAAAGCTTCTTCTTCCTCGACGAAGTCGAGACATTCGTCTCCTCGTCACCATTCGCGCTCCAGGTCTCGGAGTGGGTCCCATCACGCCTCGAGATCGAAGCACTCGAAGAGGAGACGTCGAAGATCCCCTTCTCCATCCTCCTCTTCCTCCGTTTCTCCTAAGAGAATCCCTTGCCCCACGAAACATAGTTCCCGGGCTGAATGAGAGGAATTCTGCAAAAATATGATGAGTGTCTTCGAGAAAGCGGCCTCGACCCCCTCGAAGACTGCCGAGAGCGATGCTCTGGTCGAAAGACCCGAACGTCAAAAACGCTGCGAGTCGCAGTACCCAGCGAAGGAAGCTTCTCGAGCGCGTCACGAACCCTCGAGCAAAGCTATGACCTCGAAACCTTCTTCGAAGGTTCTGTCGACGCCGTCGACGAAGGTTCCGTCGACGCCGAGGTCGGTGTCTTTGACGCCGTTGTCGAAGGGACCTTCGACACACGGGTCTGTCGACTCGACGCCATCTTCGACACCGGCGTCAACGCCAAGGAAAGTCACGGTTGCGGCGCACCCAGTGGCTATCCCCAGGTCCTCGATGATGATGGCGTCGAGATTGTCGACTTCCTCGAGCAGAATCCCAACTCTATCGAGGACCTCGAGGCCTCCGCCTTTGTTTTCGACGCCACACTCGAAGCCTTCGACGTCGGCGTCGACGACATCGAGGTTTTCGAGGCCGATTACAACAAGTTTGGCACCCTCTGCCTTGGAGATGGGTTTCACACCGTTTGTGAGTTCAGAACAATTGAGAACTATGTCCTCAATTATGGAAGAGGGAGAACTATCTGACCAAGAAGAGACATTTGAGTTGCAGGGACCTGCAACCCCAGTTCAAGAGGAGTTATCCTCAGAAGAACGCAGGTTAAAGGATCTCCATGATTCCTTACATGAGGCAAGTGGGTTAGACACTTCCCCTGAGGTGGAGTTCGCTAGGCCAGACCCGGGGGAGCATGCTGAAACCCCCTATAGAGCCTTACTGGCCAGGATCACAGAATTTATGGGGTGGTCTACACCTTCACAGGCTTTCCAACAAGATGACCTCACGGATATTCTTGATAAAGGTCCACAGGAGGATCCTGTAGTGCCTTTTCATAAAGCTCTTCAAAGGAAAATCACGACGAACTGGGAAACACCAGATGTCGTCCCGGCAGTAAATAAAAAACTGTCTACTAAATACAGGGTATCTTCTGCAGACCCGGAGTTTTTGTCAAAACACCCATCCCCAGAAAGTCTGGTGGTACAGGCAGCATCTTCTACTGACATCAAGACTGCTTACCCTACTGTCCCACAGGACAGGGACGATAAGAAATATGATGCTATGGCAAAGAAAGTTTTTCGGCATGTAGCATGGCGTTAAAATCTGTTAATGCTACTTGCACCCATGCTAGATTCAGCCATACACTTTGGGAGTGTGCTTCTACAGCGGCTGACTGCATCCCGGAGGGAGAAGAAAGGGAGGCGTTCCTAAATATCATACAGGACGGTAAAGACGCTATGTGCGAATCCCTCCAGATGGGCATTGATTCGGCTGACAGTATCAGCAGAGCAATGGCGGCAAGTACAACAACCAGGAGATTCGCTTGGTTGAGAAAGTCTGGTTTTGCCCCAGATGTGCAAGCCAGACTTTTGAACATGCCATTCGATGGCTCTTCTTTGTTTGGGAAAAAGGCGGATGACAGTTTAGAAAAACTGCAAACAACAAAGGCAGCAGCAAAATCCCTAGGTGCTGCAATCTGTCAGACACCTTTTCGTCCCACAGGAACCTCTGCGAGAGGCAAGTCCTTCCGCTTCTACTCCGCATTCGGAAGAGGTAGAGGACGACCGGCTCAAAGGGGACAAAGAAGAACTACCCGAGGTGGACGGGGTAGATATTCAAAAGCCGCAGCAACAGCAGGTGCCTCTTTACCATCGGCATCTGCATCAGCCGTGCCAAAACCACTCTGAGGACTTCCCTCACAAGACACCTGCAGGAGGCAGGTTAACTCAACATCTGGCGGAATGGCAGGGTATCACGTCAGATGCTTGGGCATTGGAGACAATTGCACAAGGTTACTGCCTGCCTCTCCTACGCATACCTCAGAGTCATCCACCGGGGATCAGCTCTCAAAAAGGTCTAGATCCGCTTCTCTTGCAGGAAATTTTAGACCTGCTAGAGAAAGATGCCATAGAACCGGTACCTGTAGCGGAGAGGAACAAGGGCTGGTACTCCCCTTAGTTTCTCATTCCAAAGAAAGACGGAGGACTGAGACCCATCTTGGACTTGCGAGAATTGAACAAATTCCTCAGGAAAGACAAATTCAAGATGGTAACTCTTTCTCAGATCCTTTAGGCCCTTCAGTTCCAGGACTGGTTGGTATCTCTGGACCTTCAGGACGCTTATTTCCATTTGCCTATCCATCTCAAACACAGGAAATACCTGAGGTTCGCAATTGGCAACTCTCATTATCAATTTCGAGTGCTGCCATTTGGGCTGACCTCCGCCCCGAGGGTCTTCACCAAGTTAATGTCGGTAGTGGCTGCAAGTCTAAGGAGGGAAGGGATTCACGTCTACCCCTACCTGGACGATTGGTTGATCAGGGCTGTATCTTCGGAACAAGCTCAGATCTAGCTAAATCACGTTTGCCACTCCCTTCACAGACTGGGCTTCTCCCTCAATTTAAAGAAGTCACAAATGATACCATTGCAGAGACTCCAGTTCATCGGAGCGATCCTGGACACTTCCCTGGGAAAAGCCTTGCCACCAGAGGTGAGGGCTCAAGATATTCTACAGATGGTTACCAAGTTCCAAAATGCCCAACGTCTCCCAGCCTTCGACTTTTTGAGGTTGCTAGGCCTCATGGCATCCTGCATTTTCCTAGTGCCAGAGGCTCGCCTGAGAATGAGATCCCTCCAGTGGGCATTGAGAAGTCAGTGGTCACAATTCTCAGGAAGAATGACAGATCTTCTTCAGGTTCCCGACAGGGTAGCTCAAGACCTTCAGTGGTGGGCCTGTCAGGAGAACATTCTGAAAGGAGAACAGTTTTGGCAACCCTGGCCGGAGATAACAGTAGTCACGGATGCCTCACTCACAGGGTGGGGAGCCCACGCCAATGACTTGACCATCAGCGGTTATTGGTCTCCATCGGAGTCCAGACTACATATCTGTTCTGTTCAAGGGAATTTCCCCCAAGAGGAGCTCTGGGAGACGCGTACATAGTGGACTGGGAGTTTCCGCTTCTGTACACGTTCCCACCGGTCCCTGTCATTCCTCAAATGATCAGGAGGTTGAGAAGATTCCGGAAAACCATGATCCTAATTGCCCCGGATTGGGCCAGGAGAACGTGGTACCCGGACCTTCTAGACTTGTCCATCTGCCCTCCAATTCGACTTCCACTCAGAGAGAATCTGCTCTCACAGAAGAGAGGTCAGGTTCTCCATCCAGACATCAAAACCCTCAACCTTCACGCTTGGCTTCTGAAAGGCTGAGGTACAAGGATTGGGACCTCCCTGATGATGTTATGGAGGTGTTGCTTTCGGCAAGGAGGCCAGCAACAAAGTATTTATACCGCTGCCGTTGGAACAGATTTTGCAGCTGGTGTAGAGAAAAGAATATCGACCCCTTTTCATGTGGTACACCAATGGTTTTGTCCTTCCTACTCTATTTGGCGAATTCAGGCCTTCAGGTTGGCACCATTAAGGGCTATCTCGCAGCGCTATCCATCTTTAAGCGCACTGTGGAAGAACCATCCTATTTCAAGTTACCCTTGGTAATACAGTTTCTAAAGGGGTTAACTAACGTTTATCCCCCAAGACCATTCCAGGTTCCCCTATGGGATTTAAACTTAGTCCTAACTTTCCTGATGGGCACACCTTTCGAACCACTCCATTCTTGTTCGTTAAGATTTCTTACCCGTAAAACTGTTTTATTAATAGTCTACTGAGTGAGGAACTTCTTGAGTGGGGATCTCATAAGGTGTACTCTCGCGACCCGTATGTTAGTGCTATTAAGGTTGGCAATGGTTTTCTTATTTTATTATTTTATTCTTGTGTCGCAAGGATGTAGGTCAACACGGAGACATAGAGTCCCTCAGCACCGTTTGTAAAGTAAGCAG
Source organism: Ambystoma mexicanum (assembly GCF_040938575.1). Lineage (NCBI taxonomy): Eukaryota > Metazoa > Chordata > Amphibia > Caudata > Ambystomatidae > Ambystoma > Ambystoma mexicanum. Next base: position 625,157,491 of record NC_090934.1, read on the forward strand.
TAGTTTGTTTGTGCCTACACCTCTTTGCGCCAAATTTCTGATGTAAATGAATAAAAGTACGTAGTCAAGTTTCTTCAAGTATATTTTCTTAATTTATTTGATATATGTTCTGCCCATATGGATGACACGTGTTTCGGCGTTTCATTGGCGCCTTTTTCAAATCCGGGCTGAATGCAAGCATAACATGTAATACAACAAAACACAAAATATAACATATGAAATAGCATTTTAGCATATTTTGTAACACATTTAGTAGTTAGAATAGTGACTTAGGCTGTGTAGTATATCCTTTTAGCATTCTCAAATTGCATGAACACCTAAAAGTGCAGCACCTCTTAGTTACCTCAAATGGTTAAAAATAAATCCATTACAGTGACTATGTTAGTTTTTTAAAATTAAATTTGTGCAATCCGAAAAAGAAGTAAGTATGGGATGGCATGGACCTAACAATTTTTGGCTGTCAGAAAAGCATGTAAATTTGTTTTCTTACCCTTATTGAATGTAGTGCGAATCTCCCTTTCCTTATTTCCGGGAATTAGTTTTTAGTTGAAGTGTATCACGGTAGTTCCAGGGTTAAATCCCACCTAGAACAAATTTGGTTGTTCTATTATGCTAACATTAGACTTTTAACCTTCTATCGGATTGATTCTTTATGCATGATTCCCTGGCATATATTTAGACGCATTTTAAACTCTAGTAAGCATGACTAGTAACATCTTTCTCATTGCATTTATGTAAAAAGTGCTATTCATATTTGCAATCCTCCAATCGCATTACATATCCTTGGTCTCATGCATTCTGTTACTCTAGCGGTCACTAGGAATTACTTTTTCAGTTACAATGACTGGTAACCAATTTGCTCCCCATTTGTGTTTACCAATTAATAGCACTTACATCTGCTAGAAGGGTGAGCGAGTTACAAGCTCTTTCTTGTAAACCCCCTCATACAATCTTTCACAAAGACAAAGTTGTCCTGCAAGTGAAGCCTAATTTCCTCCCAAAGGTGGTTTCTGAATTCCATATCACTCAGAAGATTACCCTTCCATCTTTCTATCCTCCTCCTCATCCGGGGAAAGAGGAAGAGCGGTTACACAGGCTGGACCCAAGAAGGGCTTTATGTTTTTACATCAGTAGACTGGCTAGGATAAGACAGGCAGACCAGCTGTTTGTAGGCTACACAGGTCACAAGCTGGGGTTACCGATAACTAAGCAGACCATTTCCAGATGGATCATTCTAGCCATTTTGGAATGTTATAAACTGGCAGGAAAAGAGCCCCCTCAAAATCTTAGGGCTCATTCGACCAGAGGTATCGCAGCTTCATCGGCCCTCAAAAGAGGAGTGCCGGTTAAAGACATATGTGCGGCTGCCACATGGTCGTCCGTCCATACCTTTACACGGTTTTACAACTTGGATTCCTCCTCCAGTCAAGAGACTAGGTTTGGAAGGGCAGTATTGCACTCTATTCATCAATAAGAGGAAGCATGAAGTCAGTACTCCCACCTCCAATAACAGAATACTGCTATGGGAGCCTATCTAAGATAAGGAATACGTCGGAGGACACAATCCCTTCGAAGAACAAGTTACTTCTTACCTTGTAACGTTCTTTCGATGGGATGTTCCTCCGACGTATTCCTTATCGACCCTCCCATCCATCCCCACAGTACTAGTTCCCTTGTTGTTGCAGCTTACGCTCCTTCAGGGTGATTAGTCTAGTCCAGAAAGAATAATTGTGGGCTACAAAACGGAAATGAGCAACGGACGCTGCGCGCGGCCTTTAAAGGCAGGATGATGTCGACGTCGATACGGCGGCTGTCGAGGGACATCGACTCGGTGGACGTCGACGCGCAGCGCCTTCTAGAGAAAGATTTTCCGAGGCCAGCAAAGCTGGAAAGAGATATCTAAGATAAGGAATACGTCCGAGGAACATCCCATCGAAAGAACGTTACAAGGTAAGAAGTAACTTGTTCTTCTCCATGGTCTAAAAAGTTGAAGCAGGGACATGTAAACAGTTCTTTAAGGTGATGAGTTTTTAATGACAATTTGATATGATTAATTTAGATTCATTTGTTAAGTTTCACTAAGCTGCCTTCACAATTTTCCACTCTGTATCTACCTTTCTTTTCATCTGGTTTAATATTATTTTTGTATGTGAAGTGTTGGGCTATGTGGTATAGACACATGGTTTCCAAAGTGGTACTCCTGTTTCGGTAGTATGTGTCTAGTAAATTGTTTTTCAAAATGTCTTGGCTGTTGGGATCATTTTTGGTTATTGTTGCTATGTCTTCATATGATTTGAGAACTCTTTTTCTAGATTTAGCATGACCAAGACTGAGACATACTATATTTTCAGATTTTCCATATAAGGCAGTGCCTGTTAAATGGTCTGCAGCTTCATAGCAGCTAATTTCTCTATGGGAGAGTATTTTGATGCCTAAGCTGTACAATTTCTGTGATAGTGTTTTGTCAGATGATATGATATGTCATCCCAGAGGTCTTGAAGCTCTGTTTTTTCTGCTTTGGTTAAGTAGGCTGTGACATATCGTGCTACTGCAGTGGAATTGTCTGCAATGTACTGCACATCTATATTTGCATTCCATAGGAGGGCAATGACTGCATTGTAATCATTGATGTATTTCGATCCTTCTGTTCTTTTTATGTAATATGTGTTCTTAGGTGATTTACCTTTGACACTATGGGCCTCATCACGATTTGGGCGGTAATAGCCCTACCGCCAATCCCCCAGTGCTATTCGCGCCGGATCACGGGTTTGGCAGAAGGGTTATTGCCCATTCCCCATTGGGCGTATTCAGGAATTCCTCATTCCCCATTGGACCCAATGGGGAAAATGTGCACTATTACCGCCGGCGTATTTCCTGCCGGCGGTAATCGTGCTGAAAATCTGCAATTTTTCCATAGATTTCCCCCCAGCTCGGGGCTCAGGGCTGGGGGGAAATCCGCCAAAACCATGATCTGGTGGACCCTTAATGCGGCGGTAATAGCGCTACCGCCGCATTTAGGGGTTACCGCCAGACTCGTGATGAGGCCCTATGTGTAACTGAAGACATTACTTGACCTGTTGTTGAAACTGGTCTAGGGAAACCAAAATAGCATTTGGTGTAGTATTTCCCTTTTTTTATATTTGCAAAGACAATACTTCCCACATTTGTGTCTTTGAAATTGTACAATTTGTGCATGAAGGTCACTATGTGTCATTTGTGAAGGGATTTCACAAGTGACATATTTTTGGATGAACTGCAAAACCGTGGCATCACTGTCCTGACCAAATTTAGGAGCATCTTTAATCCACAAAAGCATGGCTTGGTATTCTTTTCTCTGAGGAGAGGAACAGTTTTATTACAAATGTAGTGTAGCATAGCAATGAAGCGATGATGGAAATATCTTGATACATTTACAGGATCTAGAGAGCATAGTTCTCCTGGTGTTTTATATATATATATATATATCTATATTTGTTTTGTTTTTGTTTGCAATGCATAGGAAATTGTGTAAATCTTCCCATGCATATTCTGCACAACTTAATGTCACAAACCAAGTGGGTGGGCCAAGGTTTCTTATCATACAGCGTACATCTCTGTGACGTGGAACCAGTATTCTTTTGTGCCACGCATGTTTGCTAAAAGATTTGTAATGCTTGACTGTAAAACCTCATCTTTTTCTTGCACTTTTTGTGGTAATTGTGTAGCTGGCATAATTTGAAAATGGGTACCTGATTTCAATGTGTGTGCAACTCTGTAACAGGATCTACGAGTTGAAATTGACCAGTTTCCGATGAGTCTTCAATTATTTCAGTGGTTTCCCTAAGGTTTTCTTCAATATTTATTTCTTTGTAGTATTCATTGTTGTCGTTTAGATATTGCAAAGATTAATTTGTTGGATGTTACACACACAGTGTGTGTACATTTTCTTTGAGATCCAATGGCAAATAAACTACTTTGCCACAAATGTCTTTCACTAATTCAGAGGGAGGTAGTTTTTCTGTTTTTGGTTGAAAGCGTACGATTGCTTGGAATGGGTGCACTGTTTGAATTATAATGCTGTCATATAAGTTAAGTTGTTGCAGGGGTTTTGGTAGTGGGAATAATTCCAAGTTATTTGTGATAACACGTAAAGGTGTTTGGATGTTGTCAAGTTTTTCAGTAAAGTAACTGCAAAGTATTAAGGGGTCAGTAATTTCGTATTTGTTTTCTGCTATGATAGAGAGATAATTGGAAGCACTTGGAATCTTCATTGTCTTTTATTTTGTACGATATGTCTACAGTTTTTGTGCTATTTTTATAAAAAGTTCTGCGACAACACACACACACATTGTTTGGTACTTCAGCAGATGTACTTTTAAACTTCAGTATTTCTTTTTTTGTATGCGTGTAGTAGAAGGTTGCCATCTGTAACGTTGTTGCTAGTCTGTTGTAAAGCTATTGCATTTTGTAAGTTGCTTTCACTTCCAAAATATTTTCACTGGATATGTTCTATTTTTTCGAGTAGTTCTTTGGCTGTACCATGTAGAAGATTGTTTTTTAAATTGGCTAGTGCTAAAGCAGGATTTATAGTTGAATGGTGTGTTGATATCATTGATATGGTGGAAGGTGCTTTTGCAAATAGGTCCAGAAATGCAGGCTAATGAATGTCATTGTAGTCCTGTGTATTTGCGCACTGGACAGGAGTCCATATTTTGTAGTAGTTTCATTTTGAATTTCTCTTTGCCTTTCACATACTGATTGAGGAACTGGCATAAAGATTTGAAAGATTTTTTGGCTATGTTACACATTGATGTGCACAGCCATTTGTAGACTGGACATATTGGTTCAGTGAAATGGAGAGTTGATACTAAGTTTTCTGGGGATATTTTTGTGAGCAGCGTTTCTTGTTCCATAATAGTGTTATTACGTTTTTCGTACCCTCGTCCACTGCTATGTGTGGCAATTGGGTTTATTTGCTATTGTTTGTATGCTTCTTCATTGAAATATGGTTCTGTGCTAGTGGTGTGACTCCATTCACCTCCACAGATGTTTGTGAAGCTATCTTTGTTGATATTCCATTTATTGAGAAGTCTTTTTTGTAGTTTAGTACTTAGTTTTATTAGTGGTTTCATTCTGTTTAAAACTAAAATAAATAATTTCCTTTTGAGAAGTATTGCACTGTCTATGAGGACTTCTAGGATTCATTTTCTACTGTAGGTTTTAAGGGTTGTTCGTGATTTCTCTCCTGTTTTTATAAGGTTCTGACAGACTCTGTGGCAGAACATTTTTTGGAAAATAATTTTTTGGTATGCTTACTTGCTGCTACATCAAGATTTATAGATGCAGTGTTAGCACTAGTTGAAGTTTTTGTACAAATTCTGCTAGAGGTGGATGCTTATTTTAGATAGAGACTTATTTTGATTTTGTCTACTTCTGCACTGCTTTCTACAGAGTTGCTTTTTGGTAGGCATTCTTTGGGGTCTGTTGGAGAAAAAAAGTGTGGGTTGGGATGTTGTGCAGTGTATGTGTGCTTTGTGTTGGGCATAAGTGTCTGAGTATGATGGTAAGGATGTATGTAGAGGTGTGTGATTGTGCATTGGGCTGCTACTTCAGGTTGGGAAGGCTATTCTCGTATTTGTTTGTTACTATACTGTTGTTCAGATAACAATACAAAGAATGCAGCTGCTGAGGGGCAAGCAGTAATACTGAATCTAATGCTGCAGGGTTAATGCAATTGTTTGTTCTACAATACTAGAATTATACAGTGTTTGAGTAACAGTTAGAACATTATGGCAGTATTGCACTTACATTTTTGGATGGAATGAGTAATTTTTTTTTGGTCTGGTTTGCACTTCAGACGCTGCTGCTTTTCAAGAGAGTGGTCTTCACTGCAATTGTGAAAGAAAGAAGTTAGTAAATACGTGTGTAAATAGCACTGTTGTTAATATAGACATGAATTTCTTTGTTTTTGAAGTAGTAGTGCTTTCTGATAACTGTGCATAGCATGTAGATGCACTTTCCTTTGCCTTTGTGCATTCTGTATATTTTACTTTGAATCTGTCAGTTGAACATGCTTTAGAAATGATTACAATACTAGGCACAGAGAGTACACTTGGCTTTTTAAGGCGGTGTTATTGGATGTTAGGCGATAGAAGAAATAACCGTATGCTTTTCTTGCTATTTATACAGGGTAAATGGCAGGAACTGTGGGGAAAAGCATGCAATGTATGCATTTGTGAAGGTGTAGGAAATAAAGAAGTATGATTTGATGGGTTCAGCAGCGTATTATTCTCCGGATAGTTGTGGGGGAGAAGGTTCAAAGAAGAAAACCTGGAGAAGTAGCAAAGGGACAAAGCAAGTTTACCAGACTCCAGTGATTTGCAAACTAATGGGGGATCCTGTGGTGCTTGGAGATGGGAGAGTCTGAAATACAGTAAGGATTGCAATGAAGGGTCTGGTACTTGTGTTGCAGACTGAAGGGAAGGGGGGAGATGTTGTATCTCTTGGTTTACTACACTGTTTGTACATAGTTGTACATGACGTGATAGACATGACTGCACATGTGTATAGTTGAATGCTTTTGTAAATTCTAGAATGGAATGGGCAACTAGCTAGAATGAGAGAGCTACCTAGATTGGAAAAACAGTTGTAGAGGCAGTGGTGTTGATTCAGCTGGGAGCCTTTCAAATGACATTGGCTATCTGTGTGCATGAATAAAGATGCATGTACTCATCCTGGCTGTGTGTCATTTTATGACACACTACAAAGCCTTCTCCCACAATTATACTGTTATTTCTCCCATCTTTTAACATGAAATGACACTTTGTTAGAGAGCTGTGTATGTTGTGTCTGATTACTATTATAATCATTACTAAAGGAAGTTCAAATGATAGATTGTATGTAAAATATCCAGAATGTATAGAAAGGAAAGTGTATGTACATCCTATGCACTATAATGTATTAAATGCTATTATAGTTGAAATGTGGATAAATAGGTGGCAGTGGTTACACAAATGACAGAATGAATGAAGATAATAACAGTTAGTAATATGAGTAAATAACAATTTGGAGAGCAGACACCTTTGCAAGTGGCATTTGATCATAGCAGATGGCAGAAATGACAGTACGCTTTTTTGACAGGTAATACAGGGTAAGTGGCAGTTACCCTGTTTATATGCATTTATACAAGAGCTGTATATGTACTGTGCAGAACATATTCATACCTGTAGCTTGTGTTCATGGATGTGGATGTGCAGAAATCTGCAAGCAGAAATCTTGTAGAGTTTTACAGTAGTTGTTGCTGTAAGTGGTTTGCAATCACAGCCCAATTGTACTCAGAGGGATCAACAGTACATCTAAAGTGCTGAACTGTGATGATGATGTAGAATTCTTGGATGTGATTGGTGGATGGTTGTGTGACTGCTTAACAGTAGCCAATGAGGGAATGGTGAAGAGAGTGAAGTGGAAAGGGTAGAAGGATTGCCCCAGTGTTATGTGCTCTGCGGACACCGTGGATGTTCGCGGACAGGGTGTGCGACATCCGGGTCTTATCTACATATGTGGCATGGAAATAGGACTAGGGGAGCTAGCCAATCAGATGCTGAGCCTGTCATTCATAGGGAGAGAGGGTAATCATTGTTTTCATTGCTGTATGCTGTGAGGATGGCTGTGGTTGCTGAGATCGACAGAGTTAGAGTGTGGATAGTGGGAGATCAGTATATTACTAATCAGCAGTGGTATGCAAACGTGTGTGGCATTTCAGACAATGTTGGAATGCAGGGAGTGGAAGCTACCTGGTGTGATGTGCCAGGGAAATGTTTGCAAGGTGTTTGTACACTTTGTAGAAATATGGCTTATTTTAACACTCCTGGTATTCTGGTGGTAAATTGTGGAGCAATGTATTTGGGCTATCTGAGTGCAGCAAGCTTGCTGGGTGCACTGAAGCAATTTGCTAAAGGAACTGATGCACCTGTTTCCATCTGCTAAGATACTTTTTTCACATATACCACCTAGGACTGCATGGATGCCTTGCCATGTATTTAATCCTCAACAAGACATAGCAAGATGTCTTGTTAATAAAGGAATATCTTGTTTTATGTATTCTGTGTGCATGTTATCATTCCAAATGAGAACCTTTTGGAAGATGGTGCAATTTTGTCTTGTAATGCAATGACTTTCACAGATTTTGGTCATGCAATATTTCTTGGTAATATGCAGACCTCAATCAGGAAGTTGTTGTGAAGTCATGTAACAGATAAAATCTGAAACAAGCCTAAAAAAAGCTATTTACATTTTCATTCTCCACTCTCAGATTTTACGATTTGTCCGCAGACACTGCGGTTGTCCGTGGACAGCGTGTATTACATACAGGGATTATGAGGCTGAGAGGCATGCAAATGAGACTTAGCAGGGCAATGGATTGGTGAATAAGGTTTACTGGTTGTGATGTGTAAGGAGAGACTTTGTCAGAAAGTATTTTTCCTGAGAGGAGAGCGGATAGCTATGGCGGTATCTTTCAGAAGGCAGATTGTCTGGATTTTGGGAGACTCATGGATAAATTGGTTGGATGATCGCTGAGGAGTGGCTGCACATCTTGGATTCCCTCATGTGGAAGTGCACTGGCATGGAGTGCGAGGAATGAAGTGGCTGGATTTGGTACCTCTTTGTGCTACTTTGGTGACACAGCATCATCCAGACATTATTATTATTCATTGTGGAGGGAACAGTTCAAGACATGTCTCTGGAATCTCTTTGCAATTTGCAATGAAAGAAGGAGTTGGGAAAGTCATGGACATGTTTCCAAACTCCAGAGTAATTTTTCTCGTATTGCCCGGAGACAAATGTGGCTGCGTTCTTCTTCCTTTGGTCCACACATGGAGAAAGCGAGGCACAATGTCAACAAGGCTGTTTGTACCTTTTTGAGAGATGTTGGCATGTCCTCTTTTCACAATGAAAATATTATGTTGCGTAGTACACACATTTTTCGCAGAGATGGAGTACATCTTATTTCTGCTGCAGATATTTCTGCGAAATATACAAAATGCATTGCGACCCTTTTTGGAATTATAGCAATCTTTTTTTGCAGTAGGTGTTGACCATTTGAAGTTTGTTTTCAAACACAATATAACACGACAAAAAGGCTCTTTTCAGATCCATGACTTCCTCCCAGAGAGGAGTGCAATGGTTTTGATAGGGCAGCAGCCAAAAAAATGTAAATGTCCGCGGACTTCCAAAAATGCACAGGGCCCTGCAGCATTTCATTGGCACTTCTATTTTTGATCTGTGAAAGGCGGCTCCCTAAAGAGCCTTTTTTGGGAGTGGGGTTTGCTGTTTGAAACATAAGGAAAGGAATGGAGGGTAAGGAAGGAGCACCAACCACAGGGATAAGAAAGGGCAGGTGGAGAGAGGAAGATGTAGGGTGGGCCTTACTCAGGTAGGTGGCAGTCCTTCTCATGCTCCCGGACCGCAGCCTCGATAGCACTTCGAAGGGTCTCCCCCCTGCAGTGTACTGCATCACAGTACATACACAATACTGTGACCTTTGAAAGGTAAGGGTCTACAGTATCATGTATGGCCTGCGAGGCAGCTGGAGTGTCTATTGTGGTGGCAGGAGCGGAAACGGAGGATGCTGCAGGGGAACTCAATCTACTACGTTTATCACAAGGTACAACCTTACGAATGGCCCCGCCGTGGAACCAACATAAGTGTTGCTTTATTGAGGTAGTACTGTAGCTGTACAAACCTGGTTTGTCATGACTCAGCACCAACTGGCACTGAGTGCAGCGCACCTTGTTTGCACAAGCTTTCGGTACTCCATCAAGAGTGGTAAATAACCTCCACATCCAAGATTCATGGTGAGTGCTAGTAGTAGGGACTTCCACTACCTCATCCTCGTCATCCTCTTCATCCTCCTCTGCATCCTCATGCCTTTTCACCTCTGCAGGCCCTTAGGAAGGGGGTGGTGGTGGAGGGGGTGGGGGTGGTGCTAAGGCAGAATTAGCACCAGCAGCAACAGCCATGGTGGCCATCTTCAATGGTGTCAGGAGGCACAGTAAAGGCAACAATTAGCAGAATATACAATTCACCAGTGTCTGTCCTGGAACTCCAAAAACAGAATGAGGAGCAGTTCTGGGGTGTGGCCTTTTATAAGGGTGCTGGGGCACGCTTTGCGGACACCGGCACTGTCCACGAACACTTTCAACACCCAAAAAGGGTTAAAAAAGTACCAAAAAGTAAGCAGGTCGCTAAGGATATGGAATGGGACATGTGCAAGGGTGAACTTTCACAAGGTAATACCTTGGATTGCTCAAAAAAGCACTTTTTAGGTGTTCGGGGGCACGAACTGTGTTTGCGAACAAGGACCCACGCTTAGCTTGGGTGCGGTCACATGATGATGTCGCGGACACATACGCAAATGGGACGTGTGTCCATAGGACACCAAATGCACGGGGTCGGGTGTACGCATGTGTGCGGGTGTTCTACGGACAGTGTTCGTGTTCCTGAACTAATTAAAAGTGTGAAACCCGTGCGGCAGACAGTTATTGACAGGCGCGATGTTCGTAGGACCCAAGGGTGTGATACGCATGCGTGCGGGTGTTCTACGGACAGTGTTCGGGTCCCTGAACAAATTAAATGTGCGTCACAACTTTGCAGACAAGCGGACGGGCTATGTGTCCTACGGACATATTCATTCTGGTTGCAGACAATGCGAACAGGGAGTATGTTCTTAGGACACCTTATTTTGAATAGTTGCGGACATGCGGACAGATTTAGTGTCCTGCGGACACCCCCATTTTGATTGTGGTCAGTGCAAACAAGTATAGTGTCCTTAGGACACCCCCATTTTGGTTAATTTTGGTTAATTGCAGACATGCAGAAATCTTATGTGTCCTAAGAACACTTCCATTTTGATTGCGGACAGTGCGAACAGGTATAGTGTCCTTAGGACACCACCATTGTGGTTAATTGCGGACATCCCGGATACCCGCGCTGTCTGCGGACACTCTAACTGCCTTTTTTTTAAAAAAGAAGACACAGAGGAATATAGTAACAGCACACATAATATTTTATTATTGTCTAAAAATATAAAAATTATGAAAGAGGGGGGAAGCAGAAACTGATACAAAGACAGGGGAATTAGGAATTTGTACGTTGGATGGTAGGGGAGGAAGGGATTGAAGTCTCATCATGAAGTTTTCCTTGCTGGGAAGTTTTTGGGGATGGTTGGCTGGGTCATGAAGAAGGGGTACAGGTACATGTGGGACAGTGATATTGTTTTTTTTTCCTTTATATGGTCCTCCACAAAGTTTTTTAAAAGAATGAAATTTGTCATTAATAGATCCATTTATTGCTATACACGCTGCAGATGATTTTCAAAGGTGTCTGTTTCTGAATTTTTTATTGTCTGTATGGTCTGTTAAAAGAAAATATGTAATAAGTACACATAAAGTAATGGTTATTAATTGGTTTATTTAGAGAAGTGTAGTGTCTACCATTAGTATCACTGTTTTTACTCATGTTGTCCCGATGAAAAATTTTGTTCTAGCCATTCCCAAGTACTAGACATTTCTGTGTAAAAAAAAAGAAAAAATACCTTTAGTGTACTCTAATACAGAAAGTTTATAAATATATGAATTTAATGTAGTGTACTAACAAGTTTCTATTTAAGTTTTGCTGTTACTGCTTCGTAGGTGTGCTTTTGATTTTTGCTGTGCAGTTTGAGAGGTAATTCTGCTGGAGGCATATTTATTTTCTTTGGAATGTTCCATTATGTTGATATGCTATATAATTGCACTGTTGATGTCTTACAAATAGAGTTTGCACTTCTTATTTATTATTGAATGTAATTTATTTATGTGCTGCTTTTTGAACATGTTCAATGTTTTAATTGCATGATACAACAATGTAAGATACCCCCTGAGTTTTTGGATAGTGTTGATATTGACCGCTTCTGTTTGTGGACTTGCGCACGGTCTGCGGACATCAAAATCACCAGCGTGGGACAGGGGGTTCAGTATGTTCTGTGTTACATGTATATAAAGTAAGGGAATCTTACTAAACACCTATCAAATTCATGCTATCTATATCTATATTCATTGAAAAACTTTGTTAAAGGGGCGTTACGGTGAAGTTGAGCTACTAAATACCTATGAAATTCAGTAAAAAAACTTTGTTAAAGGGACGTTCTGGTTACAAGTAAAACCGAAAACCCTAGAAATTCACCAGTTGTGGTAAGCTAAGCAACCATAACTCGCGCCGCCACCGTGCACTGCTAAAACAAACAAACAGGACATAATTTATTATAGATGAAGAGAAAGTCATTAAAGTGTTACCGTAATTATGCACAAATACTACACTCAATATATTTAAAAATAGAACGTTTCAAGACTACATACCACACACATATATACATATGTAAATATTTGTTTTCACACTTTTTTCATAGTCGCGGCTATGAGACACAACATTGCATAACATAACATTCATGGTTAACGCGGCTGCTGTAATTTCTGTCATTGTATCCACGGCTACCATAAAGGATAACTGCGGCTAATATGAAACATAAACATATGTAATTTTTTTTAACACACATTGTATAAAAGGAGCAATTAAGAATTTTTCATCCATTTATACAGTGTGTTTTTTATTGCCGACTTTTATAACTGAACACTTGGCCCTGAAAAGGACAGAAGGAGGAGGATGGAACTGGGAAGGAAAAAACATTAGATTCACATGTCTAACAAATGTTATATTTATGTATCCTTACATTTTTTGGTTTGTGATTTTTTTGTGTTTTTCTTTTCTTTAAAAAGGAGGTAAATAAATTGCCACTTAAAAAAAGTATATATATTCCTAGCAGCAGCATTGGCCTGCTGTTCTAAAATGGACCTTCTCCAACCATCTAGGGTGGCCTCTCCCACCACGATCTAGTTGTGACATCTCAAACACATTAACTGGCAGTCCTGTAGACTAGGTGCAGGCAGAATGGGATGGGGTTGGGTGGTGGTGGATGAAACAGAGAAAGCCACAGAAGTGAAAGGCAGAGGTGCTTTAGGCCGGCAGATACTGGCATGAAGATTGTGCACCATGGTTTCTCAACTAGTGATGGAAATGAGCCTTCCTTTAGGGTTCCTCCACATTGTTCCAATGCACACAAACAAGGTGCTGAATCAAAGTAGAGATTCCCAAACTCTGTCATAGTTTATTTGAAGGTCCCTCCTCCAACACCTTCCCACAGAAAACACACTGAACCTCCTTCTTAATATGTTTCTCCTTCACACATAAATACTGCCAGCTATCAGTAAGTTTTCTGGGCACACTGCTTCTTCCGTAGAGGTAAGGCAGTACACACCCATACCACCTCTTCATCACTGCTGGTCCCAGACATACCTAAAACCTGGGAGCAGGAAGGAAGAATCAAAGCCATAAAAAGGACGATGCCACTAAAAATTGGAAATCTTTTAAAAAAAAACATATAACAAGCTAAAATTAGAAAAAACACAAACTACAAATGACTGGACAAAGGAGAATGGTATAGGAACAAGAATGGTAAAAAAGGAATGGAAACATGTGGATGCTGTTCTGTAAAAAGTTCCTGGAGGCTCGCAAGCAAGTTCACCCACCAAGAGACACAAAGCAATGAGGAAAAAAAAAGAGAGGTGTCTTTGTATGTGATGTATAGCCTTGACTACACCAACAAGCCATTTCCTACACGCGGCTACACCCAGGCGCAATTACATAGTCACGCCTAATCCATCAAGCAATCAGATTCCGCGCCTGCTTATGCACCTACACATACTTGTAGTTGTGTCAATGAGTAGGACAAATCAGATCATGCGGTTTGTTTACACGGCTATGCACATTCGCACCTTCCCCGTGACCAATAGGATTGTGTGCACTATATAGCCTCATCAACGAAGGGCCCAATCAGGTGGTGTTAATGCAGCTACTCGCATTTGTGCCTTCCGCGCCAACCAATTGGATTGTGCACACTATATAGCACCGTCATCGAGAGGGCCCAATCAGGTGGCATGGTTTGTTAACACGGCCACGTGTATTCACGCCTATACCACTCACCAATCAGATTTCACGCTCCGCTTTCATGCCTATACATGGCCTGTAATCGCAGCAACGAGACGTCCCAATCGGGCAGTGCAGTACGCAAATGGAGCTATGCCAATTTGCACCTAAACCATCCACCAATCAGATTTCGCTCTCTGCTTAAGCACCAACACATGGCTCGTATCCGCACCTAAAGCCTCAACCAATTATGTGTCAAATTCCGTAGGCGAAAATGTGGGTAACTATCACAGACTGAACTCAATGACTGCACCACCCACTTGTGGAACCCAATCTCAGAGGAGTGACATGGGCCTGTTTTTCCTGGAGTTCATCTGCAACCATTTTACACCAGATCTGCAATGCTGCTGGACCAGAAGAATCTGCAACAGTCTCCAGCTTCACAAATGATGTCTCCAGTCACCCTTAACTGCTCAGCTTTCCTAAAGTGTCACTGTTGGGAAAGATGTCATTTATGTGTAATTGGGCCTCCATTTATGGACCTCCCCAAACTTGTTCTTTTGTTTGGCTATGATGATAACCCGCGCATGCAGAATTGACCAATCAGAATGTGCGCTGCAGTATTGCTGTGACACATGACTCATAGCCGTGTGTACAAGCTGCGCCACCTGATTAATGGCTGGGCATGACTACGAATATTCACCACACCAAAAGACAACTCTTTTACTTTTCCTCATTGTTTTTTCTTCTGACTACTGAGCAGCTTGTCTGTAAGGTATAAGAAGGTTTTCAGCAAACTCCTCATTTGTTCCCATCCTTCTTTGCCCTCCTTTGGTCCATTGACCCATTTCCTTTGTCCTGTAATTAATTCTGTTGGTCCCGACACGCGCCCACCCGCCTGTAAAGAACGGCTCAGTCCCACTGCCTAACCATCCCTAGGTTCAAACTACAAGAGGCGAGTGGATCTAGCTTCCCCGCCCTAGCCTCTAAGCTTTGGAATGCCCTCCCTCTCACCACCCGATCCGAAGAACGCTTTAGTGCCGTCAAATCTAAAACCAAATCCTGGCTCTCCAACCAGCCATGATGTCCGGTCCAGCCCTGGGAAACGCCTGCTCTAATCTACCCTCTGTAAATATGTATATTGCTGTATGCCTTGTATACTATGTACTGTTTAATGTTTTGAATATATTTAATTGTATGCTTATGTAACCATGTCTAAATTGCGCCCTGATGCCTCCGGGCCTGATGGTGTGCGTTACAAATAAAACAAATACAAATTTCATTTTTTTTGTTAGGTTATTTTCTTTTTTTTAAATACTTTTATTTTTAGTGGCATAGTCCTTTTTGTCATGTCTTTTTAATTTTATTACATTTTCCTCTTGATTTTATTACATTTTCCTCCCAGTGCATACATTATCCAACATGTCTGAACACAGCAATAGTAGCAGCGATGAGGTAAGTTGGGTCCCAAACCCACCCCGGCAAAAGATTATGTGGCCTGGAAAAACTGCAGACAGCTGGAGATATGTTATGGTGAAGCAGGACAACTCCCTAAAAGAGACAGAACATGTGCAGTGCAGGATCTGCAAAAAATACCAATGCCGTCAACCATCTAACATACTGTCACAAAGCTTGGTGACATCCATTCTCATACAACACTTAGAGTCCACTGGAATGGAACACAAAATACAGGCACATTGGCTGAACTCTGTGTGTTGTTGAACAGCTGCTGTACAATCACCTTCTACAGCAGCAACCACCACAGCAACCTCTGCACCATCTACCTCCACCACCATACCTGCCAACCTCCCCACTGCTGCCCACACCAGACCTGAATGACTGCAAAGGTTTGTGCAGATGAAGCCATAATTGGGTCACGTGGGGGATGCCACCTTTGATGGCTGGGCAGAGGCCATTTTTAACACCAGGTCCGCTGCCACAAGGACTATATCATTTTGTAATGGCAATTCCCCTGTTTGTAAAAAATAAACAAAAAAATAAACAAATAAATAATTTTCCTTTTTTTACCCTTTGTTACAGGTGTAAATCCTAATGTTCTGTCCTTCCCAGTTCCACGCCCCTCCTTCCCTCTCCCCCAAAACAGCCCTTTTTAGGGCTACCCTCTAAGTTATAAAAAAAAACAAGATCAAATGTATTTTTCAGAATTGTATCTTTGTAGCCACGGCTACCATAGGTTGTATTGTATTGTACTTGTCATTTGTCTAGCATCAACTTTAGCATTATTATAGTTTCAATGCGCTGTTAGTGGGAAGTCCAGAATGTTGGAGGACCTCAGGCATGATTATGATGTGTGTGTGTGCATTTGGACAAAAAAGGCTTAGCATTGCTGGCCAGGTTCTGATAAAAAAACACCCCATGTAGCTAGAACTGTGGATGGGTGTTGAGAAAAATAGGGGTGGCATCAGTGCTAGTGACTCACTATGTGTTCAGCATGGCCAAAATGATCATAGGACTGCGCTGCATTCTGCTGTCAAGAGGTGTTGAGGCGTAGTCGGCTGTCGATAGGTGCAGAGTTTATGTGAACGGCACAACCACATTTTTATCGTAGTCATTGCAGCATACTAATGGGTGTGGGTAGACGTGCCATGCACGCAGTGGAGTGGTGCATTATACAGACCATTGCCGCCAATTTGACATGCTTCGATGTTATGGTGCGTGATCAGGTAACTTGCTTCTTCTGTTGGTTCTTGCGGCTGTGTTAAAAATGGTTAGCCACACCAACATTCTATGTTCCAGCTAATCACTGTAGGAGACCAGATTCTTTAATGTGTGCTAGAGGTTTGATTGTAGTGAGGTGACATTGGTTCTATCCCAGCTGCTGTGCTTCTAGTACCGTTGTTTTGGTTAGCCTGTTTTCTGGTGCAATCGTTCATGAATCCTGTGACATTATTTGTGAGAATGCTGTGAATCAGCTAGTGGTGCTTGGGAGAAGGCAGGGTCATGATAGGTGTTTGAAGTGTGTATGGGCTGGGCTGCGTTGAACGCAGTCTGCACTAGTAGGTGTTTGGAGCTAGACAGGTTGGAGACACCAAGAACGCACCCGGCCCTGCCTGGGAAGACAGTTCATTTACTTCGGGTTAATGGAGTTTTCAGGATAGGGTGGTAAAGCGCCAGGTTTTGAGGGCTTTTTTGAAGGAGAGGTAGTTTTCAGTGTGGTGGATGTGTAGATGACGAGTGTTCCAGGCTGTGGGCGCTAGTATAGAGAAAGCTGAGCTGCCAACTCGAGTGGAGTGGTGTGGTGGGATAGCCAGGAGGAGAGCTGAGCCCGATCAAAGGTTTCTGAGCGACTGGCAGTGGAGGATTTTGTTCTGAATGAACTTAGGTCCTGAATGATGCAGAGCTTGGTGTGTGATGCACATGGCTTTGAAGGTTGCTCTTAGGCTAACTGGAAGCCAGTGCAGGATTCTGAGTGCTGGGGTGATGTGTACTCTGAAGGAGAGAGCTAGGAGCAGTTTGGCTGCCATGTTTTGAATACGTTGAAGTTTCCATAGCTGGCATGCTGGAACACCGAGATAGAGGGATTTCACATAGTCCGGGTGGGAGATGATAATGGCTAGTATAGCTGAGACTTTTTGGGGGTAAGTGAGATATGGAAAGATTTGTTTTAGGATACGTATGTGGAAGTGGCAGGTTCTGGACACATATTTGATGTGCTCGGAGAGGGATAGGTCTGTGATCATGGTGCATCTGAGATTTCTGGCGGTGGTTGAGGGAGCAAGTAGGGGTCCAAGGGCAGGCAGCCACGTTAGAGGTTGTGGGATCAGAGCAGTTTTGCCACACATTGGGATCTCTGATTTTCCCGGATTGAGGGCTACGTGGTTGTTGGTTATCCAGTTGTTGATCTTTAGGAGACAAGAGGTGAGGTCAGTGAATGGCGAGGCTTGGATTTTGAAAATTATCTGGGTATTGTCTGTTTAGTTGTAGGAAGTAAGGTTGTGTGAGCAGATAAGGGCTGGTAGAGGTCTACGGTAGAGGTCGAAAAGGAATAGTGAGAGGGAGGCTCCTTGCGACACCCCTTTTGTGACTGGGTGGGTGGTAGATGAGAAAGGGGGAGAAGAACGACTTGGGAGTGGTTGGGGAATCTTTGACGTCTAGAGGGAGGTGTCTGTTCCTCAGTATTGTGTGCTTAATTATATCAAAGTCCATGGACAGATCCAGGAGGATGAGTGCAGCACACACTTCTGAGTCAGCAGTTCATTTTAGGTCATCCCAGATGGAGATCAGAGAAGATTCTGTTCCACAGAGTGGTCAGATTTGCTTATATTTTGCATGGTCAATTAGTTTGGCAATGAAGCAGATGTTGGAGATCGGGCGGTTGTTAGATGGAGAGAGAGGGCCGAGGCTGGGTTTTTTTGAAAAGTGGTTTTACATGAGAGGTTTCTGAGGTCTCTGGTAACATGTCTGATATTAGCGAGTTATTTAGAATGGAGCAGGCAACACTGCCAGCACAGGTGGATGAGAGGATCTTTTTTAGAAGAGGGGAGGGCAAGGGTATCCAGGCGAACCTGAGGGTCAACTAAGTGCTAGCAGGTTGCTGAAATTGATCGAAGAAAGGGTAGTGGAGGATGAGAAAGTGGGTCAGGCGGGTGGTGGTGTACAGTTTGAGGGGTGTCCATATGTCGGTGGCAGGATCAGAGCTAGTTTTGAGGTTAAGCTGTGGTGTCTTTGAAGAACAACGTTATCTGTTATATATTAGATTTGTTGAGCTGCAATTACACATACCGTAGCCGCGAATACGACTTCCAGTCGTTGAGATTAAATGCACCTCAAAGCTCGCCACTAGCCATGGCCACAGTAATATGTGCACAGTTATTATATAATTAATATGAACATTGTAAATAGAATAATGTTGTTATTTGACTTACAATTTGCAATAAGCATCATTTTAGTTGTGGACACTTAGACATGGCAAGAAGGGTATATTCTGCACTTTTCTGTATGTAGCATATGTTACATTTTTTTGGCCCTTATATCGAATGCACCATATGCTGAATGTTCAATGCAACATTTGTGCATACTACACTGTTGTTGCCTCCACATATAATAACCATTGGAAATGTGAATGGGTGGAAGTAGAATGGGTGGGGATACAGTAAGTCGATACAGGTACACATGGGGCAATAGGGTGTGTGAAAGTACGGTGAATGGGAGAATTCAGACTTGGGTAGGGTGGGTGAGGTTAGAAGGGAGGGGGCTGGATTGGTTGGATATAAAGAGTAATGGTATGGTGCACAGCAGTACAAAGGAATTGCTACAATACATGGGCAAAGATAGAGGGGGGTGGGTAGGTGAATCTAGCATGTGGTATGGTAAGTAAGAGGTAGATAGGATGGGGTAGACAGGGTGGGTGGAGGTAAAGAGTGCAGATAGCACAGGTGGTGAAACAGAGGATAGGGGTAGGGTGGCTGGATAAACATTTCACAAGGCCCATGAGCAACACAAAATAAAATCACATGGGCCTAACTCTGTAAGGAATCCAACAGCTGCCGTGGTGTCAACCTCTGCACCAACAACCACCACTTCAACCTTTGCATACAGGCCTTGTCCACCATGTCTCACCCCAGCAGTAGCAGCAACAATGTCATTGGAGTTGCAACACCCCCCATACCCTGTCTAAGGTTTACATGCCAAGTGAGATAAAAATAAATGCAGTGGAAGTTCTGCAAGAAGGTTCTACGCTGTGGACCGAATAATGTGCGATCACATAGCTTGGGAACATCCGTCCACAATCAAAAATTATTCCGGCTACACTGGGACAACATTAATGTGGTCCCATTTTATTGCACACACAGCTTAGTGCAAGAAAATAAACCTTTAACCTCACAGGAAATTGTCAATCATTATTTCAGTTAAGTTATTTTCTTTTTCTTTATAAATATTTTTACTTGAAGTGGCATAGGGCTAATTCTCAAATCATTTTCAATTTTTGTTCCATCTTCCTCCCAGGACATCTGACAGCTGGATATATGTCATGGTGAAGGAGCACTATTCCCAAAAACAGATAAAAAAGTGTAGTGCAAATTCTGCAAAAAAGAGCTACACTGTGAACCTTCCAAAATACCATTGCAGAGCTTGGGGACATCCTTCCTCATACAACACTTATACTAACGCCAATGAGAGTGTAAACTGTTTTTTTAAAAAAATGCTATCATTATTTATTGAAAAGTAACCTGTGCAGAAAAAGGGAAATAGTTGAATATGAATGCTACCCTTTTAAAAATCAATTTGTTAACACAATTTTAGTGGAAGTTACAAAAAATGCAAAGGTGAATTAGGAGCCCCACTATTTGTACCTTATTTACAACTAACAATTGCAAAACATTTATGCAATACCGGTAAGTGGAACTTGGTGAGAGCAGGTGTACTATGTTGGAACTACATGTAATCTGATAACATTGCTTATAAAATAGTGTAGCTTTATATATAGAGAGAGAAATGTGCTACATTTTAGGGATAGATATTTTTAATAGCATTAGAATAAAACACTGCAAATGCGTGGGTTTATGAACAGAGATGGCTATATTTAATAGAATCTCAGTTTTACACTGACAATCTACATCTGTAAGAGCAGTACTAACATTTTTCAAATTTAAGAAGAATGAACTTTGATGTGAGCTGGTGGGAAAAAGTTGCAATATATGCCATCTGATAGCAGTGGTTAATATAGCTGACACACACAACACTACAAATAAACCTTTGTATATGTAAATAATTACTGACACTTACTTTCACATCAGCCACACACTAAGCATGTGCACAGTGTGAGGTCTACAATCAGAATGAGAAAAGTGTACAAAATGGTGGCTGTTATGCATTCCAAAATCAACATAAAAAAACAGTACTATAGTAAGCAAAGTACTAAAATGGGTGACACATTTTCACCGCAGCCTATCACAGGCAAGTACACAATTGCAAACACCGAAACACACAGAAAATGATTTCTTTGTCAACCATCCTTTTATAGAAGTGTCTATAAACACCTACTTGTAGCTGCAAATACACCTACATTTTTTACTATCTAGAAAACCGACAATGCAAACCTTTAAAAGTTCAGATGAGACAAGGGTAGAGGTGAGGACATGCAATCAGAAATGCATGTAAAACTGTGTGGTCTAACATCCACAGAGTAATATGATTATTGAACAGAAATGTATGGCTTAATATCCGTGGCTATTGACATACCCATGTGTACAGCAGCAACCAATCAACTGACGTGATATGTTAACGTGCCTACGTACGCTTGGCTGCATGCTCTATACCCACAGGTATACCAACACCCACTGAGGTTATTTGTTTGCTATCTGGAAAAACAGTGGAAAAATGCTTTCCTGCACTCCCAAGCCCTCACCAAGTGCCCCCAACGTCTCTGCCAGCTCCCCCCCACTCCACTGATGGCCTCCTCAACTGCCTGCCCTCTCCCATTCCCGCTATAACATTTGTTATTTCTGTGATGCAGTTTCAATCAAAATGTCAGGTAGCTGTGCCTATGCAATCGGCCAAAATACACAGCATACCATTGGCCTGTATATAGCCACAATTACATGTGTCCCTGCGTATAGCAACAACTATGCATGCTGCACAGTGATTGGCACTGTCATAGCCGCGGTTAAGCCTCCCAGTCATTTCTGTGATTATCCACGCATGTGGCTCGCCCACTCACATCGCATGTACTGTAGCCACTGCTATTCCATTATAAAAAATTATAAATATTGACATATGTATATATGTGTGTATTCAGTAGTCCTTGTAAGTTGTAGTTTGAGATATATACAGCATAACAGATAATGGGAGAACAGTGCAGAAGCATTAATAGATTCTGTAGCGTTAGAGTGGATAGAGGTCAAGAGGGTGGGGGTAGGCTGATTAAAGGGTAGTTAGGGTGTGGGTAAAGTGTATGGATGGGGAAAGGCATGGTGGGCAAACAATGGTGGTAAAAATATATAAGTAGGGTTAGCAGGTGGGGGTAGTAAAGATTAGGTAAAATAGTAGAGAATAAAGAGGGAGGGAATATGGGGGGTGGTTGGGGTACAGAGGGTGATGGGAGGTTGGGTGGATGTAGAGAAGGTGGCATATATTCGGTGCTCAGAGGTAGATACCCTTGTCATGCCCACAGTAATATGTGCTCAGTGATTATATCATAGTTTTCACTTGTCAGTCTGTACAAATAAAGAATATATTGTTTGTGGTCTTGTGGGTAAGCGTCTGCACAGAGAAACATGACAACCTGAGTAAAACCTGGGTAGCTGAATACTTGAGCAAGCTTGCCAACCTCAAAAAAAAACAGGGGGTTACGTCCACTCTCTGAAATGCTGTTCACCCACATGTATCCTTTACTGTGCTCTGAAAAGCAGCCACAATCAGGGGGAAATAACTGCACCAGTGTTCAGGATTCCAAACTTTCTTGCCACATCTGAGCAAATACTCATGACTTACTAGCTCTCTTATAATTTTCCCTCCTCACCCCCATGTCTGGCTTTCAACAAAACTCTGCTTTATAAAGAACACAAACCATAGTGCCACTGAAACATATACATCCTTATAATATTATGTTAGACAAAAATGTGTACAATTGTGAGATTATGCCTCCCATCTACACTAGGATACTACAAATAACATAATGCAATTCAGCAAAAGACAAAAGGATGTCCTCTCAGAAAGCACTAGGAACACAAAGAAGGGGCTGGGCCCCTCAGACTATGTTCCTCTAAGTGGTCTTGTAACTTCTGCTAATTTATTAGGCAACATGACGTGAGGGGGGAAGCCGCTTCCTTGCTTTGAAGCACAGCTGAGTCAGTCCTGATTACTGCATGGATGGGAGTCCCAAATGCCTATCATGTCACTAATTTTTCACCCCCGCTGTCACACTCACCAAGCCTACAGAAAGGCTTTGTGTTGCAAACTCAGTCCCTAGACCCCCTCCAACTCCCAAATTTTACTTGGGGCCTTCTTACCTCTACCCACCTCTAGACTGTGGTCATTTGCATGTTTTTGACATGCAAATGGATTTTTTCCTGTGTTTCATTTTCTGATACCCACGGGTACAGTCAAGGCTATCTCTCATATCAAGCAAAAACAAAGATGGAAGCTGTTTAATAACCAGTTTCTCTACAATTTACCTAAGATACAGCTCTCTATTTTGGAGAAGGGGGCTCCCCCTTCTCCATCAAATATTTAAAAAACAACTAGATGGAATAACCCCAAACCAAAAAAAGGTCTGAAGTCAATGCTTTGTACCCTAGTTGTTTCAGACCTGGTCCTATTCCATCCAGTGGTTTCGACTGTGCAGTTTGGCAAAAAATGTACCTTTTTTTGTCCTTGGGAAAATGATAGGGAAGTAGGATGCAACTTTTTGTCCTAATTGACATCAAAATTTTGGCCAAATCCATTGCATTTTTTTCAGGATTCCCATAGGAGTTGACTCACTTTAACTATAGGGCTTCGACCACCAGCCCTATTATATTACGCGGCCGTGTAGTTATGGTTAAGTTGCTCATCTCATAGGAAGATCACTTTTTGGCCTGCTTATAACTTTGCTCGCCCTGGACGAATCCTCACCAATCTTTGCAAAGAAAGTATATGGCCTGGTATGAATTATAAGGGGGACCCAGACATTTTTTTTTCCATAGACTGCATGGAGAAAAAAACTTTGCGCATACATAGAGGCCAAACCTCTGGATGGATTTTCAACAAATTTGCAGCAGGAGTGGCAGCTTGGTCCCGAAAGTGTGCTATTGTAAATTTTGTGAAAATTTGTTTTTTAAAAACAGGTAAAATGTAAGTCCCAAATAATTGGTGATTGGCTGGACAGATGCGTGCTGTGCGTCATCATTTTCGGAAACGCCTGCCATGTTGTTTTCGAGGATGGTGCGGTGGCGAAAGGGGCTCGAAAAGTTCGATAGATCTGGTAGTGGGAAGAGGGGCTGGAAAGGGTGGGGGGAGTGAAAAATGGTGCAATGATGTATTTGTTTAGGTGGAAGAAGACAGTGGTGTGTGTGCGGTGTCCGCGAATACTAAGGCATTACGCGGGTACCTACTCAGGCGAGCAGTTTCTGTGGTGACTACAGGCAGGCTTAATTAGGGAAGGGGAGTAGAATGCAGATGGTATGAGGATGTTTGTATAGGGTATACTATGCTGTGGTGTGTGTGGTAAGCACCTAGAGTCTTGGGTGCATGGCAGAAGGCCATGCACCCAAGAGTGTGCCCACCAGTAGCAAGTAAGTTTCAGGTTGTTGCCTTATGTGTGTGGTTTGTGACCAGTGTGTACATTGTTGGGTGCTTGGGTGACTTATGTTGTGGTGATTGGGGATAATACTATAGTGTTGGATGCATGGCTGGAGGTGATGGAGTCAACAGTCCAGGAGTATGTCCACTGGGTGAAGTGTTGGAATTCTGTGTGTACAGAAGTGGATAGGTGTTTAGGTGGATGGTTTATGTGTTTGGGTTGTGGCCACTGGCCAGAATCTCGGGTAGTTTACTGTGTTATGATGTGTTGGTTGCGGTAAGTTAATAGAGTTTTGGATGCAGAGGCCATACATTGAAGAGTGTGTGCTTTGGATGCATGAACTGCAATAGTACAATATGTGTGTGGGTTGTGGTAACTAGGCAGATGTTTGCATGCATGGCATGGCTGTATTATGCTGTGCTGGTCGTGGGCAGGGCCTAGAGTCTGGGGTTCATGGACGGAGGCCGTGTTTTTGAGGAACCGGGTACATTTTGAGATTGGGTGTGTAGAGTGCACATAGTCTATTGTACTCTACGACGCAAGGATGTCAGTGTTGTCTTTACTTGCATCAAAATTGCCTAGAAATAGTCCTTTAAGTGTACGTAGGCGTGACCGTGCTACATAACTCATGCCTACTTTAAAAACTCTGCTGCCAATATCAATCAATGCTTGATCTAAGGTTAGACCTTGCGATTTATCAATAGTGACTGTGTATGCTAGTGACAGAGAAAACTGTTCTCTGCGTACATACATGTCATTGATAAGAAGGATTCGGGCTGATGAGCATCCTATCCTTTTAGATTGTGAAAGTTTGTCAAAGTGGATGTTCACAAACTGAATGCTTTTGTCACGTGGGTATGTCTGGAAGCCAACAACTGTACCAAGTGCTCCATTAACAAAACCTTGCTCCATGTCACGGTTTAGCATTACTCTACAGTTTACACACAATGTTAAACTTTTCTCCAAACCAGATGTGTTAGAGATAGAGTTGTCTAAGGTATTTAGTCATTCTATGGCTTTTTCACACATAGGTATTGTCATACCATGTACGTCCAGTTTGTCTGTGGAGTAAATTTGCCCCAATGGTTGCATTTCTTTTTTCAGCATAGTTCCATTGAATTGTGCACAGCTTGCTAGAGTTGACATTAGGGACATACCATTGACGTTTGTGTGTGCTAATTGTTCCATGACATCAGAAGCACATGTGTTATGGCTGTACAGCTCATCGATGTGCCTGGCATTTAGGATAGACTGAGCTTCCTTAGATAGTAACCAATCTGAATGCTTTTCAAAATATTGGCATAGGTCTGCAAACTGACGCAGGTTTACAGTATGTTCTCTGTATTGGAAATGGTGCCAAAGATTTACATTCCCTATGCTTCCAAGAGTTTTACGGCATAGTTTGTGTCCTATAGGTTCACCTTTCATTGGTGTTAATTGAAGTAGATCTCCGAAAACAATAACATGTTTTCCTCCAAAGAGTTCTTCGTAGTCTGTTTGGAGGACCTCCTGCAATCTGAGGTGAATCAAAGCCAACATTAGGTTGGACACCATGCGCACCTCATCTATTAGGAGCATTTTCATTTGTTTCAAAACTCTCTGTAGCTCCATAGCAGCTTCTGCTGAAAGTTTGTAGTAGTCTAATTTGTTTTGGTGTTACACTGGAAGGAGTAGCAATCAGTGTAAAGTGACGCCACCTATGTTGTAGGCAGCTAAACCTGTGGGGACGGTTACAACAGCTGAAATTGTTAATTGTTGGGGGAATTTACTGATGATTTTTATTAAGAATGTTTTGCCTGAACCAGCTTGACCACTTATATACAGCAATACAGGTTTATAGTGTTGATAGGTACAAGTTTTAGTTTCGTGCTGCATACCATGTTCAATTTATTTAGTTACTTCTAGGAAAATGGTACGTTGCTCATTGTTTAGTTGTGATTTCAGTAGAGCAAAGTCTTCTGCAGATTGCTCATACTGACACATGGTGTTCTCTACTTCAGTCATGGCTAATTCTGCCTCATTTGCTTTGAGTGGCTGTCCAAGTGGTTCTTGGCTTCCTGTCAGAGAAGGTTCACTGCTCTCAGGAGTGTCTATATTTAGTTGTGCTTGAAGATCTTCTTCTTGGTGTTCATTGTCCAACATGTTTTTATACCGTGTAAATCTGTTATGGTGCTTTCACTTGCATTGTAATTATCTTCATAGGAGGCATGGGTGTCTAATACATGTTCTTCTTTTCTCCATGGTTTAAAAAAGTTGTAGTAGGGCTATGCAGTACAGTTCTTTGTGTTGAGGAGTTTTTAATTAAAGCTTCTTATGATTAATCAGGCTGCGTTTGGTAAGTTTCACCAGGCTGCCCTCACAAGTTTCCACTATGTATTTACCTTTTTTCTCATCTGGTTTAATGTTATTTTTGTATAAGAAGTTTTGGGCCATGTGGTATAGGCACATGGTTTCTAAAGCAGTACTCCTGTTTGGGTAGTATGTGTCCAATAAGTTGTTTTTCAAAACATCGAGGTTGTTGGGATCATTTTTGGAAATTGTTTCTATGTCTTGGTACGATTTCAGAACTCTTTTCTCTGGATGCAGCATGACCAAGGCTTAGCCAGGCTATGTTTTCAGATTTCTGATATAATTTGGTCCAGGTTAAATGGTCTGCGGCTTCGTAGCAGCCACATTCTCTACGGGAGAGCATTTTTATACCAAAGCTGTACAATCTCCGTGACAGTGTTTTGTCTGATGATATGTCATCCCAGAGGTCTTTCAGCTCTGCTTTCTCTGCTTTGGTTAAGTAGGTTGTAACGTATCGTGCAACAGCAGTGGAATTGTCTGTAATGTACTGCACATCTATTTTGCATTCCATAGGCGGGCAGTGCTTGTAATCAATGATGTACTTCGATGCTTCAGTTATTTTTATGCAGTATGTGTTCTTACGAGATTTGCCTTTTACTCTGTGTCTAACTGAATACATGAAGTTGTTTACTTGTCCTGTTGCTGGAACTGGTCTAGGGAAACCAAAGCAGCATTTAGTGTAGTATTTCCCTTTGTTTTTATATTTCTGCCGACAATACTTGCCACACTTGTGTTTTTGAAACTGCAAAATGGGTGCATGTAGGTCGCTATGTGTACTTTCTGAAGGGATTTTGCAAGTGACATTTTTGTGAATTAACTGCAAAACAATTGCATCAGTGTCCTGACCAAATTTAGGAGCATTTTTCATCCACAGAAGCATATGAATGTGGGGTGCTGCTCTGGCTTGATATTCTTTTCTCCAAAAGAAATGTTCCACTTCTCCAAGGGGAGGAAGTGTTTTATTATAAATGAAGTGCAGCATGGCTACACAGTGATGATGGAAATACGTTGATACATTTACAGGATCAAAAGACCACAGCTCTCCTGGTGTTGTCATGTCTATACCTGTTTTGTTTTTGGTTGCTATGTGTAGGAAAGTGTGAACGTCTTCCCATGCATAATCTGCACAACTTAATTGACTAACAATGTGGGCGGCCCAAGGTTGCGTCGCAAACACTGTACATCTGCGTGCCATCACAACCAGTATTCTTTCGTACCACGCATGTTTGCCAAGAGATTTGTAATACTTGACTGTAAAACCTTGTCTTTCTCTTGCACCTTTTTAGGTAGCTGTGTAGCAGACATGTTTTGAATGTGTGTGCAACATAGAGTTGCTAGTTCACTTTCAAAAAGGAGGTGGAATATGTATTCCAAGTTTTGTCTGAATCTAGGGTCTTCAGAATACATTTGTAAAGAACGTTATTCTGATGCTGTTATTTGTGAGCATCTTTCATCGTATCTTCCACCTTTTCCAGTAGGAAAGAGTAGTGGAAAGGCGTGTGCTTCTACACTTTCTTCCCATATACCGATTGGCAATCCTTTGGCTTGGCGCATTTCATATGTTTCCAGTGCATCATCTATGTTTTCTTTGGAGTGCAGTGGGTGAATTGTATAGTGGTCTAAAATATTGGAGGCTGCAGCGTGATCTAGAAGTTCAAATTGGCCAGTTGTTGAGGAGTCCTGAATTATTTCGGCCATTTCTCTCAGGTTTTCTTCAATGTTTATTTCTTTGTAGTATTCATTGTTGTCTTTAAGATATTGCAGGTCTTTTCTAACTTTGTTCAAGTGCAATTGGCTGTTGCACTCAGAGTGTCTACAATTTCTTTGAGATCTAATGGCAAATAAACTACGTTGCCACCAATGCCTCTCAGTAATTCAGTTGGAGGCAATTTTGCAGTTTTTCGGTTGTAGTCGTATTATTGCTTGAAATGGGTGTACTGTTTGGATTATAATGGTCTCATACAAATTAAGCTGTTGCAGTGCGTTTGCCAGTGGGAATATTTCTAAATTATTACCGATAGCCTGTGAAGGCATTTGGTTATTGTCAAGTTTTGAAGTGCAGTATGTGCACAGTATTGCAGGGTTAGTTATGTCATACTTGTTTTCTGCTATAATGGGAACCCTTGGGATTACTCATCTTCTTCTATTTTGTACATTATATCTATAGTTTCTGTGCTCTTTGTATAAAAAGTTCCGCTACAACATGCACATACTTGGTTTGTAAGTTCAGCAGATGTGCTTTTGTACTTGGTTATTTCTTGTTTGTATGTGTTTAATAGAAAGTTGGCATCTGAAAGGTTGTCGCTACTGTTTTCTAAAGGTACTGGGGTTTGTAAGTGCTCTTCAGTTCCAACATATTTGCTTTGGATGTGGTCTATTTGTTTGAGTAGTTGCTTGGCTATACAGTGTAGGAGAATGTCATTTAAATGCACCAGTGCTAAAGCAGGACTTTTTGCATAGTACAGTTTGTGAACGAGATTTCTTACAGTGAAATGGTGTGTTGCTAACATTTTGATATGGTGGAAGGTGCTTTTGCAAGCAGGTCCAGAAATGCAGGCTAATGAATGTCCTCGTAGACCGGTGTATTTGTGCACTGGACAGGAGTCCATAATTTTTAGTATTTTCATTTTTCCTTTGTCGTTGGCTTTCACATAGTGATTAAGGAACCGCTGCAAAGATTTGATAGCGTTTTGGCGTACATTGCACATTGATGTGCATTGCCATTTGTAGATGGGGCGTATTGCTTCGGTGGAATGGAGAGTTGATTCTAAGTTTGATGGGGATATTTGTGAAAGCAGTATTTCTTCTTCCATTAGGGTATTGTCTACCTCTTCATACCCTCGCCCACTGCAATGTATGGGAATTCTGTTTGTTTGCTCTTGTTTGTATGATTCTTCATTGAAATATGACTCTGTGCTGGTGGTGTGACTGCACTCACCTGTACAGATGTTGCCAAAAGGAATCTATCCTGATATTGCATTTGTTGCGAAGTAGTGGTTACAGTTTACTTATTAATTTTGTTAGTGGTTTCATTCTGTTTAAAATTAATATAAAAAATGTCATTTTGAGGAGCATTGCACTGTCTACAAGAGCGTCCATGATCACTTTTCTGTGGTAAGCTTTAAGGGTCAAGCATGATTCTTTCCCTGTATTTATAAGGTGCTGAAGGACTCCGTGGTAGAATTTGTTTTATAAAATTGTTTTTTGGAATGCTCACTTGTGGCTACGTTACCATTTGTACTTGCTCTGTTAGCAGTAGTGGTTGTTGCTATTTTTACAGTACATTGTTTTTTTTTTTTACATTTTGAAAGAGGAGTTAAAGTTTGTTTCATCTGAGGTGCTTTTGTTTTCGTTAGTGACTGTATTAGCTGTTGTTTCTGAAGTTTCTGTACAAATTCTGCTAGAGGCGGATGTCTATTTTGTATGCTTTTAGGTTGATCTGCTCTATTTCTGTGTTCTTTTCTATAGAGTTGCTTTTTGGTAGGCATTCTGTAGTATCTGTTGGAGAAAAAGGAAAGTGTGGGTGTGCAGGTTTTGCAATGTATATGTGTGCACTCTGCATGAGTGGTTGAATATGAGGGTTGCATACAGAGAGAGGTGTGTGATTGTGTAATGGGCTGTTAGTTTAGGTTGGGAAGTCTGTATTGGTATGTGGGTGTTACTATAACGGCGGTCAGGTGACAATGGAAAGTGGCCACCTGTTGAGATGCAATGAGTAAGAATGAAGCAAAAACTGTTGGGTAGATTGAATTGTATATCCTACAATAAAAGAACACTGTACTGTCTGAGTAAGGGGCAGAACACTTCGGTAATATTGCACTCACTTTGTTGGATGTTGGGAGTAGATTTCTTCTAGGTTGTATTTTCAACTTAACATGCCACTGGTTTTCAGGAGAGAGGTGTTCACTGCAACTGTGAAAGAAGGAAGTAAGAACATATGTTTGTTAATGGCATAGTGATTGCATTTGGAGAATACATTATTTAAAATTGTAGAGGAAGTCTTGGCAGGAAGAGTAAGTGTGTGAAATTGGAGAGCTTTATATATGTATGGGGACTTGGGAGCATCAGCATTTTTTGTAAGGGGGTCAGTGGTTTATTTATAAGTGTGCCGTATGAGGTGCACTTTAGCAAGTGTGTGTGTTATTGTAGGACTATTTACTGTGAAAATGGATTAGTGCTATTTGTAGTAAGGTGAGAAAAAGGGTCGGAAAGATGTACAGATTGTAAAGGAGAATGTTTTTGTGTGTGCAATTCCATTATGTTTTCTGCAGCTATATGCTTGCTACATGTGTGGAGCAATCATTTTAGTTGTTTGATTTATTTATCCACATTTATAAATGGTACTGTTCTCAATGCACACATCCATTTATTCGGTATTTAAGTAACAGTGCATTCTGTCAACTGTGCAAGGTAACTGGCAGGTACCCTGTTGACATGCATGTAATGTATGTACTTGGTTTGCTTTGGTTAAATACATTCAGATGTCCTTTTCTGTGTGCCTTTCACAAATTGTATAGGAGAGGTGTTAGTCGGGGAAGAGGTTGTAAAAATGACAGAAGGAAAGAAGAGAGTAACAGTTTGAACATTACAATGGGTGATATAGGTAAATGAAAACGTTGAAAGCACACAGCATTGTAAGTGGCCCTTGATGATAGGTGATGGGACAAATGACAGTATGCTTTTTGAGTAGGTTATGGAGGGTGGCAGGAATCCTGTTCAGAGGCACTTATAACCGAGTTGCAAATGTGCTGTACAAAAAATATGCATACCTGCAGTTTGTGTTGATGGATGGAGATGTGGATGAATCTGGAAGCAGAAATGTTGGACAATTTTACAGTACTTTTTGCTGGAGGTGCATTTCAATCACAAGAGACCTGTATTCTGAGTGTTTAACAGTAAATCTGGAGTGTTGAACAGAGATAATAAGAGTTAGATATAGAGGTCGTTGATGTCATTGGTGGATGCATGTGTGACTGTTCAATAGTACCCAATGAGAGAGTGCTGAAAAGAGTGAAGTGGAAAGGGAAGAAGGACTGCCCCTTCCTTACGGGGTCCACGGACACTGCGGTAGTGCAAAGATCACATGTGCCACATCCTGCCCTTCTCAGCATGCCTGGCATGGAAATGGGACTGTGGGGATTATCCAATCAGGTGTTCAGGGTGTGCTCAACAGGAAGGGGCGGTAATACTTTTTTTCATTGCTCTGTGTAGTGAAGATGGCAGAGATGGAGAGAGTCAGAGTGTTGATTGTGGGTGATTCCTTTGTGGATGATCTGCATAGGTATGCCCAGGGAAGAAGCATTGCTGGCAATTTTGATTTTGAAGGAGTGGAGGCTTTGTGCACAGTTTGTAAGCTGTGGTTGCAGTTTGCAGAGATGTGGCCACTATCAGTATTGTTGATGTTGTAGTGGTGCATTATGGAGAACTGCATTTGGGTAACATCAGTGCTGGAAGTTTGCTCCGTGGACTGAAGGACTTAGTGAAAGCAGTGATGCAGATTTTTCCCACTGCCAAGGTGGTTTTCTCATGCATACCACCTAGAAGAGTATTGAACAATCCTGATGTACTTTGTCCCCACCAAGAAGTCAGAAGGCGTCTTGTAAACAGAGTCATGTCTGAATTTGTATGCACTGCTGGGATTTCTGTGACAATGAGATCATTCATTCTCGTAATGTGCACTTTTTCAGTGCAGGTGGCATTTCTTTGTCCAGCAATGGAAATGGAATTTTGTTTTACAATCTAAAGGATGCTTTGAAGAGGTTCATGTAAGAATGTAAGGAGAAGAAAAGAAAAAACGCCAAAAAAACAAAACAAATGGTGTTTGTTTACAAGCACCTACAAAAAAATAAGGCTCTTTTCAGAGCCACCACAAAAAAGGAAATCCCCTACCCTGTTTGAAATGTGTTCCCTGACCCCTGTGCAAAGCACGATATGTCTGCGGATACTGTGGTAGTTTGAGGGTCGCACGTGCCACATCCTGGATGTTTGAGGATGGCAGGCATGGAAATGGGACTGTGGAGGCTAGGGGATTGGTCAATAAGGTTTCTGGGTGTGGTGTTTAGGGAGAGACTGTGGCAGAAGGTCTATTTGCAGAGAGGAGTCCAGATGCCTATGGTTATGGCTGTGTCATTCAGGAGGCAGAGTGTATGGTTTGTGGGTGACTCCTGGATACATTGGTTGGAAGTGAATGCAGAACGCTGTGGAGCGGATGGATTTTGGGGGACTCCTGGTGGCAGGAGCAGATGTGGAGGATGCTGCAGAGGAACTTAACCTACTGCCTTGTTTGAAGGGGACGACCCTCCAAACTACCGCCTTGTGGTTTGATTTCAGGTGTCGCCACATGGAAGTGGTGCTGTAGCTGTACAAGCCTGGTATGCCGCGACTGAGTATCATGTTGCACTCTGTGCATCTCAACTGGTTAGCACAAGCTTTGGGCACATATTCTACAGTGGTAAATAGCCTCCACACCCAAGACTCACGCTGGCTGAAGGCAACGAGGAATTCCTCTAACTCATCCTCACTCTCTTCTTGATCCCCATCTACATCACCACGCCTGTTCTCATCTCCAGGCCCTTGGGAAGGCGGTGGTAGTGGTGAGGGTGTGGGTGCTGCTGAGGCAGAGACAGTAGCAGCAGCCCTGGTTGCCATTACCTCCAAAGGTAGTACAGCACAGCAGAATTGAGCGGAAAGCAATTCGAGCACAGAGCAATCTGGAATACTGTTCTGGCACAGCAGCAGAAGGATGACAGGAGAGCAGATTTTAGCAGAAAGCAATTGCAGCAGAAGGGAGCAATCTGGACCACTGCTGTGTTCTGACCAGCCAAAAACAGAATTAGCAGCAGCTCTGGGGTGTGGCCTTCTATAGGGGTGCTTGGAACCCGAAACTGGGCATAAAAAGTTCCCAGAAACTGGTCAGATCACCAGGGGCACAGTGTGGGGCCTCTCTAAGGGTTTAGTTTCACAGTAAAACGCCTTGGATTGGGCAAAACAGCACTTCTTCAATTTCCAGGGGCCAGGATCATGTCCGAAAATAAGGGGCAATGCTCAGCTTGGGTGCGGTCACATGATGACATCGCAAATGTTCTCAATTTGGACAGCTGTCTGCAGGATGCCTATTGCACGGGATATGCTGTACACATGTGCATAGGTGTCCTACGGAAAGAGTTGGGCTCCCCAAACTAATTAAAAGTGTGACACAAGTGCAGCAAACATTTTCAAACAGTCGCAGTGTTCGTAGGACACAGGAGTTGGGATGCGCATGTGTGCAGGTGTCCATTGGACATGGGTGGGTGCCTCAACCTAATCAAAGTACGTCACAACTATTTTTGGACATGCTGGACCGAGGCGGTGTTACCAGGACACAGATGCGCATGCACATAGGTGTGCGCCACACAGGCGTGGGCTCCACAACTACTTAAAGGTGCATCACAAAATGCAGACATGATGCAGACAGGCGTGGCGTCCTATCGACACCTCCATTTTGATTGCAGACAGGCCGGACACATGGGGCATCCATAGGAAACCTCCATTTTGTTTAATTGCGGCCATCCCGGACAGTACTGCGCTCACAGACTCATAACGGGCTTTTAAACAAAAAGGAAAACACACACACACACAGCAACAGTATACCTATAAACTTTTTTTTTTACACACATACGTAGACACAATTAGGAAAGGGAAGCGGTAGCAGAAATGGAGACAAACAGGGTATGTGCAGTTGGGACAGTGGTATTTTATTTTTTCCGTAATATGTCCTTGTACAAAATCTTTCAATCTGGCAAAACTGTTTAACAATGCCTCCATTTTTGCGTGCAGCCTGTCTAGTTTTTCATTCACAGAGTCTGTTTCACTTTCTTTGCGTATATGTCATTGTGGAAGAGGTGCTGCTTCTGGTGCATTTTCTTCCTTTCCAGTTTGTACTGTTAAAGAAAAAAATATCTGTCACATATATGTGAAGCAATGTGTATTGATTGTATTACTTTTCAAACTGTGTTGTTTACCAATGGGGTTACTATCTTCACTCATTTCGTCATGAGGGAAATTCTCTTCCAGCCATTTGAGGGTGCGTGCCATTTCTGAGTAAAAAAAGAAAAATAATTTTTTCTACTATTGTACACTGAATAAACTATGCAATTATAGGAAAATATGTAGTGTACTTACCACTTAGTAGTGCAGTTCTTCTCAGTACTTTGCAGTTCTTATGATAACAGTTCCTTCTTCGTTTCTATGTAAAGCAGCACTGAGGTAATATTGTCGGAATCATACATTATTTGTCTTGTTGGTGCATTCCATTATGGTGCATTCCCTATGCATTTGTTCTGTTAGTTTCATAAGTACAGAGTTTGTAGACCTACTGTATTTTTCACTGTAATTTACATATGTGGTGCTGTTTGTTTATGTTCAGTGTCTTTGCTGGATGGTACAACAATGTAAGAGACCCCCTGACCTTCTCAGCAGTTTGGATGCTCCCTGATGTCCGCGAACAGACGCTTAGTCTGCGTACTCAAGGACTATCAGCATGGGGACAAGGGGTTCCGTATGTTGTATGGTACATCTATAGAGATTAATGGTATCCTGGTAAAAACCTATGAAATTAAGTGAATAATCTTTGTTAAAGGGACGTTATGGTTCAGTTGCCGTGATAGAAGCCTATGAAACTCTATTAAGGTTACAAGTAAAACCAAAAAAACACAGAAAATCGCCAGTTATGGTAAGCTATGCAACCATAACTCGCACCACCACTGTGCACTGCTAAGACTAACACCAATGACATCAAAGATGACATCTCACATGTCATTGATGACATCACGGATTGGTCCAGAGGATGGTGTGAGGTCTGTGGACATCAGACATGCCTGCTGATTTAAAAAAACAGGAGGTGTGTCAGATTTTTGGAAACACCCGCCATATTGGAATCACGCACAGGTGCCTGTGTCCGCGGACAACGCAGTAAAAGCACATTAAAAAACACAACATTGCACTTGTCAAACTTATTAAACAATCTTTGGGGAGATGAGGGGTGATGAGGATGGGATGTGATATGGCCTTAAAAAGCCAGAAAACTTGCATTTTCTTCTCCGATGTCCTTAAACAGTTCGGGACAGCCCTGTGATGTTCTCAAACATCTTACATGTTTGGGGGTATCTATGCTTATTTGTGCATTACAGGGTTGGTGAAAAGCAGTTTTTGGATGGCTTCCAACTTTGGCGCCACTCAATGAAACTGCATAGATTCTACACCTGATTCTGCATTGTTCTGGAAAGTGCGGTGCTGTTTTGTCAAGGGAGAACAAAATTACAGGGGGGCAAAATATTGTAATGGCTTATAAATGTGGTGCCATTTGATGAATCTGCACAAAAGTTTGCAAAAAAGATTTTAGCTCTAGATATACATGTTTTTACAATGATTGGTGGGATTTTGTCAAGAGGGGGCTAACTTAGAGGGGGGGCCTCTACATTTTTAGATGGCTTATAACTTTGTTGCCGTTTGACGAATGTGGATAAAAGTTCTGAAAGATTAGAGACCCAACCTTGAATGTTTGTGCAAGGTCTGAATGGATTTTGTCAAGTGGGGGCTAATTTATATAACTATTGTAAGTACGTACATTTTGACGCTTTTGAATAAATAAAACATGGGCGGGTTTCCAGCAAACTTGAGTAAGAAGTATTGGCAAGGACCTGAAAGCATGGTTTTTCAAATGTGTCCGTGTTTTATTTTTTGACAAGTGTCATAATGTAGGTACGAAAAAATAGTGATATACCTTTGGTGACTGAGGTGTACACTGTGGCCATGTTCAGTGGCCAGATTGTCCGGGTCATGGCATAAGATCATGACCCGGACAATCTGGCTACAGGCCAAGACCACGAGGTATGACCAATGGGGATAAAGTGGCCATGCCCATTACGAAGTGGCTATGTAGTAAGGTTTTTCGAAATTGTGATAGAATTGAAAGGGAAAAAAATGTGCTGGTGGTAATATGGTCATACGGTTCTCTCTCTGCCTTCTGCAGGCTGCCATGGACAGGGAAGAGGGGCTATGTACGGAGACCCGCCTTCCCTTTCCATGGTGGCCATCTTGGAAAAGGATTTTCTTTCCTACAGCGGGACACCATGCATTACCGCTTTGGCAAACTGGAGTGCTAATGGCCTTGATCCCAATTGCAGGGGCCGGAATGGGAGATAATGGTCCAGAGCCCTTGGGCCTTGCGCTTGGGGCGATAACTTGTGCTGGTGGGCCGTTATCCCCCATTCCAGTCCCTGGAACAGGGGATGAACGCCACATTATTCTCATTAGCATAACACAAAATGCTAATGGAAATGTCGGAAAATCTTATTGAGTCTACATACTTTACCGAGAAATGGAAAGTAGATGGAGTCTAAAAGATTTCTTTTTTTTAGTTCTATTTTTGAACTGTGAAAGGTAGTTCCTGAAGTAACCTTTTAATTGTTTTTTGATTTTGTTTTTTTTTTTGCAGGAGAGGTTAGAACGTACGTTGGGGAGGGAAATGAGGGAAGGGGCACCAAGCACTAATATGTAGGGGCAGGTGGACAGGGGAACGTGTTTCTCATGCTCCTTGATTACAGCTTCAAAAGCAGTTTGAAATTGCTCCCCCCTGCAGAGTGGTATGTTGCAGTATTGCAGTATATACAGGGGACTGTTGTCTTCTAAAGATATGGATCAACAGCCTCTTTTATTGCTTGCAAAGTAGCTGGTGGGATTTTGTGTCCCACAGAAGTAGGCTGAGTGGTTACAATATTGGAGGAGGAAGACAGCCTTCTACTTGCTAAGAAAGGAACAGCCTTTCTTTGAGCATTGCAGTGGTTGGATTGGGTGTGGGGACGCATGGAGGTGCGCCCACTAGAGTACCGTCCAGGTAGTCCGTGACTGTCAGTGCATTTCACTTTGGTAGCTTTAGCCTTTTATACATTCCCAACAGTGGTAAAGAACTGCCGCATCCATGATTGTTTCTTGGTGCTAGTGGTAGGCACTTCCTCTACCTCATCTTCTTGGTTCCCTTCATTGTCTATGAAAGTACAGTGGTTTTCTTTGTTGTGTAGGTCCTCCAGGAGTTGGTGGTGGCTCTTGGGGTGGAGGGATGGCAATGGCCGATGCCATTTTTAAGATAAATAGCAGTTTTGCTAATATTCCTCCAAATATGTGCTCTTTACTAAAGTGTTAATGGATGAGTAAGAATAGGTGTAGGAGCTGTGCAAGGGGAACATTTTGAGCTTGAACGTTAGTAGATCAGTAGAAAGTGCAGTTTCAAACTGTCTCCGAATCAGAGACCCATCACGAAGTGCAAAAGCGTTTGTGAACACGTCATCATGGCGCACATGCGTGAGGTCATATGAGACTGTCTGGAATGTCCGCGATGACATCAGACATTCGCAAACGTCTACGGACTCAAAGACAGTGGAAAAAGTTGCAAAAAGTGTATAGAAGTTTTAAAAATGATGCCAGATGGTGAAACTCTGTAAATTGGACAAAAATGTTGCTATATTGGCGTAGGTATGATATTAGTACGTTGTAGGAAATTAGCATGCACTGGTAAAAACCCATGAAATTCACTCAAAAACTTTGTTAAAGGGACGTTATGGTTAATTTCACTAATAAAAACCTATGAAATTCAATGAAAAGGGATGTTATGTTACCAAGTAAAACCAAAAAACCTCAGAAATTCAATAGTTATGGTAAGCTAAGCAACCATAACTTGCGCCACCACCGTGCACTGTCAAAACTAACACCTAGGACATCAAAGATGACATCGCAAATGTGGTGACATTGAGGCAGCAGTAGATAGCAGTCAACAACCCTCCCTCCATCCTGCATGTCAGAAGTGTGACCAGATGGCAAAGGGTGAATAGGTGACAGGACAAATGATACATTAAATGTGGACAAGGAGTGTGACACATGAGAGTCAGTGACAAGTTTATAAAGTGAGCATTGGTGATGGCACACAGCCCAACACATGCATAAAGGGTCCATTAGCAATGTACACTAAAGAGACCACGCAGTCTAACAACATTTGTGTCTGTGAATGTATATAATGATAACGATAAAATAGGTATGAACGTGCACTTTTCATTGTGAATTTCAGGAAAGGTGGCAATAGAGATAATCAAGCAAAATAAAAATATATATATAAGCTCAACACCCTAGAAAACACACCCCTAGTCCAGGCGGGACACTACCCCTAACCTCAGCCCAAGGCAAACACCCCCAAAAACACACCGCAAGTGGGGCATCACTTGTGCTTCCCCTTATTGCAATGGTCCCGAGAAGAATGGGATGGCAGGCCAACAGCCCTTGTTAATCAGAGCTGTGGGGACCTGGAGCAGAGTTTCAGGACATGGTGTTGGTAGTGGAGGTAGATAAGGCCTCTTGACCATGAATCTACCAGATGTGCAGCAGGAACTCCAGTGCTCCAGGATTTCTATGTCTCAAAAAGGGGTGTTAAGGGCAGCATACCAAAAATGATACTTTTTAGGCCGATTTGGTGCAGCCTTCAATTAGTGGGAAAATGACTATTATGGGTGGTTTACCCCTGAACCCAACCTCCCACCAGCTTCCCATCCCCACTTTCTTCTGTGCTGTCACGATTTGTTTTTGATTCCAACCGAGGACTCCCTTTCGCTCCCCCTGTCACATTCCCCATCATAAACGTGTGCACATCCCTCCCATCTCTCATACACACACACACATCTCGCCACTATTGCATTTTACCTCTTGTGGGCGGCTCCGAGGACAGGCCTGTCAGCCCCTGCAAGTACTAGTGTGAAGTCCGGTAGTTGGCGGTCTTTTTTGCCCACAATTAATACACCACAGGTGAAAGGCTGCACATCACTTTAGGATGGAAGGAAACAGGCTGAAACGTGCTATGGTGGAGGTTGCCTCCCTAGTCCATTGGACCCGGAATAATATGGCTGCCGATTATTCAGCCTGCAGGCAACTGTAGCCGATAATGTTTTGAGTAACTGTCTTTCCGTTGCTCTCCTGTATTTGTTGGATTCTGCAAGTATCGGTTGTTTTTTCTTTGAATATTTGGCACGCTTCCATAACCGACACTTGTGCTAGCACCAAGGCATGTTCCAATTCCTAACCACCTGCACACACTGTCATCTGGCCTTGCTGTGTCATTTAAGACAGACTTGCACTTTGCACCTTCAATTACCGAACCGTGACACAGGCTGGTTGGTCTGTGCCCAAGACTGCTTAATGGGTTCCCAAGATATATTTTTCAATAGGCACAGTTGTCATAATGGTCTTTCTATTGCACTGTAACAAGTGGGCACATGACACTATGCCCCTTGGTATCCTGGATGAGCATGGTTAAAAGCAATGTCTTGAGTCCATTCAGGAATAACTACTAATGATTTGGACATCTGTGCCTACAGTTGTGCTACACCCGTTTTAATAACTGGTGCACAGGGGCACTATCCATATGGAATGAAATATGTTCAAGTACATGCATGAGTTGCATGTACACACAAAGACATTGCATTGATCCTGTGCTAACCTAAACCATCCCAGTACCAGATGTGGAGTTGGGTCAAGAGTCCCCACTACCTTCTCCTCAGGACCTCAACACTGCTGGCTCTACGGTACCCCCTCCTCTCACTATGATATATGTCCAGTGTTTGGAGAGTTATGATCTGACCCTCCACCACAAGTTGTTCCAGAATGTGTGGGCCTCAATCCCTGTGCAGGGGTGGAACATTACTGCAGGCCCCGTGGTTGCCAATCACTGCCAGATCTAGTTCTTTTTGGCAGCATTTGTCTTTTCCCTCTGTTGCCCACAGCACACAGGTGGAGTAGATTCCATTGACTCATGCATATGCATAGTGAATGTTTTGTCCAAGAACTGTATTTTTCTCTTTCAGCCCTCACTGCTAGCACCCCCAGAACCTTGGTAATCATAGTCGTTGAATAGTTGCTCCCATAACGATGGGTGCAATGGACTGTAGTCTTCAAGATGACATTCATGGTGGATGTGAGGCTGGCGGTGATAGGAACTGAGCTTTTCCATTAGTCCACTTTTGTTTTCCTTTCCACAAAACGGTCGCAATCTGTAACAGACATTTGTGTTTTTTCTTCCGAGGTAATGGTCTTTCGAATACTGTTACTGCCATCGTGGAGTAACATTTTAATTGACTTGGTAGACTGCAGATACCACTGACAGAGGGATTGTGTGTGTCATGTGGAATTTTAATACAAAAAAATCACCTAATTCGCAATTAGGTCATGGGTATTTTATGGTGTCATTGAGAGAGAACACCATGCACATGTTTACTACTGAGCAGCCACTATAGAAGCCCATCAGAAGTCACTTGGTTGCAGATGTTTCTCTTTATGTGACCCTAGCTGGATGTCTGCAAAAGCTCTGGCACAGTCAAGTCACACTCAGAGCCCTGTGAAATGTGCGCCTTAGTGCCAATTCGGATGTAGTCATTAGCACATTCCAACTTGCTATTTATTGCCAGACTAGTAGTTGCCAGGGTATTGAGAGCCTCCATATTCCTACTGCATGAGTGGTCCACTTTATGGAAAAGTACATGTATGCATGGTAGGAGAGGGTTCAAAACTATGTGAAGCCCCTTGAAGAGGCTTTGTTTGGTTGTAAATGTATAATGGAATTGGTAATCTTCTGGTATATAGGTGTTTATCTTTGTTTTATGGTGCTAATTCAAATTCTCTATTAAAAACTCAGTTTTTAAGAACCCAACAAAAATATGTATATATGAAACATTAAAAAAACAATAAGTAAAACAGAGAAAGGCCGTCACTAGCTAGCACACTTGTTTTGTGCATTTCTATACACGGTTGTGTATGATAGATTTGTATATGCACTGTGGGCGAGGCTAGTGCATTTGCTTTTCTAATACAAAAAAAGAGAGAGCTCCTTTAAAGCAATGGATTATGGTTAGAAACGGCTTTTTTACATAGCTCCTGCAGAAATAAGTAAGAAAGCCCCATGGTGTAGTGGGAGTCAGTCTAACCAAATACAAGCACTTAAGGACATCATCTGTTCTCTGGTAAAAAAAAAAAAATAAATTAAAAAAAACAATTAGATGTGTCAACATGTTCTCATGCCACATGGTGGATACATCTACAAAGGACCTGATTTACAACAAAAAATAATGTAACATGGGAAAATCCCACTGAAAACATGTTTGTAAATCAGGACCTAAGTGATCACATTTGACGTGAGTCCATCGAAAAACTGTACATGCTATGCATATGAAGAGTACACAGCAGAACTGTAACACTCATTGTTTACGTTGAAACATAAAATTAACCAATTAGTTGATAACCTACAAAGGCATCATTGAAAACAGTGTGCGTTATGTCCAAGCAGGCGTACATGTGTCCTAACTTACAAAGAAACATATAAAAGAATAAATACAAGTCATTTGGTAGATTTTGTATGTGGTGCATTGTTCCATCAATTCAGAGAATGAAGTCGGGCGATAGGGCCACATGTATTGCTCTGCCTAGATTCATTTCAACTGCCTCTTCAGCAGCAGTTTCAGCAGCTGCACACTTTTCGCAGGACTAGGTGATTTCAGATATCCGAACAAGAATCAACCAACACTCTACCTGAAACATTCCGCAAATGACTCGCCAATAGTGTGCAATTAAAAGAAAGTGTGTAGCAGCCAATGAGATCACTTGACATAAATCCATCACCACCATCGTTCACATCCCCTCTAGAATCTCCAGCTGCATCATAAGGAAGTTCAGGATTCGGGAGTCTGGCAAGGGCGCCGCACTATCAGCGATGTCACTACAATGATGTCGATGTGCATTCCCATCAATTCCCACTGCAGTGG
Organism: Ambystoma mexicanum; assembly: GCF_040938575.1. Lineage (NCBI taxonomy): Eukaryota > Metazoa > Chordata > Amphibia > Caudata > Ambystomatidae > Ambystoma > Ambystoma mexicanum. The sequence continues at coordinate 625,199,911 of NC_090934.1, forward strand.
CACATCCGGTTGTTGCATATTTACTGCTTAGGGAGTGACAGGATTTGTGAGCCACAGCAGGCAGGGCCCAAATCAGCAATGGCGTGGTTAGAAAAAACCGTTGGTTTTCTGTAGTTAGTGAAAAGCAATGCAATTCAGAGATGTTGCTCTCTCACAACAAGGATATGTTCCCATTGTACAAAGATGGCAGGTGTATGCAGCCATTATGGTTAAGGTGGGAGGGTATATGTCAGAGTCATTCAAATGAAGATTCACATTTAATCTAATTTTAAAGAAGACGTTATTTTGACTGGGCAGACTGTAAAAGGAGAAACACTGTATCTGGGCCTTCATTACACTCAGGATCAGTCATACTGATTATTTAACTGTTGAATCCTTGCATTCTGTTATTTACATCATTTTCCACACATACAACAAAATGTATTCTGTATATTTGTTCATTAAGAGCCACCTGCAATCAAATAATATGCATTGTGTTGCTCTCACTCACATAGTTCCATTTATGGTAAATGTTGAATGAATGGCCTAAGAATTGTGTGAACATGTAAGGGTTGTATATTTTCGTTAATATTCTAACCCATTGCGCCACGAAAATATCATGGAGAAACACTTGATATGACTATTAAGACATCAGCTTGGATATAGCGATTCCCTTTGCTGCACTTGTATTGTTTGGCATATTGTGTATTTTCGAATATTTCCAATTTCCCTCTACTTTCTGGCTCAGATTATTTGTAAGGACAAGTTATTTCTTACCAGTGTTCCATTGTTTCACAAGTGTTATGTATGTGTGTGTGTGTGTGTATGTATGTACATAGTGTTTCTTTTATAGCTCAAAAATATCTGTTTAGCAACTGAATCAGCTACAAAAGGAAGATAAAGCTATTCAATCCATGCTTTTTTGTTTTTTAAACGGAAATTTGAAACAGAAATGATTGTGTTACTGTTACTTAGATTTTCCTGAATGCTTTAAAACAGAAGACAACCAGGTGGCATAGCACAGCACACATCCACAATACTCAACATTATCATTTAATGGGTATTGATAAAAAGCATAGTTTACGATTTTTCCTGTTCCATTTTCCTTATAGGATCGCCACAATTAATAGGGCCAGGTTGGCACACCATTAAAACGACTGTGGTGTGAAGGTATTCAAATCAAGCAATGATTACCCAATAACATGGAGTAGAAGTGTGAAATCAATGAGTGGGTTACATGTCAGTTACTAATGAACCCATACCCAATTTGACATTGATTACGGTTCAAACGAACACAATCCGAAAAGTAGCTTTCTGAGCAGCTTCACATCTGCATCTATAGGAAAAGGCTGTATCAAGTAGGATTGACACACCTTGAGGGGTTTGAGGGGTTGCGGACATTGACAGGTGACAAAAATACTTCCACAGTATTTCATCTAGACCAATCATTGTTAACTGTGCATTAGGAATCATCATTCAATGCATATGTAGCACAATTAAAAAAAATACATGTCTTTTTCTTTTGGTTTACAGATGCTGAATAACAAGCACGTCATGGTCCGTGTGGGTGGAGGCTGGGAAACCTTTTCCGGCTATTTGCTGAAACATGACCCTTGCCGAATACTGCAGCTGTCCCGAGTGGATGGAGACCTCTCACCAGTAATGAACAAGTCCCTGAACATCAAAGACTTAAATCAAGACAATTACATGAATTTGTCTGCCAATTGCAAACCAAAAAAATAAAGTAGAAAAATAAGTTACATATTGTAAGGAGGCATGCTTGCATTGGCATCCAAAGTGGAATTAATGCGTAGAGAATGATTTGCTTTCTTTCACAACAATCTGGCGAACTGAAAATAACTGAAATGAAATAGAAAAAGCAGACATGTTCAAACGACAATATTTATTTTCAGAACATGTTCACTTAGTTTTCTTAGCTAAATTAGAATATTCAGAAAAATGTGCATATGTATGTATTCTTTGCAGCATTTTTACTCATGCATATTTCCAAAGAGAGCTTTAATAAACGGCTGAAAAGTGGTTCCATGAAGTTTGAAAATGATAAATTACTTAGTTTTTTTTCAAAGAAGGTACATAGTTGTAACAAAACAAGAGACTATATGATATAACACGTGTATGTATCTCTACAGTATGTACATACTCTTGCACCATTTTTATACACAATAAAAAGAAGGCATATTGCGTGGTTCCTAATTGTTGAGATCAAGTTATTAGTTGGTAACAATACCGCTCATTTTCATTGATTGTGAACGGCATATAGTACATATGAAAGGTGTCAGGCAGATGGAAATCCAAACTGTAGTCTTCTAGGCATTTCAAGGAGTCCCTCATATGCCTACAGATTGTGTCAATCTTGTTTGGGAAAGTGAGATGGTAGCCTTGGTGCACATTGCGCTCATTCTGTTCCATTTTTAGTATCTTGCACAACAAATACAATGGCAAATACACTAGATAGTGTATGATATAGAGAATAAACACAAACAGCAATTTATACAAATTCAATAGCTCTAAAAAAGAATGCTCTATTCCTCATTCTGTTTATGTAACAACCCATTGTGTTGGTACAGTGACAAGCTATCACACTGGGATTAACAGTTTGAAATATCCCTACGCAACACGTGAGTCATCAACTCATGTTGATTTTAGAATATATTTATGGGGAAACCATTAATGCAGGTAAAAAGCGCCACACCAGATTCGCACTTGCTCTGCCCTGGACAAATATCACACGACTATTATCCCTCTTCCCTTTGCGAGAGGTAAGCCAAGAATCAGACTGGTGTGCAGAAAGAATATATATGAATTAATCAATAGACAGAATCAACATTGCACAATAATCATCACAAGGCACCCCACCTTACTCTGTGGCACAACATCTTTCCTTCTGACTTAACTTCAATACAAACACGTTGAACACCATTCACTTCCGGTAATACAAATTCACAACATGTGCAGTTTTCATTTATGATCTCAAATTCCCCCTGTTAACATGTAAAGAAACGCACAGGTCGATAAAACACGTCAAATGAGTGGGTGGCAGACAAGACTCCTAATGTAAAGAATTATTCAGCCCCCTTGAAATGACAGGACAATTTTAATTTACCGTATAACTTGAATGTGATCTCACTTAAACCAAATGTAGCGTTCTGCTATTGGGCAAAAGATTTGTCATGCGTAGCACCATTCATCTTTGACATCCCTGCACGCTTTCTATTTCTAACAATGTTCTAACACCACACACATTTAATAACAGACTCTTCTCAGCCAATAATTAAACAATTTTTCTTTTCCATGATACAGTGAAAACATCCCCTTCAATTTGGATTTCCCCTCTCACTCTCAATAGAGAGCGAGCTTTTAAATCAATTCCGTTTACTCGGCTTAACCCAGTAGACATGTTTCTGCCCAGCACAGACCCAGAGGTTCCATTTTTTTTAAATGCCCCCCTAACCTTTAGGGGATTTTGGGGTAGGCAAAAAGGTTAGTAGGTAATCCCCTATTACTTTTTTTAATGTAATTTTTTTAAGAGTTTCAAAACATAGAAAAAAGCATAACAAGACAATCTCAAAAGGTCCAGCAGAAAAATGTATACTAACAACTGAAAATTTCTGCCCTGAAAAACATATCCTAATTTTACAAAAACAAGTTTTTTTCCACCCCCTCACCCACCATCCCCAGAACATTCTCTCCACTCTCCTTCACAAATATACCTATTTAAAGACGATTTGATCAGTGTTCATTGCAATGTCCGTATTGATTATGTTGAGGTTGGTTGCCTCTTTGTGGTATCCTCAAGGCTTCAATGCAGGTCTTTTTCAATACAATACAATACATTAACTCAACATACCTCCGTCAGGGGGGATATGTGACTATCTCCTCTGCGTCCGTGTTCTGGCGATTAGCGTCCTTCATGTATTTACTTACAAAGTCTCCCCAAAGTATGTCACATTGAGCAGATTTTGCATGCAAGGCTGACGTTATTTTTTCCATAACACAACTGTTCAGTGCTACATTGACCCATTCACCCTTATTCGGAGTACTTTCAGGTTTCCATTTAATTAAGGGCGGCATGGGCTGCTAGCAGGAGGTGAGCTGCTAGACCCTTAATTCTAGTTCGTTCATCATCAGATTTCTCAAATCCAAAGAGGGTGAGAAAAGGGTCTGCTGTCCTCTGAATTCCATCTAGATCCTTGATCCACCCCAGGACTTCATCCCAGTATACCCTGATCCAGGGGCAGCTCCACCACATGTGCCAGTAGTCAGTGGTCCCACCACAATTGCGTCAGCACAGCAGGCTTAGGGACTGAAACATTCTGGAGAGCCTGAGGGGGAAATAGTGCCATCTATGTAACAGCTTTATTGCATGTAGTTTGTATTGGGTGGATATAGAAACCCGGGGGGTGGCCTTGCACATTCTTCCCCACATGTCCGGATCGACTATTTCACCCAGGTCTTTGTCCCATCTACGCTTCAGGGGCAATGTGGACCCCTTCCCAGCTTGAATCTGTTCCCTATACATGGCACATATTAGTCCTTTCATTTCTGTCCTGGAGTTCAACAGTTTCTCAAAAGGGGTAAGGTCTCTACTTATGTTGTCTTTCCACACATGCCTTGTTAGAACAACCTTGATCTCCAAAAACTGGAAGACAGATAGGGGGCCCAACCCCAGGTTCTCACCCAATTCTGAAATTGTAATGAAGGAGCCATTTTTCCACAACTGACCCACCCTTTCCAGTCCAGCCTCAAACCAGAGTTGGAATCTTTCCAGATGGGGATGCTTTCTCTGATGCCACGGACCCATAGGTGGCTCAGGGGGGACGGCCATGAAGTAATTTTACGCATGTCACTTCCCTCCCTCCATATTTCCCAAATGGTTCCCAGTATCGGGTGGTCCTTCAGTCTTCGTAACAATTTGTCTCTCGGTACCCATATCCATTCTGAGACAGTTGCCGGGGATAGATAGTGATTATCCATTGCAACCAATTGAGGTTATTTATGATTTAGCAGGTGGGGAATCAGAATTTGCAGTTGGGCAGCTTGATAATATTTGTTCACATCTGGAAGTCCCATCCCACCTGTATCTTTAGGTAGTGTCAAGGTGTCATAGGTGTTAGGGAGAATTCTCAAGAATGTGCTAATTTCCCTTACACTTTGAGACCCCCAGCAACTTTGCTGGATATCTAGGATTTGATTTTTTACCTGGGAAGAGTGTGAGCCTTTTCCCCCACTCTTCCATGTATTTTGATGTGTGTTTTACTTTTGTGTTCTTTGGTTATGTAGTTTTAAAACAACTCCATAGGCATCTTTTTCTGTGTGCCACACAGCACCTTCAGTGCAGTGGCACAGGGATGTCTTTCAGTCTTTCCAAGGTGTAAATACCTTCTCTGGCACTGACTTCTGTCTCCCAGAACATGTAAAGTTAAATTGACTTTACTAGTCTCTTTAAATGTACTGACCCAGCAGACCCTATCTTCCTATAGAGTGCTAGAGGGGTTGCCTAGCATCCCCTGAGTCAAAACACTCATGTAACAGTCAAATGTTACCCTTTCCTACTTTAAATGGCTGGTGGCAGTGATTTAGATCAAACTACTATGATTTTTCCCAACCGAGAACAACGGTAGCTAAAAATCGGGTCAGCCATGTTTTTCAATATGACGCCCAAGACCTATCTGTAAAAACAGATTCCGATCAACTTTTTTCGCCATTTCTTTTAGGAAAGGTCCTTCTGGTTTGGCGCGCAGAGACAAACGCAAGGTTTGGTCCCTTTGTTTGTTGGCCTTTGGCAGGCTTTAGTGCTGAAGCCCTCCTCTGGCATCTGAGTGTCTGGAATGGACAGGATGTGAGGGAGGTGCTTGATACTCCCTGTGCTTAGTCTCCTAGGAGACCTGAATGCACTCTGGCATGATTGGCTGGCTGTCCGGCAAGGACAGCCACCCTGCTGTGTGAGTGACAACCAGGCTGCAATGAATGGGGGAAAACTGTTTAAAAGCAGGTCCCTGGGACTTGGAAAGCAGAGTCAACCACTGAAACAAAAGAACCGAAGACGGGCTGAAGGAAGAGGACTGCTGCAACTCCTGGACGACCGGTGAAACCCTGCTGCAGGTCCGAATTTCCTATTGACAGAAACGCCCTTCAAGGTTAATTCTTCCCTTGAGTTTTGTGGGAACAACCAACACGTAAGCCGCCCGGACACCATCCCCTCCTGGTCGAATTTTCTGCAGAGTGCTGTGGAAAACCAGATAGCCAGTGGGAAGCATACCAGTTTGTGGTCTTTAAGGCACTCACACCTTAAACCGACGTTTTGCCAAGCTTGTGGCCTCATCCCTGGGCAGTGCAGGAACCTCCCGACGTCATCCTTGTCCCCATGACTGAAGCTCAGGAACAGCAAGATCTGCTCGAACTGCCAGGAACAATTGCCTCCGCTACAGCTCTTCTTCACTTTAAAATTACTGTGCAAACACGGTCCGGAAATGTTTTCGGCCATGGTGAAAGTTTGTGAAACTTTCCCAACCTCAAAGGCTTTTACCAGCCGTTAAGGACAGGACCCGCAAAGGGACCTTGGAGGCAATTACGGTACCGCAAATTGCGGTACCGTAATTGCTGCCTACCCCATTCCCATTGAGCCCTATGGGGAAGGGCCAATGGTGAATGGGGAATTACGGCCCGCCAACCTTGGAATGGGGCGGTAATTCTGCCATTCACCATGGCGGGATCGGTAAATTACCGGCGGCAAACATGGCGCTAATAGCGCCATGGTTACCGCCTTCCGTGTAATGAGGCCCTTAGTGTTTTTGTAGCTCTCAGCGATGCACGCGGTAAAGTCTGCTTTTCCTTCCTTTCCGCGTTGCTGTCGTGCAGATGTCAGGTTCACAGGCACCTGCCTGTGGTGAATATGGACCTGCTGCGGGAGACGGTTCAGGAGAGCAGCGACAAGTGTGGCCTTGCAGGTGAGTTGCAGAACATACAGTAGTGCATTTACTTCACTGCAGGGAGCAGCGACCACAGATGTTCTCAGGGTATTGGTCGGTGGTGATCTTGACAGCTGCCCACATCCCTGCAGCCTCGGTCTCTGGCACGGAGGGGGACAGGAGCAGGCCCTCCGACTCTAGTGCCTTGGGCCACGTCTCTGTATACCTCACAGCGGGCAGCTCCAGTAGGGGGTCAGGGCACCTGCACCAGCAAATGACATGCCCTGGGGCATCGGGGGGTTATCCACTGTACCGCCACTGGTGTCTCATCGGGGAGCCGGCTCCTCCCAGGGTTGTACCTGGAGTCAGTCTGAAGGATGTTCTCTCCAGGGTCCACAAGGTCATACAGCTCGGGTAGGGGCACACAGAGGGGGGCCCACCTCGGGTCTCGGCATCCAAAGCAAGTCGCAGACGGTTTCATGGCTTCCCTGCATCGGGCCATATAAAAGCGCCCTCTTCGCCTCACATGGCCCACGGGTCACTTTCAGTTTCTGCCTTACGTCGCAGTCAGATGCCTCTGTTTGATATAAATCCTCAGTCGATTTTCTCCACTATTCCGCTCACTTTGTGGGGGATATGTTCAGGCACCATTATCCACCTAATGTTTTAGGGTGGGGGGTCTCCGGGTGGGGGTTCAAGCCACTCTAGGCCAACTTCATCTGTGCGCCCCCTGGTGGCCAGTCCCCAATTACTCTTAACGACTATAGCATTATTCACAATTGGAAAGATGTTGACGATTATACATTTCCTCAAGATCTCCCAAGTGTCTGTAGACAACGTGGGAATTAAATTACTCATTGATAAGAAATGCTAGCCATCTACTCTGGTTGCCCACCCCATTAATAAGGGGAAGATACTTATTCAAACAGATCCCCACTAATGGTTTGTCTCATGTACCTACTTTAAATGACTCTGCGTCTATGCTCAGGGAACAGTCATTAGGTCTCATAGGTCATCACATGAGAACCATATGGACCGGCTTGTATTGCCTCTCCAGCCTCTGTTATGGATGGCATCCAACATCAATCCCTGTGCTTCTCTCCTGGTTCCCTCCCGATTGTAGTCCACTTGTCTCCTTGTCTCATCCCTCTCCTTCCGTCCCCCTTGCAATTTGGTTCTCCCTTTTTCCCAATGTGCGTCTACTTTGAAAGGCTCCTAATCACACCCAAAATCTCTAAATTAGGAATTTCCGGCTGATTTGCTATATGTTCTGATTGGACATCTATTGTTATTGGTTCTGGTCAAGGTCTAGCCCCCTCCCTCCGATTGGTTGCTTTGGTTGCTAGGCTGCATTTCTGTGAGTTATTGCTGCACCCATTTGAAATGGCATTTCTGAGCAACTTCAAATATGCAGTCAAAATCTTCAACATTACACTTTTCTTCAAATTACAGATAAGTGTCCCAAACTATATATTTCTGAATTGGTCTGATCATGCTAGTAGCAAAGCACTGTGTCACAGGTCGGCATGTGGTTGCAGGCGTGAATGGCAGATATGTGTGATTTATTCAAACAGGATCAAAATTAACATCATGAGTTTGCAGACAAGTATCTGGTTCCATTAGCTACAAGGCACCTGGCTCTTTGATCTGTAATTTATTATGGGGAGCTACAATCACATTTTATCTTATAGCTCTGGTTCCCATGGTCACATTTTGAGCGAAGTCCAATCAACAGATCAGATTCGTCATAGGCTTTATGGAATACGCGAACTATCTCTGTAGGTGCCACTGTTCCCGAAATAATGGACAAAATATGATTTCCCATATAATCTCATGGTAATCTCTAATTATATGCAAAATATTAGTTCAACAAAACAGCACCTTTCTTTTCTCAAAACTTAGTTGTAGTCTAGGCCACCTGGTTCTCTTCTGACTTGGTCTGCAATAAAACACTTAACAGTCTTTCTCCCAGGGTTTATTGACCATCTATGTTCTTATCTTCAGTGAGTAGGGCGGATAACATCACCCCCTAAGTCACGTGACCTTCACCTGTAACATGTCAATTGTCATTAGCCCAGAACCTCACCATGCATTGAATTGTAATTCTGAGTATTTTATAAAGGTTACAATCCATTATCTGCAATTTTATTTACTCAGTGGTGGTCATCTCACCCCACTAAAACCTCTTCCTAGTAGTATGAGAAACTTGAAGGTGTCTCATTAGTCCCCAGGCACCTGTCAGCCAGGTGGCCAGGACATGGCCATCCCTATTAGATCCAGTTCCTGGGGGTGGACCAGTGCGAGAGGATCAACTGGATGAGGGGTCATCAGGGAGTGGAAGTGGGACACTGAAGGGCGAGACGCGGTATCCCCTTCCTTATGACACCTTTTCCCCACCCTGACCAGTAGGATACTTAGAAACTCTACCCCCTTTCCAACACAAACCCTTTCTCACAACATGAGCTACAATGAACTAATACCAGAGCCATTTACTTGACATGTCCCAACACAAGGGTCAGGCAGATTCAGGCAATTGCCGACAACTACACACACCCGACTGCCCGTTCCCTTCCCCATAGGGATAAAAGACGGATCACGAGAGCACACTCTGAGCAAGGTCAAACACACAGGGAAGCAGCTATTCCCGGACGGCAGTTCAAACAGAGGAGAAAGGCAGGGGAGTTGCCCTTGCCCTTTTCAACCCAGAGGCGCGAAGCCTCTGCCAAAAGAAACATACGACCGGGAATCACAGTTGGCTAATGGTGCGACGGATGTGAGCAGTACATGGAACCCTCCTGCACTGATAGCCAGGGCGGAGAGACGCAGTTGCCATTGTGGTACCATCCTGGACTCCAGTGACAAAAGAAACGCCAATGAGTTCAGCACAGCCGGCGAGTTGGAAGAACCTGGTAGTGGACCGGAATGTGGTAGGCTCAAGGTTGCATTGGCAACAGTAAGAAGATTAATAGACACAGGTCTTTTTGGGAGCAAACTTGGTACTAGAGATAGAGTGGTCCAGCAACACGTATGTGCTCATCCAAAGGTCTCTAGCTGGTACCCCTCTCCTGAACAAAGAGTATGTGGAATTACAAAAGTATTGAAACTACAAGTACCATGAGGCCATAGGGAAGGCCGGCGTGAGGTGTCAAGGTGGTCATACAGGGGTCAAGCAAAAAGCCTTGTACAATCGAAAGTCCTCGACACATTGCTGAAGTTTTGGCGATTGTGAAATTGTGAACCCGACTGAGGGAATTGTGAAACAGGCGTTTGCACCCGGCTGAGGGGAACGCCGCGTGACCTGTGATTTTGTGAAGCCTGCACTTGCCATACGCGCTAAGAGTGACCCAGCAGGACGTGATTGCCCTTCGGAAGTCTCTGTTTCAAATTGGCAAGTGCTTTGGAAGGTTTGAGCCCAGATGAGGGGGACTTAACTAAAACTAGTTGGTTGTTTAAAAAGTCATTGAGACTTTTGAATATTACAAGTGAGGAGATTGTAATTGAAAGGCGTTAGTGAACCCGCCTGAGGGATTTCAAGAGAAAAGCTAAGGGAAGTGAATCCCACATTGTGAAGAATCTAAGTGAACTACATTGTGACTACAAGTAAGAACCGGACTGATGGATGTCCACAGTGAGTGGTTGGTCCGAACCCGACTGAGGGAGGATGATGACTGAGAGACGGATCGAAACACGGCTGAGGGGGATCCAGGGGTGAAGGGTAATCACCCAACGTGAAGATTAGCAGAATTAACTTTTGTTTTGTTGTTGTTGGCATGATATGATATGGCATTTATAACGCGCCTATACACAAGTGTTTCGAGGCACGATGAGGCAAGGGAAGGGGGGAAACAGGGGGAAGACAGACAACGATCTTACTAGGCCAAGTGTCATTCAGATCGCGCAAGTCAAGGGGAAGGGGGAAAGGGAAAAGTGCGAGGGGGAAGGGATGGAGAAAGTGCAGTACATGGGATAGTAGAATAATAAGATAAATAAAATGGCCAGATGGTGGCAAGTGCCAGGTAAGAGCACACATAAGGGCTAGTAAGGGGAATGTAGGGATACAGAATAAGAGTCCCCAGGTGCGGGGGTTGCCAGGGAGGCAGTGAAGGTGTGCAATTGGTGGGGCCTGGGCCCGAGATCAGAAAGCGTGGCCAGGTAGCCAGTGTAGTTTCAGATGAAGTCAACAGGGGAGAGGGGGAGAGAAGGCAGAATCAAAGAGGAGGGTTTTGAGGTGCTTCCAGAACCAGAGATGGTTCTCCTCAAGTTTCAGGGAGGCGGGAAGGCTGTTCCAGAGGGATGCCCCTGCCGAAGAGAGAGATCTACCACCAACTCGCTGCTTGGAGAAGCGACTGACCCTGAGGGAGTTGGAGGAGGATGAGCGAAGAGCTTGAGAACGAAAGATATTTGGGAAGAGAGAGTTTAGGGTATTGCGGCCCCAAGCCCCAGAAGGCCTTGTGGACAATGCAGAGGGTTTTGAACTTAATCCTTGCAGCCACTGGGAGCCAGTGCAGAGATTTCAGTCCTGGAGAGATACGATCCCTGGGCTTGAGGCCAAGGACAAGTCTTGCAGTCCTGTTCTGGAAAAGTTGAAGAGGGCAGAGAGTAGAGACAGGAAGATTTAGATAGAGGCTGTTACAATAGTCCAGCTTAAAAAGAACCATGGCTATGGAGACTGTGAGCTTCTGGGGGAAGCAGAGGAAAGGAAGAATACCTCCGAGGAGGTGGATCTAGTAGTGTGACTTCTTAGAGACGTCAGAGATGTGAGGAGAGAAGCAGAGTGTGGAGTCAAAGATGACCCTGAAGTTTTTAGCTTTACAGGTGGGAGCAGGAAGAGGGCCAAGAGAGGACGGCCAGAGAGCTGCAGGGAAGGAGGGAGTGGGTGTCCCAATAAGTAGAATCTCGGTCTTACTGGCATTAAGGCAGGGGTCATTGGCGGCACACCACTCCTCGATAGCAGACAGACAGTCAGAGATGAGGGAAGGCGAGGATAAGGCCGAGGGTAGCCTGAAAAGGAGCTGGGTATCATCCGCATAGCACTGAAAATTGGGACAGAGAGCGGCGATGTGGTGGGCAAGGAGTGTCAGGTATTAGTTGAACAGCCAGGGAGAGAGGTTAGATCCATGGGGGACACCACAGGTAGAGAGAAAGATATCAGGGAGGAAGGACCCAAGTTGGACCTGGGAGGGTCGGTCAGAGAGGAAAGAGGTCAGCCACGCCAGAGCCTGATCAGTGACACCCAGGTTATCACAGAGACGGTTGGCATATCAGGCCCTCTCAAGCAAAAGACTATGCATGAGATGAGACTAGGGCACAGCAGACTGTGATATAGAAAAAAAGAACTGTAAGCTTGTGCCAGAGAAGCCCAGGAGTGTGCTGTGCTCAAGAGCCCCTCCTTGTCCTGTGCTAAAAATGTGGGGAAGCAAGACCCCGGCCATAACATTCTGATTTATCATTTTGCGAACACTTCTTTCTCTTCTTGTGAACATTATTCCACACTATTTTGTAGCATAACGGTAAGGATTGGCAATAGGTTTTTTAGTATAGGCCCTTTTTATTTGAGTAGACTACTAGGACTGTATTTTTATTATTTGATGGTCGAGTTTGCTCCTATCTTAGATTTAGGTTTAGATTAGGCATTTATCTCACCCATTTTACAGTTTAATAAACACTGTTGAGCTTTGATCATTTGTGTCCGTCTTAATTTGATACCATGCCTTCCTTAAAGTAGGCACACTCTCCGTCCCCTTCCTGGCTCTATGAGCTTCACATGAATTCCCCAGATGTGTCTGGTAATTGCAAAGGGAAGATGAGCAGGACTTGGCCTTTTCTTTCTTTATTCACAAGGCCTGCATCAAAATCTTACATCACACAATATTTGTTTTTCTCCTGCATCATGCCATCAATATCCTCCTTTTTATTATAAACTACTTGCAAAAAGTACCTGTTCACCGAACGGGTTCTGTAGACAGACATGGCAACACTCTTTAATTGTTGAAAAGCAATGATCCTATTGGTCATTGTTCTGATTTGCTTATCACTTGATGTGCTTTGTACTCTGAAGTAAACTGCACTGAGAATGGCTGTGTGGCTGGCTGACATGCCCTGGAATAGACGTTGGGGGGAGGCGAGAGTTGGCATGGTGCTGCATACTAGGACCATCTGTGCTCTCTTCCCGCCTGTCACCTCACCCTGGCGTGGTGCGCTTGTTGTGGTGCAAATATCTCAGAAAACTGGAATCCTAGGGACTTGAAACGTGGTGGGACCTTAAGTTTTGTTCCTAATGTCGCGACTGGTCTTTCCATGACCACCTTGATGTTTTGCTGATTTCAGTCTCATGTGTGTAGGTGCTGAAATCCGGGAAAAGGGGTGGGGTGTACAAATGATTTTTTTTTTTTTTTTCGGCCTAGTCATTAGAATACAGGCCACACTTAAAGGATAGTTCCGGGACTTTTTTTTTTATTGTCCCTACGGTTCGGCCATGTGTTTTTAAGCATAACTCGGTAGATCGTAGAAAACTTTCCTATGGACCTTACCCGACTTTTCGTCCATTATCGCACTCGAAATCAGCTGCCATTTTCTGATAATCCTATCATTTCCCCCCGTCGCCCTGGCTCACCTGCTTTTGCGGCACTAAATCAAATCCCCCGCCCCCGAAACAGACTTTATCAAAACATTCATATTCCCCGCCTCTATCCGTGATGTGACTGTGCTGCGTAGGCAAACGCGCCCAGGCGTCTTCTACGCGACTCCACACAGAACCCGGAAATCAACACAGATTAGCTCACAACACAGCGCGCCACAATTCGGAATATGAAACTGTACCTTTAAATCAAACCGCAAGATTGTAAATTTGGTAAAGTACATTTATTTGACATCAAATGTTTTGAGAATATTCAGCGATTTTCATTTTTATTTGCTCACGTTCCAAAAAGTTCGTTTTGAGGCACGCGATGTTCCTTTGCTGTACACAGGGTCTTAGATCATCTCACAATACAGCGCCACAATTCGGAATATGAAACTGTGGTTTAAAAGCAAACGGCAAGATTGTACATTTGGCAAAGTACATTTATTGGACATCAAATGTTTAGAGAATATTCAGCGATTTGCATTTTTCTTTGCTCTCGATCCAAAATAGTTCGTCTTGAGGCAAGCGATGTTCGTGTGCAGTACACAGGGTGTTGGTTTACGATAAAATAAGCTCTTCGGTCGCACTGATAATCGCATGGCTGTTCCAACAACAAGGCACTAGGCCACCACAACGGTCTGTATGTTGCATCTAGCCGTTAGTACCGCGTAAGGGCATACTTGTACTTGGCGATCGTCCCATAAAATGGTCAGGGTGGTAACGTTGTTCACGCGGAGAAGCAACTGGCGGTTAAAAAAGCCATCCGCCGGTGTCTGGTACTCGTGACACATACAATAATGAAGGATGTACCTGTTTGAAAAACATAAAAAATGAAATTAGTCTCACCATCAGATCTTTATTAAAATTATTCATTTTATATATTAGGTCGGGAAATTATTTCATAGCTAGGACAGTGCAACTGGGTATTATACGTCAAGGGGGGGCTGTAGGATACTGAGACAGTCCCCCAGTGCAGGGGTTGACAGGGAGGCAGTGCAGGTGGAGCGTGGAAGGGCCCAGGACCGAGGTCGCAGACAGTGGACCAGTTGTAGCAGGGGAGAGGGAGAGAGAAAGCAGAAGCAAAGAGGAAGGTTTTGAGGTGCTTCCGTAAAAGGAGATGGTTCTCCTCAAGATAGTGCGCGGTACAAAACAATATGCCACATAGAACGAACAAGTACAACTTAAACCGTCTTTAAAGCTACTGTATAGTAATTAAATTGCGGTATAAACTCATCTAAAGAGTTACTTACATTATATTTGCATTTTCCATTGTGTCTGTGCGTAGGGCAGCCCCGAAATACCACTCCTTCTATGCCGACGTTATTTCTTCTAATGAACGAACATTAAATGGCTATCGTTTCTGAAATTTTATTCATTATCGTTTCTTACGTTATTGCACCACACCCCCAAAAAGAAGTCTTTCGGGATGGTCCCGGCCTGTCAAGGTCAAATAACAATAGAACCTTATACTGAGTCGTGGGCCATTCCGGCACTCGAGCAAAAAATCAAAGCAGCTGACCTTCACTTTGAACGAGCACACATTCCTAGTTAGCTACATTCAGTGTAAGGCCATCTCACAGGAGTGGAAATTTACACTCCATCTTTGCATTTTGTCTGCGTGCATTTGCAGCCCCAGAGAACCATAAATACGGAGACATTCTATATTTTTTGAAAAATGATTTATATTACTGTTTGGTTTAATTTAATGCGCAAATGAACAAGGTTGGATAGACACATTGCATGTACACTGAGCAATCACTTTTATTTACACAATACATAGCTACACATATTCAATGGGCCTGCGACATGAGGAGACTCGAGAGAACAGACAATCAAATTACAATCATTTAAACCGTGATGTGTATTTCTCAATGAGCTCTGCTTTAGGTGGACATGGAACAGAGGCAATGTTGGGTGGCAATGCAGTTGTCCCCTGCACAGGTTCGTTCACAACTCCATGTATGTGCCTATCTAGGACATCAACAATAAGTCTCTCAATAAACTCATATTGCATATCCTCAAACACTGGTTTGATCACCCATTGTTTACTTCTTTTAGTGAAGGCCTTATTGTAGCGAAGCGTCCCTAAAGTTCCAGTCGTCCTACTTTGTTGACGGCCAACATTATGGTTATGTGCCAAGACCGCTAGAAGAGTCCGATTTATCATGCCCTCCATGCCAAAATGCAATCGTTTTGGCCTGTACTTTAGGCACATATTGTGGAACACCTCCAAATCTCCTGTGTGGCAGAATTCCGTGAGTCCCCTCAAATCTCTTGTTATAGTTTTATCAAATACAATCTTTTCAATGGCTTTGTGAGTGGGTGATGAAGGAATCAACCACTTCTTCTTCCGTGCCTCCTCTGTGGACAAATGGCCATGTTCACAATTGTGGAAATGTTGGTTTGTGGTCCAGTGGTGAACGCTGATACAGTGTAGCATTACTGACCGCCATTTTTCCAGTAGAATTTCCAACGACCCTCCACATGTTTTTGAGCTCCACCAAAGATGGTTGCTGATTGACTTGGACCACTGTGAAATACCTTGCATATCTTTTTTTTTACCTGCAGCCGACATTTTTTTATTGATTGTTTTTGCAAGATGCCAAACGTCAAATTGATGATTTATATTTTTGTACTCTTCTCTCATTGTCTTGGCAATTGAAACGTGTCTGTCCGTGGCTATCAGGTCGATCACCATTCCCCGCGATTGTAGTTCTTGCAATGATGCTACAAAGCCAACTTTCTCCATGGCCACTGAGGATGTACTTTGTGACACCTGCACGACCACCGAACTCACAATTTTCTTACTTTCCATGTCCTGAAAGTGGTAGGTGCAGTACTTGGCTGAAAATCCTGGGCTGTCGCACTGTCCATCACCGGCTAGCCTGAACCGTTTGCCCGCGAATGTACTATCAATAGACATTTTTTCCATTCTCCAAGCTTCGCTAATGGCTGGAAATAGATAATCGGTTTGGTATTTGTAGAACTGAGTTTTCGCAATGAAATGGATTCCCACAAACTGAAAGAAAGACTAACTTTTTAAAACTTGAACCACTAAAAAGTGCAGCCGCTGCACAAAGTAGATTGCCTGCTGGCAGTTGCCCCAGCATGGGTTGTGCAGACCATGAGAAAGGATATTTTGTACAGGTGGCATGTATTTTAAGGTTAGTGCCTCGAATTGCACGAGTCACATTAATCAATGGCTCCCCACATACTTCCCCACCAACCGAATGCCCACATTTCATCCGAATAATAATATCAATCAAACAACTATCGAATACAATGAATTTGGCCTCTTTCCTTATACTGTCACTCTGCATCCCAGCTGGTTCGGCCTGTAACGTTGAGGATATGTCGCTCACATGAAAGGTAGAATCTCTGATATCGTCTTCCGTTATGTTCAGTGATATTGATGGTGTTTCATTGTCGTCCACTTCATTCTCTTCCATTGCAACATCTGTTCCTTCTCCGGCGATGGGTGAATAAAACAATTTCTTCAACTTTCTCGCGGTCTTAGTTTTTGCGGGTGTGGATTCTGTGAATTGATCTCCGACTGCATCCGAACTACCAGGAGGACATTCACTATCGATGGCTGGATGTGGTATAGCTCCGTTGTCAATCACTTCATATTCTTCCCATTGGCACGATTCATCTCCAGTCTCAAGTCCCTGCCAAAAGGTTTGACAAGCAACATCTCTCGTTCGCTTCACTGTCTGTGTAGATCTAGTTCGTACGCCCACTCGCAACTAGAGGACAGATTGGAAAAGGGATGTTCAGTTTAAACACAACTTACAGTATTGAACTATTAACAGTGAAAAACAACATAATATAGTGACCAGGACACTAACCTTCTTTTGCTTTCTTTTCTTTGAAACTTCCTTGCCTCGAACTTCAACATCAGGACGCTGTTGCTCCGACTCGTGTGTGCATGTCTCCACTTCCTCTTGCGCTGCAACGACTATATTTTCATGATAAGCACTTCCATCACGCACTGACGCTCCATCGACTCCCTGAAACATAGAACTTTCATTAGTATGTATAATAATATTGAAAACACAAAATGTACTTGGGGACCAATACCCACGTACATCTCAATAGCAAAACACGAATGAACGCTTTGTGTAGAACATTCAAACGACAATTATTCACGCATTGTTGATCTAGTTAGATGGAACTGTCAAGATCCATACCTCGGGCTCCTCATAGACTTCCATTGATGATATTATTGAAGATGATGCTTCAGTAACTCCCTGAAACGCAGTAATTGCATTAGTATGGTTTTCTATTTTGTTAAAAAGAACATACACTTTGTGCAGGCGTCAACGGCTCATCTAAATAGACCTGCACAAATGATCAGTTGTCTAAAATAAATAATGGATATCTAAATATGATTCGATTTGCTCGATCTTTGGAAGTGTCACCACCCAGAAATCTGCATCAACTACTAGGGGTGATGTTCTTGTAGAAGAAGCTCCGTCATCTCCCTGAAACATAGTACTTGCGTTAATAAAGAAGGAAGTATAGCGGATGTAATCACGTCATATGATCTCGCTTGATCGAGCTGTCAGTATCCATACCTCGAAATGCATAAGAACATCAAGGGACGATGTAACTGCGGTGCACACTTCTGCAAGCTGTTGCGCCGACCCGTAACTGCATGCTCCCCCTTCTTGGAATAATGCTCCATCGACTCCCTGAAACATTCATTAGTAATGAACACAATATTGAAAAAAGAAGACACATAGGAGAGCGACGACAGAAGGACATATCAATGGCTAAAAACGAAAGAAACATTGTGTGTAACAATCATGCTACAAGAATGCAAGATCTGATCATCTCCATCAATGGAACTGTCCGGAAACGTACCTCGAGCATCTGAGTGACATCAACGGTTGTCGTCAATACGTTGGACTCCTCAGCATCTCCCTGAAAGACAGTACTTGCATTATTTTGGATAACAATAATTATAACTGAAAACAAAGACTAGAGGACGAGTACAAGGGTGTACCATTAAGTAAAATAATTACACGATAAATTAAAACTATTGATTTACATGCCTAAAACAAGTCAGTGGCAGAATAGCCAAGTAAGATTACCCGATAGGCGCTTGAAGTGGCTGATGACTGCAATAACGACACGGATGGAGAATCTTCCGCCTTCATATTGAGTGGATACATAAATGGGGAAATTATTGTTAGCTAATGCTACACACTACTGCAAGGCCGAGAGATAAATACGTAAACTTGACTCACCAGTGGAGGGATGTGGACGAATAGAGTGGGAATAGCGGTTGAGAGCAATTTTCGCCTCGCTCGCGGTGTGTTCTTCTTTATTAGCAATGATGTGGAGTACATGTCTGAGCTAAAGTGCCTGCTGCAGATGCGGTATCGATCACCCCTCTTGTCCGCAAAGACTTCTAGGACTCTACTTTCAAGCTCAGACGGTGGATATCCGCAATATCGGACCCATTCTCTTATCTGATCTATTGTCTTAGGGAAAACATGCATTATAGTACCTTCAGATTTATTATGGGTCTTCGAAGGGCAACCGCCAATGGAACAGGCAGGCATTGTGGAAAGTTCTGAAAAGTAAAGATCAACAATTCTCTATGAATACCAATGTGTTAAAAAATTAAATGACACATAAAAGGTTCAATGCAAGGTTCGTTTTGGTTCTTGGAACTATACACGTTATTCACATGCGGATAAGTATTTGAATAACTTTAAAAAAATAGAAAAATAATTTGACTAAACTCAGAACATGTGACTAGTTCCTTGCATGTACTGTCTTGAACGAAAAGAAATTGGACGCAAAATGGTTATGGTACATGGCCTTACCTTGACGAACAAACAGTTAGATTCGGCGATCAGAGTAGTTTCTTGTCGTAGAACAGGGAGCAGTTCACAGGTTGCAAACTGACGAGTTTCCTCGAAGTGGTCACGGAAGTTCACAGAGACGAAGAGCAGATAACCAGCACCTTCACGGGTTGACTAGCAAAGCGCAAAGAAGTTCTCATTAGAAATATGAAGTGGGTTATAAAGAATTCGAAACAGGGGTGTGTTTGTGAATGAATGACGTGTATATGTCGTGGCATTATGCGGTTTGCAGGGGGCCGTCCAGCGTGAGGGGGGATGCTTGGCAGGAGACACGGGGTCTCGAGGTAGACATGGGAACAACAACCCATGCTCTATAGACCACTTTGAAGTGTACATGGTCTTTGGCACCTCTTGGCCTTTATCGCTCCCTGACAGCTCCACTTGCCAGCACAAGTACCCCGGTGCGAACTGCCTTTGATAGGGCGGGGGGTGGATTGGGGCGGTGGTCGTGCAGACAAGACACAGGAAGACTCGTGAATGGAGACACACTTATGTGGATTGCAGGGGGCCGTCCAGCGTGAGGGGGGTGCTTGGCAGGAGACACGGGGTCTGGAGGTAGACATGGGAACAACAACCCATGCTCTATAGACCACTTTGAAGTGTACATGGTCTTTGGCACCTCTTGGCCTTTATCGCTCCCTGACAGCTCCACTTGCCAGCACAAGTACCCCGGTGCGAACTGCCTTTGATAGGGCGGGGGGTGGATTGGGGCGGTGGTCGTGCAGACAAGACTCGTTTGCCGCAGGGCCTCACCAAGGAGAGGCCATCTAACTGCATGTAAGAGGCAGGCTGCAGGATCTAGTACATGGAAGGCAGGGGGGTGAGTTTATAAATACCTCACCGTCCCAGGAGAATATATGGGTGCAGTTCACCCTGGAGACCCTGGATGCCTAGGCTTGATGCCAACCCGCAAAATAACATATGTATGTCTGCTGCATATGGGTTCAACGGTTATGTGGATTGAAGGTGGGCGGCCAGCGTGAGGGAGGATGCTGGCCGGAGACATGTGGTGTGACAAGACAAGGCACAGGAAGACTATTCAATGGAGACACACTAGATTCATTTAAAAAATCAAAACAACCATTGTTAAAATATATGTTGGGTTTTATTTTAGATCTTAATTTCAATTGAACATAAATAATAAACATTACACATTGTAAAGTTCCGGTTGCAGCACATCCAGGGAAAATCCGCGGTATTGTCCACTGTCGCTGGGGAAATGTTGTCTAATGGCAAGTACCGCACAGGCAGGTATTACTCTCCGAACGCGGTGTCCGAGCCTCCCGTGAAGCCACCAAGTGAAGCAACGATAGGCCACCAGCCTGTACCACCTGTGAAAAAGAAAGATGCAAACTGTATTAAAATGACAAAACTTTCTTATCACTGTCGATTCAGGTAAAAAATATCATTCTGCTTTGAAAAAAATTCTATCTAGAAAATGCACAATATGGAACCAATTTACATGCATTCGAATGATATGTAGATGTAATTTTATATGTGGGAGACGACCATGAAATAGTAGTGGCATCACTGACATCACAACCAGAGTATACTTACTCGTTACTCGGATTACGCGGACGAACATTGCCGCGAAGTTCGTGCATAAGCACCATCATCATCCTCAACACGGTCCGTGAGAGGCAGGCTTCCCTGAACTCTGGCAGCTCGGTGATGCATTGCGGACTTGGCTCGCCTTCCGAAATGTAGGCCAAGCACCCGGAATTTTCACGGCAGAAGCAGTTCTCCTCCTCAGTTGGCATTAGCTCGCACCGATTGCACATGCACCAGGTGGAGACACCGTCCATGCAACATGGTCCAGGCTCTTCATCCGTTGACTGGTCCTCCCAACTGCCGTCCGAATCCCCATCGTTTTCACGTGCTTGCCTTTCCAGTAGTTCTTCCTCGGTGTACTCGGGCTCGTACATATACGGCATTATTGTAGCCATTGTGTGGTAAAGAAAGTAAAATAATTTACAGAGATGGTACAGGTGTTCACAAGGCCTAGAAGCGGCGAAGGTAGCTGGCCAGAGCACAGAAACGAGTCACAGAATACTCAAAGTAAAACAGAGAGAGTAATGGAATCGAAAATCTGCTGCTGTGTGTTGTGAAACGGTGTGTTTATACTTATTGAGGAAAGAGGCGTCCTGCCATTTCCATGGCGACACTTCATTAGCTGAGGCGCAGCGATTGTTGACACGAAACGTGCTTTGGCGTTGGGAAATGGGCGGTACGCGTCTGCTGATGTCAGGCTCAGGGGCGGGGGATTTGATTTAGTGCCGCAAAAGCAGGTGAGCCAGGGCGACGGGGGGAAATGATAGGATTATCAGAAAATGGCGGCTGATTTCGAGTGCGATAATGGACGAAAAGTCGGGTAAGGTCCATAGGAAAGTTTTCTACGATCTACCGAGTTATGCTTAAAAACACATGGCCGAACCGTAGGGACAATAAAAAAAAAAGTCCCGGAACTATCCTTTAATTTTTATTTTCCTGAAATCAGCATTTGGACGTTTGGCAGTTGAGAATGAAATACTGGCCTTGTCTCTGCCATTCAACAGTTGCCTTTCCATATTTCTTCACCTTTGGGCCCAGTTTGGACAGGGGCAGTCCACTTACGGCCTGGGGCTGAATATACCCCGCATGATTCAATGTCTGCAGGCTTGATTAGGGAAAGGACATGCACTGCCTCAGGTGCATTATATTCTTTGAGAATGTTTTAAGGCAAGTTTCAAACGTGTGTTAAGCATTTACTGACACCATCAGTAGTCCAAACTTTCCATCTGCATAGAAAAGGAACTGTCAATGAGTGATATCAAGTGGAAATTTAAGACAAGTTGCCCTTATAAATTCATCGAGGGTGCAGCTGAGGAGGAAGTGTGAGGTTTCAGTGTACATTTAAGAGAGGGTTCCGATCTTGGGCACAAGGGGCTTATTTACGTAGCATTCATGAGCACAATGTGGCCTGTATTCAAGGTACACCATTACAAGCTTTCAGCCGTTTCAATAATTCTAGCGAATTCCAGTTATGTACCATGCTAATTGACTCAGATCTTACGTGAGTATACACAAACCATGGCAGTTTTTAGGAAATGTACAACATTCACTCCTTTGGATAATAGTTAGGTAAAAGCATTTTTACCATGTCGTAAACAGAAGGTTACTGCTGCCATGGCTGTGATTGTGTCTCCTTTGCTCAAAGCCAATTCGGTTTGGTACATCCAATTAAAATATGCATGTATTACAAAAGAAAATGACTGTATATTTCAGCCCTATTAAATAACAGAAAAGGATAATATCTCAAAATGTGCTGTACATTCACCATGATAACTTTAACGTGTCATAATAGTACTTTTAAATGCTGAGAAATGTAACTGATTTGGAGCTGGACAGTAGTTGTTTTAATATTTCCTTTAGTAGTGACGATGCTTTGCTATTCAAGGAGATCTTGGCCCAAAAGATGCACACGCACATGCCCACATATGTTTATACATACAGAAATATACACACACACACACACACACACATTCAGATATCTATGCATTTGTGCACAGAGATATGCCACACAAACACATTTGTCTGCTCTCTCCCAATATGTTTTTCAATAGTCACAGTTTTATAAAAGCGTCATGAAACTGGAAAGAAATATTATGGGCATATAACAACGAATAAGAAATATCAGATACATGAATACATTCACACATTGCGTTAGGCAGTAAACAACCAGAGCTTCTAACATGCAGATGTAGTATTAAGTGCATTTCTTTTTTTGTCTTTTCTTTTCTTTTTTTACCTTTATTTATTGGCAAAAACAGACAGCGTGCATGTTCAGGCAGCTCTTTCTATACATATATACTGACAGGTTACATATGTTCGAACTGTGGTTATGAAGTGCATCATAACAAAGTAAGATATCTTTACATTTACTTTTCTGTTTTTTAACTGAATGTGTGATGTATTTTAAAATAAACTGAAAAAACAAGGTTTGCAAAGATTTTTCTGTACATTTGTAGCAAGAATGTATTTTCAAGAGAGCTTATCCAATCAGTCTATTGAGGGACCTTTTTTATCAGCAGATACTAAAGATATATTTTGAGGGCTAAGTGATAAATAAACCTTTGGTTGTTCTTCTCTGGACACAAAAGTCCCACGGTCTTAACAGGAAAATAGTGTTCTGTTTATTATTACACCCCATATCACACATACAGACTAGAATCAGTAATGTCACTCCTCTCAGTCAATATATTTCTGTAGTTGTGAATGTTTTCCTTGAAGTGTTGCGTTATCTAGTAAGAAAACTGTCACAAAGAGAGAGGGCTGTTCAATTGTGCCTCCCGACCCCAGCCTGAAAACACATCTCTTTCTAGTTCAGCCAAAGGGTCATGCCCCATGGCTGATCCTCTACATCCGTGACACACACCCGGTTTCGTCCATGCTATACGTATGCACTTTACCGGTCTTAATCTCCTAGCTTCCGATTTTGTACCAACCCATGTCGGACAACTTGTCTGAAATGGTCTCAAGTAATATATTCTGCTGTAGAGGCTTGTGCATGTTGCCGATCAGGTGATATATACACAAATTGGTGTATATAATTCAGTACTCTCCTAAGAATCCACCAGGTACATTCAAACAAATCCACAACATGTATTCCTGAGGCACAAGCCACATCCTACAAGCACTCTCTTGTATTGTGCGAATAGCGAGGCTAGCTAATGCAACAAAGACATTTACAAAGGAATTTCCCAAGTTTGTTGTGTGTTTGTCACCCAGAATAGTGTCAACAGCATGTGTTCTGAGAAAGGAAAGGTCTTTACTGACTCAAATGGCCACATACCTTCAACCAATCAAATGAAACGGCATCTCATATTTTTCGTTTTCGCTGATTAATGGTGCAGCCTTAAATGTTAGTGTTGTAATGCATGGAGAGGAGGGATAAGGTGATTGACTGAGCTAAGCAATGCATTCCAAATATTCAGTGTTCTGTGCATCCATCCACATGCAAACATTCTCTGCTCTGTGTATCGTTCCGGGTGCAAAGTAGTTAATTACAATAGGATATACTCTACACAAAATGATGGGGAGTGTATTGTTGGGGAGTACAAGAATATGGGCACATTTACCCAACATTCCAAAAACGCATGAAAGTATTAGCTGTGAAAGTCACTGTGAGACAAGTGCACTGCGATGAAGGGAGAAGACCCATTTAGAAAAAGGCTTCATGCTTAGGCCAACAGAGCATTAGTAGTTATGCTACAATCAGGCCATAAAACATCTTTTGTAGACTAACATAGCCCTGCACCCTTTATCAACCCCAATTGCTTTTAGCAACAATTAGAGAAATTTAAAAGAAGTGTTGATATTGATTATCACTATTATTTTACTTTAGCTGAATACAAAACACATAGGCCTCGAGATTTATTTAACCATTCTTGAAGCATGAAAAGCTACCCATCACCCCACAGCAGAAAGCTGCAGTCAGACCCTCGATGAAGGGCACACATTCATAGTTGCACCATTCACACAGCCACAGGCCAAATGCCGCGCAATCATTGGCTGAAGCAAGGGGAGGCAAGAGCGTTCCTAGTGTTTCGTTTCAGCAGTCAGATCATGGAAGCGCAACAGAAAACGTTACTAGCGCCCAGAGTTTAGGAACTAGACACTGTCCCTGGAGTGTTTTGAATACATCAGATTTATCAATTTCCCATAGCCATGTCCCAAAGAAATATAACAACTTGTGGTCCTAGGCAGAATGAACAAATGTAGCTTAATGAAGGTTACACGTTGGCAGATGTCAAGCAGTAAGAGACGAAAAGCACATTTTAGAGAGCGACTGATCGAAACACAACGCTGCCCTGTATGATAAACCACATTTGCAGAGGTCTTTTCTGGCGAACAGACCGTTAGGTAAAGAAACCATTATGCACCACTCAGCCCAATTAGTGAACAACACAAAACAGTACACATGTCTCACACTATGCAAATGCAGAAATTACAATGACACTTGGGAAGCCACACAAGTAATATTACTTATAGCATTAACCAGAAACCGGATGTCAATACAGTAGTTCACGTCCAAGTCGCACTGTTTTAATGCACTTGCAAAATGAAGACAATTAATGGCAACATACACTGGGTGAACACATACACATTCAAACTTGTTCGACGTTCAAACTTGTGCCATTATGATAGAGCAAAGTTTGCTAGCAGCTAGGTTCTAGCACATCAGGTCAAAATTCAAACAGATCATTCATAAAAACCAGGAAGGACATGCAAGTAGCCTATCCACCAAGAGAGTTGCAAAATAAACTGATAGTCCATAGTTCATAATGATGGGAACAGTATTCTTGTGCCAACTGCTTAGATCATTCAGGACAGAACTTAAATGTTATAATTTGGTCTCACACTGTTACATCTCACATTAGGATTGGTCAAGAGTTCTGTGCTTACTCACTCCATATCTACTCCTCCTGGAACAGCCAATCGAGAACCATATCAGACTGTTACTTGTTTCAACACTCGTCTTCCAATCATGCTGCGTGAGGAGGATGACGCCACTAGACATAAGCTAACAGCACATACGCCACGTTCACCACACATTTAGAATCAGCCAATAACGTTGTGTAATATATGGAATCATTTATACTGTAACCAACACCATCCAATTACTGTGAAGAAAGTTGTAACACATTGTTGCTTTTTGCTTTCTGTAACCACAATAAAACCATGCATTTGCTCTTCTAGAATTTGAATGTCTGCTAGATATTTCCTGCCTGGGCAGTTATAATACATTTTTGTTTTTCTCATATATTATGAATCGCATTTTTGGCTCTTTGGATTACTTATATTAATGCAAAAAGGTACTTGCCATACATCTTTGGTGGCCGTGTATGGGGAATCCAGGTGCTTCTAGAAAATCTGTGGGCTGTTCTGCCGCCCTTTGGGGACAAGGGAAGTCTGCCTGGAGGGAACAGAAGACTGTACAGTACCCACGAGGGAGGTAGCAGGTGCCGGTATTTGAAAAACCACAAGACCTGCCTGGCCACTTTAGGCTTGTGGCTTGCCCACTCGAGTGCAAGCTGTTGAGGGGAGAATCAGTCCAGAAGACTTTGGATGACCGCATTGAGCCGGTGCACCTGATATGAGAACTACAGAGAGAGTGAGTATAAATGTGGAAGTAGAGTGAATGCTGGTGTGAGTCATGTCCGCACGAACACATAGTTACATATTGTTGCAAATGACAGGTACACCGCGAGCTGGGAACAACGATGGTCCCAGGCTGTGGGGCTCGCGAGTGGACCAATCAGAACATGGGGCACTCATCAATGACGCCACTAACATTAGCCAATCATTAGGGGTCTTTGTGTAACAATTTTCATGTATCTAATAGAAGGGACAACCCAAGTATACCAGCTGACTGACCCTTAACCACTAACAGCGTTCTCTATACGTATGCTATACTAGCCCTACCACTCGAGGAACCAATCCAGAGTGGCGATAGGTTTTTTTTGCTAACTTTCCCAGGTGACGCAAGTAGCGCGTCATACTGAGGCAAAAGGGGCCTGCGAGCCCCACGAATTTCGAGAGTCAGGACGGACGCGTACGATCCTAGGCCCATCCCTGCCTTTGTTCAATAAACAGCAGAACCACCTTGCTTCTTGTGTGTGTCTCATACTCATTTTTTGGGATACGCGGGAGGAGTTGGGGCCTCCCAGCATGGAGGTCCGCGGATGGCCCAGCCGACCCCGGGAGAATTGCCCCCAACAAGTTGGAGGCACTGCTGAGATCTGTTTAAGATCTGCATTTTTATTTTTCCGAGTGCTCTCGTTGCGAGGAGGCCTGGCGGCGCAGCCCCCTCTGCCGCTGCCCCCTTTTTGAGGACTACAGGACCATCACGGAACTGCGAGAAGACCGGACAGCGCAATCCGGATATTGGCCTTCGGGAGCCGGTTGAGAAGTATCCCACCCGCGGTTGGCGAGTGTCCAGACGTGGTCCAGACGAGGGGAGGTGGCGAGCCGCTTGGAGGGGTGCACGCAGTCGAGCGGCCCCGCATCAAGAGAACTTGGTGAGTATGCCACGCCCAACAAGCAATGTGAAATTGTGAGAGAGGGGGGAGGAATAGAATACGGGAGGTGGGAGGTGTTACACAGGTGCGCGGCGAAGGTTTGATAAATTAGTGTTGCCGGTGAAGTGGATGGTAGCTGGACAAGTGCGAGAGCAGTCCACTACGTTACGAAGGAGGGGGCGGAGCACGAAAACATCATGTGCGGCCGCTCGTAGACACTGATTGGCCTAGGTCGCGACCACCTGTAAGGGTGTGTGTGTGTGTGCGGTTTCCTACGAATTTGTGATTATTTATCAATGAGTAGATGAGGATCCCTATTGATTGAGCAGAAAACTCGATAGATAGATGACGTTTCCCTGTAGGCGGTAGCTAGCTGGTTGCCTAATACGGAAGATAATTGGCTGGTTAAGCCCCCCTGTCGAGGGGCGTATCGCACGAGAGGCGAAGCAACGTGCGCAGTCTGATTATATTGTTGATTACCTTGTTCCAGGCGTGACAAGAGGACAGCTGTGGGGTTAACGGGGATAGATTGCAAACTTATTTCAAACTTTTAAGACATGTAAAGAACTTACCGGTAGTTTTGGAAGAGGTCGGTGACGTCACCAGTAGGGCTTTCATAGGATATCTCGAGCACAAGCCATTGTTGGAGAGTGGTGGGGAAGAGAATAATGGTAAGGGAGTGGAGACGGAGATAAACGGTAATGATTACATCGGGGCAAGGTGGAGAGAGGGACGTGGCCGCGCACGTAGAACGCCGGCCACGACAAGTGAAGAAAGAGGAGGAGGGTTGAACTAAAGTGGGACGGCTGTATGAGAACGTCACACAGGGCACGCAGCGGCAGGGGGCTACGTGCGCCTCGGCCGTAGGGGGCCGTAACGGTGTCAGGGGAAAGAAGAAAAGAGAGAAAAGAATATATAAATGCAAATGCTATATTTTACTGTTTTCTTTTAGCGGACAATCGCAAGTCCCCAAAATTACGGGGCCAGGTAAAAACATCTGAAATTGTATAGCGTTCATTATTAGCAAGATAACCGCTACCATATAGAGGGAGGATAACAAATCAGTGCTACTATGTCATACGGGACAGGATCGGGAGGGTGGGGGAACACCCTCACTACAGCATATATGTAAAACACTGTCACCCCATAGGGAGAAACTGATCAAATACAGCATAGAATGGACACAGGGGACGGACAATAAAATGATGACACCATGGCCGCCTAATGGCAGTTTCGACCCATATATCCAACACTCACTATTAATCCATCTGCATAACACATACAAGGGGAAGAAGTTGACACATCACGTGGAGGTGTTTAACTTATGGAGAATGTTCCAGGGGTCCCGACCAGGACCAAACGGAATGTTCACTATGGGGGAAACAAAGGAGGAGAAGAAGGTTAAGGAGGAAGAACAGAATGGGGAAAAAGGGAGTGAAGGCACACAGTGCACGGGGAAAGGACAAGAGGGAGGAGAAAAAGAGTAGCAACCTAAATGAAAAAGAAATAAAAAAGGAACAGGGCGACGACATGCCCCTAGCGAAGGTAGTGAAAAAAGAGGAAGGGGGGTTATATCCTTTAACCGAACTACGAGAAATAGTGAGAGAACAATTAAGGGCGGCTGAGGGGTACTCGAACCCGGCATACAGCCCACCACCATATACAGCTACAGGTGGCTACACGGGAGGGGAGCAGACTAGTACGGCGGGGTCAACTTATACGAAGATGCCCGCAGGGGAGGGGAAGACTAGCGAAGAACAAGTTGCAGCAATAGGACATGATGAGTGGGTAGCTGCGGAGGTATTATTAAAATTACGAGGTTCAATAACAGGAGAAGAGAAGGAGGTAGTAAGGAAAATGGATGAGGATAGTGAGAGAAAGAGCGAGATGAAAGGGTAAGGGGGGGAAAAGAAAGGAGGAAGAGCTGTTACGAAAAAAAGAAGAGATTTTGGAGGAACGATTAGCAGAATTAAGGAATGAGCAAAATGCCCTGATAAAGCAGCTTGAGAGGGAGGAAAGAGAGAGAGCACGGGAAAGGAAAGAAAGTAAGAATGAGTTGGAGAAAATGAGGGAACGAACTGAAGAGCGAAAGAGAGAAGCTGAAAGGGTAAAGGCAGTAGCAGAAAGGGTATCCCGAGCTGCACAGCGCGACAAGAAAAGAGAGGAAGAAGAGAAAGAAAAAGAAATGGAAATATGGAAGAGGAAAATACTATCAGAAACGACCAAGAAATACGAGGAAGGGAGGATGATAGAAAGCATATTAGAGCGGGAAAGAGAGAGATGGGAAAGGAAGAGAGAACAGGAAAGGATATTGGAAAAGGTGAGTAGTGAAGTAATGGAGGAATTAAGAAAAGAGGAAATAGGTAGAGAGATAATGGAGAAAAAAGAAGGGGAAAGAGAAGATAGGAGAGGGGAGAGTGAAGTAAGGAGATATGTACACAGAGGCACAGAAGTAGCAACAACATCAGCACAAAGGGGAGCAATTGGTAAAGAAGAACCGGGAGGAACGGATTTAATAGACTTAAAAACAGTAACGATTAGGGGGAAAAAGACAGATTGGGGGTTGTCGCTCCTGGATGACTTTTGTAGCGAGGAAGAAGAAGGAATGGAAAAGGAAGGAAGAAATAGGGAAAGGGAAAGCTTAGATAAGTTGTACATCACCCGGACTAACAGGGAATCACCATGGGCCTGCAGAAGAAAGGAAGAACTGGGGGAAAGTGAGGGGGAAGAGCAAGGAATGGCGGGAGGGCAGACACGTGTAGCTACACCCTCCTCATCCCGTCCAACATGCTCCACCACCCCACGCTCATCCCGTGCAACATGCCCACCTACACCCGCCCCTCACGAACACACACCCTACGCAGGCAGGCTTAGAGATCTCCCTGGACATAGGCAGGAAAAACGAATACACACGCCCACATTAAATAAAGGAAATGATAAAAGAAGGGGAAGAGATGGAGGAGAAACAGTTACGAGCAGGGGAAATATGGACACAACAGACGATGTAGACGACACGGAAGAAGAGGAGGGGTACACGGACTCGACTCTGGGGAACCCAGGGGGTCAGACAGGACACAACCTAATGCCACTTTTGGAGAGGGGAGGGGTTAGACCACAATACGTCCCTTGGAAGCATGCAGACAAGGAAAATATAAAGTGCAGGCTCCCATCATTAAGTGGAGGTGCGGGGAAATGGATATATGAAATGGAAAAACACACCGCAGGACAGAAACTGGCAGTAGGAGATGTAAAGGGCCTCCTAATATCAATATTGGGGGATGCAGCAGATGACATCTGGAAGAGAGCAGGCTTCCCCGATGTCACAATAACAAACACATCACACGATGGGGCACCATTCGCAAACTGCAGACATGCATTATGGCAAGCGCTGAGGGTACAATACACAGACACATCATACATAGGAGCGATTACATCACGCAAGATGCGTGAGAACGAAGATCCTGTTGATTACATCCAGGTGATTCAAGAGAAGTGGCGTATGGAAACTAGAGAGCAATGGGACAAAACACCAGCAATATTCTATCATATACTAATACAAGGGCTCCCAGAAGCAGTGCAGAAACAATTGAAGAAAGTAGTGGGGATGGAAGCAAGAAATACAGCTGACGATATTACATCATTGTAGGACATGGCAAGAAAAGATGAAACAAAAGGAAGAGGATAGAAAAGCGGAATAGGCTAAATTGGTGCAGAACAAACTTACTAAATACACGATGGAAGGTGCACTAATAACTATAGAGAGAGGAACAACAGGGGGGAGATCCCAAACATCCACTGTTTGTGGAGTCCTACCTTGAATTTGGGAAAAATGAAAGATTTGCAATATAAGAAAGGTAGGGACAGAGGGATTGTCAACAGTCACCTCTTCTCTTAATGATTAAATCACATTTAGGAAAAATATAAAACGACTTTAATAGTGATGGTTTTTGAATTCAACATCGTGCATATATTAATACAATAAAATTTCATTTATAATTTCAATTTTAGACACTCTAAAATGCATGCATGATCAAGACATAAACAAAGACTAATTGAGACTCATCGATCTAAAAAAGATTAGGGGCATATGATGGTGTAGCCATTTGTTTTTAACCTTGATTGTAAATCCTATAGTTTTCGTAAGTAGAAAATTAATACAATCTAAGTAGACTCGTAGATTGCCAACTCTAAGTTGGCAATCTACGAGTCTACTTAGATTGTATTAATTTACCTAGAGATCTAATAAGATCTAACACCTTACGAAAACTATAGGATTTACAATCAAGGTTAAAAACAAATGGCTACACCATCATATGCCCCTAATCTTTTTTAGATCGATGAGTCTCAATTAGTCTTTGTTTATGTCTTGATCATGCATGCATTTTAGAGTGTCTAAAATTGAAATCATAAATGAAATTTTATTGTATTAATATATGCACGATGTTGAATTCAAAAACCATCACTATTAAAGTCGTTTTATATTTTTCCTAAATGTGATTTAATCATTAAGAGAAGAGGTGACTGTTGACAATCCCTCTGTCCCTACCTTTCTTATATTGCAAGCACTAATAACTATACCTACAACAATGACACCAAACCCCACGCAAGTAGTGGCTGCACAAGATCCCTCCCAAATACAATCACCACAGATTGTAGCACAACAGCTGCCACCACCCCCACCATACACGACTAACATGGGAGGAGGATACTCAACATCAGGAGCTGGATATTATAATTACAACAGGGGAAGGGGAGGAATGATGAGGGGGAGGGGATACGGCTATAACACACAACAGCAAGGGGGAGGATTCAGAAGTTTCTACCCCACTGGGCAACCAGTATACCAGGACAATTCAGGGAGTTTCCCATGGCAGACCAGGGAACCACCGGTATGTTGGATTTGTGGATTATTGGGACACATGTCACGCACATGTAGAATGAGACCCGGCACACCAGCATGGGGAGAACAGGGACAACAAGGGCCTACAAGGGAACAGCAGGGCCACCAACAACAGCAGGCACTGCAACCGGGAAATGTGCAGCAACAACTAGTAACACAACAACAGCCACAGACATATTCACTACCACGACAACAGGTAGCGATAACACAACAACCTCTAGTGCAGCAAGTACAGCAACCCGCTCAAATTCAAGACCATAAAGTAACCTCTACCAATACACAGCTACAGCAAACACAACTGGGAAGGGTGACGGTCCTGGGACACAACCCTTACACAGGAAGTGGTCAATCATTATACCCACAATAGGACAGCCCACAGACGGCCTTGGTGTGTCCCATCCTGTCGGTAACACCTAATAGTGCGGAGGAACCACGCATAGAGGTAACGATAGGTGACAAAAAATTATCATTCCTTGTTGACACCGGGGCAACCCGGTCTTGCATAAGGGAAGGTAAATTTAAGATGTCAGGTGAGGCCATGAACACCCAAGGATTCTCTGGGGCTAGGGGGTTGGTTCCCTTTACTGATAACATCCCCTTATCGATAGGGGATTATGACATGTCCGTCCCGCTTTTATATTCAAGGGACTCACCAGTAAACATACTTGGGAGAGACATAATGAGCAGGTAGAATATGACAATCTCCTTCACGGAGGACGGCATAATTTGTTCCACTCCTGGAATAAACATGCTCACTGCACGACAGATTATGCAAGCATATTGTGGACAGACAGTGATCAGGGCTGAGCCAGTAGATGGCGAACTGGTCCAGTATGGAACAGACATGGCATTCGCATGGATGCCAGGAATAGAAGGAAAGATCTGGAGGAGGCCAACAGCCTATTTGTTTAGGCCAGAAACACCAGCCAATGAACCAGAAGGAAAGGTGATTTCAGTGAGCATGGAGAGCATTATAGCGACTGCTGATTACATCGCAGTACATGCCCAAGACAGGGAAGGAAGAGCATGGAGGGCAGTGATAGCACTAGCTGAGGGATGCAGGCTCACCCAGGTGTCAGACTAGGAGCTCTTTTCAGAAGAAAAGGAAGAGGGTGAAATGGTATTTATGATGAGTGTAGATATATGGCTAAGAGTGACATACAAACAAGTGGCACAGAAAATTGCAATGGCACTTGAAGCACCCACATCCACCCCAGTTCCCTTTTTTGAGGAGGATATGTCAAAAGTTCCAACATCATTGTGGACTACTAGTCCCTATGACGTGGGGTGTATAAAAATTATCGGGGGAGTAAGAATAAAATTGAAAAAAGGTGCAATACTCCCTAGAGTGAAGCAATACCCACTATCAAAAGAGGCAGATGAGGGCATATATGAAACAATAACGGCCCTTATAAATAATGGCATATTGGTACCATCAGAATCACCATGTAACACAGCCGTGTATCCAGTGCACAAAGCTAAAGGAGGGTCTTGGCGTTTCATCCAGGACCTCAGGCCCTTGAACAACATAGTGGAAGCAGAATACCCCATAGCAGCAAACCCGGCCACAATATTGTGTGGAATTCCAGCAGAGGCATCACGATTTACAGTGATTGACCTCAAAAATGCCTTTTTCTCAATACCCCTGCATCCAGATTCACAAGATCTGACAAGCTTCATGTACAGAAACACAAAATGGAAACACACCAGATTGCCACAAGGGTACTGCGAGTCACCCTCAATTTTCAACAGAGTAATACAGATGGACTTGGGAAACATTGAATTGGAAAGTACAGTGTTGCAATATGTTGACGACATAATAATTTGCAGCACAAGCGAAAAAAGATGAAGGGGAGGACTCATTGAAGATGCTAACAATATTGGTTGAAAAGGGTTACAAGGTAGACAAAGAAAAGTTACAGAACTGTCAGGAACAGGTATTATACATTGGTCAGCTGATATCCCCACACGGAAGAAAGATTGCACCACAAAGAGCACAGGCTATATCAAAAACGCCATTGCCACAAACAGTGAGGGAGCTGCAGCAGTTCCTGGGATTGTGCAACTATTGTAGAGCATGGGTATTTGATTACAGCTCATACATAGGACCCCTACTTGAAGCATTGAGAGAAGCTAACAAAGGGGAGAAAAAATTGGGGTGGACAATGGAAATGAAAGAGGCCTTTGATGAATTGAAAGACGCAATATCAACTGCTCCGGTACTGGCCACCCCAGATTATGAACGACAATTCTTTATATTTTCACATTGCGACTCAGCAGTAATGAAAGCAGTGTTAGCTCAAAAAACAAGCATGGGATACAAGCCAGTAGCATTTTACAGCGGTCTCTTGGATCCTGTTATGTTAGGTCATTTCCCTTGCGAACAAGGTCTCGCCGCAGCTGCCTTCGCGGTAGAGAAATCATCATCTATTACAATGGGGTGCCCAACCACACTATTTGTGGAGCATGCACTATTTGCAATATTGAACAAGCCTAAGTCCACACTAACTACGCAGAGGGCGTCAGGTTATGAGATCATCTTATCTAGACCAGAATTATCGATTGTTAGATGCAGCACAGTTAATCCTGCAAGGTTTATA
Source organism: Ambystoma mexicanum (assembly GCF_040938575.1). Lineage (NCBI taxonomy): Eukaryota > Metazoa > Chordata > Amphibia > Caudata > Ambystomatidae > Ambystoma > Ambystoma mexicanum. The sequence goes on from NC_090934.1 coordinate 625,234,877, forward strand.
GCGGAAGTTATTGAGGAAGGGGACTATGCTCATGATTGTACGGAGAGTACTGAAATGTACTCATGTACTAGAAAAGTTGAAGAGGATGTGCTAAATGGAGGAGAGCTCTTGTTCATTGATGGGTCATCAACAATAGACCAGAGTGATGGGATAAGGAGAACTGGGGCAGCAGTTGTAAAAATGACAGAGGAATTGGTGTGTGTGGCGGTGAAATGTGTACAATTACCACAACATTACTCTCCTCAAGCAGCAGAGTTGGTTGCGCTGATTTTGGCGTTGAAGGAAAGCTTTGACAAAAGAGTAACGATATATTGTGATAGCGCATATGTCACGTCTACTGTCCACTCGGGATTGACAAAATGGAGGAGAAGAGGGTTTAGGAGAGCTGACGGCACCCCAGTGCAACATGCTCTCCTATTAGCTGAGTTAATTGAAGTAATAAATGATCCCCAAGAACTAGCTTTGGTTAAATGTCTCGCACACACTAATGGAGAAGATCATATCTCAAAAGGAAATGCAGCAGCAGACGCACATGCGAAGTATGCTGCTTATTTTGGTGAGATATGGAACCCCCCAGAGTCAGGGAGAGGGAGAGGAGGGGGATAGCTAAAGAGATGTTGATGAGAGAAGGGTACACTCATCTCCCAGCCACACAAATAATGGAGTTACAAGTGGCTGCACCAATGGCAGAAAAAGAAATATGGGTAAAAAGAGGATGTACAATGTTGCCAACTGACGCACTATGGCGTCAGGGTAACACTGGAAAGATGGTAATGCCATTGGCACTATTGAACACCGCCCTCAGCCAACTCCATCACCCAGCTCATACAGGCAAGGAAGTTATTGCAGCACGAATTAGGGAAGACGGGTTCTGCCCCGAGTTAAATTCCCATGTGACAAATTTTATCAGCAATTGTCTCACATGTCAACAGTTTACGGCCGGTCACACACTGCAAGTGATAAAAGGTACTATACCCCGGCCAGAGGGACCCTTCCTGCACATCCATATTGATTACGTTGATATGATCAACGTATGTCAAGGAAATAGGTATATGATTGTAGTGGTATGCCCATTCTCCAGGTGGATTGAGGCAGGACCCTGCTCACATCCAGATGCATTTAGAGCAGCTAAATTTCTAGTGAGGGAGGTTTTCCCCAGGTGGGGAGTGTGCGAGGTACTACGGTCGGATAACGGCCCGCATTTCGCTAATGAAATGTTCCAGCACATCACATCCTTACTGAACATCAACCATAAATTTGCATGTGCATATCACCTGCAGGCCAACGGCATATGCGAACGCCTGAATGGCCTACTGAAGGAGGCAATCGCAAAGATACAGCAAACAACAAAGAAGAGTTGGTTGTATTGCCTTCCGCTAGCTCTATTTGAGCTGAGGAATAGACCAGGTTCCGACCACCACCTCACTCCTCACGAGGTGGTGACTGGACGTCAAATGCGCCTTCCCCTAACGCCAACATCAAGAGCATTCACAAACTATGAAAATACTGCAACTGTTCTTGGTGATGAAATGTACCAATATGTGTCTTCTTTGATTACTAGTGTAGTGTTTGTGTCTCAACAGCTCAAGCGCACGCGGGGCGGGTCTAAGAGTTATCAACAAGAAGACGTGGACAAAGAACTGGAAAAGGAAAAACTGTGCAAAATTGCTAAAGGTGACCATGTGCTACTCCGCAATTTCAATCGAAAGTGGAACAGCCCACGCTTCACTGGTCCCCATCTGGTAGAGGAGGTATCTACGAGAGCAGTAAAGTTGCAAGATAAGCGTGCTTGGAATCACCTACACGACGTGAAGATCTGCAAACTCCAGACCTGTCCTAGCGTCACCGACAGGGCCATTGGAAGAGCAGCGACAGCGTCACCTACGGAGAAAGAAACGTCTACCACAGCTGACAACCTCAGTGTCTCCATACCCTGCCACCCCCCAGAATCCCCAGAGACAAGTACTGAAAAAGAAACTGGTAATTCCCATACAGCCCAACCCATGGTCACACGATCAAAGAGTAAAGAGACTTCCGCCAGTTGAGCCCCAAACCCTCTGCCCACAAACCCCCTACCCACTACGGCCACCACCCAATTGAAGGACATTGTTTTGCACATATACACATGTAAACACTTGTATGTTTTCTTTTCTTTCTCGCACATGCAGGTACCGTGTATTATTGTATTGCTAAAGAAAATAAGATAACTAACAGCGTACATTGCCCAGGAGTAGATGCTACCTCAGACTATAATTACCCTGAAGCCCTATCACACCAATTTGTATATCACATAAAAAGGCCAAAGTACCTAAAGAGAAGGAGGATACGTGTTTACTACACCGCATTTATCTTGGCCATAGAACAATCAATGCCCCACCTTCACCAACACTTACCTGCCCTAAGAGACAGATCGCTTAGATTGGCGTGGGAACAGCTCTTCGCCTGGGCACTGAATGACAACCTGATAGGGAGGGCTTGATAACAACAACTAACAATAATAACAAGCGTATTGAGAATTTTCAGGCGGGCAACTTTAACGTCGCAAGAATAAGCTGCCGGACTGCAGCAAGGTAAGAGCAATTGCCGGTGAGACTAGCTTTTGTAATAAAGATGATAGGGGTTTTGATGATCACTGGTTTTTTGGCTGCCTCTGTATGGCAGAAAAGTTATGCTATCAATATTTTGGCTGCACCCAAACCTAATGTACCCCCACCCACGGCTGCAACAGGTGTTACGTCAGGTGGTACTAGCAAACCTCCACATAAGGGAAATAGAGTTAGACGCAGCACATACTCAGATAATAAAGGCATTGATAATTACATAACAGATTCAGCACACGTCTCGAACAACATGTGGTACCAGCACATGACCCAAATAGGTAAGCAGACAACAGAAGACAGCTGCTATGTCTGCTCATTAATCCCATACGCCATGAGCGCTTCTCGACGATTCGTTGCCACAGAAATAGATGAAAAGACAGCACGATGTATAATATACCTAGCACTATTCCAAACGAGAGGGAGATTTCAAGGGACGGTGGTGAGACTGGTGTGGAAAACGCGAGACACATATCCATACGAAAACAACTTCCTCAAGTCTTATTTGAGTTACCATAAGAGCAGTTTGCATGCTGAAGCATTCAGATACATGACAAGTGGTCCTGAAAAGGGAGAAACGAAGAAAGTAACACTACAGTACCTACCATGTGACTGGTACGCCACTGAAGTTCCTGGTACACAAGGATGTTGGGAAAGACCACTGGTAACAATAACAGGGAAGGTGTACATGAACAACAAATGGGACATAGGAGTGGTTGGCAGCAACATGGTAACAAGAGAAAATATTACCACTATTGATGAACACAATAACAGATGTTGGATGATTTGGGGCAAATACGTACCCATGCTGTCGTGTATGGAGAAGGATGAAGACCCAATGAGCATACTACCGCTGTCTGCACCTAAGCTATGCTACCAACCTAGAGGAGAAGTGGATGTGGGATACAACACCAACTGTGCCAGCGTGTTAGAGCTACCAGAGGGGGGGAGCAGGAACAGCAGTATTAATGGACCACTAGTGGGCCTGCGGAAACAAGGCATACCACACACTGCCCCCTCTGTGGAACGGTATATGCACAATGGTACACATTAATGTACCATCACTAGTGGTGCCCCAGAAACATGTGAACAAGGCGAACTTCCCTAAAATGGATGAAGGAAACAAGAGGAAGAAGAGATCTGTACAATCTCAGAGGGGGTCAGACAACGACAACAACAACAACAATAATAATGTCCTGAATAGAAAAAAGAGACAAGGAGAACCTCTGACAGGAAATTACCTATGGGGAAGGTCGGAAACAGCACTTACTTCAATCCCACCAGAACACAGACTATTCAGCAGAGCAGCAATGTTTTTCTCGTCAATAATACATCCGGGACTACAAGCTTACGCAAACGCAAAATGGCTCCAGATAACCCGATGGGAGCTGATGATGACAATTAATTCCACAGCAAATGGATTCAATGCAATAAAAGAGGAACTGCGAGCAGTGAGGATGGTAGCACTACAGAACAGATACGTATTAGATCTCCTTACTGCAATGGAAGGAGGAGTTTGCGCAAAGATAGGACAATCATGCTGCACATTTATTCCTGCTAACGATGCTGACAATGGTACACTCACCGAAGCAGTATCACAACTGGCCCAGATGCACTCCAAAATGATGGAAGAAAGTAAAGGAGTGAAGAAGGATGACAGCTGGTTTTCATTGTTATGGTCATGGATGTCGGACGGACTGAAGATTATAGTTGGATGTATAATATTGGCTGGAGCTGCACTGATCATAATAAGGTTCTGGAAAGCCCGGAAAGCACGCACTACAGACGAAATGATCGAAATGGTTGGTATGCACCCCTTGATGCCGACTGATGATGGCCAGCACACAGATACAATAATAAAAGAAAGAGAAAAACTGCGCAAACAGATCATCACCAACCACCTGGACCCGCCATCCGTGAAGCTCGAAAACCCAAGAAACCCGAGGAGCTACATCGGGAAATGGGTATACTGCACACCTGGAGGAAGATGTGTGTATATGTATTGGTCATTTGAAGACCATGTCAACCATTATGGACACCTGGGAGGAGTAACTAAAATATGGAGAGTAAGAGGAGATAAGGAAAAAGATATGTTTGTGGTCGACAAGTCGACCAGAGGGGGGACTGAAGTAGGAGAATGGGACAAACGACTACCCCCAATCCCCTCGCGCCCCTGGCCTAGAGGATCGCGACCCAGACACCCGCCACGAGATGAATTTGCCTATCTACCAGACGACCAAATACCCTGGTACAGGAACAAACGGATGTGCCCACCAGCCTGCCCACCAGCCTGCCCTGCTCAAGCCGACACCTGCGGCATGGATGAACTCGACTGAACCATTCAACAGTAAATAAACACATCATTAGAGATGCCATGACGACCTAGCCAGCGGTCAGAACACCCGTGCAACCATGCACACTGGACACCCCCACACCAATCCACACGAAGAACATATTCAGTGCTATGACGTAGGTGACGGACACACCCACTGACGTGCATCTTTATTATTTTTCACATAGGTTTTTCAAAATGCAGAAACGCAAGACGCACAAAGCACTCATCTAAAATGCTTGCTGACGCTTCTCCTAACCCATGCATTGTGATGAAAAATGCAACAAAGACATGATACTGGATATGAAGCAATACAATACCGTAACTTAAAGTGCCGTGCATTAAACATCCCCACCTATGCACCAGGCCCAAGTAGGCCGCAAGCAAGAGCCTCCACGAACATTGAACGAACAAGAGTACAATTGCTGACCCTGCAGAATGAGCCCAGCGAGAACTGACAGCCAAGGGGGCAATGTTGCAACTCGCATGCCACAAGCCGAAGCCAAGGTCACACCTGCAAACTAAGCCAGACACACAGTGGAAAATACAACATTAAATGTGCAGAATTCTGCCTCAACCACAGTCTCTCCTCACGTGACCAAGCCGAACCTGACAGGGTGCCAGACCCAGGATGGAGAAGTCGCCTAGGTCCCACGTTTGAGACACAGGCTGCAACAATGAAATGACCCAATGGACACCTGCAGCGGTGGGAATAGTCAGCTCTCAGGCATATGAGCAAATCCACGCATTGTCTGCATAAACACATAGTTACATATTGTTGCAAATGACAGGTACACCGCGAGCTGGGAACAACGATGGTCCCAGGCTGTGGGGCTCGCGAGTGGACCAATCAGAACATGGGGCACTCATCACTGACGCCACTAACATTAGCCAATCATTAGGGGTCTTCGTGTAACAATTTTCATGTATCTAATAGAAGGGACAACCCAAGTATACCAGCTGACTGACCCTTAACCACTAACAGCGTTCTCTATACGTATGCTATACTAGCCCTACCACTCGAGGAACCAATCCAGAGTGGCGATAGGTTTTTTTTGCTAACTTTCCCAGGTGACGCAAGTAGCGCGTCATACTGAGGCAAAAGGGGCCTGCGAGCCCCGCGAATTTCGAGAGTCAGGACGGACGCGTACGATCCTAGGCCCATCCCTGCCGTTGTTCAATAAACAGCAGAACCACCTTGCTTCTTGTGTGTGTCTCATACTCATTTTTTGGGATACGCAGGAGTTGGGGCCTCCCAGCCCGGAGGTCCGCGGACGGCCCAGCCGACCCCGGGAGAATTGCCCCCAACATATTGTTTCCCAGAAAACAAAGGAAGGACTGGTGATTGATTCAGTCCATGTCGGCCATATTTAGAAGAGCAAACTCCCATAGGCGCTCTGGCGGCCATTACAGAATGTGCAGTAAATAGCGCAAGATGGTATTTCCTCGCTGTGGGAAATTTCAATTATCATTACCATATTGCGATGTAGTAAAAAGTTAGCAGACAAAAAATGTGTATACATTTTATTTTGTATATATACATGAAGTGCAGGTGGATAGGGCCCGGCAGAGCTGATTTTTTGTGCCAAAGTATTTGGAAGGCTGTATATGTGAAACCAAATATCATGGTACAATGACTGGTCCCTTTTTGATCTGACATCGGGCTAGTAATCATTTTTGTTACATAGTGTGGGTGCATATATGGAGGGCACATAAATATGAAGATTATATAAAAGGTCAAGATATTTAGGGCCCTATTCACTGAGTATGGTAGGGGATGGTAGTCCATGTATGTAACATTGGTTGTCATGAGGTAGGTGTTGTCCCCATTGATCCGGATATGTTGAATGGTTGTTGTTGCATGCTGGATGGCTTATTTGATGAAAGCCAAATCATTCCATTGGATTTCCTTGTTCAGCCCGAGTCAGACACTGTGTCTAAATGGAATATCCAATTCTGCTCTCTTTTTAGGAGAGGATTGTTGAAGTCTCCCCCTCTGGTTGGTGGTTTTATTTTTTCTAGAATGATCCACCTACATTGTTCAGCTGTGTGGTTTTTGTCTACCAAATGGGCGACCATAGGTGCTGTGATCTTTTTGGTTCGAATACAGGACTTGTGTTCGGTCAGGCGTTTTTTAACTGGCCTAGATGTCATGCCAATATATTTTAGTTCGCACAGACATGTGATCATATAGATTACTCCCTTGCTGTTACAATTGCTCAATTGTCGCTGTTGCCAGGGAGTATGTCTACCCTTTTGCTACTTGTTGTTTGTGCACACATGCTTCATGTTCCACATGGGGAGTGTCCAGTGGCTGCTGGAAGGCCCCATAGGATATTTTCATTGTCCACATCTGGTTCCTTCAAAGTGTGGACCAAGATGTCCCTGATGTTTTTTCTCCTCTTTATTGCAAAGAGTGGAAGCGGAATGGTTTGTTTTCCTGTATTAAGGATTGGCCATAATGTGGTGATTTCTTTTTTTAGGAAGTTGAATGCTGGTGAGTAGCGGGTAGCCTCTTGCTAATAGTTGTTTCTTCAGGACTGTTGATTGTGTTTGGAAATGACTGATGTTAGTACAGGTACGGCGATACCTTAAGAACTGTCCGAAGGGCAAATTATCCCACAGAGCCCGCAGATGATAACTTGTGTATGCCAATAGAGCATTGCGGTCGGTTTTCTTTTTGTACACTCTTGATGTTAGGGGTCCCTCGTGTAGTATGAGATGGAGGTCTAGAAAATGTGTTTCTTTTTTAACTGATTCCATAGTAAACTTCAGATGTTGATTGCACAAGTTTATCCAGTGGTGGAAACTGTCTAGGTCAGCTTTAGTGCCTTCAAAAATCATGAAAATGTCTATGTAGAGTTTCCATATTTTGATTTGGTCATGGAATGGTTTCGTGTTGGAATATAAGTATTCCACATAGAGGTTCTCTAGGCTTGGTGCAACGGTAGCACCCATTTCGGTCTCTGAGATTTGTTGGTAGAAGGTATCGTTACATATAACGACATTTTTTGTTAAAGCGATCTCTGCTAGTTCAGTGATGAAGGTTGCATTACCTCGTGGTAAGTCTTTTCTTGCTAGATGTCTTCGCACCATTTCTATGGTTTCCTGTTGCAGTATACTCATGTAGAGGGCCTCCACATCAAGGGTGACTAGCCACTGCGTTTTGTTGTCGAAGGTAAGATTATCGACCAGAACCAACATGGTCGTAGAGTCCTTGACATATGATGCCATTTTGGGGATATCATCCCTCAGGTAGAAGTCGACATTTTCAGACAAGGGTTCAAGGATTGTTTGTATGCTGGATACTATAGGTCTCCTTGGAATGGGAGTAAGTCCCTTGTGTACTTTAGGGAAGGCGTAAAATGCCAGGAGTCTAGGATGTTCAGGCATGAGGAAACTGGCTTCATGTGCTGAAATAAAGCCCTCTGCTTCTGCTTCAGCTTCATCCACAACTGGCGCTCTCAGAGATCGAATTGAAGCAGTTGGATCTGCTGGTAAAGGTCTATACGCTGTGGGATGTTTTTACCCATGCATCCAAGCCCTACCATAAAACTGTGCAGTACTGGCATGGAAAACATCATGATGGCCAGAACTCCCCAGAGAGTGCACAGGGAAAACATGAAGAATAGGCAGCCACCCATTTTTGCCTATGTTGTGAGCACAGGAGGGCACTGCCTAAAACCACCATTGGGCTACACACACAGTAGCCTGAAACCATTGGGAATGGCAATGCTGATTGCCAAAAGCAACCCAGAACTGTGGGGAATTCATTTTCTTAATGTCAAAAATGGATGCAGTACCGGTGCTCACCACTATCAGAAATCCGGCGTTTTAAAACCACCAGACTTTTGTGTAAAACTGAACAAATGAACCGAAACCAGGCCAAGGAAAGACTTGCTAAGAGGTGGATACAATGTAAAACTATATTCTGAAATGACTTGAAGGAAGTAATTATTTAATGTATATATAAAAAATAGCTGCATGTAAGTTGGATTTGAATGTAGAAAACTGGGAACTAAAGTGACATTTAGCTGAATTCTGCCTGACAACTACCCCCGACAGGAGTTGAACTGGCTCAACAACTCTTCCCAGGCCTGGGTGCATCCTGGTGGCCCCACCAAAAGGAGATCACATGGCCCTGTTGATTGAAAGGGGAGTGGCAGCTGTGGACTGCAGGGAACTGAACAATGGGCCTTCTTTGGCTCAGGCAAATGTTATATTGGGGGGTCGTAAAGTGGCTTCCTCTTGGGAGAAGTGGGAGGAGAATGTATGCATGTTAAAAATCTGACACTTTATCATCTGTAACCCATATCCCTGGTGCACATTTGTGTAAAATCTTGAAAGGTTTAGAGGTCATTATGTGGATGAAAAGGCACTGAAGATGATGTATCATGTCTAATGATCTAGATTTGTTTTTCAGTAGGGAAGGAGGATGCGGGCGCCAAAGGAACGATGCACAACCCCGACAGGGGCAAGGACCTGAATTATTAGGTCAGCTTACTAGTGTGAGCGGTGCTCACACCGGTATGAGACTAATTAATAGTACACCCAGCAGTGAAAAGCCCACTGTGCAAAGAAAAGCAAAACACATAAAGTTGTTAGAGAAACAAAGTTTATGGCCAATCCTCCAGGGATATCAAAGCCTTTCTGTCACTATCTAACATGGTATCACACAAGACAGAGTAAATACCGGAAATTAAATACAGTTGCCAAAGATTCTTAAAAGCAAGAAATACTTTAATTGTGTTACCTATTATAATCCTGGCTGGAAGGACACCCTGACCCTGCAGGGTAACTGTCCCTATGGTGCGTGTGGTGGACCGCCTATCTAAAAGAGGATAGATAGAAGAGGGAACTGACCTTGACTCTACAATGGGTGGTCGGTCAAAAAAGCCTGGATCAAGACTGGGCTGTCCCAATCACAGTAACACACAGAAGGTGTTAAAAAGAGGGTAAATTGGGGCAAAAGGACACACGGCGGGGGATTTTCCAGACTTTATTCACCATCCGTAGTGTGTACTTCCCCTACCCATCTGTAGTCATGCCGCAAAAAGTGTATCTAACACCAATTACAAAGTGAGTTTAGAAATGTTTCTAGAAATTATACAAAGAGCCTCTTTGGTATCATATAGATGAACAAGTTACTTTCTTACCTGGTAACGTTCTTTTGATGGGATGGTCCGACGACGTATTCCATATCTATGACAGGTAATGTCCACAGCTGTGCTGCTTCGGAAAATCTTTGGCGTCTGCGTCCTGCGTCGATGACGTCGATGCGCCGTCCTCGAGGACCTCCTCCGACGGCCGACGTCACCCGATGTGATAAGTAGGACGCACGACGCCCATAGACTCAGTTATAGTTTATTCCCAGAACGTGTGCCACCAGTTTTCTGCCAGTCAGACACACAAGGCCTTGCGGAACGCAAGCTGCAATTACAAAAGAAATTCTGCAGCGGGGAAGGCAGGGAGGGAGCGATATGGAATACGTTGTCAGACCATCCCATCAAAAGAACGTTACCAGGTAAGAAAGTAACTTGTTCTTTGAGGGGATTGCGTCCTCCGACGTATTCCATATCTATGACAGACTCCCAAAGCAGTACCAAGCAAGGAGGTGGGAAAGAATTTAGAATACAAATTTAGCAAGCCCAATCAAATTGCGGAATAGAGAACTGCCTTGCCAAAGGCCAGATTTTGCCCTCTGATGGAATCGAGGGAGTAGTGACGTACAAAAGTGTGTACTGAAGCCCAGATGGCTGCATCACAGATGTGACGAATAGGAACTCCCCTCTGCAGGGCAGTAGACGCAGCCATTCCCCTGGTAGAATAGGCCCGCAAGCCAGCTGGAGGATCCTTACCCGCCAAGCGGTAACACTCGGAGATAGCTAAAATAATCCAAAGAGACAAAGTCTGTTTCGTCACAGCTTGTCCCAAACGCTTTCCAGCATAACCAATGAAAAGTTGATCGTCCACTCTGACCCGGGACATGCGCGAAATATAAAAACTCAACGCTCTCCTAGGATCAAGCCTATGGAGCCTCTCCTCTTCCTTACCAGGATGTGGAGGAGGATAGAACGCCGGAAGAAAAACCTTCTGGCTCAAATGAAATTCCGAAACCACCTTCGGAAGAAAAGAAGGCCGAACTCTAAGGACAACCCTGTCCTTATGAAACACAGTGAAGGGTGGCTTAACTGAAAGTTCCTGTAACTCACTCACTCTGCGAGCGGAAGTAAACAACCAAAAACACAGTTTTCAGAGTTAACACCCTCAAAGGGCAAGAATGTAAAGGCTCAAATGGAGCACCCATAAGAAACTTAAGAACATGGTTCAAATCCCAACCTGGCACCAGAAAAGGTGACGGAGGGAACACATTAGTGAGCCCTTTCAAAAACTGAGAAATTAAAGGAATCTTAAAATAGGAACACTCCTCAGACGAGCGCTTAAATATGGACAGCGCCGCCAAGTAACCTTTAATGGTCCCCACTTGCAAGCCCCTGTGGGCCAAAGAAAGCAAACAAGATAGAACCATGGGAATGTCACATTCAAAAGGATCCACATTCTGAACTCTGCACCAGTCGCAGAACTTTCTCCAACGGCAACGGTACAGAGACTTTGTTGCCGGCCGCCTGGCTGAGAGCAACACCTCCATCACTTCTTCAGGGATGTCCCAATCCATATACCTCAAACTTTCAGAAGCCAGAGGCAGGCGTTGTGCGAGTCTGTGACCGACATCTTGGACCCACAGTCCCCGCATTTCTTGAAGCCCGGACGTGGGGTTGAAGACGAAGTAGACATCGCCAAGAACAGGTCTTCACAAAAAACCAAACAGGTTCAACGAACCGAGAATTGAAAACAGCAAACTCCAACGAGTCGAGGCGTACCGAGATTCACGAAGCGAACACGTTCGCGGAAAAAATGGAACTGAGGCTATGGGCGTCGTGCGTCCTACTTATCACATCGAGTGACGTCGGCCGTCAGAGGAGGTCCTCGGGGACGGCGCATCGACGTCATCGACGCAGGACGCAGACGCCAAAGATTTTCCAAAGCAGCACAGCTGTGGACATTACCCGTCATAGATCTGGAATACGTTGGAGGACCCAATCCCCTCGAAACAAGGCGTTGTAAAAGGTTATTATTAGACGGTGTCTTTTTTTGCTGAAAACATCTGTCGAATGTCAGGTCAACCGGTTTCGATAACTTGATTTGATCATCTTCTTCAGGACCAATTTCTTATATATTTTGATTTCATCTTCTATCCGCGTGTAGTAGCGGGGCCCCACAACCCACTTAGGGAGAATAAGGACCTATTTAGCAGCCGAGTTCAAAGGACAAGGTATGTCAATCAATTAGGCGTGTATACTCGTTGCCAACAAAAGTCTTAGCTCTATAGGCATTTAAAAACGGTGTCCCAACACCTCTCGTGTGGGTTTGTACATATCGAAAGCGTGACAAAAACCCCTCCCTCTGTGCATGTTGTTATATGGCACGTGCATGTCATTCCCAGGCAGGACCTTTTTCTTTTTTCAACAATGCCTCAAGGTGCAACCGCATGGTGAGATCCCAGGGTGGCAGGGAAATGGTGTGCTGGTACATGCTACATGCCTGTGATTTGTTGTATTCAATGCCACAAAAAAGAATGGAATTTGTAAACCGGAATTACCTCTGGGTATGTTCCATCTTGCTGTGGTATTGTGTACCAGGCACACAGAGGCAAACAGGTGCAGCAATAGTGAAATATGTGAAGTACCAAGAGGAAGACTTCCAGATAGTCATACAGCAGAGATTGCCCTAACATTATTCAGCAGAAGTGGCAGAACTCATTGAAGAGTTATAAATATCAGCATACGAAGATGTAAACATATACACCGATTCTGCATACATGACATGTACAGTACACTCACTTTATTAAGATGGAAGAGGAGAGGATATAGACAAGCAGCTGGGTCCCCAGTCCAGCATGGAATTCTGTTGGCAAGACTAATTGAAGCACTGAAAGGCCCAGTACATGTAGCCATCGTAAAGTGTACAGCGCACTCCAAAGGGAATGCCTTACTGTCAAGTGAAAATGCAGCTTATCTTTACTTTTTCTGGAAGAAAAGAAAATACTGGTTACCGCAGCCGATCAGAGAGGGTTACCAGAAGTATACAATGCATTTTCGGAGGAACACATCATTGACTTTCAGTAAAGAGCCCCAGCAGAGGAAAAACCATTATGGGCAAAGAGAGGGTGCACCTTATTACCCACTGACATTGCTTGGAGACAAAGCAGCACAAGTAAAGTATTCATGCCCATAGAATCATTAAACATTGCACTAGAGCAGCTCCATTACCCCATGCATGCAACTAAGCAGCACATTGCTGCTGACATAAGCAAGGATTGGTTTGTGCCAAATCCGTCTGAACACGTTGACAAATTTGTGGCCATCTGCACTAAATGTCATCCAGGACACACACTCAAGACATTGAAGGGAACATTACCCGGCCCTGCAGGGCCATCCAAGGAACTCCACATAGACTATATAGATATGGTGAATCATTACAACACTTACAGGTTGTGGGATGTTCTAACCCACTAATCTATGACCTGCAACATCACTGTGCGCTGTTTTCATCAAAAACAGGACGGCCGCCAAAAATATCTATGCGCCAAAAATCTTGGAAAAGTGCACAGGGAAACCTGAAAAATAGGCCGCCAATCCATTTTTGCCTATGTCAGTGGTAACACAGGAGACCACTGCCAAAACCTATCACTGAGCTACCCACAGAGTAAAATGAAACTACTTGAAAAAGCAGTGCTGCATTGCAAGGGAAATGCAGAACTGCTAAAATCCGTTTTTCCTTGGCTGTTAAATTTGCAAAATAATGATTCTCAAACAGGAGAAAAGATCTAACATCCTTGTTGGGTGTTAAACATCACTTCATTTAAAAAATCCTAATCACAATACCTAAGCACAATGTCAGCTGAAGAACAAGTTACTCTCTTACCTGGTAACGTTCTTTCGATGGGATGTTCAGACGATGTATTACATATCTATGACAGTAATCACCACAGCTGTGCTGCTTCGTAAAATCTTTCGGCGTCTGCGTCCTGCGTCAATGACGTCGATACGCTGTCCTCGAGGGCCTCCGTCGAGCCAACGTCACCGGATCTTATAAGTAGGACGCACGACGCCCGTAGCCTCAGTTGTAGTTTTTTCCCCCAGAACGTGTGGCACCAAACCACTGCCAATATGACCACAGAAAGCCTTGTGGAAACGTAAGCTGAAATCGCATAAGAAATTCTGTAGCGGGGCAGGTAGGGAGGGAGCGATAAGGAATATATCGTCGGACCATCCCATCGAAAGAACATTACCAGGTAAGAGAGTAACTTGTTCTTCGAGGGGATTGGGTCCTCCGACGTATTCCATATCTATGACAGACTCCCAAAGAAATACCAATGTATTTATGAGGGAAAAGAATTTAGAATATTGAAATTTAGAATGACCAATCAAATTGCACAGTAAAGGACTGCCTTGCCAAAGGCCAGATCCTGCCCATGGATAGAATCGAGGGAGTAGTGAGGTACAAAAAGATGGACCGAAGCCCAAGTGGCTGCATCACAGATCTTACGAATAGGAACACCCCTCTAGGGCAGTAGAGGCAGCCATACCCCTAGTAGAATGGGCCCGTAAGCCTACCGGAGGGCCCTTACCTGCCAAGCGGTAACATTCAGAAATTGCCAAGATAATCCATCTAGACAAAGTCTGCTTAGTCACAGTTTGTCCCAAACGCCTTCCAGCGTAACCAATAAAGAGCTGATCGTCCACTCTGACCCGGGACATGCGAGAAATGCAGAAACTTAAAGCTCTCCTAGGATCCAACCTATGGAGCCTCTCCTCTTCCTTACCAGGATGTGGAGAAGGATAAAATGCCTTAAGAATAACCTTCTGGCTCAAATGAAATTCCGACATCACCTTCGGAAGAAAGGAAGGACGAACTCTAAGGACAACCCTGTCCTTATGAATCACAGTGAAGGGTGGCTTAACTGAAAGGGCCTGCAACTCACTGTTTGTTTGTTTGTTTGTTTAGAATTTATTGTGCGCACCGGACCCTGGGGTATAAGGGCGCAGAAAGTAAGAATATGTACAGCTTAGAGCATAAGTTACAGGTTACAGTTACAAGTTACAGACATTACCAGTTACAGACATTACCAGTTACAGGTGCAAGTTTACAATACAAGTTTACAATCGTATGGTGCAGATACTGTGTAGCAAACAGGCGTGAGCATTATCATGGGTTCAATTAGCAGTTGCTGTCGTTAGCCAGTTGATTACAATTTGCCTGAATTTGGAAAAGGAGTGTTCTAGCCTCGCAGTAGTGGGTAATTCGTTCCACAATTGAGCAGCTTTGACTGGGAAGCTAGCTCCGCCTATGGTGGTCAGTTTAAAGTGTGGTACTTGTAAGCGATTGGTGTAAGCAAGTCTGGTTTGTCTTGTGGGGTGTGTTCTGGTGAATCTGTCCTTAAGATATTGGGGGGCTTTGTTGTGTAGGGATTTGTATGTGAGAGATGCAGTTTTGAGTCTGATTTTCTCATGGGTGGAGAGCCATTTGTGTTTCCTTCTTATTACTGTAATGTGTTCTCTCCTGGGGATGTTCAATGCCACTCGGAGGGCCTTGTTTTGCTGTATCTGGATTTTGTTTATGATAGATTTAGTGGCTCCTATGTACAGTGCGTTACAATAATCTAGTTTAGAGATGATAAGGGCTCTGGCTAATGTTAGACAACTGTGCTGGGAAAGGAATTGTTTTCCTGCTCTAATGAGCTTACATGTGTAGGCTGTCGAGGAAGCTAGGGAGTTTACCTGTTTGGAGAATGATAGGGTAGAATCAAGGTAGATGCCTAATGTTTTAACTTCTTTGGCAACTTGTATGCAGTTCCCATCTATGATGAAGGAAGAGTAGTTTGAGCTTAGTTTTTTGATGAGGGGTGCGGTGCCTAGGATAAGAAGCTCAGTTTTATCATCGTTCAGGCATAGGCCATGGGTTGCCATCCATGCCTGAACGATGCTGTATATTTTGTTCACCATTGCTAGATCTTTTTCGTAAACCCCTGTGAGTGGGAGGAGGATCTGGGTATCGTCAGCGTAGTTGGTATACCTGATACCCAGATGGTCCAGATCATCAAACAGGGGCTTAGTGAATATGTTATATAGCGTTGGTGAAACGCATGATCCCTGTGGCACACCGCAGGTAATAGGGATGGGGTCTGCAGCTGCTATAGGTGAGAAAACCCTCATGGTGCGGTCACTGAGGAAGGATTGTATCCATGCTATAGCCTCAGTGGAGAAGTGTGCTGCTGAATCTAGGTGGTTACATAGGACTTTATGGTCCACTAAATCAAAAGCGGCCGATAGGTCTAGTAGCAGGAGGAGTGCTGGTTTTCCAGAATCTCTTACTTTGTCTATTTGGGCTTTCAGGTCAATCAATGCAGTTTCTGTACCGTGAAGAGGGCGGAAGCCAGATTGTCGGGAGCCTAGTAGTTGGTTTTGTTCCAGGAAGCTCTGGATTTGTATATATGCCACCTTGTCCAGTATCTTCAGAAGGAACGGTACCGTAGTAATAGGTCTATAGTTAGTGGGTATAGTGGGGTCTAGAGTAGCCTTTTTTAAGAGTGGGAGCACCCAGGACTCTTTTAAGTTACTGGGGATAATGCCTGTGGTAAAGGAGGCATTAATTAACTTGGTGATAAATGGTGCTAGATCTCGTGCGGCATCTTTGATGAGTTGTGCTGGACATAAGTCTCCTTTGCAGTTGGACGGTTTTAGACCGAGTATTACTTTCTCTACTTCTAGTATGGAGACTTTGGAGAAGTGGAATTGCGTAGTGGGTTTGGAGTTAGGAAGTGTCTTGATAGGCGGTAATATATTGGGTGCTAGGGTCTCACGTTTTAGTTCTATTTTCTTTTGGAGGTTTCGGACTTTGTTAGAGAGGGCTTGCTGGATTTCGGAGCACCACTTTTTATCTTTAAGACAGTTGTCTTGAGGTGTTATTGGGTTTTCCAGTTCTCTGAGTATGGTGAACAGTTCTTTAGTACTTGATTTGGCTTGTGTGATTCTGTTATTGTAGGTCTCTTGTTTAGCTAAGATGATTTCTTTTTTGTAATGAGAAGAGATTTTAGCTAATTTCAGTTTATTTTCTGGGCTGGGGTTAATTTTCCATGTATTTTCCCATGTCCTTTTTTCTAATCTCAGATTTTTTAAGAGAGGGGTGAACCAGTTGTTCAGGTGGTTCTTTGGCTTGCTGTTTCTGAGCTTGAGTGGTGCGATGTTGTCAAGAGTTTTGTTCATGATATTGTTAAATTCTTCCACTAGGCTGTTAGGGTTAAGGTTGTCAGGTAGAGCGTCCAAAGTGGGCATGATGCCGGGGAGTAGTTTGTCTAGTGTCATGTTTTTTTTGTTTCTGGTAAGTGCAGGAGGTGCACACGGTTGTTGCAGTTTGGGGGTGGCAGTGTCCAAGGAGAATGAGATTAGATGGTGATCTGACCAGATTTGGGGTGAGATGGTGAGAGTGGCTATAATGCAGTTGTGGTCAGCAATCCAATCAAGGGTTCTCCCTTTGATATGGGTGGGCTCAAGCACTCTTTGTGTGTAACCCAGTTCTGTTAGGGTGTTGGAGGCTGCTGTGGCTTGTAAGTCGTTGATATCATTAAAGCCAATATTGAGGTCGCCTAGTAATATTGATTGAGTAGTATCTTTAAGGTTTTCTGATAGGATGGTAGTTAAGTCTTCTATGAAATTCTTGATTGGACCTGGAGGTCTGTATATCAAGTGAAGGTTAAGGGTTTGTGAGTTAGCTGTAGGTGTCTTGGTGGACATTATCTCACAAGATTCAATGGTTGGTGAGGGGGTGAGTCTCATCTGGAGTTTAGTTTTGACGATGATGGCTAGTCCTCCACCTCGAGCTCCGCACCTATCCGATCTGAGGATAGTATAATTATTGGGCACGGCTAGGGATAGTGCTGGGCCTGATGCCTCATGCAGCCAAGTTTCTGTAATGGCTAGGAAATCGTAGTCTTCTGTCAGGATAACTTCAGATATTTCTATGGCGTGGGCGACTAAGGATCTAGCGTTTATTAAGGCTCCTTTGAGTTTAGGTGTGCGGTTAAGATGTGTAGTAGTATTTTTTGCAGCATTGGGAGTGGCAAATGTTTCTTTGTTAGTTTGGTAGTTATTGTGCTTAACGTGGTTATGGGTGAATGGTTTGCGAGTAGGTTCTCGAGTGGTGTTAGTTTCGTATTTGATGAGCGGATCAAAGATTCTGGGTAGTCTTGCTCGTAATCTTAGGTTTCTGTCAGCTATGTTATATTGTGTAGTGGATTGTTGTATTGTAGTTGCTATAAGAGGCGACATAGTGAGATGTTCCCATGGGGCGAGTGAGGCAAGTGAGGAGGCCAGGTATACTAGATAGGATAGTATAAGGAGCATTGTGTAATGTGTAAGCGTCCTGTATCTGGATAGGTGGCTAGAGTTTTAGTTATGGTATAGTGCAGGCAGAGTAACTGCTAAGTCTGCTATGTTGTTATCTAGAGAATGAGGTCAGGCACATAGTGTTAAGTTGCAGTAATCATAGGGCTCGTACAGATGGCAGTGTGGTGAATATATGGCCATGGGCAACACAATTGCTATAGTCTATGAGCGACCAAAGGGCACAACACAATTACTGTGGTCAATGAGCGACCAAAGGGCACAACACAATTACTGTGGTCAATGAGCGACCAAAGGGCACAACACAATTACTGTGGTCAATGAGCGACCAAAGGGCACAGCACAGTTACTGTGGTCAATGAGCGACCAAAAGGGCATAACACAATTACTGTGGTCAATGAGCGACCAAAAGGGCATAACATAATTACTGTGGTCAATGAGCGACCAAAGGGCACAACACAATTACTGTGGTCAATGAGCGACCAAAGGGCACAACACAAATACTGTGGTCAATGAGCGACCAAAGGGCACAACACAATTAGTGTGGTCAATGAGCGACCAAAGGGCACAACACAATTACTGTGGTCAATGAGCGACCAAAGGGCACAACACAATTACTGTGGTCAATGAGCGACCAAAGGGCACAGCACAGTTACTGTGGTCAATGAGCGACCAAAAGGGCATAACACAATTACTGTGGTCAATGAGCGACCAAAAGGGCATAACATAATTACTGTGGTCAATGAGCGACCAAAGGGCACAACACAATTACTGTGGTCAATGAGCGACCAAAGGGCACAACACAATTAGTGTGGTCAATGAGCGACCAAAGGGCACAACACAATTACTGTGGTCAATGAGCGACCAAAGGGCACAACACAATTACTGTGGTCAATGAGCGACCAAAGGGCACAACACAATTACTGTGGTCAATGAGCGACCAAAGGGCACAACATGATTGCAGCGACACTAGTAGGCGTGGCGCAATATGTTGCATGAGAATAGTAGCAATAGCCTGATGCACATGATTAACAAATAGTTAGCAAGAGTAAATTCACCAAGTTTGTGTGTATATACTAGCAGTAATCAGTAGACATTCACATGTGGATCGTAGGGTAGACTAAGCAACTAAGGGTGTCATGCTTTACTCACAATGGGTTGAGTCCAGACAGTGCAAGTAGAGAGTACTGCTTCCTCCTCGGCATAGCGGAGGCTGTCCCACGGTTAGAATAGTCTCTTTCTATAGGGTCCGTCAGGAGACCTTCTATCTCCTTCAAGGAACAGTCTAGGCTCTGTACTGGATTCTCCAATGCAGCAGAAACTTTTGGAGGGAATGTAGATTGGGTGTTGCGCTCACATGCGCTAAACAGGGGCAAAACAGGGCCTTGTACTGGCCTTCGAGTGGCCGCCGGCTATTCCGCCTGCCGGCGGAAATGCGAGTTTAAAACAACTCGTTGCTAGGCGACCGGGGGAAGCCGAGCCTCGCTTTCATGCCGCATCGCGCCCGACATTTTGTTTCAGGAAGGGAATGTCGGCGCGGTGCGGTGCGTGCCCCGATGGGTCACCGGTGCTTGACTTCATGTGGGGGCAGTGTGGGCAGATGGGGGGGGCCCTGACAGGGCTGGCCGTTGCACCTCCGAGCCTGGGTGGGAGGGATGGCCCGTTGCGGTCGCGGTAGAGTTGCGGTCGCTGCCTCCAGGAGTTGGAGCGCGTGGGTGGCTGCTGGTGGGGGCTCCTGCCCGCGCCACTTCTGGAGCTCGTGTCTGAGCACTCAATCTGCGAGCGGAAGTGACCACAACTAAAAACACTGTTTTAAGGGTTAACAGCCTCAAAGGGCCAGAATGTAAAGGCTCAAACGGAGTACCCATAAGGAATTTCATAACAAGGTTCAAATCCCAACCAGGCACCTGGAAAGGTGCCAGCAGAAACACATTAGTGAGTCCTTTGAGAAATTAAAGGAATTTTAAAATAAGAACACTCCTCAGACGAGCGCTTAAATATAGACAGCGCCACCAGGTAACCTTTAACAGTACCTACTTGCAGGCCCCTGTAGGCCAACGAAAACAAAAAAGACGGAACTACAGGAATGTCACATGAAAAAGGATCCACATTCTTAACCCTGCACCACTCGCAGAACTTTCTCCAACGGCAACGGTACAGGGACTTTGTTGCCGGACGTCTGGCCAAAAGCAACACCATCATGTCTTCAGGGAGGTCCCAATCCTTATACCTCAACCTTTCAGAAGCCAAGCGTGAAGGTTGACGGATCTGACCTCTGGATGGAGAACCTGAACCCCCCCCTCCCATGAGAGCAGGTCGTCTCAGTAGGGAAGACGACGTGGAGGGCAGATGGACAAGTCGAGAAGGTCCGGGTACCACATCTGCCAAGCCGAAGCCGGAGCAATGAGGATCATCCGGGAACCGAACCCCGGTAACCTCCGCAGTACTTGCAGGATGACGGGGACTGGAGGAAACGCGTACAGCAGTGGGAAGGACCACTCCACCACAAACACGTCTCCTAAGGCTCCTTTTGGAGGAAATTCCTGTGAGCAGAACCTTTCGCACTTCCGGTTGACACTGGAGGTGAAGACCCCCACCTGAGGGGTCCCCCAAAGAGCAAAGATCTCCAGGAGAATTTCCTGAGCCAGCTCCCACTCGTGAGAGATCGCGCTCTGCCTGCTCAGAGCGTCCACCGCCTCATTTTCGTCTCCGGCCAGATGAACTGCCGAGATCGAAACTTCCTGCTGGATGGCCCAGAACCAGAGCTGCATTGCCTCCCTGCACAGAGGAAGTGACCCTGCCCCCCCCCTTTTTGTTGAGTTAGTGCATGGCCACTGTGTTCTCCGTCAGAATCAAGACATTCCTTCCTCGCACATTCGGCAGAAAAGGCTTCAGGGCAAGCCTGACGGCCCGCATCGCCAACAGATTGATATGGAGTCTGGACTACGACATAGACCAATGAACGCTGACTGTCAACTCGTTGGCATGAGCCCCCCATCCCGTGAGGGATGCGTCCGTCACGATAATCACCTCCGGCCAGGGTAGCCAAAACGGAGCCCCCTTCATCAGATTGCCTTCGATGGCCCACCACAGAAGGTCCTGGGCGACCGAGGGCGGCACCTGAACAGGGTCCGACATCCTGCCAGAGGACTGCAACCACTGCATCTGGAGGGCCCACTGCAGAGATCTCATCCGCAACCTGGCCTTCGGCACCAGAAGAATGCAGGATGCCATGAGGCCGAGCAACCTCAAGAACTCAAACGCCGGGAGACTCTGGGCGTGTTGAAACTTGTCCACCATCTGCTGAATGTGATGAGTCCTCACTTGGGGAGGAAAACACTGCCCCAGGGAAGTGTCGAGCACTGCTTCGATGTACTGGAGCCGCTGGGTTGGCGTCAAATGGGACTTCAAGTTGAGGGAGAAGCCCAGCCTGTGAAGGGAGTGGCAGGTGACGGCCAGATGATCCAGGACTTGCTCGGGAGAGCATGCCCTGATCAACCAATCGTCCTGGTAGGGGTAGACGTGAATCCTCACTTTCCTGAGATACACTGCCACCACCACCATTAGCTTGGTGAATACCCTCGGGGCAGAGGTCAATCCGAACGGCAGGAGCCGAAACTGAAAGTGCGAGTCACCAACCACGAACCTCAAGTACTTCTTGTGCTTCGGTTGGATCGGCACATGAAAATAAGCGTCCTTGTGGTCGAGAGACACTAACCAGTCCTGAAGTTGAAGGACCTGGAGGACTTGAGAAAGAGTAACCATCTTGAACTTGTCCTTCCTGAGGAGCTTGTTCAAACCGCACAAGTCCATGATGGGTCTCAATCCCCTGTCTTTCTTCGAAATCAAAAAATAAGGGGAATACCATCCCTTGTTCCTCTCCGCTACAGGCACCAGTTCTATGGCGCCTTTCTCCAGCAGGGATTGTATTTCCTGCGCAAGGAGCGGATCCGGACTCTTCAAAGAGATTCCCTGGTGGATTGTCGCAAGGCCTCGGCCGGAAAGAAAGACACTAGCCATGGGTTATGATCTCCAGAACCCACACATCTGAAGTAATGGCACGCCACTCTACAAGATGCAGCGCCAGCCTTCCCCCAACCAGTGAACCATGGAACATGGCCTCATGACAGAGCTGAAGCGGCTGTGGCAGTGCCTGAGGGCAAAGAGGCAACTGCCCGAGCGGCCTTGGCACCTCGAGTACCCTGTTTTCCAACTCTGGCACTGCTACGGTGGCCCCTTTGACTTGCAGCTCCTCTCGATTTACTAAAGGATGAGAAATATCGAAAGGAACCTCCCCTCCATTGCTGTCGCTTAGGACGAAAAGGAGGAGGTTGGCGAACTGCAGCGCACAACGACTTTGCTGCAGCTTTGGAGGTCTGCAACCTCTCAAGGCTCTCGTCAGCCTTGCTGCCAAAAAGATGTTCACCATCAAAGGGCATGTTGAGGAGCTGGGCCTGCACATCAGGAGCAAACCCCACCTTCCGCAACCACGCAAACCTGCGTATTACGGTGCTCGCCGCCATGGACCGGCTGACACAATCTGCCATGTCCAAACCCGACTGAACGGCCTCACACATGGCATCCTTGCCATCCTGTACAATAGCAAGAAAACCATCCCGTTCCTCCCCTCCGGGAATATGTTCAGCAAGAAAGGAAATACAGTTCCACAGAGTGTGCGTGAAACATGACAAGGCACACACGGAGTTGGCTGCCTGTAAAGCCATACCCCGTGAAGAAAACACTTTCTTCGCCCAGCCATCAAAACGCTTGTCGTCCCTATCAGGAGGGATGGTAGGGTACAACGCCTGCTTTTCTGGGGCTGTGGCCGCCTGCACCACCAAACTCTCCGGAGTGGGGTGCGTGGTCAAGTAGCAGGGGTCACTACTGGCTGGGCGGTACTTTCGCAGCAAAGACTTGCTCACTGTCGGGAGACTCTTCGGAGAAGCCCAAGCTGCAGCCACCCTTCTTTGTAAAGCCATATGGAATGGTAGTACAGGGTCAGTTGGAGGACCTTGGTCGAGGATGTCCGTCAGGTCATCCTGCAGAAAATCCACAGGTGGTGCAGACCACCCCAAGTATTCCATGACCCTCGACCTAAGGCGCCTGTATGAGGACTCGGCATGGGTGTCAAGCTCAGGCCGACAGAACTCCACCTCCGGAGAGGTCTCCAGACCACTGGCATCGTGCAATGACTGACGCAGGTCTTTAATCTGGCTGTGACCAGACAAAATCTCGTCAGGCACCTCCTCAGGCACCAAACCTTCCTCAGATCCCTCATCCCCCTTAGAAATATAATCCAGAGGTTGGAAAGAGGGCACAGAAAATTCTTAGCCTTAGCCAGAGCCTTTCTGGGGGGTTCCACTGGGCCACGGGGTACCTCCGACAAAGCAGCCTCGTATGGTGTCGAGGGCGTCGGCGGAATCGGCTTCGACGTCGAGCGAGGCGCCAACAACTTCGACGGCGTCGACACAGGCCTCGAGGGCGGAGCCCCGAGCGTGTCCTTCGACAGCCTGGGCGCCGATGGCGTCGACTTCCTCGGAAGCAGAGCCTGGAGAGAGAGCCTCAACGACTTCGGCGCCAAAGTCTTCCTCGAAGACTTCACAGGCTCATGCAGTCTCGAGGGCGTCGAGGACCGGGACCTGGAACGGGCATGTCTAGAGCGACCATCCTTGTCTGACCAGGACCTCAAAGGCGCCCAGTGGTCGCGACGACCGCTCGAGCCCAAAGGCGTATGAGTGGTGTCTCTAGCACGGTCACGGCTGGCGTCCTTCGACAGCGCGGACGGACTGGAGCCCTGCGATTGAAAAATCGTCATCATCTCCTTTCGGAAGGAATCCCATTCCTCAGGAGTGGAATGCTTGTTGGGACAAGCAACCCGACGGCGGGCAGAGTCCTCGGATGAGGACGGGGAAGGCGACCTGTGACGGCGCTTCCGTGAGTGCCTCGAAGAGGCAGAAGAATGGCGAAACCGACTCCTGGACCGAGACCCCCCGGACTCACGACGACGATGCAAACAGAACTGATGCTACGGGCGTCGTGCATCCTACTTATAACATCCGGTGACGTCGGCTCCACGGAGGCCCTCGAGGACAGCGTATCGACGCATGACGCAGAAAGATTTTAGCACAGCTGTGGTGATTACGGTCATAGATATGGAATACGTCGGAGGACCCAATCCCCTCGAAGCACATTTCATCAGAAGAAAATACACATTCAAAAGGTGCTTGCATGGGAAAAATATGTCAGAAATGGGCGCAGTACACCACCCGCCTGTGTCAGAAGCTGGCATTTACTTATACTGTCATTTAAAACTTGTACATTAAAATCAAAGTATGGAAAAGAAGAGACTTCCCATCAAAAGCAATAAAGGGATACAATTCAATCTCTAGGTTTTAAAAAGGCTGGAATTAAGAGATTTGTGGTTATATTTGTTAAAAATGTTAATTGTATTTTAGAAAAAGACTATTTTAAACAATGTCTTAAAAGTGAGTTCAAGCCAGCCACATTGGGCTTCAAAGAAATACCAAAGCTTCTCCCAAACAAAGGAATCTTCCCCCCTGCTCTCTGCTAAGGAACTGGCAGGGAGTTGTGAAAGGAGGTGGGAGGAGGACTTTGGCCTGTTGCTCTGACAGGAGACAAAAGGGTCCCTTAACTGAATGGAAATGCAAATTTGGGCGTCAACAGAAACCAGCTGCTGGCAGGATGAGGCTCAGGTTGCTCGTGGCTCAGCCAAACCTTGGAGGCGGGGCTAGACTGAATGTGTATCTGGAACAGTAGAAAATATATTTTTGAGAAAAAGACTCATAGAAAACTGTGCCAAACTGGTAAAAATCTGGAATTTACAGGTTGTTAAAATGAAAATGTGGCTCACGTTTTAAAACCACACTGGAATTTGTGCGATATCCAGAGACTGAACCAAAACAATTTTGATATTGTGGCTATTGTGATAATGTTAGGAATATGAACATTTACAGGATTCTGCCCAGATGTTATGCACATGTATGTGGAAAAATTTGTACAGATCTGACATTGGGTAACCAACCAAAAGTGTGAAAAACTGTCATTTGTGAACCAAAACTCTTAAGAAGATGGGACTTGAACAGATATGTGCTTTATTAAATTGGGAATGTGGATATGTATTATTAGCAAGATGGTGATATTGTAAATATGCTTTATATGAAAAATATATTTTCTGTGTAGAAACAAAGGGGAGGTTTTTCCCTGGACCATAAACACAGCATCATCATGACACATCATGACACTCTGGTTTCCTTCTCAAATCAGGAGAGAGGGAATACTTTGACCAATCAGTTTCCTAGAGGGTGGGCTTAGTATAATCAGCCTATCCACCCCATTGGGTAATACATAAATAGGGACTGTTGAGGACCTAGACACACACATTCACCCATCAACTGATTTACTGGCAAAGCGCTCTGCAGGAAGAACCCAGATCCAGACTCTAGAACTCTGAAAGCAGAAGCCCCAATCGAAAGCTGAACCCTTCTCAGCTGGCCTTTAAAATCTTGCAACCTGATTTTAACACCAAACTTCCAAGGGGCACAACAAATTCAACAGCCGGGCTGTGCCGTTTTTCTGCTTCTTGCCAAGAACTCTTGCTAGAACCCAGAGATCCAAACCAGTAGAGCAGAGCTATAACCCAGAACCAACCCGTCAGATCCAGTCCAAGAAGCCGTGCAGAGATCAGAGTGCCTTGCTGAGTGCAGAACCAAGCGCCTGAATCCTGTCCAGTGGCTAGCAGATTCCAGTCCAAAACCCTTTGAGCAGATCCTGATGGGCCTATTCCAAAACCATAGTTGTGAGTATATTTAGCATAGAATCCTTCTCTCATCCATATAGTCCTGTGATAATTGTAGTGATGATCTTTGTGCTAATACATATTTGCTGAAGAAAGGCAAGTGTCGTAGCGGGCAAAGATCAGACAGAGGTGCCTCTGGACTGGTGGCTGTACCGTTAGTATCTCGCATCTTCATAGCCCCTTAGTGTAAAGCCAATCCTTGTTTGTAATATTCAAAAGTGCATCTTTCATTTGAAACCTTGACTCTTTTTGAGAAAAATCGACCTTTACTAAAACCTTCATAACTTCTGAACCGTACATGCTAGGAACGAAATTAACGCGCGCGGAAAAGTTTGCCGCAATTCTGCATTTGGCTCAATTTCATCACAGGTAAAACCGCTACTTCTTGCATTCAACCTCTGAATTCAATTTCCTATCTGCCAGTCATTCAACCATCATTGCTAGTGTTCACCTGGAACTATCCAAAGCGGCTCCCACTAGTTCGGAATCCAATTTAGCGAATTAAAGTAATTTTTCAGTGTTTTTCCCATTCATTACATGCCACATTCAAAAGCATTTGACCTGTTCTAAAATCATTCCCGTTTCTTTCTGCTTGCTGGGGGGGAATTGGGATTGAAACTGCATTTGTTAAGAGTGTTTATTCCTGAAACCCGTTTTCTCTCCTTCCATCTCTATATTGCATATTAGGGGGGGATTGAGTAGTATCAGGGTGAAAGAGTGATTACATTGCATTTGATTGAACACACAAAAGTATTACCTCTGTGCTGCATTAATTTCCTATCATTGAATTTCATTGAACCCACACAATGTTTATTCTGTGCTACATTATTCTTCTCATCCATACTCCTACTGATTAAAGTGATTGTTGATTGTAATATCACCCAAGTGTGATATCTAGATATTGTTCAAATTCATAAAAGTGTGATATATGTATATATATATATATATATTGTTCAATTCATAAAATAAATCTTTTAACTTTGCCAAACAACCTACTTCGTGGTTCAGTGAGACCGGGTGGGCTTCAAAGAGAGGGGCGTGATATAAGGGTACATCATTCAGAAATAAAAGAACTTTTAGACATAAAAAGATATATAATTAAGGGTTCCAGCTGGGCATCTCACGTCAGGCATTGGCTTAGATGGAGTGCCGAGTTGAAACCATTTACAAGGTACGAACTAGTGGTAGTTTGCCCATACTCCTGTTGGATAGAGGCAGGGCCTATCACCCACAAGCAAATGGGGTGTGGAAGGCATCATGAATGAGACACAGACAATGCACTGAAAGTTTGGGCTACAAACTTTTATTAAAATAAAGAAGGTTGGAAAAGGCCTAACTTGCCCTATAGGTGGGAGTTCCCTACCTAAATAAAGCCAAGGATAGTCTGTGTCGAGAAGTTTAAAGCAAATCCAAAACCTATACTTGCTCTCACATCTATTTGTATACAACGTGTAGAGATGTCAGCTTCAAAATAATAAGTGTTCACCCAGCTCTTGAGCAAAAAGTTTCCCTTCCCCAAGGTTCAAATAGTTCGCAGTGCTAAAAAGGGGATCGCTTCGCCAAGATTTCAAGTCTTTCAACAGTTCCAACACAACCCACTTCCTTGGGATCCTTCCCAGCTTTTATTTTAGTTAGCCTTCACCAATTTCAGAGAGTTCAATGCCTTACTTTCACATCAAACAAGGTCTCCTTTTAGAATCAATCACAAGCTTCTTTGTGGTGCTCTAAGTGGCTTGTCATGAAGGGGTGCATTCGGTCTAGATGCAGTTTTCCGACCACAAGGTTCACCCATTACAGGTCCTGCAGCTGACGCACCATGCTTGGTGTTTGGCTTATTCTCATTCCACATCCTTCTAATGCTTTACCATTGCTTGTTTTGCCACCATTCACTTGTTGCACTTTCACATACTCTCACAGCTCTTGCCAATGCTTGTTCTCTCAATTTACATGGTTCCTTTTATGGCTCTTGCCAATGCTTGTTCTCTTAATCTGCACAGTTCCTTTGATATCCTTGTGGCTCTTACCAATGCTTGCACAAAAAACACGTTCATTCATAATGGCATTTAACCATGCTTGCTTTCATTCAAATCCATATTAAAAAATACTTGCTTTCATCAAAGTGCTTGTTTTCACTTAAATCGGTATTCAAGATACTTGTTTTCATCAAAGTGTTTTCTTTCATTTTAATCGGCATTCAATAGCTTTCTGATCAGTCTTATATGCTTGTCCGTCAGCCCGGAGTCCCCTTCTCTAGGCTGACTCACTGGTTGGTTCTTACAGTGTTCCAGCGAGGATCCTGGTTGTTAGAAATCCTCTCTCTCTCATGCAGCTCTTCACTTCATCTCAGCAGCGTCTCTAGGTGGACGCTAGATGATGCGTCCCTTGCAGCTCAGGCCTCACTAGGAAGCTTCGCCTGCTCACGCCAGTTCCTTTTCCGCACACTCTGAAGCTTCCTTTAACTGTGCTTCCCGCTGTATACACTCTTCTCTGGAGAGGTCTGCTCTCGTCCCACAGTCCGGATACCTGCTTCCACAGCTGCCTCCATGTTCTTCAATCTTCCTGCTTTTAAACCTCCTGCCAGGATGATTGGTCAGAAAAAGGCTAGACTGCTCCTTGCTGGTTTGGGAGTTAGGTAGTTCTCTTAGTTGCCTCCTCCGCGTCCCAGTACACAACTGGTGTTTGTATGTATGTGCATCAATAAAGAGTGGCTGTGCGTTTGTTTTTGGTCTCTTCCTCGTCCCAGTATGTAACTGGTGTGTTTAAGAGTTTGATTTACAAGGAAAGTAGGGAAGGGAATGACAGCAGCCTATAAATGTTTGGGGGACATTGGACTCATGCTGAAAGGGAAATGAGGGATACCTTGTCTCACCTAAGGGTGCTTCATCCCCACTCCCAAAATCGTCTCCACCAAGATGATCCTCCTTAGCATATCCATCCCCAGGGTCAGGATCTGATAGTGACGGTCTTTCCCTGGCCACCTGGTTGGAGGATATATAGTGGAAAGTAGTGGTGGGGGGTCCAGCTTTCAACACCTGGCAACTAAAAACTGGAACGCACTGCCCACAGCATTAAGAAACGAAATATCATACACTGCCTTCTGCAAAATGCTGAAAACCAACCTGTTCAACTAACTCTTGTCCTTTCTTGATCCAACCACAATGCTTAGCTATGCTGCTCCAATGTGACCAAGTGAACATGCATAACTGACTTATATTGACTGTTTCTGTACTACTATGTGCCTGCTCAATGTCTCAATGTATTCCTGTACCAAGCAAGTATTCTGTAACAGCGCCACGATGCCAAAAGGCTGATGTGCGCTATATAAATTTAAATAAATAAGCGAGGCTGCCCTCAGCTTCTTCACAAGTGGTAGAAAGATTGAACTGCCTCCTAAAAGTAAAGTTCACTAAACTCTGAGATCCTCAAAAGGAGCTGGCTTCACTGCCTGCCCCTGGCCCTATACAGTTTATGAAATCAGCCCAGCAAAGACCACCACCTCACACCCCATGAGATGGTGACAGGCAGGAGAATGTTTGCCCCAGCAATACCTTCACGAACAGTGTCAGATGTGCAGCGCAGTGCAGATTTGATAGGAGAAGAATTCCATGTGCATCTAAAGAACATGTCAACCTGTGCAAAGTTAATTTCCACGCAGATAAACAGCATAGCAGTGAAACAGGACTCACCACATCAACAAGGCGCCTCAACAGAGGAACTCGTCAGCAACAACACAGTAGCAGAGTCTACGCAATACAGCACCTATGTAAATGGTATGAGCCCAAGTTCACCAGGTCACACAAAGTGGAGTTATCGACCCCAACAGCTGGCAAGCTTAAAGATCATCTTGCCTAGGTACATGTCACCGAGCTGCAAAAAGACACAAGCACAGCACCTCAACTCTGATGAACAAAAGTCTCCAACACCAGAACAAACAACAAAAGTTGAGTGTGTTTATAACTTTTAAAAACAAGCATAAAATGAAACTAAAGCCCTTTGGGCATAGCCGAATAAGTGCAGCAATCGATATGCAAGAAGCTAAAGAACATAGTGATAGAAATATAAAAAATATGTTGATAGGGATATGTTGTCAATTTCTCTTTCTTCTTCTTTCTATCCTTTTAACTGAACTGCTGAGGATAGGGCATAGAGGCACTAAACAAAATGGCACACAAATAGAAAATGTATTTGCATTTAGGAATAATGTTATGATTAGGCACAGAACACACGCAAGCACAGAAGAAAGTGTTTTTTTAGACGAAAATCACTCAGATGGCACAAACACCTGGCGTAATTGTATGAAAGAATTCAGTAGGGCCCAGGTATATGAATCATGTTACATTTGTGGGCTTATCCCACATGCGGTTGTCACCCCACACTATTCTTATTACAGGAAGTGCTGACTTTAGAGGCTGATTGCTTGGCACATTTAGTAGCCTGCAAAGTTCAGGGCCCATTTCCAGGGACACACAGTGTATATCAGAATGGAGAAAAGATCAGCAGAAGAATGTGAAAAGCTGGGAAAGTGAGAAGGCACACAGTGTCCAGAAAAACCACTCATGGTAATCGAAGGAGCAACATTTTGAGGAGCGTTACATTGACGACAACCAAAGGATGATTTCTAACTTTGGTTGTCGTCAATGTAACGCTGATATTTAAGACTTTTCAATTTGTTCTTGTAGCGTTGCAGAATGAGCTTTTGTTGAGCTTTTACTGAGGGGTCATCGCGGATCTGTTAGTGTCCCAAGTTTTGGCACATTTCAAGCGAGCCAGTTCCCAATTATAAGTATGTGGGTGGACATGTTGTTTATTGATGTTTAAGTGTGCTATCTCTTTCAGATGATAACTGATGATATTGTGTTCCAAGCCTCGATTTGTTGCAATTCCATGCCAAAATATGTCACTTGACAGAACAAGTGTCCAAGCTCACTCTGTAGGTCAATACATGACATAGCCTAGCATTCCAGTGAACAGAAATGAAGGGCCTGTCAATATCAATTAATGCTAGATTCGAGTCCATGTTGTGGGGCAAACGGACAAGTTAATTCTAACTTGTGTAAAAGGAACACAAGGACAGTGTGGGAAACATTGAGGGGATTAAATCCCTCTGTTCAGACAAACATATATTCTTCTATTTCAGCCGAGCGCTGGAACTCTTGCACACATTTCAATTACCTGTAAAATTTAAGACCAATCTACAAATGGCAGTAAATATAACGCCTCTAATGCAACACCCGCTTCTAATTGAAGACGTGCGATAGGCTATCGATAAATTAAAATTTTCGAAAGCAGCAGGCCCAGACGGTTTCCCTTCTTGTATTAAGCAGACCCATTTTTTTGGGCTACAATTTTAAAACATAAGTTTGACAATATCATCCAGTCCAATCAAATACTAGCCTCATGGTTGACTACTATCATAATACCAATATACAAGAAGGGCGACCCTATTGATCCTGCAACCTTCCTGGCCATCGCACTAATGGATGCCCCCCGCTAAAGTGTTTGCCATTATTCACCTAAAACAGCTAGATGAATTTATTGTGAGTGAATTTATTGTGAGTCATGATACATTATCCAGATGCCAAGTTGGCTTCTGAAAATCCATGCGAAGATCTCTAAATGCTACCATATTGCCTATTTCCAAGTCTGGGAATGCTGGCCCTATTTATTTGCCGATTTGGGCCATAGCGCAGCATTCGATTGTGTGATCAGAAGCCGTATGTGGCAAAAAATGCTTAGTTTGGGAATTCAAGCAGGTCTAGTCGGCCTAATTGCGAGGTTTCATCAGGATACCAGCTTTCAAATTTGCATAAATCAGCAAGGTGAACTTACTCCTCTGCTACCCACCTATATAGGGGTAAAGCAGGGGTGCAACCTTGCAGCCACATTATTTAATCTCTACCTCTGTGATATAGATCAAATTTGACAAGGTGAAAATATGTTTGCAATCAGGCTTGGTCATCTATGCCTGCATTGGTTGGGGTTCACAGACAATATTATCCTCTTTGACAAAACAAGCTAAATGCCTTTGCTGAATAGGCGGACAAGCACAATCTACAGGCCAATCCATCCGAATCTCAAATGATCATCTTCACTAACAGAAAGTCCATCAAAACCTATAAATGGTCCATACTGAGAAGCCCCATGGAAAGATCTTACTCATTGAGGTATCTAGGTTACACAATACTAGATTGTAATTCACTCGGTATGAGGAACCTAAATTTGCAGCAAAAATTGCAACACTTTTATCCGAAATGAAGATCATATTCAGAAGGTATAGCAAATGCTCCTTGACGCCAACCATTGATTTTTACACTCTGAAAATTCAAGCCCATATTATTATATGGACTCGACACTTGTCTTTTGGATCTGGACACTATGCTTGAAAGTCTTCAAGGTGTGATGTGGAAACAGACCCTGGGTCTATCTTCGGCACTCCCAAATTCCATTTTGCGCCATGAATTAGGACTTTGCTCGCTTCCATCAAAATTTCAATGGCGTAAATTATCAATACACGCCAAAATGTTAAATCCTCCATGAAACCCGTCGTTTGAAATGCTCAATCAGATGCTGAAGCTCGCAAACCTACCTTCACTGATCAAATTTGTGGGGTACATGGAGACCTTTCTAACTCAAATTAATGCTAATAGTAAAGAACTAGGTCTCGGACGCCCTATGATGCACTTTGAATTCGATTGGTTTTTGACTACTCAATCAAATATCGCTTTTAGCTCATACAGTGAATACGCAAGTTAACCAAAAAAAGAAAACCACGGGCCAAGTATCTAATGTTGTTTCCGTGTGATAAAGTGCAAACGTTATTTATGCGCTTTAAGTTTAATCAATTCCATACCACTGAGCGAATACATCAATGGCAGAAATAGGAGGGTACATTTATCAACTGTGTTTATCGCTTTTGTGACAACAAAGGCGTGCCAGAAACTTTAAAACATCTTTGTAAGCACTTCGACAACATGAGAAACACTTCATTTGAAAGATTTTGCCTTGGAACAACGACTTTTGCTAGGGAATTGTTGTGGGCTCGTCTGAAGTGAGGCGACAACTTTTCTTTGATTTAAGCACTCACAAGACTCATAGTGACGAAGTACTTGAGCTGACCAATTGTATTTAACTGTTTTATTGTATGTGAGCTAGAGGTTAAAAAATTGTATCCTGTTGCTCATTATGATTTTAAAATGTTGTTCTGTGAATATGTCTTATGTGAAAATCACACAGTCTGTGAACCTGATACAAACTGTCGTAGCACATACTAGGTATATAAGGAAGTTCAAATAGACATCTTCACATGGTGCGATCAAGTGCTTTTAGCCTTCTACGAAGCAAATGCTATCTTACTTTACTTGCGGTGTATAAATATTTGTGATTTAATTACATTATATTTGAATTTGCTAAGTTTGCCATGTCTTTACTAGCCAATGACTCATTAGAACGCTTGTCATAGCTAGCTAATGGGATAATAATGTTGTTATGTTCTGCTTGTTTCCTTCATACCTGTATTTTGTTTTAAGTCTACTCGATTGTGACTATTTATTTGTCATATATCAGAAACAAATTAAACTGATTGCAACATGTGAATTTGAAACTGATCTTATAACCATGTTGAACTATTTGTAAAGGTTTTATGCATACAAACTAAAAACAAATAAAAGAAAAGAAAAAAAAACCTGTCAGAATGAGGCGTGACTACCAACTTCTGCTGCTGCCCTGGAGGACTCCGGTCTTGCTGAATATCATTAGCAGTCCTGCTAAGGAGCTGCGACCTTGGCAGTGGAGGGAACATCCATTCCTGATGTCTCCTTGGTACCCTGCAAAGAACAGCCTTCAGAAGTGTCGCTGGACCGTCCTGTAACTGACCAGCTCAGAGTTTGGGCTACCGTGCTGGTGATGTCACCGTTCCGAGTTTCGACCAGGAACTTTGGGGATCCTCGGCTGGCACTAGAAGACTCACCTCTGCAGATTATCAGCGTCCTAGCTTCAAGGGGACCAGAGAGGAGGAAAAGTCTGACTGTGGCAGTCAAGTCCATTTGTGTGGCCGTGCTGTGTTGACCACCATCCGAATCGCTTACCTGAACAGAGTCCAGTACTGAGAGGGGTCCCGCATCAAGTTTTGCTGCATTCTTCATTCGAGAGCCCTTGCACTAGTGAAAGACGCCAACTGGAGATCAGCTAGAACCTGCAACCCCTGCGAATCAAGAACTGCGACTAACGGCAGGAAAAGCAACCTTGGTCCGGGGGTAAATTACAGGGATTCTTACCTACCTCTAAACTCCCATTATAAGTCTAAGGGCGTATAATAAACTTTATTCTAACAATATTGGCTTCACTGGACCCCAGATACCCTACCTGCATTCTTTTCCTGCCATACAAATTATGTGGAACTTTACCTGAAATATTGGGCAAAAGGCCCCAGACAACCGGACATTTTAAGTTAGGGAGCATTCTCTGTGGATCTAAAGAGCATAGTATAACCTTACCTTTCCTTTGCAGGAGTTTGTGATGTACATTATGCCCTCTGATAAGAGACTGTATATAAGTAAACAATTTTGCTAGTGTTGTGTGATAACTCTACTTGCCAGTCGTCATTGTGTTCGGCCAATAAATGATAATTGTATTTTTATACATCCGGTCTTAAGTGTAATCTGGGATCCCCATTGTGTGAACTCTTTGTGGACCCTTTACAAGCTCACCACCTCTGAAGAACTTGGCCTAGACCACCTGTCAAGGCTACCTGAACTGGTTTGGCTACAGCTCCCCAGAGTTTTCCCGGTCACAATATAGGTTGGTCTTCTATACATCTGTGCACCAGCCAAGAGTATGGAAAATCAGTCCTAACAGTGAGCGGCTTCCAGGGTCTCAGATTTGACATCCTGCTGTTCCCCTATGATGAACAATGCCATGCATTCTTTTGAAAACCTGCATTCTCCATTCACTTTGTTGAACGCATTGCATTTACAGTGCAGAGCTCATAACCTTAGTCCCTAGTCACAGTTAAAAGTATAAAAGGATATGCTTCATTTGTAAGTTTGTTCATTTTATTTTTAACTGTAACTGGAAAGTTAAGATTATCAGATATCAGCTGTAAAATTCAAAGTGTTCAGCTAAAGAAAAGTGAAGGAGGACAAAGTCAGGTAAAATAACAGGATTTGGGATTGGACAGTGTGATGAACCCCGAGTCCTCACGAAAAGTCTCCACTCAGGTGACCAGGACAGGCAGCCGTTTCCTGATCCTGGCCCTGGGAGAGTTGTTAACCAAAAGGATCCCCTCTGGGAGGAGAAGGGCACAGGGAGAACATCGTGGGTGAGACGCGGTACTTGTCTACCTCAAGGAAGGAAATATTGTTAATGCCAGCAAATATAGTTAATGCCAGCAAATATACTGGCATGTTGTCAAAGAGAAAGGTTATTCCCTAAAGTTAATTGTCAGAGTGCGAGTGATGACAATCATAACCACCCGTGTATTATGTGTAACACTTCCAGAATTAGGAAGCTCTATAAGCACCAGGAAAAGAATGCAATTGCGCCTTTAAAAGCTACCAATTTAAATCTTGAAAAACCTAATTCCTCTGTAAAACTAAATGTATAGTTTAATCCTTGTGATTTCCTTTAGGAATATGCTTTTAAAAAAGAAAATGTATTAGACTTGGATTCACATCTCTTGCATACAGACTATTACCAACGCATACATGGATCAGTGCAGATTACATTATTCATGCCAATACAGTACACATAATTCGACACCACTGGACTGGAAATTAGAAGGCAAGCATTAGCAATTGACCAACTTTACTTGAAGGGAGCAACTTTCGCTGCCGGGTCTGGGCTCCGTGCCAGGAGGTAGCTCCTCAAGGGCACCCATATGTCTTTGGGTATCGTCCCGAGGCCACCCAGAAAACTGTAGTCCCCGTCAAGTTCACTTCCCCTAGTGAGGTCATCGAGCCATACACCTGGGGGAGTATGACCAGTCGACTGCATCAATATAAATTTCATAGCCAACAGTATGCTTGTAGACAACAGCTTCCTGCTCGAGGTCGGGACCCCGAAAGTTCACGACCGGCCTCCAGCATCTTGGGCACTCTACCCTTTTAGACAGATCGAACAGAGCAAGACGAGCTGGCGTCTTATATGCCCTGTGGAGGGTTTTGAACTCAATTAATTGCAGGCCAGTATTAGATGCACCATTGTGAGACCTCATACACAACATAGTCAACATTTTATTGGGAAATGAGGCCCCCACATCCCTCTCCCACCACTCTCTACACTTCAACATCGTACTGGGAGAGTCCCTCCAAATCATTCTGTAAATAGATGATACCAAATGTTTTGCAGGTGCAGAATGAAAAAAAAAAAACTTCACTATTAGCAGGGTCGGGGTGAGAGCTGGGTATGTGGGGGACCATGCTTTGAAAGCGGCCCTGATGCGGTAATACTGAAGCCGCCTGCTGAGGCCCCCCCGTATTTTGGTTACAAACAGCTCCTAGGACACAAACTCCTCCTCTGGGTATAAATGCCTCACTGTGTCAATCCCCAACCCCGCCACTTATTCTGTAGCACCTTATCACAAGTGGGGCCAAGACACTCAATCCTCCAGAGATGGAGTCCCTGGTCAAACGGGAACTCAACTCCCAGTCTCTCAAGAGCCCTGTCCCATGCATGCACTGTGCACGTGGCCTGGTCAAATTTGCACTTGTCTGCTACCATCCTTGATACCAGAACTCCCTGAATGGCATGCCGCCGTACAGAATACTTGCCAATACGGGTATGAGGATACAACGTCGAACCCGGCATCCACAATGAGACAAAGCGTAATTGGGCTGTTATAAAATACAATTCAATGTCAGGTTGTCAAACGGGAAATTATATCGTATCTGTCATGATGCCTGCCTCCGGGAAACCAGACCAGACCCAGCAACCCCAGAAGCAGGCATCATGCCATTTGGAGCAAGCCCAAAAACCCCAGCTAGGGGCTGTTTGGGTGCAGTCCTGACATAAGAATAGAGTCAGTCCTGGCGCCATGGGCACCAGGCTCATAGTAGAAAACCTACCTGATGCAGACCATGCTGCAAACTTACCTGATGCAGACCATGCAGCAAGAAGCCACAAGCCAAATGAGGCTTAGGAGGGACTATTTTACCTAAGGGACTACTTTTTACTCGGGTGGGGCTGTGGAAGAATACTTACCTGGGACTACTTCCAAGGCTATTTAAACCACGCCCGGACAGCAGCACACGCTTCGCGTTATTCTGCATCCAGCAGCGTAACGCTCACCGTGCCTGCAGCAGCTTCCAGTATTCAGCCACGCCCGCTTCGAGTCCAGAGCTCCTGGAAACAAGAAGAAAGAAGGAGAAAAGGTCAAAACAGGAGTTTTACCTTTAATCCTTACCTGAATCCTGATCTATCACGCCACGGAGCTGGAAGAAGAAGTCTTTAAAAACGCCTTACTTCGCATCCTGCAGCGCCGCGCTGTACTCACCTGCCTTGCAGCACTTCAGCATTCCATCACGCTCTTCTCCATCTCGCGGCCGCTCTCCGACACCTAAGGAGACAAAAACAGCAAGGTGAGCCTAGGGGATACTCTAAGACTGTACAAGCTACCCCCCAAGACTTACCTGATTTACCACAGGGGTACTTACCTCATTTCGGGTCAGCGCAGCCTCCGCTGCATCTCCGCCGTGCCCCGGCCCCTATGGGGAAACAACAGAACAGCAAGGCGCAATAAGGGGAAACCGATTTTTCCCCAATAGACTTACCTGGTTTTACCGCTGAGGCATCAATCCCCAAGACCTCATACCACATCAGCGCCTGAATGGGGGAAAAGCCACATGTTATACATTGACACCATTTTATCGAACTGAGCCGGATAATATAAACCCTTACCTGCATCTTACCGGTTGCCACGTGGAACTCTTCATAAGGGCAATTCAGCAACCTAAAAGGAATTGGACAGAGTGAAGGTCAGATGTTTTTTGAACTCTTACGAACTACAGATTTACGGCGTCTCGCCGGCATTCTTTGAGTCAATACAGTTCTGGAACTCACCAACTCTTCCACGCCAGTGAAGAAACTGGTCATCTACGCACGCGCCCCTGCACTCTAAGCAGGATGGAGAGCTCATCTTTCCAAGCCATCAGGTGAGAGCATAGAGGGAATCCAAAAGTGGCCTGTGGGAAAAACTACGGGAGAGGGGAAGGTGGGGTTAGCGCTCGAACTCCACAGGTGGTTAATTCCCCTTCTCCATTACAGAAGGATATTCCTACGAGTCAAACAAACGAAGCTGGGTGGGCCAGTGCAGTCCATCATCTAGGCACTATGCGTCTCACTGGTGGAAACAACAGCTGGCCAGTTCAGATCGACGCCCCCGTGGGAGCCAGGTGAGCGTAACAGGTGTCCAGTTAACTCGTCGAAAAAAAACTGGTCGACTGCAATTTGGTCGACGCAATTTGGTCGAAAACCAAATGGTCGAATTTTTTTTTTATTTATATATTTATTTTTCGGGTTTTCGTTTAGTTAAAAAAGGGGGTTTTAGAGAAAAAAAGGGGGTTGGGGGGGGGGGACCAAAAAAAAAAAATTTCGACCATTTGGTTTTCGACCAAATTGGTTCGACCATTTGTCTGGTCGACCAATTTTTTTCGACAAAATGTCTGGCAACCGCGTAACAGTATCTCCTATTGCAACAAATACATGTATATTGGCTTACGCCAAGCTGCTTATAAGCCACTTGCGAAGAAAATCTGTGTTGCAAGGGCTTGACCTTAGAATCAATGTAAGCCACCATTTTAGGTCAATCCGCCATTTTAGGTTCTCTCTGTAAAGTCACCCTGCGAGTTAAAATGGTGGACGATGTCATTCCGAAATACAACATGGCCGTCTTGACCTGTGTGTGTAATTAACATGCAACTTGCTTGCAGGCCACTTGATGGGGTCGTGAACTGAGACCTTGTCCTTCGTTGACCTGTGTGTAAAGGTTTACTTGCGCCAATGAAACTTATCTGCGAGCATATGTTAAGAACAATGTATTCAAATACTGAACTTAGAACACTTGTTTATCTACATTGTATTAATGTTTGAGAAGACCTGTATAAAAAAAATCCTAAAATACACAGTTGCCGTGTAGGCTTGTTGACGTGTGTATTAAAGGCAAACTAGTTGCATGTGGATATGCGAACTCGGCATGAACCCTAGATCAGTAATGTATTAGAGGAATATTAACCCGAAGCAGGGTTGGAAATCATGTTCGCAAAATGGCATAAAAGAGCGACGAATTCTAATGTACAGCATCTCTCACTGAACACACTGAAGCATGCTGGAGTTCGTTGTGTTGTACTGAGGGCCGATAGCTATCCGTTACTTTTCTTGGAAAACAGTTCAGTATAAAATAAAAAGATCTTTGTATGTTCCTTTGTAACCCGTGTTCGGTGTATTTCCTTTTGGGGTACTCGGCCTCGATATTTTGATTTTGTTTTCACAAGGTGCTCCTATGCCACACTGGTCCCACGGAGAACAAGGGTCTTCCACCCAATCCTGGGGGCTTGGGATGCCATGCCAGCCTAACCATTAACAACCTCAACTCAGTGAAGAAGGATGCTCCGGGCCACACCGGGAAATTCTGGAATACATACAATACCTTGGGAACCACCAACATTTTAGCTACAACCATCCTCCCCAGAAGTGATGAGGGCAGCAAGCAGCATTTGTCCACCTTCTTCCGCAGGACTTCCAGGTGTGCCAGGTGATTCTCTGCCAGGAGAGACCAAGATTCCCTACTAACCTTCACACCCAGGTATTTAACCGAGACCTGTTCCCATCTGAAAGCCTCCAACTCTGCAGGTCTATCCGTTACCGCCATCCGAGGGAATAATATTGATTTAGACCAGTTCACCCGAAGGCCTATGTACCTCCAAAGCCCAGCGACTTCTTGCGCTAAATGACACAGATTCTCCCAGGGTTCTTAAAATAAAGTATTTTATCGTCCGCATATAGAGATACCAAGTATCTCGTACCCCCTTGGGTGCTAACCCACGATCGACATGAAACTTCTGCAGTCTAGACAACAGTGGCTCTATGGCAAGGATGAAAAGGAGAGGAGAAAGTGGGCAACCCTGCCCTATACCCCAACCCAGAACAAATGTCTCAGAGAGCTTCCCAAACAACCCTATACCTGCTGTAGCCCCAAAGTATAAAAATGTCACTGCTGAGAGAAAGTACGCCGGGATACCTACAATCCTCAAAACCTCAAAAAGATAACCCCATTCAACAGAGTTGAATGCCTTTTCCATATCCAGAAGGGCAGGGGTTCTGACCTGGTCTCAGCACTTGCCTCTGAGATCCTGTGGGCTCTCTCCACTATGAACTGAAAAGAAAGCAGGGGATTTTGCAGCACCTCCTTGACAAAGGATTCCATGAATTCCTCCATATTGAGTAGACACTGTCTCCGGTATTCCCACCACACGCACGTTATTACGCCTGGAGCACACCTTCAGCTCTTCATTCTTATCATGCACTTCTTTCTTTTCCTCTGGAGGCCCCGGATTATCTCTGATACCTCAGTGATGGGGACTTCAAGCACACTCACCCTGTGCTCAGCCTCATGGATCCTACCACTCTCCTTGTCAATCCTCTCCTGCATGTGATCAATTTTTTACTCCATGCCATCCAGCGCGGTGTTCACCGATGCAAAGGCATTCTTCATCTCTGCCAGGAATAGGCCCAACTCTGAGTGTTGACCTTCCCCACTTGCCAGTGCACCTGCACGTTGTTCCAGGGACATTCCTGGATCACTCTCACCCAATCTAGGGGAGGCCATGGTGCCCCTTTTCAGTGGCAGCCCCTTCTTTTGTGTGAAGTGCAGGCGGCCCTGCTTTTTTGTTACCCTTTGCCATCCAATAAAGCAAAAAAAGAAAAAAGTCCAAGCCCTTGTGAGGCCAGGCAGGGGGTTATCACTCCCAGGGTTTCCTACCTCCAATCGAGGACTGCCCTTCAAAGATGGCCTCCCCACTTTCTCCTTGGATAGACTCCTACCCTTAGTCCAGGGGGGGGGTCCCGGTGCCTCTGGTGGTGCCAGCTGGTGCACCCCTCCTTCCCGATTCAGGACAGGCCCCACTCTGCTGCTGAGTAACCAAAAAAGGATCTTGCAGGAGGGCACACACCACGACCCAGGTAAACTAGCCTATTATGTCTCTTACTAACAATGGAGCCATGCTCGC
Organism: Ambystoma mexicanum; assembly: GCF_040938575.1. NCBI lineage: Eukaryota > Metazoa > Chordata > Amphibia > Caudata > Ambystomatidae > Ambystoma > Ambystoma mexicanum. The sequence continues at coordinate 625,276,303 of NC_090934.1, forward strand.
AGTCGCAGAGTTCCAGAGTTTTCCCCACAATGGAGGCAGGCTTCCGCTCTCTGACCTGCACACTCAGCACCTCTGTCCAGCAGGCCTCACCACGGCCACGGTGCCCAGTCTCAGCACAGCATCTTTCCTGGCTCTGTGCTCCACACCTGCTCAGGCTGCCCAGGACAGCTGATGCCTCTGGGTCCCGCCCTGTCACCCACACTCCCCTGCCTCCAGCCTTCACAGAGTGGGATGAAGAAGAGGGCTGCAGAGGTATATGATTGCACAGTGCAGACTATTAAGGTTAATGATCCCACATGAGGGTGACTGAGAGGCATATAGGGCCAAACTGTAAGGCGGCAAAGCAGCCACAGCAGGAGGGCACAGGTAGTACTGGGTGGAGTTTTGAACCCTCCACAAAGGAACAGAGGAAGACATTGCAAAAGATCCAGGACACCGGGACCGGAGTGGAGAGAGAAATTGATGCCGGTCCTGAGAGGGTCACATGGGCTCAAGATTTCACCTGCATAGGTTGCACAGCGCACCATTTTTACTTTCCCCACTGTAAAGCGTTCAGCAGTGTCAGGCCAGCATGGATCGCTGGGGGAGCCGCGAGTGCTCTGAAAGTAGCAGATCCGGGTAGCAGGAAGTCTTGCAGAAGATGTTGCTGGGCCGCGCAGGAGAACTGAAGCAGACGAGATGGAGGCAGCAAGGCCCAGACATGCACACCAGGCCCAGTAAAAGCACAGTTCTATTGTGACCCCAGAGTGCTCTGTAAATTCCCGTTGACTGAATCCAGACTTTTTTAATACTGAACTGATGTAAAACAAGTTAATGATTGTGACACATATCAAGCTGATTTAAACCAAAGCACTTGACATAGTAACACTTTAAAGATCCAACCTGAATGTGCCGATTGTTATATATTGGGTTATATAATAAAAGCCAACCACACAAAACGGGTAATACCTTGAGAAGAGAACATAAACCACTATTGCCAAAGCCAAAAGGGACTCCCACTAAGGCAATTGACAAACAACCAGTTTTGCCTAAGCCAAAAGAAGATAACTGAGCATAACAGTGTGTGCGAAGAATATTGCTCAGGTGTAGAGAATGTCTTACACCCACATTGCCAAAGCCAAAGAAGTGTGAAGGAGAGAGAGTATCAGCGTTTGGTTAATAATACAAATGTGCAACAAGATTGTCAGGAGGGCTGCCCTTCTGCTAAGAGGTCAGGAGGAAGGAAGCATATCCTGCCTTGGGTGTGGCATAGGGCGCTCGGTGTGATCACAATAAAGGCACAATTCATGAGTAGGTGTGCCAGTTATGCATGTGCAGTAATGGAGCATTTTATATAGGCGTAGTGTTACAATGTTTAGCACGCAGTGGCTAGGAAACGGCAGCAGTTCGATACAGCAGAGTGCCATGCGTGATTGTGCAGCAGGTATGGATCTGGCGACCATGTTCGATGCAGCGACTGGGCAATGTTAGCGCTGTGGAACAGTAGCGCACTACAGGGTTTTGGAAAGTTAATCATCAGTCGGCTTTGTATCGGCCATAAGGGGCGGTTACTAGGACAAATTAGTTTTGGTACACATGGTTCATAATGAGAGGAAGCATAGAGGCGTCTGATCTAGTAGAGGAGTAGCTCTTCGGTAGGCAGGCAGTTACGCAAGTGTTCAGAAGGGGCAGGTGTGTAGGCAAAGGATGCACCGGATATGTGGTCAGCGTATTGGAGAGGCGAGGTGGCAGCGGCTTTCCTGCTAACTTGTGAAGGTTCAATTGGGATTTGGATGTTATTAAGTGTCGGAGGCGAGAGCTTGGCATGGGCTACTATAGGGACAAACAGTGCAGGCTGTGGCATACAATGTAGACCTTACATACGTTTGTGGTTTGCATCCTTTAAACCTCCCATTATAGATCGCCCAACCAGTTTTGTAGCCAAACCAATTTAAGAATACTTCCCATTGTTCTGGAGATACTTATCTTTGAGAACTACCCACAAATTGTGCCAAACAAAAGTACCTTTCACAGGGAACAAACTGCCCTTATCAACCCATGTTATGGAGCTCTATTTTGTGAGACATTTTCATGCACTTCCTAGCAGAACATCCTGCAACCTGCATGGCTTAACAGCACTATGCTATGCCTGTACAGTTATGGTCGGTCTATCCACGAGACACAACCTCCTACTCCGACAGACCACGCCATGATATGTAATGTCCATCATATGTAATGAACCATAGTCTGGTGACTAGCACCCATGTGCCCCTCATTCAGGTTCTCAGGCAAGAATAACTCTAGCTTATCTGTGATGTTTTAAGCCTGATTGGGTGTGCTTATGTCTCGTACTGGGGCCAACGTTACAGCCACATAGCCTTCTGGGCTTTCTGGTTTCTGCCAACCATTTACGCTCACTCACAGATTTAACACATCATAACCCCAATTATGCCTGCAATGCTGCTTTGTCCCTGTAACAGAGCAGTCTGGAAGTGTAACTTTTGTAGAACCAAAATAGCCTTTACTCAGATTTCATAAATAGCGAATTATGCGTTAAGCTCCATTGGGTTACATGGGTGTAGCCTCACTGGGTCCTTCCTCTGGCGTACAATAAATTCAGTCGTAGCTTTCCGAGCTTTGTTCCACGTCTTGTACCTAGAAGGATAAAATAGAAACAAAGTATCGGGCGAGTCGGCTTTTGTAGTTGGGTGAGGATAGCCGCACCAATTAGGGGAATGTTTGCGGCCCTTGTAGTACTCTTCGGTTGTAGATGGCCAGCCCACCAACTTCACTGTTACGGCGGGTATCCGCCATGATGCCTGCCGTCCTGCCTTCTGCAGCCCGATAGCTTCCTGAGGGCGAGGATCTTTCATGTAGTCGCTAGCCGGTAATTGGGTCGCGATATCGAAATATGGCAATTCCTCTAGGGACCTGTGTGATTGACTGTTCTGAGCCATTGATATAGAACAGGCGAGGTGGTTGGTTGAGCCCACTGCACTGTCTGCGCGAGCAGACCGCATGTCATTGGGCTGAGAGGTTGGGTTATAGGGGTTTGGGATCTTTTGGCTGACTTTCAACAGCTGTGGTTGAGGACTCCCACCTAATCGCGCATTGCTGGGTGGAGGGATTTTGACTTTTGTTGACTGCAATAATATTATGGCGAGAGATTCTTCGGTGTGCCTGTAAATTGCACTAATATATTGTGCTTGGCCTGGCGTGGCCAGCATGTTGCGCTCTGCGCACTACCCACTTGGGTTCATAATCATCTGCTGCTTTTGTCTATGCTGCCTCCATGCTGTCAGGCCCTCCAAGATGGCCATCGTTGTATTATTTGGAAAGCATTACTGTCTCCTGTTGTGGCCCAGCCCCTGTCCCCCCTCCAATTGGTTGCCTTGTCCCCTTAAGTCAATGGCTGCAACCCACAACAAAGGCCCTGTCTGCCCCTGTCCACCACGGTACTCTACAATGCTGCCCCCCTTGATGGTGAGTGTGCCCCCACCCCCCATACCCCCCGTGATGGCTGCGAGTGTGCCCCTGACCCCCCTTGCCCCTGTGATGGCTGTGAGTGTGCCCCCCACCCACCTAGACCCCGTGGTGGTTGAGTGTGCCCCAGACCCCCCTTGCCCCTGTGAGTGTGTCCCCAACCCCCCCTTGCCCCCTGTGATGACTGGGGATGCTCCCACCCAACCTTGCCCCCGTGATGGCTGCAAGTGTGCCGCTGACCCCCTTCATGGCTGCAAGTGTGCCCCCCACCCACCTTGGCCCCCGTGATGGCTGTGAGTGTGCCCCCAACCCCCCTTGCACCCCGTGATGGCTGTGTATGTGCCCCCCCACCCACTTTACCCCCTTTATGGCTGTGAGCATGCCCCTGACTCCCCCTTGCTCCCCATGATGGCTGTGAGTTTGCCCCTAACTCCCCCTTGCTCCCCATGATGGCTGTGAGTTTGCCCCTAACTCCCCCTTGCTCCCCATGATGGCTGTGAGTGTGCCTCTGTCCCCCTTTCCCCCCTGTGATGGCTGCGAGTGTGCCCCCACCCACCTTGCCCCCCGTGATGGCTGTCAGTGTGCCCCTGACCCCCCTCACTCCCATGATGGTTGAGAGTGTGCCCCCGACCCCCATAACCCCCCATGATTGCTGAGAGTGTGCCCCTGACCCCCATTACCCCATGACGGCTGTGTGTCTGCCCCTCACCCCACTTGTCCCCCGTGATGGCTGTGCATTTGTCCCCCCCAGCCCCTTGCGATGGCTGTGTTGTTCCCCCTCCCACATCGGGTCTCTCTTTGGTGTTTTGTTAACCTCCTTTCTCCCCATCTCCTTCCCCAGCACTTTGCTATTCATACTTTCTTCCTGATTGTATGATAGTTGCATGTCTGTGTCCCTCCGCCTCTTTTTCTGCTCTTCTCCTTCCCCTCCCCTCCAGAACTACTCTTAACTAATATGTTGGTCGCTTGTTTTTCCTTCACCTCCCTCTCCCCCTTGCCCTCCCCCTCTCCACTGGTTAAATTCTGGCGCTACCTCAATTGCTGTTGGCATAGTAATTGTAGACGCCTGTCCTCATCCACCTGCCCTCTCCTTCTTAACCCTCCCCTCCTCTTTGTTAAATTCTGGCACTACCTCAATTGCCGTCAGGCATAGTAATTGTAGCCGCCTGTCTTTGCATCCACCTGCCCTCTCCTCCTCCCCTCCCCTCTTCTTGTTAATTTCCGGCACTACCTCAATTGCCTTCAGGCATAGTAACTGTAGCCTCCTGTTTTTCTCATCCTCCTTCAACTCCTCCCCTCCTTTGTTCTTAGCACTTACTCTATCATTGTCGCTTGACTTTGTGATAGCAGCTTGTTTGTCTTCCCCCTTCCCTCCTGTCTTCTCCTCCCACTTCCCCCTCCAGCACTATTCTGAACCATCATCTGACCTAGTATGTTTTGTCGCTTGTTTTGTCGCTTGTTCTGTTCCTCTCCTTCTCCCTCACTCGTATGTCCCCCTTCCCCCAGTCCTCTTGTGAATATTCTGCACTACATCAATTGTCGTCTGGCATAGTAATGTAACCGCTTGTTGTGTTCCATTCCCCCCCCCCCTGTTCCCCACTCCCAGCTTCCTTTATTGTTCCATCCACTTGCACTATCTGAAATGTCGCCAGATTGATTAAGATAGTTATTTTTCACATTCTGAATGTTTCAAGGACTTGTAAAAATGTAACTGTATCCTCCAATGTTCCCTCCCTCCTTGAAGCGCTTTGAAACACTGTATAGGCGCTATACAAATACAATCAAATCAATGGGGATGGAGTGGATGTCCCCCGTGGTCCGAGTGGTCACCAGAGTTCTTCTGTGTCTTGTAGAGACTGTGGCAGAAAGGGGAATGGAGTTGGTGTCGCCCGCCACCGGAGATCTTCCATTCTCGTTGCCTCCCACAGGCTGGTGCACGTATAAGGGACCCCTTCTCTGTTGGTATACAGAGAGAGGCCCTTCCGCAACTTGCGTGGACACTCTGTGTCACAGTCCCTTTAAACACTTGTGTATAGACGCGTTATAAATGCCATATCATATCAAAGCTGCACAATCACTCCTTATGAGAGAACATAAAATACTGTTGGTTTGAATAATGCTGAAACTGGAGAACAGTCTGTCACCAGGTTCACTGCTTCAGACTTATTTTTGTTGCTATTTTTAGCTGTAGAAGGAATAATTAATATCCCATTGCACTCCTTAGGAACCACATAATGATAATAGAAATAATAATGAATATTGTGGTGTATTGTTGCTGCAGACAATGTACTTTTAAAGGATCAGTTCATGTATAAGCTATGTAACTCTGGAAAATAAAGGTTTCTACCGCCATGATGATAATTTTGACAAGGACAATGAGATCATTGTAGAAATGTATGCCCTGATGATAATACATGTGTTATCTTTGTGTTAAGGCATTAATGAAGGTCAATCCACATTGTCAAGGTTCCTATGAATAAACCATCATTGCACAGGCAATGACATGCATGAATTTGCTTTGAAATAAATATGGTTGCGCAATACGTGCAAAGGGTGATACTGTGGGCACACAAAAATATTATTCAGAATGAATGTCATGTGACCAGAAAAGGTGGAAGGTGTAAGAGACTTTGAAGCTGGACAAGAGGGAAGTTGCAAGGGAAAGCATACTCCCAGACGCTGCATCTATTTCCAAGGTCAAGTGAAGTAATTCTGAAGCCAAGCTCACACTCCGCCCCAATCAGTGTAGAAAATACAACAGGCTGTTCGGTTACTACTGTTAGTTTAAAAATGTTGCATGTTATTGTATCTGACTTTCACAACAAGTATTGAAGAGTGCGCTTAACCAACAAGCGCCCCCATAAACCCTGCATTGCTCTAATCAATCTGTCTACACACACACACACATCCACACATCCACACACACACACACACAGATACCCCCCACCCCTCCCTGTTTGGAACTATGTGCAGGTTTCTTGTTGATCACCAGGTAAAAAATAAAGACACCGTTCAAATTTAGTACAAGATTAAGAATAGGGATTCGTAATGATAAAGCATGTTCTGTTTTAATTATATATACGTTACATTCAGAGCAAATAATCACATACTGAGCCTTTATACAGAATGCCTTACAATATTTCATAAGTAATTATTATATAAACAATAAAAGAATGTTGCCACCAACAAGTACATACATAAATTATTTAAAGCTGACAAAGTACCAGTGGCACTGGGTAAATTATCCTGTGGTGAAGAGATGCACGGTTTCAATTATTAACTTAACATGAAGAAAAGAAAATACATTTTGAGTGGGCATAAAAGAGTAATATTCTAGAAGTTGCAAGTTGGCAATCAAGTTCTGGAGCATCAGTTTAAAAATATTACACATCTGCAACAATATGGTAAAGAGCCACGCTTTGGGAATTCCGGGATTATATTTTCACTAACATGTTTATGTTTTTACCTTCATGCAATTTGAGAATGAAATGCCAAGCAGAACAAATTGTTTAAACTTCATTAATTACGCTGAAAACATGGTAAATCTAATAGATTTAGGCTGCTTTATGTTAAGGGCACGCTCAATAAGCCCCAATAAAGCATTCAAAAGCCCAGTAAGTCACCATGTGCAAGGTAGCTTGGCAGGTGGTACAATCATATGCTAAATGCACTTCATAATTAACCAATTATTGACTGGGGTATTTCTGAGCACTTAAAAAAAAACCTTACTAATGAAATCCTTCATTTTAGCAGCAACAAGCATTACACTTCCCGCCAAGTTAACCAATGACCGAGGCAGATCAAGATTTACTTCACCATCAGTACAGCATCCGGAGGGCATTCCAGAAACAGGACAGAATACAGCAATGAAGTTAACAGCTGTGTGTATGATAACAATCTTTCAAATCAACAAACCCAAAACAGGCACATAAAAAAGTAGAATTCAATCTGCCACTAGCCATACCAAAAGTTGGCTAAATTGTCACCTATCAACCAAAACCACAAGATGGTTATCATTGAGCTATGTCCTTGCTTCATAGCTAATTACAGCCAGTTGGGCATAGCAGGAATGATGCAAAGGAAAGGGAGAGGTGCGGCCAGAAAGGGCATAGGATGGTAATATGTGACCGATATTTACGTCAACAAAAAAATGTGCCTATAGTAGGAAGTTAAGATAACGGGGCAAAAATTCTAAGGTCTGTCCAACCCAGTCGGGAAAATGTTACGGTCATTTAGGCATTTTTTTTTTAATATCAGAAGAATGTATCGTTGTTCACCAGCATGCACGCTGGCCCGTTTCCCTCTGAGCCCAATTGTTCTGCAAGCAGTCTGTATGCATGTGGTGCCTACTACACCACCCAATAAACAAAATACGGTTAAAGTCGCAAAAATGAGGCCTCCGGTAAATAAGACAACATACATAACCAGGGCACATAGTCTACAATTTTTACAGAAATTATTATTGTAGAACTGCAGCTAGGTACTTGAAGGGTTTCTTGAAGTAAAACATTGGGATTGTTTTATTAGTAGGCTCTGAGCAAAGAGCGATAAATAAGCTTGAAAGCCTGTCATCAAGGACCTGAATCAGAGATAAGCAGTGCAGTTCACTTTAATGACTGCAGCAGTCACATTAATTAAAAGGCATTGGTTTGAAAAACAGCGCAAACATACATGTTGTTCGACTCCATTTAACACCACATTTGGTGCAGCAGTAAGCAGAGTTGAAGGAGGGTCTCACTTGCTCTGAGCCACAGCAATGGAAAATGTGCAGATGATATGGACACATCCAGCACCTGACGAGGGCATTTTTTAGATGAGGTTGAACATATGTTTAGACTGCAATCTCTTATGGGCCTTCTGTGGAAGGAAGATCTCACTTGCTCAGAAGCAGATCCAGGGTAAATGTGCAGGTGGGCATATAGGACATCTGGAGGGGGCACATTTTAGATGATGTTGAGCATATCTTTACAATCTTTAGGGGCCATCAGTGGAGGTTTACAATCTATAAAAGACTAAGGGACAGCATTCAGGGTGCAAAGTCGCTGCACCTTATTTCAATGGTGGGAAGCATGGTGGGGGTTACCACTGGAAACAGGCAGTGGCCTGAACTGCAGCTGCCCCAGTGCCTGTGCTGCAACACCAATCCGTTTACCTTTAAAATTGAGTCTTCTGTCACATCAACCCTTCTCACCACTGAACCTTTCAGCAGAGGCAAGGGAGGATGGGCTTCTGAGAGCATAACCTTAAAGCAGCAGCCAAGGCCACATTCACACAAGAGGAAGTGCGTTACAGACAGCATCCAAGGAACATATTTGACCGTATATTATTCATGGCACATGTGATGTGATTTAGCCCATTGTATGTACAATCTGTTCCAACATTTGTCTAACTCTCGAAACACCCATTTCAGTAGTGTACTGTCAATTTACAGGTTATCTTCAGTCTGAATAGTTTGACACTTATGTAAGAACATTCCATATTGTGCGATCCATTCAGAGGGCGCACTGAAGTAAAAGCAGATTGGGACTGATTACATCCGAGTGTATTGCAAGTTACTGGAACATTAGTATTTATGTTTTACAGCAGCACAAGGTTTCACTCTCCTTCTGAAAGGATCCAATATGAAGGAATACAAAAATTATCCAGAACCGATATGTGAATGTGGTCAAATCTTGAAAAATAACTGTACCTTGCTAGTCGTTAAGTCTTAGTGAATTTTGGCACAAAAGAATTTCCTTTCAGAAAACTAAATAAACCATGACCACTTTCAATAAGTACAGAACTGTAATAACTACAGGGACACAGTCATTATAAATATACAAATCAAAGATGTGTGAGGATTATTGGAGAAAGCGTGTGAATGAAAAATCCAGAACAAAACAGTCACAGTGTTATTACAATATTGAGGAAACCATCTCTTTTTGACCAACAAACCGGTAAACAGCAAATAATGGCCGACGCGTGTGAATGAAAAATCCAGAACAAAACAGTCACAGTGTTATTACAATATTGAGGAAACCATCTCTTTTTGACCAACAAACCGGTAAACAGCAAATAATGGCCGACTTTGAAGCAATGGCTTCACCTGCAATGTAATGCTGCCCTCTAGTGGTATACAAGGAGAGCAGAATAGCTACTAATGTTAATATGAGCATATAACATTCATTCGGTACTGAAGACAAATACAATGTAATTCTTCATACCCTAAAATCACATTACAAGAAATGGATCATACGCCCATTAACTTCACACCCGTTTCCTTGTAAAACGGCTGAAGGTTTGAAATTGAGATTAACACAACCTTTGCTAAAAATGTACACAATTATCTAGCAAACCTCGGCAGTTCTTTGACTTTGAACAAAGCACCAGTTACACTGCGCAGCTTAAAATAACACGTACGTTGCTACAACTATGGAAAGCCAGCAGTATTGTACAATAAGTTCCATACAGCTCTTATCAATGTTTACAAACAATCAAGGATTTTAAATAAAGCCATTCTTGCTGATAAATTAACACCAGAAGTACGAAGGGTGTAGATGTGTCTCAATTCCCATAGGAAATAATGGGTGCCCCAACTAGTCTTGCACTTAAGATAAATATTTTGGAACATTACGCTCCCTTTCAGTGTAAAATAAATAAATATATATATATATATATATATATATATATATATATATATATAACAGTGTAGAGCTATATTCCAAACATATTCTTTAAAACACTGCTCAAAGCATCAACCCTGTATAACATGTATGAGGACAGGAATTTGCACTGCCTCACTGCCCTATGACGCCCCCCCTCCCTCAAGCGTGATTTCTGATCTTTTTGTTATACATTCAAAAGTTTAGCAGAAATGTTCACTACTTCGGAGCACAGGGGTAGCAGCTGGACATATTTCCATCTGCAGTTCCTCTATGCACACAAAAATGCTACCCACACTCTGGAGAGCAATCGTATCCATCAGCCGCAGCAGTACTGGCATGTTCCGAGTAACATTTCCAATATTCTTCCATTATCCTTCGACTGGTACAGCAATTGCTCAATGTTAACCAACCTGCCACTAGAAAAAAAATAAGAAATACATTTTAAACAACTGAAGTTTTTTTTTACTGTTCAAGCATAAAACACAGTCGTTTATCAAAGAAGGGATATTACTGTAAATTAAGCCTGAAAGGATTATACTTAGCAAGAATGATATTATGAAGTTTGTATGATGGACACAGCAGATTTCCCTGCCAAATTTCTCCATTACTGAGCATGATGTTTAGTGGGCCAAAAGGCTCTGTAGGGAGAGAGGAGACGCCGAATTTTATCTCAGACTCCACATTTCAACAAGGATAAAGACTGGCCCTATTTGTGAACAAGAGTGTGAGACTCATGTGTGAGACTCAGGGGTGTGAGGTTCTGGGCTGAATCCAGTATTGTGAATGCACAAAGCACATGCCAGAAAAATGAAGGTTTTGAATTTGGCATTGCATAACATGATGTTATCATTTTGCACCACTACAAAACAATTATGGCCCAAGTTGCACTGAAAGGCATGAGATTAACATACACTAAGGCATATAAATCCCTATTAACATTCAGGGTAGATCAGTCCATGATATGTATATCATTTTGGTACAGATTGATAAACTGAATGTGCAAGGCATTTGGGCTGTGCAAGGTTAGCTTGGAAATGCAATAAATAAAACATGCAGACTTAAGGCTGCGCTGTGTTTGAATGAAGATGTGACAAATTAGAATTGTGGAATGTGAAATACGGTTTGCTCAAATCTAGATTATTGTTTAAAAGACTTTCAGAGCAGGAAACCAGCACAGAGATGTAGCTATTTGCATCAGTTGCTGCAGCCTGGATCACGGTCAGAAGTGGCAAGCAGAACACATCTTTCTTTGGAACTTTCCAAAAGAAGGTGGTTTTTGATTAGCACATGATGTCACTATCGGAGGAAGGCTCTTCTTACATTTTCTTTAAGGGAACATACATCAGGGGCAGATCTCCAGGGGTTTGTTAAAAAGGGTTGTGCAGTGATGTCGAATGGGTTGTGCTTCCTGGGCTGTCTTTTGGAGCATGGGGCACTTGCTGGCGGTGTGCGGGCTATCTCTCGGAAGAGTGTGGACTAAGCTGTCTTAAGCACGAAGGGGAGAAGGCAGATAAAGGAAGACCCAGCGCGAGTGCTGTCCAGAGGGCTGCTGTTGGGGTGTCTCGCAACAGCCGATCTGAGGGGGAATCCCTACCTTGTGGTGTCCAGGCACACGCTGAACCAGACATCCTCTAGGCGAGCATAACAAGTATAATTGAGGTGTACGTAGTTTTAAAACCACAAATGTAGATATCGATTCTTTTTGCATGGGTTTCTACAGATCACAAAGTCTATTAGTTCCCCATTCTACTGAAGTGAAGTGCATTTCCCAATGCAAAATCAGTAGCCAACAAAAATATTGCAAAGGATAGAAATTACTGCTCTCGGGGATATGTGTCTCAAGATTGTTGCATAGTGTTCACTGCCAAGTTAGAGGTGAGAGAGAGGGCTACAATAATTCTCTGAACTTCGAGGGATCATCGCCTGGAGTGGGAGAGAGCAAAATGTGTGCTAAATATTGCTGCTGCTGGAATTGTAAATGCATTGCATAATTTTAACAGATTGTGAAATCAGCATGGGCAAGTGAACAAAGGTACATATCTCTTCTGTGCATTACATGAAAGGTTTTGTTTTATTCATGAATGTCAATTACTTATAAAGTGATTGCAAAAAGAGTAAGTTAGCCTTGTTCTTTTTATGATGTGGTCTGGTTCCTTGTGTTGGTATTCAGACGGATATAAAGCAAATGGTAAATTTATATTGCCGTGTCTGGGTAAATACAAAGCAAAGATGGTAATTGTAAATTGTGTTCCTCCAAGAGGCTCTGAATGAATGTTCATATTTCGTTTACATGGTAAATGTGTTCTGAGATACCGCCAAAAGGGCATAACCGGGTATTGCAAATAAAATACATAATACATTCTAGAGTGTACAAAGTCCAGTCTTGATTTACCGTTAGTAACCCCGTTATAAAAACATCACCAGGCAGTTCCCTATATTCTAGTCTCACCACTATACTACAGAAATACCACAAAAAAATAGCACCAAAACCTACCACCAAGAAATAACACTAACAGCCCATTGCTATTGGGGACCCTGTTCCAAAGCCCGACTCCATTGTTCTTTTGGCCAGTCTTGGCCATGTCATATAATTGAAACTAGGGCCAGGAGGACAAAGCATTGCATCTTTGTTATGCCAGCCCGCACTGCAGATGACATTAAGTTCTCTTTCCGCAGGTGGTCTACTTAATCATAGCATAGGCCCGAAATGACAAATGAAAGGAATACGATACTACCATGTGACAAACTGAAAATCCAGCACAACTGAATGTTTGGGGACCAAGACGTGCATGTAAGGCTATCATTAGACCAAAACATTTACAAAATAATAATAAAAGAGTGCGTGCACCAGGCATAAGTGAGAACGCACAACATAAATTAAAAAAAAGGTAACTTAAGTGCCAATGCACGACAACCAACCATGCAACAATGCAAAAGTCAGACTAACGTCACCATTAGCAGCTTGGTAGGGCAATAATCCAACACTGAAGACGGTCCACACCCGCCAACTCGGACACAGCCGTAAAAAAATACCTTGATTACTTATCGATAAAACTTCATTTGAGAGTTTTACATGCGGATGCCCTGGTTTCATGCAGGAATATATGGGTTTACAATCTTTGGATGTAATACAGGTTGTATTGTGTTGCACTCAACAAACAGCATGCCACAATAAGTGACAGGGTTCCACCATGACTGTTACACATTCATTTGATGAGGTCTCCGTAACACCTACACCAGTAGCCTGTTGGCTTGGCAGTTGTTGGTGGTCCTCTTGGGTAAAATGTATAAGTCTAATTGTCAGTGAGAATAATCCTGTAACCCAACCCAGGAACCGCATACCTCCTCAATGGGTACATTGAGGCTGAGGACCAGCCACTAGGCCAAGCCTGTTTTTGGCCCAACTGTAGTGCAGAGGACCCCTCAAACACACTGAAAGTTATAGTTCATACTGCATGTTCATGCACATCACACATTCTGCCGAAATTGGGCAACTCCTTGTCAACAGCACCACAGAGAGGAATGGGCAGCCTACTGGCAAATGGCCTGCCCCCTAAAACCAACCCCCCCCACCGCCAAGGATGGATAAAATGCATTTGTCTGATCCCCCGCCCCCACCCGTGAATGAATAGATATATCCATCCTTTCATATGAAAGATATAAGTGGTAGTGGAACAGTGAGAGTGCAAAGAATTGCAAAATGTCAATGTTAAATGTTTTCATTTCAGTGTTCATCGCAGTGGGGTGCATCACTTCATCCTACTAACGTTTCGGTATAATCTCAGATCAAAACAGAGTACCCTAAAAACAACATGCAAAAAATTATAACCTATCCAATCCGGGAGGAATTCTATGACAGGACATCTGACCCAACATAGTACTAAAGATATACAAGCATGGGAAAATACCTTTTTGGGCCATTTCTAACAAAACCTAGCACATCTGGTGTAAACCTCAGAACCCAGGAATTTTCCGTCTTGCAACTGCAGGAATGCTGCAGCCACACTGGAATTAGGTCCCATACATTCATGTCTGGCATAACACTGGTAACATCCAGATATCCAAACGCCTACACTTTGGAGCAAGGAAGGCGTATGCAGTATATCAGCAGACTCTGGGTCTCCCCGTCTTTTGAACGATTGAGAAGTGAAGTCTAAGGTTGGATGTACAGTATCTGCAAAACATTCCCCAAATCTCTTCAAAATTGGAACTGGCTCACAATGCATCAAGATATTAATTTGGGGGTAAGGTAGACTGCCTTATTTCAAGAAAATGTTCGATTTGTTGGACACCACTGCTGGAAGGGAACTGTGATAAGTGTAATCCAAAACTCATTTTACCAACTCAATAGTTTTTAATTTGGAGAGATACAACCTCAGCTTATCAGGATACACAATCCATGTCAACTCACGAGGACGCCAATAACTCACTGATCCTGACATTTTGAAAAAGGGGAGGCTGTAAACCGTGGAAAACAATGCTGCCTCATAAATTGAACACATGTGCCAAAGTAGGTCTTTGGAGTAAAGGAACAATGTGGAGCAATGGAGAGTATGGGGGCAGTGCCACTATTCTACTTAGCCTCATGCTGACCTTCTTTATTGGGTAGTGACAACTTGCGTCTGCATCCTGTTGTAACTATGGATCTTCCAGACATATTGTAGGTTGGTACAAGTTCCTTTTATTAAGATGTGAACAAGATAGGAGCTTAGATAAGGTGCAGAGACCCAGAGGGGACCCACTGTTACCCTTCACAGAGTCTTACATTCTCCAACTGCCTGGAATGAAACCGGCTTCACACACAATCCCATTCCCTCAACATTCTCTCAGTGAACTCATTCACACTCAAGCACACATGGAAAAAGGTTAAAACACAGCCCCTAGGGTTGGCCAGCAGGGGGCGCGCAGATGTACACCTCCTCCGTGTAAGCTCCTTCCTTGATGTATGGAAAGTGGAATGAGCCCCCGCTATTAGACCCCCCCACAAGAGGAAAGTCAATCCGACCTTTCATGAAGCCCCCTCCCCACATGGGAAAAAAGTTGAAGAAAATCGGACACACACGCAATGCCCGTAAAATCATCGGGTGACTATTGCTGCGGTGTGAGCAGGGCCCACCTACATCCGAAACCAGTTCTGGCGCAGACATAGAGGCGAAGATAAACATCCGAGGCCGCCCCCAAGCTGCAACATCCTGCGGCGGGTGTTTACAACCCAGCTCCAGACAACCCTGCCACGGCAGACCAGAGCATGAAGAAGGTAGTAGATACGCTCCCAACAGCAAGGAGACCGCGCTCTGGCGCATGTAACGGACCCTGCAGGTGCCAAGATCATCTACCCCGTATGGTTGGAAAGGCCCTGTGGAACTGACGTCGCCAGCAACGACGAGGGATCCCCCTCTGGGAGTCAGTGACCGGGAGACTTGCGATCCACATTCCACCCAGAGGCGCGAGTAAAGACACCCAAAGCCTGCGCAATCAAGCCAACGGAAGCTGTAATACCCGAGTGCCAGAGGACGTGGAGCCCCACTCAAGTCGGCAGAACCAGGCGGAGCAGCTTGATAGCAGCAGGGAGCCAAGCGTCCCTCACCAGCAGAGCAGAGATGAGAAATCAGCTGCAGACCTGCTGCCGGGACTTGTACTGAATGCAAGCAGCATATTTGTGCAGTGAAAGACTTTAATCCGGGCCAGAAACGCAGCACGGCCCTTGCTGACGAGCGGGGAATCCCCCACTATGGGGCCTAGATAACGGGCCCTCTACATTAGCACAGGACAAGGAGCGGTCGGCCAAGGAGACACGCAGCAGCCGCCCAGCACCCACGTGTGTAGCATCTGAGTCGGTGGACACAGCAACAATGGAGGGCAGTGCATAACATTATCAGCACACAGTATTTGCAGTAAGACCAGGCAAGTTTGGCCCAGTGTGGGGTGCGGGGCAAGTTGAGGGACCTTTTTCAGCCCACATGACAGTTTAATGGCCCCTGCTTCTTTGCAATTCTGCCCACGATCACCAGTAGCAGGCTACAAGACCTCACCCTTAGAGTAAAAACCTCCTTTTGTTGGCCTGCATCCGAAGCGGAGACTGGGGGGCCACAATATGCCCACGCAACAAGGTGTACCCCCCCCCCCCATTTACTACCCATCTCCAGACAACCCTGCCACGGCGGACTGGGAGCACAAAGCAGGTAGTAGATACGCCCCCAACAGCTCTGAGACCGCGCTCCGGTGCATGTAACGGACCCTGCAGGTCCCGAGATCTACCCTGTATGGTTGGAAAGGCCCCTTTGGAACGGACGTCTCTGGCGACGGCGAGGAATCCCCCTCTAGGAGTCAGTGACCGGGAGACTTGCGATCCACATTCCGCCGGGAGGCGTGAGGAAAGACACCCAAAGCCGTTTGCTGAATGACAATCTTGGGAACGTGACCGAAGGTCCACACACAACCCTGCAGCAACACAGTAAGTGACAGCTGTTGGCCCCCGCTCGCTCAGGCATAGAACACACTGCCCCATAAAGCCACGTGGATGAAAGTACAATATGCCCCCGGCACAGCACAGATCCAAGAAAACTGACAATCTACACCCAGAAACATTAATAAGAGCCCTACAGCAGCAAACACCACATTTGCAGATAGAACTACTGAGGTCTAGAAAACAAAACATCCACACCACAAGTGAGCGCATTGAAGGCGGACCAGGAGACCTTTTGGCCCAGCACTTGCACCATATTACACCACTGCGACAGCTCACATAAGCAACTAAGACGTGTCTGAGGTGGAACACGCACCCTCAGTGAACAGCTCGCACCAACTATTGCGAATACATGCTCTACCCAAGCGGGCAAGAACGAAGCCGAGGCCTGCGCGCGCCAGTCCCGTGCGCCACACGCCCTTCCTGCCCCCAACAGTACGTCCCACAAGAAAACAAGTGAGAGGAGTGCAGGCGCCAGGTACTAGATTCAAGAATCAGACCATTTTGCTTCAAGCTCAGCGACCAAGTAATAACGCACCACAATCTCCACGGCCAGACCATAGGTCGAGTGATAGAGAAGGATAGCGAGAGGAACTGAACCCGGCGAACACTGGGAATCAGAGCTACCCCTACTCAATGACTCCAGCTCATCAGCCCTCAAACCTGCACCACTCAGAGCCCTGAAGAGGCCACTAAAGGGGGCGACTAAGGTGTATGAATGTGCAACAGAAGCTCGCCATCTACGCATACGCTCCAACAACTCACTACACCGCTAGCCCCAGAATGGCATCCACGGCAAGCTCGAATGTTGAAACTGCCGCCACGAAAGGGGACATTGCTGCCTTACTGCCAGAGATAAAAAACATGGGGGCCAATATAGGCGGGAAAATTGATAAACTCACACAACGCCTAGACAACATAGAAGGCTGCAAGGAGTTGAGAACAATCAAGCCTCGGTAGACACTTTAGAGACACAGCTGGCACACAGAATAACAGACTTAGAACAGAGTGAAGAAGAGTTCAAACTTAAAATGGAAAATCGTGAAAGGATAAACAATTTACGCTTTTTTCCCCAGACCACGAAGGGGAAACAGAAGACCTCAAAAAACGCTTCACGACATCATAAAGCTGCTAGTAGCAGATGAAGCCATCGACGAACCCACAACAGAACGCATCCATCGAGCCAGTGGCACCCCCAGAAGTCCAAGGTCAGTCCTCGCCCGGTTTCACCAGTACCAAGACAAGGCCAGGGTGTTGGAGAAAGCGAGGGGGGGGGCTAACCCCCTAGGAGGAGCACAAATAACGATATACCAAGACCTGTCCTCCCTGACCCTAGCTCTCAGGAGAATGTGTGGACCCCTCACGAAATGGTTGAAGGAACGGGACACTCGCTATAGATAGGGTTACCCCTTCTCCCTCTCCTTCTCCCTCTCCCTCTCCTTTGAACATGAAGGCACAAAGATCAGGTTGAGTTCGGAGAAAGAGAAATATGGAAGTACCCGAGTGGCTTTGACCCTCAGCGGGTCGATTTTCTGGGAACGGCACCAAATAGCAAATCTCTTCCATTTGAGCCCATAGCATTTCAAAGTAGATGATGCTCTAGCCTTGCCGAGAACTTCCTTGCAGTCTGCCAGGAGATCGTAGCCACCAAATTCTAACACTGCTGGAGCCGGGCCCTCAGGTTCAGGGACCCTGGATTGTGGTGAAGAATCGCGCCTCCTTCCCTGGTGAGAAGATAAGCAACCACTGGCAGCTTGATTGGTGGAGACGCCGACAAGCTGAGAAGTTCCAGGTACCAGATCTGCCTCGGCCACTCAGGTGCGACAAGGATTATCTGGCACCGTTTGAGTTGACTGATGACTCGAAGTAGCAACAGAGGGAACGCATACAGAAAGAGGCGTTCCCAAGGGAATGAGAATGCGTCCCCCATGATCCCCTGTTGAGGAAACCTGCTGGCAAACCTCCGGCACTTGATGTTGGACGCCAACGCACACAAGTCGTTCTGGGAATGGCCCTATTTGCAGAACTCATCCTCCACCAAGTCCTGTCGAAGTTCCCATTTGTGGCAAGAGCAGAGCTCCCTGCTCAGAGAGTCGGCGACAGTGTTCTTTACTCCTGCCACCTGCCAGATGAAACGAGATGAGGAACATCCCCTGAGCGACGGCCCAATGCCATAAGTCCTGCGCTTCTTGGGAGAGCGCTGGGGATCTGGTGCCCTCATGTTTCCTGATGTAAAACATTGTAGTGGTGTTAGTCCCGCACCACCTTGCCTTTGAGGGACGGCAGGAACGATTTGAGTGCCCAAAACACTGCCTGTAGCTCCAGAACGTTGATGTGCAACGTCTTCTCCTCCGGCAGCCACAGGCCTCTGGCATGGAGACTTCCGGAGGAGAAGCGTCAGTCGTTACCGTATAATGGTGGGTTGGGGCCTGGAAATTCGCGCCTCTGATCAGAAGAGAGCACACACCCCACCACCTTATCGCTAGATGGAACCCCTCGTTGAGCGCGATCTTGTCCTGGGAGCTTCCGGACACCCGAATCCAACGGGCATCGAGGAACTCTTGCAGTGGGCGCATCCGTAACCTGCATAGTCAGATGAGATAAATGCATGACAATATCATGCCGAGCCGAGACTTGATGGCCCTCACTGTGGCGATCTTCAGAGCGAGCAGCCGATGCACCTTGCCCAGCATGGCCGCTACTCTCTCCTCCGACGGTGACGCCAGACATGACACTGTGTTGTGTCGGGATCCCAGTCCTACATTGGAGTTAAACAGGACTTTGCATAGTTCACCCAGAACCCCAGATACGTCAGTAGGCGGACGGTCCTCGCTGTGTGATCAACGGCGAGGTCTCTTTATCTGGCCTGGATGAGCCAGTTGTCCAAGTAAGGGTAGATGTGGATCCCTTGTAGTCGTAAGTGGGCTGCTACCGGCGCCAGGCACTTGGTTAAGACTTTGGGCGCTGACTTCAATCCGAAAGGTAGAGCCCTGAATTGATAATGCTTCCCCGGAACGACGAAGCGCAGAAACTTGCAGTGTCCCTTGTGAATGGGAATGTGGAAGCACGAATCCTCCAGGTCCAACGACGACAAAAAGTCTCCCTCTTCTAGCTGTTCGAGCACGTGTTGAAGCGTGACCATACGGAACCTTTAGGACTTGATGTATTTGTTTAGTCGTTGTAGGTCAAGAATGGGTCTCCATCCCCTGGTGTTCTTTCGCACTTGGAAGTACCTTAAATAAACTCCGGAGCCCCGAAGTCGCTTTGGGACGAGCTCTATCGCCCCTTTCTTTAGCATGGCCCGAACCTTCAACAGCAGATGAGGGATGTGGTTTTCCTGCCAGGCCACTGGTGGTATTTGGGGTCACTTCCGTTGGAACTCTTGAGTGTGTCCGTGGGCGAGTGCGTGCAGCACCCAACGGTCAGTGGAGATGGTGTTCCATATGCTGACGAAGGTCGCCAGATGGCCTCCCACCGGCCCTTGTTGGTCTCTCGTGCCGGGGATCAGGAGGGTTGGCGGTATGAAGAGGAGCCCCCACCGTAAACCTTCAAAGAATGTGGCGACTTGCCTCCTGAGGACCGAAAGGACGCCTGTCACTGCTGTAGCGTGCCCAAGGCACGTGCCGTCTCCGTGTCCACCTTGATGGCTTGTAGAGACTCATCTACAGCCTTACCGAAAAGATTGTCTCCGTCAAAGGGCATGTCCAAAACTCTTGTCTGGACCTCCTGTCGAAAGTTGGTGGCCTTGAGCCAGCCACGGCGACGAAGGCAAATGCTGTTGCCCATCTGGCAGAAACACACGTCGGCGATGTCTGTGGCCACTGTGATGGCGTGGTCCGACTCCACCTCACCCTCTTGCAGAATCTCCAACGCTTCTGACCTCTTGTCGTCGGGGAAGAAGTCCAGCAGAGGTGCGAGCTTGAACCACAGCTCCCGGTTGTAGCGCTCGCTATGATAGCGAGGGCGGCATTGATGGTCGTCGCTGCAGAGTAGATCATTCAACGACCCATCGCATCCAATTTCTTCCCCTTGTTGTCCAGAGGGATGGACACTGCCGAAGATGAAGAGCCCAATACCTATTGGCTGCTGCAGAGACCACCGAGTCCGGTGACTGTTGGGACCCGGAAGCACTTGGACACAGAGTCCGGCTCCCTATATTTCTTCTCTAGGCGGTCCACTGGGGCCGTGTAAGGGTTCTTCATGAGCGCCAGTCCTTCATCCCAAATGTCATACAAGAGTGGGACTGACAGAATGGTCTTTCTCTTCGCTTTGCAGCGTTGATACAAGAAACCCTCCTTCTCTGATGCTAGCTGGTAGAGCTCTTAAGCTCTGGATATCATTGCATGGAACAAGCCACTCTCGTTCAGCGGGGAGGATCTCAGAGGAGGCGACGGGATGTTCCCCATCCCACCATCGTCACCCGTGCCAGTCGTCGTCCCTGTGTCTGACCCCGTCTCACCAGTGGAGGGGCACAGGAGATGGAGGCAACGGGCAGCAAGGAGGCATCGGGTGTCTTTTCCTCTGCTTGGAAGGAGGATCCCCCATCGTCAGTGGGGTGGAAGGCACCAGATCAGCTGGGAGAACGGGAGGAGGCGTCGCCAGCATCTTCTTCTGTATCTCAGATATGGTACAATGGTATGGAGGGTTTGCAGAATGTCCACCGACAGATCTCTGGGAGGAAGCTGCGGTGCAGGAGTCAGCTGGGGCACAGGGCCTCCTCGTCTAGAGTCCCTTCTTCGACAGTATCCCCGTCGCCCTCATCACCTTCGTCGGTGCCCTCATCATAGGGCGTGAACCTAACATTTCCCTTGTCGTCACCGACCTCCTGGATGGTCTGAAGGTAGAAGAGTTCCTCTTCCTCCACAGAGGAGATATCCGTGCCCTAGAGGACTTCTTTGCTCCCCTCCCCTTTGTTCGCGTCCAGAGAGGACATGACCAGTATCTTCTTCTCTGGGGTCTTCTCAATGGGCTGGAACGCAGTTTCCCTCCTGGGTGGGAGGGACACTCTTGCCTTCAGAGAGGCGCCCTCCGGGTATTCCCCCAGGGCCTACAAGAAGGATACTAGCACCACCTTGATGGAGGGAGCAGTCTTCATCTGGTGCACTTGGGCCTTCTCCTTCGGGGCCTTCTCCGTCGAGGGAAAGCTGGACGCCGTACTCGGTTTGGACTTCTACTTGGTCATCTCTGGGGCCACCTTCAGCTTGCTCAGGTGATCTGAATTCCTCTTGGACAAGATCCGGAGTGTTGGCTGGAGATCGATGCAACAGGAGATGCAGAACGCGCCCTGGCTGCTGAGGAGCACGCTGCAACGGCGCTCCCGACGGTAGCGGACTCGCAGTGCCTAGCCTTTTGTTGGAACTCTGCGGGAGTTGCAAGCCTGCTCAGCTTTCCCAGATCAGAAAGGGGTATGCTCCTGGGACCCACCCAGTGCAGCAGCCTTGGTCTGCAGTCACTCATTCAGCCGCTTATGCCGATCCTTCAACGTGCGTGTCGAGAATTCATGGCAAAAAGCACAATCTTGCTCCTTGTGTGTCGGGCACCGGCAGGAAAGGAACTGGGAATGTTTGTCCATGAAAACATTCTGTAAGCCGCAGTCAGAGCAAAGTATGAAAAAGGGGGGTGGAATCCTTCTCGTCCGACATGGTTCACACGGCATAGGCTTGAAAAATCTTCTGGAAGCATCCATGAAGAAACGCAATGAAATCTTCCCTTGAGGGGTACTGAAGAATCTGAAAAACAGGTCCCTGTTAGTCGGAAGGATGATCGATGGAGCGCACAGGCTCAATGGATCAAAAAATAGAGTAAAACTCTTCCAAAAAGTGTAAAAATGCAGTAAAAGCATGAGAGCTAAGCACAAGGACTACCAACACTTGAACGTGCGGTAAATATCTGAAGATGGCTGCCAGAGGAGGGGCATAGGTAGAGGGCAGTCATTGACCGGGGACAGTTCAGAAATGAAACTAAAACTGATTTTTTCTTTACTGAGGATTCCCAGCCTGACGACGGGAATATTCATGAACCTGTGAATCCATGCCAGACCCCATGCTGGAGAAGATGTTTTTTTTTAAAAACAATTTTATTAATTTTAATCAAACAATACAAAACCACAATACAACCAAACACGCAGTGCTTTTTGCAACAAAATAGTCATATTAATTATTTAATCTTAGCCACTGCTTCTCCCCTCCCCCTCCCCCTTCATGAGCCTGTCTGTTCATCGTTCTCCGTGTCTGCCGCATGCGGCGGGGTCTCGCCTCCTGCAGATTCGGTCAGATCTTGTATTGCTCCAAACAATTCAGCTATTAATGATTTCCATGCCATCAGGGTCTCTTCTTCCCCCCCTACAGTGTTCGACTCTTGCCATACCATTGTTTCTGCCTGTGCCCATTTCTGTAGCTCCTTCCACCACACCTCCACCCGTGGCCTGTGACAAGTCTTCCATCCCATGGCAATCCTCCGTTTAGCAAGCACATATGCTAGATCTTTCAGTTTATCAACATGCTTGAGTTTTGATGATCTGGGGAACTCTCCCAGCAAACAGGCCCAAGCTGTGTCTATGATCAACGTGACCCCTTTCTCGGCTAGCTTTTGTGCCACTTCTCCCCAGAAACGCTCAATTACTGGGCATGACCAAAACATATGTGTCATATCGGCGTTCTCCTCGTCACATTTGGGACATGCTTGTCGTCCAGCGTTCTCAAACTTGGATATCCTCATAGGCGTCATATATGCTCTGTGTGTTATATATAGTTGTATTTGTTTTAGTCTAGCATTCCTTGACACCTTCTTATGGTGTCCCAGTGCCCGTTCCCACATCCCATCCTCTATCAGGGTTCCCACCTCCACCTCCCAATCTAGTCTCAGCTGCGTCAGGTCCTTCCCAACCTTAGACATCACCATCTCATACAGCCTAGAAATCTCATGCCCTCCATCCGATATATCATATATTGTTTCTATGATGGTATCTGGTTCTTCTCCTAACACAGTTTCAGGCCACGTTTCCCGGATTCTCTGCACAATTCTGTAGTATGTGATGTACTGGCGCGCATGCAATCCTGTCTCCACCCCAAGGGTCTCAAAATCCAAAATGGCCCCCATCTGCCAGACGTCTCCTAACGTTACTAGCCCCACCAATTCCCAATGGGTCCTAAGTATCGCTCTTAACTGTGTATCTTCTCCTGCCAACGCAACTAGCGGTACCTGCGGGGAGCATGGAAATGGGTTCTCCATCATCCGGCACGGCCTACGCCACAACTGCCACCTGAGCATCATCATCCTGGGGCGCTCTCTCATTTCGGACTTGGGCAACCAGATCATCTCTCTTAAGTAAAATGGGGTACAATCATGTCCAAATAACCTAGATTCAGGGGTCGCCTCGTCTGAAATCCACTGAGCCACATATTGCAGCTGACTTGCTACATAATACACCTCAAAATTGGGCAGTTTTATCCCCCCTTTTTCGTAAAAGTTCTGCAGCTTCCACAGCGCCACTCTGTTCCGGGTACCATGCCACAAAAAATCCCTACACATACTGTTAAGTTTAGCAAAAAACTTCTTGGGTATCATGTATGGGACATTGCTAAAACAATGCAAAAGCCTGGGCAAGACCACCATTTTTTGCATTGCACTCCGTCCCATCATTGCTAAGGGCAACTTGACCCAAAATTGCATACACTTCTCAATTTTCCTGAGTGCCACCTCGGTGTTGTGCTTGGGCTCCTCTTCCACCGTATGGTACACGTCTATCCCAAGATACCGGAAAGAACTAACCTCCCACGGTATTTGTAATACCGGTAGCCGCGTCTTAGGGGTTCCCTTATAGTCACCTAGCGGAAACATGCTGGATTTTTGGGGATTCACCGCTATCCCAGACAGTTCTGCATACCTCGCCACACCTCCAGTATGTACTGGAGATTTTCTTCCGGGTATCTTAAGTATAGCAACAAGTCATCTGCGTATAAGGAGATCAGATGTCGTTCTCCTCCCACTTCAATACCTATCGTGTCGGATTGCTGTCTGAGGTATATCGCTAGTGGCTCCAGGGCTAGTATATAGAGCATCGGGGACCAAGGGCACCCCTGTCTAGTGCCTCTACTCAGTTGCCACCTCTCGGATATTACTGCACCCGTTCTAACTCTGGCCAGTGGCTCACTATATAGCATCGTCACCCACCTCATATACCCGGGCCCCATGCCATACTTCTCCAAGGCCGCCAATAACCACGGCCACTTGACCGAGTCGAAA
This sequence comes from Ambystoma mexicanum, assembly GCF_040938575.1. Classification (NCBI taxonomy): domain Eukaryota; kingdom Metazoa; phylum Chordata; class Amphibia; order Caudata; family Ambystomatidae; genus Ambystoma; species Ambystoma mexicanum. The sequence goes on from NC_090934.1 coordinate 625,301,119, forward strand.
GCTGTAACCGCATCCAAGGATACGATCGCCATTTCGCCCTCAGCCGTACTAACCCATTCAATCACCCGTCGGAGTCGCTTATGATTATGGGTTATATTCCTATTCGGGACATAGCCCGTCTGGTTCGGGTGTATCAGCTTGCTAATCTCACTCTGCAATCTGTTTGCCAGGACAGCCGTCAATATCTTGCTGTCCTGGTTTAACATCAAGAGAGGTCTGTAGGAGCCGCAGCTGTATGCGGGTTTATTAGGCTTGGGGAGCGGTATTATGACCGCCTCTCTGAGTGATTCCGGCAACCGTCCCACCTCAAACGCTTCATTGAGCATATCCAACATCGGGGGAGCACCGCTTCCCTGTATGTTTTATAGAACTCACTCGGGAACCCATCCGCCCCTGGGGTCTTGCAAGTAGGTAACTGTCTCACCACTTCTTCTAACTCCTCCAGGGTGATCGGTGCATCTAGCTCCTCCCTTTCCTCCTCACTTATCATGGGTAGTCCTATGTCTTATAATGTTTCCAATATTTCCCCTCGGCTGCCCTCCCTCTCGTCTGCATACAGCGCTTTATAATATTCTCCAAACTCCTCATTGACACCCTCTTGGGTGTCCACTGTGCTACCATCTTCCCTCATGATTGTCCTGATCCGAGGTCTGGGAGCCTCGCTCTTGTATAGCCACGCTAACAACCGTCCTGTTTTATCCCCTCCCGCATGCTGTCTCTCAATGTACTTCTTATAATTAAGGTTGCTAAGCCTCTTCCAGTGTTCCGCACATTTCTGTTGCAGCCCCAGTACCCGCTCCATATCTTCGCATCCACCCTTTAACACTCCCTCCAGCTCCTCTTCCGTCCGTCGTAGGTCAGTTAGAACCCCGCCCTGCATACCCTTCGATTTTGCTATCGCAGCCCCTCGCATCACTACCTTAAAGGCTTCCGATAATGTACCTGCCGAGTCAACGCTACCCGTATTCTCCACAAAGTAATTTGCAATCTCCTCCCTAAGATCCTCTCGAAAGACTGGATCCTTGAGCGGTTCAGCTCAAAGGTGCCATGTCGGGATCCGTGCCCTCGGGGGGCGGTACTGCCACCCCAAAACCAATGGCGAGTGATCAGAGAGGACCCTCGCCTTATATTCTACCTGAGTGACCTCCACATCACATCCGACGTGGCAAAGACATAGTCCAGCCTCGTATGTAGCTGTTGAGGGGCGGAGTAATGAGAGTACTGCCTTTCTTGGGGGTATCTAGTTCTCCACACGTCCGCCAGATGAAAATCATCTAGCAGTGTCTGCAGTGCTTTCGCCGCTGGGGAAGGCCTATCGATCTTGCCATCTGATCTATCTACGTTGGGATTCAGTACCCAGTTAAAATCTCCACCCCAAATCACTGCGCTACCCATACATATGCCGAGGTTAGCGCTCAAGGTCCTGAAGTATGCCGCTGTATCCCGGTTGGGGGCATATGTATTTACAATGCTCATCTCTTTATTTTCCACCAGTCCTCTCAACATGACCATCCTCCCATCCTTCTCCGCCACCTCTTGCAATGGTTGAAACGGAACATGCGGCGCCACCCAAATTAGTACTCCCCTGGTATACTCAGAGTATGTCGAGACCACCACCACCCCTTTCCATTTCTTAACAATCAGCTCCATCTTCTCCCGTGTCAGATGCGTTTCCTGCAACAGCGCAATATCTATCCTCTGCCTCCTCAAATATAGCATAACCTTGTTCCTTTTCAAGTAGCTGTTAAGTCCCCTGACATTCCACATAATTATTTTTAAGATCCCCCATAGTTCATTACCGTCCTCCTTCTCTACCTCCAACGAATCCCACCTTCCTGCGCGACACAGATTCAACCATACAACTTTGCTATATAGGCTCATGTTCAAACTAAAACTCAAACTCCCCAAAACTATATACATATCAGACTCCCCGCCTCCCTTCCCTCCCCCCTCCCATCCCTTCCCCAACAACACCCTTCCCAACTGTTGCCCAGCTCCATCCCTGGATCTCAGGCACCCCCACATCTAGCCCTGTCTAATATACTCAGAGCTCAGTAGGGTGAAGTCGCCCTAATGGCCACTTAACTATTAATACTAAATGGGGGTGGTAAGACTAGCTCCGCAAGGCTCCTTAATAAAGCACCAATCTCAATGCGCACCATACATTATCTGTCTTAATCTGGTCTCATCCACTAACAGGTCAAATCAATGACTATAGTCAAGTCCCATAGTCTTAAACCGCTCCCTCTCCCCGTGTTCTCATTACTCATTACTTATCTCGTCCGTCTTCTTCTCTCGTCTAGATGTCAGGCTCCTGGGGGGAACCCTGCATGTTGAGCCATGCCATAGCATCCTCCGGAGTGTCAAAAAACAAAATCTTGTTTCTGTGAAAAACGTTCAATTTCGCCAGGTAAAGTAGCATATACTTATGGCCTGCTTCCCTCGGTCTCCTTTTAACAGCCCCGAAGTTCATTCAACTCCGCTGCACCATCAGAGTATAGTCCGGGTAGGCCGTTATGTTTGCCTCCCCCCGCTTAATTGTTCCACCTTTGCGGAAGTGTTCCAGTATCCTCTCTCGGTCCCGGTAGTTAAGGATCTTGGCAATAACTGGCCTGGGTGGGTTGCCTGGTGGCGGCCTCCTCGTTAGAGCCCTATGCGCTCGTTCCACCACAAATCCCTGAGACAGGGCTCCTCCAGGTATCTCCTGCAGCAACATGCTTTCGACAAACTCCGTGGGGTTGTGGCCCTCCGGCAAGCTCACAATGCGGATGTTGTTCCTTCGGGCGCGTCCTTCCGCTTCCTCCGCCCTACTCTCCAGATTGCCCACTCTTTGTACCAAGGCATGCAGTTCCGACTTGTGTGAGGCACAATCCGCTGTATTCGAGCTCGCTTCCTTCTCAAGGCTCTCCGTGCGCTCCGCCAGGGACCTTACGTCCTGTCGGAGTAGATTCACTTCTTCCTGCACTTCACCGACCTTAAGGTCCAACGCTGTCTTCAGTTCCAACACCGCTATTTCGAGCTTGGCCTCCTAGGCCGCTTTCAAGTCCGCAATCGCAGCCAGGACCTCCCGATTCGTACCTGCGGCGGCCATGCCGCCTGCGGGGGGCTTGTCTTTGCTCTTGGCGCTTTCCGGGCCCGACGGTGTCCTGGCAAATTCGTCCAGCGTGGGTTGCTTCACTTTTAGTCTTGAAGGCTTGTTAGACATGACGCTGCAGCCGTGTGTTGTGGTTCAGTCCACCTCTTCTGCTCCACAAGTGGGGGGGGCACACAGTTTCAATATCTCAGGCCTTACCCAGTCCCGGAGGCATCAGCACCTCAAAAGCTCATATGGCCTCCTCCTCTACATATCTGGATTAGCCTGCCGTAACCAACAAATCCACTCCCTCCCACCCACTGCTCAGACTGGGTGCCTTTTTATTTCGGATCTACCTGTTCCGTGTCCTGGTCAGTTTGTGCACTGCTGAAGGCCAAGCCAGTGTACCGCACTCCTGCCACTGATACAGTGTGGCGGGCTCCTTGACTTTCTTTGTGTATTGGCAGCTTTACCTTCTACTGCCCCAGCGGAGCTCCACGGGGCCGCCCCTACCTCACAATTGGCTGGCACCCAATCTGGACAGTTCAATGTTCCTCACATTTGTTGCAGGGGGTAACTGGCCTGCATCCCGCCAGCACCACCGTCCGCTACCTCTTATTGATGTGGGAGGTACAGCCTCATGCAGCAGGCCTCCTGTTGTATCCGAGTCTGTCAACTGAGCGCCTCTGGCCAGGGCTCAGTTTCACTTTTCCTCCTTCTTTGGAATTGCACTCTCCACGTGCTCTGCGCTCTGACGCTCTTTTTCTCAGAAAGCGATTGATATGGCTTCCCAGACTGCCGCTGAAATGTTCAGGCCCAAGGCCTTAGGGGTCCCCGGGACTTGACCTGCACCCCGTTTCTTGTGGAGGTGCTCATGGCCGCGGGGTCCAGGAATTTAGGTAGTAGATGACCATCTCGCCTGCTGAGGCCACATGTAGTTGTTGTTCGATTTATTTACTCCCCCCCCCCCCTTTTTTATTTTAAATTATTTTGTTTTCTCACCCCACCAGCACTTGCGCGGGTTCATATTTCTTTCCTTCTTATGGGCCGTTAGTTGCAGATGCTTTGTGTTTGCATCTGAGATGTCCGCCGTATTACGCGCGGACACCCGTTGTATTTTGGGATCTTCTCCACCAGCCCGCACGCCGCTGCGGATTCGTCCCGGCTTACAGATGGTCCTCCGCATCAGCTTCGGATCTCCTGGCCCCCGCCTCGCCGCCACCTCCACACTCCACCAGGGTACGTCGCATCTGCCGTCACGGGTGCTCCCAGGGCCACTTTCCTTGGCTACGATCCCTCCAGCGCGAACGTCTTTGCTTCACAAGACCGCGCCGCCTCCGTCTCTACTCCCGACGTTCCTATGCTGAGGCTGCAATCATCACGCGCGAGGGGTGCAGGATCCTCTGTCTTCTTGGGCTTGTATGCAATCGCGGTCCTCACTTTAGAAGTTCCTTTGTCTGGGGACCGCCGCCATTTTGCCGTTGGTTTCGTATTCCCAGCTCAATCATTTAAAGTCCATAACTTCTGTTCTGCCTACTCGATTCGCATGCAGGTGCTTGCGCTGGAGTCCCCATATGTTCGCATTGCCATGATATTATTCCTTAGTTGAGATTCCAGTGCAAAATACGTGCACATTGCCGGATCAGTTGGCGGATCACAGGAGCACACATGAAGAGCAGCCTAGTCCATGGCTGCCAGGCCACGCCCCAGAAGACGTTAACTGAATGTTAACTGAATGTCTACAGGTTGGCGTTCTATACGATCGAAAAGCCCAGGTCAGAATGACCACAGAGATGGAGAGAGATCCCCATCCCATCTGGTGGCACAACCACAAAGGAGCTGTGGTGGCCGTCAACGTACGCCGAGACGAGACCATGCGATGGAGCGCAGATCTCTGAGGTCTGCACTCATCAGACTGTGGTTGCAGAGTTGCATAACTTTTCCAGCGGTTTTTCACAGTATCTGTCTTACTCTCACTCCCCCTTTTATAGGGAGTTTGCAAACTCAAGTTGCTTAGGCTCTTGTAACCTGCATAGTTTCCCCAGTCGTTAGTTACAGTGTTCATGTTTCTCTCAATCTCCCTTTCATATGGTTTTTCCACTCTTGGGTTTCTCATGTTCTGTAACCTTGAAATGCTTTCCAATTATTATTTACAATGGTTGTACATTGTAGCAGTATTTTCTGGTCGGGTTTCCCAGGCTCCCGGAACCTTAACGGCTTTCCCTGTGGCTAAGAGTCTCTACAACCATGGTTCGACATTCGCAGAATTCAGGGAGCCAAACTCGCTCGTACGGTCTGGTTTTGGCGCAAGTTGCTGGCCTTCCTGGCCACCACAGCTCCTTTGTGGTCACGTCACCGGACAGAATGGAGATCTCTCCATCCCCACTCTCTGTTAGGGAGAATTCTCTGTAAGGCTAATTTCCCAAACCTAGTGAGTCCCCCAGCAACTTTGCTGGATTTTTGGGGTTTATTTTTTTTCTCTCCTGCTAAGAGTGAGATTCTTTTGCTTGCACTCTTAGACATGATTTGAGGTGTTCCATGTGTTTTATGGGCTATGGGGACTTTTACTCCATAGGATCTCATGTGTTTTTTGATGTGGGTTACACAGCACCCTCCGTGCCGTAGCCCAAGGGTGTCGTAGCGACCCCCCAACATAGACTCCATGCCCTGGGACTGACTACTGTCTCCCAGGGCATGTAAAGTCACCATTGGCTTTGCTAGTCCCAAATTATGAACAGAAACCAGTACAAACCATCATATTGTGGACGTACTGGTCGGGTCAATTCGATTGCCCCGGGGTCTGTTGTTCGAGGGGGCACGTCTCCGTCCCCCCTGATCGAGTTTTGGCTGGTGGCAGTGGATACTACTTTTTATATTCGACCGTGAATATATCTCTATGGGATTTTTCCCATTGTTCGAGGCTACCAACTTTAATTATTTAATTCTTATAGCCTCGAACATACCGCCGGTTTATTTATTTAATATTAATTCACTGGTTGGTATTTTTTGCCAGAACTCGATTCTAAAATGGCGTTTGTGTTCTCTTCTGTGACTCCAACCCAAGTCGAGCCCTTTGTTCCACTTTTTGGCGGGCTTCTCCACAGAACCCTCCAAAAGTTGTGCCACTGTCTGGGTACCACACGGGGTGTGGGAGGGGGTTTAGGCACCCTGGACTGAGTTACCTTGGTAACTCAAGTCCCACTCTTGTGTGATTGGCCCAAGTGGTGAGCCGGCCGGCTCACTACTTAGAATGTTTAATTGACAGCTATGCTGAGTGAATGGGGGTGTGCTGCATAAAAGCAGGGCTTTGGGGACTGGAACTTCAGAAGTCGCCACAGGACCCAAGAATCCGAGGAGGGAGAAGCTGAGCCGGCCTGCAACGACGACACCACCGGTGGAGCCCTGCTGAACCGTCTCACCACTTTTCCCAACGACAGAGGAGATCTCCAGCCTGGAGAGTCTTCTTCCTTCGACTGGTGGGGATAACCAGTCTACCTTCTTTTTGCCTTCCTGGAGCATCTCGTGGCCGCCTTGCCCTTGCCAAGCACCCCGGCAACCGGGACACCACATTTTCACCACTACTGCGAACCGAAAGTGTAGTACCTTTGTACCGGAGAACTCCGCGGCTGGTTTGTTCCCTGGCAGTGCAACGACCTTCATTCTTCCTCCACAACGAGATCTTCTCTTCCTCTGGACGACGCTGCGACTTGCACCCGCTGCCAGGAACAACTGCCCCTGCTGGAGGATCCTCTCCAATTAAGGTACCGTGTTCCGCCTGGCTTCCCTTGCAACCGTTTGAACGGGGTGTATTAAATCCTCGTCTCTCGAACCTGGGTTAGCCTGGGACACCTTAGCTAACTTTTCTGCATTGAACTAAACCTTTTCTAGAACTACCTCCACAAACTTCGAAGACTCTGTGCAACTGTCTGATCTTGGGCATCTTCCGCCCGGCTCCCTTGAAAGTGGGCCTGGCGCCTAAACTTCCTTGCTCACCAGTAGACTGTGCCTTCCTAAACTTGCTGTGGTTCTTTAAAAAGTGTTTAGTGTGTATGCCTCCATAATTCTGCTTTTCCCTCCCTTTTTATTTAACTTGTTGGAGTGCCATCGAACGTTAAGCGCTCACCTCTGTCTGGAAATAAGTGGTGTTAACTAAGACTTGTCCAACAAGTAATCAGGGATGTACATATGATAATAGTGATTGTGTTTTGAACTTTTCTTACCAATTTAGTGCTAGTGTGTTTTATAAGTGTGTGATAAATAAATAATTATATACTTTTACACCCAAGCTCTGGTCAGCGTTTGCTTGTGCTACTGTATTTCTGTACCTATTTTGTATGCTCTGTATACTGCCTACCTCTTCTTGAGGGAAGTCTGACTGCTCAGCCAAAGAAGTGAATCTGTGTGGTACAGACTGCTACCAAGTAGGTTTACTGCCAAACACCTGTAGTCTTAAATCTTTTGCAGTGGTCCCTAAGGGAACTGCACAGGTTTCTGCCTAACACTCTCGGTCCAGCCTGGGCTTCTCGGTCGGGTATAACACCAACCCTTAGGCATTCAGTTATGGTCTTCTTCCTCCTCGTTGATTGCACTGGCTCTGCAGCCTAATGTGACTGCCACTCCAGGACATCAACACTGCAGTGGCACGCGGCTCTGCGTAGCAGTTTGCCCACCTCCGTAGGAGTTCCACCCTGCTTTACAATCCTTCCTCTTCTAATACACATCACAGGGACAGTTGAAACAGTGTCCTTCTTGGCACACAATATTCAGGCTGTGTTCAGCATTGCCTACAGCAAAGAGAGGTAAAGAAGGATTCTTGCGAAATCCAGTTGTTGTGGGAGATGTAAAAGTCTTTTCCATATACATATATGCAGATACGCAGATACGGTGGTCTGGAATGGGAGTGCTTGTCCCCAAGAGGGGAGTCACTCCCAGTGAGGTACCACTTGCCCAGATCCTTAGGGAAGGTCTTGCATAACTGGCTCACCTCCCTAGCCCCAGAGGGTGTGGCTCCCCTATGGGGAGAAGTGACACATTTTCCAGATTTGTCATACAGCACACAAGCTCATGGGTGGGAGAAAGCGCACAGGTTCCCAGTGGTGGCGAGAGCCCACAATCCCTGAACCTTTGGCGAGATAGGATTTTTTTTTTAAAAGAGCGAAACACTTGGACGATGGCAACGTAAAGATGGGTGAAATGATCATTAGCAATGCAGATGAATTACGAAGGGCTCTTTATACATGGATAATTCATTGCTAAGGTTTATATTAAAAAGCTATAATTATTGCTGTTCAGGACATGCTTAGCCAGGATTAAATGTTGAAATGGTATAGTTAAAGAGTCCTCCCCTTGAGAATTTTTGGTTCGGGAAGTTCGCAACTATTTCTAGTTCATGAATATATCCCTCAAGACAATTTCCTGGCTTTTCAAATTGGAGTCTAGCCAATGACTAGATATATTGATTAATGAGAATGCAGTTTCATTTTGCCGGGCTGGAATTTTGGAAAGGTTAGTCATGATCAAAGACAAATGTCTATCTTTTAGTGGTACGTGCCAGGATATATCCCATGGAATATGCTGTTCTGATCATTAAGACTGTGGGTGGATGATGGGGGAAACATTTGGTTACAACGTCAGTGTCATTACTTACTGTGAGCTAGATTGTGTCAACATGCCACCCTACCTGCCTTGCCCTTCCCAGTGTTTAATTCAATGCTAGGAGCAGTGAACTCAGGATTTGTCAGCTCCAGGCTAATCACATTTACAGGGTATGAAGTATCTTTCCCTATAGTAGGAGAAACCCTGCGCACCAATTATAAAGTGTGATTTATGAAGAGCATGCTTTATGAGGTTGGAAGAAATAATGTTTCTTCGTAATTGCCAAGCGATCACCATTCAGATGGCGGGCTGACGATACCTAATCCTTGCTAGGCTGGCCATTAAGGCAGACACTCTGAGGACAATTTTCATGTCCCCCAGTTTGGAAAAAAGTGCACACGACAGGTGCTGCACATCAACGCCTCTCTTGACACTCTTTTTCCACCAATCCAGGGATTACGATTTGTTATATCAGTTGGGACAAGGGCATGGAATCCAACTGATATTTCTGCCTACTGCATCGACAATGACTGAGAAACTAGCAATGACGCCAGCATTTTAATGAGAGTTAATGCACTTGATTCCTTGGGAATCCACCTTCTTTTATTAGCTGCTAAAATTGGGGGAATGCCATAAAAATCGATTGTAAAGTCCACAGGCAATCATACATTTCAGGATGAATTTAGATGTTTTACCAGCATTTAATGGAAAACATAAGTATAAAGGTGGATGCTTAAAGTTGCATGAAGAGGACCTTGTGTACTGAAACGAAAACTACTGTTTCTGCAATGTAATCTTTACATTAAAATGTGTACCCTTCTCCTGTCTTCTATAAATCTATACAAACTTAGATCTAATCAAACGTGTATAGTCTTTTCAAGTGCAGTGTTTTAAGCATATCAAGTTCATGTGAAGACTTCCTGGAGTTGATACACATTTTGGATGAAGAGCCAAGCAGAAACAGAAAGAAAAAAGCTGACTGATTGATACAGCCCCCAAGTCATTCCCCCAACTTTAATTCTACTCATTGTAGGTCTGAACTTTTATGCATGAGGTGTGCTGGATGCCCTTGCGGTAGACCCCTCTGCTTTCATCTTTAAGAGACACGTCTTAAATTGTCGGAGTGGTAGGTATTGCTATAGCCAGTGTTAGACGTGTACAAAACCTGCACAAGCACCGACATGGCTGTTTTTAATATGATCGACAATGATGTCTCTTTAGTAGAAAGTAGAGAACTGAAGAGCAGATTAAATGCTTCCCCACTCTTCCCCAGCTTAAGAAAAAAAAAGAAAAATGTGTGCAAAGCAGGATTATTTATTTATATTTTATTATGTTTGGTTTTTACAAACCTTTCATAAAATTCCGACATTAACATATAATTAGAACATCATCTTTTACATTTGGACTTACGTAACAGTTCATTCTTTTTCATAATAGCTGTTCTATCCAATTCATGGCAGGCTTACTATTTACATTTCACTACGACATCAAAATCTAATTGGATTAAAAACTGTCCATTTGTGAATCAATGTCCGGCCCCGCATCCGGCTCCCTCTTTTTGTCCTTCACAACTCGAGTATCTCAGTCATCAGTATGGTTGCAGCTTGTATCATACAGCATTTTTCACTAATCAGTGATAGATTCCTTTATTCATCCATCGATAGAAGTGTAGTTGGCGACTATAGCGCCCAAATGTTTTTGCCTCACCATGAGGAGGTTTGGACATTCTGTTATCAAATGTTTGATGGATTCCACTTCCACCTGTTCATTGCAAATCTACGCAAAGTGTCCCTGTTTGCACTTTTCCCTCTTAGATTTAATATCTTTCTAGTAAGAAGGATTTTTAGTCTCAGTCTCATGAAAATCTCCCTGTGTTTGAGACGAGGAAACTTTGTCAGGTACTTCGGGAGGTGATTTAGTGCCCTTCTTACATGGGTTAAATCTAATGGAGTTTTATACAGGCTTCTCTTTTCTTGGGTGTCTATCCAATCTTGTCTTTTCACCTGGATTTTAACTTTCTCTTGATTCCTTATTAAGGTTTCTTCAGGTTGGGATAACAGTTGCAACACTTTCTGACATTCCTTTTTTCAATTATCCAGCACCTCCTCTTTGTTGTTCCGATCTCTGTTCTTTAATATCTGAAATGGGGGCAACTTTTCGATGTCCAAGGTCTAACTTCCTCCATTCAATCATGGACTTTAATGATTGTAGGCCCAGTTCCGATCTGATTTATACAACCGGTAGCGATCGCAGCATGCACAACACTTTTTTCCAAAATTGGCCTTTCATCAAGTCCCAAAAATCTTGAGGAATCGGCAGGGCAGTTTCGGCAACATGAGCCAAAATAGGCACTACTATCTGTTTGTAAAATACCACTGCTAGTTTCAGTGGGAATCTCCCACATTTCTTCAATAGAATGGCTGCCTGGATTGCTAACCGGTGACATTTCGCTCTTATGCTTTCAGTCCAGGTTTTCTCCTTGCTAGTGCAGCTAAATGGAAAACTGTCTTTTTTCCCCCATTTCCTGTTGGTCAATATCAGTATCTTTGACTTTTGGATGTTTATTTGCAAGTTGTCGCTGATTCAATTGTCTCTGCAGACCTATGGGAGTTAAGTCCATCACGACTACGTTGTCTGCATATAACAACCATGGTATTCTCTGGTTATACATTTTAGATAGAAATGCTCTTACCAATCAATTTTTGCGTTATTCCTAGATCAGATGTATATAGTACAAACAGCGCGGCCGCCAGGCGACATCCTTGTTTTAACCCTCTGCCTACCTGGATGGATTCGGTGAGCATGCCTTCTCGTGTCATTCTGATTTGTATTGACGTGTAGGAATAGAGAGCATTTATTGGTTCTAATAAGTAGCTTGGACAACCCCAATTTTCAGGTTTTTCCCAGAGTATCTTCCTGTTGATAGTGTCGAAAGCCTGTTCTAAATCAACAAAGGCCAAGTAGACCCTCTGTTGCGATTTCAATGCCTTAATTTTCAACACATTTAGGATAAACACATTTAGGTTAGTGTAATGCTCACCTGATTCCCACGGAGGCGCAGGTCGTGGCAGGAAGGTGTCTGTGATTCGAAAGGTGATGTGCAGGACTCGATGGGCTTCTGGGGTCGAACCTCTTCGCACTGTGTGACGAACTCGTAGGGTGAGGTTTCTGCAGATGAAAGAATATAGGGGTTAATGGTCTGGGTCGTTTAATGTCTCTCTTCCTCTCTCTCCCAAGCTTCTCCGTAGAGCCCCCAGGTCAACGTGCTCACCTTAGATAGGTGAATGCCGGACTCTCCATCTGCGTCTGATGCAGGGCGCTGTTGCCAGTTCCTTCACTGGTGAAACATAGGCCTCTTGGACTCAGAGGACCTTTACCGTCGTTAATCGCACGAGCGGTGAGTTTCCAGACACCTTTTTAGTCTTTAGAGTCTTTAGGTGCAAGGCACGTTAACATTGAACAGGACTTCGTATGATGCTTTTCTCCCTTTTTGCTTGCAGGACTCTTGAGGAAGATGAAATAAAGCGCCTGGAAATGCGTGAGTAAATGCAAGCGCTCTAGCTGTTCTTTCCCTTGCAGCGTAGTTCGTGCTGAAGAGGCACCGGAGTATTTGCAGGCGTTCTATTGTGGAGAGCGCGATGGGCGTAAGTAAATACCTGTCTAATGTCTCTTCTTTTGTCTTTCAGAAGCTTGTTTGCAGCGCCGGAGTCCGCGGAAGGCCCGTAAGTAAATACGATGCTTTGATCTCCGCAGGTGGCGATGCAGCGTGAAGAATTCCAGAGTTCACGGAGTGCCGGTAAGTAATGACAATACTTTTGTCTTCACAGGCGAAAGTACAGTGTGCCGAAATGACCGCAGCCGATGGATCAGGTGAGTAAGCACTGTGAGTTAAGACTGCCTTGCTAACCTGCTGTTTCTTGTCTCTGCAGATGCTGCTGTCGACTGGATACAGGAATGGTGAGTATGATTCTTGCAGATTGAGGAAGAAAGGCTGGAACAGACTCGGTGAGCATTCTGCTGCAGATGCAGAATAACGCGAAGCACGTTTCATCCATCGGGTGTGGTTTAAATAGCCTTAGAGTGATGAGGCGTCTTCCTCCACGGCCCCGCCTAGGTAAGAAAAGAGTTCCAGTTCCAGAAGCTTTCCTCATGCTGAATCCAGGGAATGGAGCTGCCCCACCCAGGTAAGAAAGTAGTTCCTGTTTACAGAGGACTTCTAAGTGGCTGGTAAGTAAGCAGCATGGTCTGCTGCAGGTAAGTCCACCCAAACATCTGCACACATATTATGAGCCCGGCGCTTCCAGTGCCGGGACCGACTATTCTGATGCCTGGTGCCACCGGCGCCAGGACAAGGTCCAAAAGGTCCCTGTGGGGACCTGCTGGTGCCTAGGATTAGGGTTAGGGGCCTGCTTCCAAGGACGTTGGGCTGGTCCTGGCTCCTTGGAAGCAGTGATCATGACAGTACCCCCCCTCAAGGCCCCTCCTAAGCGTGTCTTCTCCGGGGGATTTGGCTTGTCGGGGTGATTCAGATGGAATCTCTTGACCAGACGAGGTGTGTGGACATATTCTGAGGGTTCCCAAGACCTTTCCTGGGGACCGTATCCTTTCCAATCAACCAGATAGTATAATTTAGATTTGGAGATTTTGGAGTCTAGGATGTTCTTTACTTCGAATTCGAGTTCTCCGTCTACCAAAACAGGTTCTGGGAGTTCAGTCAATCGAGTTTCTGGTTATACTGGTTTTAATAAGGAGACATGGAATACTGGATGTATTTTCATATGCGTAGGTAATTCCAATTTGACCGCCACCGGATTAATTATGGTAGAGATGGTGTAGGGTCCAAGGTATCTCAGGTTGAAGGTGCGGGATCCTTTTAGAGGCAGGTGCTTAGTGGATAACCAGACCTGGTCTCCTACTGCGTAGTGAGGGGCCTCTTTACGATGTCGATCTGCTCCCTTTTTGACTTGAGCTTTAGCTCTTTGCAGATGGGCAGTGGCTTCCTTAAAAGCACGGGTAATCTCAGAGTGTAAATGACCCACAGCTGGTGTTTCGAATTCTTGGGGAGGATCCAAATTAGAGGTTCTAGGATGATGTCCGTATAATAGGAAGAAGGGAGTCTTCCCGGTTCCAGAATGAGTCGAATTGCTGTAAGCGTATTCAGCGATCCACAGGATATCCTTCCAAGGGTTTTCAGTTTGTTGGAGCATGCAACGCAGATATTGCTCTAGAGTCTGATTTGTCCTCTCGGTTTGTCCGTCAGTTTGGGGATGGTGACTGGTTGAAAGTCTTACATCAATTTGGGCTAGACGACAGCAACTTCGCCAAAAGTGGGAGATGAATTGACTTCCCCTATCGGAGATTAAAACCGAGGGAAAACCGTGTAACCGAATGATGTTTTCTAAGAATTCTCGGGCCAATACCGAAGACGAAGGTAGGCCCTTCAGGGGAATGAAATGAGCCATTTTGGAGAATAGATCCACAACTACTAAAATGGTATTATACCCTGAGCATGGAGGTAAGTCCGTGATGAAATCCATGGACAGGGTATGCCATGGACAGGGAGGAATATCCAGAGGGTGTAAAAGGCCGGCTGGTTTCTCCTTCTGACTTTTATTCTGGGCACACACACCGCAGGAGATTACAAAGTCTCTAATATCCTTCTTCCATGATGGCCACCAGAAATGTCTCTTGATCTTTTCCATGGTTTTAGTAATGCCAGGGTGACCCTCCATCAGAGAGTCGTGATAACCGGAGATTACTTGTTTTTGTATTTTCTCACAGGGCAAGTACAATCGTCCTTGGAAATATGGTAGGTCTTGATCCACTGAGAATTCTTTTCCCTTTAATTGCCAGTCCTGCAAATCGGCCGGAGGTAGGAGTGACTTGACTGCCGTCTTAATGTCTTCAAAGGATTGAGTGTGGACTAACCCCAAAATCCTTTGTTCTGGGATTATGGGTATTGGTTCTGGATTGGTCAAATATTCATCTACTCCCATCCGAGAGAGGGCATCTGCTTTTCCGTTTTTACTGCCGGGTCGATAAGTAATTATAAAGTCAAACTCAGCCAGAAACAGAGCCCAGCGAAGCTGTCTGGAAGACGGAGCTTTGGCCGTCTTCAGATATTGTAGATTGCGGTGATCAGTCATTACGGTGACTGTGTGTCTGGCTCCCAAAAGATAATGTCGCCAGGCTTTAAAGGCCGATCTGATAGCTAAAAGTTCCTTTTCTGTAATGGAATAATTGATCTCGGGAGCCGAGAATTTGCGGGACCAAAAGGCTACAGGATGTAATTGGTGTGTGACCGGATCTCTTTGTGATAAAACTGCCCCCATAGCAAGACTAGAAGCATCTGTTTCCACAATGTAGGGGAGTTCTGGGCGAGGATGTTTCAGTACAGGTGCAGAAATGAATTTAGCTTTTAAGTCCTGAAAAGCTTGTTCTGCTTCAGTAGACCATTCAAAACGTTTGTTCTTTTTTAACAGAGCGGTGATGGGCTGGACTATCCGGGAAAATTCAGGAATGAATCTGCGGTTAAAGTTAGCGAATCCCAACATGCTTTGAACTCCTTTTACCGAGGTTGGTGATGGCCACTTGATGATTGCATCGACCTTCTTCGAATCCATATGAACCCCATTAGGTGACAATATGAATCCCAGGAGCTCAACTTCAGTTACGTTGAAAATGCATTTTTCAAGCTTGGCAAAAAGGTTATGTTGACGCAGTTTCCCCGAGAACCTTTTTAACGTGTTTCTGATGTTCCTCTTCAGATGATGAATAGACAAGGATGTCATCAATGTAGACAACAACACACACATCTATGAGTTCTCTAAGGACATCGTTCATAAAATACTGGAAAGCGGCAGGAGCGTTACAAAGTCCGAAGGGCATCACTTGATATTCAAATAGCCCATACTTGGTGCGGAAGGCCGTCTTCCATTCATCGCCTTCTTTTATTCGTACCAAGTGGTAGGCTCCTCTGAGATCCAATTTTGTATATATACATGCTTCTTTGACTTGGTCCAGGAGTTCAGGGATCAAAGGTAACGGGTATCTGTTTTTAACGGTGATCTGATTCAGGGCGCGGTAATCTATACAAGTCCTAAGGTCTCCTTCCTTTTTCGGAACGAAGAACAAAGCCGAGGAAGCTGGAGACTTAGAAGGACGGATAAACCCGTTAGCTAAGTATTGGTCCAGATATTGCCTGAGGTGAAGATTCTCTGGCTCGGTGAGGGCATAAATCCTACTGCAAGGAGGAGTTGTTCCGAGTATTAAGTCTATTTGACAGTCGTAAGACCTATGAGGAGGCAGGGTGTTTGCTTGATCCTTCCGAAAGACATCTTGGAATTCCTGGTAGTCGGGAGGTAATGTAGGAACCTCAGAAGAAATTGCCGCCACTGAAACTTCAGGCCGAGGATAACAAGTGGTAAAACATTCTGGAAACTGAACCGTCTTTGCTCGCCAGTCGATCTGAGGATTGTGTTTCTCTAACCAAGGGATTCCCAGAATGATCTGGAACTGAGGGGCCTTGATCACATCGAACACAATTTTCTCCCGGTGTCCATCTTGGCTCACTAGCGTCACTTCTTGGGTGGCGTGCGTTACTGGTCCGGAGGCTATCTCTGTGCCATCCACTGTAGTAATGACGTCCTTTACTGACTTAGGGACAAGGGGTAGATTCATCCTTGATGCCATTTCACGGTTCACATAATTGCCGATTGCTCCGCTGTCGATGTAAGCTTCAATTGCATGCAAACGATCCGGACGTGCTGGACTAATGAGGACCATGGGCACCACGAAATGCGAGGTCACGGGACAGATCTTAACGCTCGGCAAGAGGACCTCTACACTTGCCGGGCTAGGTCGTTTCCCTGCTTAGAACTTGTGGCACTGGTGTCTGCGGCTCCTACAGCCTTCTTAGCTGGTTTCACTGGACAGTCTCGAAGAAAGTGCCCCGAGTTCCCGCAATAGAGGCATAATTGCAGCTGTCTTCTTCTTTCCCGCTCCTTTTGGCTTAAAGGACCTTTCATCCCCCCTATTTGCATGGGTTCCACAGTGTCAGCTCCCTTAGTAGAAGTTTGTGGTTTAGAAAACACTCGGGTATCAAATTTGGAACGATCAGCCTTCCTGTTCTGTAATCTGTGGTCCAATTGGACGACTAAGTCAATATAGTCTGAACATTCTTGTGGAGGGTTCACAACTTGAGCTAACACATCCTTGAGCTCTCCACGCAGGCCTCTGTAGAAAAGCGTTATTCTCTTGTCCTCGGGCCATTGAGTTTCCACTAGGAGTCTGTTGAATGAGGCTATATAGGTCAAGAGGTCTTGATTACCCTGTCGTAATGAAAGAAGTTCATGGTCCAAGGCCTGCCCTTGTGCATGTCTTGCAAACAGTTTCTCCATACTGGACTGGAAGGCCTGGAAATCATGCAGAACCGGATCATCCTGGGTGACTAAAGGAATCGACCAATCTGCGGCGCTGCCACTGAGATAAGAAAGCACGAAAGCCACTTTGGTCTGATCTGTTGGGAAAGCAGCTGGTCGACATAAGAAATGTAAGCGGCACTGGTTGATGAACACTGCATATTTCTTTGGGTCACCAGAAAAACGTTCGGGCGGAGCCAAGGGCACATTACCAGGTAGATTGATTTGCACTGGATTTACAGATGGTGCAGAAGGATAGCTTCCTTCTGGAGCGGGCAGAGGTGTCTGTCCGGCCTGCGTTTGTAGCAATTGCCTAGCGAGGTCCTCTGTTCGCTCCTTGGAAAGTATTAGTTCTCTTCTTAGAGAGCTTGTTTCCTGACGAGCTGCATGTACTTCTGCTCTTAATTCTCCGAGCAACTGGGCTAAGTGATCAGTGTCTGAGGCTTCCATTGCGCCTTGGTAGGAGTTTTGCGGTGGGCTTCGCGTTCTGGAACGCTCACCTGATTCCCACGGAGGCGCAGGTCGTGGCAGGAAGGTGTCTGTGATTCGAAAGGTGATGTGCAGGACTCGATGGGCTTCTGGGGTCGAACCTCTTCGCACTGTGTGACGAACTCGTAGGGTGAGGTTTCTGCAGATGAAAGAATATAGGGGTTAATGGTCTGGGTCGTTTAATGTCTCTATTCCTCTCTCTCCCAAGCTTCTCCGTAGAGCCCCCAGGTCAACGTGCTCACCTTAGATAGGTGAATGCCGGACTCTCCATCTGCGTCTGATGCAGGGCGCTGTTGCCAGTTCCTTCACTGGTGAAACATAGGCCTCTTGGACTCAGAGGACCTTTACCGTCGTTAATCGCACGAGCGGTGAGTTTCCAGACACCTTTTTAGTCTTTAGAGTCTTTAGGTGCAAGGCACGTTAACATTGAACAGGACTTCGTATGATGCTTTTCTCCCTTTTTGCTTGCAGGACTCTTGAGGAAGATGAAATAAAGCGCCTGGAAATGCGTGAGTAAATGCAAGCGCTCTAGCTGTTCTTTCCCTTGCAGCGTAGTTCGTGCTGAAGAGGCACCGGAGTATTTGCAGGCGTTCTATTGTGGAGAGCGCGATGGGCGTAAGTAAATACCTGTCTAATGTCTCTTCTTTTGTCTTTCAGAAGCTTGTTTGCAGCGCCGGAGTCCGCGGAAGGCCCGTAAGTAAATACGATGCTTTGATCTCTGCAGGTGGCGATGCAGCGTGAAGAATTCCAGAGTTCACGGAGTGCCGGTAAGTAATGACAATACTTTTGTCTTCACAGGCGAAAGTACAGCGTGCCGAAATGACCGCAGCCGATGGATCAGGTGAGTAAGCACTGTGAGTTAAGACTGCCTTGCTAACCTGCTGTTTCTTGTCTCTGCAGATGCTGCTGTCGACTGGATACAGGAATGGTGAGTATGATTCTTGCAGATTGAGGAAGAAAGGCTGGAACAGACTCGGTGAGCATTCTGCTGCAGATGCAGAATAACGCGAAGCACGTTTCATCCATCGGGTGTGGTTTAAATAGCCTTAGAGTGATGAGGCGTCTTCCTCCACGGCCCCGCCTAGGTAAGAAAAGAGTTCCAGTTCCAGAAGCTTTCCTCATGCTGAATCCAGGGAATGGAGCTGCCCCACCCAGGTAAGAAAGTAGTTCCTGTTTACAGAGGACTTCTAAGTGGCTGGTAAGTAAGCAGCATGGTCTGCTGCAGGTAAGTCCACCCAAACATCTGCACACATATTATGAGCCCGGCGCTTCCAGTGCCGGGACCGATGATTCTGATGAGCCTGGTGCCACCGGCGCCAGGACAAGGTCCAAAAGGTCCCTGTGGGGACCGGCTGGTGCCTAGGATTAGGGTTAGGGTTAGGGGCCTGCTTCCAAGGACGTTGGGCTGGTCCTGGCTCCTTGGAAGCAGTGATCATGACAGTTAGTCCCTATACTGTTGGTAAAACCCGCTTGTCATGTTTCCAAAATGTTTGACCATGATTTTAACTCTTTTGGTAGGATTGATGCGAAAATCTTACCAAATGAATCAAGAAGGGTGATGGGCCTATAATTTTGTGGGTTTCCCCCCATCGCCCTTCTTGAAAATTAACAATCACTGTGGTCTTCCAAGAGGGTAGAATTTCACGAATTTGCAATATTTGTGTGAATACCATGTGGAAGAGGTCAGCTCAGTCCTCTGTATTTTGCTTTATGAGAACATTAAGGCCATCAGGTCCCGCTGCCCTAGAAGGATTCAATTTGTTGATTAGGATAATGAAGTCTTTCTTGTCAAACTGCATCTCCCATGATCTTTTACATTGCTTCTGTGATGACTCTGATTTGTGGGGGTAATTCCATATAGAGCTGTGTAAAGTGTTTTATCCATGATACTGACCGTGGGTATTGCTCTTGCCATCTAATTGATCTCATTGTTGTTCAAAAGGGACCATAGTTCTCTCCTAAGCAGGATTATTAATACTACATTCCCCCAAGGCATTGCTGTTCAAAGTTCTTTTGCCTGAGCCCCCCTACCGAGCAAAATGTGGTTCTGGCACCCCCCAAAAATACTAAATGGACAGCAAGTACAAATGGCTATGAACTATTTTGCGCTGTCGCCGCACCCTGCTCCCAGTATAGTCCCTGGGCTCCCCCACCTGCTCACATCACAGTTTTTGGACTCCATCATGCCACTCTTAGCCCAATCCCTGGGTTCTCCCAAACCCACCACAGACCCTTCGCTCTCCACACCCTGCTCCTAGCACAGCCCCAGGGCCAGTGGCAGCTGGTGAATGTTTTAAATTGGAGGGGCATCAATATTTTCCCCTGTTGTATCATAGCGACCAAGCATATTGAGGGAGCCCAAACCAATAAAGAAGTGTTTGTGAGGGAGGGGTTCTATGATAGATTTCCAGTAAAAAGATGCAATCCCTGTCCCCTGGGCCAGACAGCACCTAACACAATCAAAGTGATTGTGTGTATGCAAGGCGCTGGGGGGCCAGGAGGGAAAGCACAGTCATTTTTTACTGGACATCTAGGATAGATGTCCAGCTAAAAAAAAAAAACCATCCCTATCCCCTGGCTCCACAGTGCATCAGAAGGAGAGTTGATTTTGGCCAGTGGAGAGGGGGATTGTGCAACAAAGGCATTGTCCGGTCCTCCTCCCCCATACTTGCCAAAATCAGCTTGACAGACCAACAGAAACACAAACACATTTACACAGCTGTCATACAGCAAGCACTCTATCATTCACAGGAGCACCCATCAACATACACTTCTTTCCCGATCCAGACGTTTCCTCCCCAGCGCTCCAGCTCCTGCATCATGAACAGGAATCAGGAAGCAAGAGTTTCCTGGGTCCTGCACATGCGTGAAGGGGCCCAAGCTTGGCAGCTGAAATGCTCCACTCCAGCCTGCTTGTTGTGCTCTGTATGTGCCAGGAGGTGCAGGAGTGCCCCCTCGCACATACAGACATGCAGTTCCCCAGTCAGCCATTTTGATTGAGCTATGCAAGGCTGTGGAAGCAAAACGCCCCCTCCTTGCATGGCTCATTCAGCATGTGCGGCTGGGGAACTGAACTGTCAAAGGGAAACACTGTTTCCCTTTGACAGTTCAGGCAGCCCAGGAGTGCTCCCTCAGCTGGAAAAAAAGCAACTGATTGAGCAGTCAGTGTTTTACTGGGCTGGCTCCTCCATAAATGGAGAGGGGGCTACTGGGTTAATGCCCCTTCACCCATTATGGACAAGCTTCCCCTGGCCAGGGCTCCGCCTACCCCACTCCTTCCTATCACACACACTGCATTGTCCCAGAGTCCCCTACCCTCTCCAAAAACAACACCAGGGCTCCCCCACCGGCATCACCGTCTGGTCTCCAGCTTTTTAGATCTTCAACCTAACATCACTGTGGTACCCAGATTTAGCCATAGCTCATCCATGTACTCCTGCGGAGAAGTAGCCATTTCGCTACAGCATCTCCAGCAGTCAGCTTCTATCAGAGATCTCACTCAGTTATCTCATTAGAATATGGCGTCTGTAACTTCGCCATGCATATGTTGGGCAGGGCGTGCAGTGATTCCATTGACCGCAATTCATTTGTGACATTCTACTTTGATTCTTCTATGTTGACGTTTTATTCTAATGTGTGTGTAGGGCTAGTACGGATGAGATGTGTACGTGGAGAAGGAGCAGGTAAGAGGGCGGGAATGGGGGACCCCAACACCAAGATCACAAAAATGACAGAAAGTCAACCTAGAAGAGTCAAACTGGATGGCAACAAAGTAAATGTGGTTAACCCGTTCGGAATAATAATATGTTGATCTGTTTTACAAAATGTTAGAGATGTTGCAAAAAATAGCAACATTTTGCATTGTATCTATATAGCTCTAGGTTTCACCTGCTGGCTAGACCTATGAAAATGTTGGATATGTGTTGATCAGAGCGCACACTTATCGATACATTCCTGATTTTGACGCAATTCAATTTAAGCAACCTAAATTCAATCAGGAGAGCACCATTAGGACATGTTCCTGCAGTGTTGCATGTACAATATCTATCCATCTTTGTTTCAATTAGGCATATCTTTGCTAAATATTCAGATGTGTTCCACAATATTTACATTTTTCATTTTCAAATGTGTAATAACAGAATCATTAAAAATGTCCTAAATTCCTCAGGCTCGATTCCCACTTCCACCTTCACCCAATCTCATTATCATAAGCCCATAATGTGGCTTCAGACAATATTGGACCGATAGTAGAGTACACCAAAGTACAGCGTGTACGTCCTTGAATTGTATACCCATTACATGTGCAATGTAGCTCAGGTTGCTTTCCTACACAGTGCAAACACACTTTTGCCTGTGAATCCCTGCTCAAGCAGATGGGTAGGTGCATAATGCAAAGGCATAATGCAAACGCCGTGCCTGTCACAACACAGCTAAATGGCCTGTGTTGTGACAAGCACCATCTTTGCATTCTGCCTTTCAATCATGAAGTGAACACGGCATTGAAAGTCCACGCTGATTTTACTTAATGTGAGTAGTTCCTTACTGAAAGGAATGATTCAAAGGCAGTGCTTGCCTCAACACAGCCAAATGGACTGTGTTGTGGCAAGCACTATCTTTGCATTCTGCCTGCTCCATTCTTTAAGTGAACACAACATGCAAGGTCCACAACGAGCTTACTTCTTGAAAGTAGCATCTTAATGAAATGCATAATGCAAAGGCAGTGCTTATCACAACACAGCCAACTGGCAAGTGCTATATTTGCAATCTGCCTGTCAATCAGGCGCGCCTTTCATGAAGTTAACACAGCATGAAGAGTCCACGCCGTGGGTGCTTCTTGAAAGGAACACATTAGTGAAAGGCAGGGCTTCCGACAAAACAGTCGCTTTACAGCTGATCAATCAGTGTTTACTGGCCGTGTTGTAGCAATTGCTGCCTTTGCATTCTGCCTTTGTCAGATGCTTCTTTCAAGAGCAAGTCCTCAAAAAGAGTAGAATTGGAGAGGAGGCAACCAAAGTCTCACTCTGTGGGCGTGTGAATTGCACAGTACAGACATCCCTCACCTAATGTCAGTTTTTAATGAAGTTCGTTTTATTGTGTGAACATTCTAGTTGACCAGACACAAATGATTACTACTAGGTCCAATTACAACATGAACATTGACCTAACTGTTCAGATTAAACAACATAAAAAGAAACCTAAACATACCCCAAATGGATGCAGTAATAATGCTACGCAACTGGTCAACTGGAG
Organism: Ambystoma mexicanum; assembly: GCF_040938575.1. Classification (NCBI taxonomy): domain Eukaryota; kingdom Metazoa; phylum Chordata; class Amphibia; order Caudata; family Ambystomatidae; genus Ambystoma; species Ambystoma mexicanum. The sequence continues at coordinate 625,323,946 of NC_090934.1, forward strand.
TTTCCACCAGAAAGATGGGAGTATCGGACTGGAAAATCATGGTTTGGATGTTAAAGGGATGTTTGGGTGGGAAACCCTAGGCCTAAATCCTCACACCAGAATATGCCATTTGCAGGTGGAGATTTCTCAACTCTCAAATCAGAAGTAGAGGATAGGTCATAAGATATACAATGGCTGTGAGAGTGTGGTATGATGGCCGCTTGCACCACCCCCAGCTTAAATTATTGTGACAATTACCATTTTGTTTATTGGGGCATTTCCATATGATATTCTAGGATGGAGGATCTTACATTACAATAAATGGCTGGAAAATACTTTGCTGCTCATCTTGGATCTGGATACATATTGAAGCAGGTAGATATTCATTCACACTCTAGATGCCAGGATGTAGAAACTGACTGCCACTCATGCAAGTAATCAGAGCTGGGGCGAGTGTGTGCTTGCAATTTAGTTGCTTTTATATTTTCTCCCTTTCTTCTATGAAAGGTGACTTACTAGTTCGGTCTAAATATTAAATATCTCCAACATGTATAGTACAGCAGATAGGAACTATTACTTCTCGCATGTAGACTACAACCTTATATACTATTCTGAAGACATACACTTTCACATAGGAGTATCTAGTGAATTCAACGATGGACTTTCCAACAAATTACTTTCCATCGAGGAATTTGCATCGAAAAAATATGCATCGTATGGATGTTTTTATATGGTAAATGTTTTTCTTTGGGGGGGTTTAAAGGGTAAAAAAATAAAAACAGAGGTTGGAGGGGGGACACCCCCATTTAAAAAAAAATGCATTTGATGCAATTTTTGTTCAAATGGAAAAGACCCTCGATGGAAAATATTCGATCAAAGACCATAAACCGAGTAAAGTGAAGGCATTGCTATTTTTATTTTATAATTCTTGCCGATTTAAGTTATTTTTTGCGGTCTAAGAATTTGATTGACTTTCTGAAAGTGATGACATATTGCCTAAAGTGATCACATTTGGCTCCTGTAATCCGAAGTTAATTTCCCCGTTTTACTCTGAAGTTTCTTTCCTCACAGTTCCTCATAGGTCTGACTTCACATCCTACACTATACTTTAAATGGAGAGAAGAGGCTGATTGGTTGACTCACCGTGAATGAAGCCCTATTCACTGAATCCCGGACAGCTAACCTCCTCTGTGAAAAGGATTAATAGCATGAAATTCCAGTGCCCATTAACATGCTGGTCTAAGACTTCAGAGGGCAAAGGGTTTGTCCGTCTTGGATGTCAGTGTCACAGACAGTGGGAGGGAGTCTTTGCTTTCAAGGGCACTATTTTCACAGGGAGGAGGGAAGGGTTCAAAATGGTCAGGAGCTGGGTGCAAATTTGCTCCTGCTTGTACCAAATACTGCCTAGCCAGCTTCATACCAACAGCTACGTGTTTTCGCCAGACCAACTTATGCCACAAAAACATATGCATTTGACATTAAATCTTTGGGTAGGAATGTGTCTAAAAGAGCATTGGCACACATCTACAATAAATGTAACCAATAATGGGTAGTGTATAAATGGACAAACAGTTGTGGTTTGCCTCCTATGTGGAAGTTCGATATGCAGCTTGCTATATCCTAAATCCTTGTTCCTAGGAGTTAGCTTGTGCTTACTGGGAGGAGCCGGATAACAAGGAGACGCTTTTAGCTCCTGCTCAATAAATCCTCATTTTGCCATTGCCTCAATACAAGAAGGCCTGCACTGGGGCTTGGAAGGGGGTGCTGAAACAGGTGTAGGGAACTATGGGAACCCCCCATTTAAAAGCAAATTGAGGTTCTGAAGAAAAGAAAAATATGCCTGGAACTGGACACAAAGAATTGTCTGGTGGCGACCTTGGAGAAAAGTGTATGGCAAGTCCCCATCTAAAAAGGGAGCAACAAGTTGCATCCGGAGGAGATCAAAGGCCTCAAGGCTTACCATTTTGGAGGGATCAGGAATTATAACTGGGTTGGAGCAAAGCAGCAAACTGAAGTCTGCCGGAATCCAAAAAGTGGATTCTGATAAGAAAGAATGGCAAAAGCAGATTAGGGGTGACAGTATACAAGGAGATGCAGGAATGACCTAAATAATATCAAGGACAAAGACGAGGAAGATGGAGGTCGACAGTAATAACAATGTGCTCAAACTGAACGGCGTCTTGGTACTACAGTAAATTTTATGGCTGTTACCCAATTTAACGGTTTTACTGCACAACTTTAACAGTCTGGAGATCTGTTCATGGGGGGTGCTTAACCTTTTCAGCCATTTTATTACACTGATTCAAGTGGTCGATTATACACAGAGTTGGAGTGTTGAAGATATTGGGGGCATTCCGCAGCCTGCTCGAGACTCGCGACACTAACCCTTCGGGGCAAGTGCAGGCCAAGATGTAAACAAGTAACCCATACAGAGTTTCATTATAGATGAACGGTAATAAGAATATCAGAGCAACTTCAAACATGGCTACTTTACAAAACCTATCAAATTGAGACAGGCACAACACAGTGAAGTAAAAAGAATTGACACAAAATGTTTATTTTATTAAGCAGGTTGACACAGTTTAACAGCACTGTAAATAACTGCCATTAGCACCCCCGGTAGGGGAGCCAGCCAATCAGGTGGCTAGGAATGTGGGCTTTAACCGCAGGTACAAGCCCGCCTTGCAAGCCGCCCGATGGCCGGCTCTCCCCGCCGCCATCTTACACCCACCCTCCATCCCCATTTTTTCCCCTTATTAGCCCCCGGCCACTTACCTTATTTTGGGCCGCCGCAGTCGCACCTTCCTCTCAGCTTTTCACGGCCGGCATTGCAAAAGGAAGGGGGGCTCCGTACAGAGCCCCGCCTTTCCTATCCATGGCAGCCATGTTTGTAAAGGATTTTGCTTCCTACAACGGGATGCACGCGGCGTCCTGTTGTAGGAAGGAAAATCCTTTTTTTTTTAAAAGCACCCTAGGTTGCCGCTTTGGTAACCCGGGGTGCTAATGCCCTCATTATTTATTTATATATTTTCTTATAATTATGTTAGAGCCCGCAGGCATCTGGGCACAAAAGACTGAGAAAGGCAATAGAACAAGATTCAGTATTATTCATCTCATTTAAACAAAAGTGTCTTCAAACATTTCCAGAAAGAGTACAAATCTCTAACCAGCCTCAGCTCAGTGGGCAACTTATTCCATGCCGAGGCTGCCTGCACCGGGAAAGAACGACCCCACTACCCCTAACCCGTTTAATACGTGGGCAGCGTAGAAGCAAAAAGTCACCGGACCTAGTGACCCTGCAGGATTGCTGCAGCTGGAATCCATCTCAGAGGTCTGCAGGCGCTGAACCATACAAGCACGTATGGGGGATTGTATATATTTTTAAAGTAATACTCTCTATGCTCTGAAATTGGGTCACCGCTTGGAATATCATCATTCTGCAGTAACTTCATCCTAAGGATGCACCTTTACTTTGCTTCCCTCAAAATGGCACTGACAATAATCCAATCTCGGCATAAGTATTGCTCTTGTCAGAGTGATACAGTACATAGACTATTTAATTTTGCTGGCGATGGTGAAGACCCAAATATAATAAACTCGATCTTGGATCCATTAATGCACAATCCGTTAACCGTCATCCAAACCTTAATTGATTCATAGATAAATAAAACCACCTTGGAATCTTTATCATACTCCCGGCTTAGTACCATGACGAGCTGGGTATCAACCGCATAGTTGGTAAAACGGATGCCAAACTTGTCCAGTAAGTCACATAGTGGACGACAGAACACATTTAAAAGAGCCAGGGAGAGACATGCCCCCCTGTGGGACTCCACAAGTAATACATTCTGACTCAGAACTTTCCTCTCCCAAGTGAATGTTGGACATCCTATTTCTAAGAAATGAGTCCATCCATTTAATCACCACTTCTAAGCAATGTCCCACTACTGCGAGCCTTATCAGCAGTTCATAGTTCACCAATCGAAGGCTGCCAACATCAACACGCATGATTCGCTTCTATCCATTATGCCCAGCATCCCTGTCTGCAGGTCTATCAGCACGTTCTCTGTACCACGATGGGCTCTAAAGGCAGACTGTTTTTGGTGAAGTATCTTATTTATCTCATGGCTGCAGTTTTATAAAGCATCTTCGGCACACAAAAAGGGGATTTGCTCTGAGGTCTGAAGTTCTGGGGTCTCCTTATTGACTGCAGTAGGCCTAGACTTATTTTATTAAGCACATGCATGCAAGAACACTCTAAACATAGTAGTACTCTGGAAATGGAAACATTCAAACAAAAGCTGTATGATTTACATCTATTATTGCCTGAATGTTTCACTTTTCTAAGATCCGGGACTTCCTTATAATCAAAGGTTGCATTGGTAAAATGCACCAGAAACGGTGCAAAGAGCTTGGCCTTGTCCAGGATTATCTTTACTGGAAAGACGTCGCCTAGACATGACGTAGGTCACATGGTCTTAAGTGTTAGAATCATGTTAGATGTATCAACTTTCTGGAAAAAGGGAGGTCCAGCAGTAATAGTAGGCTTCTCCCAGAGGGATTCATAAGCCTTTCTTTCTATTTTTGTGCAGTTTTCTGCGATTCTAATTTGAGCCGACTGTATTTTGTTGGCTAATGCTTTCTGGACGGCGACACAGTCTTCTTTGGTGGGAACAATAGGATTTAAATTGAGCCTTTGGCTTTTCCAAATCTTTGAAGATTTCAAAAAGCTGTTTGGACTGTTTGTAAAGTTAGCTATTTTGGTATTATAGTAATTCCGTTTAGACTCAGATTTCACTTCTGTAAAGCCTATCCAGTGTTTTCCAAGAATCCTTATTTTCTTGGGTGTTTTTCTTTCTCTTCCCATACCTGTTCTGCTCTATGTGTTTCCTGTTTGCGTATCATCAAGGCTGGTGAGAACCATTTTTGGTTATTAGTATGCTCTCTAACATTTTCGATTTTACACGATCAAGTAGGTCAGTCAATGCCAGTCTGTATTTGGTTGCCAGGTAGTCCGGTGTTTCATCATCAGAAGTAGATGCCATAAGCGTCTTCAGACAGCATTCTAAATCATTATCAATTTTCTAAATGTTTCTATTCACAATCTTTTTTGTGTGCCGTTCTTCTGTACAGGCCTAGATGGTAATACTCACTCCAGACTGGCAAAAAAAAGTGATCAGACCATGGGCATGGTGGAACTTGATGAATTAACAGAAAGGTTTATAACCATCACCCAATCAAGTATTTCCCCTCACAGTAAGTCGGTTCTTTTACAAGTGACTCGAAACCAACGTCTTTGAACAGTTGTTCCAGACACAGCCTCAGGAGTCCAGAGGATTCCCCAGCCACTTGTTAAAGTCTCCCAAAAAGATGGTCGAGCTGAAACGTTTATTCACATCAGCCAGTGTAGTCGACATTTCCTCATAAAAAGATGGTGTGGACGATATAATAATATGATGTTGATACAGTTATTTGGAGTAGGCATTTTTACAAATACTGCTTCACAGTCAGTACATAAGACAGATATTTGGAAAAAGCCTATGTTCTGTCTGGCTAAAATAGCCACCCCACCTCCCACACTGTGCTCTCTATTTTTACCTATAAATGTATAGTCAATTGGAGTAGCAAGATCAATATTAGGGCCACTAGACTTTTTCAACCATGTCTCAGTGAGACACATATCTACTTCATGATCCATAATGTGATCCTTGACATTTATTGTGCCTTTGTCTAATGAACGAGTGTTTAAATGTACTATCCTGACCTTCTCTTCTCCCCTGCCTTCGCGATTTTTTACTTTGACCATACTCTATAGTACGTAAGAAACACCTCTAAACAGAGCGAGGGCAAGACACAGACCCTGCAAAAATCTAGGAAACTCACTTACCCTATATCCAGATCAATAGGCTGTGTAACTGCACCAGCACGTCCTGCGCGCAGACTCGCGCAGACTGGCTAAACCCAGACGTGCCGGCTCCGACGCGCCTGACAGGAAATTAAGTAAAAACACTAGGACTACAATGCTACATGGAGTTGTAGTTCAGAAGTGGAATATCAAAAGCGCACTATGTGGATTTATTACAAATAATATTGCGAAACAATAAAGAGGCTCAGAACAGTCACAAAGCAACAGAGTAAAACATTCCCCTGAAAACTACAACAATTTCTAAAATGACAGTAGTGGAAGCCTAAAGAAAAAGAAAACACTATAATGCTTCACTCGGGTGGGAGTCAGCCCTTTGGATATTTAGGCATACACATACAAAATACTACTTTGCGCATGCACAACACAACTGCGGATGAGGATATAGAAGTATTACATAGATGTACAAGGTCCTAGTTGAAGTTGTAACTCTCACTAATGGGTAAAATCGTCCTCCGCAAGATGGTATTTCTATTCAGGTGATGGAACTAATTTCTGGTAGACAACTATGCAGAATGACTTCACTTGTATCCATCTGTGTGCAGTTACAGTGCAAATGGTAGAGTTAGGGAGTTTTAATAGAAGAAGAAGTGGAGAAAAAAATCCTTAGTGGCATAAGAGGTGATTTCACATTAAACCTAAGGCCTTTAACACCATATAGCTAGTTAATGCCAGTATTGGAGGAGATAAATGCTAAAAACAAAAAAAAAAATTAAATGATAATTGAGGCATAAATATGGTGGGAGTGGCACGGATGCCGTTCAAAGAATACTGTAATCAATGCAGTGTTCCAAAGCGACAATGTTTTGGCAGAGGCAGTGGGATGATTATGGAGGCTAGAGGAGAGAATTCAGGAGGAACCGCAAATATCAATATCAGACCCAAATGGATGGATGCAGATTATCTCCAATTTACAGATTAATTATAGCAGCACACTTGACATGAGCTCAATAGAATAAGAGAAAACCAAAAGTGAACACATACTAGATTTAAACTAATCCAGTGAAAAGTAAGGATGTACATCACCCATGTAGGAGTAAATAACATTAAGTAATAAGAAGCTGCAGCATGAGATAAGAAAATGGAGGGTGGGGGCTAGCGAGAGGGATTCCGAGTTGGAGTGAAGTATGGATAGGCAAGCCACTGTAATTGCTAAACATCTTCCCATGAATGACAAAAGGGGGCCGCAGAGGGCGCGCTGCTGGCGCACATAAGGCATCTGCATAGGTCCGCGCCACTTCGACGAATGAGGCTATGCAACTTTTTCCAGTTTCGTTAGATCCATGTGTACAGAAAAGTTTAAAAGTAGTTCTGGATAGGTTTTCCCCTTTGATTTGACTCGGGAGACTATTTCCAAACTCAAGGCAGGGAACTTATATCAGCACTTTTATTTTAAAAAACTTCAGGCTCACAAATTTCGTACAAATGCATCACCAACTAATGTTACGGGTCTTTGTCTACTGCGGAGTGCCAAATCCGTAGTCAGTAATAGATTTTTAATTTATGATTTCATTTTAGAGCTTAAACTGGATATTTTATTGCTTATGGAGACCTGGATTCCCGATGAAAATTCCAGCCGACCTGACACCGGCTCTCATACAGGTTTACATCTAAATCTCGGTCAACTGTATCAGGTGGGGGCCAAGCTATAATCTAATCTACAATTCATTTTTAAATATTTCACTACTACCCATTTCGAATCTGTCATCAACGGAAATACTGACAGTAAAAGCTCAAATTGAACCCAAGGATTTTCTTTTTGCCATTGTACTAATAGACCTCCGGGTAATGTGAACAATTTCACACATTTTCTTGCAATCTGTACTCGATTTACATAGGCACAAATTTAAAACCTTCTTGCTTGGTGATTTTAAGTACTGGATGGAGATCTCTATAGACCCAACAGAAGATCATCTGCTGGATTCTCTAGCAGATCTTCGATTCGAGAGTAACATAAAATATTGCACTTATACTATACAGGGACGCTAGATAAGACTCAAGTGAAGAGCTGAACTCCAACTATAGATTCTCCCTTTTCTCTATCCTGGTCTGATCATCAAAGCATCCCTTTTCTTCTTAATGTTGTCCGCCTAAAATTTGCCAAATTGTCACCTTCTCACTGCCTGTGGAAATAGTCAGTAACTATGCTCTTACTGCAAAGACATCAGTATCAAACTTTGGTTTCTTTAAGAGATTTTCAAAAGCTAGAGTACAAAAATGATCCAAATGACAAGAGTGCCCCTTTGTTAGGCATAATCCTGTGCAGTGCCCTTCGGTACCACTACACACAATTAAGACTACAAGTGGTAATACAAGTTCACCTTTGGTACAAGCCTCTACTACACTGTTAAAGTGGTAGCAGTAGCGGAGCAGCCAGACTTATCTCAAGAGTAAATGAGCAGTAGTAGAGATTACACAAAGGACCACAATTACTGTGACTCAAGCAAACACTTACTCAAGGTTTCAGGAAAAAAATATAAGTACATTCATCTTTAAACCATCTGTTATAAAACACAACACTTCTATAAATTCAAAACCACACGTAAAATACACCACACACAACCAATTCCACTTGCTTCTGTAAATTCAAGGTAAGTACATTAGGATTTGACAGACCGGTGTTGCGATACTAACGTTTACCCGCGGATAGGAATGCTCATGAAGTTAAAACACACTTTGTACTTAAGAATTTTAAACAAGGGAAAAGTGAATACAAATCATAGGCAATACTTTTTCGAAGCAAGGAGACTCGAGGACTTATTCAAAGATACAGATTAAAGTCAATAGGCCTGCGCCAGTGTCAATGGAGCAGATGCTCCGTTGCAGAGGATCAAACATGGAACAGTTTGAGATGCCAAGAGTTCGTAACGATTGTCAAATGGAAGGAAAAGTTAGAAGAAGGAGGGAAGAAAGAACAAATCTTCGTGGAGGAAATGGGTTCACCCCGATTCCGGCTGGTCAGGCGGGGAGAATGACCAAGTATGCACAGTACCTTATTCCGTTGGACAAAAGGTGGTGCCACGGCAGTAGTTCCTGGTAGTTCCTGCAGACTCACGGTTCCTGTGGCTTCAGTCGTGGGGACAAGAAGGAGGACGTCCGGAGCAATCTGAACTACCCAGGGATGAGGCCAGCAGCAGCGAAAAAGACAACAATGAATAGGTGCGCTCCTTTAAATCAGGAGAGGGCTCTTCTGATGGCTATCCGGACCACTACAGCACAGCAGTGATTTCGACCCAGGAGAGGATTCTCTGACTGAAGAAATGATGAGCTGGTTGATCCCACCAGGCTCAAGGGAAGAAGACTCCAGTCTGGATCTTCTCTTAGTCGTCGAAGGGGTAGATAGCTCAGGACTGCAGCAGGGCTTCACCGGGACTCGGGGTTGCAGCAGTCGTCTTCTTCTCTGCTTCTCGTTGGTCCCTTGTAGTTCCAGAGGCGACTCTGCCTTCTAGCTCAAGAGTCCTGCCTTTTATGCCAAAATCCCCCATTCACACAGCCTGGCTGTCAATCACTCAGCAGGGGGGGTTGTCCAGTCCGGACAACCACCTCAACCAATCAACACAAAGTGCGACTTTGGTCTCCAAGGAGACCCTGTGCAGGGGGTGACTACACCCCACCCTCACATTCAGCCCACCTAGACACCCAGATGTCAAAGGAGGGCTTCTGGTCAGAAGCCTGCCAAAGGTCGGCAAACAAAGGAGGCAAACCGGGTTTGCCGCGCAAAGAAAGACCCAAGAAGGAGGTTTACAAAAAGAAATGGTGATTAAACCCAACCGGAGCCGAAATAAAAAGTATTTGGGCTAGCGGGTTTAAAGTTCGAGGCTACTAGAATAGCCTAAAACAATACCACGTTATGTAATATAATCACGGTAGGAAAATTAGGGTAGATACCACTGTCACCAGCCAAGTCTTAATGTTAAGGGAGCAAAACAATGCTCCAAGAGTTACAGATAAGGGCTAAGAATTAACCCTTTCCAATACTCCATATAAGATGGGGTGTACTGGATCTGTGGTTAAATGACTATGTAAGGTTAATGGCAACTTTACCCTTTTCTGGGGGACAGTAGTCAGCCCCAGAAATGGAGTCGGTGGGATGCCAAAACGACAACCCTGTGTCACTGCACTGAAGGTGCTGTGTAACACACAAAATAGTGGGGCTAATGAAGTGGTGTACTGCAGAGTCCACAATCACAAAAACAGATGAACTACACATGGCCAAACACAGGTAAGAGTGGGGGGAAAAAGCTCACACTCTTACCAAGTGGCAAAAATACACTCCAGAAATCCAGCAAAGCTGCTGAGGGACTCACTAGGTAATGGAAATTAGCCATAGAATGAGAATTCTCCCTAACAGCCTTTAACCCCATAATTGCTAAGGACAAGCTATCTCGTCCTCAGCACTACGTTTGTAGTGCTGAGGACACGATAGCTTGTCCTTTTTAGCACTTTGTGCGATCGCTGCACAAACTGGAAATCCAACCCCCCACTCCCCTGGGCTATGTGAGGGGGAGGTTCCTGCTCACTGCCAGGGGGATGGATTTCCTTCAGTTTCACATCAACACGAGTAATGCACGCTGACGTGAGACTGAATGTAAATTCACAGTGAAATGGAAGGTGCGTGCCCCCCCTCGATCTCTGGCCTTTTTATGTTGTTTTGATCGAGGGAGGTGTTGTTGGAAAGGGGAGAGACTGCCCTTTCCAACAACACCTTGCTTGAAGCATTGATGGGTGCGGATCTCTCAATAAGCGGCCCCCCTGAGTACCAGGATAGTCGGGAGTAATGTCCCTGGCCTTGGGCGGTTGTCTCCCATACGGGGAGACCATCCCTAAGCCCAGCGGCAGCCCCAGGGAGCACCAGCAGTGTACCAATCGCTCGACTAATGGAAAAGCTGTAATGCAGCCCAGCCAGAACTCCAGGACGATTAGGGGTGATGTCCCCGGCCTTGGGCATTCGTTTCCCATATGGGTTGAACGTCTCCAAGTCCAGCAGCAGTTTCAGGGGTCCCCGTCCTTTCCCAGAGAGAAAGGTTGTAACGCAGGCCAGGCAGAATTCCAGGATGGTCGAAGGGGATGTCTCCGGCTTTGGGCACCTGCCTCCCATGTAGGTCGACCGTCCCGAAGTCTAGCTGCAGTTTCAGGGAGCCCCGGCAGGGTCCCCATTCTTCCCTGAAGGGAAAAGCTGTAACGCAGCCCAGCAAGAGCTCCAGGCTGGGCTTGGGATGGTCGACCCACATGGGAGACGGGTGCCCAAGGCCTGGGACATCACTCCTAACCATCCTCGAGCTCTGCTGGGCTGCGTTACAGAATTTATCCCCGGGAAGGGAGCGGGACCCTGCCGGGGCGCCCTGGGACTAAAGCTGCAGGGATGGTCAACCCACATGAGAGACAGTCACCCAAGCACAGGGACAGGGACATGATCCCCTACGACCTTGGAGCTCTGGCTGTGCTGCATTATAGCTTCTCCCTCTGGGAAAGGACGGGGACCCTGCCGAGGCTCACTGGAACCGTCACTGGATTTGGGGACGGTCGGCCCAGATCCCCTCCGACCATCTTGGTCCAGAACATTTTGGATCCCCAAGCTGGCCAGGCTGTCCCATAAGCAATCACCAGAAATCTAGTGGGGATAAGTCTCACGGGGGTGGGAGCAAGAGTAGCGGTTCTCCCGCTTTAAAGCAGGCTCCCAGTGGATCCAGTACCATACCTCGCATTCCTGGCACTTGTTGGGACTGTGGGGCTCTGGAACACAAGGGTGACCCCAGGTATAAAGGTAAGGCACTTGGAGTCCAGGCGGTCAGCCTGACCTACCCTTGATTCAAGGCATGAGGTGGAGGCCACTGTCCTCCCCTCCTCTACAGGAATCACAGTTGGTGCTCCAGCAGAGCTATCCCTAGTGTCCCTTCGGGCCTGGGACCAGTACGCACTACTATCCCACAGAATACCTGCAGATTTTGAGAAGAGTCGTCCTGAATGGCCAGCCTTCCACTGGTTTGAGAGATACTGCGGCAAGTATGACAGTGTTTGTCAGGACCCTGCCGATGCCAGAGGACTATGTAGGTGTTCCTCTGAGAACTATCAGGTTAGCTGGTGGGCCTCCCAAATGATCTCCTGTAGCCCTAGTCACCATCACGGTTGCGGTGAAGACAGCAAAGCTTCCCATCCTGGTTCAGGACAATGTACCTGTCCACATCCTGTTGGGAAATTATCTAGTAGAGTTAGGGTTGTCACTAGGTCCCAGTCCAAACCGGGTCTGTCACTTACCCACGTCAAAAGGCAAACCCAAGGGGAGAAGGAAGAGCAAAAGGACTACCTCTGTGAAGGGGGTTACTTCTCTTCCTGCTGTTTCAGCAGCACCCACTGGGATCCAGGCTCTGGACGGGCTGGGTCCAGTGGTAACCCGAGACTCAACACCAGAGGGAGAAGAGCCAGATAATCCTCCGGTGGGAGAGGTACTTAACCCGGAGGATCACCCTGACCTTCAATGCCTGCTGGCTGAAGGGCGGCTCTCTAGGGGACACTTCTGCAAAGGCCACAGAGAGTGCCACTCTCTTGACAGTCTATGAAAACAGGCACAGGCCCAGGCACAAGGTGAAGTGCCTAGGTCATTCAAAATGTATTGGGAGAGTGAGCTCCTTTGTAGTGGGCCCAGTAAGCCTGAACCTTGGTGCCCTCAAGAGGTTGGTGGTACCCAAGGCTTACAGGTATTTACAGGTATTTCCTATTGCATTTGGCACATGAGGTGCCCTTAGCTGGTGATCTTGGTACTGCTCTCTGCGCATTTGGCGGTCAAGTGGTACAGCGAGTAGAGTGCTCGCTTTGACATCCGTGCAGAGCCTACTAACGCAGGTTTGAATCCCGGCAGGGCAAACTCAGCCTTTCATCCTTCCGAGGTCGATAAATGAGCACAACACACCGTGGGTAATAATAAGCAGCGTCAGATGCCTGAGGGTTCGTAGCGCTATATAAATGCAAAATTATTATTATCATTTCTACTGGCCCCAGATTGGAGTAGAAGTGGAGTCCCACTGCCAGACCTGTCCCACTTGTCAGTTGTCTAGCAAGACGGGAGGCAGTGTCATTGCCCCAATGCAGTCTTTGCCAGTGGTTGGCATCCCATTTGAGAGGGTAGGAATCATTATTGTCGGTCCCTTGCACCCTCCCACATCAGGTAGACACTGGTTCATCCTGGTACTGGTTGATCATGCCACCACGTGCCCTGAGGCGATACCCCTTTGGACCATTAGTGCCAAGGTGGTTGCCAGGGCTTCCATGGCCATTGTCACCTAAGTAGTTCCCTAAAGAAGTGGTCTCTGACAGAGGCTCCATCTTCATGTCTAGTTACATGCAAGCGATGTGGAAGGAATGTGGGGTAACATAAGTTCTCAACCTCCTACCATCCCCAAACCAACTGTCTGGTTGAGAGGCTTAATAAGACTCTCACTAAGACTCTCAAGTGCATGCCGGGTGCCTTGGAAGAGCCGCAACAGAGGAAATGGGATCTTCACCTGCCATGCCTGCTGTTTGCCTATAGAGAGGGTGTTGGTTTCAGCCCCTTTAAGCTCCTCTTTGGACATTCCATGAGGGGGGCCCCCTTGCCTTAATCAGAGAAGGTTTGGAAGCCGCACCTCCAGGTCCTGCCTAGCAAGTGGGGGACTATGTGTTAGGCCTCAAAAGGATGATGGCACAGATGATGGGTCAGGCATCAGCGAATCGTAAGGTGAGCCAAAAATGAAACAAGTACTGGATAATCTCCAAGATGGGCAAAGTCACCTAACTGGTTGACATGGGAGTCCCTGTGGTTGCCCCTCAGGTATTCCATGTTAACAGGATCAAGCCTTTCCATAAAGAGAGGAAGTCTTATGCTTTCTGCTGGCTTCAGAGCAAGAGGAGGATGACAGTAAGCGCCTTACTGATTTGCTGCATAGCAACCCTCAGGATGGCTCAGTGGAGGGAGTACATCTCTCTCCCGATCTGACACCAGAGGGCCTGCAGGGCTTTGCTCTCTGTTCTCACTGACACCAGGCCTCACCCCAGGGTGCAGGCATGGAATTGACACTGTGACAGTGTACCTGTCAAAAGCAGATGCTATGGGATGTTAGACACGGTTAAGAAGCACATCCAGGCTGAGTTTGCCAAGATGTTGGATATGGGTGTAATTGGACCCTCAGCCAGTCCTGGGTCCAGCACTATGGTCCTTGTCCCCAAGGATTGGAGGTTCTGTGTGGACTACATAGGAGTCAATGCCGTCACCAAAACTGACACGCACCCATTGACCAGGGATAATGAGCTTGTCGACACCATAAGTGCTGCCAAGTTTGTAAGCACCTTTCACCTCACCTCAGAGTATTGGTGTAAAGACTGGGAGGAGGGTGTCGGTACTTCTGCTCTCTATATGGTGCGAGAGGTACAGAGGATCCTAGCCAAGATTCTCTATTCGGTAGTTATGGTCGAGCAATCAAGGCGTAGCTTCTCAGGAGGTGATGCAGGCTGGTTCTTAAGTACAATTGGCAAAGGGTGAAATTGAGAAATTGAAGAAAGGTTGGGTGGGGCAGGTCTATGGTGCCTCATTTAATACCAAATCGAGGGGTGTGGTGGTTTTGTTCAGGAAGAATGTCCCGATCAGGGTTTTGAAGGAGGTGTCTGACAAAGAGGGGAGAATAATTGCTCTGCTACTTGATGTGCAGGGTCTTGAGGTGTCCTTGTGTAATATTTATGCGCCATCAGTGGATGACGGTTCCTTCTTCAGAAAGGTGGCGCAAATATTGCAGGATTTGGGATCCAGGAATGTTGTGTTGGGCGGAGATTTTAATATTGTTTTGGATGAGTCTGCGGATAGGAGTGGAAGTCGTTATAGGGGTGGTGCAGACCGACAACATTTGGCCTTGGCGGATTTGCTGTTGGAACATAATTTGCAAGGCTGTTGGAGACTGGAACATCCCTTGGTTAGGGAGTACAGTTTTTACTCGGGTGCACATTCGGTCTATTCGAGAATAGATATGTTTTTGACTGCTGGTCGGATGACGGAGTGTTGTGAGACGTGTGAGATTGGTAGCATACTTTTGACGGATCATGCGCATGTGGTTTTGCAATTGCGGCTGCGATATGCACTGACTGTGCATACATTTTGGAGGATGAATGCATCATTGCTGCAGAAGGATGATGTGCTGGAGACATTGAGGAAGGAAGTGGACTGTTTTGTGGAGTGTAATCATGATGGAGTGATGCATCCCAGTGTTGTCTGAGAGACTTTGAAATGTACGATACAGGGCCATTTAATTGGTTTATCGAGTGGGCTGAGGAAAAAGAGCGTTGAAAGGGAGGCATTGTTGGAGACTAAACTTACCGAATTGTCAAGTAGGGTGATGGTGGATCCCGTTTGTGGAGAGGCGGTGGGTGAACTTAAAAGGGTAAGGAGAGAATTGAACTCATTCATTGATGAACATAATGATCGGAGTAACTTCTATTTGAAATGTGCGTGTTATGAGAAGGGCGAAAAATGCGACAGGTGGTTGGCTTATAGGCTGAGGAAGCGGGAGGCGGAGCGGTCTAGTCCGTCGATTCGTATGCATGACGGCAGTATAAGTTATCATCCGGGTGAGATAAACAACATTTTCAGAGACTTTTATGAAGAACTTTACAAGAATGAGTCGGAGGCATCAGGTGAGGGTATAGAATTTCTGGAAGAGGTGAGCCTATCTAGGATTAATGTGGATGATTCAGAGTTGTTGGAGGAGGATTTTTCGTTGGATGAGGTTAGGATGGCGATTGGTAAGTTGAATGCTGGGAAGGCCCCAGGACCAGATGGGTTCCCGGCTGAGTTTTATAAGATGCTGCCGGATTCGGCTTTACGATTGTTGCTAGATATGTATGTGGAGTCGTTGACCATCGGATTACTTCCTGAGACTACTCGACATGCTCTGAAATCGGTTTTCTTGAAAGGAGGGAGGGATGTTACTCTGCCTTCCAGTTATAGGCCCATTAGTCTTGTTAATGTTGATAATAAGATTCTGGCGAAAATGCTGTCTTGCAGGTTGGAGCGTCTGCTTCCGTCCGTGATACATGTGGATCAATTTGATTTTGTGAAGGGTAGGAAGACCTCCAGTAACATTAGGAAGATTTTGAGTATTGTATCAAAAGCGAGTGGTCAGGAGGGGGATAGTGCTGTTTTGTCATTGGACGCGGAGAAAGCGTTTGATAGAGTGAATTGGGAATTCCTCTACGCAGTGTTGGGCAAGATGGGTTTTGGTATGAGGTTTATTTCATGGATCAGGTTGCTATATAGTGAGCCGACTGCAGAGGTGGTCACCAATGGTATGAGGTCGGGGAGGATTCAAATGGAGAGAGGTACGAGGCAGGGGTGCCCTCTGTCACCTCTTCTGTTTGTGTTGGCTTTGGAACCACTGGCCGAGTTTATCAGGAGGGCCGAGGACGTGGTTGGTCATTCGTGCTGGGGGATAGCGCAGAAGATTTGGCTGTTTGCGGATGACATGCTCTTAGTCCTTAGTGATCTTAAGAAATCTATACCGGCATTGATGGATGTTGTGGCGGAGTTTCATCATTGTTCTGGCTACAAAATTAATTGGATGAAATCAGAGATTACGCCTTTGACACATTCAGTTGATAGGAGGTTTGTGGTGGACTTGGGCTTCAGGTGGTGTCCAGATAAATTGCTGTACTGGTGGGGGGGGGTTTGGCTTACTCTGGAGACAGGGGGCATGGTTAAGGAAAATGCGCGAGTCATGTGTAGTGGTTTGCGGACGGACCTTGAGAGATGGAGTCTTTTGAATCTTTCTTTGTGGGTAAGGTGAATGCCTTAAAGATGATATCTAACCCGGAATTACTTATGTTTTGAATATGGTCCCTTTGATGTTCCCTGAGACTTTTTGGAGAGAGTTGGACAGGATGCTGCAGGAGTTCTTGTGGGATAGGAAGCCCCTGAGGTTGAAGTTGTAGAAGTTACAATTTCCATTGCATAGGGGTGGTCTTGGGGTGCCGAATTTCAGGGCATACCACCTGGCTTTATTTTCAGAATGTGTGGTTCCATTTGTGGAGGACTTGCAGGATGTCTGGGTAGAGGCTGAAACCAGTTTCCATGGGCCTCTTACTCCAAGAGCTGTGTTGACTTCGGTCTCTAGACAGAGTTGTGGACATGATTTGCTGATGGATAACATGAGGAGCGCCTGGAAGGGCTTGTGTTGTTATTTGAAGGTGGACGCTTTGAGGGAGCCCGGTGCCTCGGTGTGGCTAAATCCTGCTATCAAAATAGATGGCAAGGTGGTCTTTTGGGCAGATTGGTTTCTGGGTGGGGTGAGGTGGGTTGCTGATCTGTTTACAAATGGTCGTTGGATGAATGCAAGGAATTGCAGCAACAATATCGTATTGAAAAGTAGACCCTCTGATTTTGTGAAGCTTAAACGTGCGATTGGAGTTGTGGATTTGGAGAGGAAAATTGCATTGGATCTGTTTGCAAGGAATTTGGTGGGTTCGGTGGGGCACTGGCCAGTCGCCTGTATAAAGCATTTGTGTCGTGTTATCAGGGGAATGATTCAGGAATGGGGCAGGAGAATAGGATTGGATATCACAGAGGGCTTATGGCAAAACATGTGTGTGAATGTGAAGTTGTGCTCGCTGGGACTCACGGAAAGATCGAGACAGATTAAAATTCTTAATCTAATGTATTGGACGCCTGAGAGAATGTGTAACAGAGGGTTGTTGGAGTGCAGATTGTTGGAGATGTTCATGTGAGATTGGTACGATGGAACATCTGCTTTGGGATTGTAGGCTGGTGAGACTGTTTTGGGGTGAGATTGGACGTGTGTGTGATGAAGTGATTGTTGGTCTCCCGGTCTTGGAAATAGTGTGATCATATTGGGGAGTGATGAGTCTTTGGATGATCTCACTCAAAGTGAGAAGAAGTGGTTGTTCAGAGGGGCGATGACTGGTAAAAGAATTATATTGAGGAACTGGAAGAATGCTTTGACATTGAATGTGGAGACGTGGTTGTCTGAGATGCATGAATTGGCAAATATGGAGAGAGTGATGTATAGGAGACTTGGTAAATTGGCTTTGTTTGAGAAAATATGGGGTAGATTTTTGCAGTTGTTTTAAATTGACATTATAGTTGTTTGGTGGGGGGTAATTGAGAGATGTATTTGAGATGTTGGGGATTTAGGGTATTGTATATCTCGCTGTGTACATAGTACTGTGTAAAATGTTGTGCTTTTCTTGTGTTTTTTTTTCATGTGTTATTTGATATACGCTGATTGTATTGGGATTTGTTATGGATGTTGTGTAAATAAAGTTTCATACTGCTTGAAGGAGCGTTTTTCTGTTTAAACGCTTGTGCTCCACGGCTGCTACTCCAGCATACTTTGCTCCCTCGGCACTGCGAGCGAGGCTCTTGCCGAGGTCCCTACTGCTTCCTGGAGGAGGCGCACCTGACTGCGGTCACGTGACGGATCACGTGACTTTGAAGGTCCTTTTATTCACGGACTAACCACCCTTGCGTCGTTAAGCCCGGCGGGGACAAGCCCTTGGGCTGTTGTGCGGCTGTTAGGCGGATGGTCACAAGGGAGAATCCCCCACCTAAGGTACTGTTCAATACCAACGTTATCAATTATTCCAGGTTTCCGAACCAAGCACTGTGGCGAATTTTGGAATCCTCTAGATATCAGGGCCATTAATATATTAGTTTGTCGTTTCATATTTTAAAGACCACATAGTGTTTTAACTCAAGAAAGAAAGTGTTTTTATATATCATTCTATGTTCGCCCTAAAAACAGGCATGCCATCAGAGATAACTAGAGACCCGATGATTACTCCATCATCTATCATGCCTAATATACCGGACTCAGCTCTGCTCCCTCAAACTCCCATTAATCAAAACATTCCTAAATCACAGGAAAAGACCAAAAGTCGCACATCAAAAAAAACATCACTTTAACTCCAATCAATAAAAATCCAAATGACATTCGCAATTTTTATGTAAAAAAATCACATGTCTCTAATTTGACTGATTTGGCTTCTTCTGTATCGATCCCTGCAGAGCCTTTACTACCTAATGGTGATGTAAATGTTTTGATTCCTATAAAAATTCCCAATTTAAATAATGAGGCACCTGCTCCTCTTTTGAGCTCTTCCATCTCAGATCAAACTTTATTAACTGTACCTCATTCGCCTATTAAAATTATTAAACCTATGCAAATTTTCTCCACCGTTTTAGAAGAGTCATCTCTAGACTCTGATGCGATGACAAATGAAAACCAAAAAACAGCACAAAATTCACCGTCTGAGAATGTTACATTGGCTTCAGTAATTATTGAAGACGTGGGACAAGTCTCTAATAACAAGTCTCTTTCATCCCCCTCACAAATTCCCCCTGAATGTAGAGACCTTGAAAGCTCAAGAGTTTCGATCATGACTGACTATGCACAAACTTGTTCCATGGATTCAACAAGACAAGATGAGGAGATCTCTTTTTTGCAACCTACCCCCCGTCGCTGTCAAACCTCTGATAAGAAACGACAATCAATTGTAACTTTACCAAATCCTGTCCTATTAGAAGTCACCTTGGGGGCTATTAACACCACTATGTCTACTCTATTCAAGCTTTTTAACTCCTTAGATCAGAAGCTAGCTGTTCAAACCGACAAGATAAATCATATAAGTGACTGGATGAGAGACACTTCACTTAAATGTTCTAAAGAGCTTTCTTTAGTAAATCTGGAGCAAAGAATTGTACAGCTTGAATCCAATTGGTCATCTTATCAAGGTTCAAATGTACACTCAGGACCATCTATTATTCAGCGTATCTCACACTTAGAGAATATGATCCAAGATCCTCTAACAATTACGCCAGCTTTACCAATGTTTGCTAAAATTATTCGACCTATTGAATGTGTTGAGGAAGATGACACAGTAAAACATAACGAATCTTGGATTAGTATTGATTCTCCTGTGAGAACTGTGGGTCAATCTATACCATGTCAATCTCGTGGGGGCGTCACCCAAAATGTACAAAAGATAGGATGATCTTTGTTAAATAATAGAAAAATAAAATTGTCGTCATCTAAAGTTATACAAAGAAATAAAAACGCTCTATCAGATTTAAAAATATTACCTCAAATACATCTTTCTTCAGATGTCACGAAATCTCTCAATCACAGTGCTGTTGGTTCGCCAGTTATAGGCAATGAGATAACTAATACAGACTTAGTCGATATAGCCAGCAATTCATGTGTAGATGAAGCTTCGCAAGACATCCCTCTTCCCTCTCAGGTTGTTCCCCCTCAAGGTATCCCAAAAGAAGTTCTCAAGTCATCCCCTAATTATGATCCTTTGAATTAGCTGGTTCTTCTTTTAACATCCAAACCTGATAATATACATACAAAACAATCTTGCCCGATTGTACAAACAACATTAGCTGTTCAAAATGGTGTTGTTCCGACAGGTGCGGGCAAGTTATCTCCTCCTCTCGCTCCGATGGCGAAAGTGGAAGATCGTATAAGTGCTTTAAGAACTGCGGTGGATTCCTATTTACTTAATAGAATAGCAGAAGTGCTACATGAAGCTCCACATGTCCTTGAACATCCCCCTCATATACATAATGTTAATAAAAACTCGCAAAATGATGCCCAAGCTTTCAAAAATAGATCAGATAATTGCACGAAAACCATGCCTCTTTCTTCTAATAGTCAGCGCCTTCAAGATCCACCTAAAGATAGAAATAGGAGTAACATGAATATACGCAATGGCAGTAGTAAACACTACATAAATGACGATAGTGCTGCATTTTCAAAGAAACATAACCAGTATCATACTCTGATCCTGAAATGTCGGGATGGGTCCTTCCCAAAGTACGATTTATGTTGTGCCAGTGTCTTCAACATATTTGGAGATATAGAGGGACTGGAAGCCATTTCTTCATCACATGTGGACCAAGTTGAGTTTCTCTGCGACAAGAATCTTTCCATCGTTAGGCTGTGGATAAAGTCTGGTATTGTTCGTAATACACTATGGCACGCCAGAATGGAATTGTTTAATCTTGGTTTCTTGTTAGCTCAAGATCCAGCACGACAGCAATCTGAGGAGATCGATGGTAATAAGTCTATTGGTGGCACTAATTTCGAACCCTCATGGGCCTGCAATTATGCATCAACCAATCGTCATCAGATCCCAATGTGGGACCCAACATCTGTTCGTAACCACGAGCAACCATCTCCACCAACGAACTTTCACTTGCTAGTTGGAATACCAGAGGTTACTCTCATTTGCAGTGGAATTTAGATAATGGTTTGAATAGTTACAATATTGTAGCCCTACAAGAAACGTGGTTATTAAATCCCCCTATATGGGACGATCATGAGATTAGTTTACTGCCAGCAGCCCATGGTGGTAAAGGTAGACCCACAGCTGGGTTGTTAGTAGCAGTGAAAGTGGGCAGGGGTTTGAAAATCTTCCCCTGGCAAACAGCAAATAAATTCATGCAATTGGTTAAGATTCTTTTCAACTCGCAGACATACGCACTTATTAATCTTTATAGAAACCCGGTAGGCATTACCGATGATAGCTTTTATGATGCTCTTTGCTGTATTTTCGAACATATCTCAAATCAAATTAATGTCTCAGGAATATTGTTAATGGGTGATTTGAACTTTTCTTGTTTTCATTCGAATAAGAGGAATTGGATTCGGGAAGGTGCAAGATGGAATTCCTTTATGGAAGATCATGGTTTAAAGTTGGTAAATGGTGCAATCATAGGTGATATTCCACCTATGAATACCTGGGAAAGAGGCTCCTCCAAATCTATCATCGATTATATCTTTGTATCTAATTCCATATTTACGAACACTAGCAAATTTGTTATAATCAAACAGATATCTAGTGATCACCACCTCTTAGCCTTATTTTGGGCTGTGGAAAGTGGTGATCACATGAGAACTGCATTGTGCTATAAACATACATCTGTTAACAATGGCAGAAATCGATTCAAATGGTCTGCCAACAAATTACTAGCCTTGAATGATGCTATCCTAAAATATCAAAGCTCACACAAGCCTGGTTCTTATATAGATATCTTAAGCACCTTCGCAAATCTTTATCCTGCTCGTACTAAAACCAGTTAAAAGACATGTTCATGGCTTTGATCTAGCTCTCTGTGAACGAAAGAAAGCCTACAGAAGAGAGATCAGAATTTATCAGAAATCACCTATAATTGATTGAATTAAGGCAGTTAAAGTTGCTTCTTCGAGATATCGAAATTGGGTTCGAGCAACTAGATAGTGAATGCTTTCTATCAGCTTGCCGTGGTAAAAATTCAGCCTTGATCTGGGAGCTGTTGAATAAATTTAACATCTCATCCCAAGATCATGTGCAGCTCAATGGCGTACCTGAATCGATGTGGGTTACACATTTTTCGTCCTTATACGACGATCCTATGATGAATCACTAGAACTACAATAGTAACGTTGTAAACAGTTGGTCTTTACATTGTACAAGATTTGCTATTCAAGCCTTTATCAAAGCCTCTTCATCATCTAGAGCGGCAGGCCTGGATGGGCTGACCAATGTAATGCTCAAACAAAACATAACAGAGTGGGCACTAATCTTGAATAATACTTTTCATGATATATTACAAACTAAAAATATTCCGCAATCATGGCGTTCTTCTGTAATCATTCCGGTCTATAAAAAAGGTGACCGAATGAATCCTAAAAATTATCGTCCAATAACGTTACTAGACGTGCCGGGGAAAAAAACATTTGTAGACTGGTGCTAAGAGATTTTAATGCTTAGTCGAATAAAGTAAAGTAAATCAACGTGACCCAGCACAAACTGGTTTCGTGGCAGGTCTAGGCACGGGCGTTAATTTAATTACTGTAAATGCTATAAAACAATAAGCAATTCATAAGAAGCAAGCCAGATTTTTGTGTTCGTAGATCTTCATTCCGCTTTTGATTCAGTCTCAAGACCAAAACTTAAAGATAAGTTAGTCAAAGCGGACTGCCCATCTACTCTTATTGACATTATTTTTGTCCTCCACTCACAAACCAAGGTCTATGTAAGGCTAAACTCTGAGGGGCTTCTATTAACCCCAATTCCATCGTATAGAGGGCTGAAACAGGGGTGCATTTTAGCGGCTGCCTTATTTAATTTCTTCATTAATGATGTACGTGACATTTTTTGCAAAGTAATCGCTGACGCTCCTAAATTGAACAATGTAAAAATCTGTGCCTTATGGTATGCGGACGATCTCGTGTTGGTATCAAAAACTTCAAGTGGTTTACGCAATCTTCTGTCAGCTCTATGCTCTTATTTCAAAGAAAATGAATTGGTAGTAAACAAGAGTAAAACACATATTGTGACGTATGTTCCTAAAGGCTCACGCAAACACTTAATGAACTGGCAGATCGAGGGGACTCCCTTAAAGACGGTACCAAATTATGTTTATTTGGGCCTTATCTTTGAGGGCAGCCCAACGTTAGACTCACATCTAAATAAAATTAAGCAGAAGTTAACCACGGCAATCTGTCAGACACGAGTAATCACTTCTAAATATGGTAAATTTTCCATCAAAGCGGCCATTACTTATTGGGACCAGAATGTCGTAGCAACCATTCTTTATGGTCTGGAAACACTAATTGTCCCCTTAGGGTTTCTGAATCTATTAGAAGCCAAGTTTTGGCGTGCAATTTTAAATTTACCTCAATGTATTCCTGGTGTGTTAATAAGATATGAATTGGGAATAATTTCTCTAAGTGCATTATATAACTGGCGCCTATGTGCCTTATTTCGCAAATGTCTATTATCTACATATGGTAACTCCACATTATCCACCATTTCAAGCTATCTGCTCAATTCTACAGAAATTTTTCCGAAATACTGGTCTACGAAAATATTAACAATCATGGTGCATGCCGATATTTCACTTGAACTCCTTATTGCTCATCCAGAGCAAGCGAAGAAGAAGGTGTATATGATGGACTGGATTGACACCAGAACTCAGTGTCTAACCTATAAAGACTTTGATTCTACAATCTTTGGCCCAAAACGTTTTAAAAACATTGTGTCTTATTTATGCTTAGCACCATCTGCTGCTTTAAGAACTGCCATTCTTCGTTTGCGGTTTAACATCTGGCCCACCCGTGAGGTTAAAACAAGAAGGAAACAAATCTCCTCTGACCTTAACTGGTGTCGGTTCTGTAAAAATGTTATGATTGTAGAATCTCTTCAACACTTAATATTGGAATGTCCGGCACTTACTACTTTCACTTTGTTAATCATTTTGCATACTTTGCACAACTTGATCCAAAAAATAGATGGGTCGCCTTGGCAGCCACTGAATGTATGAGTATAAGAATTGCAACGATTAATTTTTTACAGGCCTTGAACCTAGAATGATGATGATTGTACAGTATGTTATGAATGTATATGGTTTTCTTAACTAGATTTTATGCTTATGAAATTTTCTAATCTGTATAAATTGAAAAAGTTGATATAATTTCAACTATATTCAATAAAAAAAATATATATATATAAAGTTTAAAAAAATCAAAAAATAAAAATAAAAAAGTACAGTGTAGTCCCTAAGCACCCACAAAGGAATGTCCACACACTATATCGGTTATAACACAGCCTTTATATAATTAATATTCAAGGTCACGTACACTATCACAATAACTCACTTTGTACTCAGAAATCAACAATGGTAAAAACATACAGTTCTAAAGTGGTACCACTAACATTATCAGATCTCCTTAAAGTGCATACGGTCAGAATGACACACAGATCAAAATAAAGAGGAAACCAGCAGTTGAGAGAGGAAGGAAAGCAAGATGGTTGAGCAATTGGCTGAATACTGGCACTGTTACCTAGACACAGTTCTGTGTGGATATCCCCCCCACCTGGGCAACCTGTAGAAGAAAGATACAAGCCTAGTCCGTATATTGCTCACACTAGACTTTCCAATAGTTCTGCAACCCAAAAGTACCTTCGCGTTGTAGCGTTCCGCGTCAGGGAATCGACGGCCCTTCTTGAGTGTCCTCCCTTTCAGGCAGGAGTCACGGGTCGAACGTCCGACGGAGAACAGGTCGAGCTACGACGGTGAAGTGGCCGCGTCGTTCCTAGCGGTGCTCGTTGACGGGAAAGCCTAAACGTCCTGCCAGGAAGAGGCGTGCAGGGAACCTCAGTGTCAATAGTTCTGGACCGCAAAGAGTTGAAGAACTGTAGCCAAGCAAGGGCGTCGAGTTGTTGGCGTCTCTGTGGTCTTTGGGTGGCGGGAAACCCACCGGTGGATGCTCCTCGGCGCGTCGACGGTCAGGCCTCCTCCAGCAGGATAGAGCAGCAACGATGCGGACGAGAGCGTCCTTGGATCAATTAAGTTCTTAGGCAACGGGAGCACGGCGGCTCCAGTCGGCGACGGCGGTCGTCGACAGTGGCGGACAACAGTCCGGGCGCTTCTCCTTTGAGTTCCGCAGCAATCCCTGTATCAGGTTGGCAGCCTGTCGAAGGTCTGTCTACCAGGGAGCTTAGGTAAAGATCCACTGTGCACAATGGTCCCTCGTAGCTCGGAAAGAGGGCGCCTTACCAGGTCCTCTCTGGGTCAGTTCTTGAAGCATAGCAGCTTTCAGATTGTGAAGGAGAGCAACAGCAATTCTTCTCTTCCAGCAGGGTTTCAAGATTAAGCTTCAGTTACTCCAGTTACTCGTCGTAGTGGACTTCAGCTTCTGAACACGATTCCTAGCAGTGAGAGGTCCCCAGATATACTGTTGATCTCCCATTCATTCCGCTGGGTCACACTCAAGCATCCAATCACGACTATGGTCATTCATGCAGGCAGGCAGCCAATCAGGCACACGGGGAATTCAGCCCATTCACTTCTCTCCAGACACTCACAACAAGTTATGTGTATTGGGACAAGTACCGAGCCATTCAACACTCCAAGCTGCATTCATACCGGTTTCGGGCAGGGCTGTCTCAACCATTGTGTCAACTACCAGATACTAGACAGCCACAACATAGAATGCATATTCGTCACACACTCCATTCACCCAGGTCCCACCCACAGGCGTACCCACAACATACGGTCGTTGAGAAGGCTCCAGCCAGTCTGGTCGGCACTTCCCCACACTACCATATATGGAACTCCCACCCAACAGCCAGTCATAGGGAAGGGACAGAGGCAGGGCTTCCCGGGACTTCGGGAAGATCAAGGTAACAGGTGATGGAAGGCAAGAGGCCATGGGGCCCATTTTACCTCCATCCGGAATCTACCGATTCCAAATGACAGGGCCTGGGCATCCCAAAAATGGAGGACTCTCAGGGCACCAGGCATTTCAGCACAGAGCTGCCACCAGCCCATACCCTGCTCTGTGGGTCACACACAAGTGCCCAAAAACATACACTAGGGGCACAGGGTTGCACCCCTACCCATGGGTGCCATAAAGGTATCCCATGGGTCTGTTCACCAAACCAAAAGAGAGAGAGCTGCACTGCCAGGAGTCCCACATGGAGTCCTGCGTGGAAAACACGACAGAACACACAATAAAAAGCAGTAAAGGACAAGGCTACGGAGGCCCTGTCCCTCCAATGCATTTCCAGCATCACAATTGGCAAATAGCTCTCACGGACCAGGCCAAGGAGAAAACTGTGTTTTTAACACCTGAGGGGCTCTACCAGTTTAGAGTCATGCCTTTTTTGGGCCTCACTGGGTATTACCGAAACTTCATGGCAGACTATGGCACCATAGCTGCCCCAGACAGCTTTGACTTCGCCCAAGATACCTAAGAAGGTTAATTAGGCGGAAGACTGTCAGAGGGCCTTTGTTGGCTTGAAGGAAAGTCTGTGTAGGGCACCTGTGTTGTGTGTGCCCGATTCCAGCAAACCCTTTACTGTTCATACTGATGCCTGTGACACCGGAATTGGAGCGGTCTTGTCCCAGTTAGATGACAAAGGGAGGGAACATCCTATCATCTTCATCAGTAGGCAACTCCAAGGTAGAGAACTTAGGTGGGCGACTGTTGAAAAGGAATGTTTCAATATAATTTGGAGCCTTGGGCATTTTAGGCTCTACCTTACGGGGTCTATCTTTAAGGTCCAAACAGACCATAAGCGTTCAAAGTGGCTTAAGCAGATGAAGGGTGAAACCCCTAAATGTCATGATCTCTGCTTCCAAAAGGTCAGGGTTTTCCCAACTCCCTTGGAAGCAGATCCATAACCCAGGTTCCGAGTGCCAACCAGTCCCAATTGGGACCTTTTGGACCCAGTCCTGGCGCCAGTGGCACCAGGCTCATAAATATGCCCAGTCCCAGCGCTGGAAGCGCCGGGCTCATAATGCTTGGGTGGACTTACCTTCAGCAGACCATGCTGCTTACTTGCCTGCCAGTTGAGCCTCTGATCCTCTTCTGTTTGGAACTACTTTTCCTGTTGGGTGGGGCTGGAGCCACTCCCTAGATTCAGAACACTGGAACTCTTCTGGAAGGCAGGAACTCTTTTCTTACCAGGAATTCTTTTCTTACTTAGGCGTGGCTGTGGAAGGAGACACCTAAGCACTACAGGAGGCTATTTAAACCACACCCGGTGGATGAATCTTGCTTTGCGTTATTCTGCAACCTCTGCAGCAGAACGCTCATCGTGTCTTCTGCATCCGGTCCTGGGCCTAAGGAAAAAGGCTTACCATCCTGAATCCAGTCTTCAGCAACACCTATAAAGACAAGAAAGAACAGGTTAGCATTCCGGCATCTGAAAGGCAAGTTTACCAACTCTTCGCACGCTACGGAGGCCTTCGGCGCTGCATCCCGCATCTGAAAGACAAAACAAGGTGCGTTTAAAGACATTGGGGAACTTTAATACTCACGTGCCATTACTCCTTTCCACATCTAATCCAGTGGGTATTCCGGCACCCTGCAGCCGCTCCGAACTTGTACCTGCAAAATAAAAAGACAGTTAGAGCGCATAGTGAAGCAGGCAACAAGCGCTTACTTACTTGCTTCCAGGCGCTTCTATTCATCACACGGGCTCCATCTTCAACTCACTTCAGCCCGTCATCCGCCATCGCCGGAACCCTGCAAAACAAGAGACATCATTACTAAAGACTTTAAAGACATTTGAATGACTCGAAACTTACCGTTCGTGCAGTAAACGACGGACAGCAGTCCCCTGAAGTCAAGAGGCCTGCGCTACCTATCCAGTGAAGAAACTGGTTACAGCACCCTGCCCCGAGGCAGATGGAGAGCTCGGCATTCACTTACCTAAGGTGAGAGCGTTAACCTTTGGGGGTCTACAGGAGAGGAGAAGAGGAAAGAGATAGGGACACCCCAATAACCCCAGTTCATTAACCCCATATTTTCTATCTGCAGACATCTTACTCTACACGTCAGGCATACAGTGCACAGAGGTCCAGCCCAAAGAGCCAACCGGGTGCTACACATCACCTTTGAAGATACGGTAGTCGCCCAGTCAAGACCGGAGCCTCTGCGAGAATCAGGTGAGCGTTACACTAAACTGCTCAGGTGGTCCATTAGTCTGCAAGAGCTAGACTTCACTATTGAGCATAAACCAGGAGATTCATGATAATGCAGATGGCCTTTCTAGAAAGTATGTTGACCATCTGGATGAGGGTGTCAATCTCAGGGGGGATTAGACCACCCGAACCTCAGTCTGGGGCGCGACTGATGCTAGAAATGCATTGGAGGGACAGGGCCTCCATGTCCTTGTCCTGTACTGCCTTATCTGTGTTATTTTCTTCACAGGAGTCCAGTTAGGACTCCTGGCAGTGCAGCTCTTCCTCATTTTGGTCATGGTGAACAGAGACCCTTGGGATATCCTTATGGCACCCATGGGTGGGGGTACCACACTGTACCCCTAGTGTATGTTTTTGAGCACCTGTGTATTGCCCACGGAGCAGGGTATGGGCTGGTGGCAGCTCCATGCTGAATTTGACAGGTGCTCAGAGTATCCTCCATTTTGGGATACCCAAGTCCTGCCATGGGAATCAGGGGATTCCTGAGAGAAGGCACGATGGCCCCTGTGGCCTCTTGGGTGTCTATTGCCTGTTACCTTATTTTCCCAAAGTCCTGGGAAGCCCCGTCTCCGTCCATTCTCCTGACTGGCTGTTGGGTGGAACAAACATATATGGTATTGTGGGGAAGTCCAGGCCAGACTGGCTGGAACCTTCCCAGTGACTGTATGTTGTGGTTACACCCTTGGGGTGGGTCCTGGCTGAATCGAGGTGTGTTCAATATACATTCTGGTTTCTGTGTGTGACACAATGAATGAGACAGCCCTGCCTGAAACTGACATGAATGCAGTGTGGTGTGATAAAAGGATAGGTGCTTGCCCGAAGCCACATTCCTGGTTATGGGTGTCAGTGTGGAAGTGAATAGCCTGAATGCCTGTGAGCCTGATTGGCTGCCTGCCTGCATGAATGCCCGTCTGTGTGATTGGCAGGCTGAGCCTGGCTCAGCAGAGTGAAGTTGAAACTTGAAGCTGCTTATCCTTGAAGCCCAGCTGGAAGAAGAAGAATTGCTGCTGCTTTCCTACGATGAAATCTAAAAGCTGTTCAGTCTGTCGAGGACTGATCCAAGAGAGGACATGGCTAGGAGACCTCTCCCTGAGCTACGAGGGAACATCGTGCAAAAGCTGATCTTCATGGAGTCCCGTCGGAGAAGTAGAGGTCGTCGGCTACCGAAGAAAGTCCGCTGGTGGGTTCCCACCACCAGAAGCCGACAAAGACGTCCCGAGGACACGGACGACATGAAGATCCAAAGTCCAGCCCGTGGTCGAGTCCCGATCGACAAAGCTATCCCGAGGTATGTGCTGCGGCTGCAGCATGAACAGGCTCAAGGACCGCCGAAGCATCTTCCAACCCACATCACCCGCTGCTGGGCCTACATCCATCACAGAGTCTTCTTTCCAGCACTAAACACTTTGCATTGAGGTGGACCGCACACCTCATCTTCACAAGACTTCCACAAATGATTGTTGAAGAGCACCACGAAGGTTGAAGCTGCTGTCTCAACGCCAATGTTCACTTTTCTTCGAGGAATCTCAACGCACTGTGGCTCCTGCTTTAAAGGGAGTCCACTCTCGACGGATCCATCAACGAACTGTCGAAGAAGCTCTTGCAAACCAGGTACATTGGGGTGGTTGAACTTTTTGAGCAGGAAACAAGACGGATTAAACATTAATGGACTGGGCTTGTTAATACTCTTAGTAGAGGTGGCCCAGGTGGGGGAATCCTCACTCAGAACTGTGTCGTAGTAGCAAAAGAATCATTCTGCCATTGTTTAACCTAACCTGCCTTTCTTCCTATGATCTAAGCGGTTACACCTTGCTGCCTGATTTGTATGCTATTTTACCTGTCAGCAGCTGATGCATTTTAAGGAATCCAAAGCTAAGCGTGGTACCACATAAGACAGGGTATATATTTTCCATATTTGAATTGCCAGAGTACAAAGGGTCCGATTCACACAGTGTTTTCCAACAGTTTTTTTTCCATTATAAAATGCTTCTGTGAATTGGGCCCAAAGTGTGTTATTAATTGATGTATATAACTTGAACCTTATATTTGTATAAAGAACTGTGTTAGCACATATCATAGTGTGTGGACATTCCTTTGTGGGGATTGGGGACTACACTGTACCAGCCTGCATCACCTCCTAAGAGCTTAAGCCTTGGTTGCTCGTCCATTGGCGACCATACAGGGAACCTTGGCAGGTGTGCTCTGTGCCTCTACTCTACCATATTGAGGGCAGAAGTACAGATACCCTTCCCATCTGTCTTTACAGGGGGAAATTGAGACAACCAAACATCTGCTCTGGAAATGTAACACTTTGACGAGCAGCAGCCTCTTGTGACTCTTCCAATTGCACTGGAGATGTCTTGTGGAGTGAATAACTGGGAGGAAATAACACGTCTCTTATTTACCACTTGACCAAGTTATGAGATGAAATGAGGGAGTGCTTTGGACTCTGTGGAATCAGACAGATGACATTTTAGTAAGACTGTTCTCTGTACTTTGCGATTATGCATGAGGGGAAGCACATTAGATTCGGCAAATTATTCTCTTACTAAGGTGACTTGGATTTTAACTGAAGGTCATGAAATATTCACATGCTACATGTTTTGTTGTTCTTTTCTTTTTGTTCACAAAGCCATGCATGGCTGTATTATAATTAAAAAAAGAAAATAATGAACAAAATAAAATCTCTACTTCCATGTCTTTCTTTTCCCCAACAAGTTACAGTAATGAATTCACTTACACCATCTCAGCTGAATTTTAATAACGCATTTATCTAGGCCTACCCGAGTTGTTACTCCATTGCCTTCAGACGATCCAAAATGCAGTAGCAAGAACACTTAAAATTAAGAAGCTATGACCATATCACTCCAGGCTTCAGATCTCTGCTCTGCACCCGGTCGCGGTGGCTGGGGTTTAATGGAGAAGCCACGCTGACCATTAAGATGGAGCAGACCGCGTGGGAGAACAAGGGGTGGTGCTAGAGAGTCTTCAGCCACACTAGCACTCCATATAGGAAACCGAGGTAGCACTAGAGTGAAACCAGGCATATGAGCAGAGCGCCAAGAAGACAGAGGAAGAACGCAAATTGTAACAGCGGCCAGTAAATGAAGTCTTTCCCGGTTAGCCTACTGAACAAGAGTATTCGGGTGACACTTGGGCTGGAAGATTGAGGATCAGTGGAAGAATAACAAACCTTTGCCCTGACGAATGCTGTATGAAAACTATCGGGGAAACCTTACTTGGGATGGGGTTATCTTTTGATCAATAGGCCGAGACGCAGAGTGTCGACACAACATCATTTGCACATCCTTTGGTGAAAAGACATTGGAATAACAAACATTAGGTATCCCACAGAGATTAAGAGATGCAGAGAAAGGACTGAAACCGAGGACTGCATAAGGTCCTGTTCACAACAAGAACCCACATGAGTAGAATGATTACATAAAAATACACTTTCCCTGATAGTGAGGGAACAGAGAAAATATTACTGTGATTTCTTTCCTTCTTGCAGTTGATTTCTCCGACAAGAGACGTTCGTGATTTGATTGAACATCTGTAATAATTGATTTTGGTTGATAGATGATATTTTTGGTACAAGAGAAAGGAGAATACCTTACGCTAACCCGTGATGAATTAAATGAGTTGATGAACTTTACAATGAAATGTATAATTGTGATTCATGTTTATTTTTTTTTTTTTCAAAGTATTTTATTGGTTTTATGATAAAAGTGAGATAATACAAACTTATGGATTAAAGTAAACAAAAGGAAAAACAACTTAAACAACAGTAGTCTTCGTGTGATGTAACATGTGGGGTTCGAGATGGTGGTTCAGTCCAGGGTATGACTTCTCAGGGAGTGGAGGGGAACAGTTTCAGGGGATTTCTGCATAGTGTTGTTAGGAACCTGTTACTACAAGACACTACAAGTGTTCAGGGGGGCTTATGGTCCGCATCGAAGTGCATGTCCATCAAAAGAGCCTTCCAGGCGACCAGGGTGCCGCTTGTGGCGTCCCCACTGGATGTAGTTCCTTCCTGCCAGGCTCTGGTTTCTGCAGCTGTCCATCTCGCCATCTCGTTTAACCAACGTTCGTGCCTGGGGCCTGCGGGTGTCTTCCAGGCCATCGCTATGGTCCTTTTAACAAGTATACATGAAATATCCATTAGCTTCACCAGGTGTTTGAATTTGCTTGGTCTGGGGTATGTACCCAGTAGGCATTCTCCGGGTGACCATTCATATCTCTCCATTCCGGCGTCTCTACAGGACTGCTTGGCTTTTGACCAGAGTGTCATCGCTTTAGTGCAGGTCCAGAACATGTGAATCATGTCTGCCCTGTCGTTCCCGCACCATGGGCACACCGGTGGGACCTTCGCGTTGAACGAGGCAACTCTGTGGGGAGTCATGTAGGTTCGGTAAAGGACATTCAGCTGTATTTGGCCAAATCTGGAGTTTCTTGACACTTTCTTGGGGAATATTAATGCTCTTTCCCATTCTTTATCAGTGAGTGGGGCTACGAGGTCCGCTTCCCATTTTGCCCTCAGCGCCGCTCCCTTAGGGTTAGGTTTATCGATGAGCTTGTTGTACAACCTGGAGACCGGTCTCCAGCCATCGGAGAGGTCATACATTTCCTGTAGTAGAGGGTCGGAGGTAGGTTCCTCTGGCCAGGAGTGCCACTGCTTCTTGGCGGTTTGTTTGAGCCTATGGTACCAGAGGAACTGGCCTTTGGGTAGTCCTTCGATATCTTGTATCGATTCAAAGTCCCTGAACACTCCATCTTCAAACACGTCTCCCCATGTATATATTGCAGCTTCCTCCCACCTCCTTGCTATGGAAAGGTCTGCCTCCGTTTTGCACACATCTGCCATCATGGGGTGGTCTGGAGAGTACGGGTGTTGCACCTTCCTAATGTAACAAGTCCTGGCCCATATCTGTCTGCCAAGCACCACAACTAAAGGGGCTTCCGGGGAGCGGCAAAGGGGGTTCCATAGGGTTTCCTTGGGAATTAAGTTGGTGTGAGGTTGCTTCAGTAGCCCCAGTTCAGCTGAGGGTTCGTCTGACAGCCACCTCGTGATGTGACTGAGCTGGGAAGCCAGGTAATAGAGCTGGAGATCTGGAAGTTTTATTCCACCTTCTTTATGCGGCAGGGTTAGTGTAGCTAGTGACAGTTTGTGCCTGTGGGGTCCCCACAAAAAGTCCTTAATGATGGCCTCCAATTTCTTGAAGAAGGGAGGCCGTACGTAGTGGCAAATGTTCACAAAGAAATACAAGAAGCGGGGGAGGATTATCATCTTGACAATCGCCGCTCTCCCCACCATTGCCAGTGGGAGTTTGGACCAGAATTTTATAGATCGCCGGAGGTTGGTGACATCGACTTCTGTGTTGTGCTCATGTGTGAGCTGTGGGGTGTGGCTGACTTCAATCCCCAAGTACCTGAACTTCTCGGGTTGCCATTTTATCCCTATACTTGGGAGGTCTTCTGCTAAGACGTCTCTCAATCTGGCCAGGGGGAATGCTGAGGATTTGTGTCTGCTAAATTGGATTCCAGAGTATCTCGCGTAGTTGTCGAGTACCTCCAGTGTTGTCGGTGCATTGATCTCGGGGTCTTTTAAATACAGGAGAACGTCATCTGCGTACAATGATATTATGTTATAAACGTTGCCCACCTTGATGCCGGCGTCGAAGAGCTGTTGACGGAAGTATATGGCAATCGGTTCCAGTCCCAATATGTACAACATGGGCGAAAGTGGGCATCCTTGTCTCGTGCCCCTCTGTATTTCCCAAGGTTCTGAGACTATTCCGCCTGTCTTGACCCTGGCCACTGGGGAGTTGTAGAGAACCTGGACCCATCTGATGAAGCCATTTCCGAAGCCAAAAGCCCGCAAGACCTCCACCAGCCACTCCCAGTAGATGGAGTCGAAGGCCTTAATGGCGTCAAGCGACAATATCGCTAGGTCTTCCTCAGAATCGTGAGTTTCGGCCATGATGTGTTGAAGCCTCCTCAAGTTAGCTGTGGTGTTGCGCCCTGGAACAAATCCGTTCTGATCTTCGTGAATTATAGACCCTACCACTCTAGCAAGTCTGCTGGCCAGTATTGAGGTGAGGATCTTGCTATCGTAGTTGAGCATGGCCAGGGGTCGATATGAGTCGCAATCAGTGGGCGGTTTGTGAGGCTTGAGCATGGGGATAATTATAGTTTCTCTCATGGTGTTGGGGAGGATCCCGTTTGCGTAAGCTTCTTGGTAGACTTCGTGTAGGATGGGGGTGAGGATGGGCTCGTATGCTTTATAAAATTCCGGTGTAAGTCCGTCGCTGCCAGGGGTCTTGCAGGTAGCGAGCGACCTGATGGCCCATCTTACATCGTCGAGAGTGATTTCCATGTCCAGTTCAGTTCTCTGTTCGCTGGATATTTGGGGTAGGCCAATCTCTTCCAGGGTATCTAATATTTCTGTGGTGGGGATCTGGGCTTCATGAGCGTATAGTTTTGAGTAGAACTCAGCAAATGCTTTGTTGATCCCCATCTGTGTCCTGTGGGATGCACCTTCCGTGTCTATTATTTCCGTTGGTAGGTGTTTAGGGTGCTCTCTTCTGCACAGCCAGGCCAACAGCCTACCTGGTTTGTCTGATTCCCTGTGGGATCGAGCGATGTACGTGGCAAAGTCGAATTTTTCCAGCCTGTCCCAGGAGAGCTGACATTTTTCTCGGGCTGCTTTCAGTTTCGTTTCGACCTCTGGGGAGGCGTCAGGAGTGGACTCTAGACGAGTGATCTCTGATTCTTGGGCCTCAAGTGACGTCTTTAGTTGCCTGCGGGTGCCACCAGCTCTTGATATGATTTCTCCTCTGGTAACCACCTTCATGGCTTCCCACAGTGTGCTCCAAGTGGACACGGATCCTTTGTTGATTTCGACGTACTCCTCTAGTCTCTCGGCAAGGTCCTCTCTGAACTGTGAGTCCTCTAATGTCGCGGAAGGCATTCTCCACATGGGAATCGGGGGTCTGGGTCCCCTCTGCCGCCATTGCATGGTTAACGGAGAGTGATCGGAGATAGATCTCCCCAGGTACTCTGTGGCTATCGCCAGCGGGACCTGGTCCCGATCAATGAACAAATAATCTATTCTTGTGTAGACGCTGTGTGGGGCTGAGTAATGCGAGTAGATCCTGTCAGCTGGGTGTTGTATCCTCCAGATGTCCACTAGATTGAGTTGGTCCAGTGTCTCCGCCATGGTACGGGTTGCGGGATTACTTGATTGGGGGGGAGGGAGTGATCTGTCCATAGTTGTATCCATGACACAATTAAAATCTCCTCCCCATATGAAGGTTCGGCCTCGGTGATGTGCCAGCTTGGGACTCAGTGTACTGAGGTAAGACGGGATTCCATGTTGTGGGAAGTATGTGTTAGCCAAGCAGATCGGGGTCTGTTCTATAGTTCCCCACATTATTACGTATCTTCCGTCCTTATCAGATTCACATCCGTGTAACTGGAAAGGGACATTCGGGTTTATCCATATTAGCACACCCCTTGCGTATTTGGAGTATGGGGATCCCCTCACTGTCCCTTCCCATCGGTCTGCCAATTTGGACAGAGCGTCATCGGTGAGGTGCGTCTCCTGTAACATCGCAATCGAGACTTTCTTCCTCCTCAGATAAGACTGTATGCGGTTCCTCCTGAGGTACGAGCCCATTCCCCTTACATTCCATGTCATCACATTGAGTTGTGATGCCATTGGTTCTGTGTTCTGGGTTTGGCGTGAGGGACAACTACGGTGGCCTGGTGCGGCATCAAAGCGTGGTTGGTAGGCTGTAGGCGATGGACCTCTGATTCGTCAATTCCTGGAGCATATCTTGTGACCATCTCGATGTTTTCAAGCATCAATGGGACGAAGACTACGAAACTAACTAAACTAATAACATAACTCAAACTGGTGCGCCCAGCGACTACAACACTGTCGCGGTGCTCAGGCGCTCCCGCGCCGTCTAAACCCATCCGGGAATCGGGCGCGAGTTGGGTCGGGCAAAGAAGATCGAACTAGCCCGGTTGGATCTTCCGCTGGGGGTGGGGCTGCTGTGAGGCGGCGAGGCCGAACGAGGGTCGTTTCCATACAATATACTGTTAATTGGATTACCTTCTTGGGTCCGGCTGTTTATGCTTCATGTGTGGGTGGTGCGGAGGGTCCCTGGGGTCCAGTTTTCCTCCCCCGGGGTTCAGTCTTCCTCTCCTGGGTTATCCCCACCGTCGGCAAGGTTATTGTCCTCTAGCCACATATTGGCTGCTTCCGGGTTTTCGAGAAATATTGCTCGCCCTTTGTGGATGACTTTCAGACGGGACGGGTACAGCAACCTGTATTTAAGGTTCAGTTGGCGAAGCCTTGCTTTAATCGGAACAAACGAGTTCCTCTCCCTCTGCACTTTCTGGGTATAGTCAGGGTATATGGAAATCTTAGAGTCGCCCTGCACGATAGGGCCTGTTTCCCTGGAGTATCTTAATATAGTTTCTCTGTCTTGGAAATTTAGTATCTTGGCTATTATTGGCCGTGGATGTGAGCCGGGGGGAGGTCGTTTCTGGAGGGACCTATGGGCCCTCTCCACCGCAAATCCCTGGGTCAGCTTGCCGGCCCCAATCTCCTGTAACAGCAGGGTTTCAACATAGGACGTAGTATTCAGGCCTTCATTCCCCTCCGGGATACCCAGGATCCTGATGTTCCCCCGTCTAGCCCGACCTTCGGCTTCCTCTGCCCTTTCTTCTAGGAATGCGACCTTCCTTTTCAGGTTCGAGACTTCGGATTGTAGGGCTGCTGTGGCCCCGGACTTTTCCTCTGTAGATTTCTCCATGGCCGTCACCCTCTCCGTTAAGTTGCGGGCATCCTGGCGAATGAGTTGTATGTCTATTTTGAACTCATCTATCTTGGAGTCTATATGAGTCTTTAATGAGGCAATAGCGTCCATTATCTGAGAGTGATTATCATTGGGCTCCGTCTCGTGCGAGCGAATGATTTCGGTGGAGCCAGCCCTGGCTTGGGTGGGAGTCTTTGCCCGGGCTGAGACAAAGGAGTCCATGGTGGCAGCTCTGGTTTTGTTTTTAGCGGCCATGTTAGAGGCGCAATAGCGGTTGCCCTGGAGCCTGAAAGATTATTATTGTCAGTGGTTAGGAGCTGTCCGGGGCGCAGCGCTCTGGAGTAATGTGTTCCACTGTGCGTTCAGATGCTTTATCCGCTACCTTGGCGCCTATGTCGCTGCCCCTGGACTCGGGGGTGATAGTGTTGGAGCGCTTAGGGCAGGAGTTGTCACCTCTTGGTGTGTGAGTCCAATTGGGTGGCCCAGCCGCGGAGATAATGCAGGCTGTGGTTGGGGCCGCACTCACGGTTGTTCCGTGGCTTGACGCACCTCGTTTCCCAGGGCGCGTCTCTGGTTTATGAGCCGGAATCCGATCCTTTGGGTAAGGTGGCGTATCACAGCGACCCAGCAGCTGTTGCTCCTCCGGGTCCGCTTCCTGGCGGCGGCCTCGTTGTAGATGGATGTGGGCCCGGGGGGCAGAGGCCGGTGATGCCTCCGCGTGATCCCGTCCTCGGGATGTGTGCCGTGCTTATTTTTGGTAGGTCGCCGGCCGAAGGGAGGAAGAACGAGAGTCTGGAATGTTCCGCGGTCGGGCGTTGCGTGGAGACCCTCACCGCCGTCTCCGGGATGTGTTTTGTGGCGCGGTGGAGCTCCGGGGGTACAGCGGCTCTCGGGACTCCGGCACGTAGTGTCGACCGGAGCCGTCCGGCGTGGTGAGGGGGGAGAAGGGCGAGGGTCTGGTGCCGACCAGAGTCGGATATTGCAAGGAGGCCAGCTCCGCTGCGGTACTCCTCCTCAGTGTTCCCAGCCGAATGTGCTGGCGGGGTACTCCGCACGGAGGCCCCGCTAAGCTGTGTGGGGCGCCATCTTGGATCCAGGTGCGGCAGGGGGAGGGAGTGCGTTCCAAGACCTGCGCTGCCGTCCAGGGGGCCGGAGAATCCGACCTCTCGAGCAGGTTTTGTGCGGGATCGCCTCACGCACCGCTGCGTACTTCTCAGCGGGCTGCTGTCCCACTTAAGCCGGAGAAAAAAGATTCGGAAACGGCGTCTCGGCCGGAGCTCGGCGAATCAGCCTCCGCTCACCATCGGCTCCAGGCCACGCCCCCGTGATTCATGTTTATAGCAAAGAAAATACCCTCCACAAAGGAGGTGTCCATGAAATTAATAAATAAGTGAAACGTGTTTTAAGGGGACTGTCTTTAGTTTGTGAACATGAGTGTAAGCAAATATAAGCTAACAATGGTCTACAGCAAAAAGAAACAGGAGAAGAGGGTAGTCTGGGATTCCTGTTTTTGTTGCTGAACAAACACACCTACAAGAAGTTAACTCTTCACATTTGCTTCAATCTATAGATAAACATTAGGACACATCGATATGGTACTTAAATCATAAGGGGTCATAAATAATTACACAGTAATAGGATTTCATCTTATGTGGCAATTCTGTTTGCAGAACGCTATGTACAAGCTCCTGGTATTCCAGTGGTAGCTCCTGGTCACTGGTTAATGCTGGATACCCAAGAGCTGCTTTTAGCTCTTGCTTATCAAATCTCAATTTCGATCCCTGTAACAACATAAGAAGGCTGCAAACAATGCCTCTGGCCAAGTGTTATAACTTTTAATCTGGCAATGCCCTGGCTGTGACATATGCCTCCCACCTATGTGCACAAGAACGGTGTGCCTGCATTCTTTGTGGACAGGTGCATGAAGGTGCTTTGATCCCTGTTAAATGCCAAGAAGATACTGTGATGAATCGAGGGATTCATTCACTTTCCCCCTGGGGGGGGGGGGGGAGCCCCTTCATGTGAGGCTAGGGAGGTGAGCCTGCTATGCATCATTCCCCCTAGCGTTGGCGGTAAGCGGGACCTCACAGGGAGAGACTCCTCTCTTGTGGACAAGGACTCCCCTAAGCCTAAGGATCTACCTTCTTATTATCACCCAAAGCCAAGTACAACTCTTAACTGACAGACAACTAAACTCCTCTTACATGTAATGTTGTAATGTAATACAAGAAGAACAATATCAATCCGATAATGTGAAGAGTAAGTACATGAGAGTAATGAAGAGTGTGTGTGTCTGTCAAGTACCGACGCAAAGAAGTCAACAGGACGCATAGAAAATATGGCTCCAACACAAAGGAAGGACTTTCCTTGGAAGCCCAACAGTGTGTCATAAAAGGAGGGCCAAGAGAACAAAGAGGTGAGACCCAGGCGTTTCAAACCGATGGATCGAGGAGGCTGGGACACCAATGGAGGCGCTGCCTTGCCTGTCCAAGAGCAGCTATGGAGAAGAAGGGACAGCAGCATGCTGTCTGACCAGCAGAGCAGAGGAAATCCATAATAGTCCCTGTAGGGATGCTCAAGGAGGGCCAGTGAAAGCCCCATCGATGGCTTGTCAGGTAGGCAATACGCCAATAACAGACCCGAGGAGGTCAGTTCATGGGAAGAGAACCCGACCAACAGACCAAAGCAGGAATGTGGTGGCGCAGAATGGAAAAGGAAAACCCTTTTCAATGCTGTATCTTCCAAAGAAGAGCAAAGCGTATCGAAAAGGGGCACAAATCATCCTGACCGAGCGCGGAGGAGAGGAAGAGAACGCCAACCCTCTGGCGTGGACCCCCTTCAGTACAGGTACTGGGGAGAGCGGGATACCAGGAGAGCGAGGCATAAAGAGCGAAGATCACGCAGGGACCCTACATCCTCATCCCAAAGATTGCCAACAGTGTAAGTACTTAGAAATACATGATACATGCTCCTGAGAGGAATAAAAGTAAGACAGACTTTGGTCCCCAATAGGAGATTTATGGAATCCTGCCGGTAATTCCACCGGGATACCAGCAAACTCCATTTACCGTCCCCGCCGCCCGATATCCTGTTATTACTGGGATGTTACGGGTGGCAGAGAGCCAGTAAGTCCCCATTCCCATAGGACGCCATGGGATGGGATTTACTGAATAACAGGCACCTGTATTACCGGTGCTTCTGCCGGTGGGGGCCTGATCAACCAGCAGGTCAGGCCTGCCATCAGATTTGTGGCCTCCACCGGCAGACTTGTGCATGCGCCCGGTATCCCCTGGGCCTGGTGCGCTATATAAATAAATAAAATACAAAATAAATAAAAAATACAAAAATTGCGGGTCTGGAAAAAAGGCTGGTGCTGGAATTACTGGCATTTTTTTCCAGACCAGCAAAGTCGCAATGAGGCCCTTTGTCTACGCATCTTGAGAAGAAGAAAAGTATTTGGAGAAACAGGGGGAACAAATATACAAGGGCCTGGGAAGACCCATTACAAGAACTGAAGGAACTATTACAAGTAATAGCAAGAGTCTATTTGAAGATATCATAGTGAAGAGACTTGTGCTGAGAAGCATCCCCCCAGGAGAAGGGAGCAATTGTCCTGGTTTTTGTATATGTATTAATAGTGGTAGGGTAATTTTAGGCTAGTTTCTGACTAAGGACGGATTATTAAGTTTGGACTTCACATTTCACGACAAGCACCCTAGTTTCGTTTTAGGTAGGGCAACCCATAGACTAGGGTTAGTGAGGCATTTTCTTTATTATTTAAAATCAAAGCAAGTTCAACATAGCACCTTTTAGTCCCTCTTCTACCTCTGACCTACGACAATACCTAGCAGCAAAACGTTAAGAGTCTTGCATGGCTTTATCACAGGTGCATTGGGGATAGTTTGGAGTCAATATATTAGTAATGGTTTGGTGACATGCCCGTTTCAGAAGGAAGAGCAGCGTGTCCAAATATTGCTTTTAAGTCAAATACATTCCACATTTAAAATAAAGATTTAGCTGCACTACCATTGGCGAAACGAAAACCTTTTGAAATAAAGCAAGGGAAAAGTGTTACTAAGGAATATTTGACCCATGTGTGTATGCTCAGTGACACAGTACATCTGCTCGTTGAAATAATTGTGGTTATACTAGGAAGAAAATAACAAAACAACGACAATGTGATATTCCCATTGATCTCATGCACTGACCAGCTACTTCTCATTACAGCAAAACAGATCTACTGATACGACTGATGCATTGCTTCTATTTCACGATGACAGTGGGTGGGAGAAAATATGAATAACTTATTCAAACAGTTGGATTTGTGTAGTGCTGGATTTGTTTAGCATAACACATTTATAAAGCATCCATAAGCACAATTTTGATGTGATCCAAGTAAAACAATTTAGCACGTTATGTATATATATATATATATATATATATATATATATAGCAGAGACAAATGTTATTCGGGATTACGAATCACTGAAAAATAAAATGGTGCCCCGTTCTAGACATACCCTCAGACCGCCTCCTGCAGAAGGTACGGAATTTGCTGTTTGTTTTTCCATGTCTTCCTGCCTTTTCTTTTTCTGTTCAACAGACTGCGGATTTTTAACCCCACGTGTCGATGACTGGAGGAAAAAAATGCCTTTTAGTTGTTCAACAATTGAAACCATATCCACATTGCAGCAACACAAAACAAATAATGACAACCAAATAAAATAATTAAAACACTTAGTAGCAATCTACAAAATAAAATATCAAAAAGATTAGCAAACGACAAACAGCTATGTTACAAGCCATTTATGAGATATTTGCACATCCTAAAACCTCTCCTTTGGGAAAATAGATTTATTTCTTTGGCTGAGGTTTCTTCAAAGTTACCTTTTTAGCAGAGCCCCTCTGACATATTGTGATTTACCAAAAATCGTAATGTTATGAAGGCAGTAGGAACTCAAGTCCCTCTAAATAGTCTGAACGTATCCAGGACTGGTTTTAGCCAAATCCTGTGAGATTAAGGTAAATTAGACTAAAAGGCAGTCTGGGATTTTTAGAGAAAGGACTTGGGTACTTATTGCCCTTTGCTGCTCGAGTACCTTCAATAAAACATTTTTTTAAATAACTCTAAAACAAAATATGAACTGCATGTATAAAATGTGACACAGACACATTTACATGCTGAATTAAGACTCCTGGGCCTGTTCCGCTGGTTGATCAGAATATATAGTTATGAAAGAACTGCGTTAACACTGTCAATAACAAATTAACCTTATTGCTTCCAAAATTGGCTTCTCATCATAATATGCAAAAACGTATGGTCAAAACTCTCAATTATCTAAACATAATAAAATGTGCTACCCCATAACTTTTTAGTCCTCCCTATAAAATGAAGTCTTCACAATAAAGAGTGAGAAAGACGAATGAAAATCATAGTCCTCGAAAGCTTAAAAAAACGATAGACCTTCAGGTGTCATGTATGTTACATGAACGTCAAAGAAATTACCTCTAACATGACAGCATTGAAAACAAACAGTTAGCTCACCTCCTTCTGCCTTTTTTCTGCAGCTTCAGCTAGCTGCCTCCTTTTCAAATCCTGGACAAAAAATGAACAATATGAAAGATTTCTATTAGCTTGCTCCAACAATAGCATGCTCAATGTAAAATCATAACTAACAGAAGCCCAACTATATTTTTGGCACTAAAAGTTTCTATTTAAAGCTCACAACCTTTAACTCCAAAAAGATTCAAAATTGTTTGGCTCTGGTTTCAATGTTAAAGATTAAAAAGCAGTTAAGAGGAGGCCTTCAAAACAACAACAAAGAACGTTAAAGCAAAAAGGTAAAGTTTGATTGAGAACATGTGCGATGAAGAGTACAGGTCGAAGTGTTTGTGAAGAGTGGATGGAGGTGCGATTTCAAATTCGTTTGTGTGTCTGTGCCTGTTTGGACGTCTGATTGGCCTGGGTGGGATGAAGTTTTCCCAAATAGAATTAACTCCACCCTTCTACTATCCATCCCATTTCACTGTAATTCGGACAACCGATTTTAACCTTTAACTTTTACTTTCCTTAAAGCACCTGGATGTCTTCGTTGTGGCATGGTAAAAAAGTCAAAAATAAAATTAAACAAAAAGGTTGCATTAGAATTTCTTTGTAGGATGCCACAATTTGCAAAGGTAGTGCCATCATAGGGTCAGTTAATATAGGAATCGTACAAAAATGTCGACCTGGGAACTGCGACGGCCGAAAATGCAGACTTTTTTTTCTTTTAACCCCTCCCTTATACC
This sequence comes from Ambystoma mexicanum, assembly GCF_040938575.1. Classification (NCBI taxonomy): domain Eukaryota; kingdom Metazoa; phylum Chordata; class Amphibia; order Caudata; family Ambystomatidae; genus Ambystoma; species Ambystoma mexicanum. Next base: position 625,367,477 of record NC_090934.1, read on the forward strand.
ATATATATATGTGGGGGGGTTAAGTGTACAATATTAATATCGGGGGGGGGAATCTTCCCCCCCCCGCATATATATGTAGTGTAAAGGGTTAAAAAAAAGTCAATAGATCCTTAATGTATTATTATATATCGGATATGGACATAATCTTTACATGTATTTTTTTTTTTTTACATTTATGAAGCGCGCAGGCAGCCTAAGGGCATCGCAGCGCTGTTACAGGAGATCACTGCTTAGTTGCACAGTTACATAAATTGCAACTATCGTAGATTTACCCTAGATTTCTTGGTTTAAACAAATAATGTTTTGAGGGCTTTTTTCGAAAAAAGCAAGGTGTGAAGGTTCAACTCCAAGGGTCAAAAGTAGGGAGTTCCATTCCCTGGCAGCGATGAATGGGAAATTTCACCCTCCCCCCATGCTCTGCCACATTTGACTCTAGACACAGCGAGTTGGTGGGAGTATGGATGAAGTTACATATACTCACATCATATACCATGTATGACAATCATGTGATGAGGTACTATCCTCACATCCAAATCATGCACTCTCACCATACCAGGATATAGCATCTTGGCTCAGGTAGTGGCATAATACGACTCAGTAATCCTGCCATATTTACACATTCCAATTAAAAGGTCAACGTAGTCACACTAGAGGGCTGTATCACCATCTTATTTCAAGGTGCAATCACCACCAGACATTGCTAGAACATGCTCAGTTACTCCCCTCTTTCTTTCCATCACAAGTTTGAGATTGCTCTCATATGTCGGTTATTGCCAGCATAGGCTCAGTTCATGCAGATCAGGGGAATGTGGAAGTGACAGGGGAGCAGAGGAAGCTTGCATGTCAGGGACTGTGAGGCAAGGCAGCATCCGTGTCAGGGACTTCAGCCTCATGTTTAGATCAGTTTGAGTGCCAACTGGCTGCATATGCTTCCCAGCCTGCACCGTTCTGAGGTCCATTTGTATAAAGCATGAAATACCTGGGCAACCGACAGGTTGTATAGCTGCAAGGGGAAGCATGGCGATTTCGGTAGACTTGAAGACGCTGTTTTACATGCTCCCCCATTGAGGGGCAGACTGCTCAAGTTAACCAGCGTACTGCCTACCAGAAAGGTTTCTGTCTGTTTTCTGATCGTCTTCTGAAGGCTTTATCAGCATTCATTGAAGGATGCACATGCAGAAATGTGAATGTCCCAGCAGTTTCTTGCCCCCTCACTCAGCAACATCAATCTTGATCACTTTGTCGAGTCTTCCTGTTTCACTACTATTTATTCTATTTGATATCCAACATGAAATATACCTTAGCTCTATGGATTTTATGCTATTACCATGAGTTAAAAAAGTATTCCATAAATGACCCAAGAAAAGAAAAAGACCAGAAATTACACACAAAAAAATATGCCCAATTGCAGAAACATCCCTCTTGTTAAAAAATATAAATGGCAGTACGATACCATATTTGCTAAGTCTTACCATACATCTAAGAGCTATCAACTGGGCTCTCCATCATTTAATTTACTCATGCTCATTCATTTTTTAGTGTCTGTGAGCGAAGATTACGGCATGAAGATATTTCCCAGTTATGAGCAGTGAACTCCTTTAATCCACGATTGGCGATTCTTTTTCCTTAGATGAAATAGGGCAGGGTTCTTCAACCTTCGACTCACCAGATGATTGAACCGCAACTCTCATCCACCGTACCCAGCATAGTCATTAGTTCAGGATCACTGACGTCAGTCCCATAAAGCTGGAGAGCCACGAGTTGTGCACCCCTGAAATAAGGTGTCACCAATTTCTATTTATAACATGAGGTAGTTAACAAGTTATTCAACAGTTAGACCAAAAGATTCAATTAGTCTATTTGAATTCACAATACAAAATATGTATCCAAAATATCATTGATATAAAAGACAACCAAAAAGTTCAATTTAGCTTGTCAGTATTCTAGTAAAATACACTAAAACACAATCCTTACTGTGACAATTTGTCCTCTAGAATGAGAACTCGTGTTGAGTTAGTAAACACAGTTGGTTATAGACCGCATTCAAAGCATGTGCTAATGTACAGTTGTCATATTATCTAATTCAAGTCTAACTATATACTAGAACATGGAACTCAACATGTTTCTGTGGTTCCATGTGTTAAAATCGCGGCAAAAATGGCTGTGAACACAAAATATCGCGGCAAAAAGGCAGTGGTTTTGCTGCCGTAATCCAGGTTAAGGATGCAGAGGACAACCCCCGCAACCCCTGGACCCATTATACCATTTAAGGGGAGCGGGTGACACCCCATAACCCCTGCTCTCTTTAAATGGTGTATGGGGTACACCTTTAACGCAGCAACCCGCGATTGTAAAGGTGACATTTTTGCGGCAATTTTATCACTGCATACAGTTTCTTTTCTCTTTTGTAGATATCGGAACATTCGTCACGAGAGTGGTCACATTGGTTGTGGTAACAATAAAACATATTGTTCACCATAGTTATATCAATCGTTTTTCTTGTGGCAGAGAGTTATTAATTTTCTCTGTATGGTGTAACTGTTGAAAAACACACAAAAAGAAAAACATACAAAAAGAAGGGAAAGCTTTAGTTGCCTGGTTCCTTCGATTAATTATTATTATAATTATGCTCAGTTAGGCATATTAGTTACCTGCTTGAGCGTGAAATTTGTCTCCGATAGGTGTTGTCCCCTAGAGGGTTAGAACATTTCATCCGTGTTCCGGTTCAGCCTTTTGTGCCATAGTACCGACCTAGAAGTTTAAGTATCAAAGAGACTGGACCTTTATATGTCCAAAAAAGAATTGCTCTCCCTCATTCGTGTCCCTATCCACACCGTGTTTTAATACCCTTTTTTTTTTTAAATGTGTACCTGTTACTTGTTCAATCTGTGGTTTCTTCTGGATATTGTATGATGTTGATAGCTCTTTGATTCACTTGTGCGATTAGTAGTAATGGCTTCTATGATCTAGGATAAAGCCAACAGGGTCTTAGTGGAGCTTATCTATATTTTCACATATCAATAATAGCCGTTATATGCTGATGTTCAAAATACCTTAATTATCTTAATATCTGTAGGGAGCTCTCTACTGGAGGCTTTCAGTATCCAGTTTAGAATTCAAAATCTTTGTTAGCCTCTGGGGCCTCGTTAGTCCTATTTGGAGATGGAATATAGTTAATAATCCAGCTATGTGGATTCACTGTTGTCCTTATTGAGAATAGTTCCCAGGGAACAAAACACTGAGTACGTAGAGGTTCTTACCTTACTCGCTCTATCTGCCCATCGGCCTGTCCCTGTGTCTGGGATCCAGAGATCGAAACGTGAGCAAGCCTCAGCTGGAATCGACTTCTCGCTAGTGGCGTAGTTGGTACCGGTGTTGTATCTCTAGATTCAGAGAAGTATAGGGTCAGGTTTATTGCTATTCTATTGATAAACTACTATTATTGCTGGGTCTCGCATTTAGTTTCTCAGGGTTTGGATTATATTTAGAACTTACCTTGTTTTCTTTACTTCCGGGTTACAGTCCGCAATGGATCCGGGGTTCGGTGAGTGTCTATTATTCCAGGTCGGTATACGCTGCAGTCGCGCTGGCTTTCAGATTACAAAACAGCGTGGTCCGCCATATTGGATGTTTAAAAATAGGAGGGCAACAAGTCCTCTCTTTATTTTTGATATTAAGCCTCGTATAGGTACTAAGATTTCTTTGGCTATCTAGTTGTGAATCAGCGCAGTGCGCCATGTTAGGAGTTAAAAGATGGAACAACATCGCTAGGTCCTTTCTTTGTTTTAGTGATCCCTAACATGCTTGGATCTCTGTGGGATTATATTATTTAAAGGCTATAATGATGTCATTTATCAGTTTTTAGTGCTGTATAGACCATCTAGTTAGGGTTTTATTAAGAGGTATAATATATTTGATGTTAAGTTATTAATGATATATATCCGACCTCGGAAGATTATATACGCAAGTCATTCTTTTTATGTAGATATTCTTCTTTTCATGTAGATATTCTATCATTTTATTCTTGTTTGTGTTCTATATTAATTCCTCTACCTAGCGCAGTTGAAAGCTGCACAGGGTCTATACAAGCCATGTGTAATTCACTAGAAACGGTTCCTGGTTACAAAGATAGCCAGGAACTAGAGGGATATGCTTAGTTCCCTTAAATCTTATGCCATTCAATTGCCTCGTTGAGGCCTTCTTTATCGATATGTGTTTGAAAAATAAGTTTTTGTTCTTTTTCAAAGAGGATTTTCTTCATAAGTCCGCTGTCATTACCTTTGATAGCCATGAGTACTGTCCATTGAAAATCTTCATGCCCGTGATTTTTCTCTATAAATGTTTAACCATTGGGGCAAGCATCATTTTATTTTGTATGCAACTTCTATGTTCGGAAATCCGACTTTTGATTTTGCGGATCGTCATACCTACATACTTAAGTCTGCACGGACACGTTATAATGTAAATTACATGGTCCGTGTTACAATTTGTGAATTGTTTCTGTCTCCAAGGTTTGGCTAGACCCATTTCAATCTGTTTTGACTTCATTGTCAGTTTACAGACGGAACATTGTCCGCACGGGTGGTGACCTCTTACACCTTCCATGCTCCATAGTTGGACTCTCTGTGACTGTTAAGATGGATTTCTGAACTCTGACCTGGAGGGGCAGAGGTTCAGAAGGTCAGCCTTGTTTCTTGGAAAAGGGTAACCTCTGGACAAGCCAGACCAATCAGGGTAGCTATGGCAGGTGGTCACGACTAAGTCTCAGGAGGGGGGAGGGGAGGGTGACTGAAGGACCCCAATGAGCACACAAAGTAAGGACACTTACAAATTACTCCAGACAGGTGTTATCAAAAATATAGACACATTTATTACAAGGACTTTGTAACTGGCCGGTCGTTGCATTATAACAAGGGAGGGGCATCAAACAAAGACGTTAACGTCACACAAGCTTCAGTCGGTCACGCACCCGCCTCAACACTACTGCTGCCTTCCATTCATGCTCCTAGCAGTACTGTGACTATGACTTTGTACTGTCCCGATTGCCGCTCTATCTTATCTTCAACTGTTGTGCTGCAATTTCACCCGGAATGCTGCACCCCACTATTCCCTACTCTGACTTGCTAATGTACTATGTTGATGCCCTAACTTGCACTGCAGAACTTGGCTAGCGCCCTATACTGATTGTTTGATTGTGCTTTACACTATTGCCCTACCCAGATTTACTGAGGTCGATGCCCAATTTGCACTGTTGAACTTTGCTAGTATCCATATTGAACGGTGCCCCACAACCTTACCTGAATATTCCACGCACTAGTTCCCTTAGTATGTTAGTGCCCTCTCTCAAAATGGTGTTTCTTGTTGATGCCATTATATTAAGTATGGCATGAGGCTCAAGTGCTGACATCACCACTTAATATTGGTGGCAGAGAGCTGCTCTTAACACCTTGTAACAATACAGTTGAATATTATGAATAAAACTCTGAGCCAATGTATAGATTGTTTGGATTACGAAGAGAACCCAATTCTTTTATTAACATAAAATGTTTTCTTCTTTTAGGTTGTTGAAAAAGGATAGCTTCCAGGAGGTCACTTGAAGGTAAGTTCAGGTAAGAGTCAATATAGTTCTTTAGGGTCTTTTCTTACTCTGAGGTTCTTCTCTTTCATTTTTTTTATTTAGTGCTATTGTATTTATTCGTCTCTAAAGTTGTCTCTCCTGTTCCTGACTCTTTCCTCTTTTCTCTCTCATCTCTTCCTGTATTTTTTTTTTTATTAGAACTTTTGCTCTGCTCTCTCTTGTTCCTTTAACTTCCCGTTTCCTAAATATTTGTATATGACAGCTGGATATTGAATCAGGTTGAAGTTTCCTAACAACTTCCCATTTGACTGTTTCATGAAACTCTTCGAACATACAGGCTCCTTTTATTCATTGTAGAGAAGTCCTTTAACGGATTCTCCTTTAAATCACCTCCGATTCCTCATTAATGTTATTTCTCTATCCCAAGGCCAGCCTTCTATTCACTGTCTAAGACAGATTGCCTTCTTTCCCCACACTTTCGCCTCCGTAGTAAATCAGGGCTCATAGGATCCAGTAGCACTACAACATTTGGCTGAATAGTTCGTAGTGCAACGTTGCGTTCGCTTCTACCTCCTATGGCGACAACGCTCGCCTTTTCCATATATAACTTCAACTAACTGAAAGCGCAACGGCGCCTGGGTCTCATCACACGTCGCTCCTCACACTCGTCTAACAGGCGTTCGCCATACAGTTTATCAATACCCGTCTTCGAGTGACAGCACAGTGTTTTCAACCAAATATAGGCGATAACGATCGCCTCATTACTTTAACAGCTTTGTGTTACCTTCAGGCTTTCATTGTTCAATCATGCATCACAAGTCCCAGCAACGGACCTTCTTATCAATGCCGGGTCTGTGCGATAACGATTGCTACAATTTATGATCTGACCTCCTCTTCCCCCGCGGCACTTCTGTGTCAGCAGCCCGACGGCAGGAATCGGTCAACTCCTTCACAAACACAGTTCCTTATCTGCCGCTCAGCTGTTCATCTTCGATTTGGCTCAATAACCCCAGGTGTAACCGTCGTCTTCTCGCTATCCAATTCCTGTCTCCTAGGTAACAACAAGCACACCACAAAACCATTAGAGGAAAGTCCATACATGCAGGACTTCCTGGATTTATGCTCGTCTATTTTTATTATGATTATACAATCTGCCAGATAGGAATCGACCACGTCACACACCTCTATTAGCTCGCCACTAGACTTCGGCACCAGCTCCCTAGAAAGTTATACCACCACCAAATACTAGTATGCTCCCGACAGCCACCAGCCAGACTGTCTATATCACATTCCTTAAGCAGAGCATTATGCTCTACCTCACGATACTCCACACACCTACCCTTGGGAACCCATCTACAATAACGCCTTCCTATCTGGCCAATACTACTACTACTAAACTATTCATAGATATGAACGATTCCAAAAGCCCTATACCAAGTAATCCCTGCTCTACCAAGGCTAGGAACACTCACATTAGAGCTAGGCTAGCCAAAATATTTGAGCCTTCTATTAGCTCACTTCCTACCATTATAGGAAAAGGACCCCCAAAACCCTGCCTAGCCCAACGCTTGCAAGTACGAACCTAGCGCACAACTGTGGCCCCAGATAAAAAAAAAAACGCATAGCCAAGAACGGCATACCTAAACCCCCACAAGCTCCCCAACCGACAACTACAACAAGCCCTCCTATTAAAAGGAGCTTTAATAAACTCCAGATCCTTAGTAGCACATGCCACGGAAATCGCCGACCTGATCCAGAGTGATGACCTAGACCTCCTTGCCATCACTGAGACATGGCTACACACTGCTGCAGGTCCTATGCTTATGCTAGCAGTCCCTTATTCTGAGACAAGACAGACTAGAATCCAGAAGTAGAGGTAGCGCTATTATCTGCAAATGCAGCCTCTCCATGAGATTAGCCACCCCGATTGACGTCCAATCATGTGAACTATTATCAGTTAAAGTACTACTGACCAATGCCCAAACCCTTAATATCCACCTGATATATCGCCCCCTGGGCCCATCAGGGACATTTGAGGAGGATATCAATACTATTCTATCTAGCAATCTTAAAAGTTCAACGCAAGTTCTTCTACTTGGAGACCTTAATATGGGTTTTAATGACCCTTCAGACCAGCCTGCCTTAGCAACAGCAAACATCCTATCAGAACTTGGATTCAACCAAAGAAGCAAAACATCCACCCAAAACAAAGGTAGAATACTTGACTGGGTGGCAGATTAGAACTGTCAGGTCAACATCCTCTCCATCTCACCACTAGCCTGGACTGACCACTAATTACTGTCATTCATGCTCTCAACCAACAGACCCCCACCTCCACCCGTCCCTAAGGCTCCACCCACACTAACTAGAAACAAAAAGAGTATCACTGTGGATATGCTTATCCCGGCCATACTCCCCACCCTTAACTTGCTTCCAGACAATACTGACCCTGAGAGCCTGGTCGAGGAGTAGAATAAAATTATGACCTCTTCCTTGGTCCAGATCGCCCCCCTCAAACCTGGACCAAGCAAGCCGAAAATCCATGTGAACAAATGGTTTACACCTTTCCAAAAAAACCTAAGGAAAGAAAACAGAAACTGCGAGGCTGCTTGGAAAAAACTACCGTCAGAAGCGAACAAACTCCATTTTACCAAACTGTCATCCCTCTACAAAAAAGAAATATGCCTAGCTAAACGTATATCCTTCGACACGCGTATATCCCAAGCCAAGTCCAACATGAAGGAACTATTTACCATTCTTAAGGAAATAGAGACCCCTATAGCAATACCAGACACATGCACCAAAGATAAACAATGGTGCTCAGACATCCAACATGCTCTAGCCAACAAAATATCCACCTTACAAAATAAAATATCCAGTAAAAAAGCTTCTTTAAATGACCCACCCCCACCTAAAATAACTGGTAATACCATGACCAACACACCCGATTCAACTTTTCAAAAGTATCTATTCTCGAAGTGGAAAGAATTATTCTGTCCCTCAAACCCTCCAACTGTCAGGGTGATGTCTGCCCTGCCAAGCTCATCAAGGATGCAGCCCGAGACCTATCACCTTTCACAACTAAGCTTATCAACGCATCCTTCTCCACTGGTATCGTCCCTACCAACCTTAAACAATCTTGGGTACTCCCACTCCTAAAAAAACTTACTCTAGATCCATCTACACCTACTAACTATAGGCCAATTACTACAGTGCCCTTCCTCCTAAATATTTTGGACAAGGTGGCCTACATGCAAATCCAAAAGCATCTGGAATTACACCACCTATTAGGAGCCAGACAATGAGGCTTCCACCCCTAACATGGAACGGAGACAGCCCTAATCGATCTCAAGACCCAAGTCGTTGGACCTTAGGGATATTGGTAAATCAGCTCTACTCCTCCTCCTAGACCTCTCGGCTGCGTTCGACCTGGTCGACCATACTATCCTATGCAAACACCTTGACACACTTCTCTAACAACGCCGTCACATGGATCAGATCCTTCTTAAGTGGTAGAACAAAGGGTCTTCTTGCCTCTAGCAGCAGATGACCCCATACCCATCACCTGTGGTGTGCCTCGGGGATCTTGCATCTCGCCCACAATGTACAAACTTTTTACCAAGCCCCTTTTCGATAATCTGGATCATCTCGGTATCACCTACACTAACTATGCAGAGGATACCCAGATCCTCCTCCCGCTTTCAGGGGATTATGACAAGGATTTGGCCTTGGTGAATAGAGTTTACATCATCATCCAGACATGGATGCCAGGCGTGGCCTATCCCTGAATGATGATAAAACTGAACTCATCATCCTGGGCACCCCTTCTAACCTAAAAAAACTAGGATCTGACTATTCCTCATTCATAATCGATGGCAATTGCATTAAAGTAGAACACGAGGTAAAAACACTAGTTTTTTATCTCAACTCTCTCCTTCGTCAAACAGGTCAACTCACTAGCGTCTTCGACGGCTTATACGTGTAAACTTATCCGAACCGGTAAACCATTTCTTTCTAACAGTAGCTGCATCATCTTGGCCAGAGCCCTCATCCTGTCCAGCCTGGACTATTGCAATGCCCTCTATCTACGCTCAACTAAAGCCACCATCAGAAGAATCCAAACCTTACAAAACAACGCCCTCAGAGCGGCATTAGGCATCTCCAGAAGAGATCATATCTCCGAGAGCAGCCGTCAGAATAACTGGCTCCCAACTAACGACAAAAATCCTTCTAAAAGCCCTGTCGCTCACCCACAAATCTCTCAACAAAGCTGCCCCCATCTACCTGGCTGAGAAATTCCACAAACAGACCTCCCTGAGACCACCCAGTTCAGCAAAACAGAGATCGCCTGTCTATCCCCCAAATTCAAACTCTCCACAATTGGTGACAATAGCTTCCCTGTGAAAGCAGCTAAATTATGCAACTCCCTGCCTCCTACACTGAGAATAGACCGATCTTATCAAAATTTCAGAACTAACATCATGTGGCTGAAATCCAATGACCATTAAATGTACAATATTGAATTCCTGTTAAGCAATCAGCTAGGACTTTCTGCTAACGGTAACAATCGTCATTTTATGCCTGTATGTAATGCATCCCTCCTCGCTTCTCCCGACTGGCTACCCCATTGTGGTAACCACAAGTCTCCTACACATTGCCTGTAATATTTGTATTTATCTATGCCCACCCTGTATTATCTGTAAACATCTGTAAATATTTGTACTTACTGTTTATGTAAGCTGTCTGTAACATTTGTATATACCCATCTTGTAATTAATGCTCTGTAAGTAGGTATCCAAGGCATAAATTAGTTTTCAAAAATTGATTAGCAGAATTTGCTAATTAAAATATTTTTGATATGCAAATAAACATTTGATTAGCAATTTTGTACTCCTATTTTAAATGTCACCCAAAGTTAGTTTTACCCCAAGACAAACACTTAGCAAGAATACAGCATTTCTATGTACCTCTCTAGTACAATGAGTGCCTGTAAAATGTAAAGGTTCACTGCATGAATGGACCACATAAATAGACCTGATTTTAAAAAAGCTCTGACGTTTTTTTTCAGTTCAAGGCTCTGTGCAGCTGGAACATGCAGCAGTCAGTGGTGCATAGTGCAGTGTTCATCAAATTGTCAACAAGACATCAATACAGATGCAATTGTGAGTGTGTCATTTTTATTTTATTATCAAGTTTCATTTAACTAGTGTTCTGGCATATAACAGTCACAAGTAACTCCCCAAGATGAAGACAGCAGCTACAAGGAGTTTGTGACACATTGGGGACATTAGTTATCTTATTCTGCAGAACTAAATGTCCAGTTGAAAGCCGCTTGGTCTGCCCAGGTCAGTGAGGCAATGGTGCAGCACCTACCAGTTACTAGTGCGTAAAGTCTCATGCATCTGCAAGACAAATGGGCCCCGCAAGTTACATTTCCTCATCCATTTATGGTCTGGCTTACTGCAAGTCAGCAAAAAGTAAGATGATTTAAAATATCAAAATAAATAATCTAAAGAGGCAGTGCCATCAAACACCTAAAAGCCAATAGAAAAATCATCAGGGTGCCCAAGAGATCGGAAATCTCTTCTCTAAACCTATGGCACACTGGCACCACATTTGGTGACTACATGGCATTGTGGGAAGTATTGAGTGGCAAGTTAGCAGCAAATTGTGCAATGTAATGCCCATCAGGCCACCAACACCGCCGAAGGATAAATAATGCACATTTTTGTTCTTGCCAGCACACTGGTGTGGCTGGGTTTGGTCAAATGATTTGCCCAGTATCACACAGTTTGGTTAAGCAGTGAAGCCAGAATTTGCCAGCAATTTAAGCAACTTGCCACATACCTTCCAAGTTCTAATTAGTAGTACACATTTGTTTTGTTTCAAGAACTACAAAATGGCTGTTTATCTGCAAAGAACACAAATCACTCGAAGCAACCACCTTTGGGGGGAGTATTTGCAACACCCTGTATACAGCGCGGCCACCTGCACCAATAACACATCCTGCTTGCAGAAGGCCTTTAGTCTACAATTAAAAAGATATTTTTAGAATAAAAAGTTGGGCTAGGCTTTGCTTACCTCTCAGGCCCGTTGTTATCAAGTCACAGTGGGTTGGGCCTCTCAGCCTAATCTTCCTCTACACTGCAGACCAATTCCTACAAAATAGGCAAAAAGCAACTCATTACCCACAACAATGCACACTCACTCTGGGGGAGGACTCGAGAATCAACACGGCCCCTCAGCGCCCGCTATGGAGTGAAAATAATATTTCTCCCACCCGAACGGGTGGGAGAAATAAATGCTAGCACAGCCAATTGCTAACAGTACACCCAGCCCAGCAATCTGGAACAGCGTTGGGGCCTTTAGCCTTTACAAACTAAAGAGGACTCGAGCCTCTGGGAGGAGGGAGGCCCAGCAAATGCCCCCATCTTTCCAGTCCGCAAAGCACAGCAATAAAAGTCACAATTTTCGTTCTGGGGCTTTTAATATGCACTTTGCAGTGCTCACATTAAAGTTATGGCCAGTGTAAAGCTTCCTACTGGCTCTGGCTGCCTCGTGATAAATTTGGCAACTAACCTCCATGCACCATTGCAGGCTCGGACTGGCCTATATGGCAATAGGCTCATGGCTTAACCAAAAACGCAAAATGCTTGTGTGGGCCCATTTTTTGGGTCAAAGTGGGCCACCTTTTTTGCCAATGTGGGCCAGTTTGATGAGTTACTGGACTATATTTTGGCGAACAGCTTTGACCAGTGTTGCTGAATACATATTCTCTAAAATGTACAATTTGCATCGCACTGGATCAGAAACCTCCCCCTTGGTTTATTCAAACAGCGTCACAAATGGAATGAATTCCCATTTGCAACTGTGGAGCACTTTTTCGTTGGTGCCCGAGACAATTATTGTATGTCCCAGTCTGACCCTGCGCCACTTTCAACGCTCAGCAGTGGCAGGCCGGGAGGCACACATCTTGAGCCGGACCTGTTGCTGCTCACAGAAGCCTTTTTCAAAGGCCTTCAGTGAGCAGGCTGCGTTATTACTGCGAGTGTTGGGTGTTAGAGAGTGGCTGGCAATAATATATCTCCTGGCCACATGGGCGGGAGAAATAATATTCTCAGCCACTTGCTAACAACAGCACCTGCAGTAATAACGCAGCCTGCTCACAGAAGACCTTTTGAAAGGCCTTCTGCAAGCTGCGTGGGCCTGTTTCTTGGGTCAAATTAGTGGCCCACCTTTTTTTGCCAATGTGGGCCAGTTTGAAGAGTTACTCATCTGGACTATTATAGTTTTGGATAGTGCTGCTGAATAAATATTCTATAAAATGTACAATTTGCACATCAGAAACCTTCCCCTTGGGTTATTCAAACAGCGTCACAAAAGGAATTAATTACCATTTGCAACTGTGGAGCACTATTTAGTTGGTTCCCGAGTCAATTATTGTATGCCCCAGTCTGACCCTGCACCACTTTCCACCCTCAGCAGTGTGGAGTTGGTGGGGGGGGGGGGGGAGTCACACATCTTCAGCCGGGCCTGTTGCTGGTTCCTGTTGCTGGGTGTTAGAGAGTGGCTGGCAATAATATTTCTCCAGCCCGAACAGGCGGGTTGAATAATGTTGTCAGCCACTTGGTAAAATCAGCACCCTCAGTAATAACGCAGCCTGATCGTAGAAGGCTTTAAAAATTCTTTCATGAAATGAAAGAATATTTAATGCCTTCTTCGAGCAGGCTGTGTTATTACTGAGGGTGCTGGTGTTAGCAAGTGGCTGACAATATTTCTCCCGTCCGTTCGGGCGGGAGAAATAATGTTGTCAGCCACTTGGTAAAATCAGCACCTTCAGCAGTGGTCGAAGTTTACGAAAAGAAGTAGTGGAACTATGGTCCCTACTGGCCTGCACCGCTCCCCACAGACCCCATCGCTACCCCCCATCCCATGCATAATAAAAAGCCAAAAAAACATGTGCCTGCTGTTTAAGGGAATGTCCGGTGCAGTGCACTGAAAGTGCAAGTTTCAACTCTTCCTACACTTTTATTTTAAAACAAACCCGTTCCGGAACGTTTCTTTTTAAAATGAAAGTATAGGAATGGTAAAACTCAACTAAAATAGGTAGAGGAGCACCGCTCCCCCCCCCCACTTCGACCACTGACCCTCAGTAATAATGCAGCCTGCTCGCAGAAGGCTTTAAATATTCTTTTATTAAATGAAATAATATTTAAAGCCTTCTGCGAGCAGGCTGCGTTATTACTGCGGGTGCTGGTGTTAGCAAGTGGCTGACAATAATATTTCTCCCGTCAGTTCGGGCGGGAGAAATATTGTCAGCCACTTGTTAACACTAGCACCCTCAGTAATAACGCAGCCTGCTCGCAGAAGACCTTTTCAAAAGCCTTCTGCGAGCAGGCTGCGTTATTACTGCGAGTGCTGGGTGTTAGAGAGTGGCAGGCAATAACATTTCTCCCGCCCGAACGGTTTTCAGCCACTTTCTAAAACCAGCACCGGCAGTAATAATGCAGCCGGCTCGTAGAAGGCTTTAAATATTCTTTCATTAAATGAAATAATATTTAAAGCCTTCTACGAGCATAAATCATTAATGCAAAACGGGCCCGGCTCCCCCACCCAAACCTCCCCTAAGCACTCCTTACCTCAGAAAACGCCAGAGCCAGTGGGAGAGGGGGACTGAGAGCCTTCTCTCACGCGATGACGTTGGCATCCGGGCTGGGCTCATAACAGTGGTACAATGTTATAAGCCCAGCCCCGGGTGCTTCTGCCTCTCCTGCAGTGCACAGCCTCACTCAGGCAGAGTAGAGGCAGAGATTAGGCACAATCTTTTGTTTTGCTGTATATTTAATGAATCATATCGCAGTTTGTGCGACATGATTCATTAAATATACAGCAAAACAGCGGTATTGTATCGCAAATTGCGATGCGATACCGCTTATTTTATGCCTTGGGTATCTTATTCCTTACTCCTTTGTAACTAAGCCTCACATATCCTTGTAACTGCTGCGCCCCGATACCCCCGGGTATGATGCGCATTATAAATAATAAAACAAACAAACAAACATAGACCATAGCAAAAGAATCACAGTAACACTAAGTAAACAAACACGCCACTATCAATACAATGTATATACAAGACCATTGGGGTCCAAAGGGTTAAATGCACGAAATATGTTGACAACCTAGAGGGGAAGGAAACGGGCAGTGGAGATAGTCCCCTTCAACATCGATAATACACCCAACTAAGAGCCAGTCCAAGCCCTAAGAAGAAAGGAGCCTTGTGCTCAAGTACATGCTATGCAAGCGCACGCGGTTGTTCCAATGGGCAAAATAGGGTCTCTTCAGGGATCTCTAGCAGCTCAGGAAGGTGGATGAGGAAATGCAGAACAAGTTCCCTCTATTCAAGAAGGACCTCCACTTGAAGGCAGAGGCAATTCGAGAGTTCGGGATGGAGTCGCTATTTCGCAATAGCAGTGGAAAGGAGAGGGACCCCAGGGGCCACTTGTGCGTAAAATGGGCCCTTGCGCTAGGGGCCACCGGTTTGGGTATGGGGTACTCACCGGTCCCAGATGCAAGCAGACCCAAACTTCACCAGTTCAGTCCACTTAGTTTGCAGGTTTGAGCAAAAAGGACGTCTCTGCAACTTTCAGTTCCTGAGATACAGCGAGGATTCCCAAACAGGACAATGGTGATTTCTCCGCTCCGGGTGGATGAATCCACCCAGGTTAACTGCAGCAGGCTTCAGGGGCAAGAGGGTCACAAATGCAGCAGACTTGCAAAAGACGTTGCCACGGCAGGGCAACACGGTAACCGCGTTCAATCCGGTTCTGGCGCACTCATCTCACTTCAGACCTGGGAATGCCAAGTGTATGAAATTCGGTGCGAGGGTGCCGGGGACACAGAGCTAGTAGTATACCAAGTTTCACGGGCCTCCTCGAAACGGCAGCAGTGACAGAGCAAAGCAACTGGGCAAGCTGGTCAGTCCACTGATTGGCCCAGGGACACTTCCAAGAAAGCTTAGTTGCAGGGTTTGATGAAGGTGCTGAGAATAGTTGGTCCCATTCGTCGCAGACCTTCTAGGATGACCAGAGGCAGAGGGGTCCCACGGGACGACAGCGGGCTCAGGGTGCCAAACCTTCCAGCGGGTGACCAGCGGTTCCACGACTCGGCTTCGTGTTGCAGGATACTTGTATCTTATCCTTTGTTCAGTGAAACTGAGGAGATCGACATGGTATGGTTGTTTTTGGCCTCCTCTTATCCAAAGTTTCCTTTGCGCCGAAACGGAGAGGACCCAATGGGAGATCTGCTCACAAACACACACTCCATACGTGGACCAATCACGGACCACAGTGGTCCCAGTCATTCATGGCACACCAGACTCTCCGGCACCCAGGATGTGTACAGACGTTCCAGCCCACATCCTGGAAGCACACACACAAGGCATGCAGAAGCCTGCGAAAGCATTGGGATTTGCAGGAAAGTGCATGACCAAACAAGGACTGACCCGGGTCAACTCGACCTGGAGAAGGTGAAGGGGCAAGATGGCCAAAGGACAGGACAAAGAACCTTGTGGCATGGCCATTTTGGAACCAGGCCACCTATGTGTGCCAAATGTGGTTAACATGGCAGGAAAGGGTTAAAAATAATGTGAAAAGATAGCTGCCACCAGTCCTGTCCATGACATCTGCACAGTTCATAAAAAGTCCAGCAAGAGTTTCTAAGGCCTTTGGAAAATGACTACAGACCCACGTGTGCTGTATGGTAAGATACATTGGACACTTGCTACATGTTGCACAAAAGTTGCAACACGGGAAAAGGACTAAGGGAAACAAAGTCTCCCAGTACTGACTGTCCTAGGGGCATGTCAGTTTCCCCATAAAAAGTGAGCGAAAGCTCAGAGGAGTGCAGCTGAAGGCTGTGCTTCTCTGGCAAAGTCAGTCAATGGTGTCTAAACAGCAGCAGAAAGTTTGGGGGTTGACACATGTAGGGAAAATTACATACAATTATGAAATCTTTCCTAACATTGACTATCTTCGGATTTTTGAGTTTACTACTACTGACTTTGTTGCCTATAGTTGTAGATTTTTTGTAGGCAAATATTGGGCATGGCAACTGTGTAGGCGCTTTTTCTAAGATTTTCCATTGTTTTTTGACAATGTTGTTAATAGTCAAACTAAGGGTGGTAAAGGTATTTACCGAGACTATCCTCTCTTCTGGAGGTTTCTTGATTTTATCTTCCAGGAGTGCCTTGCTGTTATTATTATATGCTCGTTTGGCAGCCTTTTTTATTAGTTTTCGTGGATATTCTCGCTCTCTCAATTTTTTCTTTAGGATCATAGCTTCTGTTTCGTAGGCTTCTTTAGTACTGCTGTTCCTTTTTAGCCATAGAAACGGTCCATAAGGTAAATTGTAATGTGTAAATTGTAACACGGACCATGTAATTTACATGATAACGTGTCCGTGCATGCTTAAATACATAGTATGACGAACCGCAAAATCAGAGTTCGCATTAACGAGCATAGAAGTTGCATAAAAAATAAAACTATGCTTGCCCCAATGGTTAAACATTTTATAGAGAAAAAACATGGGCATTACGAATTTGAATGGACATTACTCATGGCCATCAAAGGTAATGACAGCGGATTTATGAAGAAAATCCTCTTTGAAAAAGAACAAAAACTTATTTTTCAAACACATAGCGATAAAGAAGGCCTCAACGAGGCAATTCAATGGCATAAGATGTAAGGGAACGAATCATATCCCTCCAGTTCCAGGCTACCTTTGTAACAAGGAACCGTTTCTAGTGAATTACACATGGCTTTCAACTGCGCTAGATAGAGGAATTACTATAGAACACGAACAAGAATAAAATGAGATAGAATCTCTACATGAAAAGAATGACCCACATATATAATCTCCCGAGGTTGGATATATATCATCATTAATAACTTAACATCAAATATATTATACCTCTTAATAAAACCCAGACTATTCAATCTAAGTAATACGTTTACTATTAATGATTAGAATAGATAGCGAGATGGTCTACACAGCACTAGAAACTGATAAATGACATCATTATTGCCTTTAAATACTATAATCCTGCGGAGATCCAAGCATTTTAGGGATGACTAAAAAACAAAGAAAGGACCTAGCGATGTTGTCCTTCCATCTTTTAACTCCTAATATGGCGCACTGCGCTGTATGACGCTTAATACCAAAAATAAAGGACTTAGGACTTAGCCATGTTGCCCTCCTATTTTTAAACATCCAATATGGCGGACCAAGCGGTTTATCAATCTGAAAGCCAGCGCGAATGTAGCGTATACCGACCTGGAATAGTAGACACTGACTGAACTCCGGATCCATCGGGGACTGTAAACCAGACGTAAAGAAAACAAGGTAAGTTCTAAATATAAACCAAACCCTGAGAAGCTAAATGCGAGACCCAGCAATAATAGTAGTTTAGCAATAGAATAGCGATAAACCTGACCCTATACCTCTCTGAATCTAGAGATACAACAACGGTACCAACTACGCCACTAGCGCAAAGTCGATTCCAGCTGAGGCTTGCTCACGTTTCGATCTCTGGATCCCAGACACAGGGACAGGCCGATGGGCAGATAGAGCGAGTAAGGTAAGAACCTCTACGTACTCAGTGTTTTGTTCCCTGGGAACTATTCTCAATAAGGACAACAGTGAATCCAGATAGAATAGAGTTAATAATCCAGCTATCTCCAAATAGGACTAACGAGGCCCCAGAGGCTAACGACTCCTTAAGATTTTCAATTCTAAACTGGATACTGAAAGCCTCCAGTAGAGCGCTCCCTACATCTACTAAGATAATTTGAACATCATATAAAACAACATCTATTTATTTATTTTTTTAAATGCATTTGGTTTACATCTTAAACCTTACATTTATGGTTCACAACAATTTACATTGTCTTCTTTAAAAATGTTTTGACTTTACTGTTCTTATTTGCCACTACTGCTTTCCAACATAATTGTTTCCCATAAGTGGACTATGATAGCGACCATCTTTCTGTTTTTTCCCCATCAGGATTTGGTTCCATCTTTCTTTTTTCCATTTCTATCAGGGCACTTTGATATTTATCGCTGAAGAGCAGTCTTTTTTGGTTGAGTGCCTCACATTCCATAATTACATGGCATATAGTTTCTTTTTTTCCCAATATTAGACAGAATCTGCAGTCGCTATTTGCACTTTTGTTTTGACTCCATTTCCCCAGGACTCTTGTTGGGAGTAGGTTCAGTCTTAATCTTAAAAACATATATCTAATTCTTCGATCTGGATATAGATTTAGGTAGTGTGGTAGTTGGTTGAGTGCTCATGCCTCTCCATTGCACTTTAGGGTCAGCTTGTATCTATCTTTCTGCTCTTGCGTCGCAATCCAATCGGTTCGACTCAACTTCTTTTTGACAGTTTGTGGCATCTTCGTCAGTATCTCTAATGCAATTCCTTTTTTGTTACATATGCTCATTGTTGCTTCTTTCCATTTGTTTAGTACTGTATCATTCACGTGTAAGTGTGAGGTTCTTAATATTTCTAGAGCCGTTATCTTTTCTTCGCTTTTCAATTTTCTGAATAAGTCTAGTATTTTCCATTCTATTATTGATTCTAGCGATTGGAGGCCCAGCTCATAACGGATACGGGCCATCTGCATATTTTGGGGTAGGCCTAGTACTTTCCGCCAGTAAATCGCCTCGAGTTTTGTCCATATAGATCGATCCAGATGATCGATCATAGTTTCAGCATTGTACGCCAGGATCGCCGTCACCTTTTGCTTGTAAAATGTCCAAATTTCTTGTGACGAGCTATTGCCCGGGTTTTGGATTTCAAATGTTCTGCCCATGTGGATTCTGTGAGAGATTGATTGATCCATATACCTAAATATTTATAGGTTGTAACCTGGATCAAGTTTTCCTCCTGTATATAATAAGAAAAGGCTTTGTTTCCTTTTGATTTCTTATTTGTCAGGTACATGATTTTTGTTTTCTTGATGTTTATTGTAAGTTCGTTTTTCCCTGTATTCTTGTGTTTTGTTGAGTGCTGTTTGTAGTCCGCACAGTGTTTTTGCCAATAAAATTATGTCATCTGCATAGCTCAAACATGGTACTGCAGTTGCATTTAATTTCGGCGGATTATTGATGTATGAAAATATAGATAAGCTCCACTAAGACCCTACTGTCTTTGTGTTAGATCATAGAAGCCATTACTACTAATCACACAAGTGTATCAAAGAACCATCTGACATCATACAGTATCCAGAGGAAACCACAGATCGAACAAGTAACAGGTACACATTTTTTTAAAAGGCAATTAAAACGCGATATGCATAGGGACACGAATGAGGGAGAGCGATTCTTTTTTGGACATATAGAGGAACAGTCTCTTTGATACTTAACCTTCTAGGTTGGTACTATGGCACAAAAGGCTGAACCGGACCGCAGATGAAATGTCCTAACCCTTTAGGGGACAACACCTATCAGAGACAAACTTCATGCTCAAGCAGGTAACTAATATGCCTAACTGAGCATAATTATAATAATTAATCGAAGGCACCGAGCAACTAAAACTTTCCCTTCTTTTTGTATGTTTTTCAACAGTTACACCATACAGAAAAAGTTAATAACTCTCCCCCACAAGAAAAACGATTGATATAACTATGGTGAACCGTATGTTTTAGTGTTCCCACAACCAATGTTACCACCCTCGTGACAAATGTTCCGATATCTAGAAAAGAGAACAGAAACATGTTGAGTTTCATGTTCTAGTATATGACATCTGTACATTAGCACATTCTTTGAATGCTGTCTATAACCAACTGTGTTTACTAACTCAACACAAGTTCTGATTCTAGAGGACAAATTGTCACTAAGGATTGTGTTTTAGTGTGTTTTACTATAATACTGACAAGCTGAATTGACCTTTTGGTTGTCGTTTATATCAATGATATTTTGAATAAATTAATATTTTGTATTGTGAATTCAAACAGACCAATTGAATCTTTTGGTCTAACTGTTGAATAACTTGCTAAGTACCTCATGTTATACTTAATGCCTAACTACCCAAAATAAGGTAGAGCGACCACTTGTGAGCTAATTTGGGGTTCCCCCCTTATATATAGAGTCACCAATTTCTAGACACAACCAGAAGTGCAGCAATGTACAACTACTACCCAAACAAAACAATGTGCATAACGCACAGGGCAATCTGCGGACAAGGAGCAGAATTCCTTCAAAAGAAAATAATCTACAAGCCAACGAGACCCCTCAGATCAACTAACGAAATCCGCCTGGAACCAAAACCTTAGATCAAGAAAAAACTCGGAGGCACCGCCTTCTACCACTTAGCCGCAAAAACCTGGAACAGCATCCCAAAAGAAATAAGGAACACCAAAGATCACCTTAAATTCAGAAAATTACTAAAAACCTGGCTCTTCGATACCAGAGACTAAAACCAAAGCAGCAGTAAGACAAACGACTAAACGGGAAAGGACACTGACAAGCCCCAGAACCGACTGATAAGCATTCAGGGCACCGGGAGGGGTGACGCCAGACAGAGTGGTACACATGCGAGACCCACGGAGACGGAGGCAACAGCCCCAGCCAATTCTTACCGTCCCCGACCGCCGTATAGCTACAACTAGGTACCACTGGGTTGTGGAACTAGCGAGATACCACCAATCACCGCACTAACTAAGGTATGGACAATGGCAGGTGCACTGGCCATGTGGGTGGGGGTGGGGAGCATGCAACGCTGTTGACGGAACGGGCGAAAGAGGCAGTGAGATGCTCAAGGGGCCTCGTATACAAAACGAGCACGAACCTCCAGAGGCACATGATGCCCAAGCACCCCATCGAGCGAGATTACGCGAGCACAACTGGTCAACCCAGGATATAGATGCCAACCTAACCGAGACCACTAACAATTTCTTCCTCCGCATTCACCTCTCAAACGGTTTGTTGGCTCCAGCACAACAAACCGCACAAACTTCACCACACTGCAACAACAAAACAATAAATGCACATAGACCCGCACATCAGTACATGACGACTACCGGCCGCATACACCCCAGGCCCAGCAGACGGACCCACCGGGCTGAGGCTGCCAACAGTACATCACTGCTCTCTTGCACTTTTCCAACCGCCACCCAATAACTCACCCGCCCTCCCTCCCTCTTTCAAAGCCGCCAGAGCACCAGGGGACCACTCCGGTGGTGATAGTGTGCGGTACAAACGTCCTTTAACATTAACATATATCATTCCCGTAGTATGGGATATCCAAGCTACTATAATCTGTAATTTCCCCTTAACCCCTGTAGCTTCCTAGCTGGGTCTGCGCTATAAAAACCTAAATAAAAAAATAAAAATAAACATCCTGAGTTTTTTGCCTTCTTTACATAGCTACAAATGTACAGGATGCAGCTACATTTCTACCACATAACGTTTGGGTGATACTACTATTTAAGAGGTTTATGACCTCTTCCGAAATTTAGCAAATTCAAAACGACACCTAATAGATTATAATACTCCATACCATTTGACTGAGTTAACCACAATCAACAAAAAGGGCCTCATTACAAGTTTGGTGGTAAATCAGCCAGAATACCGGCAAATGGAATTTTTGTTACTGGCACTTGGTCAGGTGAAATTACTGCCAGATTGCAAGTGGTGGTATGGCGTTGTTAGTCCCCATTTATGGATCCTTAGGACTCAATGGGGATTTTGGCGGTAATTCCAGACAGAAATTCTGACGATTTTGCCGATTTTTGGCCGCAAGGTGGCCGAATTACCTCCAGCATTTTGCTGGAAGTAGTTTCTCTGACTCGTCACCAAAGGTGTAGTATGTTGGAGCAGTAATGCAGTGGCAAGAGTTACCACTGTGTTACCACAATGTGTTCCTGCACTGCGGTAATGAGGCCCAAAGTGCAACAAAAAAACTCCATATGTTTACAATGTTATTCATATTATTTTTAATATCTTTCGGTTTCATTGTTTAAAAGATAGGTTAATCGTTTATTGGCGTAAACTGCAGCAAATTACAAGATAGTTTTTCCTGCAAAAAGAAAGTTGGCATCAGTTTTAAGACATTTCCTGAAATCTGAAGAGTATGAATTCAAGCATAACGTTACACACTCTGAAAGATTAGCCTGATGTCCTGTGGCCATGGGTGTAACTTCCCGATTTAGACACCGTTAATGATCCTCTTAAACTCATCAGGCTCTCAAAGTGGTGATGTGGCAGAGCAGCCCAGGCTTAAGACACGCTTTTCATTAATACCAAATGAGAGTCCACACTATTTTTATATAGTATGTTGTATTTAAAAAAGAAAAAGGCAAGAGAAAAGAAACACTACACTTAGATGCTGCAATGTAACAAGTAAGTAGAACAGTTTTCGGAGCCCACTAAAGAGTGTTTCCTAGAAAGGAAAAAAGCAATTAACAGGTAAGCCACGCACATTTCCCATCTAGGTCAGATAGTAAAAAAAGCGAACACTCATAGAAGTTGTGGGGATTTGGGGCAAACTGACGAGAAAGAGTTTGCTTCTTCAAAAGTGTCCTGAAAAGCAGTCTTTGTTGTTCTAGTGTAGCACGGCCCACAGAAGATGACTTGATGATGAAGTGGGGTGAAGTAATAAGCAAAGGAAGTTGTTTGCCAGCAATGACAGAGAGAGACCAAAAAAGCAGGGACCAAGACTCAGTTTGGCAGTTTCCAAAGACAGTCACCGTGTACACGCTTGGACGACCACCTTAGGTTCCAGTGTTGACACACTGGTGCAGGAGGGACACCAAGAACATTGAGAAGGATGATGCGTATGATGAATTAGTGGTTCTGAGGTAAAGGGTCTGAGCCAGAGGAGATGAAAGGCAGAGATGCTGTGATCAGCGGTAGTTGCTGATGTACGTTTACCACCTACACCTCAGGCACAGAATTTGGCTTGTGCTTATGGGATCAGCTGCTTAAGAAGACTCCAGTTGGGAGGCAGTGAGTGAACACAGCACCCAATCACACACAATCATTCAAACAGAGAAGTTTACTTATATACATAAGAAACAATGCTCTTTTGATCACAAAAGAACATACACATACTATAGATAAGAAATCAGATTTGATGGGAAGCAGCGAGCTTCTTACAATGGGGCGAGTTTGAGGGACATTCAGGCCAGGTTGTGGAGGGGAGTAAATGGGACCGGGACAATACACAAGTGGACATACATAGATTAAGGAAATCCAACATTGACATTTTTAAGTGCAGCTAGGCAGTACGGCCAGCTGTGCTAGGGGTGGGATCATGATGGGTGAACTGCTAGAGTGAAGGCAGAGGAAGTGAGGGACAGAGGCACGCCTCCTCCTCTCCTCTCTCCTGTCACACCTGATGAGGTTTGCAGACAAGTCTGGTCTATGAAAGTCTCAGTTAAAGGTCCTCTGCCCCTCCCAAGCCATTAAGGACAACATTGGCACTCTCACTGCAGGTCTGAGCTCTGCAAACACTCCTTTGCCACTGGATTTTTCCTCTCTCCTTTCAAGCACTCCCCTGCTCAAAAAGCCTTCTGCCGACCCGTCCATCATGGCAAACTATCGGCCAAATTCTATTACTCCTTTCCTGGGCAAAGCCAGTGGAGAAATTGGCTATCTCCCAGCTAACCCTCCAAACGGAATCTGTTGGTTGTCTCCATGACAATCAGTCTGGCTTCAGAGCAGCCGGAGGCAAAGAAACATGCTCTAGTGAACACCCGTGAAGATTTGCGCTCTAACCTGGATCCTAACTCTCCCTCTGTCCTCATCCTCCTCAACCTTTCTTCGTCTTTTGACACAGTGAACCACAACATCCTGATCACCAGTCTCCGAGAGAGATACCCTCGGCACACGAATCAGACTCTGGTGTGGCTATCCTCTTGGACCGACCTTCCCAGGTTGAACTAGGGTCCTTCCTCTCCTTCATCACACTCTCAACATGTGGTATTCCCCAGGGATCAACCCTCTCCCCCTGGTTTTTCATTGTCTACCTGTCCTCCTTGGCCCGCCTGATCTCTACATTCTCCTCTAACTTTCAGTGTTATGCGAATGACACACAGCTTTCTTTCAGGCTACACTCGGCCTCTTCCTCGCTCATCCCAGACTGTCTTTCTGCTATTCAGGTATGGTGAGCCTCTACTCTCTGCCTTAATGCCAGTAAGACAGAGATCCTTCTCATTGGGACCCCTGCTTCTGCTTTTCCCCTTTCACTTTGGCCAGCCTCCCTTGGCCCTGTGCCCTCACCCTCTTGTGAGGCAAAAAACCTTGGGGTCATCTTCGACTCCACTCTGTCCTTCTCTCCACACATCACGGACATCTCCAAAAAGTTCAATTTCCAACTGCACCTCCACAGAGGTATTCTACCTTTTCTCACCTTCCCCCAGAAGCTCACCATCTCCAGAGCCCTGGTTCTCTCTAGGCTCGATTATTGAAACAGCCTCTTTCTCAATCTACCTAACTCTACCCTTCGCCCTCTGCAACTCATCCAAAACAGGACTGCAAGACTTATCCTTGGCCTCAAGCCCAGGGACTGCATCTCTCCGGCTGAAATCCCTCCAGTGGCTGCAAGGGTCAAGTTCAAGACCCTCTGCATCGTTCACAAGGCCTTCTGGGGCCGGGGCCTGTAATATCTCCAAAGCGCTCAGGAAAAGTACCTTCCTTCCAGAGCGCTCTGCTTGTCTACTTCCAATTCTCTGCAGGTGAGTCGCTTATCCAAGCAGAGTCTGGGTGGTAGATCTCTTTCCTCTGCAGGTGCCTCCCTCTGGAATGGCCTCCCTGCCACTCTCTGCCTTAAGCTGTACCTCCTTAAGTTCCGGAAGCTCCTCAAGACCTTCCTTTTCTCCTCTTCCTTCTCGCTGCCTCTCCCCTGCTATCCTTTCCCCACCTGCTTTTCTCTCAGCCTTTCCTCTGCTATCCTTCCCTTCCTACAGTTAAGTCGACTGGCTGCCTGGTGCTCCTCAGATAGGACACCTGCCTGCCCCCCAATACTCTGCCCAGTCCCCAGCACTTGCCTTCGGGGCTTCCTGCACGCCACCTGGCCATCCTTGCACATCCAGGGCAAGTTCTGCTTGGAGGCCCTGCCTTCCTTGCACTTAATTCAGGACACTGTTCCACTGGGTGCACTTCTCCCCTTACTCTCCCCTGCACTTGTCTGCGCATTTGCACAATCTAAAATGATACTAGGCCTAGTAAGATGGTTTGTCTTGTTCTCCCCTTTTTTCCCCCTCCCTGCCACGCTGCGCCTTGAAACACTTGTGTATAGGTGCATTATAAATAACCTATCAATCAATCAAAGGTGAGGGGAAAATGTTAGCTAGCAGGCAGATGAGAGGTAGGTTAAGATGGTAACTCGGAGGCGAGGAGGTAAGCTTTTAGTTTGGTTTCAAACAATTCCATATTGACTGTTTTTCCTGATGTCCGGGGGGAGAGAATTCCATGCAAGAGGAGCAAGAGGACGAAAAGAGCATGAGTGGAAGCACAGGGAGGGCAAGGACCCAAAAGGTTACCCGAGGAGGCAGAGCAGAGATTAAGAGATGTATTGTAAAGTTGAATCGAGGAGGATAAATACAGTGGTGCCTTACCGTGGATATATTTGTGAACCAGGAGAAGACATTTATATCTGTTCCTGTTTTGAATCGTCTGCAATACAGCCTGGTGACGGTATGAGGAAGTATGTGTGAAGTGAGTCCTGGTAGTGAAGTTAATGATCTTGTCTAGAGGACAGCATAGTTAGGGAAACTAAAGGAGGATTGCTGGCACTGAAGTCCAGCTTAGAGAAGGTAACAGTGGTTAACTGAGATGCTTGCCAGTGTTTAAAGGAAGGAGGTGCCCGATTTTCCTTACATTTAGGACGTTGAGGCAAGCTGCTGTTCCAGTTTTGCAGATGAAAGTAGCGACAGTGTGAGAAGGGTCATAGATGCCACAGTGGTTTCTAGCTGAAGAAGAGAAGAAGAGTAGGAGAGAAGGTCAGGTGGGAACTGGATAGAGCTTTTGGCAAGGAAGAAGAGCACCTCTGTTTTGATAGAGAACATCAGATAATTATTTGCTTGTTTTGTTTGTTTTATTACTTGTATTGCGCACCAGACCCGTGGGTATTAGGGCGTATTGCATAAAATCACTCGAAGCTTAGTTACACATACAAACTTACATTTACTTAATGCAATATGGTTACACACAGGCAAATTAAATACATACAGGATATATACATGCATGAGATTCAGACTTTGAAGAGAGTCATGGTTCGTAAGGTAGTAGTCTGTAGAGTGTAGGAAACAGTCAGTAGTCAGTAGGTAACCAGAACTGGAGTATATACAAGGTAATGGGCCAATTAGTCTATGTGCCATGGGTCAACCTAGACGTCACCGTCTTTATTTATATTGCGCCTTAAGCCAAAGCGATTTACAGAGAACATATTTACACACATTTATCATCCCAACCGAAGTTGATACTCATTTATCGACCTCGGAAGGATGAAAGACTAAGTTGGCCTTGCTGGGATTCGAACCTGTGACCTGCAGATCACACATAGATTGCAGCAGCGAGCGCTCAACCCGCTGAGCTATCTTACCGGCTGCAAAGCTATCAAGGATTTAATGGCAGAGAGACAGTTGGAAATTCTGATAGAGAGATCAGAGGAAAGTTCAAGAGAAGATTTAGCTGTCTGTGAAGAGTGGGTACGAGAACCAAAAGGAGGAGATTAGTGCCTCAAGAGCAGAGGTGTAGTGTGTAAAGAGGAGCAACCCAAGACAGAGCCTTGTGGAATACAAACAGATAGAAGAGGGAGTCGAGAGGTGTTTCACCAGGAGACAGAGAATGGGCGAGGTGCTTGATCGTGAATTCCAAGAAGAAAGCGTATGAAGGAGATCTGAGTGATCAACAGTGTCAAAGGCAGCAGACAAGTCAAGGAGAATTAGGATAGAGGATAGGTTGGAGTGCTTAGCAGAGGCAATGAAGTTGGACACATTCATGAAAGCAGTTTCCGTGGAGTGACAGGTACAGAAACCTGCTTGATGGTGGTCTCCTAGGGTGTGAATGTCTAAGAAATTGTTAAGACTGTGAGGGGTGTCATAAGGTGTGGGGACGTCTGGGGAATAAAGTTTGATGACGCCCCCGTAAGATTGTTTGCACTGAGCCAGCAGCAGTACCGCTTCAAGCAGGAGACGCAAGAAATCTCTCATTAAGTTTGTGTGGAGGAACCCAAATAGGGTTTATTATGATGACAGCAAATCAGCTACAGGAAACTTATGTTTCTCTACTGAAGAAAGGTGTAGTCCAGACAAAACTTTTTGTCATACAAATCAATATATACGGGATGGCATGACGGCATGTGGTGCATGATGCCAACATTAGGGAGTGCCCTGCCACCATGTGCACATTAAAACACACATCATACACAGTGACAGGTAGATGATGTTCAGTGGCGGCTGGTGAACGTTTTAACTGGAGAGGCTTAAATGTTTGCGCAAGGTATGTGGGATCGACATAGCACAGTGACAGAGCCCAAACCTAAGGGGCGTTGAGAGGGTTTCTTGCCCCAAGAACATTTTGGAAACGATTAAAATGCTGCATTTTACAGCACTTTCCTGATAAAACTGGGCAAAAAGCAAATGTGTGCAGCCAAAGTTGGCAAATGGTTTTGTATAGTGGCAGATGGAAAAACCCAATAGATGCAATTCACCAATCGTGACAGCAGTTATTTGTGAAGTTATTTTATCTTATACCGCGGCAAATTAAACAATAAAGGGGATAGACAGCCCCCCCCCCTTCGGAACTCCACAGGTCAACATTTGAGGTTCAGAGGCACAGTCCCCCCAGTGTACCTGCGATCGACGACCCTCTAGAAACAATCTCAGCCAGTCTATGGCATTAGCACAGAGGCCCTGAACTGACTGCATTCTATCAAGAAGTATGTTATGATCAAGCAGGTCGAATGCTGCCGATAGGTCCAACAGCATCAGCAGCCCCACCTGCTTTCTTCCAGCTTAGAAAACATAAAAGTCGGCAGGTCCAGGAGGGCAGTCTCAGTGCCATGGTGGCTTCTAAAGCCTGACTGTTTAATATGAAGTATATCAGCCATCAATACATAGTCCTGCAATTGGATGGTTGCAACCTTGTCTGTAAGTTTGAGTAGAAACAGGGTATTCGTAATTGGCCTTAAGTTGGCAGCATCAGAGGGATCCAGTCCAGCTTTTTTTAGTAGAGGTGAAACTGCAACATTTTTCAGTGGCTGAGGGATTTTACCTGACCGAAAAGAGGCATTTGTGAATCTACATAAGAAAGGCGCGAATTGCTCTTTGTGCTCCAAAATGATTTTGGTTGGGAGAAATTCACCTGGGCAATTGGTAGGCCGCATAGATTTCATAATATTAATCATTTCTACTACAGCGGTTTCCTTAAAAGGTGAAATCAACAGCGGGTTCAGTTTTAGTGACAGTATTGGGCATAGAATTTTGTTTTGTATCAGTTAGTTTAGCAACAGAATGCGACGTCTTACTAGACAACAGTATAGTCTTAGCTGTAGACAATGGGAGAGTCAGTGTTTCCTGCTTAATTTTATCTTGGGCTGTGCGTAATTTATCCGCAAAAGCTTTCTGCACACAATTGCATTCCTCAATAGTGGGTTAAATAGTGGAACCACAAGCGGTGGGTTTTTCCCCCCCAAGATCTAAAAAGGCAAAAAAGTTCTGATCACCTGCGGAATTAATTTGATCATTATAATAAGTTTTCTTGGCCTCGAGAATTGCTAATTTGTACTGCCTCTCTTTTAGCTTCCAGTCCGACAAGTTGGCCATGGAACCATCTTTCGCCAGATATGTTCAGCCTGCCTTTTACTTGCTCTGAGATCAACCAGAGAAGGAGAGAACAATTCTGACGATTAGGTAAATCCCTGACCAACTTATCTTTCATCGGAGCGACTTGATCAAGCATATCAGTGGTCGGTTTATTATAATTATCTATTAATGACTCAGGATCATCGGTATCCTTGGTTAAGGTCATCAAAGAATGTAGGTAGTCAGCTAGGACATGTGTGGTTATATTTTACAGCAGCATTTACCAGTGCATTTCCTGCTGCCTTTGCCCAAAACATATGCCAGTATTAAAACATTTTCATCCTGGCTGCTCGCATACATGCCATGCAGGCTGCATTTAACGCTCACCTGATTCCCATAGAGGCGCCGGTCTTGACTGGGCGTATACCGTATCTGCAAAGGTGATGTGTAACACACGGCTGGCTCCTTGGGCTGGACCTCTGTGCACTGTATGTCTGACTTGAAGGGTAAGATGTCTGCATATAGAAAATATGGGATTAAGGAACTGGGTTATTGAATGTCTCTCTCTTCTTCCCTTTCTCTTCTCCTGTAGAACCCCAAAGGTTAACGCTCTCACCTTAGGTAAGTGAACGCCGTGCTCTCCATCTGCCTCGGGGCAGGGTGCTGTAACCAGTTTCTTCACTGGATAAGGGGAGCAGGCCTCTTGACTTCAGAGGACTGCTGTCCGTCGTTTACTGCACGAACGGTAAGTTTTGAGTAATTCTAATGTCTTTAAAGTCTTTAGTAATGATGTTTCTTGTTTTGCAGGGTTCCGGCGATGCCGGATGACGGGCTGAAGTGAGTTGAAGATGGAGCCCGTGTGATGAATAGAAGCGCCTGGAAGCACGTAAGTAAGCGCTTGTTGCCTGCTTCACGATGCGCTTTAACTGTCTTTTTATTTTGCAGGTACAAGTTCGGAGCGGCTGCAGGGTGCCGGAATACCCACTGGGTTAGATGTGGAAAGGAGTAATGGCACGTGAGTATTAAAGTTCCCCAATGTCTTTAAACGCACCTTGTTTTGTCTTTCAGATGCGGGATGCAGCGCCGAAGGCCTCCGGAGCGTGCGAAGAGTTGGTAAGCTTTTGTCTTTCAGATGCCGGAATGCAGTGTGAAGACCTTCGGAGCGCACGAAGAGTAGGTAAGCCTTTGTCTTTCAGATGCCAGAATGCAGCACGAGGCGTTGGTGACAGCCGATGTACCAGGTAAGTGAAGAGCTGTCACTGAAGACCGTAATGCTAACCTGTTCTTTCTTGTCTTTATAGGTGTTGCTGAAGACTGGATTCAGGATGGTAAGCCTTTTTCCTTAGGCCCAGGATCAGATGCAGAAGACACGATGAGCGTTCTGCTGCAGAGGATGCAGAATAACGCAAAGCAAGATTCATCCATCGGGTGTGGTTTAAATAGCCTCCTATAGTGCTTAGGTCTCTCCTTCCACAGCCACGCCTAGGTAAGAAAAGAGTTCCTGCTTTCCAGAAGAGGTCCAGTGTTCTGAATCTAGGGAGTGGCTCCTGCCCACCCAACAGGAAAAGTAGTTCCAAACAGAAGAGGATCAGAGGCTCAACTGGCAGGCAAGTAAGCAGCATGGTCTGCTGCAGGTAAGTCCACCCAAGCATTATGAGCCCGGCGCTTCCAGCGCTGGGACTGGGCATATTTATGAGCCTGGTGCCACTGGCGCCAGGACTGGGTCCAAAAGGTCCCAATTGGGACTGGTTGGCACTCGGAACCTGGGTTATGGATCTGCTTCCAAGGGAGTTGGGAAAAACCTGACCTTTTGGAAGCAGAGATCATGACAGTACCCCCCCTTAAGGCCCCTCCCAAACCGGGCTTCTCCGGGGGTTTTGGCTTGTCAGGAAATGTTCGGTGAAATCTTTTGATTAGGCAAGGAGCGTGGACATATTCAGCAGGTTCCCAGGATCTCTCTTGGGGGCCGTAGCCTTTCCAGTCAATTAGGTAAAATAGTTTAGATTTGGAGATCTTGGAGTCCAGAATGCTTTTGACTTCAAACTCGAGTTCTCCATCAACTAGGATAGGTTTTGGAGATTTAGTTAGTCGGGTTTGAGGTTGCACGGGTTTTAATAGAGAGACGTGGAAGACCGGATGTATCTTCATGTGCGGGGGCAAGTCCAACTTGACCGCTACTGGGTTTACTATGGTAGTGATGGAATAGGGACCAAGGTATCTTGGGTTGAATGTGCGTGGCCCTTTTAGAGGTAGATATTTGGTGGATAACCAGACTTGATCCCCTACTTGATATTGAGGGGCTTCCTTCCGATGTTGATCTGCTCCTTTCTTGTATTGTTCTTTAGCCCTTTGAAGGTGAGAAACAGCTTCCTTAAAGGCTTGGGTGATTGTAGAATGCAGGTAGTCTACTGCTGGTGTTTCAAGATCTTGGAGGGGATCCAACTCCGAGGTTCGAGGGTGACTGCCGTACAAAAGAAAAAACGGGGTTTTCCCAGTTCCCGAATGGACAGAGTTATTGTAGGCATATTCGGCTATCCAAAGGATGTCTTTCCAAGTTTTTTCAGTTTGTTGCAGCATGCAGCGTAAATACTGTTCCAGAGTTTGATTGGTCCTCTCGGTTTGTCCGTCGGTCTGAGGGTGGTGACTGGTCGATAGTCTCACATCAATTTGAGCCGACCGACAGCAACTTCGCCAAAAATGAGAAATAAATTGACTACCTCGATCCGAAATTAGAACCGAAGGAAAACCGTGCAGTCGGACGATGTTTTCGAGAAATTCTCGGGCCAGAGTTGCTGCTGTTGGCAAGCCTTTGAGCGGAATGAAATGCGCCATCTTGGAGAATAAGTCCACGATTACTAGAATCGTATTGTATCCGGAGCATGGAGGTAGATCGGTGATGAAGTCCATAGAAAGCGTATGCCAAGGGCGAGGTGGGATGTCAATAGGGCGTAAGAGGCCTGCTGGTCTTTCCTTTTGACTCTTGTTTTGGGCGCATACTCCACAGGACATTATAAAGTCTCTGATATCTTTTTTCCAAGACGGCCACCAGAAGTAGCGCTTGAACTTTTCTGAGGTCTTGGCCATACCGGGATGTCCTTCCATTAAAGAATCGTGATAACAAGAGATTACTTTTTTCTGTAAATCTGTGCTGGGTACGTATAATCGTTCTTGGAAATACAATAAGTTGTCCTTTACTGCAAAGTCCTTTCCCTGCAGATGCCAATTCTGTATGTCTGCTGGAGTTACAAGTTGCCTGGCCTTATCCTTAACTTCCTCTATGGATTCTGTGGCGATTACACCCAGAATTCTTTGTTCGGGAATGATTGGTACAGGTTTAGGGTTGATCAAGTGTTCTTCCACTCCCATCCGAGAAAGGGCATCAGCTTTACCGTTCTTTGTACCAGGTCGATAGGTAATTATGAAGTCAAACTCGGCAAAGAATAATGCCCAACGGAGTTGTCTAGCGGATTGGGCTTTTGCGGTTTTCAAATATTGCAGGTTTCGGTGATCCGTAATCACAGTAACGGTGTGTCGGGCCCCCAGCAGATAATGCCGCCAAGCCTTAAAGGCAGACTTGATAGCCAGAAGTTCCTTGTCAGTAATCGTGTAATTGATTTCAGGAGGCGAGAATTTGCGGGACCAAAATGTCACGGGATGCAACTGATTGGTTACCGGGTCCTTTTGTGATAGAACTGCCCCCATGGCAAGGCTTGAAGCATCAGTTTCCACGATGTAGGGGAGTTCGGGGCGAGGGTGTTTTAAGATTGGTGCAGAGATAAATTTAGTCTTCAAATCCTGGAAAGCTTGTTCCGCCTCGGTAGACCATTCAAAACGTTTGTCTTTCTTTAACAAGGCAGTGATGGGCTGGACTATTCGAGAGAATTCGGGGATAAACCTGCGGTAAAAGTTAGCGAAGCCTAACATGCTTTGCACACCTTTTACGGAGGATGGTGATGGCCATTTGAGAACTGCATCGACATTCTTTGAATCCATACGCACTCCGCCAGGTGATAATATGAATCCCAAGAATTCAACTTCAGTCACGTTGAAAACACATTTTTCCAACTTAGCGAAAAGTTTGTGTTGACGCAATCTTTCGAGGACCATTTTCACGTGTTTCCGATGTTCAGATTCCGATGAAGAATAAACGAGGATGTCGTCAATGTAAACAGCAACACACACATCTATGAGCTCTCTGAGGACATTGTTCATAAAATATTGAAAGGCGGCCGGGGCATTGCAAAGTCCGAAGGGCATGACCTGATATTCAAATAGTCCATACTTGGTGCGGAAGGCCGTCTTCCATTCATCGCCCTCTTTTACGCGTACCAAGTGGTAAGCTCCTCTAAGATCCAGCTTTGTATACATGCATGCTTTTCTGACTTGGTCCAGGAGTTCAGGGATCAAAGGTAACGGATATCTATTCTTAACAGTGATCTGGTTCAGGGAGCGATAATCTATACAAGTTCTAAGGTCTCCTTCCTTTTTTGGAACGAAGAACAAAGCTGAAGAAGCAGGGGACTTGGAAGGACGAATAAACCCATTTGCCAGGTATTGATCCAGGTATTGTCGAAGGTGAAGGTTCTCAGGCTCGGTGAGGGCATAAATTCTACTACAAGGAGGAGTAGATCCAGGTATCAGGTCTATCTGGCAGTCATAAGACCCATGAGGAGGTAGAGAGTTAGCCTGATCCTTCCGGAAAACATCTTGGTATTCTAGGTATTCGGGAGGTAACTGGGGAGTCTCTGAAGAAATTGCTGCCAGTGCAACACCAGGTGGAGGGTGACAAGTAGAGACACATTCTGGAAACTGGACCGTTCTTGCTCGCCAATCGATCAGAGGATTGTGTTTCTCTAACCAAGGTATTCCTAGAATAATCTGAAACTGAGGGGCCTTGATCACATCGAACACGATCTTCTCATGGTGTCCATCTTGACTTACTAGCGTCACCTCTTGAGTGGTATGCGTTACTGGCCCGGAGGCTATCTCCGTACCATCCACCGTAGTAATGACGTCCTTTACAGCCTTGGGACAAAGAGTTAGATTCATCCTCAAAACCATTTCATGATCCACATAATTGCCGATGGCACCGCTGTCGACGTAAGCTTCAATTGCATGTAATCGATCCGGATTATCAGGGCTAATGAGGACCATAGGTATCGCGAAATGCGAGGTCACGGAACTGGTTTTCACGCTCGGCAAGAGGACCTCTATTCTTGTCGGGCGAGGTCGTTTCCCTGCTCAGAGTTTGTAACTTTGGTAACTGCAGCTCCTACTGCCTTCTTGGCAGGTTTCACCGGACAGTCTCGAAGAAAGTGCCCTGAGTTTCCGCAATAGAGGCATAATTGCAACTGTTTTCTCCTTTCCCGCTCCTTTTGTGTTAGAGGACCTTTCAGACCCCCTATTTGCATGGGTTCCCTGGAGTCTACTCCTTTGGAAGGAGTTGGCGGTTTGGAAAATACTCGAGCATCAAACTTGGAACGATCGGCCTTCCTGTTCTGCAGTCTGTGATCTATTTGAACGACTAAGTCTATATAGTCCGAACAATCTTGTGGGGGATTCACTACTTGGGCTAACACATCTTTGAGCTCTCCAGGTAGACCTCTATAAAACAGCGTAATCCTTTTGTCCTCAGGCCATTGAGTTTCCACTATCAGTCTGTTGAAAGACACAATATAAGCCAAAAGGTCTTGATTACCTTGTCGCAACGAAAGAAGCTCATTGTCCAAGGCCTGCCCCTGTGAATGTCTTGCGAACAGTTTTTCCATACTGAGCTGAAAAGCTTGAAAATCATGGAGGACCGGATCATCTTGATTTACTAGAGGGATCGACCAGTCTGCCGCATTGCCACTAAGGTACGAAAGCACGAAAGCTACTTTAGTTTGATCAGTTGGAAAGGCTGCTGGCCAGCATAAGAAATGCAACCGGCACTGATTGATAAATACTGCAAACCTCTTTGGGTCACCAGAAAATCGTTCGGGCGGAGCCAGAGGTACATTCCCAGGTAGGTTGATCTGCACTGGATTCATAGAGGATGTAGAAGGAAGATTTCCCCCAGATGCGGGTAACGGGGTCTGTCCGGCTTGTGACTGTAGCAATTGTCTAGCGAGATCATCTATTCGCTCCTTGGAAATAATCAGTTCCCTTCTTAGAGCGTTCGTTTCCTGACGGGCTGCATGCACTTCTGCCCTTAGTTCCCCAAGTAACTGGGCTAGCTGGTCGGTATCCGAGGTTTCCATAGCGCCTGGACGGGAGTTTTGTGGTAGGCTTTGCGTTCTGTAACGCTCACCTGATTCCCATAGAGGCGCCGGTCTTGACTGGGCGTATACCGTATCTGCAAAGGTGATGTGTAACACACGGCTGACTCCTTGGGCTGGACCTCTGTGCACTGTATGTCTGACATGAAGGGTAAGATGTCTGCAGATAGAAAATACGGGATTAAGGAACTGGGTTATTGAATGTCTCTCTCTTCTTCCCTTTCTCTTCTCCTGTAGAACCCCAAAGGTTAACGCTCTCACCTTAGGTAAGTGAACGCCGTGCTCTCCATCTGCCTCGGGGCAGGGTGCTGTAACCAGTTTCTTCACTGGATAAGGGGAGCAGGCCTCTTGACTTCAGAGGACTGCTGTCCGTCGTTTACTGCACAAACGGTAAGTTTCGAGTAATTCTAATGTCTTTAAAGTCTTTAGTAATGATGTTTCTTGTTTTGCAGGGTTCCGGCGATGCCGGATGACGGGCTGAAGTGAGTTGAAGATGGAGCCCGTGTGATGAATAGAAGCGCCTGGAAGCACGTAAGTAAGCGCTTGTTGCCTGCTTCACGATGCGCTCTAACTGTCTTTTTATTTTGCAGGTACAAGTTCGGAGCGGCTGCAGGGTGCCGGAATACCCACTGGGTTAGATGTGGAAAGGAGTAATGGCACGTGAGTATTAAAGTTCCCCAATGTCTTTAAACGCACCTTGTTTTGTCTTTCAGATGCGGGATGCAGCGCCGAAGGCCTCCGGAGCGTGCGAAGAGTTGGTAAGCTTTTGTCTTTCAGATGCCGGAATGCAGTGTGAAGACCTCCGGAGCGCACGAAGAGTAGGTAAGCCTTTGTCTTTCAGATGCCGGAATGCAGCACGAGGCGTTGGTGACAGCCGATGGACCAGGTAAGTGAAGAGCTGCCACTGAAGACCGCAATGCTAACCTGTTCTTTCTTGTCTTTATAGGTGTTGCTGAAGACTGGATTCAGGATGGTAAGCCTTTTTCCTTAGGCCCAGGATCAGATGCAGAAGACATGATGAGCGTTCTGCTGCAGAGGATGCAGAATAACGCAAAGCAAGATTCATCCATCGGGTGTGGTTTAAATAGCCTCCTGTAGTGCTTAGGTGTCTCCTTCCACAGCCACGCCTAGGTAAGAAAAGAGTTCCTGCTTTCCAGAAGAGTTCCAGTGTTCTGAATCTAGGGAGTGGCTCCTGCCCACCCAACAGGAAAAGTAGTTCCAAACAGAAGAGGATCAGAGGCTCAACTGGCAGGCAAGTAAGCAGCATGGTCTGCTGCAGGTAAGTCCACCCAAGCATTATGAGCCCGGCGCTTCCAGCGCTGGGACTGGGCATATTTATGAGCCTGGTGCCACTGGCGCCAGGACTGGGTCCAAAAGGTCCCAATTGGGACTGGTTGGCACTCGGAACCTGGGTTATGGATCTGCTTCCAAGGGAGTTGGGAAAACCCTGACCTTTTGGAAGCAGAGATCATGACACTGCACCAATATATGCCTGTATTGGCATATAAGGAATCACAACCAGTAAAAAATAACATACCACAGAAAGTATATCCAGGCTGGCTGTGCACCATGAGTGTTATTACTGGCTAGACTGTTCGATATTCAATGTAGGCCAGTTAATCCACCTGATACCACTTATGCTTTCCTTTCCCCATACCTGGCTGGAGGTGAGCAGGGGCACATTTGAAAATGATGGTTAAAGGCCACCCAGTGCTTAGTATGGAACACAGTCTGAGCCACCTGTGGGGTGCATACATTATAATGGAGACAAAGAAATAACCGATTATTACAAGTCTGACAGCCAGCAGGGAGCAGAAACACTAAATGCCCACTGAAAAGCTTTAAGTACTCTTTTGTCAGCATGTGGCTGATGTGGAGGAACAAGCGTTAAAAGGCAACAACACATCTGTATACCCCAAGGAAGTGACTGGCAGAAGGGTGATAGCAAAAGCAGATTGAAAGACAAGCACTTCAAAACCTTCATTTCAAGCCCCAAAGTAGTACAGAAGAACAAGCTACCCGTGGTAACATACTTTTGCTAGGATGTTTCTCCCACGTATTCCTCTTCTTATAATATCTTTGTTTCCAGCTTCAGCTGCTATGGAAAATAATTTCTTCTCGGCAGAGAGCGCTGTGCGTCAACACAGCGACCCAATGTCCCTCAGGGCTCCCATCTCGGTTTACATCATCATCGAGTAGATATACCACAAACAGTGCCTGATGGCTTCAGTTCTGTTTTTATGCCACCCATATGCAGAATTCCCAACATTATTAAGTGCCTTTATTTTATGAGACTCTGAAAGAGTGTAAAGTTTAATGCCTGGAAATTCTACAGCGGGGTAGGTTGGGAGAAACATCCAATCGAAAGAACATTACCACAGTAACTAACTTGTTCTTCGAATGGATTGTGTCCTCCACGTATTCCTCATCCTACATTTTTTGGAGGAGGGTGTATGCATTTTAAACGTTATTACCTTTCAAGAATGGAGCATAGAACTGCCTTCACAAATCTTCCCTAACTGTTAGAAGTATCTAGAC
Source organism: Ambystoma mexicanum (assembly GCF_040938575.1). Lineage (NCBI taxonomy): Eukaryota > Metazoa > Chordata > Amphibia > Caudata > Ambystomatidae > Ambystoma > Ambystoma mexicanum. Next base: position 625,405,657 of record NC_090934.1, read on the forward strand.
AATAATGTCTTGTAAAAGTGATAGTTGACCAGGTAGCTGCCTCGCAGATATCCTTTATCGTAACTCTCCTCTGAAGGGCAGAGGAAGTTGCCATGCCTCTAGTAGAATGAGAGCTTAAGCCTACTGGCGGATCTTTTCCAGCTAGCCTGTAACACTCTGAAGTGGCCAGTATTATCCATCTGGATAAGGTTTGTTTGGTAACTGACAGACCTAGCTTATGTCCTGTACACCGAATCAAGAGTTGGTCATGCTGGTGTAATTTTGCCATTCATGAAATATATAAGCTTAGAGCTCTCTTTGGGGTGAGTCTATGAAATCTTTCCTCTTCCTTGCCAGGATGAGGTGCTGGATAGAAGGTTGGAAGTACAATATTCTGTGCCAAATGGTAATCCGATACAATTGTAGGTAGTAATGAGGGTTTGACTTTAAGGACAAACTTATCCTTGTAAAAGGTGAGAAACAGAGGATTACAAGATAAGGCTTGCAACTCACTCATTCTGTGGGCTGCTGTGATCGCAACCAACAAAATAGTTTTCAAAGTTAGCAACCTTATTGGACAGGAAAGGAGTAGCTCAAAAGGAGCACACATCAAAAACATTAACACCAAATTAAGTTCCCAAGTTGGGACTTGGAAAGGTGTAGGAGGAATCACATGTGCGTGCGAGTCCCTTAAGAAACGGTGTTACTAGCAGTATTTTGAAGAAGTATGATGCCTCCTCCGAGGTGTGCTTGAATATGGAAAGCGCTGCCAAACAACATTGTTCCAAACAGATCCACTTGAGGCGTTCCCCAAAGGGTGAAGATCCATTGCAGGACTTCCTGAGCTAGTTCCCACTTGTGGGAGAATGTACCCTGCCTGCTCAGAGCATCCACCGTTGTGTTCTCCTCCATGGCTAGGTGAACTGCCAACAGAGAGATTCCTTCTTGAATGCTCTGAACCAAAGCTGCATTGCCTCTCTGCACAGTGGTATTGTCCGTCATTATCAGGACATTCTTTCCCTGCACAGAGGGTAGAAAGGCCATCAGCACTAGTCCGATTTCCCTCAGCTCCAAAAAGGTTGATGTGTAGTTTGGACTCTGATGATACCAACGACGGCTGACTGTCAGAACGCTGGCGTGGGCTCCCCACCCCGCGAGTGAGGCGTCCGTAACTACTGCCATCTCCGGTCATGGCAGCCAAAAGGGTTCTCCCTTCAGAATGCTGTTCTCGCAGGCCCACCAAAGGAGATCCTGTGCGACCTTGCTCGGAACCTGAAGTATGTCAGACATTCTGCCTGAAATTTGAGACCATTGTGTCCCGAGAGCCCATTGAAGGCATCTAATTCTCAGGCGAGCCTCTGGCACCAGAAAAATGCAGGAGGTCATGAGGCTAGGTAAAATAAAAAATAAAAAAATAAAGAAATCAAAGGCCAGAAGCTGTTGGGCACTCTGGAATGTGTTGACCATCTGCAGAATGTGTTGAACTCTCACTTCGGGTGGCCAGGATTTTCCCCAAGCATGCATCCAGAACCGCTCCATTGAAATGACGTTTTTGAGATGGTATCATGTGGGACTTCTTGTAATTGAGGGAGTAGCCCGGTCTAAGGAGAGAGTGGCAGGTTTTACTGAGATGTTCTAGGGTGTGTTCGGGTGAACGTGCCCTGATCAGCCAATCGTCCAGGTGGGGTAGACGTGAATCCCCCCTCTCCTAAGACTCGCTGCCACCACCGCTACCACCACCATTAACTTGGTGAAAACCCTTGGTCGGTGGTCAGCCCGAATAGCAGAACTCGAAACTGATAATGAGAACCGCCAACGGCATACCTCAGGTACTTCCTGTGCTTGTGATTGCCACATGAATGTAAGCATCCTGAAGGTCCAATGACACCATCCAATCCTGGAGCTAGAGGGCCTGAAGGATTTGGGAAAGTGTAACCATCTTGAACTTCTCCTTCCTGAGGAACTTGTTCAAGTATCTCAAGTCCAAGATGGGTCTCAGTCCTCTGTCCTTCTCGGGGATCAGGGAATATGGAGAGTACCATGCTTTTCTCCCTTCTATTACAGGTACTGACTCTACAGCACCTTTCTCTAGCAGGCTCAAAATGTCCTGCAACAGGAATGGATCTGGAACATTTAGCGGATGGTTTCCTGGTGGATGATCCTGAGGTCTCTGTATAAAGGGGAGGCAATAACCTTGGGCTATTGTTTTGAGCGCCCATGCATGCCTGCGTATTACAGTGCTTGCCGACATTGCTCTGTTGAGTCCAGACCCGACTGAAAAGACTCACACATAGCCGCTTTGCCATTTCTTATCAGGTTCATGAAGCCGTCCCTTTCCTCCCCTTCGGGGATGTGATCAGCCTCCATAGCTACACATTCCCACAGGGTGAATGTAAATTTTGCAAATGCACATGTAGAGTAAGCAGACTTTACTGCCATGCTTCCAGCCGGAAAAAACATCTTTGGCCAGGTATCAATAGGTTTATCATCCCTATCTGGAGGGATAGTTGGGTACACAGCTTGTTTAGTGGTGGACGTAGCTGCCTGGACCAATAAACTTTCTGGGGTTTTGACAGGTAGCTTGGGTCGCTACTGGATGGTCTATATTTCCTGGTGAGGTTTCTATTAACTGCAGGGCTAGATTCCGGAACCTCCCAGTTTGCCATTACTCTTTTATGGAGTGCCACATAAAAGGGTAGTATCGGATCATTTTGTGGACCTTTGTCTAATATGTCCGTAAGATCATCCTGCTCAAATGGTGGACCAGGTGTACTCCATCCTAAAAAATCAATAACCCAAGTCATAAGGCTTCTGTATGAAGCATCGGCATGATCAGCCGGGCCTGGCTTCCCAAGGTCTAATTCTGGACAGAGGCCAGACGAATACTTCAGTGGCCAACACCACTAGCCGTTTGTAGGGTCTCATGTAGCTCCCTGACTGTTTTCCCCTGGGATGAAACTTTCAGGAATATTAGGAGTATCCTATGTATATTAGGAGTATCCGATTGAAGGCCAAAAGGCGGGATGACATCTGATGTCTCATAACCCTCATATATTGAGGTTCAAGACTTGAAACAGTCCTTTTTAAGTAAAGGTTTAAAAAGCTTTACCATTAAAACCAAAGGAAAAGGCATTGATGACTGTACTGCCGGTGTCCATGTTTTGGTCTTAAGACTGTATACACAATGTTGGCGTCGATGTTGTGGACGCCTCTGGGGTCGATGGTATCGACGGCTTTCTTCAGCTTATGCTTCAAGGGACTCAACCCTCGACCCGACAGAGTCTTGGACAATTTCTCGTCCCATCGAGTACTCAGATAATCTCAAGAGGTTTTAGTTTAAGACCCAAACACGAGGTTGTGCTGGGTTTTGCCTTGGCCCAATGCTTGTCATCGACTGGAGCATGGCCTTTGTGTTCGAGGAGGACGGGACCTACTTCTCGAGGGTTTTAACCACCCGTTTCTTGAAATATTCCCACTCATCTTTTGTGGAGGATTTAGTCGGGCAGACTAAGCTTCTTTTCTGAGAAGTATCTGAGGAAGAGGGTGATCTACGATGCGGGACATCGGGTGGATCGTGTCGACGCACAGGGCCCTCTGCCGAGAAGACAATATTTTCTGAAGCAGCTGCAGTAGAAAACAAAGATATCGTAAAATTAGGAATATGTGAAAGGACACAATCCATTCGAAAGGAATACATTGGCATGCAGGACAAATCCCAAGGTATCGAGAGGCTCAAAGAGGCTGAGAGGTGGCTATTTTGAATAGTACTCTAAACGACCCAAGCAACTTCGGTGACTGGCATCAACAAGGCAGGAAATGAATGTCAGTCAGGAATGCTATAATCTCTGGTGCAGCGACTGGCTGGTGAGGCTATATTTCTGCATGACAAATAAAGTGATAAGGTAAGCGAGGGTAGGTCACTGCAACAATAATGCAATTCTATATGGCAACCCTGGGTGCAACTAATGGAGGAGCAAAGGAAGACATAATTTTGTCCATAACATCATGACATCTACCCCATTTTCACGTATTACTCCACTTTCTGCTAACATGGCATGTTACACCCTCTACAAATGAGGCACTTAACTTACCTTCTGACCTCTACTTGGTACAAATATTTAGGTTTTGGCTTTAAAGGGCAATGATAATACAGTCTTATAGTGGCTACTTAAAAAGCACACAAATCCCATAGTACGGCAATCTGACACATGTTCTTTTGGCTTAACATCATTGTACCTTTCTGTTCCACTCCCTGAAAGGAAAACTACAAATCACACCATGCAAAACGAGAGCCTGAGAAATCTCCTGTTGCACTTGCACAGTACTGTGTTTTCAGCACTTTAAGAAATTGCACGGGAGGAGACTGGTCACATGCTCCCTTAAGTGCAAAAAGGTCCACTGCTTGCAGTTTTACTGGTTTGCACTCTGAAGCGCAAAAGAAAGATGCAAAGGCAAGCATAATCACATGAATGACTTTGTTCTTACACTTTGTAGTCTACATTGAGTAATGGGGTCTGCCATTCAGGCATGGCAGGCAGTGTTTGAAATGGATTTCTTTGGAATCCGCGTGCTTGTAGCTGGTGTAAAAACACTCAAATCCCATTAAAAATATATATATATATATATGTGTGTGTGGTCATGAAAATGAGTGTGCCTTTGTATGACGGAGAGGATGGGTGGTGGAAAAGACAATTGCGTTCCGTGACTCCCTTAGGCCATACAAATGCACAGGTGTGACCTTGCCCACACTCCAAACTGTTCAAGTTAAAAGCCTTTTAACGACAGAAATTTCAAGATGCATACCCTTTTGTGGTCAGGGCTCCATCGATGTCGTTTAACAGAATGGGAAAACTGTACGGCAAAGAAGTACGCGTCAATGTAAGTAGTTACAATAAATTAACATAAAGCTGGTAAGTCCAACTAGATGTACCAAATACATACTGGAGAGTAATTACATGTAACGAAAAAGATCCCTACTGCTTTAAATGTGTTATATGAACGGAGGGAAGTGCAAACAAAGTATTAAAGAAATGTCATTGAACAAAAGCAGGAATCAGCATAAAAAACAAGTGCAATAGATGAACAATCAGGCTTCAGGTGATAATACTCAGATTCAGGAACTTACAGGGTCAGGGGTCTCCACTATATCCTCAGCCGCTCCACCGAGACAAGGCAAGCACATTCCCATCTTCCAAAACTAGTTCAGCAGAACACTGGTTGTGGGCAAAACAGACTTTACGTAACAACCAGGGTTGTTGCTAATATAACTCCTGTCAAAACACAACCCACGGAGGTTTTCATTAGAGGAATGCACATAGCTACGTGTCCGTCCACGTGACTTACACCATAAAATAGAAGATGAGTACGTCAGACGTTTTCCGTTATCCAATTACGTCAGGTTATGTTGACAGCAGTCGGCACCCTACACTACCTCAGGATCTTTAACAATTAGAAAGGCAAATACAACGTGTCTACATGCGGACGCAAATACAGCGGACGCAAATACACACGGACGTTCCTGCTGGAAGGAAGGTTTCCGTTCCATGTCTGCATCATTTATAACAACAATCAACATGCAACGTAAAGAGTAATAAATAGAAACAAGCATAGGAGACTCCGACAGTTTAGCTTTAGTCCACGCGGCTAGCATTCCTTGATGGGCAACTCACTGACAGGAGAACAAGGAACTAACCTCGCTATTATGTAGACACCATGGGATGCCCTTTCCCTCTGCTGAGCGTGCTCTGTTAAGCCACAAAAGAAAAAAACTGCTACTTTCCCCACAAATGTAGTGCGCGCAATTCCACATGGTCTCATTCGCGCCCACAAACCTCTCACCACTGACCCAATCTACTTTTTTGGTAACATTAGCAGCCAACATTCTGTGACCAAAAATCTGTAGGAATCTTAAAGTTTCAAAAATAGTCAGACGAGGAGGTAATGATAGGAATAGGGCGCGTCAGCAGCCCATTGTCGTTGAATGAGCCCGCGGGTGCATTCAATGACAATGAGGCGCCTGCCACGCCTTCTGCCATCACGCCAGCTCGGGGGAGCCCTTGAAAGACTCACCGGAGTTGACGTGGTGATGGGCTAATGGCGCCTTTTGTGAAAGGCACTCGCAGCGGAGGGGCGCCCTTAGCCCACCGCCGTGGGCGCCTTTTACATCAAAGGCCTGCATGCTGCGCCTTCTCCCGCTACGCCAGCTCGGGGAAGTCCTTGAAAGACTCCCCCGAGCTGGTGTGGGGGACTAATGGCGCCTTTTGCCAAAGGCACCCGCGGCAGAGGGGCGCTTTTAGCCCACCGCCGTGGGTGCGTTTGACATTAACAGCCTGCATGCCACGCCTTCTCCCGCTACGCCAGCTCGGGGAAGTCCTTGAAAGACTCCCCCAAGCTGGCGTGGTGGGGGACTAATGGCGCCTTTTGCCAAAGGCACCCGCGGCGGAGGGGCGCTTTAGGCCACTGCCGTGGGCGCCTTTGACATTAAAAGCCTGCATGCCGGGCATTCTCCCGGTACGCCAGCTCGGGGGAGCCCTTGAAAGACTCCCCCGAGCTGGCGTGGGCAAAAAAAAAAAAAAAAATTTTTTTTTTTACAAAAAAAAATCGGTATTTGGTGTCAAAAAATCGGTAGGCGGTAGGACTGCTTAAAAAGCGGTATCCTACCGCCTAAATCGGTAGGGTTGGCAAGTATGCATTAGTGGTAGATGGCATTTTTACACATAACAAAAATAAATAAAACCACTGAATCATTACAGTTGCAGGAAACTATTAGAGCTCTGTCCAGGTGCTCTGGGGCAAAATACATGCAAACCTCTTAATTTGCAAATGGATTGAACCAACATAAATAACTTCACAGAAACGAGCATCATCAGTCTTAGATACTTGGAGGCACCATGGAAGTGACTTTAGAATAAGTTGCCATAAGTAAGCCAAGTTGCAAATAACTGGTGCAAAATACCTAAATTCCACTATTGTTATTTATGGAGCAACTCTATAGTCAGGCTTTTTAAAAAAAATAACAGCATGATTTATTATCATAAGCTCTGAAGTGAATCACAGAGCTGCAGATAAGACACAGTGTGATTAAAGGATCTGCCCAGGATCACACACTTTGGTTAAATGTTGAAACCGGGATGTGGATAATTTAAACAACTGAGCACATCTTCGCAGGTTTAGTTGATATAGTTATTTATTAAGGTTTCCCTTTGCATTTCACGTGATTAAATAATACTTTATTTAAAGCAATGCTTTCGGAGCAAAGCATGTTACATAAGAAACTACCCTTTCACAATTAACTTTACACTATATACATCATTAGAGACTATATACATCATTAGAGAAATATATTGAGCAATAAGATGACGGCTTTAGTTGTATTCTCCCCATCCTGCATGCAAAGTCACAATGACATCGTGCAAATACATTTTAGCCTAACAAAGCCCCACAGGGTAAAGTCATAGTCATTATTTTGTAAAGCCTGCAGCATTATGCACCCTTCTCACCGCTGATCAATCTCTCCCATGCACATAAAGGGACAAAAGTCCCTGCTAATAGCCCCCCTCCCTCTCTTCAGTGCCTAATGGCTCACATTAGCTGGGACATTGTCCTGGCAGCGGGACACCTCTCCCGTTTGGACAGAGTAAGGTGTCCATCTGCCAGGACAATGGACATGCTGAGCAGGAATTGCTCAGCACACATTGTCCTCCCATGATTTAAAGAAGGAGTGGGAGACCCACAGGTGACTAGATTAAACCAAGCCTGCTTTAAGGGTTCCAATCCCTGTTCTTGAGGCAAGTGGTCTTTGCCTTATGCCATAATAACGAAAGGGATGTGTGCTGAAGGAAGTTGAAGAGGCAGTAAGGAAAGATAGGGGCAGCGAGAAATGAGATGGTGCAACCTACCCTCAGCTATAAGGAACGCTCTCTTTCTACACTAACCCCTTCTCAATAGAATCCAAGGCCCTTTTGGTATGCAGCACTATGATTTGAGGCTACTCCTTCTATGAATGGGTATGCCCTTTGAGCCTCTTCCCAGGACATCTTCCAGTGAAGTGGCTGTCTCTCTATGGAGAGTTTTTCCTGCCCTTACAAAGGAATAAAGAAAGGAAACAGAGCTACAGTCGTGCTTGAAGCAGCAACACCATCCTTGCTGGGGGAATATACATTACAGTTCCACAATTGAGCTGGGCTCACAGGACAGACACATGTGATCCAACTGATGTGGCATGGATACATATGAGAGATGCTAGCCACCCTACTCCAAACTCAGGTAGGACTCATAGTTACAGTTTAACTTTCCACCAGGATAGCACTGTCATAGTTATGCTGTTTTTGGAACAGGGATGCATGTCCTAAAGGCAGCTTCTTTGATGCAGAGACTGTGGATGTTATTGCAGATGTCAAGAGGGCACCTGTGTCCCCTGACCCTGCTCTGTTCCACTGGAGAGCAGGCTTTTCAGGTCATGGTACTGATCCAGCAAGGCACAGGTGTACGCTATGATTTTGGCATGGAGCTTATGAAAGGGGGATCTGATTAGCAGATTACCTTTTCTCGGATGTAATTACCCACATCGTTTCATTTATTATTACAAATCAAAAAAAGTCTGGGCTTCTACAACCTTGCAAGATGGCAATTCCTCACAACCTCACCCAAAAAGAAGTCTTGTTTCTCCACAGCACAACTGACCCAGGAGTACTCCCTCAGATGTTTGCTGCAGCTGATGTAGTGCTCAGTTGTTCAATTGGCTAGCTTTTTCTCTTCTGTAATGGGTGGTGGTTTGGCACTTGTGTTACCCGTAGATGGGCGAGCCACCCTTTCATGTGAACTACTGGAGTTACTGGATTTGAAGTTCTGGAACTAATAGGAGGGACATGCCTGAATAACCAGGGATCAAGTGCTGTTGTCACCAGTACTACAGTGTTAGGGCACCGGGAGTAAAATGCTGGGTAAATCAGTCACTGGTAAAACGTTATGTCCATGCAGGCTAATTTTGTATTAATTTAGCATCCTTATGTAAAGACTATATTGAGTAAACTGGTACATTTGTTTCGTATGAAATACTGAAAAAATAAATTGATAATCTCATATTTTGCCATTTGTAGGATTTCAGGATAGTTGTGCTCTAGTACTACCTCATAGCCAATGCTTTGTGTAAGAAAGAGTGAGGGTTTGAGCCATCCCGTCTGCAAACAAGGTCATACACCTAGATTGTGTTTTGCGTAAGTCAGATTGAGATTTTGGACCTGCCACACAGCAGATCAGCCCACATATCTATACTGACCCTATGTGGAAGACAGAGGAGGGGTCTTGTTCACATCTCCCATTAGTCTCACACCAAGCGTCAGTGTGGCTAGGTATGGCTATGAAACCCATTGCAGAGTAGGTTCTAGAAAGATACCCCCTGTAAAAGTTGCAAAGTTGTCTCTATTGTTCATTTGTGAGATAAAGGCACTATCTAGATCAGAATGATTGACAGCTCAGCAGACATAGCTACACCTGCATTTTGCATGAGAAAGAGTAATGCTGTTGAGCCAGAAGGATTATATGCAAAACAGCACACAGGTCTAGAAATGCCCTTTAAACATGGATGGGAGCTCTGGAAAGCGCTTGTACAGTGCCACAGACATTGCTAGAATAATCCTTCATGTAAAACATTGCAAGGTTCGCAATCAGCCTCTCTGGACACCAGCAACCTGGCTAAACTGGCCCATTTTAAGATTGTGGCACACACCTGACTGCACCCACTTTCATCCTGGCTCACATTAACTTGGTACTAGATTAGTTGACATTCTAAGCATTTCTCCACTGTTAATCAGTGCACTGCACTTTTTCTTGTCCTCCCAGCCTGACTCTACTCGACCCACTTACTTACGTGTTGTCTGTCTTGTCTCTGTTCTTTGTGCGCCCTGAGGCCCACGGGCGAGCAGCGCTCTATAAAAATTGCAATAAATAAATAATCAGGAGTCTTTTATTCACTTCAGGAGCCCATCATCTCATGACATAGCATTGTTGGAAACGGTCTAGGTGTCACGCACCACCGCTCTCGCTTACCTGCAGGGGGCTGGAGACTGTACCCGCATTGGTGCGGTTGGTCGCTCCCATGACTTCTGCATCTCTGGGGACCTGCGAGGGACACATCGTTCAATGCACCCATTTCCTGGATTACAGAGGCTGGGTTCTGACGTCACGTCGTGGCATCCTGGTTGTAGGGGGTCAGGCAGACGCGGTTAAGCATCAGTGCGTATTAACGCTCCTTGTTGGGCTCGCTTGTCTTGTTCCATGACCTGCACTCCCTGCCATGCCAATTTCGGCCTTTTGCTTCTTGGTGCCTTTTCCTTCCTTCTTCTTCCTTGTATTTGTCCTTGTTCTTCATTGCCTCAGTACCTGGTTCCTCTAGTTCTGACTGTTCCTGCTCTCCTTCTTTCTGGTTGAACTAGGGTTGGCTACCCTTTTGTATTCCATCCACCTCCTGGCATAGTGGTTTTCATTGCCTCACGCCACGTTAATACCGGGAGGTGAGCCCGTGGTGTGGAGGAACTGGTCCCCTGCCTTGCCCGAGTTTACCAACTACTCGGGTCAGAAAGTGGACTGGATCCTCTACCTGCACTGACCCCAAAGCAATCTGGAAGTTCAGCGAACCAGTGCCTCCGAGAAGGACGAGAGGACACCTCGCTCCTGCAGTCAAGCCATGAGAAAACAAGGACCCCGTGACACTATGCTTGGTTCTTGGTGGGGGGTACCCATTGTTCCTAAGGAGTATTTTAATCATTGGAAAAGAGGGAGGGGGAGAGAGAGAAATTTGTAGTGAGTGGGAGCAGGAAATATGGGCTTGAGTGATAGATGAAGAAGGGCTAGCTAGTGATATAAAGAAATAGAGATGTGGTAGAGAAAGAGGGAGAGAGACGTACAAATAGAGGTCACATTTTGAGGATTCTCAGGCAGGTTTTGTTGCTAAAATATTTCAAGTTTGACAGGACAATTATATATACCCTCTTTGCTTTCAACAAGGATGGAGAACTGACTCTACCTCACTTCTACACCTCTCATTAAAGTGAACCATAGGGCTGTATGTATGAAAGTAATGTTCATACATTATCTGCAGTATTGGTCAGCTCATGGAACCTCCACTGTTTGTGCATGCTACTGTGCCTGAAAGTCACAGTTTTGGGGGATGGCTATTGCAAACACATACACAGACGTAAGAGCTGCAACTTTGCTGCTTGTGTGTGTATTCTGAAAGGTGGAACCTCCTTCAGTAGTGAGTCTACTGTACAGTATGTTTGCTGCAAATTACTGCTGCATAGGTGAGTTAAATAAATCAGTGAGGCTATTCTGTGTCTTGCTCTGCTCCAAAGTTAATCTTTTAAACGAAGTGAGTCTGCTACTCACTGAGTCTAGAGGCTGTCCATCTATAATTCTTTTTTCATTTTTTTATTGTTTCAGTTTATTACAAACTTTTTTACAAAACCTAAAATGAATTCCTTAATCACTTTACATTAGCAACATCATCGTCGAGATCTTTTCGTTTTTTACTAAGGAAACATCAACTTTCATTAGCGTCCTTCTCTTTCGGTGTTTCCTCGTCATTTCAACATTAATTTGTCAAGGTAATCTATGACTGCACAACTCAGCATGCAATTATTGCCAGACAAAAGAGCTTGCCACCAATCCTCCATATTTTCATTTAGTGGAGCAAATTTTCCTAAGGACGCAGTTCTCTCGATCTTTGTAGCCAGGCATACGTAACCAAATGTTTCAGGGATTCAATTGCAAGATTACAAAATCGACAACGATTGTTTGGAGTATCCGGGTCATGTTTTAGATGTAACATCTCTTTTGTTGGTAGCAAATTTAGACGAAGTCGCAAAAACTGGTCTCGATGGAATCTTGATGAAAATGTTTGCAAATACTTCGGGATTTGATTTATTCCTCGTGCATCTCCATCTAAGACCAAGCTGGACATACGTTTGGATCTGTTATTGATGGTGTTAATCCAATCGCAGTTTATAACCTTTTTTTTAGAGCACATGGATTGGCATGTAATAACTCAAGATTTGTTCCAACATGAGCCAGATGTATGGAAGTCTTTCTTGACCACTCCGTTAGCAGACCTTGGTAGGGTTGTTCCACGACCTTATTTAGTATTTGGTATGGAATTTGTGTGCCTTTTAATGTCATTTTTCTCGTCATTGATAATGATTTCCACAGCACTGTTGAACATAGAGACTGTAGCCCAAGTTCGTAGCGAATAGCAGAGATCAATACGTTTTTTGGCAACCGCAGAACCTTATGCCAAAACTGCCATTCTTCCAAGTAACATTGTTGATATTGAACCCGGCTTCACTGCCAAAAGTTATTGTGGCTACTACCTTTTGACCGTAGAACATATTCACCGGTTTGAGTGTGAATTACCAAATTCACTATGCAGTTTTGCTTCTTGTGGTTTTAGGTTCGTCATTTTTGTTTTCAAACATTCCGTCCACGACCATTCTCTTATTGATTTGTTGAAAATAATTACTAAATATCTAATGTTTTCAGTTCTTTCGAGTTGTTTACCAGCAGTGTACCACTTGTAGTTTTTCCCTTCTTTTCAAGATCCGACCCAAAGACAACAATATTTGACTTTTTGGCATTGATTTCCATATCATTCTTTTTCAAATAGACCTCTAGGTTAGTCACTAGGTGTTGTAGGCCTATTTGTGTGGTATCCGCAATCACCAAATCATCTGCGTATGTCACCCAACCTTTTTGGTGTCCATGTATTCTCAGTGGAAAAGAATTATACACAGATAAGGCTTCTGGCAGGTCCGCGATGTACACTTTAAAAATGAGTGCTGCTAAGGGGCAGCCTTGCTTGTCCCCCTCTCCGTTGATATATTATCTGACAGTTTGCCATCAGTATTGAGTCTTACTCGAATTGATGTATTAGATTAAAGTTGTTTAATGACCTGCAATAAGTCTGAGGGGCAGTCCCATTTCCTCTGTTTTTTCCAGAGGGTCGTTCTAGTCACCCTGTCGAAGGCTTGACACACATCGACAAACAGCAAGAACAGATTTTTATCATCTTTCAACGTTTTGAGTTTCAGCAGATTGAGCAGTGTAAGTTTCAGCTTGACCCCAATTCCTCTGTTAAAGGCACTCTGTTTGGCATCTATGATTCTTGCATATGGTGCACATTTTTCTAGCCGTTTTTGCAAAAAAGGGACATAGATCTTCCCAATTACATCTAACAAGGCAATCGGCCGGTAGTTGGTTGGATCCATTCAGTCTCCCTTTTTGAAAATTGGCACAACCAGCACCAATTGCCAAGAAGAGGGAATTTGCTTCGTCATAGAGATTTGTCTCAATAAGGTTTCAATAAAAGAGGCCCTGTGCTCTTTGTTTTTCTTTAGCATCAAGTTGGATAATCCATCACGGCTAGCTGCACCAGAGTTTTTTTAGCTCTCAAATCGCATCTTTCATTTCAGCTTTGGTTTGACTTACATTCCAGACAACGGTCTGCTCTATGCATTGCACGTCTTCTTGTAGTGTGGGAGTCTTGAACACATTTGAGAAATGGTTGACCCACTTGGCTGCATTTACTACATCTGTCATGTTTGCTTTCTGTGTCAAGGAGCCTGCATTTATTATTGGCCTAGTTTTGTTGCTCCTTTGTGCGCAAATACGTTTTAGCATCTCTATTGCTCGCTCTTGATCTCAAATTAATTTAAATGAGATCAGCCAATTCTGATATTTTTGCTTGCATTTTGTTTTCTTTTTTGATGTACATGGAATTGCCAGACTTGAGCATCTTAATGTCATTCCGCATGTTTTTCTTCTCATCAACTACTTTTGTACTGAACGGGGTATTTATGCTTCTGATGGTCATCTCTGAAACCGCTTCCTCTTTTCTTAAATTGAGCTAATAGGGAGCCGCAGTCAAGCATTTTTTCATCATTTAGGTCACCAGTAGTTAGTTTTGTAATTAGATATATAATCTCTTTTTAACCTATTCTTAAACGATTTAAGCCTTGGTTTATCTCCAGCGTTGCCACATAATGTTCGCAGTTAGTATAGGTTCAATCTCCCAGATCAAATTTACAGTGCTGTGGTTTTCATTTTACCGGCCTTTTTTATGAGAAAGGTTCCTTGACGCCCAGATATAGTGTTTTATGTCTGTAATTCCTGTGCCATGTATGGCACACCGGGATATCTCCGATTGTCTGGCCATCCAGCATTTCACTGTTTCTATTGGCCAATTCTTGCATCCAACATTTCCCTCAACCATCTTTAAAATTTTGATTCATATATTTTAAGAGCCCATTAACATCGACCCAAGAGAAATTCAGATCATCGCACACAATGATGCATGGATTGTATAATTCTAACATACAGTCGTCAATTAATGTCATTACAGACAAAATGAATTTCCTGGAAGATATTTTAGCAGGGTTCCAATGTGTGTTCACAATCATCAACTGCTCCCTTTGTCTATTATCATTATGTGCAATTTGTATAGTCATCCGCTGGACAAATGTGTTTGGATTTGAGGATTTAATTACAGCCCGTCTTGCATTATTTTTACCATCATTAAGAGACCAGAAAATGGGTGACCAGTCGCAGTTTTCATTGCTGGATTCAAAAGTAATGTATATCCTTCACAGACTCGAATGACTCGAATCCAAGTTTCCTGGAGACAAATCACTGAGTGATTTCCTTTCTTTAACTCATCGTCTTGAAATAGGTGCAAAAATCCACGCGTATTCCACAATATTAATGAACACTTCTCATAGATTTCTATTAGTTTTAGCTAATGTTGTTTTGTGCGACTTCCATTCAAAGCCGTTGGTCTTAGCGCCTTTTCATCTTGAAATCTGTTTGCATCATGATCGGATCTTCCTCTCTCATCTCTCTCTTTGAGTGTCAGTCTTCTTTGCTCGTTTTTGGACAATCTGCTCTCCTTTGATATCTTTTCATCCAGGACTTTTCCTGGTTGTCGCATTTCAGGTTTAGAGTATTCACTTGTCTCGTAGCCAAACGTTAGCAATTTGTTTTTGGCAGCTTGTAGGGCATTTTCGACCAATTGGGAATGTACATGGAGAATTACCCAATCAGATCGCTTTTCTGAAATTTATTCCACTATATCGATGTCTTCGGTCTTGATTGTTCTCAATGAAGGTACGCAGTGCAGAAGTTTCATGGAATTTCGTCTATTTCAGTTGACTTCATTCTTTCGGCATAGGACATTTTCCAATTGCAATTTTCACGAATAGTGGAATTTCTCTCTATGTGTAAAGTTATCATAGCATTTTCTTGATCCTTTCCTTTGCGCCTGTGATGAGGTGTATTCTGGATTTAATTTTGAGATGGAGTCATTGGGTCTTGTAAGGATATTTGGCGTGTTACAGTACAGAGTACAGCAATACTGCACAAGTAGCAACATTTTTTTTGCAGCACCACCACCACAAGGGTGCGGTGCATTGCTATATGGGTTAGCAGATTAACAAGGAAAGACAGACTATTCAGTCAAAAACGATTTTAACATATAAGATGCAAATCTATTTTTACAGTTAAAAGCACACGTGTTCATTTAAAAATGCACACTATTTTTCACCTGAAATGCCTATATTGCTAGAGACACATTTGAAAATTAACAGCTAACCTATTAACCATTAACCTGACTAATAAAACCTTATTTTAATATAACCCACTAATAAAATGTGTTCTCCACTGCAGAATTAGGCATACTCTGAAAACCATTTAAATGTGTGTGCAGATTTTTTCTCTTCTCTTCTCTGCCTGATTCTCCGTGTTTTTGTGCACAGTAACTGCAGGAAGGAGGAAGTCAGATTTGCAACAATTGCAAATGTATAAGCGAAGCTATTGTTGAAGAGTAGGAGGATGAGAGATGATGGATTTCATTGGGACACGTCATACAGAGGGCTGAGAGGAAAGTTTTAGTGGGGAGTATCAGGGAAAAAGACAGGCAGACATCTTTCTGCACTACTGGGGAGAAGACCTGGCTGTGGGGTCCTGACTGAATGCAGATTCCTGTGTCCTGCTGCAGTCGAGATTGGGGAAAGCTGAAAGAAAAACCTTTCCACTGGCTGAGGCATTTCTATCTGAAAAAGCTGAGAATTCCAGGCAATGACCCCGGCTTGAGAAGGCAAGCGTTCCTTTTTGCTGGAGTCAATCCAAGAGAGCCACATTCACAAAGAGAACAACTGAAGAACACTCAGATAAGGTAATTACCTAAGCGTGGGAGCCGGGTGTGTGCACGAAAATATGCAGTCAGTGTAGGATTCCTGTGCGTGTCTTAATCAAATACCAATGTTGCAATTTGAGTTCTGTTCTCCGCCACGCTCTTTGCAGTGTGACATAGAAAATGCTTTTAATGTACCATTTTATTTATTTCTGTAAAGAATGAGATCATGTCTAAATGCAACTTTTATAATACAGAAAATATTTGAAAACAGACGGATGGTTTATTTCCTATTTACCATTACAATGCCAATGATGTGGGGAGATTTTTAAACAGTGCAATGGTCATTTTAAGACAGATGTGTGCATGTCAGAATCAGTATGAATAATTGTGAGTGACTGTAGCATAACTTGTTGGAGGTACATGAGCCAACGGGAAGAGAGACTCTCTGAACATAGCTCCCTACCGTATATAAGGTAGTGGAAATTACCACAAGACTACCACATATAGCTCTCTGTCGTAAATAAGTCAGTGAGTTCGCCCATGGTGGCACACCAACACTATCACTGGAAATGTGGTATTCCTAGAATGCAGGTCTGAGGTCTCTCTAGTGATCACACGAAAAATCTAAGCAAAGATAAGGGATTCTGGACATTGGGGCCACAAATAAAACAAGGGAATTATGCTCACCAAAATACCACCAACCACGTATACCAAATATGCAGGTCTGGGTACTGAAATAATGCATGTCCATTGTATTATTGTTGCACATGGCCAAATCTGAATACAAAGAGTGATTATTGCTAAGTTATTTTTCGGCGGTAATAAAATACCGTCAGGCCCCAAATCTCCACAAAATACCCTACATATTTATGGTGCGTTGCAGGCCGGGAAAGTGATCATAGAGTACCTACTGCGCGTGGCAAGCGTGTCTCACACTGCCATTTGCACATTAAAGGGAACCCATTTTATAATAGCAGTGTGCCACTAAAAACGAATTTCAGAATGTCACAAAGGGAAACCACATTCTCAGATCTAGTGCAATATTTAGAGGCAAAGTTATTTGCACATGGGAATTGGTCTTCGAATAGCACGTTAGACTGGAGTAACCGCATTCAGGGTGAGGTGCAGAAAGAAAAACTAGACAATATTTTTGCAGAAGGCAGCATAATTCAGGTCTGCCTTACAAGATTATTGAATGCAGCCGATAAAAGTGCAGAGAAAGACTGTTTAATACGGCTATGCGGCAAAATATGGTTTATTTTAAACAAGTCCCTGCGAATGCAAGAGAATGATACTCAGCTAATTAACAGGTTAAAGACTGAATTAGAGGGGGCAAGTAAAAATCAGGAAATGTTGAGAGCAGAATTGGATGTATGCCAAAAAGACATGCAATTAAAATGCAGAGACTTTGATACTCAGTTATCCAAAAGCAAGAAACAATTTGAAGATAGTGAGCAAGAATTGACACACTTAAAAGCCTTAGTGGCTCACATTAGGCAGGATAAAGATGAGGTTGTTTCAGAAATGCAGATTTTACAAAAAGAACATTGCGAAAAAGAAGGTGATCTCCAGAGTGCAGAACAAGAAATGATTAAAATGATCCAAGAAAGAGACAAGAGAAATAAAGAGTTCAATGAATGCCAAATGCAAATGTGCGATATGCAGGAGGCAATTAATAAAATGAGTGATGAAAATAATTATTTGCATGATGAAGCCAACAGACTCCTTAAAAAATGTAAGGACTTAGAACAGCAAATGTGCATTCCCAGGTCACAGGAGAGGCGGCAGGGTACCACATTCAATGGAGTGGAGATGAATTCTAGCTCTGCCCAAAGAGCTAGTGCCCCAGTGACTGGGCCGGTGACTGAACTTGGTTGCAGCGCCCTTGGGGGATTTGATACTCCCATTGGGGGCAGCCACCAATCTCATACACCTGAAAACAGAATGGAATCACAAAATAGTGCAATTCCATGCATTGCAACAAGTAGCCCCATAAAAATAATGAAATCCATTAAAGCCCTGATCAAACCATTTAAAAAGGGAGGTGAATGCTGCATTGAGGATCACTTAGAAGCGGTGCATGACATTTTTAAAGCACTCCAGATACCTAGGGAACAGTACAGACAATATTTTCATTTAACTTTAGATGCCCCGACGGCCAGCATCATAAGGGGATTAAATGAACAGCAGAATATGACATGGCTGGAGTTTGAAAAAGAAATTAGGCGTCATTTTTCTCCTTTTCAGTCATTGCAGGAGGCAAAGAAAGTCGCGTACACTATTACTGCTGGACCTAATACATCCCCTCGCCAATTTTTACAAGACTTAAAAAGAGCATTCTCTCGCTTTGATGTATCTTTTGACTCAAATTCCAATGAGTTTAAAACCGCATACTTCTATGGGCTACAGAAAGACATCATATCCCAATTGGTCCGTGAATTTGACCGTGACAAGTCCCTTGAATGGATTGTACATCAAAGCACTAAGCTATATGAGGTACTCTATTGTCAGGGTAGAGAAAGTGATAAAATGAAAGATACTAGGCCTAAATCTAAAGAACCCTCAGCCACAGTAATGGAAATCAGGTCAGCCAAAATGTCCCTTGAGTCTGCTCAAAGCCAAGGTAAAAATAATGTGACACCTGAACAAAGGGGTAATCAACAAAGATCGCCATTTCCTGTACCAATGTTCCAAACACATGATCCTAGTAATAGAGAGAGCTACATCAGCCCTAGATATTTAGGGGATAGACCCCGGGTAAGATATCGGCCTGATATGGCAGGTATGAACAATAACCAGAGACAAAATCAAGATCAAAGAAATGATGGTCCCTACCAGTCATTGGGGACACAGAGTAGGTTGATCCCAACACCATGATATATGGTAATCAGGATAGGCCCCGATATGTGGATCGATTTAATGATAATGGAAATCAACATAGGGGCCAGTACCCACAATCTGAGAGACAGGACATGAGGCAAAACGTGAACTACAGTCCACGCCAGTACAATGATTCCCCACCAGGGGACTATAATCAAAGGATGGGTGCAACCCGCTCCCCTCCACAAATGAATCAAGAGTTCAGAAACCATCCCAACCGGTATCAATCACCTGAGAGGTATCAGAATAGATCCAATCAGGGGGAAAACAACCAATATCGACCTAGGCCACAGAAAGAGGATCCTAGAGAGATGGAAAGGTTCCAGTGCCTTGAGGCCCAAGTGAAAATGTTAGCTGAGCAAATAGGAAAGCTCTATACAGCGCAAAAACAACCTTCCAAAGAGGGGGCTGATGGCCATAGCAATGACCGGGGGGCTTCCGAAAAGTGACTAAGTACTCATGATAATCGCAGTGCCAAAATGACAGATTGCTCTGATATAATTTTGCATGACAACTCTGAGGTGACTAATGGATTAAAAATGAAAGTACCAGTAAATGAAATTGTGATAGAAAGTGCAAATACTTCTAAAAAAGAGGTACGGCTTAACTTAGAGCTAAATAAAACAGTAAAGATTTGCACAAATGAAAAAGAAACATTAGGAATTCCAAAAGAACAAAGGGACAGATTTAAGAAAAATGACTCATGCATGGGGAATACCAGTGAACAGGGAGTAAGTGGGGATACCATAGCTCCTTCCCTGGGCAAGCAAAACAATGACCAAACACAGACAGAAAAAGGAAATACTCACAAGGAGGGTACAAGTCAATCACCTGAAAAATTCTTTGAGCCACATATTTTTGAAGAGGCTGAAAGGGCTGGTATTACAATAAATGATCACAAATGCACAGAATTAAAAAATGACAAATTGCTGAATGATGTTGTTACACATGTTCAGTTGGAAGGTTGTAATGTGGTCTCTGATGTTACCCAGATGGATGGGCGAACGGTGGCCACACTCCAAAAAACCTCTGAACATGGAGAAATGAATAAAATATCTCGCACAGAAATGGGTAAAAAGGAGGGAAAAATGTCTTTTCATTTACCAATGTGCTTAGCCAAAAGTGAAAAAGACCTGAGAAAGGTGAGCCCTGAAATCAGTAAGAATTCACATTTCTTATGTGTATTAGAGGAAGTTGAGGACAGATATTATGCACCCATCACTGTAGAAGAAAAATGCCACACCTTCGCTATGATTGACACTGGCGCACAGGCCACAATTATGTCCAAGGAGCTGGTAAAGAGTATCAATGAAGGGAGGCCTCCACAGAGTCAGATCACAGTGAAGGCAAATCAAGGCCCAGTGCATAACTTTAATGGGGAGGAGGTACCCATCATAGGTGTAACTGAGGTTGACATAAAAATAGGAAAGCACAGAATGAAACAAGAGGTATTGATCACATCTATTTGTGAAATTCCATTTCTGATGGGGACAGATTGCCTGAAAAGATTGTCTCCTCTCATAGATGGGGTGAATGGAGTGCTGTGGTCCTTAACCAAAAAACCATTGAGGCCTAAGAAACTAAAATCACAAAACAGCAATATAAAAGAATGTCACACCGTTGCCAAAACAAATGATGCTGTGGAGGTATATCTCCAGAACAGCTGCATACCTAGTGTCACTGTTATATTAATGTGTCAAGACAAAGATCAGAGCGACAATGAAAAACTACCTGTACAAATATACTTGGACCCAAGGAAAGATTGGCAGACTGCTATAGATGAGCACACATTACGTTTTTACTTAAAAGAGAATACATGCAAACAGAATATTGTTCCTAAAACAGATTCAGAAAAACACATTACCACTCTGGCAGAAATACACATGGAAGATGAGCAACCATGGGTTCACGTTGGTATAAATGATTATCTTAAAACAATAAAAGCCACTTTAGCGCTTGAACATGAAAGGAGTTTCATTAATGAGAAATTGTTGCAAAAAATTATGGAGAGGGAAGAAATCCCGAAATTTAGGATTAAAAACCAATATGTTTCTGGGTTGGACAGTCCAGACGTTGAAAACCGAATTGCAGGCAGATGCATGCTTAAAATTAGCATTGGGCAGAAAACAATTTACCATAATGTATGGATAGTGAATGGGGTACAAAATGAATTTTACATGGGCAATGACATCATGCACAGAATGTGTATGGTGTTAGATTTCCTTAATCAAAAAATATGGTCACGCCTAGGTGGGCCGGCACCTGAATTTGAAGACAAAAGAAGGGCTTATCATTGTGCACAACTGGTTCCTTATGCCATCGAATTACAAATAAGGAAAGATACTATTATTCCTGCATTTACAAAACAGTTTGCAATAACACTGAAATGCAAAAATGGGCAGCAGATGAAAGGCTCTGATGCATTTGTATGCCTGAATGAATCCATAAAACAGCAAGGCCTGGATTATGAATACATTCCATTGGTAGACATTGGTGAGGGATCTGTAAAAATCATGGTAAATAATAAAGGTTGTCAGGATATTCATTTAGAGGAAAACTCCCCATTAGGAATGGCCATACAAAAATCACATTATACGGCAGATTTAAATAACATGGTGATTGGGAATATTCCTGAAAAATATGTAGATGCCAAGGGCGAGTTGCCAGAACACCTGGACTCTCAGCCCAAAGGAATATTTAAAATTCATTCTGTATATCCTTATGATTCAAATGAGACAGTGTGCTGCCATCAAGAGGATTGCATAATATTTAATTTAAATGAAAATGAAACAGGAAATCAGCCCATTGAAGTGGGAGCTGATATGCCAAAATATTTGAAAGTGGCAGCTCTACAAAAAGACACAGCCACACAGTTAGAGGAAAGCGCTGAGATTCCTTTACCAGAAGAGTTTCCAGAATTTTCCAAAATGGTAGAAGAGCAGATCTCCTTAGCGGATGCATGTGACAGCGATGGGGATCGAAACGACCTGAGGGAAATATTTATGGAGTTTAAGGATGTATTTGCAAAAGATGCTTATGATTGTGGTTTAACTGATTTACATGTGGCCACACTACCAGAAGGTTGTAGCAGAAATCCAGTGTTTGTACGCCAGTATAGACTACCGCTGGCATGTTTAGAATCATTGGCAGAGATTATTAAAAATTTGGAATCACGGGGAATAATTAGGCCCATTCATAGCACATCCAATACGCCTATTTTAGGTGTGTTAAAGCCAAATGGTCAATGGCGGCTGTGTGCAGACTTAAGAGAGTTAAATAAAAGAGTACCAGTATCTAGATGGCCACTACCATTCATTGATCAGGGCCTAGCTCAGATACATGGTTCAAATGTATTTACCACATTAGATCTCACATCTGGATATTGGTGTGTGCCATTGGCAGAGGAGATACAACACCTATTTTCCTTTACATTTGACAGGACTCAATATGCCTGGCTTAGAGCTCCGTTCGGGTACATCAATAGTGGGAGTGAATTTGGCATATTTTTGAGAAAGGCCATGCCAGATGCAGCGGAAAGAGGAACAATAGTTTATGTGGATGATGTCCTGATAAAAAATGAAAACCTTAAAAGTCATTTTGATGAAATAAGACATGTGCTTGGCCAATTGCAGAAAGCAGGCGCCAAAGTATCTTTGCAAAAAGCACAATGGTGCAAGAAAAAAGTGAACTTTCTAGGGCATGAAGTGACTGAACATGGGCTAAATCCACAAAGGAAGAAAATAGAGGCCATACAAAGATTAAAAGATCCTAAAAATGTGAAAGGAGTAAAAAGTTTATTAGGGATGACAGGCTATAACAGAAAGTTCATTGAGAATTATGCAGAAATCACTCAACCATTGACTAAACTGCTTAAACTAAATACTCCCTGGAGATGGGAAAGAGAGCAGTCTGATGCAGTGGCTAGATTGAAGGAATGTCTTGTAAAGGCACCATGTTTAGCATACCCCATAAAGGACAGGGATTTCTTTATAGAAATAGGCTTTTCTGAACATTGTATGTCAGCAGTGTTATCACAAAAACACGATTTGAATCACAAAACCATTGCATATGCAAGTAAGGCATTTTCCCAAGTTGAAATGAAATTTAATGAATGTGAAAAGGCCCTATTAACCACTGTGTGGGCGCTACAACATTTTCGCCCCATTGTTCAGGGAGAAAAGGTGATTATTGAAACAAATCATCAACCTTTGCAATTTTTAGAGAGTAAAAGAATTAGATCAGGCAATCTAGCGCAATCCAGAATCACTTCATGGACGCTGGCAGTACAAGGTTTTCCCGTAGAAGTAAGATATGGACAAAATAAAAAGAGCCCAATTGCTCAAGGGTTAGCTGACTTACATGACTGTGCAGCTGAACAAATAACAAATGAAATGGATGTGGAAGCTAGTTTACAGGAATTTGAACAATCACCACACAAAGCTTTTGATGAAAAAACATGCAAGGATTTGCCAACTGTATATGTGGATGGTTGTGCTTTTCACATTGAAAATGACAGTAATAAACAATTAGTGGCAGGAATAGGAAATGTCTGGTTGAAATGTGAAGGCGTTCCTAGTATAGGGATGAGGATTGGAGATAGGAGCAGTCAGGTGGCGGAATTGGCAGCCATCTATAAAGCAATTGCTACTGCAGTTGATAAAAGGTTCAGTGAAATTGTCCTGGTGACTGATTCTGACTATGCACGGAATAGCTTTGTGGAGTATTTGCCTGGTTGGAAAGCAAGAGGCATGGTTACATACAACAAAAAGCCACTTAAACATGGAAAAATGATACAAGCCATAGACAAATTGGTGTCAGAAAATAATTTAACAATATACTGGAGAAAAATTCGTGGGCATTTAAAAACACCAGGAGAGGATAAGGAGGGAAATGATAAGGCAGACCATCTGGCTAAGATTGGGGCTGTGATGGGAGAATTGCTACCTATTGATTATTTAATGGGTGAAATACAAATTGATGCAGTCACACGTTCTAAAGCACCAAAGGAGGTGGATCAACCGGTGGTGCAGTGGAGTCATGACACGCCAGACCAAGATTTGATTGAGGCACAAAAGAATGATCAAATTTTGGGAATCTATTATAATCATTTGATAGATCCTGAACAAAATCCTTTAACAGAAAATGATTGTATGGGAAAAGAAGAGTTGAGGGTGTTATTAAAGAACAAAACACGAATTAGATTACAGGATGGACTCATGATTAGAGAGTCCATAACAGGGCAAATACAGTGGGTAGTACCCCTTTCATTCAGAGGACTAATGCTACACCATGCACACGATGCCATAACTGCAGGCCATAGAGGTTCACAAAAAACATTAGAAATACTAAAAGATTATGCTTACTGGCCTCATATGTCCCAAGATGTGGAATTATATACTAGAGGATGTCTAGTATGCGCCCAATTTAAACCTGCTTCACCAATGCACAGAGCACCATTGATGAAAAGAGGCCTGACTCTCCCATGGTCAGATTTGCAAATAGACTATGTAGGTCCTTTAAAAAGGTCGAGCAGGGGACACCGTTATATTTTGAGTGTGGTATGTTTGATGTCAAAGTGGATTGAGTGCATTCCTGCACCAGATTGTAGTGCGCAAACAGCAGCCACATTACTGGTGAACCATGTGTTCTCAAGGTTTGGGTTGCCACAAAGAATTGAGTCAGACAGAGGAAGTCATTTCACAAGTACTCTAATGAGCAAGGTATGGCAAATACTAGGTGTGAAAAGGAAACTACATATCGCATATCGGGCGGCGTCTTCAGGTACAGTTGAAAGAAGCAATAGGTCTGTTGTGGATATTTTAAAGAAATTTGTGGCAGAAGCAGGTTCCAGCTGGGATTTGCGTTTACCATTGGTTTTAATGGCAATCAGGTCGACTCCTGCCAAAGCAACAGGTGTTAGCCCCCATGAGGTCTTAACAGGTAGGAAAATGGTGTTACCACAACACCTACTATACAGAACACATGAGCAAACTCTAGTGAGTGCATCCACGGTTCATGAATATATTGATGAACTGAGGAGGCATTTGCAACATGCATTTGCTTTTGTGCAGAGAAATCTGGAAAGAGCTGCTGACAGTGCAAAGTCATATTATGATAAAAAGACATCAGTAAAGGAATACAGTGTAGGGGATCAGGTGTACAAGTTTCATTTTGGAAAAAGTAAACAGAAAAATTCTAAATTTCTAGCAGCCTGGCAGGGGCCATTTCGAATTATAGATAAAGTCTCTCCTGTAGTGTATAAAATTTTGAAAAATGAAGGTGAAACAGCAATAGAGCAGTTTGTCCATGTAAATCAAATCAAACCATGCCATCCCAGACATGAGATCAGGCAGCTTGAGCATGTGGAAACGGATAGAGTCCCTTGAGAAAATAAATGGGTGTAATCAGGAGGCAGTGACAAAGAAGTTAAAAAAAGTTGATTGTTATGATGGCACATAAACACTGTAATATATGTAAAAATATATAATATAAATAAATAAATAAATAAATAAATGCACATATAACGGAAGCTCGTGGTTGGTGTGAAGAGAGAAAGTGTATTAAATATTGAAAGCTGTTTTATATGTGTTTGTTTTCTTTTAACTTGTGTTTAATTTCAGAAAAAAAAAAAAAAAAGAAAAGAAATATTTTTACCAAGCATGTTTTATTTTTGGCAAAAGGTGGAAATTAGTATTGTGCTATGTACTTAATCTGTTTATTTTCTATCTTGATTTAGACAATTAACATTATTTGGTCGGAGGTTCCGGGATCAGAGGCCACGGGAGACGATGGAGTCCTGGAGTCCCCTGGATGAAGACCAAAAGATGCCTGCCTCCAGGTGGAGGTGAAGACAAAATAACCGGAATGCCAAAAGAGATGACTACTGTGGATTCAAGATTGCCAAGATGAAAGAGTACTCGAATGAACCGAATAACATCGCTGGTCGGGACATACCAAAAGAGACAAAACAAAAGTTCCGGCATATGAAGTTCCACGTATTTATTATTTTAATTATTTATTTTAACTTGTTATGTTACTTATTTGTTTTAGTTAGTTGTTTTATTTCATTGTTTTTAATTGACTTGGAAAATTTAAACTTAAAGTAATGCCACTTCCACTGAGAAGGCAAATGTGGAACATTTTATGAACTGATGGACTCAGATGAAATGTTGATTGCAAATTTTCATTGATGCACATGAATATTCATTTTGTTGGATTGCTATATTGTAAGAAAAAATAGAACAAGTTGTTTTTAGGAATTGGCTTGGATTATAGCCAGGTTCTAAAAACAAAAGGAGGGTATATGTAAGGATATTTGGCGTGTTACAGTACAGAGTACAGCAATACTGCACAAGTAGCAACATTTTTTTTGCAGCACCACCACCACAAGGGTGCGGTGCATTGCTATATGGGTTAGCAGATTAACAAGGAAAGACAGACTATTCAGTCAAAAACGATTTTAACATATAAGATGCAAATCTATTTTTACAGTTAAAAGCACACTTGTTCATTTAAAAATGCACACTATTTTTCACCTGAAATGCCTATATTGCTAGAGACACATTTGAAAATTAACAGCTAACCTATTAACCATTAACCTGACTAATAAAACCTTATTTTAATATAACCCACTAATAAAATGTGTTCTCCACTGCAGAATTAGGCATACTCTGAAAACCATTTAAATGTGTGTGCAGATTTTTTCTCTTCTCTTCTCTGCCTGATTCTCCGTGTTTTTGTGCACAGTAACTGCAGGAAGGAGGAAGTCAGATTTGCAACAATTGCAAATGTATAAGCGAAGCTATTGTTGAAGAGTAGGAGGATGAGAGATGATGGATTTCATTGGGACACGTCATACAGAGGGCTGAGAGGAAAGTTTTAGTGGGGAGTATCAGGGAAAAAGACAGGCAGACATCTTTCTGCACTACTGGGGAGAAGACCTGGCTGTGGGGTCCTAACTGAATGCAGATTCCTGTGTCCTGCTGCAGTCAAGATTGGGGAAAGCTGAAAGAAAAACCTTTCCACTGGCTGAGGCATTTCTATCTGAAAAAGCTGAGAATTCCAGGCAATGACCCCGGCTTGAGAAGGCAAGCGTTCCTTTTTGCTGGAGTCAATCCAAGAGAGCCACATTCACAAAGAGAACAACTGAAGAACACTCAGATAAGGTAATTACCTAAGCGTGGGAGCCGGGTGTGTGCACGAAAATATGCAGTCAGTGTAGGATTCCTGTGCGTGTCTTAATCAAATACCAATGTTGCAATTTGAGTTCTGTTCTCCGCCACGCTCTTTGCAGTGTGACATAGAAAATGCTTTTAATGTACCATTTTATTTATTTCTGTAAAGAATGAGATCATGTCTAAATGCAACTTTTATAATACAGAAAATATTTGAAAACAGACGGATGGTTTATTTTCTATTTACCATTACAATGCCAATGATGTGGGGAGATTTTTAAACAGTGCAATGGTCATTTTAAGACAGATGTGTGCATGTCAGAATCAGTATGAATAATTGTGAGTGACTGTAGCATAACTTGTTGGAGGTACATGAGCCAACGGGAAGAGAGACTCTCTGAACATAGCTCCCTACCGTATATAAGGTAGTGGAAATTACCACAAGACTACCACATATAGCTCTCTGTCGTAAATAAGTCAGTGAGTTCGCCCATGGTGGCACACCAACACTATCACTGGAAATGTGGTATTCCTAGAATGCAGGTCTGAGGTCTCTCTAGTGATCACACGAAAAATCTAAGCAAAGATAAGGGATTCTGGACATTGGGGCCACAAATAAAACAAGGGAATTATGCTCACCAAAATACCACCAACCACGTATACCAAATATGCAGGTCTGGGTACTGAAATAATGCATGTCCATTGTATTATTGTTGCACATGGCCAAATCTGAATACAAAGAGTGATTATTGCTAAGTTATTTTTCGGCGGTAATAAAATACCGTCAGGCCCCAAATCTCCACAAAATACCCTACAGTCTAGATTCGCCTTGGCTTTTTAGAGCTGTCATTTTGTGTTCAGGCAAAGCTTTACCATTGAAGATTCATACTTCAAGTTTTCGTTTTCCAACCCCAAACTTTGTACGGTGTGGAGTGTTGTCATCTATCTCTTGGATATGTTTGTTTGTTTGTTTATTATTTGTAATGCGCAAGCATAACCTAGGGTAACAGGGCGCAGCCTTTACATGGATATGCGGAGCTTAGTTACAACAATCATAAAATATACATAGGCATAATGACAAAGAAAAACTACAAGATTATATACATATATACAAACAGGCACAGTTGGTTACAGTGTGTGCGAGAGGCATGTGTCTTACTTTTTCATCCATAGAACTACCTTCGATCGGAAACTTTGATAGGGCAAGTCCCTTCTGAGGGTTGGCGGTAGTGAGTTCCATAGCTTGGCAGCTTGCACTGGGAAGCTGTTGCCCCCTATTGTAGAGCTTTTAAAGTTAGGGATAGACAGGCAGTCCTTGTAAGCTGTTCTTGTCGGTCTCCCAGAAGACTATCTATGAAATGTGTCTATTAAGTAGGTTGGGGCAGCATTATGAAGGGATTTGAAGGTGAGGGACACCGTTTTGAGGGTAATTTTGTCTTTAATAGATAGCCAATTGTTTTGTTGGCTATGACCTGTGATGTGCTCTCTTCTAGAGATGTCCAAGGCCGCTCTAATGGCGTTGTTCTGCAGAATTTGTAGTTTGCTAGTGATGGCTTTAGAGGATCCTAAGTAGAGGGCATTACAGTAGTCCAAACGGGACAAAATGAGGGCTCTAGCAATGGTAAGGCAGCTAGAGTCAGACAGGAATGGTTTGGCTGTATGGATCAATTTGCATATGTACGCCGTGGAGGAAGCTAGGGAGTTTACCTGTCTGTTGAAGGAGAAGTTAGAGTCCAGGTAAAAGCCCAAAGTTTTAACTTCTTGTCCCACTTTGATGTTGTTCCCATCGATCAGGAAGGAGCTGTAGGCAGGGCTTAGTTTCTTTAGACTAGTGGTGGTGCCTAGAATGATGAGTTCAGTTTTATCATCATTCAGGCATAGCCCATGTGTTGCCATCCATACCTGGATGATGATGTACACACTATTCACCAAGGCCAAATCCTTTTTATAATTTCCAGAAAGCGTAAAGGAGGATCTGGGTATCATCTGCGTAGTTGGTGTAGGTGATACCGAGATGATCCAGATCATCGAAAAGGGGCTTGGTAAATATGTTGTACAATGTAGGGGAGACACAGGATCCCTGTGGTACACCGCAAGTGATGGGTATGGGGTCTGCTGCCGCTGTAGGAGAGAAGACCCTCATAGTTCTGCCATTGAGGAATGATATGATCCAGATGATAGCCTCGGTGGAGAAATGGGCAGATGTGTGGAGGTGTGTGCACAGGACAGAATGATCAACCAAGTCAAAGGCTGCACAGAGGTCAAGGTGGAGCAGTATGGCTGCTTGGCCATTATCTCTGAGCCTATCGACTTGTGCTTTCAAGTCGATGAGAGCAGTTTCAGTCCCGTTTTGCGGGCGGAAGCCTGATTGTCTTGCTCCTAAGAGGTGGTGTTCTTCGAGGTGCCTTTGTATTTGTACATAAGTGACCTTGTCCAGGATTTCTAGAAGGAAGGGTACAGTTGTTATGGGTCTGTAATTGGTAGGTGTGGCAGGGTTGAGTCTGGGTTTTTTAGTAAGGGGAGCACCCAAGATTGTTTTAGATTCGAAGGGATGGAGCCAGTGGATAAGGAGGCATTCATTAATAACAAGGGGGAGAGGTCTCAGGCGGCATCTTTAATAAACTGTGCCGGGCACAGATCTCCCTGACAGTTTGAAGGTTTTAGTGACATGATGATTTTTTCTACTTCTAGAGTAGTCACTTTAGAGAAGTTGAAACAAGGGTTTCACTAGGTATAGGCTTCTCAGGCAGTTTGGATATGAGAGGATAATTTAAGGAAGCTTTTTTGCGGGTAATTTTGTTTTGTAGGGTGGCAATCTTGTTAGTGCATTTTGGATTTCAGAGCACCAGTTTTTATCTTTGGTGCAAGTATCTAGTGGAGCTATGGGGGTTTCCACTTCTTTAAGGATGGAGAATAGTTCCTTCATGTTTGATTTGGCTTGGGATATACGGGAGTCAAAGGAGGTACGTTTAGCTAGGTAGATTTATTTTTTGTAAAGGGTGGTTAGTTTGGAGAGTTTGAGTATATTGGCTACTGAAGGGACTTTTTTCCAGGTAGCCTCGCAATTTCTTTTTTGCAGCCTCAGATTTTTGAAGAGAGGTGTGTACCATTTATTTAGGTGTGATTTAGGCTTGCTTGGTCTAAGTTTGAGGGGGGTGATTAGATCCAGCGAAGTGGACATGATTTTGTTGTATTCTTTGACCAAGGTCTCTGGATCTGAGTTCTCGGGGAGTGAGTTGAGAGTAGGGAGTAGGTTAGGGATAAGTCTCTCAACTGTGATATTCCTCTTGTTTCTTGTGAGTATGGGGGGGGCCCGTTTAGGCTCTCCACCACCCGGGGTGAGGGTCGGGTGGTGGAGAGCCTAAACGAGACCAGATAGTGATCGGTCCATGCTAGTGGTGAGATATTAGTGATGTTCGCAAGACAGTTGCGGTTGGCTATCCAATCAAGTATTATGCCTTTGACATGAGTGGGTTCCATGTTTCTTTGTGTAAAGCCTAATTCAGAGAGGGTATTGACTATATTACTGGCAAGCGAATCATCCGGGTCATTATAGCCCAGATTGAAGTCCCCAAGGGTAAGTACTTGGGTGGAGCTTTTAAGGTTGCTAGTTAAGATCGTGTTTATGTCCTCGTCAAAAGTACCTATAGGGCCTGGCGGGCGATAGATCAGGTGGATGTTGAGGGTCTGGGCATTAGTGAGGGGGACTTTGACTGAGAGTGTTTCACAGGAGGGGACTTTGATTGTTGTAGATAGTCTCATGGTAAGACTGCATTTGTGGATAATCGCAACACCTCCTCCTCTGGAGTTGGGTTGATCTTGTCTCAAGATAGAGTAGTTATCTGGGATTGCCAGCATGATCATGGGTCCTGCTGCTGGGTGTAACCAGGCCTCAGTAATAGCAAGGAAGTCAAGGTCCTCTTTAAGGATCAAGTCAGAAATTTCTGTTGCATGAGCTACTAACGATCTGGCGTCGATCAGAGCGCCCTTGATTTGGGGGCTTGCTATAGTTTTAGTCGAAATGGTGTGGCAGTGGTCCTGAGTTATGTCACAAGGGGGGTCCATGTTCATGGGGTTAAGTGAGGGTGTCAGGCTACGGTTCTGAGAGGGGTTAGATTTTCTTGTGGATAGTCTCGGTTGGATCGGTGTCATTTTGGGTTTTGGTATGATAGCCAGTGAACGGGCAAGGGGCTCATACTTTTTAGCTAGTCTGGCTCTGAGTCCGAGATTCCTATCAGTAGTGGAGCGGGGGAAGCTGGTAAGTATCACTGGCTGTAGGTCGTTTAAAGTTAGAAGTGTGTTGCTAGATAGTTGCATGTTAAGCATAGTCGGATGCATTATGGTCAGTAATAATGGTATAAATCTAAGCAGAACTGAAATATTTATAAGGTACAAGACACAGGCGAGCACACTTGTGAACAAGGGATGCATACTGAATTATGAGGCAGGGAATAGTGCCTAGCGCTATTACAGGTGCTAAAGATAGGGCTGAAGCAAAATTAATCGCTCTCTAGACAGTGTACAATATTTTGAATGCCAGATATAGAAAGTGGTCCAGGGCTAGGGTTAACCAGAATGAGAGTTGCTGTCGATGAATAATAGTTGTGTACAAGTTGAGAATGTTGCGAGAAAAGTAACATTTGGTAAAGGGGCAATAATCAAAGTCTAACAAGTATCAAATAGGGTTTACAATAAGCAATCAGCCAAGGAAGCGAGCATAGTCAGTGGCCATGGTTCATGTAGACATAGGGCATTATCCACTCACAGTTATTAATGCTAGGCCAACATGAGTACTATGGAAACACATGATGACAAGATGGCTACCATTTTATGGCGAGTAGCTAGCATAAGATGTGGTGACGGTCAAGGCAGCATGTTATCAGGCTAACATGGGTAGATTGAAGCGTGAGCATAAACATGGTGGTGCTAACGTAGGTACATGATACTGTATTAGGTAAGTACATTAGATTATTTCCTAAGCATGAGTAATTGGCAGCAGGCTCTGCTTACAGTACCTTCAAACATTGGTATGACTATGTGCATCGTAGTCCATAGAAGTCATGGAGGTCAGGTGTAAATGTCCATCCGTTAGTGCCTCCTCATGTCTGATTGTCAGCAGGACGTGCGGAGGGGTCGCGGGTTCCACTGAAGAGGATGAGGTAGACTTGGAAGGCAGGAAGAGGAAGCAGCAGGACAGCGTCCAGCGCCGTAGCGCAGTAGCGGACAGGGGCAGACAAGAAGGGGCCTTTGGCTCCCTGGCCTTAGGTGGCTTGGGCCGGCTTCTGCCTCCGGTTTTCCATGCTGGAGTCTGTACGGAAGTTGAACAGGTTGCTAGGCAACCAATGCTAACGCTGCAAATGTGTTTCTTATGTCGGCCATCTTGCGGCGAGGAGCGGCATCGGCAATCTTGGGGGCCTGTGGTAGTGAGTGTGCCCACAGGCTATGGGGCCCTATATTCTCGTGAGCCTTTCCTTGCAGAACCATTTATCGCCGTACCATTTGGCGATATCTCTGTAGAAGTATTACATTAATCATCTTCTATAGGATAAGTAGATAGGTTTGCAAGATCTTCTGAGGTAAAAGTCTCAGATCATCCACTCTCAGTCGTTTGTTTACATTGCCCATCATTTTCGGTGCCACTTCTAGTTCCGGCCCTCTATTGCTTATTGACTTACACTTGTCATTTGTTTTTGTTTTTTTGCGTGGCTCGTTCAAATATTGAGATTGGAGGAGGAGTCGTTAGATTTCGAATTAACTTCTTCGATCTGTTAGACTTGTTTTTTGAACCGATATCTGGGTTTGCATTTGTAGCCTTAGTTGGAGCTGGCATTTTCTTCGGCTCCATAAAAATTCCAAAAGTGGCTGTTTTTGGTGGTGCTTTCATGGGTATTAAGTTTCCATGATTACTCCTCACGTCAAGGCTCGGTGTACTCTGCTTTGGTTGGGACATTGCATAGTTTCCAACATAGAATAGATTAGCGCTTGGCGACGGTTCTTTATTGTGGTTTGGCTCCATCTTAGAATTGTAGACTGTAGGTTTTTCAACGATGGCGGCCAGCATTTACAGTGGATTGCCGTTGGTCCCACTCTTCCTACCAACATGTTTTCCTTTTCCAATCTTTGTTGTTCTTTTCAAGTCGCTTTGTCAGGAAGAGCCACCGTCTTAGATCCTTGCAAGATGTTGGATGGAATTACTGCATCTGCCACAGACTTGTTTCGACAGTTGCAATCAGGATATTCAACATTTGGCACCATTTTGTGGAAGTTATGTCTCTTCCACTTTGTACAGTCAATGACAGCTTCCATGAGCTTGGTTTTTTGGACCGTCTCGTCACAGTTTTAGGGGATGGTTATTGCAAACACATACACAGACGTAAGAGCTACAACTGATTTGCTGCATGTGTGTGTATTCTTAAAGGGTGAACCTCCTTCAGTAGTGAGTCTACTGTACAGTGTGTTTGCTGCATATGGCTCTGGGTGAGTTTAATAAATCCGTGAGGCTATTCTATGCCTTGGTCTGCTCCAAAGTAAATCTGTTAAACAAAGTGAGTCTGCTACTCACTGAGTCTAGAGGCTGTTCATCTATAATTAATGCTGCTAGACTTAGTAAACTCACTCTGAGAGTGGCTGTCTGCTGCCTAACCTTCAATCCCTGGCTTCTGTTGCCAAGCTGTTGCCCTGTAAGACCAGTCTCTTTCAGTATCAAAAATGAAGTTTGGGAAAACCAGGTATGTGGGCGACGTGTCTAGAAAAAAAGCGAAAGGTATCAAGTATTTGAGTCAGCTGCAGATGCTGGAACCTTAGGCTTCCCCTGCCTACAGTGAAAACAGAAGTTCAAGATGGTTCCATATACATGCGCTTGACATATGACAATTTGGAAAGTCAGGACTAAGATACAATGTCTGATGAACAAGATGTTTGTAATATGATCTTGGTTGAGAGACTAATGCTACCGACAAGTGTTTCGACCATGTAGGTCCTTTTCAAGGCACAAACAATCCTCCCGAAGCTTACAGAGTAAGTCCTGGCTGTTTAGCCTGTAGGATACGTCCCTTTGGTATCTAGTGTACGTCATGTACGATGATGCATCATCTATTGGTTCAAAATGCTTGTGGCATGGTATTCTGCAAGATGAAAGGCCTCATGCCAAATGCCTCTTTTCAACACGTTAGTCTCTGAACCAAGATCATATTAAAACATCTTGTTCATCAGACATTGCATCTTAGTCCTGACTTTCCATATTGTCATATGTCAAGTGCACGCATATGGAACCATCTTGAATTTCTCCAGTCTCTTTCAGTATTGTCTCTGGCATTGGGCAGCTTGAACAATACTGGTCACTCTAGGTCTATCTCTGAATTCAGGCCATCAGCAAAAGACTTCACCTGGATTAGTCGCTGCTATTTCATAGTTCAATATTGCAGTGCACATACATAATGTCCTGGGTAAAAAGCAATGTTGGTATTATGGAAGGTGCACTGTTCTCTATAATGGATTCAGATGACATAAATTCTGGCATATGTGACAAATCTGAGGTTGTTTTTCCTTCTCCCCTAGAGGGAGACCTGTCCCATGGGGCCAGGGTGGTGTGTCCATAGTAAGACAGCCCCCCTCAGTGTGGTGCATCGGGGGAGTATCACATGGGAGAGGAAGCCCCTTATGGGATTAGGGAAGACCTTTTCTATAGAACGCAGTATTCCACCGTTTAAGTAGACCCTCCCTCCTTCCCCACAGCAAACTCTCCTTCCCTGTACACAGACAGTGCTAATATCTGCTATTGGGAAGTTAGCCAACCTTATATGTTAGAGCTGACTAGTGGCCTTAAAAATACCAAATGATTCCCATATTGCTCTCAGAGTTCGAAGCGGGCCGGAGCGGTCGGGAGCGTTGCTCCCATACTTTTTATTTTTAACTTTCACAGTTCCTATATTTTTATTTTAAAATGTTTAAAAAGAAACCATTCTGGAATGGTTTAGTTTTAAAATAATAAAAATGTAGGAAGAACTTGAAGCTTGCACTTCAGTGCACTGCACTCCACATTCCCATAAATAGCAGGTGTGCTTGTTTGGGTGTTTGGATTGTGTGTGGGAGGGGGTGGAGGGATCGGGTTTGTGGGGAGTGGGGCAGAACAGCAGGGAACATTGTTCCACTACTTCTTTTCGTACACTTCAACCACTGATTGCTCTACTATAAGTACTGTAAAGAAGATGATTATCAGGAGTATGATGATCACTCATACTCATGGTCTAGTCTCTCTCTCACCGTATTTGATTGGCTCAAAACTGGGAGGGGAACCAAAATGGAGAGACCCATCTTCCAGCGAGGAAGCCCTGGAGACGGCGACCCAGCAAACAGGAGATTGCAGCAGGAGATGCTGAGCAGGAAGGCGAACCTGAGATAGAAAGCAGTCAGAGGAGGAGCTCCTTTGCATGCTGCCCAAACAAACCTCCAGGCATCCCCAAGTCAGGCAAACCACCACAAAGAATAGCCTCATCCCGAGAAGGCAGACTGGACTGGCAGAGCGACTGCTGACGAGAAGGGCTCAGCAAACGCAGATTGATCAGCGGGGACGCCGCTGACCGCAGAGAAGGTCCAAATACTGCCAGAGCCTCACAGGAAAGCAATGGTGCTTGGAAGATGCGCACGACAGAAACAGGTAGCCGGACAGAGCAAGAGGTGTTGAAGGTCCGGGAGGTATCGGGGAGCAAGTGCAGAACAAGAATAAGACAGTCTGGGAACCTGAAAGAAGCAGAGCCAGTACAGAAGGGAGCATCTGCTTGGCAGGAGAGTAAAATAAGCTATTACAACAACACAGTACAAGTCTGGGACCCGCACTTATATGAGAGCAAATTAATACATGGGTTTGGGACCATGAATGAAGGAGAGACAATACTGAAGGGAGCACATGCTTGGCAGGAGAGTAAACCAAGTCATTTGTATAGTCTGGGAACCTGAAAGAAGCAGAGCCAGTACAGAAGGGAGCATCTGCTTGGCAGGAGAGTAAACTAAGCTATTGCAACAACACAGTACGAGTCTGGGACCCGCACTTATATGAGAGCAAATGAATAAATGGGTTTGGGAACATGAATGAAGCAGAGACAATACTGAAGGGAGCACATGCTTGGCAGGAGAGTAAACCAAGTCATTTGTATTTGTATTTGTTTTATTTGTATAGCGCAGCCAGGCCCAGAGGCAACCGGGTGCATTTCTTCAATCATAGATTGCACATACAATAAATTACAGGAATGACACATAGTTAGACGAGTGGTTACAATTAAGGCAAGGTTACAATTTACGTAGCAAACAATTTATACAATGGTGCAGTATCATTCAGATCAGTAAATAGATGCCATGGTCCCCATAGTCATGTTGAGAGTCAGGCTGTAACCAATGGTTCATGTGTAGTGGTTAGCCAGAGCTTTGCTTTGTGTTTGAATGAGTTGAATGACGGTAGATTTCTAATGGTGAGTGGCAGGGTGTTCCAGAGTTTAGACGCCTGGACTGGGAAGCTGACACCTCCAGCTGTTTGCAGCTTATATCTGGGGATCGAGAGTCCTTGAGTTTGGACGGATCACAGAGTCCGTGTAGGAATGTATTGGGTGAAACATGAAGCTAGATAAGTGGGGGCCAGATTATTCACACATTTGTATGTGAGGGCCAGTGCTTTCCAGCAGATCCTTTGGGAGACTGATAATCAGTGAAGGGGTGCTTCCTGGTTTCTGAAATGTGTGCTGATCTGGGGATGTTGAGGGCCGCTCTGATGGTACTGTTTTGGGTGATCTGGAGTGTGTTGAGGTTCCGTTGATTAGTGCCTTGGTATAAAGCATTACAGTAGTCCAATTTGGACATAACCAGTGTCCTGGCAATGGTGATGCAATTTTGTGTGGTGAGGAAAGGTCGGCAGGCTGTAATCAACTTGCAGGTGTAGGCTGGTGCAGCTACAACTGCATTGGTTTGTCGGGTGAGGGAGAGTGTGGAATCGAGGTAGATTCCTAACGTTTTCGGATCTTTAGATACTTTGATGGAATTACCGTCAATATTGAAGGAGCTGAACAATGGGTTCAGTTTGTTTAGTCTCTGTTGTGTTCCCAAGATGAGGAGCTCTGTCTTGTCATCATTGAGACACAACTCATGTTGGGCCATCCACGCTTGAATGACTTGGTAAATGTCGTTCAGAGCTTTAGAGTCGACAATGTAGTCACCGGTAATGGGAATGAGTTTCTGGGTGTCATCTGCATAATTGGTGTAGGTGACACCCAGATAGTCGAGCACATCAAACAGTGGTTTGGTAAATGCATTGTAGAGTGTGGGGGAGACACAGGACCCCTGAGGGACTCTGCAGGGGACTGATGCAGGATCTGCAGAGGAGGTAGGTGAGAAGACTCTCATTTGTCTGTTGTCAAGGAAAGACCTAATCCAATTGGTGGCATTGTCCGAGAAATGGGCGGCAGATTTTAGGTGCTGACAGAGGATTTGGTTATTGACCAAGTTGAAAGCAGCGGATAGGTCCAATAAGAGAAGGAGGGCAAGTTTGCCGTTATCTTTTAGGTCCTCAATTAGAGAAGATTCCTCAATTAGAGTTTTCAGGTCTAGAAGAGCTGTTTCTGTCCTGTGTTTGGGTCTGAAACCAGATTGTCTAGTGCCGAGGAAGTTGTTAGTTTCCAAGTAGTTCTTAATCTGAAGGTATGCTGCTCTGTCTAATATTTTTAGGAGGAATGGGACAGTGGTGAGAGGTCTGTAGGTTGTGGGTACCTCAGGATCTAGAGTCGTTTTTTTTAGGAGAGGGATAACCCAGGCATCCTTCAGGTTGTTAGGTACCATTCCAGATTGGAACGATGAATTGATAAACGTTGTTATAAAGGGCGCCAAGTCGTGTGCCGATTTCTTAATGATAGGTGCTGGGCAGGAGTCACCTTGGCAATTGGATGGTTTTAAGTTGCAAATAATGTGTTCCACCTCTGAAATGGTAAGTGGGGTGAAGCTGAAAGGAGTTTGGGTAAAGGAAGCTGTAGGGTGCGATACTAGTTTGGATAGGGGAGAGGAAGTGAGGGTGGTTTGTTTGGCATTGATTTTAGATTGTAAGGTGGTGATTTTGTTGAGGAGAGCGCTTTGGATATTATTACACCACGTGCTGTCCTTGCTGCAGGTATCAAGTGCAGGGGAAGTGGATTCTAATTCTTTGAGGATTGGGAAAAGCTCCTTCGTGTTGGATTCCGCTTGGGATATCCGCTGATTGTAGGTTTTTTTTTTGGCGTGCAGGATCGCTTCCTTATAGTTAAGGGACGTGATAGCAAGAACGGTCTTTATTGGATTTGCAAGGGTGGCTTTTCCAAAGAGCTTCAGCTCTGTGCTTTTCTATACGCAGGACTCTAAGCTGTGGGGTGAACCAAGAGTTCAGATGGGCTCATTGTTTGGCTTTACGACGTTTAAGCAGAGCTATGGTGTCAATGACTCTACGCAGTGTTTGATTAAAGGTGTCTACAAGGACATTAGGGTCTTTGGGCCGAGAAGCACAGTTGTTGAGGATGGGAAGGATGAGGGGGAGAGGTTTGTCCCTGGTAATATCTTTTTTGTTCCTGGTAGGAATAGCGGGGGCTACGGTGGGTTTGGTATGGGGATTAGTGGCTGGTAATTGGAAGATAATAATGTGATGGTCTGACCAGGCGCAGGCTGGGGTTGCGCTTATCGTAATGTTGCAATTGAGATTGGCGGTCCAGTCAAGCGTTCTGCCCTTGTTGTGGGTGGGTTCAAGAATGCGCTGCTGAAAGCCTAGGTTGTCGAGAGTAGAGGCGACCTCAGTGGCCAAGTGGTCCTTAGTGTTGGTTAGGCCGAGGTTAAGGTCACCTAGTATTATCACCTGAGAGTTTGGTTTAGTATTGTTCATCATGATGGATGTAATGTCATCTGTGAAGGATCCAAGTGGTCCTGGGGGTCTGTAAATGAGGTGTATGGTTGCGGTGTTAGTCGGGGAGAGGGTGAGTTTCACCGATAGCGATTCAGCAGAGTTGATTTGAGTGTTGGGGATGGTTATCATGGGGATGTTGTCCCTGTGTATGAATGTGACTCCACGTCCTTTGGAAGAGGAGGAATGTCGGTCAATTCTGTTGATGGTGTAGCCGTTCGGGATGGCGAGGGCAAGGAGTGGGCCGGAAGCTGAATGAAGCCAGGTTTCGGTAATGGCGATGAAGTCGAGGTTATGGACTGTGATTAAGTCAGTAATATCCAGGGCATGGGCTGTGATGGATCTAGCATTGATGAGGGCACCTTTGTGTTCATTAATTGAGGTGGGGAGGTGAGGTGTCATCTGTATAGTGGACTGTGTGCTGTTGGTGCGGCTGCGCTGGGCAGATGGGGCATAAGGTAGTCTCGATCTGAGTCTGAGATTCCTAAGCTGAAGAGTGCATGGTTGATTGGGTGTGGGTTTAGTAGCAAAATGTTGGAGCCACAAGGCTGGGTCATTGTAGTATGGGTTGGCTATGGTGCTGGTACTGTGCAACATGGTGCAAAGATGTAAGGATGGGGAGTAGTGGTAGGTCTTGGCAGTGTTAAAGTTTTCGAGGCTGTGACTAATAATTAGGTACACAAGGGTGACCCAGTAAGGGATGTGATGGCAAGCAGGTGACGGTAGTCACATGACGTAGTCTAGATGTCTCACTATCTACAGGTGTGGTGTAAGATAAGCAGGTTCAGATAGGCAGAAGGTGCATAGCATAACAGTAGGCAGATTCAATTTAGCTAGTGCAAAATAGGCAGATTTGAGTTTGCTCAAATAGTAAAAAAATAGGCAGGTTCAGAAGGTGCATAGCATAACAGTGGGCAGATTCAGTTTAGCTAGTGCAAAATAGGCAGATTCGAGCTTGCTCAAATAGTACAAAATAGGCAGGTTCAGAAGGTGCATAGCATAACAGTTGGCAGATTCAATTTAGCTAGTGCAAAATGGGCAGATTCGAGTTTGCTCAAATAGTACAAAATAGGCAGGTTCAGAAGGTGCATAGCATAACAGTAGGCAGATTCAATTTAGCTAGTGCAAAATGGACGGATTCGAGTTTGCTCAAATAGTACAAAATAGGCAAGTTCAGAAGGTGCATAGCATAACATTGGGCGGATTCAATTTAGCTATTGCAAAATAGGCGGGTACAGTATGAGTGTGATGTCAGTGGGCACAGTTGTAATATGTTAGTAGTTGACCAAAGTTCTACAATATCTTAGTGCAGGCGGATCATTGGGGCAGTGCAAGCGAGCCTGACAAGTCAAATGAGGTAGTGAATTCACAATCGGCAACAAGGCGCAGTCTTACCAGCATTGGTTGTCGCATTGGTTGTCGCAATGACATTCCTAGAGGGGCAGGGCCTGGGGGGGCAACGTTTCTGGCCCAGGCTCAGATGGCTCACAAACAGGCACAGAAACAGGCCTTTAACTGTCAGGCCTTAACCCAGGTAGGCCGGCTTACGCCTTTCCTCGCCAGCGGATGCTGGATACTAATAAACACAGCGTCTCCTAGCAATGAAAAAGAGAATTGTGAGTCTGGAACCTGCACCCATATAAGAGCCGAAGAATGAGAGGGTCTGGGACCCTGAGAGAAACAGAGATAGTCCACGAGAGGGC
This sequence comes from Ambystoma mexicanum, assembly GCF_040938575.1. Taxonomy (NCBI): domain Eukaryota; kingdom Metazoa; phylum Chordata; class Amphibia; order Caudata; family Ambystomatidae; genus Ambystoma; species Ambystoma mexicanum. Next base: position 625,446,475 of record NC_090934.1, read on the forward strand.
ATAAGCTTGGCAGGAGAGTAAATCAAGCTATTGCAATCACACATCGCAAGTCTGGGACTCGCACCCACATGAGTATTAGAAATAAGAGGGTTTGGGACCCTGAAAGTTAAAGAGACTGATCAGAAGAAAACCCATGCTTGGCAGGAAAGTACTCCAAGAAGAAGCCTTACTTCTGCACCCTTACACAAAACATTACAAAATCAACCATTCTGACTGTTTAAGAGACAAATGGATAACCACAAATCAGCATTCTAGCCAGAAGTAGTGTACTAGTGGAGGAGAAATTGCTTGTTTTATAACATGGCCCTATATTGGGCATTTAGTAATGCTGATCGTATTGAATGTGAGAAAGGTGCAACTGTTAATGTGTGTTGGTATACAGAATATGTTCTTGCATCTGCACTCCTTGAATGAGATGAACAAATAATTCACTGCATTCAAAAATCAAACACACCACAGAACGTAAATTAAAAATAACTAGCCCCTGCTTATCTTTGTGATTTTGCGCCATTGTCATCCATGCCCCAGTTTTATGAGCCAAAATGGAAAAGTGGATCAAACATTCTCTATGTTTACTTAATTTAATCCACACATTATTCAAAATGAAATTACATAATGAGACAGTGTGGTGAAATAACTATTGTGCAGCAAGGGTTTTGAACCTTGTGCTCTATCTAGCTCTACTACAAGCACACCAGTGATCCAGTCATAATTGTGAAAGAGGCACTTAAATGAATTGCATACCTCTTTCGCTTCATGAGATAGCGCGATCCGAGGGCAGGCTATACACTTTGGGGATGTGTAAGCCAGTACAGAAACATTGCTTCTGATCATCAATAGCAGAGTGGTACCAAAATACAATTCAGATTTTCAACACATTTGTTTCAGAAAGTCATAATTCTATTAAAGACACGCAGGCGAAGGATTGAGCAGCAATGAAATGAAAGAATAATACAATAAATGAAATAAAACAATAATTCAATCAATAACAAAGAATAAAGACTACAAGTCCCACTTGTTTCGATTCTTTGGAAGTCCAGGTATTGTTGGTTCCTGGCAAACCCATTTCAAGAAATGTCCAATCCACAGTCCCGTCGCCTCATAAACACAGTAACTCCCATGAAGACCACTCTTTCTTTTGCTGATCCCAACATGCGGCCCAACTGGTAGACACAGAATTCACAGTAGATTCTCTGACCTTCGGCTTCCAGCGGGCTTGTTCTCCAGAATAGAACCTAGTATGACAAGATTTCACATTTCAGTGAACCGAATGAAGAGGGCGGGAATCATCATAGTATTACGATAACAACAAACATGATACATCATTTACATTCATAGATCAACACAATTGCAAGGGTGGGATAGTCCTTTGCCTCTTTGTCTTTAATAGAATTATGACTTTCTGGAACGAATGTGTTGAAAATCTGAATTCTATGTCAAGACCAGAGGCTTGTATATTGCTTGTTCAAAGCTTACTTACCACCAACGTTGCCATCTTCTCAATCGGTTTGAAATAAAAGGTCTTGAAAGTAGATTCATTTGACCAATCTTCTAATCTCATTATATCTTCCAATCTGACCCGTACATTGAAGGCCTTAGTGGCATAGCTCCCCTCACAGAGTAGTACCATAACACTGTACATAGATAATGGCCTGACTCATCACCCATCTTAGCCATCTGGCTAGTGTTGGGGAAGAGATGGCCATTTTTGCGCCCCCTCACCATTCCTACAGCCTTAATCCCATGCACCAATATGTCCTTCCTAGAACTAGCACATATCCATCTGTATCATGAGGCATCAGGTAGATCAAAACCCACAGGGGGAGACACCTGGGAATGGGGCCCCTTGTTTTATGAACCCCTGAGACCAGGGGTTGGAATGCCAATATGTATGCCAATGGTCTGAAAGTACCCCCCATTTATGCAATGATTTTTATGTTCGCCATTAGTCAAATGCAATCAGTTCCTGTTGTTTAGCTTAGTTAGGAAGTATTGTAGCATCTATCTGCCCTGACCTTCACCGCGATGATGAGCATAGCTGACCATGTGCACTGTGACTGATGAAGAGACAGCAGCCAATCGAACCCAGGCATCCCATATGGAGCTGGGATTAATATACGTACATAGCCAATCAATTTTTTTAATTTGATACCTATATGTGATGTCACTCATGACGCTTGGTGCCTTTTTAATGTGATGCCCGTGTATCTGTTGGTAAAGCGCTCCGGAGAAGCATGGTTCTTTTCTTGAAATGTATCTTATATAAATTTGTTTTACTTGCAATTCATCTCTTGTTCTCATTCCCTTGCGGGTTGTGCCCATTGCTTGGTTTCAGATATGAGGTGTTTGTTGTGTGTGTGCCTTCATTTGGCAACCTCTCTTGCGTGATATTCATCGAGACCCCCGTACTTGTGGCGAGATCCAGGGTCTCCCCGGAAGGGCCTCCCCCACCTATGGCTGATCAGTCCCCTAACAAAATGCGTACGCAGAAGAGAAGCTTTTTGTGGGTTCCAGCTTTGTGAATACCCAGCTGCTCACCTGAGCCGGGTGCGGTCACGAGGGGGAGGCCCAGGCATTGTGGAAAGACCGCGAACGGAGGCTCTTCAAAGAACATAGGAATGTGAGTGTTAATTGCAAGGGAAAACAATGAGTGGGATGAGTATGTGAAAATAAGCGCTTTCTTTTTTTATGACCATTGTTGTTGGTTTTTTGTGTTTTTTTTAGGTTTTATGGAACACAATAAGTAACATATAGATATCATTTGGAACATGTTACAACCAACTATACCCTTTCCACCCTTCCCTCCTCCAAATGAACTGCAGCCTTAAACAATAACTTAACTTCCTTTCCTCCCTCCCTCCTCCCCCTCCCCAGAACACAATTTCTTCTCTTAGTCCACATATTATTTGAGTTCATCTTTGCGTTGTATGAGGTCCACTTTCCTTATTGTCTTATTCCATAGTCCAGATTGAGCGGTCATGGAACATATAATAACCTATCCCTAGAGTTCCCAGGTACACGCATTTTGTAGATCAATCAGTTCTACATTTGCCAGAGGCTCATCTATCGGTCCCTCTGTGTTGACGCCCATGCGGGGTTGGGCATGCACTCATTTACAAAACCATTCCACATCAATCATCATTTTTAGCTGCTCTCCCAGGGAGGGCTGCATTGATTCTTTTCATTGTGTAAATGTTTGTTGCAACGCTAATCCACTCTCTCTTGCTCTGGACCAAGTTCGCATTCCACTTGATCACCAAGCAGGCCCGTGCGGCAAGCAGCAAGGGGACCACAATTCCAGTCATTCTCCTCATTTCACCTTCACATTCTTCCAAACCGAACAGTATTCGTAGAGGTGCAGCCTCACTGGAGATCCCATCTATCTGCTTCATCCAACCAAGGATCTCATTCCAATACACTTGAACCTGGGGACATTCCTACCACATGTGCCAGTAGTTGGCTCTCTCCCCACACTTACGCCAGCACAAAGGGCTTGTGGTTTGAAACATTTTCAATAGTCTGTGAGGGTCGTATTGACATCTGTGGAGTAACTTGATGGCATGCAATTTATATTGAGCCGGTATAGACACTTGTGAGGATCCTTTGCATATCTTCGCCCTCAATTCTGCATCCAATTCTCTACGTAAATATCGTTCCCACCTGTGCTTCATGTTAATAGTTGATCCCTTCCCAGTATCTAACAGTGCTCTGTACATGCTCGAGATCATTCCCTTGGTCTCTCTGATTGTGTCAAGCAATTTCTCAAACGGGGTGAGGTCTCTTTGTACTTTCTCAAGCCATTCCTTCCTCATGAGGGTACCCTTAAGTTGTAGAAAAGGAAAGATAGGTAATGGGTGTATTACCAGTGCCTCCTCCAGTTCCGCAATCGTGAGGGCGATACCACCTTTCCATAATTGACCCACCCTCTCGAGGCTTGCATCAAACCAGGATTGGAATTGTGCATGGTTAGGGATCTCCTCACGGACTCCCGGAGGCCATATGTGGGTTAGGTGAGAAGGCCACGTGGTGACCTCCTTCATGTCTGGCCCCTCCCTCCAGATTTCCCATATTGTGCCTAGTATGGGGTGGTTTCGGAGTCTTCGAAGTAATTTATCTCTAGGGACCCACAGCCATTCTGAGACAGTGACAGGGGCCAGATTATGATTATCAAGGTGTATCAACTGCAACTCTTTCCTTCCTCTCAAGTGGGGAATCAGTACCCTTAATTGCACTGCTCGATAGTATAATTTTAGATCAGGGAGACCCACCCCTCCTTTTTCCTTGGATAAGATGAGGACCTCATATGTTATCCTTGCTTTTTTCCCCTGCCATAAGAATCTTAGAATGGCTCTTTTTACTTCTATAAAGAATGCCTTTGGGAGTTTCAGTGGAAGCATTTGGAATGGATATAGGAATTTTGAGAGTCACACCATTTTAACTGCGTTGAGTCTCCCCATCCAGGAGTTCGTGAGCTTTTGCCATTTTGCCAAATCCACATGGAAACAAGGTAGGAGGTGGGGGAAGTTTGCTTCATATATATTTTCTAAATCCTGTGTCAAATTGATCCCTAGATAACGCAGGCTGGCGCCTCCCATCACAAGGCCAAGCATAAAGAGTCTTGTGGCATTCTCAGGGATGAGTTCCTATAATGGGAACAGTATGGATTTGGACCTATTAATTTTGAAGCCAGAGAGTTCCCCTTATCTTTCTATCAAATGTGTTGCTCTAGGTATTGATGTCAGGGTTTTTTTAACATGCAGCAGAATGTTGTCAGCATAGAGGGCTACCTTATATTCCATCCCATCTACCTGAAGACCCTCAACTTGACGATCTGCTTTGAGTGTCTGGGCAAGAGGTTCAAACCATCTGGAATACTCCGAATTGACCATAACTGATGCCTTGGGAGATTTGTAGACAGCCTTGACCCCCTTTTTCAAAATAGGGCCCAGTCCGACCTTGTCGAATACCACTACTAAGAAGCCCCACTCCACCCTGTAGAACACTTTTTCAGCATCGATTGACAGAAGCACGGGGTCGCCTGACATTTTTTTTGACTCATGAATTAAGTGTAATGTCTTGTGCATTGTGTCTGCGCCCTGTCTCCCTAAATTAAATCCAACCTGGTCGTAGTGTATTAATAGGGGCTTGTGGGTCCCAAGTCGAGCTGCCAGTTCTTGGGTATACATTTTTGCATCGATATTGAGTAGTGAGATGGGACGATATGATCCGTATTGCTTGGGGTCCTTGCCTTCTTTGGGGATCACAGAGATTACACCTGTAAGAAGGATTCAGGAGCCACCCCTGTCTGCATGATGCTGTTGAATAAGTGAACCATAAAGGGGAGGAGGGACGAGAGAAAGGTCTTATAAAATCCCACCATGTACCCATCGTTTTCCCTAATGGGAGCATCTTGATCACTCTTTTGACCTCTTTCGCCTTGATCGTAGACTCCATCTCTTCCAATTTATCTTGAGAGAGTGTCGGCATGTCCACCCCCTGCATGTATTGGTCTATGTCAGTTTCCCCCGTACCATTTCGGATCTATATAGATGTTCATAAAACGGGGGCGTGGCCTGGAGCTGATGGCGAGCAGAGGCTGAATTGCTGAGCTCTGGCCGAGGTGCCATTTCTTGATCCTTTCTGCCAACTAGAATTGCACCCTCGACGGTGAAAAGCGGCCACGAGGGTAGCAGAAGCGGACCCCAACACGATCTGACTGGTCTGCAGAAAATAATTGGACCTCCAGGGCTAGTGGGGCCACACTCGTACCGAACCCCCCCCCGCTTCCACACGCATCCAAAATGGCGGCCCGCCTGTGACTGCCGAGCCTCTAGATGAAACGACACCGCCCAACACAGTTGCTGGGAACACACACATCGGAGTGAGCCGCAACCATATTGAGACCCAGTCTCCCGCGCAAGTGCTGGCAACTACTGCTGTCACGTACCCGCGGCGATCCCTGTTGTGCTACGGGCTGCTGCGGGGAGCCCGCCCCGGCAGGAGCAGGAAGCCGAGCTGCGTGAACACCGCGCAAGCAGGGTGAGCGGAGAGAGCAGCCTGTGGACACCGGACACAGCCACCCAGAACTCCGTCCCAACACTGCTGGGAGACACCTGGAGACAGAGACTTGCGCCAGAGCCTCGTGTGAAGGGAGACACGGAGGCATCGCGGAGAACGAGAGAAAGCAACAGAGCCAGCGTTCCCTACCCGCCTCTGAACCACCCAGCCTGGGCAAAGTGAAGACGAGCAGTTGGAGGTGAGGAGGACGGTGGGGCCAACGCGATAACAGCAGAGCGGCTGCACCTCTGGCACAAACAGGGGCAGGGACAGACGCCATTATCACAGAGGGTGGCCCCCCCAAGAACTGACCACCAGCTCCACACCACCAGACCCTTATGGTCACTTTGAAACAAAAACTCACCACTCTGGGGTTCACACACAGTGCAACAGGGCGCAGGGTGAAGACTCTCTGACACTAACCAGATGAGCCACTGGCACTGGGGGTCGCAAACTTGCCCCCGGTACCAATAAACAAAGGACTTTAAAATACAGGCCTGGCACACCTGCCCGGCCCTGAAACCAACCGGATCTTCACTGGGAACCCTGAACAATCTGCCCCTAAAACAAGCTGCACAACGCACCATTAAAGCTCCAACATGGCCGCCAGGAACAAAGGGAAGCCAGTCACCATGGACGCATATGTCTACACTAAAGTGAAAACCCCTGCGCAAACTCGCCTTTCTACCCCGGATCCCGCTCAGGCAAGAGAGGGGGAACCCACTGACAACCAATCCCATGTACTTGAAGCTATTGTATTGCTACGGACACATATAGACTCTAAGATCGACAAATTCAAATCTGACATACAACTCATGCGCCAAGACGGCCGAAACTTAACCGAGAGGGTCACAATCGCAGAGACAACTATAAATGAAACATCTGAGGCCACCATGGCCCTGAAGGCTAAGATTGTGGACCTAGAGAAGAAAGTGGCTGCGCTAGAGGTGAGATCCGAGGAAGCTGAAGGTCGGTCTAGACGGGGCAACGTCAGAATACTGGGAGTACCGGAAGGGAGCGAAGGCCCGAACCCAACGGCCTACATAGAGTCCCTAATACAACAAGAGATAGGCGCTGGGAAGCTAACGCAAGGATTTGCGGTCGAAAGAGCCCACAGGTCCCTCCAGAAGAGGCCCCCACCTGGCTCACACCCCTGCCCCATAATAGCCAAGATACTCAACTTTCAAGACAGAGAAACCATCTTGAGGTACTCCAGAGAAGAAGGACCCATAGAACGCGGCAACTCCAAAATAGCTATCTACCCTGACTACACCCAGAAAGTTCAGAGGGAAAGAAACTCATTTGTTCCAGTGAAAGCAAGACTCAGACAGTTAAACCTAAAATACATGTTGCTTTACCCATCACGTTTGAAGGTCATCTATAAAGGGCGTGCGATATTTCTAGAGAACCCAACGGCCGCCAACATGTGGCTGGAAGATAACAACCTCGCTGACGGTAAAGAAGCTCCCCAGACGGAAGACTGATGCAAATCCCATATCGGAATGCGAGAAACGAAGCCACTCACTGACCCACACTCCTAATGTAGACATAAGGCAACTAGAAAGTAATCCAACCAACAGTTGGCTTCACAGATACAGCCCTTGCTCGGCCTCCCGCCAGGCGCTAGGCTCGACCCCCACGAACAGTCCAGGAGAGGCCAGTTGCTTGACCGACCCAGCTCGTGCCCGATACCCGGATGGGTCCAGAAGGCGCGAGAGCGCCTGAGCACCACAAGAAAGATGTAGTCACTTGGCGCACCAGTTTTAGTTACGTTAAGTGTTTTATTAGTTACACAGTCTTCGAACCACTAATACCAAAAAGGCACAAGATAAGTCAAAACCAAGAATCGGGAACGAGGGGACCTAGAAATCCTCATCCGAAACCATACAACCTGGGACCGAGACCACCCCAGGATCCCAGCGAGGATCGACTAGACGGACCTGATATGCTAACCCAATGGCGTCACAACTCAAAGTGATGACATGGAATGTGAGAGGGATGGGCTCATACCTAAGAAGGAACCGGATACAATCCTACCTCCGCAGGAAAAAGGTTTTGATTGCGATGCTTCAAGAGACCCACCTCACGGAAGAAACCATGTCCAAACTAACTGAACTATGGGGTGAAATTGGGAGGGGAGCACCCTATTCCAGAAACGCAAGGGGAGTGTTCACGTGGGTGAACCCAAATGCACCTTTTCAATTACAAGGCCTGGAGACCGACAAAGAAGGCAGGTACATAATAATGGTGGGCACTATCGAGCAGATGGCAATTTGCCTAGTGAATTCCTATCTCCCTCAACACGGAATACCCTCACACCTCTATGCACTAAAATGGTGCATCACAGAGAAGGAACCTTTATTTGGGAAGGAGACTTCAACTGCGTCATAGATGGTTCCATGCACAGGTCAGACCCGCCCCATCAGCCAAGTAACGCCGCAACTCGTGCACTGAACGACACACTCAAACATCTTCATCTGGTGGACATCTGGAGGGAACAGCACCCCACCGAGTGGAACTACTCCTACTACTCAGCCCTGCACAAGATCGACACGAGGATAGACTATCTGTTCGTAGACAGAGAACACGTCCCAATGGCTGAAACCACGGCATATCTAGGTAGATCGGTCTCTGACCACTCACCACTAATCATGCAATGGAAACTCAGGGGGCCTAGACCACCAATCCCTACGTGGAGAATGCCTACCTCGGCCCTCACTGACCCCGAATTCAGGGAGGACCTTGCCGAAAAACTAGAGGAATACATAGACATTAATAAAGGCTCTGTAGCAAGCTAGGGCACACTATGGGAGGCCATGAAAGTGGTTACAAGAGGTGAAGCAATATCAAAAGCCTGAGGTATTTGTAGACAACTGAATGCTGAACTAGAGGAACAGGAAGAGGAGATATCACGCCTAGAAACTACTTCCGAAGCCACACCAGAAGTAGAGGCGAAGCTGAAAGAAGTCCAACAGAAGTGCCAATCAGCCTGAGACATGCTAGCCAAGTTCGACTTTGCAACATACACGGCCAGGGCACACAAGGAAACTGATAAGCCAGGCAGACTGTTGGCTTGGTTGTGCAAGCGTGAACACCCCAGACACCTCCCAACAGAGATCTTGGATGGAAATGGTACAACGCACAGGACACAACTTGAAATTAATACAGCATTTGCTGAATTCTACTCCAGCTTGTACTCCCATGATAAACAAATACCCAGAGAGGAAATCAAGGCTACATTAGAGGAGATAGGACTCCCCAAAATATCTGAAGAACAGAGAGAGTCATTAGAGATGGAGATCACCACTGACGATGTGACAGAGACAATCAGATCACTAGCCACCTGCAAGGCTCCCGGAAACGACGGCCTTCCACCTGAATTTTACAAAAGCGTATGAAACAACTCTCACCCCTATCCTTCACGAGGTCTACCAGGAGGCTTACGAGAATGGGATCTTACCCAATACCATGAAAGAGATGATAATAATCCCTATGCTCAAACTGAACAAGCCACACAATGACTGTGACTCCTACCGCCCCCTAGCCATGCTGAACTGCGATAGCAAGATCCTCACTACCATCCTGGCCAAGAAACTTGCAAGAGTGGTGGGGTCCCTAATTCACGAGGATCAAAACGACTTTGTCCCGGGATGCAACACCACAGCCAATCTGAGAAGGCTCCAAAACATCATGGCCGCGACCTACTCGAGAGATGAAGACCTGGCAGTGCTCTCACTCAACAACATTAAGGCCTTTGATTCCATATTTTTGGAGTGGCTCAACGAGGTGCTGAGGGAGTTTGGATTCGGTGAGGGCTTCGTGAGATGGGTCAAAGTACTTTATAACTCTCCTGTGGCAAGAGTGAGAAACGGTGGAACGGTGTCCGAACCCTGGGAGATACAACGGGGCACCAGGCAAGGGTGTCCACTGTCACCCATGTTATACATCTTGGGCCTAGAGCCGATTGCTATTTACTTCAGGAAACAGTTCTTTGATGTGGGCATTAAGATGGGCAATGAGCACTCCATAATATCGCTATATGCGGATGACGTACTTTTATACCTGAAAGACCCCCAGATCAACGCACAAGTCACATTGGATGTCCTAGACAACTACGCACACTGCTCTGGGATCCAATTCAGCAGACTAAAATCCTGTGCATTCCCCCTGGCCAGACTGAGGGGATTGAAGGAGACCGACCTGCCAGATGTCAGGATAAAATGGCAACCTGACACGTTCCGGTACCTGGGAGTCAACGTGAGGCACACCCCGATCCTCACACATGAACACAACACCGAAGCAGTAATAAACGGCCTCCGCAATTCCATGAAATTCTGGTCAAAACTACCACTTGCAATGATAGGCAGAGCAGCAATTGTCAAGATGATAATCCTTCCTCGATTCTTGTACTTCTTTGTCAATATCTGCCACTACATCAGTCCACCCTTCTTCAGGAAGTTAGAGACACTAATCAGGGACTTCCTATGGGGACCATCTAGGCATAAACTGTCCTTGGCTGTTCTGACGCTACCATACAAGGAAGGTGGAATACAGCTCCCTGACCTCCAAATGTACTATCTGGCAGCACAACTCAGCCACGTGACGAGGTGGCTTTCCGACGATTTGACCGCTGAATTGGGGCTACTGCGACAATCACCTTCCAAATTATTCCCTAGAAAGACACTCTGGAACCCATTGTGGCAGAAGCAAGAGGCCCCCATGATTGTCGAATTAGGCAGTCAGATTTGGTCCAGAACCTGCTTCATCAAACAACTGAAACACCCCAACTCCCCCAGCACCCCCATCTTGGCGGACATATGCAAAACCCAGATGGATCTCATCATAGCGAGAAGATGGGAAAGCGCTGGAATCTACACATGGGGCGACATGTTCGAAGAGGGCGAATTCAGAGAGTTCGAATCATTGCAGGCTAGTGATGCACTCTCGTGCGGCCAGTTTCTGTGGTACCATCGGCTCAATCAAACCGCCAAGAAGAACTGGTGCAGTTGCAGGAGATGCACGACCTCGCGGACAGCTGGAAACCAGTTTCTCGACTCTATGGTTGGCTGATGGACAAACCCAACCCCAAAAGTGCGACACTGAAGGAGAAGTGGGAAACAGATCTTGAAGTTACGCTGACAGACAAGGAATGGGAAAGAGTACTACTCTACCCCAAGAAGGTGTTGAGAAACACTAGATTCAGACAAATACAATTAAATGTCTTATATTGGACGTACATGACCCCACAGAGGGTGGCCAGCTTCTACAGATAGACAACGCCAAATTGTCCATGGTGTGGAAAAGACAAAGCAGATCTGATCCACATGTTCTGGACTTGTACCAGGACGATGAAACTATGGTCCAGGGTAAAACAGACCTGCACAGACGCCGGGAAAACTAGATATGAATGGACCCCAAAAGAATGTTTGCTAGGCGCTCACCCCAGAGCGAGCAAATACAAGCACGTAGTCAAGTTGATGGACATTGCATGCATACTTGCTAAGAGAACTATTGTAAAGACTGGTAGGGGGTGTCTGTACTTCCGCTCTCTATATGGTAGAGGAGAGGCACAGAAGACCCCAGCCAAGATTCTCTATAAGGTAGCAATGGACGAGCAATCAAGGCCTAGCTTCTCAGGAGGTGATGCGGGCTGGTTCTTAAGTACAGTGTAGTCCCCGAACCCCCACAAAGGAATGTCCACACACTGTATTACTGAAAACACAGTCTTTATATAATCAATATTCAGGTATGTACACGATCACAATAACGCACTTTGTACTTGGAAGTCAATAATGATAAATATATACACGTCTAGAGTGGTACCACTAATGTTATCAAATCTCATTAAAGTGCATCAACTGTACGGTTAAAATGTCACACAGATCAATAACGAGTAGACCATCAATAGAGATAGGAAGGAACGTAAGCTGGTTGAGACAATAGGCAGAATGCTGGCCCCGTTACCTAGGCACAGTTCTTTGTGGAGATCCCCCCACCTGGGAAACCTGTAGATAAAGATATATAGCACAAGCCCAGTCCAAATGTTCAATAGTCTTACTTCTTCCTGTTAAGGTTTTACCCCCCCAATGTACCTGGTGGAGTAGAGTTCTCCGACGATGCACCGACCGATCCTTCTTGAGTGCCTCCCTTTTAGGCGGGAGCCACAGATCGTCGAGAGGTGTCGGGGAACGGGGCGTTCGGTGTCGGGGAATCGACGGCCCTTCTTAAGTGCCCTCCCTTTAAGGCAGGAGTCATGGGTCGTCGAACGTCCGACGGTGAACAGGGTGAACTATTGCAGGGAAGTGGCCGCTACGTTCCTAGCGTAGCTCATCGACGACAGAGCGTTGGCGTCCTGCAAGGAAGAGGCGTGCGGGGCACCTCGGTGACAATAGTTCTGGACTGCAAAGAGATGATGAAGAACTGTGGCCCAGCAAGGGCGTCGAGTCATCGGCGTCTCTGCGGTCTGTAGGTTGCGGGAAACCCACCGGTGGATGCTCCTCAGCGCGTCGATGGTCGGGCCTTCTCCAGCGGGAGACAAGCGGATGACGATGCAGACAAGAGCGTCCGATGATCAATGGAAGTTCTTAGGCAAACGGGAGCACGGCGGCTCCGGTCGGCGACGGCGGTCGTTGACAGTGGCGGAGAACAGTCCGAGTGCTTCTCCTTGGAGTTCCGCAGCAGTCCCCGTATCGGGTCGGCAGCCTGTCGAAGGTCTGTCTACCAGGGAGCGTTGGCAAAGATCAGCTGTGCACGATGGTCCCTCGTAGCTCGGGAAGAGGGCGCCTTACCAGGTCCTCTCTGGGTCAGTCCTTGGAGGATCAGCAGCTTTCAGATTGTGAAGGAGAGCAACAGCAATTCTTCTCGTCCAGCAGGGCTTCAAGGTCAAGCGTCAGTTAATCCAGTTACTCGTCGTAGTGGACTTCAGCTTCTAAACACGATTCCTAGCAGTGAGAGGTCCCCAGATATACTGTTGATCTCCAATTCATTCCGCTGGGTCACACTCAAGCATCCAATCACGACTACGGGCATTCATGCAGGCAGGCAGCCAATCAGGCACACGAGGTATTCAGGCCATTCACTTCTCTCCAGACACTCACAACAAGTTAGGTGTATTGGGACAAGTACCTAGCCATTCAACACTCCAAGCTGCATTCATACCGGTTTCGGGCAGGGTTGTCTCAGTCATTGTGTCAACCACTAGATACTAGACACCCGCAACACAGAATGTATATTCGCCACACACTCCATTCACCCAGTTCCCACCCACAGGAGGTACCCACAACATACATCACTGGGAAGGCTCCAGCTAGTCTGACTGGGCCTTCACAACAACACCATATATGGCACTTCCATCCAACAACCAGTCATGGGGAAGGGACAGAGTCAGGGCTTCCCAGGACTTTGGGAAAACAAGGTAATGGGTAATAGAAAGCAAGAGGCCACCGGGGCCATCTTGTTTTCCATCAGGAATCAACTGATCCCAATGGCAGGGCCGGGGTATCCCAAAATGAAGGATACTCCGCGCACCTGTCAAATTCAGCATGGAGCTGCCACCAGCCCATACCCTGCTCTGTGGGCCACCCACAGGTGCCCAAAAACATACACTAGGGGCACAGGGTTGTACCCCCACCCATGGGTGCCATAAGGGTATCCCACGGGTCCGTTCACCAAACCAAAAGAAAGAGAGCTGCACCGCCAGGAGTCCCACATGAACTCCTGCGCGGAAAACACGACAGAACACACGATAAAAGCAGTAAAGGACAAGGATACGGAGGCCCTGTCCCTCCGATGCATTTCCAGCATCACAACTATAGCCATGGCATGGAAGTCACCAGGAGGTACAAGACACGAACGCTGGGTCAAGCTGAAACCAGAGCCTGGCAAGACGGACTCAACACAGGCAGGGATAATGCGAACGACACCCTTGATTCTTGGAAGGCCCTTCTGAGAGACCTACACTTCACCGTGGATTACAAGCCCCCCTGAGAAAACCACCCAAACTAACATAACTGAACTTATGCTCTACCCAAGTAATGGGAGCCTCCCGACATGAGTCCCCTCCAACTCCCAAACTTTTAGATCATTATATCCCTAGCCCAAATCGATTGCTGAGATCATTACTACATAGCACGAAGACTGTTGTTGTTTAACTGTTCACAGTGTTTTTATTTGTTAAACGTTAATTTCTATATGCAATTGACTAAATGCCAATAAAATCCGTTACAAAAAAAAATAGATGTTCATAAAACTTTGTAAAGGCCTCTGGAATCTCTTTCAATTCCGTTGCCTGGGCATCGCTTCCCCCTTCAATAGGGGCAATCCACCTCTCTGTTTGCTGTCCCCGCAGTCTAGCAGCCAGCAGTGCATCTGCTTTATTGCCCTTCTCATAATGCTTTTGTCTGAGAAACTGGAGTTTGCATATGACTTGCCCCTCTTCCAAGCATTGGAGCTCCTCCCTTTTCTGTACAGTTTCTGCAACTTTCTCCGCCCTCTCCTCAGTGGATTTCTGTGCTGCAATATCTAGCTGCATGATCTCCCTCCTCAATCTATCCTCTATCAGAGCCCTTCCTCTCTTTTTCTCACCCCTTCCTTGATCAGGATACCCCGTCAGGTTGCCTTCCTCGCTTCCCACAACATTCTCTTGGATACCTCTCCCGTGTCATTTGTTTTAAAGTATTCCTCAATCTCAACTGTCAGTTCAGCGCAGAAGACAGGGTCCTTCCACAGGGTTTTATTGCAACGCCACTTTGCACACTTATGTGGCAATGTGACCAGATTCATGTCAACAGTGACCATGTCATGATCTGACTACAAGATTGAGAACAATCTGTGAAGCAGACACGGCCTCACTCAGGCCCTCAGAAAGATACAGGTAGTCTATTCTAGTAAATGTATAGTGAGGTGCTGAGTAAAATGTATACCTCATCTCGTTGGAGTGAAAGTTTCACCAAGTGTCATGCAATCCGTACATCTCCATCCTTTCCATCACCTCTGCGCGGCCACCGTCTACCAGTTCACCTGCCTCCGATTGCCAGCCTGCCTATTCCACATGAGAACTGCCCATAAATTAAGATCTCTGCCCCGAATGACATGCCCCGAGGCTTCCAACATTATCTTCGGAACTGTGCGTTGCAGGAAGCAAGATTGCCCAACATTGGGGAGAGTAAAGTGTTGCGAGTGTGAGGGGGGTATTGTTTATCTTACCTACCACTATGATGGCCCTCCCTTCAACGTCAGCCAAACCTTAGTAATCACAAGATTGAGCTCCTTCCTTACAAGTATACCCACTCGCGCTTTCCTCAAGGGACCGGAGCACCAATATTGAGTTCCCACCCTGGTGTACAAGACCCTACGTTCTTCCCCGCGTATATACTTAGTCTCTTGAAGGAAAAGCACATCCAGCTTCGCTCTTTTAAATTCCCTACACACTAATGATCGTTTTGTAGGCAAATTCAGTCCTTTTACATTGAGCGTGCCCGCCCTGAGAAGCCCAGGTCTAGTGGATGTAGACTCTACCGCCATAACCTTTTCTCTGTCTATTCCGCTCGTGTGGCACGTACATACAACCTCTTCTCAGTACATTCACTGCCTCATTAAACATATTTGTGTAGAAACTTGTTTCTGTCCAACCCCTTCCACTCAACCCCTTCCCCCCATCCACCCCTAGCTGCGTCCGACCTAGCTGGGTTATCTTTACCTAGCCAGTCCCGGACCACCAGTGGGGACCGTACCTCCCGCGATCCCATCTCAAATCACTGCTTCAAACATTGAGCCCCCCCCAAAATCACAAAGCTAGTTAAACCCTTACATTGTTTCAAAGTGACCCTGCCCTGATCCTAAACATTTCACTGCTGGTGTCTGCACCAGGTATGTTAGCAGCTCACCTATTTTACCTTTGGGGTGCCCCCTTCGGGGTATCACAACGTTCTCCGAAGATCAGCCATTGGCGCATGTTCAAATGTCAGCACAATGTTTGATCTATCTCATCTTCTTGGGGTGACCCTTCCTGCCACGTTAGTCACCTCTACTACTTAGTTGGTTCAAGACAGCTAGATAGCCTGTAAAGGCCAATGGCCCGTGTGTCTACCTTTTTGCGGGTAGCTACTTGGTCGTCGCTTCTTGTCATGTGAAGCGTCCTTGCTCCGGTGTTGCCTAGTTCTCATATTCTTCAGAGTTCTGCACCTGGTAAGGTGTTCATCCTCCTATATTTTCTGGATCCTGGGATCTTCTTCCGTCTCGGTCCTTGGATACGCCATTGCCTGTCATCCTCAAGTCCTTCTCCCTGGTTTTGTTTGTTGTCCTGGTTGCGCAGCAGGTCTGATGTGCAGGTCTTTATGTCCTTCTCTGTTTTGAGTCGAACCATATTTCCCTCCCATTCGAACGTGAGCGAGAAGTGGTAGCCCTAGCGTTATCGGATTCCATTTTCTTTAAGCCATTTGTTTAGAGACATACACATTCTTCGCATGGTAAGGGTGAGTGAGGATAGATCTTGGAAAATCGTCACTCCTGTTGTGTCGAGAAGGATTTGTGGGGTACACTTCTTTTTGAGAATTCGGGCCTTGTCGGAATAGTTGTGAAACCGTCCAAGGACTATTTACGGTCCACCTGCAGCTCCCCCAGCTCTGTGTATCTGATCGATCTTCGGTTCATCAACTTCTCAAACAGGAGTTTCACAATCGTGTGTAGAGTCTTTTTCAGGTCCTGCTCGGTTTCTCCTTCCCTATTCGGGATCCCGAAGATCTGCAAGTTGTGCCGCGGTTCACGGTTCACTAAATCGTCCATCTTCAGACAGAACTCCTCCTCTCTGGTTTCTATTTCTGCGATCCTGTGATTCATCTGGGACACCAAGGTAATGACGGAGGTTTGGTTGTGTTCTACTCCTTCTAGCCTCTTTTCAATTTTGTCAATTCTATGCGTTATCTTGTCAAACTTTCCACCAATGTCCACCCTCATGCTTTTCAGTTTACTGAGCAAGGCTGCCACATCAGCCTTGGTCGCAGTTGCTTCTGCCTGCGATGCCACCATTGCTGATATCGGACAGGAGTCTACTTCAGAGTGATGCAGGGTACAACAGTATTGTGCCAGCTTCTGGCGAGTGTCCATGTGTTCTTTGCGTGTAGTTTGATGGGTGGTACGTTCTTTGATTCCCTTAGACCGTTGTCACACCAGCCTGATTCCTCTGGTTTACTCTCCACTCATGTAGTTTGTCATGATCTCTTAGCTCAGTCGATCTCTTCATATAACGGAGAGCCTTGCTCTCCTCCTTCCCCAAGAGCGGATTTTGAAGGAGGGCACATGCCTCAACTGTGAGGGCCCAACCCTTCAACAACTAACGTAATACTGGATCGGATCGCTCAATGGTAGTTTGTTGAAAGGGGATGTGCCACCAATACTAGAAGGTGATGGGCAGAATCTCTGATGATCATTCATAGGATCACGTTACTGGGTCAGGTGGGTACTTCCTGGGCGTAGACTCTGTTGGGAGCCTGCATAGTTCAATAGGAGCTGCTTACTGATGCCCAACAGTAGCAGGTATACTGGAGGAGGGCACATTCCCGGGTTCGGGGGCCAAACCCTCCAGTTAGTCCTCGTGGTGCTGCTCACTAAGCACCTGGTGCATCACCTGATGGGTCTGTGTTGCTTGTTAGTTCATTAGGGTTCACAGGTGACGTTTCTATGTTGTGTTCCCACTGGACCTGTTCTAATGAGGAGGAACCTAGTCCTCCTGTAGGGTGGCCTCTGTGGTTGTGTTGTCCTGCAACTCAGTCCCCTCAGCCTGCGTGCGTTTTGTGTCCATGTGGGGCTGGGTTTTATCGTTGCCTTTCAGGGTATGGGAATGACCTCACCATGCACTTCTGACTGGTGTACTTCAGCTATGCGCTGCAGGAGAGCCTCCGCTGCACAGACTCCTTCCTGGTATGTAAGTTGCTCCACGGTGTCTGCGTTGGTATAGTCTTCGATGTGATGGAAGTCGGGGGGCAGAGGGCTTCGGAATGATTCCAGGAGCGCGTTCCAGCCTTTATTCGGGCCTATAGCACACACAGGTAATGCGTTACTTTGAGTTCCAGGGCTCACTCCTTAAGTATAACCCTTTGTGGGAGAGTGTGTTTCCTCTTCTAGTATCCATCATCAAGTTGCCAGTGGGCCTTCAACATGTCTCCTGTTGCTGGTGTGATTAGGACAGCGGAGGAGGATCGGAGCAAGTTGTGAGTGGAATCTGCCCTGTGGCGTTCCTGGTGATGTACCCCGTGTTCTATCTGTGTTCTATTAGCGGTGGATTGTATGGGCCAGTCGAGTTCTGAGCAGAGGCTTCTGCAGGTAGTGGTCTAGGGCAATCTCCCCAGCGCCAGAACCACTGTGTTTCTTCGTACGGGCCTCACAGCATATACAAGATCACCTCCTACATGTCCGCACTTCCCGAACAGAAGGCACAACTCCGGCATTTGTGGCGCGTGGAAATTTGGCCAGATGGCCTCCAGGCAATAGGGCAGATGCGGAAGGCACGACACACGCGGTCTGCACTTAACGTCAGTACGAGACCAACGCACTGCACCAGTGCGCGTCCCCCCCGGAATGGGTTATTCACAGTGCATAAAAGCAGCGCGAGCAGTAGAGAGGGGCCACAGCGGGAGCTCGCAGGAGTTGGTGGAACTCACTGGCTCCCTCTCAGTGTTCTGCAGGGGCGCTGCATCGGGGTTGCGCTAGCTGGCCCTCGATTTTTCCTTCCGTAGTGCAACAGGGGCAGCGGCATTGACTTCTGAAGCCAGTACTCGATTTGCGATCGCTACTTCAGCCAAGGGCTTCTTTGAATGGTGCAGCTTTCTCCCTTGGCCTTCACAGTTTGCGAAAAAAACCCTCCTCCGCGCCCACGATCGTTACGTTACTTTCACTTTCTGTGCCTTCAGTCGTGACAGGCCGCCGTAGTAACGTGCCACTTTTGTTGTGTGTTTCTTGGCGTATCCTCCACCGATTTTCTTCGGGTTTTCTCTCAACGGGGGGGGGGTATGCTCACACAGCAATCATGGTCAGTTTTTCCAGGGTGGGGGGTCCATAAGTGGGGGCTCAAGCCACTTATGGGACCAAGGGACGCAGAGCTCACACAGTGGCTGAAGTCATCCTTGCGCACCCTAGTGGCCAGTATATGACCATTGTTTTAAGTATAAGGAAGGACAAGTTGAAAAATAGAGGAGAAACGGGAACCTAGCTCTGAAAGGGGGTAGAAGGCGGCGTTGCAGTACACTGTCCCAACCAGTGCGGATATAAGTGATAACAGTAGGAGCCTCATATAATTAGTGGGCTCGGGAACAAGTAGTGGTTATTATTTTAGTTTACTGTCTTAGCTTCTTATTTTTGTGTCTTTATGTGTGGAGGCAGGCCTATTGGGGGCAGAGGTGATGTCAGTGTTATTGAGTGAGGAAGGGGTGATGCTCTAAACAGGGGGGGGCGGCTCGGGTTTAAGATAAGATATTAAGATTTATGTTTTGTGCTCCGCGTTGTTGGCCTATTTGTTTGTTTGTTTTGGTGGAATGTTAAATGGTTTATGTTTCATGGACCTCATTACAACCTCGGTGGTAGACACGAAATCGTGTCCGGGTCCTCAGAATGAGGAATTACCGGGCCATTCCGAGTTCGGAAGGCCCGGTAATTCCTCCCTCCAAGGACCCAGACCTGGTCCTTCCCCATTCCCATTTCAGCCCGCATAGGGCTGAATGGGAATGGGAGAGGGAGCAAACAACAGGCCGTTACGAGTTGGCCCGTTGTTTGCTCCCTCTTCCCCTCGCGGGACCCGGTAAGCACTCCTGGTTTGACCAGGCGTTGCTTCCTGGGTCCCGTGAGGGGACCTCGTAATGAGGCGGTACGGGGTAAACGGCGCGGCACCTTTTACGGCGCCGTTTACCCCATACCGCCAGGGTCGTAATGAGGCCCCATGTGTCTGTTTCGAAATGTACAAGTAATGTTGTGAAGTGAAGAACACTACTAAGGTGATGTTGTTGTTAACCCGAGATTAAGATCTGAGACGTTGCCAGAGGGAAAGGGAAAAAGAAAAATAGGTCCTTTTGAAAGCGTGGGCATGGATATCCCACTATCACATATTTGTAAGCACCTCCCTTGTACAATGACATGATCAAAAAGTAGCACGGTCAGTGGGTAACAGAAACAAAGGGGGAGGGATCATCCCATGCCCGGCCAGAAGAAGGGTCTTTTCATAAGGCAATATTAGACCATGTAGCAACCTACTTAATGGCAAAATACAACGGAAAACAGCTCCAGAGCACACGAGAGGTGTTAGATTTGTGGAGAATGTTCGAGGAGACACCCATTACGCATAACAGGGGAAGGAAGGGGGTGTGATCGCGGAAGTAAAGTAAAGTGAGGAGAAAGTAATAAAAGGGAATAAAGAAGGGAACAAAGAACCTAAGAAAATATATATGTTGCTCATGAGACCCACAGAGGGATACTCAGACACAGCCTATGTAGATAGTGTTCCCATACGAGCCATGCGAGTTGAAAGGGAGGGGGAAATAGAGAGTGTAGGATATGATACGGTGGCTTCAGTTAAAGACGAAGAATGTTGGAGCGACTTTGAAGAATCTAATGAAGGGGCTGTGGAGGGAATACAGCAAGGGCAATGGACCTCACCACAGGTGATAGAGGAAGAAGAGGGATGGGAACATAGGCTCCGGAACAGAATAGGGAGAATAGCATTAGCAAAAAAGAAGGGGACAAAGGTAACTCGTGGAAAGGTAAGATCAAAATTACAAATGCCCCTTATTCACAAGGGAGCAGGGCAGCCCTACTACGTTCCCTGGGCACTGATGGATAAAAACAACCTCCTCAAATCTTTCCACCCCACTTAAGGTGGGCACGGGGAAATGGATATATGCATTTGAAAAGAATACCACAGGAGTGCCTCTGGCCACAGGGGATATCAAAAGCCTTCTCGTATCGGTAGTGGGAGACCAAGCAGACTCAGTGTGGGTGAAAGCGGGGTTACCAGGCGTTACCACAGGAAATTATACAGATGATGGGGCATCATTTAATAATGTGCACGCACAAGTCTGGGATGCCCTGCGGAGAACCTTCCCAGATACGCCCGATTTGCATTCTATAATACAATGCACAATGGGGGATGAGAAGATGCTGCGCAGTTCATTCTTTGGGTGCAAGAGATGTGGTGCACGGAGACGAGCACGGCATGGGACCAATACACCTCCCTATTTTACTTTATCATTAAAAGATGCCTCCCGGAGGAGGTACAGAAGGCACTTGATAAAATAGCTGCAATAGAAACCAAAGGTTGGCCAGCAATTCAGAGCATTATAGTACACCATTGCAGGAGGATCAAAGAAAGAGAAAAGGAAACAACTCAGAGGAGATTAGCAGAATAAGCGAAACTGGTACAGATTAAATTAGTGAAGGTTTCAGCAGTAACCACAATGCTGCCCTCAGAGCAGCACAGAGAAGGAGGGGAGTATCCATAGCCACACAAGCTAGGATGGCTTCAGCATGGACACACAAGGGCCAAGGGCAGTGGGGAGGAGATCAACAATACATGGGACCCCAGTGGCAAGGACGACCTGCAAGAGTCAGAGGTGGGTACCGGGGACAAAGGGGAGGAGGATATGCAGGGCAAGGACCAAGGGGGGGAAACAAAGGGCAATGCTGGTCATGCAGGAGGTGGGTACACTTTTCGCGAGAGTGCCACAGTAGACAGGGAGGAAACTACCCGTACGAACAACCACACTATAATCAGCGCCAGTGTGGGCACCTGCACCCGGGAAGCCCCTATGGCCTTCCCCAGGTAAATTACGAACAAGACGAAAAACCAGACAGTAGACCAATACCAGGTAACAATACCCTCCGACAGCACCTGCATAGCATGCAGTTGTGACAGACTCCCCAAAATCAAATGACACATACGCATGCCAACCCATTTTTCACTACTGCTAATGGTGCGCCAGCTCCTTATCAAGGCACATGTGTGCTTAGTGAAACCCTTTTCTCTTGGCCCGGAACAAACACCCACCCAGACTAGGACAGCCCACAGAGAGCACTTGCGTGTTCCATCCTATCAACTACCTTACGCCCAGACTAAGAACCGTGGGGGCAGAAATAGGGAACAAGCAGCACATCTTTATGGTGGACTCGGGGGTGGAAAAATCATGTCTATGCCAAGGTGATTTTCCGTTATCTGCCAAAAATCTTGAGACGCAAGAATTCTCTGGGGCTGTGGTCACTTTTCCTTAAGCAGAAGATTTGGATGTTAGAATAGGGGGAAAAACAATTCAAGCACCCCTACTTTACCATGAAGATTCCCCTGTAAACTTACTGGGACGGGACTTACTTAGCATGCTAAACATGACCATAGCATTCACTGACAGGAAATAGTTTGCTCCACCCCAGGAATGTGCTCACTCGAGCGATGCTGCTAATACAAACTATAACAAATGAAACAACTTTGAGAGGGGTGCCAACAAATGCAGCCATGTTTATTTATGGGATACAAGTTTTAGCAAGAGCAGTGCCATAGCTAACAAGAAAAGAATGGAGTGTACCCTCTGATTTTGTTTTGCCTAGGAGCCACCCCTGAGATAGTGCCTGGTACCGTTCTCTCACTCTATCTTCAAGGAGTACAGGTGTCCGCAAAGTGTATTGTAGCAATTGGCTTGGACAGTTAGGATTGGACACACATTGGTGTGAGTGGCGGACAGTGTTGTGTATTGACTCAAACATACCATTGTGAGAATTGACAGACAAGGATTTGTTCACTGACAACGACACTGACAGGGAAATCATATTGGAGATTTGCATGCCTTGTGATATAATGGTTCAAAAAAGACAAGTGTCGAGCCCCCTCAAGGCTGTTGTCAGTACGCCACCATCTTTCCTTGATGCGGACTAACAACAAGTACCCCCATTTTTTTGGACAACGAACCCCATGATGTGGGATTATTGAAAGAAGTGACCCCAGCAAAGATAAAACTCAAACCAGGTGCTGTCTTGGAGGGTGAGACAGTATCCCTTGTCTAGGGAGGCATAGGAAGGAATAAAAGAAACGATACACGCACTACTGCAACAGGGCATCATCGTTCCCTCCGATCCCCCATGTAACACCACAATGTACCCCATCAAGAAAGCGAAAGGGGGGTTGTGGCGTATGATCCAGGACCTATGCCCCCTCAATGATACTGTCCAAAAGGAGTTTCCCCTTGTCCCAAACCTGGCATCCATTTTGTGCAGCATCCCGAAACGGTCCACGTACTTCACCAGGGTGGACCTGAAAAATGCCATTTTCTCAGTGCCCCTCGACTCAGAATCACAATATCTCACAGCCTTCACACTAGGGGGCAGGAGGTATGAACACCAACGTTTGCCCCAAGGATACCGCGAGAGCCCAAGCATTTTTAACAGAATATTGCACAAAGATCTTGGCAATATTGATGTCCAAAGTACGTTGATGACCTACTGGTATGTTGTGAAGGGGAAGAAACATGCCAGAGAGACTCTGTTGCCCGTCTCAAATTGCTGGCTCAGAAGGGATACAATGTAGACAAAAATAAACTACAGTACTGTCTGACTGAGGTCCTGTACTTCGGCCAACGGATTTCAAAAGATGGCAAGAGAATAATACCTGACAGAGCGGCAACGGTACGTGCCTCAGCCAGACCGCATACTGTTATGGACATGCAAAAGTTTCTCGGCATCTGCAATTACTGCAGGGAATGGATACTAGACTATGCTGCCTATACACAAGCCCTATTGCAAGGGCTAATGGAAGCACAGAAAGACAAAACACCTATCACATGGACACAAAAAATGCACACTGCCTTCACAACACTCAAAGAATTGATAAGTACAGCCCCAGTTCTAGCAACACCTGATTATGAGTGGGAATTTTTCCTGTTCTCACATTCAAATCAAACACTGATGACAGCACTGTTGATGCAGAAAACATCATTGAGTCACAAGCCACTGGCGTATTACAGTGGCACACTTCATTCAGTAGTGCAGGGACACTTCAATTGCGAACAGGCCCTTGCAGCTGCCGCTTTTTCATTAGAAAAGATCTCAACTCGCCACACAAAACACATCAGCATGTGAAGTCCAAATGTTCACGTAATACGTTTCCAAACAGCAAGGTTCCTCACAGAACCATGTGCGGTACAAGAAATGCAAGATCATGACTATGGGCCTCATTACAACTCAGGCGGTAAGGGGTTTACGGCAGCGTTAACAGCGCCGACCCTTACCGCCTGATTACGAGGTCCCCTAGCGCCATGGTGCTTTTAACACCTGCTTTTAGCAGGTGTTAAAATCCATGGCGCTAAGGGACCATGGAGTTAATTACGCCACCGTAATTTACGGTGGCGTAATTAACGCCTTCCCCACTCCCATTATGCCCTATGGGGCAAAAATGGGAATGGGGAAGGGTAAATGGGGATTGGGGACTTACCGCCCCGCCTAGGTCGGAATGGGGCGGTAAGTCCGCCAACCACCATGGCGTAAACGTAGTTTACGCCATGGTGGTAAAGTCACGGCCCAGGCGGTTACTTACCGCCTGGGTCGTAATGAGGCCCTATGACACTTATGAGGGAGTAGGGGACGACATTCCCAAAGCTAATGAAATGCACTGCAGGAGGGGGAAGTGTTCTTTGTAGATCGGTCAGCATCCATCTGCCAGAAACTGGCGAGAAACATTTTGGGGCAGCAGTATTAAGGTTGGAAGAGGTGGAGTATGAGTTTTGGTACACAAACATTTACCAATGCATTATTCAGCAAAAGCAGCATAATTAGTAGTACTCATTGAGGCGCTACATGCAGCAAAAGGGAGCGCAGTAACAAAGTATTCAGACTCAGCGTATGTCACAACTACGGTACATGCTGGGTTGTCATGGTGGAGAAGAAAGGGGTTCAGAAGAGCTGATGGGTCCCTGGTACAGCATGCCGAACTACTGAATTAATTAATTGAGGCTTTTGCCGAGCCATCAGTGGTGACCCTGGTAAAGTGCCAAGCCCATACCAACAACAATGACAAAATCTCACTGGGAATCGCAGTGGCGGAGGCCGCTGCAAAACAAGCAGCTTATCTTCTAAAACCAATGAACTCAGAGTGCATGTTAAAGGGTAAACAAGAGCAGCCCAAGGGGGAAGGATATGATGCACTGCCTGTGGCACAAATCATTGAGCTTCAAAAGAGAGCACCACCTGAAGAACAGGAACTATGGACAAAACGAGGATGTAGCCAGTCACCAACTGATTTCCTATGGAGACAGGACACAACAGGGAAAGTAGTGATGCCTGTAGAGATATTGCAGCTAGCATTCCAACAGCTGAACTTCCCAGTCCACATCTCGAAGCAGCATATAGCAGCAGATGACCAGGATGATTGGTTCATCCCAACCTCCAGGAGTATCTTACCAAAATGTCAATTGAATGTACCACATGTCAAACATTTAATTTGGGAATGAATCTCTGCACCCTACTTGGAACATTGCCACATCCCGTGGAACCCTTCCGTGAACTGCATAGTGACTTTCCAGACATGGGGGAGAGATGCAATGGAACAAGATATTTGATTGTGGTGGTCTGTCCTTTTTCACATTGGGTGGAGGCAGGGCCCTGGGCCCACCCAGACGCAAAGTGTGCAGCAAAATTCCTAGTGAGAGAAGTGTTCCAGCGTTGGGGAATATGCAACGTCATACGATCCGACAAGGGAACACATTTTGTAGATGATCTATTCAAGGAGGTAACAGCATTATTGGGAATAAAACATAAAATGTGCTCAATTTATCACCCACAAGCGAATTCGAGCGGTTGAGAAAATCAACGGCCTCCTTAAAAGCAGATTGTCCAAATTATGTCACACCCTAAAAAAGAATTGGGTTTATGGCCCTATTCCAGTTGCGCACGCAGCCCAGCAAGAACCACCACTTGTCTCCACAAGAAATAGTAACTGGTAGACGCATGCA
This sequence comes from Ambystoma mexicanum, assembly GCF_040938575.1. Lineage (NCBI taxonomy): Eukaryota > Metazoa > Chordata > Amphibia > Caudata > Ambystomatidae > Ambystoma > Ambystoma mexicanum. The sequence goes on from NC_090934.1 coordinate 625,472,502, forward strand.
AACACCACTGTCACCAGTAAGGGGAATATCAGATTCACATACAACAGCTGCAGTATTGGGTGAGGAATTCAAGGAATACCTCACAATACTCACAAGAGCAGCAAAAAGCATTGCCAAATAAATTGCCCCACCATTCACAAGAGAGAGTGAAACAGACACTACCACTGCCGCAGCAGATAGCACAACAAAACCTCTAATGCCTGGAGAACTAGTGTATGTTTGTAGATTAGTGAGGGAGTGGAACTCACCAAGATTTCACGGTGCATACGAAGTAGTCTACTGTACACCTTTAGCAGTAAAAGTGAAAGGTCTGAAATACTGGGTGCATCTCTCAGATATAAATAAAGCTCACAATAGTGTAATGCCAGAGACACTGCAAGAAAATGAAAGGGAGGCAGCAGTGCCTTAAAAACTTTATCAGAAAAACAGAAATAATTGACAGAAAAAGTTAAATGCACTAATGTAAATTATAGAGTAAAATATTACACGGTTAAGCGAAAAGTTCTCTCTCTGCACCCCCATGTCCATGCTTTTTCTGTTTCTCCACTCTTCTCATATCTTATTTAGATTCAGACTGTATTAACCCCCGTCCTGTTATATTCCTCTCTGTAGGTGCTATGATGGTGGAAAGAACGCCACTTGCAACTGAAAGAAATGAGATAGATAGCAGTAGGAATGAAATAAGTGCCACTAGGGCGTATAGTTATAATTGTGGATTACATTTTACAGCCATCATTTTTTCTCTAATAATGTTGGGATTGGGAATACATTGGGGTACATCTTTTATTTGGGAAGCACATATAAAAGAAGGGGGGCAGGGGGAAAACTAATATGGCAGCTTAACACTGACACTAATGTCGATCTGGATACTGGCATTTTTTTGATATACCGTCTGAAATCTATGAATGTACACAAACCAATCGGTGTCATAGATAGGCAGTTTAAAAGGTGAGTAGTTAAACACCAATCTCGTCTGTCAAATAGAAAGAAAAGGCACGTGCGACAGTATAAGTATGACGCCTATCTTGGATTAGGGTTGGATAAGGTAGAAGACCTCAGCCATCCGGACCGGTCGAATAAGTGGTACTCAGACAGGAGTGCCACTGGGAGACAGGCAACGAATGATAGCTGCTATGTGTGTTCACTGATACCTCATGCGTCAGGTTTTAGCGCCTCAAGAAACCCCTTTAGCAGAAGCCCAATGTATCATCCACTTCACAATATGTAGAATCAAGAGCATCTGCCAGGCACACACAGTGAGATTTCAACTGCTTCCGCGAAATAAGAAAATTTGCAAAAAGAAACCTGAAGGTGGAACATGTTTTAAAGAACTGGTTCTAGCAATAAAAGTAACAATGTTTACAGAAAATAAGTGGCAAGAATCAACATTTTTGTGCAAGGCAGAATCACTGTGCAGCCTATCAGATGAAAGACTACAAATGGATGGAAGACACATGTGCCCAAACATGGACTCAACACATCACAAAGCTGACATGGGTCACGGCCCTCAAAAATCCGATCAAGATCCAACATGAAGAAATATACAAACTGTGCTTTCACAGGTAAGGAAAAGTACCCATGGGTTCAAACACACGTTGCAACAGAACCCTTGTCACCCATCTGCAAAAAGGGACTGCTGCCTTAATGGACCACTACTGGGTGTGTGGCCAACAGGCATACTTGCACCTCCGTCATCATGGAGGGGCTACTGTACTCTGCCATTGCTGCACTCTGCACTGCTAGTGATACCGGAAGAACATTGCAAGGGGGGAATGGTGATCAACAAAGAACAGCTGGAACCTCTACCAACAAATGAAGCACGCCCATCTTCGACATACTATCAGAAGATAAATTGCAGGATCAAGTGTCTCGCAAGTAGAGAGCATCTAACTACCTCTCTAAAGACTCTTCTAGCCTCCTGGCACAGATCCCCAATGAATACAAACTTTTCAACTCGGCAGAGAATTTATTTGCTTCACTGATCTCCAGCATCCAAGCACGAACAAAGGCCAAGTGGCTCCAAATTGTCTGCTGGGAGCTGATTCAACGGGCCAATGACACTGAGGAGGGGTTCAATGTCATCAAGCTGGAACTCAGAGCGCTGTCATTAATGACGATGCAAAATCGCTACCTGCTCGACCTCCTCACAGCTATGGAGAGCAGTGTTTGCCAAAAAATCGGGAGTTCATGTTGCACATGTATACCTTCTTCAGATGCAGAGAATGGGATACTCTCACACGTGATAGGAGCAGTGCATGACCTCAGAGTGAGAATGAGGAAAGAGGGAGGTGTGCAACCAAATGACTGGTTCAGTATGGCGTTCGACTGGGTACCCTCATCATGGATTGGAATTGTAATGAAAATGGTGATCCCCATCATCGTCTTCCTCCTGCTGATCTTTTGTGTGTGCCAGTTAGGGGTTCGCTGTTGTGCAAAAGCAAATCCTAGTAGTGTGATGATGATGGTGACTATTGGTAATAGAAATAGCAATAATAGTGTGCCTCATGATGCTAGGGAAGCCCAAGTACAAACAGGAGAAAACGATGAGCCCAAATACTGCAGGATGGCAATAGACCACACAGGGAATGAGGTAGACAACTTCTATCACACTACCATTAAACAACCCCAAGATCTCAAACATTATAAATAGGGTTTCCTGTTTTAGGCTTTTATTATTTTTTTACTTCCGGCTGTGTTTTTTCAGTGTTTTGAAAAAGTTTCAGGATCTGTGTTTATCAGTGCTTTCCTGTTTGCCCACTTCAAAAAATCATCGACAACTTTTTCTTCCAGTGTAAACACACAAATATTCTTTTATTGTTTAATTGTGCGCAAAAGTAGGGTAATGGGCCTCATTACATGGTAGGCGGTAAGGGTTTACCGGTACCGGTAGGGGCATCAGTACCGGTAAACCCTTACCGCCTTACTACGAGTTCCCTTTGCGGGACCTGACCTTAACGGTTGGTTTTACCAGCCGTTAAAGTAGGGTTCCGCAAAGGGACCTTGGTGCTAATTATGGTACCGCAATTTGCGGTACCGTAATTAGCGCCTTCCCCATTCCATTATGCCCTTTGGGGGCAAAAATGGGAATGGGGAAGTGCCTTGGTGAATGGGGAATTACCGCCCCGCTCACCTTGGAATAGGGCGGTAATTCTGCCATCCACCAAGGCGGACACGGTAAAATACCGGCGGCAACCATGGCGCTAATAGCGCCATGGTTACCGCCTACCATGTAATGAGGCCCAATGTCTCTTAGAGCACTTTCCAGACAATAAAGATGAATGTGTTAATCCAGTAGTAGCTAACATTTCTACAAGTCGAAAGTATTGTAGTAAATTATACCATGCTTTTTCAGGGACTCTTTGCCCATCGTTGCCCTTTCTTTTTTTCCCATGAAGATTTTGATTTGTGAAAACAACATTTCCACATTGTACAGACTTCTAATGTTAGCAGATAAGACATAGCATGGTAAAAGGATTTGCAGGGAGCACTCACTTTGGTGAAGATAAGGATTATTTTGACTGTCAAAATAAATAAACTCCAAGCAGATAATAACTGTTTATCAAGTGCTGCTCACTACAAAATGAGAAGGTAGTCTCATTAATGTACTCCCTGTGGTTTGATTGGAGGTGGTGAGCAGACCAAACTATTTTCCTGGTGTGGGAATATCAGGGAATCCTATAGCAGAATTCTTCAAAGGCACCTCAGCAGGTCTGGTGATTGTTGCTGAGATGTTATATGTTTATATCTTCCTGTAAATCATCTGGCTTTTTTCCTATTTCTCGAACATATGCTATAAAAAGTGTGCTCACCTTTTAAACCCAGAAATCTGTAGTGAAATATTCCCTGGAAAACAAAATCCCAATGTAAGTGCTTGTTTTCTTGTGGGTACGCGTCTGCACTGGGAACATGACAACCTGGGTAAAATTCTGGTAGCCAAATACTTGAGCAAGCTTGCCAACCTCAAAAAAGTTACGTCCGCCCTTAAGTTACGCTGTCCACCCACATGTATCATTTAAATGAGCCATCATTTATAAATTGCTCCTAATTTAAAAACTCTCATTGAAGAAAGAAAGTGCTAAGCAGCAATTAAGGGGCCTGCAGCTTCTGATGGGCTGCTGGGTGCAGGTGCTCTAGAGAGCCACATGAGGTTGGGAGGTGACCGTGACACTGCAGCCTTCCTTTTAAAGCCAACAGGCAGCTGACACTTTTCAGCTCTCCAACAGACAGATACACATACACAAAGGGTCTCTGACCACAAACCGAGACACTGAAAAATCCATTTTGAACCATTTTTTGTAAATACAAATATTTGTCAGTGGTCAATGGCTATTTTGAGGAATTTTAGCCAATTTTAAGACGTGAATCGGCAACCCTGAAAATGGCTGCAATTTGTCTACAATTCCTCAAAATAGCTCTGACCACATATGAATACATTTTATGTTTACAAAGAAAACGATACAACATTGAATATACAGTGGTTTTGAATAAGGTCAGGGAACAGGAGGGGAAGCAATGGGATAAAGCAAACAAAAATACATGGGGGGAGTAGGGCCCTTTACCTATTTTCTGCCAAGCCCCCTCTCCAGCCACCCCTTCAATTCCAAAATTCATCCAATCCCTGCTCATACTAAGGCACCACTGGGAAAGAGGAACAGTGTTTTTCAGTTAAAATCTAGGAGGCACTTTTTCTTCCGGGGGTGTTTTTCCGGTATTTATCTGATTTTACTGAAAACAGGAAAGCCTAATTATAAAGAAGTGTGGGTTGACCTGGATGGTGATGGGGGATGTATTTACATGACATGCACTCTTGAGGAATATGCATGGCGTGGAGAAAGTTTGAGGAGCGTGTGTAGAGCATGGATGCCTGTAAAGGGTACCAAAGCCTGTGACAAAGCAGTAAGGAGTGCTGAAGAATGTAGACATACTTGGGGAGGGTATTTGTTACTTTAGGAATAACAAAAAGGGGGAATGTTGAGGGAGAGGTTGCCCTTTTCACGCCCTCCTCACCATTCCGACAGCAAAAAGACCACGTGTGAGCTAAGGACGGAAATGCCCCACCCCCATGACAACCACCCACACCTAGTGATATTAGGAAATAAACAAATAACTAAGTCTTTGGGCCTCATTACACGGTAGGCGGTAAGGGTTTACCGGTACTGGTAAGGGCACTGGTACCGGTAAACCCTTACCGCCTTACTACGCAGTCCCTTGGCTGGACCCGACCTTAACGGCTGGTGTAGACCCGCAAAGGGACCTTGGTGCAATTTGCGGTACCGTAATTAGCCCCTTCCCCATTCCCATTGAGCCCTATGGGGCAAAAAATGGGAATGGGGAAGGGCCATGGAGGAAGGGGGAATTACCGCCCGCCTGCCTTGGAATGCGGTGGTAATTCCCCTTTCCTCCATGGTGGTACCGGTATGGTACCGGCGGCAACCATGGTGCTAATAGCACCATGGTTTACCCCCTACCGTGTAATGAGGCCCTTTGTCATGAGCTAGCAACTCAATTTTTTGCTAGACTAAACGCCATCTTTTACTAGGCCCAAGAATGATCTCTCAGTATTCATAGATCTCCCTTCCCCAACGCTGTGCACAGACCTTCCCAACCCCCTCTACCTCCTGCCAGCTCCACACGAGCCTTGTTCTCACGGAAGTCCAGCCATTCATTGTTGCAACATTTAGTATCCCTTTGTGTCAGATGAGCTCACTGCACCATGTGAAACCAGAGCAGGCTACAGGTCATGTGCCCATCCATCTCCACTAACCTGCCCATGCTCTCTCGCACCCCCCGTCAAGCCACAGTCCACTAGTCCCTTGCCCCTCTACTCTTTGATATAGATACGCATCTGGCCCCTCACAGTGACTATCCCAGGACACCCACCATAGCCTTAATCTCATGCACCAATATATCCTCCCTAGAACTAACACATGTCCATCTGTATAGTGAGGCATCAGGTAGATCAAAACCCACTGAGGGAGACACCTGGGAATGGGGCCCGTGTTTTATGAACCTCTGAGAGCAGGGGTTGGAATGCCAATATATCTGCCAATGGTCTGAAAGTACCCCCATTTATGCAATGATTTTTATGGTCGCCATTAGCCATATGCAATCAGTTCCTGTTGTTTAGCTTAGTCAGAAAGTATTGTAGCACCTCACTGCCCTGACCTTCACCACGAGGATGAACCCAGATGACCATGTGCTCTGTGACTGATGAAGAGACAGCAAACAATCGAACCCGGGCATCCCATGTGGAGCTGGGATTAGTATATTTTCCTAGCCAATCAATTTTGTTAGTTTGTTACCTATATGTGATGTCAATCATGACGCTTGGTGCCTTTTTAATGTGCTGGCCGTGCATCAATTGGCAGAGCGCTCTCAGGCAGTAGAGTTCTCTGCTTGCAATTTATCTTATATATTTTTGTTTTACTTGCAATTCATCTCCTGGTCTCATTCCCTTGCGTGGTGTGTCCATTAATTGGTCTTGGGTATTACATGCTTTTTGGGTGTGTGTCTTCACTAGCGTCGCTGGTGACACTGCACTATATGGCTTGCACAATGCTATCAGTAGCTGTGATAGCCCTACTCATCTCAGATCTCGTGTGCTTTCCTCGTATGCTGTTAAGCATCTAATCAGACATAACTTTGATTGATTCAGGAATTCCTCATAAGCTATTGATCTCAGACCTGTTTTCGTTCTCCTCAATATGAGGAACCTCATCCCATTCAGTAATAAGGATTTTCTATTCACTTCTAGAGCTCTATCATCTGATACTCTTTTGCACAATAGCAGGCACAAGAGCATGGTGAGTTTAGCCGATAATGCTTCCTAGATAGCTCTGTGTTTTCTGGCCACGCTAAAACATCTTTAACACTGTGTCTACATCCCACAGTTGGGTGTATTTCTCTCTGGGAGGTCTAATCAATGTTATCCCTTTTAATAGTCTGCATATCAACGGGTGCTCTCCTATCAGAACTCCTTCGAACTTAGGGTGGACTGCCGATATAGCGGAGTGAGCTGTATTAATGGTCCTATACGCTTTCCCTTGCACTGCCATCTGTGCCAGATTATTGACTATGTGAACTACATCTGTTCCTTTCCACGCACCAACTACACCATTTCGTCCATGCAGACTTGTATGCTTTATGTGTCCCTGGTGCCCAAGATTCATTGATAATGAGCTCTACCTCGCTCGATAAGCCTGGCCTAACCCAAGATCTCCTGAAATCGCCCAGGCGATAGGGTTGTACTTGCCTGACCACACTAGTGGATGGCTGTCTCGGCCGGGGTCTCACGCAATAGATGTGTGCCTGATAAGCGCTATTGGGTTGCTGTGTGTCAACTCCAGTATACTGGGAAACCATGCCTGCCCTTTCCAATCTGGCATGATCAGAATTAGAGAGGTCTTCTGCCTCCCCACCTGAGCTAATTTACTCACTATCATCGAAAACAGGGTAACATGTATCCTGACTCCATGATTGAAAGAAGGCATCTGTTGCTTCTGCCTCCAGGTCCGGCCTCCAACTGAAGAACCGAGGTAGTTGGTTGTTCAAACTCAATGCAAACAGGTTGATTTGGCATGACTCCCATCTACCCATCAGTTCTTGGAACACCTCCTTGTCCAGCTTCCAGTTGCTGGCATCCCTGAAGAATCTGGAGTTCCAATTGGCTACCTCGTTCAATTGTCCGGCAGGTATTCTGCCATCACTGATACTTGTCTCTGAAGACAGAGCTGCCAGAACTCTTTCGCTATTTCTGCCATCATTCTGGACCTTGTGCCACCCAATCTGTTTATATGCCTGACCGCTGAGACATTGTCCATTTTGAGTTGCACGCAACATTGTGCTTTTTCCTTAGTCCAGCATCATACTGCAAAGGACCCTGCTAATAGTTCCAAGCAATTGATATGTAGGGGTGTCTCCCAATCCGACCACCTGCCCCTTGTCAACAGGTCCCCACAATGGGTTCCCCAGCCCCATCTGCTGGTGTCGGATACTATAATCAGATCCGGGGATGAGCCAAATATAGCTCTCCCATTAAATGTATCCATGTGTTGGAACCACCCTTCCAACTCCTCTCTCACCTCTCGGGAAACCAGGACCTTCTGTCTGTATGACGCACCCCTCCTGCAATGTAATGGCCCCCGAAATATAGTCTAAATTGAAGAGGCTATACATCCCACTAGTCTGGCAATTTCTCGTAATATCATCTCCCTCTTTGACAGTGCCTGTTTGATCTGTTTCTTGATGTTGTTCACTTTGGCCATCGGCAAACTGAGAGAACCCTGGGTCAAATCTATCGCAAATCCCAGGAATTCCATGGATTGCTCTGGATGAATACTGGATTTCTCCCAGTTGATCAACAAACCCTGGTCTCTGGAGTAAATCTAGAGTGATGTTCACCTGCACTTTGAGCATTTCATGTCCTGGCACATTAAGCATAGGTCGTCCAGGTATAGTCACTACAGCTCTCATCAGTTTGGTGAAACACCATGGAGCCATCGCTAAGTCGAAAGGAAGGCAGAATTCCCCCCTGGAAAAACCTCAGGAATTTCCGATATTATTCTGCCACGGGAACCGTCAAATAAGCGTCAATGAGGTCTATCCGGGTCATCCAGTCTCCTTGTAGAAATATGTTTCTGAGAAGATGGATCCCCATCATTTTAAATTGTCTGTACACCACATATTTGTTTAGGGCTCCCAGGTTGATAATTGGTATCAACTTGTGTTTCCCTTTGACTAGGAATACATTGCTATGAAATCTACTGAAACTGAAGAGGGGTGGACGAATCCACCCCATGCCCCCTCCCATAAGATACATGGCCCAGAAGAATAACAGGAGATACCGTGATCGCACATACTATTCGGACCAATTCCTAGTGCTCCTATTATAGACATGTATGTCGAGAGGTACCCTCTCAGCCAACCCTACAGCCCATGAGCAGTGCACACGTTACCCAGAGTGGACGAGGAGCCTCAGGATGCAACTAAGGAGACTTCAATTGACAGTATCAACTAAAGCGCCAATAAGCCACGTTACTGACGTCCTTAGAGATATCACGACATAGCAGCGTTAGACAGGAAGCACATGTTCCATCCGCACATCGGGACACAAACACACACCCGAATACACAAAGAATGCACGCTTAATAGTTCTATAAGTTAGAGGACAGATACAATATTACTACTAGAAATCTTCTCACCGATAATAAACAAAAAAGAAACTAGAAGACAATCAAGTAAATTTGAACTGGCAGAAATAAATTAACAAAGATACAAAGAAAGTTGAATCTAAACAGTCACAAACTGACATAAGGGAATAACAGACAAAAGTGAGCGATGACAGTACCAAGAACAGCAGACTACTTCCCATAAAACACAATTCTTTAAAAAATATGCAAAACAATAACGTGTTGCAGGTAGAAGTAACCAGGCAAACAAAGAGCCATCAGGAGAACCAGACAACAAAAATAAATAAGATTAACTTACTGATGAATAGAAGGTCATACAACAAGCACCTGTTTGATGAAGATGATGAGGGACAGGAATTTAATGAATCGAAGAACGCCGCAAAGGGAGGTGAAACTGAAACGACTGCTGACCCCCAGAAAGCACAGGAGGTTGCAGCAGAAAGGCGGATATGTTCCATCTTCACAAAACCGACAAAGGCGGCTCAAGCTATTCCAAAGCTGAGAATAGAGACAAAGGGGACAAAAAAGATAAACGCTAAACAAACTAAAAAAACAAAAAACATGGTAATCGAGCGGAATGGAAACATGAGCAGAAGTAAGCCACCTAATAGCGAAGTAGGCCCAAAAACAAAACATCCACGGGAAGTGCTGAAGAAAATGGAGGAGATGCCACAACCACAATTAGTGGAGGATGATCAACAAATTGACTTGTTAGATCTATCTACATATTCAGTTACAATGTCAGATCACTCATTTGAATCATCCATATTAGATGAGGAATCGTCAGACGAGCCAGATTCTACAGATAGCCAACTTGAAAGAAAAACAAATACGAAACCAGAGTGGGCAGGAAGACCACATGTGCTGGATTTAATGCAGCATATCTATAATCTAAATAAGATAAAAGACACAAAGCCCACAAATGAGCGAACTGCCAGAAAGGGGACAATGGACATAATAACACCTGTGGTGGCCCCAATGAGGAAACATGGCAAAGACGACCAAAAGCTTTTAATTAGAACCATCATACCTGACAAGACGAAGGTGGATAAAGTCGACCAAAAACAAACAGATCAGTCAAGAAAGGAGAGAGATGTCTCAAAATCAAAACATAGAGGGAGAGAGAGCATCGATAGAGAAGGAGACATACATAATATCACCTTTAAGAATAATAAAAAAAAGATACCACTTTGAGACCACAAGGAGTGGGGAAAGAAAACAGCCCGGAAGAACTTAACAAATGTGACTTACGACTTATGCTGGAAAGATTGACAACAAAGGATGACGGCCTAATTATGAACAGGGCTAACGTGTTAAGACATTTTCATCATATACCAGAATAGAGATTATTGACAACCAATGATTTGGTCACAATAGAATTCCCGAAAGATGAACAAACAGATAGAGTCATCCTACATTTGACAAGCTCATTGATAAAACACCTATTAATAAAAGAAGCCCATAAATTAAGACCGTTCGGCTTCGATCTGATTCAAATGAAAGATGAATAGAAGAAATTGCATAGTTTGGCAAAAGGGTACAGCAACAAAGTGAATAGATAGAAAAGAAATAAAAATTATGACGATTGGAAAGAAAACAATAAGGGGAGAAAAGAGTCGAAAAAAGCTGAAAAACAACAACATCAACGAAATGACAACACAAAACAGAACAGAACAGCAAAAAACGAGGATGAAGGCACGGAAGAACAGTGGAAATGGCGGGCAGATATGTTAGTAACAAAGATGCACACACCATAGGCAAAAGACAACATAATGCTGGGAAGCTGGAACACACAAGGGTTCACACACTTGTTTCAAAACCAAGAAAATAATGTGATAGCATAAGATTTTATATGCATGCAATAAACATGGTTAAGTGAACCCCGAGAGATAGAAGGATATACAACCTTTCCTAACCCAGCGATTAAGGGAACTAAAGGCAGGCCTATGTCTGGTCTAATAATTGCAATTAAGAAAAACAATGCAGTTCGAAACATTAGAAGTACAGAACTTTAACCCATACATCCAAATGCTTATAGGAAAAATATCAGCTTGAATATGGAAAGAAAATGTTTAATAAAAATTACACTCATAGTTATGAATTTATATTGGTACCCGGTGAAAAAAGTGCTGGAAGACTTTCCAGAGCAGCTGATAGAGATAAAAGATCACCAAAAAGGGCAGTGGAAAAACCCCTATTTCATCATATGTGTTGACCTGAATTTAAATTGGTGGCCAGAGTATGGCCATGATACTGAAGATGAGCCGATATCGACAACCACTGCAAATCAAAGAGGCTTAGCATGGAAAAGAGATATGACATCTAGAAACCTCTACATAATGTCTGACAATAGAGAAGAGGGGAAAGCGGGTAAACCGACGTGGAGGGGAAGACGTAAAAGTAAAATTTTAGATTATGTATATGTCTCTGAAAATATCTTGAAACAGCAGATGTCATTAGAAGTTGTGGAAAAAAAACACAAAGTGACAACAATTTGCTTAAAATAACATGGCAGTTTAAGACGGAACAAAAAAAACAATTGAAACACCCAAATCTTGCTGTATGCCCAGGACGAAAAATTGCTTAAGAATAAATAGCGAACAGACAAAAAAGATCAAAGCAAATCTGGAAGCCTTATTTACTGGGAATGATGCAGATTGCAAAATAGTTGCAACTATACAGTAATATTATTGGAATTTGAAACAAAAAAGGCTTAGGGAAAAGACCAACTGTCAAACATAAACACAGCTTTCGACAGCGTATTACTAGCTAAAAAGAAACAAAAAGATGTGATTTACAAAATATGAAAAACGTAAATGAAGAAGAACGGGGACTGAAAGCAAAGCAAATTAAACAAAAGTGCAGGAATTTGGTGAAGAAACATAGGAAAATGCTACAACAACAGGACAGCGAAATTATGTTACACAACATTTGCAATAAAAACACTGCAGAAATATGGTCCCAATTTAACAAGCTGGAAGCACCTCAAGTGGGATTAATGACAAATCCGATATCTGCCGAAAAGTGGATAATTTACTGCACCAAAAACCACAACCAAACTGTAGATGAAAGGCATGACCAGAATATCAGGGAAAACAACTGGAATATGCTAAGAACAAACACAGAAACAGTGTGGGAAGCTATTAACAAGCAAAACAAATCAAGAGCCCCTGGGCAAGATGGGCTGACAAATGCCCTACTAAGAGAAAATCCAAAGCAATGGGCAGAAATATTGTGGATGTTATTCAACCGCGTAATCAATAAACAGCAGGTCCCAACAAGTTGGAAACAAGCAATTATTGTGCCAATATTTTAAAAAGGTTCAATATTAAATCCACATAATTATCGGCCCATTGGACTACTGGATGTGGTGGGCAAGATATTCGCTTCAACGGTAGCAAACAAACTGAATCAATGGAGCGAAGAAATGAACAAATTAGACGTGGAAAAGTAGATTTATTAAAGGGATTGGTACTGCCCTTAATAATTTTATATTGAACCTCTTAAAAGCCCAAACTCAAAGAATTAGAGGGAAAAGATTATACATAGCCTTTATTGACCTCAGTGAGGCATTCGACTCTGTGGAGCGGCCAAAGTTATGGACAAAACTATCACTATGGCAGTGCCCGACAGCAATTCTAGAGGCAATGAAAGATCTATATTCTAACACCTCAATTCAAATTAAACTATATCAAGCGGGCAAACTTACAGAGAATATAGGAGCAAATCAGGGCTTAAAACAAGGCTGCCCCTTGGCAGCAAGTCTTTTCAATGCGTTCATTTCAGACATTGAGGTAGCATTTGAGAAGACCAGATGCTTCCCCCCAACTCTCGGAGGAACAGTGATAACCAGACTAATCTATGCTGATGATATAGTCCTAGTGGACCAAACACCAGTAGGACTGCAACACCAACTGGAAGCACTCAATAAGTACATGGAATCAAATGGTTTAACTACTAATTTGCAGAAATCGAGGATAATATGGTTTTTGGGGAGATGCATCATACGAATGGAAAAATGAAAAACAATTGGTACCTAAAGGGGAAGGAGATCCTGCAAGTAATAGCATTCTCCTATCTGACCATTAATACATCGATAACAGACGAACATCGTCTTATTGTATTGAGAAACAAAGCCAAGAATCTGGCAAACCAGGGGAAACTTATCATGAAAAATACTGTGGTTTTACAATAAAACCTATATATGAATTCTACAGATTAAAAGTGGTACCAATTCTAACTCACAGGGCTGAAAAAGTGTTCACATTCAATTGAAGGTCTCTTTTGGAAAAGAGTGATGAGAGTACCGATGAGTACACCGATGCAAGCTTTAAGGATGGAGTTAGGATTAACAGTGCTAAAAACGATAGTAACATGGAAAACATTACCGCTATACAGGAAATGCTGAATTACTCCAGCAAAAAGAGCGTTCAAAATAATACAATAAGCAATTGAAAAAAATGAGAAGACACCCTAAACAAATGGAGGATGATATGTAATTGCATACTCCAGGATTTGGGAGAAAATGAGGAGACGCTCTTGGGAAAACCTGACAAAATCAAGTTAAAACTGTACAGATGGGGTTGGATAGCAACACAAGAGGAGAGACAAGACCTAAAAGGATATGGGAAATATTTCACAGACAGTAGAAAACTAAATACACTACTGTGATATTTGGAAACATTTCCAAATTGGATATTTAGAAATAAATATCTATGGTTTAGACTAAATCTGTTTGCTACATGGGAAATCGTAAATAGATGGTCAACCAAAACTACAAGAATTATGTCATGGGTATCAGGCAGGTAATTGGGGCAAGCTGGGTGGAGGCTTGGCAGGCCTGGCATAGGCACACAAAAAGCCCATAGCAGATACCTCCACTTAATTCTTTCCTAGTGTTTGTAGGAACTTCCTGGTTACCACTTCCTGTTGCCAAACAGGAAGTGCATGACAATTCATGAGCTCTCTAGTGTTTGGGTGTGGCTGGCTGTATAAACCACACCCAAAATTCTTCCAGCGCTTCATGTTGCTTACTGTGAGCTGCATCAACAACACACTCTCCGTGCTCTGGATCAGCCAGCTTCTTCTTACCTGCTCCGGATCATCCTGCTTCAGCTTACCTGCTCCGGAACATCCTGCTTCTGTTTACCTGCTCCGGGTCCTCCCGCTTCAGCTTACCTGCTCTGGATCATCCTGCTTCAGCTTACCTGCTCCGGAACTTTCTGCTTCTGCTTACAGGTACTCTGTGCTTTCTTCACGCTGCAGCTATCTCCGGTCAAGAGGGGACTTCAACACCGGCACCTGTAAGAACAAAGAAGAATAGCATTAGCACGCGCACTTCAATAACGCTGCGCATACTCACCAAATATACCTGCGACGCTGGAATCCCGGTCAGTTGTACGAGCATGCAAACCCCTGCAAAATAAAGAACAGACATAAGTCATTGCGCTTGGTCCAATAACGCAGAGACTATTGCACTGCGCTCCCTCTCATAACGCAGTCCATACTTACCAAAGCCTCCGTGCAAACTTACCAGACCACCAAGTCTCCGGTAGCGCTGAACCCGTACTCGAGGCGCTAATATCACATAATCCATGCCTGCAAGGGAAAAGGGAGGGACATTACCAGGTGCGCAGCGCTACTCACCCACAAAATACCTTGGCAAACAAGACAATACGGACAATTCCGGACACTAAACATTCTCCAGGCAACGTTCACTTGTGGAAAAGACTTTCTAGCCAGTGAAGAAACTGACGCCTTGAACACTCGGCCTCACTGTGAAGGCATATAACAGTGTGTTGCATCTGACTCAGCCAACAGACATTGGCATCATTCATATGAGTGAATCGTGCCCCTGCAAATGCAGGATGGAGTGCACACCTTACTAAATATCAAGGTAAGCCTTTAGGGGACATCACAGCACACGTAAAGTGAAGGGATGGGTCCAGGGGAATCGGGTGAATTCAGGTCTGAGTGTATATCTTGTATTTGACAGGAATCCCTCTGTGTGAAAACAGAGGAAGTGAGAACTCGCGGTCAAGGGAGGCTTATCCATCGCTCCTGCAGAGACACAGGTGTGTGTGACAGAACACGAAGCCCTCCTCAATACCTCTGCCTGAGCGATGGAAACCTCTGAGGTAGACCAGCTTTCCCTATTGTTAGGTGAACTATGGGCCGAGATGTATGCAGCCCGCTCTGAGACAAATGCCTTAAGGCGCGAACTGGTAGTCAACTGGGATAAAACGGACGACTTGGCAAGACAGCTCTTACAGACCCAAGCTGGTCTAGCACCCCTACCAGGTGGAGTTCCTCAGGGACAGCCTACCCTGGCACCTGTAGCCACACCCGTTCAGGTATTGCTTCCAGGCAACAACCCTTTAGCACCCCCGGAACGCTTCTCTGGGGATCCCAAGAAATTTGGAGCGTTCATGAATCAATGGCGCCTAGACTTCATATGCAAACCAGACACTTTTCTGAATGACCAAGCTAAAGTAGCTTTCGTCCTCTCCTATTTAGGAGGGCACGCGGCAGACTGGTCTGCCCCGTTAGTGCTTAGGGACAACCCTTTACTGAGAAATTACCCAGGTTTTCAGCGTGATCTGGAAAAAAATGTTAGCCGATCGGACTCAATGTCAGGCCCTGGATGATGAGCTACTTTCTCTGTGACAGGGTGGTCAGATATTGTTTCATATGTCGCCACATTCAATCGCCTAATAGCCGAATCAGGTTGGCCAGAGGAGAAATGAATAACAATATTTTATCAAGGACTGAGAGGAGAATTAAAAGATGTCTTGGTGCAAGTAGTTAATTGTGATGCTGGAAATGCATCGGAGGGACAGGGCCTCCATATCCTTGTCCTTTACTGCTTACTGCTTTTCATTGTGTTTTCTGTCGTGTTTTCCGCGCAGGAGTTCATGTGGGACTCCTGGCGGTGCAGCTCTCTTTCTTTTGGTTTGGTGAACGGACCCGTGGGATACCCTTATGGCACCCATGGGTGGGGGTACAACCCAGTGCCCCTAGTGTATGTTTTTGGGCACCTGTGGGTGGCCCACAGAGCAGGGTATGGGCTGGTGGCAGCTCCATGCTGAATTTGACAGGTGCGCGGAGTATCCTCCATTTTGGGATACCCCGGCCCTGCCATTGGGATCAGTTGATGCCTGATGGAAAACAAGATGGCCCCGGTGGCCTCTTGCTTTCTATTACCCATTACCTTGTTTTCCCAATGTCCTGGGAAGCCCTGACTCTGCCCCTTCCCCCTGACTGGCTGTTGGATGGAAGTGCCATATATAGTGTTGTTGTGAAGGCCCAGTCAGACTAGCTGGAGCCTTCCTGGTGATGTATATTGTGGGTACCTCCTGTGGGTGGGACCTGGGTGAATAGAGTGTGTGACGAATATGCATTCTGTGTTGTGGGTGTTTAGTATCTGGTGGTTGACACAATGACTGAGACAACCCTGCCCGAAACCGGTATGAATGCAGCTTGGAGTGTTGAATGGCTCGGTACTTGTCCCAATACACATAACTTGTTGTGAGTGTCTGTAGAGAAGTGAATGGCCTGAATACCTCATGTGCCTGATTGGCTGCCTGCCTGCATGAATGCCCGTAGTCGTGACTGGATGCTTGAGTGTGACCCAGCGGAATGAATGGGAGATCAACAGTATATCTGGGGACCTCTCACTGCTAGGAATCGTGTTCAGAAGCTGAAGTCCACTACGACGAGTAACTGGATTAACTGACGCTTGACCTTGAAGCCCTGCTGGACGAGAAGAATTGCTGTTGCTCTCCTTCACAATCTGAAAGCTGCTGTGCCTCCAAGGACTGACCCAGAGAGGACCTGGTAAGGCGCCCTTTTCCCGAGCTACGAGGGACCATCGTGCACAGCTGATCTTTGCCAATGCTCCCTGGTAGACAGACCTACGACAGGCTGCCGACCCGATACAGGGACTGCTGCGGAACTCCAAGGAGAAGCACTCAGACTGTTGTCCGCCACTGTTGACGACCGCCGTCGCCGACCGGAGCCGCCGTGCTCCCGTTTGCCTAAGAACTTCACTGATCATCGGACGCTCTCGTCTGCATCGTCATCCGCTTGTCTCCCGCTGGAAAAGGCCCGACCATCGACGCGCCGAGGAGCATCCACCGGGGGGTTTCCCACCACCTACAGACCGCAGAGACGCTGACGACTCGACGCCCTTGCTGGGCCACACTTCTTCATCATCTCTTTGCGGTCCAGAACTATTGTTCACGAGGTGCCCCGCACGCCTCTTCCTTGCAGGATGCCAACGCTCTGTCGTCGACGAGCACCGCTAGGAACGAAGCTGCCACTTCCCTGCCATAGTTCACCCTGTTCACCGTCGGACGTTCGACGACCCGTGACTCCTGCCTTAAAGGGAGGGCACTCAAGAAGGGCCGTCGATTCCCCGGCACCGAACGCCAAGTTCCCCGACACCTCTCGACGATCCGTGGTTCCCGCCTGAAAGGGAGGCACTCAAGAAGGATCGGTCGGTGCATCGTCGGAGAACTCTACTCCACCAGGTACATTGGGGGGTAAAACCTTAATAGGAAGAAGTAAGACCATTGAACATATGGACTGGGCTTGTGCTATATATCTTTATTTACAGGTTGCCCAGGTGGGGGGATCTCCACACAGAACTGTTTCTAGGTAACGGGGCCAGCATTCTGCCTATTGTTTCAACCATCTTACGTTCCTGCCTATCTCTATTGCTGGTTTACTCGTTATTGATCTGTGTGACATTTTAACCGTACAGTTGAGGCACTTTAATGAGATTTGATAACATTAGTGGTACCACTCTAGACGTGTATATATATTTATCATTATTGATTTCCAAGTACAAAGTGCGTTATTGTGATTGTGTACATACCTTTGAATATTAATTATATAAAGACTGTGTTTTCAGTAATACAGTGTGTGGACATTCCTTTGTGGGGGTTCGGGGACTACACTGTACTTAAGACCCAGCCTGCATCACCTCCTGAGAAGCTAGGCCTTGATTGCTCATCCATTGCTACCTTATAGAGAATCTTGGCTGGGGTCCGCTGTGCCTCTCCTCTACCATATAGAGAGCGGAAGTACAGACACCCCCTACCAGTCTTTACATTAATCCTCCTGAAGATTGTAGTGCATACATCGATTTAACTATGTAACTAGACCACCGGTTACAGGATCGCAAGGCTGACTGAAACAGATCAAAACATAGACCAGTGTATGTCCGACCAAAGGAAGTGTCCCATCGACAGGCCTCAGAAACACACTCAGAGCCCATGCAATTGGATGTTCTCAGGGGACCACTCACCAAAGCAGAGAGAGAACGGAGGTGTCAGGAAAAACGTTGCTTATATTGCGGCCAATCTGGTCACTTCCTCCAGAACTGCATGGTTAAACCTCCACAGAAGACAATGGGGGTACTAGATAACACAGGGGATGACACTGAAGCGGAAAACTCCAATGCACGGCAGATGTAGAGGTCAGTCTGTCGAGCCAGGAACAGAGCACTCAGATCTCACATTTCAGTAGTCCTCTGGTTTTGGTAGACCCTTCACAGCCCACCCGAATGCATGCCATCAAGGCTTTCATAGAGAGCGTGGCTATAGGGAACTACCTAGACATAAACACTGCGAAGACCTTGGGATTGGCATTCCACCGTAAGGAGACCGTTGAAAGCGTGACAGCTGTGGATGGCACACAACTCCTTTCGGGACCAGTAACACAGTGTACTTCCACCCTCACCTTAATCTGCAAAGGTGGCCATAGGGAAAGTATTAGATGCAACCTTATCGCTGCACCCCAATTCCAGCTGATTCTTGGGATACCGTGGCTGGAGACGCACAACCCAAAGATAGATTGGTGAGCTCGAACCTTACTCTTTTCCACAGAATGCATCTCTTGCTACGACAAAGGGATCCAAGGAAGCCCATTGTTAGCTTCATAGGAAAAGATAGCAGGTTCAGCCTTGGTGGGCACCTTACCAGTGGAATACCAGGAGTTCCAGGATGTGTTCGTGAAGGAGCAAGCTAATATGCTACCACCACATCCAGTTTACGACTGCCAGATCGATCTGCAACCAGGAGCACAAGTACCGTGCAGCTGCCTTTATGCATTAACTGAGGAAGAAAACGCTCATCTACGGACCTACTTGGACCAATAACTGGCCAATGGCTTCATTAGACCATCTAAGTCACCAGCCGCCTCCCCACTCTTCTTCGTACTGAAGAAAGAGGGGGACTTAAGAATGTGTATTGATTACCGGGCCCTAAATCAAGTCACCATAAAAAATAAGTACCCGTTACCTCTGATACCAGTACTCATAGAACAGGTGAGACAAGCGAAGATTTTCACAAAGCTTGACTTACGCAGCGCATATCACCTGGTATGCATGAAGAAAGGGGACGAGTGGAAGACCGCGTTCCGTACTCGCTATGGCTTGTATGAATACCAGGTCATGCCCTTTGGGCTTTGCAATGCCCCGGCCATGTTTCAGCATTTTATGAATGATGTGTTACGGGAACTCCTCAATGTCATCTACATCGATACATTCTGATCTACTTCACCACTCCCCAAGAACACATAACCCACGTGCGAGCAGTACTCTGAAAACTGTGTGAAAACCAACTGTACGCAAAGCTAGAGAAATGTTCCTTTCACGTCACCGAGGTGGAGTTTCTGGGATATGTACTGACACCGCAAAGGATCAAGATGGACAATAGAAAAGTGGAGGCAATCCTCACTTGATCCTCACCCACGTCTGTAAAGGGAGTACAGAGTTTCCTAGGGTTTGCAAACTTTTATCAGCGATTCATACCAGGATTCTCACATATTGTACATCCAATAACGTCCTTGCTGCGCAAACTCCAAAAGTTTGAATGGACACCAGCGGCGCAAGAAGCCTTCCAAGCCCTCAAAGACAAATTCACCTCATCCCCAATACTGCAACACCCACAGCCCAATTTACCGTACATCGTGGAAACGGACGCTTCAAGCATTGCCATGGGGGCCGTATTGTCTCAACAAAATCCCGAAACCGGATGCCTTCATCCCATAGCCTTTTGGTCAAGGAAATTCTCCCCAGCAGAATTAAACTATGCGATTTCTGAGAAATAACACCTAGCAATCAAAAGTGCAATGTGTGAGTGGCGACATTACTTACTAGGAGCAAAGCACACCATCACAATAATAACAGATCATCGAAACTTGCAGTATTTGCGCTCAGCAAAAGCTCAGTCTTCTAGACAGCTCTGTTTGGCCCTATTCCTAATGGAATACGACTTTGTGATCACCTACCACCCCTGAGTTAAGAACGGGAGGCGGATCCGTTATCCTGCATTGGTACAAGAGAGGAAGTCTACAATGCCCCTAACCTGGTGGAGATCATACCCAGCCATAACATTCTCGGCTTCTGCATCGGCCCATCCCCATTAAACACATTGCAGGAAGCAATAAAAGAAAAAAGTCAGAAGAAGACCGACTGGCTTATGACATGAAGGGAGGTCAGTTCACTATTCAAGACAAACTACCATACTACCAAAAACACCTCTACGTTCCAACTAAGGATCTGCAACAAGCAATTAAATCAAACTACCATGACTCGCTGTAAGAAGCCCATCCGGGTATAGCCAAAACTATGAAGAAAGAAAACAAATCTTATTGGTGGCCAACTTGGAGAGAGGATATTGCCACCTACATAGGCACCTGTGAGGTGTGTGCACAATACAAAAAATCCAGGCAAAAACCAGCCAGCCTCCTTCAGCCAATCACCATTCCGCCAGCGCCCTGGCACACAGTATCAATGGACTTTGTCACTGACTTACCTCCTAGCTCAGGTTATAATACCATCCTCGTTGTACTGGACCTCTTCTCCAAAATGGCCCATTTCATAGCTCTAAAATGTATTCCCTCAGTTTAGACTCTGGCACAGGTTTTTTCTAGACCGCATAGTCAAATTACATAGATTCCCTACCGTAAGCGTTTCTCACAGAGGCAGCCAATTTGTATCTCGTTTTTGGAAAAAATGTTGTGCCAAGGCAAGAGTCGAAGACCGTCTGTCTTCAAGTCACCATCCTCAAACGGAGAGCCAAACCGAGTGCACGAACCAGACCATTGAACAGTATTTGCGCTGTCTACTACACCAAACAAGTCAAAGTTGGACAGAAATACTATGGATGGCAGAGTATGCCCACAACAACTCAGCACATTCATCAACCCAAGCAACACCCTTCTTTACTAAATATGGACGAAAACCCAGAACGTCGGTCTACGATCCGCCAGAACACATTGAGATGCCCGCAGTAAAGAACCTGCATGCCAGCATCACAAAAGCAGCCAGAGAAGCCAGCAAGAACCTACAGCAAGTCAAAGAAACACAGAAAAGAAACGCAGGTCGCCATCGACGAAAAGCCCCAGATTACCAAGTGGGAGACTCGGTCTGGATGGCAACTAGACACATTGCTTTAAAGGGTCCCAAAAAATGTCAGCCTAGATACATCGCCCCGTATACAATTGAAACAGTAATTAATCCAGCAGCCATGAGACTGGCGTTACCTCAACATATGTGTATACATCCCGTATTTCACGCGTCACTATTAAAACCAACACACCCAGGAACCCGAACTTGCACACCTCCCACACCCATACAAGTGGGTGAAGAAGCACCAGAATATGAGGTAAAGAACATATTAGATTCCAAACAAGTACGAAAGACCCTGTATTACTTGATTGACTGGAAGGGGTATGGTCCTCAGGAAAGATCATGGGAACCCAGCACACACGTGCATGCTCCCCGATTGGTGCGAACATTCCATCGGGGCCATCCTTAGAAACCAAAGCCCACACTCACACCTTTGGGAGGGGTCTTGAGGGGGAAGACTGTCATGGGTACCAGGCAGGTAGTTGGGGCAAGCTAGGTGGAGGGTTGGCAGGCCTGGCATAGGTACACAAAAAGCCCATAGCAGATACCTCCACTTTATTCTTTCCTAGTGTTTGTAGGAACTTCCTGGTTACCACTTCCTATTGCCAAACAGGAAGTGTATGACAATTCATGAGCTCTCTAGTGTTTGGGTGTGGCTGGCTATATATGCCACACCCAAGATTCTTCCAGTGCTTCGTGTTGCTTACTGTGAGCTGCATCAGCAACACACTTGCCGTGCTCTGGATCAGCCAGCTTCTGCTTACCTTCTCCGGATCATCCTGTTGAACGGGATATTATATTGTGCCTCCTTTACTGTATATATTGGCCTAAACCCAGTCGCTCTGCGAAGAAATCCGCGTTGCAAGGTTCTGACCTTAGGTCAATTTAGCCGCCATTTTAGGTTCATCCGCCATTTTGATTCTTGCTCGAAAGTCACCCTGTGTTCTAAAATGGTGGACAGTGTTCATCTGTTTGCAACATGGCTGTCTTGACCCCTAAGTGCAAGTTAATGCCTAAACTGCCCATAGGCCAAATGTTAGGGTCATGTAATGAGACCTTGTCCTTCGTTGACCTGTAGATCGAGGATTACCTGTGCCAACGTAACTGATCCGCAAGCATATATTAAGCACAATGTTGCGTAAATACTAAACGTGAACACTTGTTGAACTGCATTGTATTAAAATATGTACTAAGGCTTATGTTAAATCAGAGAATATACTGTTGCCATTGTGATTTGTTGAACATGTAAACTGAAGGTGATCCGTATGCATATAGCTGGGCGAGTCAGAGGTGAACTCGGCATGAACCCTAGATTGGGAATATTAACATACAGAGGGGCTGGACATCATGTTAAGAATTGTATAAAAGAGCGAACATTCTGATGTACAGTCCCACTCACTTTTCACATCGAACTGGCTGGTATTCGTTGTGATGTACTGATGGCCAGATAGCTAACTGATACTTTGTTCCTTTGAAAACTGTTCAGTTACTTTGAATAAAGATCTGTGTATCTTTGTAAACCCGTGTTTGGTGTATTTCCTTTTGGGGTACTCAGCCTCGATATTCTCTTTTTGCTTTCAGAGATGGCGCCCAAATAGGGACCCTCAAGATTGAAGCCAGCTCGTTGAAGGTTGACACGGCTATCGGACCGGGATCGGACGGTGTAAAAGGGGGCCCCTTTCTTGGATGAGAAGTGAAACCTAAGCAGCGCTGCGCGGCCCTATCCCTGGACGGTGAAGCACGTGGTCCGAGTCGGCATCTTGACGAGGGTCCATATATCGAGGCGGGCAGATTTTGCCGAAATCACCAAACACGAGGTAACCTTTGTTAGAAAATTTTGAAATCCGATCGGGCCTCCTTAGGATTGATCAGGTGAGTCGTGACCCGAATCTTAAGTATCCTGATGATTTGTTTTGGCGCATTGCACTCATGAGTTCAATTATTGACCAGGTAACACCAGTATTCGGATATGCCTGGGAAATCGTCTGCCTGCTTCAGGGCATTATTCCGCAAGGACAGACAATCTTTGGAATTTGGCCGACCGGCACCAATGGAGGGGTCACCAGCGTGTACTATGTACTGTAAGCACGGTATTGGTAGTATAGTATTTAATATTTGCCACAGACAAACTAGACATGCTTCCGAACTTCAGTGGCCAATCAATGGTAGTTTTGAAATCCCTCGTATCGAATACTTAGAATCTATATTATTGAAGAAAAAGGCTAGACCTGCAGCATTTGACGTATTACAGAATTGGAAGAAAGAAGCTATGCAGCAGCTTAAGTGTAGAGAAAAGCATGCACGCCGTCATATGACAAATGCCGAAAAAGCATTGTTGTATGACCAAAATAAACAGTCTGAGTCAGCTAGGAATATGTATAGGGCTTTCTCACGTGGTATCCAGCAAATCTATCCTTCTAAAGTCTTTCATGTTTCTGATGAACTTATCGATAAACTATTAAATGAACGAAGGCCTGGCGCCACTGCGCCACCTCCGTATGTTCCTCTTCCTGCTACTTTGCCTCTCCCTGCTGTCATTCCTCCTCCCATAAATGCCCCTGCTCCACCTATTTTTCCTCCTATTGTTCCTCCTGCTGTTCCTCTTCCTCCAGTCATTGTTCCTCCTCTTGTCGTTGCTCCTCCACCTGCTCCTCCACCTTTGCCTGCTGTACCAGTAATAGCACCTCCGTTCCCTCATGTTCAAAACTTGCCTACTCTCCTTCTTCCAAGTGGTTCTACACTGCTTGTAGTAGATCAGGGACCAAGATCGAGGGTTGTTACTCGTAATACTGTGTCTTCAGAGAAAAAACGTGAGTTAACTGCATGGGCTAAACATTGCATGGAGAAGGGTGAACAAGCTAATGTTTTCGTCACACTTTCTAATATAGACAATCTTCCTGAGAAAAACATTTTTATTGAAGGATAAGGAATTCATTTATGTGTAATGTGGAATAGGCTAACTAATACAGATCTCCCACAAGGGTTGAGGGATCTGAATACTTTAGCCTTCTCCAGAGATACTGCGGAGAAGGTACAAGAGCATGTTGATAGGGTTCTTGAGTATAGAAGGGAGCTGGAAAAGTAACGGTATGATGATGAAGATGGTGATAGTTTGGACGTTATGTTCGTACAGAAACAGTTTCTTCCTTTTCAGAAATCAATAACTGAGGAAACACGAATTCGTACGAAAGATGAGATTAGATGGATCTCAGATATGTCGATAACTCCCGTAGAAGTATATGACACATATAGTCAGTATACGCCAGAAATGCAGAGGAAAGTGATACAGGTAATGGTAGAGTGCCTACAGGATGAATGTGTAAAAAGAAAGATTTGTTGTCCCGCAGAATGATTGAGTATTTATAAAAGGGCTTTTTCGTTTGACACTTCTTCAGCTGCTCTAATGCTCGATTTGGCCCCAAATGCTTAGTAAGCGTTCAGAGTTGCCTACTTCTCAGTTGCCTATGAGAGAGGTTCCTCCGACATTTGTCCCAAAGTCGAGGTTCTAGCGGATGTCGGAACGGGTGCGCAAGCCTATGAAATTCCTGCCCATTATGTGTCACTGTTTGTTCACGTCCCGTTCTCGAGACAGGAAGTGAACACCATCAAGCAATCTATTCCCGACATTAGGAAGAATGCGACATGGTTCTACAAAGAAGTAGAGTCTGTTTTGCATTCATCGGTATTCACCTTAAGTGATATCGATTTGTTATTTCCCGTACTCCTGCCCGTCGATTTGTGGAAACAGATTAGAACTGTAGATGATGTACCAGGGTTAGGAAATACATGGACTAACATGATTAGACTTGATGGAGAAAGGCCAGCTGGTGAAAGACTGCCTCAGGTAATACTAACTTTACCTGACAGGATAGTTACGAAATTGAAATTGAAAACTATAATTCTCGAAAAGAGAATTATTTGGGACAAGCTTACTGCCTGTGTCCAAGGGAAGTCTGAGGGTGCTACCGAGTTCTTCAATCGGTTCGAACAGGTATTTTCAGATTTCAGTGGACAGGACTATGAGAATCGTGTCAATAATGAAAAAGAAAGAGTTGAAAAGAGAAAAGGAAACTTCTTTTGAGGGGGAGAAGGTCTTCTACCCTGCTCCCCCTCAACTTCCTCCAGCCTACTTCTGCAGCAGTCTGTCCTGATAGATTCTGGTTTCACCATCACCGTCTTGAGGCGAATGCTAGATTTGACTTTTATGGACTTCATTCATTCACAGTGTGTCACTCTTTCTCAACTCTCATGCTGGACTTCCTTTGCATATTGTACTCATGGTGGCCCTTAATCATGCTGTTCCCATCTTCATCTTGTATCCTGGCTTGCAACATTATGTGTTACTAATGACTTCTGCAATTGTATTTGCTCTCCCCTCTTGCTTCTCTACTCGTTTTGATTGCTTACTCTCTGTTCTCTCCTCCTTTCCCTTCTACCTTTTCCTATCTCCTCCCCTTACTTTCTTCTATGCACTTACTCTATCAGAATTGTCCCTGGACCTAATATGATAGAAACCTCGTCTGTTTCCTCCACCCTCCCATTATTGTTTTTTTCCTCCCCACACCCCCTCCAGCACTATCTGAAATGCCGTCAGGCCTAGTATCATAGTCGCTTGTTTTGTTCCTCCCCTCCCTTTCTGCACCCCTCTCCCTCACCTTTTGTTTTTCTCTGGCTCTACCAGAAATGTTGTCAGGCCTAGTACGGTAGTCGCCTGTCTGTTTCCATTTCCTTCCCACTCTCTCCTTCCCTTCCTCATATATGTCTTAGCTCTTGCACTATCTGAAATGTCGTCAGGCCGAGTACGATAGTTAATTTCACATCCTTACTGTTCATGGCCTGTAAGAATGTCATTGTAGTTTCCCTTGTTGCCTCCCTTGCATTGAAGCGCTTTGAAACAGATTGTGCATAGGCGCTATATAAATAACCTATCATATCATATCATATCAAAGACAAAAGTTCTATTGAAGCAAATTGTTAGAGGCCCTAGAGGGGATAGTTCGCAATTTAGAGGTCAGTATGTTCTGCAGGTGAATGTGCCCTTGGGTCCTGTAAACCTTAACCAGTGTGCTTATTGCAGACAAGAGGGTCATTGGCGTGCACAATGCCCGATCCTCCAACAGAGGTCATATAACACATTTGGAAATATGGGTAGACGATCCAGAGGTCACCCAGGTGTAGGGGGTCCTGGTAGAAGTCAGTTTTCACAGGATTCACAGCAACCTTTTTCGCAGGACAATCAGGCATGAATTATGCTCTTCTTACGGCCCCCCTTTTCTGAGCCCTGTTAGAGAGTGTCGGCTCCCAGGACACGAATAGCACCTCATAGATAGCAAGGTCTGGAATGCGCCTCTTCCCCCGTATGTAACTCGCTTCCAAGAACAGAAGCACTGCGTTCTGTTCAACAACTGAAAGATGCCTCCGCACTTACAAATTGCATATTGTTACTAGAATAGATATTTGAAGGTGTCATAATTGTCGAAAGTGTCCACCATCACACCAATAAGAGTACATTTTCTGCTTACACTGCTCGAGTGTAAAACATTGTTGTCTGCACGTAAAAGGACAAGGCCGCAGGGCCATGAGGATAATAAGAGTTCGTTGAAACACAATGTAGGCAGCGCCAGGAAGAATGCCGGGCTCCCTCCCGAATGTAGCCTTGAAGCAGAGCTGCAGTGCATTTAATCATTTTGCAGCTGCCAGCAAGTCTCGTTATATGGTAGAATATGTTTAGAAACATTTTTGACCATCCTTCTGCTGCTTACCTCTCTGAAGAACTTTCTTTTGACGACATTCTGTTTCACTAGGATTGGCCAAAACAGGGTTTGGAACCAACGCCTATTCCCGTTAATCAGAAAGGTCCCTACGTTGAGATGTCAGTGGGAAATAGGAAACATCTATTCTTGATAGATAGAGGCACAGAAGTGTTCCATTGATCATTCACAGGTTCCAAACATTCCACTGTCAGGGCAAACCAATGTTTCTTTAGGGGTTTCTGGCACACCAGTTGTCTGCCCGGTTTCTTCGCTGGTACCTATTTCTTTGGGTCCGTTTACGGACCACTGTCCATTTCTTTTGACTACAAATTGTGGAGAGAATTTGTTGGGGTTGAATCTGTTGAAGGAATTAAATGCGGTAATTCATTGTTCTTCTGATGGAGTGCATTTGACGATTTCACCACAGCAACTTTCTGTCTCTCAATTCTTGACCAGACCTTTGCCGCCGGAATTTAGTGATGTTCCGGAGTGTTTGTGGTCTATTGATGATAATGATGTCGGTGTCTTGCAAATCAAACCTCTTAAGATTGTCTTGAAACATGGAGTAAAGCTGCCACGTATTGCACAGTATAATATTTTGGTCGATGGTGAGCAAGCTTTGAAATGCATCGTCTCCGATTTTGTGCATCGAGGGGTGATTGAGGAAATTGCAGGTAGTTTGTGCAATAGTCCGATTTTACCCGTGTACAAAAAAGGCGATAATGCAATTCCTTTTCGTTTCATAATTGATTTACATGCCATCAATAAGATCGTTGCTCCACAATTTTCAATTGTGCCTGATGTGATGATAATATTAACTATGATCCCAGCTTCAGCTACTCATTTTAGTGTTGTGGATCTAAAGAACGCTTTTTTTAGTATTCCAATACACAAAGACAGTAGATACCTGTTCGCGTTCACCTTAGGGGGACGTTTGTTTACCTTCACTCGTGCACCGCAAGGTTACACGGAAAGTCTGAGTATTTATAGTAGGGCTTTGAAAGATCAGCTCGATACCCTTGAGTTGCCCTCTACTTGTACACTACTTAAATATGTTGATGACTTGCTTTTCACTGCTGACTCAGAGAGCGCTTGTAAGGAGGGCACTGTGTTGTTGCTTATTCATTTGGCTAAACATGGACACAAAGCTTTGCTTAAAAAATGTCAATACTGTTGTCAGGAGGTCGCCTATTTAGGCTATATCCTGTCAAAGGAGGGAAGAATGTTGACGCCTGAATGGATAAAACTCATTTCTAGCATGTCTGTCCCAAATACGCAGAAGGAAGTTAGAGCCTTGATAGGAATGGCTTCTTACTGTAGGCAGTGGATCTCCAATTTCCCACTAGTGATTAAACCAATGTTGGCTTTGATGAAGAAGGGCATTTCTTCGCCATTACCGTGGAAAATGGTACACCAGCATGCATTTGATCTGCTTAAGACTGCATTGTGCTTGGTGTTAGGCAGAAACCTGTGCAGTTCCCTTAGGGACCACTGCAAAAGGCTTAAGACTACAGGTGTTGGCAGTAAACCCAATTGGTAGCAGTCTGCACCTCCCAGATTTACCTGGTAGCTGTGTACCAACCTGTGAATTAATATTAAATAAATAAACCGGCAGTATGTTTGAGGCTATGTTAAAAAGTATTAGCCTCGAACAATGGGAAAATCCCATAGGAATATATTTGCGGTTGAATATAAAAAGTAGTATCCACTGCCACCAGCCAAAACTTGCTCAGGGGGGACTGGACAGTGCCCCCTCGAACAACAGACCCAGGGGCAATCGAATTGCCCCTACCAGTACGCCCACAATATGATGGTTTGTACTGGTTATGTTCACAATTTAGGACTAGTAAAGCCAATGGTGACTTTATGTGCCCTGGGAGACAGTAGTCAGTCCCAGGGTACAGAGTCTATGTTTGGGGGTCACTATGACACCCCTGTGTTACGGCACGGAGGGTGCTGTGTAACACATATACCAAAAACCCACGATGCCCTATGGAGTAAAAGACCACATAGCCCATAAAACACATACAAAGTCAAAGGATATCTCAAATCATGTCTAAGAGTGGAAGAAAAAGAGTCTCACTCTTAGCAGGAGAAAAACATAAACCCCAAAAATCCAGCAAAGTTGCTGGGGGACTCACTAGGTTTGGGAAATTAGCCTTAACAGAGAATTCTCCCTAACACTTGCCCCCCCCCCCCCAGACTAAGGGACAGGAGGATTTAATCCACTCCTGGATGAATCACATACCTCTAGTCGATGACATACATCCTAGAGAGACCATCAGCATTTTGGTGGTGACACCCTGACTTGTGTTCTATGGTCAAATCAAAGGTTTTCCTCTGTAAGCTATATGACCTACAAACCCTTTGAGGAACATCAGTCTTTTTAAAACTATAGGGATCTGGTTGACCAGTCCCTCAGAAGTTGGTACAACTTCTGAACCTGTGTTAGCTTTTTCAAGGGGTCCTTATAAAGGATTCCCTGAGATCTAGAGGGGCCTCCAGAGGTCCTCACCACGTCTCTGTTGGGAGAAGATTGGGTCTTAGGCCTCTTGGTTGGAGGGGATGGAGATATGCAAGGTACATGCTTCTCCTTCCTCTTAGATCTACCCTTACCTACTTTAGGAGTTTCACTCCCAATATTAGGATTTGAGTTGGAGTCTTCAGTAGAAGGTCCAACAGTCTGAAGGTTTTTGGCCTTAGACTTTTCTTTCCTGGTTTTCCACCAGCACTGAGAATTACCATTCTCTTAGGCCTAGTTAGGGGTCCAGTTGGTCTATCCACCTCTTCCTCAGAAGCAGGGGGAGTCACAGACTTTAAAACTGGGGGAATAATGATGGAGCTTGGTTCGGGCTTCCATTTCCCTAACATTTTAGCCTGAAATTTGCCTTAGTCAGAGGTCAACTTACCAACACCAGGGCTTGTAGTGGGGTTGTCAGTAGAGGTTCCCACAGGCTTAGAGTGGTTCCTTAAGGTGGCCTCTCTAGCCAATTTGGTTTGGTTCTGGGTCTCTATACTGGGAGGCTTTGGGGTACTGGATACTACTCCTAGAGTTCTTAGATCATTCCCCAAAAGGACTCTCCCAGGCACCTCTGTCTGAACACTGACAGGAATCCTCACTGTCATGTTATTACACTAAATGAGGGCTGGTAGAATTGGAACCATTTGGACAGGGCCTCCACACATCTTAGTGGGACCTTTGGGTGCCTTAGCAACATCCTCAGGACTGAAAAAGCTTTCATCCACTACTGTTCTGCTGGCCCCAGAGTCTCGCCTGGCAGGAGTATCCTGGCCATTGACAAGAACACTGTCCACATAATAAACTTTAGAGTTTTCTGGTATGGATTTGTACACACTCCTATTCTGATCACTAACCAGATCCATGGACTCTACTGTTACACTTGCTTGAAGACCCAAAGGTTCTTCAGCAAAGACTTCAAAGTGAGCACTTGCCATTTGGTCTTCCTCCTCAGGAGTGAAGGCTAAGGAGACTGTGCTGATCCCTGTAGGTTTACCCTTACACCTGGGATCTCCTTTGATATGGTCAGTTGCCCCATAGAGATAGCATGTTCCAAATGCTCTCTGAAAGGGTGGCTTGGTCTGACCTCCTTCTGGTTTGTGACCAGAGGGTACACTAGCCTGTTGTGGTTTACCCTGGGACTTACCCTGGTTATTTTGTTGTTTGGGGCCCTCTTTGGGTTGGGAGGAATTAGAAATCTCTCGGTTCCCTTTTGGTGGCTGCTTTCCCTCATCCTTTTTCTGAGTGACCCCTGAATCCTTGTGAGTAGCCCTGTTGGAAACCCACAAGTCAGCAGCCTTAGCTAGCTTCCTGGAATCTAAATCCTTTGAATCAGCCAAGTGCTGTCTGAGCTTAGGAGAGCAGGCATCATAAATTGACTCCAACATAACAAGATTTTTCATTCCCTCATAAGTGTTCACCTTGTAACCCTTAATCCATCCCTCTAAATTTTTCAAACTTTCACTCACCCAGGTAGCCGAAGGGGAACCATCATTCTTTTTGAGGGTCCTAAACCTCTTAAGGTACTGGGAAGGGGTCTTCCCAAATCTAGCTATCAAAGCTAGCTTCACGCATTCATAATCCTTCCTATCCTCCTGCCCCAACTCCATTACCGCATCAGTTGCAACAGGGGGGAGCCTAGAGAACAACCAGGTAAGCAATGCATTTCCTGAGATGTCTTGGAGCCCATGATTATACTCAAACAAACTCAACCAATCCAACACATCCAACTTAGGCTCATACATACCCACAAGCTCTTTAGGCATACGGGGTCTTTTGGGACTGGAACTCCTAGAGGATCCGGAGAGAGAAGCATTTTCCACAGACAATCTTTTCATCTCTAACTCATGCTTGAGCTCCATTTCCCTGAGCCTTAGTTCTTGATTCAGTTCTTGGTGTCTTTGTTCTGCTTGAGTATTAAGTCTCTTAAACTCCAATTCAAGTTTTATTTTCTCTAGTTCCAGATATTGAGGACTAAGTGTGGGACCTGGTAAAGGTCCAGTAGGTACAGCTGGCAGGGCAGGTAGAGGCCCAGGGGAGACAACTACATCATCTTCACCCTCCTCTTCTGCTTCTGACCCAAGATTATCAATACTAGCATCAACATCAATATCATTGCTGTTATCTACATTTGCTGGAGTGGGAGGTTCCTCTGAACCACCATCCAGACTTTGGTTTGCTAACAACCTTTCTATTAGCTCCATTTTCTTGCCTTTAGTCAGGAGATTCTTATGCTTACAGAGAACTCTTAAACAATCAGCAGTTTTTGTTGCAAGGGACTCTTGACTATAACTTTCCATAGTTGACAGGTTTAGAAAATAACTTTTTTAATGCTAAACTGTGTGGTTAGTTGCACTAAGGTATCTATAAGCACACTAAAATGTATACTCAATACAAATCCCACCGCTGTACACCAGTGTTAGGCAGAAACCTGTGCAGTTCCATTAGGGATTACTGCAAAAGGCTTAAGACTACAAGTGTTGGCAGTAAACCCAATTGGTAGCAGTCTGTACCACCCAGATTTACATAGTAGCTGTGGCTGAGCAGCCAGACTTCTCTCAAGAAGAGTTAGAGAGTATATAGAGTATACAAGATAGGTACCAAAATACAGTAGCACAAGCAAACACTTACCAGAGCTTCGGTATCAAGTATATAATTATTTATTTAAAGACGCACTTAGAAACACTCTAGCACTATTATTGTAAGCAAGTTCAAAAACACAGTCACTATTAATGTATATACATCCCTTATTCCTTATTAGACAAGTCTTAGTTAACACCACTTATTTCCAGACAGAGATGAGCGCTTAACTAAAGATGGCACTCCAATAAGTTAAGAAAAAGGGAGGGAAAAGGCGGAAATTAGAAACAGCACACAACACGATACTTTATAAGCACTCAGCAAGGCAGGAAAGTCAAAGTCTACTTGTGTGCAAAAAGTTCAGAGGCCAGGCTCCCTCTTGGAGAGAGTAGAACACCAATGCGCCCAAGATCACACAGTTTAAAAGGCTTGGAGAGTCTTGCAGAGAGTTTAAAAAGGAATCAGTTCAGCTCAGAAAAGTTCAGTTAGCCAGCCTAGGGCCAACCCAAGTGGTAAATTGAGGATTTAAGAGACAGCCCACACAGACCGTTGCGAGGGAGGCCAGGCGGACACAGTACCTTGAAAGTGGAGAGAATCCTCCAGCGGGGGCAGTTGTTCCTGGCAGCGGGTGCAAGTTGCGGCGTCGTCCAGAGGAAGAGATGGTCTCGACGTGGAGGAAAGCTGAAGGTCGTTGCACTGCCAGGGAAGAAACCAGCCGCGGAGTTCTCCGGTTAAAAGGTACTACCCTTTTATTCGCGGTAGTGGAAAACCGTGGTATCCCGGTTGCTGGGGTGCTTGGCACAGGCAAGGCGGCCACAAGATGATCTGGGAAGGTGAAAAGGCAGGCAAACTGGTTATCCCCACCAGTCAAAGGAAGAAGACTCTTCGGGATGAAGATCTCCTCTGTCGTTGGAAGAAGTGGTGAGTCGGTTCAGCAGGGCTCGACCGGTGGTGTCGTCATTGCAGGTCGGCTCAGCTTCTCCTTCTTCGGATTCTTTTGTCCTGTGGTGACGTCTGAAGTCCCAGTCCCCAAAGCCCTGCTTTTATGCAGAAAACCCCCATTCATCAGTCCTAGCTGTCACTCAAACATGCTAAGTGGTGAGCCGGGCAGCTCACCACCTGGCCAATCACACAAGAGTGCGACTTGAGTTCCCGAGGCAACTCAGTCCAGGGTGCCTAAACCCCCTCCCACACCCCCTGTGGTACCCAGTAAGAGTGGCACCACTTTTGGAGGCTTCTGTGGAGAAGCCAGCCAAAAAGTGGAACAAAGGGCTCGACTTGGGTTGGAGTCACGGAAGCGAACACAAACGCCATTTTGGAACTGAGTTCTGGCAAAAAATACCAACCTGTGAATTAATATTAAATAAATAAACCGCCGGTATGTTTGAGGCTATGTTAAAAAGTATTAGCCTCGAACAATGGGAAAATCCCATAGGAATATATTCGCGGTTGAATAGTATCCACTGCCACTAGCCAAAACTCGCTCAGGGGGGACTGGACAGTGCCCCCTCGAACAACAGACCCAGGGGCAATCGAATTGCCCCTACCAGTACGCCCACAATATGCTGGTTTGTACTGGTTCTGTTCACAATTTAGGATTAGTAAAGCCAATGGTGACTTTACATGCCCTGGGAGACAGTAGTCAGTCCCCGAGTACGGAGTCTATGTTTGGGGGTCACAATGACACCCTTGTGTTATGGCACGGAGGGTGCTATGTAACACATATACCAAAAAACATGAAGCCCTATGGAGTAAAAGACCCCATAGCCCATAAAACACATACAAAGTCAAAGGGTATCTCAAATCATGTCTAAGAGTGGGAGAAAAAGAGTCTCACTCTTAGCAGCAGAAAAAAATAAACCCCAAAAATCCAGCAAAGCTGCTGGGGGACTCACTAGGTTCGGGAAATTAGCCTTAACAGAGAATTCTCCCTAACACACGGCACCAGTTTTGGGCACACCAAACTATGAAAAGGCCTTTGTGTTGTATGTGCATGAATGTGATGGATGTGCTTTGGCTGTATTAATGCAGGAACATGGAGGGAAGAATAGGCTGTGCGGCTACTTTTCTTCCGCCCTTGATCCTGTAGCATGCGCTTTGCCAAGATGTTTGAGAGCTGTCGCTACTGCTGCTACGTCTGTAAAACAGCGAGGGGATGGTCCTAGGCCATGCTTTAACCCTGATGGTACCTCTATAGATGTTCTATTAAACAGAACACAAACGCAACACCTCACCTCGGCACGATTAACAAGATATGAATTGATCTTGTTTGCACCGCACATACAAATTAAGAGGTGTTGTGTTCTTAATCCAGCTGAACTTTTACCTTTCCCGCAAGGTACTGCTTGCAGTGACGAAGAGTCACATGACTGCCTTTACACTACCGGACAAGAAACAAAAGGTAGAATCGATCTGAAAGATACTCCTTTAAACAAACCACAATGGGAGCTGTTTTGCGATGGCTCCTGCTTCAAACTTCTGGATGGTTCATCCACAGTTGCTTATGCAATCACTACATTGAGCACGATCGTGGAAACCAAGAGAATCATGCATAACTACGCGCAGGCCGCAGAGATTATAGCATTGACCAGAGCTTGTGAACTTTCCATAAACACATATACTGACAGTCAGTACGCCTTTGGGGTGGTTCACAACTTCGGTAGACTTTGGGCAGAAAGAGGTTTCTTGACTTCACATGGTACAAAAAATCAACATGGCTCTTTGATAGTACGGTTACTCTCAGCGCTTGTACTCCCTATCCAGCTAGCTATCATAAAATGCGCAGCGCATCAGAAGATTGTAGATCATGTAGGAAAAGGGAACACTTTTGCTGACCAGATAGCCAAACAGACTCCCACTGATCTCTCTTCAGAAATGTATACTTCAAGGGAAGCCACAAATGCCTGTACCTTGGATGAGGGTATTGATTCCGTAAGGGATATCCAAGCCGATGCCACATTAGAAGAGTCTAAGAAATGGGCTGAGGGCTTGGGAAAACTGGATGATGATGGGTGTTGGGTGGACAAAGTTGAAGGGAAATGGTCACTGCCTGACGCATACATTATGATGATGGTTGTTATGGCTCACGGTCCCACTCATATATGTGCTCGTAAAATCACTAAAATGTTGCAAAAATTATGGGTAAATGACAAAATCCCTAAAGTAGCTGAACGCTTCGTTCAGGGATGTATGATTTGTTTGCAGCACAATGTGGGAAAGGGCACATCAACTCCTAGGGGTAGTTTTGGTCCACCTACTATCCCCTTTGAAGTTATTCATTTTGATTTTATTGAGATGGAGCGTTGCAACAATTTCAAATATGTATTAGTCGTCATCTGTGCTTTTAGCAAATGGGTTGAGGCTTATCCTGTCAAAGATGCCACAGCTATGACCACGGCAAAGATTATGTTAAAGGAATATTTTCCAAGGTTTGGGTTACCGAGAGTCATCTGGTCGGACAATGGTCCACACTTTATCGCTGCTGTAGAGTGCTGGATTAGTAGAAAGACACAACGGCATCATCAAGATCGACGTGTGCCGGCACCAAACTAAAATGGCCGGACGCCGTACCGATCGTGTTGTTATCTATGCAAACAACCCCTCAAACTAAGACAGGGCTCTCTCTCTTTGAGGTGGTTATGGGGAGGCCAACTAATATTTGGAATGTTCCGAAGTCTTGCTCTTTACGAGACGTCGAAAATGTACTTCTCTCTAATTATTGTGGCCAGTTAACTAAAAATCTGTATTTGATTTATCACCAGGTGCGAGAGGCTTTACCTGTACGGTATGAGGGTCCCGGTCACAGCATATGACCGGGGGAGTAGGTCCTCATCAAATCATTTGAGCGATCTTCTTGCCTCGCACCACGTTGGCGGGGCCCCTTCCAAGTTTTGCTGGTCACACAGACTGCGGTGTGGGTAGCAGGCCAGAAACACAGGATCCACGCATCGCATAGCAAGAGGATTCCACACCCTGTGCCACACGCTGCAGAAGACACAGAACCCCTCACCAGTACTGCAACCAACGATTTCGAAGCAGTAAATAGCATTGAGAGTGCATCGGAGACTCTCCCTGAGCCTGTGAGGCCTAGGGAAACAGCCAGTTTGTCTCCACATTCTCCAACAGTTTTGTCTTTTGAATTTTTTCCGGATCTTGCATCCGATCCTGCTTTGGATTTGTCGCTTCCAACGGGAAGCGATGACAAATTGTTCACAGATAATTCAGTACCAGGAAGCACAAGGTACGATCTGCCTCCGAGGAAATAGATTTACTGCACGGTTCGGCTGTGCCATTGAGGGAAATCATCAAAGGGCTTGCCTCTTTTGGCCCGATCATTTGTACAGAAGGGGATTCTGTTGGCTAGGGTTTGTGGAAGGACTAATAAAATGCTCGGCCTGGAGGTCGCCAGCAAATAATACTGGTGCTTTTCATTTGAAGACTACGATGCCTGCAACCGCTTCCGCTCGTACAGGACTGATAAGAGAACGTGTGACCAGCTGCAAGAATGGACAATCCATTGTGTGGGCCCCGAAAACGTATTGCTGTCTTGTGATAATGTTAATTGGTTTCGCAATAGTCATTGTTTTGGGTTTTTGGTATTTAGAAGAAGTACATCCGTTTGAGAATTTGTTGCTTACTGAAAATGTACCTACTGTTTCTACTCCTTTCGTGCATCTGCACACTCTATCTCCTAAAGACTCTCAGCACAGACAGAGATATCACAACAACACACTATTACTCATCATGAATGCTACACATACTATTTTTAGCAAATCTAATTGTTGGGTCTATTGACATTTACCGCAACACGGGGATAAGGGGCTAGGTTGGTATATTCATCCTCTACCTTTGACAACTGCACCTTATGCTTCTCTTAGAGCACTATTCTTTAGCCGATGCAACGATAGCATCTCGGGGAACTTCGATGGGACTAACTTGAACGAGTTCGAAAAATTGTGTTCTGACGCCCCTAGGATGCTGGCTTTTTGCAAATAGGAGTAAGCTTAATGTTGCTTCTATTAGGCCTTCTGATAGACTGTCCCTTCCTTTTCAATCTTTGATCTCTTTCAAGATGGCTCCTATAGGCAATAAGGATGCCACGTCTCCTTCCTACACTGTTAATCATAGCCCTGATTCAGTTTCTTTCTGCATACAAAGGAATGGTACTCAGTTAATGGGTAATTTTAAAGGTTGCGCCAACGTTGCGAATTTGACTGGTGAGGACAGACCTTTGTATGTAGGCGAACCTGTCTACTTTGTTTGCGGTAATGTAGCATTTCCATGGTTACCCAGGGATTGGCAGGGAACTTGTTATTTAGGGATCCTGTTACCCGGGGTATTCATTGCTAGTACTGTAGAAATCTCAAAGGCTCGTCCACGGCGAGACGCGAATGGCAATACTTCAGCACAAGTTCTGGGTGATATAGCTAAATCCTTTGTGCCAGATTGGGGACAAATAATGAACTCTGAAGATATCAGGAGACTAGCGAGAGTACTGGAGAGGACCATCAACCGGACCACTGACATACTCTATAATATGACCTTAGAACAGAAAGCAATAAGGTTAGTAGCACTTCAGAACCGGATGGCATTAGATGTCATCCTGGCTGAACGTGGTGGAGTATGTAAATTAGTGGGGTCCGCTTGCTGTGTTTTCGTGCCAGATTCCTCCCCAACTATCTTCAAGGCAATACAGAATCTGCATGTCCTAAGGTCAGAAGTGCATGTTCCCGAGGGAAACTGGGATCTTAGCGCTTGGTTCTGGGACTTCTTGTGGTCTTGGGGATGGAAACTACTTTCGGTCTTGCCGACTATTTTAGGTATCCTGTTGTTTCTTTGTTGCTGTATACAATGTCTCCCTGGTATGTGTTTGATGCTAGGAGGATGCTGTGCTCAGGCGATGGGTTCATTAGGGCACAAGGTATACGCTCCAGATAAGAGCTCCAATGAATTTGTGCTGAAAGAAATTTTAGTATCTGACCTCATGGCAATTGATATCTCCGATAGTGATTCAGGATGTATGGACATTGAGACGTGGAGTTACTTGTGAAGTGACTAGAAGTAGTATAGCACTTGGTTTAGGGCAAAATGAGGGTTTGTTGAATGGGATATTATATCTTGCCTCCTTTACTGTATATATTGGCCTAAGCCCTGTCGCTCTGCGAAGAAATCCACTTTGCAAGATTCTGACCTTAGGTCAATTTAGCTGCCATTTTAGGTTCATCCGCCATTTTGATTCTTGCTCCAAAGTCACCCTGTGTTCTAAAATGGTGGACAGTGTTCTTCATTTTGCAGCATGGCTGTCTTGACCCCTAAGTGCAAGTTAATGCCTAAAGTGCCCGTAGGCCAAATGTTAGGGTCATGTAATGAGACCTTGTCCTTTGTTGACCTGTAGATCGAGGATTACCTGTGCCAACGTAACTGATCCGCGAGCATATATTAAGCACAATGTTGTAATACTAAACGTGAACACTTGTTGAACTGCATTGTATTAAAATATGTACTAAGGCTTATGTTAAATCAGAGAATATACTGTTGCCATTGTGATTTGTTAAACATGTAAACTGAAGGTGATCTGTATGCCCATAGCTGGGCGAGTCAAAGTTGAACTCGGCACGAACCCTAGATTGGGAATTATTAACGTACAGAGGGGCTGGATATCATTTTAATAATTGTATAAAAGAGCAAACATTCTGATGTACAGTCCCACTCACTTCTCACATCGAACGGGCTGGTATTCGTTGTGATGTACTGAGGGCCAGATAGCTATCTGATACTTTGTTTCTTTGAAAACTGTTCAGTTACTTTGAATAAAGATCTGTGTATCTTTGTAAACACGCGTTTGGTGTATTTCCTTTTGGGGTACTCAGCCTCGATATTCTCTTTTTGCTTTCACAATCCTGCTTCAGCTTACCTGCTCCGGAACATCCTGCTTCTGTTTACCTGCTCCGGATCCTCCCGCTTCAGCTTACCTGCTCCGGATCATCCTGCTTCAGCTTACCTGCTCCGGAACTTTCTGCTTCTGCTTAGAGGTACTCTGTGCTATCTTCACGCCGCAGCTATCTCAAGAGGGGACTTCAACACCGGCACCTGTAAGAACAAAGAAGAATAGCGTTAGCATGCACACTTCAATAACGCTGCGCATACTCACCGAATCTTCCCGCAACTCTGGAATCCAAATCAGTTGTATGAGCGCACAAACACCTGCACAAGAAAGAAGAGACATAAGTCATTGCACTCACTCCAATAACGCAGAGACTATTGCACTGCACTCCCTCTCATAACGCAGTCCATATTTACCAAAGCCTCTGTGCAGACTTACCAGACCACCAAGTCTCCGGTAGCGCTGAACCCGGACTCGAAGCGCTAATATCACATATTCCACTCCTGCAAGGGAAAAGGGAGAGACATTACCAGGCGCGCAGTGCTACTCACCCACAAAATATCTTGGCAAACAAGACAATATGGACAATTCAATACACTAAACATTCTCCGCACAATGTTAACTTGTGGAAAATACTTTCTAGCCAGTGAAGAAACTGATGCCTTGAACACTCGGCCTCGCTGTGAAGGCATATACCAGTGTGTGGCATCTGAACTCAGCCAACAGACATGGACATCATTCATATGAGCGAACCGCGCCCCTGCGAATGCAGGATGGAGTGCAAACCTTACTAAATATCAAGGTAAGCCCTTAGGGGACATCACAGCACAAGTAAAGTGAAGGGAAGGGTCCAGGGGAATCGGGTGAATTCAGGTCTGAGTGTATATCTTGTATTTGACAGGAATCCCTCCAGGTGAAAACAGGGGAAGTGAGAACTCGGGGTCAAGGGAGGCTTATACATCGCTCCTGCAGAGACACAGGTGAGTGTGACAGATTAGATGTAGATGGTGCGAAGAAATAAATGTGGAAGAATTCCTTAAGCATCTGGTAATATATTGTCCAGCGCTGGAAGAGAAGAGAAGACTATTGCTAACAGACTGCATTACATTCTATGCTGAAAGAATGTATGAGGAATGGTGGTTGGAACGGTTACGAGGTGAAATAATGAGTCTAATCCTAGCACTGGTGAAACTTCTAATTGAAATCTTCAATAAACCAATAAGGGACATCAACAAATAGAAACAAGAGAAAGAAAGAGATGATTTTAGTAGAAAACAGAGAATTTTAATTTGATGGAATGATGAATTAGGGATTATTATTGCTTAATTTTTCTTATTTTAATAGAAATAACAAAATGAACGATCTTTTGTAATGGTATAATGTTTTGCTTGTAAAAACCATTTGAAACCTAATTAAAAATAAATACCAAAAAAAGAAGAGTTCCAGGGCATAAACAAAAGCGAGTGGATAGCAGCGCAGGTGCTCCTAAAACTGCAAAGGAAGACAACTGGGGAGGCAGAAGGGGCGACTGAGGCCATAGAAAGTCTGAAGAAGGATAGTGACACGACAAATTGGGCAGAACGGATGGACGAGGAGGACAGGAGGGAGAAAGATAGGGAAGTGAGGTTAGAGCGCGAGGACAGAGAAAGGAGGAGAGAGGAGAAACTGGAGCAGGAAGACAGAGAGCGAAGATGGGAAAAAGAGAGAGCACTCTTGGAAAGGGAACGAGAAGAAATAATAGAGAGGGATCTCAAGGAGAGGAAGAGAGCAGAATGGGAGATGAGGGAGAAAAGGGAGAGAGAGCTGGAGAAGGCAGAGAGGTGGAGAGAGATAGCAGAGTAATAAAAAACAAGTTAGCAGAGAGGGAACAGAGGAAGTTGCAGTTGGATAGACTAGCGAGGGAACGAGCACGTACGGATGAAGATGAATGGGCAATAAGGGCGGTAAGGATGTGAGCAGCACTGGATAGGGAAAAGACTAGGACAAGGGGATGGAAGGGTGGAGCCAGATAGTACAAATTCACAGTGCAGGAGCACTGCAGAAGGGAGTGGAGCAGGCCTGGGGACATGGACGGGAGGCAGTAAGTATCATTTGGTTGACATCGATCTTAGCATGAAACCTAACACAGAGGAGACATCGAGGAGACTACGTTTTGCAGATGATTTTTGTAGGAACATGGACACAGGATCAGACAATGATGATAAACACATTGGGGAATAAAGCAGGCCACAGTTTGTGGGAACAGACGAGTGGGTGTCATGGGAATGTAGGGCTGACAGACCAGGAGAATGAGGTTCAGGTCAGAAGGGCAAGCACAGCAGGTGAGTGACATATGCACCACACACCACACATATGTCAACTGACTAAGGGATCTTCCAGGACAAAGGAGGGAAGGAACAGCTATGGCCTGGTCAAGAGGGCGACTGTCTAGAGCTTATGACGAAAGCAAACGTGTGCCCACATTGGAACCAGCAGATATATGCACAGACCGTGAGGATGAGAGAGGACCTCAACAAATTAGACTATACCGATGAACACCAGAAGAAAGGGCAGCATATTCATAGATGCCCCTATTAGAGAAAGGAGGGACGAGATCACAGGATGTGCCCTGGAAGCACACAGACAAGGAGCATGTGAAATGTAGTTTACCATCATTGAGTCGGGGTCCAGGGAAATGGATTTATGAGATGGAAAACTGACAGCACATCACAGGTTAGCAGTGGGTGACGTAAAGGGACTATTGATATCGATATTTGGAGATGCAGTTCATGACGTGTGGAAGAGGGCAGGGTTCAGAGGAGTGAGAACACAGAACATGGCACACGACGAAGTGCCATTTGCAAATTGCAGAGCAGCATTATGGCAGGCACTGCAAACACAATACCCAGACACGTCAGACATTGTGGCGATTACGTAACGCAAGATGAGGGAAGATGAAGACCCTGTCCAATATATTCAGGAGATTCAAGAGCTTTGGCATCTTGAAACTCAAAAGCCTTGGGATAAAACTATAGCAATACTTTAGCATGTCTTAGTGCAGGGACTACCAGAGCCAGGACAGAAGAACTTGAAGAAATTGGTGGGAATAGAGACAAAAGCATGGCCGAAATACAGCTCACAATAGTGCACCATTGTAGATTGTGGCAGGAGAAGTTTAAACAAAAGGCGGAAGAGTGGAAGGAAGACGAGGCCAAATTAGTGCAGAAGAAGCTATCAAAGTAAGCGATGGAAGGGGCGGTGATAACTAGCCCCACCCCACAAGCACAGCAGCAGTATCAACAACCACATCAGTTTGCACCGCTCCTGGGAGGAGGATACATGGGGTGGGGTGGGTTCCAACCTGGGTTTCGAGGAAGGGGAGGATTTCAAAGGGGGTGAGGTTTCAGGCCACAAACACATCATAATCCAGGGGGGTTTGGGGCTATGGACAACAGGTGCAGCAAGGGACAGGAGACTTCCCAGGGGGTTTCTCAGGACAAAGGAGGGAGCCACCACAGTGTTGCACATGCTAGGACATATCTCACGGGCATGTCGATTTAGAGGGGTACCACAAACCTGGGGAGACCAGCAGCATTAACAAGGGGGAACAAGACGATTATTATACACTGAACCAACAATCACAGGGCCAAATGCAGGGTACATATCTGCAGATGCCACAAGCACAAACACAGGCACCAGCACAGTAACAGGCACCACAGATGGCAGCACCACTACCACAGTATTTACATTCACCACAAATCAGGTTAAACACCCAGCAGCTAAACACAACTACAGGATGATGACACACAAGAGCGCATGAACACAGTGGCGATAGTACCAGTTCGACAACTGGGACGGGTTACCATGGTAGGGAACAACCCCTTCACAGGGAATGGATTATCCATGTACCCTCAATAGGACAGTCCAGACACAAACTTGATGTGTCCCATCCTATCAATCACACACAATCCTGCCTAGGAACCTTACATAGGGGTGGCTGTAGGTGACAACATTTTTTCCATTCTTGTTGACACTGGGGCGACTAGGTCCTGCATCCAGGAAGGGACATTTGCGTTGCCAGGCGTTGCCATGAACACTCATGGATTCTCTGGGACTCAAGAAGTGATTCCTTTTTCTTATAACATCTCCTTATCTATCGAAGATCACGACTTATCACTACCCTTACTTTACTCTCGACAGACACCTGTAAACATATTGGGATGAGACATCCTGAGCAGACTAAACATGACCATTTAATTCACAGACAAAAGCATAATATGCGCAATACCAGGCATATGCATGTTGAATGTAAAACAAATCATTCAGGCATACTGCGGCGGAACAGTACAGAGGGGGGTGCCAGTGGACCCAGAGATGTTTCAATATGGGACAGACATTGCAATTGTGTGGATGCCAGGCATTCCAGGGAAGGTGTGGCGAGTACCAAACAAGTATTTGTTCAGGCCAGAGACACCACTGTATGAGTCAAAGAGAACAATAGTGTCCATAGAGATTGAGACAGTGTTGGCACAAGAGGATTGGATTGCAGTGCATGCAGTGGATGACACAGAAAGGCATGGAAAGAAATAATTGCATTTGCAGAAGGGTGAAGGCTAACAACAGTGACAGATGATGAGCTATTTGGAGAAGAGAGACTGGAATTGGAGATGGTGTTCGAAATGAGTGTAACATTTCCGTTGCAAATCCACTACAGAGAGTGGTGATGGCGCTGGAGATGCCGCCCCCATTCAGGGAGGAGGGCATGGCCAAGATACCAGACAGTTTATGGACCACAAGTCCTTATGAAGTATGGTGCATCAAGAGCATAGGAGGAGTGAAGATTAAACTGGAACCAGCAGCAAATCTGCCAAGAGTAATGCAGTATCCCCTATCCAAGGAGGCAGATGAGGGCATCTATGAGACAGTCAATGCCCTCATTGAGAGAGGCATTCTGGTACCATCATACTCTCCATGCAACACAGCAGTGTATCCTCTGTGCAATGCCAATAGGGGGTCATGGTGTTTTATTCAGGATTTAAGACCTCTTCACCATATTGTAGAAGCAGATTATCCAGTAACAGACAACCAGGCAACAATTTTGTGTGGCTTTCCAGTGGAAATCACCTGTTTCACAATCATTGACTTAAAGTGTGCATTCTTTTCAGTACCATTACACTCAGACACACAGTACTTAACCAGCTTTATGTACCACAACCAGAAGTGGAAACATACTTGTTTGCCACAGTGGTACTACGAGTCACCATTGATCTTTTACAGGGTGAACCAGATGGATCGGTGCAAAATAGAGACAGAGAGCACAGTTCTACAGTATGTAGATGCCATTTTGATTTGCAGAGAGGCAGAAGATCAGTGCACATGTTGACAGTGTTAGCAGACAAAGGATACAAGGTGGACAAGGCCAAACTCCAGTACTGTCAAAAGGAGGTACTATACACTGGACAGATGATATCCAAGGATGGGCGGCACACTGCCCCAAAGAGAGCAGAGACGATACACAACACACCCCAGCCCATAACAGTGAGGGAAATGCAGCAGTTCTTGGGGATGTGCAATTACTGCAGAGCATGGGTTTTTGACTACAGCCCATACACAAGG
This sequence comes from Ambystoma mexicanum, assembly GCF_040938575.1. NCBI lineage: Eukaryota > Metazoa > Chordata > Amphibia > Caudata > Ambystomatidae > Ambystoma > Ambystoma mexicanum. Next base: position 625,517,437 of record NC_090934.1, read on the forward strand.
CCACTCTTGACTGCAGAGGGGAACAAAGACACTGACATGGACCACAGAGATAATTGACACCTTTGAGGAACTGAAGCAAGCAATAAGTACAGCTCCAGAGTTAGGGACACCAGACAACAAAAATGAGTTCTTCCTGTTTTCGCACACTGATGGTGTAGTGATGAAAGTGGTACTGACTCAGAAGACAAGCATGGGCCATAAGCCAATTGCTTACTACAGTGGACAGCTTGACCCAGTGATGAGAGGACATTATCCGTGCAAACAATCATTGGCTGCGGCTGACTTCGCAGTGGAAAGGTCATCATCAGTGACAATGGGGTGCACCACCACTCTTTCATGGAGCACACCCTTTTTGCAATCCTGCATAAGCCAAAGAGCACACTGACTACACAAAGAGCATCAGGGTACGAAGTGATACTATCAAATGTAGGACTGAAGATAGTAAGATGCAAGACAGTAAACCAAGCATTATTCTTGGCAGACGTCCTCCAACCAGGAGACTATGCACATGACTGAACAAAGAACATAGAGATGTTCAGTGAGACACATAAGGTGGAGGAAGATGCACTTGAGGGGGGGAAATGTACTGTACATTGATGATTCATCAACGATCGACCAGACTGATGGGATCAGAAGGACTGTGACTGCAGTGGTAAGACTGAAGGAGGACAGGACAAGTGAGGTAGTTGTGAGTGCACGGCTACCATCCAATTATTCAGCACAAACAGCAGAACTAGTGGCACTCATATTAGCACTAGAACGTAGCATAGAGAAGCATGTGACAATATATTCTGACAGCGCTTATATCACATAAACAGTGCATTTAGGACTGGCGCGATGGCTCAGGAAGTGGTTCAGGAGGTCATATGGGACCCCAGTGCAGCATGCTCTCTTGTTAGGCAAATTGATTGAAGTGATTACATATCCAAAGGAGGTGGCACTGGTGAAATACCAGACCTACACAAAAGGGAAAGATCCTATCTCAAGAGGGAACAAAGATGCAGATTATGAGGCAAAGTTTGCAGCATATTTTGGGAAATTGTGGGAGCTAGAAGAGAGTCCAAAGGCCCAAGGAGGGGTGAGCAACATGATGATGAGGGAAATGTTGTCATGATGCCTACCCCCAGGCATCCGGACCAAGCCCATCAGCCCCGGGAGCAGGCATCTAGAAATTTAGTAAAACCTCAGCAGCCTCGGCTAGGGGCTATCTGGGTTCAGTCCTGGCGCCTTAGGCGCCAGGCTCATAGTAGAGATCAGTCCGGGCGCCTTAGGCGCCAGGCTCATAGTCATTACTTACCTCAGGCAGACCATGCTGCAAATTACTCCAATCCAACATGAAGCCTGAAAGGGACTATTTTTCTACAGGGACTATTTTTTATTCGGGTGTGATTCTAGGGACTTCTTACCTGGGACTACTTTTGAGGCTATTTAAACCACGCCCGACCAGCAACACATGCTTCGCGTTATTCTGCATCCAGCAGCGTAACGCTCACCATGCCTGGAGCCTGCATCCAGTCTTCTGCCACGCCCGCCTCGAATCCGGAGCTCCTAAAACAAAGAGGAAAGAAAGGGACAAGGTTAGAAAATGAACTTATTTGTATTCCACACCTGATTCTGGATCCATCTCGTCTCCGAACCTGTAAAGAACATCATTTCTGCACGCGCCGCACCTCCAACTGCAGCTCCGCACCATACTCACCAGTCTTCACAGCATCCTTCGGGTCGGCGCTGCCTCCATCATTTCTTCGCCGAACTTCAGCACCTAGGAGACAAAAGAAAACCACAAGGTGAGCCGAGGGAACCAACAAATATAATTCTTACCACCATAGACTTACCTGATTTACCACCGGAGGCATCCTTTTGTGACTCTCCATATTTTCACGTGCGGCATCTGTAAAGAGAGACAAAACAACATGTTTTCCACGTGCAACATTTACCGGACAGCGCCGGGTAATACAGACTCTTACCTGAGCGCCACCAGCTGCCACAAGAGCATCTTTTCACAAGCCAGCTGCAAAACAAGAAAGGAAGGGGGGAAACAAGAGTGAACATCGGACATATTGAACTCTATGAACTTAATACTTACTGGTCCTCACCAGGAACCTCAGAGTCAATACTCTCCGGAACTCTCCCAAGCCTTCTAACCAGTGAAGTAAATGGAATTGACGCGCCCCTGCAAATCCACGCAGAATGGAGAGCTCATCTTTCAAGAATATAAGGTGAGATTGCTGTGAGGGTATTTCGGAGGTGATTAGTTGGGGAGGACTGTGGGGGTGCCATCACTTGAATCCACAAGTGGCTAAATCCATCTCTCCACTTGCAGGAGAGTATTTCTAAGGGTTAAGCAGACAAGATTAGGAGGGCAGATCCAGTCAGTCATCGCTGCACTACGCATCACGTGGGTGGAGGCCGCAGCTGTCTGGGTCTGACCGACGCCCCTGTGGGAGCCAGGTGAGCGTAACAGAACGCGAAGCTTATCTACAAATCCCCATCCGGGCATTATGGAAACCTCAGAAACCGACCAACTAGCCCTATTGTTAGGGGAACTTAGGGCAGAAGTGCACTCCGTGCACCAAGAGACTAATGCCCTCAGGAGAGAACTGATTGTGTCAAAGGAGCGCACTGATGATCTTGCTAGACAATTACTGCAAAACCAAGCTGGGCAAACACCATTACCTGGATTCGGGGGGAATCCAACACCTGTTTCATCAAGCAATCCTGTGCAAGTGGTTCTACCAGGGAGCATTCCTTTAGCTCCACCCGAACGTTTTGCTGGGGACCCAAAAAAGTTTGCTGTGTTTATGAACCAATGCCGCTTGCACTTTTTATGCAGACCTGGAGCTTTTCCGAACGACCAAACCAAAGTAGCCTTTGTACTATCATATCTTAGTGGCACCGCAGCAGATTGGTCAATTCCATTAGTTAACCAGGATGACCCTCTTCTTCAGGATTTTCAAGGTTTTCAATTGAGCATGGAAAGACTATTTGCCAGACATTCACAGGAACAGGCCCTGGATAACAAACTTTTATCATTACGACAAGGTAACCAGGATCTGCTAACCTATATCGCCACTTTCAATAGGTTAGTGGTGGAAACCGGATGGCCACAGGTAAAACGAATTACAATATTTCATCGTGGACTTCGGGGTGAACTCAAAGACGTTTTGGGCCAAGTTGTGAACCCACCTCAGTATTGTGCAGAATATATAGACTCAGTGGTCCAGTTAGACCACCGACTTCAGAATAGAAAGGCTGATCGAGCTAAGTTCGAGAATCGGGTATTGGTTAAACCCAATGTTACCCTCAAAGGAACAGATGTATCAGAACTGATGCAGATCAGGGGGGTCAAAGGACCCTTAACTCAAAAGGAAAGAGATAAAAGACGGCAGATGCAATTGTGTCTGTACTGTGGGGCCTCAGGACATTTTCTACGGAATTGCCCTATAAAAACATATAAAAGAGTAGTCAGAGTTGCTGATAAAAATCAAACAGAGCCTGATTCGGGAAACGACCACACCCGACAAGCGTAGAGGTCCGCTTGCCAAGCTTGAAGAAGGATACTCAGACCTCGCACTTAATCATACCAATGGTCCTTATAGATCCAAGGCAGCCATCACGTATGCACGCAGTGAGGGCATACATTGATAGCGGGGCCATAGGGAAACTATGTAGACCACAAGTTGGCTTCTAGGATGAATCTATCTCTCTGCAAAAAGACCTCTTCGGATGTCATCACCACAGTCGATGGAACTGAAATTGCCTCTGGGCCTGTAACTCATTCCACCGCAGAGATGACACTATTGGGTCAGGATGGGCATCGAAAGACTATTGTGTTTGATTTAATCAAAGCCCCGCAGTTCCAAATAATACTGGGGATACCTTGGTTGGAAACACATAATCCTTGTATTGATTGGCGAGAGAAGAGAATAACCTTCCCGGATTGTTCACATACTTGTTACCCGAAAAAACCCCTGAACCAAGGCCTGGCCACAGTCGCTACTCCAGTCGTGCAGTTACCTCAGGAATATCAAGAATTCCAGGATGTTTTCCAAAAGGAACAGGCAAACACCCTACCACCTCACAGATTATATGATTGTCAAATCGATCTCATACCCGGTGCACAACCTCCATGTAGTAGCATCTACGCCCTTACAGAACCCGAAAACCTTCACCTACGACAATACTTGGACCAATACCTTGCAAATGGCTTAATTCGTCCATCCAAGTCCCCTGCATCTTCAGCTTTGTTCTTCGTGCCTAAAAAGGAAGGTGACCTCAGAACGTGCATAGACTACCGTGCATTAAATCAGATCACGGTTAAGAACGGATACCCATTGCCTCTGATCCCCGAATTACTAGATCAAGTAAAGGACGCTTGCATCTACACTAAATTAGATCTCCGAGGGGCATATCATCTGGCACGTGTAAAGAAAGGCGACGAATGGAAGACTGCTTTTCGCACTAAGTACGGGTTATTCGAATACCAGGTGATGCCCTTCGGGTTGTGCAATGCACCAGCAGCCTTCCAGTATTTTATGAACAATGTCCTTCGTGAACTCATTGACGTCTTTGTTGTTGTATACATAGACGATATTCTAGTGTACTCCTCTTCAGAATCAGACCTTGTGAAGCACGTTTGTGCAGTCCTTGAGAAACTATGCCAGCACAAGTTATATGCTATGGAAGTTGAATTCCTTGGATTTATCCTGACTCCAAAAGGAGTCCGAATGGACTCTCGAAAGGTGGATGAAATCCTCAAGTGGCCATCACCCAGTTCAGTTAAAGGGGTACAAAGCATGCTCGGATTTGCTAATTTCTACCGCAGATTCATTCCGGATTTCTCACATGTTGTACACCCTATCACAGCACTTTTGCGAAAAAACAAACGCTTCTTGTGGACTGAAGAAGCTGAAAAGGCCTTCCAAGAGCTGAACGCGAAATTCACGTCTGCACCTGTCTTAAATCATCCATACCCCGAACTTCCATACATAGTTGAAACTGATGCATCCAGTTTAGCCATGGGAGCTGTCCTGTCCAAGAAGGATCCTGAAACCGGTCAACTTCACCCAGTAGCATTTTGGTCCAGAAAGTTCTCGGCACCCGAGTTAAACTATGCGGTTACCGATAAAGAATTATTAGCCATCAAATCCGCCTTCAAGGCTTGGTGGCATTATCTTCTCAGTGCCAGGCATACCATTATGGTAATCACGATCACCGGAACTTGCAGTATTTAAAAACAGCCAAGGCCCTATCGTCGCGTCAACTTCGATGGGCATTGTTCTTTGCCGAGTTCTATTTCGTGATCACTTATCGACCAGGTTGTAAAAATGGCAAGGCAGATGCCTTATTCCGAATAGGGATGGGAGAAGCATATGCGAACCCGGAACCGGTGTCTATAATTTCAGAACAAAGAATTCTTGGCATAACCACTCTACAGACACTAGAGGATATTCAAGTAAAGATCCAACAACTCTTCGATCCAACAGCCCTGCAGGACTGGGTGAAGAACGGCTCGGACTACTCAGTCATCAATGACCTACCTTATTATCAAGGGCGACTATTTCTACCACACAAGGAACTACAAGAACTAGTCATCTCCAATTATCATGACACCCTGATGGAAGGACACCCAGGTATCGCAAAAACTGAAGCTAAAATTAAGAGACAATTCTGGTGGCCCACCTGGTGAAAAGATGTAAAGTCATTTATAATGTCTTGTGGCATTTGCGCACAAAACAAAAGTCAGAAGAAAAAACCATCTGGCCTCTTACAACCTTTGGATATTCCACCTACACCATGGCACACCTTATCGTTAGACTTTATTACAGATCTACCACCATGTAATGGATTTAACATCATTCTAGTTATTGTGGATCTTTTTTCCAAGATGGCCCACTTTATTCCTCTAAAGGGATTACCTTCTGCTTCAATTCTGGCCAAGGAGTTCCTCGAAAACATTGTTCGAATACACAGATTTCCTTCCGTATTGGTCTCTGACCGAGGTAGTCAATTCATTTCACATTTTTGGAAGAAATGTTGTCAACTGGCACAAATCGACGTGAGGTTATCAACCTGTCACCATCCCCAGACCGATGGTCAGACGGAGAGGACCAACCAGACCCTTGAACAGTACCTACGTTGCATGCTACACCAGACCAAAAGTAATTGGAAAGATATTTTATGGATTTCCGAGTATGCATACAATAACTCTGTACATTCAGGAACCAGACAAAGCCCCTTTTATACCATATATGGGCATCACCCTCGAACCTCAGAACTAGATTCGCCTCAGCATTTAGAAATGCATGCAGTTAGTCATTTGCATTCTACTATTACACAAGCCTTTAAAGAGGCAACAGAACATTTGAAACAAGCAAAAGAGAAATATAAGAAAAATGCTGATCAACATAGAAGTGAAACTCCACAATACCAGATTGGGGATCAAGTTTGGCTGGCTACAAAACACATACCTCTGAAGGGAACTCAGACTTTTAACACTAGATATTTGGGACCTTACACTATTAAGGCCATTATCAACACGGTAGCCGTCAAATTGGAATTACCCTCTAATATGCGCATTCATCATGTCTTTCATGTTTCACTTTTAAAACCAGTTCAACCAGGAACAAGATTAACCAAACCGACCAACCCCATCTTTATAGATGGAGAACCTGAATTCGAGGTAAAAAATATCCTGGACTCCAAGATGGTTAAATCAAAACTTTTTTATTTAATCGATTTGAAGGGCTACGGACCACAAGAAAGGTCATGGGAACCTAGTGACCACGTCCATGCACCTCGGTTGGTGAAAAGATTCCATCGGAACTTCCCAGACAAACCAGGGCCCAGGGGAAGAACAACTTTAGGAGGGGCCTTGGGGGGGAGTGCTGTCATGATGCCGACCCCCAGGCATCTGGACCAAGCCCATCATCCCCGGGAGCAGGCATCTAGAAATTTAGTAAAACCTCAGCAGCCTTGGCTAGGGGCTATCTGGGTTCAGTCCTGGCACCTTAGGTGCCAGGCTCATAGTGGAAATCAGTCCTGGCGCCTAAGGCGCCAGGCTCATAGTCATTACCTACCTCAGGCAGACCATGCTGCAAATTACTCCAATCCAACATGAAGCCTGAAAGGGACTATTTTTCTACAGGGACTATTTTTTACTCGGGTGTGGTTCTAGGGACTTCTTACCTAGGACTACTTTTGAGGCTATTTAAACCGCGCCCGACCAGCAAAACACGCTTCGCGTTATTCTGCATCCAGCAGCGTAACGCTCACCTTGCCTGCAGCCTGCATCCAGTCTTCTGCCACGCCCGCCTCGAATCCGGAGCTCCTAAAACAAAGATGAAAGAAAGGGACAAGGTTAGAAAATGAACTTATTTCTTTTCCACACCTGATTCTGGATCCATCTCGTCTCCGGACCTGTAAAGAACATCATTTCTGCACGCGCCGCACTTCCAACTGCAGCGCCGCGCCGTACTCACCAGTCTTCTCAGCATCCTTCGGGTCGGCGCTGCCTCCATCATTTCTTCGCCGAATTTAGCACCTAGGAGACAAAAGAAAACCACAAGGTGAGCCGAGGGAACCAACAAATATAATTCTTACCACCATAGACTTACCTGATTTACCACCGGAGGCATCCTTTTGTGACTCTCCATATTTTCACGTGCCGCATCTGTAAACAGAGACAAAACAACACGTTTTCCACGTGCAACATTTACCGGACAGCGCCGGGTAATACAGACTCTTACCTGAGCGCCACCAGCTGCCACAAGAGCATCTTTTCACGAGCCAGCTGCAAGACAAGAAAGGAAGGGGGGAAACAAGAGTGAACATCGGACATATTGAACTCTATGAACTTAATACTTACTGGTCCTCACCAGGAACCTCAGAGTCAATACTCTCCGGAACTCTCCCAAGCCTTCTAACCAGTGAAGTAAATGGAATCGACGCGCCCCTGCAAATCCACGCAGGATGGAGAGCTCATCTTTCAAGAATATAAGGTGAGATTGCTGTGAGGGCATTTCGGAGGTGATTAGTTGGGGAGGACTGTGGGGGTGCCAATACTTGAATCCACAAGTGGCTAAATCCATCTCTCCACTTGCAGGAGAATATTTCTATGGTTTAAGCAGACAAGATTAGGAGGGCAGATCCAGTCAGTCATCGCTGCACTACGCATCACGTGGGTGGAGACCGCAGCTGTCTGGGTCCGACCGACGCGCCTGTGGGAGCCAGGTGAGCGTAACCAAGGTACAATACACTATCAGAGACACAGATTACGGAATTTCAGGGAGCTACACCATAGGAGGAGAAGGAGCTATGAGTAAAGAGAGGATGTTCAATGTCTCCAACAAACGCCTTCTGGTGACAGAACAACAGAGGGAAAGTGGTCATAGCACTTAACATTAACATTAACAGCCTTAGCACAATTACATTATCCTTCATACACAGGGAAAGAGGTCATTGCTACACACATTGGAGAAAAGTGGTTTTGCCCAAATATGAATGAACATGTTGCTGATTTCATTAGCAATTGCTTGGTCTGTCAGCAGTTTACAGCAGGGCATACCTTGAGAGTTGTGAGAGGAGCCATACCAAGACCTGTAGGCCCATTTCTACACCTTCATGTAAACTATGTGGAAAGATCAAAGTTTGTCAAGGTAACCGTTACATGATAGTGGTGGTTTGCCCATTCTCCAGTTGGATAGAGCCTGGGCCATTCTCCCATGCCGATGCACTTAGAGCAGCAAAGTTTCTGGTCCGGGATGTTTTCCCAAGATGGGGCGTCTGTGAGGCCCTGCAGTCGGACAATGGTCCTCACTTCGCCAATGAACTGTTCCAACACATAACATCCTTGTTAGGCATCAAGCACAAATTCACCTGTGCGTACCACACACAAGCAAACAGGATTTGTGAATGCCTAAATGGACTCCTGAAGGAGTGCATTGCCAAAACCAGCAGAGCACAAAGAAAAATTGGCTTCATTGTTTGCCTTTGGCACTATTTGAGTTGCGCAACAAGCCACGGTCTGATGACCATTTAACGCCCCACGAGGTGGTGACAGGATGGCACATGCATCTTCCCCTGGCTACTCCCACAAGCGCATTGAAAGATTGTGAGAACAGTGCAGATGTGTTAGGTCACACAATGTATGCATATATCACTTCCTTGGTTTCTAGCGCTTCTTTTATCTCTACAGTGGGTCCAGGGCAGGCTTGAAGACAACAAAGAGATTGACTCAGAGGATGCAGAATCTGCGAAAGGACAAAAACAGTTAGTGAAGGTGGGGGACATAGTGCTCCCTTGCCACGTTCTAAGGTGCTGGAACGCGTCCAAATGTACTGACCCTCACGTGGTTGAGGCCATTACGGATAGAGCAGTCAGGCTCGCCAGCAAAACAGTATGGAACCTTTTCCAGGGCATCAAGTCCTACAAAGCAGTGGTTTCACCTGGCAACAGAATTGCAGTGACCGACAGGGCCAACATTCAGGACCTCGTCGAGCTACAAATGCATGCAGACATTACTGAGTTAGAGAGACCAGGCCATCCTATGGTCCGACGATGTCAGGCAGCACAAGTAGCAACTGATACCCTTGTTCAGATAGACGAATGAAGCACTGTCTGTTTGATTTTTTTTTTCCTTTCTGCACATGCAGGTTAATGTGCATGTAGTGAGGGCTGTATGGATTGCTGCCCTGATGTTACCGCCCATTGATCACCCTGAAGCATTCTCAAACCAGTTTGGGCACTATATAAGAAGACCCACAAGATTCCAAGCCCAATCCCCTGCAGTGTATTTCCTTGTATTTTTAGAATATTTGCCCCACGCATACCCACAACTTGATTTGAATTGAATTGAATTGATTGTTTATTTGTATAGCGCTTATACACAATGTGTTTCAAATCGCTTCACGGATGGAGGGAACATGGGACAATACAGTTACATTCTTACAAGTCGTTGAAACTATTCAGAATGTGAAAAATATCTATCTTAATCAGCCTGGCAACATTTCAGATAGTGCAAGTGCAAGGAACAATAAAGGAGATGGGGGGGAGGGAACATGAGACAAAACAAGCGTTTACATTACTATGCCTGATGACAATTGATGAAGTGTTGGAATATTAACAAGAGGAGGGATGCAAGGGAATATGTAGTGAGGGAGAAAGAGAGGAACAACACAAGCGACTAACATACTAGGTCTGACGACGATGCATAACACATTGCATGGCCGGTTCTAACCACATTGAGAGACCCCTCAGTAAGACAGTTCTGGGAAGAGGTCCTTGCTTTTGCCATCAGCGATTGTTTAGTTCTTGGAGTTTGAGAATACTGACAACTGCTAAAACAATAATGCTTTTCTTTGCGAATTCCGGGCGGGCAACTTTATCATCTCATCAGGCTATAAGGATTAAGCAGCGTATATGGTCATTACAGAGACAATAAAGAATATCATTATCATGGTGTGTTTATTGATTCCCAGTGGCGTAATGTGATTTGTGTTTTGGCAACTTTATATGGCTGTGATTACTACCGGTGTACCCACTACTAACACAACCCCAACCCTAGCAGGAGGGACGACCATGTCAGGTGGACAAGAATACACTGCTGTGAAGGTAAGGAGAGGTAAGCGCAGTATTGACACAACATGAAAGGAGTTGATATGTGTCTCACTGACACAGCACAGATATTCAATAACATGTGGTATAAACACATGACCAAAGTAGGTAAGGAAACCATCGGGGAGAGCTGTTATGTCAGCTCCTTAATCCCCCATATCATGAGTGCTTCTTGAACATTCATAGCAACTGAAAAACCTGCAGCAAGAGCACAGTGCCTAATGTATCTCACGATGGTACAGACACGAGGAAGATTTCAAGGGAAGACAGCAACATTGAGATGGATGTCCAAAGGGACTTTCCCGTACGAAGATAACTGCATAAAAACACTAGACATGATGAACAATTATTGGCAGCTAGATGAAGGTTTGCAGTTCATCACAGACGGACCTGAGAAGGGAGAGACAAAGACTATCACATTAAAGGAGTTACCATGTCCCTGGACAAGAATAAAAGAGATAGGAGGAGAGCATGGATGCTGGTAAAGACCACAGACATTGATTTACGGACGAGTGTACACTAATGACGGATGGGAAGATGGAGTGGTAGGAAGCAAGGCACTGACCTTAGCACAGTCAGCAGCGAACAAGGTGCAGGAAGAAAATGATAAATTCATGAAGAAATGGGATACAAGAGCAAATTTGCTGATATGGGTGGAGAACGAAGCTGACCCAAACCTAATAATTCCCCTGAAGAAGCCAGCCTTGTGCCATCAGAACAATGGTGATGCAAAAGTTGTTTAGAACACATAGTGCAAGAGAGTAGAATGACTTCCAGCAATGAGACCACGAACAGCAGTACTGGTGGACCACTGTTGAGCGTGTGGATCAAAAGCATATGAGAAGCTGCCAACTGAATGGGGAGGAGTATGCTCCTTGGTGCACATCAACATGCCATTGTTGGTGGTACCCAGAAAGGATGTGATGATTGATGACTTCCTGAATATTGACAATAACAGGTGGAAGAAGAGGTCGGTCAAGATAGCACCAACAGCCCAGACAAAAAAGGTGGAGAAGCAGAGCGGATTGAGCAGAGTGAAGAGAGGGGAATTACTTCTCAGAAAAGTCAGAAGCGCATTGGATGAAGTACCAGCAGAACACAGACTATTTAGCAGAACCCAAATGTCCTTTGCATCAATAAGACCAGGAATACAAACGTACACACATGCCAAATGGTTACAGATCACTTGTTGGGAGCTCATGGTAACAATGAACTCAACAGTGAATGGGGTCAACGTCATAAAAGTGGAACTCAGAGCAATACGGTTGGTGACACTCCAGAATAGGTATGTTCTGCATCTCATCATGGAAATGGAAGGAGGAGTTTGCACAAAGATAGGGAGTTGATGTTGCACATTTATACCACCTAACGATGAAGATAACAGAACTCTCTCAGACGCAGGAGCACAATTGGCAAAAATGCATGCAAAGATGGAAGATGAAGCACGAGGGACATGGAAGGACAAAAGCTGGCTAGCGTACATAAAGTCATGGATGCCATCATGGCTGTCAGACAGACTGAAGATACTTGCTGGAGCACTTATATTGGGAACAGCATCAGCATGTGGAATTAAAATATGCATTGGAAGATCCAAGAAAACAGCAAAAGAGGCAATTGGAATGCATATACTGATGGATGCAAAAATAGGAAGTACAAAAGACGACATTGTAGCAGAACGAGACAGACTAAGGGTGAAAATTGCACAGGGCAGGAACCATAAAGCTGGCAAACCCCTCTGATCCAAAATTCTATGAAGGGAAGTGGGTTTGGTGCAACCCCAAAGGAGTATGATACTACATGCACTGGTCCTTTGATGATCACACAAATCATTACGGACACCTCGGAGGAATAATGAAAATATGGCAGCCCAGGGCAAAAGGGTGGACATATCGAGATTTGTTTGACAATTCGACCAGAGGAGGGACTGAAGAGGGATGGACGAATCACCCTCTATTCCCCCTCCGATAAGATACATGTCCAGGAAGAAGAACAGGAGATACCACGATCACCCATACTATTTTGGACCAATTCCTAGTGCTCCTATGATAGACAAGTATGTCGAGAGGTACCCACTCAGCCAACCCTACAGCCCAGGAGCAGTGCAAACATTACCCAGAGTGGAGGAGAAACCCCAGGATGCAATTAAGGAGACTTCAATTGACAGTATCGACTAAAGCACCAAGAAGCCACGTTACTGACGTGGTTAGAGACACGACGACATAGCAGCATTAGACAGGAAGCACACCTGCCGTCCGCACATCGGGACACAAATACACACCCAAATACATGAAGAACATATGCGTAAGAGTTCTATAAATTAGAGGACAGACACATGTCCATACTATCTTTGCTTTTATTATTTTGTCGTTAGCTAATAGAGCAAAGCAGAAACCGCAAGAAGCAAGAGATCCAGAACAAGCATACAGATGCTTATACACAATTTATATTAAACAATTTTTATTAATTTTCAATTTACAAACAACACAGCACACCCGACAGTGAAATTTATGAATGTCCGAACATCATGCTTCAACATGCATTTACCACTGCCATCCCCTTGCCCAGCCCTCATAACTTGAGCTTACTCCATAGCATCTTTAGTCCTACTCCTCTTGGGGTGCCTCTTCCACGCTCCCAGAGGTATCGTGTTCGCTTCGACTGGCTCGGATGGGCTCAGTTAATGAGGCCACTAGCTGTCTCCAGGCCATTAATGTTCCCGCTTCATCCTTCTCCCCTCTATAAGCAGCTTCATACCATGCTGTTGTTTCCGCTTCTGTCCATTTCAGAAGGTCTTGCCACCACACTTCTAACCAGGGTCTCTGGCTTGCTTTCCACCCCATAGCTATTCTATGTTTGGCCAGAATATAAGCCCTTAGTTTTCAGACATGTTTCATTTTACGTGGTCTAGTGAATCCCCCCAGCGTGCACGCCCACACCGATTCTACATTTAACTTGATTCCCTTCTCAGAGAAGTGGTATGTGACCTCCCCACGGAATTTCTGAATCTCTGGACATGCCCAAAACATGTGTAACATCCTGTGTCTAGTTTCCCACATTTGGGGCACCTTTGTGATTCTGTGCTTTTGAATTGGGCTATCTTTTGAGGGCTCATGTACGCCCTGTGAGTTACATATAGCCGTATCTCTTGTAATCTAGCGTTTCTGGACCCCTTCTTGTGGTACCACTACACTCTTTCACATAGCTCGTCCTGCATGGGTTCTCCGGCGTCCTCCTCCCATTCCTGTCTCAACTGGGTCACCTCTTTGCCCACCCTGGACCTTACCAGTTCGTAAATCTGGGACACCTCATGCCCTCCTTCCGAGATATCATATATTGTCTCTATGGCCGAATCTGGTTGGCCTTCTAATGCTATTTCTGACCATTACGAGCCGTATCTTCTTTACCAGTCTGGTGTAGGTAACATACTACCCAGGGTGTACTCCAGTTTCTTCCATTAGTATTGTGAATTCCAGTGCCCTTCCATCCCGCCACACATCTCCCAATGTTGCTATGCCCACCGGTTCCCAGTAGGTAGGTATTATCTTCCTTAGTTGTGCGTCCACTAACTTTAGCGTCACTAGCGGCACTTGGGGGGAGTACAGGGTAAAGTACTCCATGACCTGGTATCCCAATTCCTACAGCTTCGATCGCCTTTGTAGCTCTGATTTGGGCAGCCATATTAATTCTTTCAGAAAGTAGGGTGCGCATTCTGAACTCAGCAGTCTGGACTCTGCTGTTGTGTCTTCAGCTAGCCACTTGGTCACATACTGTAGTTGCCCTGCCAGATGGTATATCTCGAAGTTAGGCAGTTTTATGCCCCCTCTCTCATACGCATTTTGCAACTTCCATAAAGCAATCCTATTTCTGGTGTTGTGCCAAATGAAACCCCTACATAAGCTCTGTAGTTTATTAAAAAAGCATTTGGGCAACAAATATGGGATATTCAGAAAAAAGTGCAACAGTCTAGGCAATACCACCATTTTCAACAGTGCCACCCTTCCCATCATAGCTAGGGGGAGTTTAGCCCAGAACCTCAGACTGTTTTCAATATTAGCCACCGCTTTCTCTGTGGTTTTTTTTTGTGGTAAATATGAATCCCTGAGTATGTGAATGTGCTAGTCTCCCAGAGTATTTGCAATACTGGCAGGTTACCCTGTGCTATTCCCTTATATCTCCCTAAGGGAAATATGCACGACTTCCTGGGGTTAACTGCAATACCGGGGAATGACGCAAATTGATCCATCACTTCTAGGATGTATTGCAAGTTTTCCTCTGGATATCTCATATATAGCAGCATGTTGTCTGTGTACAATGATATTAGGTGTGGCCCCTCCCTAGTGTGGACCCTTATCTCTTCATATTGTTGCCCCAAATATATCACTAGGGGTTCCAGTGGTAGGATATACAACATCGGAGACCAAGGGCAGCCTTGTCTGGTGCCCCTACTGAGCCGCCATTTGTCCGAGTTGATCGCTCCCATTTTGACTCTGGCAAGAGGTGAGCTGTACAACAGCTCAACCCACCTCAGGTACCCAGGCCTCATTCCGTATTCCTTCAAGGCCGCCATCAGCCATGCCCACTTTACTGAATCAAAGGCTTTCACCACATCTAGTGAAACAATTGCAACCTCGTTTGTATCTCTTTCAGTCTGTTCCATGACGTGATGGAGCCTTCTATGGTTATCGGCTATACTCCTACACGGGACGTATCCCGTCTGATCATGATGTATCAGTTTGCTTATAACCCATCTGAGTCTGTTTGGGAGCACCGCCGTAAGTATTTTACTATCCTGGTTCATCATGGAGAGTGGTCTGTACGACCCACAATCCATGCTAGGCTTATTGGGTTTGAGAAGCGGGATAATTATCGCCTCTCTCATGGTTTCCAGTAGTTTCCCTATCTCAAAGGCCTTGTTTAGCATTGCCAGCATCGGGGGGAGCACCTCCATCCTGTATGCTTTATAAAACTCACTGGGCAGCCCATCCGTTCCTGGTGCTTTGCCTGTAGTTAATTGTCTGACCACCATTTCTAGCTCCTCTAATATAATGGGGGCGTCCAGGCTCTCCTTTTCTTCCGTACTCAGTTTAGGTAATCCAATGTCCTCCAGTATCTCTCTCATCTCATTCACGCCCGCCCCTCCTGCATCTTTGTATAAATGTTGGTAAAATTGAAGGAATCCCTCATTTACGCTCTCTTGGGTGTCCAATATTTGGCCACTCACTCCTCTCATCTCTCTTATCACTGGTCTAGGTGTCTCCTGTTTGTATAGCTACGTCAACAGCCTTCCCGGTTTATCTCCTCCAGCATGTTGTCTTTCTATATATTTCTTATAGTTTAAGTTACATAGTCTATCCCAGTGTTCCCCGCATTTTCGTTGCAATTGATTCATAGCTGCAGCATCTTCCTGAGAGGTATCCCCTTTTTCCATAATTTCTTCGATTTTCCTTTCTGTTTTGTGCAGCTCTTTTATTATGTCCCCTTGGAGCCCTTTGGATTTCGATATTGCAGCCCCCCTCACCACTACCTTAAATGCCTCCCACAAAGTGCTTTCCAATGCTACACTCCGGTGTTCTTTTCAAAATATTCTATTATCTCCTCCCTCAGGTCCTCTCTGAACCCTGTGTCTCTCAGTGCCTCAGCCCTGAGCCGCCATGTTGGAGTCTTGGCTCGGGGGGGGGCTGATGCTGCCACGTCAAAATCAGAGGTGAATTGTCCGATAAGACCCTTGCTTTATATTCTGCGCTTTCCATCTCCCCTGTAAATTCCGGGTTCACAAACACATAGTCTAATCATGTGTACAGGTTTTGTGGGGCAGAGTAGTGGGAGTATTGTCTATCATTTGCGTGGTGTTGCCTCTATATATCCTCTAGTCGAAGCTCACCCAGCAGGGTATTGAGGGTTTTGGCTGTAGGGGTAGGCCTGTCTAGTTTCCTATCTGATCGGTTCACACTAGGGTCTAGCGTGCAGTTGAAATCCCCTCCCAATATGACCGTGCCCCCTATGTATGGGCTGACTTTGCCGTAAAAGTTCTTAAAATAAGTCACTGCCTCTTTATTTGGGGCGTATTTGTTGATAATGCACAGTTATTTGCTCCCCAGCATTCCACGTATCGCCACCATTCTCCCATCCGGCTCTACTGTGGACTGCAATACCTGGAAGGGTACGTGTGGCACAACCCATGTGATTAGTCCCCTGGCAAATGCTGAATACATTGCTCCTATAGTGGTCCCCTTCTATTTTTTCCATATCATTTCTTGTTTTTCTTTTGTGAGGTGGGTTTCTTGTAATAACGCTATGTCTATTTTCTGCCTCCTCAGGTACAACATAATCTTGTTTCTCTTCAAATAAATATTGAGTACCCTGACATTCCAGGTTACTATGCTGAGGTGCCCCATCCCTTATCCATATCCCTTCCCGCCTCTGTCTTCCCTTGTCGTCTGCAGAAGGCACCACAGTGCCTGAATGTAAGCTTGTTCCCCCCACAATTACACTGCAATCTCCCCAACTTCCCCCCCTCCCCTCTGCCTGTACCGACCCCAACTGTTCCCTCCCCTTCCCCTCCACCCCATCCCCAACTGATGCCCAGCTCCATCCCTGGATCTCAGACTAACCCGCATCTAGCGCTTTTCTTGGCTACAGGCAATATTTGGTGCACAGCGTGGGGGTACCGCCCTACTGTCGATCCGCCTGCTCTAACAATTGGGGGTAGGTCTAGCTCCGTCCGTGGCTCTCCCATTAAGCAATAGTATGTCACGTACTTAGTAAACTATTCAAACCTCTATATTCCAGTCCACACAAGCCCTCATGTTGAAATATTAAATCACTGTTATCTATGCCCTATTGGCACGCCCTATGCGGCTCCATTACATTCCCCTGCTGTCTCTATACATGAATCAGGTAATTTTAGTGTGGCTTTGCTTCACTTATCCTGGCTGCCTCGCTCTGGTCCATCCACGTCATCTGGGCAACCTTGAGCGTTCAGCCAGTTCGTTGAGTCCTCTGGATCTTCAAAGAAGTGTGCCTTGCCCTTCTGTAAAATCTTTAGCTTTGTGGGATATAACAGCATGTATTTGAATCCCGCTGCCCTTAGTCGCCTCTTCACTGCAACATAGCTAAAGCATTGTCTTTGCACCAACATGGTGTAGTCCGGGTACACTGTGACTGTCGCTGACACTCGGGTTATTGTTCCGCCTTTCCGAAAAAATTCCACAATCTTTTCCCTGTCCCTGTAGTTTAGAATGATCGCTCGTGGGGGCGCTCCACGTGGCGGTCTCCTTGCTAGGGCCCTGTGTGCCCGTTCGATCACAAACCCTTGAGAGAACTTTCCAGCCCCAATTTCTTGGATCAGCATATTTTCCACATACTCTGTGGGATCTGTTCCTCCTTCTCCTTCTGGCAGTCCCACCATGTGGATATTGTTGCGCTTTGCCCGCCCTTCTGCCTCCTCCGCTAGTTTTTCCAGATTGCTCATTTGTTTTTTCAATATGTGGACCTCCTTGGCGTTGGTAGTGTTTTTCACCACGCTCTCGAGACTGCTTGTGTGCTCCACTAGTGCCCGCACGTCTTGTCTCAGGAGGTTGACATCCACGCCTACTGCATCAATCTTGAATTCCAGTGCCGCTTTGAGGTCCACTACCATGGTGGTCCACGAGGATTTCATTTCTGTGATGGCCTGCAGGATCAGTTGGACTTCGCGTGGTGGGGCCGGTGTGTCTTGTGGGCCAGTTTTCACTTGCGCTGCTATAGTCTGGGATTGCGGTGGTTTTGTAAAAATGTCCATCGTTGCTTGCTTTATTCTGGTCTTGCCCCCTTTTAGCACCATTGTCTCTGTTGCCCACCAGTTGGCTTCTTGCCGCACATAGTCTTGTGCCCGTACTGCAGTGCTTTCTTTTTGCTAGGCTGCCGTTCTCCTGCTGCTAGCGTTTGGTGTTTCCGGTGACGCAGTTGCCTGAGTATTGCTTGTTCTATTCCCCTTCTGGGGAGAGGGGAGCGTCACCATGCGTGATGGTCTGCCTCTCACGTGGGCTGGCCCTTAGATTTATGCTGACTCTTAGGGGGGCCCCAGTGGGAGCTCCGTACTGACTTTCAGCTGGTTTCATTCAGTATAGCAAAGCCTTTAGAGCGCCTCACCAGTGTGTTTTCAGTAGCCCCACCATGTGTTGCGGCAGTGTAGTTGTTCAGGGATAACTGCCCTGTGGGGCCCCCAGGCCGCTACTTTGTGTGGTCATCCGTCTGGCATCCCCCTGTCTGATTCATATGTCACCAGCCTGGCTTTTGGCCTTGGCCCCCCAGGTCTTGATTGGGCCTTCCAAAGTTGTTTCCTTGGCCCCAGGCCTGGCCTCTATGGGGCCGCTCTTTTATGCGTGCCCGGATGCCCAAAGGATCAGGTTCTGTGGGGGGAGCCCTCCGCTACTGCTTACTCTCTTCTGCCATTAGTACCAGCCTTATTTGCACGGCTCCTGAGTGCAATTAGCCTCGTCATGTCCTATCAGGGCTCTCAGCCTCTCTCGTGGCCTGCTGGTCCCGGGTTGTGGCAGGCAGTTCACACTTTATAGCATGTGCGTGATGCCTACAGGCATCCGATTTCCTCACTGCAGCTTTTATGCCCTCTTGTTTCTCATGTGCTCTCCTGAGGATGTGGTTCCTACAGTCTTTTGTTGCCGCTATTTGGTTCTCACTGTTGTGCTCCCCATATGCATTTCGTTTTTGTCTTGTGCAAGGGGGTATGTCCTCCAGCCATGAGCGTTTCCGCTCTAGTCCTCCTGGCACTTACAGTGCGTATGGTCTTGGAGCCCTCAGTTCTCTGTTGCTCCCGCTCCGCTCCACGTGGCATTGTTGTATATATTGGCCAGGACCGAGCTGCTTTGTAGGTGCCCGTTCCTTCCGGCCGGGCTTACAATCTTGATTTTCATGCCGTACCGACGCAACTTCAGGTTACTCGCTGGGGCCGCTTGGCTTAGCATCCCCAGTCACACTGTTGCAAAACTCTTTGTCAGTTTCACGCTCCGTATCACAGGAGCCTTGCGCACCGCGTGAGACAAAGTGTCCCCTCGGTGCATAAGGGGAGGTCTAAAACAAATGTATCTCTGTGCTAGACGCAGGAGGTCTGTCCCGTCAGTGTTTATTGCTTCCAGCAGCTCGCGATCACTACCATCTCTGTCCAGCCCGGCGCTCCGGTTTAATCCTTTGTCTGTGGATGTCTGCCATTTTGTTGGGACCCTGCAGTGTCCTTTACAAGTCTGTAACTTCAGATCAGGTCATCCGTTTCGCACCGCAGGACTTGCAATACTAGCTCCTTGTTCTCCGACTGCTGTAGGTTAATTTGTACTGTGTTTCTTTGTCTATTTCAGTCGTACGCCACAGGATTAGCTTCGGATGTGCGGGAGCTCACGGGAAGAGCTGCCCTACTCCATGACTGTCAAGCCACGCCACGACCTGCCTATACACAACCCTATGGAGCTGCAGGAACACCTATGGGACCTGACAGAGCCATGTACGACTAACATATGGAGGATATAGAATAGTACAAGCACGTAGAAGCCATGTTATGGTTTAGGAAAATTCCAGCAGGCCACAGACCCTGGGCAGGATCTGAGATGAGCTGAATTCAGGGTGGGCAGGAGAGCAAACGTATGAAAAAAGGCCTGCTGCCAAGGCCACCAGATACGAGTGACATTCCATTCCCTGAACGGCAGTAACACCAGCTGCAGTAAATGCTAATAATTCTTCATAATTTAGAGCAATTCAGAGCAAAAAAGAAGCCCAGACACGGTCTCTAAACACGTGATTCGGCAGGCTTGGATGATGAATCAAAACCGGTGCTGGGAAAGAGGGGCAGTCTCACGCCATCAGACAGAAGCTTGCAACAAAGTTGTTACAACGAGAAGACAAGTGTTGCACGATGTGAACGGGTACTCTCATAGACTATGGTGGTAGACACAAGTTATAATGCAGGCATATAGTTGTACTTATTACCTTGAGAAGGTACACCTCGAGCTGAGAGTCCAAGGCCTGGGGACGTCGGCTCTAGCCAACCACAGTTCAATATCCTAGGGGTGGGTATCAAGGGGCAAGAACCAATGGTAAGACCCTCACACTGCAACATTGTTTAGTGATAGCAATACTGGGAGGGGCCAGGCCTGACACTTGACATGGGAAGAGCCAATAAACTAACATGTATAGGGTCCACTATAGGTGTGGAACTATTGCTCTGTACCAAATCCAGTGGTGCGTAAGTTTTGCTGTAGAGGGGCCCAGGTTGTGACGTCATTGTGACAAAATGGAATAACAAAACTGGCCTGCGAGTCAGGGAACGTCGAGATGTCCCAGGATTTTCATCGATCCTTGTTCTGATCCCTGTTGGTTTTGGCTGTAATAAACATCAGTTTGAACTTGCTGTCTGGGCCTGCGTTCCTTTGGGAAGGTGTTGGGCCTTCCATGAGTCATGAGTCTGCGAACTCCTAGTAGCCCCCGAACCTACCTGGGAGTTTGTCCCAATAAAGCCTCTGATACTTGCACTATAGTCGCCTTGTGCTCTAATTTTCTCAGTTCTACTTCTAGTATATTTTGGTCTTCTCTGGTTGATTGTATACGACTCTTGGGATAAACGTGATTTGGTGTTGTGTGGAAATGTATGTGAAAACCTTGTATCATGTCCAAAACCCAAGCATCTTTGGGTATAGAAAGCCAGTTATCTACATTATTTGCCAATCTCCCTCCTACTGCGGGGCATCTGTGCTTAAACTACCCTTGTTTTCATTTGCTCTCACCTGAGTTATTCTGTGGCGTCTCCTTGATGCTATCTTATGCTTCTTCCTCTTCCTCGGGAGGGTAAGTAGGTGTTTGGTTTTCTATCATCACTAACCCTCCATTGTGCTCTCTCGCTAAAGAACCTGTTGTACTGGTATCGCTGGAAGAGCATCCCCTGCCTCTACCAGCCGTCCTGAAAAGGTGTCTGCCAAAGGGCTGTCGAGGGCTGTGTACGAGTTGGCAAACCTGGTGAGTTCCTTTATAAAGGCATCTCCGAACAATTTCACTTTTGCAGCTTCTGCAGACTCTGAGGCTGCCAGCTTGCTAAGCTTGAGGTCTTTCTCCACTAACAGTGACCTCCTTCTTTCGGTACTAATTGCATAGTTGGCATTTCCCAGCATGTAAATCGCCCTCTTCGCCCAGCCGGTAAAAATCCCTGGATCCACTGTTTCATTTTTCTCCCAGGCCTCTTCTGCCATCTGGAGTATTTTTGTGAGGGCACCTACAATGTCCAACATCTTGTCCTGGAAAGGATGCCAGGACCTGTCAAGTCCTTTCCTCAAATCCTTCACATATTTCCCCATGAAGGTGACCATCTTTTCGTCGATCTCAGGCTTGTAAGCTATTCCCTCGGGGAGGAATATCTAGGGCATTCCGCCTTTAGTTTACTCCTGACCTCCTTCACCAAAGGTGCCCTCTGGGATTTTTTAAAATAGGCCGCCACCTTCTTAGATGGCTCCCACTCTGATGATCGGGGGTGGATTAGAGCCTCTGGGTCAAAATCATCACCCCCTTCAACATCTTCCTCATCAACCTTTCTTTTCTTCTGAGCTTTCTTGTGCTCCTCATCAGAAGGTGATATTGATACTATTTCTTCCTCAGATGACTTTTGCCAGTCCTCACCCTCTTCACGTGAGCTACTGGATGACTCATCATACCACCTGCTACTCTTCACCTTGAATCTCACTTTTTTACTTTTGCCATTCTTCCTCTTCTGTGGCGTGCCCAGGGGGGTCTGTTTTCTGGCTGCTTTTCTTCTCCCTTTACCTCTCCCGTGCTTAATACCCTTTATTCCCTCCATTACTTGGCCAAACTTTAACAAGTCCCCCATCAGAGTCCTCTGTTGTGACCCACGTCCCATTGCACCCATAGCTTTCTGCATTATTTGCCCTATGTTGGGTAATCCTCTTCTGGTTCACCTGAGCTTTCATATCATCACTGTGGCTACTCATATTTGTGTATTGGGGGAGGGTATAGACTTTCAATTCATGTATTTCCCAGGAGCCTTGGGCTTGTACCCGTCAAAATATACACTAGTGTGTAATTGATGAGTGCAACTGCTGATATTTCAGCTATCAGGATTTTCAGGAGACTGAGCATGTCATGCAATGAGTGGTGATATGCTCTTTTGTCCAGCTTGGGTGCTGTGTGAAGGGAATCCGATCACTTGTCCTTCCAAACATTCCTTGAGGATTATGTAAATTATATAACTATCATACACAGTGAAACCGCTGTCTGAAGCTGATGCCTGTCGGTTGCCTCGTTCTCTAATGGTCACAGAAGTGTGGAACGGAGCACCAGAACTAAGGAATCTGTTGCGCTACGATGACATCCGTGACCGTTGTGCCCCCTGTCAACCACGTCAGTAACTGCAGTTGCTGGAGGAGCCGGCAGACCAAAACCCCAATGATTCATAAGCGGAATGTTGCGCAATGCTCCCTGCTGCCTGCACTGTGCTTCGCTTTGTTCTGTCTCACAGCACACATGCACAATCACCATTAGTCAAACAATCATGTAACAAGTACAATCAATAGATAAAGTAGCGGAACACTTAACTGGCTGCTCGAGCTGCGAAGACTGCAGGGTTTTCATTGGAGTTCCAATGTTTATGAGGAGACATGACTGTGGATTGGACATTTTTTGACACTTGTTTGCCAGGAACCAATAATACCTGGACTACCAAAGAATTTGAACAAGTGGGACTTATAGTCTTTATTCTTTGTCACTGGTTGTATTATTGTTCTATTTCATTGCTGCTCGAGAAGTAAAGTTGAGGTAAAGCATAATCTGACCCTTCTGTCTTGACATAGAATTGAGTTGCCACATAGGGTTCTTCTAAAATACAAATGCTTTACCAATACATAGAAAAAGTGACCAACAACTCTCAACAGTCCCACCCATGTAAAACAAATATACTGATCATTCTGTTAAGAATACTCCCGTTATAAATGTCAGAAAAGAGGAAAAACAGGCAGAAATGCCCAAATATAGCTGTGTTAGGCAGAATCACATGCAGTACCCTTTGGGAACACCACACACAATTAAGACTACAAGTGTAAATACAATTTCACCTTTGGTACAAGCTTGTACTACACAGAAAAGTGGTAGTGATGGCTGAGCAGCCAGACTTATCTCAAGTGTAAAGTGAGCAGTAGAAGAAGTTACACAAAGGGCAGCAATTACTATGGTTCAAACAAACACTGATTCAAGGTTTCTGAGTAAAAGAATATACATGTATTTACACCATCAGTTATAAAACAGTTAACTATCATAAAGCAGCAGAAAATCACAGTCTCAATACACTACAACACCCAATCAATTATGGACAAGTTAAGCTCAAAATGAAGTGTGAGCAAAATGGCACTCCAGCAATTTAAAATGGAGGAAACACAAGGTTTTTCAAAATCAACAGCACCAACAAGTTATAGGCAGGGCAATCTAGAAAAGGCTACTACAACTATGATTCAATTCAATAGGTCTGGGCCAATGTTAAAGGTTCACAGTCTTTGCAGAGGATCACACAGTTCCAAGTAGTTTGCAGTTAAGTCTTTGCCAAGAGTTCAAAACGAAGTTGGTTGGAGGGAAAGTTATACAAAGGAGAAGAGAAGGACAAACCTTCGGAGAGGTGAAAGATTTCACTCACTTTCACCGCGATCGGAGGGAACGAATGACCGAATTTGCACAGTACCTTAAAAGAAGAAGAATGCTGTAGCTGAGGCAGTTGTTCCTGGCAGTTCCTGCAGGTTCACGGTTCCTGAAGCCTCAGTCGTGGTGACAAGAAGGAGGATGGCTGGAGGGTCCTGCACTGCCCAGGGAAGAAGCCAGCAGCGGAGCAAAATGCGAATAAAATGTGCACTCCTTAAAACCCAAACTGGTTCTCTTCCCACTGGCTATCCGATCTACTGCAGCAATGCACAGCAAATTCGACCAGGATGAGGACCGGTGTCTGGTGTTTGGCAAGCTGGTTGTTCCCACCAGGCTCAAGGGAAGAAGCTTCCTTGCGGATCTCCTCTGTCGTCGAAGTTTCAGATGATTCGGACCTGCAGCAGGGCTTCACCGGGTGTCCAGTAGTTGCAGCAGTCCTCTTCTTCAGCTTCTCGTTGGTTCTCTCGTTCCAGTGGTGACTCTGCCTTGCAGTCCCAGAGACTGGCTTTTTATGCACCAAATCCCCTATTGACACAGCCAGGCTGTCAATTACACAGCAGGGTGGTCTAGCCAATCAAACAAGAGTGTGGCTTTGGTCTCCAAGGAGACCCTGTGCCAGGGCCCTCAAATCCCTCTCTCACATCCTGCCCACCCAGACACTCAGGCACCTAAGGAGGGCTTTTGTGCAGAAGCCTGCCAAAGGACGGCGAACAAAGGAACCAAAACTGGTTTGGCGTGTAGAGTAAAACACTAGAAAGACCTTTACTAAAAGATATGGCGAAACAACTTGACCGGAAACAAGTTAAATTAAAAGTGGGTTACAGGGTTTGAGTTTGAGGCTACCACCATAGCCTCCAATGGTACCAAAGGCTATTTTCATAGTCTGCGGTAGAATACAAATGGTAGATACCACTCCCACCAGCCAAATCTTAGAGAAAGAGGAACATACTAATGTCCCATCAGAATCAGAAAAAAGGGGATAACTATTAACCCCTCCAGTACTCTATTGGAAGATAGGTTGTACTGGGTCTGTAAATTTAAAAAGACTAGTAATGTCAATGGCAACTTTACATGTTCTGGGAGACAGTAGTCAGTCCCAGAAAATTGAGTTTAAAGTGGAAAGTCTGAAAAGACAACCCTGTGTCACTGCACTGAAGGTGCTGTGTAACACACAGTAAAAAGATGATGCCTATGGGGTGGGTGAGACATGTACAACACACAGCAAAACACATGTAAGAGTGGGAAATAAAGCTGACACTCTTACCAGGTGAAAAAATTAAACCCTAGATATCCAGCAAAGCTGCTGAGGGACTCAACAGATAAGGGAAATTAGCCATTCTGGAGAATTCTCCCTAACAAGCTGAAACACAAAATGACTACTTTTAAAATGTCTTTTAGGCAGGGAATATTCTCCTAACTGTTTCTAAGACCCATAATATAAAGGCCAGGAAGGTAGAATCTAGTAATGCCTTTTTAAGGGCCTATAGTCCATTGACACCTCTACCTTTTTTGTTTTTTGAAGAGGCATGGCAGCTTTAAGCTGATCTTCTTTACGCTTTTTCATTGGCAAGAGTTTTGTTTGAAGTGGCAAATTGATAAACTGGTTTTGCCCTCTGGTGTGCTTAGCTCTCGGTTCACAGTGTCTAGTTGCAGGGTACGGTAGTTCCAATTGTCACTGCTCAGTTGCCCAATTGCTGGCTAAAACTTAAAAAGGAGTCAAATTGCACAGGGGTTTGCATCAGCAGCTCAACGGAAGTTCAATGTAGGCTTGATAGGATTGATATGGCTGAGCTAGGAAATGTTGAGTTCCACAATTGGCACTGCCAAAGGTAGCACCATTGGGCTTGCAGAGGCCTGTGGACTCCTTTACCGGGCACTTGAAGGATAGTAATGCTTGCCCTGTATGATAAAATGACTACTGCTCTGCAGGAGTACAAGCATGAGTAGTAGTTTCAAAAGTCCTACTCAGCCCCACACTACTACTAAACCAGCAGTGACCTCATTCATAAAGATGAAACAGGCACCACATGAATAGTACACCTCCTTTGCCTCTATAAGTTATCATGGGCACATGGCAGGCTATTCTCTTCTCTCAAATGGAATGGGAGCTTCCCTTCCCAAAAAGAATAACATACCCAACAACTAAACAGTATGCCAAGAAGGACTTCAAGGGGGTGTGGGGATGATGATCAAGGACCAAGAGTGGAAAGAGATGGCAGTGGAACAGGGTAGACCAAGAAATCCACCCCAAACTCAGTTGCAAGAAAAACTCAATAACATGTTGAAATATTCAAATGAAAAATTATCTTCCTAAGCACGTGGCTCCCTGCAAAACAATGGAAACTGAAAAAGGAGCAGGCCAAAAGCCTTGTTAAAGACTTGCAGAGGATGTCTCAGACCCCAGGGGAATAACTTTGCTAGTGATTGGTCACAGGCAACAGCAACAGCTGATGTACATATCCAATAGGAGACCAGTGGAACATTTAGTCAGAGAGAACAATGAAATAGACATCTGGCAGGTGTTCAATGGAATTAAAGGTCGAGGGTTGAGGTTGGAGAAGGAGCTGGTGGGGCGAGATACTAGGCAGGAGTGCTGAGCAGTTGGAAGAGAACCCGGAGAGGTGATTATGGCCTGTTTGGAGAATGTGAGGGAATATGATGGAAGAGAGTGGTGACATTTATTTTTTGTTTTTGGAGAGGGTGGGAGGCGAGGGGGTACAGTGACTAGGAGATAGAGAGAAAACTGGTAGGAGTAAGAATAGAATATCAGAGGGAGGATAATGGGCATTTTAGGAGGAGGTTTAGAGAGAGCGATAGACAGAATGGGAAGTTTGAGATTAGGTTAGGGAGAGAGTGTGGGTTTCAGAGTCTGTGTGCTGGAAAGAGAGAGGAACGTTTGAAACAGGTGGTTTGTGGAGTGTAGAGAGAGTTTTAGTCGTGTGAGAGAGGATGAAGGAGTTAGGGAAGACTAGAAAGGATTTGGCAGGTGGATACAGGAGAGTGCAGGTCGAGAGGGAGAGATGTACAAAGCCAGGGAACAAAGTGTGGAGAGATAAAGAGATAGTGATCTAATAACAGGAAGCACATCATAGGGAGAGAAGAGAGAGCAGTTGGAGGGGTTAGATAGGGGAAACAGGAGAGAACAGTAAGACCAGTGGAAGGAGAGTGGATAGAGAGATGGAGAGAGAGACAGAGGAAGACAGAGGGAGGAAAGGGTATTGAAGTTTTGAAACAAGTCAGTGAGGATAAGCCAAGGGGTCAGCCATCTAGAGAAGGGACACAAGAAGGAGCCTGCACCATTAGGTGCCTTAGGAGGTTCCTGAGGGTGAGGGGTAGATACGGCCGTAGCCTTTATAGCACCTTTAGGGAGAGGGATATAACAAGGCCGTAGGGTTACCCTGGCTGCAGTCTAGTGATAATTGAGATCAAATGTGATGGAATAGAGTAACCTGTGTTCGGTAGGTGGGAGCCCACTTTGTGGTTGAGGTAAGGTGCAGGAACCACCCCTAGTCTGGGAACCCTAATTATGTTGTATATAAATATATTATTTATAAATGTAACATTTTTAGCCATTGTCATCAACACAATATCGTAATGTTGCTGACTTCCTTTCGGAAAATAAATGGAACATATATTTATGATTACATCTAAATTGTTGATCACTTGAATAAATGTAGCCTGTCCTATATTCAGATGCAGATATGTCTACTCGTCTATCATCCAATGCTCCTCTGTTTGCATCTGGTAAACAATTGGGCAACATAGCTTTCTTCTAAGTATTTTTGCGATACACTTAGTAAAATGCCTTCTATTGTTTCATTTGGAATAATTCTATAAAAAACACACATAACCACTTTAGAATGTAACGTCTTCATAAATGTTTTCTCTACTTTCCTGTTCGAGTTTTTTTAAACTGTCCTTCTTTTTCATGAATATCAACAAGCGTTACATTCATGTGTCCTCAGAATTTACATTTTGGTAAAGTGTTTTTTTTTTTTTTTAACCAGGTTAAACATTGGTGAACGTTGGGCAAATCTGCAAGGTGTTGC
The DNA here is from genome assembly GCF_040938575.1 of Ambystoma mexicanum. Lineage (NCBI taxonomy): Eukaryota > Metazoa > Chordata > Amphibia > Caudata > Ambystomatidae > Ambystoma > Ambystoma mexicanum. Next base: position 625,545,774 of record NC_090934.1, read on the forward strand.
AAGATTGTTTTAATTTGTATTGACACGCTGTCTATTATTACTAACGGTGTGTTTTCAATTGTACACTTAACTCCTAAACGTATATGTTGTCATGTACATTTAAAGGTAATCATACACATTTCATTTGAAAGATTTTGCTAATTCAGTTGGCTGGTCTTTTGTCTACTTGGTTTGTAACATTACAAAAGGTTGGAGAGGGCCTATTGCATGGATGATAATCATTTCATATCTTGTAATACTTCAGGAATATGATGCGCTTTCATATTATTTGCAATTGTATGCATATTCAGAACAATACAGACATATTTTAAGGTTGTCCACTTGAGGTATTTGACCATCAATGGATAATAAATAAGAGTTCCAAGCCACAATGTTTACATCACTGGTCTTTTCATTAATAAATATAACTGACGTGTTACGTATGTTCGACAGCAATACTTGCATACATGAAGAGGATTTTGAATAAGTTCAAAGGGTTACTTAATGTTTTTTCTTGTTTGCTCTTGTGTACCTTCTAAAGGTTCATCTTCATTTCTGTTTTTAAAACTTTCAACTTCAAAGTTGACAGACGTTGACAGACGTCTTGAATTGTTTCTAAACAATTGTTTAAACTATAATTATAATTCTGCAAGTTTTGTGGCTATATCCATTTTCCATGCTAAATATCTAATAACTGTGGTATGTGCAGCCAGCATCTGAATGTCTTGGAATGTACTATTACAGATTTTTCCAGAAGAACAGGAAATAAGATGTCATTGTAATCCTGTGTATGGATGCATGTAACATGAACCAGATTGTCAAATAATTTCAATATATCCACTATTTCTACCTTTGCAATAATTTGGATCAAACAGTTTTATAGATTAGCCTCACATATGTAATGTGAATTAAAGCTTTCTCTTTCCCACACTATCTATCCAAACGTTTGCAGCTGTACTTTTTCAGCATCTGCAACCAACAACATATAAGAAGTACTGATTGTGTGTGTATCAGCATCTAAGAAGACATCATAAATGCATGTGTAACAATACACTGTTAAAAAAATATAATGAAGCGCGATTAGCCTGAAAAAATTTACAAAGTACTAGCAGTGTGTACTGTGATGAATCAGAGCAGATGCTTCATGATATGATATGATATGATGTGATATTATATTTATATCGTGCTCATACACAGGTGTTTCAAAGCGCGACAAAGCAAAGGGAGGGGATAAGGAATAACAAAAACAAACGATCTTACTAGGCCCAGTGACATTAAGAATGCCCAAGTGCATGGAAAAGGGAAAAAGGGGGAAAGTGTGAGGAAGGGGGAGAAATGGAAAGTGTGGCACAAGTGAGAGAACAGAATAAATAGTAAGTGCAATAAAAATCAATAAATGCAACAAATAAATAATAAATGCAGGCAAAGGCAAGTGCGTGATTTGTCAGATAGAGTATATCTGATAAGTGCAAGAGAAGAATGGGGGACTGTATGGGTACAGATAACAGATCCCAATGCAAGGGGTGGCTCGGGAGGCAGTGCAAGAGGGTGAGCAGATACCTGGGCCAGAAGGACAAAGGGTAGCCAAGAGCATGATTCTGTGAGATCGAACAGATCAGCAGGGGAAAAGAGGGGGAAAAAGCAGAAGCAAAGAGGAAGGTCTTGAGGTGCTTCCAGACCGGAGATGGTTCTCCTGAAGCTCAGGTGATGTTCTGCAGGAGGATCACATTGGAGGGGATTTAGGTCAGGAGAATTGGGAGAATCCTCTAAACAACTTGCCTAGTGACCCTACGGTTTTAATGGCATATTACAAAACCAAAATATATGATATTGAGAAGAATCCAAATCTTGGAGACTTCAAGTCCCATAAAAGGTACTGGGACGAGGTAGAGGCGTCCAGGGGCAAGGAGCTTCAATACGCTAGGGTTTTGAATAATCTACACATGGGCAGGGAAAGTTGACTGTTTAAATGCTCCTTAGGTGCAGATGAAGAGGAGTGGCTGTAGTTGAAGCAGACAAAGTTATCTGTGGCCATGTAGGCAGCAGGGGCAGAACAAAGACGCCCAGACCACTGGCGTGCATTAGGTGGTTAATGGTGCTGAGATAGTCCTGAGCCAGAGAAGCCTAGGTTGCAAAGGTTGTAAAGCGGGAAGTGCTGCTTTTAAGGTAACTCTGTGGGAGAGAGGCACTCTCTGTATGCTGTGTCTGCCTCCTATGTCTGGTAAGCACCAGTACATGAGAGGAATAAAGAGGACTCCTGCTCGAGAAGGTGCGAGTCACAGGACCACAACCATCACTTTCATAAGCTCCCAAACTGAAGAGCAGAGCAGAAGTGACAGCAGATGCGAGAGACACAGACACACACAGAAAACCCAGTGATTTATCCCTGGACAGGTGACCCTGGGGCGCTACATTGTAAACCGCTAACTGCTTTCCATTCTTTTGAATACCAACTAATGAAAAGAAGTGTTTTTGTCCTAATGATTTTGTGAAAAGGAAACAAAAGGAGAAAGTGTTTAACTATCACTACCCAAATAAATGAGGAACAAATTTTCAGAATGTATGTGATGACCAATGTCCAAGGACAAAGGGGGCAATATTAAAACCCCAGCATAACCACCATTGGCAAAACATGAGCAATATCAAATCAGAATTGTAACAAGCATTGCCAAAGTAAAAAGGGGGCAAACTATTAGACAGATAAACAACATTGCCTAAGTCAACGAAGGGTAATTGGAAGAAAGGGTGAAGACTGATTTCTTGGATAGAGAAAAATTAATGAAAGACATTATCAACATTTACCAGCTGTGACAGTGAAAGCCCAACAATTGCAGGGAAGTGGCCCTCTTTGTGAAGAGTGTAGAGGAATATAACCTGCAGTGTTTGTGGCTGAACAGTGGAATAAACAACATCAATGTGTGTTGCATCCTTATGGAAGAAGTTGTGTATCTCATTGTTGTTCAAAGTCAAAAGACATTACTGATGTTTTAAACTAACCCACACTGCAGAGTACTTGTGGTAGCATAAGGAGATTCATCCTGGCAGGAGAGTAGGTTCATCCTGGCAGGTTAGTTAACCAGGAAGAAGACATTGAAGTACTTCATTGTGGTGAAAGGTTGTGGTGGAAAAAAAGTGGCAAAGTCACCAATCTTTTTGATGAACTGTGGTAAAACCATCAAACATTGTTGCACGCAATTTATAAGTGTGTAGTAGTTGTCTTTCTCAAGAAAAGAGAAATGATATTGAAATATTAATTGGAAGAATGATTACATTTATTGATTTTAAGACCATCTCGACGCCAAGTGAAACCCCCCAAAAGTGAAGGAACTTTGTGTTAGAAACAGAACTTGGCTTTTGGGAGACACATATGGGCATGTTACCTTTTGAAGTAGAACCTAATTATTGGAATTAACTTTATTCATTGGAACTTTCATTTGGAAATTCTGTTTTAATCCTGGGGAAGGAGATTCGACCCTTGGTACAAGAATATCTGGTTCTAATTATTATTTTTGTTGAATGTGAACAGCCATATGAATACCTAAAATGCTTTTGTTGTATGTATAAGTGTGAGAGGCAGATATCCGTATTTAGTAAAGTGTTTTCCTTCAGTCTTAGTTTCTTTGGCAGGAAACCCACTTTAGGTTAGGGAAAGTGAAGTGTTAATCACACCCTTTTAATTTAATGAATTGGATTTTTGTGAAAAAACCTTTATCAAGTTGTCTGCCTCACATTTCTGACCCCTATTATATGGTGTCATGAATGGGAATGGAATGAATTGAAACAAGTTGGTGAACCTTTACATTTGAGAAACTTGGCAAGAGGGCCTCTGATCCTACTATTGGTAATGAACATTCTATAGAATTTGATATCAATAGCAGTAGAGGTGAATTAATCCAACCGGGAGAAAGAGCACTGTTATCTACTGATTTAATTCTTATTCCTCCTGCTGGCACCTATAGGCCTCTATGTCAGGCTTAGCCTGGCACTATAGCTTGAACATATTGGTAGGAGTAATTGATCCTGATTTTACGGGAGATAACAACATATTGATACGAAATAATGGAAGGAAAGCATATCAAGTCAAGGCAGGAGAAAGAATAGCACAAGGAATATTGGAGAAGGCCCTATTCCCAAAACCTAGAGAAATTAAGAACAGTGATCAAACAAAGAGGGGAACCCAGGGTTTTGGCAAAGCAGATATAGAACTTTGTGTGCAACCCATACTAGAACCCAGTATTAATGAAGAACAAGAGATTATCCCTGACTTCGCTTTTGCACAAACAAATGACCCCTTACTGGCAGAACCTTTCTTTCAGGTAATACCAGAGAACGAAGGTAGGGAAAAGACTAGACAATTTCTTTTCTAAAACCTGGTTTATTATTTATTGAAGATGTGGGACCAACAGGTATACCTTGGTCATAAATTATAGTACCTTAAAGTCACAAAAACATTGTACTGGAGATAGCTCATTCTCATTTCACAGGAGGCCATTTAGGAACAGAAAAAACTCAGGCCCAAATTGTGAATATATTCTATTTGGCCTGGAGTATATGCTGACATAAAGAACTTTGTTAATACATGTGCCTTATGTCAGAAAACTAGTACTCAAATTCCTCCTCCCATTCCCTTGCAACCCTTGCCTATTATAGATTCCCTTTTCACACATAGGAATGGATATCATAGGCCCTTTGGAAACTTCAACATTAAGGAACACATATAAACCTGTCATTTTAGACTATGTAGCACACTTTCCTGGGGATTTTCTGTTAATGAATAACATCTAAGAACAGATTTTGAAAAAATGTACTCCCTTTCTTATCAAGAATTGGATTTGGAAATGTTGATGGATCAAGGATCCACATTTATGAGTAAACTAATGGCTGAAGTCAAGGAAATTCTCCAGATTAAAACTTTATGCAAATCCATCTATCATCATCAAACAGATGAATTAATCAAAAGATGTAATCAAACATTAAAACATATCTTAAAGACATTGATCGGGGCAGATGTGAGGAATTCGTACATTATGATCCCTTGGGGCTTATTCTCCATTAGAAAAACTCCTCAGTCTTCCACGGGAGTTTCTCCATTTGAACTATTATATGGAAGAGAACCAAGAGATGTGTTTGATATATTGTGTGAAACATGGAGCGAGAGAGGGGGACCATACCATTATCCCAAACAGCTCAAAGGCTGAAAGAACATGTGGCAGCTGTGCAAAATATCATCCAAGCTAATATGGCACAAACCCCAAGAACATCAAAAGGAATACTTGAGCGCTTGAAACACTGCCTGTTAGTGCTTTGAAACACTGCCTGTGTATAGGTGCTTTATAAATAAACAATTACAATTACAATTACTATAAAACAAGCCAGTAATGAGTTATTTTTTCTGTGGGGCAAAAGGTATTGGTTTTACTTCCATCTTCTGAAAATAAGATGCTTTCCCAGTGTCATGGCCCTTATGAAGTCTTCGAACAGATGGGACCTTTTACTATAAAATATCTCAACCAGATAGGAAAATTAAAACTCATATTTATCACATCAATTTACTTAAAGAATGGAAAGAGGACCCTATTAAAAATACTTCAGTGATATTAACCAGCTTGTTGACTGAGAAGGACATTACCAATACATCAATTCCCCCAGACTTACCCCAAAATCAAAAACCAGACTTGATAGATCTTTTACAACAGTTCCCAGACGTGTTTAGGGCATGAACCGGGTAGAGTAAAAGGGGTCTATCATTATATTCGTACTCCTCCAGTGAAGGTTATCCCTTAGAAGCCATATAGAATCCCTGAAAGCAGAAAAAAACAGTATTCAGCGATAATTAAAGGCAATGACAAAAACAGACATTATTGAACCCTCTCGCATGCCTTGGTCTTCCCCTATTGTATTGGTTGCCAAGCAGGATAACTCATGAAGGTTTTGCATTGACTTCAGACGGGTGAATGAAGTATCACCTGTTTAATAGCTATCCCAGGCATATGATAGATGATCTTATTGATAGGTTGGGCAATGCAGTATATCTTTCAACTAGTGATTTAACAAAGAGATATTGGTAAATACCAGTTTATCCTTATATAAACCCAAGACATCCTTTTCTACTCCAATAGTCTTATTTCAATATAAGGTTCTACCCTTTGGGTTTCATGGTGCTCCAGGTACCTTTCAAAGATTAATGGACCAAGTTCTTAGGCCATACGCTCTATTCTGTGGCACATATTTTGATGATATTATCATGCATAGCAAGACCCGGCCAGAACATATGTCACATTTATATCAGGTCACTCAGGCTCTAAGAAAAATGGGACTGACGACCAACCCAAAGAAATGCCATGTTCCTAGATCTGCTTAAATATATTTAGGCTTCTTTTTGTTATGATATGATATTATAAGTAATTTATAATGCACCTTTACCCAAGTGTCTCTTGGTGCGACAAGAGGGAGGAAAGACAGAGGAAGGACAAAACAAATGATCTTACTGGGGCGTGTGTCATTCAGATCGTGCAAGTGCGATAACGCAAAGTGCAAAGGGGCAGGGGGAGGTGCGAGGGAAAGGGGAATTGCAATGATGGCAGCATTGCTCGGAGTATGTGCAGCCAGGGCAGCACAGCTCTGGATAAGTGCAAGTGGGATGGGGGCTGTAGGGTTACAGTTACAGCCCCTAAGTGCGTGGTAGGTCCAGAAGCAGTGCAGGGGCGGCTGGCCATGGAGGAGTCTGGTACCCAGTGAGACTCTGAGGCTAGCCAGGCAACCATTCAGCACAGCAGACAGGTAGGTCAGCAGGGAGGAGAGAGATAAGCAGAGGCAAAAAGGAAAGTTTTGAGCTGCTCCCGGAACGTCAGGTGGTCTGGCTCAAGTTTGAGAGGGGCAGGGAGGATATTCCAGAGGGATGCACCTGCAGAGGAGAGAGATCTCCCCCGCATCCTCTGCCTGGAGAAGCGTCTGACCCTCAGAGCATTTGAGGTGGCAGAGAGAAGGGCTTGATAAGGAAGGTGTTTTGGAAGAAAGAGCTGAATGTAGTGCAGGCTCTGGCCCCAGAAAGCCTTGTGGATGATGCAGTTGCTCTTGAACTTGATCCTTGCAGCCACCAGAAGCCAGTGGAGCAATTTGAGGGCTGAAGAGATATGGTCCCTGGGCTTGAGGCCAAGGACAAATCTTGCAGTCCTATGTGGATAACAAGCAGGTGGCAGAGAGTAGAGGAAGGCAGATTGTGAAAGAGGTGGTTGCAGTAGTTCAGCCTAGAGAGAACCAGGGCTATGCAGACAGTGAGCTTCTGTGGGAAAGTGAGAAAAGTAAGAATACCTCTGAGGAGGTGCAGCTGGTAGTGGACCTTCTTGGACAGGCCCGTGATGTGATGTCAGGAGAGAAGGAGAGAATGGTGTTGAAGATGACAACAAGGTTTTTATGTTTTTGACTCATCGGAAGGCGAAGGAAGAGGGCCCGGGGAGGGAGTCCAGAGTGGGAGAGGGAAAGCAGGAGCAGGGGTACCAATGAGAAGGAACTCAGTCTTAGTGGCATTAAGGCAGAGATCTTTGGAGGCGCACCAATCCTGAATCACGTAGAGACAGTCAGGAATGAGGGAGAGAGGAGAGGAGGCTGAGGGGAGCCTGAAAGAGAGCTGAGTGTTATCCACAGAACAGTTAGAGGAGAAGGTAGAGATCAGGTGGGCCAATGGGGCCAAGTAGACATTGAAGAGACACGTTGAGAGGTTAGAGCCCTGGGGAACACCACATGAGAGAGAGGTGGTGGAGAAAAAGGACCCAAGATGGACCAGGGAGTGTCGGCCCAGGAGAAAGGAGGTCAACCACTCCAGGGCCTGATTCCTGATGTCCAGGTTCTCACAGAGTCGATTGATCACCAACAACCAACAAAACCACGGTAACACAATTAGCAAACCCGGACGACACGAAGAATTCTCCCTCCTCTGCCAGGAACGCTATGAAAGGACGAACGAACCAAGGAGTGAACAAACACTATCAGACTGGAGGCAAGAACGTTAGACAGATTGGTGAAAAGAAACAAAGCCACCCGGGGAAATGATCAGACAGAGGTGAGCAGCGCCAGCCACACGGACATAGAAAAATGCAATATAGTTTAGAATCAGTTAATTAGGGTTTTGCGACTGGGGCACAGCGCTATGATCTAGTGACTGTTCCCAGCACAAAACCCACACACAACAGAGCCACAGACAGTTCAAAAAACAAACATTCTTCTTTTTCATTCACAGACCGAAAGATCCAGCGGTGCCTTGAGGAAAAGCAATCGTAGAGCAATATTCAACTGCAAAAGCAGCACTGACACGTTTGAGATTTTTTTAAAAAGATAAAATCTTCAGAATTAAAAGGTATTTGAGTTCCAAAATCAATATTGTGAAAAATGAGATTAGCAACTATGATGACAATATTTGCTGAATAAACAATGACGAAGGAACTGAAAAGAAATATATGTTATTTTTAATTTTCAGAATTCAAATCATTGACACGAGGTACCGATCTGCACCTGATGAAGGGCATTCAGAGCCCGAAATGCATAGTGCATTAGAGAAACCCTCAGACAAAAGAACGATTGGCTTGCCAGCCAACTACAAGTTTGATATATGGACTAAAAAAAGTTTCTCTTAGAATATTAGGAAATGTACCGATAGATGAAGAAAGTGTTACACTGTGTTGTGTGAATTGTGACTTAAATGGAAATGTTTTAAGTATTCTTTACTTTGATACACTGTTAAGCATTGAGTAATGCTAAAAAATGTGTGTAACAATTTAAGTTTGGAACATTGAAAAAATTAACAAACAAATGGGGTACACTAGTTACCACCAAATAAACTTTGTTTTAATAATTAAAATTGCTGTAAATCATAAGTAAGTACAGTATTTATTTTTGCATAGTTGTATGCTCAAAAGTGTGCACGGAGCAAGGTCATTTTTGCTAAAGTGATCCCAACATTGTTCCAGGATGGCGTGATTAACTGGGTCAAAAGCAGAGGAAAGGTCAAGGAGGATGGGAACAGAAGGAAGGCTTGAATCAAGATTAGTGAGCAGATCTTCACAGGTGTTCAAGAGAACAGTTTCTGTACCTCTGACTGCTCTGAAGCCAGACGGATAGTGATGGAGACAACCAACAGATTCAGTGTGGAGAGTAAGCTGGGAGATGGCCAGTTTTTTCCAGGAGTTTGCCAGGAAATGAGTGATCGAGATCGGGTGATCGTTTGCCAGACAGGTAGGATCGGCAGAAAGATTTTTAAGGCGGGGGTGTACAAGGGAGTGCTTGAGGAGAGCGGGGAAAGTTCCAGTGGCAAAAGAGTGATTGCAGAAATCAGCCAAGGCTATAGCGAGGGTGTCAATGTCATCATTCATGGTTCTGGAACAGCGGGGAGCACCTGTTTGGACGACACTTTCATAGATTGGACTTGTCTAAAAACATCATCAGGTGTAATCAGTGAGAAAGAGGAGAAAGGAGGAGGAGAGGGAGAGGCGGCCAGAGGGGGGCCAAGAGAGGAAGAGGAGAGAGGGAGAGAGAGAGAGAGAGAGAGAGAAAGAGAGAAAGAGAAAGAGAGAGAGAGAGAAAGAGAGAGAGAGAGAGAGCAAGAGAGAGAGAGAGGGAGAGAGAGAGAGAGAGACAGAGAGAGAGAGAGAGAGAGAGAGAGAGAGACAGAGAGAGAGAGAGAGGACAAGATGTCCAGAGTTTTAGTGGTGAAGTGCGAAGCCAGAGCCGTACAGAGGGCCTGAAATGGAACAGGAGAGGTGGAGACTGCAGACGGATTGGCCAGCCCCTTCCAGATTTTAACCCCCAAGTAACCAACAAACATTGTGGATTTATATGAAAGGGGATTTGCGATGGAATTCTGACTTTGGAGAATTCCTTTTACCCAGAGGAGATGGGTTCACCCCCTCAATGGGATCCCACTTTGCCTATTCCCCGGGGAGGGTATTGCGTAGCAGGCACACCTCTGTAGTCCAAAATAAGATGTCCCCCGATTGAGGAGACGGAACAAATTCACTGGATTCATCACACCCACTGACAATCGGTATGGTCATTTAAGAGGGTCAGTCATTTCGTATTAGAATGGGTGCAGTCCCTGGTGAGCCTGGACACTGCTTGTCAGTGAGTGAGAGTGATGAGTCCTGACTGATAGATTACTTATGTTTGCAATGTAATGGTGGGGATATTGGCTATTAGTGGGCTGTTCTAGAGAACTCCTGTGTTTGTAGGGTGGGGGCTTTCTACATCTCTGGGGAGAAGTCTACATTTTCTGCACCTTTTTAATGATGTCATTCAGACAATCCCTAGTCTATTTAACCATCCAGTCCCAAGAACTCTACACTGGTGCCCATCACCTGTTCCGCAGGTCAGTGCTCTGGTTTAGCAATCCCGTGTTTAAGCGGCTGTGCATTGCTTGGATGCATTGAAAACTGCTTGGGGAAAAAGAGGGTCACATAAGCAACAACCCTGCTCTCTAAGGTGGCTCCTCTGCATCTATACTAATGATGTCTTTGAATCCGAAAACTGGGCTGTTTTGCCACATTATAATAGTTACATGTGTCTGAGTGGAGGCCGCTTTGTTCTAGTTGCCCTTAACAATTATGCATGGCGAGGTGGTTCTTTGTCCTGGTGTCTTTGTGGAGATCTGATAAGCCGCCTGTTGATGGTAAATGTATTAGTAGTTCAACCACAGACTGAAAGCATTAGAGCCATTGACAAAAAAGGAACTACAGGCTTTTTTGGGCCAAAGACAAAAAAGGAACTACAGGCTTTTTTGGGCCTAGTGAGTTATTATAGAAGATTCATTCCTAACGTTGCTTCCATCACTTCCCTTCTCACAGACAAACTTAAAAATGCAGAACCACTTAAATAGTGTCATGAAGGTCAAACATGTTTCGATAAGTAAAAACGTATCTTATGTAGTGAACCTGTTTTGAAGGTGGCAGACTTCAATAGACCATTTAGCCTACAAACAGATGCATTACATACTGGTCTTGGGGCTGTATTAGCAAAAGTTTATGATGGTATAGAACACCCCATTCTTTATGTTCGTAGGAAATTTTTCCTTGTGAAAATAATTATGCCACTTTAGAACTTGAAGCCCTAGCCATCAAATGGGCTATAACTTAATTTGAAATACTATTTGACAGGTAGAAAGTTTCACCTGGTTACTGATCATGCTTCCCTTAAGTGGCTGAGTCTAAAAAAAGATACCAAAGGTGTCTCACCCGCTAGTCCATGTAGATCTCTCTCTCAGGTGGCCAAGGCACGGCCATCACCTTTGGATCCATCCCTGGGGGTAGACCAGTGCAACAGGATTACCTGGGTGAAGGGTCCTCAGGGAGGTGGTGCGGGACACCGGATTATGGGACGCAGTATCCTTCTCTTCCCTATGTAACCTTTATCCCATCTTAACCAATGGGATATTTAGAAACTTAAGCCTGCCCCCTTTTCCTGTATGAACACTTTCTCATGGACAGCCCGCTCTGAGAGAAAACAGACTCACACCTGAGCCGTGTACATGACCTGTCCCAACACTATGGTCAGGCGAGGTCAGGCAATTATTGACAATTACTCACACCTGACTTCCATTACACTTCCCACATGGATAAAAGGCAGAGCATGAGAGCACACTCTGCATGAGGCAAAACAAATGACGGTAGAGCAGTTTTAAATTTGCAGTCGAACGAGGGGAAAAAGACAGCCAGCCACAAGAGTTTTGTGAGAGGGGAAACAGCCTTGACCCCGTTAATAGGAAGCTGTTACTCGCAAGAAACCTTTAAGGCAGAAAATATAAGACCAGGAAACAAGGATAAATAATCCTGCATTATGTGTCAGAGATATCGATGGTCCTCCCACATAATTGACAAAGATGGAGAGGAGCAGCAGACACTGTAGTATTGTCCTTGTCAACAAGAACAAAGAAGCGACAGAGAACAACATAGCCGGTGAGTTGGGGAGACATGTCTGTGTTGAAGGCAAGGTTGCAAGCGGCAACATTGTAAAGTGAGCACTAGAAGGAACATTGTTAAACGCGTGTGATGAAAGACACGAGTGATGCTAAATTGCTGGTGAATATTTGACCATTAGAAGAAAAGATACAATATCGCTGACAGAGTGGTCCGACACTGTGAATGTGCTCAGTCAAAGGTCACTGTACGGTATCTTGACGAAAGGAAATGAAAGCAGAAAAGCAATATGAAGTGTAAGTTGTGTGAAGTGAATCGAAGTGGTCCTGCAACAGTTTAAGCAAAACCAATCGCACATTCGAAAGTCTTCGATTCTGATATTGAAAGGTGATCAGAGCTCAAACGGTGGGGATGCATGGTCTGAGCCCGAATGAGGGAGACCAAATTGTGACCATTGTAGAAAAGTGGTTGGAGCCAGGACGTGGGTGACCGGTGGTCTAAGCCCAAAGGAGGGAAGCCAATCTTGAACATGTGAAAGTGAAACCTTGACAAAGGAAAGGAACTTTTGTGTTTTGTTTACTGCATCAGGCCCCCTTCCTTGAGAAACTGTCAATGCGAGAGAGACTTTGAAGTAAAGGTCCTGATGCCTTTGAGTTGAACTAGTACCACATGGCCAATAAGCCAGAGTGTGTGTGAAGCCTGCACATGCCGCCTTGTCCTGTACTGAAAACATGGGTAATGGGAAGCCAAATGCTCAACTATCCTGACATATTATTTCTAGAACACTTTCCTTTTGCATACAGTATTATGCCACACCATTTGTATTTAGAAATGAAGATTGGCAATAGGTTTATTAGAATAGGCCCTTTTATTTTGACAGACTCCACTAGGACTGTGTTAATATTATTTGATGGTTGTAGCTTGCTCCCATCCTTAGATGTAGGTTTAGATAGGTACTTTACCAACCCATTGAAGTTCCATAAACACCCTTGAACTGTGATCACTTGTGTCTGTCGTCACTGTTTGATACCACGCCTTCCTTACAATATGGAGAAGGAGAATAGTGCACGGCAGTCTGACAATACCCATGGGGGAAGGCCACGGGCAGGAAGTTTGCATTACAGGTTTGATACTATGCCTTCGTTACATGTGGTGTCAGGTATGGGGTGTGACTCAATTGAAACAAATTGGGGGACCCTAAAATTCAGAAACTTAGTCACAGAGCCTCAGATCCCTTCACCGCTATGAAAGAATGCAAAGGCTTTGACATTTGTACTAGCAGAGATGCTACTATCCCTCCACGGAAAAGAGGGATGGCTCCCACTGACCTAGTCCTAATACCCCATAAGGGTTACTATATAAGAGTGGCCCCAAAATCTGGCCTAGCCTGGAAGTTTTGTCTGGATGTTTTAGCAGGCATCATAGATCCTGACTTCTGGGGAGACGCAAAGGTTCTCCTACAGAATCATGGCGGCACTCCATTGGAAATACATCTTGGAGACAGAATTGCACAGACAATTCTTGAGAAAGCTCTATTTCCCCATTTTAAGGAAGAAAGTAAACCAGATGAAACTGAGAGAGATAGCTTAGGCCTTGAGATGCTGACAAACCATCCACCATTGAAGCAAAGAGGGAAGAAGAACCTACCATCCTTCCCGATTTAGCCTTCACCCAGAGAAATGATAAAGCACTTGCAGAGACTTTTGTACTGGTGATTCCTGAGGGAGAAGGACAAGAAAGGGGATGCCCCTTTTTCTTCCTGAAACAGGGATTACTCTATAGAAAGGAAACCTCCAGAGAAGGTCTAAGTAAGGCACAATTAGTAATATCTAAGACTCATTGTAAGATTGAGTTAGAGATTGCACATTCTTATTTGACAAGGGGGCATTTAGGACAATTCAAGGCCCAGGCTCACATTAGTAGGAAGTTCTACTGGCCTGGTATTCTTGCGGACATAAAGAACTTTATCCAGACATATGAGAAATGCCAGAAAACTAGTGTTCATATTCCCTTACCAGCCCCTCTCCTCTGAATCCATTGCCTATCATCGAAGTCCCTTTTTGCCAAATTGGGATGGACATCATTGGGCCATTGGAGACCTCTATACTGGCTAATAAATATGTCCTCATAATCATTGATTACGCCACGCAATACCCAGAGGTGTTCCCTATGCAAAACCCCTTTTACCATTCTTTTCTAGGTTGATTTCCCGAAGGAAATTCTAATGGATCAGGGATCTAATTTGATGATCAAACTGATCAGTGAAGTCAAGGAATTACTACATATCTCCACTTTAAGAACCTCAGTTTACCACCCCGAAATGGACGGGCTGGTCGAGAAATTCAATAAAACCCTTAAGATAATTTTGAGAAAAATTGGTAGATCAGGAAGGAAAGGACTGGGATATTAATAACCCCTGGGCCCTATTTGCATTGAGGAATTCCCCTAAGGCACCCAACGGTTTTTCTCCCTTTGAACTACCTTATGGTAGAGACCCAAGAGATGTCCCAGACATGCTCCAAAAGACCTGGGAAGAAAAGGAAGAGGCCTATTCCCCTTTCACAAATAGCTACCCGATTACGAGAGTTTATGAACCTTGTTCGGAATTTAGTTGATATTCACATGGAAAAAGCTCAGCTCAACAAAAGTCCACCTATTACAAGAAAGTAAATTTAAGGATCTTTTCAGTATGATAAAAGGAATTAGTGCTCTTACCTACCTCTGAAAATAAACTTGTCTCAAAGTGGCATGGGCCATATGAAGTACTAGAGCAAACAGGTACATGTAGCTATGAAATAGCCCAACCTGACAAAAAGCAAACAACCCACCTTTACCACGTAAATCTCTTAAAAGAGTGGAAATAAAATCCTTTCCCTGCCTCCACCTCGATATTGTCTTGTTTAATACCGGAGGAGATAGACAACTCCGAACGTATTCCCCAATATCTATCTAGACAGAAGCAAGAAGACTTAAACAACCTAGTCATGAACTTCCCAGATGTATTCTATGAAAACCCAGTGAGAGTACACGGTACTTACCATCATATCAGAGCTCCAAAGGGAAAAGTAGTCCTTAAACCCTTACAGACTCCCAGAAGCCGGAAAACAAATAGTGGTAAGGAATTTAAAAAGATGCTGAGGGCAAATATTATCGAACCTTCTTCTAGCCCATGGTTCTCCCCTATTGTATTGGTAACCAAACCGGATCATTCTTGACAGTTTTCAGAGACTTCAGGCAGGTTAACGCCATCTCCGCCTTCGATGCCTATCCCATGTTGCTCATCGATTAATTAATTGATGAACTAGGAAGTGCTGTCTTTTTATCGACCCGAGGTACATGGACCGGATAAAGAAAAGACAGCCTTCTCAATGCCCCTAGGACTATTCCAGTTTAAAGTCCTCCCTTTCGACCTGCATGGGGCTCCAGCCACTTTGTAATGGCTTATGGACAGGATGTTACAGCCCTATTCCAATTTCTGTGGAGCTAATATTGACGACATAGTCATTTACAGCCAGACTTGGGAAGGCCATCTCTTCCATCCATTTACCATAATGAGAACCCTCAAAGAGGTCGGCTTAACGGCCAAACCAATTCAAATGTAAGCTGGTCCAATCAGCCATGACATACCTCCGCTTCTTTATAGGGAATGGCAGTGTCCAACCCCAATGAGTAGTGAAAGCCATCATAGATACCCTACACCTAATACTAAAAGAGACCTCATGGTGTTACTAGGATTGATTATTACCATAGCTTAATTCCTAATTTTCGGAATAAAATGGTTATATTAACAGACAAATGAAAGATGAGGATGACATATGCTAGAATCACATGAAACAAACCTTGTGCCAGAATTCAATCATAAAGGTAGTAGATTTTTCAAAGGAGTTTGTGTTCGCTGGTTTAGGAGCAGTTTTATCACAAATGTGTGATGGACTAGAACATCCTATCCTATTCACTAGTTGAAAACTCTTCCCTCGTGAAAAGAACTACTCTGTATTTAGAAAAATCTATTATTATTAGGCTGATATGGTTATACAGCAGAAACCCTATTGTCTCTTCATCATCAAATCCTAAAAAACACATGTTATACATTTCGTTCCTCCATTATCACTTACTGTTGCAGTGGTTAATTAATAAATAAGTACACAGTCCTTCAGCCCATTAAGGCAACAATTCTCTCAAATACTATTTTACAATTTTTGATCAGAGGTAGGGTTTTTCGAAGTGCGCACCCCTGCAAGTAACTCCCTACACTAGTCTTCCGCTGTTCTTGAAGGGTACTTATTAATCAAAAGGGACGTTCTTGCATCATTAATCGCAGGACAAAGTAACACAAAGTAACACCAGATGTTTAAGTGTTTCTAGTGAGTCCTTCGCTTCACGTCTACATGATGCATCGCTTTTGCTACCATTTCTGTGACTCAGATTTCCCTAGTGGGAAACAAGTTCAGTCTTAGTCTCAGAAATTGATCTCTGAAGTGCCAGTTTGGAAATAGGCATAAGCATTTTGGGAGGGAATTTAAACTCCTGGTTTCCGATAAGGGTTTCCGGTATAGAATATATGACTGTTGTTCCTCTTGAGTTGATATTCAGTCCAGACCCCATTGTTTTTTTTTAAATCTTATCTGGGTTTTTCAACAGGCTGGTATCTGAGTCCCCCAAGTCTTCTATGATCGCTTGACAGATGGACCTCTACTCCTGTAACATGGGTTTGTTGCAATTTTCAAAACCTTTCTTTAGGACCACAAATCCTCCCCTTGGAGATTCTTCGATGCATTTTCTGTAGAGGGAGAGTTATTTCCAGGTCACTATGGCTTTGATTGATGTTAGGCCTAATTCCTTATGGACTGCCTGAATCAGTGTACTTTTCGGCAGCCATATTGGAGTTAGAGGTCCTTGCCATTAACTGGGCAATCTCTCATATAAAATACTACCTTTTGGGGAGGAAGTTCACCCTTGTCACTGACCATTCACAGTTAGTATGGATAAGCCAACAAAAAGACTCTAACCGTCAAGTCATGTGATGGTTCTTAGACCTGCAACTCTACTGTTTCCCTGTGGAACACCGAAAAGGCAAAGACCACATGGGTGCTCATTCAAATGTCTCTGTTAGGTATCCAACTGATGCGCAGTGTGAGATAAAGGAATATTGAGATTGAATTTGTCATGCAACTGGTCAAGCTAAGCCCTGTGCACATTCGAAAGTCTTCGATAGTTTAGAGTACATCACAATTGGTCTGAGCCCAACCGAGGGAGACTAATCGAGTGAAAGAAAGGGATCTGAGCCCGGATGATGGTGACTAGTGGTGAACCGTGAGTCACCCGAGAAAGAATTATCTGAAAGAAGTTTAAAGGGATCTGAGCACGACTGAGGGGGATCCAGGGTGAACACCGAAATTGAATACTGGGAAAGGAAAAACACATTTTCAGGTTGTTTTTGTATAGAGGCTTGGACACAGAAGGTCTTGAACTGTGAAAATGGAACTGTGTGCTTTGCTGGAGTAACCCACCTTGTCCCGTGCTGAAAACTGGGGGTTGGGAGCCCAACGGCATGAACGTTCTGACTTATCATTTTGTGAACACTTCTTTCTTCTTTCTTTTTTTTAATGAACATCACCCCACATTATTTATAAATTAGAAGAAAGGATTGGAAATCGTTTCTTTTAGTATAGGCCCATTTAATTTGACAATACTCCACAAGGACTGAATTAATATTATTTGATTGTCGTAGCTTTCTCCCATCTGTAGATTTATATTTAGATAGGCGTTTATCTCACCATTGTGAAAGTTCGCTAACATCCTTGAACTGTGGTCACTTGTGTCTGTCTTACTGTTGATACCATGCCTTCCTTACATAAGCCATATGTCCAAGCCCCCTATATGCTCCGTACAATGCAGTGCCATTAATGGCCCCGCCTGCTCCCCACCACAGTTCCCACAGCTTCAAGTACTGTCGTCCAATGGTGCACCAGCGTATGCGATAAACCCTGCACAGCCACAGGTCCCTCCAGTACCTAACAACAATGCAGTGCCTCAAGGAACAGTAACAAACTACCAGGGGGCCAGTGTGGTTGGAGGGTATCCCTTTGTCTTTCCGGACAAACACTTACCCAGATTAGGACAGCCCACAGAGAACCTTAACATGCCCAGTCCTGTCAGTCACTGCCGACCCAGAAGAGGAGCCATTGGTGCGTGTGGAAGCAAACCATTTCTTTTTATGGTAGTCACAGTTGCAACAAAATCAAATATTCGGGATGTGCAATTCCCTTTGTCAGGTAAGGTAATGGGCACATGGGGTTTCTCTGGGTCAATAAAATCAGTTCCATTCACAGAAGAATTGCCTATGAAGCTAGGTAACAGGGTAGTATGAACCCAATTGTGGTTTTCAATGGTGTCACCTGTAAACTTGTTGGGCAGAGATGTGCTGAGTAACGCCAGCATGACAATCTCATTCACAGAGGGAGCGGTAGTATGTTCCACCCCAGGCATATGCTATGTAAGGTTGATGTTAACTGTATGCACATTAGGGATTGAAGAAGCAACTAGGGAATTCCATGCCACCCAGAGCTGTTTATGTACGGAGCTACAGTATGCCTAAACATAGTGCCAAATGTGGCTAACAAGTCTTGGAGAGACCGCCTTAGTTTTTGCTTAGACCAGCCTTGCCCCAGGAGCATGTTGCAGGGACCATTATTACACTTGATTTAGAAGGGATGGTGGTGTCAAAGACAAGATTGTGTTGATATGAGTAGATGCTGAGGGAGGACAAAGTGATTTAGTGCAAGTACCTGACAGTATATGGACAAGTAACCCCCATGATGTGGGGCTAATATGAAGTGTCACACCACTACACATTACACTCAAACCAGGCGCAGTATTGCCAAAGTTAAACAATACCCATTATCCAAACAGGCTGAGGAGGGGAAACACAACACCATCATGGCTCTGTTACATCAAGGCATCATCGTGCCGTCACGCTCCCCCTGCAACATGTCTATATACCCTGTCAAAAAATCAAAGTGATCAAGTTGGAGGATGATTCAGGATTTATGCCCTTTGAACAGTATAGTACAGGATGAATTTCCCATTGTACCCAACCCTGTGACAATATTATGTAACATACCCACCGCAGCCACGCACGTCACAGACATTGATTTGAAAAACACTTTCTTTCCATCCCGCTGCACATTGATTCTCAGTACCTCACTGCGTTTATGTATCCTGGGATGCGATTCAAACATACAAGGCTCCCACAAGGGTACTGTGAGTGCCTTAGTATCTTTAAGAGGGTACTGCATGCAGATTTACCCAACATACATGTGCTCAGTAGCATCTCTCAATATGTTGATGATTTCCCGGTGTGTAGCGTGTAAGAAAGGCATGATAACAAGAGTAAGACAGACACAAGTGACCACAGTTCAAGGGTGTTTATTGAACTTCAACAAGGGTACGATGAACACTGATCTAATACTAAATCTACAGATGGGAACAAGCTACGTCCATCAAATAATAATAACGCAGTCCTAGTGGTATCTTTTCAAAATAAAAGGGCCTATAAAAAAACAGCTATTGCCAATACTTTCCTCTAGATACAAACAGCATGGCGGATAATGTTACAAAAAGAAAGAAGCGTTTGAAATCATATGTCAGGATGTTAGGGCCATTGGCCACCCTTCCCCACGTTGTTAGCACTGGACCAGGCAGTTCACTCGAGCGTAGCAGAGTCTATGGCTTCTTTAGCATGAAGATACAGTTCAATCATAACATTGGGACTTTCTGTATGCAAGTCTCTTTACTCCTCAAAGTCTCTTCATTCACAGGGCCTGATGCATCCAAACAAAAAAATATAAGTTCTTTTCTGCTTTAGATTTCTACAAGTATTCACTTTAGGTGATTCCCTATTCACACTGATCCCCCTCAGTCAGGCTCAGATCTCTTTAGCACAATGTTTGCAGGATGTTCTTTCAGGTGACTCGCGGTTCACCCCGGATCCCCCTCAACCCGGCCTCGATTCTCTTTTAAACACAATTAGTCTCCCTCAGCTGGGCTCAGACCAATTCCAATCAAGTATGGAAGACTTTCGAATGTGCACAGGGTTTAGCTTGACCCGTTGCAGGACCACTTCGATTTTACTATTCCTTCTCTTTACATCAGTGCCCTTTGGGTTTGGATACCTAACAGAGACTTTTGAATGAGCATGCACGTTTTGGCAGACTACTCTGTTTACGGTATCTATCTTCTTGTCAAAGGTCAGTTACTCATTTAGTGCATTAATTATGTTTGCATTACATGCCACATGCACTTCAAGCACTGTCCTCTTCAAATTCCTTCATACAATGTTGCCACTTGCAACCTTGGGTTCCAGACAGCCTGGGTTGGTATCAGACTCCCCACCTCACCAACTGTGCTGTCTATACTGGCTTTTCTTTGTTCTAGGAGCCAAGGACAGTACCACAGCAGCAACTGATTCTCCCTGCCTTGACTATCGACATTTGAGAGCCCCTGGTACTTCCGTCACACAGTGCAGGGGTCTTTATCTTTGATTCCGGGTCTTACGTTTTTTATTCTCGAAGGCTCATAAAAGTCACAGTCTTTCTGTAAAAACAGTCAAGGGACCTTCCTTTATATTCCTTTTCAGTCTCTCCATCTTTCTCCTTGTATTAAACTGCCACCTTGGAACTGCTGCTTCGTTGTGTGCTTTGCCTCGTTCAAAGTGTGCTCACATGCTCCGCCTTTTATCCATGTGGGGAAGTGTGATGGAAGTCAGGTGTGTGGAATGATCAGTAATTGCCTGGTCCTTCTTGACCATCGTGTTGGGACATGTCAGGTATACGGCTCAGGTGTTAGTCTGTTTTCCCTCACAGTGAGTTGTCTGTGAGAAAGTGTTCATGTCGAAAGAAGGGGGGGGTTGAATCTCTAAGTATTTTATCTGGTAGGATGGGGTAAGGGTGTTATAGGGATGGGGATATCCCGTCTCGCCATCCTCGTGTCCCACTTCTGCTCCCCGAAGACCCCCCATCCAGGTGGTCCTCCCGCACTGGTCCAACCCCACGAACTGGATCCAAAAGAGATGGTCGTGTCCTCGCCACCTGGTTGACAGATCGCTGGCGACTAGCGGGTGAGACACCTTCAGGTTTCTCAGAGACCCTTCCCCTATGCAAGGTGGCTATGACTGGTCTTTGTCCAGGGTCTTCACTTTGAAGACCTGAAAAAGAGCAGGGATGAGATGTAACAAGGAACTCTTGCGTAGTCCAGAGGTTTCTCCTCAACTGTGCAGGCAGAGGCGAGTGGGTTTTATTGGTCTCTCGGAGATAACCAACAAACTGGTCTTCAGTGGTTGACTCAAGTGTTATGGGTTCCTCAGGTCCTGTGGTACATGGTGTTCTGTCTTGTCCCAATCCCATATTGGAGAGTTTTGGGAATAGTAATTAGAGTGCCAGCAGTTCTGGGGTGTAAACTCTCCAAAGGAAAGTAGGGGTTCCTGCAAAATAGTGGAACATGTAGGAAAATCCTGTCCCACAATGACTTCTCCAGGGAGTCCAGGAATGATGGCTGACAGTATCAGACATGACTTGCCCCTGATGTTAATATACACGGGGTAGCTTGGGGTATATTTTGTTATCCCCGTGTACACAGGAAACTCTAACTAGGGTAGCTTTCTTGAGGTCTGTTGTTGTGACCAAGTCGGCTCTTATGCCAATTTGCTTGCTACCTAAGTCAATTAAGGCTTTCACTTGTCTCCCATTTAACCAGGCATTTTCATATGTGAAGTCAGCAGAAGACTGACATTGTAAGTGGTTTTAACCCAACCCAGCAGTCCAACTAAGTCAATGCCTAGGGTGTGATGCCCAGTTGGAACCCTTAATTATATATTTCTATGTCTAAAGTTCTTTTATTTCTGAATGATGTACCCTTATATCACACCCCACTCTTTGAATCCCCCGGTCTCACTGAACCAAGAAAAAGGTTGTTTTGCAAAGTTAAAAGATTTGTTTTATGAATTGAACTATATATATATATATATATATATATATATATATATATATATATATATATATATATATATATATATATATATAACTTTTATGAATTTGAACAATATCATATCACACTTATTAATATTTATACAATGATCAGCAATGGGTGATATTACAATAATCAACAATCTCTTTAATCAATAGGAGTATGGATGAGAAGAATAATGTAGCATAGAATAAAACTTTGTGTGGGTTCAATGAAATGCAATGATAGGAAATTAATGCAGCACAGAAATAAAACTTGATATGAATTCAATCAAATGCAATGTAATCACTCTTTCCCCCTAATACTACTCAATCCCCCCTAATATGCAATATAGAGATGGAAGGGGAGAAAACAGGTTTCAGGAATAAACACTCTTAACAAATGCAGTTTCAATCCCAATTTCCCAAGCAAGCTTAGAGAGAAACAGGGCTGATTTTAAACAGGTCAGATGCTTTTGAATGTGGCTTTGAATGAATGGGAAAAATACTGAAAAATGACTTTAATTCGCTAAAGTGGATTCAAAACTACTGGGAGCCGCTTTGGATAGCTTATGGGAAACACTAGCAATGATGGTGGGATAACTAGCAGATAGAAAACTGAATTCAAAGGTTGAATGCAAAGAATAGCTATTTTACATGTGGTGAAATTTGGACAAATGCAGAATCAAACTATAAGGAGACGGAATGCGTTTCTGGGTTCGTTTGAAGGCTGAGGATGTTAGCCTCAATATGACACTTAAAGTTCGTTCCTAGCATGTACGGTTCAGAAGTTATGAAGGTTTTAGTAAAGGTCGATTTTTCTCAAAAAGAGTCAAGATTTCAAATGAAAGATGCTCTTTTGAAGATTACAAACAAAGATTGGCTTTACACTAAGGGGCTATGAAGATGCGAGATACCAACGGTACAGCCACCAGTCCAGAGGCGCCTCTGTCTGATCTTTGCCCGCTGCGACACTTGCCTTTCTTCAGCAAATATGTATTAGCGCAAAGATGATTTATCACTACAATTATCACAGGACTATATGGATGAGAGAAGGATTCAGGACAGACAAAAGAGGTTCTACAATGCAGTTCTGGATATGTTGGAATGGGTTGGATTAGATCACTTAAGTATAAGAGAATGGCTATGGACAATTCTATGCTGAATACTCACAACAATGGTTTTGGAATAGGCCCGTCAGGATCTGTTCAAAGGGTTTTGGACTGGAATCTGCTAGCCACCGGACAGGATTCAGGCGCTTGGTTCTGCACTCAGCAAGGCACTCTGGTCTCTGCACAGCCTCTTGGACTGGATCTGATGGGTTGGTTCTGGGTTACAGCTCTGCTCTACTGGTTTGGATCTCTGGGTTCTAGCAAGAGTTCTTGGCAAGAAATGGAAAAACAGCAGAGCCCGGCTGTTCAATTTTTGATGTGCCCCTTGGAAGTTTGGGGTTAAAATCAGGTTGCAAGATTTTAAAGGCCAGCTGAGAAGGGTTCAGCTTTGGATTGGGCCTTCTGCTTTCAGAGTTCTGGAGTCTGGATCTGGATTCTCCTGAAGAGCGCTTCGCCAGTAAATCAGTTGATGGTTGAATGCGTGTGTAGGTCCTCAACAGTCTCTATTTATGTATTTCCGACGGGGGTGGGTAGGCTGATTATACTAAGCACACCGTCTAGGAAACTGATTGGTCAAAGTAGTCCCTCTCTCCTGATTTGAAAAGGAAACCAGAGTGTCATGATGTGTCATGATGACGCTGTGTTTATGGTCCAGGGAAAAACCTCCCCTTTGTTTCTACACAGAAAATATATTTTTCATATGAAGCATATTTACAATATCACCAACTTGCTAATAATACATATTCACATCCCAAATTAAATAAGGCACGTATCTGTCCAAGTCCCATCTTCTTCAGGGTTTTGGTTCCCAATTGACAGTTATTCATGCTTTTGGTTGGTTACCCAGTGTCAGATCTGTACACATTTTTCCACATGCATGCGGATAACATCTGGGCATATTCCTGTAAATTTTCATATGCCTAGCCTTATCACAATTGCTACAATATCAACATTTCAGTGGTTCAGTCTCTGAATATCACCCAGATTCCAGAGTAGTTTCAACTTGTGAGCCACATTTTCATTTTAACAACCTATAAATTCCAGATTTTTACCAGTTTGGCACAGTTTTCTCTGAGTCTTTTTCTCAAAACTATATTTTCTACTGTTCAAGATACACATTTCAATCTAGCCCCGCCTCCAAGGTTTGGCTGAGCCAAGAGTAACCTGAGCCTCTTCCTGCCAGCAGTTGGTTTCTGTTGACGCCCAAATTTGCATTTCCTTTCAGTCAAGGGAGTCTTTTGTCTCCTGTCAGAGCAAGAGGCCAAAGTCCCCCTCCCACCTCCTTTCACAACTCCCTGCTAGTTCCTCAGCAGAGAGCATGGGGGAAGATTCCTTTGTTTGGGAGAAGCTGTGGAATGTCTTTGAAGCCCAGTGTTTGGGGATGCTTGTGGTCTCGTGCAGAAGGGATGTGGCCTAGCAGTTCGGGCTGGACTGCCCCTTTTGGGGTGGGGCCAAGCCTGATTTACATATGGTCTTTCCCCTTCTGTAATTGCTTGGCAGGCGAAGAGCGGTGGTCTGGAGGGTTGCCCAGAGCATTGCCAGTGGTTAAGATTCATTCTAAACCTTCCAGCCATCACCTCTTTGTTTTTGCTTTGTCACCCCGAGTGGGACGGGTATGCCCAGACGTGGGACCCGTGCCTGCTGGGCCTAGAGACCCAAGCTACTCCTCACTGATGAGCCCCAACAAGGGCGAAACATGTTTGGGGATGCTTGTGGTCTCGTGCAGAAGGGATGTGGCCTAGCAGTTCGGGCTGGACTGCCCCATTTGGGGTGGGGCCAAGCCTCATTTAATATGGTCTTTCCCCTTCTGTAATTGCTTGGCAGGCGAAGAATGGTGGTCTGGAGGGTTGCCCAGAGCATTGCCAGTGGTTAAGATTCATTCTAAACCTTCCAGCCATCACCTCTTTGTTTTTGCTTTGTCACCCCGACTGGGACGGGTATGTCCAGACGTGGGTCTCGTGCCTGCTGGGTCTAGAGACCCAAGCTACTCCTCACTGATGAGCCCCAACAAGGGCGAAACATGTTTGAGGATGCTTGTGGTCTCGTGCAGACGGGATGTGGCCTAGCAGTTTGGGCTGGACTGCCCCTTTTGGGGTGGGGCCAAGCCTGATTTACATATGGTCTTTCCCCTTCTGTAATTGCTTGGCAGGTGAAGAACGGTGGTCTGGAGGGTTGCCCAGAGCATTGCCAGGGGCTAAGATTCATTCTAAACCTTCCAGCCATCACCTCTTTGTTTTTGCTCTGTCACCCCGAGTGGGATGGGTATGCCCAGACGTGGGTCCCGTGCCTGCTCGGCCTAGAGACCCAAGCTACTCCTCACTGATGAGCCCCAACAAGGGCGAAACATGTTTAGGGATGCTTGTGGTCTCGTGCAGAAGGGATGTGGCCTAGCAGTTCGGGCTGGATTGCCCCTTTTGGGGTGGGGCCAAGCCTGATTTACATATGGTCTTTCCCCTTCTGTAATTGCTTGACATGCGAAGAACGGTGGTCTGGAGGGTTGCCCGGAGCATTGCCAGTGGTTAAGATTCAATCTAAACCTTCCAGCCATCACCTCTTTGTTTTTGCTTTGAAGCCCAGTGTGGCTGGCTTGAACTCACTTTTAAAACACTGTTTAAAATAGTCTTTTTCTAAAATACAGCTTACATTTTTAACAAATATAGCCACAAATCTCTTAATTCTAGCCTTTTTAAAACATATCAACCTCTATTGCTTTTGATGGGAAGTCTCTTCTTTTCCATACTTTGATTTTAATGTACAAGTTTAAACTGACAGGTTAAGTAAATGCCAGCTTCCGAAACAGGCGAGCGGCGGTACTGCGCCCATTTCTGACATATTTTTCCCATGCAAGCACCTTTGAATGTGGATTTTCTTATGATGAAATGTGTTCCTGCTGACATTGTGCTTAGGTGGATTCCTTAAATAAAGTGATGTTTAACACCCAACAAGGATGTTGGATCTTTTCTGCTGTTTGAGAATCATTATTTTGCAAATTTAACAGCCAAGGAAAAACAGATTTTTAAAGCAGTTCTGGGTTTCCCTTGCAATGCAGCACTGCTTTTTCAAGTAGTTTCATTTCACTCTGTGGGTAGCCCAATGATAGGTTTTGGCAGTGGTCTCCTGTGTTACCACTGACATAGGCAAAATGGATTGGCAGCCTATTTTCCAGGTTTTCCTGCACACTTTTCAAAGATTTCTAGTGCACATAAGGCTTTTCGGCTGCCATTCTGGTGTTTTGGATGAACGCAGTGTGCAGTGATATTGCAGTGCATAGACTAGTGGGTTAGGACATCCCACAAGCCCCCTCTTGCAATATGGCATTGATCATCCATGAATGGGAAGTCGCAAGACTGGGATGTCAGTCTGATTTGTTTTGGTTCCAAAAATGGCAAAGTTCATCATCTTTTCTTCCATTAGGGGTGGTTCGACCAGTTCTCCTCGCCCAGTCCTGATGTGAGTATTGAGCGATACTCCGGGCCCCTTGGATCTTTGCTCCCGGTCCCTGGGTAGTCCTCCTTGGTTTTAGTCTCCATGGTTTCCAATCCTAGGGTGACAAAGCAAAAACATATTTGTAGACATTTCCCCACCACTATTAATGTAGTGGGGCGGACACATACACTTTTACAAATCAGGACACATTTTTTCTATTGTAAATTATTGACTATATATGGAATATTTTATAGTTGGAATTCTATGGAGCTGGAGTGACCCCCTCTGGGATTCCAGAAGACTCCTCCAGTTGCTGCAGAGTGTGCCTAGGATGGCAACACTTCAGTTGGTTAATATGAACCCACTTATCTTCCCCCTCTGCCAAACTGCCTTTGGGGATGCTGATTTTGTAGGCGACTGGTGAGATTTTGTCTACAATTTCAAAAGGACCCCTACAGATAGGCAAAAATAAGCGTTGTTGGGCCTGGTTCCTTTGGAAATTGTATAGGTAGACCCGGTCTCCTACATTGTATTCTTTTCTGGTAGTCTTTAACTCATAGTGGGTCTTCATGCTGTCTGCAGATCTCTCTAGATTTCGCTGAGCATAAGCAAAAGCATGTTGAAGGTGTTTTCTTAGATTCTCAACATACTCATGAGTTGTGGAGGCATTGATCAATGTCTGCTCTTGGGTTCTGTAGAGAAGATGCTGGGGAAGCACCATCCTGCGTCTGGTCAGCTCAAACGTTGACATTTTAGTTGCAGATGAAGGGGTAGATCTGATGGCCATTAGGACAAGAGGTAATCGAATATCCCAACTTGGCCCAGAATCCACCACAAACTTTTTTAATATGCTCACAATTGTTTTGCTGTATCTCTCCACTGCACGACTAGAGGCTTGGCGGTAAGCAATGTGTAGCTTCTTTTTGACACCAAGTATCTCCCACATCTTTGTAATTACTTCACTAGTGAAGTGGCTACCTCAGTCTGACTCGATCCTTTGAGGTAGTCCAAAACGCGAAAAGATGTGCTTGATCATCAGGGCAGCTGCTGTTTCTGCCTTGCAGTTTGGGGCCGGGAGACATTCCACCCATTT
This sequence comes from Ambystoma mexicanum, assembly GCF_040938575.1. Classification (NCBI taxonomy): domain Eukaryota; kingdom Metazoa; phylum Chordata; class Amphibia; order Caudata; family Ambystomatidae; genus Ambystoma; species Ambystoma mexicanum. The sequence goes on from NC_090934.1 coordinate 625,573,285, forward strand.
AGTAAACAAGCATGTCACGGTCAACACGTACTTGTTCCCCCTAGAGGAGCGAATCACGGGCCCGATATAGTCGACTTGTAAATCTGACCAAGGCAGTATCATCCCCATCTTTTGGAGAGGCGCACAGTATGTGAGGGATGTTGGCTGAAATTGTGCACACACAAGACACCCCTTCAAGTATTGGTCGAGGTCCTGCCCCATGTGTGGCCAGTATGCATCCTCTCTTAAGATTTCAAGTGTTGTGGTCGCATCATGGGCGTGACTTAACATCAGGCTTCGGAATGAGGTAGGGACCACCCACTGATCATGGCCAGCTAGGGATCTCCTTACCAACAAACCGTCTTGGATTCAGAACATTTTTGGACATTTCATCAGCACTCTGAGGTCCTCTTTCCCTATGTAATCGGTATCCGTTAGGGGAAATTTCTCAGGGTCCTCAATGTTTTGATAAAACTTACCAATTATTGGATCCCCTTTTTGAGCCGTAATCAAATCAGCATCTGGGGTCGTCTTACTCCATTGTGCAGTTGAGAGTTCATTGTGAGCATTTGTCTGGGACCTAGTGATAGCAGCGACCTGGATTTCCCCCAACAGGGATTCGATCTCCAGTAAATCCCCTTGGATGGCTCTGGTTTTGGCCAGCTGATCAGCTAAGTCATTCCAAGTTTTGTCTGGTCCCTCTACTTTAGAATGACCTTTGATCTTTTTCCAGTAGATGGTCATCTCATTCAAGGTGACCAGATCATCAATGTTTTGAATTCATTTCCCATGTTTCAACGGTTTATTGTTAGCACATAACATGCCTCTGGTTTTCCAGTTAACCAGGTGATCCATGAACCTGTTCCGTACATAATCCGAATCTGTGATTATGACCAGTTTGTGGAGTTGATGTTGGACAGCAGTGAGGATGAATTGATGTACAGCCATCAACTCTGCCACTTGACTTCTTCGGGGACCAATCTTGTACCCAGCGGAGAGTTCTGGGGTCTCATTCACACATGCATTCCCTACGCCGGCCACAAGTTCTTTTTCCCCGTTGTTGTCAACATGATAGGAGCATCCATCCACATAGACAGTGGCCATTCCCTCACACTTGTCTTCTTCAAAGACTTTGTGTGGGGAATTGAGGTATGCCTCCATGTTATCATTGATTTTTAGACTTTCGTCCTCGAGACAGTTTTCTCTGGCACAATCATGCAAGTCAGCCAGATCTTGCGCGAGGGGACTCTTCTTGTTTTGGCCATATCTGACCTCCACAGGAAAGCCTTGCATTGACAGAATCCAGGAAGTAATTCGGGAATTACTCACATTTCCGGCCCGGATTCTGTCACTTTGGAGATATTGCAGAGGCTGGTGTGGAGTCTCCACTATGATGTGTTCCCCCTGTATAAATGGGCGGTAATTCTTCAATGCCCACACCGTTGCCAGGAGTGCCTTCTTACAATCATTGAATTTTTCCTCCACAGAGGATAAAGTTTTACTTGCATAGGAGATAACTTTTTTGACCTTGTCATGCTTTTGGTATAATACTACAGTCAAGCATGTATTTGAGAACCCTGTCTCCAAGAAGAACTCCTTGTTTTTGACAGGGTAAGCTAGGCAAGGCGCTAGTGAGAAGCTTCTTTTGAGTTGTCTTAATGCCACAGCTTGTTCTGGTCCCCATTCCCACTTGACCCCCCCTTCAAAAGATGAATCAGGGGTCTTGTGATCTCTGCGTAGTCCTCAATGAATTTTCTACTGTAATTAGTCAGTCCAAGGAGGCGCCTTAGTTCCCACAGAGTTGTGGGGTCTTTCAATTTCTGGAGTGCTTCCACTTTATTTTCCTGGGGACAGAGACCCTGAGGAGTAATCTCATGCCCCAAGAAATTGACATGGGTTCTACACCACTATGCCTTTTGAAAGGAAAGTATTGCTCTGGCTGTCCTCAACTGGGTCAGAACACAACGGATCTCCACTATGTGTTCCTCCACAGTTGAGCTTTTGATGAGGACATCATCTACATAAGCCAGGTTACACCTGTCACCCAGGTCGGGCATGGCCTTATGTAGAAAAATGTTGAATTAATTGCTGGATTTGATGTATCCGAAGGGAGTCCGGGTCCATGTGTACTGCTGCCCCCCAAAGGTAAAGGCCAACTTGTATTGGTCCTCCCTACTGACAGGTGCGGTCCAGTATCCATTGGTCAGGTCTATTGCAGTGAATACCTGCGACCCCTGGATCTGGGCCAGCCCTTGGTCAATGTAGGGAAGAGGCCACCGTGAAGTATGGACCCGTTTGTTGAGCTCCCTAAGGTCTGCACAGAGTCTTCACTGGCCGTTTGGCTTCAATATCCCCAGCACCAGATTATTGAAGGTGCTGTGGACTGGACGGATTATCCCACGGGACTCAAGGTTCTTAATTATTTCAGCAAGGGATTCCGTTGATGCGAGAGGCAAGCAATATTGCTTCACAAACACTGGAGTGATGCCAGGGTCCGTGGGAATTGTTGTTGTGTGGATGTTGGTGTGACCACAGTCATATGAGTCCACCGCAAAGATATCTCGAAAATCCAAGATAACTTGTTTCAATGTTTGCCCTTGCTCCAGAGTTTCACAGGCATCATATAGGTTGACTCTCTCTCCAACCATCTGCCTGAAGCCTGGCAAGACTTCTGGTTTTGCTATCTCAGCAGCCTCCTCCAGCTGGGTGGAGAAGTCCCTGGTCAAAGTGCTGATTTGGACTGGTGGCTTCAGGTAGGGAAGGCAGCCCTCATGGACCTGGAAAATCACCTCATGCCCCCTGAATTCACAGGTCACATCTTCCTTACTATAAGGGCAGGAAGTGTACACCAGGAAGTTCCCCTCATGCTGGGTAATGATCCTGTCTGGTTTTGTGTTGTTCTCGGTGTCACTGTCAAAACAGTCCTTAGGGATTGGTCCTAACAGTTCATTGCCTAAATCTATGGAGAAATGTCGGTCATCAACCGCCATTCCAATAATGGTGCCTGCGGCTAGAGTGATACTCTTTAAGTCACTGTTATCCACCTCTCATGGAATGGTGTCATGTCTATATTGACTAGTGGTGTTGGGTTCACCCCCAACCCTTGCTGTTGGAGAGAAGCATTTAGATGAATATAGGCATCAGGGTTTTTTCAATTTCTGTCCTCTTTTAACTTTCACTTCCAGGGAGAATTGTAGGGTCCTTTCTGGGATGGTGACTTCCTCTCCAATCTGAATTTCAACTGCATAAGGCAGCAATTGAGCTGACCTAAATGATTTCTCTGGGTCATCAAAGCCCAAAGCCCATGGGATTATCCGCTAATCGGGACCAAGCTTTGAAGTTTATTAGGTGAAAACTAATGGCAAAGCGATTGAGAATGCCACACCTAAGTAAAAGGCGGCAGTGACGTCTCGCAAGACCCAAATATTATGGACTATGCTCTTGTTGCCTATGGAGAGTTTGAGCATACACCTGCTTGGCAGGAGATGTTTGGAATTGGGTGGTTCCAGATCCATTTCCCATTTGTCTATGAGTCTAAATGTGGGAATGGCTGGAACTTTTGGGAGTTGGCAGAACATGGCTTCGCTGATGAAGCTCTTACCGTTGTTCACACACACTCAGGCGAGAACAGAGTCCTTCCCTTCATTTAACTGAACAGGGACGAACAACTGCTCTCCAATTTGTTGAATATCAGCCAGGCTTTGAGCTGATTTCTCATCTTTCTGGACTATAGGAGTGGGAATGTCTGATTGTGGATTGGTAAAGCATTTCAGAGTGTTTCCTTCAAGTGTGAAATGCCACCTTAAATTGGAAGGAAGGTTGATTTTCAGAAATAGAGAGGACCCCCCAACACTGGTTTGTTGTCCTACTGCTATTACTGTCACATCTGGGATTTGGTTGTTCTGAAAGTGAAATTCTACTTGGTCAGATTTTTGTTCAACCATGTGGCAGGTGCCATTTAAACTAACATGGTTTACACTCCGTTTTAATTTTATTGGTCGGTTAGTCTGGGTCCAGAGGACCTTGTTTACACAATCTATCAGGGGTGACAACCTTCGTAGGAGGTTATTCCCTAGTAAACAAGGAGTGCCCTCTGGAGTTACAACTATAACCGGGTGCTTCACCTTGTGTCGCACAATTTTAATATCCAAAATTGCAGTCCCCTAGACGGGAATTTCCTTCCCGTCAAAGTTCTGAAGTTGTCCAGGAAGTGTAAGAAGATTCAATTCAACACTACAGCTAAGTCAATGTCTAGTCTGGGATACTGAATGGAAACCCTTATTGATATATCTTTATGTCCAGTTCATGAGTTCTGGATGACTACCCCTATATAACACCCCTCTCTTAGAATCCCCCTGACCCCACTGAGCCAAGAAGTAGTTCTGTTTTGCAAGTTTAAAAGGTTTATTTGAGAAAAATTAAACACAATATATATATATATATATATATCACACTTTTATAATGAATTAATAATTGAATATCACACTTAATCTGAGCGGTAATCAATAATGGATAGTCTGGCACTAGCACACTTCTTTATAATCAATGATGAGTGGGTATAGGATGGATAAGATAGCAACAATACTTTTATGGTTTCAAATAGATGCAATGTGGAATGAAAATGCAGTACAGAAAATAACTTGATAGGATGTCAGCAAAAGACAATGTAATCACCTTCTTGGAAAATTCACCCCCCCCCTTTATGCAATGTAAGGAGATGAAGAGGAGAGCACACAGTTCTTAGGAATGCAATCAAATAGAATTCAGTTCAATTCCCCCCCAGCAGCTTATACAACAGATAGGAGTTTTGAAACACAGGCAAAATGCTTTGAATATGGTGACAATGCAGTGAGAAATATGCTGAAAATGCTTTTAATTCCCTTCAGGAGGTTCAGGGTAAGTGGTATCTAGTTAATATTAGTTCAGGCTCACTCTAACAATGATTCAGGGATGGTTCTTAAGAGGCAAACGAAATTTAGCAGTTCAGGCAAAAGCAGCTATCTTTTTACAAGTAAAGAAATCGGGCCAAATCGCAAATCGCTGCAAAATTCGCGAATGCGTGAATCGTGATTGCGGAGAAAGTATAAGGAGTAGGAAGTCGGTTCTAGGCTTGTTCTTGTTGGAAAGGTAAGATTCTAAGCTTTCAGCGGAAAGTTAAACCAAGTTCTTAGCCCAAACGGTTCCAGAGATACGGACGATTCAATAAAGGTAGTTTTTCGGATTTAAAGTAAACTCAAAATGACAGGTGACAGCTTGGAGCTTCAGAATTGACAAGTGACAGTGGTGCAGCTTTACAAAATAACAAGTGACAACTTCTAGGAGGCAGTTCTGGTTAGATTAAAATAGTTTGGATTAGATTATTTTAACTAAGAGATCGGTTCTGCACAGTTCTGCTAGGTACTCACAATATATTTTTGAAATAGGCCTCGCCACGGAACTGGTCAGGTTTTGGACTGAACTCCGGATCTGGTCTCGGCACTTCACAGTGATCTGGGTCATCTCTCTGGTTCTGCTCACAGCGGTCTGGGTCACTCTGGATCTCTGGCCTCTGGTTCTGGATACTGCTCTGCTTTCTCTGGGTACAGCACTGCTTCTGGATCTTTCTGCACAGCTTTCTCTGGACACAGCGCTGATCTGCACGGCTCCTGGATGCTGCTACCGCTGTTAGGTTTGCTGGATGCTGAGGCCTGCTGAGAAGAGTTCTCAGTTTGTGGGTTTAGGCCCTTGCTTTGAGTTCTGAATCAAGTTCTTTGGAGTTTTAAAGTCTAAGTGTTGGATCTGGTATCTTCTGGATGTTGTGTGGTCCGGCAGAGCGCGTTGCAGCAACTGGATTTGAATGTCCTCTCTAGCTTCCAGTGGCTCTTTTTATGTCTTTTGAAAGTGGGTGTGTGTGCAGCATCACTAAGCCGGCCCCCCTCTCAACTGGTCATTGGTCAAGCTTTCCGCACTGCTTGGATTGGGGGAAGGAAATGTGTGTCATGGTGATTCTGTTTTATGGTCTGCAGAAAGGATACTCCCCTGTCAAATTGCACACAAATCTATATTTGACCCAAATACATATTTGCACAGGTACACATTTGTTAAAATTACATGCACCCATCACATATCACATGAGGTAAACTCTGTTCAAACTCTGCTCTTCCTGGGGGCTTGCATCCAGAAATGGCAACATTTTGTGCTTTTTAGTGGGTTTTGCAACATCGGATTTTTCTCCAGATTTATACACATGTACACCCCCCTCCCACACATATCTCAGTAACTTTCCAGGTCGCTAGCTTAAACACAGAGTATGTGGTGTCAATAAATAGCGGGGTTTTGTCCAAGAACATCACACAAATTCCCAACGCGTCTTAAAACGTGCACAGAAAAATCACAAGAATCATGGTATCATTTAAATAATTTTGACAAGTCCGCACTGTGAGTTATACATCTTTCTTAGAATCATATTCTGGCCAACAGGGGTGTGTCTTTTCAGGTCACATGGTGTAGAAACCAGTTTATCCAGTTTCTGCCAAGCTCAGAGACCCTGCCCCTCCCAGCTTCAGCCAAGAGGAAGCTATTTTACGGTCCCCCAATAAACCATCTGCCTGAGTCAAGGCAGGGCTTTGTTCAAAAGGAAGCCATTTACGACCACCCCAATAAACCATCTGCCTGGGCCCTTTCTTTAGTTTCTTGCAACAGAATGCAGCAAGGCCTGGGAATGCATTTGTTGGGCAAGCCCCCACTCCTGTCGGGGGTAGCTGTCTGGCAGAATTCCAGTTTCCTTAAGCCAGGTTTCAGGTAAAATGTCACTTTTTGTTCCCCAGTTTAAGTCAAGACAATTTTTACATATGCAGCTAGAATGCTGATTCTAAGTTCAAAACTATGACATTTTAACAGTTACAAACAGTTTAACAGTTACAAACTATGTGACACTCAAAAGTAGGTCACTCAGTTAATTTAAACATTTTCGGTTTTTGGTAGTTTTAAATCCAGTTTCAGTTAGGCTGCTGCAGACCTGCAGAGCTCAGCCAGTCTTGTTATGAACATTGTTTTGGGGCTCTTCAACTTCCCAGATTTAGTATGAACACATACTTCATTCTGCCAGATGTCCGCTGGTGTTCAGTGAGATTTTTGGATGTGTTGCAATGTTTGAAAAAAGGTGATTTTAAAGTGCGGTTTTTCCTTTGGCACACATTTCACTCATGGCACCCCGGCCCATCCTGCTCGCACTGGTGGGTGGCAAGTTAGGCAACCATTTTAGTGTGCACAAACTGCGTGGTTCTCCTGGATTTTGGCGCACATGTGGGCTTTTTGGCCATCTTGGATTTTCTAAGCCCACAGCACCAAATGTTGCAGCATGATAGCTCAAACGTGGGTCAGGACACCCAACAGAAGAAGGGTGAGAGGAATTTGGTAGTTCTCCCCCCTTCCTGAATTCAGTTTATCAAAGGCCTTTTGGTCAGAAGGGTAGCTTGGGATCCAGTGTCCACCAGTGCAAAAATTGTACCCTGCCCCTGTATTTGGACCGGGGCATAGAATCTTCCCCCTTCTCTGCAAGGGGGTACAGATAATGTACATTTTTGGACAACTGGTGGGTTAGTTTTTTAGTTTTGGACACTGATAGAGAAGAGATTTGGGCAGAATTTGGTTTGTAGTCTAGGGAATCTGCAAAGAAAAGGTGACAACTAGATATGGGAGATGTTTTGGGTTCCCCTGGTTCTGATTCTGGGCTGCCCCCCCTTTTTGGAGGCAGTCACCAGGATGGGTTTGAACCAGGGGATTTTCTTGTTGTTGGTTCTGGGGTTGGATGATGGGAGGCGCTAGCTCAGTATCCACATCTACCCAGTCTGGATTTGGATCTTTTGGGACCCATTTCTATTTGGGAGGAGATCCCCATCTCTGAAGGAGAAGATAATTTTCCCAGGATCCTCTGAGGATCCCTCTCCTTCAAATTGGGTCTGTTTGGGTTCTTTGTTTCTCCTACCCCCCTCTGCTCCTTGGATGGCAGACTTTCAGGGGCAGGAGATTTTGGTTCTGGTTCCTGGGTTTCCAGGGGCTTTTTACAAGTGGGGAAGGAAGCTTCCTCCAAGGCTTTACACCCCCTTCTCCTTGTGCCTCCTCCCTGGGAACCGGTGGGTTGTTGGAGTTCTGCTCCCGTCATTGTTCTGGAGCACCAGGTCCGGTGTTTGAGGCATTCTGCACTGGCATGCTCATCTGAGGGTTCTGTTGAGCCCTCAGCATGTGACCCAGATCATATGCCATGTTTTGGACCTGGCGCTCTAGCTGTGACACCCGCTCAGGCTGATACGGGGTTCTGTTTTCTCCCCTGGCCTGATCCCAGGAAGGGTAGCTATCCCTTCTCTGAAAATACCCCAGGTTTGGAAAATGTGGGTACCCCTCCACCCTTGGCCTCCCCTCTCCCGGATTAGGTTGTCTGGGCTCAGGAAAGTGGGGAAAGCAGGATGGATTGTTCTGGGTTGATAGTTTTGTGGGTACCTGGGGAAGAAGTTCTGTCCAGGATTTGGGGAATTTCTGACCTCCTGGGGGAAGTGAGGAGGGAAGTTCCCTGGGTTCGCTGGTGCCTGGTTGGATCCCCCCTTTGGGCTGGAGGAGTCCACACATAACCCAGGATAGGTCGGTCCCCTTGTAGCACGGGCTTATGCAGTCAGGGGAGTGAGGGATCCCATTTGTGGGACTACCTCCTTGGCTCCCTGTTTGTGACTGGCCCGAGGGCCTTCTGGGCTTGGGATTATTCTGCTGTGCAGGCAGGTTTTTAGGCCCCCCATCTCCAAATCCAAAATGGGAGCAACCTTCACATCTGCCACCTTAGCAGCAGCAGGGGTGTTGGTTGGTTTGGGGCTCTTTGTATTATTTTTGTTTTCTATGGGCTTTTGCACCTCATAAATTTGGGTGGCCTGTTCAATGACCCAGTCTAGTGATCTTTTCTCATGAAAATCTCTCACTAGCAGGGACATGATGTACTTTGGTAGAGCGTGGAAAAAAGTATTGATAAATTCTTTGCTGTCCGTGCGCACCCTTCTGGTGGTCTGCGCAGAGGCACGCTTTAATTCCTGCACAAATTCTTGTGGGGCCTGATCCTCCCCACATTGCATGTTTGTAAGCTGCCTTGCGAGCCTCCTCAGGATTTCTATGCACAGAAAAATGCTTCAAGATGGCCACCCTATAGGTGAACCACCTAGAATGATTTTGGTCCTCCAGCCCCGCAAAGAAGCTGGAGTATTCTGGTGAGAAGGTCAATTTCACATATTGAATACAGCTTTGGCTGTCCTTCAAATGGAAAGTTTCCATCATCTGCTCAAGAGCTCTAAGTGCTCCCAAACAGAATACTTGGCATTCTTATGATAGTGCGTGATGACGCTCCTTTTCGCCTTGATTTGCTTTAAGGGGTCCTTAATCAAGGCCCTTTTTGCCTTATTGGCCTTCTTGGTTCGGGTAACCCTGGTCCATTCCTCCTCTGACTCAGAGGCACTGTTCCCAGAGGTGCCCGTCTGGTCTGGCAGAGGTTTTCAGGATGCCCTTAATGGGCCTACTCTCATGGAGCTCCCCACTAAATTTCACAGTATTTGGGTACCCATAACCAGATGCCCGTCCATCCATTCCTGGGAGGTGCTGGTCCATGAGCCCCATATTTCTGATTGGATTGATATCTGCCATCCCCGTGGCCCTGGGCTCATGTGCGCCAGTGGACATGGGGTGGCAGAGTCCAGGGATTGGAAGAGGTGAAGGCCTCTGGTACTAGGGTTCCCGAGGTTGTGCTCAGGTGTTTCCCTTTCCCAGTGAACCTCATCTCTATCAGCCCCTGCTCCCTGTTGCCATGTAAGAACCTGAGCTTTCTGTTCTTCAAACAAGGCCTTGCTGGTTTCTATCAATCGCTCTTGCATAGCTACCTAACTGTGGAGCCTGCCATTGTTCTCAAAGAGAGCCTCATTTTCTCTCTGTGCTTCCTGTGTTGTTTTTGAGTACTCGGCCAGTCTTTGCTGCAGGAGGTTTACCTCCTGAGTCCTGTCCAGACTGGCCTGGTCCTTCCTTGACAGAGCCTCCTCCACCCTCATGGTGTGCTCTAACAATCTTTCATGCTCTTTTTGGAGGTCACCCAGTCCCTGAAGGGCAGGTGATTTTCTTCTACTTTCTCTTTTAAGTGACAGACTTCCTGGCCTAACGTGTCCCTTTCCTGAGCAAGAGCCTGCCTCTGTGCTGCCAGGTCATCCCTGTGTCTTTGAAGTGCACCAGCTTTCTGGTGCTCTTCATCAAATTCTGCCTGGGTGTCCAGGTCTTTCAGGATTAATTTATTGCTCTCCGCTTTCTCTCTGTCTAGTTGGCTTTGCAGGGTGGCTACCTGCTCTGCACATGCCCTGTTGACATTTATCTGTTGCTCCAGCTTTTTCTGGCTCTGCAATAGAGAGTCCAAACTTTCTTGGTACTCCTTCTGCAGGGCCAGCATTCTGGTATCCTGGTCTGCCTTTTCCTGCTGCAGGATACCCATGTCCTCTTTTATTTTGATTATGCACTGCCTACTTTCATTTTTGGACTCTTTGCTCCTCTGTAGCCTCTGCTCCGCAGAGTCCAGATCAGTTTGGGTCTTTCCTAATGCCTGTAGTTGCTTACTTACCAGATCTTGGCCTTCAGCATATTTACCCTGCATGGCTCCAATATACAGGTATAGATATGCCGCTATTTTGGCAATCTTGTTTTGTTCTTCCTTTGCCTTAGGGCCATATGTAGTTCACTCAGGGCCATATGTAAGGGACCCTGATCTTGCCATGTATCTAACCCTGTTGCAGTGATCTGTTCTGTGATTGCCTGCAACCACACATTCTGATCCTGCTCTGTCCATTCACCTCTCACAAATAACTTATGCAAAAGGTGTTCTCTAGCCATATTGATCTCTACCAATGTCGATATTCAGGAAATATTAATTTCCTTCCTGATTTACAGAAGTTTTCTTTTATTTTTGCAAAACAGACCGATTCCTTAGAGCGTTCCCTTTTGAGGGGTGCTTTACACAGTGTAACACAGCGTGGTAGCCCAACAGGATTAATGTACCCTGTCAGTCAGCACACTGTATTAAGCTGTCACAAGTGGTATAGCTAATTCAGAAATCCCGGATTCGAGCCCCCAGTCTGTAAATGGTTTCAACCCAGCACTCCACCTAAGTCAATGCCTAGCGTGTGATACCCAGCTGCAACCCTTAATTATATATTTTTATGTCTAAAGTTCTTTTATTTCTGAATGATGTACCCTTATATCACGCCCCTCTCTTTGAATCCCCCCGGTCTCACTGAACCAAGAAGAAGGTTGTTTTGCAAAGTTAAAAGATTTATTTTATGAATTGAACAATATATATATCACACTTTTATGAATTTGAACAATATCTAGATATCACACTTATTAATATTTATACAATGATCAGCAATGGGTGATATTACAATAATCAACAATCTCTTTAATCAATAGGCGTATGGATGAGAGGAATAATGTAGCATAGAATAAAACTTTGTGTGGGTTCAATGAAATGCAATGATATGAAATTAATGCAGCACAGAAATAAAACTTGATATGAATTCAATCAAATGCAATGTAATCACTCTTTCCCCCTGATACTACTCAATCCACCCTAATATGCAATACAGAGATGGAAGGGGAGAAAACAGGTTTCAGGAATAAACACTCTTAACAAATGCAGTTTCAATCCCATTTCCCCCAGCAAGCTTAGAGAAAAACAGGATTGATTTTAAACAGGTCAGATGCTTTTGAATGTGGCTTTGAATGAATGAGAAAAATACTGAAAAATGACTTTAATTTGCTAAAGTGGATTCAAAACTAGTGGGAGCCACTTTGGACTAGCAATGATGGTGGGATAACTAGCAGATAGAAAACTGAATTCAGAGGTTGAATGCAAAGAATAGCTATTTTACATGTGGTGAAATTTAGACAAATGCAGAATCGTGGCAAACTTTTTCACGCGCGTTAAGTGCGATTGCAGCAAAACTATAAGGAGTTGGAATGCAGTTCTGGGTTCGTTTGCGGGTGTTAGCTTCAATTTGACACTTCAATTTCGTTCGTAGCATGTACGGTTCAGAAGTTATGAAGGTTTTAGTAAAGGTTGATTTTTCTCAAAAAGAGTCAAGATTTCAAATGAAAGATGCGCTTTTGAAGATTACAAACAAGGATTGGCTTTACACTAAGGGGCTATGAAGATGCAAGATACCAACGGTACAGCCACCAGTCCAGAGGCGCCTCTGTCTGATCTTTGCCCACTGCAACACTTGCTTTTCTCAGCAAATATGTATTAGCGCAAAGATGATTTATCACTACAATTATCACAGGACTATATGGATGAGAGAAGGATTCAGGACAGACAAAAGAGGTTCTACAATGCAGTTCTGGATATGTTGGAATGGGTTGGATTAGATTACTTAAGGATAAGAGATTGGCTATGGACAATTCTATACTAAATACTTACAACTATGGTTTTGGAATAGGCCCATCAGGATCTGGTCAAAGGGTTTTGGACTGGAATCTACTAGCCACCAGACAGGATTCAGGTGCTTGGTTCTGCACTCAGCAAGGCACTCTGGTCTCTGCACGGCCTCTTGGACTGGATCTGACGGGTTGGTTCTGGGTTACAGCTCTGCTCTACTGGATAGGATCTCTTGGTTCTAGCAAGAATTCTTGGCAAGAAGTGTTGGCAAGTGTCACAACCACTGGCGACTAGTGTCTGTGGAGAAGGTGGAAACAAAGACGCCATTAGAATGTTCCGTCACGTTTTCTCCCTTCTGCTTGCCACAGTCTAGTTGTCTCCCAAGATGGCCGCTGCCGTTCGTATATCATCACACGGCAGTCGGTGTCTCTGCGCGTTGCAACTGAGTTGTTTTCCTGTTCCATTGCCTGCGCTAGTTTGCCTTCCTTTGTTGACTACATTTTGCCCTCTGGCAACTGTTTTCCATTCCTCCCTTCTGCCCGCTTGCTCTCCTGTATTTTCTTCCCGCTATTTCTCATTGCCTCCTGTTGCCTCCTCCCCTGTTGCACCTTCCTTCGCTCTCTTGGTTCGCTCCTGGCTTCCCTGGTATTCTCTCATCTCTTCCGCCCAGGCGCTGTGTTATTTCACCTGCTTTCCTGCTGCCATTGACCACCGGTCAGCACGGGTACGTTGGCCTCATGGTCCCCGTATCCCCGGCGGAGGAGTTACCAGACCTCGCTGCGGATCCGGCAGATTTTCAGCACACCAGCAACCACTCCGGACCAAGGGTTTTTTTTCCCGTCCAAGGGCTTTTTTCCCCTACGGCTGTCGCGGGGGGAGTCATGGTTGGTCTCTCTATCTTGGAGTCATGGTGGCTTCCTTCCGAGGCAGACCCTATCTACTAAAAAAGAAAAAACCATATGTCGGACTTTCCCGCAGAAAGAAGTTGGACTATTCTACCTCATCAGGTGAGGGGGAGGAAGAGGGGAGAACTGGGGAATGCAGTAATACCAGTGAAGAAGAAGATATTGCAGACCCTCTAGCAGACCCCGTAGATCATTGTGTTAATCCTGATAGCTTACAACGCCAGGAAGAAGATATGGCTACGCCACAACAGCTGCAAGAGCTAGTGGCAGCAGTCCAAACCCTCAATGCAGAAGTTCAAGCACTCAAGGCTGACAACGCTGCCCTTCAGCAAAGGGTAGCTGCCAGGGAACAACAGACATTGGATTTGCCCCCGCTACCCCTGGTTTCTGGAAAATTCGACGGCTCAGAAAGAAAGGTGAAGGAATTTCTGGAAGCCTGTAATATTCACTTCACTTTCTGCAAGAACATTTTTTCCACAGATCATCCCAAGGTGGGTTTCATGGTCACCCATATGACAGGAAACGCCTTGGCATGGGCCACTCCGTTGGTATCCCTTTCTGACCCGGTTCTGCAGGACTATGCTGTCTTCAAGGTTCTTCTAAAACAAACCTTTCTTGCAAACCTGAAGTGCACACGTGGCTAGCGAAGACCTGCTGGATGTGCGCCAAGGGAGCTCCGACTTACTTTCATACATTTCCACCTTCAAGAAGCTCGCAGCAGAGGCCGTCTGGCAAGAGCAGGCCCAGTACACCATCTTCCATAGAGGTTTGCGAGAAGAGCTTAAGGATGAACTTGCCCGGATCCCTCGTCCCGAGACTTTTTCTGATCTTCTGACAGCCGTTCTAAGAATCGATTTCCGCCTGACGGAACGGAAGAACGAAAAGAAGAAGACTCGAGGTCCAATTCCTTCCTTAGATACACTCCCGTCAGCCTCCTCACCTGCAACACGACCTGTCTGGGATGAACCCATGCAGGTCGGAACCACCAGAGCTCCATTGACTGCCGAAGAAAAGAAAAGGAGGCGTGAAGGAAACCTTTGTTTGTATTGCGGTGCTGCCAACCATCTGTTGAGAGATTGTCCTGATGTGCCTCCAAGGAGATCGGGAAACCTCCAAGGAGATCGGGAAGCCTCCAAGGAGATCGGGAAACTGTCGGTAGGACAGACTATCGAGGGGCATTGCCTTGTTCCTACACCACTCTCTCTGTAACTTCCTCTCAGGCGACTGAAGATTTGCGTCTAATGGTTATAGCCATCAACCTCCGTTTTCGAAAGAGAGAAATAGAGACGCAGGCTCTACTGGATTGTGGGGCAGAGGGAAACTTTCTAGACACCTTATGGGCAGATAAGGTGGGCCTGCTCAGGATTGAAAAAAAAGAGGACCAAAAGGTCGAAGGGGTGGATGGTACACCTTTATGTTCTGGGCTCATTACTCACACCACCGAGGAGATTCAAGTATACATTCACCAGCATTCTGAGACTATAAAGTTCGACATTATCCGCGCGGCCCACTTTCCGGTCATTCTGGGGATTGGCTGGCTCAGGAAGCACAATCCTACAGTGGAATGGACAAAGAACTAAGTTTTCACTCCGATTTCTGCCAATGAGAATGCCTGCCGGAAACCATGTTTGAAACTGTGAAGACCATGTCGGCTATCGAAAGGAGTTCTATTCATTGCATACCGGAGCCCCTTTCTGAATACTCGGAAGTCTTTCAGGAACAGATCCCCATCAAACTTCCTCCAGACCTTCCCGAGGATTGTGGGATCGACCTGGTTCCTCAGGCATTGGTTCCATTTGGTAGGATGTATCCTCTCTCTGTATCTGAAAAGGCTGTGCTCCAAAGCTACCTTGATGACAACCTAGCCAACGGACTTATAAGACCCTCCAAATCACCTGCAGGAGCCTCTCTGTTTTTCATACCCAAACGAGATACTAAGGAATTGCAGCCCTGTATCGACTACCGAGGGTTAAACAGGGTGACCATAAAGGATTGCTACCCCATGCCCATCATCTCAGAGATTTTGGAGGCGGTTCAGGGCTCCGTGATGTTTACTAAACTAGATCTGCGGAATGCTTATCATCTGCTCCGCATAAGAACCGGGGATGAGTTGAAGACGGCATTTCGCACTCCCTATGGTCTGTTTGAATACCAAGTCATGCCGTTTGGCCTAGTGAATGCACCTTCGATTTTCCAGAGGTTCATGGATCGATTGTTTTCAGACCTTTTAAATCTGAACACAGTGGTTTACCTGGATGACATTTTAGTCTTCTCACGGAGCCAGGAGGAGCATACTCTGCATGTTAAGGAAGTTTTGCGCAGACTACAGCAACACAGTCTTCTAGTCAAACCAGAAAAGTGTGCATTTGCTCAATCCTCATTGTCCTACCTGGGATTCATCCTGTCTGACAAAGGGGTTACCATGGACCCAAAGAAGGTGGATGCCATCTTGTCATGGCCATCACCATCTTCGGTTAAGGATATCCAACATTTTCTGGGGCTGGCAAATTTCCATCGGAAGTTCATACTAGGGTTTTCCCTACTCACTCTTCCCATCACTTCGCTCCTAAAGAAGTCCTCAGGACCTTTCATCTGGACCGATGAGGCCAAAGAAAGTTTCCTCGGTTTCAAACACAGTTTTTTTACAGCTCCCATCTTGAAACAACCCGATCAACTACAACCTTTCATTCTGGAGACTGACGCTTCTGCAGCAGCCGTGGGTGCAGTTCTTCTGCAGAAAGACAAGGACCTTGAGCATCCGGTGGCTTACTTTTCCAAGACCTTGAGTCCCAGCCAATGCAACTATTCTGTCATAGAAAAATAACTTCTTGCCATGAATTTGGCTTGTTTAGAGTGGAGGCATTTGCTCCAAGGGAGCCTACACCCGTTCCAGATACGAACGGACCATAAAAATCTTCAAATACTCAAGCAGCAAGAGTGTTATAACACTCGTCAAGCCAGATGGGCTAATTTCTTCGCCCAGTTCCATTTTGTCATCACATTCATTCCAGGCTCCCAAAATCAAGTCGCTGATGCTCTCTCCCACAGAGACGATGTTAATATTACCTACAGTAAGGAACTTATGTTTCCTCGTACTCAGATCATATCTGCTGTGACCGCCTTTTTGGAAGAAGTAAGAGAAGCCATCCTCCAAGAACCAACACTCAATGTGGGAAACCAACCTGTCACCACTAAGAACGGTCTACACTTCATCCACGGAAGGCTCTTCGTTCCGTCCCAAAGTCTCAGACGAAGGGTCACTCAGTGGTGTCACTACTCCAAGGCAGCTGGCCATCGAGGAGTGCGAGGCACACTGGAACTACTACAAAGATCTTTTTTTGGCCCAACATGAAGGCTGATACCCAGGCCTTTGTTCAATCTTGTATGGTGTGTTTACAGAGCAAGCATTCCACCTTGAAAACATTAGGGTTGTTACAACAGGAACCGGTCCCTCTGGGTCCCTGGAAATGCATCTCTACAGATTTTATTGTAGAGTTTCCCGAGGTTGCACTTGTATAATGGTAACCGTGGACACTTTCTCTAAACTTGCACATTTTTCTCCTTTGGCCAAGATCCCATCAGCCTCGGTTATGGCCGACGTCTTCCTTAAAGACATTTTCAGGCTGCATGGGCTTCCCCAAAAGATTGTTTCCGATAGGGGAAGTCAATATACTTCCAGATTCTGGGCTGGTTTGTGTAACATATTGGGTATCGAGAGAGCTCTTTCGTCAGGATTTCACCCCCAGACAAATGGACAGACAGAAAGGTTAAATGGAACCCTAGAACAATACTTGAGGTGTTTCATTAACCAGCAGCAGGACAACTGGGTAGACCTGCTCCCCACAGTAGAGTTTGCGTACAATAACGCAGTTCATACTGCTACTGGGGTTAGCCCTTTCTACTGTACCTATGGGTTCAACCCACAGTCCATTATACCTACTTTTTGGGAGGAGTGTAACATCTCTTCGTTGGAGACCACACTCAGGCAGATCAAGGAAGCCCACAACACTGCCAGTCAGAGTCTTCTAAAGGCTAGCAGACACTACAAGGAGCATGTCATGATCACTGCTTCCAAGGAGCCAGGACCAGCCCAACGTCCTTGGAAGCAGGCCCCTAACCCTAATCCTAAGCACCAGCCGGTCCCCACTGGGACCTTTTGGACCTTGTCCTGGCGCCGGTGCACCAGGCTCATCAAAACCATTGGTCCCGGCACTGGAAGCGCCAGGCTCATAATAGGTGTGAAGATGCTTGGGTGGACTTACCTGCAGCAGACCATGCTGCTTACATACCAGCCACTTAGAAGCCATCTGAGAACAGGAACTACTTTCTTACCTGGGTGGGGCAGCTCCACTCCCTGGATACAGCACTGGAACTCTTCTGGAAACTGGAACTCTTTTCTTACCTAGGCGGGGCCGTGGAAGAAGACGCCTCATCACTCCAAGGCTATTTAAACCACACCCGATAGATGAAGCGTGCTTCGCGTTATTCTGCATCTGCAGCTGAACGCTCACCGAGTCTGCTCCGGCCTTTCTTCTTCTGATCCTGGATCTGCAAGAATCCTACTTACCATTTCAGTATCCAGACATCATCAGCACCTGCAAAGAACAGAAACAACAGGTTAGCAACGCGAACTTTACACGCAGTGCTTACTTACCTGATCCATCGGCTGCGGCCGTTTCTTCACGCCACACCTCCACCTGCAAAAACAAAAGCATTGCCATACTTACCGGCACGCTGTGAATTCCGGATTTCTTCGTTCTGCATCGCCGCCTGTGAAGACAAAGTATCGTTAACAACTTACTGGCATTCCGCGGACTCCGGCCCTGCAACCCAACATCTGAAAGGCAAAAGAAAAGACATTAAGCAGGTATTTACTTACGTCCATCACGCTCGTCGCAATTAAACGCCTGCGAATACTCCGGCGTCTCTTTAACACGAACTAAGCTGCAAGGAAAGAGACAGTTAGAGCGCTTGCCATACTTACGAACTTCCAGGCGCTTCACTTCATCTTTCATCTCAAGAGCCCTGCAATATATAAGGGAAAAGCATTATACAGAGTCTGCATATAAACGTGCCACGCATGTAAAGACTATAAAGACAAAAGGTGTCCAGAAACTCACCGCTCGTGCAGATAACGACGGTAACCATCCTCTGAATTCAAGAGGCCTGTGTTTCACCAGTGAAGGAACTGGCAACGGCACCCTGCACCAGACGCAGATGGAGAGCCCAGCATTCACCTATATAAGGTGAGCACGTTGACCTGGGGGCTCTACGAAAAAGCTGGGAAGGGAGAGAGAGAGAGAGGGACATTCAACAACCCAGACCATTAACCCCCATATTCTTTCACCTGCAGAAACCTCACTCTTCGAGTCCGACACACAGTGCAAAGAGGTTCGACCCCAGAAGCCAATCGAGTCCTGCACATCACTTTTCGAGTCACAGACAGCTTCCTGCCAAGACCCGCGCCTCCGTGGGAATCAGGTGAGCGTTACAGAACACGAAGCCCACCACAAAACTCCTACCCAGGCGCAATGGAAACCTCAGACACTGATCAACTAGCCCAGTTGCTCTGGGAATTAAGAGCAGAAGTACATGCAGCTCGTCAGGAAATGAACTCTCTAAGAAGAGAACTGATAATTTCCAAGGAGCGAACAGAGGACCTTGCTAGGCAGTTGTTACAAACGCAGGCAGGACAGACACCTTTGCCTGTTCCAGGAGGAAGTTATCCTTCTGCATCATCTTCAAATCCAGTGCAAATCAATCTGCCCGGTAATGTTCCCTTGGCTCCGCCCGAACGCTTTTCTGGTGATCCAAAGAAATTCGCAGTGTTCATCAATCAGTGCCACCTACACTTCTTATGTCGACCAGCTGCATTCCCAACAGACCAGACCAAGGTGGCTTTCGTGCTTTCTTATCTCAGTGGCAGCGCCGCAGTTTGGTCGATCCCTTTAGTCACCCAGGATGATCCGGTTTTACATGATTTTCAGGCCTTCCAGTCCAGCATGGAGAAACTGTTCGCAAGACATGCACAAGGGCAGGCCTTGGACAATGAACTTCTCTCATTACAACAGGGTAATCAAGACCTCTTGACTTATATAGCCTCCTTCAATAGACTCATAGTGGAAACACAATGGCCCGAGGACAAGAGAATAACGCTTTTCTACAGAGGCCTGCGTGGAGAGCTCAAAGATGTGTTAGCGCAAGTTGTGAATCCTCCACAAGAATGTTCTGACTATATTGACTTAGTTGTCCAATTGGACCATAGACTACAGAACAGGAAGGCAGATCGTTCCAGATTTGATACCCGAGTGTTTTCTAAACCACAGACCTCGAATAAGGGAGCTGACACTGTGGAACCCATGCAAATAGGGGGCATGAAAGGACCTTTAACCCAGAAAGAGCGGGAAAGAAGAAGGCAGCTGCAATTATGCCTCTATTGCGGAAACTCAGGACACTTTCTTCGGGACTGTCCAGTGAAACCAGCTAAGAAGACTGTAGGAGCCGCGGATACCTGTACCACAAATTCTGAGCAGGGAAACGACCTCGCCCGACAAGAGTAGAGGTCCTCTTGCCGAGCGTTAAGATCTGTCCCGTGACCTCGCATTTTGTGATACCCATGGTCCTCATTAGTCCTGAACGTCCGGATCGTTTGCATGCAATTGAAGCTTACATTGACAGCGGAGCAATCGGTAACTATGTGGACCGTGAAATGGTATCAAGGTGAATCTACCCCTTGTCCCTAAGGCAGTGAAAGACGTCATCACTACTGTGGATGGCACGGAGATAGCCTCCGGACCAGTAACGCATGCCACCCAAGAAGTGACGCTAGTGAGTCAAGATGGACACCGGGAGAGAATCGTGTTCGATGTAATCAAGGCCCCTCAGTTCCAGATCATTCTGGGAATCCCTTGGTTAGAGAAGCACACAATCCTCAGATCGATTGGCGAGCAAAGACGGTTCAGTTTCCAGAGTGTTTTACCACTTGTTATCCTCGGCCTGATGTTTCACTGGCGGCAATCTCTTCTGAGGAGGTGCCCAAATGACCTCCCGAATACCAGGAATTCCAAGACGTCTTCCGGAAGGATCAAGCCAACACCCTGCCTCCTCATAGGTCTTACGACTGTCAAATAGATCTGATACCTGGAACAACTCCTCCTTGCAGCAGGATTTATGCCCTCACCGAGCCAGAGAACCTTCACCTCAGACAATACCTAGACCAATACCTAGCTAACGGGTTTATCCATCCTTCAAAATCTCCAGCTTCATCGGCTTTGTTCTTCGTTCCGAAAAAGGAAGGAGACCTTAGGACTTGCATAGATTACCGCGCCCTGAATCAGATCACCGTTAAAAACAGATACCCGTTACCTTTGATCCCTGAACTCCTGGATCAAGTCAAAGATGCATGTATATACACAAAGTTGGATCTCAGAGGAGCCTACCACTTGGTACGGATAAAAGAGGGCGATGAATGGAAAACGGCCTTCCGCACCAAGTACGGGCTATTCGAATATCAAGTGATGCCCTTTGGACTGTGTAATGCTCCTGCTGCTTTCTAGTATCTTATGAACGATGTCCTTAGAGAACTCTTAGACGTGTGTGTTGTTGTCTACATTGATGACATCCTCGTCTATTCATCATCTGAAGAGAAACATCAGAGACACTTTAAAAAGGTTCTCGAGAGATTGCGTCAACATAATCTTTTTGCTAAGCTTGAGAAATGCGTTTTCAACGTAACGGAAGTCGAGTTCCTGGGATTCATATTGTCACCTAACAGAGTCCATATGGATTCAAAGAAAGTTGATGCAATCATCAAGTGGCCATCACCAACCTCTGTAAAAGGAGTTGAAAGCATGTTAGGGTTCGCTAACTTTTACCGCAGATTCATTCCTGAATTTTCTCGGATAGTCCAGCCCATCACCGCTCTGTTGAAAAAGAACAAACATTTTGAGTGGTCTTCTGAAGCAGAACAAGCTTTTCAGGACTTAAAAGCTAAATTCATTTCTGCACCTGTTTTAAAACATCCTCGCCCAGAACTCCCCTACATCGTGGAAACGGATGCTTCTAGTCTTGCTATGGGGGCAGTTTTATCACAAAGAGATCCGGTCACACACCAACTACATCCTGTTGCCTTTTGGTCCCGCAAGTTTTCGCCTCCCGAGATCAACTATTCAATTACAGACAAGAAACTTTTGGCCATCAGATCGGCCCTTAAAGCCTGGCGGCATTATCTTCTAGGAGCCAGACACACAGTCACCGTAATGACTGATCACCGCAATTTACAATATCTAAAGACAGCCAAAGCTCAGTCTTCCAGACAGCTTCGCTGGGATCTGTTTCTAGCAGAATTTGACTTTATAATTACTTATCGACCAGGCAGTAAGAACGGAAAAGCAGATGCTCTCTCCCGGATGGGAGTAGATGAACGATTGACCAATCCAGAACCAATACCCATAATCCCAGAACAAAGAATTTTGGGTTTGGTCAGCGCTCAATCTTTTGAAGACATCAAGACCATGGTTAAATCACTCCTAACTCCGGGCGATTTGCAAGATTGGCAATTAAAGGGGAAAGAATTCTCAGTGGATCAAGACCTACCATATTTCCGAGGACGATTGCATTTACCCTGTGAGAAAATACAAAAACAAGTAATCTCCTGTTATCACGACTCTCTAATGGAGGGTCACCCTGGCATTACCAAAACCATGGAAAAGATTAAAAGACATTTCTGGTGGCCGTCATGGAAAAAGGATATTAGAGACTTTGTAATCTCCTGTGGTGTGTGTGCCCAGAATAAAAGTCAGAAGGAGAAACCAGCCGGCCTATTACAGCCACTAGACATCCCTCCCTGTCCATGGCATACCCTGTCCATGGATTTCATCACGGACTTACCTCCATGCTCGAGGTATACTACCATTTTAGTAGTCGTGGATCTATTCTCCAAGATGGCTCACTTCATTCCCCTGAAGGGTCTACCATCAGCCTCAGTATTGGCCCGAGAATTCTTAGAAAACATCGTTCGGCTACACGGTTTTCCCTCGGTTTTAGTCTCCGACAGGGGAAGTCAATTCATCTCTCACTTCTGGCGCAGTTGCTGTCGTCTAGCCCAAATTGATGTAAGACTTTCAACTAGTCACCATCCCCAAACTGACGGACAAACCGAAAGGACAAATCAAACTCTAGAGCAATATCTACGTTGTATGCTCCAACAAACTGAAAACCCCTGGAAGGATATTCTTTGGATCGCTGAATACGCTTACAATAATTCGATTCATTCTGGAACAGGGAAGACTCCCTTCTTCCTACTATATGGACACCATCCTAGAACCTCTAACCTGGATCCTCCCCAAGAATTCGAAGCACCTGCTGTGGATCACTTGCACTCGGAGATCACCCGTGCTTTTAAGGAAGCCTCGGCCCATCTGCAAAGAGCTAAAGCTCAATTCAAAAGAGGAGCAGATCGACACCGTAAAGAGGCTCCTCACTATGCTGTAGGAGATCAGGTCTGGCTATCCACTAAGCACCTGCCTCTAAAGGGACCCCGCACCTTCATCCCGAGATACCTTGGACCCTATCTCATATCTGCCATAATTAATCCGGTGGTTGTCAAATTGGAGTTACCTACGCATATGAAAATACACCCAGTATTCCATGTCTCCTTATTAAAACCAGTACAACCAGAAACCCGATTGACTGAATTCCCAGAACCGGTTTTGGTAGATGGAGAACTTGAATTCGAAGTTAAGAACATCCTAGACTCCAAGATCTCCAAATCTAAGTTATATTATCTGGTTGATTGGAAAGGTTACGGCCCCCAGGAAAGGTCTTGGGAACCTTCAGAATATGTCCACGCACCTCGTCTGGTCAAGAAATTCCATCTGAATCACCCCGACAAGCCAAAACCCCCGGAGAAGACACGCTTAGGAGGGGCCTTGAGGGGGGGTACTGTCATGATCACTGCTTCCAAGGAGCCAGGACCAGCCCAACGTCCTTGGAAGCAGGCCCCTAACCCTAATCCTAAGCACCAGCCGGTCCCCACTGGGACCTTTTGGACCTTGTTCTGGCGCCGGTGGCACCAGGCTCATCAAAACCATTGGTCCCGGCACTGGAAGCGCCGGGCTCATAATAGGTGTGAAGATGCTTGGGTGGACTTACCTGCAGCAGACCATGCTGCTTACTTACCAGCCACTTAGAAGCCATCTGAGAACAGGAACTACTTTCTTACCTGGGTGGGGCAGCTCCACTCCCTGGATACAGCACTGAAACTCTTCTGGAAACTGGAACTCTTTTCTTACCTAGGCGGGGCCGTGGAAGAAAACGCCTCATCACTCCAAGGCTATTTAAACCACACCCGATAGATGAAGCGTGCTTCGCGTTATTCTGCATCTGCAGCTGAACGCTCACCGAGTCTGCTCCGGCCTTTCTTCTTCCGATCCTGGACCTGCAAGAATCCTACTTACCATTTCAGTATCCAGACATCATCAGCACCTGCCAAGAACAGAAACAACAGGTTAGCAACGCGAACTTTACACGCAGTGCTTACTTACCTGATCCATCGGCTGCGGCCGTTTCTTCACGCCACATCTCCACCTGCAAAATCAAAAGCATTGCCATACTTACCGGCACGCTGTGAATTCCGGATTTCTTCGTTCTGCATCGCCGCCTGTGAAGACAAAGTATTGTTAACAACTTACTGGCATTCCGCGGACTCCGGCCCTGCAACCCAACATCTGAAAGGCAAAAGAAAAGACATTAAGCAGGTATTTACTTACGTCCATCACGCTTGTCGCAATAAAACGCCTGCGAATACTCCGGCGTCTCTTTAACACGAACTAAGCTGCAAGGAAAGAGACAGTTAGAGCGCTTGCCATACTTACGAACTTCCAGGCGCTTCACTTCATCTTTCATCTCAAGAGCCCTGCAATACATAAGGGAAAAGCATTATACAGAGTCTGCATATAAACGTGCCACGCATGTAAAGACTATAAAGACAAAAGGTGTCCAGAAACTCACCGCTCGTGCAGATAACGACAGTAACCATCCTCTGAATTCAAGAGGCCTGTGTTTCACCAGTGAAGGAACTGGCAACGGCACCCTGCACCAGACGCAGATGGAAAGCCCAGCATTCACCTATATAAGGTGAGCATGTTGACCTGGGGGCTCTACGAAAAAGCTGGGAAGAGAGAGAGAGAGAGAGGGACATTCAACAACCCAGACCATTAACCCCCATATTCTTTCACCTGCAGAAACCTCACTCTTCGAGTCCGACACACAGTGCGAAGAGGTTCGACCCCAGAAGCCAATCGAGTCCTGCACATCACTTTTCGAGTCACAGACAGCTTCCTGCCAAGACCCGCGCCTCCGTGGGAATC
Organism: Ambystoma mexicanum; assembly: GCF_040938575.1. Taxonomy (NCBI): domain Eukaryota; kingdom Metazoa; phylum Chordata; class Amphibia; order Caudata; family Ambystomatidae; genus Ambystoma; species Ambystoma mexicanum. The sequence continues at coordinate 625,597,962 of NC_090934.1, forward strand.
AGGTGAGCATTACAGAGCAATCCGATAAACCTCGGAAACAGGTACCAGCCTGGGATAAAGGCTCTAAGGTTATGCTGTCCACCAAGTTCCTGCCTCATTGGGTCCGACCTTCTAAGCTGTCACCCCGATACATCGGACCATTCGAAATAACGTCAAGGATCAATCCAGTGGCTTACCGACTTTGCCTGTTCTGGCCTCTGAGGAATACGAAGTTTCTCAGATTCGAGACTCCCGGTATCACCGGGGACGTCTTGAATACCTTGTACACTGGAAGGGTTATCCTTCCTCGGAGGATACCTGGGAACCTCATTTTCACATCCATTCTCCCCGATTATTACTAAAGTTTCACCGACTCCATCCTGGAAGGCCGGGAGGAAGAAGCCTTTGGAGGGGGCATACTGTCACAGCCACTGGCGACTGGCGTCTGTGGAGAAGGTGGAAACAAGGACGCCATTAGAATGTTCCGTCACGTTTTCTCCCTTCTGCTTGCCACGGTCTAGTTGTCTCCCAAGATGGCCGCTGCCATTCGTATATCATCACACGGCAGTCGGCGGCTTTGCGTGTTGCAACTGAGTTGTTTTCCTGTTCTGTTGCCTGCGCTAGTTTGCCTTTCTTTGTTGACTACATTTCGCCTCTGGCGACTGTTTTCCATTCCTCCCTTCTGCCCGCTTGCTCTCCCGTATTTTCTTCCTGGTATTTCTCATTGCCTCCCGTTGCCTCCTCCCCTGTTGCTCCTTCCTTCGCTCTCTTGGTTCGCTCCTGGCTTCCTGGTATTCTCTCGTCTCTTCTGCCCAGGCGCTGTATTATTTCACCTGCTTTCCTGCTGGCATTGACCGCCGGTCACCACGGGTACGTTGGCCTCGCGGTCCCCGTATCCCCGGCGGAGGAGTTACCAGACCTCGCTGCGGATCCGGGGGATTTTCATCACACCTGCACCCATTCTGGACCAAGGAGTTTTTTTCCCGTCCAACGGCTTTTTTCCCCTCCGGCTGTCGCGGAGGGGAGTCACGGTTGGCCTCTCTATCTTGGAGTCACGGTGGCTTCCTTCCGAGGCAGACCCTATCTACTAAAAAAGAAAAAACATATGTCGGAGTTTCCCGCAGAAAGAAGTTGGACTATTCTACCTCATCAGGTGAGGGGGAGGAGGAGGGGAGAACTGGGGAACGCAGTAATACCAGTGAAGAAGAAGATATTGCAGACCCTTTAGCAGACCCCGTAGATCATTGTGTTAATCCTGATAGCAAGAAGCGGAAAAACAACATGGCCCGGCTGTTCAATTTGTTATGTACCCCTTGGAAGTTTGGGGTTAAAATCAGGTTGCAAGATTTTAAAGGCCAGCTGAGAAGGGTTCAGCTTTGGATTGGGCCTTCTGCTCTCAGAGTTCTGGAGTCTGGATCTGGATTCTCCTGCAGAGTGCTTCGCCAGTAAATCAGTTGATGGGTGAATGTGTGTGTAGGTCCTCAACAGTCCCTATTTATGTATTTCCGACAGGGGTGCGTAGGCTGATTATACTAAGCACACCCTCTAGGAAAGTGGTTGGTCAAAGTATTCCCTCTCTCCTGATTTGAAAAGGAAATCAGAGTGTCATAATGTGTCATGATGACGCTGTGTTTATGGTCCAGGGAAAAACCTCCCCTTTGTTTCTACACAGAATATATATTTTTCATATAAAGAATATTTACAATATCACCAACTTGCTAATAATACATATTTACATCCCAAATTAAATAAGGCACGTATCTGTCCAAGTCTCATCTTCTTAAGAGTTTTGGTTCCCAATTGACAGTTTTTCGCGCTTTTGGTTGATTACCCAGTGTCAGATCTGTAACATTTTTCCACATACATGCGGATAACGTCTGGGCATACTCCTGTAAAAAATTTTCATATTCCTAGCATTATCACAATTGCTAAAATATCAACATTTCAGTGGTTCAGTCTCTGAATATCGCCCAGATTCCAGAGTAGTTTCAACTTGTGAGCCACATTTTCATTTTAACAACCTATAAATTCCAGATTTTTACCAGTTTGGCACAGTTTTCTATGAGTCTTTTTCTCAAAACTATAATTTGTACTGTTCCAGATACACATTTCAGTCTAGCCCCGCCTCCAATGTTTGGCTGAGCCAAGAGCAACCTGAGCCTCTTCCTACCAGCAGCTGGTTTCTGTTGACACCCACATTTGCATTTCCTTTCAGTCAAGGGAGTCTTTTGTCTCCTGTCAGAGCAACAGGCCAAAGTCCCACTCCCACCTCCTTTCACAACTCCTTGCCAGTTCCTCAGCAGAGAGCAGGGGGGGAAGATTCCTTTGTTTGGGAGAAGCTGTGGAATGTCTTTGAAGCCCTGTGTGGCTGGCTTTAACTCACTTTTAAAACACTGTTTAAAATAGTCTTTTTCTAAAATACAATTTACATTTTTAACAAATATAGCCACAAATCTCTTAATTCGAGCCATTTTAAAACATAGAGATTGAATTGATCAACCTCTATTGCTTTTTATGGGAAGTCTCTTGTACAAGTTTAAACCAACGATTAAGTAAATGCCAGCTTCTGACACAGGCGAGCGGCGGTAGTGCGCCCATTTCTGACATATTTTTCCCATGCAAGCACCATTGAATGTGGATTTTCTTATGATAAAATGTGTTCCTGCTGACATTGTGCTTAGGTGGATTCCTTAAATAAAGTGATGTTTAACACCCAACATGGATGTTAGATCTTTTCTGCTGTTTGAGAATCATTATTTTGCAAATTTAACAGCCAAGGAAAAACAGATTTTTAAAGCAGTTCTGGGTTTCCCTTGCAATGCAGCACTACTTTTACAAGTAGTTTCATTTTACTCTGTGGGTAGCCCAATGATAGGTTTTGGCAGTGGTCTCCTCTGTTACCACTGACATAGGCAAAATGGATTGGCGGCCTATTTTTCAGGTTTTCCTGCGCACTTTTCAAAGATTTCTAGCGCACATAAGGCTTTTCGGCAGCCATTCTGTTGTTTTTGATGAACACAGTGCGCAGTGATGTTGCAGGGCATAGACTAGTGGGTTAGAACATCCCACAACATAAACATATGCTTAAGGTTTCCCGATCTTGTTTGGGTTCTTTCCACACTTCTCCTTTTAAACAGCCTTTTTCCATAGGCTCTCCTTTTACATTTTTTGGACAGTGTCTGGCCAGATGACCCATTTCTCTACATGAGAAGCAGATGGGGGGGGGGGGAATCCTGCTTCCTTTAGTTTCCTCTCTTTTGCTTTCTTCTCTACTTCTACGGTCAGGTTTTTTGGCTTCCATTTGTTCCTTCGGTATCCATTCTTTGATTTCATATGACCCTCCTTGTTTGTCTACTACATTACTACATGGGTTTGGGGCCGGTGGGCAGGTTTGTAATCCTTCCGTTTCTCACCTCAATGTATTTAGTGGAAGTGTTTGGCTGCATCCAAATGGTTTTGGGCAGTTTCAAGGGCCATGTTAGGCTAGGTCGATTTAATTGAAACACTCTTATTAATCCAAAGATCAATGTTATTTTTAAAACTTTCTCCCATTTCAAGGGGGGTTTCTCTAGGATTTTACCTAATGGCCCTCATTTTTTGCCGATAGAAGTTACAGGTTTGGCTTACTCTTTTCAACAGCCCTTCCTTAATGGATATAAAGGTTGCTCCCTGGGCATGTTTAAGTAATTGGTAGGCGGTCTGTAGTTCACCTTTCAACAGAGGCCCTAAGTAACATCTTTTCAGGTTTTCTTCTCATCCTATCTGCTCGGCTAATTGTTGAAAATTCAGAAAGAAGTTCCCTACATCTACGCCTGCTAAGAATGGTTAAGTATCCCCTGGGGCAATAGAGGTCTGGCTTGCAACTCAACTAATTTCATCATGTTTTCTTGAAGCCTAACATTGGCCTGAATATGATGGGAACTGGGCCATGACTGCTGCTAGGTCGACCCTTTCTTCCAGTGGGGTAAGGGTTCCTTCAGTTTATTTTTCTGAATCAGAAAAAAAACAGGGCTCCATTCCTTTCGGATATGGTTTCAAAACCATCTGACCCCTCTGAGCCTAATTCCTCTGAAGGGACTTAATTGGATGGGTTGATCTCTAGCCCTGATGGACCTGGGACTGATGGTAACTAAAAAAAAGCTTGGGGGATGGAGGATTTACGGCACTAGGTCTAATGAAGGTAGAGACTGGCCGCTTTTCAAAAATATTATTCGATCCGACTGTTGGATTTTATAATTAGAGAGTGGGAGGGTGTCTAACAACACTTGCTGACCAGTTGGGATGTGCAGCTCAGAGACCAAAACCTATTTCAGAGCAGAGAGTTGAGGAGTTAAACTATTCTATTTTCCCCTTCTGGTGGTACAACAATTATCAGCATGGATTCTCAATTCTTATCAATTGAATCACATCCCACTTCGGACACCAAATGTAAGAAAGGCATGGTATCAACAGTAAGACAGATACAAGTGACCACAGTTCAAGGGTGTTTATTGAACTCCAACAAGGGTAGGATAATCGCCTATCTAATCTTAAATCTACAGATGGGAGCAAGGTACAGCCACCAAATAATAATAACGCAGTCCTAGTGGTGTCTTGTCAAAATAAAAGGGCCTATATAAAAACAAATTATTGCCAATCCTTACCTCTAAATACATACAGCGTGGGGGATAATGTTACAAAGAGAAGGAAGTGTTTGAAATCATGTGTCAGGATGTTCAGGCCATTGGCCTCCGTTCCTCACATTTTTAGCACTGGACCAGGAGGTTCACTCGAGCGTACACAGTCCATGGCTTCTTTAGCATCAGGATACAGCTCAATCATAACATTGGGACCTTCTGTATGCACGTCTCTTTACTCCTCAACGTCTCTTCATTCAGAGGGCCTGATGCAACCAAACAAAAAACTAAGTTCTTTTCCGCTTTGAATTTCTACAAGTACTCACTTTAGGTGGTTCCCTATTCACCCTGATCCCCCTCAGTCGGGCTAAGATCGCTTTAGTACAATGTTTGTTCCATTTTGATCCCCCTCAGTTGGGCTCAGATTTCTTTAGCACAATGTTTGCAGGATATCATTTCAGATGACTCACGGTTCACCCCAGATCCCCCTCAGCCGGGCTCAGATCCCCTTTTAAACACAATAAGTCTCCCTCAGCCGGGCTCAGACCAATTTCAATCAAGGATCAAATACTTTCAAATGTTCACAGGGTTTAGCTTGACCCGTTGCAGGACCACTTCGAATGTACAATTCCTTCTCTTTACATCAGTCCCCTTTGGGTATGGATACCTAACAGACTTTCGAATGAGCATGCACTTGGTACCGGACCACTCTGTTTGCAAGTCTCTTTACTTCTCAAAGTCTCTTCATTCACAGGGCCTGATGCAACCAAACAAAAAATTATAAGTTCTTTTTCGCTTTAGATTTCTACAAGTATTAACTTTGGTGATTCCCTATTCACACTGATCTCCCTCAGTCAGGCTCAGATCTCTTTAGTACAATGTTTGTCCCCTTTTAATCCCCCTCAGTCAGTCTCAGATCTCTTTAGCACAATGTTTGCAGGATGTTCTTTCAGGTGACTCACGGTTTACCCTGGATGCCCCTCAGCCAGGCTCAGATTCTCTTTTAAACACAATTAGTCTCCCTCAGCCGGGCTTGGACTAATTTCAATCAAGTATCAAAGAATTTCGAATGTGCACAGGGTTTAGATTGACCCGTTGCAGGACCACTTCGATTTTACAATTCCTTCTCTTTACATCGGTCCCCTTTGGGTTTGGATACCTAACAGAGACTTTTGAATGAGCATGCACGTTTTGCCAGACCACTCGGTTTACGGTATCTATCTTCACTTCAAAGGTCAGTCACTCATTTAGTGCATTCATTATGTTTACATCACATGCCACAAACGCTTCAAGGACTGTCCTCTTCAAATTTCTTCATACAATGTTGCCACTTGGGTTCTAGACAGCCCGGGTTGGTATCAGTCTCCCCAACTCACTGGCTGTGCTGTCTTGACTGGCTTTTCTTTGTTGTAGGGGCTAAGGACAGTACCACGGCGGCAACTGCTTGTCCCCGGCTTGACTAACGACACAGGAGAGCCTACGACACACAATGCAGGAGTTTTCCGCTTTGATTCCAGGTCTTAGGTTTTCTATTCTCAAAGGCACATAAGAGTCACAGTCTTTCGGTGAAAAAGTAAAAGGCCCTTCCTTTGTATCTCTTTTTGGTCTCCCCGTCTTTTGCTTTGTTTTAAAATGTCACCTTGGGGCTGATGCTTCCTCGTGTGCTTTGCCTCACTCATAGTGCGCTCTGGTGCTCCGCCTTTTATCCATGTGGGGAAGTGTGATAGAAGTCAGGTGTGTGTAATGATCAATAATTGCCTGACCCTGCATGACCATCGTGTTGGGACATGTCAGGTATGCAGCTTGGGTGTTAGTCCGTTTTCCCTCACAGTGAGTTGTCCATGAGAAAGTATTTGTTTTGAAAGAAGCGGGGAGTTGAATCCCTAAGTATCCTACCTGGTAGGATTGGGTAAACGTGTTATAGGGAAAGGGACTCCGCATCTCGCCCTCCGGTGTGCCACTTCCACTCCCTAAAGACCCCCCATCCAGGTGATCCTCCTGCACTAGGACACCCAAGGAACTGGATCCAAAAGTGATGGCCGTGTCCTTGCCATCTGGGTGACAGATACCCGGGGACTAGCGGGTGAGAAACCTTCAGGTTTCTCACAAGAATCAATGAGCAGCATTGCAGGGAGGACTCTGTCATGTTGTTGAAGTTGCTCGCTGACAAAGGTTACAAAGTATAAGTAACAAAAATACTGTCAACAGGAAGTATTATATTTAGTCCAACAGATTTCCATTAATGGCAAGAAAGTAACTCCTGAGCGTGCATCTGCAGTGCATAGCACACCCTGACCCATAACGATAAGAGACATGTGGAATTCCTATGATTATGCAATTACTGCTGGGCCTGGATATTTGACTACACCACATACACTTTACCATTATTAAATGCACTCAAGGACCCTTTCATGGGCTGAAGAAATGCTCATAAGTTTTGAAGAGCACAAGGACACATTGGTACTGCCCCAGTTCTAGCAACACGTGACTATAAACAAGAATTCTATTATTTCTTTTAACACTCAGATGGACAGATGATGAAAGCAGTTCTGACACAAAAAAGCACCATAGACCACAAACCTTTGGTTTACTATAGTGGCATGCGGGCCTCAGTAATACAGGGTCCGTTCCCATGAGAACAGACTCTGGCAGACTCTGGCAGCAACAGCCTTCATCATTGAAATGTCGCCACCATTCCAATGGGATGCTCAGTAAAATTGTATGTAGAACACGCAGTATTTGCCATCCTAGAGAGGTCAAAATCTATATTGACGACTGTTGAGATGGATTTCTAAACTCTGACCAGGTGGGCAGAAGTTTAGGAGGCCACCCTAGAACATTTATTGTCGACTGGACCAATAGATACAAGAAAACTTTAGTTATATAAAAATAGTTGCCACACAAATACTTATACTAAACATATATACAATGCATTTACTAATGCGACAAAGGAGAAAACCACAGCCACAACCTGTAAAGAGAAGGGTGAGTTAACACACTAGGAAAAATAGACATTTATTTGGAGTTGTTCCGTTACTTTTGAGTCCAACCCTAAGAAGCGGGGAGCTTTGTGCTCAACAGTACAGTTGTGCGTAGAAATGCATGATCACGCAGGCAGAACAAAAAGCGGGTCTTCTTGGGAGAGAGGTAGCAAGTTAGGAAGGGGCTTGAGGCAATGAAGAGTTGGTTCCCATTATTCGAGTAGGATCTGCCCTAGGATCTGCCCTGGGTGGCAGAACAGTTTTCAAAAGGTGAGATTAGCTAGGGCAGCAGGCTAACCCAGCCAAAAGTGTATAATATTTTAGGGATATTCGTGCGCAAAAGAGATCAGTTGTGTCAGGGGGCCACCGCTAAGTGAGGCAAGTTCTCTTGGCACAGTGCGGAACACATTTTGCTAGTTTAGTCAAGGTCGCTAGTAGGATCGAGGCCTGCTGTTTTGCGGCACTCCAGCTCTCAGTGGCTGCAGAATAGAATGATTGTCTGTGATGGGATGGTTGCCTTTTCTCATCTTCAGAACCAGGTATGAAGAGAATTCTGGTACAGCCGACTTCAGGACAGAGGAGAGCAGGTCAGCAAGACACCTCCATCGACTGTCACCAACAGGTAGTGACGCGGAAGTTACAGATGCAGGCAGCGTTATGCATTCTCCTAATTCAGGACCTAGAGGAGCTAGGCCTGCAAAATTTGGCAGGAGAGGGCACACGTAAGCAATGTTCCAAGTCTTGGGTTTCAACTCAAGACAGCAGCGGTTTTGTGGGATGAGGTAGAGCAGGACAGTTCACTGGACGGCCCACGAACAATTCTGAGAGGGCTCGTTAGGTGGGTAAGTAGGGGGTGCTGAGAGTAGTCGTTCCCACTACTCCAAAGGGGCAAGGCTCCTTTGCACACCATCTTGATCGATCAAGAAATCAGGGCTCCGACGGGACAGAAGAGGGGGAAGGGTGCCAAAACCTTCCAACGCATCTCCAGCGGTTTCACAAGTAAGTTTCTTCATGCAGTATACTTGGATCCTTTTGCAGATCAGGGAGAACTCAGGTGATTGACCTGGAATCGATGCAGAGCCCCTTCTCTTATGCAAGATTAGCTTCCAGCCAAAATCAAGGACTTTCAATCGAAGATCTGCTCTCATACAGGTATCCCAGTTGTGGACCAATCATGGTTCACGGTGGTCCCAGTCATTCAGGTACTCCAGACATCCTGGCACCAGTAGTGTGGATTTGGACCAGACAGTCGCATCCCCTTCCTGGGCACACACACGTGACAGGCAGAAGCCTGTGAAAGAGATCGGTTTTTGCGGGAGGCCCAAATAAGGAAGACCTGGGTTACTCAACCTGAGTAAAGGCAAGGGACAGAACAAAAGACTTTGTGGCTCAGCCGTTTTCAGACCTGACCACAGTCTTGAACCAAACACAGTAAAAGAAATATGATTCCATAAAAAGAAGTAATGCACTTATAAAAAACTGCTGCCACCAGTTCGTCCCAGGCACACTTGTACATTCACCCAAAAATCCTTTCAGGGTGTCTAGGGCCATAACACAAAAAGGACCACAGCGCACGGTACTGGAAGGTGCATTGTGCACTGTTAAAAAGTTACCAAGAAATGGCAACATAGTCAAAGATTAAGGTAACCATAGGGCTTCATTACAAGTCCGGCGGTAGCCATTCTGTTAAAGCCGGCAGGCTGCTGCCGGACTTGCCAATTTTTCTGGCACTTGGCTTGCCCGTAACAGCGGGGGGTTTCTAGCCTCGCCGGTCACGAAAGTCAGGCTCCGGCCAAATGGAATTCCCCATTCCCACAGGGTCCAGCAGGACTCTATGGGAATGGGGAACACAGAAGCACCGGTGCCATTAATAACGGTGCCATTGCTTCTGTGTAGGTCTGCTTACCATGGCCGCTGTGCCCGGCAGTACGAGATCATACTGTCCCGCCCATCCATTCATATTGTCAGGTGTATGAATGTGAACACAGCTGAACCAATCACTGAAGCTAATGACGTGCATTACTGTGCCATATATGAAGAACCTGATGGTGATATACCAAAAGCAAGGGACTGTGCTCTCGAGGATGGGGAAGTATTTTTCATTGATTGGTCAGCAACTATTGACCAGGAGACAGGAAAGAGGCATTTAAGTGCAGCTATGGTCCGTCTAGTAGATGGAGAATATGAAGTATTAGTACAAAAGAGATTTACCCATGCATTACTATGCCCCGCCTGCAGAGCTCATTGCCTTAATACAGGCGGTCAAGCCATCCCAAGGATGTTGGGTTACTATCTATTCTGATCCAGTATATGGATCCAGCTGTCACAATGGAAAAGTAGAGGTTTCCAAAGGCCAGCTGGATCTCCAGTGAAGCATGCCACACTATTAGACCGACTGATTTATGACCTCTCGCAGCCAACACTTGTCACTATCGTCAAGTGCGCCGCACCTACTAACAACAATGACCCAATTTCTCTCAGTAACGAGGCAGCAGACCAAGCAGCCAAAATAGCTGCCTACCTCCCAGTGCCAGATATAGTAGCATACCCAGAAATTGCCAGTATACAACTACAACTAGCAGTACCATATACTGCATTACCAGTTACTCAGGTTACTGATTTACAAGGACAGGCACCTCTGGTTCAGAAGCTGCAATGGCAGAAAAGAGGATATGAGCGATCTTCGACTGACCTAATAAGGAGAAAGGTCATCACAGGTAAGAAAGTAATGCCTCAGGAGTTGGTGATGGTTGCCTTTGAAAAGTTGCACTACCCCTCCCATGTATCGAACCAGCACATTACTGCGGGCATAAAAGAGGACTGGTTTGTGCCTAACATGCAGGAATAAAGAACTGTTATTATTTACAGCTGTATTATTTGTGACACATCCAATACGGGGCAACCATTGAGGATGCAGCGAAGCACATTACCATGCCCCAGTGGACCATTTTGAGAGTTACACATCGACTTTGCCGATATGGGGGAGCGTTGCAACACATACCTTTATCAAATTGTTTTCTGCTTGTTCTCTCGTTGAATTGAGGCTGGGCCATGTGTACATCCAGACACTAGATCAGCGGCCACATTTTTTGTACGAGAAGTATTTCCCTGTTGGGGAGTGTGAAAAGTACTTCAATCAGATAATGGCACACGCTTCTTCAATGAGTTATTTAAAGGAATCAAACATAAGATGTGCTATATTTATCATCCTCAAGCCAACTGCGTTGTTGAGAGAATGAATGGCCTTTTAAAGGCTAAATTATCTAAATTGTGTATTAAACTCAAAAAGAATTGGGTCCACTGTTTGCAAGGACCATCACATTTCCCCTCAAGAAATAGTGACGGGATGGCTCATGTACATGCCACTTTCACCTACGCGTAGTGCGTCTGATGCTCACAGGGCTGCATCCATTGTAGGAGATGAATTTACAGCATACTTGCATCAGTTAACAAAATGCATTAAGCTTCTCTCTCGACAGATAACGCCAAGAAGAGCACAAGAAGAGAACAGAGCTGCACCAGATACTACAAGCTCGCCATCTCTACAGCTGCAACCGGGAGACACTGTATTTATCAGTAATTCTGTTTGTTGATAGAGTGAACTGCGTTTCAATGGCCATCATAGCGTGATATACGCTGCTCCATTCGCGGTAAAAGTAAAGTAATTGCAGTTTTGGGTCCTGTGAAGGCATCATGAAGTACAACACAGACAAAAGACTTAAAGTCCAAATAAAAGACATTTATTAACTTAAATGTCATGATGGTTGAAGGCCTACCTTGCCCTGTGCTAAGATGGGGTTTCACTACCTGAACTAAACTACGGAAAGTCTGAGTCAAAGAGTTCAACTTAAAAGTCTGTCCATGTACAAAACCTATCCTTGCCCTCCCAATTACAAATAAACAATATGTAGGGATGTCAAAGTGAAAGGAAATTGTGTTCAACTCAAAGTTCCAAGCTTCTTCCCACTCACAGCGTACTTGCAACTCCCCATTCCACAAGCACAAGAAAGTTCCATGAAAAAAACTCTCAAAGTTTACCTTTTCCCAGTTCAAGGTGATGTAGTTTAGAACCAACCTCTGGGGTTCCCTTCCCCAAGTTTCAAGTAATACAATCCAAAAGCAAAAGAGGTCTTGAGACTCCATTCGCAAGACAACAGGTGTGGTTCCTTTAAGCCTCAGGGTTGCCTTCCCAAGACTTAAACTGTGCAATTTATATTTCTTATAGTCTTTGCAAAGTAAAGAGTTGTAACGAAACCCCAGGTCAACCTGACCTTCTTTCTGCCCCACTTCGCCAATTTGTATGCAGTGGTTTCCGGTATCAGGTAAATCGGTCCCTACATATATGGTTGCCGTACATGTCACTGTGAAAAGGTTGTGGCAACATGATATAGGTGACCATAAATACAGGTCCTCTTTTGGAAAATGCATGGGGTTTCCTGTTTTCCTTGCTGGCTTTGACACCCTGGGCCCAAATCTGTAGGTTGCCCACATGAAAAAAATGGGCAGTGGCGAAAGGCTTGGGGTTACCAGTGGGTTACCCTTTTCCTTTTGCGCCCCGGTAGGTGCACCCACACATGTGAGGTACCATTTTCATTGGGACACCTGTGGGAACGCAGGAAGGTAGGCCATGTGTTGTTGGGGGTGTTTCGATGGGTGAGCTGAGCGAAATGTGCGGAAAATGCGTTTTTTTCCCCACATTTCAGACTTTGCGGGGGTGTCTGGGTAATAAATTCTGGGGCGATTTGGGTATATCATACCTCTGCGGATTCCCACTGGTGTCCTCTTTTCGGAAATGCATGGGGTTCCCTGTTTTCCCCGGTGGCTTGGACACCTGAGGCCCATATCTGTATGTTGCGCCGGTCGGCAGAGCGTCTCAAATTCGGGTCAGAAAACAGACTTGGGGTTACTTGTGTTTTAGGCTTTCCCCTTGGCGGCCAGGAAGGTGCACCCACACATGTGAGGTACCGTTTCATAGGGACACCTGTGAAAACGTGGGACGGTAGGCCATGTGCTGTTGGGGGCGTGTTTCGCGGGTGGGCCTAGCCAAATGTGCGGAAAATGTGTTTTTTTCCCACATTTCGGACTTTGCGGGGGTGTCTGGGTAATACATTCTGGGGCGATTTGGACATATCATACCTCTGCGGATTCCCATGGGTGTCTTCTTTTCGCAAATGCATGGGGTTCCCTGTTTTCCCCGGTGGCTTGGACACCCGAGGCCCATATCTGTATGTTGTGCCAGTGGGCAGAGCGCTTCAAATTCCGGTCAGAAAACAGACTTGGGGTTACTTGTGTTTTAGGCTTTCCCCTTGGCGGCAAAGTAGGTGCATCCAAACATGTGAGGTACCATTTTCATCGGGACACCTGTGGAAACGCGGGACGGTAGGCCATGTGCTGTTGGGGGCATGTTTTGATGGGTGAGCCGAGCGAAATGTGCGGAAAATGTGTTTTTTTCCCCACATTTCGGAATTTGCGGGGGTGTCTGGGTAATACATTCTGGGGCGATTTGGGCATATCATACCTCTGTGGATTCCCACGGGTGTCCTCTTCTCAGAAATGCATGGGGTTCCCTGTTTTCCCCGGTGGCTTGGACACCCGAGGCCCATATCTGTATGTTGTGCCGGTTGGCAGAGCATCTCAAATTCCGGTCAGAATACAGACTTGGGGTTACTTGTGTTTTAGGCTTTCCCCTTGGCGGCCAGGTATGTGCACCCACACATGTGAGGTACCGTTTTCATCGGGACACGTGTGGGAACGCGGGACGGTAGGCCATGTGCTGTTGGGAGCGTGTTTCAATGGGTGAGCCGAGCGAAATGTGCGAAAATGCGTTTTTTTCACCACATTTCGAACTTTGCGGGGGTGTCTGGGTAATAAATTCTGGGGCGATTTGGGCATATCATACCTCTGTGGATTCCCAGGGGTGTCCTCTTTTCAGAAATGCATGGGGTTCCCTGTTTTCCCCGGTGGCTTGGACACCCGAGGCCCATATCTGTATGTTGTGCCGGCCGGCAGAGCGTCTCAAATTCCGGTCAGAAAACAGACTTGGGGTTACTTGTGTTTTAGGCTTTCCCCTTGGCGGCCAGGTAGATGCACCCACACATGTGAGGTAACGTTTTCTTGGGGACACCTGTGGGAACGCGGGACGGTAGACCATGTGTTGTTGGGGGCGTGTTTCGATGGGTGAGTCGAGCAAAATGTACGGAAAATGCGTTTTTTTCCCCACATTTTGGACTTTGCGGGGGTGTCTGGGTAATACATTCTGGGGCGATTTGGGCATATCATACCTCTGTGGATTCCCAGGGGTGTCCTCTTTTCGGAAATGCATGGGGTTCCCTGTTTTCCCCGGTGGCTTGGACACCCGAGGCCCATATCTGTATGTTGTGCCGGTCGCCAGAACGTCTCAAATTCCGGTCAGAAAACAGACTTGAGGTTACTTGTGTTTTAGGCTTTCCCCTTGACGGCCAGGTAGGTGCACCCACACATGTGAGGTACCGTTTTTATCGGGACACCTGTGGGAACGTGGGACGGTAGGCTATGTGCTGTTGGGGGCGTGTTTCCATGGGTGATCCGAGCGAAATATGCGGAAAATGCATTTATTTTCCAACATTTCGGACTTTGCAGGGGTGTCTGGGTAATAAATTCTGGAGCGATTTGGGCATATCATACCTCTGCGCATTCCCACGGGTATCCTCTTTTTGGAAATGCATGGGGTTCCCTGTTTTCCCCGGTGGCTTGGACACCCGAGGCCCATATCTGTATTTTGTGCCGGTCGGCAGAGTGTCTCAAATTCCAGTCAGAAAACAGACTTGGGGTTACTTGTGCTTTAGGCTTTCCCCTTGGTGTCCAGGTAGGTGCACCCACACATTTGAGGTACCGTTTTCATTAAAACACCTGTGGGAACGCGGGACGGTAGGCCATGTGTTGATGGGGGTGTGCTTCGATGGGTGAGCCGAGCAAAATGTGCGGAAAGTGCGTTTTTTTCCCCCACATTTCAGACTTTGCGGAGGTGTCTGGGTAATAAATTCTGGGGCGATTTGGGCATATCATACCTCTGCGGATTCCCACGGGTGTCCTATTTTCGGAAATGCATGGGGTTCCCTGTTTTCCCGGGTGGCTTGGATACCCGATGCCCATATCTGTTTATTGTGCCGGTCGGCAGAGCGTCTCAAATTCCGGTCAGAAAACAGACTTGGGGTTACTTGTGTTTTAGGCTTTCCCCTTGGTGGCCAGGTAGGTGCACCCATACATGTGAGGTACCATTTTCAAAGGGACACCTGTGGGAACGCGGGACGGTAGGCCATGTGCTGTTGGGGGCATGTTTCGATGAGTGAGCTGAGCAAAATGTGCGGAAAGTGCGTTTTTTTTCTACATTTCGGACTTTGGGGGGTGTCTGGGCAATACGCTCTGGGGCAATTTGGGTATGTCATACATCTGCAGATTCCCACGGGTGTCCTCTTTTTGGAAATGCATGGGGTTCCCTGTTTTCCCCTATGGCTTGGACACCCGAGGCCCATATCTGCATGTTGTGCCGGTCGGCAGAGTGTTTCAAAATCCAGTCAGAAAACAGACTTGGGGTTACTTGTGTTTTAGGCTTTCCCCTTGGTGGCCAGGTAGGTGCACCCACACACTTCTGGTACTGTTTTCATCAAGACACCTGTGGGAATGTGGGACGGTAGGCCATGTGTTGTTGGGGGCGTGCTTCGATGGGTGAGCCGAGCGAAATGTGCGGAAAGTGCATTTTATTTCCCACATTTCGGACTTTGCGGGGGTGTCTGGGTAATAAATTCTGGGGCGATTTGGGCATATCATACCTCTGCGGATTCCCACGGGTGTCCTCTTTTCGGAGATGCATGGGGTTCCCTGTTTTCCCCAGTGGCTTGGACACGCGAGGCCCATATCTGTATGTTGTGCTGGTCGGCAGAGCGTCTCAAATTCCAGTCAGAAAACAGACTTGGGGTTACTTGTGTTTTAGGCTTTTCCCTTGGCGGCCAGGTAGGTGCACCCACACATGTGAGGTACCGTTTTCAACAGGACACCTGTGGGAATGCGGGACGGTAGGCCATGTGCTGTTGGGGGCATGTTTCGATGAGTGAGCCGAGCGAAATGTGCGGAAAATGCGTTTTTATTCCCACATTTCGGATTTTGCGGGGGTGTCTGGGTAATAAATTCTGGGGCGATTTGGGCATATCACACCTCTGCGGATTCCCACGGGTGTCCTCTTTTCGGAAATGCATGGGGTTCCCTGTTTTCCCCTGTGGCTTGGACACCCGAGGCCCATATCTGTATGTTGTGCCGGTCGGCAGAGCGTCTCAAATTCCAGTCAGAAAACAGACTTGGGGTTACTTGTGTTTTAGGCTTTCCCTTTGGCGGCCAGGTAGGTGCACCCACACATGTGAGGTACCGTTTTCATCGGGACACCTGTGGGAACGTGGGACGGTAGGCCATGTGCTGTTGGGGGAGTGCTTCCATGGGTGAGCCGAGCTAAATGTGCGGAAAATGCATTTATTTTCCCACATTTCGGACTTTTCAGGGGTGTCTGGGTAATACATTTTGGGGAGATTTGGGCATATCATACCTCTGCGCATTCCCACGGGTGTCCTCTTTTCGGAAATGCATGGGGTTCCCTGTTTTCCACGGTGGCTTGGACACCCGAGGCCCATATCTGTATGTTGTGCCGGTCGGCAGAGTGTCTCAAATTCCAGTCAGAAAACAGACTTGGGGTTACTTGTGTTTTAGGCTTTCCCCTTGGCGTCCAGGTAGGTGCACCCACACATTTCTGGTACTGTTTTCATCAAGACACCTTTGGGAATGTGGGACGGTAGGCCATGTGCTGTTGGGGGAGTGTTTCCATGGGTGATCCGAGCGAAATGTGCGGAAAGTGCGTTTTATTTCCCACATTTCGGACTTTGCAGGGGTGTCTGGGTAATAAATTCTGGGGCGATTTGGGCATATCATACCTCTGCGGATTCCCACGGGTGTGCTCTTTTCGGAAATGCATGGGGTTCCCTGTTTTCCCCAGTGGCTTGGACACCCGAGGCCCATATCTGTATGTTATGCTGGTCGGCAGAGCGTCTCAAATTCCGGTCAGAAAACAGACTTGGTGTTACTTGTGTTTTAGGCTTTCCCCTTGGCGGCCAGGTATTTGCACCCACACATGTGAGGTACCGTTTTCATCGGGACACCTGTGGGAACATGGGACGGTAGGCCATGTGTTGTTGGGGGCGTGTTTCGATGGGTGAGCCGAGCAAAATGTGCGGAAAATGTGTTTGTTTTCCCACATTTCGGACTTTGCGGGGTGTCTGAGCAATACATTCTGGGGCGATTTGGGCATATCATACCTCTGCGGATTCTCACGGGTGTCCTCTTTGCAGAAATGCATGGGGTTCCCTGTTTTCCCCTGTGGCTTGGACACCCGAGGCCCATATCTTTATGTTGCACTGGTCGGCAGAGCGTCTCAAATTCCGGTCAGAAAACAAACTTGGGTTAACTTGTGTTTTAGGCTTTCCCCTTGGCAGCCAGGTAGGTGCACCCACACATGTGAGGTACCGTTTTCATCGGGACACCTGTGGGAATGCAGTACGTTAGGCTATGTGTTGTTTGTGTGTGGTTCTCATAACGTTTTGACCCATTTGCTGGTGGCCTTTGTCACACACCCCTTTCATTTCCCAAATGTGCCCTACATTTAGTCGCTGCTTTAGGCACCATACACTTTTGTAACCTGCACAAGTCACCTACCCTTGAAAAGGTCTGCCTGTGCTCTTTCAAACAATGTATGCTTGCCATTCCTCACCACATTGGTTTTCCCAATTTACACATGCTAAGTGTGTCTGTTCAGGCTGTGAGCGTAAAACTCCTGTGTACCATGGCTCAGTGTTTGACTTGTGGTATTGCTTGTTTTGTAAAACACTACAAAAAATGTGTGCTCTCCTAACTGCAAGAGTCGGGGAAATGTAGCGGAGCATCGCTTTTCTCAAAATTCATAGAAGCCATTGCCGTACCAAGCCAACCATGTCCAACACATACCTTTTTTTCTGTCATTTTCCCGCTTTTTCCCCAATCTATGGCAGTTTCCCGTACCTAGTTGTTGCCTGACCTATGCAAATCACCCCTTCCGAAACTTGGAATTTTGTCTACTTTTCAGAAATACTTGCCTTTCTGTCCTCCAATTCGGCTTTCCTACGCTTTTCTTCCATTCCGTCCATGCATGTCCAATTGGCAAAAATGGCCAAAATCGCTACCTCTCACAAAACGGTTGATAACCACATCAAAATATTTGTTTTTTCTTTTCCACTGAACCTGTTCTTGAAAGCTAGGAAATTGGGGAATTCAGCACAGCAAACCATTCGTTCCTAGCTCTTAGAAGGAAAAAACCACAGGCTTCTTTGTACATCATTTTATTGGCATTTTTTGAAAAAACCCCACATTTTTGCCATTTTTGCTTATTTTCTCTCACCCCCCCTACAGCAACCTAGGATTCCTGGGTGGCGTTACGACCGCCTACATGTGGGAAATAAAAGGAGCCAAATTTGGCTGACATATCTCATGTAATAAAAAAGTTACAAGCCATTGAATGGCCACATACAGAAATCACCAAAAAAGGCCCTGGCACTAGGGAGAAATACCTATGTCACTTAAAGGGTTAAGAGGCAGAGCGTGATCCACCAATACCAATCCATTCTCTACGCTATGAATTAGAAGTCTTTATGGGCAGACTTTGTGGAATTGGTGATGCAACTTGCCGCTGTTACTATTGATAGTGGTCAAAGCGCACTCTTAGGGTCTGTTCCATACAACACATTCTTTTCAATTTTCACAACGCAATATTTTGCTCAATATTCCATCTCTGTACACACCCTGGATGACTGCTGCAGGCATCCAATCCAAATTATCCTTTTACCAAACCAATCAAACTTCAAAGCTAGAATTGGCGTGAAAAAGTGGCATCCGTTTGGACACGTATGAACCAGCTGCAACTTGTATGCCATGTTCCAAAGACACCAAAGCCAGCGGTTGCACCAGCTTGGATAGCACCAACAATAATGTTTTAGACTGCCCTATATGCCCCTTTTCATATTTTGAACCTGCGTATTTAGCTGTTTTGGACTGCAATTACTTTACCCCTCAAGTTTCAAATCTAATTTAAAGACTGCTACAGTCACGTCACTTCAGTGGTGAACCCTATTTGTTACTGTCATTCCCGTTCATTTTTTAGTTTAGACCATATTAAAGTTGTATTTCAAATACCTAAGCAAGTGAACTTTTATACACTGTAAGTACTTCTTTTAATTGATTTTCTAGTTCTGTGGCACTGTAAAAACTAGTGCATTACCCTGTGTATTGAACATGCTACTTGAAAGGACTTTAGCTCTGCTGGTTAGTGTGAAGGTGACTCCATGTTGGCCGGTTAACAAGTCATTCCTAACCCTTTCCGTTTTTTGGACCTCTGCTAGGATAAGGGGCATATAGGGCAAGGTGCATACATTTTTAAACCCAGAAATCTGGACTGAGATTTACCTATGAGTTTTTAACACGTTTTGTCAACGTTTTATGGTGGGCTAGTGAGTATATTGCTTGCGTTCGAGCTGATGACCTGGGTTCTAATCCTAGTACCAATGCCCGGGAGTGGTTAACTTGTGCCAATGTTTGGTGCCAGTCTGCCAACTGAACAAGCAGCTAAACCATTAATTGTATGAAAGTGAGCTTACTAAGTTTTTAACACAGAAACAGAAAAAGATAAAGATGGATGAGGTCCTTTCTCTGAAAAAAGTGATCAGACTCTGTTCTCTAGCTATAAACCCAAATAAGGCAAACTGCTCTGCTTTCCCATCTACTTCATTTTTGTCTGCTGGGGGATGCAGTTAGATGTAGATGCAGGGAAAGGCAGGACTATGAGAGGCAATTGTAACAAGAAAGTGGAATTTCACCATCTGAAGAGGCAACATTAATCACACCCATAGAGGATCAAGACAGTGGGAAATAATATCGGATCCATGTAATGAACAATATTAGCATATCACTTAACTTGCTTGAGATAAATATGTGTTTTTTCATGCACCCCCTAATTCTGGCTAGGGTTCCTGTAGCCCAGTATAGTTTCTCTTCTTTCCTGATGTGGATGATGATGGGGAAAACAGGCATTTTCAGGGTGTGTCTAGACTCACTGAGGGCTTCATTACGAGTCCTTTGCGGTGCCTTATATCCTAGTGCCAAAGGGACATTACAAGTCAGGCGCCAGAAAATGTTGTGCCCCATTCTCGTGGAGTCCCATAGGACAGAAGGTAAAACCAACAAGCAGTAGACATAGGGATGACCATAGACACTGATTCTGGACAGGGCTCACGAGCACCAATAATAATTTCTAGGATGTAGTGGTAGGACTGATAGAACTGAACTGGATGAAGCGGTACTCTAATAAGCAATCAGCAACTGAAAACCCAACAAGACACATGGATTACCATAGCCTCATAGCCCCGAACGCAAACAGAGATACTGTCAACTCGACAGGCACTGTAGGTGTTCAGGAACAGGGTCTCCCTCCAATCCACACAGACAGTCAATAACATCATTATACTAACTCTCCCCTGCACCTACAAACAATTTGGCCTAGCTGCACACATATGTATATACCTCCATGATCACCTCAACATACTTTAGAAGAAAGCTATACCTCACGAAAATCGGCCTAGCTAGACACATAATCCCATTCACAAACTCCACCTTCGCCAGAATGCCGCTTCCCAAATCCAATTGTTGCACACATTCTACTGTTCACACACAACCATCGCACCACGCCTAGTAGTAGAATGCAGCTACACACCACTTAATCCGCCCTGGCTGCACACATAGCGAGTGCACCCAAGCACTGATTTCTCTACTACTATTCTCCACCAACCTGGACTAACTACAGTCCCTCAGGGCATTCAAGCCACTATGCTTTGGAATAATACTAATTGTAAAAGGCCATATGCAAATTCCCAATAACATAACATACTATTACTGTTTAGGTTGCTACTGTTATCACATTCATATCCCTATAAGTGTTTAGCCTGCCCTCAGCCCATGTTAGCACTGACGGAGACATATCTCTAACATGTCCCTGTTTCACGTTTAAGATTTGGAATACTGTTGTTTTGTAGAAGTAATACTATTGTGTTATTTATATAGCTCTTTTATCCAAAGTGCTTTACGTCAGACGATTTACATACATTATTATTTTTATTATTACCAAATCGAAATTTGTACTCATTTATCGACCTTGAAAGGATGAGTCCAACTTGCCAGGATTTGAACCTGTAACCAGCAGATCAAACACAGATCACAGCAACGCTGTTTATCCACTGAGCCATTTTACCGCCTGTGGTGCTGAGAATGTAGTTATTTTTTCACGGTCCTAAAGGTGCAAATGGCCAATAGTGGCATGAGTGGCATGAGGATCATGCACCCCTGTACTGAAAACTATCCTGAAGGTAAGAAGAGGATGCCACAAGATTAATGCCATCTTGCAGAGAACGTTTTTCTCATCTTCCAGCATTTTCTCTACAAACAACTTATCTTGAAGTGAGAGCATTCTTGCATTTAGATATGAGGTCAGCAAATGTCTTATTTATGTTCACAGTTTGACATATAATCCCTTCCAAACAGATATCAATGTGTAGTGGCTTAAGCAAGACTCAACACTGTTTGATGAAGAAGCTTTAATAATTCCCTTTAATTAAAGCATAAACTATGGCAATAATATCTTGCTAGTAATGTCTCTCTGGGCACACATGTAAAAGCAGTGACTTCCCTGCTCCAGTAGTCTCTCACTGATCTGGTCATCAATAGTCTTTATATCCGCTGCACAATTAAAGTTATATTGCTCTACAAAGGAAGAGTACCGTCGAGCGTCTTCTTCCCCGCTCCGTGGCTCCACTCACAATTCTGCGTATGCCATGCTTGCACGCATGTGCATTGCAGTCTCGCGAGGTTATGGCAGCTGCCATGATCTTGTGAGGCTGCTCTCCGCATACCTCCTTTTGTCAAGGAGCGTGGCACTACCCGATTATGTAGTGATTGTACATTGACGGTCTCTGTCTCTCTTGTTCAGAACGACTCTAACCTGGCACTGGTCTCGGTGATTGAGTCTCTACTCGCACTTTTTCTTATGCATGTGTCCAAATATCACCATCGCTCTGCATATCCCTTTACTCTTTTGGTATGTCTCCTGCAGTGCTCTCTTCTTGGATCTCCTCCAAGCTAGTGTTGTTTTCTCTGTATGGGTCTGGGTCCTCTGGTGCTGTTTCTATTTGTTCTGCAAAGGATGATTCTCTAGACTCCAGGGGTCGTCTCTTGAATATGGTAACTCTTTCAGATTTTACCTTTTACCATCTCTGGTGCGTATGTTACTAGCCTTTTTGCACTACTTCTACTGGTTGGCTGTATTTGGATCCTGTTTCTTGATCCTTGTGCGGCAGCCTTATTTTTACCATGTCTCCTTCACTGACCTCTGTTCTCAGGGCTGCCCTGCGAGTGTCACTTTGTCTTTTTATCTGATCTTTGCTCTTTTGTATCCCCCATACCAACTCTTCCAAGTCGCGGCTATCATCATGTATCACTTTAGATTGCCAGGGGGGTACTAATGAGGAAGCAGCTCTCCTCGCTCTCAACAGCTGAAATGGAGACGATGGGCAATAATCGACTCCTTAATGGTTTTGTATGGAATGTTGTGATGGAAATGAGTCTATTCCGCCCCCCCCGCGCTTCTAATAAGACAAACCCCATAAGAGGCAATATAACCTACAAGGGGGAGCACTATGCATCACCAGATGCTATACAAAGACCCTGCAGTGCATAGAACTAGGTGCCTAGCACTAGAAATACCCACACTCTGCAATGCCATTTTGTGTTAGGTCCAACAGGGACAGGCCGCAGGCTCACGCTGATCTTGTTCCCAAGCCATATTCCCCAATTTCTACACCACATGCTGGCTCCGCTTGAGCTTTGTTCCCACAGAAGTACATTTCCTCTCATCCTTTCAGTGTTGCAAATATTTAGTATCGCTTCTAGGAATGCGTCCGGCGGGGAGCGTGAGACAGCACCAGGCTCTGCACTGTGTCTATTCATCTCCACTAACCTGCCATCAGGCCTCTAACCCCCACCCAGCCAGACCGGAGCCAGCCCCACACCACTCAAACGACCCCCACACCTCTGAATTCTTGATAAACACACAACCCCCAGATCCTAACCTCCATAAAGTGTGCACCACAGACCTAAAAGTCCACATGACTGTATTTCTCATCAAAGGGTACATCAAAGATAAATCCCCAGGGGGGGAGACATGGGGTGCAGGAACTGTGGTATCAATGAAGCCCTCTCCCATTCCCATGCATAGGGCTGAATGGGAATGGGAGAGGGAGTAAACAACGGGCCATTACGAGATGGCCCGTTGTTTGCTCCCTCTTCCCCTCGGGGGACCCGGTATGCACGCCTGGTTTTCCCAGGCGTGCTTAACGTGTCCCGCGAGGGGACCTCGTAATGCGGCGGAACGGGTTTAACGGCGCCGCAGCCTTTTACGGCGCTGTTTAACCTGTTCCGCCAGGGTCGTAATGAGGCCCATTGACCCTATACTGTGAAAAGATCAAAAAGTATCACAATCAATGGGTAACGAAACTAAAGGAGAAGGAATGCCCCACTCCTGGCCATAGGGAGGATCCTTCGATAAGTATGCCTTAGACCATATGTCTACGTACTTGACTGCCAAATGTAAGGGGAGACCACTACAGAACTGACAGGAAATATTGGATTTATGGAGAATGTTTGAAGAAACAGAGGCCCCAGAGAGGATAGGACCTGAAAATGGGACAGGGACTAACACGGGGGAGAGTGAGAAGGGGGGAACAAACGAAGAAACTCTACCCATGATTAACCAAACCAGAAGAAGAGTACACAAATCCAACATATGTGTCTGGGGGAAACAGTTTTAGCAGGCCCTGGTACAGACCTCCCTCCTCCGTACGTTTTACCCCCCACAGTGTCCACCCATACAGGGGTGAGCGCTAGAGACCTCGAAGTGGCATTATCCACCACACACAGAGAATTAGCTAAGCTATGGGCAGTTTGTGAGCAACAGAAGTTCAGATGCTGCCCCCAGGCACCCCACTCTTACCACCTGGGGACGAACAGAAGTCCGGGGATTTTCAGTTCAGGATTTACAGCGCATCCATAAGAGCTGTACATGTGGAAAGGGAAGGGGAGCTGGACAGCTTAAGTTACAAGAACGTGGGGTCCGTAAGAGGGGATAAGGAATACTGGAGCGATTTAGACGACACAGAGGAAGGGGCAGTGCAAGGGGCCGAGGTAGCACACGCCACCACACCGAGGGTAGAAAACCTATGGGATGGAAGGTTGAGGGAACAGTTTGGGAGAATAGCATTGGCAAAGAAAAAGGGAAATGGTCTGAAAACGGGGATAGTTAAAACAAAATTACAAATGCCCTTAATCCACAAAGGCACAGACTGACCTCATTATGTCTCTTGGGCACAGATGGACAAAAAACAATCTCCTCAAGGCCCTCTGCCAACTCACGGCAGGCGCAGGGATATGGATATATGCTTTTGTGCGACATACAGCAGGGGTGCCCGTCGCTATAGGGGACATTAAAGGTTTGCTGGTATCCGCAGTGGGCGATCAGGCAGAATCAGTATGGGTGAAAGCAGGGTACACAGGAGTAACACTGAGCAACGACTCCCGCGATGGGGCGTTGTTCAACAATATCAGAGCACGTGTCTGGGATGCACTGCGAAGGACCTTCCTAGATACTCCCGATTTACAATTGATAAATCAATGCACCATGGGAGATGAGGAAGATGCGGTGCCATACATTCTTCGGGTTCAGGAGATGTGGATAGCAGAAACGGGCAGCGCTTGGGACCAATCAAAGTCCTTGTTTTACTTTATTGTGAAGAGGGGACTCCCAAAGGAAGTCCAGAAGGCCCCTGATAAAATAGCGGGGGTGGAGGCGAAAGGTTGGCCTGAAATTCAGAGCATCATAGTACACCATTGTAGGAGGAACAAAGAGTGTGAAAACAAAACTATTCAACAAAGCCAGGCAGAGGAAGTGAAACTAGTTCAAAACAAACTAGTGAAAGTAGCAGCTGTCTTAGTGTCGCCGTCCCCAGAACAGATGGGAGAAGGAGAGTGTGCCTCCGTTGCCACACAGACGAGGATGGCAGCTGTATGGGCTGAAAATGGGCAAGGACAGTGGGGAGGAAACCAACACTATACAGGACCCCAATGGCAAGGAGGTCCACAAAGAGGACAAGGTGAGTTCCAAGGACAGAGAAGAGGGGAATTTGGGGGACAGGCACCATGGGGGCAATGTTGGTCATGCGGGAGGTGGGGTCACTTTTCCAGAGAGTGTTGTAGCAGACAGGGAGGGAACTCCAGCTACAAACAACAAGCGTACTGAAATAAGCAATTCATCTTCATGGTGGACTCAGGGGCGGAAAAGTTATGCATATGCAAAGGTGACTTCCCGCTATCAGGAAGTACTCTCCACATGCAGGGATTCTCTGGGACTTACAATAGGAGGAAAGATTGTACAGGCGCCCCTCCTCTACTATTACAGCTCCCCTGTCAACTTACTGGGAAGCGACCTGCTCAGCAAACTAAACATGACCATATAATTTACAGATAGAGGGGTTGTATGAGCCACACCTGGCATGTGCTTCCTCCAAGCGATGCTGGTGATGCATGAAGTGGCTAATGAGATGCTAGTGAGAGGGATACCTGTGAACCCTATGGCGTTATAGTGCTTGCCAGAGCGGTACCCCAGATTACCAGGAAAGATTGGAGAGTACCTACTGATTTCATTGTTCGACCGGTAGCACTCGCTAAAGTGGTTGCTGGTACTATCCTGTCCTTAGACTTAGAAGGGTTACAGGTGTCTGCAAAGAGAATTGTAGTACTGGGAACAGATATCCATGGATGCCAGTGACACACAGTGTTATGAATTGAACCCAATATACCCCTACGAGAACTTATAGATTAGCATTTGTTCAAAGATGACAATAATGATTGGGAGATAGTTCTCGAGATTTGTACATCTTGTGACATCAGGTACAGCATCGAAAAGTACAGAGCCCGCTCATTGCTATTGTAAGTGGGCCACCGTCATTCTGTGAAAAGTGACCTGCAGCAGGTTCCCCCACACTTGTGGACCATGAACCCCCATGATGTAGGAATGCTAAAGGAAGTGACCCCAGTAAAAATAGGTGCAGTACTGTCAAGAGAAAAAGAGTACTGTAACGCTCACCTGATTCCCACAGAGGCGCTGATCCCGGCTGGGCTGCTATCGTTTCTTCAATTGAGAAGCGTAGAGCTCGGACGACTCTCAAGACTGGGCTTCCTCTTATCGAATGTCTGACTTGCAGGGTAAGTTTTCTGCAGGTGGAAGAAAAAGGGTTCATCACCGTTTGATGGGATTCCTTCTCCCACCAATCGCCAGTTTCTCCCACAGCCTAGCTTTCTACTTGTCTCGGCGAGCTCTCACCTTAGGCGTATAAATGCTGAGCTCTCCATCCTGCGTCTGGTGCAGGGGTGCGTGGATTCCAGTTACGTCACTGGATGAGTTCAGTGTTGAGGCTCAAGTCTTTTGCGGCCTTAGTTGTGGCACTGGTGCTGGGATGCGGAAGAGCGATGCCGCCGTTACTGCACGAGCGGATGCCTGTAAGTATACTGTAGTCTTTAGGCTTTAAAAGATGGGCACCTCAATAATGTCCCTTTTCCTTTGTTTCAGGCCTCGGGATGCTGTGGGCGTAGTTTTCCGTTGCCGCTGCACGTGCCGATGCACGTAAGTATAATGTTCGTTGGCCGCTTTTAATGGCACCTCTAATAATGTCCTTTTTCTAGTTTTCAGGTGCCGGGATGCTGCGGGCTTTAAATCCGTTGCCACTGCACGTGCCGATGCACGTAAGTATAATGATCGTTGGCCGCTTTTAATGGCACCTCTAATAATGTCCTTTTTCTAGTTTTCAAGTGCCGGGATGCTGCGGTTGATGCGGCCGCTTCTGCGCGTGCAAAAACTGGTAAGTTAAGATGAATGCGACTGCCTTCACCCGAACCCCTTTTTAATTATGTCCTTTGCCTTTCAGGTGCAGAGAAGCTGCCGAAGAGAAGGCCGCGGTTAGCTCCGTTGCAATCACGGATGGATCAGGTAAGCGGGCGCGGCTGCGAGCGAGTTGCACTTTTCTAACCTTATGTTTATTCTTTGCAGGTTTTGCCGGTGACTGGATTCTGGGATCTGGTAAGTATTGTTCTGTGTCTTTCTTCATCCACAGGTTGCTGCGCGGAAGCTGAAGATGACTCTGGACCTGGAATGCAGGAGCCGACTCTGTGAGCGTCCTGCTGCTGCTGCAGAATAACGCGAAGCACGTGTTTTCCATCGGGCGTGGTTTAAATAGCAGAGAAGTGCTTCCAGTGTGTGTTCTTCCACCGGTTCCACCCAGGTAAGAAAAGAGTTCCTGAATGGAGGGAATAGTTCCTCCCAGCCCTGATGGCTGGGGACTTCAACCAGACTGGATTGTTCTGGGTAAATATGCAGCATGGTCTGCCTCAGGTAAGTCCACCCAAGCATTATTACACTATTTATCAATATGAGCCTATGGCGCCGGGACTGAAACCCTTCATGAGCCTAGCGCCAAAGGTGCCAGGACACGGTCCAAAGGGCCCCTGTAGGGGTCTGCTGGGTCCGGAGTAGTGGAAGACGGGTCTGCTTCCGAGGGCGCTGGGCCAGTCCTGGCCCCTCGGGAGTAGCGCCCATGACAAGTACCCTCTGTCCAGGGAAGCAGAAGAAAAGAATTCAAGAAACATTTCAGGCCCTCTTACAGCAAGGGATTATAGGGCCTTCCACATCACCATGCAATACTGCTATCTATCCGATCAAGAAAGCCACAGGCGGTAGTTGGAGGATGATTCAGGACTTGTACCCCCTTAACGACATTGTCCAAAAAGAGTTTCCTCTCATCCCTTCCCTGGCTTCCATCCTGTGCAGCAACCCGAACAAGCAACACATTTCACAGTGGTGGACCAGAAAAATGCATTTTTCTCAGTGCCCCTGGATCCAGAATCGCAATATCTTACTGCATTTACCCTGGGAGGAAAGCAATATGAACACCATTGCTTACCCCAGGGCTACTGCAAAAGCCCAAGCATATTCAATTGGATATTGCACAAGGATCTTGGTAATATTCAAGAGCCCAGCATGATCATTCAATATGTAGATGACCTACTGGTCTGCAGCGATGGCAAGCAGAGCTGTCGAAGGGACTCCATTGCCTTATTCCAGCTCCTAGCACATAAATGGTACGAAGTGGATAAGAAAAAAGCTCCTGTATTATTTACCAGAAATATTTTACTTGGGCCAGCTCATCTCCAAAGATGGCAAAAGAATAATCCCAGACAGAGCTCCCACAGTGTGTGCCACTGCTAGACCAATAACAGTAAAAGAGATGCAAAAGTTCCTAGGGTTTTGCAATTATTGCAGAGCATGTATTTTAGACTATGCAGCATACACAAGGCCACTCCTACAAGGCCTCAAGGAGGCACAAAAGGAGGGAACAACAATCCAGTGGACAGCAGAGATGATAACTGGGTTTAATGACTTAAATGATGCAATGTAAACAGCTCTAGTTCTAGCTACCCCTGATTAGCCGCAAGAATTCTACCTGTTTTCACATTCAAATGGCACCCTCATGACAGTGGTGCTGACACAGAAGAGTTCCATGGGACACAAACCCCTGGCATACCACAGTGGCACACTCAATTCTGTCATGCAAGGGCAGTTTGCATGCAAACAAGCGCTTGCAGCTGCAGCCTTTGCTATTGAAAAGAGTTCCACTATCGTGATGGGGTGCTCAGTAACACTGTATGTCGAACACTCACTATTTGCAATATTTGATTGATCAAATACCACTTTGACCAAAAAGAGAGCTTCTGCATATGAAATAATTTTGTGAGGTCCCCAAATCCATGTGGTAAGATGCAGAACAGTAAATCCTGCCACATTCCTTACAGAACCATTCACTATTGAGGATATGCAACAGCATGACTGTGCAACATACGAAGGGGAGGGAGATGACATTCCCAAGGCCAAAGACAGCACTCTGGGGGAAGGGGAAGTATTTTTTGTTGATGGGTCAGCATCCATTGATCAAGAAACTGGTGAAAAGCATGTTGGGGCAGCAGTAGTGCAATTGGAGGAGGGGGAATACAAAAGACTTCTCATGAAAAGATTACCAAGGCACTATTCCGCACAGGCAGCAGAACTCATAGCACTGATCGAGGGCCTAAGGGTATCCAGGGGATGTTGTGTTACCATTTATTTGGACTCTGCGTACGTCACCACCACGGTGCATGAAGGTCTATCCCGATGGAGAAGGAGAGGATTCAGAAGGGCAGATGGTTCCGCAGTGCAACATGCGGACTTGTTGAACACATTGATTTCGGCCCTCAGAGAGCCTTCTGTAGTAGCAGTCGTTAAATGTCCAGTTCACACCAAAAACACAGACGAAATTTCCTTTGAGAACACTGCCGCCAATGCGGCAGCCACAAAAGCAGTTTACCTCCCAATACCTATGGGTTGTGAATATGTTCTAGCTACCCAAGACACGTTCCAGATGGCAGATGCATACACAGTCTTCCCCATAGCACAAATCATTGAATTGCAATGGAGAGCACCAACTGAAGAACAGAATTTATGGCTTAACGCAGGTGAACCCAGTCACTCACAGATCTCTTGTGGAGACAACAGGCAACAGGAAAAGCTGTCATGGATGTTGAACTATTATACACAGCATTCAAACAATTGCACTTTCCCTCACACAGTTCTAAACAACACATTGTTGCAGATCTCCAGGAAGATTGGTTCATTCCAAATTTGCAGGAGCACCTAACACAGATGGTGGTCCAGTGTACCACATGTTAAGTGTTCAGCACTGGGATGACATTGAGAATTTTACAGGGAACTTTACCCCGCCCTGTTGGCCCTTTCCGCAAGCTGCACATTGATTATGCAGACATGGAAGAAAGGTGCAATGGGGCACGATACCTGACTGTAGTGGTGTGTCCATTCTCTCGATGGGTGGAAGCAGGTCCATGTGCCCACCCTGATGCCAAGTGTGCTGTGAAAATTCTTGTAAGGGAGGTATTCCCCTGATGGGAGCATGTGAAGTCCTGCAATCAGACAACGGGACTCACTTTTTCAATGAGCTGTTCAAAGAAGTGACAACCTTATTGGGAATAAAACACAAAATGTGCTCCATTTACTACCCACAAGCAAACAGGGTGGTAGAAACAGCCTCCTTAAAAGCAGATTGTCCACACTGTGTAGCACCCTAAAAAAGAATTGGGTATAAAGCTTACCCCTGGCATTGTTCCAGTTGCGCACACAGCCCAGTAAGGACCACCACATGTCCCCCCACGAAATAGTGACTGGCCGGCGTATGCAAATACCACTATTGCCAGTAAGGAGAGCATCAGATGCTCACAGAGCTGCCACCGTCCTAGGAGAGGAACTCAAACAATACCTAACTCAACTTGCCCATGCAATAAGATGCATTTCAAAACAGATTGCACCAGCCTACACAGAAGAAAGAGAAACCACAATGTCCTCCCCAATGGACACCACCCCAACCCAACCCTTGTTGTTTGGGGAGTGGATCTAAATCAGATGTTTTGCCTGAAAGTGGAACACACTCAGATTTCACAGACCTTATGAAGTGGTGTTCTCTACCCCTCTTGCAGTAAAAGTAAAAGGGTTAAGATATTGGATACACCTCTCAGATGTTTGTAAAGCAACAAGCAACACCCCACAAGGTATAGCGACTGGGGAAACACTATTAGCCTTGACATAAGTAGCCCTACGCCAACCTTATCTGTGCATGTGAAATGAGAAGAGAACAAGCATTGCTGCTAGAGCATGGGCTACAAAAACTCTCCCTCTCTCTATCTCTTTTCTTCTCTCTTTCTCCCTCCCTCTTCTACCTGCCCCGTTCTTTCCCTCTCTGCAGGTGCAATGATCATGAAAATGACGCCACTGAGAGAAACAGTAAATGTAGATAGCAGTAGGAATAGAATTCGTTTCACGGGAGCATTTAGTTACAACTGTGGTTTGTATTTCATAACTATCCTATTTACTGTATAAATGGTTGCATTGGGAATGTAGTGGGGAACGTCTTTTATCTGGGTCGACGTATAAAAGAAGGGGGGGCAAATGGACATGCTCTGGGTTGTATTGACTCTGGAGTGTGCGTATAAAGGGACTTGCCTTCAGGGTCCATGCTTGAGGCTGACAATAAGGCCCCCGTTATAAAATTGTTTTTCCTTTTGACTAGTCTGTTAGCCTGGGGTGGTACAGACTATCTTTGATTTGCCTGATGTTAGGGTTTTGTAAGAAGTTTTCCATTTTCTTCGATATCAGATGAACACCATTATCAGACCCTATTTCTTTGGGTAAGCCCTCCCTCTGGAATACTATGTTCAACACCTCTATGTCTGTGGCTGTGGTAATGTTGGGTACAAATTCAGCCTCTACCCATTTAGACAGGTTGCCTACAATTACCACTCCATATCTGTGGTCTAGCAACATTGTATCTAAGGGTCAAATGAAGTCAAGACCTAATTTGTGCAACACTCTTGTCGGGATCCGGTAGGAATGAACTGCGCTCACCACACTTTGAGCCTCTTGTTACTGTTTATACATTCGTGGCACCTCTCTATCATCACCCTTATGTCTTTGTCCATGCATTGCCATCAGTAAGCTTCTCGCACTCAACGTCTAGTCACATTTCCAACTAAATGACCAGAGTGCACCCTGCACAGGATCGTTTTCCTCATATCTAGGGGTGGTATCACTTAATCCCCTCTCATCACCAGTCTATCAGCTTTGTAAATATTTTCACTGACTTTCCAGTGTGGTTCTAATCCTTCTGACATGGTACTTTCACTGGGCCACACATTGCGAGCCCATTCAGCCACTCTCCTCAGGTTCGGATCTTTGACTGACTCTTCCAATAAATGGCCCTCATTCCGAGGTTGGTGCTAGTCATGGCGCTTTTAGCACCATGACTAGCACCATTACTGGTACCGTGTCCCCCCTCGTTCAATGGGGACTTATCGGTATAGTCCAACCTTTGCGGGACTGGTAAATCCCCATTGAAAATGTCAATCCCCATTCCCATTGGAGCCCCCATAGGGCTCAATGGGAATGGGGAGGGTGCTAATAACGGTACCGTAAATTACGGTACCGTTATTAGCTCTGAAGTCCCTTTGCGGATCCCGTCCATAACGCCTGGTAAAAGCAGGCGCTAAGGAAGAAGCTGCAAAGGGACCTCGTAGTAGGGCGCAAAGGGTTTACCGGCACTGATGTCCTTAACGATGCCCGGTATCCTTTGCACCCTACTCGGAATGACCCCCAATGACTATGGCTCATCTCTAAGAATTTCCTGCTCCTGAGGTCACTTACAGATGTCACTACACATTCATCTTTGAGGAACGTGGTGGCTGGTCCCCTTTGCTCTGGTAAACATGACATGCAGTCTGCCTGTTCATTCGTCCATGTGCATTATATCATGTGTGTATTCTTGTAGTTTAGTGGCTATGGCTGCTAGTCTCAGAGTGTTCATCTTTATGCCTACAGGACTTAACAGGTGAATCAGGGGTTTGTGATCCGTGACCAAATTAAACTTGTGCCCCATGCATAAGTCCAGAAGTACTCCACTGCCCAGGCTCATGCAAGCATTTCCTTCTCGACATTCAAATAATAGTTGTCTGCTTCTGACAGCGCTTTGGTTGCAAACGCAACCATTTGTTCCACGTCACCTCTCCTCTGAGTTAGTGTTGCTCCCAGTCAATAGACACTGGCATCAGTGGTTATATACCTGTCCCACTAAGGTTTGAATGGCTTTAGACACAGAGCATTCACTATTCTCCTTTTACCCTCCTCAAAGGCTTTTTGTTGCTCTTCATGCCACCCATAACTTCTTAAGGAGTTCCCTTAGTGGCGCTGTAGTCTCCTAGATCTGCAGTGCAAATTTAGTGTAGTAAGTATTTCATTCATTTTATATTATTTATTGGGCATTTGTATGGGGCCTATACACAGGTGTTTCCAGGTGCCACAAGACAGAAAATGGGGATGAGGGACAGAGGGAAGAAAAACAACAAATGGGGCAGGGGATGGGAAACAGAGGAAGAAATACAACAATGACGGTTATATTGGCCTTGTGGCAATCCTACGGTGCAAGTGCAGACAAAGGTGGATAAATGCAGGGGAAGTAGGAGAAGGGGTCAGGATGGGAGGAGCGAAGCGCAGCAGTGGGGGGCTCAAGGGGGTAAGCAGTGCTGAGGGGGCCAACAAAGGCAAGTGCCAGGGGAAGGGCAGAATACGTGTGGTGGACCGGGTGAACCACAATTTGGGCTTTTCCAGGGAAAGATGCCGGAGAGCAAGTGCTGGTAGGAGATGCTGGTGGAGACTGGTAGGGGTGGTCTGGTACCTGTATGACTCAGGAGGGACCATACATCAGTCGCAGTGACAGAGGGACATTACGCTAGTCCTAGGAAAGAGTGTAGCTCATCATTTGTGGTAGGTGCTGGAGCCTGGACTATGGCCTGCAGGAGATTCCTCTTGGAACTGACACCATCTTTTGAAATTTTGTACCACAGGTATTCTATTTCACTTGCTTTCATTACACACTTTTCATATCTTAGACATACTCCTGCTTCTTGCAGTTTTCCCAGTGCCTTCCTCAGAACTGCATTGTGTGCTTCAGCATCTTCGGCGTAGATGAGGATGCCATCCTGGAATTGTGACACGTTATCCACATTGTGCAACAGGAATACCATCATCATCTGAAATGCTGGTGACGCTGATGACCATCCAAACGGCAAGCGGGTATATTGATAGGTTCCAAACAGGGTGAGGAAAGCTATGAGTGGCCGTGATTCGTTATGTAAACTAATCTGGTGATAGGCGTCCCTCATGTCTAGTTTTGAGAACAATTTTTGCTTCATTCATTATGAGGATTAGTTAGTTGATACTGGGCAATGGGTCTGTTATCACCACTGTGTTGAGGCTGCATTGGTCAATACATACTCTGATATCATTTGAATTCTGTTTCTTGATGAGTACCACTGGGTTCAACCATTCGGAGGACTCCACCATTTCAATAGTGCCGTCGTTCACCATCTTCTCCAGCTAGACTTGTAACTTGCCTCTAGCTGTTGCCGGTACAGGTCTCTCTTTATGTTTGATCGGGACTGTGTTTGGTTTCAAACATATCTTGTGCACATAGTTTCTTAACTTGCCTGGAACTTTCGAGAACAAGGTGTGAAGTTAGTCTGTTGACACGGATGCTCCTGTTTTGACTGATAGCACCTGATCATTGGTGCTGGTAAACAGCCTAATGTTCAGTTTGTGATGGTTGTCCCACCCTAGGACTGCCGGTCCTGCTTTTCCTGTGGTCGGCCATCGCATTTGAGCTTGATGTCCGCATTAATATAGCCCAGAAGATTTACCAACGCGCCCCCAAACACAGTAGGTTGGTGTTGTCTCTTCTTCACTTCCACCTCCCACCTCCCTATCGTGTCATTGTAAGTTTGGATGGCCAGTATGGTTAAATCAGAACCTGAGTCAGCCATTAATAGATTCTTGGTGCCATCCGCTTGTATTGAGCAATGCGGCTTCTCATTCCTCACGCTCAAACTGTTCACCATGATGACTGTGGGCCTATCTTCATCACATTCATCATCACCACTTGCGTCCGCCTCGCAGTCTATGTTGGTTAACTTTCTTTCCCCTCCATTTGCAGGCATTCACAATGTAGCCAAACCTTTTGCAGTTCAAGCACTCTTTGTGCTTAACTGGAGAGCCCTTGTCATTCGCCAGGTGCTGCGTACTGGCACATTTGTGGCACTTCAGAGGTTCTCTCATACCTTTCTTATCAGCATGGAACTCCCTTCGGGGTTTCCCACCCTGTTCCTTCCACTGCACTGCATGCACATTAGCGGCCGGCGCCGTTTCCCGCCATTTCTTGTGCCTGCACAATGTCTCTTCTTCACAGCGGCTGCCGTGATCTCACATGGCTTTTCTCCATACAATGGATAGATTTCTTTAAACATCTCTGGTTCTTATTAGTATTTTTGTAGTATAGTGTGAACAGTTATAATGTCTGGTCAAGGTTGGCTGCAATTGAAATTAGTTCAAAACCAATATATGTTTGCTGGAAATAAGAGACATCAAATCCTGATATGTAAATAATGAACATGGATGAAAAATAATATCGAAAATAAACATAAACACGTATAAAAATGGGAAGAATGTCAAATCAGAGACAATCAGTCAATGCAGGTGCTCAAAGAAGAGCACTATTGATTAATCCCAATTATTTATTTTTAATTTGGTTTGGGGACTTGCGATGAGCTTAGCACCGCACACTACATTGTTTTCAGGCATAGCTGATACACAGGTCCAGTGCCAAAGTGAGAAAAAGTCAGCGAGAATTTCAGTTTAATGGAAAAGAATTCAATTTTCTTCTAACAGTCGATAGATTGGCAAAATCGCAAATATCCATAGGAAACTCATTCCAAAATCGGGGAAAGTGCATAGAGAAACCCCTCTGTCCTGTGGCCTAAAATATGGAAAGAGGCACCTCAAACAACAGTTTAGTTGGCCAGAGGAGCTTGTTATCATTATATGCTTCCAGTTTATCAGCAAATTAAGTCAGAGCCAGAACGTGCTGGGCACTGAAGGTAAGGCAGGCGGTCTTAAAACACATTGGGCCTCATTACGACCCTGGCGGAGTGGGTTTACGCCAGCGTTATTCGCGGCGGACCCGTCCGCCCTACTACGAGTTCCCGTAGCGCCATGGAGCGTTTTCCGCCTGGTTTTTCCGGGCGGAGAAATCCATGGCGCTACGGGACCTTGTTGTTAATTACGCCACCGTATTTTACGGTGGCGTAATTAACACCTTCCCCACTCCCATTATACCCTATGGGGCAAAAATGGGAATGGGGAAGGGTAAAATGGGGGATGGGGATTTACCGCCCCGCCAAGGTCGGAATGGGGCGGAAAATCCGCCAACTCCCATGGCGCTATCGGCAGCTTTCCGCCGTGCTCCATGGTGCATTTTGCACCGCGATTTCCGCCAGGGTCGTAATGAGGCCCATTGGCCCTCATTACGACCCTGGCGGAAATCGAAAAACGATGGCGGAAATGCAATACCGCCATCGAATAGCGCTCGGTGCGACTATGACCCGTCACCGCAAAGTACGATGCCATTAGCGACACCGTAGTGAACGCCAACGCTAACTGCACCAAGTACGCGCGCGCGCGCCATGCCAAACCGTAAATACCACCATGGCGCAACGGTACGCGAATTCCGACCCTAGCGGACATGTACCTAACGCCATCAAGCACGGCGGAAAGTACCATTCCGCCATGGCGAGAAGTACGGCATCGCGAATCAACCGTAAACGGCCCCACTGAGTGCCTGTACACCGCTCCCTGCCCACAAAGTACAACTCCCCGTAGGTGCAATGAAGTCACAATGCAACCAGTGAAATGTACAAGTCACCCATGCATGCCAACGAACAAAAGAATCACAAGAGGGGCCAATGGGAGCTGCAGGGCACAGATGGCACGAATACAGAAGCCATCCCAATGGACATGACCACAGTCCCCCACCAAGAAACGCACGCAAACACAGGCACCTGTGACCAGCAATATTCCAAAAATCACATCATTCCACCAGTCCAACTGGCTGACCGGCATCTGTTACACAAAACCCAATCCCCCGCCCCTGAGCATGACAACATTCAAACAGTTATATTGGCAGCCCCCATCCCTGACCTCACTGGGCTTCGTAGGCAAACGCGCCCAGCACAGTACCACGCAACTAAACTCCGAAGCTGGAACCCAATGCAGATCTCCTCACAATACATCGCTCCCCAAATAGGAATATGCCACATCACTTGCAAAGAAGAACGCTACACGGCCCATATCAGAATAGAAATTTAATGCACAACAAATTCACCAAGCCCATACAGCCATTAGGCCATGAACTCCAAAACCCATTTCACCATTGTGGGCTGCATCCGCAAGAAATGACCAGCTACTACTTGTGTGACGCCCTGTTCCATCATGGTACACAGAGCCACATTCACGTACGAAAAGGCAACATGGAAGCGCACAGAACCGCAGGGCCGTCCCAATGGGGAGGCACTAGTACAGCTGAAAGGCCGAAATGTTGCTCCGAGCCACTAGTACTGCGTAAGGGCATGTGGCCCATTGGCGATCGTCCCATAAGATCGTAATGCTGCTCCACTGATTAACACGAAGCAGCAGGTGTCGGGAGTAAAAGCCATCTGCAGGAGTGGCATACAGATGGCAGTGGCAAAAGGGGAGGAGATACCTGTCAACCAAAAGAAAAGAAAAAGAACAGAATGGCCATCAGAACTACATTCGAACAACTCACTTCAATGATCACACTAAATCCACAGCCATATGCATGCTAGCCCACTCCAAAGGATCATCACCACCCCAAAACCACTTGCGACTCATAACCATCTATATCGAGGTGCAAACACCATCACAAACGAGTGTACCTGTGCATGCGTCTGTGAAAACAGAATCCATCAGATGGGAATGTTAACGTGCATGGACACAAGTGTCTGAAGGCGCGTCGAGACAGGCAGGGCTCAACAAGGCCAGATAGACGATGGTCCCACTATGGCAGCCCTGCATCACATAGCGCAGGGGAGGCGGACAGATTCCAAGAAGCCCTGTACATGGCAAACTCTGTATCAAATCATCTGCCCATGCATCCATTCATCATTCCCTCATCCCGGTATAAAAACGCCTGAATATTTACTCACATAACATTAGAAATATCCATTGAGTCTGTGCGTTATGCAGCCTGCAAAATCCACAGTGCCCCAGCCCGGAATTCCAGTGTTGTGAAGTAACATGTATTTGGGAACGTCCGGCCTCATCGCCCACGTCGCTATTGCGCATCCCAAACTATTCATATCAATCATTGCATCCTCGCCATGGCCCCTGTCTCAAGGACATTGAACAATAGAACGTTATATTTGCAGTCAGACCTGTGGGCATCTCCTCGCCGCTAGCTGAAAACCGAAAGCGCCGCCCTTCGAATTCCTCATTTGCAACATCACGTCGAAAAGGCATCTGTGGCCGTTTGAAATCACAAATTAATCCATCTAGTGCGGCTGTGTGTGAAAATGGCAACTGCCTTCACCCACAAATGGGACGCCCCGCCCGTCGGTGCAACTCGGTACAGTGATGCATGAGGGCCCACCGTTACTCGAGTACTACGTTCCACTGACCCTTCACAAGTCTGTTCGCGACTGCAAAGATTGTATGTGAAACAATGGGACCATAGCCAAATGTACATATCAACCAATGTTACACGGCCATCGGGTACAAATACATGATTGCAATAGCAAGATGCCATTACTCGAATTGCAGCGTTGTGTGCGGGACGTGCTCGGCCAAAGGGGAGAGCAGCTTGCACAGGTGGAATGAATCACCACAGGTGGAGGCCATACAGCCTGAAAACACATAAATTGCACACCCAGTCTCCTCCCACAACCACACCCACTCCGAAATGCTACCGGCAGGACTCGCGATGTTGGCCCTGGGGGACCTGATAGCACTGCAAGTACTCCAACTCCAAGAAGAAGACGAACACCAACTACAACCGGCCGCACGGAGGAGACGCAGGAGGAGGAGGAGGGCAAGGCAGGGCCAGCAAGGGCCGCCAGCACAGCCACTACCACCACGCAGGCAGCCCGCAATCCCACGCCTCCGAGCACATCCGTTCAACCTCACTGCTGAGCAGATCCACACCCTCTACCGTTTGGACCGGGACACCATAGCCGCCATTGTGGACATGTCACAGGCTGACCTTGTCAGCATGATAGATAGCCCAACCGCCATCCCACCCCTACTGAAGGTGGTGTCTGTACTCCACTTCCTGGCCACAGGCACCTACCAGCACACAGTCGGACAGTTGCATGGCATTTCTCAGCCACTGTTCTCACGGACACTATTGCAAGTGCTCGATGCCCTCCTGCAGCACGCAGACGACTACATCTCGCTACCACGCTCGGAGCAGGAAATTACCAACACAAAAGTGGGATTCCATGCACTTGCCGGCATACCGGGTTGCATTGGTGCCATCGACTGCACCCATGTGGAATTGGTCGTCCCACATGCCATGGAGGCCCAGTACCGCAACCGAAAACAATTCCATTCCCTGAATGTACAAATGGTGTGTGACTCCAACAGGATCATTACACATTGTTGTGCCCGATTCCCTGGATCAACCCATGATTCTATGGTCTTGAGGAACTCTACAATACCACGCTACATGGAGCGACACGCAGGGAACAGATCCTGGCTACTCGGTGAGTCTCATTTCATGCATGATGATGTGGGGTATGTGATTCGGCAATGACCTGGCAGGAAGGGGGGGGGGTGTGCGTACGTAGCAATGGCATTCCACATCATACGTTTATCGTCCACATACAGGTGATGCTGGATATCCACTGAAGAGATGGCTCCTCACACCAGTCCGGAACCCACGGGACCAGCATGAGGAGGACTACAACCATGCCCACTCACGTACCCGTGTAGTCATTGAACAGGCATTCGGCCTACTGAAGACTAGTTTCCGCTGCCTCAGCAGGTCTGGCGGGGCACTCCTGTACCGCCATGAGAAGGTTGCAAAGATGGTCATGGCATGTGTCATGCTCCACAACATGTGCGTACGTAGAAATGTGCCCATGCCCCCTGACGCAGAACTGCAAGCACCTGAAGATGGTCATGATGAGGGTGGGGATGTGGCAGCACCTCAAGGAGTCTGCGAGGCACCGGAGGGCCGTGACATTCGTCAGCATCTCATTGATGCATGCTTCTAGCACTCACGCCTGGTGGATGATTCATGGACATGGTACTCGTGGCACTGTGTGTGTCTGGTACATGCACAATATGGACTGTACGCCTATGATGGCCTAGTACACAAAGATCATTGTCCACACATCTCATTGGTTGATCGTGCATTGTTTATGGCATATGTGATATCATGTTGAACACCCTATCGACCCGCCACCCAAGTGAGCCCAAAACACCCCCTCCACCCTCCTACCTCCCCCCGAACACCAGTGTCCAAAGATGCTCATCGTCAGTGGGCAGTCGCTATTGCAAGCCCCCTCTGCGGGTATCAGGGGCACCCCTGCCTGTGGAGCGCAGGTTCCTCCCAGATCTACGTTGGGGGCTGCCCTGGACGGAACTTGCAACGGATGATGTCTCTGCCTGCTCACGTCCATGCATGTCCCTAAGGGTTTGTGAGAGCTCAGTGAGCACACGGCGCACTGCGGCAAGTTCGGCACATACGTCTTTGGACGTCGCATGCAGTTCCCCCCTCAGGCTCTCGGTGCTTCTCTCCATTTGGACTCTCAGGCTCTCGGTGCTACTCTCCATTTGGACTCTCAGGCTCTCGGTGCTACTCTCCATTTGTACTCTCAGGCTCTCGGTGCTACTCTCCATTTGTGCCCTTAGTGTCTCTGTACTTCTCTCCATTTCTGCCCTAAGTGTCTCAGTTGATGTTTCTATGTCTGCCTTAGTGCCCCCACATTCATCGGCATGGTCCTTGAGGAGCGTGGCCAGTTGCTGCTGTTGCACGATTAACTGGTCGAGGGACTGTTGCCTCTGCTGGGCCATGGCCATTTGCGGTGGTGTCACAGAGGGGCTGGTGACCTCATGTTGCCTTGCCACAGGGCTTGTGGGGGATGGCCAGTCGTCGTCTTGTGGGTGCCCCTGCGTGGTATCCTCATGGTGTACGGGATGGGACAGACAGGGGGATTGGGACAGGTCATGGATGGATCTGACTTCGACATCCCCGTTTTCAGTGTCGGAGCATGCTGCCATCAATGGGGTGTCACCTATGGTGCTGCTGCCACCAGAGGCAGTGCCTTCTGTGGCATCCATTGGGGGGACCTGTGGTGGTGGTGTTGTGGGCATGCTGGCTGCTGGGGTGCTTGTTGATGTTCCCTCCTCTGTGCTGCCACCTGATTTGTGTTGCTGCCGTGTCTTGATCCGTGCAGCTGAGGTGGAGGGTCTTTGGCCGTTGGTCTTGGCCCTCTTTGCAGGTGTGCTGGTAGGGGTGTCCTGATGCTCGTCGTTTGGATCGGACCCTGTGGTGGAGTAAAGGAGGGCGAGGGTTATTAATGGGTCTGTGGGAATTGGAATGGCATTGTATCACATGCATTGGGGTGGTACCTGAGGGTGATTTGGGTCGGGGCCTTGGAGGTGCTTTCATTTGTGTGTGGAGTGAGGGTGCAGTTGTTTGGCAGCCTGCAGTTAGGGTGTGCCTGCTGCATGTGTAGTGGGTGTTTTAGGGGTTTTTAATTATTTATGTATTTATTGTGAGTTTTAAAGTGCGCTATCAGGCCAATGTGTGTGGACGTACTCCTGGACATGTGTTTCTGTTGCACTATGGGGACACATGGTACTTCACATGATTGGAAATTGTGGATTTAGCATTGTTTTATTTGGGCCACCTACCTGATTCTTCGGATGTCTGCACTCCTTTCTCCATCCCTCCGACTCCCTCTATGCTCTCCATTCCAATGGTGGAGGCACAGATTTCTTCCCAGGGGGTCAACTTGATGGGTGATTCAGGACCTCCCCCGGTGGCTGTGGCAATGTTGCGGTTGGCAGAAAGTATGCTACGGACGCGTATCCGCAGGTCGTCCCATCGCTTTCTGCATTGCTGTGGGTTGCGGGGTGCGGTCCCCACCGCACTTACACGCTGTGCCACCAGGGCCCATATGGCCTTCTTGTTCGCAAGTGCCGTCCTGGTCATTTGCGTGGAGAAGACGACGGCAGCATTCTCCTGGAGGGTCTCTGTTAGCACGGTGAGTTCCTCACGGGAGAAGTGGACCTGCCGCTTGCGGTCGCACGCTTTCTTCGCTACTTTTCCCATTTTTCTTGGTTTCGCTAGGGTGGATGACGGGTTGGGGTGTGTCTCAGGGTAGTGTTTTTAGTGGTTGTGTGGATTTTGTGGTTTTATAGGTGTACGGCGGGATGTTTCCCGTTCCGGGCCCATGTTTTTACTTCCGTTTCCGTATATTTACGGTCACCGTACTTTCCGGTTGGCGCTCACTGCGGTGTCCGCTAAGATGGGTGGCGGTATTGCACCTAGGGCGCCGTACGGCGGCGGTGTGGGCCGTTTTGGGGTCATTTCCGCCATCGCGGACTTTGCACTTCCGCCATGCCGTGGTGCTCGTGCCCGATGGGTCGGAATGGGCCGCACTTTGCTCCTTCGTGCAATGGCGGAAACGCTATTTACGCTGTGGCGGTCCGGTCAGTCACTTTCCGCCAGGGTCGTAATGAGGGCCATTGCAATTTTGGACAGGCAGCCAGTGGCCAGAGCATCAGAGTGGGATAGTGAACAGGCTTTAGGCTTTTTGCCACTTATAGTTTAATCTGCACAACACACTTATTTACAGTCTGGAGGCACTGAAATGTAAAAGGTCATAAGTCCTATGTAGATATGCTTCACATAACCCAAGAAGGAACTCCTTCTACCGAGTGTTCCAATTTGGCAGAGATAAATCAGAGGATAAGGTGCAACTATCAAAGCTTGAAGAAAAATCCATGACTACTGTGTTAATCTGACCATCGTGGCTGGGATTGGCTTCCAAGAAGACCCCATGATATTTTACGTTCTCTTGAAAAATGTGAGTTTATCCGAAGGTCTCTGGGAGGTAGGTGCAGGTCCGTATTGTAGTATGCTGAGTCGGCATTGGTACACCAACAAAAGCACCTCGGTTTTAGAGATGTCGAGTTTTAACCCACAGTGCTTGGACCACTTTCTTACCTTGTTCAACTCTCATCAATGGGAAACTGAGCCATCATTGGAGCCATATGAATCAGTTTATCATCAGCATAGAAGTAGTGAGCCGATTCAGGAGAGGGTGCAGGTAAACCAGAAAAATCAGAAGCAAAAGAGACATTGGGTACGTCTTCATTACTCTACAGTTACACTATATAGGATAAGAACAAATGTAGCAAACCTGAAACTTCTGTTAACATTTATCAAAGAAAGAACAAAACCACACAAGGGAAACCCCCACAATTCTAGCCACTGACCCTTGTGATCTATTAACGGGCCTTGGTGTACCGTGTCAAACGCTTGTGAAAAGTCCAGCATAAGGAGCATGGGCAGAGCACCCTCCTTTACCTAGTGAGAATATCATCCCACACATTGAGGAGCTTTGTCTCTTTGTGATACAGAAACTCATTCTGCTGCTTGAGGCGAATGCTTGGGTAAATAGCTGCTTACTTCTGCAACCCAGTTTAGGATATTCTCCCGGGATTCGCCAAGCACATGTTAGGTTTGATCATGCTATCAGTACACCTCTGATCTCTTCAAGGGTTGCCAATATTTCTTGTAAACAAGGGGATGCTGCCCTACCAAGAATAAGTGTGAAGCTATTAATATTTTCTCTATTCATAAGAATAATCTTATGTAGGAGGTCTTTTACAAGCAACCTTCTCTCAAATTCCTAAGGCACATTCCCTACCACATTAAATCATGCATTACATATTCCTTTATTGAAGGTGCCCTTTTAGAGCATGGTACGAAGAAAGAATTGTTTTGCTTCAAAAATTGCCTTTTTGTAATAAAACTGCAGAATTTCTCCAGACATCTACATTCCTGTTTAAG
This sequence comes from Ambystoma mexicanum, assembly GCF_040938575.1. Taxonomy (NCBI): domain Eukaryota; kingdom Metazoa; phylum Chordata; class Amphibia; order Caudata; family Ambystomatidae; genus Ambystoma; species Ambystoma mexicanum. Next base: position 625,641,318 of record NC_090934.1, read on the forward strand.
GGTAAGATGCATTGAGTTACAATAGAGGGAAGATCTGTTTTTCTATTTCAACTGAATGAAAAAGCTGATACAATTGTTCACTGCTTCTGACACACATTACAGAGGAGGCACAATGGATCATGATGCATATTCTGGTAATGGGACTTATTATGTGAGAATGGGAGCATTTGCAAGCTGCTACAAGTTACCAGATTAGAAGCTAGAGAGTAATACTGTTAAAGATCATCATAAGGAATCTCACAGAGTATTTAATGCTCAATTGTCTTTACAGAACTATATTAGAAGTTAATTTGACTTACGGGTGCTATCTAGTGGGCTCTAGTACAATATTTGAAGGGAGAGGGTCTGAAGCTTAATCTATGCTACAGAGAACGTAGCTCTCATTGTGTGCACTATACAGGGAAAGTACATCATTTCACATTTAAATTTCAAATGTATCCTTCTATGGGTAAATCTTTCCATAATGTCGTGATGTTTAATCCAAATAATGAATTCCTGACTTTTAGGTATTTTCCTGTTCTTTCATTTAGAAACCATGCTAGCCGTGACTCTGTAAGTAAAACATTAACCCCACTAAAACATGAAATGAAGGATGCAAAGCAGTCAAAGGGAGGTAACTTAAGAGAGGTATTTTGGTTTAGAGGGTCACCATGTAGCCTGGCAACATCCTTATCTTACTGGAGACATTTTTTCAGTATATCTTGTCAGGTAACAGGGCAATCATAAGTGGGTGAAGATCCACACACACACACACACACACACACACACACACACACACACACACGCACACGCACACGCACACGCACACGCACACGCACACACGCGCACGCACACACACACACGCGCACGCGCTTCTGGGAATGTCCTGAAGACAGGCACCGGTGTGAAGGTGCATCTATGTAACATCGTAAAGGAAGACTCCGAGTATGGTGTGAATATTGAGGAAGGAGCTGTCCTGCCTGCTACTTATTTCTAAAGTGTGTCTTTACAAGAGCCTCTCCTGGGCTTTCCTGGCTTTGTGGAGTCTTCAATGGTCTGGTTGCTCCGTGCCATTTATGACCTGGAAACAAACAAGGCCTGACAATAAATACATAATGTGTATTTTTATTGATATAATGTATAGATCGAGATGAAAGGCTGATAGCAGCAGAGCTATGCAAGTAAACAACCCAATGTCATGTCCTGCTTCCTTTCTGTACAGTTGTCAAAGCAACAAGCACATGCATTGCATTATTTCACAGCGACACAAAGCTGGTGGCCTCCCACAAGGTTTTAACTCACAATATATATTGTGCCTCAAATGACAATTAGTGTTACAAGGACTCCTCCAAAGCCTAGCATTGGTATAGCCACGTCATTTAATAAAGACATTTTCCCTGTACAGTATGCAATTGCTGGGAGAACAGGAGTCGCTGAGGGGGAGAAAGCAAAGGAGACATTGGCCCCTCGTGGTGATTTAAAATAACATGGCCCGGCAAATTACCCTAATCAAGGATGAAGATATACATCTGGTAGGAGTGTTTAAAGTTGCATTAACAATAGCCCAGGAGGGTGACCCACTGCTAGTGGATGCTGATATAGTAGCCAGCCTGACCCAAACCTGAAAGAGAGGGGGAGACATTTTTGATGGTAGACGAGGTCAAGAAGCAAAGTGAATGCTATAACCCCAAGGCTATGTTTGAAGAAGTGTGATAGTGGGTTTAACCACAAACCACTACACAGGAGTCTATATGTGCACTAGATGCTATATCCCAGCAACTTTGATCTTGTTAGGCAATATTGATTTTGTTTTTGAATTTGAATAGCACAACACTGTATATCCAGTTGCTTCTAGGTGTTAAAGTAAGCTGAACAGGTGGGTCTCAGTGCATGATGGTGTTAATTTTTCTCTAAATATCCATGTTTAAAAAATGTCTTTGTGTAAAGGAAATGTACTTGAGCATACATGTTAAAATAATTTCTCTCTGACTGCAATCTCAAATAAAATATCCCTATTATCTAACTGTCAAATTCCCCTTATGTTCTAAATAATATTAATGCCCGTTTGGGTGATCAGATGAATATATTTGGTGAACAGGGCCGCAGAAGATAACATGAGCACATACACTGGCTGTAGGTGGATAACAGGAAGATAGATGGACTTGAAGTGACATTGTGATAGTACAATAATAAAGTGGACATGTCCCATTCTTATGATAACAAGGAGAAGAAGCACTGTAATGACTCGCTGTCTTGGAAGGACAGTGATGAACAGCAGGTCCCAATTGAAAGATGTGGCTAGCTGCAATGCTCATCCACCAGGATGAAACGAAGACATGCCGAGAATTAAATAAAAGGTCACAACTAAGCTAAAGGGCACGCTTTGGCTTAGCCAGAACAAGACGAAGGGCAGTTCCACAGAGAAAGATCCCTGACTAGTACTGTGAGGGAATAACATCCCTGATAAGCTAAGTAGAGAACTGGACCACCTAAAGTTCAGAGAGTTATTTACAGGAGCGTTTCCAAGACCCCCTCTCAATGTGACTCATTACTCAACCAATCCAGCATATTCTACTAATAGCTTGAAGTGACCTCGCATAAAATTCCTTGACGACTCAAGACCCCCTCTCAATGTTACTCATTACTCAACAAATCCAGCATATTCTACTAATAGCTTGAAGTGACCTCGCATAAAATTCCTTGACGACTCAAGACCCCCTCTCAATGTGACTCATTACTCAACCAATCCAGCATATCCTACTAATAGCTTGAAGTGACCTCGCATAAAATTCCTTGACGACTGCACTCATTTTTGTTGTGCATCTGCATCTACGCTCCTGCATTAAGATTAAATACTCTTGATTGGTTTAAATCTCTTGTGTTTGTTCATCTCTGATGATATTTGTAGGCATCCGTGAAGGTGTACATCGATTGAGCTGTGATTGGTCCTGCTCCGTTTGTTCCTTGAACTGCGCCCTGCCTTTTCATCGTTGTGTGCGTTGACGCACATGGATCGCATAGTGGCGATGTACACAACACAAATACATATGGAATGCATCCACATCAAACAGAAGCTCCACGATGTAACCGACAAGCAGGGCAGAGGAAAGCCAAAGCCCTGCATTCCCATGTTTGACTATGCGGACATGTACAATAATCTGACCCATGATACCTGTTACCTTCTCTCTCAGGACTTCACAGTGAGGGAATGAACAGGTAGATAAGAGACAGGGAGACCAATGGCCACCACGAGACAGAGACAGAAAGAATGTGTGTCAAACTCCATTGGCAAATCGTGTGTTTACGTTTTTTTTTTAAAAATAAAACTTGATTTCATTGTGGAACTAATGTCAAGCTACACAAAACATTGTTTTAGCTGAGAAAGGTAGCATCAATAAATCACTTTATTGGGCCGGCATGAATTACTTACTCATTTCACGCCTGCTCGTTTCATTTTAAACAAGCACTTAACAACTTATCACTTATTATTTTGGTTGAAAGAAGACGTTCCGCTAACGTTATTTTTATTTTCGTATATCACCAGCGTGTGACAGGTTTCCAGTTCTATCATTAGAATGTGTAATAGCCAATACACAACAGTGACAATGGTATTCCAAAGAAAATAAAGAAAAAAAATATGTGCAGCACCCAGAAAGGCCATGTCTTCAGTCTGACGTAAAACAGTGACGTATATACACGTTATTTCATGGCTTAGCGGTTTATTTTCTCATGTAAAAAAAGAGGGGTGAGGCGCGCACTCCAATTCCTGGCCAATATACTACCTGAAAAAGAAAAAGAATAAATGGGTTAAATCCCAAAGTGTCCAAGTCACTGGGTTAGATCCCAATTGTTGCAAAAATATTCACAGGGTTAGATCCCAATTGTTGCAAAAATATTCACAGGGTAAGATCCCTTATGCTGCATTGGTACTGCTGTTCTCCTCCTTCAAATATTCACAGGGCTGGATCCCTTATGCTGCATTTGGGCTGCTGTTCTCCTCCTCCTAGCGCTTTCGTGTCCCAACACTCTTCAGGGAGGCTGTGTTGCCTTTCACTTCAGGTGAATCCAATTAAATTGCTAATGCAGTCTCTAAGAATTATGGGAGCTGTAGTGAAATCATTAGTTCATTTCAGGTGACCAAGGAAAGACTCACCTCCAGGAGCACACATCTTACCCTTAGCAGGGGGAAGGGGGGAAATCATAACTATGATTCTCCACTGTAGGGAAAAATGTCCCTCTTTTTTTTTACTCAGTTTATTTTTTCATGCTATGCTCCCAAATGCTAAACTATCCATGCAAGACTTGCTCACTTTCCACATACCCTCATGAAGGAACTAAAAACCTCTCTCAACCTCTCTCAACAAAAGGTGTTATCATGGAAAGCAAATCTTTGCAATGATTGCATCTAAAAACTGGTACGCCCTAACATCCTAAGAGGTTGAAAGAACAATACCAGATTCAGGAAACAGCTAACTGGCCCCCTGTTCCAAAGGGCCTTCCCAGGTGCACTGCAGATGACCCTGTCAATCAAACCTTCGGCTTTGGTGGCAACCCTGCTGGATGACTTAGACGCATTCCTTACCAGACCTTTGCCCTCTACTGTAATTTTCGCCCCACAATCAAGATGAGAACCTGTCAGTCTTACGGCTGCTGGCACACAGTTAGATGCGATGATATACCAGGTTTCCAGGAATATTCTCTATCTGGCCTTATTTGAATATGATTGTTCGGGGAGGATAGCTCACCGGCAACGTGCTCGCCTTGGAAACAAGACGACACGAAGCAACACAGGTTTGATCCCCGGGTCCACGCTTAGAAACATCTGGGTATTAAGCGCATTATAAATACGCTACTAAGCCATATTCCTGTAACAGCGCCTTGATGCCCCGGGCTTTAAAAATGTAAATAATGAAATACATTTGTATGCTCTGTAAAAATTACCAGTATCTGTGAGTACTGCAGTTGTTTACTGTGCTTTCCCCATTATGCACCGTCCTCCCTCTAGTCGTGCTTTTCCTACCCTACCCCATTTTGACCCCGTTGCCTCGTTCACTAATAACCCATACTCTTCAACCAATTTCCCTGTGAGCAACTGTGACCCACTATCTTTTTTGGAAAGAACCCTGTCTGATGAATATGTGTGAAGTACTATGAACAACCTCATCAAAATAAATAAAATGCATTGTAAACAAATCTGTTTCTTTGGCAGTGAGTAAACCTCCTTCCTTTCAGCTCTAGGGAATTTCAAATAGTTTTCTCTGTTTTATTCCTGTGGCTTAACGTGTTCTTGATCGCGTTTGATGTGACTCATCCACAGCCTTGAACAAATGCCATCTTATCCTGCTTTCCTCTGAGAATACCAACATCCACCGGCTGATCCTCTTTCAGCTCAACTGCACTCTTTCTTACTTTCAATTAATTGTGGTGACCTGTCATAATACATAGCAAAGAATATCTGCCATGACATTTTAATTAAATTACATTTGTTGTTTTTAATCTTGCTTAGGGACTTGCATTTCCTGTTAATTTTGAAGCCCCAATGTCGCCTGATGGATTAAATCAATGACCAGAATCTCCTTATTAAATTCACAAAATAAATTAATTTTCTAGCTGACTTTAGAAAGGTGTATGTAGGTAAATTTCCACCAGATGGCAATGTAAGGACATTTGCCAAACTGTAGTGCATTTTGAAAACGCAGTTCCAAATTCTACTAGATGGCAAAGGAAAATGTGATTTTTAGCAGGTAGTCTGTCGTTTGATTTATGCCACAAATGCATGTTTTACAAGACGTTTTACTACAAAAATGGCGTGATTCGTACCTGTTAAAACGAGGGAATTACAATTACTTTACTGGTGATGGATATGGAGCCACCATTATTTTACCCTGCAGTACCGGCTGATGAAAACGTTGGAAAAATAGGCAAAAATGGTGGTTCCAGCTTCTTTTGTACTTGCAATGTAGACACTCCGTTAACCTGCTGGCAGTGGGGTTTTTCCTTGCCCTGAGGCTTCAATCAGTGTTCAAATAACCAATTATAGTTGCATATATAGTTCCGATGTATATTCATTTTTGTAGTACTGAACCACTGAAAACGCCAAGCTCAATGCTGCCACCTTCTTGTGGATGTGTGTTTTTCCACTTTCGGTCTCATGTTACCAATGGATGGCATGCGATTTGAGCGGCAGTACACTTACTTGATGGCAATCGCTCTCCATGCTGTGGGCAACTGTTTTTTTTTTTTTATAACTCCAAGAGATATATTTATTTTATTTTATTTGATGTTTGCCAATGTTGCAAATTACAGTATAACTACTTCGAAGCACCAGATGGGGGTTGGACAAATGATACAGTTGAGGGGACATTCAAAATTAATACAATCCTTGGAGGAAATGTCTAGATAGGAAAACCATACAAACAAACGTTTACTGGGATAATTACAGGGGGAAAGGGTTATTCGAAGTCCTATCAAGTACAAATGGGAAGTAGTGGCTGTGAGGAGTTTTTCCCTGGCAACGGTGTAGAAGCCATGGATGTATATTTGTTTTTTTTATTAACAACATTATGTGGGTAATTCCATCTCAGAAAGGGTGGCCTGCTCATTAGACTCCCATCATAAGTTACATGCCAAAAGCATAACACACACCTGTGCTCTGCTGCATCGTTATCCTGACCTGCAGCTCCTGCTCTGCAGTAGTTTGACAGCATATGTGGCAGCCAAGTCATTGCAGAGGCTGCATTCAAATCTGCACCATTGTCCCCAAACCACATACAGTTAGGTTTCGCCATTGTGTGCCTGTTTTGATGAAAGACTGCTGCTTTTTTGCTACCATTTGCCACGTTTGCTGTTAGATCATGAAACGTGTGAACGTTTGATTTTGTATTGATTTTCTGCGTGTTTGCAAAATTGAAAAACTTCTGAATTCGAAATCTGTGTTCATTGCTAATAATCACAAATCTTCAGGGCTTGAATTCTGCTTGCAAACTTTATGTGAATATCCGATCACTGCCACGCAATTTATTAACTACTAGAGCGTGTTCGCGCATTCTGCCCTTTACCTTTGTTCAAGCTGTAGTCCTCGCAAACTACATTCCCCAGCAGTCCTCATAGTTCTTAAGGCCCTCAGCCGTCATCGCCGGCGCATTGGAGAAGGCACAGGGTTGTGAAATATTTTAAGAGGTGCTTTGACTAGCAGCCTCAGTTAGGTTTCGCCATTGTGTGCCTGTTATGATGAAAGACTGCTGCTTTATTGCTACCATTTGCCATGTTTGCGATTTGAAACGTGTGAACGCTTGATTTTGTATCGATTGTGTGCGTGTTTGCAAAATTGAAAAACTTCTAAGTACGAAATTGGCATGAATTGCTAATAATCACAAATCTTCAGAGCTTGAATTGTGCTTGCAACCTTTATGTGAATATCCGATCACTGCAATACAATTTAGTAACTAGAGGGTGTCAGGTTGCTCACATCGTTGTGTGGGCGGGCCTCCGTTGGGGCCCAAAGGACATGACGTCCAGGACGTGACGTCAGGGGAAGGGGAGGGACGGGGAGGTAGGATCGGCAGTTCCGCCGATGTGTTAATAAAGCAGGTTGATACATACCTTGGCTCCCGCGTATCATTGTAGGACGCAGCAGGGCCTTCAGTGGGGACCCTTCGCCGAGAAGCGAAACCCTAACACTGGCGACGAGCGGGCACGGACTCCCGCTGGCGCCGTGCCGAGGTCTGCTGTCGGGCAGTATAGCGCGTCGGCGCGCCTCGGACACGGCGGCCGACTCAACACGGCCCCGCCTCCCGCGTGATAAAGGCCTGGGATCAACACACGTGCACCCGCCTCCCGCGTGACAGAGGCACGGGATCAGCACACAGGCACCCCGGGATCAGCACATGGGCACCCGCCTCCCACGTGACAGAGGCCCTGGATCAGCACACGGACACCCCACGAGTACGGGAGCGCTGTTTCTGTGTGGCCCCGCCTCCCGCGTGACAAGGGCCCAAGGACAACACACGGGCATCCCGCGCGTGGGAGTGCTGGCACGCCCTGTGAGACCGGCCAACGAGAGTTTGGCTCGTAGGGGAAGCCGTCCTCTCGTGCCACCTCAGAAGCCACAACCTCCCTCCCACGAGCGGTGTGAGGCCGCGCAGACCAGGAAAACAAGGCTGCATTACAACAAAAGGGTGAGTGGAGGAAGAAGGTCCCCCGCACGATGCAGCAGCGCTGCCAGAGCTGACCGAGCCCAGTCACAGGCGCCATAGTCATCCACAGGCACACAGGCTCATCACAGCAATGCAACCATGTCGGACACGGCGACCACGCCGGCATCCTCCTCGGGAGGGGCAGGATTGGCGGTGGCAGCGTCTGGAAACGCGGATACCGCGCAAGACAACAGCCAACATGCACACCAGGAGGGAGGAGCATCCCAAGTCATGCACATGCCCAACCCTTTTGAGATTAGAGATACCTCTAATCTAGGGCCCAGATGGAATATATGGCTACGGGACTTCAAGTTCTACACAGGTGCCATAGGATTGACGGACGACACAAGATTGAAAAACACACTGTTCTTGGCAGTGGGACCGGCGGTAAGAGACATTGCGGGGGAGCTGCTGAATGTAGAAACAGTCACATACGGGGAGCTACACGCCAAACTATCTGAATACTTTACGCCACATACGAACGTAGACTATGAACGCCACATGTTTCACACAACAAGACAGGAAAAAGGGGAGTCAATAGACAATTTTGTGATGCGCCTCCGCATCAAGCTGAAACATTGTGAATTCCACAGATACTCCAATGAAGAGGCACTCAGGTCCCAAGTAATCACTGGGTGCCTCTCGCATCCTTTTCGCAAGCAGCTCCTACAAAAACAACGATCTCTAGAAGAAATCCTAGCGCTGGCCCGCATGGAAGCAGCGGTGGACTCTCAATTAGATAGCCTAGGAAAAGTGTCCATACATCAACACAGTGAAAACACTGAGTGGATCAACAAACTGTATACCCACCCCAATCAAGGCAACAAACACCTCGAAGCCACGTGTTATAAATGCGGCTACGAATACCCACACACAGGGACATGCCCGGCTGTAGGTCAAAAGTGCGCCGCATGTGGGGGAATGGACCACTACAGGGCCTTGTGCAAAAACGCCCCAACACACACACCACCTAAACATCGCTACCAAGACAGGCGCCGGCCCACCCACCAGAGTCCACCCAGACCCGCAGGGGACAACGAAAGAAGGCGCGCCCAAAAAGAAGACAGCGAACGCAGAAGCCAGTACACGCGCGAGGATAAACACTCGTCAGAGGACATGAGACGATCGCACAGACGGCGTTTCATAAGTAATGTTGAGACCAGGTCCCCCACCAGCAGTGACACCCCTTCGTCAGAGGAGGATCAAAGGAGGAAAGGATACGTGTGGGCCCTACAGGACAACACAGCGGCCACCCAACACAGCCCCATATTGACACTTCAAGTGAATGACACCCCACTGAACTTCCTCGTAGACACCGGGGCGACGGTCAACATTATCAGTGAAAGCGCATATCAGTCCCTGACCACACGGCCGAGAATTAGGAAGGCCACAGTAGACATATATCCCTATGGCTCCACGACACCCCTGCCATGCAAAGGCATGATCACAGCCTGGTGTACACATAAAGGGCACTCCGCAAAGATCCCGCTATACATTTTGGACACAGAAGCCAACAGCGGATGCATATTAAGCTTCCGAACAGCAGTAGACATGGGACTAGTACACATCTTATACCAGCTGATGGCCCACAAGTACTTTGCAAAACCGGACGCAATCGAAAACTCATTCCCAAAGCTTTTCACTGGCCTAGGCAAACTGCGAAACAGGAAAGTACACCTCCACATTAATCCCCAGGTTAAACCAGTGGCCCAACATTATCGAGGCATTCCATTCAATATCCAGAGGCAGGAGGAAGAAGAGTTGGACAAGCTCATCAAAATGAACGTCATAGAACCTGTGTCAGGCCCGACGCCATGGGTGTCACCCATCGTTCCCGTCCCCAAAAAGTCACCAGAAGGATCCATACGCTTATGCGTAGACATACGCAGAGCCAACACAGCCATTGAAAGGGAAAGGCATCAGGCGCCCAGGATCACGGACATGATTCACCTTCTCCACAGGGCGAGAGTTTTCTCCAAGTTGGATCTTACGAAAGGATACCACCAAATTGAAATCGCACCGGAGTCCCGCTACATCACCACATTCGTCACTCATCTCGGCCTGTTTCAATATAAAAGACAAAGGACACCCAGATAGTAGAGAGCAGCGCCACATCGAGCGTCATTCCGGCACTTGACAGGATGCTCTCTGCCTATGGCATCCCCAAGATCATAAAGTCCGACAACGGTCCTACGTTCATAAGCCAAGACTTCCAGCAATTTGCAAAATACACGGGGTTTCAACATCGACGCATAACCCCCCGATGGCCTCAGGTCAACGGCATGGTCGAAAGGTTCATGGCCAACATAAAGAGGACCCTCCAAATCGCCGATGTACAAAACAAGCCATTTGAGCAGGCCCTTAATCAATTACTACGAGAATACAGGCACACGCCCCACAGCACGACGGGAGTGTGCCCAGCCGACCTGCTGTTCCAAAGACCGATCACCACGAGACTACCAGAAGACCCGAGGCCACAAGAACTGACGCCGCTAGAACAAGAAGCGAAAGCAAATGACACCTCGAGGAAAGCAAAGACGAAAGAGATCACGGACAGGAAAAGGAGAGCTCGTGAGAACATAATGCAACCAGGAGACGAAGTATGGCTCAGGCAACCCAAGAATCGGAAAGAAAAAGCCACCTTTGCACCCACACCCATGGTCGTGACGCACAAGAAGGGCTCCATGGTCACAGCACAAAGGGACGACTGCTCAATGGTGACCAGGAACAGCTCGCATTTCAAACGAGTCAGACTAACTCAAGAAGGTCAATGGACATGGGACAGAGACAGCGATGAGGACAGACCACGCGAAGAAGCGTACCAAGGAGACGGGGAAGAGTCAGAAGGCGAGGCAGACCTCCCCACACCCGCCAGGGAAGTACCAACCCCGACAAAGGCAAAACGACCGCAGAGGAGCCGCATGAAGCCAACACAACTCATCGAGGAGATGGGGTAAGAAGAGAGCCCCTGAACTCGCATGTTAAAAAGGGGGGAGATGTCAGGTTGCTCACATCGTTGTGTGGGCGGGCCTCCGTTGGGGCCCAAAGGACATGACTTCCAGGACGTGACGTCAGGGGAAGGGGAGGGACGGGGAGGTAGGATCGGCAGTTCTGCCGATGTGTTAATAAAGCAGGTTGATACATACCTTGGCTCCCGCGTATCCTTGTTGGACGCAGCAGGGCCTTCCGTGGGGATGCTTCGCCAAGAAGTGAAACCCTAACAGAGGGTCTTTCTTGTGGTAACTTCTGCTCTAGGTAGGTGCTCGGATCATGACTCATCGAATAATCTATTTTTCGCACTGTGTGCACGCAAAACAATTGCACCCTATGATGACAAAGGCTATTTCATCAAGCAACAATAGTATCTTAGCACGATACCTCAATGGTGACTGCGCTGGCTTTGCACAGCCTCCCGGTGTACTTTGAACGCTGAAGTGGTGAAGACTGTTTCAGCTGATCTCCCTCATGTAACTATCATTAGTGCCAAGACGGCATTCTCATAGTAATGCCCATTGTACCTACATGCCCTGGTGTGCTGACCATACATGGAAACAACCATTTACATGATCCTGAGAAAGTAGATTGGCAGGTAGTAATGCCACCACTAAGGTCTGTCAGTCTATTCCTGATTGGGACCTGCATACCGCTCCTTTACACGCCTCCTCGTCTCTGTTTAAAATGGCACATCTTAACACACGCTCCCTAGTTCAGCATGGGGTGGAGGCAGAAGATTATTTGGGAACATCAGATAAAGATATATTGGGCATCAGTGGGACATGGTTGCAGGATTCTGACAATATGGCAGAATCCTCATCTGTTCCACCAAACTATAATATCTTACGGACTGATTATTAAGATCAGAGAGGGGGAGGAGTAGCTCTTCTAATCAAGAAATACCTAGATTACCATATTCTGAAACACTCAGGCATTGATGGCTGTGAAAGTGTGATTATAAAAGTCAAGACGAATCCCAATACCTCCATCACTATAGGTATCATCTATCGACCTCTGAAAGACATGCATTTGTTTGAAGAGCAATGATTGGCTCTTATGAATAACTCAACTAAGCCTAAATCTCCCATTATTATTATGGGCAATTTCAATTACTGGGCAGATGACAAAAGTAATACACTGGCTCATTCCCTTCTTACCACACTAGACACCATTAAACATACCCAATGGATTAAAGAACCTACACATTGGGATGGCCATATCATCAACTGGGTTCTTACCCACTATCTTAAGGTTCTTGACCCAGTCTGCTTGTGCTGTCCATGGTCAGGTTTTACTGTTTGATTTCGGATGCTCCTGCACACTTAGACAAACAGCCCAGGATTGCAAACAAAGTTCCAACTTTAGGAATGTTACCCCTCCCAAGTTTGTTGCACTAGTCAAACTGAAACTGCTTCCCCCTGAATCCTTTGGCAATGTCACATGCCTGGTTTCTGTAAGATTAATTAGCGTGTTTTGAGAACACAGAGCACAGCACCACTGCACAGGATCAATGTATAGCATGTTTTTGAAGTGCAGTGCCATTGCATGGGTTTGGTGCATTGCTATGATGCAATTGTTTCAAGATATGTGTTGCCAGTGCAACCTATGGACATGTAAATGAAGACAGGCTACACAGGTAAAAAACAAACCATTTTCTCATTTTAAAAGCACACATTTTTCACATTCAAAATGCACACCATTTTATCACCTGAAATTCCTCTGTTGCAAGAGACACATTTGAGAATTAATAAACTAACCTCATTAACAAAACTAACCTGATCTTAACTTCTTAATAATATAATGTGTTCTCCACTGCAAAATGAGGCAGACTCTGAAAGTCATTTTAAACGCGCATCCAGATTTTTTTTTTCTCTGTGCTGCTTTGTCCACAGTATTTGCAGGAAGCAAAGTTTCGAATAAGCAGGAAATCAGTTTTGTTACAGTTGCTTACTGTAAAAGATTTCTATTGTGTGCAGGAGAAGGATAGGACATAGGGGATTCTTATTAGACAAGCATCATATTAGAGGCTGTAACCAAGTTTTCCTGTAGAATCTGGGGGAAGGAGAGAGTGAGAATACATTTTTACACAGCTCGGAGAAAGACCTGACTGGTGGCTGCGGAGTTCCTGATTGAAAAAGCAGATCCCAGCTGCACTGCTGCAGAGACTGGGAATCCCAGACAATAATCCCCGGTTTGAGTAACGGCAGATGCCTGTTCTCACTGGGGGTGCTTGAAGAGGGAATTGCCACATCCAGAAGGCGACCAGCCGAAGAATTTCACATGCTGAACAGATTAGGTAATTATACATTGCAAAGTACGGGGGCAGTGTGCATGAATGCAAAAGTATTCAGTCAGTGTAGAAGAAAGAATTCCAGTGTTTTTATCAACAGGTTTAATGTTGCGACTGTTCTCGTCGTCCTCTTCTCATTTTGTTACAGATAATGTTGACTGTGCTATTTCATTTATCTCTGTAAAAAGAGTAGGATAGTGTTTAAATGCAATTTTTATAATGCACAAAAATATCTGAAAGCAGACGGGTAGTGTGTCTTATTTTCTCTTTCCTTTGTGCATTTACCATTACAGTGCTGATGATGTGGGGAGATGTTTAGACAGTGCAATTGTCATTTTTAAGGTAGCTAAAAATAAGACTTGGCTGCAGCTGTGTGCATGATTTCATTCAGTATGAGCAATTATAAATAACTGTGTGTGTGAAATAGCCTGCTGAAGGTAAATGATTCAGCAGAAATAGAGACCCGGGACATAGTTCACTATTGTATATAAAATAGTGAGTGTTGTACCACATGTTAGCTCGCTGTTGTAAATAATTCAGTGAGAATTGTCCATGGTGGCACACTAAAAATGAAAATGTGGTATTTCTGAAATGTAGGCCTGAGGTCTCTCTAGTGATCACACGAACAATCTAAACAAAAATAAGGGGTTCTGGATATTGGGGCCACAAATAAAACAAAGGAATTATGCTCACCAAAAATACCACCAACCACGCATACCAACCACGCATGTCTGTGTACTGAAATAATGCATATCCACCGTGTTATTATTATACCTAACCTAATCTGAGTACAAGTAGTGATTGTTGCTAAATTATTTTTTGTGGGAAGAAAATACCGCCAGGCCCCAAATCTACACAAAATACCCAACATATTTATGGTGCATTGGCCGGGAAAGTGATCATAGAGCACCTACTGGGCGTGGCAAGTGTGTCTCACACTGCCATCTGTACATTAAAGGGGACCCATTTCATAATAGCAGTGTGCCACTAAAAACGAATTTCAGAATGTCTCAAATGCAAGCCACATTACCGGAGCTAGTGCAATATTTGGAGGAAAAGTTATTTGCACATGGCTATGGTCATCGAACAATGCCACAGAATGGCACGACCGCATTCATGGTGAAGTGCAGAAAGAAAAACTAGACAGTATTTTTGCAGCAGGCAGCATAATTCCAGTCTGCCTTACAAGATTATTGAATGCAGCCGATAAAAGTGCAGAGAAAGTATGGTTTATTTTGAATAGGTCCAATTAACAGGTTAAAGACTGACTTAGATAGGGCAAGTAAAAAAGAGAAGATGTTAAGAACAGAATTAGAAGGATGTCAGAAAGACATGCAATTAAAATGCAGAGATTTTGATATTCAGTTGTCCAAAAGCAAGAAACAGTTTGAAGACAGTGAGCAAGAATTGGTACACTTAAAAGCCTTAGTGGATCACATTAGACAGGTTAAAAATGAGATTGTTTCAGAAATGCAGATTTTACAAAAAGAACATTTTGAAAAAGAAAGTGATCTCCAAGGTGCAGAGCAAGAAATGATTAAAATGATTCAAGAAAGAGACAAGAGGAACAAAGAATTCAATGAATGCCAAATGCAAATGTGCAACATGCAGGAGATAATAAATAAAATGAGTGATGAAAACAACTATATGCAAAATGAAGCACGCAGGCTCCTTAAAAAGTGCAAAGACTTAGAACAGCAAATGTGCATTCCCAGGTCCCAGGAGAGGCGGCAGGGTACTACATTCAATGGAGTGGAGGTGAATTCTAGTTCTGCCCAAAGAGCTAGTGCTCCAGTGACTGGGCCGGTGACTGAACTTGGTTGCAGTGCCCTTGGGGGATTTGATACTCCCATTGGGGGCAGCCACCAATCCCATACACCTGGAACCAGGATTGAGTCACCAAGTAGTGCAATTCCATGCATTGCAACAAGTAGCCCCATAAAAATAATGAAATCTATTAAAGCTCTGATCAAACCATTTAAAAAAGGAGGGGCATGCTGCATTGAGGATCACTTAGAAGCGGTTCATGACATTTTTAAAGTACTCCAGATACCTAAGGAACAGTACAGACAATATTTTCATTTAACTTTAGATGCTCCGACGGCCAGCATCATAAGAGGATTAAATGAACAGCAGAATATGACCTGGGTGGAGTTTGAAAAAGAAATGAGGCGTCATTTTTCTCCTTATCAGTCATTACAGGATGCAAAGAAAGTCACTTATACAATCACTGTAGGGCCTAACACATCCCCTCGCCAATTTTTGCAGGACTTAAAAAGGGCATTTTCTCGCTTTGATGTATCTTTTGACCCCAATTCCAATGAATTTAAAACCGCCTACTTTATGGGCTACAGAAAGACATCATATCACAATTGGTCCGTGAATTTGACCGTGACAAGTCCCTTGAATGGATTGTACATCAAAGCACAAAACTATATGAGGTACTCTATTGTAAGGGTAGAGAAAGTGATCAAATGAAAGATACTAGACCTAAATCTAAAGAACCCTCAACCACAGTGATGGAAATCAGGTCAGCCAAAATGTCCCTTGAGTCTGCTCAAAGTCCAGGTAAAAATAATTTGGCACCTGAACAAAGGGTTAATCAACAAAGGTCATCACACTCTGCACCAATGTTCCAATCACATGATCCTAGTAATAGGGAGAGCTACATCAGCCCTAGGTATTTAGGGGATAGACCCCGTGCAGGATATCGGCCTGATATGTCAGGTATGAATAATAACCAAAGACAAAATCAAGATCAAAGAAATGATGGTCCCTACCAGACATTGGGGACACAGAGCAGATTTGATCCCAACACCATGATATATGGTAATCAGGATAGACCCCGATATGTGGATCTATTTGCTGATAATGGGAATCAACATAGGGGTCAGTACCCACAACATGAGAGACAGGACATGAGACAGAACATGAATTACACTCCACGTCAGTACAATGATTCCCCACCAGGGGACTACAACCAAAGGATGGGTGCACCCCGCTCCCCTCCACAAATGAATCAAGAGTTCAGGAACCATCCCAATAGAAATCACTCACCTGAGAGGTATCAGAATAGATCCAATCGGGGAAAACAACCAATATCGACCTAGGTCACAGAAAGAGGATTCTAGAGAGATGGAAAGGTTCCAGTGCCTCGAGGCCCAAGTGAAAATGTTAGCTGAGCAAATAGGGAAGCTCTATACAGCGCAAAAACAACCATCCAAAGAGGGGGCTGATGGCCATAGCAATGACCGGGGGGCTTCTTCTGAAAAGTGACTAAGTACTCATGATACCTACAGCGCCGAAAAGACAGATTGCCCTAATGTAATTTTGCATAATGACTCTGAGATGCCTAATGATTTAAAAGTGAAAGCACCAATGAATGAATATGTAACAGAAAGTGCAAATAATTCTAAAAAAGAGGTACGGTTTAACCTAGAGCTAAATCAAACATTGAAGGTTTGTGCAAATGAAAAAGAAACACCTGAAATTCCAAAAGAACAAAGGGACAGATTTAAGAAAAATTACTCATGCATGGGGAATACAGGTGAACAGGGAGTAAGTGGGGATGCTATAGCTCCTTCCCTGGACAGTCAAAACGGTGAACAAACACAGGCAGAAAAAGGAAATACTCAAAAGGAGGGTACAAATCAATCACCTGAAGAATTCTTTGAGCCACATATTTTTGAAGAGGCTGAAAGGGCTGGTACCACACTAAATGATCACAAATGCACATAATTAAACAATGACAAATTACTAAATGATGTTGTTACACATGTTCAGTTGGAAGGTTGTAATGTGGTCCCTGATGATACCCAGATGGATGGGCGAACAGTGGCCACACTCCAAAAAACCTCTGAACATGGAAAAATGAATAAAGTCTCTCGCGCAGAAATGGGTAAAAAGGAGGGGAAAATGTCTTTCCATTTACCAGTGTGCTTAGCCAAAAGTGAAAAAGGCCTGAGAAAGGTGAGTCCTGAAATCAGTAAGAATTCACACTTCTTATGTGTATTAGAGAAAGTTGAGGACAGGTATTATGCTCCCATCACTGTAGAAGAAAAATGCCAAACATTTGCAATGATTGACACTGGCGCACAGGCCACAATTATGTCCAAGGAGCTGGTAAAGAGTATCAATGAAGGGAGATCCCCACAGAATCAGATCACAGTGAAGGAAAATCAAGGTCCAGTTTGTTTGTTTGTTTGTTTGTTTATTTTATTTGGTAATGCGCTCCAAGCCCATAGGCAGATGGGCGCAACAGTACAAGTAGACTCGAAACTTAGTTACAGTGCCTGGCATAGGCTATTACAAAACAGTGGTAATTTACAACAAATGGTACAGGTGTTACAGTACTTATGGGAGCAAGATGGGTGAGCGCAGAAGAATATCATCTTAACAAATGTATAACGTGATCAGCTAGATAAGGGTGAATGTCATTACATATCGTTGTTGTGCAGCCATATGAGAGCGTTAGATTTAAATCTAGTGTAGGGTAGAGGGCGTCTAAGGTCAGGTGGGAGTAAGTTCCAAGATTGTGCAGCTCTAACTGGGAAGCTAGATCCACCCGCCGTGGTAAGTTTGAATATAGGGATTTCAAGTAAGAAGGTGTTGGCAGATCTCGTCAGTCGGTTAGAGGGTCTCCAGTTGATTCTTTCAGCTAGGTAGGGGGGTGCTAGATTGTTGAGGCATTTGGATGTAAGAGAAATGGTTTTGAGAAGGATTCTGTCCTTTATCTTTAGCCAGTGGGCCTCGGTCCGGTGTTTGGAGATATGCTCTCTGCGTGGGATGTTCAAAGCTGCTCTGAGAGCGTTATTTTGTAATCTCTGGAGTTTGTCAAGGACCGACTTATTGGCACCTGAGTATAAGGCGTTACAGTAGTCCAGTCTGGACATGACAAGGGCATCAGCCAAGGTGAGACAGCTGGCACTGGACAGGAAGGGTCTGGCAGCACGGATGAGTTTACACGTGTAGGTGGTTGTGGAGGTGAGGGTGTTCACTTGCTTTTTAAGGGTGAGAGCTGAGTCGAGGTAAAAACCTAGGGTTTTAACCTCTCGCATAACCTTAATAGTATTGTTATCGATTTTAAATGTGGCATAGTCCGGAGTTAGTTTAGATAGGTTATGGTCTGATCCGAGAAGCAGAATTTCAGTTTTATTGTTGTTCAGGCAGAGGCCATGGGTGGCCATCCATGCCTGAATGAGGATGTACATTTTATTCACCAAAGCCAGGTCCACTCCATAGTTGCCCGAAAGGGGTATGAGGATTGAGGTGGAATCTGCGTAATTTGTGTAGCTAACGCCAAATCTGCCCAACTTGTCGAACAATGGCTTTGTGAAAATGTTGTACATGGTGGGTGAGACACAGGAACCCTGTGCGACTCCACATGTAATTTGGTGGGATCGGCACAAGTGGAGGTGGAAAACACTCTCATGGTCCGGTTGGCTAGAAAGGATTGGACCCATGATATAGCTTCTCCTGTGAAGTTGCAGCGAGCTTGAGGTGGTTGCATAAAACTGCATGATCCACCAGATCAAAAGTTGGTGACAAGTCCAGTAGGAGTAGCAGCGCTATTTTCCCACCATCCTTGAATTCCTCCATTTTAGTTTTAAGATCTATCAAGGCTGTTTCAGTGCCATGGAGCGGGCAGAAGCCCGATTGGCGCAAGCCTAGTAGGTGGTTAGCTTCTAAGTAGTCTTGAATTTGGAGATAGGCTACTCTATCGATAATTTTTAGTAGGAAAGGTACAGTGGCGATAGGCCTATAATTGGTCGGAATGGATGGATCGAGGGTTTGTTTTTTAAGAATGGGGAGGACCCAGGATTCTTTTAGGTTGGCTGGCACTGTGTTAGATTTGAAGGAGGAGTTAATGAGCTTTGAGATGAATGGGGCTAAATCTCTGGCTGCGTCCTTTATTATTTGAGCTGGGCAACTGTCGCCTTTGCAGTTGGACGGCTTCAGTGAGAGGATCATCTTTTCAGTGTCGATGATGGAGATGGGTTTGAAGCTAAAAGGGGGGATAGTATTGGGTTCAGTTACTAGCGGTGCTTGTTGATCACTAGGAGAGAGGGCGTCCTTTTTATTAGTTATTTTAAGTTGGAGGGTGGACATTTTATTCGATAGGGCATTCTGTATATTAGTGCACCATATCTTGTCCTTGGGGACCGTGTCAGTTGGTTGGATAGGAGATTCCATTTCCCGGAGGATGGCAAAAAGTTCCTTGGTATTAGATTTGGCATTTGTAATTCTGTCATTTAATATATATTTTTTTGTATTGATAATTTCTGACTTGTAATATTTGGTGAATTGGGTTAAATTAGCTTTGTTGTCGTCGGGAGGCAAATTATGCCAGATAGTTTGGAGTTTTCGTTTCTGCTTTCTGAGGCCCTTAAGCTGGGGGGTGAACCAAGCATTAAGGTGGGCTTCTTGTTTAGCTTTGCGTAGTTTTGGAGGTGCAATAGTATCTAGTGCATGAGACATAGCTTTATTAAAGGTGTCTACTAGGGTGTCTGGGTCGGTATTGTCCTTCAGGCCATTGATGGTAGGCAGGAGGAGGGGGATAAGTTTTTCTGTAGTGATGTCTTTTTTACTTCTGGTGGGGAGTGGTGGTATCATTTTGATAATTTTAGGGCTAAGGAGGTCAAGTGTGGCAGTGAGGTTTATTAGATAGTGGTCGGTCCATGTTTGAGGGGTGATGTCAGTAATGGCTATGTTGCAGTTAATTTCAGATACCCAGTCAAGAGTTCTGCCTTTAACATGTGTGGGGGAGAGGACTTTTTGGGTAAGGCCGTGGTCATTTAAGATGGCTATTATAGAGAGGGCATTTTTGTTGTCTAGCTCGTTAAAGCCGATGTTAAAGTCACCCAGCAACAGCGTTTGCAAATGATTTTGGGAGTTGTTCGCTATGAGGGTGGTGAGGTCATCTTCGAAGGTTCCCAAGGGACTTGGGGGCCTATAGATCAAGTGAATGGTTAGCGTGCGGTTATTGAAGAGTTGCAATTTTGCTGAGAGTACTTCACAGGAAGCACAGGGAGGTGAGGTGGTGAGTCTGATAGGTAAAGTAGTTTTGGCGATGGTGGCTAGGCCACCGCCTTTGGCATTAGGTCTGTCTACTCTATGGATCTGGTAGTTATCAGGTACGGCTAACATCAAGGAGGCTCCTGCTGCCTCGTGAAGCCAGGTTTCTGTTACGACAAGGAGGTCAATGCTGCTGTTGTTTAGTATGTCAGCAATTTCAGTTGCATGTGCTACCATGGATCTGGCATTGATAAGGGATCCAGTAAGTGATAAGGTATTCTTAGGAATAGGATGGCTTGCAAATTTATCTGTGTGCTTATTTTGGCTCGGGTGATTCTTTTTGTGAAAGTGAGTGGGATTTAGGGTCAGGGTTACAGGTGTCGTGGCTTGAGTTTGCTTATCCAAGTGCATCTGTAAAGTTGGGGATCTAACAGTAAGGTTTGTGCTGTTTCTTTTGGGTTTCTATATGCAAGGTAGTCTTGTCCTAAGTCTCCAGTTTCTGTCTGTGGGGGGGCTAGAGCTGTAGGTAGCAAAGGCCATGATTGTAGTTAGGAGGGTCAGGGCGGTCAGGTTTCTGCACATATGCATGGTCTATTAACGACCATAAGGCGCAACACAATCAAAGTGGTCTGTTAACGACAGCAGGCCTAGAAGCACAGTGGGCGGAATGGGCAGTGTGTCACAAAATCACAGTGGGCAAATTCTATTTTAGCTAAGCAGGCCTAGAAACACAGTGGGCAGAATGGGCAGTGTGTCATAGAATCACAGTAGGCAAATTCAATTTTAGCTAATCAGGCCTAGAAACACAGTGGGCAGAATAGGCAGTGTGTCATAAAATCACAGTAGGCAAATTCTATTTTAGCTAAGCAGGCCTAGAAACACAGTGGGCAGAATAGGCAGTGTGTCATAAAATCACATTAGGCAAGTCTGATTTTATCTAAGCAGGCCTAGAAACACAGTGGGCAGAATGGGCAGTGTGTCATAGGATCACAGTAGGCAAATTCAATTTTAGCTAATCAGGCCTAGAAACACAGTGGGCAGAATAGGCAGTGTGTCATAAAATCACAGTAGGCAAGTCTGATTTTATCTAAGCAGGCCAAAAACAGCAGTAGATGGCTAGTATCAAGAGAAATCATATATCGCATTAGACTAGTTTTGATATGGGCGTGGGCAAGTGTGTCAATAGTAAGTTATGGCAAGCAGCTGAAGGTAGCATAGGGCTGGTGCATACATAACAATGGGCAGCTAAAAGACACGAGGCTAATTAAGAGAATAGGTGGTGGGATAGGGCTATGGCCGACCTATGGTAGGCCCTTACAGTGCAGAGTATGCAACATTAGTATATGATTTGATGCGCTACAGACATCTTAATAAGGTCTTCCGTTACGGCATACATAGGGCATATATGGGTTGTATTACAGAGGAAACGAGGATACAATAACAATGCGTGCAAATGGGTAGACAGTAAGTGTGTCAGAAGGTAGTAGACATGATATTGTGAGTCTGGGCCAAATGTGGGTAACAGAATTGGCAGTACAAGTCATCAAAGTTCGTTTTGGCAAGGGTTCACAATGAGTGTAGGTAGTACCTACTTTCTGATGTTGGGGATCAGATAGGATCGCTCCCTCGCGCTCCACGATGCGAACAGGCGCAAACAGGGCCTTTTCAACGCGGGCCTTCGCAGGAGCAGGCCGGCTTCCGCCTTCCGGCGGTGTGTTCTGGGTGATGTAGAGGGGCGTTGCTTAGCAACGTGCTATCGGCCTCACTATCGTGCCGAGAAATGCACGGCGGCCATTGCATAACTTTAATGGGGAGGAGGTGCCCATCATAGGTGTAACTGAGGTTGACATAAAAATAGGAAAGCACAAAATGAAACAAGAGATATTGATCACGTCTATTTGTGAAATTCCATTTCTGATGGGGACAGATTGCGTGAAAAGATTGTCTCCTCTCATAGATGGGGTGAATGGAGGGCTGTGGTCCTTAACCAAAAAACCATTGAGACCTAAGAAACTAAAATCACAAAACAGCAACATAAATAAATGTCACACCGTTGCCAAAACAAATGATGCTGTGGAGGTATATCTCCAGAATAGTTGCATACCTAGTGTCACTGTTATATTAATGTGTCAAGACAAAATGCAGAGCGACAATGAAAAACTACCTGTACAAATATACTTGGACCCAAGGAAAAATTGGCAGACCGCCATAGATGAGCACACATTACGTTTTTATTTAAAAGAAAAGATATGCAAACAAAATATTACTCCTAAAGCAGATTCAGAAAAACACATTACCACTCTTGCTGAAATACACATGGAAGATGAGCAACCATGGATTCATGTTGGTATAAATTACGGTTTTAAAACAATAAAAGCCACTTTAGCGCTTGAACAGGAGAGGAGCTTCATTAATGAGAAATTGTTGCAAAAAATAATGGAGAGGGAGGAAATCCCGAAATTTAGGATTAAAAACCAATATGTTTCTGGGTTGGACAGTCCAGACTTTGAAAACCGAATTGCAGGCAGATGCATGCTTAAAATTAGCATTGGGCAGAAAACAATTTACCATAATGTATGGATAGTGAGTGGAGCACAAAATGACTTTTGCATGGGCAATGACATCATGCACAGAATGTGTATGGTGGTAGACTTCCTTAATCAAAAAATATGGTCATGCTTAGGTGGGCCTGCATCTGAATTTGAAGACAAAAGAAGGGCTTTTCATTGTGCCCAGCTGGTCCCATTTGCAGTTGAATTACAGATGAGGAAGGATACTATTATCCCTGCATTCACCAAACAGGTTGCAAGAACACTGAGGTGCAAAAATGGACAGCAGATGAACGATTCTGATGCATTTGTGTGCCTAAATGAATCCATAAAACAGCAAGGGGCTGGATTATGAATGCATTCCATTGGTAGATATTGGTGAAGGGTCTGCAAAAATTATGTTGAATAATAAAGGTTGTCAAGATATTCTTTTAGAGGAAAACTCTCCATTGGGAATGGCTATACAAAATTCACATTATGCTGCAGATCTGAATAACATGGTGATTGGAAATATACCTGAAAGGTATGTAGATGCCAAGGGTGAGTTGCCAGAATACCTGAATTCTCAGCCCAAAGGAATATTTAAAATTCATTCTGTGTACCCTTATTGTCAGGGCTGGGACAATTGGCAGTGTTTTGGGGGTTTTGGGAGGAGGTAAAAGGGCCCTGGGGAGTCCCATCACCTTGTCCAGGCGTGTTCTCCTTCCGTTTTGCAGGACAAAGGCCTTTTCGGGAAGGAGAACCGCCCAGGGACTACATTACCCAGCAGGCCGAGCACATCACGGGCCTGCTGGGAGGAAAAGGATCACACGCGCGCTAATGCGCATGCGCGAGCCGCGCCCAGGGAGCAGCGCTCGCAATCCTGGCCATCGGCGAGAGAGGACGTGTTTCCCTCGAGCTCCTGCAGGCACGCCTACGCGGGGCACCGCCCGCCAGCTCTACCCCCGGCCCCGCGTACATGAAAGAGCTAAGTACAAGTCTTTTACTTAGACAGCTGATTTCTCCCGTGGGGAGTGAACGTGTTGCACGCTGAGGAATTATACTGTTGACGTTTTCGGAAGCACGACTTTATTGCATGCAAAGCATGATACTAACCCAGAGTTGGAGTTAGCTTGGCGGTGAAGCAACCGCACCATTAACAGATCTTTAACCCTTTAGGGAACGTTCCGTTGGAACGGCAATTTCGCACGCACGTGCACTGACTTTGTTTTGCTATTTTCAGCTCATTTGTTTGATCGGATCGGTGAGACATATCACGCCTATCAACCCGAAAAGGCCGAAGGACCTAGAACTCCACAGAACATTGAGCTAAGTGCTTTAGCACCTCGTGTGCATGTTATTTGTTTGTTGCTACTTTTGCACAGGGTGTGGTGGGGAACACGTAATCTGCATATTGGTGGGGAGGTAACCACGATATGATGTGAGGTTGGTAGGGTTTGCCTTCATGAAGTAATGAGGGCATAGTTCATGTTTGAGAAGGCAGTGTGAAAATCAGTCAACACTAGAGAACACTGTTCTAGGTGCAAGCTGGTCAGAGGCTCCAGTACAAAGGCCTCCAAGGAGAATTTCTGTGAGAGTGATGTGAGTGAGAAAGTGTGTGTGCGAAGTCAACGCCTACAACCATCCGCAAGAGGAGCCTTGGAGCCGAGGAGCATGTTTCCCTGAAACCCCCTTTCCCATCCATTGTGATACCCTAAACCTCTCTCCGGTTATCCTGAACTTCCTCTACCCATCCATTCAACGAACCCTAACCCTCTTTCCCCAGAGGGTTGCGGTGGCCTGCGGTTTTCATTTCCCAGGTGCCAAGACCCAATGGGGAGGGAGGAGTTTGTGCTGCCTCTGCGCCTGTCAAGAGGAGTGAGGATCTGACAGAATTGCGAGCCCACGTATTCTTTCGGCGCCTAGGCAGCACAATCATGGCAGATGTAGTAGCCCTTCTCCAGGACCTCAAGGCTGAATTGGCAGCAACCAGGCAGGACTATCAGAACTTAGCAGGTCAAGTCCATACCCTGACTATCCAGACTCAGGCTAAAGCAACGCCCTTGCCCAGACAACCCCCACCAGTGCCAGTACAAGTGCAGGTAGCCACGGAACCATCCCTGCCCCTTGCTGCACCCGAAAGATACCATGGGGACCCACAGAAATTTAGCCAGTTCATCATGCAGTGTCAGTTGCATTTTTTGACCAAGCCAGGAATTTTTAGAACCGCACAAGCCCGCACAGCATTCGTAATATCCTATCTCACGGGGGATGCAGCTTCTTGGGCAACACCACTGGTTCGCAAAGACGATGCCTTATTGTACAACTGGGATACCTTTGTAGATGAATTCGGTAAAATATTCAACCGTAGGGCTGCAACATTGATTAAAGATCGAGAACTGCTGACACTGAGGCAAGGAAGCAGAGACCTGGTTTCGTATGTCACGGCTTTCAATCGATTGGCTGTGGAAACTGATTGGCCCCAGGAAAAGAGAATGGCCCTGTTCTATCAGGGTCTAAGGGAGGACCTGAAGGATTTAATCGCACAAGTAGACCCCCAACCAGAAGACTGTTCCACCATGATTGATCTGGCATTACGATTAGATCAGAGACAAAGTGAACGTCGCCAAGACCGTCGTAAATGGGACAGTAAGCCTATGGTTCGGCTAGACCAACAGAAAAACTCCAAGTTATCCGAGAAGGGAACCGAGGAACCGATGCAGATTGGAACCATACGAGGCCCCTTAACCAAGGAGGAGAAAGAGAGAAGAAGGAGAGAAAAATTATGTCTTTACTGCGGAAAGTCGGGCCACTTCGTCCGAGAATGCACCAATAAACCATCCACCAAAGGAACCCAGTTGGGAAACGCCCCAGCTCGTCCGTGAGGGGGGTGAGGGCAAGCGAATCTGAAGATACCCCAAAGATGCTAGCAAATGTTCATCACACTCCGTCAGCTCACATTATGCTGGCTGGCCATCTGGAAGTACAAGGAAGGCGCATACCAGTGTCACTGATGGTCGACTCAGGGGCCACTGGTAATTTTGTAGACGATCAAGTAGCTAAAAAACTAGGACTTTCATTGGTAACTAAAGAACAGCCAGAACAAGTGAAATCAGTGGATGGATCACCGTTGGTTTCAGGCCCAATCACTCAGCATACACAGCCCATGCAATTAAAGTGTGGGAAGGGACATCAAGAAAGTATTGAGTTTGATGTGATTTCTGCACCACAATTTGGATTCATTTTGGGCCTAACTTGGCTAAGACTCCACAATCCAGCCGTGGATTGGGCCGCAGGAACTCTGCAGTTCTCGTCAATGCATTGCCAGGCTAATTGCAGTGTGGGGAAGTGTCGTCCCCACTACGTAGGAGGCAGCACAGAAGTGGTTTTACCTGAGGAGTATGTGGAGTATCGGGATGTCTTCAGTAAGGTGGCCGCCGAGACTTTACCACAACACAGGCCATTTGACTGTCGCATAGACCTAGAAGCGGGCGCTGTGCTACCTTGTAGCAGAATATACGCACTCACAGAAGCCGAGAATGTACATCTGAAGGAATACATCGAAACCAATTTAGCAAACGGCTTCATTAGACATTCTACGTCCCCGGTATCCTCCCCTTTTTTTTTTTTCATACCAAAAAAGACGGGAGACCTGAGGACGTGCATCGATTATAGAGCGATAAATCGCATTACCATCAAAAACCGTTACCCGTTGCCCTTAATCCCAGTGTTGTTGGACCAAGTACGAGGATCCACCGTATACACGAAGTTAGATCTGCGAGGCGCGTATCATCTGGTGCGCGTCAGAGAGGGCGACGAATGGAAAACGGCCTTTCGGACCAAGTTTGGTCTGTACGAATATCAGGTCATGCCCTTCGGGCTGTGTAACGCCCCAGCAGCATTCCAGCACTTTTTAGACGAGGTGTTACGTGGTTACTTAGATGTCTTTGCCATTGTGTACATCGATGATATCTTAATCTATTCTCGCAACGCTGCTGAACATCAGGGCCATGTGAAGGCTGTCTTACAGAGGCTACGGGAACATAAATTGTATGCCAAGCTTGAGAAGTGCCAATTTCATCAAACCACAGTTGAATTCCTAGGATTTATCCTGTCACCTCAAGGCATCACAATGGATCAAAAGAAAGTGCAGGCCATTGCCAACTGGCCCTCTCCGAGTTCAGTGAAGGACATTCAAACGGTGTTAGGATTTGCTAATTTCTACCGCCGGTTTATTGACGGTTTTGCCAAGAAGGTCCAACCCATTACACAACTACTACGAAAAGGAGTTCCGTTTCAATGGAACGAAAAGGCTGAAGCAAGTTTTCGCACTTTGAAAGAAGCGTTTGTGACAGCACCAGTGTTGCAGCATCCGGACCCTGTTAAGCATTACGTCATAGAGACCGATGCATCTAGTTATGAGGTGGGTGCTATTTTGTCGCAGCGTGACAACAATGGGCAATTACACCCAGTCGCTTACTATTCGCGAACATTGTTACCGGCAGAACAAAATTATGTTATTGCAGACAAGGAATTGTTGGCTATTAAGGTGGCCTTCGATGAGTGGCGTCATCACCTCATGGGAGCCCATCATCCCATTACCATCTATACCGACCATCGTAATTTACAATTCTTGAAATCCGCCAGGGCGCTTAGTCCAAGACAACTCAGGTGGGCTATGCAATTCTCAGAATACGACTTCGTCGTCACATATCGACCTGGAGTAGAAAATCGAAAAGCAGATATACTCTCTAGGTATCCGGAGGCAAATTCGGCTCTATCAAAGACCATAGAAGAACCCAAACCAATTGTGGACCCGGCACGAATAATTGGAAGTGTGTTGGTAGACGCCATATTTGAAAAAATCCGAAAAGCCATGTCAGCGCAAGATCTGGTGCAATGGGCTAGCAGGAATCAAGAGCAAACTATCAAGGAAGGGTTACCATTTCACAAATCAGCGCTATACTTACCTACTATACCGCTTCGACAACAAGCCATCAGGTGGTGCCACGACTCCGCTTTCGTGGGTCATCCTGGAACACTGAAAACCAAGGAGCTAATCATGCGTCATTTTTGGTGGCCTAGTGTACAAAAAGATGTGAAGCAATATATCTCAAACTGTGAAACCTGTTTAAGGAACAAAACTGAGCACAGAAAACCTGCAGGTCTGTTGCAACCCCTTCCAACCCCTCCGGCACCATGGCACACGGTATCATTGGACTTAATTGTCGAACTACCACCAAGTCAGGGGTTTTCAGCTATACTGGTAGTTGTGGACTACTTAACTAAAATGGCTCATTTTGTACCGTGCAAAGGCACACCAACAGCCAGCATGCTAGCAAACTTGTTTTTACAAAACGTGGTACGGCTTCATGGAATTCCGTATGGGATAGTTTCAGATCGAGGGCCTCAATTTACTTCGCGATTCTGGCAGGCTTTTTGCAAAACAGCAGGGATTGAGATTCGGTTGTCCACCAGTTACCATCCTGCAACAGATGGTCAAACCGAGAGACTTAATCAGACCTTGGAACAATATTTGTGTTGTCTGACTCAAGGAAAAGAACACGAATGGGCAGAAGTGATTTGGCTGGCCGAACTGGCTTACAACAACGCCGTACATGCATCAACTAAGGTCACCCCATTTTATTGTGCTTATGACTATCACCCACGATTCCAGCCTGTGGCACATGAACCAGTGCCCGAAGTCCCGGCAGTCAGGGAGAGACAGAAACATTTGGAGAGCATCTGGCGAGCTGCGCAATACAGTCTAAACCTCGCTAAAGCAGCTTACAAACACCATGCTGACAAGAAGAGGAGACCAAGTCCTCCATACCAGGTGGGGGATCAAGTGTGGCTTTCGACACGAAATCTTCAGCTACAGGGCTCCCGCAAATTTAGCCCTCGATACATTGGCCCATTTCCAATTAAAGCTCTGGTTGGTCCTGTAGCAGCAAAGTTACTCTTACCCCCATCCATGAAAATACACCCGGTGTTTCACATCTCATTACTCAAACCAGCCCCAGTTTCCATAACATCCAAGAAACCCCCACCGGTCTTAAAAGATGGCATCCTTGAATATGAAGTCCACAAACTCCTAGACTCACGCCGTAAACAGGGATCACACTGGTATTTGGTGGACTGGAAGGGGTATGGCCCAGAAGACCGCTCATGGGAGCCAGCATGTAATATCCATGCTCCTCGGCTCCTCCGCCAATTCCATGTGTTACATCCCACTAAACCAGGACCTGCTGGAGGGAGGGGGGAGTACTGTCAGGGCTGGGACAATTGGCAGTGTTTTGGGGGTTTTGGGAGGAGGTGAAAGGGCCCTGGGGAGTCCCATCACCTTGTCCAGGCGTGTTCTCCTTCCGTTTTGCAGGACAAAGGCCTTTTCGGGAAGGAGAACCGCCCAGGGACTACATTACCCAGCAGGCCGAGCACATCACGGGCCTGCTGGGAGGAAAAGGATCACACGCGCGCTAATGCGCATGCGCGAGCCGCGCCCAGGGAGCAGCGCTCGCAATCCTGGCCATCGGCGAGAGAGGACGTGTTTCCCTCGAGCTCCTGCAGGCACGCCAGCTCTACCCCCGGCCCCGCGTACATGAAAGAGCTAAGTACAAGTCTTTTACTTAGACAGCTGATTTCTCCCGTGGGGAGTGAACGTGTTGCACGCTGAGGAATTATACTGTTGACGTTTTCGGAAGCACGACTTTATTGCATGCAAAGCATGATACTAACCCAGAGTTGGAGTTAGCTTGGCGGTGAAGCAACCGCACCGTTAACAGATCTTTAACCCTTTAGGGAACGTTCCGTTGGAACGGCAATTTCGCACGCACGTGCACTGACTTTGTTTTGCTATTTTCAGCTCATTTGTTTGATCGGATCGGTGAGACATATCACGCCTATCAACCCGAAAAGGCCGAAGGACCTAGAACTCCACAGAACATTGAGCTAAGTGCTTTAGCACCTCGTGTGCATGTTATTTGTTTGTTGCTACTTTTGCACAGGGTGTGGTGGGGAACACGTAATCTGCATATTGGTGGGGAGGTAACCACGATATGATGTGAGGTTGGTAGGGTTTGCCTTCATGAAGTAATGAGGGCATAGTTCATGTTTGAGAAGGCAGTGTGAAAATCAGTCAACACTAGAGAACACTGTTCTAGGTGCAAGCTGGTCAGAGGCTCCAGTACAAAGGCCTCCAAGGAGAATTTCTGTGAGAGTGATGTGAGTGAGAAAGTGTGTGTGCGAAGTCAACGCCTACAACCATCGCAAGAGGAGCCTTGGAGCCGAGGAGCATGTTTCCCTGAAACCCCCTTTCCCATCCATTGTGATACCCTAAACCTCTCTCCGGTTATCCTGAACTTCCTCTACCCATCCATTCAACGAACCCTAACCCTCTTTCCCCAGAGGGTTGCAGTGGCCTGCGGTTTTCATTTCCCAGGTGCCAAGACCCAATGGGGAGGGAGGAGTTTGTGCTGCCTCTGCGCCTGTCAAGAGGAGTGAGGATCTGACACTTATGATTCAAAGGAGACAGTGTGCTGCCATCAAGAAGATTGCATAACATTTAATTTAAATGAAAATGAAACAGAAAATCAGCCCATTGAAGTGGAAGCTGATATGCCAAAATATTTAAAAGTGGCAGCTTTACAAAAAGACACAGCCACACAGTTAGAGGAAAGCGCCGAGATTCCCTACCAGAAGATTTTCCAGAATTTTCCAAAATGGTACAAGAGCAGATTTCATCAGCGGATGCATATGACAGCGATGAGGATAGAAACAATCTGAGGGAGATATTTATGGAGTTTAAGGATGTATTTGCAAAAGATGCTTATGATTGCCGTTTAACTGATTTACATGTGGCCACACTACCAGAAGGGTGTAGCAGAAGTCCAGTATTTGTACGCCAGTATAGACTACCGCTGGCATGTTTAGAATCATTAGCAGATATTATAAAAAATTTGGAGACTTGGGGAATCATCAGGCCCATTCATAGCACATCCAATACACCTATTTTAGGTGTGTTAAAGCCAAATGGTCAATGTCGGCTATGTGCAGACTTGAGGGAGTTAAATAAAAGAGTACCAGTATCCAGATGGCCACTGCCATTCATTGATCAGGGACTAGCTCAGGTACATGGTTCAAAAGTATTTACCACATTAGATCTCACCTCTGGATATTGGTGTGTGCCATTGGAGGAGGAGATACAGAATTTGTTTTCCTTTTCGTTTGATAAGACTCAATACGCATGGCTTAGACCTCCGTTCGGGTACATCAATAGTGGGAGTGAATTTGGCATATTTTTGAGAAAGGCCATGCCAGATGCAGCGGAAAGAGGAACCATAGTTTATGTGGATGATGTCCTGATAAAAAATGAAAGCCTGAAAAGCCATTTTGATGAAATAAGACATGCGCTTGGCCAATTGCAGAAAGCAGGCGCCAAAGTATCTTTACAAAAAGCACAATGGTGCAAGAAAAAAGTGAACTTTCTAGGCCATGAAGTGACTGAACATGGGCTAAATCCACAAAAGAAGAACATAGAGGCCATACAAAAACTAAAGGACCCTAAAAATGTGAAAGGGGTAAAAAGTTTATTAGGAATGACAGGCTATAACAGAAAGTTCATTGAAAATTATGCTGAAATCACTCAACCAGTCTGAGGCAGTGGCTAAATTGAAGGAATGTCTTGTAAAGGCACCATGTTTAGCATATCCCATAAAGGGTAGGGATTTCTTTATAGAAATAGGTTTCTCTGAACAATGTATGTCAGCAGTGTTATCACAAAAACATGATTTGAATCACAAAACCATTGCTTATGCAAGTAAGGCATTTTCCCAAGTTGAAATGAAATTCAATGAATGTGAAAAGGCCCTATTAACCACTGTGTGGGCGCTACAACAGTTCCGCCCCATTGTTCAGGGGGAAAAGGTGATTATTGAGACAAATCATCAACCTTTGCAGTTTTTAGAGAGTAAAAGAATTAGGTCAGGTAATCTAGCGCAGTCCAGAATCACTTCGTGGACACTGGCATTACAAGGTTTTCCTGTAGAAGTGAGATATGGACAAAATAAAAAGAGCCCAATTGCTCAAGGGTTAGCTGACTTACATGACTGTGCAGCTGAACAACTATCAAACGAAATGGAAGTGGAACCTAGTTTGCAGGAATTTGAACAATCACCACACAAAGCTTTTGATGAAAAAACATGCAAGGATCTGCCAACTGTATATGTGGATGGTTGTGCTTTTCACATTGAAAATGACAGTAGTAAACAATTAGTGTCAGGAATAGGAAATGTCTGGTTGAAATGTGAAGGCGTCCCCAGTATAGGGATGAGGATTGGAGCTAGGAGCAGTCAAGTGGCGGAATTGGCGGCCATTTATAAAGCAATTGCTACTGCAGTTGATAATAAATTCACTGAAATTGTCCTGGTGACTGATTCTGACTATGCACGAAATAGCTTTGTGGAGTATTTACCTGGCTGGAAAGCGAGAGGCATGATTACATACAACAAAAAGCCACTTAAACATGGAAAAATGATACAAGCCATAGACGAATTGGTGTCAGAGAATGATTTAACAATATATTGGAGAAAAATTTGTGGGCATTTAAAAACAACCAGAGAGGATAAGGAGGGAAATGATAAGGCAGACCACCTGGCTAAAATTGGGGCTGTGATGGGAGAATTGCTACCTATTGATGATTTACTGGGTGAAATACAAATTGATGCAGTAACACGTTCTAAAGCACCAAAGGAGGTAGATCAACCAGTGGTACAGTGGGGTCATAATACACCAGACCAAGATTTGATTGAGGCACAAAAGAAATATTGAATTTTGGGAATCTATTATAATCATTTGATAGATCATGAACAAAACCCTTTAACAGAAAATGATTGTATGGGAGAAGAAGAATTGGGGGTGCTATTAAAGAATAAAAAACGAATTAGACTACAGGATGGACTCATGATTAGAGAGTCCATAACAGGACAGATACAATGGGTGGTACCCTTTTCATTCAGAGGGCTAATGCTACACCATGCACATGATGCCATAACTGCAGGCCACAGAGGTTCACAAAAGACATTGGAAATACTAAAAGATTATGCTTACTGGCCACATATGTCCCAAGATGTGGAATTATATACTAGAGGATGTCTAGTGTGCGCACAATTTAAACCTGCTTCACCAATCCATAGAGCCCCATTAATGAAAAGAGGCCTAACTCTTCCATGGTCAGATTTGCAAATAGACTATGTAGGGCCTTTAAATAGATCGGGCAGAGGAAACCGTTATATTTTGAGTGTGGTATGTTTGATGTCGAAGTGGATTGAATGTATTCCTGCACCAGATTGCAGTGCGCAAACAGCAGCCACATTGCTGGCGAACCATGTGTTCTCAAGGTTTGGGTTGCCACAAAGAATTGAGTCAGACAGAGGAAGTCATTTCACAAGTACTCTAATGAGTAAGGTATGGCAAATACTGGGTGTGAAAAGGAAACTACATATCGCATATCGGGCAGCCTCTTCAGGTGGAGTTGAATGGAGCAATAGGTCTGTTGTGGACACATTAAAGAAATTTGTGGCAGAAGCAGGTTCCAGCTGGGATTTACGTTTACCGTTGGTTTTCATGGCAATCAGATCAACTCCTGCCAAAGTAACATGTATTGGCCCACATGAAGTCTTGACAGGTAGGAAAATGGTGTTACCACAACATATGCTATACAGAACACATGAGCACACACCTGTGAGTGCAAGCACAGTTCATGAGTACATTGATGAACTGAGGAAGCATTTGCAATATGCATTTGCTTTTGTGCATAGAAATCTGGAAAGGGCTGCTGACAGCGCCAATACATACTACGATAAAAGAACATCAGTGAGAGAATACAGTGTAGGGGATCAGGTGCATAAGTTTCATTTTGGAAAAAGTAAACAGAAAAATTCTAAATTTCTAGCAGCCTGGCAGGGGCCATTTCGAATTATAGATAAGGTCTCTCCTGTAGTTTATACAATTTTGAAGAATGAGGGTGAAACAGCAATAGAGCAATTTGTCCATGTAAATCAGATCAAACCATGCCATCCCAGACACGAGATCAGGCAGCTTGAGCATGTAGAAACAGATAAAGTCCCTTGAACATAAAAAGGTGAAGTGAATATGTCTAGTCAGGAGGCAGTGACAGAGAAGTTAAATAAAGATGGTTGATTATAATGGCACATAAACACTGTAATATATGTAAATATATATATAATATAAAAAAGAAGCTGAGGTTTATGGAGTCGGTGTGCAGAGTGAAAATGCATTAAATATTGAATGTTGTTTTATGTATGCTTGTTCTCTATAACCTGTGCTTAATTTCAGAAGGCGAAAGAAAAAGGGCAAAATGTTTTACAAAGCATGTTTTATTTTTGGCAAAAGGGTGAAGTTAGTATTGTGCTATATACTTAATCTGTTTCTTTTCTATTTGATTTAGAATATTAACATATTTGTACCGGAGGTCACGGGAGACGATGGAGTCCTGGAGCCCACGTGGACGGATTCTGGAAAAGCCCCGCAGGGGGGCGAAGACCAAGGCTGCAAAGCGATCAGCATTGAAGATGACACCAACAATATGGTTAATGATGATGATATTCGGAGGGATCTTAAAAAATTCAGAAGCACAGGTTGTCATTGAACCTGGACCAGCATCTGGTATCGCGGTAGAAGAGGCACCAGGATTCATCATGAATGATAGAAGGATGATTTTCCAAAATGTCTACATACCATTGAATCCTGAGATTTTGATTGAAAAACATTTGAACAATACCGGAATTAAGATTGAACAGACTGAAGAGTGGTTGGAAATAAGAAAAGAGGACTCTAAGCAGTCGATAAGAGATATATTGATGCAATTGGAGAAAACATTTGTGAATCCAGCAGACATTAAGGAGAGGACGGGAAAGAGAGGAGCCGTGATGCTGGCGATCTCATTGGTAATGTCCATAATTGGAGCCATAATAGGTACCACGATATCAACAGCCAATGTCATTTCAGTAGGGACACTAAGCACTAAAGCACAACAACTGAGTGTTGACCTAGAAATAATACCAAAAACATTAGATGGAATCAAAGGGGTATTGGATGAACAAGTGAGGTTCATAAATGAAACTGCGATCATATTGAATGAACAAGCGGATGTGATGCAACAAGCAACTAAGTTAATTATTAAACATGACAAAACACTCAGTGAGAATTTGAATATAATGAGTCCTGTGGATAGACTATTGACAAATTATATGAGAGAAGTTCAAACTGCAATTTCACAATTGATTCAAGGACGCATACCATTGTATTTTGTTTCACGGGATATTATTCATCAAATGATAGAAAGGTTGACCAGGAGGGAGGTTGATGTGATACAAGTAAAAATTGCATTTGAAATGGGTAATGCAATGCCATTATATGTGGACTTGGAGAGGTTGGAGATGGGGTTTTTACTATGCATCCCACATGTGGCTCCTGAACTTATTTATCAGACCAAGTGGGTACACAATGTGGGATTTTGGCAAGAGGACAAATTTATTAAGATTAAGACTCCAGAAGTAGTGGCATTTCAGTCGTGGGAACCTGAAGTTTACTTGATACCAAACTTGGAAACATGTGTCAAATTTAAAGAACAAAACTATATGTGCCCGGGTAAACCGTTTGTTCCTGATGCCACAGACGCTATTTGTGGTTTGAGATCTGACCCAAGTTTATCAGAAGTATGTGAAGTGATCATTAGCAATATGGGGAGTCAAGAATTGGCACAGGCTAAGATGGTCAGAGGTAAATGGTTAGTCAGAACCTATTTAAAGAACATGACAATAGTACATTTGAATCATGGAACATATGTGGTTAAACAGGTGAAATATAATGTTTTTTTACTTGCAGGTTCCGAAGGATACAATTGTGTCAATTGGAGGGTTAACATTGTTTCATGTGACAAACGATATTTGGGAAAGCCAAGTAGAAAATATCGATTTTTTTCAAAGGGACACATTTCCAATAGATCCGGATGTGGAGTTTTTATTGAATCACAAAGAAAAACATGTAATGAAAATGAATCTGAAAAAAACAATATTACAGTTAGTAACCTGGGTATAATAGAAGTGGAAAGATTTAATTGGGGAACCTGGGGAGAACGCTCTATAGTGGGTTTGGCTGTTCTGGTGCTAATCATGGGTGGATGGTTGATTGTACTATCAGTAAAAATGAAAATGTTGCTAATTTTAGTAGCTACGTCAGGAAGAGAAAGATTTCCCAATACACATACATTTTGAAAAGAAGAAAAGAAGCAAGTTGTTTTTTTAAAATTGGCTTGGATCGTAGCCAAGTTCTAAAAAAAAAGGAGGGTATATGTATGATTATTTAGCATGTTTTAGGAACACAGAGCACAGCACCACTGCACAGGATCAATGTATAGCATGTTTTTGAAGCGCAGCGCCATTGCATGGGTTTGGTGCATTGCTATGATGCAATTGTTTCAAGATATGTGTTGCCAGTGCAACCTATGGACATGTAAATGAAGACAGGCTACACAGGTAAAAAACAAACCATTTTCTCATTTTAAAAGCACACATTTTTCACATTCAAAATGCACACCATTTTATCACCTGAAATTCCTCTGTTGCAAGAGACACATTTGAGAATTAATAAACTAACCTCATTAACAAAACTAACCTGATCTTAACTTCTTAATAATATAATGTGTTCTCCACTGCAAAATGAGGCAGACTCTGAAAGTCATTTTAAACGCGCATCCAGATTTATGTTTTCTCTGTGCTGCTTTGTCCACAGTATTTGCAGGAAGCAAAGATTTGAATAAGCAGGAAATCAGTTTTGTTACAGTTGCTTACTGTAAATGATTTCTATTGTGTGCAGGAGGAGGATAGGACATAGGGGATTCTTATTGGACAAGCATCATATTAGAGGCTGTAACCAAGTTTTCCTGTAGAATCTGGGGGAAGGAGAGAGAGAGAATACATTTTTACACAGCTCGGAGAAAGACCTGACTGGTGGCTGTGGAGTTCCTGATTGAAAAAGCAGATCCCAGCTGCACTGCTGCAGAGACTGGGAATCCCAGACAATAATCCCCGGTTTGAGTAACGGCAGATGTTTGTTCTCACTGGGGGTGCTTGAAGAGGGAATTGCAACATCCAGGAGGCGACCAGCCGAAGAATTTCACATGCTGAACAGATTAGGTAATTATACATTGCAAAGTACGGGGGCAGTGTGCATGCATGCGAAACTATTCAGTCAGTGTAGAAGAAAGAATTCCAGTGTTTTTTATCAACAGGTTTAATGTTGCGACTGTTCTCGTGGTCCTCTTCTCATTTTGTTACAGATAATGTTGACTGTGCTATTTTATTTATCTCTGTAGAAAGAGTAGGATCGTGTTTCAATGCAATTTCTATAATACACAAAAATATCTGAAAGCAGACGGGTAGTGTGTTTTATTTTCTCTTTCCTTTGTGCATTTACCATTACAGTGCTAATGATGTGGGAAGATGTTTAGACAGTGCAATTGTCAATTTTAAGGTAGCTAAAAATAAGACTTGGCTGCAGCTGTGTGCATGATTTCATTCAGTATGAGCAATAACTGTGTGTGTGAAATAGCCTGCTGAAGGTAAATGAAAATGATTCAGCAGAAATAGAGACCCGGGACATAGTTCACTATTGTATATAAAATAGTGAGTGTTGTACCACATGTTAGCTCGCTGTTGTAAATAATTCAGTGAGAATTGCCCATGGTGGCACACTAAAAATGAAAATGTGGTATTTCTGAAATGTAGGCCTGCGGTCTCTCTAGTGATCACACAAACAATCTAAATAAAAATAAGGGGTTCTGGATATTGGGGCCACAAATAAAACAAAGGAATTATGCTCACCAAAAATACCACCAACCACGCATACCAACCACGCATGTCTGTGTACTGAAATAATGCATATCCACTGTGTTATTATTATACCTAACCTAATCTGAGTACAAGTAGTGATTGTTGCTAAATTATTTTTTGCAGTAAGAAAATACCGCCAGGCCCCAAATCTACACAAAATACCCAACATTTCTCACCTATCATCTGCTAGCTCCTCTGTAATTTAAGTGCTAACCCCAGAAGAAATCAAAGTCATGAAGCCTGAAACTTAAAACAATTCCTGGTTTAATGACAATGCCCTCAGATCCAGACTCTTGAACCGGACATTAGAGAGAAAGTGGCGGAATAATCCATCACCTCAAGCTCTCACCAACTACAGACATGCAGTAAAGAGCTACAAGCTTATTATTGTGGATGAAAAATCCAAATATTTCAATACAAAAATATGTAATGCCAAATCAAGAG
Source organism: Ambystoma mexicanum (assembly GCF_040938575.1). Classification (NCBI taxonomy): domain Eukaryota; kingdom Metazoa; phylum Chordata; class Amphibia; order Caudata; family Ambystomatidae; genus Ambystoma; species Ambystoma mexicanum. The sequence goes on from NC_090934.1 coordinate 625,679,671, forward strand.
CAAGCACACCCAAAGGAGGTGGAGGGGAAGAAAACGGACACCTACGGCATCAAACGTGAAGGCGCTTGGTGTCAGATGATTCAGGAAGAATTTTCTAATAACATTCTTGGCCATCAAGAAGCCATTCAAACAATAAGTCAACTCCAATAATGCTATGAAAAATGAACCATCATCCACTGCTCATTCTAGCAGCCCATTAATAGTGGAGTTCCAGTTTAAGCAATGCTCCGAGACAGAGATCATTGAGTTGGTTAACGACTTGAAACCGACATCCTGCAGGGCGGATTTATGTCCTGGAGACATTAATAAAGAATCTATTGTATTCTTGAGTTCCTGGATTACCAGGATGTTCAATGTATCATTCAGTGAAGGTGTGGTTCCACCCTCTCTCAAGGAGGTATGGATTACTCCACTGTTGAAAAAGAGTTTGCTTGAACCCACCATAGCCAAAAATTACCGCCCAATCACTAACGTCCCATTTCTGCTGAAGATCCTGGACAAAGTGGCCATTGAATTTCCTGGAAAAAACTAAATCCTAGGTACCCATCAGTCTGGATTCAGAGCATGACACCGGATGGAAACAACTCTCCTGAACCCCAAGACCACCTTGTCCAGCATAGTTGAAAAAGGTCAACCGCCCTGTTGATGCTTTTGGATCTATCGGCGGCCTTCGACCTGGATGACCATACTATTCTTGTTGACAGACTAAAGTGCTTGGTGGGCTGTTCCAATGAGGCATCAGACTCGATTGCTTCCTTCTTTAGGCAAGGGTCTCAAGAGTAGCAATGGCGGACGTCCAATCATCTCCTAGTGTCATAAATGCTGGAGTCCCAGAGGGCTCCTGCATTTTGCCTTCACTCTTCATTTATGTAAGACCTTTTCTAGACTTATTAGACCACCTAACCATCTGATATGCCAACTATGCGGATGATCCTCAGGTGTTTCTTGAGCTATTGGGGAACAATGCCCAGGAGAAGCTTAACAGTATGTTTTCAGCAATACAGTCATGGATGTTATCCAATTCCTTAGCTCTAAATAACGTCAAGCTGGAGCTCCTGGCTGTGGCGACTTGCTAAACTTGATGCCTCCTATAAAAGCTTCAGCATTGTTAATAATCAAATTGCAGTGTCAGACTGTGCTAAGACACTGGGCGTCCACTTGGATGAAGAGCTGAAGATGAAGGCCCGCATATCCCATACCCGCTCTTCCTGTGGTCACTTGGTTAGGCATTTGAACCAAATCAGACCTTATCTCACTCTCAAAAATAGATCTATCCTTTCCTCTGCTTTAGTGAACTCAAGGCTCAACTATTGTAATAGCCTTCTGGCAGGGAAGACACAGGCCAATCTTCAATCCGTGGCAGATGGCACAGATTGGTGCAGTGTGTGCAGTCTTTGGGTTGTGTAGACAGGATCATTTTACAGACTCCAGAAGGGCCCTTCATTGGTCAAACACAGGATTGTACACACATTGTTATCATTAATCTACAAGTGCTGGACATCCATTGCACCTCTGTATTTGAAAAAATAACTGATCAATAATCTCCTCTCGTGATCTCTTCGGTCCAGCGATAGCTATACACTCAAAATACCTCATTTTAGACTGGCAAAGTTTGGTGGTAACAGCTTCCCAGTTCAGGCCCATAGAGATGGAAAATGCTTCCACTAGCAATGAGAGACGCCAATTCTCTCCCCACCTTCAAGATAGTGGTCAAAACATATTTGTCCAATCAGTATTAGGTAACTGATCATGTTCCCATATTCTTATTTAAGTTTGTTTTTGTCTTGTTTTATGTTATCTGTGCACCCTGAGGCCTACGGGTATGTGTGTCGTAATAAGAAAGAAAATCAACAGATAAATAAATAAATAAATAGGCGAGTTACTATCTTGATAGCAGTTGCAAACTTTGTATATAAACTATACCTGAATTTAGGGTATAGTGGTTAGTATTTCTCATAATTATTGAAGCCACATTTGGTTGGTTTCATGACGGCCCAGTCCAGCTGTAGACAGACTGTGTGTATTTTTCCTCAGGCTGGCAATCTGTGCTAGACCCAGCAGAACTGTAGCCAAGGAGGCTGCCTTTGTGCCGTTAATGTAGACAGAGTGCCTTCTTTCTCTCTGCACCTCTCCTTCCTTCCTGCCTCCTCCTCTTCCTTTAGCACAAAGAACTTTGGGTATTATGCAAGAATGGCAAAGACCATTTCTCACAAGGGTATGGATTGGACCTCTTAAATCAGGCTTGCTTTTGTCCAATCACATGTTGATGTTTTCCTCTAAAAATGAAAGTCCTTCATTGATTCTTCTCTGGACTCCAACACTTCAAGAAGAATTTGTTTGGACCATGTTGGGAGAGGAGTCCCGTCCAAAGTCCCCCATTTGTGAGGTGAGGAAAGGTGTTCCAAGGCAGAGGCAAGCTCTGCTGCCTAACCATCCCAAAGGCACATTTGGGGGGGCCAGATGCTGTAGCAAGACCTGCCACTCCACCAGCTGAAGGACTGCTGCAAGTGTTTGCCGGCCTCCCTCATGTTAGGGTAAACAAGAACAAGGACCTATCTTCCCTCAGCCCCTGGATTGGGACTCATAGCAACCCGAGAACCTGATCAGCCAGGATCCCTGTGTTTTCATCATCAAACCACTTCAAACCATGCTTCGAACACTGTGTTACACATTGAAACCACCAGGACCCGGCGGAGGAGCTTTTGGCACTCTCCAAATCGTGAGACTGCTCATACAGCGCCAAGAAACGTTTTAAACTGCTGTTGAACCATCAAGAACCACAATAAGGTATTATTGACTGCTAACTGCACCACCTTCCTCCAGTCCAACATTGGGTCCTACAGATTGGATAGCAAACGTCAGATCCCTTTTTCTCACAAAAGACATATGATTTAATGATTTTGGTTTTGAATTGCCTTTAACCCCTCTTTCACTACCCAGAGTGCTGCATCTTTCTATCTTTGCATATTCTGTATTCTTACCAGAGGGATGGGTATTTGAAGTGTTTTTCGATTTAATTAATATTGCATGTGGTGTGTTTCATTATATTTTTATAGAGCCTTGATTGAACATTCCTTTCTTTTGGATGGGTGTACTTTGCTGTTTGGATTGCTACTGTTTCCCATTCACTCCCCTCTTAAGGGCCTCTTCTTGGCCCACGTTACCACAAAAGCCGAAGACGTATGCCACTTGACTGACTCTGTTTTACCTTTATGATTTGGATCACTCTTGTTTTGTAGAAGTGTGTGGGCTGGGTGGGCGGTGTAGCCACTTCTCATACTTGTACTCCTGTGGTGCAGAAATGATTACTTCTATGTGGTGGAGGCAGCTTTTCATTCTGGGAAGCTGGTGTGCGTCTCATGAGGGTGCATCAGGATTATGAATGATTCATCATCATAGACAGTTGGTGAATATTGTTAGATGAGGGACCTAAATGCTTCCCCAAATAAGCATGAGAGCCCAGCGTAGCAAGGGAGCCCAAAGTAATTTCAAGAGGTTCTGGGGCTAGGGATTCTCCTCGAGAACATTTTTAAAATAATGTGTGTACATTATGCATTTTATAGCAACATTTTGGAGAGAAAATAGGGTCAAAAGCTCAAAAATTTAGACATCCACTTCTACGGTAACACATGAAAAAAATCAGTAAATACAATGCCACCAACACAATACACACAAGCGTTTCACAACATGTTTGTGAAGTTGCGGCCGCAATCTATGCCAGTAATGGCCACTGCAAATCACTTGCACATGATTGCTGCCTCAATCTATGTTACTAATTTCACTGAAAATGTGCATGAAGCTTCATCCAAAATCTATCTATGCCAATATTGGCTGCTATAAACCACTTGCATGAAGCAGCAGTTGCAATCTATGTGCCATTCATAAAAGCGATTTACATTGATCATCATTGGAATAGATAGAACTTGGCCACTGTTTTTTTTTTTAAGTGATATGCAGTATTTAAATCTCTTGCACAAAGCTGTGCCCGCAGTCTGTATATACCAGTAATGGCCACTGTAAATAACTTACATGAGCCTGTTGTCACTATCTATGACAATAGTGGTCACTGTGAATCGCTTTGCATGAGGCTGCAGCCTCAGTCTATATATGACATCAATGGTCCATTTAATGAGTTTCAACATCACGCAAGGTATTTCTAATGCCCTCCTGTGGGTGTTGGTGTAGACTTGTCCACACTCTCTGCACCCTTTTTGACTACTGCCAATCTCTTGGCGCCCCTGAAATCTTCTAAACCCCAGGGTCGACCTTGTGAGCCTTGGTATCCTGATGGACTTGCCGATCTCCATCTGGCGTGCCATCAGGCCAAACTTAAGTGGCACACTGCCTACTTCCCCCTGGCCTGCCTAGCATTTCGCAAACCCACGGCAGCTTATCAGAATTCCATCACCAAAGCGAAGTGCTATTACTTTTCTTCACTGATCGAAGCTGCGTTGAACTCTCCCAAGGAACTTTTACAATTAATTAAATCCTTGTCTTGGCGTACCACAGTTAACATGGTGATCTCCTCCCTGTCGTTGTGCACTACGGTTTCCACTTTTTTAATGGATAACCACTCTGGCATCAGGGAAAGAATTGTGGAGTCCGGGTTCACTCCACCTACCGACACCCATTCTCCTTATCATGTCCCTCATGTCTGGTCAGCATTCCCGTTTTTTGCAGACATTGATATTATCTTGGCCACTCTGAGCCTTAAATCCATTTGCCCTAAAGATCCTATTCCGTTGAGCACTCTGAAAGAGAGCATTCCAAGCATTGCTTCCTGTGTGACTCCAGCGGTTAATTTATCTTTCACTAGTGGGCACATCTCTAATAGTCTGAATCACGCGCTTGTCATTCCTCTCTAAGAAAAAAACAAATCTAGACCTCTCTCTCCCACTCAAATTTCCATCCTATTTCTTTACTGTCTTTTCCCATGAAGCTGCTTGATGCCTTGGTTACTCCTCTTCTTTGTTCATTCTTGGAAGACTCTGCTTTCCTTGACTCCTTCCAGTCTGGGTTCAGGCCTGGAAGGAGCACAGACTCTGTCTTGGTGTAGGGCACTTGAGGATCTGGTCCAGATCGTAGACCAGGGGGGCATTGGTTCCCTAATCCTCCTGGACCTCTCTGCGGCGTTAGATACCATTGACCATGCTATGTTGATAAATAGGCTTTATGCTGTTGGTGTCTCTGGCAAGTTCCTTGTCACGCGCTTCAGGCCCCTGCCATCCTGGAGACTATGGAATACTTGGCGGCTTCACCGCCATTGAATCGTACCATTATTTACTGTAATTTCCTGGTTCTGCACTCTAGTCTTTCTGTCTGGGTTTGTTGCTTTCCTTTTTAACCACACCTTTTTCCTGGCACTGTGCGTTGCATCCCTATTGCTTTCGCTTTCTGGTTTATGTGATAGTACTATTGCTTTCCTTTTGTGTCTCTGTTCGTTTCTCTCTCCCTTTTTGTTGCCTTCCTTCCTGTTTCCCCTTTCTTTCCCGGACCTCGTCCCGAGTTGTTCTTTTTCCGTCTTATTTCATATGGAAGTTTCTTCAGTACTGTCTCGCTGCCGCCTTCTCCGGCTGCTTTGTTGTTCTTTCTCCGGTCTGCCTTTTCCTTCTGTTTCCTACCTGTAGTGTTCATTTCGGCGGTTCCGGCTTCCTTTCATTCATACTATCCTTCTTTCCCTTTTCCCTGGCTTACATATGGCTTCCGGACATCCACATCTTCCTGTCTTCATCCGCCTTGGATTTTCATGAGGCATATCCAGTTACCCGTAAGTGCTCCATCTGGAAATCAGAACAGTTCACTTCTCCGCTAACTATTGGAGTCACCGCTCTGCTTCATCTTGAAATTAATCCAGCTACAAGAGACTCCATTCCATAAACTACGAGAGGTTTTTTCTGCCGTTCGGGCTTTTTCCTCTCAAAGGCTCTCTCGGGGCGAGGTCCTTTGTTACCTTATCTAGTAAGGCATCAGAGTGGCTTCGCTCGTGGGAGACCATACCTCTTCAGGAAAAAACTGAGAGAAGGGAAAAAAAGGGACACCTACAAAACAGCTCGTCTGAAGAAGCAGGTGAGTAGGAGGGGTGTTTGAAGATAGTGATAGCCAAGGAGTGGACGCCAGACTTGACAGTCCTTGAGTGGTTCCTGTCTTTTCTTTCTGACCGCTCTCAATCTCTTTCTCTTCCTCCTTTCACCTCTGCTCTTCTGTCCATCATCTGTGGAGTTCCACATCGGTCTGCCCTTTCCCCTCTTCTTTTCAATATATATATTCTCCCCCTAGTTAATCATATCCACTCTTTTGATTTTCAGCGTTGCTCTTATGTGGATGACACACAAATCTTGGTCCATCTTGACCTGGCCCTCCCTTCCACCACTGAGCATTGTTGTGCTTGTCTTTCAGCTGCCCATGAGTGGATGGGTAGTAACTGGCTCCATGTCAATGGCGATAAGATGGAGGTCCTGATGGTTGTGTGCTCCACACGATTCTTCTCCTTGGTCTGTAGCATTCTGGCCAGATGAGCTTGGCCCTCTGCCACATCCCTTAGCAACGGTAAAATATGTTGGTGTCGAGCTATCATCATCTTTGTCAATGGGTGACCAGGTTAGTGCAGTATGTAGGGCTGTCCAGTTCAAACTTTGCATCTTGAGTAAGGTTCTCCCATATCCTTGGCAGCAGCTTTGTCCTTTGGCTATCTTGTCTTTGGTGCTTTAATTTATTGCAACACCCTTTATCTTGGGCAACCGGCTTCACTCCTTCAGTGCCTGCAAATTGTGCAAAATTCAGCAGCCTGGGTCGACCTTGGGGCCTCTCGGCTCTCCTCTGTGTCGGCAAATCTTTGTTCTTTGCATTGTCTTCCAGTGGTCAAGCGGGTCAAGTTTAAGGCCCTGTGCCTGGTCCATCAGGCCTTTTACATACAGGTCCGGAATACCTACAATCTAAGTTTAAGCAGTATATTCCCTCTTGCGCTTTGCGCTCTGCTACAGCCTGCTGTATTACTGTGCCACGTTTTAAGCGTGCCCATATCGGGGGATGTTCTTTTTCTGTAGCCGCTGATTCGCTGTGTAACAGTTTGCCTCCCTCCCTCTGTTCCATTTGTAATCATCTTTCATTCCGGCGTGCTGTTAAAACTCATCTGTTTGCTGCCCAATTTCTTTTTTTTTCTTCTTTCTTCGCATTGCTGTTTCTCTTGGTGTTTGCTTTAGTGCCATGATGCCCTAGTTGGTGATGGTTTGCGCTATATACATTCTCACAACATAACATAACATAACATAACATAACATAACATAACATAACATAACATAACATAACATAACAAGCAGTGGCCACAATCTATCTTTGCTACTTTGGTCACAGTAAATCACTTTCATGAACCTGAGACATACGCCACAGCATATATCAGTATCTTTGTTCCTTCTCTCTCCCAGTTAGCCAGGGACACTCTCTACTTCTTTGCTAAAGGTCCTTCTTCTTTGGCCAAATCACCCCAGTAGCCCTACCTTCGTCCAACATTACGTAGGCTAGCACAATTTCAAAAAAGTGGAGGATGCTTTAAAATAATCTGCAATGGGAACTAACAAAGTGAACATACCTTAAGGTGAAATGTGCAGAGCGCATTCATTTCACCATTCGTGGAATAACAAATAGGCAGTTGCTTTTATGAAAATTAAGCCTCGACAATCGACAAATGATCTGAAAAAGTAGATTTTTCTTTTAACTTTGCTTGCAACTTCTGAAAGTAGAGAAATCCATTTGAGCCAAGTCACACATGCCATAAAGTCGCCTAATAACCATCACTGGAAGTTCACCTCCACTTAATAGTCACAGCAGCACTACATTCTGGGTATGTAAATTAACCCAAATGCATAAAAGACATGAACCTTCACAGCAAAATCACAATATGACAGTTTCTAGGTGCATGAATCATGTTTTCATGTGGGCTAGCAAATATATCTTTGACCTAGGAACTTGATGATTGGGGTTTGAATCCTGGTAGAGGACAGGCAAACCTATTAATTCAGTTAACAGAAGCATGCTATATACATATGTGTATATGTGTATATTTGTTTTACTTCCGTCCATGAATGCTAAAGCGGGGCCCAGCATCTGCCCTCTGAAAAAAGCATGTGAATGCCATACAACTGTGTATACACTTGACTTGTTCACTGTGCCTTTCTCAATTATTCCAAGTTTTGAGCTTCCTTCACCACACCGTAGCAGCAGCATGGTGGGCAAAGGCCCAATAACAGAGATCGGTTGCACAGGGAAGTCCACACTGGAAGCTCAGACAACACTGGTGTGACATGTACACACACACATGAATGCAACATGCTAGTCAACTGATAAGGGCAACATGTTGCTAATCTTAGCTCCATCCAATGAGAACTTGTAAAGCCACTACTACTGAACTAGCAAACATATTACATGCACCTCATAAAGCTCCGCCAAGCAGGAGGATGTGTGTGACAAAATGATTTCTGTTCTGCAGGAGTACAGGGATGAGTAGTGACTAAACTTTCTTTACTAATAAACCAGCAGTGATTAGAATAATAAAAAAAAAAACAATCATAAAGGAAACACAGACACAGCACGATGTCTATGGGCCTCATTACACGGTAGGCGGTAGCCATTGCGCTATTGGCGCCATGGCTACCCCCTACCGCCGTCGGAGTCCGGGTTCCCGGAATAGGGACTTACCAGTCTATTCTGACCTTTGCGGGACCGGTAAGTCCCCATTCCGGGAACCATTCCCCATTCCCATTCAAGCCCCCATAGGGCTCAATGGGAATGGGGAAAGAGCTAATAACGGTACCGCTATTAGCAGTACCGTTATTTGCTCTGAAGTCCCTCAGCGGGTTCCTTCCTTAACGTGTGGTCTGACCAAACGTTAAGGTCGGGACCTGCTGAGGGACCTCGTAGTAGGGCGATAGGGGATTACCGGCACCGGTGCCCTTACCAGTGCCGGTAATCCCCTACCGCCTACCGTGTAATGAGGCCCTATACCTCCTTCACCTTTTGTGGTAATGTGGGCCGAGGGCAGGCTATACCCTCAGGAGAGTTGTGAGGTGATAACAGTAGAAACCAATGCAAGTTAAGTGAAATAGTCCAAATTACAAGAATGTCCAATCAAGGTTCTTTGTAAATAAAAACTTTTAATTTAACAATAAAAATACAATATATAAAACACAAGCAAAAACCGATCCCATTAAGAAAAAACACAGAGATTGCAGATAGTACTGCATGGCACCCTGGATATTTGATTGGGGGTGTTCAGGCAAGAAATTGCAGCTATGTCAATGTTCAGAAAAACAATATGTTTTTGAAGAATACACTAAACAGGGGGGCTAAGAAGTCAGTATGGTCCCAGACAATTGACCAGGGGGACATGGCCTCTTCTTATTCTTGTCTTGGGAGGTTTGAAAGCATTGACCTGGCCCTCTTTGCGGTTTTTGCAGATGAAACCGGGTTCGGGATGTTGCAAGTCATGTTGCTCCAATGGCGAGTCAGTGTCAAGGGGGCAACGGGATGGGGCTCTGTGTGGTTCAAGTTGGGATTCAAGATGATGTGATGGGATGGGTCCACACGTGTGAGTCAGCGGTCGCGTTGGATTGAATCGATTGTTCTGCTGCATCAGGTTGGTGCGTGACACAGTGGATCTGTGTGAAAAGACCAAAGAGCCCCAAATGTCCAAATTATTTTTGTCTTTTTTGCCTTTTTTCCACATATGTATATGCAGGGGGAGACCCCCCACAGCCTCCCCCACCTTACCCCTGTACATTTTTATTAACTTTACCCGCCTCACATGAATTGGTTGGAATATGCAGTCAGTGGTTCATAGATGCAAAAGAGTGCCAAAAGCTGCACTGCAGGTCCTTTGACAACTCAAAGGAGTTGAGAATGTGTTAAGCTGTTTGAAGGCAGCTTAAAGTGGTGAAACATAATTCCTGGCTGATTTGGACTTCTAAGGTTGCCATGAGTCCGAATCAAGGGGCTCTAGGGTAAGTTGAGTACTTCTTGCTCTGCGCTCTCAGTCTAGGGAGTTTGGCTGACAGCTACATAGGTTCCTTTAACTCCAGTGATAAGCTGGTTCCAATCTTTACTTGTTTTTTAATCATTTAAATACTTTCCAATTATACCCATTTTTAAGAATGCTGACAGGCAATAGCAGGTAACTATAGACCCATTAGACTAATTGACACAGTTGCAAAAGTTTATGGTAGGGCCATCTTGACCCGGTCCGGAATTTGGGTTATGGAAAACATATTATTTCAGACTATGAGGCAGGTTTTTAAAAAGGGGTATGCACTATTGGCCAACATTTCTTTATTGTTTTTTGACACATCTCACCATACTGTTGTTAAATTTGCTAGTCCAAGCATTACATATTACATATTGGAGAATGTCTTGTGTTATTTAAAAGAATGTAATGAAACTTACAACTAAACAACAACAAACAATATTGCCCATCGTAGTGTCTAGTAGTCATGCCTCTCTGTAAGATTTTATAAGTAAGGGAGATGCTGCTCACATCGTGGTGTGCCCTCTAACGGCCAGTGCTAATAAAGGATCAGTCTGCGGCTGTTCGGAATGAGTTATCATTATTTCACTGAGGGGACATCTAGGCATCATTCAAATTGACTTGCAATTTGCATCTCTAGTTAGTGATATTAGTACTTTCTCCCATTTTATCATGGTGTCTTGTCTGAGCATAGGCATGGACATTCGAGCCTTTGATAGAAGGTCCGGCTCTTGCCCTGGATTCTAGATCAGATTTCCACTTTTTAACACTGTGGACTTGCCCCTTCTTCCAGATAGAGCTATTCGTCTAAGAGCCAATACATTAACCATAGACACCAGTGGTCCCAAGCCTTTCTTCTTAAATGTTCTTGGGCCGAGACCTAGCAGACATACCCCAGATCCTCCACGACTCATTCCACTCCTGCCCCCAGCATTATACTGTTTACTCCCTTGTTAGGAAAGATTTCATATTTGATTGTAATTTTCCCTCCATGTGGCAACCCCCAAACTTTTTTTCTGCTGTTTTACACCCTGATCTAAACTTTGCCAGAGAAGCACAGCCCTCCGCCGCACTCCTCTGGGCTTTCGCTCAATTCTTATGGGGAAACTGAAATTCCCTTAAAGCAGTCAGTACTGGGAGACTTCGTTTCCCTTAGTCCTTTCCTCATGTTGCAGCTTTTGTGCAACATGTAACAAGAGTGCAATGTAACTTACGTTACCGCACTGTTGGGTCTCTAGTCATTCCAAAGGCCCTAGAAACTCTCACTGGACTTATCATGAACTGTCCAGGTGTGTCACGGACAGGACTGGTGGCAGCTATCATTTATCTTATATTTTTAACCCTTTTTTGCCATGTTATCCGCGCTTACCGCGTTTGGCACAAATAGGTGGCCTGGCTCCAAAATGGCCATGCCACGAGTTTCTTTGTCCTGTCCTTTGGCCATCTTGCCCCTTCACCTTCCCCAGGTCGAGCCGACCTGGGTCAGTCCTTATTTGGTCATGCACTTTCCCGCGAAACCCAACGCTTTTGCGGGCTTCTGCATGCCTTGGTGTGTGCCTCCAGGATGTGGGCTGGGACTTCTGTTCCCAATACACATCCTGGGTGCCAGAGTGTCTGGAGTGTCCTGAATGCCTGGGACCACCGTGGTCCGTGATTGGTCCACATATGGAGTGAGTGATTATGACCCATTGGGTCCTCTCCGTTTTGGCACAAAGGGAACTTTGGATAAGAGGAGGCCGAAAACAGCACTACAAAGTCGATCTCCTGAGTTCCTACCGAACAAGGGATAAGGAGCCAGGTATCCTGCAACAAGAAGCCGAGTCGAGGAACCGCTGGTGACAGGCTGGAAGGTTTGACACCCTGAGCCCGCTGTCGTCCTGCGAGACCCCCCTGCATCTGATTGTCCTAGAAGGTCTGCGAAGGCGCTTCGACCCATTGGAATAGTGGGACCAACTATTCTCGGCACCTTCATCAAACCCTGCAACTAAGCCTCTTCGGAAGTGTCCCTGGGCCAACCAGTGCGCTGAGCAGCTTACATAGGATGTTTGTTCTGTCACTGCTGCCATTTCGGGGAAACCCTCGAAACTTGGCCTACTGCTAGCTCTGTCTCCACGGTACCCTCACACCAAATTTCGTGTACTTTGCATTCCCAGGTCTGAAGTGAGACGAGTGCGCCCGGACCAGAGAAAACGCGGTTGCCATGTTGCCCTGCTGTGGTAACGACCTGTGCATGTTCGCTGCATTTGTGACCCCCTTGACCCTGAATCCTGCTGCCGCGGAATCTACATGGTGTCGAGACGTCCTGCTTGTCGCATCGCAACCTGCCAGCAACGTGAACTGAACTGGCGAAGTCTGGGTCTGCCTGCGTCGGGGACCGGTGAGTAGTCCATACGCCAACCGGTGGCCCCTAGCGCAGGAACCCATTTCTTTTCTACCGATGTTGCGAAATAGCAGATCCATCTCGCACTCTCACGCTGCCTCTGCCTACAAGTGGAGGTCCTGCTTGAGTAGTGGGGACTTGATCTTCATCGCTTCATCCACCATCCTGAACTGTCAGAGACCCTTGAAGAGACCCTATTTTGTCCATTGGCACAAGCGCGTGCATGTACTATTGAGCACAAGGCTCCTCTCTTCGTAGGGCTTGGACTGCCTCCTAGTTAGGTGTATTTATGATGTCGAACTGGGTCTAACGATTACTTGTACTGCCTGTTTTCCTCCCCATCTAGGTGGTCTACATATTTTGTGCTTCTAACTCCTTAGACACCTCGGTCTTGTATATATATTGTATGGATTGTGATGTGTTGGTTTACTTTAGTATTATTGTGATTCTTTGCTATGGTAGTTGTTACAAAGGCCTTGTAATAAATGTGTCTATATTTTTAATATAACACCTGTCTGGAGTAATTCATAAGTGTCCTTGCTTTGTGTGCTCATTGAGGTATTTCAGTCACCCTCACCCCTCTTAAAACTTAGTCTTGACTGCCACCATCGCTCCCCTGATTGGTCTGGCTTGTCCAGAGGTTACCCTGTTCCAAGAAACTAGGCTGGCCTTCTGAACCTCTGCCCCTCCAGGTCAGAGTTCAGAAATCCATCTTAACACCCCTCCCAGTATGATATGATCTGTGGGCATTTCAGGAACATGTGCATTATATCTTTGTTTTGTAATGAACATTTGGAGAATTTATTCAGAATGATGGGAAACATTTGAGACAGTTTTCTAGCAGTTATATATACTCTATGTAGGAGGTTCTATTAGATCACTTTAAACCTCTGATTGTGCTATACTATCCCGCAGATATTATTATGTTCCACTGAGCATCATCAAGTGTAGTTGCCAAATCTTCTTCCACTTTATTACATGTGGTTAGCTATGTACGCATTGCTCTATCTAATAAGGTATCGTCAATTGCTGTTTAGGCCCCTTTGGGCCCTCAAAATGTTCATATAATGCAAATAATATGGGAGTGTGTGAGGGTAGCTTTTTGTTTATTTACCATCTTGAACAATTGTGTAATGAAGGATAGAACCCTTATATCTTCTTTCTATTGATTTTGAAACTGCGTTGAGTCGATTAATTGCGATACACTAGGGGAAATCTTAACTTACCTAAACCTCCCTTCAGAAATCATGCTACTTATACAATATATAGTAACAAAAGGGACATTATCCGATTTGGCTAAGAAGGGGAAAAACTGATATGTTTGAAGTTGATATCCGGGTATGGCAAAGATATGTCCAGCCTCCTTACTATTTTTTATGTTTATCAATGATTTAGCAGTAAGAAATCTGAGGGCAGATACAAAAACACAGCTTATAGCTAGTCAGGAAATAGGCGTTTGTATTTTCATATTTGTGGAGACAATAACGGAGTTAATTGATAAAAGTCTTTTGTGATTAAACAATCTCTATATAATGACTTGTGATGATCTTAACCTGACCTGTATTAACAAGCAAGGGCAGGCTATTACAGATTTTGACGCAGAGTTGACCCCTTTAAGGGAAAGAGCTTACGGTTGATTAAAAGTACTGAACCAAAGGAGTTTTCATATGTCAAATGGACAAATAAAGGGGAATATCCCGGAGAAGCCAACCTGGTTTAGAGGTCCTCAGTGAAGAGTCTTGGACTTCTTTGTCTCAGAAAATATGTTGCCCTTGATTTGATCGTTAGAAGTTGGTCAGTTGGAAAAAAGTTACCACTGTTTCCTAAAGTTTTGAACGCTGCAGTGATGCCTAATAACGAGTGGTGGATTGCGGAAAACCCAGATTGATCAGGGAAAAAATTGATTACTTAGAAAACTTGTCTGATGTAAACATTCTCTTAAAGAAATATAGGGATGGGATAGCTACCCATAAAATGGGTTTCAATTACGTTCCCTTGCTACAGGACTTTGCAGAGAAAAAGAGTAATCTACGCAACTTGGAGTTCAGACACAGACACATTTATGACCAAAAAATTGTTCCTGCAAAAAAGCACCTTAGCGGTGATATCTGGAATATCAACTACTTATCAAAGATTATAAGATTGTCCCAGCTAAAAGAGCTAAAGCAACATTATACAAACTGGTTAATCGCTCATAGGGCTCAGACCCTGCAAAATGACTCTAAGACAATGCTGAAGGCCGTCTGTAAGTGAAGTGCAGGTCAAACCTGGCAGTTGATAAATAACCATGGATGCTTTCAAGCTACTTTGCAGATTAATGCTGTCACGGAAGCACAGTGGATTAACCCTTTCAGCAATTTATACGCTCATATAGCTATTCTGCCTGAGCAGACTGAAAGCTGAAAGGGTTAAAACACAGAGGTGGGCTTTCATATTTGACAAGAGTGACATAGAAGATTTAATCAGAAAAGTTAGCCCTTCAAGAGCCCCATGTCCCGAAGGGCTGACCAACCACATTCTCAAAAGTGCCTCTGAACCTTGGGCAGAATTCACTGTTTGCCTTTTTGAACAGGTAACCAATCGAATGGAGATACCACGGTCATGGACGGCAACTTACTGTCTAAATATTTAAAATGGGCAATAGGGAGGACCTGAAAAACTACCGCCCTATTGCACTTTTGGATGTCTTCGGAAAGCTCTTCACATCTCCATTTTGAGACAGTTAACAGCATAGGCTCTAGAAGAAGGTCGTTTTGACCAGCAACAAATTGGGTTTGTTAAGGCGAACTGGAACCTCTTTAAAAGTATTTTTATTAAACATCTTAAAATTAAAAGCAAAAAAAACCCCCCAAAATAAACATATATTTGGCCTTTATCAATTTCAAGCAAGCTTTTGACAGTGTGATAAGAGAGCGTCTTTGGGGAAGAAATTGGGGAACCGGGGATGCCCCTCAGACACTTTGCAAGCTATAAAGGCATTTTATACTGAGACAGTTAGGAAAGTCAGACTGAGTTCTTTGGGGTGTCTATCTTAAAAAAATCAATTTGACCAGGGGTCTAAAGTAGGGCTGTCCACTAGCCCTAACCCAGTTTAACCTGTACTTGTCTGACTTACAAACGGTTCTGGGTAGTGCAATAGCTTTCCAGCCTAAGATTTGTGGCAACAAGTGTAGGGAGAGAGGATTCTGAATTTTAACGGTGACTCAGAATTTTAGCCAAGACTCTCAATTTCAATTTGGACTACGCATTTCAACAAAGATGATCCTATTTGTGAGCAAGAGAGTGAGACTCAGGCTGAATCTAGTATATGTCAGCATTGTGGGTGTGTAAAGCACATGTCAGCTAAACGGTGAATTTGGATTTGATACAGCACAACATGATGTTAGCATTTTGCTCCACATCACAGTTTTGGACTGAATTGCTATGCACCATACAAAATTAACATTTATTAATCCCTATCTTCTAAACCCTTACATATCCCCTACTAATATTCAGGGTAAATCAGTCTATCAATTTTGTCTACAAACTTTGGTTAATTTGAAATGTAGGGAAATAAGCCTGGCAGAATTAGATCTACCACAGTATATACGATGTGAGGCGATCTGCCCAAAGTAAGGCCATTGTTCAATTTGCAGAACTGGAATGCAGCGCAGGGCAATGTAACACTTCCCATCCGTTTTGCTGCCATTCAAAGCAGCTTGGGCTAATCACATGCTCTGGAAATTTCTGGAAGGTGATTGATTGAAAGGGAGGTGGTTCTGATGGAGAATGACATCACAGAGGCCGTCTCAGGGAGAGGGTTTACAAAGGCTTGCAGGAGGCTGGCTCGCTCTCTCTGGCTGGTGATTTTGGGCACTCACCGTCCCTGGGAGGAGTGTGCGGCAGTTGCAGGCAGACTGACAGAAGGCTTCACAGAATTTATTCAAGAACATAGTCATGTGACCCAGATTGGCAGCTAGATGTGTTAGTTCCCAGTTAATTTGAGGAGCGTGAAGTGGCAAATGTTGTCATAGATTAACAGGTGTGTGTTTTTTTTGAGGGCTCTAAATGAGTGCATTTTAAACAGTTACAGCATAGAACGATGTACTTGAATTTTTAAACATAGTTAGCTGTTTTCATATTCTTCTCCATTCATGCGACAAAATGTAGATTTAACAGAAGCTTATACTCTGCAAGATTATTTGTGAAGTTCAAGGTCAATTTGAGCAGAACTCTGGGCATTTATCACAAATAGAGTGTTTTGAAACCCACTCTGGTAAAGACTCAGTTACTGCATAGAAGAATGTCTTGAAGCCTAAGTATAGCAAGGGTCATTCCTTGGTTGGAATAAAATGCAAATGAGCTTTGCTTTGAATGTTTAATTTTCACCATTGAATTGCAGATTTGAAATGTCATGTTTTTGTATTTTTCATATTTCTATCTTCTGATAAAGAACCAAGAGAAAGTTAAAATAGCCTTTGAGTACTTATTTTGTGTTATGGTCTTTTGTGGTAACACAGATAACTGTGAATAACAAGTGGTAGTTGAAATTTAACACAGGCAGTAACTTCATATTGCTGTTTGTGGTGTAATACAACACAAAGCTGAATTGGGTTCTCATTATGGGTTCTGTATGAATGACAGTATTTTGTTTAGATGGTAAATGTATTCTAAAATACCACCAAAAGAGCATAACGTGTTATTGTAAATAAAATACTGCATGGACATAAAATTATGATCTTGAGTGTACTAAATCCAGTATTGGCCTACCGTTAGTGACCCGGGTATAAGAACAATTATCAGGTCGTACTCCATATTTAGGGCTCACCACTTTACCACAAGATACCCCAACAAGCTTACCACCAATATACCACCAAAATACCTCTGACATGACCTAGCATGAATGCTCTACGCTGACCATTTAGTCATAATAGAGCAAACTCCAATCTGGCTACACAAGAGTCTAAATAAGCTACAAGAGTATGTGACAGAAAACAGGCTGGAGATCAATGTATTGAAATAAAAAATCATGATTCTCCACTTGACGAGACACAAGAACCACAATTTAGATGGAGCATAGGTCAAGTGAAACTTCAAGTTGTCGAATCAATTACATACTTGTGAGTGAAAATAAACTTAAGCATAAATGACCATCCTTGAGTCGCAGAACTAAACGCAAAAGTGAAGGCTACGATGGCACAGGCAAAGGTGATGCATAAAAAATACAGAAGATTCATGCTGATGCAACTTTCATGTTTTATAAACACAAAATTGTTCCAACATTAACATACAGAGCGGAACCCAACCTAAGCCTCCATTGGCAAGTTTGGGCTGAATTAGGTTGTAGTTTGTAGACAGCGATTTTACACATCCCAAAAGGGGTCCCAAGCACAACAATAAGATTTGAGCTGGGTCTGATATCAATGTATGATATTGTAGAGTGGAAGACCCTGGCATTATATCAGAAATGTGTTATGGAAAACTCTCCTACTCCTTTTGAAATTCTAACCACCTCTAAAGGGACTAGGCGAGATTGCCCATTAGCGGAATGGGAATACATTTTTGGGGTATCACTAAGGGTATTAGCGACGACTAAAGAAACACTGGTGTTAAACCAAGAGGAAGTTAAACATAAGTTATGATCTAAAGACTGGAGTGGAACTCTGCAACTGGCGACATATTACACCATATACTCATCTGTAAATCATGAGACTAGGTCCTATAATGCGACTTTGAAAAATTCCTGAGTCCCTATTAGTGCTACCACTTTATACATGTTCGGATGAACTTGTAAAAAACAAGAGAAGTGCCAGTGGCCCATAAGTAAGGATATAACGTACAGCACTCTTGCAGGTTTTGTCAAAAAGAACAAACAATGGAAACCCTGAAACACATATTTACATTTTGTGTGGGCTTGACACAATGAGAACAAGGTACATGTAGAGATTTGTAGATGGCCCTAACACTTTAGACGTAGAATCTTTAAACATTTCCTGTGGATTGTTGTGGGGATAATATTTCTAGATGAAGTGTTTGGGGTCATCGAAAGTAGGGAAAACGTTAAGCCTAATGCATACCCCCGAGAGATTGGTGAAGTAAACTGTCTATTGCATGATTTTCTTTTGATACGAGCATGTTTTATGATGAATTACATTGCTTTGATTTGTAATGTTCTGACAAGAATTTCAATACTGTTTTTTTTTTGTATGAGGATTGACGTATTTTAGGTTTGGAAAGGTGAAAGGTTTGTAATAAGCGATAACACCTAAATAAATAAAAAAGTAATGGATGCTGATGATGCAGTTTTAATTTCTGAAACAAAGATGGGCCTGAGGAAACAACGGCTAATTGCCTGAGATTTCTGCGAGGCGGGATAACTACCAATTCATTTTACAAAAACGAAGGTGATGGTTTGCCATGCCTCGCACAGTCTTGGTGCCAGTCTTGGTGCCAAAATTGAACTAGGTGCTGTATATTTTGGGGACGTTAGTTCATTTGACTATTTGGCTGTGTCAGATTTCATAAAAACATCAAGTGGGTAGTCCAAATTAGCAAAAGGTTATTGACTCTTAGAAGATAACTAGTGCCTTGTTCTTCCCCCATGCAGAGCCTACCCTGGTGAACCCATTATTTGCCACTCCTGTGCTTTACATGGAGACATCAGTGAGCTCTCTGAACACTTTGGTCTCATTTGTGTACCCTACACCTCAATGTTCAGTTGCGTGGCTCATAGTGCCGTGCCTTCGCAGGATTTATCTAGCTCATCTTTGAACTGGACTATGTTCACTTTAATACATTTGTACAAGTGTTTGAATGGTCAAATTAATGATCACGTTGCTTTACTCAATATGTTGAACATGAAGATCTCTTTTATTGAATATTTGCTGTCCATGCCTGTCCTTTTGGATAATAAAGAAATGATTGATACATCTATGGTAACAGAGTTAGCACATCGACTTGATACTTCTCTGCAAGAAAGGCCAAGACCTCAAGTTATCTTGCTATCCAATCCAAGTAATGCCTCGATTAACCATTCTTCATTTTGTATTTTTCCATTAAGGGACCTGGGTTCTCCGTTTGTGGCCTCTCCCTCTTTCTGTGAAATATCTTCACTAACTGAAATTCAGGAGGAGCAAATTAACTTTTCAATTTTTAATAATAGAAAGAAGCACAAAGCTAAACTGAAAAACCAGCCTAGTACACATCAAAAAAATGCAAAAATCCAAAAGCTGTCAGAAAATCTTCAACTTGTGGGTCAAGAAAGTTTTTCAGATCTCTATCGACTCCACCTGCCACAACTCTTAAAGTCAATGCCCGGACCAAAAGGAAGAATACGCTGCAGAGCAGGATACTTCCGATGCCTGGGCCTGAGGGTCTGCTGAGTCCGATTCACAAAACCTGCCAGGGCGAGGGCTGTTCATATTCAATAATTATGACAGAGTTGCTGAATGTCACCACGCACTCCACTGAAATGGAATAATGCTCATCACCTGATTTTCTTTTAAGTCTGAGATGGACTGTAAATTCTACATCTTTTGTAGTGTACTTGGTATGCTTTGCAGTGGAGACTGTATGGCCACTATAAACTATGGAGCCAGTGCGGTTGATGTGACTGAAAGCAAAGTTGTATTACCACTAGCATATAGTGTTTGGAAAAGACTATGGGACTCACTTTGAGCTTGGTAGTAATTCTGTGGTAAATCTGCAGAATTTCCAACAAAATGGCTTACTGTTACCTCTACTTAGTCCTGTGGGTTTACTACAGGATTAAAAGCGGTGGCAGAGAGGTATCATTCCCCATTTTTGGTTTCTCTATGACTCCATGGGGAGTTTTGGTTGATTTAACACTTGCAGAAATTCTGCACAGTAAATGTATTGATTTTTGGAGATAAAGAGATGGATTCACCTCCATTCTTTGCTTGAGGTAAATCCTCTACTTTACCTCCAAAGTTGTAAATCAGCGGGTGTGGGAAAAACAGCAGTAATTCTGTTACTTCCCCAACGAAGTGGTGATAACATGATTACCACCCATATTTTCTTACACCACCAATGATACCCTGTACACTATCACACCAAGAGAGCCTAGACTTGCTTCCTGTGACAAGTACTTGAAAAATAATATTTCATGGGTTTGTCAATGTCTGCATCCTCTTGTTCTACCTCAACGTCCCCCTAATTGTCTGTGCTATACCCAAAGATGAAGGTTCTAAGTCTTGATCTTGAATCAGACATCAGAGCTAAATCTTTGTCATGTTCTTCATCCTCATCTTTTTTCAAGGAAATCAGAGGTTGGGAATTCAAAATTCACCCCTTGGTCATTATCTGTAAAAATCTCTCTTTGCTGCTGGGGTGATGCCATGTCTTCAATTTCTCCCTCTTGTGCCTCAGATGGTGGGGCTCAATTTCATCCTCATCACAAACCTCATCCTCTGTCACCGAATGCAAGCGAGACAGATGTGCATGCATGATTACATTTCACTCCAATGTACCAGATCCTTTCTGAGGAGCAGATCTCAGATGACCTACTGATTATTGTGGCTTGCATACCGATTGATGTACTAGCTGGATCCATCCAACACAATCAGCTACTGCTTTAGCAGGTTAAAAAGAACCATTAGCAGGTACCTCCCTCTAGAACAGCCTCCCTGCCGGCCTATGTCTTGAGCCTGATCTTCTTAAGTTCTGGAATCTCCTCAAGACCTTCCTCTTCTTCTCTTCCTTCTCTCTCCCTCTACCCTTCTAAACTACCTCTCTGCTCTTTCCCTCTCTCCCTCTCGCCCTCTGTTTCGTCACAGCTGGCTGACTGGCTGCCTGGTGTACCTCAGAGTCTCACAGTCCCGGGCACCCCCGCTAGTCCTCTCTTGCACTTTCCTCAGGGCTCTGCACTCGCCCCACCCTCACTGCACTTGAGAAATTACCCAAGATAGTGGCTCTCCATGCACTTACCCAAGACTCCACAGACTGGGTGCACTTGGACCTCCCTCTCCATGTAACATCTGTGCGATTGACCACACCCTCCATCATGGACATTGCTACGCACTGCAGCGTTCAAAGCATCAGTCAGCACCTGCATGCAATCAGGAATCAGGCTTTTAAAGAAGCCCAAAAGAAATATACACTCCTGGTCTGGAAAAACCCAACAAAAAATTAACAAGAAACATGAAAAAAAATGTGCAACACTGGTGAAAAAGTAGCCAAATAATAAGCTTTTCTCTCCTCACTAGCCTGCCTTTATAGGTCATTGAGGTCAGGGTCGGATTGGCCCCGCGGCCTTTCAGCTCGTGGCCGGGGCAAAATCGTCCCTGGGGAGTGGGGGCCGGTTTCTGCCCATGCCTGGGCCGGTTTTGAAAAAAAAAAGGTTTTGAAAAATATATTTCTGTTTTTGTTTTTTGAAAACCATATTTTTCCATATTTTTCGTAGTGTACCTAGGGGCAATGCTATTTGATGCCACTTCCTGTTTTGTCAAGGGGTGAAAGGTCGTGTTTCATTGCTTCCCAAGATGTCACTTTGGGGTGGGGTCAAATGACATCACTTTCGTAGATGTCATCAGAGGTCAAGGGTCCTGAGGCGAGGGGTGGGCCACTTGTTTTTGGGTGTCCGGGCTTATTTCTTAAATATTTATTTGAAGCTCTGTTGTTTCTAAACTTCATTTTTGGCATAGATGTAAACGTTATAAATCAGCTGAACATTAGCTTTATTTTATTTTGTAGGCATTTGAAGTCCCATTTCCTCGTCTAAGTCATTTTTAAGGATTTATGTCTAAGGCCTCTGCGAAAACTAGTCAGTGTTTGGCGCAGCTCGCAGATGACAAATGCCCACTTCCTTTAATTCACCTAATTTCTCACTATTTTTGCATTCTCTACAGGAATGCTAAACTGTACATGTGTATGGTGACTAATCTGACCTGCGCTCATCCTATGATTTGCTGGCATTGCGAACTAAACCTGGTTTAAAGCAGCTTGGAGGAATAGGCAGAAATACTGCACTGCGTAAACACAGTTTATACCTGTTTCCTGAGTAAATAGGCTTCTTATGTTTTCGATGCTTCCAGTATCCTCAACAGCGCTGAAAGCGCATGCAAAACCTAAAACGTTTGAGGTCTCTAGAGGGCAGCATTAGACAAGATAACTATATTTGATTCTTTCTTTTTGAATCGGCCTTTTGGACATTTGAAAACAAGCACAATCCTTTTTAGCCCAATAGGGGTGAGAAGAAATCATCCATGACACAGAACCTGAGATTTAGGTTCCATGTCTTTATAATGAAACCATAAATAACGACGTACATTTTAAACGACACCGGAATAATTAAAAAAGTACATTTTGCTATTTTGATTTTGGGGGGTCCCCCAAACTTTCAACACACATGTGTGTATTATCACTAGGGGTGCACCGAAAAGTACCGAATTATATACAGTAATTGACTGAATACTTAATGGTTGATCAATTATTCGGCCGAACCTGAATAGTTTTATTTAATAAACCATATTCCAAATCAAATTTTCTTTTTTAAAGAAAGCTATTTTTAATACTTCTTCCCATGTTTCATTTCTTTCTCTATGTTTTAATGAACATGTCAAACTAATTTAAAGCACGCAAGCTAGAAAGGTAGGGGCAAAATGTATGGAAGGATGTTGCAAATGCAAAACCAAAACTATGCAAAGTGAATCGCGCACTTTGCAATCTCTTAGGAGTTACACAGCAGTTTAGGTGGTAAGTGATTATCAAACCTTCCTTGCAGCTCACATAGGCATGTATGAATGGTTTCGGTCTGCTTGGGCAGGATACGACTCAGAGGAAAAATGAGGTATGTGGCCTGCGTCTCCTGACGTTTTTGATCCCCTTGGAAACGGGCAAGGCAGATGGAGTTGGGGAGAGTAAGTACACATGGGAAAACCATATGACTGAATACACTAAAATGCTACAAGCTCTGAGAATGCACTTGCCTGTTAGTAGTTCTTCTATTCCACCAAATCACAATTCACATCCACGCATCCCAACTCCTTAAAACTATAATAGAGGATGGGATGCAAAGCCCTATGGGACTATTACGAGTTTCGTGGTAATAATGTGTTTTTTCCATGCACTTAACTCACAATTCCGTTCACTGTAACCGCCAATTGGTCTGGCGGTTTTACCGTTGGATTATGAGTGGTAGTAAAATGGTATTAATACCGATTATTGGAGACTCTAGGGCCTCATGGGGATTTTTGTGGATTCACAGTTAGCAGTGACTCTGCAATCTGCAATCCAGGTCCACAGATTTTCGTTGGAAACGTGGAAGATTACCTCCTGCATATTGGAGCATACCTGAGGTAAATCACCCCACTTCCAAACTTCCAAGCTTGGAGTTTGTTGGTGCATGAAAGGGGCAGTAATTCATTTATTGGCATCTTATTACAATTTGTTTCCCGTATCACCGAAAGTGTATGATTTTTTCTTTGTCCCTCATTACTCGACATTACAGTCCAAAACAACATCAACCAATACAGTGCTCTCTATGTCTCTCTGAACAAACAGAACAGTTCTCTCGTCTAACACGTCTTTCCTGTTGAGGCAGATTGACTTGTAATGTTATTCTAGAGATTTTCTGATAAATAAGGCCTCCCATAAAGCCAATACAGCTTGTAAATTATCGACCACACCTTGCACTGCCTGACATGGAATTGAATTATCTCCAGCCTTTCTGATCTCGAAGAGGCATTCTGCCTATTGGGAAGTCTTCCGATTTCTAAACACCCTCCCCTCAAAGCATTTTCATTAATTTCGCCAACGGAACTCAGCTCTTTGTCTCTGTCCTATCCAAACAGAGTCCTCAAACCTGTCTCTCTGAAACTTCCTCTGGGTGACTGGAGAGAGCTCTCCTTCTGGGTCACTGTGCTTGATAATACCCGACTACCTCAGCCTGACTGGTCTCCACTACCTGCTGTGAATTCTTCAATTTTCTCCTTAGGCATTTCCCATAGGAACAGCTATGCTCACCTGCAACTCATCCTCAGAACTCGTTCACTCAATACACACACATATGCCCATAGTGTGATATTTAATTAGGAATGCTATCGGACAATGTATAATGCCATCCTCTCTTGCTATCCACACTTCATCTTTAACTCTTTGAGTTGTTACATTGCATTCAAATTAGAAGACGAAGTATTCGTTAGAAGCCGAGCTCCAAGAAACTAATAGATTTTTTCGGCCAGAATTCAGATGAATACTAACTCAAAGCCGAAATTCAGTACACCCCCACATTTTACACAAATCAATGGTAGTCTTTTTCAATGGCAAAACAAAAGAGGTGATGGCTTGAAAGTTTAGAATTAATCTTAACCACTGGCATTGCTCTAGGCAAATCCCCAAACCATTGTTCTTCGTCTGCCAAGCCATTACAAAAGGAGAAAGACTATATGAAAATCAGGCTTGGTCCCACTCCAAAGTGGCAGCCCAGGCAGAACTGTTTGGTCACATTCCTTCTGTACGAAACGCAAGCTTCCCCAGACATGTTTTGGCATCATTGGGCCTCTTCAGTGAGGAGTAGCTAGGTCTCTAGGTCCAGCAGGCATGGGACCCACATCTGGGCATAACTGTCTCACTCAGGGTGACTATAACAAAACAATAGAGCTGATGGTTGGAAGGTTTATCATTTTTCTTAACCTTTGGCATTGCTCTGGGAAACCCTCCAGACCATCATTCTTCACTCTTTTTGAATGGACCTAGAAAGGATGATGAGAGGACCTGCCAGGATTTAAACCTACGAGTTAAGGTCAAACGCAGAACCAAGAAGTGAATGCATTTGATTACTGAACCATTGATCTGGAATGCATTTTGGTATGCAAAGGAGTATGTGGTGAATGCAATCATGTCACAGCCCATAGTAATATATCTCACAAGGCTGGTACATTGCACATATTTCACGTGAAAGCAGAAATGTGCACAGGGCAAAAAAATTACTTATCGATAAGAATGAAAAGGAGATTTAAAGTGAAATAATCTGTACAAAATATAATGTCTACATAAAACATATGCAAACATCATCTCTTAGAATACACCTCAAATGCTCACTGATTGTAATACTGCCTACCATCGCCCTTCAACATCACAGCCTTTACTACATGAAAGGGCCCATCCCTTGAATAGATATCATATATCTTTATGATATATATAAACATATATTTGTATATAATGCTACTTCCCTCTCCCTCTGATATAATGCTCACTCAGCCATACCACGTTCTGTTTTTTTTCTCTGCCCATCACAAAGGGATGTTGTGCAGCTCATTACAGGGCTGTTTCCGGTGATGCTGCAGAGACATGCCAGTGTGGTGCCATTGCAGACACTGGAATTCCTTTGGAATGTTTCAGGTACATTCTTCAGTCCAAAAGGCATTACCTTAAACTGGTCTGTCGGGGTGGATAATGCAGTTTTCTCCTTGGCATGGTCTGTCAGTGCTATTTGCCAATAGCCTGAAGTGAGATCAAATGTACTGAAGTACTTGGCTGAACCAAGTTTGTCCACCAGTTCATCTATCCTTGGTAAAGGATGGGCATCAGTCTTTGTGACTGCATTAAGAGCTCTATAGTCCACACAGAATCTCAACTTCTTGGATCCTGTCTTTGGCACTAGTACAACTGGACTAGACCACGGACTGGTAGATGGCTCTATTACCCCGAGATCAAGCATCTTGTTGACCTCGTCCTTTATGTGGGATCTGACATCCCGTAACCTCTGCTTTTAACAGGTAAACAGTCACCAGTGAGAATATCATGCTGGCCCCAAGGGGTCAAGCTTGGTGATAGTGAAAACAGGGAGGCAAACTGATTTAACAGAAACTTGCATTCCTCCTGTTGTTCCAGTGTCCGATTAGAAGAGAGATTGACTCTTTCTATCTACTCATCTAAAGGCTATCCTCTGAGTAGGTCAGGTAGAGGTTCACTCTCCTCCTCCTCTTGAGCTGAAGCTAGAAGCAAAGCTCCCACTTCTGGTCTTGAGACATAAGCTTTTTGACAGTTGGTGTGAAAGTCTCTGGAAGCCTCCTGAGTATTGCCTAAGTTCACCAGATAGTTGACCTCTCCAGGTTTACCCACAACCTTGAAGGGTCCTGTCCATTTGTCCTGTAAGGCCCTCTGCCTTGTAGGTACCATAACTAAAACATGGTGGTCTTGAGTAAACTCAACCATGTTGGCCTTCTGGTCATGTCAATGCTTCACCAGAGCCTGACCTGATTTTAAGTTATCTGATGCTTCTGCCATCATCTGTGAAATTCTCCTCCAGAGATCTATCACCTAGTCAGTGACTCCCACTGGCTTGGGGGAAGGAGCACTCTCTAACCCCTCCTTAATTAGGGCCAAGCAACCTCTAACTGGATGGCCATAGAGAAGCTCAAAGGGATTAAACCCAACTCCCTCCTAAGGGACTTCTCTATAAGCAGATAGAAGGCATAGCAGTAGAAGGTCCCACTTTCTTCTAAGGGGTTCTTCTAAAGCAACTATCATACTCCTCATTGTATGGTTAAACCTCTCTACCAATCCATTTGTCTGTGGATGGTAGGCAGTTGAGAACATGTAAGTCACTCCACAGTTCATGCACATGGCCTGCATGTAGTGGGACATAAAATTGGATCCCCTGTCATAGATGACTTCCTTAGGAAAGCCTACCCTGGTAAAAATACGAAGTAGGGCCTTAGCAACAGCCTGAGCTGTAACAGTCCTCAAAGGTATTGCGTCAGGATACTTAGTAGTATGGTCTACTACAACCAGGATAAACTTATTGCCTACAGAACATATCTACACCAGACCCCAACTTAGGGCAGTAGAAATACAGAGAAAGCCTTTCCTTAGTCTTCTTGAAACTCAAGTGACCAGTCAAAGGAATCTCATTGGCTAACTGTAGGAACTGGTGTCTGCTTTCTAGAGGTACTACACATCTTCTGTAGTCCACTCAGATAGACTCAGTTGGTGCACTGTAGAAGGGGCCGTCTTCCCAATACAACCTATGCTTCCCTGGCTCTTGCCCTTCCAGCTGGGAAGCTGCCTCTTGGTGAAGACCGTCCAGAATAGGACACGCCCTTTGACCTCTGCTGAAGTCTGCCCTACAGGGTCCACCTTCTGTAAGTAAAGACTGCAGCTCATGATGGTCTGCAGGATCCAGATCTCCAATACGGGCAAGGTCTTCTTCCAGCTCTGATTCCTCAGCAGCTGATTCAACTACTCCTGATTGTTCCTCACACTCAGCCTCAGCAGGTGGAGGAGTCACAGGTGTGACTTTGAACAGTCTTCTCAGGGATGTCCTTCTAGGTAGCACAGGAGTGCTGGCAGGCTTCTTCCTGGAGGTTTTAGGTTCCCCCTTTTCCTCCCTTTTCTTAGAAATTGCGGTCAGTAACTCCTGTGGACTGGGGGGTTATAGTTTCCTCTATAATTTCCCCTTGAGAGCCTCTTAAGGTACTCTCCCTGGCCTTCTTTGTCTGCTCCTGTTTCCTTTTGCTGGGAGGCCTGGGGGTGCTTGATACAACTCCAAGAGTTTGTAAGTCATTCCCCAACAGGACTCTGCCAGGTACTTCACTCTGCACACTAACAGGTATCTTGACAGTCATGGCATTGCACTGGATGAGAGCTGGTAACTGTGGAAGTATTTGGACAGAGCCTCCAGCAAGCTTAGTTAGGTATTTGGGTGCCTTAGCAAAATCCTCTACCTTGACAAAAGATTCATCTACTACACTAAAGCTGGCCCCAGTGTCTCTGATACCAGGGGTCTCTTGACCATTCACAAGTACACTGTCTTTGTAATACTCTTCAGCATTGTCTGGGATGGAATTATAGACATCTAAGTTATGTCGTTCCCACAGACCCAGGGACACTAAAGAAACACTGGCTGAGACATTCATGGGTTACTCAGCCAGTAAGTGAAAGTTTCCACTTGCCCTTTGTACTTCTTCCTCTGGGGAGAAGGCTAAGGAGACAGTATGGATCCCTGAAGGTTTACCCTTACATATGGGATCCCCTTTCACATGGTCAGTTGATCTACAAACATAGCATTTTCCAAATGTCTTAATGAATGGGGGTTTGGTCTGACCTCCCTCTGGTTTGGCACCAGAGATTTCACAAGCCTGATTCGGTTTCCCAGGGGGCTTACCCTTCTTATGTTTGTGGCCCTCTTTTGGATTGGAGGTATTGGAATTCTCTTTGTTATCTTTCTTTTGCTGCTTTCCTCATCCTTCTTCTGAGTAGCCCCACAATCCTTGTGAGTAGCCCTGTTGGCAACCCACAAGTCAGCAGCCTTTGCTAACTTCTTTGGATCAATTTCCTTAGAGTCAGCCAAGTGTAGTTTCAGCTCAGGAGAGCAGGCATAATAGATAGACTCTAACATAGATTTCTCATACCTTCATGAGTGTTAACTCTGTAACCCCTAACCCAATCATCTAGGTTTTTCAAACATTCACACACCCAGGTAGCCCCAGAGGTACCATCATGCTTTTTGAGGGTTCTAAACCTCTTAAGATACTGATAAGGAGTTTTCCCAAACCTAGCTATCAAAGATAGTTTCACATTTTCATCCTGCATTCTGTCTATTTCCCCCACCTCCATTACAGCATCAATTGCAACCTGGGGTAGCCTAGACAAAGGCCAAGGAATCAGCTGATTCCCTGTGATTCCCATAGGTATACTCAAAAGCAGCCAACCAATCCAAAACATCAAGCTTAACCTCATACATACTTACTGCATATTTGGGCATGCGAGGCCTCTTAGGACTGGAAGACCTAGAAGACTCTGGGAGAGAACCATTCTCAAGAGACAATGTCTTCATTTCAAGAGCATATTGTAATTCAATTTCAGTTTTGGCTTGGAGTCTTTTGAATTCTAACTCAAGTCTAATCCTCTCAAGAGAGACAAACTCTGGACTCAGTACTGGATCTGGTAGAGTCCCTGTGGCTAAAGGTTGAGGCCTAAGAGCAGATAGAGGTACAGTAGGGCCTACACCTTGAGACTCCTCTGTCTCTTCTAACTCATCAACAACGTTTGAGTTGGACTCTGAAACATTATCATCCTCATCATCATTTTCCACATTTTCATCAGAATTAGGTACAACAGACCTATTTCTTAGACTTTGACATTCCAACAATTTTTCTATCAATTCATTCTTTTTGCCTTTTACAGTGAGGTTCCTAGCTTTACACATTTCTCTTAGTTGATCAACTATTAAAATGACCAGGGTCTCCTGTCTGTAGCTATCCATATAAGGCATGATAAACAATTGCTTTCCTAGTGGATTTTAGCCTTGTGAAGGTTATTTGAACAAAAGTAAGAGCAGCACTCTAAATGTAACAACTATACTTTATCCTCACCACTTGCTACCATTGTTAGGCAGGATTACATGCAATACCCTTTGGGAACACTACACACGAATAGGACTACAGGTGTAAACACAATCTCACCTTTGCTACAAGCCTGTACAACACAGTTATGTGGAAGCAGTGGCTGAGCAGCCAGACTTATCTCAAGAGGGATGTGAGCAGTACAAGGTGTTACACAAAGGACTTGCAATCCCAGTGGTTAAAACAAACACTTACTCAAGGTTTCTTGGTAAACAATATACATTTATTCACACATTTATTTAGAAAACATTCCAGGGCAAATAGTTTCAGTTCACTACAAGAGGCAATTCAATTCAATAGGCCTGGGCCAAAGTCAATGGTTCAGTGTCTTGGATAGGATAGCACAATTCTGGTAGTAAATGGTTAAGTCTTTGCCAATGTTCTTCGAAGTAGTTTGCACTAAAAAGAGTTATATGTCGGGTTAAGAGTGAACAAGACTCCAAAGTTGGGAAAATTTCACAATCTTTCACTGTCGCAAAGAGGATTTATCTACCACATTTGCACAGTACCTTTTGAATGAAGAAAAGCTGTAGCTGAGGCAGTTGTTCCTGGCAGTTCTTGAAGATCCCACTGTTCCTGAGCCTGAATCATGGGGACAAGAGGGAGGATGTTGGGAGGTTCTTGCACCGCACAGAGAAGAAGCTACAAGCTTGGCAAAACATTAAGGTGTGAGTGCCTTAAAGTCCACAATCTGGTATCATTCTCACTGGATATCTGGTTTTCAACAGCACTCTGAGGAAAATTCATTCAACCAGTATGGAGATGGTTTCCAGGTGGCTTGCGAGTTGGTTGTTCCTACCAGCTCAAGGGAAGAAGTCATCCTTGAGGGGCTTCTCTGTCAAGGGAGTTTCAGGCAATTCGGACCTGCAGCAGGGCTTTACCGGGTAAACCAACGGTCCAGGAGTTGCAGCAGTCGTCTTACTTCAGCTCGTCTTTGGTTCTTTCATTCCAGTGGTAGACTCTGCCTTCCAAGTCCCATAGACCTGCTTTTAAACAGTTTTCTCCCATTCATTCCAGCCTAGCTGTCACTCTACCAGCAGGGTGGCTGTCCTCGCCGGACAGTCAGCCAGCCAATCACACCAGAGTGCATTCAGGTATACTAGGAGACTAAGCACAGGCAGTTTTGGGCACCTCCCTCACATCCTGTCCACCCCGACACTCAGGCACCAGTGGGGGGCTTCAGCACTGAAGCCCGCCAAAGGCCAACAAACAAAGGGACCAAACCTGGTTTGGTGTGCAGACACAAACTTTAGAAGGACCTTTCCAAAAAGAAATGGTAGAAAAAGTCGATCGAAACCTGTTTTTAAAGGGAGGGGGCTCAGACACCATCTTGAAAAACATGGCTCCAGTGGATTTCAGCTACCGGACCGTTTAAACGGGTCACGGTTGGGGAAAACATGATAATGATAATACCACTGCCACCAGCCATTCTGAGAGGAAAGGGTAGCTTTTGAGGGCTACATGAGTTTTCTAGGCATAGGGTACACTAGGTATTCCCTCCAGCCCTCTGCTGTAAGGCCGTTTGTGCTGGGTCTAACAATTTAAAAAGACTAGTAAAGTCAATTTAACTTTACATTCACTGGGAGACAGTAGTCAGTCCCAGCAAAGGTTTTTAAACCTTTTGAAGTCTAAAAGAATTCCCAGTGCCACCACACTGAGGGCGCTGTATGACACACAGGAAAAAGATGATGCCTATGGAGTTGCCTAAAACTCCATATCCAAAGAATACAAAAGCAAAACACGCATCAAAATACATTAAAGAGTGGGAAAAAAGGCTCACACTCTTTCCAGGTGAAAATTAAAGTCCTAGAAATACAGCAAAGTTGCTGGGGTTCTCAAAAGGTAAGGGAAATTAGCACATTTATGAGAGTTCTCCCTAACAACAGTTCAAGTAGGCACTTCGAGACTGCAGCTACCTTTCACTTGGCCATGACTCGACATCAACTTGCCTCTGGACCAGAAAGTATTATTGACTTATATCTGCTCCCTTGGTTCATCTTCGTGGCCTAGAGACTGGATAGATCATTTTTACCCATTTTGTTAGCTTAAGAAATATCCTTTTCGAACATTATGGTATTTTAATGGCCTTTTTCTCCCCTGTCTCATTAGCCAGAGTTCTGCATCTGTTCTATCTTTGCATGTTCTGTGTTCCTTCTACAGGGGTGGGATTTACAGTGTTTTTTACTTTGTTTTTATTGTACATGGTGTGTTTGATTAAATGATATTGTTTTACAAAGACTGGATTAGACATTCCTTTATTTAGACTGCTATATTTCACTGTTTGTGTTGATACTGAACCACATTCACACCTTTCTTGAGAGTACCACCTTCCCTCTGCACATGTTTCCACAAAGGGCAAAGGAGGTATGTCTTAACTGTGCCTGTTTTACCTTTAGGATTGTGTTGGCTTTTGGTTTTTAGGCATGTGAGGGCTGAGTCTGTGATTTAGCCCCTATTTATCCATGTACTCCTGCAGGGCAGAGGTCAATTCTACACAGCCCAAACACCACCTGTGCAGTACAGCCACTGCTCATTCACATCCACAATCGGCAAGCAACATATCAAGAGGGGACGGTATCACCAAATTATTGTACATGATGGAAATGCAAGCCCAGTACATGTCAGATGTTTATTACAACATTCTAAGCGGAGCCCAATTCAGAGATTATCCCACCATAGCCGCCAGAAGACAGCTGTGGGTGTGTTCATGGAAAACAGTAGTTTCACAAAACCCTCCGTCATAAAATGACCACTGGGACTAGGGAAGTCATTCAAAACAGTAAACATGCAATGTCATGTAGAGGGAGATCAATGTAGACCTACAGGCAGAAGCTCCTCTGTCCTGAATGCAACTGTCCAATGTACTCCGTTTCATGGCAGAGGAATAGACACTCCTAGTAGAGGCAGAATCCAGCCAAGGTCTATCCGACAACAGCCTCTGAACCCTCCTGTAAAACCGCTGCTGGCGGATGTTACTCGGCTTCGCTCTCGGCTATTTCCACTTCAATTTTTCGCCTCTGGAGCAAGCAAAAAGGGAGGCACTGCGATCCTTTTTAGAAAAGACTTGAGCCCGCAGGTTCTGGAAACGAAAACATGCCCGGAAGGCCGATATATAGCTGTCAAATGCCTCCTACTAGGAAACCTTTATACCTTTATCTCGGTGTACGCCCCTAACTCTGGTCAATCGCACTTTTATGACACCCTAGGCTCGTCTCTAGCCCATTTCGTAGAGGGCCAAACGATAATCGGAGGGGATTTCAATGGGGTTCCTGACCCCACCAAGGACAGATCGCACCCCCCGACTCCAAGCGATTTTGCCCAAGCACTAAGCCTCCTCCAGCTGTTCAGGTCCTTAGAGATAATAGACACATGGCGGGTGCTTCACCCCACCGAAAAAGACTACTCCTTTTACTCATTCGTTCACCGAACCTTTTTGAGGATCAACCTTTTCTTGACCTCCCCGCAAACCTTGGCCTTCATCAAGGAGGTATCCATCGGCACAAGAGTCATATCTGATCACGCCCCAGTGATCCTGGAACTCCAGGCCCAGAGCCCCAAACTCGATAATCTACGTAAATGGTCCTTATACGACCCGATCCTGAATGATATGGCTACAAGAGACAAGATGGCACAGGGGATAAGACATTTCTTTGACGAGAATCCAGCCTCAGACACCTCGCTGGCGAATAACTGGGACGCCATGAAGGCAATGATTAGAGGCACCCTGATCATCCAGGGAGCGGCCTATCACCGGGATAGGCGACAGACTCGGATAGCTCTGGAGGATGAGCTGAAGGAAGCTGAGGCAGTCCTCAGGGAAAGGATTGGTCCCCTAAAACGCAGCGAATCATACGCATGGCGAGGAAAAAACTAGAAGCCCACTATGCGGAACAAACCGCACTGCTGATGGCGAAAGCCAAACAGTCGTACTACGCAAAGAACAACAAGACGAACAGAATCCTGGTGGCCAAATTGGCCAAGCAGAGACGCATTAATACGATCACCGGCGTGCGAGATCCCAATGGGGTCATACTATATTCAGAACCCGAAAAGCGACGATTGGCAACAGACCATCTGACCCAAATCATGACGGCAACCCCACGGAACCTACCGCACAGATGGAATACCTGCAGAAGGCAGCATTGCCCCATCTCCCTGACACGAAGAAGGGCGAATTTGAGAAGCCCATTACAGAGGAAGAGGTTGAGGAGGCCATAAAATCACTTAAAACACGGGCCCCAGGCCCGGACGGCTTTTCAACACATTCTATAAACTATTCAGATCCCAGCTGATTCCCCCCCTAGTAACTTTGTTCAACTCCTTCAGGGAAACGGGATCAGTAACCCCATTGATGCAGGAATCCACCACCATCCTCTTGCCCAAACCAGGAAAAGATCCGAGAAACCTGACCTCCTATAGGCCGATTGCACTTTTAAACATTGACGCAAACATATACTCCAAAATTTTGGTGAATCGCCTGAGTCGCGTCCTACCGGAGATTATCCACCCCGATCAGGCCGGCTTCATCTTATACTGCACAACAGGAGACAACATTCGGAGAGCCTAGAACCTGGTAGACCTTGCCTCCCGGAACTCCCAGAAACTAGTCTTAATGGCACTGGACGCGGCCAAGGCATTTGATAGGGTGGATTGGGCGTTCATGAAACATACCCTGGGGGCCTTCGGCTTTGGCACAGCATTCCAAACGATGATTCTAGCTAATTATAGCAGACCAAGAACCTTCCTGAGAATCAATGGGCACATTTCGGCTCTGATCCTCCTGTCCTGCGGAACCAGACAGGGCTGCCCACTATCACCTTTGCTCTTTGCACTCACCATGGAGCCCTTTGCTCAGAGAATCAGGCGAAACAACCAGATCAAAGGCCCACAGAGTGGCCCCACGCAACACAAAATCACCCTATATGCGGACGACGTACTGCTCACGATCTCGGAGGCCCAGTCATCCCTTAAACATGCGCTACAAGAAATAGCCAGCTATGGTGAGGTCTCAGGCTTTACAGTAAACTTCGACAAATCATCGGCCCTAAGCATCGGCCTCACCCCGGCAGAGCGTGAACCACTGGCCAAGATGTGCCCGATAACATTGGAAAAAAGAGCCATCCCCTACATCCCAGCTGACCCAAAAGACACGTATAAAGCTAACTTCCCCCGGTTGTTCAAAGAACTGGAAGGAGACCTGAAACGTTGGGCGACCCAGGAGATTTCACTGCTGGGGCGCATTACAGCCTGCAAGATGAACCTCCTTCCAAGGTTCCTGTACGCCTGCGCCTCCCTCCCATAGCGATTCCCACACCAACTCTTCGCGATATCCAGAGAAAGATGTTGAAATTTATCTGGAAAGGTAAGAGAGAGAGAATCCCCCTCAGAACCTTACTAGGGGGCTCCAGACTGGGAGGGTTGGGGGTCCCAGACTTACGGGCATACAGAGTGGCGGCTCAACTAGCACAGGTCCAGGTGTGGCAAACTACTACAAATCGCCCTAGATGGGTAGAACTGGAACAATCGCAAGTGCCCCTACCCCTGCGATTTTTGCCACACATCCCATCCCCCCTCAGAGCGCACTGGGGAGACCTCCTCCTATCAATCAAACATACCCTAAACTCCTGGGACTGGGCGCTGAAGAGTAAGGGAGTGCCAAGAGGCCTGAGTCCTCGATCCCCGGTCTTCCATAATCCGGCATTCTCACCTGGAGCACTCCCCCGCAACTTTCAGAACTGGATAAATGGCGGGTTAGAGACTATAGGCCAGCTATATACGTGACAGAGGCCCCTCACATTTGAGCAATGTAAGGAAAAGTTCCAACTCCAGGAAAGGGACAGATTCACCTATATCCAACTGCGCCACTGGTGCTAGCACCCTCAAACTCTGCAAGCAGCGACACGCCCTCCCATCGCCCTGAAACTCACACTTGGAGATCTTCCAGCTCATGGGAGAGTATCCACTCTGTATAGGCGCTTCTTAGGTGACTTCCTGATCACAAGAACTCGCTGCATGGCCCAGTGGGAGGCAGATCTGGGTCACCCAATAGAAGACCAAACCTGGGTAGACATTTGGACCAGAACTCACGCCTCATCCACCTGCATCACCAATCGGGAATGCGCATATAAGATCATGTTACGGTGGTATTACCCGCCCCTTAGACTCCACCACATAAATCCACAATTAGACCATTCCTGCTGGAGAGGATGTGGCTGCCCAGGCTCCTTCTTTCATATGTGGTGGGCTTGCCCAAAGATTCAGCAATTTTGGAAGACGTGTTTGGGAACCATCGCGCAAATCACCAGAACGGCGATCCTGCTGGAACCAGAGCCTGTCTTGCTGGGAGCCCCGATTCCCGCGATCTACCCACGCTCCGGGACCAGATTGAAACTACTCACACACTGTCTGCTAGCAGGGAAAACGGTGCTGGCCCGCTCCTGGAAGTCCCCACGGAAGGCCCTCACATGCCCCAATGGTGGACTAAGCTTTGGGATATTTTGATTGCGGAGGAGGTGACGGCAGCGCAGGCGGGAACTCTCCACTGATTCCAGAATATTTGGGCCCCAGGACTTGAATACGACCAGCGCTTCCCCGCTCTGACCTACAAACCCACCAGGGCTCGATGGATCCTGAAAGACCAAGTGATCCCTGAGGGAGACACATAGACTTTGAGGTGCAAAATAGGCAATCTAGGAGGGAGGAATCCACCTCCGAGGACCGAGGGGAAGGTGGGACGGGGGAGGAGGGGAGGAGATTGGGGGAAAAAAAAAAGGACTGGGGATCAACATCCCTGAATGATTGTTGCTGACAATGTTTTGTAATTATCAACGTGCCTTGATTTAAAATAAACAAGTAAAAAAAACAAAAACAAAGGCATGCATATCCATTTGTCTGGGTCATTCTAGTGGGATCCCAAAGTTCAAAAGAGCCTGGATGATTTTCCAAGGCAAGTGGACTACAGAGACCATTTCTTCTACGCATGCTCTTACTATCAATCATAGTCCATCATAGAGCAGACCTAGGGTTACTCACCTGCCACAGGAATGATTGAAGAGACAAGCATTATTATGGATCAGTTGAGTCATAAGTGTCCATATTTGGTTAGTTGTTCCCTCTTCCCACAGGCCTTTAAGATGCTAACCCACAGGTGCGCAACAAGACTGTCCTTGTTAGCATCTGTCTAGAATGATCTGCTCTCATTGCATTGCACTAGGAATTTAGGTTCTAAGGCTTGGATTCAGGATGTGCTTTCAGTGATGTGGTGTTGGCCTTCTTTATAACGTTTTGCCTTTCCCAATGTTGTCTAGATCGCTTCAGAAGTTGCAGACAGAATGATAGTGTCCATTTTGAACATGGATGCTATGGTTACCTTTTGCAGCACTATCTGGTGAGGAATCCTTTACTGAAGTTTCCCCTGGATCCTCCTCCAAACTATTCATCATCTTATACTGAACACTCAGAAGAAGCTGTCATTAGCAGGATAGAGAGTGAACACCAAATACTGATAGCCACAGGGATGCACTTTTTTGCAGCCTATG
Source organism: Ambystoma mexicanum (assembly GCF_040938575.1). NCBI lineage: Eukaryota > Metazoa > Chordata > Amphibia > Caudata > Ambystomatidae > Ambystoma > Ambystoma mexicanum. Next base: position 625,716,946 of record NC_090934.1, read on the forward strand.
CAGTCCAAAGGTCACGCATTTCAGCAACCCTAGATACTTACGTTCACCACTTTCAGGAATGTGTATCCCTCCAGGGAAGAGGACTGAGTGGCAGGAAGCCACTGGGGAATTCTAGATTTCTTCGACAAAGAATTCAGATTGGGTTTAATTTCAACAAAGCCAAACTTTAACTGGGCAGTTCTTCAAGTGTTCCGGGAAACATCGATGTCATTGGCAGATGTCTTGACTTTATGTGGATTGACCCTTCAATGGTTACAGACTTCAGCACCCCTCTAAGCACCCTAGGGCAACTTGAAGGTGTATTTAATTGGGCATTCAACAACTGCAGATGGCCCCTTTTAAACCATTTAGTCTGGTGCAGTTAAGAATCCTGAAATTGAAAGTCAGTGTCCTTATTACCATTACCCCTGCTAGGTGATTGGGAGAGCTAAGGGCTCTACTGGTCTTTTTTTTCCTAGACATGGTATTTATTTAGCTCACCCTGAAGTTCATTCCAAAATCTGCTACCTCTTCGATATGTTAAATTATCATTTTTTGTAAAGCTTATGTACACTTGAGTCAGTTTGACGGTGAAGAATACAACATGGGTGGTGCGCAGCTCAAAACAGGTAGGTTTTCAGAGCAGGACCAAAGGTAGGATGGTCTACTATGGCTCGAATAGTGGAAGGAAGAGAATTCCATAACCTGGCCACAGCAATGGCGAAGGAGCGACCACCCAGCCGATTACAGGTACAGTGCCTCTGCATCTTCGCTGCAGTTCTGTTGCCATTATGTCAGGTCTGATGCCAAAGAGCATCTTAAGTGGGGATAAAGCCATTGTGCAGCCCAAAGACCAATAGAATAGAGAGATTTCCTCTCCTCAATATGTGTTTCTTCTCCCCGCTCACCTTCTTTGGCTCCCCATGGGAGAGGCAGTCGTTTCTACGAGGTTCTTGCTTGAAGTGCTAAAAGGAGATTAAAGCTCCGGAAGGACCAGCTCTTTCTTAACAATCTTTTGTCCAGCAAAAAAAAAAAAAATGGTGCATCTGGGAAGAGTGGGAATACAATTAAACCATGTACGCATTCTCCTACACCACCTGCACTTAAGCTGTTTGATGAAAGGGGGGCATGCTAAGATCGAGGCACCTGACAAATCAGAAGCCTACAATCAGATGAGTGCCCAATCGGCATCAAGTCACCAATCTTCAAAAACGGGGCAGTCAGGATTCATAACTCCAAACATTTCTTGAGAGGGGGTTGGATAGATCTAAGGTTCCTGACACTCGGCTGCTCCATAAGAACTAGCTTCTGCTGGACCTAGCGGCCTGTTCAAACCTTGCAGAGTTTCAGTCTTGGGTGCCATTGGTGGGCTCAAAATCTTATGAGTTGGATATATCAAGCCCCCATAAGTCACTACAACCTGCAGATAACACAATGGATAAATACTCGCAAACAACAGCTTTTCAGCATGAGTTACATCAGGGCTGTCAACTGACACCTCTGATTCACCGCCATTGAGGTCTATGCAGCAAGTGAAAACAGCAGTCCCTGTTGCATGTCCCAAGATCAAGACGTCTGTTGAGACCATGGACCTTTCAATGAACAAGGATTTACGGATTACGAACTCTGCTATGGTGAAAATTACTGACTATAAGCTTAGGAGTTTTTGCTTCGGATCCCAGAAATGTTGTCATTACAAATGTAACGAAACCGGCTCAGGCTGAATCCAGGGAGGCCCTTAAGAACAAAATCTTAGCTTGCCTTAATTGAAAAGTGATACCCAACTGCGTTAGACCTCAGGACCTGAAGGTCCTTAGCAGAATACAGTTCGAGAACTGGTGCAGCTCAGAGAACACAGACTGCATTGTAGTGGGATGTGGATCCAGAAGCCTACCCTGGTTTTTGCATAAAATTATCAAGTTGAATCATCTATCACTGACTTCTAACTTAAATATTGTATTGAACTGATCTCCCCTAGCTATGGACCCATTAATAATTACCGTTTGGCCTCATTTTATGTTTTATGTTGTATATTTGTATGTTGTTTTTTGTCTGTATGTGCCTTCACGGGTCAATTTTGAGCGTGTTATAAATTAATAAATGTAAATGTAAATTAAGACGGAAACAGGGAACAGAAAGTAGACAAGCGTCTTGGAAGTGGAGAGAACATGCCAGCATGTAGGGTTGGAACTTTTCCTGTAGATACTCCGCCCCTTGGCCATAGAAGGCCCAGTGTACAATATAGAGAGGTTTGAGCATGATGTGCTGTTGAACCGGCAGCCAGCGGAGCGAACAGAGTACTGGCGAGATGTGGGAGCCATAGGGGTTGTCTGTAGCAATACCAGTCTCCAGGTTCTTAAGCAACTGCAAGCAGTGGAAAAGATAGAGAGGTTGGGCAAGAAGTAGGGAATGAGAGAAGAAACCATGAGGGCATGCAGCAGGCCAGGGATAAAAGGCAAAAACCTTTCAAAGGACCCTCAGTTGGAAATAGCCAGTCTTACAAATAGAGCTAACCTGGGCTGCAGTAGACAAAGACGCAGAGAACTTGAAACCTAGATTTTGTTACCTCAGATACCGGTGATAGACAGGGGCCAAGCTCTGAAGGCCAGTAGGCTGAGGACCCAGCTTGGGAAGAGGTGATGAAGCGAGAACACGGACCGTGAGAGGGGCCAACCACCAGTACCTCCATCTTGTCTCCATTTAATTTCAGCCAGTTGCTGCCCATCCAACTACCCACTGATGCCATGCATCTCCTAATCTGAGAGGCTGTGTCCGGCTGAGCCAGGTCAAGCTGGATGATGATTTGCGTGTCATCAGCATAGGAGTAGCAATGAAAACCATGGGAGTGCATGTACAAAGGAAGGGGCTTGATGTAAATGTTAAATAGAGAGGGAGACCCAGTGGAGCCCTGGAAAACCCTACAGGAAAGCAGACTGGAGAGAGAAGAAAAATAAGATAGGGCTAGTGTCTGGCTCTTTGATCCTGGATATGGATCAAGACATTTAGTTACCAGTGTTCCACAGCAACCCGTGCATACCAGATGAGGAAAGTCTGCATCATGTTGATTGGGTTAGAATATTATTAAACTACAAGGAATGTACTACTGCTATCCTTCCAGTGCAAAGCCTTCTGGTATTGTTTGGTGCTTACACAAAAGGGAAGTAGCCAACTTCAGCCAGTGACAGAATGCCACCTAGTCAGCGTGTGGATGTTGTAGGGAAAATGGGGCTCCGTACTTTAGCTAGGTCAGAATATTACCAAACATAAAGATCCCATTTGATAAGGAGTGTGAGATTCAGGTGAGAGACTCTGGGCTGAATTTGATTTGAGTCAGCTCTGTTTACAAATAAAAAAGAACATTTGAACCTAGCTTTGCATGGTAGTCATACTGTAGCATAGTGCACCACATCATGGTTCACTATGGACCGAGTTGCAATGAAGACTAATACACACTAACCCATAACCCCTAAAACCCCTAACTTACTAATTTTATCCTCACATATGTTCAAGGTAGCTCAGTCCATAGCTTTTTGGTGCAACATTTTGCTGCAGTTCAATGGTACAAGCTGGCTCATTTTATGAAATGGTACCAGCGCAGGCTGTGCAATGTGCTTGAAAAAACGCAAAAGAAAATAACCATGAAGAATTACAATTATTATGCAGTGAACGCGTGACAAGTGACAAGATGTGAGCTGAGGAATGTGAAGTACGTTTTGCTCAAAGTAGCTCCATTGTTCATTTTCTGCTGCAGGAAACCAGCCCAGACAAATGTAACTCTTGACAAAGGGAGGTGGTGTTTGATTGGCATGTGCCATCACTGTCAGAGGCAGGCATTTTCTCACACATTCTATAGGCAAGCATACGTTTTATGGTTTTACCCAAGTTGACCGTGGCTGATTTGATTGTGGTCGATTTGACGGAATTTAGGGAGGTTTATTTTACCGCAAATATATGTGGGGGTAGGTTTGAGTTAATAAATAATATAAGGGTCTGGGAGGGTTTGGGGGGGGTCTCCCCCACATACATTTGCAGTGAAAATGTCCAACAAAAAAAAACAATTTGGTCAAACAACCCTGATACCGGTTTATGGTAGATCACGTTGGGGGTTTATAAGTGGTGTCTGTCAGAGGGGCTAAGCTTTCTGTGTGCTGTGCTGGCTGTTGGAAGAGTGTGTGCCGAGCTATCCTGCCGAGAGGGTAAAAAAGCAGATAAAGGAACTTTCCAGTGAGGGCTCTGTCCAGGCAGACTGGGAGACTCACTAGCTGAGTGGATGTATATAGAGATTGAAGTTAATTGGGCAGAGTATGCATGCCTGTGGGTCGCCACAAGTGAGCAATGGCTGGATGTGGAGTTACCTATCTGGACTGCTTGATATTTGCAAGAGGTGAACTAATTAAGGACTGTACTTATGCACCCCATTCAATATTCAATATGCAAGTAAGACTGTAAACGTAAGGTGGTTGACTCTGTCAAAGGCAGCAGAGTGGTCAAGACACAGGGATCACCTTTATCCATGATTTAGAGAGCACCATATTTGAACTGGATGGAGTCAGTTTCTGTGCTGCATCTGGGTCTAAATCCAAATTGGTAGCTATGAAGCAGGCCATATTAGTTAATCTGATGGTGGAGTTGGTTGGAAACTGCATTTGCAATTACTTTAGCAATTAATGGATATACTACATTGATCATTTTCATTGGTGCTATTTTAAAGACACTCTGATATGCCAATTAATGTGTAAGTAATTGTGTACACCCTACATTTGTTTTTCTACGTATCAAAAATGAACAGATAATTGTTTAATGATTGAGACACATGTTGTATGAGCTATGTTCTGAGAAGAATTATCATGAGTGAATAATATAACAATATCTTTTATAGAGTAAGCGTGAATAGAGTATCACAGTCCTTTCTAGAAGTCCTGCTAGGATTGCAGATTCACAGTGCACAAAAGACAACACTAGAACCTGAACCAAGTTCTACAAAGATCTTACAAAAGTGTGCCACTGGACATTCTGCTAGGGATTTCAAATAACGTTCCTGTTTCAGAGATGATTTCAGGGTGGATTTAGTTCTGCTTATGAAGATAGCTCGCGGGGAGATTTCTGTCTACAAGATTCTTTAGTGATAGATTAATTTTTTGATTGGGCTCTTTGATGGTTTCAATTTATTATGTTAAATCCTTGTAGAAATCAAAAGGAAACCATATCTTTCTTAATAGATGGCCCTGTCAGCCATACTGAGAGACGTAAAGTGTCCACTTGCGCTTTCACAGGAAGGCGATGTACTGTCCAAATGTTGCACAATATGCTATTTGACCTTCTCAGATGGAGCAGATGAAGCTTGGATGACACACTCTGGGCACACTGCATTTGGCTTATTTGTTAATTTGGCAGGCCCAGGTAAATCGAATTGGCGGAGTCGAAATGGTACAGGACTACATTTTTACTACCCGAAACCTGTGAGAGTAGATTAAAAATGGAAACATTCCTTGGATCGTTTTCAAGATTGAAAAAGACTTCTTTCGCCATTGCAGAAATCTGGACGTTCATTGAAAGGTCTGCAGCAATCAATGCTCTAAGGTTCTTCACTGTAGTTTGGGGGTGAGTCTGAGAGCTTAATTACCATGGACAGCCATTCATTGACCATCTGTTGAGTTATGTTCAGTTTCAAAGGGACTAATTTTTAAAAGTTGAAACACTGGTCAATGCTAAATCTGATCAAGACAGGCAAAGATGTACATGCAATGATGGGCTCTAAGAATCCTGAGATATATTTGAGTGCCATCTGCATAATGACACATAGTAACGCCTGGATTTGACACAGTATTTCCCAACATAATCATAGCCCTGCTGACCAACTCTTGGGTCGCTCTCTGGGGTGAAGAGAGAGACACGCCTTTTGAAGCTGATGTTTGTACGTTGTAAGATGTATTGTGGAATTCTTTTAAACCAATTAATGCTTTTCTCATCCACTTGGGGCCTTCAATGAGTACCCCACGGTTGAAAGAAGGTCGTGAACCAGCACAGGCATGAGCCGCCTTCTGTCATATTTCAGGATTGAAATAGAATCCGACTCAGATCTTCTATGTGACTGAACACGATTTGTCATTAGCTGGGAATGCCTTTTACATATTGGATGGCAATGTATGTTTCAACGAGCTTCCCTCTAAGTGGTATTTTGATATTTATTGCAGTCATCAGTCTCTATATCTACTGTTCGTTAGACAAATAGCGTGCCCACATTTTATTTTTTCTTCAACGTGGAATTGTTGTTAATATGCATGTACGGAATTCAGCTTTAGAGCTGCGAGAAAATCATGACATGATTTAAAGATCGCTGTAGATACATCGTTAGACTGTGGTGGCGAGCTCATAGATCTCACAGTGTGAGTTAGCATGCGGCAGGCTGACAACATTCTCCTTGCTTTTTATATCATGATACGCAGTATGCGGAAATGAATGGCACTGATAATAGGTTTCCCAAGTGTTATGATTTTATCTGAAAATAATGAAGCTAGATGTTACGATAGTACATATATTGCTGCACTTCTTTAATGAGAAATGGCTTTGTCAAAAATCTAAACATATTAAATAAATTAGGCAATAGGCAATTTTTATGGTATCGATGTATTTTGCAAAATAAACAGATTTGATGCACATGATAGCATTTTTAATGCGCTTTCTCAAGGTTGCAAGATTCGTTAAACATTGTGAGATTTTTGCCGCGGTAATTCAGACTTTTTTTGTAGATTTTCAAGTTGTTATCATACCAAGGCACCTGATGTATTTTTGGAATGTTTTTCAAAGCGGCAAGAGCCAACACCAAATTCTGACAGGTATTCCATGCAGCATTGCAAGGTGCCCGTTTGCACAGAGCCACGCTTTCAAAACAGGCTGCAAGTCAATTCATTGCACCATCCTAATGCTGGAAAGGCACAAGTAAAAAAAAAGTGCTTTGCCATGGAGCTGCAACCGCACTGCTGCTATGCCGGGGTGCGCAACCATTTGGGAAGTGGGTGCAAATGTCTCTTTGAGGGGCTGCACACAATTTGGTTGCACTTCGCCGAATTAAATATTTGGAAGGGAATTCTTAAACGTGACTAATGGCTGGTATGCTCCTAGCATCTTTTCTACAACACGGTCATTAATTGTTTTTGGCTAAATCATAGGAACACAACACGTTTTTAGGTATTTTATGTTTGTGTTGCCTTATACGAAACTAGATAACAAAAGAGAGTCATTCATTTTAAGCGATACACCGTCTTTACTCAGCCTACAATAGATTTGTAAGGCGGTGTTGTAGTGATAACACAGAGTGAAAGCTTAGTTTTGCCTGTTTTACAACCCTGGCCTGTGGTGACACACACAGACAGTGTTGGAGGATATTCCACCCGCATTCTCCGTGTTGAAAATCCGCCCAACTGTGATGGAACCACATGGACGTTGCACTGCCTCTTGACATATGTTCCACACAGAGAACATGTTTGGAATGTCAACCCATGGGAATAATGATATGGCACCTGGAGCTCATACTCATACCAGGTGCATCTCAGGGATGTGGAGCCACAAGTAGCACCACAATAAGGTAAACCAATTAGAACAGTTGAGGACACAGCCCAAAGCGGTAAGCATGTACAAACATGGGTTTTTGGTCGACATTAAATGCAGCACCATAGATGGAGCAGCACACCAGCTCATTGTTTTGATGCTAATGACTCTACTGCAAGCTGAGAGCCCTGCGGGAATAGCAGCACACCTCCAAGTAGGCAGCACAACAATCTGACTAAGTGCCACCCCAACAGACAAACCATCAGGCTTTCCAGCATCTCTCACAGTAGGCAGGCCATCATTATGCCCAGCAACCTCATCACAGACAGCCCATATGCTTGCCCAGCAACACTTCCGTCAAGCAGCCATCAGCCTATCTAGCAGCCCCCTAGTAGCATCTCCAACAGAGTGGGATGAGTGGGCAAAGATGGTACACAGACAGGGTGTGCAGGACAAAGGTGTCACCCCTAGACATGGCTGACCATCAAGGTTTTTCCAACTGTTGACTGGGCATGAGCACTATACAAAACCATGTGATTGAAATCCAGAATGACAATCAGCCAAACAGGAGATGATTAGGTGAACTTTGAAAGTGGCTCATTAGAGTGTACAGTGGCACTTGCACATGGCATTAAACAATCCTGTTTCTCCCAAATACCCATACAGGCTCCAGCCTCCTTGATACAAGGTATATACCACAACCCATGGCCCCCTATACTCTCAATGATGTGAAAACAGGATTCTGTGATAGAGCTGGATCCACTAATTTGGTCAGGCGTGTGGACTGCTTACATGCAGCTCTTGAAACCCAATTCCCAAGGCCAGGGAGAAGGTATGCCATAAAGGCACAAGCAGCACAGTTCAACATGCAAATGGTCTGGGACACAGGGCTGCTCAATATTCAAGTGTCTGCTAGTTTCCAGGGTCAACGCATGACTCAATGATCCTAAACCAAACAGTTTGATACCGTCTAGCTTTTAATGTGTATGGATGCAAATCCAACACCCCACACTTGAGAGAAAGTACAGGTTAAGAAAATCTCCAGATATGGGCCACAGAGGAGGCCAGTCACCTTGCTATTGTGGACAACATGTAGGCCTCATTTCCAAAAGGAGCCTTTTGTGGTTGTTAGAAAACTAGAGAGGCATTTAGATTTTCTTTGGTCAAACACACTTCATTGCTGCTTGTCTCAGATGCTGCAAGCGACAAGGTCAGAGCCCTTGAAGGGAGAAATGACTAGCCAAACAGGGATTTGTCAGACATTTAGTGTGAAACAGGTTCCCAAGCCTTAAACGAGAGGAATTATAACAAATACTGCCCTTACACACTAGTGAAGGCTTGCAAGGTGAAGGCCACAATTTGGCAAGAATGAGGAAGTGTACCGAAATGTGCACCTGTCAAAATTGCTCAGGCCGGAGGCACACTGCCCCCTGGCAGAATAAAGTTCACCTAGATTGAAGCTACAAGTACCAAGCAACAAGGTCACTGTGACTAAGAATATTGGGAATGGGGATTTGTGACAATAGAAGCTAGGAGACACTTGATCAAGGCAGGGAATATAGTATGGGGCAATGGAAGGGTGGGGGTAAAATAAATATATTTGCTGCCTTGCTAAAACAAAGATTTTCACAAGAACCACAACAACCCACATATGTGTTTCCAAAGATAATTCACAATATTAACTGCCATTTGTACAGGCACAAGGCTGGGAATGTTAAGAGGGTAACAACAACTAGGTCTCATGAGAAAGCAATGAGGTATTCTTTTTTTGTTTCCACACTGTCTGCACCTCACAAAATGATTGGTCAATGAGGAGGGGTGAAACCCACTATGGAGCACTCGAGGGTGGCATAGCCAATGGAAAAGTGATCCGCATGGTGCAAAGTGTAAGAATGTACAACAGCCAATGAATTTCAAGAAGTTTCGATGACCTGATATTAGGTCTTTACTAGAAGGAGGGTACTAGCTTGGTCGTGAGGGGATGGTTAGGCCAATAGCGCTAGGTACTGTATAGAATTCTGTAGGGGTTATAAATGATTAGCCAATCAGTGAATAAGAATGTATGTGTATCTTGAAACATTGTCAAAGCCATGATGTCACACACTACTATATAAATCGCAATTTAATGATGACAATTTTAATGATATTTGTATTATTCCTGGCCGAGACTGCATTTAATAAACGTCTTTTTCTTGCTACTCACGCACCATTATTGCTCATTGGATTGATTTTTAGATAAAGGGGTTTTTGGGCCTACCTTCACAATTGGTGATTCTAGGCCCTGCAAGAAGCTGAGAGCTCCCCCAGGCACATTTGTCTGGGCATCAGCACCTACCTGCCGAGACCAAAATCTGTGCACGCAACAAAGAGGCCTGCAAGCACAAGTCATGTTAGGCCTTACTCGAACGCTGGGGGTGTGGTACTGTGACCAGTCATGAAATACCTCAACAAAGAAGGGAGAGCAGCGCTTCTTTTAGAAGAAGTGAGAGTACTGCAGTGGAGAGGACTGAAATCCCTGAGTCCCGAAGTAAGGGGACAAGAGGAGGAAAAATAAACTGTTGTGTAAACAAGTGTTCTATTTGGCTTTGTTGTAGACATTGTATATATTGGTGTTTGGTTTGGGGTCAGTTTAGCCTGGTCTGTGTAGAGAGTGATAGGAGAATTTTGGGTGGGAAATGTACTGTTATAGGAGGATTGCTTTGGGGGTTGTTGTGTGGAGATGCACAGAGATGTATCTGTTGTGTTTTGAACTGAGGGCACCATAGGGGGCAGCCTCTGGCGGTCGTTGTCAGCAACCTTTTTTATGTGACAAATTTGTTCTTGGCCATTACATCATTGTATTCTTTTTTAAATGTGTTGGTCGGTTGTGCACATATGCAAAGAGTCCCGACCTGTAAGGCAAACATTCTTAAATATCATAACGAACAGGTGCAAGGGACAGAGACAAAATGTTTTACTGCATGGCCAGTGGGAGGCACACACAATAGAGGTATTATTGAGCATATTTGGTATCAACATATAAAGGTAGAATATTTACGAAAAAATAAAGCATACTCGAGGTATGGAAATTATATGATGAAATAGAAAGTCCTGAAAAAACAAATGAAAAAGGGGATAAGGAACCTGCACAGCCGACAGACCCACCCCTTCTAGTAGAGTGCACCAATTTGGCACAGGCTCCAACACCTGTGCAGCTGACAGTGCTGCCTACACCTGGATTATTTTCACTACAGCCCGCTGCGGGATATACATATTCCCGATATGTTCCCCAAACAGACCTAAAACCCTGAGCATCATGTGATGGTACGAGTAAAGACAAAACATAAGATCCGATTATATTGGAAATTGAAACAGAGCATGTAGGGACCTAGAAGCAGTCATTTATAAAACAGAGGAGAAGCTCGAAAGGGTGATGAGGAGAAAGGAGAGGCGAGGACCGTGTCTTGTGGCAAATGCTGACACAAGGACAGCAGGGCAGAGTGTCTCAAAAACGGATAACACTGTGTTTAAGGATGTTATAATGGAGACAGAGGAAGGGGGTCATGTTGAAAGAAGGAATGAAGGAAGTAGAATATGTAGAGTGCAAGTTCAACAAAGTATTGATTACGATTCAGTATTTTCTGAGGATGAAGGGAGAACAGAAGTGGATGAGGGGAACTGGGAAACAGAGGAAGAGCTAAGTGAAGGAATGCCATGGGGCGATCAACTTAGACCATGCCAAAAGCTGATGGCAGCAACAAAGAGGGATAAAGTAGGGAGAGTACCTAAAAATTGTAAGAGTGGGGACGCAGTTCCCCTTGATACAGAAGGCAATAGGGAGGCCATACTATGTATGCTGGCCTCACATGGATAAGAATAATTTAATGACGATACTGCCCTCATTTACAGCGGGATCAGATACATGGATGTATGCCCTATAAAACTGACAACAGGGGTTAAGTTAGCAGTAGGAGATATGACAAGCTTGCTTGGTGCAGTATTAGGAGAACAAATAAATATGATTTGCTTTAAAGAAGGGTATCCAGGGGTTTGATTAGAGAGTGGTGCACACAATAGTGCTCCATTTCATAACTGCTGAGGCCATGTATGGGATGCGCTGACAAGTGCATTAACCAGATCAACTCGATATAGGATCAATTATGGACCACACAATGAAGCAAGAGGAGTGCCCTGCAGTATATATTCACTCAATTCAGGAGATGTGGCGAGAGGAGACAGGGGATGCATGGGACAAGAATATACCAGTATAAATCACACGCTGCATAGATGACTCCCAACAGAAGTACAGGCAGATTTGGATAGGATAGTGGGCATTGAGGCAAAGGGATGGGCCGAGATACATATGCATATAATACATTATTGTTAAAACCTGCAATATACTGTAACATGTAACCACATACATGTAATTAAGTTCTTTCTAGGGCAGCTTCTTTGTAACCCTTAAGCAAGCCTCCTTAAACTCTGATTCAGCACCTCGATGTCTGCGGGCTGTTTGTGCGCTCTACAAATACAAATAAATAAATAAAATAAATAAATTGTAAGCAAAGAAGTGAGACCGAAAGGGAAAAAGAAGAACAAGCAGAGTGAACAGAGTCAAAACCTGTACATTAAAAACTAGCGAAAGTAAGAATGGAAAGTGCAGTAGTTACTAATGCCACAGAAGGGCAATATAAACAATAACTACCATCAGGTTGGGCCTTGGGACAAAGTGCAACCGAAGGTATATGGACGCAGTCCAAGGGGGAAGAACTATCTGCCAGAGAGGAAGAGGAATGGGGTTTGGAGGATTAAGACCATGATTTGGGGGATCCTGTTGGGTGTGTGGAAGAATGGGGCACATGGAACAAGATTGCTGAAGAAGGCCCCCTATGCAGCATCATCCCGGTGCACCCCAGATCAATATTCCACCCACCCTCCACCATAAAAGATACACGCATATGCACCTGGAGCTCTGTATGTTCCTGATCCTGCACAATCACAGAATACAGGTCCAATGCAAGTAACAGCACCCACACATAGGCGGCCTATACAATACCCGACTCTGAATACTATACAGAATGCAACACAGCAAGCATCTGCCTCAGCTGCCACACCTCCATGGGAGCAGCATGCACTACCACAAGGAATGGTGATGCATTGCAAGTGCAAGTGTGTTGGGAGGCAATCCTTTCCCACTACCCAGGATAAACATGTATCCTCAATAAGACAGCCCACAGCAAGCTCTAGTGTGTCCAGTCTGGTCTGTCACCCCTGACCCAGAAGAGGAACCCAAAGTGGGATTGAAGATAGGTAAAAGAATGTTCACCTTTATGGTGGACAATGGGGCCATCATGTCCTGTATAAGGGAAGGGAGGTTTACTTTAACTAACTGAAGCATGGACATGCATGGATTCTCTGGGGCTAGAGTTGCAGTTCCATTCACTGAAGAGTTGACCATTGCTATAGGGGTGCAGGATGAGTTATCACATTTATTGTACAGTACAGAAACTCCAGTAAACTAATTGAGAAGAGATCTCTTGAATACATTCAATATGATGATTTCTTTCACTGACAAAGGAATAGTGTGCACTACTCCAAGTATGCATTATGCATGAGTAGCAGAAGTTGTACCAGCACAGTATGAGGGGTACTTTGCTTGAACATATGTTTAAGTATGCTTTGACCATCTTGATGAGGTGGCTCCCTGGTTTGCAAAACATGATATTCTGCTTACCCACAGAATATTTGTTTGGGCCAGCCATCTCAGCAGAACAGACACCTGGAAAAATGTACATAGAGGCAGTGATCACGAGAAAGGACATGGTCATTTTCACAGGCACAGATGAGGAGTGAGAAGAGCGGCACACAGTTCTATTCATAGACCCCACACTGCCATTGAGGGAAGTGACTGATGAATGGCTGTTCACAGACATGGAGGAGGAAGGGGACATAGTGTTTGAACTGTGTATATCCTGTCACATTGCAATACAACACAGAGCGATACCAAGTACAGTATTAATTGCCACAGCACCACCATCACAGTTACAGGGAGACATGGCAGAAGTGCCTAATTGCCAATGGACCAATAGCCCTCATGACATAGGGTTACAGAACAGTGTAGGGGCAGTAAAGGTCATGCTCAAACCAGGGTAAAAAAAATAACACCTATCCAGAGAGGTAGATGAAGGGATTTACAACAGCATTAGTGCACTGATTCAGCAAGGCTTCATAGTACCATCCAGGTTTATAGTCATAATGTCGAAAAAAAAATGTCGACAAACAAAAATGTCAAAATTTTTTTTTAGAAAACAAAAATGTCGACATCCTATACTTATAATGTAAAAAGTCATTTTTTAGAAAAAAAAATGTCGACAAAAAAATGTCACTTAGAACTATCAACACCTCACCCAACACCCCACTGCAACCCCCCCACCCCCCCACCGCCACCCTCCCACCCCTCATACTCAACACATTCTATTTATTTATTTATTTATTTATTTATTTATTTATTTTTTCAATAATTAAATAACCAAAAAGAGTATCATTTACTATTGGGGGGAGTCCCCCCCAACCCCCCCTCACCCAACACCCCCCTGCCATCCCCCCACCCCCCCCAACCACCCTCTCACCCCTCATACTCAACACATTCTAATTAATATTTATTTATTTATTTATTTTTTCAATAAATAAATAACCAAAAAGAGTTTAATTTACTATGGGGGGGTCCCCCCAACCCCCCCTCACCCAACACCCCCCTGCCACCCCCCCACACTCCCCCAACCACCCTCTCACCCTCATTCTCAACACATAGTAATTATATATTTATTTATTTATTTATTTATTTATTCAATAAATAAATAAATAAAAAGAGTATCATTTACTATGGGCATGTCCCCCCAACCCCTCTCACCCAAGACCCCCTGCCACCCCCCCACACCCCCCACCCCTCATACTCAACATATCTTAGTTATATATATTTATTTATTTATTCATACAATAAATACAAAATTTCGAAAAAATATCGAAAAAATGTCGACATTATTGTTTGTCGACATTAATTTTTTCGACATTTATTTTTCGAAATTTTGACTGTCGACATTTTGACTGTCGACATTATGACTGCCCACCTACCATCCACACCCCATGTAACATGGCAATTTACCCTGTCAAGAAAGCAAAGGCTCATCGTGGAGATTCATACCATATCTCTACCCTTTGAATAACATAGTTGAAGCAGAATTCCAAGAAGTTCCCAATACAGCCTCAATACTATGTAAAATCCCGGCAGATGCAACTAATTTCACTGTGATCGACCTTAAAAATGCATTCTTTTCAGTGTCATTACATCCACATTCTCAGTCTCTCACCATGTTTACCTCCCGGGAGCAGCAATTTCAACACACCCATTTACCACAGGGGTACTGTGAGTCCCCAAGTGTTTTCAACAGGGTACTCATGGAGAAGAGTTATGCCAGTTAGAGCAGCAGCAGAACATAAAACTACCCAGCCAACCGCAGTGAAAGAAATGCAGCAGTGTTTAGAGTTGTGTAACTACTATAAGACATGCATTTATGATTATGCCATGTATGTCAGGCCTTTATTGCAGGCATTGAAAAAGACACACCAAAGAACAAGCGACCCCTCATATGAACAGAAGCAATGACTGAATGTTTTGAAGATCTCAAAACAGCAATCAGTAATACTCCTGTGCTAACAACACCAGATTACAACAAGCCATTTGTTTTGATTTCACACTCTGATGGACAGGTTATGACTGCAGTGCTCACACAGCGTTCATCCCTGAAACACAAGCCCTTAGACTATTACAGTCCGTTTGTAAAGCTTTATTCTGCAAATGTGCCTTTAGCACACACTATCAAATACAAAAAGAGAAAAGGTACCTTAGTTACATACACACAAATAAACAATTCATGATAGATAAAAAATATTCAATTAACAGAAAATCCTAATAGCTAATAACCCAGACAAATTAATCAAATAGTTAAAAATTACATCCTATGGAACCATTCTTGATAGATACATTTGGCTACAAAATACACATCGTTCACTCGAGCAGTGGATTTACAAAGATGAATGGCTTCTACAGTATAATTTAAATATGCTTTTCTAAACAGTGTTAATATGTTTTTCGCATGTCACTATAGTACATACATAGTAGCAGGAAATGGGTAACAGACTCTTGATCTAAGCCACACAATGGGCAGGTTTCAGAATTGCCACCTCTCCAGCCACACGTAAAAGTCATGACCTGCAGTGTGGCAATTCTGAATTGCAGGATCAAGGAACGCACACACACTGGAGTTATTAAATCCAAATACCTCTCTCTGCCCAATGATGTGTTCAGGGATAGCTATGCCAGCCCCACTTTCAGTTTCAAGCATGAAAATATAAGTATTCTTGTGTATCATACTTAGTAAACAACTTGATATCACTTTTTAGACAGGATGGCATGCTCTGCGGGTTATGCCATGAATCATCCAAACAAGCCGATTTGAGTTTGTGTGTAACGTGGACCAAACATTGGAGAACGTCCACCAGGGTGGTTCATCAGATCAGACAGTGCTTCTTGATACTTTTGCAACTCAGACGAGTCCCAGAGCCTGATCCAATAGAAAACAGTTTTCTACACCAACTGGTCCATGATGGGGACACGCCCACATTCCATGAGAGTGGGGCACTTGGAAAGCTACACAGTAGTCTAAGTAGCTCTTTCAGAAATGTAGGCTCTGCTAATCCCAGATTAGAGCAATTCATGTGGCCCTAAATCTCATTTCCATAGATGCCAGTGGTATAGCCTGAATGGTATAAATATCTAAAGCAGGGGGACACAGATTGCTCTCCATGTGAGACAAAGAATTTCTTGAGGCCTCCAGTATTTCTTTCCATGATGGTTTCTGACCTAGTGGACTGTGCTTCCCAAGAACCAGTGTCTGTAAACCTCACTCCTCAGTAATCATAGTTTGTAACCTCTTCAAGGAAAGTGCCCTCAATTTCCAGATGAAGGGCCACAGGCTTAGATCTCCTTGTTCTGAACACTAGCCCCTTGGACTTGCTCCTATTTAGGGTCAGACCTAACTCTGAGCACTTGACAATAAAGTGCTCCAGACCACGCCTGATCACCATGGGAGAAGTGGCCAACAAAACTGAGTCGTCAGAAAAGAATAAGGCTGGGTAAACATCCATATATCAATTTTAGGGGATCTAACCCTCCCCCAGTGCATTCTGCCACCAGGTCTAGGATAACCTTGTTAATATATAGGCAAAAGAGAAGCAGGGCAAGGACACTTCCTTGCAGCACGCCTCTACCAACTGGGAACTCCCTATTAAGTTTGTGAATAAAGCTCGGCTATTACAGACACCAACTGTATTTCACCCCCCCTCCCCGGTCTCAATAGGACCTTCCAAAGCTGTGTCCTGGGTACACTGTTGAAGGCAGTCTGTAAATCATTAAACACAGCATAGACTTAGAATACATTTTAATACAGTATATTTCTGGTAGACAGACGAAAGCACTGGTCCACTGTGCTCAGCCCTTGCCAGTAAATGGGAAAATCAGCCCAGTATTAGTCACCCAGACCTGCAGTTGTTGGAGAAGGACCTTTGCAAAGAGTTTCCCTGTCGAGTTGAGCAATACAATGGGCCTGTAATTAGCTTGGTGCTCTCGCCCCATTCCTTTTTATGTATGGGGATGATCTCTGCACAACACCATGTTTCCGGGATATGCTCACAATTGGCCACTGCTTGAAACAGCCTTGCTAATAGTGGCACCCAAATGTCCAGATCATCCTTATAAAGGTCAGCTGGAATATTATCAGGGCCAGGGGCCTTTTGCCTCTTAGTATTCAATAGACCAGCTCTTACAGCCATCATGCTGATATTAATAGGCGGCCTAGTGTGGTCGATAGATATTCTGTTACACTAATTCTGTTACAGCGGGCCTTCAGTACAGGCCTCAATTTGATGTAGGCTATGAAAATGGGAAAACCATTCTGATTCCCTGATCATACAGTGCAGCATGTTATCATTAGAATCCTTCAGGTCCGCTATAATAGACCAAAAGGCCTTATTAAGCAAGGCTTTCCTAAGTAATCCCCATTTGGATTTGAGGAATTCAATTTTCCTAGACTTCTCTATGTTTTTATAATTGTGCCTCTTACTACTCAGCACCTCTTTGTTCACCTTTCCATTCCTAGCCTGACTACAAAGATCATCAAACCATAAGGGATTCTGCTCACTACTCCACTTAGAATGGGTCGCTACACTGAAGAACCAAGAACCAAGCTCACAAATCAAATGATTATAATCATCCAAAACCTCAATGTCCCCCCTGTCAACATAACATAAGTGCTCAATTACAGGCAGGATTGAGAGGTAAATGGAATGCTTTGTCCCCGCCGACAGGATATTGGCCCACTTGACAACCCGTCTGGAATTCCCAGATATCACTATTAGAGCAGAGGCTACAGTGCCCATATCCCCTTTGCCCTGCACCACTGCTTGGCAATCTTGGGCACCACCTTCAAAAGCACTGTAATACCATAGATTAATATATCTGGGTCTATGGGAATCCCGCATACTCCCCCTCCCTTGGTATCGTATGTAGTATCAACATTGCCCCTACTGCGCACATCCCTGATGTGGAACAAACTACACCAAGATCTGTAAAAGATATAGGGCCTCATTCCGAGGAGGGCAGTAAGGGATACCGGGCACCGGTAAGGAGACCGGTGCCGGTAATCCCTTACCGCCCAATTACAAGGTCCCATAGCGGGAACAGTAAAGGATGTGTTTGGGAATGGGAATGGGGAATGGTTTGGTGAATGGGGACTTACCGGGTCCTCCAGGGTCGGAATGACCTGGTAAGTCCCCATTCAACCAGACCGGTTCCGGACCCGGTATTGGAGGCAGCCATGGCGCAAATAGATCCATGGCTACCTCCAATCTCGGAATGAGGCCCATAGTCATGTTTAATTTACTGAGCAGGTACCTACCCATTAAATTGACAGGGGAACTCTTTTAATATATTAGGGGTGTCCGTACTACCTTACCTCCCACTTTTACATCCAGCTCCTCAATGTATGGAACCTTCAAAATAGCCCCAGAGAATCCCTCTGCGCCAAGATATTTACCTGAAAGTTTCCTTCCATGATACATAATTTGGTTGCACCGGATTCCACCATGAATATAAACTGCAAATTTCCTATCTCACCCCCCACCAATGGCTTCCCTTCAGGGTGGATAGTCGTTAGCAGGACCAAACAGGAGAGTGCTCTCTGTGGGCTGTCTTAATCGGGATACATACTCGTTCCATAGAATGAGTAGGGGCTAACTCCTATTACTGCTGCTCTCCCGAAGGGAGCGGCCGCCCCAACTGGTACCCTGATTACTGGGGCAACACTATCCTGCTGTTGCTGCAGTGGGTGTCATGCTTGTGTGTCTGGCACTTGGGGCTGCTGATTATAAGTTTGGTATTGCCCCTGAGGATACTCCTGGTTCTGGTATCCTTGGCCCTGTTGCTGAAACCCTAATCCGGGGCCTTTGGACCTGCTGCTGCCATCCATAATTATACCGCAGTGCTGACCTGCACTCCCTCGCAAAATGCCCCCACCTTAAACAATTCCAGCATTGAAACTGTCCGAACCCACCTCCCCTGAATCCATACCCTTCTCCTTTTGCTCCTCAAAATCCCCCTCTTCCTCTCTGTGACCTTCCTTGCTGCCACTGTGGTCCGTGGTACTGTTGGCCCCCGCCCGCTGTCCTTGTCCTCCTTCCGCCCACAGCACTGCAATAGTGGCACTCACAACTTGCTGGTACTTTCAGTTCCTTCAACCTCTACTGGCGTTGGCACAGGCACCTGTACTGCTACCTTTGCCAATGTGTTCTCTACCAACTTTGCTTCATCCCCCTGACGCATTTGTGCTGTTTCCCTCTCCCGCTCTTTAATCCTTTTACAGTGATGCACTATTATACTCTGTATTTCTGGCCATCCCTTCGCTTCAGTACCCACAATCTTATCCAATGCCTTCTGCACTTCCTTCGGCAAACCACTCTCCACTTCTCCTGCATTTTAAGAATACATCCAGCTGGGTCTATACTGCATCAAAGACTGTAAATCGGGAGTGTCCGGAAAGGCCCTGCGTAGTGCATCCCATACCAATGCTCTAACTCCATTGAATAATTCCCAATCATGCGCATCATCCCCCAAGTTTACTCCCAGGTATACGGCCGTAACCCATATGCCTCCAGCTTGATCCCCGATTAAGGCAACTAGTAAGCTCTTAAGATCCCCTTTTGCCAGGGGCACCCCTGCCGTTTGTTTTTCAAATTCGTATATCCACTTACTTGCCCCTGCTTTGAGATGTCGGAGGCCCTTATTTAAATGATTTGTATCCATTTGGGGCCAAGGCACATACTGTGTCCTCCCTTCCCCTGTATGTATGAGGGGCATCTGCATCTTCCCACACCCTTCTTCACAACATCTCTTCTTTCTACCAAAGCTATCCGGTAAACTCTGTTCCTCAAATTGCCTCCTGCCCACATATTTTCTACTTGTTTTTTTTTCAGCCGCCTCTTCACCCCTCCCTTCATCTTCAATCGGTTCTTCTGTGAACGTGCCAGCATCCCATCCCTCCACATTTTCTCCCAACACTGTGTTCTCCTCTTGCTGAAAAATGGCCGTTTTTTGTGGCGACATTATTGCATGGAACATGCAGGGGACACCCCCGCAACCCCCAAACTTTTTATTTATTTTTTTTAGTTATTTTTTTTTTTTTTTTTTTGCCCTTTCCCCATATATATGGTCACCCATATAATATTGCTGCCTCATTTTCCCGGCGATATTATTTACGGCGACCATATATATATATGGGGATAATATTACCTGATACCAGATAATCCACCCACCCATGGTGTTTTCCTTCTCAACCCCTACATGTTTTACACCTTGAATGTCCATCTTGAGCAATATTTCCACTCGCCCGATCCCTCTCTTAGTGAACTTATATTCCTTCCTGTTTCTGGGGATGTCTGTAAACTTTTCATTTCTGCTAGCAAACTTGTCTACCTATCCTGAAACTCCCTAGACCTGTCCTCTGTCGATGCTGGTACGTCAGGCTGGTGGTCGTACGGGGAGGGGGAGCAGTGGCTTGTGATGTTACTAACCCCCACCCAACTTACCCTTCTGCCTTTCCACATTTCTCACTTCTCTGTCTCTGTGCCTCCACTCCATTTCCTTGATCCTCTGCATCTTCAAACAAACGCCCAAGGCGAGAATCTCTTTTCTCTTCCGTAGCTGACTCCCCTTATATTTTGCTACCAAAGATGTGCACCTGTGTTCCAAAATGGTCTTGTTATGCGAACCCTGACCTGGCCATGAGCAGGGCATCCTCCCTCCTCCATTTTCTGCTATCCACTGCTTATGATATTTCTCCACCCTGTCATGATATAGTGGCAGGGCATTATACATATTTTCTATTGGTGATCCCCCCCATACTAGTGACGTCTAGCTCTTACTAACCCCGCAAAGATCCTCTAATGTGCTGCTTTCTTGTAACAATAAAGACAAATGAATCAACCCCCCACCATTCTCTCTCACCCTCCCATACACACATACGCCGCTCTGAGAGATTGGGCAGCACCACACCACACCACGACTCACACAATTGCCACCCCTTCTAGGGCTTGTCTTTTCACCCAAAAAAAGTACACAACTACCACAAACTAAACTAAAACGTTGTACCAACAACCGCTACTTATTCCAGACTTACTACTTATATGAGACCACTACTTTGCGTTTCCATAGACCTCCTTTAAATTTTATTCTGCCTTGTGGTACCACCTTCCCTCCCATTCCGAGGACAGGCTCCCTGCCCTACCTTTGCCTTATCATATAATGCCTTAACTTATAATAAATTACTGAACCACTCAAACACTAATGCAAACTCTCTCAATAATAACCCTACCCTCACCCACATTATATCAATGACTTCGCTCTACACGTGCTCACACCTTTCACACTTCCCTATGCATCTATCCTTTACTTGTTATCTCTTACAAGAGTCTACTCACATGTGCGTGCTCACCCAAACACGTCGATCACAAAGCTCCAACACCGGCCTGCACTCTTCTCAAAGCCGCACCTGCTTCAAAGAGCAGAGAGGACTTTTCTTGAAATGGCACCTACTAAGTCACTCGGAACACATGCTTTTTCAGAGCTGATCACTGTAGGTGGGCGTGGCTCCTTCCAGAGTAGCAGCCCTGAAGCCTCTGCAGGTACCGGCGGCGCTGGTAGGGTCACCAATTGAAAGCAAGCACCTCAGCGCTCACACACGAATGAATACAACCTGCATGGGAAGAATGGCCAGAGTCGATTTGTCAGGATAACACGTTTAATCTCATGCGCAAATGAGAGCAACAGCAAGGAACTCTGCTTCTAATAACATTCTGCCAAAGAAGGGTACAAGCAGAGACGTATGAAGCAAAACATCATCATAAGTGACGCAATACATATAGTAAACACCCCATTGGATGGACCCTACACAGGTACTGCCTTTATTCATATGGGATGGCAGTTTATTGGTCCCAGCCTAGTCCATCTGTCTTCCATCACGTCAACGCTGCAGGGTTCATCTTCTTCTCACGTTGAAGGTCAGAAAACAGACACAGAGCAGGTTCCAGGGCCTTCACACACACATTTCACTTACTCCATCCCCGCCATCTGGCTCCAAGGTCTCCGCCCTCATTTTGAACTAAAATGTATCCCTCCAAGCACCTCGCAACACAAAACACTTGATTGTTGCTTCAGCTACTCACCCGACCCACCTTCTTTGAAAATTTCAAGACTTGTTACTTTGGGGTTGATGATCAAAGGGCACCTGGTGTCATGGAATTTGTAGATTTTAGGGTTCAGTCAGTTATATGGGCTATCACTCATGATCACTCGGGTATGTGCCAGATCATGCCTTGGCCAAAGTGAGATGACATGCACACCAGGTGCCGGCCTCTGTTTGTGGCCTTGTGTGGCACATTCCTTTTGGGTGAAAGACACATCTTTGCAACACTTTCGAGAACAATGAAGAAACAGTGCGGCGGGTGGGTGTGCAAACTGTCCTCATGGGAGCTAAGTCATGACTGGGGATATCTGTAACTTCATGGATTTGGGCCTAGTGCATGAACTTCTGCATTTACCATGCAAGCCTTCTCTTCTACCTCAGACTATTAATATCTACGCAATATAGTAATGTCGCCCTCACCTTGGGCCACACCATATGAACACACTATAATTGATTACATTAGCATAGGGCCCTGCTGAATGGGAAGGCAACCCTTTCACTGTCCACCATCCCCCGTGACCCATCCCAGTGCCTCCAATGCATCTCGCCTTCCTTTAAAGTGCCGGGGGGGGGCTGCCCCTTCCCAACAATGGTCACTGTCCATGTGATCAAGAATTAAAAATTGTTCAACTATAGCCCAGTCACCCATCAGGACCAAAATATAATCAATCCTGGCAGAAGAGTCAGGACCAAAGAAGGTGTCTTTCCCTGGCACTACCATCAGTGCACCTAGCATTGCATGGCCTCAGATTAAGGCCATATAAAATCCTTGCTATCTCCAGGGCATGTTTATGTGTCTGAGAGGGGAAGCTAGCCTCTAGGGGTGAAATTTATCATGCCCCGTCTACATCTTCCCAGAACCCCTCCAATTCACGCGAGGTTAAAATCTCCACCTACAATAATATGACAGGGGCAGGACATATTTGTCTCACAACTAGTCACAAGATCATTCATTAAGGTCAATGTCCCCAAGGGGCTGTTGCCATAGGGTCTGTTATACACATTTAAGATGAGGAGTATCAGCCCCTCACTGTTTGTGGTGACAACCAGTTGCAAGTCCGGGTTGCTTTCTCCACTCATCTTTTTTTCCCACCCTGACCCCACTGCCACCAGTGTTAACACCCCCTCACCCCCACGGTCTACCTCTGGGACCCTTAGCTGCAGGGATGTTAAGAGCCTTAAATCCCTGTATCTCAACAGGTGATACAGCCCAAGTTTCCTACATGCATAAAATCTCATGTGAAGATGCATAGTCTATCCAGTGAGGGTCCAAGTGATGTCTAGCAATCCCAGCAACGTTCAAGAAAAGCACCTTCATACTTCCTAGTGAAGCTGGGCTTGAAGGTAGGGAGGGTAAAACATTTCAGTCCACCTCATCTAAACAAACGCCTCTCTCAGGGATAACGCGATCAGCATTCACTGATGACAAACCTGGGGGATGATTATGTGGTGCATTTGGTGGATGGGGTCTCAGAGAAATGAGTGACACCCGAGGGGGATAGGTTCTTGAGTC